>NC_054830.1:46677500-49177500 GCF_018345385.1 Vulpes lagopus
AAGACCATGTCAAGGAATAAGGAAGTTGGGAGATACACGAAAGGTCATTTGTTTATTCTCCTGAGTATTAACAGCAAATTCTATTCAACAGCCATCTACTTAGTGATTCTAAGACAATGCCTCTAAGACTATGCTTCAATGACTGGGCTAGCTAGTGGAGACAAAGAAGAATAAAGAATTATTCCTGTTCTTGGAAAGCTCAAGCTCTAGAAGGAAGAGCAGATAGGTAGACAAATCATGACCTTGCCTTGCTAGTGGAAGCACGTGTGAGAAGCTCATCAACATGAAGACAAGTATATCATAATGGTTCAGGGGCACCTGGGTGGCTCAGTTGGGTAAGCACCTGCCTGCAGCTCAGATCACGATTTCAGTGTCCTGGGATCAAGCCCCATATTGGGCTCCCTGCTCAGCAGGAAGTCTGCTTCTCCCTCTATCCTTCCCCCTGCTCATGCTCTCTCTATCTCTCTCTGTCTCTCTCTTTCTCTCTCAAATAAATAAATAAATAATATCTTTAAAAAATAGTTCAAAGTATAATAGAGTGGGGTTCATAATTTTATTGGCACAATTTTAATTTAACTGGTAATACTGTACAATGATGGGTCTAATTGTAAGAAGTTCATTCTTAAGCAAAGTTATACTTACTCTTGATTTTATCATTGGTATTTTCAAGTTTTTATTCATATGACCCTAATAAGTAGTAGTTAATCATACCTGCCCTGGAGTTGGATAGCATGTTTGAAAGGACTCCTACAACTAATAGCTTTCTTACCTTTGGCAAGTTACTCATTCCCCTAGGAGCTCTTGTATCATCACCCTTAAAATGGAGATAATTGATGAGGTGAACCATGTAGACATTCAATGCATGTCACTTACAACTATTATTATTGTAGTTGAGACTAAAATGATGTGGCATGAGGTTGATCAATACATTTGTACATTTAAGTACAGTTTATTTTTATTTTTAGAAATTTTATTTTACATTTTATTTTATTTTATTTTTAGAGAAGGAGGTATGAAGGGGCAGAGGGAGAGAGAGAATCCTAAGCAGGTTCCACACCCAGCATGGAGCCCAACACGGGCTCAATCTCACAACTCCAAGATCACAACCTGAACCAAAACCAAGAATTGGACAGTTAACCAACTGAGCCACCCAGGAGTCCCCCAGGTAAAGTATTTTAAAAGATAGCAATAATGAAAAGATATTTTTGATATATAAATTCAAACATGCATTTGAGAATATCGGGGGTACTTCTCCCACTGATATTGATCATATTCATGTGATTAATACTTCATGTAGTTGCATACCTACATTGTTCACTGTTTGCTAGCCAGAGTCACTGTATTAGATAAATCATAGACTAGCCAAGCAAGAGGCTCATTTTCCTGGTGTCATGTATGAATTGGTCTGGAATTAAAGCAATCACAAATTCCCCTTGCTTGGCTTGTTCTTGCCCTTGCCATGGTCCAGCCCATCCACAAGAGTGACCAGAAGAGTCAGTGATTTTTAACAGCATATTTGCTTGTCCCAGTGGCTTTGTTTTAGCTCAAAATACATGGATTTAGGGTTCTATCTAGATAGTTTGGACTTGAATATTTGTGCTGGTGCTAGATTTACCAAACATTCTCAATAAGAGAGGGAAGGGAGTAATTCAAGCCATTTAGAAAATTGGGGCTAGCTATAATGATCCAAGTGTGGTTATTGGTGTTCTTTAAAATAAAATTGGCAGCTTGAGCAATGGACTCAATCATATTGACCAGATGCTTTGCACTTGGTTAAGTGCATTCTAATTAGCCAATCAGTGCAAACAACTGATTAAATCTTTCACTAAAGAATTTCCATTAAAGAAACAACAAAATAGTTTCAAGTGCTTTCTTCTTCCTGAAATTATGAAGTTGTGAAGAAAAAACACAGATATATGCCCATCCCTCATCCTTGTTTAGTCTCCAAGTGACCTAAAATGTTATCCCAAAATAACTTTAAAATTTGGATTACAAATGAAAGTTTCACCTGGATAAACCATAGTATTCAGAAAACTTTGGTAATGACTCTGTGTGTACATTATTGCCTTGTGCACTACAAATATGAAAAATAGGGATACTGTATCTTAAACTTGTACAGAATATTTTATTTATATGTTTGTATATAAAACCCCAGCTCAATCAATATACTATAACAACTAATATGATTTATCTGATCCATTTAGATAAACTCTTTATTTAAACCTCTTGACACCCCTGGGTGCTGAAAGACAGGAATTATTAACCTTTGTTACAAATGATAGATATCTGGCACAGAAATTAAATGACTTGCTCAATGTCACCAGCCTGGTAAAGCTGGTACTAAGCCCAGATATCTCAGTTCTTAGCCAGTAATCCTTTCCACTTGTCAGGTAGATAACAGTAGAATCAGGATAACATGTTGATCCATTTAGGACCATAATTAGAGATAGGACTCCTTTATAAAAATATTCTTTAATTTTACAAAGTTCATATATAAATAGTATGTTCCTTGTGTAACTCAATAGCTAATATCCATCTTAGTATAACATTTAAATCATTCAGTAATCCTTTAATATTTTCTTTACCCAATATTTGTAATTTTGTAGCATTAGGTCCACCAATAGAAATTTGAATTTCCTAGTTAGGCAGATGTATGTCTGAGATAACAGCTCTGTTTGGTAATTATTAAAAACAAAAGCAAAAACTAATTCTTGCTCGGTGTTTAATATATACAAAGATAAAATTAAATCAGAATAGAAAAAATTGCTGTGATTGTAGGATGCAAGTTAATAAACCTCTTGCCAAAATTTCAAAATTAGTAAACGTGTCATAATCATGAATCCCAAACTTGAAGCCTGGTTTATGGGAGTTTTTCTCTTGAGATTATATAAAATGAAATATTCTTACTGCCATGTTGAAGAAATAATAATAAAGCTCAGTGGTTGAGCATCTGCCTTTGGCTCAGGGTGTGATCCCGGGGTCCTGGGATTGAGTCCCACATTGGGCTCCCTGCATGGAGCCTGCTTTTCCCTCTGCCTGTGTCTCTGCCTCTCTCTTTCTGTGTATCTCATGAATAAATAAATTTTTAAAAATCTTAAAAAAATTTAAAATGAAATAAGAATAAAAACACATTGTATATATGCAGAGAAAATACTAATTCAGCTTTTGATGGTGGGAATATATATGGGTTTTATTTAACTTTCTTTTCTCCTATAGGAGAAACTGTGTCCACAGTTTCTATGCTGATTTGTTTTATTATTAAATATTCAGTGAACTTTATTTTTATGGAATAAGCACCCCTGAACTGGCCGCTTCTTTACTTAGTCGTAAAATGTATGTTAACTGTTGGACACATACAATAGTTATTTATTCTTTCCCAGAGGCCTTTGTACAAGAACTAACTACTCCTTTTGCTAAGAATGATCCTTCCCAATATCCTCCCATGGGAGACTACTCCTAGTTTAAGTCTTGTCTTGACATTCGTAATCATCTGCAGGAGCCCTCACTACCACTCTATAGCATTTCTCTAATTTCTATCACATTACCACATACTATGTATGTCATAATTATAATCATTATCTGGTGTTTATTTTTCTGTTTCTGCATTAGATTTTTGTCTAATTGAATTTAAGCTTCACAATAATATTGACCATATACCATTTTATTTATTGCTGCATCCCTAATGCACATGGCAGTACATGATATGTAGGAGTACATAATAAATATTCATTGAAGAATTGAGTCAAAATGAATTGAATGAGTGAATGAATTAATTGAGCTAAAATGGTAATGTAGTCACCTTTTGGACTGTATTTTCTATCCAAACTGAAATCTATAGTCAGAGATGATCAGGTTATTTCAAAGGAGACCTTCATACACTGAGAGACAGAGGATGTGGTCTTATGTCATTTGACTCCCCTGCCTGTGGTAGTGAAGGCTTAACTGGCATGATTTTTTGAAGGAAACACTGACCACCCCAAGTAGACATATGATTGGTAAACCATTTTACCTGGGGAAAAATGGACCATTTCATAGCTTATAAAGCTGATGAATTAAAACTAGTGAATTGGAAGTAAAAGACCATAGACTAGTCCATAAACTAAGTCCATCCAATGGAACATATTTGGTGTGATCATAAGGGATTTTTCACAAACTCAATTCACAATGAGGAAAATATGCCAGGCAGCCAATTTTCCACTTCAGGTCCCATAACAAAAGCTTCTAGAACTGACAGCTTATACTTTATTAAACAGAATATAAATTAATAAATATGCACACAAACAATCTTGTGACTAAATTTATTTACTACCATTTGAAGGCCAGACAAGAGAGAATGTCACTAAGAGAAAACCTCCTGATTTTTCTCTCTCCTCCAGCAATTTTTATATGTATGGTTATTTTTGTATTCTTTAAAAGTGGTAATGCATTTTTAACTCAAGAAATGTATATTCAAAATCTGCTATGAGCCAGAACTATTCCAGATGCTGGGGATGCTACACACACACACACACACACACACACACACACACAAAGTATATAAATTTCTGCTAATGGAGTTTACATTCTAGTGGGTGGATAGAGACAAATACATAATAAAAAATAAAGAATATCAGATAGTGGTAAATACCAGGGAGAAAAATAGGGCAGAGATGGGGATTATAAATTGTCAACAGGGGAGAGGGAGGAGGAATTCAAGTGCAAATAACTCTGAGGTTAAGACATTCCTAGAAGTCCAAACTAAGAGCAGTACAGCCAGAATAGATTGAGCAAGGAGAGGAGGTGAGTCACGGCAACACTGGAGACCAGATCATAGAGAGAGAGCATGACAGGGCACTGAAGGACCCAGCCTCTGAGACAAAAAGCTATGAAAGAAAAAGGATCACACTGAATCAAACTGTTTTGGCCAATACAACCAAATAGGAGAAGCGGCCATTTTCTGGATTTGGGGAATGTATTTTGAAGGATCATGTTTTGGTGAAGGATGAATATCAGGAGTCTGATTTGGGACATATAATTTTTTTATAGCTTTTTAAAAAATATTATGTATTTATTCATGAGAGACACACAGAAAGAGAGAGGCAGAGACATAGGCAGAGGGAGAAGCAAGCTCCCCAGAGGGAGCTGGATGCGGGACTCTATCCTGGCTCCTGGGATCAGGCCCAGAGCCAAAGGCAGACACTCAACCGCTGAGCCACCCACACTGTCTGTTGGACATATAATTTTTAGAGAAGCCTATAAACAGTTGGTTGTGTGAGTCTGGAATTCAGAAGAGAGATCTGAAAATCATGGGCTCAAGATGGCACTGAGAGCCATGAAACTGGATGAGATGACCGAGAGAGAGTGCAGAGCTCCATGAAGAAAACCCAAGGCACACTAAAGTTTGAGGTCAAGAAAAGGCAGAGGAGTAGCCAGTAAAGTAAGAAGAAAATCAGCAGAGTTTGATGTCCTAGAAGCTTGCTGAAGAAAGGGTTTGGAGAATGCAGGGATTCAGTGCTGCTAGTAGATCAGATACAGACAAATAAACAAAAACTGACTATTGAATTTAGCAGGACAGAGGTCCTTGGTTGATAAGACAAGAGAAATTTTAGTTGAATGGTATGAATCAAAGTCCAATTGGAGTGAGTTCAGGAGAAAATGTAGAAATGGTGACAACACTTTTGAGAAGCTCTTCTATAGAGGAGAAGTAAAAAATGATTAACAGCTGAAAGGCAAATACAAGCATGCATGTTTATCTGTAGTACCAAAAGGGAATTTATCAACCCGCATTGCAATTATCATTTGTATTGGCTTAGATAGAGCAGTATAAAGAGCAGGGGGTAGTAACATGGTGATGTTTTATACTTAAAACTTAAAACGTTTGCTTTTTTGTTTTTGTTTTTTTTCTAAATAAAATAGGACACGAGGGTCTCAAATACAAGTGAGGATCAAGGAGGTATTGTTGAAAAGTTGAGAAGAAGGATATTTAAACTTGTCTTCTAGAAGAACAGAAGACTAGAAGTAGATCCTTCTTCTATAAAGGATCAGATAGTAAATATTTTAGGCTCTGAGCCTTCTGGACTTTGTTACATCTTCTCAACTGTGCCTTACAGTGAAAGCAGCCATAGGCAATAACATATAACAATAATATAAATAACAATAATATAGACAGGTGAATGTAGTTATGTTCTAATAAGTCTATTTGTAAAATCAGACATGGGGCTGAATTTGGCTGTTGAGGCCGCATGCATTTGCTTTGAGAAGCACTACTGTAGCAGACCACCTAAGACTAGTGGTCTGAAAAAGTAAGGCCATTTAATGCACTGTTTTTTTCTTCAATCAATTTTTCTGTGCTGAGTTAAATGGAAAATGTGGCTCAACCAAGGCTGAGGTTTTGCAAGGTAAGAATAACAAGTGAAGCAAAAGGGAACTGAGCATGAATGCAAAGGAATTATTATAATAATTAATAGTAGAATCTGACTAGGCTCATTAAAGAAGAAGAAAGGAGAGGATGACCCTGAAAGAGAATAAAAAGTTGATTAGCTCAAAGGATTTGATTGCAGTTTCAGAAATTTTGAAGTAGGCATATGTCGGGAGTGAATTTTATTTATTTATTTATTTTTAAATTTTTTGAAGATTTTATTTATTTTTTTCATGAAAGACACAGAAAGAGAGAGAGGCAGAGACATAGGCAGAGAGAGAAGCATGCTCCATGGAGGGATCCTAATGTGGGACTCGATCTTGGGACTCCAGGATCATGCCCTGGGCTGAAGGCAAACGCTCAATCACTGAGCCACCCAGGCATACCAGGAGTAAATTTTATTTTTTTATTTTTTTTTATTTTTAATTTTTATTTATTTGTGATAGTCACATAGAGAGAGAGAGAGAGAGAGAGAGAGAGAGAGAGAGGCAGAGACACAGGCAGAGGGAGAAGCAGGCTCCATGCACCGGGAGCCCGACGTGGGATTCAATCCCGGGGCTCCAGGATCGCGCCCTAGGGCAAAGGCAGGCGCCAAACTGCTGCGCCACCCAGGGATCCCCAGGAGTAAATTTTAAAACAGGAAATGTTCTCACCAGAAAAAAGAAATGGTGATTATGTGACATGAGGGAGGTGCTAGCTATTGCTATGGTGGTCATCATTTTGCAACATATAAATGTATCAAATCAACACATCATATACCTTAAACTTAGGCAGTGTTATACATCAATTATATCTCAATAAAACTGGGAAAATAAAAAAGTAAAAAGATAGGTGTTAGTTGGTGAATGATGTGGTTAAATTGATATATCAAGGGAATGAAATTACTACCAGTAACTAAGTCCAAGGAACATCAGTGAGAGTGAGAGACCGTGTTTAGGAAGGACAGGATCTCCAGAGTAAAGGAGATCAAGGAATTGAGAAGCCAGGGAATTAGAAGAAATTTTCACAAGCTATCTAATTCATAAAGAATTGGGAAAGGCAGTTTTAGGGAGTGACAGTAAACCAGGTGATAAAATCTCCAAGGGTTAACATTATGGAATGACTAGGAAAAGGATGGGTAATGGGTGGTGTAGCATGACTGGTGAAACTTCAATCTGTGACTGCTTTGGGGATAAAGGGAAGAAGATGTCTGAAAGCAACAGTGAGGAACAGGAAGGACCCTCATACACCTCTAGGTAGAAACAGGGATGTGGAAAGAAGAAAAAGCCATCAACAGAGACAACTATAGGGAAGCAACGTCCTCATAGAAGAATCAGGTCTTAGAGCAAGATAGTGAAGTTAATATTCAGAAAAGAGATTGAGAATATAGGAGGTTTTGCTCGTGTCAGACCCTCTGTTCCACTGGAGAAAGATATTGAGAGTTGGAGACTGGCCGGGGAAGGACACAGAAAAGAAAATGCATAGAGAGAAATTGGATATGAAACTATGGGATTATTTGGGATTCCTAGTGACTGATGAAAACAAGAAAAAAGGTGTGATGAGATTAGTCCTGATGCACAAGGCAGATGGAGACGAGGTGGGGTTTGCCGGACAGGAAGGGGGAAGGGTGATATTGTACAGACATCCTGAAACAAAGACAGGACTACGCTTCTCAACCTCTTTCAATGTTTAGTTCCCAGGGCTGATTTGCAGCTTTGTATCCTAGGATTTTTGTCTTCTGTTCAAGAAATTTGAGACATTTTAAACTGTGAAGAATTATTTACTTCGGTTCTCAAAAGGGATCTAGTACTTAAAAGTTCTCCCCCCCTCCCAGACCAGGGCTGTTCTCCTCCCTTGCACATCTTAGTTTACTCTTGGTTATGAATTTGCGGTCTCCATGGAGTGTTTTTTTTTTTTTTTTTTTTTTTTTGATGGGCAGGTAGTCTTCAAGTTGAAAGCCACTGCAACTCTGTGATGACAATACAGGTCTGTTTTTCAAGAATAAGGATTGTGCTAAGCTGCTTTTTTGTCCTGTCTTTATCTTCAAAGGCTTTGTAGAGTTTGTCCTGCTTCACTTTCAAAACATAAAAAAGCATTAGTCTTTGCCCTTCAGGTTGTTCAAAGGTGAGAATACTTTTTGTAACAGTATAGTTGAATGACAATGCTTATTGGGGCAAAATATTTCTCAAGGTGGGAGAGTGAGCTCACAGTATAATAATAATCTCTTGAGTGTTTGGAGCTGGGATAGCCATGCCATTTGTCATCCAGTCCAGTACACTTTCGAGTGTGAAAGTGAGTGCTATGAATAATTAATCTGAGACAGCCGACATACTGTATTAGTGTCCTGCTAAGCTGTTTTAACAAAGATATCCCAGAATACAGAGACTTAAATAACACAGAAGTTTATTTCTCTCATATATGGATCCACAATTGAGTTTGAAGGATGCAGAGTAGCCACATGTTCTTTCATCTCTGTAAGGACTGATCCATTTGTAACAATTTTGCAGAAAGCAGGAGAAGGAAAAAGAGAGTGGATGGAAGGCAGTCAGTAATTTTTTAAGAACTCAACTCAAAAATTGTACACATCACTTCACTCATGTGGAGTGACATGAGTCAATGGACAGAGGTAGCCTTATTTTATTCACACAGGAAATGACTTTCCATTTTACCTTCTATTCAGATCTTTATATGGCATAGTGAGCCTCTAGTTAGTGTTGTCTATTAACTTTAACCATTAGGTAGATTATAGTAACCAGTCACCTGATCAGCAAGCATGTTGCCAGGTAAGGCAAAAATACTAAGTACTACTATGTACATACTATGTACATACAGATATACATCTGAATATACATATATCTAGTGTCATTTGTGTTGAAATTTAAAATTAATATTGTCTTCATACTATTTTTTGATCCCATAGACATTATAAGAACATCATGAGTTTGGTAGAATTTATGAAACTATATTTATTTAACCAGTAAAGACACTGACTTCTGTATATGTGCTGTCAAAGTGAGCACGAGACACTGACTTTTGAAGAAATGATCTTAATAACTTACTTAGGGCTGTACAATTATTATGGGGCACAAGTGCATTGGATCCCATAAAACATTTTTTATTTTGAACTTGAAATTAAAGATTGTCACAATTGATTGCTGGTTTGCTTGTTTTGTTTTCTGGATAGTAGAAATAGAATTACAAACTCATGGCATTCTAAGAATGGAAAGAGGTTTGGAGTTCACATGGTCAGTCTCCCTCATTTTATAATTGGAGAAACAAAGGCACAGACATGTTGACACCTGACCAAAGTTATTGAGCTAATTAGTACCAGAAGCAGGGCAGAAATCTATCAGACAAGATCTTCTAGTCCTTCTTCTTACTTAATTCTTTCTGAAGTAAAAAACATTGTATGACAATACTGTAGTGACTTTCAAGTGCCTGGCTATAGTTGCTTAGTTTTTCATTGTGGCTTCCCCAATTGGCTTCATCAAGGAGACCAAAAGACTCATAAAACACTACAAAAGAAAGAATATGTCTTACACAATTCTTTGCAGACCTGAATACAATGCTTAAAACTTGTGTTAAAGTATACTGACTGTTCTTGAGATTGCTACCTTGAAATTTCCAATGAAAGGAACATGGCTGAATGTGTTTATTACCCACTTCAAAGTTAACAGATATACACACAAACACACATATTGATAGCCTATAGAGGCTTCTGGAATAAATAAGTAAGGTTGTGTCTCTTTATACTTTTGAACAATATATAAGTTTTCTGTCTGATTTTGTGTTCTTGCCAACATGAGTTATAAAACACCATGTCAACCATTAGGTAGCACATACTAATCAATAACATCATGCTTTAAGCCAGAAAGTTAATGCAGTGAACCAGCACGGATCCTTTCAGGAAGAGTGCTACTCAGAAATCCAAGAATAGCACTACAGTTTGCCAAAATAATACTGAGCTTAATCTCAGGGAGGAGTAAAAAACACTTAATGTGTGAGGCAGTGTGAAGTCTCTGCCCTCAAGTGAAGGCCAGGTCTCCACAATCAAGTTGAACACTGTGAATGAAATGAGAGTATCTACCTCAAGTTCCATGTAGATCATTTCTATACTCATGGAGTGTAAGCAGAACGGCCTTATGGAAAATTTACTGGATTGACTTTAAGACAATTATTGCAGGAAACAGGCTCAGAAAAGTGAAAGACCCTCAGCCTTTCTGGAGGAGAAAAAAACTGACATTGCCTTGGAGAGATCAGCTTAAGGAGGTAAGAGCAAGAGGAATACAAGAAATAGAGCTCAGTAATGAAAATCACATTGTTTTAAGAGTAGTGGAATAAAAACAACATGAAACTAGGGATGGAAAGGAGAAGCAGGTCAGAATTAAGAATTTAAGATGTTAAACTAAAACAATTCTAAAATATGCTGTGAATGATGAAATCACATGTGATTCTAATTTTCCATTTATCAGGAGTTTATCTGTATTTTCTACGTTTTCTACAAAGCAAATAAATATTTCCATAGTATAAAAATATAATAAAAATTGTTATATAAAAGGGACAAAAATACACTCTCGAAGGTAAAGATTTTCATTGAAATTGGAAGGCCCACTAACATGAGAGGTTCTTGCAATAATTATACATTTTAAACCCAAAATTAGGATGCATAAAGTACACGTATACAATTTCCCCTAATTTGCCAGTTACTTATTTGAAAGAGCTTCAGATGCTATAAAAATTAAATCTAATTTAGTTCTGTATTCATAGAATTGCATGGAATTTGGTATGAATGGTGGCTATTATATAGGTCTGTCTTCTTTAATTCACTGATTTCAATGAACATAAAGTTTTTGCTCTATAATACTGAAGATATATGATAGACATTAAGAAAACTATACTAGGATGATAATATTCCGAAGGCTTCTGAAAAAAATAATACAATGCACATTTGAAAGTGTTGTTAATACACGTATTAATAGTTTTAAAAAATGTGTTACTATTGCTTTTTCAAAGATATTTATTTTATTTTTAAAGATTTTATTATTTTAGAGAGAGGAAAACCAAGTGGGAAGAGGGGCAGAGGTAGAGGGGAGAGGAAGAAGGAGATAGTCTCATGCAGACTCCCCCTGAGCATGGAGCATTCAGTGGGACTCAATCCCAGGACCCTGAGATCATGGCCTGAGCTCAAACCAAGAGTCTAACGCTTAACTGACTGAGCCACCAAAGCAGCTAAAGATACTGATTTTTGACTATATATTTTTATTATTTATTTTATTATCTTTCTCTAGTTTTATTGAGATGTAATTGACATACATTGCTGTATAAATTTAAGGTATACAGAATAATGGTTTGACTTACACATAATGTGAAATCATCAACACTGTAAGTTTAGTTAACATCCATCATCTCACGTACATAAAATAAAAAGAGAAAGCAAAAAATTAAAAGAAGTTTTCCTTGTGATGAGAACTCTTACGATTTACTCTCTTAACTTTCTTGTATATTATACAGCAGGGTTAACTAGAGTCATCAGACTGTGTATTACATCCCTAGTACTTATTTATCTGGTAACTGGAGCTTTGTACCTTTTGATCACGTTTCTCCTATTGCCCCCAACAACTGCCTCTAAGTAACTACAAAAATTATCCCTTTTTCTATGAGTTGTTGGTTTGTTTTATTTTTAGATCCTGCACATAATGGAGATCATACAGTATTTATATTTGTCTGACTTACCTCATTTAGCATAATGCCTTCAAGATCCAACCACATTGTCACAAATGGCAAGGTTCCCTTCTTTTTTATGGCTGAGTTATTATTTCTCTATCAATCATCTAAATAACATCTTCTTTATCAATTCACCCATCAATGGGCACTTGAGATGTACATAGCTATTATAAAAAATATTGTATGAAAAAGGGGGTACAGATATCTTTTCAAGTTAGTGTTTTTGTTTCCTTTGTATATATTCCCAGAAGTGGAAATGCTGGGTTGTATGATAGTTCTATTTTTAATTTTACAAGGATCCTCTATAATGTTTTCCATAGTGGCTGTACCAGTTTACAATCCCATTAACAGTGCACAAAGGTTCCCTTCTTCTCCACAACCTTGTCAGTATTTGTTAGCTCTTGTCTTTTTGATATATACTCTAAGAGACATGAGATGATATCTCTTTGTGGTTTTAATTTGCATTCTCCTAATGACTAGCAAAGTTGAACATCTTTTCACTTTCTGTTGGCCTTGTTTATCTTTTTTGGAGAAAGGTCTATTCAGATCTTTTTACCATTTTTAATTGGATTACTAGGGTCTTTGTTTTTGTTTTATGCTATTGAGTTGTATGAGTTCTTTACATCTTTAAATACTAGCTATATGGTTTGCAAATCTTTCTTTCCCATTCTGTAGGGCATCTTTTCACTTTGTTAATTAGTTCTTTTGCTTTGCAGAATTTTTTTTTTGATATGGCCCCACCTGCTTATTTTGTTGCTTGTGCTTTAGATATTGTATCAGAAAAAGAATCATTGCTAAGACCCACATCAAAGATTTTTTCCTTTTTTTTTCTAAGAGTTTCATAGTTTTAGGTCTTAAACTTAAGCCTTTAATCAATTTTAAGTTAATTCTTTTTAGTAGTGTACGATAGGAGGCTAGTTTCATTCTTCTACATGTGTGTATATCCAATTTTCCCAGCATTGTTTACCGAAGGGGCTGTCTTTTCTCCATTGAGTATTCTTGGTTCCCTTGTCCAATATTGGTTTACCATATACGTTTGGGTTTATTTCTGGGTTCTCAAGTCTGTCCTAATGATCTATATGTCTGTTTTTATAGCTGTATCCTACTGTTTTGATTACTAGAGATTTGTAATATAGTTTGGTATCTCCCGCTTTGTTCTTCTCTTTCAGGATTGTTTGGGCTATTCAGAGTCTTTTGTGGTTTCATATAAATTTTAGGACTATTTTTTTTCTATTTCTGTAAAAACAATGCCCTTGCAATCTTGATATAGATTACATTGAATCTATAGATGGTTTTTGGTAGTATAGACATTTTAGCAATATTAGTTCTCCCAATTCATGAACACAGGATACCTTTCCATTTATTTGCTTTTTTGTTGTGTAGTTTTCAGAGTAGGGAGCTTTCACCTCTTTGATTAAGGTTATTCCTAAGTATTTATTGTTTTTAATGCTATTGTGAAGAGGATCATTTTCTTTATTTCTTTTTCAGACAATTCATTGCTACTGTATAGAAACACTACTGATTTTTCTATATTAATTTCGTATTCTGCAACTTTACTGAATTCATATTTACGTCTAACAGTTTTTTGAGTGGAATTTTTAGGATTCTCTCTATATAAAATCATGTCAACTGCAAGTAGAATCAATCTTACTTCTTCTTTTCCAGTTCTGATGCCTTTTATTTCTTTTTATTACCTAATTGCTCTGGCAAGGACTCCCATGGCTATATTGAATAGAGGTGGTGAGGGGCACCTGGGTGGCTCAGTGGTTGAGTGTCTGCCTTTGGCTCAGTTCGTGATCCTGGGGTCCTAGGATTGAGTCCCACAACAGGCTCCCCACAGGGGGGCTGCTTCTCCCTCTGCCTATGTCTCTGCCTCTCTTTCTATGTCTCTCATGAATAAATAAATAAAATCTTAAAAAAAAAAAAAAAGAATAGAGGTGGTGAGAGTAGACACCCTTGTCTTGTTACTGACCTAAGAGAAAAAGCTTTCAACCTTTTACCAGTAAGTGTATAAGCTGTGCGATTATCACATATGGCCTTTATCTGTTGAGGTATGTTACTTCTATACTTAGTTAAGAGCTATATTATTAGCTGAGGTTGAATTTTGTCAAATGACTTTTTTGTGTCTATTGAGATGTCATGGGATTTTTAAAAATTCTATTAATGTGATACATCACATTAATACATGTAAGATGTAATGTGATACATCTTAATAATGTGTTGCTGAATTTTGCTACTATTTTATTGAGAATTGTTTCATTGCTACTCATCAGCAATATTGGTGTATAGTTTTCTTTTCTGGTATTGTCTTTTTCTGACTTTGGTATAAGGGTGATTTTGGCCTCAGAAAATGAGTTTGGTAGCTTTCCCTCCTCTTCATTTTGTGAGAGTTTGAGAAGGATTGCCATTAATTCATTAATTCATAAAATTTGCCAGTGAAGCCATCTGGTCGTGGGCTTTTCTACGTTTGGAGATTTTTGATGACTCATTCAATCTTATTAGTAATTGGTCTACTCATACTATTTATTTCTTCCTAATTCAGTCTTTGTAGTTTATACACTTTTAAGAATTTTTCATTTTCTTCTAAGATGTCCAATTTTTCAGCATTTAGTTGCTCACAATAGCCTCCTGTGATTCTGTGTATTTCAGTGGTATCAGCTATAATGTTGACTTTTTCATTTATAAACGTGTTGATTTGGGTCCTCTCTCTTTTATCCTTGGTTAATCTGACTAAAGGATTGTCAACTCTGTTTATCTTTCAATGGACAAATTCTTAGTTAATCTTTTCCATTGTTTTCCTATTTTCTATTCATTCAGTTTTTCTCTAATCTCTATTATTTTCTTACTTCTACTGACTTCAGGCTAAATTTGTTTTTCTTTTTCTGGTTCCCTAAGGTGTGCAGCTAGTTTGCTTATGTGGGATTTTCTTGTTTCTTAATGTAAACATTTATTGATATGCACTCCCTTCTTAGAGCTGCTTGTGTTGCATCCCAAAATTTCAGTGTCCTTGGTTTCCATTTTCATTTTCTTAGGATACTTTTTAAATTTACCCTTTAATTTCTTTTTTGATCCATTGGTTGTTAAGGAAAGTATTATTTAATTTTTCATGTGTTTGTGAACTTTCTAGTTTTCCTCCTGTTGGTTTCTAGTTTTATGCCATTGTAATCAGAGGAGAGACCTGGTATGATAGAAATCTTCTTGAATTTGTTAAGACTTACTTTGCAGCATAACATATAATCTATTTTAGAAAATGTCCCCTGTACACTTTAGAAGAACTTGTATTTTGCTGGTTTTAGAATTTTCTCTATATGTCTATTAGATCCATTTAGTCTATAGTTTTGTTCAAATCTTCTTATTGATTCTCTGTGCAGATGATCTATTTATTGTTGAGAGTATTAAAGTCTCCAACTATTATTGTATTACTGCTTATTTCTCCCTCTATTTCTGTTAGTTTTTATTTTCTATATTTATGTTCTCTGATCTTAGGTGCAGAAATATTTACAGTTGTTATATCTTGATAGGTTGACCCTTTGATCATTATATTATGACTTTTTTTGGTCCCTTTTTGCCATTTTTAGTTTAAAGTCTATTTTGTCTGAGGTAAATATGACTGCTCTGTTTTTGGGGGTGTTTTTTCATTTTTTTTTTGGTTTGTTTTTGGGGGATTTTTTTTGTTATCATTTGTTTGAAATGTCTTTTACCTTTACTTCATGATGAGTCTCTGTGTGTCTTTAAGGTTAAAGTGGGTCTCTTGTAGGCAGCATATCATTGGATCTCTTTTTATTAATTCATTCAGCCATTCTATGTTTTTTATTTGACAATTTAGTCTGTTTATATTTAAAGTAATTATTGATAAGTAAAGACTTATTATTGTCATTTTGTTGATTATTCTGTATATTTACTGTTCCTTGTTTCTTATCCTGCTATCTGTTTTGTGTGTTTTGATGTCTTGTGGTATCGGCATATTTTGGCTTCTTCATCATGTATAATTTCTTTGTAATATCCTTGTGTAATTTCTATAGGTTCTTCCTTTCTGGTTACTGTGAGGCTTACATAAAACGTATTATAATCATAACACCCTATTTTAATCTAATAACAACTTCAAAAGAATTCCTAAGCTTCACACTTTACTTTTCAACCCCTCAAATTTTAGGTTATTGATGTTATAGTTTCCATATTTTTATATCATGCAACTAATAACAGATTATTATAGCTAGTTATTTGTATTATGTTTTTCACTTTTAAACTAGAGTTTTAAGTGCAGTACCATTACCAATTACCATATTACAGAATCCAACTTTGACCATATATTCAACATTTCCCGTGACTTTAATACTACCTTATGTTCTTAGCATTCTTTTATTTCCATTCAAAGAACTCACCTTAACAGTTCTTGTAAAGTAAGTCTAGTAATGGTGTTTCCTCTCAGCTTTTGTTTGTTTGGGAAAGTATTTCTCCTTCACTTCTGAAGAAGAGCTTCACCAGGTATAGTGTTCTTCACTGACTGTTTTTTCTTTCAATATTTTGAATGTATCAGCCCATTCTCTTCTGGCCAGAAAAGTTTCCATTGAGAAATAGTTTTATGGGTGTTCCCTTGTCTGTAAGTTCTCTCTTCTCCTGCTGTTTTCAAAATTCTTCCTTTGTCTTTGACTTTAGACAACTTAATTATAATGTGTCTTGGTGTAACCCTGCTTAGGTTCAAACAGTTTGGAGTCCTCTGGGCTTCTTGAAGCTGGATGTCCATTTCTCTCCCAAGGTTTGGAAAGTTTTCAGCCATTACTACTTTAAATATGCCTTCTGAAACTTGCTTTCTCCTCCTCCTCCTCCTCCTCCTCCTTCTCTTCCTCCTCCTCCTTCTCTTCCTCCTCCTCTTCTTCTTCTCCTGGAATTCTTACCATGAGAATATTCTCTCTTTTTAATTTTTTCCATAATTCCCATAGACTTTTTTCACTCATTTTTCTTTTTCTTTTCAATTTTTAATTTATTTTTAATTTTAAAAAGGTTGTATTTATTCATGACACACACACACACACACACACACACACACAGAGAGAGAGAGAGAGAGAGAGAGAGAGAGAGAGACATAGGCAGAGAGTGAAGCAGGTTTCCTGTGGGGAACCCGATGTGGGACTTGATCCCAGGACCCTGAGCCAAAGGCAGATGGTCAACCATTAAACCACACAGGTATCCCTCACTCATTTTTCTCTTTGCTCTTCTAACTGGATAATGTCAAAAGTCCTATGTACTTATTTTTTTCTTCTGCATATTCAAGTCTGGTTTTGAAAGTTCCTACTGAAGTCTTCAGTTTAGTGATTGAATTTCTCAGTTTAAGGATTTCAGTGGGTTTTTTTAAAATTGTATCTTATTCTTTGTTAACTTCTCATTTAATTAATACATTATTTTAAAATTTTGTTTAGTTGTTTTTCTTTGTGTTGCTGTAGTTTGCTAAATGCTTTCAGAGGAATAGTCTAGATTCTTTGTCTAGCCATTCATAGATCTCTATTTCTTCAGTACCAGTTATTAAACCTTTATTAATTTCCTTTGGTGGTATCATATTTACCAGGTTTTTTGTGATCCTTGAGTTCTTACATTGGTATCTGCATTTGAATAACAGAGCTCGTCTTCTAGACTTTGAAGGTTCACTGTGGCAGAAATAGTTTTTACCAAGCAGTCAATTCAGTTTGGATTTATGATTGTGTCTGCTGGTGATGTCCTTGGGCAGGTAGGATCTGCTGTTAGGGTCTATTTTTGGGCACGGCAACTATTTGAGCTCTGATGATGGGGATGGTGGGTGTTCCATGGCTGAGAACAGCTGGTAAGACTGCGGTTTGGTTCCCTGCCCAAGTGAGGTTGTAGGATGGACTTCATGGTTGTCTGGATTCTCTGGGATGGCTTACTAGATATTTCGGCCTAGATACTATATTCAGATAGAGCTATGAATGAACTTTCCTGTCCTGGCGGGGCAGTAGGACAGAATCCCAGGCCTGCATGCCTAGTTGCTTCAGGACAAAAATCAGGCAAGAATGTGTACTAAATATCCTCGTCAGATGAGAACACATTTTTCTTTGTAGATAGGGAAAGCTATGGGCTGTGCTCTGTTCCAGTGCCATTATGAGCAAAGCTGTTGGATGGGCTACAAAGCTTCACATGTGCTCTGGAAAAGTTCCCTGGTCAGGTAATCTAAAGGCTGTATTTAGCAATAAGGGGAGCTATTAATTCATTTTTCTACCCTGGTATGGCAGAAACAGCAGCTCTAAGGCTGCTGACACTCTTGGTTTGTGGTCTTGACTCAAGCTAAACTGTGTTCCAAATTTCATGGCCAGACAGTCACAGGTTTTTACTTTGGGGTAGTGAGTTCTGCCCACCTGTTTCTCAGCTCAACAGTTGCTGGGCTATGCAACTTCTGGGTGTTCTCACCAGCCCTTCCTATCAGATGGGGCTGGGGACCATGTTCTACAATAGTAGTGGTGGGGGCAAGACTCAGGCTCCTTCCTGGGTGGGATTGAGAGGGCCCATTTCAGGCAACTCTCAAATTTTTCTGAACAGGCTTTCTAGTCAGTGAGGGGTCAGGAACTGCAGTGGGTGGAGTTATGAGTCAGATATTCTGCTGGGCATGGACAGACCAGGCTCCAACATGCGCAAAACTCCTCATTTAAGGACCCAGATTAGATGGGTGTGCACCCCAGCATGTTCCTTGGTCAGACAGTAACCCCAAAAGGGTTTGGCAAATGATCAAAAACCGGTTGGCATTACTACCTGGCTCTGTGGGTAGGAATTCATTCTGCCAAGATCTGAGTGCTAGTTGCTGGAAACTCTTCCCCCTTCATCACAGTCAGTAGTTGAGCCCTACATATTCCTCATGGGGCAAAACCAGACTCCCACAAAGCAACCCACAAAATTGGGCAGCTGAATATCATCCTTGGGCTCTCTTTTCCCACTGGGAGAACAGTAGGCTCAGGGGAGACATGTCTGTGATGTCTTTCACTGGTCTGGGTAGGAAGCAACGTGGCCAGTGTGTAGCTGCTTTTCTTACCCTTCTGAATCAGTCTGTCTTGGTCTCTGTTTCTGTTTTGCAGGATGGGGAAGGATGCTCCAGCCTTACCTCTATGTTCTAGGATTCTCTCAGTCTTATCCTGCCCATGAATAGTTGTTAGTCTTTCTTGTGAGGAGCAAAGTCAGAAATGATCTATGCTGCCATCTTGGTGACATCACTTCTCTAACACTGACTTTTTTCAAAAAGCAAAAGTGTACTCTTTAAGAGAAATATAGTTTGGGAAAGTTTTTCATGGCTATTACATGACTACAATGTATATCAAATTCTGTTGGAATTTAAATATACAAAATGACTATATAAATTGAGTAGGGCAGATGTAAGACTTTTTATTTCAACATTTCCATTCATGCAATTTAACTTTATACAAATAGAAACAACTACCATCAATTATTTCTTTGGAATAAAAAAATATTTTTGTTGGGTTTACTCATGATTTTAAATTCACTACTGTGTCCTTCATTCTCTGATGATTCAGCCACCAGCATGCCTTGCAAAAAGGACATTATTAAGTCATCCCAAAGTATTTTGGTTTTTCAGTACATTTGGAGAGTTGAATATTTTATTCACTCATTCAAATACAAGAACTGTATGGTTCTGCTTTTATTGAATACTAATGCTGTTATGTTGTTCAAACTTTGTCATTGTGCAAACACTTAAGCAGTTGTAAAAGCTATTCAAATCATAGTTGACTATGTTCTCAATCTCTTAGGGCACTCCCTGTGTTCCTCACTCAATATGGCATATGACACAGGTAGATGAAAGGTGCCATTGTGACCATGATAATCTATAGGTTGTAATGTTTTCTGCTTATGACACTGAAAAAATTTTATTACTTTCAGGTTTTGAAATATAATTCTTCCCAAGATATTTCTTGAAATCACAGCATTTAGGGGTGACTGAGTGGTTCAGTCAGTTAAATGCCTGCCTTTGGTTCAGGTCATGATCTTGGGGTTCTGGGATTGAGCCTCACATCAAGCTCCCTGTTCAGAGGGGAGTCTGCCTCTCCCTCTCCCTCTGCCCTTTCCCACTGTGCATGTTCTCTCTCAGATAAATAAATAGAAATCTTTAAAAAAGAAATCACAGCCTTTAATATTAATGAAATATTAAATAGTTTTAAGAACTACTATAAAGAATTATAAGTTATTATTTATCATGATGGTGGTAATATAATAAACAAATATTTTGGCCATGATGAGACTGACATCATAATAAAGAGCTAGAATAAGAAAATCACATTATATTATGTGACTTTGAGAGAGTATTTGTTGATCATATTGCATTTCTTCATCTAAAATGAGCTAGAGAGGTATTGGAATGGTCTAGGCAAAATTGTCAAATAGAGCATTGGTACCTGCCCTCCGATAGATAGATATAGATAGATAGATAGATAGATAGATAGATAGATAGACATCTCTGTTCTTGTACAGTAGAGAAAGTATAATCATTAAAACCTGAGTATTGGGCAGCCCCAGTGACTCAGTGGTTTAGCACCGCCCTTGACCCAGGGCGTGATCCTGGAGACCCGGGATCGAGTCCCACGTCAAGCTTCCTGCATGGAGCCTGCTTCTCCCTCTGCCTGTGCCTCTCTCTCTCTCTACCCGCCCCCCATGATTAAATAAATAAAAAATAAGTACAACCTGAGTATTTCTTCTTTATTGTCCTGTCATCAGCAACTACCAAAATCATTGTCATGATCCACTAAAATACATATGAGCAATTAAAAGCTTTCTTTTATTTAAGGTCATATTTAAAAATTCTGTATTCAAAATAAAGGAACACATTTTTATTTAAAAAATAGAAATTGCTTCAATTATCAGTCAACTAATTATTGAGTACTGATACCTAGAATCTGTTCCAGCAAAGTGAGACTAGGATATATATTCAAGGAAATTTTTTATTACTTTTTCTCTTCATCTGATTCTTCTGCAATCCAATATGACATTAGTAAAAGATAGACTTCTATCACATTAGTGATGTAAAAAAATCTTCACTGATGCCTTCTTTGGATGTAAATATAAATTACATTGTTTTATGATTAGGATGGAGTATAATATACAATTATATAACTATTATGGCATATGGTTACTGTATGGTCAGCTACATTATATACAATGAATGCATTTCCTTTGAATATAACCAGTTCTGGAAAAACATGATATTTTGCTTGAAATAATTTTTTTTAGAAAGTAAAACTTTATAGCTATTTCATATTTGCATGTGTATGTTGAGTTCTTTGTTCCTCTGTCTTTACAACCAATTGAGAACAGCTCTTCACCTGAAAATGTTCTGTTTGAATGGTTAGCATTTTATATGCTAACAGACATCGAATATAGATAGCTTAGAAAAATTAAAACAGTAGGGTAATAATAATGTTGTTTCCAGAAATGTGGGATAAATATAGTCTGTATCAAAATACTGTGCTGTTTGAAATTATTAACCAATTGAGCTATTACATAATTGTGCTACATATCTTTATAAAGTGTCTGCCTATCATGTACCTACTGGCCTGGTCAGAACACAGCAGGGAAGAAGTGAGGAGATAGACATGCTTTCTAAAAGGCATATTGCATAAAAAAAAAAATAGGGTATTTGACTATTATTTACTTCATGTAAAAGCCCAGATGTACCTGGCATAAATTTATTATAATGATATGGATCTGACTGGAGTAAGTATATAATGAATATACTTGTCAGCAGAAGATTAGAATATTCCTATTACTAAAAAAATGTCTAGCTCTCATCATATTTACTGCATAGTTTTTCAATATATCTTCTGTTGTCAAAGTCAGTTCCTGCTTTGACATTTTCTTATAATATACACTATCTGAACAACATATATTTATGTATTACAAGAAAAATATCTAGGTAGTTCTAAAGACCTATTACAAATTTTACAGTTTATAGGATTTTGAATTATTTTATTTTAAATATGTCAGGCAATATATATATCTGAGCATTTGAAACATATTCAGCAATTCACAGCCCCAGTTCATAGTTGCATTTCAAGAAACCTCACAAGTGCACTTTATACTATTTTTTTTTTATTAGCCCAATGCTAAATGGTATTGACAACATCTTCCATTGACTTACTTATTTTTATCATGCTCATGGTTCCACATTAAAATCAGGATTGACTTCTTTCTGGCCTTTGGTATAACATTAATGCATGTTTTTTGTCATTTTTTTTCCAACACCAAATCTTGTTGTTGTTTTTTTATATTTCCCACTTTTAATTTGAACTTAGAGAATTCTAATACTCAATTTTATTCCTCATTTTCAAAGCCTCTTTCATCTTTTCTTGAGTGATTTGTACAATGCCTAAATATAGGTGATAGTTCCTTTTTGTATGCTTTTTCAATGAGTTGTTTATTAGTTTTCCTAGGTTTTGAAATGATGACCTTTCATTTTGCAAAGGAAGGAGAAAGCTGTTTTTTATAAAGTGGAATGAAACTCACTCCATTTTTAATGAAAGAGTTGATACACAATCACCTACATTAAGATTTTTGTACTGGGAAAGTTATGTTTCTGACATTGCCCTCCGTTTGAAGACATATTGAGATTTTTGCATGTAGACTAATGTCACAAATGCTTTTTTTTTTTGGTTCCCATTGCCTTTTAAAACCACAGCTCAGTCACTAGAAAGAGTAATAATAGGGGAGTTAGAAAGCTAATTTGCCACGCTTGATAGTGTTAGACATGCAAGAGACTGTCAGTTAAAGGAGAATGTTTTATTTTTTTTAGGTAATTTTTTTTGCAAAAGGAAAGACTACGAGGCAAGTTTCCTCTTTTTCCCCCAACCAGTGCTTTCCTATTGTTGTGTGTTTTTCTGTGGGTGATGCTGAAGTTCATTTTTTTTCCTGGTTAATTTCATGGAATTTTCTTAACCCTGCTCCTCTTGTGTTCCTATGTGGCAATGCTGACCATCCACGTACAAGACACCTCTAGGCAATGCATACCTTTAGTCTTTTCTCCTTTTTCAGTGCTAAGACTTGTTCAATAAATTCTGTTTTAAAGCTGGTTTCTTATATAATGAAATTGCACAAAATTACTGTCTTCAAGAAATAACATTTTCTTACACTGAGCACAAAAACATCTTTGCACATATCTTTGCTGTTTTTATGCAGTTATTTCAAGGGGAACTAATGTTGATGACTTCCAGCACTTTAGCATCTGACTGCTTCTGTAGCTTTGGGAATTGTGATTTTTCTTAATTTTTATTCTGTTGTATTTTTACCCATGTTGTTGCATTTGCTTTCTATCATTTAAACCTGATTTTTTTTCCCATTTGATTTGTGAGGCTGCGTATGTAGCGTGTTCTTTGGCATAGTATTTGGGAAAATGCCATCTAGCCCTGGAGATGTTTCATTGGCCATGTGTGACAGTTCTACCTCCCCTTCCCTTTCCAATCTACTGATCTAATTTATTAATTAGTGCATACTAGCTGCTGTGGATCACAAAAGGAATGCAGAAATTTGTCTATTTCCTTAAAGAAATTCATAATTCAATTGAGAAGATAAGATGCCATTTTATTTAAAGGACTTTCCTGGTAAAAAAATCAGAGACTTCCTTTTCCTTGCCAGGCCCTATAAGCCAAGGTGTTCCTTAAATGAGTTAATGAGTGGTAATTAAGAATGTTCAACATTCAGAAAGGATTTTCAGCAAATTTTTGGCAAATCACTCAATGATCAGATATAATCCTTTATTGGTGAGAGCTCTCTTTCTCCTCTTCAGCTGTTGACTTTATGTTTTTCCACCATCTCTTGCTGCCTGTATGAGATTGACACACATCTTTTTATCATCTATATCGCTTGGTATTTCTTAAAATAGCCACCATTTTCTCTTTTCTCACTAGTCAAATTCCTTGCAGTCTTTCAGACCCCATTAAAATATTGACCCCTCTGGGAGACCCCTGAGCCTACTGGACTGAGTTTACATTCACAATAATAGCCAATAACTTTTCAAGTTGTTGTCGTGCACTATGGGCTCTATTCCTTGCTAAGTACTTAACTCACATATTAGGCTTAAAGTAGTTCATTTCCAAGTTCACAGAGCTGTAATGACAGAGGATTCAGATTCAGGTTTATCAGAGTCTGGAGTTTGTGCTCCTAACTCTGTACTTTCAGATTTGTGAAATAGTAACTCAAATTGGGTGGAGAGACTCATGTTGATGTCAGTAATGACCAAAATCTATTATTCACCGAATATCTGATCAAACTTATGTCATCAGAAAAATATTGTTTAATCTGATATTAATATACTGTTGAAAAATTATCTGAAGAGAAACTGAATGTCTTTGTTTTGTACTGGCTCTGAGACTATGCTGTGGCCTAATATGAGAATTTTTATTTTTAATTTTTTAATTTATTATTTATTTATTTATTTATTTATTTATTTATTTTTGAGAATTTTGAGGTGGAAACTGTCTCATGGTTTATGTGTTGAGCATTTAGTGCTTCTATAGCTGTTATGGTTTTTAGTCCTTTTTATTCTGATACCAGTGGACTCATGTCTAAATTCTACCTGTATCACTCATTGCTTATCAAAATCTATCAAAACTTGAAACCAGAATGGGGCTGATATCAGAGTATTCGTTTTGGAATCAGATACATCCAATTGTAACACCAAGTCCTAATGGTTGCTGTTGGTATGACCCACCCATAGTTGCTTATTTAACCTTCACTATTTAACTTTTTGATTATGAATAAGACATCTCAAGTCTCCCAAATTCAATTTTCTCATCAGTATAATTAATGGGGGCTAATAACCTATAACTAAGGTTGCTTTTTATAATTTATTTTTTAATTTTGGAATTTTTTACACATATATAAAATTAAAGAGAAGTCTAATATATGTTCCTCTGCACCTTATCCAGTTTAAATAATGATCAAATTATTGTTAGTTTTATTTCTTCACATCCTCAGAATTAGTTTTGTTTGAGAATTAAACAATTCTCTTAAAGTTATTTAAAACATTGCCTGGCACGTGTTAGGTACAAATTTCAAATCAAATTAGTTTTATTTTCAGAAATGAACTCTGAGCAATAATTGATGGCCCATTTTTCAAGACCATTTTCTGTTTCCAGTAAAAAAATTTTACTTTGAAAATTGAAGAAAGATGGAATAGAAGGTAAATGTTTGAGTGTCTTCTTCTTCTTCTTCTTCTTCTTTTCTTCTTCTTCTTCTTCTTCTTCTTCTTCTTCTTCTTCTTCTTCTTCTTCTTCTTCTTCTTTTTAATCCATTTTAGTCAGAGGACAGAGTCAAAAGCAAGTTTGGGCACCCCACATAAAACTGGCTTAAACTAAGCAAAGACCATCTATCAGAATTACAGGATTTTTCATATGAGTGTCCCAAATTTCTTCTTAATACATGTGTCCAATCTTTGTCCTTGGTTTCTCTGTCTTCACTCTTAAGGCTCTGCATTTGCCTATCACCTTCCCCTCTTGTCACTCCTGGTGTGGCCCCTAGTTTTTCCTATTACTCCTTAGAACCTCTCTCTGGTATTGGTTTCAATTTTTTCTGCACCTACATTATGCCCTGGACTATAATGTTCTTGCAACTTATGGTGGGTTTTTTTTTTCCACCTTTATAAATTGGCCCAACCTTGCAACAAAAGCACTCCAGCCATTTTTCATTTTCTCATCTGCTTTCCTGGCAACTAGAACAGAAAGCTCTACATGAAAAACACTGTCCCTTCTCTTTTCTTAAACAAAATTTCCCTTTTGTCTCCTAAGTATACTATTCATGTTCATAATACACCAAATGTTATAAAGAACCAAACAGACAGAAAAAGGCTGTTTTGTGAGTAGATGCCAACAACATTTTGCTTGTACATGCATAATGGATGTCGAAGGAATATGCCGGGAGTTAGTGACTCAGGACATGGAATTACTAAAAGAAGAAAAAAAGTAATTTGACTGCCCTTAACCTTCTTTTTTGCATTATTATTTTGCTCTAGTTCATAAAGCTTTGACATACATTGTATATACCCACTCTAAGTATTGAAGAAGTCTCAAAGCAGTGTATCACACAAAAGCATGATGGTATTCTGGGTTTTTAAATTGTATTAGTGTCCAACAACAGTATTATTGTACATTTTAACTGTTTATATGAAGAAATCACAAATCTGAACAAAGCCTAAGCAAAAGTTTGCAATAGGCTTTTATTATCAGCCTCTAACCACTCTATATCCCCCAGTGTATCCCATTTGAGACACTTACTGAGCAGGCATAGGGACTTGAGTATATTCAAATTATTTCTCTCCTTACCCCCAAATCTATCAAAACCTGAAACCAGAATGGGGCTCATATCAGAATATTAGTTTTGGAATCAGATACATCCAATTGTAACACCAGGTCCTAATGGTTGCTATTGGTATGACCCATCCATAGTTGCTTATTTAACCTTCACTGCTTAACTTATTTAACATCCTTTTTCATTTTATGTTCCTTCTCTATAAATGAGGATAGCAATAGTACCTATTTCTCATAAACTGTTGTAAGGATTGAATGAAATATTATATGCAAAGTACCAGATACTGGGGGTAGAATGTGAGGGATAGGTGTGATTCTAGCTAAAGTCTTCTTTCTTGTAGAATATAATATATATGCTTATAGTATGTATATAGTATATGATACATATATATACACATATAGGCATGCATACATATGCATGAATATAGTATGTATGCCACATGAATATAGTATGTATTCACATATATACATACGTATCTATAAATACACACATATCTTCCTTATGTTGAAATAAAATATTCCCTAATTTTGACTGGCCATTATGTGGACAGTATTTTTTTTATTGTTATTTATCGAAAGAGATCAGTTGTGTTTGCAACATCCCCCAAAGCACACCTTATAAAGCTTTTTCCGATAAAGGAAGCTATCTCTATTATGCTGTTGTCACACTTAATTTGCATCTTTAAGGTAAAAACGATGTTTTTACAGTGAGTGAGAAAAATTATTACCTTTAGAAGGAAAATCATGGAATAAAGAAAGCTTTTACAAACAGTTGTGTGGGAATATTTCCATCATTGTATGAGTTTGGTTTTTTAAAAAGATTTTTATTTATTTATTCATCAAAGACGCAGACAGAGAGAGAGAGAGAGGCAGAGACAAAGGCAGAGGGAGAAGCAGGCTCCATGCAGGGACCTCAGGATCACGCCCTGGGCCACTAAACTGCTGAGCCACCGGGGGATCTCCAAGTTTGTTTTTTTTAAATATTAACTAAATCACCTGTAAAAACTCTCCTACCTGGGCATTTATGCTCAGAAATGGGATTTTTAAATTTTGTAAGCTGTTTCAATATCCTTTACATAGAAGGTTTAATACATTTGATCACTTTGATTAAACTGGAAAAAAGTATACCTTCTATCTGGTTTGAAAATGCTATAGATAGACAGTAAAGGAGAGGAAATTCACTAGCCTATTTTTGATCCAACCCTTACATTAACTAGTGCTTGTGAGTGGAAAAAAAGAATTTCATGATTTCATAAGAACAGTCAACATAGCCCTGTCCAACAATGCATCTCCATGAGGTAATTTTATGATTCTTACAGTCATTAAACCCAGATACTGCAAAACAGAGAATTTGAACAGAGGCTTTTCAAAGCTTTATGACAAAGTGTGCATGCAAGACTTAAAAAAAGTTATAAAGCAAATCCAATCTGATTGTTTTCTCTGAAAATGTTATTAGTAATATGTTTTGTGATAATAATATGTTTTGTGATAGTGAGAAAAATAATTTTATGTATCATTAATAAATATAATGGTATTCAAGACATTTCTTTGTTATTCTTCATTCTGTTATTAATTATTATTTTAATTTAGATATAATGTTTAATAGATGGTAGTATATTATCTATTGCATACATAGATGAGAAGACATAGATGACAGATATCTACTCAAACATTCTTATGGTGATTACTTTGAAAATTCAGAAATGTTTCAAAACAACCTGTTGATATGATCACTACTGATGTTGCTGTCAAGGTAACACCAAGACAGTTTATGAATTCTTTTGCAGGAAAGATAGATTAATGATCAAATGCAATAGAATGCATTTGTGTTTTTATGAGAACACATCCCTCCCCTTCTCTCCCTATATATCAGTTTCCTAGGACACACTGTAACAAAGAACTGTAGACAGGGTGTTCTAAACAAACAAACAAACATTACTGTTTGAGAGCTGGAGGCCAAAAGTCTGAAATTAAGGTGTCAGGAAGGCTACATTCCCTCTGAAGGGGAGGCTCTAGAGAAGTATCCTTCCTTGCCTCTTCTTAGCTTCTAGTGACTCCTGACATTTCTTGGCTTGTTACTGCCTCACTTTGATCTCCACCTGCATACTTGCACAACCTTCTTCCCTGTATGTCTCTGTATCCAAGACATTAGATCCAGGGTCCACTGTTATCCAATATGGCCTATTCTTAACTTAATTACATCTGCAAAGACCCTATTTCCAGATGAGGTCCCATTCACAGGTGCTGGGGATTAAAACTTGAACATATCTTTTTGGGGAACATAATTCAACCATTAAATCCTCTCTGTCCTGGTCCTTCCCTCTTTTCCTACTCTCCCCCATCATTGCCTTACTTTTATCTAGTACCATAAGGGTTACTAAGTTTTCTGAGAGTTCTCTGTATACAGAGCACCAAAAGTCCGTAGACAAGTGGGGCATGAAGTTCCCATGAGTTGGGAACTTCATGTCCCACTTGGTGTTGGGGTTGGGTTAGAGCAGCACATGGGAGGGTTGTGAGGTATGATTCAGGGGTCACCATTTGCTCATTCATCCTCTGAAGTCTGTGCTCTAGAAGCTAAGTGACAGCAATTGAATCTCTTTTATTTTCTCTTACTCCATTGTGGCTGTCCCCAAAAGCATCAGGAGTTCGAGACCCTTGGAATTCAATCTCAAAGGGGAATTGTCCGTTCTGGATACCTGCAGAGGGGAATAGGGTTGACTACATCAGCCACAATCACAGGTGTCTTTTCAGTCTAGTATCTTGAAGTCCCTACCACTCACTTCAACCTATTAAATGGTAGTCTGAAGACAGTTCTCCTTTCAGCTTAGTGACATTTCCATGCACCTTAGCAACCCAATACTTACAGTGCCGTCACAAATTCAGGGTAGTAGAGATATACCACAAAGAAATGTGTGCCTTCATTATTAAGTGCATGACTTTGTTTTCCAATTTCTATAGTCCTTGTGCTATATTCTTCAACTTGACTGTTTTATCTTCTCTGTCATGACAGGGTTCCCAACACTCATTATGGCAATACATTCAATTTCCCTCCTTCATGGTCACTATGTGTCCACAGTAATTTCCCCCGTGGGTCCCCCCACTTTTAGTCTCACCTCTATCATTCATCCCTTTGCATCATATAGGATCTATCTAGCCTTGTAGCATTGTCAGTTTATCTCATTTACTTCTTTTTTCTTCCACTGATGCTCAGTCATTCCATGTTTTATGCTTTGTTTCAACTGATACGTTGGACTCGAACATTTCAGTAATGCCACAGTCACTTGTAGATTATCTTTCCAGAGTAGGGCCAGGGGAAATTGCTTCTTTGTCCTCCTTATCTTTGAAACAAACTCACTATTAATGATACTCTTAATAACTAAGCCTACTGGCCCAAAGAGATCATTTGAAAGAACCAATAGGTGACAGACGTTTGGTTTTATGAAAGGGAGAAATTGTTTCCCATAAGAGAACATAGAGTTCTTTCAATAGAAAATAAAATGCAATTTTCCCTTTCCAGTGCTAAAGGACATGTCTTATTCACACCAGTTGTCTTCAAGCTGTGACAGGTTCTACTTCCTATATTGTAATGATACTTGAGTTTTTTTGCAATACCCTTGCTCTTTCACACACTTTTTTTTCCCCTGTAAGCTCTTTCATGAGAGAGAAATATATTTTAAGACTAGAATGTGTAAGATAAATTTCTTGGAGGCATTTTCAATATATTTCTTTCTATTTTTAACCCTTGAACCAGAAGCATAAATAGTGATTCTAACTTACTCTTTTGGCCTTCGCTTCCTTTACTTTTGCTCACTTGCTTCAGGAAAGAGTTACCACTTCTTTTTCTTTAAAAGCCTCAATTCCCTATTTTACTTTGCCTTTTTCAAAGGAGTGATATTGTTGCCAGAATACTTACTTTTGCAGCTATTACTAGTGTCTTATTCCCCAGTTTACTTATTGCTTACAGTCCTCTACTACTTTCTTTACTTTGCTCTATAATCCTCATAGTTTTTCTGTCTACCTCCTTTACACTTGGCATATTTCCTCGGAGTGTAGCAAAAGAGAGTGTGCTATGTTTTTTTTTTTTTTTTAAACCATTGCTCTATTTGCCACATGTAGCCATTCTTTTAGTGACTGTCATAAAGCAAATCTTCACAAAGGTTTTGTAGTTTGAGTTCTGCAACAGAAATGCTTTGTAATACCTGGTATTTCCAGAGTTCTCATGTTGTTAATTGGGTTTGTCTCAAAGGTTTTGCTATTTCCCTTGTCTTCAAAATGGCCTGCCACCAACCTGCTTAAACACTACATACTCTATATGATATATGGTGGTAAGCACACCTTTTTTGTTTTCTTTTCTTTCTTTCTTTTTTTTTTTTTTAGCAGTCCTACCTTTCTTTAAAAATCTTATTTTTTTTCCTCTTTTTTTCCAAAAGGTATGCTTTCACATATTTGGTGTTTCCACCAGTACATAGCATCATAGCAATAAGGAAATTTGATCAACTGGGGTCTACAGAGTCTGACAGACCTGAATATAGACACTAGTTTTGCCACTATTGGATTACCTTCAAAAGTGAATGAACTGTTCTTATCTTTAGATTCTTCACCTGTGAAATGGAAAGAATCATAGTGTCTCAGTCATAGGATTAGTTGAAGGATTTTATATGACTGTGTTTGTAACTATTTCTGACACATGGGAAGTATTTAATGAATCTAGAACTTTCTCCAATATACCAGTCTCTATTTCTCTAAGCAAATGAAACATGCTCTTATATAAATGCCCTATCTTATCTATTTAGATTTTTAAAGCCTTAGCAATGTCTTATTTAAGTATGTGTTTATTTCTACTTCTTATAAGTAGATATTTATGTAATACATAACCATTTTTTTTAATAAAATTTTTGAATAGAAAAACAGGGATGCTTGGGTGGCTCAGCGGTTGAGCGTCTGTCTGCCTTCTGCTCAGGAAGATCGAGTCCTGCACCCAGCTCACTACGGGGAGCCTGCTTCTCCCTCTGTCTGTGTCTCTCTACCTCTCTCTGTGCCTCTCATGAATAAATAAATAAAGTCTTTAAAAAAAATACAGGAAAAAAACCAGTTAAAATCACTCATAATTTTATCATGTATGTATATCTATACAAGGTTTATATGTGTCTATGTATGCATATGGCATATGTACATATATACATGTGTACATATATGTATACATAATTATATTTACACTTTTACAAAAAAGCATCATTCCACGGCTCTGCTATCCCTCCAACATCATCACCAAGAGAAAACTATGTGAATTTGGCCAGTCATTTTGCTATGCTTATAGGTATATATTATTTGTACCTGTGCTTTTGTTTTAAATATATATATTTATAATATTCGTGTGTTATGTGAATAATTAATGCTCTTTCCTTAGGCAGTTTCTTCCTCTTTTTTGCTTCACATTGATACTACTCTCCTGTAGACCTTAAATAATTAATTGTTTATAGTGAAATTAATCATATGAGGCATGAATGTTTCACTTCAGATTTTCCAAATGTTTTTCATATCTATTATATCCTTTAGTGGCCACTGCCATGCTGTGAAATGAGTAAAAATATTCCAATTTAAGAGATGAAGGTATTGCAAGTCACAAGGATTAAGTAGTGGGGAAACTGCAGCTCCCAAGCTGGACTGTGAGCCTCTGGACCTTAAATCCCAGGCACCTTCCTGAGAGAAGTGCATAGCCATGCCAAACTTTTGTTTTTATATTTTTCTGTCATCTCTTAACAGCCTGCAATGAGACGGACACACCATCTTTTTGTTACCCATAATACTTTATTTTTTTTTAAGATTTTATTTAATCATGAGACACACACACACTCACACACACATACACAGAGGCAGAGACACAGGTAGAGGGAGAAGCAGGGTCCATGCAGGGAGCCCAATGTGGGACTCAGTCCTGGGTCTCCAGGATCAGACCCTGGGCTGAAGGCGGTGCTAAACCACTGAGCCACCGGGGCTGCCCATCCATAACACTTTATATTGAATATTGTGTTCATTCAATTTTCAAGGTCTTTCTAATACTTCTGTCTTCTCCAAAGTAATTTCTTTCATAGCCATGATGTAATCTGAAAACAAATGCATTACTTTACCCTCATAAATACCAAAGTAGCTGTATTTTTTTGAACTAGAGTCCACTTACATTGCCTCCATTTTTCACATGTAAGAGGGGAATCTAGGAATAGGCAGCAAAATAGAGTAGCAGTTAAAATTGCCAGCTCTGGAGCTCCACTGTTTGAGTTCAAATCCCAATTCTGAGACTTCTTAGCTGTGTAACTTTTGTCTGATTCTCAATTTCCCTGTTTGTAAACTAAAAATGATAATACTACATCCTCTGACTATAGAAATGATTAAAGACTCAAGAGTTTAGAACATTTAATGGTTTTAAAGATTAATATTAAAACAGTAAAGTATTTAGCCCATAATGATTGTTAGGAAAATATTAACTTACTATTTTGATAAATAGGGCACGAGGTAATCAGATAGCTTTCCTGGGTAGCATTAAATATAGTAATAAAGATTGTTTCCTGCCCAAACCAATGTGCTTTTCACTGAATAGTTTTGTATTAGCTGTCTTCCAGTGACTAATAATAGTTTTGCTAAGAGTGAATGTCAAAACTTTTACTGTATTTTCCTAGTGTCCCAGTAGCTGTAAATGAATTGATAAGTCAATATGCCTATGTTTAAACATAATGAATCAGTTATAGTGATGTCATCAATGCATAGCCTATATATAGCCTGTGAATATTACTTAAGCATCAAAACATTTGTTTTTATGATTGTTACACTCTTTAGAATGTCTAATAAAGCCAATTTTGATTGATAAGTACTATGACAATTTCTATGACATTGTACAGTAGAATTTTTTTAAGAATGATGAAAATACAGAGGGTGGGGTGGGCTTGGAAAAAGAGCAAGAGGCTAGTAGATGCTGGGGTTCTAATTCTACTTGCTTCCAGCTACATGATATATTTAATATATGTAGTCTGTTCTTTATCTCTTAACATGACAGGTTTGGGTAGATGATCTCCAAATATCAGCTGTGATATTTTAGATTCTGTTTTAATAATTTAGAACTTCGGGGATCCCTGGGTGGCTCAGCAGTTTAGCACCTGCCTTCAGCCTAGGACATGATCCTGGAGTCCTGATTCAAGTACTGCATCGGACTCCCTTCATGGAGCCTGTTTCTCCCTCTGCCTGTGTCTTTACCTCTCTCTCTCTGTCTCTCATGAATAAATAAATGAAATCTTAAAAAAATTTAGAACTTCATAATTGTGATTATTTGTAAGTGTGATGTGGATCATACAAGTGTTGTCTTAAAATTCTAATCCCAAATGGCAGAGAGTCTAGAAGAACTTACTTCCTGGGAAAGATAACTATCTGTGTGATTTGACAAACACGCAAAGTTGTCTATGTGATTTGATACACTAGCATCTAGCAGTTATCACCCCTCAAAACTATGCAGTAACTCTCCACTGTCCTTTGGAATAAAATCTGAAGTTCTTAAAACAACTGCTGGGCAGCATCACCTGGACCCAACTAGGTTGCCAGCCTTCTACCGACTTGCCACATTGTACCCTTGAGTGCATACAGTCCTTTTCCATTCTGAACTTTTGCTAATTGTTGTTTACTTTTCTTCAAATTTCCCTCTTCTTATCTGACCCAATCCTGCCCCTACCTTATCTTTTAAGCATCAACTTAAATATATAGATTATCAACTTCTGTGTTCAACATGCAGTGTTTTATGTATTAGAGACCAGATTTTACAGGAACATCAGTTTTAGTCATTTCTTCTAAAATGGGGATCTGGCAACATTTGCGTCCATGTTTGTACATGGTAGCTGGAACCATTGCTGATGAATGACCCTTCTAAATGGGTTCTGAGATTTTAGGACCTGTATACATATATTCACATGCATTGGGAACCCAGCTTCACTAAGATATATTACTTGTTTCTTCATGTGGGGTTAAGAGGTAGCAAACTCTAGCTAAAATTTTATTTCCTTAGAAATGTCTCCTGAAACCCTTAGAATGGTTACCTCCCAAATATTACATCCACAGCATCCTATGAACGTCCTTCAGTATATTTAGCATAATTGCAAAAAAGTCATTTTTGATGGCAATATAATTGTTTTAATACATATGTCCCTTTAAGGGACATGTAAGCTTTATGAGGGCCAAGACTTTGTCTGTTTTGTCCACCACTCTATCCTTCTATCAAACACTTTGCCTGATGTACGCTCTTGCCAACAATGTTTGAGTGTCTAGTACATGCCGTTGGTCATGTGTCCCAATAGCTAGCTGATGAATGATTGAATAAATTAACAATCCAAAATAAAACCCTTGATGGAAACCCTAGAAGTAAAGAGGAAAATTTAGATAAATCAGTGGTTTAAAGATTTATTTATTTTAAAGAGAGAGAGAGAAAGAGAGAGTGTGAGCATGGCACGTGGTGGAAGCAGACTTCACACTGAGCATGGAGTGCTACAGAGGGCTCAATCCCACGGCTCTGAAAGTATGACCTGAACTAAAACCAAGACTTGGATGCTCAACCAACTGTATCACCCAGATGCCCTGATAAATTAGTGGTTCAAAAATATTCAGCACCATGGAAGGAATGATCAAATTTTTTTGTTTTTTTTTGGTTTATGTATACAAAGGAATGATCAATTTCATTAACAAGTGCAGTTTAGTTGTTGGAAGGCATACTTCTTTGCTACCTGCTCCTGTTAGAGATCTGTTTTTATGTTTGTATTGTTGAGTAGTGTTTCAGTCATGTCAGGAGGATAAAGAATTTGCAAGTAACTGGCTTCTATGTAATCTGGCATTAATTACAAAGTTTCCTCTAGTCTACATTGAGAGCATTTTTATTGAGAAGTGCACGTTTCCTTAACAGACATTCCCAGAGAAATATGCCCATCTCCCTAGCATGACATTTCTGTTTCTTTTTTTGTTATTTTTATTTACTTATTCGAGAGAGAGAGAGAGAGAGAGAGAGAGAGAGAGAGAGAAGCAGGCTCCATGCAGGGAGCCCAAGGTGGGACTCGATCTCGGGTCTCCAGGTCATACCTCGGGCTGCAGGCAGCGCTAAATTGCTGCACCACGGGGGCTGCCCGACATTTCTGTTTTTAACAGCCTATATACCCAGCTCGTGACTTCCAGGAGCTAAAAAAACCCAACATATTGAAATATCTAGAGAAAAACTAGAGGGCCATTAGGTAAAATAGGCATAGGTTCCTCAATCCCTTCTTTTGGATTAAAATGAAAGAAAGAAAAAAGAAAAGGAAGGATCGGTTATGTGTCATATACTAAGCCTTGAGGATTATGGACAGATAAAACATGATCATTGGGATTTAAGGTTTAAAGTTGAAATATACTTTAGTTATTCATGTACTTGTTACATCGCACTACTGGAGGCACTAAAACAACTTTTTTGAGTGTCATTGTCTTTCTCTCTTCAACAATAACTAGTTAGACTTATTGGATGTTTTCAGTGTGTCAGACCAGACACAGCACTAGGGGCACAGCGCATGAATTATCAGTCTTTAACTGTAGAGCCATGCTGCTATAGACATCACCATGCCCATTTTGAAGATGAAGCAACAAAGGCTCAGATGAGGTCTTCCAGTAGGAAAACTGAATTTTGATCCTAAGTCTTTGTTGAAACTAATATAAGCACTCCTAGCCACTTTTCCATACAGCCCTCCAAATCCATTTTAGCGCAGATAGTTGAAGTAAAGCAATTACTGCCCCCACCCCCACATTCCTCTTAATATTCTGCAATAACTTTCCATAGTAAAATCCAAAGTTCTTAAACAAATAGTAGGCAGCATCACCTGGACCCAACTAGCTTGCCAGACTTTTTCCTACTGACTCACCACTTTGGCATCTTGAGTATATAGAGCCTTTTTCTACTCTGGACTCAGGAGTAAGAAGATAAATCCACAATTCACACTTCACCTAAGGTCAAATTAAGTCTATCCCCACAACATTGATGTTTACTTTTAGAACATGAAATTTCTTTTTAGCTCCCTTAATCTGTGTTAATGAACAATACTAAAGCTCCTAGTTTTATCAAGTACACCAGTTGCACTTCTCTTTTGGTAGCAAAGATGCCATTTTGTGTAGAAATATTTTTTAGTTGAATAAAGATAATTGTGGCACCAAAGCTTAAATTTGTAAGTCTGAGGTTTTTTTCTTGCACTGAAAGGGTTCTAATTTAGGAGTACAAGATCCTTCAAATTTTTACTGGAGAGCTGTTGACCTACTCTCCAGAAATATTCATAGACACATAAATATGAGCATGTTTTAGAAATATTAGGCAAATATAAATGCTTAAAATGATGATGAAAATAAAAATGAGTGCAATACATTGAACATGCACTATGTGCAAATGATATAGAATAAACTTCCTGAATTTATTCCTAATCTACTTTAGTAAAGTTTAGTAGCACATATGATCCATGCTTTGCTAACATTAATAAGGAACTCTTTTGACCTAGGGCTTCTTAAGCTGGGGCCCATGATTTTAGGGAGATCCATGCATTCTAGAAATATTATTCAACTTTAATATATCTTTGGACTTTTTTTGAGAATGGGGCAATCCTTTTACCAGATGGTCAAAGAAATCTGTGATTCTCTTCCAACTAAGAGCTAAAGATGAAGGAATGAAATTATGTGCTCCCACTGAAATTGTGGGAATATATGACATTGGAGAGTGTTTTTGAAATAATGTTGATGAAAAAATGAAGGAAGAGTACACATTAAGACATCTCACCTCCGAAAAATGGATTTTATAGAAGGCTTAAGATGTACCAATATTGGACAGCCCAGGTGGCTCAACTGTTTAGCACTGCCTTCAGCCCAGGGTATGATCCTGGAGACTTGGATCAAGTCCCACATTGGGCTCCATCCTTGGAGCCTGCTTCTCCCTCTGCCTGTGTCTCTGCCTCTCTATCTCTCTGTGTCTCTCATGAATAAATAAATAAAGTCTTTAATAAAAAAAATATGTACCAATATCAATAGTGGTCATCTCTTCATAGGTGATTTTTATTCTTTTTTACTTATTTTTTATTTATTTAAAGTTTTCTAAAATGACCATATTTTCACACTATATTGAAAAATAAATGTTTAATTTAAATATATTTAAATAAAAGATATAAAATACAGTATCTCCCATATGATCCTCACCACCACCAGATTCTTTAGAGAGAAATGAACATTGATTCATCCAGGAAATTTTATTCTAATCAAAAAAAGTCTTCTGATTCATCTATTTTGAATAGATATCCACTGGTGGTATAAGGGATGCAAATATTCATCATTAATGTATGATTTAGATTCAATTACCCAATACTACAGTTGTGAAAAAGTGGTCTTTATGTCCTCAAAGTTTTCTGCTGAAGGGGAGTTTTTATTGTATGGCTTTTATAGACAATCTGGCTTGTATAATCCAAATTAGATTTTGAAATGCTTTCTTATTCCAAATTGGCAATTATTTAAAGACACTAGGGGCAAAAGATTCTGGTTGCTCACGATGTATCATCTCTTGTGAGATTTTATACCTTTTTATAGGTTTCCTTTCATTTAAACCTATGGAAAATTTTGAAAGTAAAATCATATATCTACAATGTATCTTCTTAATGTAAGAGGAATTGCTTAAACTTAGATTATGTGTTTCTATAATACTGAAGTTTTACATTCACTTTATTTTCGAGGGACACCTTAAAGGCATTCTACAGAATAGCTATTAGACTGACTATATATTAAAAAATCTTTTCTAATAGCAGAAAATTGTTTGATGATAAAATTGTTAATTGCAATCACAGATCTTTAGAATTAAATGGGACCTCAGAGGTTATCTGGTGTACTTCCCCAACTGATGCTGAAGTCATCTACAAGTTAGTTGTTCAGACATCTCCTTGAGCACTCCCTGTGACCTAGAACATAGCATCTCATTTGGAAAGATACTAGTGGATGCTGAGATGTACTGCCCAGATTGGCTTTCAGTACTGATGAACTTCATCCAGGGACTCTTCCAGACAGCTGTAAAGACAAACACTCTTGTGACAAGAAGATAACCCTGATGACCCATCCCGGCTTAACCCTGGGGTTGGCTGACAACTTTGTTAATAACTATGGTACAGCCGACTTCTTTTTGCTTTTCTTTCTTTCTTCTTTCTTTTATTAAAATGGTTGATTAGGACACAGCACAAGATAAGCTCTGCCATAAGACATTCTCTTGTATAATGCCAATGTGACATTACACTAATCATTGCACCATCAACATTAAGTCTCATCCAGGTTTTGTTTATCCAGTTTGGGATAAAGCAGAAGACTTATAAAATGTTTGATACACACACATATATGCATATTTTCACATATATACATGCATTTTCTTTTCCATAATTTCTTTTTAATCTTCAAATCTACTCACCCTGAGATTGGCTGACAACTTTGTTATAACTATGGTGCAGCCGACTTCTCTTCTCTTCTTTCTCTTCTCTTCTTCTTTCTTCCTTTCTTTCTTTCTTTCTTTCTTTCTTTCTTTCTTTCTTTCTTTCTTTCTCTTTCTTTCTTTCTTTCTTTCTTTCTTTCTTTCTTTCTTTCTTTCTTCTTTCTTTCTTTCTTTCTTTCTTCTTTCACCTGTATAGGTCCCAATAAGACTTCTTCTTTTTTTTTTAAAGATTTTATTTATTTATTCATGAGAGACATAGAGCGAGAGGAAGGCAGAGACACAGGCAGAAGGAGAAGCAGGCTCCATGCAGGGAGCCCAACAGTGGGACTCGATCCGGTCTCCAGGATCCTGACTTGGGCAGAAGGCAGTGCTAAACTGCTGAGCCACCAGGGCTGCCCCCAACAAGACTTCTTAATAAACTTTTTTCATATTAGTTTCTCTCTCACAGTCTGCTCCCCAGGGCATTCAACTTGAAGCAGTTACCCAATACAACTCAGTTTCTCATCGCTCAATTCTCGGAGCAGTGATTTACTTCATGTAAGCCAGACAACTTCTATCTGTTCCACCTTTTAACTCTCTCTAATATCACTTGAAATTTACCTTACTTGAAATTTACTTCTTTCTTGAACATTTTTGTTTGAATTCTTTAGTCATATCTGAGCACATAAAAAGTGGTTTTAAATCACTAAAAAGGTTCTATCTATCTATATATCTATCTATCTATCTATCTATCTATCTATCATCTATCTATCATTCATTTACTTGAGATAGAGAGAGAGAGCAAGAAGGAGGAGGGGCAGAGAGGGAGGGAGATGGACAAGCAGAATCCATGCTCTTTGAGCTTGAAGTCTTATGCAGAGTTCCACTTGGCCTGATTTCAAAACCCTGAAATCATGATGTGAGCCAAATCAAGTCAAATGCTTAACCCAGATAATTATCTGTCACCATTTTAAAGCTCCGTTTAAAGCTCAAAGCCATTTCGCTGACCCTACCTCTCCTATGCCGCATTTAGTTTCCTGGATTTGGTCTTATCAGTTATTTTCTTAGTTATTCATTAATTTTTTGCTTTTGAAATATATTACTCAATAAACACTGTGTTGCTGTGGATATTCAGAAAAAATAAACAGATACTGTCTCTGGCTCCATAAGGTTTCCCATGCAAATATTAATAAGATCATAACATATGAATATATAACTAAAGTATTAGGATATTCTTAAAAATAAGAGTGCAGAATTATGTAAGAACAGAAAGGGATCATTAACTATGTAATGATACTTGTTTTTCTAGAAAATCATATGTTCTAGAAGGGAAATCTAATGGAATTGCTGCTCTGAGACAATTTTACAGCTTCTTATTCTCCACCTCCTTATCAGCTACTAAGGGCATGGGTGATATAATCTACATCTAGAACAAAAAGGAATGAGCATGGAAAAAAAAAATGTACCGATCTAGGCAAAAAAGAAGGCAAGTGAAGGAAAAACTATCACTCAAGTATTAACTCTCTTATCATTCTCAACAACTCTTGTTTTAATAAACAAATTAAAATTAAAGTGTGGAATATTGTGGTCACAGAGTTGTAATATGAGAAATAAGTTACATCTTCTAAGATTATTTGTAAAAGATCATTTTCATTTATAAAATTTGTTTACATTCCTTTGCTTGAAAGGAAATGTAATTTAAGAGTAGTGACTTTTACCCAAGATAAATAAATCAGCAGTCTTTTTCAAGTTACCCATCCACATTTTAAGAAAATCTATTTTTAAAAATCTTTCAAAATAACATTTTTAAAAGATTTATTTATTTATTTATTTATTTATTTGAGACACCATGAGAGTGAGAGTGAGCATGTGAGCAGGGGTGGGGGTTCGGGGCAGAGGGAGAGGGAAAGAGAGAATCTCAAGCAGATTCCCCACTGAGCATCAAGGCTGATGCAGGCTCCATCCCAGGATCCCGAGATCATCACCTGAGCTGAAATCAAAAGTCAGATGCTTAACCAACTGAGCCACCCAGGCACCATTAGAAATAACAATTTAAAAAATCCACTTGTTTCTGAGATTTAGAAGGAAAGTTAAAAATTACCTTGTACAAATTTTCTTTTTATGTCTTAATCATGCTTCTTTCCTGTCAAATACCCATCATTTGCCAAAATCAGCCCTAATTAAGAGAATGGGCTCTGGAGACAAATTTTTATTTTATTTTTTAGCTTAAATCCTGGCTTTGCCACTTACTAACTGCAATGACCACAAGCAAATTACATAAATTTCTTGTGCCTTGGATTTCTCAATGATCAAATGGGGTAGTAAGAGCTCAGGAGAGATTATGGATTAAGTAAGATGACATATGTCAAATGCCAACAACAGTGCCTAACACAAAGTGAGTGCTCATTCATGTTAGTTATAATTTAGTGCCATATAGTTATAATTTAGTGCCATTTTGTCATCTCCCACAAGTGGACAAATCTAATTCATTCTGATACTGTGTGCTCAACAGAAAAGGCTAACACCTATTAGTATGACTGGGAAATAGCCTCCTAAATTATTTCTATGCTTTCTCTTTTGTCTGCTTTTCTACACACAGCCAATGGTAGCCATTCCAAAATTCAATCAGACACAGGTAATTTCCTGCTTAAAACACTCAAATATAATTTGTCAATACACTTTGAGTGAAATCCAATGCCTCATCATGTCCTACTACAGCCTATAAATTATGACCTCTGCCTAACACTCCAAGCTCACCACCCACTCCACTGCTTATGATAATCCACCCATACTGGCATTTCCTTTTCTCCTCTCTGAATAGGTATAGGGCAAGTAGCATCCATTACCCATTATCAGAAGTCTGGGCACTTCTATCTGCTGCAACTTGGTCTCACAGTCACTAAGGAAAACACAACACAGTCAAGCACTGAATGGAACAACTCCTTATTCACACAGAGAAGAGAAGAGCCAGATTAGCTTCAGTGGTGAGTATCGGTTCCCCCTGGCCAGCCATTGGCCCGTATGCATCCCTCCTGTGTCACAGAACAAAGGGCCCTGTCCCCTCCCCACAGGGGCAGACATAGTAGTGGTTTTGTCCAGAGGTTGTATCACAGATTAGAAGAACAAAGGATACACATTGAGTCTGAAACCAGGAGAGATATTCCCACACAGGGTGACAAACCCAGTATTAACTATGGGCTCTCTTTCTCTTGTGAAGGAAGTGCTTCAGGCCCCAGGCCATTCTTATGGAGGTCAAAATACCGCATCATAAGAGGGCCTTTCCCAACAATAAACCTTTTGCACTTGCTGTTTGTTAAGCCCAGAAGTGCTATCTATAGCTGCAGTGCTTGTAAGAGTTGCTGGTGTATACTAGACAATCAATGGATATAGTTTGGGTGAATGGATTCTATTCCTAACTTCTATTTTTGGTGATAAGGTCTATAACGTATAAAAATACCTGTTGCCCTTTCTTTGGAAATAGGCTCTCATAAGCCCTCTTGTATTGGTTTTTCCTCAGTGGGTCATGGTTTTTTTTTTTTTTTTTTTTTTTTTTTTTTTTTTTTTTTTAGTGGATCCATTTAGCAAAATGCTTTCTCATTTGTTAAATGAGAAGAGTAAGGCTCTGGAGGAATGCAGTTTTATATTTATTCTCTATTCCCATCACATAAAATCTGTTTGATGACAAACTCACTTAATGCCTCTATTTCTTCATTTGTCAATCTGCTAAATGAGTAAAATATCTTCCACCTGATTGCTTATATATACTCAGTAGGTAAAATTTTACTCTTGTCATTATGACTTAATATTTATAAATTTGAGAATTGATTCTTATCCCAATTCTACACAGGAGGGAACACAGGCCCAGACCTATAACAGAACTTGACCCAGGTCTCCTAAATGATAGATAATGGTAGATGATAAATACAAGTATTCTTGTTCAGTTTCCAAGTTTAATGCTATGAGTATAGCATATTTGTTTCCATTTTTGTGGTTCACTTTCTTGTAGCAAGATATACAAAATATTTGACTACCATTTTGCATTAGCTCCCATTAGCTAATGGCTTATTGAGGAGCATTCTGATGTATGAATGCAAGGACTTGTGACCAGGACTCTTGGTAGGTGCCCTCAAGATCAGTTTAAAATGATAATCTATAATCATCTATATAGATTTTTATAATAATCTATATAGATTTTTTTAAGTTCTATGTCTCTTAAAAGAAGTTATTGGAGATTTTGACTCAATGCTAAAGTCTTTTTGTGTTTTGTTTTTTTTGCTAAAGTCTTTTTGAAAAGAAATATTGAAAGACTTCTGTTTCCAGAAAGATGGAGTAGATGCACTTTTCTCTATTCATTCCACTAGGGATGTGATTATTATCTTATGATGATAGAAATGTTCTGTAACTTGATTGTATTAATGTTAATATGCCACTTGTCATGTTTTTACTATAGTTTTACAAGATTTAACCACTGGAGAGGAAACTGAGTAAAGATTACATGAGATTTCTCCACATTATTTCTTACAGCTTCATGTGAATATACAGTTATCTCAAAAGTAAAAAGTTTAATTAAAAAATAATGTGTGCACATATTAGTCTAGTATTAGTATGACAGTGAATTAAACTATCTAATATATAATGTTCCAATAAATTTATGAGAAAACAATCAGCACCCGATTATAAAAATGGAGTCGAGATGTCTGAGTAATGTAACTGACTCCATTACTTATTAATTTTATGTCACAGGGCAGAGGACTCAATGTCCATCAGCCTTGATCCTCTCTATCAAATGTGAACTGCAATGTCTACTTTACAGAATTAATGTGAGGAGCAAAAGACACAATATATCCTTTTCTTCAATTAATAATAATGGCTGCCCCATTTCTTCACTGCCCCATTTCTTCAATTAATAATAATGGCCGTCCTTCTTAAAAGATGTGTATAACAAGGCAACATATTTTGCTGATAAAACTGGAAATTTTTAAAGGATTTTCTTAAAGATTTATTTACTTATTTTAGAAAGAGAGACTGCAAATGAGGGGAGGGGCAGATGGAAAGGGAGAGAATTCTCAACCAATGGGAGCCCAACATGAACCTCGCGATCATGACCTGAGTGGAAATCAAGAGTTGACCATTGACCCACTCAGGCACTCCTACAGGATTTTTATCACAACATTTTAAAAAATAAATACCCATTAAATGCCCAATAATTAAGAGAAGTATGGAATTCTAAATGTTGACCATTCTATGACGTTAGTATTAAATGGTTTTACAATGTAAAGAAAAGCATTTGAGGAAATGAAAAATATTTACCATATACTGACTAGGTTACAAAGTTTTATAAAATATTATAAAATATAAAATATTTATAAAGTATTATATGAGTATAATATTTAGGTGTGAATACAGATACCAAGACTGAAAAAAGTACAAACAAAAAAGAAATGTACCCTACCCTTGATAGCACAGTATCAAATTAGGCTCACAGATATACAAAACTGTTGAAAAAAATAATTGCCATTTTAAATTTGAAGGAATAAAAATGTAAACTCTAGTGAATAGCAGCTACATAGGAATATAACTATTGTGTTATACTGGGCAAAGAAAAAAAAAGAAAGACCATAGGTAGGCTAAAGAGGATTATGTAGAAAATCATGTTTAAATTGTGAAGCAGAACCAAATGGGAAATAACGCCAGTGGGAACATATTCTGAGCATTAACTGGCACTTTTATGGTATATTGAGCAAGCTTATATTATATCATTCCATTGCCTGAAAATCTTTGGATATTCTATTCACTTACTGTGAATTATAAAAACTGTTTTTACTTCCAGGTATTTCCCTTACTGGAAATTTTTTGTTTTGTTTTAATACAACTGTGTAAGGGGTATTTTAGAGCATTACTGAATTTTGTCAAGAGTGGTAAAAGAGATACCTGTTAGAGAAAAGAATATAATGATTTCACTCATGGTCACTGATGTTGGTAAAGTCCTCTGTATAATTATGTGTATTGGTTGAAGAAAAATTTTTTAATTTTTTACTTGTAGAAAAAGATCTTTGTTCCATATTGGTTGTGAAATTAATATAGAGAATTGTGTATTTCATCTTCAAATCAGCTTAAGTTATTTAAAAAAAAATTCAAAGATCAAGTGGAAAAAAAGTAAGTCCCAATAAAATAATATTGAAGACAAAGAAGTATTTAACCATTAATCTAGCATAAAAGTACATATTTCTGAATGTAACATAGCCACTATAATATCATTTTAGTGCTATGCTTCATGAAGGAATGTTCAATGGAAATAAAGTTATCAGATGTATTTTTAGGGGAGAAAAAGCATTTTTTTGCTAAAATGTTCATGGTGTACAAAACCCCTTCCCCTAATTCTGCTGGATTGTGAGAAGTTCTTAATGGTAAGAACATTTATATTTTTTTTTTCAGTTGTACATGTACATGTGAAGAAATAGTTTGCAAACCAATAAGAAGAGAACCTGCCATATTCTATATAATGGATTCACTTATGATTTTGGCAACCATTAAAGAAATTGGTAAGACATATCATAGGATCACATTTTCAATCCACATTCTAGGAATTCCTAAAGATTATTCAGTTTGTACTAATCAAACTTCTCCCGTCAGAGAGAAAGAGAAAGAGAAAAGGAAAAGAAGAAAGAGAATTAGCCTTAAACAATGCTTAGCAAGAGGGAAGGACTGAATGTGAATCACTTAGACTATACTTAGTAGTTGCTGAATTCGTGTCCTTGGGAATGGGTAGAACTTTATTTCTGTAAATTCTGATAGAATCATTAGGATTAAATAGGAAATAAGCTAAAGGAAATTGAATCAGTTTCTCCCCTCAAAAAAAGTGTGCTTACTTTCATGCACCAAAAATGTCTTTTCTCTTAAAAAAGGAGCTAAAGTGAATTCATTTTCAAATGATTATATATTAAGTATCCATAATTTGAAGTCAATGTAATATTTAATCTCTATTCTTGAGCCTCCGTTGACAATTTTTGAATGTGTATCACTCTTTATTACCATTAAGCACAATGGCATAGAATTTTCTCCTGTGCTAACTTGACATTTTATTTTGCATCATCAACTGCATGAGACAAACTTCTTTCAGTGGTTTGTCACTGAAAACCACTTTCAGTAGTTTCTGAACATTGTTTCTTTCCAAGGAACAAAGAACATAATTTAGCTTCCTCTGTAGACCTATCAATAGAAATGAAATAAAATGATTTCTTTTGTGTTCATATATACATGAAAGTAAAGAAAAAGTGAAGCTAAAATGCTTGGGGCATACCAATTATCTCTTTTGTCTCAAGCATGCCCAAAGTGTCCTCAAAAACACAGAATTTACATTGTTTGAGTCAATAAATCATTCAGTATGAGTGCTTTGCTCTACTCTTCACACAACATAATTAACAAACAAAACAAGATAGGTAGTGGATCCAGGTGTAGAGATGATGTTTAATTAAAAATGGGACTACTTCCAATGATTTGATTTGTTTTGAGTTAAAATTTTGAGCCTTTGCACTGTTAAACACTGATCTAGATTTCCAAAGTGGAATCACTTTAGGAGGGGTTAATTTTGCTTCTCTGAGAGTGAGTCACCTTTAGTCTTGTTCTCAATGAATGGCCTGTATTTTCTTTTCATATTTTTTTTTTTTTTTGGTCTGAGCAGCATGATTTCCTGTAACATTTCCATTTTGGTAGGATATATGTATTGATTCTATAGGTCATTCCTTCATTGAATAATTACTTATTACAATATGCCAAGCACAGGGCTAGATGTGGGAGACACAATGGAAAGGAAGATGTATGTGGTATCCTTTCTCAGGAAGCTTGTGTTGGATTAAGGGTGGCAGAGTCATTTGAGTAAAAGTATAATTAAGTACAAAACCAGTCTGTGATAACTAAGAATTGGTGGTGGTCACTTTAAATCGAGTAGTTAGAGAAAATTCCATTGGGAAGCATTACACTGATACTGGGTGGTTGACCATAAATTAGTTATGCAAAAGTAGGGATGGATGGTTTTTACTAGGACACACATAAATGCTTTGTATCAGGAAAAGGTTTAGCATGTTTTATTAATTTCCAAAGGACATTGTAGATAGAAGATAGTGAACATTAAAAGAATGGTTCTAAGCTGGTGATGTAGATATTAGCTAAATCACAAAAGATGTTACAGATCATGGCTAAAAGTTTGAATTCTATTCTAAGGGCAACAACTGGCATGACATTTTGTTTTTAACTGTGCAGGGGCATGTGCTGAGTTATGGCTACGCATGAAAAATGCACCAGTAATAGTTTGGGTGAAGTAGAACGGTGGCCTGATAGTGATGGTTGTTCTAAAAATAAAAAAGACTGAATACATTTAAGCTGTGATATCAAAGAAATAATTTTAGCTAAACTTGTTTCCATTTAAAGACAGAATACTCAGTATAGAGCTATTGTTTTATAGTAGTTTCTCAATGGCCACACTATGGACATTTTGTATGTGACACCTCATGGTGGTAGTGGCAGGGCTCATCCTGCACATTGCAGCATCCTTGGCCTCTACACACTAGATGCCAGTAACACACACACACACACACACACACACACACATCTGTCTTGACAATAAAAAAATAAGGTTCAGGCATAGCCAAATGTCCTTTGGTGGGTAAAATCTCCCCTTTTGAAAGCCACTTATTTATAGTGATAGGTCAGTATCAGGTTTGCTGGAGAACAACAGGCTGAGAATGGAACCAAAGTAAATGTCATATTTCACACCAGAGAAGCAGGGGGAAGCAGTTTCAGAAAAAGAGAGTTCCAATATATCACAGGCTGATAAGCAGAATAGCCCCTATGATTTCTGTAATGGGATGAGTTCTACATATCCATATATACATATCCATATATATATATACACACACACAAATATATATATATATATATATATATATATATATATATATATATATATATATAATAGCAGTTTCTTTAAGTATCAATGAGATTGGGCTGTGGTTTTCAAACTATAATGCATATTTGAGCCGCCTTATGAGCTTGACAGTTTCTTTCATTATTTCATTCATTCGACAAATACTTATCAAGTGCTCACTCTCTGCCAAGCATGTTTAGACATTGAGGAAAGAGTAGAAAAAAGAGAAAGAAATATCTACTTTTCTGGAATTTATCCCTAGTAGGGAAAGCATGATAAAATTATAAATTTTGAAGCTCTAGACAGAAATTCCCATTTAGTGGGACTGGGATGGAGTACCAGAGTTTGAATTTTTATAAAACATCTAAGGCTTAAATGTATTTTTATGATTATACTTTGAGAAATATTGAGTTTGAATCTAAATAGAAATCTCTTTGAGGTGTCAGAAAAAAAGAGATTCAGGAATCATTTATTCAAGTATAACTATAAATATGTATGCAACATATTCATATACATTTATGTGTATATACACATATTTATACATTTATTATATATAATACATTTGTATGTATATGTGTGTATGTGTGTGTGTGTATCTGTCTTTGTAGAAGACATTTGCTAAGTATTTTGGTTGATATAAAGATGCCTAAGATAGTATATCTGTTACCCTAAATATAATCTTTTAGATCAGAGAGACATCTAAGTGTCTTTGTATGTGTATGCATATCTATACACACCACTATATGAACAAATTTTGTTTCTGTTCAGTATCATTACTTAAAAATTTGAGGAAGATTTTCACTGAAAATATAGTACATGCTTGAGATGGTCTGAGATATATATATAAACATTGTGTGTTGACTACACTATATAGATAGATAGATAGATAGATAGATAGATAGATAGATATAGATATATTTGAATGTATGTATTCAGTATTGATTCTATAGGTCATTCCTTCATTAAATAATTCTATATCTGTAATATAGTTGACACACAATGTTAGTATTAGTTTTAGGTGCACAACATAGAGATTCTACATGTTTTTATGTTATGCTGTGCACACCACCACAAGGGTAGCCACAGATAGTCCAAATTATTGTTTAAAATATATCTGAAATTCAGTTGGGAGAGTCTCAGGCAGCTATCTTTCAGTAGAGTTTCAGAAACTGTACACCATAGAGTAGCTCCTAAGATTGGTACACATAATACTTTGTAGTTAGGGAAAAAAAGGAAAAAAATGGAGTATTTTCAAATAAGGATCTCATATCCATAATCTCAAAAGTAGGTAGTTTTAATTTCAGATGCTTTGTTTCAAGTTGTTTATTTCATGGAAAATTTTAAGGGCTGTGGTAGTGGTTCTCAAACGTAATGTATAAGAATCACTTGAAGAGCTAAGAAAGAATTCAGGGGCTCAAGTTTGTGGTAGTACAATGTGGTTATTTTACCAATCCCTCTGGTGATTCTCCTGCACACTAGTGTTTGAGTGCATCTCAGCTACAGGGAGAGAAGCAGCAGAAATGATTTCTTGAATGATGGTTTGTGATACTCTCAAGGCATATAAGAGACTATTGAAAACTACGGTATATGTAGACATTGGCAAAAACATTATATGTAATCAAAGGAGTTGTAAATTTTTATGTATTTGATAGATATGAAATAGTATAGTATCTCAGGTGTAGGTTTTCTTTCTTTTGCCTATTTATTTATTTATTTATTTATTTATTTATTTTTGTTGTTGTTGTTTATTTTGTTTATAAGTTGGCTCCATACTCAGCATGGAGCCCAATGCAGTGCTCAGAATCAGGACCCAGAGATTAAGAACTGAGCTGAATTAAAGAGTCTGATGCTTAGCCAGCTGAGCCAATCAGGCATCCACCAGAGTACTTTTAATTTGCATTGTGGTAAGTGAATTTGAGGATCTTTTTATATATTTTAAAGGTCCATTGAATATCTTTCTGTGTGAATTATATGTTTATGGGTTTTGTTCACTTTTCAAATTTTTACAAATTTTTCAGATAGTGAAGACATTTTCCTATTTCTCTTTGACTGGAAAAGATGGCAGAGACTATTCTAGGTTGTGAAAACTGCATAGGAAAATTTTTTTAAAGTTGGAGAGGTATAGAATAGTAAATACTCTGGTGTCTTAGACTATACAATAGATTCCCAAATGTGGGATTTGCCTTGGAAGCATGAATAATAGTTTAGGTAATATGTGGATATAGTGCTAAATTACTTTGAATTATCTTCTAATTATACCAAAAGAGTCAATTTGGCATTATTTAATAATCCCATGTTTTTTGAAAGAAGCAAGAGGCCTCATGCTCAGAGCCATATGCAGGAAACATCATCCAACAATAATTTAATAACATTATTTTATTTAGTTTATTAAGTTTTACCTTCTGTTCAAGGTAAGATTGTTCTATTTATGGAAGAGAAATCTAGTATGACTTATGCTAGTAAAAATGGTATCAAGTTGAAGGGGGAAGTAATAAATAACACTATCAGGATGCCTGGACATGGCCAAATCATGGAAATGGTTTAGAAATCATTGAGATGTTAGGCTTAGATTTACTTATAATTATTCAGTGAATGGCTATAAGCATTTTTTAATCTTGCTTTTGTTTTCTTATTAAGTCATGTTATCTAAAATGCCCTGGCTCAGATGACAAGGTGGTACCTCTGAATGATGTGGTCTTTTATTCTTAGTTCAGTTGTATCTCAACATATTTTCTATTTTAAGAGGACAGAGGAGGAGGAGAGGAAGAAAACTTTTATTTTTATAGAGATAGATTTGGCATACGATTGACAGATGAATAAAATAACAAGCATTTATGATGAGAGTGGAGGATAATCCAAAGCTCTGATTCTTAATAGCTGGTTACAGACTTCTCCAGTAGGCCTTCACATAATCCCTGTGAAGGGACTTCCTTCAGTTTTGGACAATGGCAGTCCTTGGCAAGTATGACTTATTGACCGTTTTATATTAATTCTTTCAATTTAGGGGTACCTAAGTGGCTCAATCATTTGAACATGTGACTCTTTGTTTTGGCTCAGGTCATGATCTCGGGTGGTGAGATCTAGCCACACACTGAGCAGAGAGCCTGCTTGAGGTTCTCTCTCTCCCTCTCTTTCCCTCTCTGCGCCCCCCCCTTGCTCTCTCAAATACATAAATAAAATCTTTTTTAAAATTCTCCCAATTTATCCTCGCTTTAAAAATACTTTCTTTCTTTCTTTCTTTCTTTCTTTCTTTCTTTCTTTCTTTCTTTCTTTTTTTTTCTACAAATTTTACAATTGTAATCACAAGAAAAATACTAAAGAAAGAATGTATAATCCTATACCCAAAATTGTTATCCTATAGCACTTTTGCATTATTTGCTTGCATTTTTTTAAATAAAATTTTTGACATAAAGTTAAATTATTTTTAGCAACCTGCTTGCTCGCCTTCCAGCACTCTTCCTTAGAGGCAACAATTCTCATAAACTTAACATTTTTTAAAAATTAAAATATGCCGATACTTTTAAAACCTCCACTTTGTAATCATTATAAAACATCTTTATAGTGTTTTTTCCACTATAAATACTGTTGTCTTTCATGGATGTTTTATACAAATTGCATCAAACCATGTGCACTAGTCTGTATGTTGAGTATTTCCTTTAGTATTGTTTTGATATATAATCATGAGATATGTATATATCAAAATATGCTACATACTCTATACTATAAGCAAATATATAAGAATATGTATGTATATATATATACATTTGTATGTGTATATGTATGTTTAGTCATCCAGTTCTTTCCTTCCTTTTAACTGATGAGTAATATTCTCTTTAACAAATTAATTGTATTTAATATTCCATTCCTCTTTTGATGGATAGTCAAGCTCCTTTGTTTATTCCTATTTTGGGAATCCCTGGGTGGCGCAGCGGTTTAGCGCCTGCCTTTGGCCCAGGGCGCGATCCTGGAGACCCGGGATCGAATCCCACGTCGGGCTCCCGGTGCATGGAGCCTGCTTCTCCCTCTGCCTATGCCTCTGCCTCTCTCTCCCTCCCTCTCTCTCTCTCTCTCTCTCTCTCTCTCTGTGACTGTCATAAATAAATAAAAATTAAAAAAAAAAACTTATTCCTATTTTGTAGTTAAGGCTCTGTAAGGTGGTTTATTCAAGACTACTCAGCTAGTTGAAAGTGAAGCTAGGATTTAAATCCAATATTCTGATTCCTAAGACAAGTGTGCCTTACAACCGCACGCAGTCCCTTTATCTCATGTCATCTTAAGTCGTCCATTCAAGGCAATAATAATATGGACACATGTTAGGAATTTTAAAGTAAACTGTGTCTCTCCAGAGCATGTCACATCTCTCATACTGTGAGAGTTGAAAAATAAGCAAGATCAAGAAAACAGGTAAAAAGATGAGAACATACATGAAGGGGTTTATAAGTGGCCAGGGATGTTTGATACTATTTCAAAAAATAGCATGTATTAATACATATTTTAAAGAAGTGACATTATTTCCAAACACCAGGTGCTAGATGATATAAGTCCTTTACAAATATCATTGCTAAATATCATAGGAACCCCCCAACAAGAAGTATATAGATGCTTGTCACTTACAAATAAGAAACTAAAGTTGAAATCTACATAATTTGCCCACAACCACATGCTGACTAATGAAGAAACTAGGTTCTAATCCTGTGCTATCCCAAACTCTGTGGTTGCCCTCCCACAAGGCCCAGTGGCCAGGGGTTAGAACTGAGGTTGCGACATCAGACCTCTGGCACAATCCCTTCTTTCATAGCCTCATGGCAGATAACAATGGGCTAGTATTGCTGATGATCAAAGTGCTGCTTTATTTAGATAAAATCATCCATCCATCTTTTTAAAACTCAAACCATATTTTTTATCTCAGGTTTTCCTAATAAGGAATTAAATTTTTTACTTTAAAAATCAGAACGTCATAATCCATAGTTTACTTGGTTTTTGTGTTGATCATATCTCCTGTATGTATATTTAATTTTTTAAAGATTTTATTTATTTACTCATGAGAGACACAGAGAGAGAGGCAGAGACAGGTAGAGGGATAAGCAGGCTTCCTATGGGGAGCCTGATGCAGGATTCAAACCCAGGACCTTGGGATCATGACCTGAGCCAAAGGCTCAATCACTGAGCCACCCAAGCATTCCCTGTATTTCATTTTTAACCTGCAAATTATGCTGTAAAATTAACATTTATTGGGTTTTAAACTCAAAATAAAACGAGAAAAAAGTTATAAGCATGAAGTATCTACTTAATAAGTGGCTTGGGATTCAAACTGCCTGGAATAGAGTTAAACCTTGGTAGTTATCAGATCTTTGCTCACAGGGTTAAAGAATAGCTGTACATAAACATTTGAGTAATCTCAAACTATACACTTCAATAAAATATCAGGCTAATAAAAGCCAACCATGGACTGAAATAGTCAGGTGTTTTGTGTTTAGCCCTTCACCTCATTGAGGCTTTAGGGCTTTAGTTAAGAGGAGACTGATGATCTTCCATCAGGAATAGGTGATATGTAGATCTCCTGAAGTCCCTTGCAGATACCTGGTGATTCTCTGAAGGCTGCTGTCTAATGACCTGGAAAATTAGAAAGGGATGGATATGCCAGTATCTTGGGACTGAAAGAGCTGCAGGCAAGAAAAGCAGAGAGACTGAAGTTTATGAATCCATTGAGAAGACCTGGGCTGGTGGGTCAGTTTCTAGACCTTCAAACAAGGCACCAAATTAAATAAAATGAAAACCAAAAGAACCCTTCCAGCTTTCTTATTCTATAATATGACATTCAATTTTAGTGCTAAAGTTTCAAAACAGCAACAAAAAACTTAAAATAGAGGTGCTAGATTGGGGGGAATCAGAGATTAGAAATTGTCACCAGAAAATCCTACTCTGTCTAGCAAATCCCACTAGTCCATGAGTCACAGAGTAAACCATGTGCAGATCACACAATTTAGCTCATTCCTAACTGGAAAAATGTACCTGGCTCTTCTCTATAAATTCATCTACTTATTTAGTGGTCATTAGTTGGGACTTGCCAGCCCCTGGCACTGTGCTTGACCCTGTGATGGTCTGGGGTGCTAGCTAGATAGTCTCATACCCCACAACTAAGAGAACACATGATGAGAGCTAAATAGTTGGCTTCACAGGTACTCAAAATGTAGAGTCACATTCTAAAATTCAGCTAGAAGGAAATTGATGGACCTACTTCAGTTTCCTGCCATCCAGAGATTGGCAAAGATGAGTTGTATAGAAATAATTAGGAATAAGGATGAAGAGCTGGTGTTACCAGTATCAGTCCATTGAGATCAACCATGGTTCCTAGTGATTAGCACTTTTGTCACTGAAAAAAACAATAGTAAGCTACTATGGACCTTCTCTATTTTACCAAAGTTTTCACCCCACAGTTATTGCCTTTGAGGATGCCAGGTATGTGTGTCTCTCCTCCCACCCTCCTCACCCTTGCCTCCATCAGAGCCCAGAATCTGCACATGCAGCCAGCCCAGACTTCTGTAGCTAAGCAAGTGCAAGACATCAGCCTAGACTCTCCCAGCTGATCTGCACTGCTCTGTGTACTCTTGTGCCTAGCTCCTCCAACTGTGCACTTGCACACTACTGACCTGACTCTCATCCTCATTCTCTATTGCCCTGTGCATGCTGTTTCAAGATCCTGCAGCCACAGAAATGCATGCAGACAACCAAGGACACCATAGCTGCTTATGGGCCCAGATTTAGGTTTATCTACAGTCACTGACTTTCACTACTAGGCTCACTTTGAGCTAGATCTTCCTATTGAGCACCTGCACACTGTCAGGCTATACCCATCATCAGCCTCCAGTGCTGTGCACATATTAGTAGGGTCATCCTACAGCCACAGAAGAACACACTGATAGCCCGGGCCCCAACAGTTGCAAATGGGATTGGATCTGGACCTGTCTCCTAACATCGGTCTGTACCACAGGGCTCACCTGCTGATAACATCTCCAGCTGTGCAGCAGAACACCCTCATCCTGATACTCATTACTGGCATCCACTGTCATGCACACATGAAGAGATCCTGTAGTCAGAGAAGTACATGCCAACAACCAGGATCCCTAAAGCTGACAGTTGGCACCCACAGTAGGTCCAGGTCCTTGCTGCTGGCCCTGGCACCTTCCACTGCATGTTTATTTAAAATTGGCCCTTGTCCACTATACAGGGACCTCCCCCACAGCTAATTATGTGCATACCATCAGCTCTGGCCAACATTGCTGCCTATCCTGGTCCCTAGCCACTGGTCGTAGAGGTGATACTGAGAACCTCAACAACCCCTGAAGCCACTGTGGAGCTCTTGCAGTGCTTGTCAGGAACCACACAGTTGTTGATGGTTGAAGATATGGAAGCCAACAGTCTGAGCCAATGAGACATTATAGCCCCAGACCTAGAGCTACCACACAACCCTGCACATGGCAACCTGTATCACTATAACCAGAGTCACAGCATGATTCAGCATGTTTTCAACTGCAGATGAAGGTCTTTTCTTACTGAAGTCAACCCATAAAGTCTATAAGCGCTAAATACTTCTTCAAATGTGCAGATACCACACAAAAAGCTATGAGTCACAAAGACAGGGAAATATGAAGCCACAAAAGGAGCACAGTAAACTTCAGTAACTAATCCTGAAGAAACGGAAATACATGAATTGCCCAACAAAAATTTCAAGATTATTCTTCTAAAGATGCTCAGAGAGAACACAGTTAAGCAATGTAATGAAATAAAAAAAAATATAAGAAGAACATGAGAAGTTGGACAAGGAAACAGAACACATAGAAAAAACAAACAAGAAGTTTTGGAGTTGAAAATAGAATTATTGAATTGAAGAAATCAAAAAAGAGCTACAGCAGCAGACTATACCAAGCAAAAAAAGGAATCAGTTACTTTAAAGATAATGTCATCTGAGATTATCCCAGTCAGAGGTGAAAAAATAAAAATGAATGAAAAGAAAGAAGAAAGCCTATGTGACTTTTGGAACATCATAAAAAGAAATGAGCTATGTATCATTTGAGTCCCAGAGTAGAATAGACGGGAAAGAAAGAAATGATGACTGAGAATTTCTCAAATCGGAGATTTGAACATTTAAGTTTGTGAAGCAATAGACCATGTCATAATTTCACCCCAAAATTATCTTCTCCAAGACACATCATAGGAAAACTTCTAAAATGAAAAACAAAGAGAATTTTGAAAGCAGCAAGAGGAAAAAAAAATCTCACACAAGGAAACCAACATAAGGCTATCAGCAGATTTCTCAGCAGAAACCTTACAAGTCCCAGAAGAAAATGTGATGATATGTTCAAAATGCTGAAAGAAAGAATAAACTATCAAACAGAAATACATCATACCACAGAGCTGTTCTTCAGAAATGAAGGTGAGATATTTTCCCAGATAAACAAAAGCTGAGGAAGTCATTTTTAGCACTATATATGTTGAAAGAAGTTCTTCAAGCTAGAACAAAAAGGGCATGAATTAGAAACATGAAACTATGAAAATATACAGAACACTGGTAAAGATAAGCATATAGTCAGATTTAGAATTCCTTAATACTATAATATGGTGGTGTCCTTAACCACTTACCTGTAGTATAAATGTTGAAGGACAAAATTATTAGCAATAGCTATAGCTAAAATGATTTGTTCATGAATATAAAATATAAAAAGATTATAGAAAAAAAAACAAAATTGTGGGAGTAAAAGATTATAGTTTTATATACAATCAAAGTAAATTATTACCATCTTAAAATAGACATATCAATAAGCTATTTAAAGTAAACTTCAGGGTAACCACAAAACAAAAGCCTATAGTAGATACACCCAAGATTTAAAAATAATCAAAATATCCTACTATGGAAAGTCATCAATTCACAGAGGAGGACAGCAAGAGAAGAAAGGATCAAAGGAAATACAAAATAGCCAGAAACAATTGACAAGACAGCAATAGTAATTCCTCGCCTAGCAATAATTACTTTAAATGCCAATGGATTAAATTCTCCAATAAAAAAAACAGTAAGTTATTGAAAAGACAAAAACAAAACAAAACAAAACAAAAAAACCTAACCCAATTGTATGTTGCCTACAAGAGACTCATTTCAGCTTCAAGGACACACATAGGTACACATAAATGAAGGGGTGGAAGAAAGATATTCCAGGCAAATGGAAATCAGGGGTAGATATATTAGACAAAATAGACTTTAAGTCAAAAACGGTATAGAAAGGAGCACCTGGGTGGCTCAGTCAGTTAAGTGTCTGCCTTCAGCTCAGGTCATGATCTCGGGGTCCTGAAATCGAGCCCTACATTGGGGCTTCTTCTTCAGCGGGGAGTTTGTTTCTCTCTCTCCACCTCCCCCTTCTCATGCACTCAAACACACACACTCTCTCTCTAATAAATGAATAAAATCTTTATAAAAGACTGTATCAAAAGACAAAGAAGTTCACTTTGTAATATAATAAAGGGGTTAATTCATTAAGATTATATATAACAATAATATATGCACCTAAGTAAATAAAGAAAATACTGTAAAGAGTAGAAGACAACAATACAATGACAGTGAGAGGACTTCAAAACCCTACTTTCATCCATGGTTTGGTCACCTAGACAGAAAACTAGTAAGGAAACATGGGTCTTGAAATACTCTTTACATCACATGGATTTAACAGATATTTACAGAACATTTTAGCCAGCAGCTGCAGAATATACATTGTTCTCAGGCACGCATGGAATATTCTTCAGAATGGATGATGCATTAGACCACAAAACATATTTTAGCAATTTTTTTAAAAGACTGAAATCATACCAAATATTTTTTCCAGCCACAATGGCATAAAAGTATGTATCAATAACAAGGGGAAAGCTGGAAAATTCACAAATTTGTGGAAATTAAACAACAGACTCCTGAAAACTGATGTGCAAATAAATATGAAATCAAAATGGAAATTAAAAAACCTGGAAATAAATGAAAATAGAAACTGTACATACCAAAACATGAGATAAAGCAGAAGGAGCACTCAGGAAAGTATAAAGTGATAAATGCATGGATTAAATAAAAAGATCTCAAGTAAACAACATAACTTTATACTTCAAGGCACATTAACAAGAACAAACTAAGCTGAAATTTAGCTGGTGGGAGGCATAAAAATCAGAGCAGAAATCATTTAAGTAGAGAAGAAAAAAAACAGTAAAAAAGATCAAAACTAGTTGGCTTTTTGAAAATATAAACAAAATTAACTAACTTATATCTATATCTACCAAGAATAAAGGAGAAATAATTCAAATAAAAGAAATGAAAGAGAAGACCTTATATCATCTACTACAGAAATACAAAAGATTGTAAAAAGAATACTAAGAACAATTATATGCTGATAAATTGAAAAATTTAAAAGAAATTGAAACATTTCTAGAAACATACAACGTACCAAGTCTGAATCAGAAAAAGTACAAAATATGAGCAAGTAATTAACATGGGATTGAATCAGTAATCAAAAACCTCTCAACAGAGAAAAATCCAGACCACACAGTTTCATGGTAAATTCTACCAAACATTTAAAGATGAGTTTACCCCAAGCCTTCTCAAACTCTTCTAAAAGATGAAGAGGATGGAACACTCCCCAACTCATTTTATGAAGCTAGAATTAGCCTGACACCAAAGCCAGATTAGGATAGCACAAGAAAAGAAAACTACAGGCTAATATCCCTGATGAATATAGATGCAAAATTTCTCAACAAAATACTAGCAACAAAATTCAGCAGCATATTAAAAGGATCATATACCATGATCAGGTGAGATTCATCCCTGGAATGCAAGGATGGTTGAACATATGCAAATCAATAAATATGATGCACCACTTTAACAAAATGAAAGACAAAAATCATGAGATTATCTCAATATATGCAGAAAAAACATTAGAGAAAATATAGCATCTTTTTCTCATAAAAACTCTCAACAAATTGAGTGCAGAAGAAACGTACCTCAATATAATAAAGGCCATTTGACAATATGTCATATTGACAGTTAATGTCATAATGAATAATGAAAAGCTGAAAGCATTTCCTCTGAGACCAGGAATAAAACAAGGAAGCTCTCTCTCACCATTACTATTCAACACAGTAATGCAAGTCCTATCTGTGTCATTAAGCAAGAAAAAGAAGTAAAGCCATCCGAATCAGAAAGAAAGAAATAAAACTGTCTCAGTTTGTTGATAACATGATCTTGTACATGGAAAATCCTAAAGTTTCTACCAAAAAGAGCAAACAAAAAAGACATGCTGTAAATAATCAATGAATTCAAATTAGTTGTAGGATACAAAATTAACCTTCATAAATAAGTTGCATTTCTATAACAACAATGGACTGTAATAAAAAAGAAATAAAGGAAGTAATCCCATTTACCATAGCATTAAAAACAAAAACAAAATTAAGAATAAATTTAACTAGGCAAGTGAAAGATCTATACACTGAAAAATTTAAGGCATTGATGAAAGAAATTGAAGACATAAGAAAATGGAAAGATATCCTATATTCATGGGTTGGAAGTTAATTTTGTTAAAAATGTCCACACTACCCAAAGTCAATGTAATCCCTATCAAAATTCCAATGGCACTTTTCAGAGAAATATAAAAAATATTCTTTTTTTGAAGATTTTATTTATTTATGAGACACACAGAGAGAGAGAGAGAGAGAGAGAGAGAGAGAGAGGCAGAGACATAAGCAGAGGGAGGAGCAGGCTCCATGCAGGGACCCCGATGTGGGACTTGATCCTGGGACTCCAGGATCATGTCCTGAGCCAAAGGCTTAATGCTTAACTGCTGAGCCACCCAGGCATCCTGAAAAAGTATTCTAAAATTCATATGAAACCACAAAATATCCTGAATGACCAGAGCAATCCTGAGCACGGTACAAAGCTGGAGGCATCACTTTTCCTGATTTCAAGCTACATTACAAAGCTATAGTAATCAAAACAGGATGGCATTGGCATAAAAAAATAGACACTATTTACAATGAAATATTCTTCAGCATGAGAAGGAAGGAAACCTTGCCATTTGTGACAACATGGGTGGACCTTGTGGGCATTATGCTAAGTGAAACAAGTCAGATGGAGGAAGATACACACTCCATGATGTCAGTGGAATCCAAAAACATCGAACTCAGAAACAGAATGATGGTTGCCAGCAGCTCAGGGATGGGGGAAATGAGGAGATGTTCATCAAAAGGTACAATCTTTCAGTTATAAAATAAATAAATTCTGGGACTCTAGGGTACAGTAGGATGTCTGTAGTTAACAATACTATATCACATACTTGAAAGTCGATATGAGAGTAGAGTTTTAATGTTCTCACTGTAATAACAACAAAATGGTAATTATGTGAAGTCAAAGATGGTTAACTAACCTTATGGCAGTAATCATTTTGAAATATATACATTTATCAAATCATCATATTGTACACATTAAACTCACAATGTTATATGTTAATTATATCTGAATAAATTTGGAAAAAATAGTTTGTTTTATAGGTGCTCAAATGTATGACCATATTCTAAAATTTACCTAAAAATATTATTGTTAATAAGATGACATGACAAAAAATCAAACTGCAAAATGTTTGCTGCAAAATCTAACTATTCATTGGCTTTGTGAGAGACCCATATGAAGTTTTTATAGAGTAACTTAGTTGGCACAAAGAGTAGTGAGTGGGTGGTTCACTTCACCCAAGGTGAAGATGAGACCCATTTTCTGGCTTCGTTCATTGTTCACAAAGTATCTGATAAGTCTTCTTCCCTGTAAATACGTCATGATTCTACATGTAGCTGGTAGTCATATAGAAACAGCTGCCTCCCTCTTAAGATCATGGTCCCCTGTACAATTTCAGGATTCTTCCACTTGTAATTTTCCACAGACGAAACCACTTAAACTCTGTGTCCAGGCCCACCTGGGACCAGTCCTGTTCCATTTACCAAGGCTGTGCCGTTACATAAGTGTAAAGTAATGTCCAACTAGTACTCCTTTCCTGAGCTTTCCTCATTCTTGAACCTGTATTTTAATAACTGGACTTTCAAAAATTCTACATCATCTAGAATATTTTTGTTATTATTATTATGGTATTAGATCTTTCCTTCATTTCCTTGAACTAGAAATTCTATCTATTCTGAGAAGACTCAAGCTCCATTCTGGCCACAAAATGAAGGACTTCAGATTTAACTTCAGTGTCCTCATCCATAGCTATTAACACTTACTTCCAGGCTTCTTAGACCTCACCCAATGTCCCTTGATGTAATATTGTGTCCCTATGTGCCAGGTACAGTTCTAAGAGCTTTGCACAAACTATGTTGTATAACCCATGCAATAGTCCTATGAAATAGGTGCTATTATAATCAGCATCACTTTTTTTTTAATTGAAAGTATTGAGGTATGCAGAAGTTAAGTAGCTTGCTCAACAATTTAGCTTGCAATGCTAGTAAGTGGCAGAGTCAGTGCTCTAGTCCAAACAGTCTGGATTTGGTCACCATTCTTGCCTCACTCATTTGCCTGCAAGGGATGCTACTGAAACTCCCTCTGGTGTCTGTGACGGAGATGAACCCCCAGGGGCAGCCTAGTGCTTGGTCCTCAGGAGCCACGGCGTACCTGTTCTGCTTCCTTCTGTACTCTACTTCTAGTTCTCTTCCCATTTCCTACCTGCCTTAGAATCAGTGGAGGGTTTTTGTTTGTTTGTGCTGTGCTCCCTTATGATCTTACCTGTCTCCCTCACACGTACCGTGACTTGGTTTGGAGAGCTACAGTCTTTTCCCCACCAGTCATCACACCAAATTGACCAAGTTAGATTTTATGCAACAATACATAAATTGTGGAAATTCTTTTCTCTGAACCTTTTTACTTGATAATGTACTTTATTATTGCGTGTATCCACCAACCATATTAAATGTAGCAGCTGCTAATGACCTACTTAATACTTATTATTTGAAGCCATATACACTGTGAGGAACTTTAGTGCGTGTAGGGAACACATACACACAGCAGGAAGAAAAGTTACAAAATATTATATGTGCAATGCCAATACACTTCAACTTTTTCTTAATTATGTCATTGAGATAGTAAAGTCATGCAAAAAGCCAGAATTAGTAATATTAAAAGTTATTGTCATTGGGAAAAGCTTCAGTAAGAAAATAGTTTATTTAGTATTGCTTTTCAAGCATGCAATGGTCTTACTTCTAGATTTAAACCTCCCTGTCTGTGTGAGCTACAATCCATATCCTCCCCTGCCAATTACATTACATTTGCTAGTTCAAGAGTTGAATGATATTTGTACCACTCTTTATGCCAATGAAGCCAAATCAGGGTATTTGCAGACCATGATCCCAATCGTGAGGAAACTATCCTAGGATACCCACTAGCTAATAGTTAATTATGCCAAGCTGCCCTAATTAAAATATACCAATGAAAATATAGCACCACTTATTTGGACTTGATGTGGAAATTAAGTGGCCTTTTAAAACTTTCAATTTACATTTCTTGGGAAGAAATAAAATGTCAGGTTGGGATGATTTGTTTTATTGGGATGATTTTCCATAGCACTTTTACTATCTGAAACTGCATTATTATTGATTAGTTTACATTAATATTTATTAGTATATACTCATTTATTATCTATTTCTACTCATTAGAATGTAAGCTTAAAGAGTATCTATATTATTTCTAATTGTCTTCATAACCTAAAAACTGGACATAGGGCACAATAAGTACCCAATAGGTATTTGATTAAAAAAATTACTAAATTAGTGAACTTCTTTTAAAAATGGACATTGCTATCTGTGTGTTTAATACACTTTGGAAGTGTTTAGTCTAACAACTACAAAAATATCTCTCATCTTTCCTAGGATAGGAAAGGGAGTGGTATCTGGAAGGGTCTTTCTTGGTTTTATGCTTGCCACCTCCCAAAGAAGATAAATAAATGTCTGAATACAAAGAACACTTTAAAGCAATAAGTTATTATTATATCTGGCTGTCCGGTTTATTAATGCTAAATTCAAATCAACAACAGGAATAATATGAGAAGAAAATTCACATTAAGAAATGTGTTGCAAATAACCTATCAGATAAAGGGCTAGTATCCAAGATCTATAAAGAACTTATTAAACTCAACAGCAAAGAAACAAACAATCATGAAATGATTGGGCAAAAGACATGAACAGAAATTTCACAGAGCAAGACACAGACATGGCCAACAAGCCCATGAGAAAATGCTCCACATCACTTGCCATAAGGGATATACAAATCAAAACCACAATGAGATACCACCTCACACCAGTGAGAATGGGGAAAATTAACAAGACAGGAAACAACAAATGTTGGAGAGGATGTGGAGAAAGGGAACCCTCTTGCACTGTTGGTGGGAATGTGAACTGGTACAGCCACTCTGGAAAACTGTGTGGAGGTTCCTCAAAGAGTTAAAAATAGATCTGCCCTATGACCCAGCAATTGCACTCCTGGGGATTTACCCCAAAGATACAGATGCAGTGAGACGCCGGGACACTTGCACCCCAATGTTTATAGCAGCAATGTCCACAGTAGCCAAACTGTGGAAGGAGCCTCGGTGTCCATCGAAAGATGAATGGATAAAGAAGATGTGGTCTATGTATACAATGGGATATCACTCAGCCATTAGAAACGAAAAATACCCACCTTTTTCTTCCACTTGGATGGGCCTGGAGGGTATTATGCTGAGTGAAATAAGTCAATCAGAAAAGGACAAACATTATATGGTCTCATTCTTTTGGGGATTATAAAATTAGTGAAAGGGAATAAAGGGAAAGGAGAGAAAATGAGTAAAAAGATCAGTGAGGGTGACAAAACATGAGAGACACCTAACTCTGGGAAATGAACAAGGGGTAGTGGTAGGGGAGGTGGGTGGGTGGTTGGGGTGACTGGGTGATGGGCACTGAGGGGGGCACTTGGCAGGATGAGCACTGGGTGTTATGCTATATGTTGGCAAATTGAACCCCAATAAAAATAATGATAATAAACTAAAGGAAAAATTTTAAAGAAAGAAAAGAAAAATAAATAAAAATACACTTTAACTTACTATTACACCTGATAATGTGTCATCTATGTAAATTACAAGTACCATTATTGAAGAACAGGTACCAATAAATTGGCACTTTAAAATATAAAAAAAAAATAGAAATGTGTGAGTGGTGGTTGAAAGAGAACAGAAACTATACTCAAGTCTTTATTCTTTCCTATTCTACACCAAAGTCTATGCAGCACAGACTTTAGCTTCATTGCAGAGTACCTTAATTCGCAAAGGCTGACATCATTCGTTATATTCTTTCAAGAAATTACCATTTTTATTCTGTGCTTTGCCAAAGCTTCATGGGGGCTGAGAACAGAGGACCACTCTGATTGTTCGGAAAACCATGTTGCCACCCCCACCCCCACCCCACCCCACCCCATGTATCTCTTTAGCACACATCATCTGCCACTGCTTCTGAGCACTGACTTTCCATGGCAAAGATAATGTCACCTTGTTAGGTTTGGGATGGCAATTTAGACAAATGCCTTCCATCACTCTTTAATAACAAAACCCAATTTTTAGTCATATCTTTAAACACATGAATGGGAGAAAGTCTTCTAATAAAAGAAGCTACTCATTTGTTATAGTATGTGGCTTCATGCCCATGAATTCATGTTTTGCTGATAACCATTTTCTGCCACATTCATGCCTTAAAATAATGAAGAATAGGACATTCACAACCTGATTCTATGCTTTCTAGCTCTGGGACGGTTGTAGTGAGGAAGGAGCAGTGGTTTACTGCCATGTCCATTTCCATGGGTTGTGAATGATAGAGGAATTTTCTTCCCACTGAACAAATCTGCCAAGACCTTCAGCAGATTGGCTTCTTCAATTCTTGCCTTGAAGTTTTGGACTGCAGAATTCATGATGTAGAAAATAATCTACATCAGATGTTGTAGAGGATGACAGGTAAAGAACATGGGCTCTGAGGTTCTAGTAGCCTGGGTTCAAATCCTGACTCCACCATGTACAAGTCACGTGCCCTTAAGCAAATGACCTAACCTTTGTTTATCCGCAAAATTGGAAATAAGATGTTTGCCACACAGAATTTCTATGAGAAATAAATGAGATAATGCCTCTAAAGAATTTAGAATAATGATTGACATACTGTCTTTAGTCTTTAGCAAGTAATTGTTGGATATTTTCTTTCATATTAATATCAGATAAAACTTATTCAGAAAATCACAACATAATAAAATGTTAGTTTGATGTTCTTAACTGGATTTCAATCCTGCATTTAATCCTAATGATGATATATCCAGCCTTTTATACGGGCTGTAGGCAGTTTTTCTCTTGGGTGGTAGAGACGGGAGAGAAGCAGAGAGTTTGGATATTGTAAGTTAGCAAATGATGTGAGGGGTTTTAAATGTGAGTAATGTTACAATGGAATTTTTACCATAATTACTTCAAAATAATATTTGATGCACAGCCAGTATTAATTTTATGAAGTTATTTGTATTTTATTCCAGAAAGGATTTATGATAGGCTAAAATACAACAATTGTTCCCATACATGGTAACATCTGCATTTTTCAAATTTTAAATGTAGGGTTTTAAATTATTATATTCTTCCCAATAGCTGTGAATATAATATATCCAACCAATGAATGTAAGTAGATTTCCTGTTATTCTTTGATTCAAGTCTTTTTATTTAGTAATTTCTTTTTATTTATAGTCTCCTAAATCTTATTTCTGTCTCAGAAATAAAACATTTTTTCTAGTAATGCAAACATATATAATTGGATGATAAGAATGAATGAGACTCTCAAATATGACTAACATATCTACTTCTGATTTAATAAGGAATTGAAGGACTGGATGTTTTCAGACTGTATTTTACTGAAGAATGTCTCCAGGAACCTCTATAAAAAGGAGCTCTTCATTACATCAGCAGTCCTTGACTTTATTTCCATGTTTTAATTTTGTTACAGCCATTGGTAGGGTTAACAGCTGGAAAAATGAACCAACTAGGAATGAATGGAAGTGGGCCTTATGTTGTGGAAAGGCCACTAAACTGAGAGTCAGGAAATCCAGGTGTTCTTAACACCCCAATAATACCAGCTAACATTTATTGAGTATACAACAAGGACCAGGTGAGCCCAATTTATTTATTTATTATCTCATTTAAATGAAACAGTTTGACTCTAAAGTAATCCCTCAGGCAAGACGACTAGGGCCAATATTAGGGCAGACTCATCAGGTATGAACACACAATATTCCACTTGGATAATTGCCCAAGTGCCCCCTTGCAAGGCATGATAATGTCCAAGGCTATCCTATTTTGGAGTACAGATTTTTATCATTAGAGCCATTATCAAAGAGCAGGCTTTACTGGTCATTATTTGAGGATTGCTGGGTGAATTTAAAAAGGGTTTCTTTGTGTGCTATAACATCCTTAAAGCAAATGGAAGGAACGAATATGGCAGACAAATTAGTGGAAAACAGAATGTTCCTAGTTGGCCTTCGGGAGAAGGAAGCTGGAAGTTGTTGTAACCATGTAGTAGGTTATATGCTGTGCCCAAGGAAAATACAGAGGCAGTGGCCCAACCACTCAGGTGGAAGCTATGCCTAAGGATTTGGACAAAATAACCACTGGGTCCCATTTGGGACCACCAGTAAACCCCTGGGTGGCATGACTAGTAGAGCCAAATCAGTTACTATACTTTAATATGACAGGATAGCTACACAGTTCCAATGATATCCATCCCATCCTCATGGTACAACTGAGTTAGTTGTTTGGAGTGATTTTTCTATTTCCAGCATAGGGATGCCCAGATATTCAAATGTCCATAACCTAGGATAAGCCACATAACCCATCCCAAATGTGAGCATAACTTCCCATGGCTCCGTTGGTGATATTTCTAGGACATTTCTGGTCAGCAGTTAGGTGAGGTGCCTGTGTAGTTTGATTGACAGAAGAAAAAATACCCATGCCCTTTGTTTTTGATAGTGTGTGTCACAGAGCAATTTTCTGGCTCAATATTGGTAATGGCAGAAGAATCAAGAGTACCTGTCCTAGCTTCTTCTTTCTTGAGGTACTGCTTTAGGGTCTTTCAGTTCTCTCCCTGGCATGGTGATATCCACCATGGCAATTCTGACAAACTAAAGAGGGCATCTGTCCAATACCTAACAGGAAGATTGATTTCTTTGTCAGGGACATTAGTGGGCCCACTGAAGAAAGGTATATCCATCGGTGGCCCATCTCATGACCAGACACTACAGGAGCAGCAGAAGTTGAATGTGGAACACAGGTGTTTAGTAGAAACTTATAAAGGGCAGTCTTCCTCTTCTATAAGAATTGTACTTATGGCCTGACTTTAGATGTTAATCTGGCTGCAGTATTAGAAATTTGGTCTCTTATACCACACATGATGGCCAAGGATGCAGCACTGTCAGGCCTGAGGAGTTGGGCCAGGTGTGAGATATACTAGACCAGGACCTCCACTTTCTCCCTTCTCTCAATAGTGAGTGTTCCATTCCAGGTATAGTGCATTTCAGCAGGGTCAGCTTGTAGCAAGACAATGGGATCCCAGCAGTGGTGGAGTAGTTCTTCCTCCACTCACGGGTGTGAAGTAACTCACCCATTCTGGTGAAACATCTTGTTGAATCCCAGCAGTCAACTCCTTTCTAGGGGCTTGGTGTTCTTGGGTGTATAAAATTAGTTTATCCATGGTGAGAGTTGAGACAATGGCTGTTTCTGCAACTTATTTTCTATTACAGTACTGGGGGCCTTAGAATGAGTCCCTGGGCTGGCATATAAGGCAATTGGCTTGATAATTCAACTGTATTAAATCCTGAGACAGTACTTTGGTCCACCCAGCCAAGGTGGTTTTACTTCTTGGTAATTTAATATACTTCAATATTCCATTCTTTCTACCAATGCTGCTGCTTATGGGTTATACAGAAGATGGCAGCTCCATTTAATGTCATGTTCTTTTGCCCAGTCATGCACATTATGACCTTTGAAATGTGACCCCAATCATGTCTATTTGATGAGGGTATCCATACATGGTATTTATCTTCTCTAATCCCCTAATGGTGGTAGCCTAGTTTGCTCGGTAACTAGGAAAAGCATGGGTTAGGCCAGATGCAGTGTCCATACAAACTAGGGCATATTTAAGACTCTCCTTCAAAGGCAGGGAGACAATGTAATCAATCAGCTAATCCTTTACCAGTTGGGAACTCTGGTGGATGCCGTCAAACTCCTCTGGCAGTTGCCTCAGACTTTGTTTATAACACATGATAGGCTGTTACTGCATTGACCAAGTTGCTGTATTTCAAGAGCAATCCAGCATCCTTGGTAATATACCATCCCTCTAGAGTAGTTACTCTTGCTATGCACCCAATCTGCTGTATGTATGTGTATGAAGGGTCAATTGCTCTGGCTTATACCAGAGCTAGGACATCAGCTTTCTTTCTTTCTTTCTTTCTTTCTTTCTTTCTTTCTTTCTTTCTTTCTTTCTTTCTTTCTTTCTTTCTTTCTTTCTTTCTTTCTTTCTTTCTTTTTTAAGATTTTATTTATTTATTCATGAGAGACAGAGCGAGAGAGATAGAGAGACAGAGACAGAGACACAGGCAGAGGGAGAAGCAGGCTCCATTCAGGGATCCTGGTTTGGGACTCGATCCTGGGACTCCAGAATCATGCTCTGGGCTTAAGGCAAGTGCTAAACCATTGAGCCACCCAGGGATCCCCAACATCAGCTTTCTGATAGCCAAGAAATGTCAGTCTCTCATGAGCAAGGACATGGAAGACAATGAGGATTGCCTCAGTTTTTTGCAGGTGAACCAAATGTCATTTCACATATCCTGACCCCACAAGGGCTTATTTATGATCATCTACACCCCAACTTCCCATTGTCAAGCCATGGAGTTAGTCCCTTTAGAATAACCCAATTGTCAGTGCAAAATGTTAATGGGTAAGGCTCATGGGTGATCACCAGCCAACCTGCTTTAAGTTCAGCCCACTGGATGCTGTGGTTTGCTTACATTTCCAGCTATCTGTATACCAGACATTAGTAGGAATTTCTTCCATTCCTTCTGTACAGGCCAGAGCAGCTTCCACAGTGATAGTGACCTATATATTTGGGGGATCTACATATTCTATAGGCCCTAGTAGCATCTGCATTTCTAGACACAGTGGGCTTGTGGACAGGGACATCGTCTGTTGCAAATAGGCATGTTACTTAGTCAAAGTGGGAGTTTGAGCAGTAGCAAAGGTGGATGGAACATATTCTCAACTCATCCCCTGATAGGAAAGGAAGTCCTTACCATGATGTGTTGTTCTCTCATGAGAGGGTCTACCTGGAGCACTGTGTACACAGCTAGAAGCTATTACTCTATGAGGGTATATTGGGTTGTTACCCACTTCCAGAGCTAAAACTAAATTTCTGGATGTATATTCCTTCTCTTATCTCTACCATTGTCCAAACCATACATGACAAACATATTCAACTCAAATGATAGCTCTGCTTGGGAGATGCTCATAGCTTTAATCTTCTTCACCAGTAATTCTGTTTCCTCAAAGGCAGATTGCTACTCTGATGCCTAGTGCCACATATGCCCTTTCTTTACTAGGTTTTATAAAGGACAGAGTCACTGTGCCAGGTACACAATAAAAGTGCTCGTGAATCCCAAAATCCCTGCAAAGCTTTTACCTTTTTGTTCTTGTGAGTTAGATAGGCTTGCACCTTACCAATACAGCTTCTGGGATACCGCACATCTCACTCAACCAAATGACTTCCAAGAACTTTATAGCAGTGCCTAGGCCTGGAATTTTCTGTGGGTTCACTGCCCATCCTCTCACATATTCTAGCAAAGCCTGTGGATTGCTCTGCAGCAGAGACAAGTCTTTGCATGTTAACATTATGTCATCGATGTAATTGGGACATTTTACTGATGTGGGGAAAGAAAACAGGAACAGATCTTGGGCTACCATCCCATGATATATGGTGAGGCTGTACTGGCAACCTTGAGAAAGCATTTGAAAGGTTCATTGTTATCCCTCCAAGAAAAGGCAAATATAATCTGTGACTCAGTGGCCAAAAATATATTGCAAAAGGCATTCGCTAAGTCCAGTCACAGTATGGTATATTCACCACAACCAAAGTATCTAAGATAGTGGAAATGTTGGACAGAGCCACATAGATAGGGGCACTGCCTTGTTCAACTCTCAGCAGTCCACAGTCATCCACCATGAGCCATTGGCTTTGTTATAAGTCATACCAGGCTATTGAAAGCACTAGGAGCAAGGTGTACAATACCTTGGTGCAATTTGGTGCAATTGAATTTGGTGCAATTCTTGGATAATTTCTCCTATCTCTTTATGCACCACCCCCCAGACGATTTATATTGGCAGTTACCACTCTTTGCAGGAGTGGCAGGCTTACTGGTTCCCAGTTGGTGCTTCTAGCCAGCACTGGTTCGATTAGTCTAATCTGGAGGCAGAATTTCCCAATTGATGTTGGCAGAGTTTGACCCTGTAGGGCATCAGGGGCCATTATGTTTTCTAGTACTGGAGAGATAAAAGCCTGACTATGTTTTACACCTGAAACTAATATAATGGTGTTTGTTGACTATACTTCAGTTCAAAAGAAAAAAACAAAAACCTCATAATGGGGTCCCCTACCCCATTGGAAGTATAACCAATTTGCAATGTCAAAGGAACTTTGGGAACACAACCATTTGATCTCCATAACCACTGGACAGTGCTGAGAGAGCCAGAAAACTTCTGAATGTTTCCATCTATTAGAGTCCATTTGGCTCCAGTAACCATTGGAACTGTCAGTTCTTATTTCTGGAGAAAGAGTGAATAGTAAGCTCAACTTAAGGTCTGTGATTGCCTCAAAAAACTCTCACCTGGAGGCCTCCTTGGCCTACATGGGAACCTATAGCCAAGGCATGGGAGCTACCACTCCCAAAAGGACTGTATCCCTGAGGCCTCTGCTGGAGCAGATGGGGCATCAGGGATGGTAGGGGAAGATGAGATTGTTCTAAACTATTGTTCAGATTTTAAGGCTTTACACAAGCCAACCAAGATAATGCTAGGCTGTCAGTCGATCTGTTCAGGTGGAGCCCCTGCAGCAATGAAGTTAAACCAAACTTGCTTTCCATGTTATTTTTACTAGAACTTTTATAGCTGATTGGAGTAGCTTTTTAGTTTTCCAACCTCCCTCTCTGTCTTGGGTATTTCTCAAAATCCATCCCCACCCCCAGGATTTGTCCATTTCCCACAGATCAGCAATGAATTGTCCAGTATCACAAAAGTCTTGTTCCACAGCTAGACTCAGTATGGATGTCACCATCCCATACCAGGTGCTGGGGGTTGCCTGGGGAACTTTCACTTTTATTCCTGCAGTGAATGAGGCCCAATCAGGGCCTTCAGTGAAAGGAAAGTAGGTTGCCTATGTCCTTCCCAATTCCCTAAGAGTGTTAACCTCCTTTATGGATTTCCAGGGTTCCATGTGCCCAGAGAGATCCTCCTTTTTTTTTAAGATTTTATTTATTTATTCATGACAGACACAGAGAGAGAGAGAGAGAGAGAGAGGCAGAGACACAGGCAGAGGGAGAAACAGGCTCCATGCAGGGAGCTGGATGTGGGACTTGATCCCAGGACTCCAGGATCACCCCCTGAGCCAAAGGCAGATGCTTAACCGCTGAGCCACCCAGGTGTCCCCAGAGAGGTCCTTCTTATTGGGTGAGGCCTTCCTGCAGGATGGAATAATCCAATCTCTAAGGGTGTGAGTACTGTGAATCCCCTGAGCACCACACAAGTGCTGCTAGAGGGCAGGGTATGTTGATGTTGTTCAATTTTCTCTGCCTCATGCCAGGTCAGAGAAATGCCATCACCCCTGTATCTCATAGTTGCACTAGCCATGCCTGGATGCTTTCTCTGGCTTTTTGCTGGGATTTGGCAGCTGTATCAATAAGCTCAGGGAAAGTATTCTTTCCTTTCTTTGCCTTCAGTGCCTTGTGTGGTTCCTTGAACAAACACATTAGACCAGTGCTGAGGATCAATGCCTACTCTCTCAAAGCTGTGTCCTTGGAACAGCTCCCACTGTGGAAACAGTAGACAGAGCATATAGTCCAAGGACAAAGGAGGGGTTACAGAGCCTTTAATTATTCAGGTCCAGCTTTTTGGTCAACCATCAGGAACCTCCTCCTAACTACCTCCTCTGACACTCTCAAAGTTGACAGCACTCCAGACAAGTTAGTTGTAAACACAGTCAAATCTCTGAGGATAGGGATCCCTGGGTGGCGCAGTGGTTTGGCGCCTGCCTTTGGCCCAGGGCGCGATCCTGGAGACCCGGGATCGAATCCCACATCAGGCTCCCGGTGCATGGAGCCTGCTTCTTCCTCTGCCTGTGTCTCTGCCTCTCTCTCTCTCTCTCTGTGACTATCATAAATAAATAAAAAAAAAAAATTAAAAAAAAAATCTCTGAGGATAGGGGCACTTAGATGGCTCAGTGGTTAAGTCTTTGGCTCAGGTCATTATCCTGGTCCTGGGATTGAGTCCTGCATTGGACTCCCCACAAGGAGCCTGCTTCTCCCCCTACCTATGTCTCTGCCTCTCTCTGTGTCTCTCATGAATAAATAAATAAATAAAATATTTTAAAAAAATCTTTGAGGATATATTTTATATATTTAATGAGATTCCAAGGTTGGGAAGAAAAGATAACCTAATTTTTAAATATTTTGAGTACCTACGATGTGCCAGGCAGTCTGTATCATGATTCCAAATTCACTCAGTGTAAATAGGAAAGATACACCAACAATCAATCAATCAATCAATCAATAAAATAAGTAAGTGATCAGCTAAGTGTACCCACATGTTTATATTATATATCTATAATTACTTATGTAATGATGTATACTATATTACATATACTATGTGTTCTGTTTTGAGAATGAGTTTTAGTTATTGTTTATATGTATCAGTTGTATGTTTCTGCATAGCAATTATCCTCAAATTTCATGGCTTAAAACAACACACATTTACCATTTCACAATTTCTATGGGTCAGGAATCCAGGTGTGGCTTAACTGGGTCTTCTGGCTCAAGGTCTCTTATAAAGCTGCAATCAAGATGTTGAACAGGGCTGTGTTGTTTTTTAAGCTCAGCTGAAGTGAGTCTGTCTCTAGGTTCACTTACATGATTTTTGGCAGATTCAATTCCCGGCACGTTCTTGGCTCTAAGTTCCTTACTGCATTGTCCTCTCCATGGGACAGCTCAAAGGATGGTAGCTGGGATACATAAAAATGAATGAATGGGAGCCCTCAAGAGGGTAAACAAATCAGAAATCAGTCTTTTGTAATCTAATCTAAGAACTAACATCTTGCCCTCCCCTTTTAAATTGAGATATAGTTCAATATTGTATAAATTGAAGAGGTACAACATATTGATTTGATACATTTATATTGCAATATACTTGGTAGATAAATAAGTCATGGAGATCTAATACACAGTACAGTGATGATAAACATCTTGTCACTTTTGCTGCATTCTATTCATCAGCAGCAAATCACTAGGTCCGCCTCACACCCAAGCAGAGGCATTAATATCTAGAATTGGGGATCACTAGGGACCATCTTGGAAAGCAGCCCATGTCAGTGTCCTTCATCGTTTGGTTGTTTGACTAGGAAGAGAGTTGGAGCAGGAGGTGAGTGCTGAGCACTGCTAGCACCACTCTCAGCTTACTGTATCTCGTAAGGATTCAATAAAGGCTCTATCCCCAAGATAAATTAAATCCAGAGTGCCTGTTCAGGTTGGCAGCATCCCAGCCCATTAACTTCTCAAATGACTCGTATGCATAATATCTGGAATTCTGAAGGACGTGATAGGAGTTCTGAGCATTAGCTTAGCATGAGTATATATGTCAAATATATTCACTTGAGTTTCTCATAGAAACTTCCAAACTTGAAACAGAAGAAAGCATTCTTAATTCTCTTTAAGTAAATATTCCTTCACTGAAGGGGCAGTCGGGTGGAGGAATGAAAGAATGACATGACAGAGAACAACACAGAAAATGTTGCTCAAAATTTAACATCTCACAGATGAAAATCTCAATATAAATTGGTTGAATGACAAATCATGAATAATACCTATGTATGCTTACATAATAGTGTATGTCTCTACAATGACTACTGAACTAGGATTAAGTTCTGTGGTGGAAATTTTGGGTGAATAATAAGAAAATATGAATTACTAGGAGTTCCATTCAGAGCACAGTTGATCCTCACCTAGAGTAAGGGGAGTAAAGGAAAATACAGATAGACTCATAAACTATCTTTATTTTTTTTTTAAGATTTTATTTATTTATTCGTGAGAGACACAGAGAGAGGCAGAGATAGAGGCAGAGACATAGGCAGTGAGAGGAGAAGCAGGCTCCATGCAAGGAGCCCTATATGGGACTTGATCTGGGGACTCCAGGACCACGCCTGAGCCAAAGGCAGATGCTCAACCACTGAGCCACCCAGGTCTCCCTAGACTATTTTTAAAAATAACACTGAATGGATATAAGATTGAATTACTTGCATCCAAAATTAGAAACTTGAGAAAAGGGAAAAAAGAAAGAAATCCAGAATTTTGAGATGAATACAATAGTAACCTATTAGTTGAAAATGGCTTCTCTCTCTCTCTCTCTCTCTCTCTCTCTCTCTCTTTCTCTCTCTCTCCCCCTCACTCTCTTTTCTCCTAAGCTGTGGGCTATGACATCCATAGGAGAAGTTGCTGGCAGAGGCAAGGACTTTTTTTTTCTGGCAGGCTGTGTGCAGGAATGGTGAACCAGACTGATGCCCTCATGTTACAATATGCACTCTATCTAGTGATTACTGTGTTGTGACAAACAAGTGATATTTTTGATTGTTAATCCTTTAAATACTTGTTTTTATAAAGACACTAACTTTTCTTTATTTTTTTGTAAGTTATAAATAGTGTAACTTACAAAATGGTTCTCAAACCATTATTGGGCTAGTGTAAGAGTTGACTATGTAGAACATTAGACTTAAGGAAAGGTAACCCGTTCTGAGAGAGCATCTATGACATGCAAGTAAAGTGTTGGATAACGTGTGAATTTCTCCTTCCACATGTAGGTCATGAGTTTGTAACTTCAGTCTCCCTTCCCCAAAGAATGCTCAAATGGCATAATCTGACATTGCTTCATAATTTAAACAATACTGCCTTTCCTATGCTTAGGTTTAATGCTAGGACTCTGTGTTTCTTGAGTAAAGGAATGGTGTACAATATTTGATGTTTTATCCATGTTTGTAGAAGAAACTTAAACATGGTAGATTTCAAAAATGTTTTTATTTGCCTGATGAATCAGCTATAATTTAATGTATAATTATATACATTCAAATAAAATGAAGGTTGTCAAATATGATGCAGAAGAATATTTTGTTGGGTAATAATAGTGGAAAAAATATGAGGAAGGTGGTGACCAGAACAAGGCTTAGAACTCAAAAGTTTATGTATTCATAGTTTCCAAAGGATATCCCAAAAGGAATGTGTTCAAGACGGTCAATGTATTTCATTTGAGATGTTTTTCAAAAGCTTAAGAAAAAATAAAATGTATCATTTCTACATAATAAGAAATGATTCTAGGTGTCATATGATACAGATGGTGACACTACTTTGGTGTTCTCATATCTGTCTTCCTTTTTGTATAAAATTTGTCTTCAGGCAAAAAAAGGCTTGGCCCCTTTTGTGATTGTAAGATGGCTACACCAAGTAAATGCATCTCATCTAAATGTGACAGAGTCCATGTAGTCCATGGGGAAAAAAAGCCTAATTCTATTTATAATTATTTGTAAGGTTGGAGAATTTCCCAGAAACCCTAGCCAATACATCTCATTAGATGGAAATGTATCACATGTTCATGATCATCTTTTAAGCAGAACATATGCCCAGGCCTGGAATAAAGCTGGCCTTTCCTGGATAAGGTTAAGAGGAAGTTGGTGAACACCTGGACAAAATTAAGATTAGAAAGAAGGATAATGGGGGTGGAAATAGAGGTTAGATATACACCTAACAGTATCTACCATAAAAATAATTATTCTAAAGTCAAGTAAGTTTAGAAAGTCCTGGGTTTAATTTTATTTCAAATTTTCTTCATTGTGAAAATTAGAGTATTTTTATACTCATGTGCATTACAAATCTTAAAGGTAGGATATAATGTGTGGCATTTCCCTACCTAGTATTTTTCTTTTTTACTTTTTTAAGATCTTATTTATTTATTCATGAGAGACACTGAGAGAGAGGCAGAGACATAGGCAGAGGGAGAAGCAGGCTCCATGCAGGGAGCCCGATGCAGGACTTGATCTCAGGACTCCAGGATCACGCCCTGGACTGAAGGTAGGCTCTCAACCGGGGAGCCACCCAGGCATCCTCTTACTTGTTCTATTTATTTGTTTACTTCTATTTGTTTTGTTATATTATTACATTGTTATAAACTCATGTGACAATATTTCATGGTTTATGAAATAATAGTACAGATCTGTAGGATGCAGGTGGTGTTCATTTTGAACTCCCAGGCTCTGAACTCTCTCTTAAAAAAAAAAAAAATTCATTTACTTTTTCATGAGAGACTCAGAGAGAGGTAGAGGCTCCCTTTGGGGAGCCTGATGTGGGACTTGATCCCAGGACCCCGGGACCACAACCTGAGCCAAAGGCAGTTGCTCAACTACCGAGCCACCCAGGTGCCCCTGAACTCTCTTCTATGTATGGGAAATTCTACAATTTTTGAAGCTTGGTGGGAAGAAAAGTTCAGTAAGATGTTAAGAGTTGGGAATGTTTCATATCTCCTTTCTCAGTGTGGCTCGTAGCTAGGTCACAGACATAGTTTTGACATAGAAAGTGGTGACTCAAGAAGAAAGTAATGAGACAATATCTCTCCTTCTCCTCCTCCCCTTATCCCCTCCTTCTTTTTCTTCTCTTCTTTTTCTTTTTTCCTCCTCCTCCTCCTCCTCCTCTTCTCTCTCCTCCTCCTTCTTCTTTTCTCTCTCTCTCTCTCAGTGGGAACAGTTTTTTTTTTTCTCTCCAAATATGAACTGAAGTGTGATCTGGAGTGTTTCTTATGGCCACTCAACCTTAAACATAGTTCTCTAGCCTTCCTAATGTTTCTGTGAGCTATCCAAAGACTTTTTAATAAATTACTGTTCAGTCTATTTCAGGCACAGTCACATTTTGTTGGTTGCAACTGAGTACCAGGACCAATATAAGTATTGATAGTGAAAATAACATTTTAAAGTAAGAATAAAAGACATTAATAAATGTGACTATATGGTGATTGGTGACTACAGAAGGTGATGATTTATCTCAAAGAATTAGGCTAGCAGACAATGTTGATTACTTCTGAATTGTCAAGGAAATATTCACATGTTTAAAAGTGTTCTTGATTTCAGTTTACATTTTTGCATAAAATAGCTTAACGAAACATTGCCAATGAATAGCAGAATGACAGGGGAGAAATATTTCCAACCAAACTGTTGAGAACCCCTGCTAATGATAGGTAATTTCTAATGAAGCTAAAATGTATAGCTTCATTGCTAAAATGAATGTATAAGTCACTGGGAAAATGAAATTTTATTATACAAATCTGTTTTAGAATGCATAAATTTTTATAAAAGATTTTCTTTCTTTATTTGACAGAGAAATAAAGCCAGAGAGCACAAGCAGGAAGTGGGAGCACAGAAAGGCAGAGGGAGAGGGAGAAGCAGGGAGCCAGAGCAGGGCTCCATCCCAGGATCCTGGGATCATGACCAAAGTGAAGACATACACTCAATCGACTGAGCCACCCAGGTGCCCCAGGAATGCATAAATTTTATAAACCAAGAAAATTAAAATGTTTAAATTTGAAGGAATATACTCAGGTGTATCAGAATTATATTTAAATCTCCAATATCATTATTTTCATACTCTTTTTTTCAAGAGGTTCAAATCATTTAACTACACTATTGAGTTTGGAAAGTTAAGAACCATCCTTCCCTTTATAGAAAGTGTCATTAGTATCATTGCAGCTACTTAAATTAAACTCAGGAAGTTTTATTCATTTTTTAAGGCAAACATTTTTTGGACAGAACTAAAAAAAAAGTGTTCACAGCTTCAGTATTTTACCTTCTAGCTAAAAATTTACCATGCATGAGTCTATACATCAGAATAACAAAAACTTAACAAGTTTGTAGAAAATGGCAAATAATTCTTCACAGGAAGCCTAATCTGTCATGGTTTGGTTAATTTCTAATGGCAAAATAACACTAAATCAAATACACAATTTTCTGTCTATTTTGCTAAGATTAACTTTATAAAAACAAAGTTATAATGTTTTTCTAAGTGCTTTTCATTGGACAAAAATGTATTTCCTCTCCAGTTCTTCATTAGGCAAAATGAAAAATATTCATCTAAAACATGGGCTTGTGTGTGATTATCCAACCAAATAAAATTATTACTGGCAGGCAGGAAATAATGACTTAGAGATAATAGCTATACTGAATCAGATGACTTATGCAAATCTTCTCTCATTGGCAACCATTTTTTCCTGTTCTGATTCTTTTTCCTTTCCAGCATTGCATTAAAAGGAATTCATTTCTCACAGGCCAGACTTGGTTTTTATTTACAAAGCTTGAAATCCTAATCTGAACTGATTACTTAGAAACATATATCAAGAAATTATGTTGCAACATCAGATTTTGACATAAAATCAAATAAATTTCCATTGGAGTCTTTTTCATGTTTTATTGATTTTGTATCAACATTCATATTACAACTGGTTTCTTTAATATGTATGTATGCATGTTCTCTGTTGGAAAGAATAGCTCCATCCCCCAGTACCTTTCTGATGTGATTTTTTAGTTTCCACTTTGTATTATTCTTATCTCTGCATATCTTTATTTCCCTATTTCAGTGAAATCTTCATTTTTCATTCCAACTTCCTGCTAACACATAATTGGTTATTGATACAACATGCTTCCTGGCACAGGGTAAGTTTCAATAAATCTTTATTGCACAATGAACTCAATAAGTAATAAAATAAAATACCCTACTGGTTTGTGTTTTCTTTTATATCCCATAAAAATAATCCTAACCACAGAAGTATTCCCGTGGGTTTTTCTCATTACACCAATTCTTACTTCTATATGGTAGAAGCACATAGTAAACTGTTTCAATAATTCTAATTAAAAATATTCATGTATATTGTTCATTTAATTTTATCTAAATATCGGATTCCAGTTTGTTTCTTAAGCATGGGTCTAAGGATCAGGGATTGACCTTTTATCACCATCTGTGTCCTTTTGAGTCTGTGATTTTTTTTTTTTTTTAGGATTTTATTTATTTGTTCATGAGAGACACAGAGAGAAAGAGAGGCAGAGACATAGGCAGAGGGAGAAGAGGCTCCTCCCAGGGAGCCCCATGCACGACTCAACCCCAGACCCCAGGATCATGCCCTGAGCCGAAGACAGATGCTCAACTGCTGAGCCATCCAGGTGTCCCAAGTCTGGGATATTTTTGAAGGTTAAGTTATTGGCCCACATTCCTCTACCTCCCTACCACCACTGATGTGCTTTACCATATAACTTTTGGTTCTTCTCACAAAAGGTGGAGCCCTGTCTTGTGTCTTTAGCTAGTCCATATAGCCTGCTTTAGCCAATGGTATATTAGTCGTCACACTACAAACAGATATTTGCATAGTTGGGCATGCTTTCTTTTGTTTCCTATGTGGCCAGGAGAACATGCCCAGCTGGCCCCCCGTTTTTGGGGGTAGGACAAGAGATTCCTGGAGCAGAGTGATGTTAACCAACTGGATTACAAATCACTCTTATCCCAGCTACCAAAGTATGTTGCAGAAACACTCCAGCCAGCCTGCATTTGTGAGCAAGAAATAAACGCAGATGGTTGTATGTCAAAGAGACTTTGTAGTTGCTTTGTAGTTATGTAATAACAATGACTAATAGAGAAACGATTGAAGAGTACTGAGTCACAACATTACTTCCCCCAACCACCCCTGAGAAAATTGGTAATAAAGACAATGATAGTAAGAATTGCTGCTTATTAGTGCCTACCAAAAGCCAGCAATCACTGGATGCTTTGCACATTGTAATCCCATTTCATGCCATGAAGATGACTCTACGAAGTAGGAAATACTATCCTTATTTCATTCCTAGGAAGGGCGTATAATTTGCCAAAAATCACAAAGATAGGAAGTGGCAATTCCAAGTTTACAAGTCAATGAATTCAGAATAAAAAGCTTCTATTTTGTGCCAAGATGACAAAATTTGCCTTTGATATTCTCAAACTTCCCCTTTGTTTCCCCATTCTCTTGACTCCAGTCCCGTATCCTTCTCAGCTCATTTCCTATTGAGATTAGTACTTTCATGCTGCTTAAGCCTAGATTTTAAGGGCTCCAAATTTAGATTGCCTTCCATTGGCTCCTAATTTGGTAGTGGAGTATATGGACAGCTGGGGTGAGAAAATACTTTCCAATAGTTGTAGAATGTTCAGAGCCAAACAAAAAACAAAAAACAAAACAAAAACATTAACAACAAAGTTATTATCTGAATAGATTATTCTGTCAAATAAAATATAAGTGAATCACCCAGCTTTATTGGATTGGAATTGTGTGCAAGATAATGAAAGAAAATCAAGGGTTGCTTAATAGACAAAAACTTAGGAACAATGGGGATGTCAGTTTCCAACTTTAGCATTGTAGAATTCAAATGTCATTTGATTAGAGAACACAAAGCAGGAATAGCAGCCAGGGTGATTATTTAAAAATGCAAATCTGATGATGTAACTTGCATTCTAGTAAGTAGAGACAGTCATTTTTTTTAAGTGTATTTAGGAAAGGATACATATTTGAGGGGGGAAAAAAGTATAGCAGGGTATGGGAGGTCAAATGTTCTGTTTACAATATTTGGAGGTGGTCAGGTCAGGGCACATAAAGAAAGTAACATTGAAACGGAGTTAGTCCTGTAAATAGAAAGGAGGAAGAGTGCTCCAGGTATAAGGGAATTCCAATGCCAATGTCCATAAGGTAAGAATGTACCTGATATCAAATTTGTCAACATCAAGAGCTTCTCTACCACCACCAATTTTCTTAATTATCTTCTTAAAAACAATGAAGTTTTTGACCTGGTAAAGAATTATCTGGTTAATTCCTTACCCAAATCTCTGCTTTAATTTGCTTTTGTAGATACAGTTTGATTTAAATACTTCTGAGGATAAAAATGAAAAACCAATGCAAAGGTTACAATATATATTCTCTTCCCTCTTAAACATGTCATGATTTTTTACATTAGTTGCTGAAAGTCATATAATATTGTAAATATATGGGTTCACAAATTGGCTTGTAGGAATTCAAACTAGAGAAGATAACATTTATTAAAGAGAGAGATTTATTATGCTATAAAACATATATCACACAAAACTCAATTAGACTCTCTTAAAGTTTTCCATGTTACTCATCTGGCATAGTATAAATTGGCCAATAACTTTCATGCTTTTTTTTTCTCCAGGGAAACATTTTATAGATGCTTATAAGCAAATAATGATTTTTTCCCCAAATATGTTTTCCTTAACTATATTTTCTTAAGTAAATGTGGTACTGTTGGATGCTTACAGTTACGTTATAAAGGAAATAGAATTTGTTTATTAAAAAAGATAATTCAGAGCTTTAAAAATGGCTCTGTTTAAAAGAAACTTTTCAAACATTTGCTTGAAAGTGAAAATTTTTATCAAATCTATTAAATAGTGAGTTAGTCTGACAATTCGTATTCTCCTTATTCCACATCATCTTGGATAATCAATAATTGGCTAATTTTTTTAACAAATTATTTTTCAAAAGACTGGGCCTTAATCTGGGCAAGCATATCATCAATACTGACATTTGCACAGTGTACAGCAACTGGCTGAGGTACAGATTTATGCTTCTTTCTGATAGGAAACAGGCATAGAAGTCAATGAGTTAACGAATATATCTAATGTGTATGTACTGGTAATATTTATTTCTTTAGCATAACAAAAAAATCAGATTGATCCAGTTGTTTCTGATATGGACAAAGTGCTGGGAAGCTCTTTGAGGTCTCTCTAGCCCCAGTTCCAGTATATAAAAGGTTGTTTAAATCAATTTAAAATATTTACATGAATGTATAAATAAAAGAATATTATGAAATAATATGCTGTTTTTGGAGCAAGTCCTATATAAGAATAGTTGCTCTTCACTTTGTATCATATTTGCTATTAAGTTTCTGTTGACTTTAAAGTAAGATTTTAGGGGCACGTGGGTGGCTCAGTGGTTGAGTGTCTGCCTTCAGCTCAGGTTGTGATCCTGGGGTCCTGGGATCGAGTCCTCCCAACAGGGAGCCTGCTTCTCCCTCTGCCTATGTCTCTGCCTCTCTCTGTGTCTCTCATGAGTAAATACATAAATAATCTTTAAAAAAATAAAATAAGATTTTGGGTCAAGAACAAAGTCTGCCCTGTTCCTAAATAGGATTCAACTTGAATAGATAATAGCAGTTTTTGTATTCTAATTTCAGTTTTAAACACAGGATTCAGGAGTACCTGGTGGCTCAGTTAAGAATCTGCCATAAGCTCAGGTCATGATCTCAGGGTCCTGACATGGGGCTGCATGTTGGGCTCCCTGCTCAGCAGGAAGTCTGCTTCTCTCTCTCCCCACTGCTCATGTTCTCTCTTGGGGGCTCACTGTCTCTCTCTCAAATAAAAAAAATATTTATTAAAAAAAACACAGGATTCAAGTTGAAGGAATAATTAGAAATCTTTTTAAGAGGATTGGTGAAAAACTTGGGCATCATATAGGACATTGATCAGCCAATTAAAATAATTGTAACTATGTAACATTTACAAATACTAAAATACTTTTAATTCTTTAGAAAGATGCCTAAGAATAGTTTTAGGCATGTATGTTTTTTTCTAATTCCTTTCTTTCATTACCAGCTGATAATATCAGGAAATTGCAATGATTCAGTGTTAGAGCATGAGCCTTTTAGATCTTTGACGGATACTAAGCTGAGAAGAATATATTGATTGAATTTTGTGCAATCTGTCTAGGTTGCATTTCTAGTTAGAATAACTTAGTTTGTTCCAGTGTTGTGTGTGACCCTGATGATATCTATCAAAGGAAATTGTTCATTCCTTTAGCTTTATTTTTATTGCTTTATTGACTCTGTGTTGAATGTTCAGTTTAGACTGAACAACTTGAAATAAGACCCAAGAAGCAGCACCCCTATCCTGATAAACAGCAAAGAATCACTCACTTTTTTGCACCTTTTGCAAATCATGATTGCTGTTCTGATAAAAAAAATGCAGGTCGCTGGCCTTTCAGCAAATTCTCTTCATCAGCCGTCTGAATGCTTCCTTTGAACAAAAAAAAGGGTAAGAGACAATGAGTAAGTTTGGTTTAAAGACTGGTAGGTTATTTATTCAGCCAATTGTAGAAAAAGGAATGGTGGAATTTTTGAAAAAAGAGCTTGAAGGAAAAGAGAGTTACTTGAGGGTGAAAACCCAAGTGTAGTAAGTTAATGAGGAGTTTGGAAACAATAATGAAAAGGCAGTGAGTATCAGGTAACTTCACGGTCACCACACAATAGTGACTTGGGACAGATGCTGTAAAGTACAAGTGGGTAGTCGTTAGCTCCAGCTTATAGATCTTGGCCCAACAGAAACACATCCTACATCTCTTCTTCTTCAGCATCTAGCCTAGAAACACACATGCATGTGCACACGTGCGCGCACACGGACATAAACATGCACACGGCATGATATATCCCTTGAGTACACTGGCCCTGAAATTGTGTTTATCTAGTACGGTATAGGACAGAAGGCTGGGCTTTTACAGAAAGAGCGCAGGATTCAAATCCGGTTCTTACTTTTACTACCTTAGTGTTCATGGATCAACTATTTAAAATCTACTGAGACTTCATTTCTTCTCCTATGTGAATATGGATCATAGCCTAATTTGTGTGTGAAATGATGATCAAATGTCAGACTGCCCAACTCCTAGCATGGCACAGTGTTTTTACACACAACAAGTGCTCAATAAATTGATTGTGGTGTTGATGGATATTCTCCGCTTCTTCCATATTGTTGCTAATTCATCAAGTAGAAATTTAACTTCTATTTTTGTAGTCCCAGGAAAGTCACTCCAAAGCTCCAACTTTCTCCCCATGCTCTCTGACATGTCCCAATGTAAGATAGTTTTGCTCCTTAGAAATTTTGTAAGAGTATAACATCCACTAAAGTTATATTTCTTTATTGGGTGGAGTTAGTGCTTTATCAGCTAATACCTACATATGCCCTGACTTAACCTATGACTATCTCTTTAGGATTGCCTACCAATGAGAATGGGCTATAAGAATTCTTTAAAAAAAAACATTTTATTTATTTATTCATGAGAAATACAGAGAGAGGCAGAGACATAGGCAGAGGGAGGAGAAGCAGGCTTCTTGCAGGAGCCTGATGCAGGACTTGATCCCGGAACTTCAGGATCATGTCCTGAGCCGAAGGCAGATGCTCAACCGCTGAGCCACTCAGGCATCCCTGGGCTATAAGAATTCTACTTTTTTCCTTTCTTGTGATAAATGTCTCTGGATATGTCAAGAGTAAGGTACTCCATTTCATTACTAAGGAGTTTTCTTAGCTTCTCTGTGATTGAGAGGTAAGCTTAATTCAGAGGAAAACGTAATGTGTCAGATATTTCTATGTATCAAACTACCCTCAAATCTAAGCATTTTAAGACAACAGCCACTATTATTTTCTTTTAAGATTTTATTTAAATTCAAGTTAGTTCACATATAATGTACTATTAGTTTCAGGGATAGAATTTAGTGACTCATCAGTTACATTTAACATCCAGTGCTCAGTACATCATGTGCCCTCCTTAATGCCCATCACCCTATTACCCCATCCCCCCACCCACCACCCCTCCGGCAACTCTCAGTTTGCTCCTTCGAGTTCAGTGTCCCTTGTGGTTTATCTCCTTCTCTATTTTTCATCTTATTTTATTCTTCTCTCCCTTCCCCTATATTCCTCTGTTTTGTTTTTTTTTAAGTTCTGCAGATAGTGAAATCATATGGTATTTGTCTTTCTCTATTTCGCTTAGCATAATACACTCTACTTCCATCCATGTCATTGTACACGGGAAACTTTCTTTCTTTCTTTCTTTCTTTCTTTCTTTCTTTCTTTCTTTCTTTCTTTCTTTCTCTCTCTCTCTCTTTCTTTCTTTCTTTCTTTCTTTCTTTCTTTCTTTCTTTCTTCTTTTTTATGGCTGAGTAATATAGTCCATTGTATATCACCTCCTTTTTTATCCATTCATCTGTCAGTGGATATCTGGGTTCCTTCCATGTTTTAGCTATTGTGGATAGTGCTGCTTTAAACATCGGAATGCATGTACCCCTTCAGATCACTACTCTTGCAACCTTTGGATAAATACTTCATACTGTAATTGCTGAGTCATAGGGTAGTTCTATTTTTAAAAATTTGAGGAACCTTCATACTGTTTTCTGGAGTGGCTGTACCAGCTTGCATTCCCACCAGCAGCGTAAGACAGTTCCCCTCTCTCTGTATTCTTGCCTACATCTCTTGTTTCCTGAGTTGTTTATTTTAGCCATTCTGACCTGTGTGAGGTGGTATCTCATTGTGGGTTTGATTTGTATTTCCCTGGTGCTGAGTGATGTTGAGCATTTCTTCATATGTCTGCTAGCCATTTGTATGTCTTCTTTGGAGAAATATCTGGTCATGTCTTCTGCCCATTCCTTAACTGGATTTTTTATTTTTTGGATGTTGAGTTTGATAAGTTCTTAATAGATTTTGGATACTAACCCTTTATCCGATGTCATCTGTAAATATCTTCCTCCATTCCATGGGTTGCCTTTTAGTTTTTTTGATTGTTTCCTCTGCTGTGCAGAGGCTTTTTATCTTGATGAAGTCCAAATTGTTCATTTTTGCTTTGGTTTCTCTTACCTTTAGAAATGTGTCTTGCAAGAGGTTGCTGCAGCCAAGGTCAAAGAGGTTGTTGCCTGTGTTCTTCTCTAGGATTTTGGTGGATTTCTGTCTCACATTTAAGTCTTTCATCCATTTTGAATTTATTTTTGTTTATAGTGTAAGAAAGTGGTCAGTTTAATTCTTCTGCATATGGCTGGTCCAATTTTCCCAACACCATTTGTTGAAGAGGCTGTCTTTTTATCCACTGGATATTCTTTCCTGCTATGTTGAAGATTAGTTGATCTAATTGAGGGTCTATTTCTGGGTTCTCTATTCTGTTCTATTGATCTGTATTTTTATTTTTGTACCAGTATCATACTGTCTTGTTGATCACAGCTTTGTCATACATCTTGAAGTGCAGCATTGTGATGCCTCTCACCTTGTTTTGCTTTTTCTATATTACTTTGGCTATTTGGGGTCTTTTTTGGTTCCACACAAATTTTAGAATTGTTTGTTCTAGCTCTGTGATAAATGCTGGTGGTATTTTGATAGGGATTGTACTGTAAGTGTAGATTGCTTTGGGTAGTATAGACATTTTAACCATATTTGTTCTTCCAATCCACGAGCATGGAATTTTTTCCACTTCTATGTATCTTCCTCAATTTCTTCCATAAGTGTTCTATAGTTTTCACAGTACAGATATTTTACCTCTTTGGTTAGATTTAATGCTAGGTATCTTATGGTTACGGGTACAATGGTAAATGGGGATTGATTCCTTGATTTCTTTTTCTGTTGCTTCATTCTTGGTATATAGAAATGCAACAGATTTATGTGCACTGGTTTTATTTTCTGTGGCTTTGCTGAATTCGTCTATCAGGTCTACTAATTTTTTGATGGTGTCTTTCAGATTTTCTACAGAGTATCATGTCATCTGAGAAGAGTGAAGTTTTGACTTTTTCTTTGATGATTCAGATGGCTTTTACTTCTTTTTGTTGTCTGATTGTGAAGCCAGGACTTCCAATACTATGTTGAGCAACAGTGCTGAGAGTGGACATCCCTGTCTTGTTCCTAACCTTAAGGGAAGGCCCTCAGTGTTTCCCCATTGAGGATGTGTATCTTTCACATATGGCCTTTATGATGCTGAGGTATGTTCCTTCTATCCCTATTTTCTTGAGAGCTTTTATCAATAAAGAATGTTATATTTTGTCAATTTTTTTTGCATTTATTGAGTGAATCATATGGTTCTTATACTTTCTTTTATTAATGGGGTTTATCACATTGATTGATTCACTGATTTTGAACCACCTTGCAACACATTAATAAATCCCCTTTGGTCATGGTAAATAATCTCTAATGTATTATTAAATTCAATTAGCTAGTATCTTATTGAGAATTTTTGCATCCATGCTCATCAGGGATATTGATTATTATTATTTCTTAAGTTTTTTTAAGAAACCACTTATTAGCTGCTTGTATCAAGTTTGGTTCTGCCCCGTGTCCAAAATAAATCTGTTCTACATGTCCAACCTTAAAAACATTGTGGGAGGGCATGATCAAAGGACAAAGATTCAGGAGGGTGCATTAAGTTAATAGAAGTTGAGTGCATTGATTACTTGTAGGAATTGCACTTTGGCCAGAGGTTCAGGCCATTTTTTTTTTTTTTTAAACCTGTGTCACCTGTACCAAGGCTGGTATTTGACTCTGCCTCTACTGTCTTTTTCTCAATTGATTCATAATGCTCACCCAAACAGATGATAAGCATAAGGGAGATTTGCCCAACAAAACAAAGAAATATTCTGTGTGTGTGTGTGTGTGTGTGTGTGTGTGTGTGTGTTTGTGAATTACCCAGCCAGCCTAGTGCTGGCACAATATACAGGGATAGATATCAAGCTATCCAGACTGTTTTATTACATTGATTAAAATTCAGGAAACCTAAAGAATTCAGAACTTCTGAAAGAGAATTTTCCAGGTACTATATTTATTAGTGTGAAATTCTGAGAAGAGAAAATATTTTAAAAATCACTAAATTAATGATTTGAGACTAACAAAAAGCATGTGACGAGAGAAAATTTTTGTTGGAATCTGATTGGGCTACATTCCTGCATTGTGTTAAGTCCCACGATCTCTCATTTCCACTTTCTAATTTGGAAAATTACAATAAAACCTTTTTTTTTTTTATTTTAAAGATCTTGCTCTTGAAGATCTCTGTTTCTGAAGTTGCATTGTAAACTTAAACATGTTATAAAATGAAATGCTCCAAACATGCCCCAATTTTATTGGTATCTTACAATCTTAGCATGGGATAGAACTTTAAAGAGCAGTTTCAGTAATTAGTACTGTGCATGGAATATAGCAGGTTCTAGGGCAGTTAATCCCCATTTGACTGATCATCGTGTATATGACCTATCAGTCACTCTTCCAATACCAAGATAATTGTCATTCTTATTTTCTTGGAAACATTTTTGTTTTTAACATGCTATTATTTCAAAGTATTTCAAAAGCTGTTTTGGTGAAGATCCAGAGTTTTCAGCATATGTAAGTCATATTCTCAAAAAAAAAAAAAAAAGAACAAGTAATTAGTAAACAATAAAGTACTTTCCCTTGTTGAGTGATAGCAAACAAGGCTCCATTTGTGCCTCTAAACCATAATAGGCAAATCCAGAGTTTAAACTAAAATTATAAAAACAAAACAACAACAAAAAAATAAACAAACTAAAATTATTTTGAGCAAAGTGGAACCAGGTGAAAGAAGTGAAGCGCCAGGAAGTAAAACCTAAATGGTGTTCACTCTAAGGTACAGAACTTGTACTCGCACCACAAGAAGGGTGAGTTCTTCCTTAAATCATGCACTATAGGGTTTTGCTTGCCTTGCCCTAATCCAGCTCTAGTTGGGACACTGAAAAAATATTAGACATTCTTTCACAGGTAGAACGGGACTTTAAACCAATGAGCAGGTAAGCACCAAATGTTGCCCAAAAAGGAGTGATTCCTTTTTCTGCATTTACATTCAAAGTTTTCTAATGGTTTTGTTTCTGGTTTTTTTTTGTTGTTGTTGTTGCTGTTGTTTGTTTGTTTTCTTTCTGTGTTTTGTTTCTTTTTGTTTGTTTTTGTCTTTTTTAAAGCAACCTGAAACATTTGAAAAATAAAAGGCAATTTTGGCACAGTAATCATCCTGGAAGTACTAGGTAAGAGACCCTAACCAGTACTAGGTAAAAGACTCTGGTCTGGTGAAAAGGAGTTTTAGATTCTTAACATGGTTTTGAATCCTACTTCCACACTTTTGGGCTCTATGACCTTGGATGGAAGATTTTTAGCCTTATCTGGCAAATGAGGGTGATTTTATTTTTTTTCTTAAGATTTTATTTACTTATTTATTAAAGACATAGACAGAGAGAGACAGAGACACAGGCAGAGGGAGAAGCAGGCTCCATGCTGGGCGCCTGATGTGGGACTCGATCCCGGGACTCCAGGATCATGCCCTGGGCCGAAGGCAGGCACTAAACTGCTGAGCCACCCAGGGATCCCCAAGGGTGATTTTAATAGCACTTAACTCTTATGTTTATGTGTGTGTGAGAAACTTAAATGTAATAATGTATATAAACTTTCAACATAGCAACTGGTTTATAGAAAGAACTCAACAAATGATAGGTACTATTATTGATATTATTTTGTTATTATTGTTATTAATTTGTGGCAAACACTTGTCAAACAATCTGTCGTTAGCACTGCAAATTCACTCATAGGATTCAAAATATGTGTCCTGAAATAGATTTGAAAATTGTTTCCCTTCTACATCACTTCTGATGATTCTTGTGAGAAATCTTGGAATTTCTGGAAAATTGAAAGAGAAGGAGTAGAAAAAAGGCAGAAAATACAGGAATCAGAAGAATTATGAGATCTATGATGAGATTAAATACAATTTGGATTTTGAAGATACTTGAAGAGAAGATTTAGAATAATTAATGATTATTTATTTGTAAATGTAGACTTGGCAAGCTATTTTTTATATCTTCTGAAATAAAATAAATTTATATGTTTTTTCATTTATGGTATAGTTTGGACAAATTGATTGCTAAGGACTCACATTATCAATTCACTAATTTGATCCCAATCCTTCAACACACAAGACATGCACAAGTAAACAGTATATCTTTTTATTGCATCTTTTGAAAATTGTGGAAATATGGGACTAAAATGTTCCAACATGAAAAATTTTAAAAATTGTTAATAGGATGAATCACATATTATTTGAACACTTCTAAGAAATAGATAACAGTGTAAATAGCATGTATGGCTTTTTTATGAAATGTCTTTGGTGCCTCACACTTAGCCAACATTGCACATCTAAGGGTGCCATTTTGACATATTTCCTCAAGATCTTCAACCTCACCCTTTGCCTATTTCTCAGCTATTTCAATGGTGCTCAAGGTGAGTTTTTAAATTTTTATTTATACTAATATGATGAAAGGAGGTATAAAATAGTCCAAAAGACTAGAATTTTATGTTCAACAGACATGAGTTGAAGCCAGTTTCTACTATATGAGTTATCTGGTGGTAGGGAAGTTTTAAAATTTCTGAGTTTAAATTTCTCCTTCTAAAGAACAGAGAATAATATTTATTTCATAAAACCACTTTAAAGGTGGAATTTGGGGGACAACTGGGGCTCAGTTGGTTGAGCATCCAACTCTTGCTTTCAGCTGAGGTCATGATCCCACAGTCCTGAGATGGAGCTCTGACTCAGGCTCTGCACCGAGCGCGGAAGCTGTTTGGGATTCTCTCTCTCCCTCTGCCCCCACCCCTGCTCATACATGCTCTCTCTCTCTTTCTCTTAAAAAAAAAAAAAAAAGATAGACTTTGAAAAAGAATATAAAAATGTTTGGCAAGATACTGGCACAAATAAAGTGTTCAACTTGTAGTACCTACTAAAAATATGTTATTAATTAATAATGAGAAACCTGTTCTCTGTGAGGTATTAAGCTAAATCCTTGAACCACAAAGATAAATATGACACGTTTTCTACCCTCAGTGAGTTCTTGGTGGAATAATCAGAAGGCAAAAGAGACAGATAAATAGATACTGATGATAAAGCACAGAGACCAAAGACCAGGCTAGACCTTGGGTTCTCGGGGAAAGACTTCATCTAAGCTAACTCCTGAAGAATGAGCAAATATTACTCTGGGAAGGAAATGGGAAACACATTGTGGCTGGCAGAGGAAACAGCATATGTAAATACCGACTGGTTGTAGAGCAGATTGGCTAAAGCAGAAGGTGAGAAATGAAGGAAATACAGGAAAGGAAATGAGAGATATAAAGAGGCCAAATCTCAAAAACAATTTTGAAATCAGGCCACGGATTTTGAACTATATCCCAAGGGAAATAGAAAAGGCCATTGAATGATTTTAAGGTAAAAATTGAGATTTTCACTTTAGAATGGTCACTGGATATTAGAGAAATTAGAAAAGTCAAAAGACTACAACATTTGTCCCAATTACAACAGGAAACTGCCCTGAAATGCGGTCTTTACAGTGAGTACAAAGTAGATAGATTTGAAGAATCTTGAAAAATAATGCCTTGTTAAGACTTAGTAAATGAACATAGTTCACCAAGATTCTATTCTGTTACTGCTGATAAAACTACCTCACAACCAGGTGGCTAAAACTGGTTATTTAGCCTTTGATCCTGAATATGTCCCTTTTGTCGATCAGAAGTTGAAAGGGAAAGAAATTAATCCTTTAGTCTCTCTCTTCATTTTTGGGTATTTACATGAAATAAATTATGAATTGGTTTTTCACATTTCACCATTTTCTTAGTTAATTTCCATGGCTAAGCCAGTTAATTCTATTTCACTTCTTCATGTCAACTATATTGGCGTGATTCCCAGGTATGGTATCATCCTAGCCTTCTAACATACCAGAGAATATTGGATTTGTAAATGTTAGCATGCTGACTATTATGCAGGAGGATACAATTTTCTTTATTATTACTTTTTAATCTTAAAGAATTTCACTAATGAAATTTTCTTCATGTTTTCCACTTTCATTTGGAATATTATTATTTTTACCATGTCATCCAACAAGCATCACTATGTTGGAGAACTGATTAATCAGGACCAGTCATTTAAACTGACTTTTAGCACAATTTCACTATTTGATCTTGAATCCTTTAAGATCTCCACTCAATAAAGAGGCCCATGTCCTGAAAAAGATTGATCTTGGAAGAAAGAAAGAGAAATGAAGAGTTGGCATGTTGAGAAGGAAGGAAAAGTTGGTGAGAAGTGAGCCTGGAGAGGATGAGAGGAGTTATGTCACACAGGAGGTTGTAGATCATGTCATGGATTTCACATTTTATTTCAAGTACAACTGGGGCAAGGGCACATTAGCACTGAGTGTTTTGAGCAAAGTAAGGACAAGATCCATTTTTCATTTTAGGAAATTGTCCTGAATGCTCAGTAGAGAAAGTATCAGAGACAGAGCCAAATTGAAGTTAAGGAGACTTTCAAGACTCTTGGAACAATGTTCTATTATTACAAATGGGATGTGCCAGTGGTTTGAACTATAGTAGAAAATGGCATAAGTATAAAGAGATTCAATAAATATTTTGGAGGGGTCCTAGACAGGACTAATAATGTATTTTATGTGGATGGTGAGGGAAAGTGATGTTAGGTATGATTCCCAAGTTTTTCTACCTAGCATTTTAGAGGAAAGTGAATTTACCTACTCAAGTGGAGATTAGTCTGAAGTGTTTTAGTTTATTATTACAACTATATGATGTTCTGTCAAAAGATCAGTGATTTCTAGAGATTCAGAGACAGGGAGAGATAAATGGGTAGAGCATGAGGGATTTTTAGCACAAACTATTCTGTATTATGATACTATAATGGTATATGGTTCTTTTTTTTTTAATTTTTATTTATTTATGATAGTCACAGAGAGACAGAGAGAGAGACAGAGACATAGGCAGAGGGAGAAGCAGGCTCCATGCACCAGGAGCCCGACGTGGGATTCGATCCCGGGTCTCCAGGATCACGCCCTGGGCCAAAGGCAGGTGCCAAACTGCTGCGCCACCCAGGGATCCCCAATGGTATATGGTTCTGAGACTCTCTCTCTCTCTCTCTCTCTCTTTTTTTTTTTTCTGAGACTCTCTTTGTTCTGAGTTTCACCATTTGTGCTTGGCCATTAACCCTGTTATTTATGTATATTATTATATCCTACGAAATGTTGATTATTTCACTAGAAATTAATTTTATATTTTTCAGAGATGGAGTTGTTAGCAAATTATATTATTTTAGAAAACAATGGAAAAAAAGGAGACCTGGGGACATAGAAATAAAAGTACTAAGTATTTGATGACAATCCCAGCTTACTGCAAGGAAACAGCTTATATCTGCTAGCCAAGTAACCCTTTGTGAAGGGTATTTCAAGCAAAATCTTATTAGCTCTCCTGAACTCTCTATCATTTTTGCAGATCTTATTTATACAAAGAAAATTAAATTTTGTCTAGTATCTCATTTTTAAACAGCTAGATATATTTTCAGCAAACTTTAAAGAGAGAGAGAGAGAGGGGAAGAGAGAGGGTTTTATTTATTTTAAATGTTTACTACTTTTTCGTGATCTAGATTAAAATATAGGCTGGGGAATACAGTGCTGATCAACGTGTTCCAGGGACTATAGCTAGTAAGCAAATTCTGTTACTGGCCCATATGAGGTAAAAACAAAAATGTAGATTAAATTCATAGAGATTTGCATTGTAATGTGATACTGGTATGACACTCAAACACTTGATCAGTTGACTCAATTTATTGAACAGAGTATATAGACCAGTTTCCATGATCAGTCCTGTGGTATGAACGGAGTTATAGTCATATACGGAGACCAGATACTGGTCTGTGATGGTTTGGAGAAACACTGCTGCAACTTGCAAGATTCACTTTTTGATTTCATGGGGATACCGGTATTGAGAGAGATGCATGCCATCTCCATGGAAACTGAAGTAGAAATACAACTAAAGATCTATGTGACTGTTAAAAAGGAACAGCAGCGTTCTATGAACATGTTACAAGCAGAATAAAGCAATCGGTGGTTTCAACTATCGGCCTTAACTAAAATTTACAGTGATAAACACTTGAATTGGAGGTGTTGATTTCTGATTAAGCTGCTTTTATCCATGGGCAGGCAGCCCTAGGCAGCAAGCTTCAAAGTGACAGGAGCATCCAGTACTATTAACGTGGAGGTACCAGTCTGCAGACCTGTTCCTATTCGTTATTTCCTTTCTTGTATAATCACTCACCATTATTATCCTTGGACTCCGCTGCAAAGTCATACTTTTTTTTTTTTTTTTTAACAAATGTTGCTGATTTGACAATAGGAATGCGTTTAGGATCATGTCCTCATGTCATTACTCTAAAAACTAAAGTATCATTTTATATTCTGCTTCTTACTTTTATACCCAAAAATAACACACAGAAACACTGAATGTAAAAAAAAAGAAAAAGAAAGAAAGAAAAAAAAAGAATCGAGTGCTTTTTTTTTTAAAGATTTTATTTATTTATTTATTTATTTATTTATTTATTTATTTATTTATTTATGAGAAACACGAGGAGGGTGGTTTGTGGGCAGAGACACAGGCAGAGGGAGAAGCAGGCTCCATGCAGGGAGCCTGACACGGGATTCGATCCCATGACTCCAGGATGATGCCCCAGGCCAAAGGCAGGCCAAACCGCCGAGCCACCCAGGAATCCCCTCTAGTGCTTCTTATACTACTTCCCACCACAGTAATGGGTTGTTAAACTTGGACACGTAGAAATGGTGGCTGCCTGGTACTGCCAGCTTCATTCTTCATTCTCTCCCACAGTTATATGTAATTTTTTCACAGTAGAAGGAAAGGTCTCCCCTGCTGAGACCTCCACTGCAAATACCACAATAGTCTGATGTGTGAATATACCAGGTCAACTAAATGCAGGGGAAGCCGGAGAGATGCAGCAGCTAAATCAATACTGCCAGTTACTCCTTGTTGGCCAGTGAAACAATTTAATCATTTTGTTAATAGGATAGTTATTTTCCTTTCCTCAAATATCAATTAAAGGCAACTGGAGTGTGGATTGTATGTTTTCATTAGAAACCAAATTAATACAACTGTAATCGTTGAATTCTCCTGAGTATGGGCACAGACCGACACTTTTATTCTATTTATCCACTTGTGTTTTGAATCAGTGCAAGGGACTTAATGGCTTCTTAATTTAAAGTGCCATTCTCTTAACTTTTATTTCTCTGGTTTCCTCTTCTTTTATTGGGTTATCAGAAACACTCCAATGGATAAAATTTCTTTTACAATATTTACAGTGTGAAACATACCAGAAAATTTGGTGATGTCCCATCTGTGCGTGTTGTTCTGAAGGAGTAGGAATTTTGATGCAGAAAATCAAAGATTGTTCACCTTTCATTATTTGCGAATAGATAGTTTAATGTGAGATTTGTTTCCTGTAACAATTAAGCAGTATGAATAAATATGATTTTTCGTTTTAGTCCACATGCCTTCAAAAGCAAAGTTGGAGAACCAGGGAGGTAGGAATGAAGTGAGTCTCTCTTTGAGCACATTTTCCAACAGAGATTTCTTTTTTATTTTTAATTAAGTGTTTTGGGGATGCCTGAGTAGCTCAGTTGGTTAAGCATCTGACTCTTGGTTATGGCGTAGGTCATGATCTTGGTGTCCTGAGATAGAGCCCCATGTCGGGCTCTGTGCTCAGTTTAGTTTGCTTCTCCCTCTCCCTCTGCTCCTCTCACTCCCATACTCTGTCTCTCTCTGTCTCATAAATAAATGGAATCTTTAAAAAAAAAAACTAAGTTTCTTCATTTTAATTTCAGTATAGTTAACTACAGCATTGTATTAGTTTCAGATGTATAATATAGGGATTCAACAGTTCTGTACCTTATTCGGTGCTCATGATGATACGTGTACTCTTTTAATTCCCAGGGGCTTCTTTAAAATACTTTTGAACATAATATCCTGAAATAGTCATTTTAAGGATTATAATGAAATGTATTTGATTAAATAGCAAAATATTTATTCTATATTCTATATTTTGGCTGATTAGTCTACCTCTGAAAACACCTTTAAGAAATACATTTCTAAGAAATTCACGGCAAGTTTTTAACAAACAGATACCCGTATAAGAAAACTGATTTTTGCTTCAGTTATGAAATTACCAAGGGGATAACATTTAGCTTTCTAGGTGTTCTGGTTAAGTGAGGTTAGGCAAAGCAAATTGTGCAGTACTTATTTCCTATATCTGGAGAAATATTTTTGTAAGTGACAGTTTGTCACCTTAAATTTCATACTCATTGCTTTCTAAGGATAATTGTTTCTCCACTGTAGGGTGTTTACTTGTTATTAGATTTGTATTAAGAGGAGACTTTAATCATCCATAAAGTCTCTAGGAAAGCAGATGCATTTAAAATGTTTAAAAGAGCACAAAAGAGAATGCTTAGATACATCAAGCTGAGGCCAGCTCTTGGTAATGATTTGGATTCATTTACTCCTTCGACAATTAGGAGCCCATTCAGTTCTTCACAACTATAAAAGAGCAGTGAAAGTGTTTTCCTAAGCATTGGTCCCATTACTTGAGAAATATGAACGTAAATTTAAATTATATGTTTCCTAATGCAGTATTACTTACTTCTTAAAAAAATGTTGTCAGTGAATATGTGGTTTTGTTTGAGAGGCTGGGATGATGAGGGTTGGGGAATAACTACTGAGCTCATGTGGTGAGTTATGTGGATGTTGGGACTTACAAGTTAAGTTAAAATTTCCTTGGAATTAACTCTGTATTTTTAGGTACTTAAAAGAAAGTTTTTTGAAGCATTGTTTTCTTATTAATTATTAACTTGTTTTGACTTTCCTTTAAAAGGAAGAAGTCAATGCTGAAGTTAGTCCAAAGTGGCAGATTTTGTAGCTCTTAAAAAAATTTACTTCCAGAGGGAGTATTTGTATATCCAGACTATGATTTGTCTAAAATATTAAGAGTTCAGAAATTATGTGAATTTAAAATAAAGGTATTTGACCTGTATAAGCGTCTCCCTCCTTGTAAGCTAGTTAGGTCATGTGTGTAGAGAATGACTGCTATGCAGATATAGGTATTATCAAGAGCTGAAAGTTTACTCTGACTATAAAAACATTCTTTGTATTCCAGGGATTTAGAATATTCTTCCCATTTATCAGTGTTTTAAAATGAAAAGTCTCTAGTGTTTTGTTAAAGGCACACATACATTCACTTCTGAGTTGGGGAACAATATGACAGTCTCCTTCATTGATGGAATTAATAGTACCAGGTTAAAGGAAAAATGAATTGAACAGTGAGAAGTATCTCAAAGCTTAAAAAAAAAAAAGTAGTAAATATGGTTCCTTGACCTTAGCACTATTGACAGTTTGAGTGGGATAATTTTTTGTTGTAAGATCTGTCCTATGCTTTGTAGAGTTTAGCAGCATTCCTGGCCTCTAGATGTCAGTAGCATGGTACTCTCCAGCTGTGAAAACCAACTGTTTCTCCAGACATTGCCAAATGTCCTCTAGAGGGATACAATTGCCTCCACCACCCCCATGTCAGTATGAACCAGTGAGGTAAAGAACCCAGAGGAATACTAAATATAGCTCCCTGAAGATGACAGTCTTCAAAGAATGCGCAAGTTTAATGGATGTAAGTCTAATGTGTTTTCCTAAACACTGCTGTCCTAGACTCTTCCCAGGTATATTACAAATACTTTAGCAGGCACAGAAGAAATATGTTTTCTAAACCTGTGTTATGGAATGGATCTGGTATTAAGTTTGTGGGTTGACATTGTAAAATTCTTACTACTTCACTACAGGAAGGATTTAGTCGTTATATAAGGATTTGGACAGCTTATATCATGCTGCATGGCTTACACCTTGACAGAAATTCTGATTTACTCAATATGTAGCAACATCAATGTGTTTGTGATAAACCTCGGATGGTCATATTACATAGAAAAATTTTGGCAGTATCGCTGCCTACCCTTGGTTTTCCTTCCTTGGTTGCTGGGAAAGGAGGCAGGAACTTCAGAACAAAGAGGATAGAAGGTCAGAATGTAAAATCTGTAAGAGTTTTTTAGAGATAGCAGTGGATTAGAGCCTCTTTTGCCTCCCGAGCTTCCCTTCTTGTAGACAAAGAGCACTTCTCTTCCTTTAAAAAAGTCGTCTCCTCGCTTTCAGTCAATATATTGAAAGCAAATCCTTCCTTCATTTGTTTCCAAAGATATACAGAGCAAAGGCCATTAGAACAGATAATCTCCTAGGCTACTGAGATTTCTGTAGATATGGGCTCAGGACTCAAGAAATATTCAATGAGAAACAACTTCATGCCTTTCTGGGACTTTTGAAAGCAGAAGGGATCTCCTCTGAAACAGAGAAGGCCATAGGATGACATGTGAGGAATTACAAACCAAGGCATTGAAATGAAGCAGATTCTTCATAAAATGCTTCAAGGCTCTGGAGTCAACTGAGTCTGAGAGTAGCTGGACCCTTGGGATTTTCTGCTTAACAAGTAAATAATTCCTTTTTGTAACTCAAGCAATGCCAGTCACTTACAACCCAGATTCTTCCTAATAAAAATAATGTCTATTCTCATCTCCATCATCTCCTTTCACAGATGGTAGAACTGAGTCCTGATGAGTATAAATGATTTGCTCAAGGTCATACTTCTCTACTATAATCTTCTGAACCTATGCTTTAATATGGTTTATTTTTTTAATGCCCACCGTAAAATGAACTAGCTTATTCCTTAATTTACATAATACCCAGTAAGAGTTATTCATTATTTTCATTTACCAATTAACTAAATTGATTAGATATACAAACCAACCTGAAACTATAACCTCAATTAGTTGTCCATCACTTAATTCAGAACTAAATTTTTATGTTTGCACATATATATGCACATAAATGGAAACATATCTAAAGTATAAATTTTTCCCTGGGCCATCTTATTAACTCATGGTCTTAAATTGGATTCTGATTATTCTATTTATTGGGCTACTGAAATGGTTATTTGCAGTTCTAAATTTTTTGTAAAGAGGAGAGAGTTACAAGTCTCATTTTTTTCTTAAATAATATGTACATCTCTGATTTTTAATTTTAAGTTAATTGCCTTTTACACTCTATTTTTCCATGAGCACTGTAAATCACAGTTTACAAGACATTTGCATCATTTTTCTTATGACAAATGCAAAGCACAATTATAATCAGAATATAATAGCATCAATATGTTTATACAGATGTTAAAGTAAATTCATCAACTTTCATTCCATATGCCTCTAAAGTGGCTTTCTCTTCTCTTGTCAAACCAAAGGTTTTTAAGTTAGGGTATTTTTACCCATATATTTTATACTTCTATATACTAGGATAAGGCATTGAAGCCTCTTGTCATTAAAATTGATGGTTATGAAGTTAGAATTTATTTACTGTGAGTTGATGGGGATAACAAATTTAGAATGTGGTCTGAATTTTCTTGTTTTATAATTTTATAATCATGGGCAAATGTTGTACTTACAATAATTGGCATGATTTTATGTGATTCTACTGGGTTTGTATAAACCTCCAATCACAATATTCATCACTAAAACTACAGAAATCTTTTTGGGAAACACCGAAATCTAAAACCCCTAAGAGTGTGTATGTCCATGCCTTACATTGTTCTGATGGTTTGAAAAACCTTGAGTAGGTAAAAAGAGACAATAGTTTTACTGAAATGAGGGGAGTGGGGAAGATGGGCTTTGGAGAACTTTAAGATTTTACTCTATACTGATATTAGCTCTTCGGAGGATTTGCAAAATGAATGGTCCTATGAATCAATAGGTCCCTGATGGCAGGACAAGTTTCATACCTTGACAGAAAACCATCTTCTGGGCTTTGGAATTAACAAACATAACCATAAATTCTGGATATCATCCCAGATTGTGTTAGCTAACTAAAGGAACACATACATTCACTTCTGAGTTGATGGACAATATCCAGAGGGACAAAGCATTCCTAAATGAGCAAGGGAAGGAGGAAGCTTTGGTACAAACAGATTTCTGGGGGTAGAGCAAATGGAAAAGGAACCTTATCAGAGATAGACAAACTTTGTTGGATACAAGTGGGATAAGTGAAGGTTTTGATAAACCAATGGGTGGGTATGTTAATTTTAATAGAAAGGAGACCCCAGTGCAAAGATAATCCCCACTGCTAAGGCCCAATTTTACCTGAAAATTTTTCTGAGTAAGGATAGGCCAAGCACTGGCTCATCTCATCTATTTCAATCCTAGTCTACCATTGGTTGCTTAGCCAATACCAGAGATCTCTGTGGGTCATATGACTCTGATTAAGGCTTCACTCCACCATCCATTATGGCACTCTGAAGCTTTTCTTTAAAAGTTAAATGTCACTACTGGAACCCTAGAACCATCTATTCTCACTAAAATTATGATAGCAGTTAATGCCATTTTTGGACTACTACATAGCCACCAGAGGATGGTCCCATAGGAGCTGCACTCTCCTCACTCCTGGGTGAAGGGAGCATCTCTGAATCCTCTTAAAAGGACATAATTAGAGGATGAGTGAGCAAGTCTCGGACAGGAAATCCATTCTAGAGTTTTGACCTCTGTTAGTCTTAGGATATTAAAAAAAAAAAAGGTTCTAACATTTCATTTTAATTTAGCGTAGGCCATCTGCAGACTACACTTCAGACAGAACTACTTCCAGTCATTCGAGGTGAATCATCACATCAAATATAAAATCTCTTCTTAATGCACTAATAGTAATAAATTTATCCCTATCAAATGTTACATCTCATTCACCCTTGTATAACATCCTTAGGTATCATTCCCATACATATCTTCTTGGTTTATGTTGCTATAAATTGACAAAATCTTGTAATTCTTTTGGATTGGTTGACACCTACTCAAGGTCACAACTGTAGCTGTTCCCCCGTGGTCTTCTAGGAGTTGAGATAATTGTAGGTCTATACACAATGAGAGACAATGAGAGATGGTGTGTGGAAAAAGGAACCATTTTGACATATCCCAGGGTGGACTGTGTAACAGAGGGCTGCACTCCAGGGAAAACTTCTTTACCAGAGGGAAGGGCAAATTGGACAACTCCAGCCCTCTCTAGTCTTCCCATTTCATTGAATGGAAAAAAATATAATGGAAAATCATAGGTCAAGTATTTAGATATTCTAAAACACTGAAATTAATCATAGGATTATAGAACACTTCCCCTCTCAAACTGCTTGACACATCAATGGGCAACAACATAATAGCACTGAATTACACCTAAGGGGGCTACAAGACAAAGACTATATTATTAAGAAGAAATTCCTAGGACACTCAAAAGCAATAGTGAAGAAAAAATAAGAAAACTAAGGGAACTGAAGCCTCTGGCATCTATTAAGCCAGGCTTAAATAAAATGTCAAATAAAATGCCTAGTTACCTCAGTTTCTATTACTTGATATCTCATCCCCAGCTTTCAACAAAAAATTAGAATGATGATAAAAGGCAAGAATAACAGCCTGAAGAGACAAAGCAAACATAACATAAATTTTTGAATTATCAGATAGGGATTTTTGAAATAACTCTGAGTAATTTATTAAGGGCTTTAATGGAAAACTTAATACAAGAACAAGATGAATGATGTAAGCAAAGAGATGAAAAGTCTCAGAAAGTATGAAAAACTCTCCAAAGAAAAATGCAAAGAGAAAAAGGGATAGAAAACAATATATAAAATATTCAAGAACCAGGGGGCATTTAAAAAGGTGTAACATAGACATAATGGAATACCAGAAGACACAGAAAGGAATGGAATATTTTAAGTAATGATAGCTGAGAATTATGCAAAAATAAATGACAAGTACTAAACCACAATCTAATTCAGGAAGCTCAGAGAAAACCAAGGAGGAAATACCCAGATAATCTACCTGTAGGCATATCATATTCAATTTTCAGGAACCCACACAGAAAAAATTTTGAAGGAAATGACAAGAAAAAAAAAAACACTTACCTATAGAACAAGGATGAGAATTACATTGAACTTCTCACCCAAAATAATACAGTAGAGTGAAAGTTTTAAAGAATTGAAAGAAAAAAAAGTCACCACCCTAGAATTCTATATCCAGTGAAATTATTCTTGAAAAGTAAATTGAAAGACTTTCTCAGGCAAATAAAAACTGAGGGTATTCGCTGTCAGTAGACCTGCATTATAAGAAATGTTTTTAAAAGTTTCAGGCCAGAAATATCAGACTCCATAAAGCAAGGATGAGCACTGGAAAAGGAATACATGAAGGGAAGATTATACCTTTTATTTTCTTATTGATTGATTTTATGAAAATTGTTGAAGGTGAAAGTAGTAGTAAAGCATGTCTTTATTGAAAAGCAACAAAAGTTGACCCAAAACACCCTTCCTATAATTAGTAAGTGATTACAGAAAGGTTTCAGGATCAAGAGTAATATATAAAAGTAAATTGCATTTCTGTGTACTGGCAATAAACAATTGGAATTAGAAATTTATAGTAATACCATTTTTATTAGCTCTCAAAAATGAAATGCTTAGGTATAAATGTAACAAAATATTTACAATATATATATATGAGGAAAACTATAAAATATTGATGAAAAAACTCAAAGATCTAACTAGATGGAGAGATAATCCATTCTCATGGTTAGGAAAACAATATTTAGATGTCATTTCTTCCCAATGTGATCTATAGATTCCATACAATACCTATGGAAGTCCCTTTAAGTTATTTTGTGGATAACTGATTGAGAAATGATCCTTAAGTGTTATGGAAAAGTAAAAGACCCGGAATATTCAATACTGAAGAAGAAGAACATAATTACAAGACTAACACTATTTGACTTCAAGTCTTACTGTAAAGTGATAGTAATTAAAATAGCATCATATTGATAAAAAAATAAATAAGTAGATCAGTGGAACAATAATGAAAGTCCAGATATAGACCCATACATACAGCCGACTCATCTTTGGCAAAGGAGCAAAGAAAATTCCATGGAGAAAGTATAGTTTTTCAACATTATACCTTTCACAAAATTAGCTCAAGGTGGATCACAGACATAAATGTAAAACTATAAAACTTCTAGAAAATAATAGGAAAGATATGTATGACCTTGATTTTGGTAATGATTTTTTTTTAGATACAATAACAAAAGCATTATGGATGACAGAGAAAATGTGATAGTGGAAATTGATTAATATTAAAAATGTTCTGCAAAAGACGCTGTTAAGAGAAAAAACACTCGTCACAGACTGGAAGAAAATATTTTTAAAATACCTGTCTGATTGAATACTTGTATCCAAGGGATGCCTGGGTGGCTCAGTCAGTTAAGCATCTGCCTTCCACTCAGGTTGTGATCTCAGGGTCCAGGGATCAAGCCCCAAGTCCTCAGGCTTCCTGCTCAGTGGGGAGTCTGCTTCTCCCTCTCCTCCCCACTCCTGCTCTCTCTCACTATCTCTGTCACTATCTTTGTCTGTCTCTCAAATAAATAAATAACATCTGTAAAAAAATGTTTAAAACAATAAAAATAAATAAAAATTTTAAAAAGAATACTTGTATCCAAAACATAGAAAGAACACTTAAAACTCAAAAATAAGAAAACAAACAACACAACAACTAAAAAAATGGGTGAAAGATCTGTACAGACACCTCACCAAGAAAGATACCCAGATGCGATATAAGCATATTGAAAACATGCTCAAATCATTTTATTAGAGAATTGCAAATGTAAACAACGAGATATTGCTATTAGTATGTACCAATTAGAATGGCTTAAAAAGATGACATTACCAAATCCTGGCAAGAATTCAGAGCAATGGAACTCTGATTCTTTGCTGGTCAGGAAAAGTAAAATTTTATGGCCACTGTGGCAGAAAGTTTGGCAAAACAGTTTTATCATATAATCCAGTAACCATACTCCTAGTGCTTATCAATTGAGTTAAAAATTTATATCTACACAAAAACCTGAACATGAATATTTCTAATAGTTCTATTCATAATTACAAAAGAAAAAAGAGAAAGAAAGAAAGTAGCCAAGATGTCCTCTAACAGGTGAATGCATAAATAAATTTTGTTATATCCATAAAGTGGATATTTGGGTAAAAAGAAAATGAGATACCAAGTGACAAAAGAATTGAGGAAAGTTAAATGCATTTTGTTGAATAAAAGCCAGTCTGAAAAGGCTATGTACTATATGATTTCAACATTATAACGTCTGGAAAAACAAAAACTATGAAGGCTGAATTAGATCATTGGTTGCCAGGAGTTTGGGAGAGAGAGAATGAGTGAATGACTCACAGGGAATGTTTAAGGCAGTGAAACTATACTGTATGGTTCTATAGTGGTACATCCATGACATTATGCATTTGCCAAAACCTGTAAAAGTGTACAACACAAAGAGTGAGTCTTAGTATAAACTATGAACTTTAGTTAATAATGTATCAAAGTTGATCCATTAATTGTAAAAATGTACAATGCTAATGCAGGATATTAATCATAGGTAAGCTACCTGTATGGGGTGGGTATATGGGGACTCTGTAGTATCTACTCAAATTATTTTATATGTCTTAAGCAGTTCTAAAAATAAAGTTTAGTAATAAAAATATACTTCATAGAGCTCTTGCGAATATTCTTATGTGTATATCATTTCTAATAGTTCTTAGTGCTTATCATTCAATAAAAGTTAGCCTCTATTATTCTTATTATTGTATTAACAGTAATAGTAGTAGATAGATCTATTAACAGATTTGTGTTCTCTGAAAAATGTTTTTTTCTTTAATACTTTCATGAATTCAGAAATTGACAAATGTAGATAAAATAAGAAGATATTATTGCTCACCCTGAAGAAAAATGTTTTTCTTTACTACAATTAAATAAAATGAGAAAATAGCTTTTATGTTCTGATATACAAACTGATAACTTCTACGAAATTTTATTGTAGCAATTACTTTATAATACAACTACAAAGAATTATTTATTAAAAAGTCACAGTTTTATGTATTACATTTTTACATTTGCCCATATACTTAAAAAATCAACACAACCAAAACATATAGTCATAAAGTGCCTTTGTAAAAGATATTTTCTATTAAAATATTTTTTCCCAATATGGATTTAGAAAACAATGTCTAGAAAATGAAAGATTTTCTTTTCCTTCACTTCTAATAAAAACACTTAGAAGCAATTCTGCCATTCATAAATCATCTCTTTCTTGTTTATTTTTCTGAGTCTAAATTTGTATAGAATATTTTTATATCCAATGGTGCTTTGGGAGATATGAACGATGTATAATTTATTAAGTGACAATAGAACTTTCCAAATAATCAGATTTAGATGCTTTTAAATGATTCTGAACTTTGCTCTTCCTTTCATGTCCTATAAAATATTTGGAAAGTATTCAATTTAAAGTGAAGAATCCAGAGAAGTATTCACTTCTATTACAACAAGGTTAGATCACAACATAAACACAAGATAATTTGGGCACTTTATTAACCAATAATTTCAAGGAAAATACAACAATATGATTATTTGATGATAGGTGGGGCAAATGCTTCATTGGGTCACTGAACATTTCATTATTGTTCATTTCATGTACCATTTCTTTACTGATAAGAAAAATCAATTTTTTAAACTTATTTACTGTGATAAAAAAGAATAACCCACTTTTTAATATTTTATAATTTTTTTTATAGTGAGTAGACTATAGTAATCATTAGTAAACATACAAAGGCAGTCCTCCTTGAATAATATCTGTGATATATAAAGGTTGTTACAAAGATGGCTTTTATTTTATAAGTCAAAGTAATTTGGATATGTCTGTAGGAAGGAAGAGGCATACATGGCATGCACATTTTGGAAAGTATTGTTTTAACTCATACTTCTACCTTTTTGCTCTGATACAACTCTTTATCCTGAACCATCTAATTAAAAGTGACAAAATGATTAGCCAAAATCACCAGAAAGAATCCAGATAAAGTAAAGCTAAAAAAAAAAAAAAAAAAACAGCACAATCCTATATGACTCGATGATGTCAAAGCTTAAAGAGTGAAAAATACTTTCTAAGCATAATTTTGGTCTATAGACTTACTCCCCTTATAACTTTTGGAAGGGTAAGTATTTTTCCAAAGAGTTCAGATTTATTCCTGTGGAGAGGTGATCTGTGTGAGCTTGCATCTGAATAGCTAGCTGGTCCTACATAGAATCCTGGAGATTTTCTTATAAAAATGGAGAGCTACAAATTGGTGAACTGCAGCCTGAATCATACAAATATGATTTTTGTTTTAATGCAAGTTTTTTTAATATGAAAACTGAATTTCTCAACTATCTTGAAGGATCAAAACTTCTAAACACTATCCAGTAAAACTGAGTAGGACACAGCTCCTATGTGGGGATATAGGCTTTTCATGTTTTCCCAGTCCCAGCCAGTGGCCTCCTCATTTGGGAGCTTCCTGGTTTGAGATTCATTGTCTAAATCAATCCTCATCATTTTATTTACTTTTCCCGGGTTTGTTGAGATATAATTGACATATTATGTACATTTTGAAGTGTACAACTTGATGTTTGACTCATGAATACATTGCAAAATGATTACCACAATAAAGTTAGTTAACGCATCCATCACCTCATGTAGTTACTCTGTGTGTGTCTGTGGGGTAAGAGCTTTTAAGATTTACTCTCTAAGCAGCCTTCAAGTATAAAATACAATATTTTAAATTATAGTCCCCATGCTGTAAGTCAGGTCCCCAAAACTTATTTATCTTATAACTGGAAGTTGGTATCCTTTGATCACCTTCACCCATTTCCCCAACTCTTGCACCCACCACCCTGGCCCAGGCAACCACCATTCTACCTTGTTTCTGTGAGTCTGATGTCTTTGGATTCTGCATATAAATAATATCATATGGTATTTGTCTTCCATTGTCTGACTTATTTATTTAGGATAATCTCCTCAGGGTTCATTCATGTTACCACACACACACACACACACACACACACACAGTCTCACATCTTCTCTATCCATTCATCTGTAAATGGACATTTAGTTTTTTTTCCATGTCTTGGGTATTATAAATAAAGCTGCAATAAGCAATACAGATATCTTTTTGAGATAATGATTTCAGCTCCTTAGGCTATGTATCCAGAAGTGGTGTTTCTGGAACATACAGCCATCCTACTTTAATTTGGGAAGGGGGGGACATTCATACTATCTTCCACAGTGGCTGCGTCGATTTACATCTCCACCAACAATGCGCTAGGATTCCCTTCTCTTTCACAATTTCAACATCACTATTTACCTTGTCCTTTTGATAACAGCCATTTTAACAAGTATGAAGAGAGTTCTTATTGTGCTTTCAATTTGTATTTTACTGATGACTAGTGAGGTTGAGCATCTTTTCATGTGCTCATTGGCCTTATGCATGTGTTTGTCTAAATGTCTATTTAGATCTTTTGCTCATTTTTTAACTGGATTTTTTTTGATGATTGAGATACATGAATTCCATAAATATAGACTATTAACCTCTTATTAGATTTGCAATATTTTCCTCTATAGGTTGCCTTTGCATTTTGTTGATTGTTTCTTTTTGCTATGCAATAACATTTTACTTTTATGTAGTCTTATTTATCTTTTTTGCTTTGGTTGCTTGTTCCTTTGGTATCATATCTAAAGAAATCATTGCAATATTAATGTGAAGGAGTCTTATTCTTATATTTTCTCCTAAGATTTTTAGAGTATCAAACCTTATTTTGGTCTTCAACCCATTTTGAATCAATTTTTTTGGTTGGTGTAAAATAGGGGTCCCATTTCATTGTTTTGTATATGAATATTCAGTTTACCCAACACCATTTATTGAAAAACCTATCATTTCCCCAGTGAGTATTCTTTTTTCCCATGTCAAATAGTAAATGACCATAAAGGCCTGGGGTTATCTTTGGACTCTTGATTTTGTTTCACTGGTCTATACATCTGTTTTTATTCCATTACCAACCACGACAATGCTGTTTTGATTCCTAAGGCTATGTAATATAGTTTAAAATCAGGAAGTGTTATGCCTCTATCTTTCTTATTTCTCAAAATTGCTTTGGCTTTTCAAGGTCTTTTGTGGTTTCATATGCATTTTAGAATTTTTTCTATTTGTATGAAAAATGGCATTGGAACTTCGATAGGGATTACACCAAATGTATAGATTGCTTGGAGGGTATTCTGGACATTTCAACAATATTAATTCTTCCTCTCTGTGAACATGATTATCTTTCCATGTATTTGTGGCTTTGTCAATTTCTGTCTACAATGTCTTATCATTTTTGGTGTATACGTCTTTCACTTCCTTGGCCAAATTTATTTTTAAATTTTTATTGTTTTCAATGCTATCATGAATGGAAATGTTTTAATGCTTTTTCAGATAGTTTGTTGTTAGTCTTTAGAAATCAAACTGATTTCTACATGTTGGTTTTTTTATCCTGCTACTTTCCTGAAGTTCCTGCTTAGTTCTCAGAGTTTTCATTCTCTGTGTGTGTGGTCTTTAGGTTTTTCTATTTATAAGACTACGTCATCTGCAAACAAAAAATTTTGCTTCCTCTTTCTGATTTTAACACCTTTTCTTTTCTTTTTCTAGTCTAATTGCTGTGGCTAGGACAACTAGTATTATGTTAAATAGGAGGGGTAAGAGTGGGCACATGTGTCTTGTCTGTGATCTTAGAGAAAAAGCTTTCAACCTTTCATCATTGAGTATGATGTCAGTGGTGAGCTTGTCATATATAGCCTCTCTTACGTTGAGTTATGTTCCGCTTATATTCAATTTGTTGAGATCTTTTATCATGAAAGGGTGCTGAATTTTGTCAAATCCTTTTTCTTTATGTATTGAGATGAGTGTATAACTTTAACTTTTATTCTGCTAATATGGTATGTCACATTTATTGACTTGCATGTATTGAACCATCCTTACATCCCATAGGCTGGGCTTCCCAATCCTATAAGCTACCATTCAGGCTCTCTGGGATGCAGGACCAGAGGCTTTGCTTAAGATTTGGGCAGGGCTGCTGCTTTGGTGCCCTACTCAGACAAGAGGCAGGATATGCTTTCTGGCTATTAGGCACCTGTCACTACTACACTTTTTGGAGGAGTGAGACTGGAAGCTATGCTCAGCAGTTGGGCAGAACTGGAAATTGGCTCTCCTGCCTTAGTAGAGCCATCAGTGGGCTTCATGGCTAGTATAGCCCTACTAGTCCATTGGCTGGGAATCCAAATCAGCCAGAAATGCCAGGTGAGCTCCCCTGCCTGATGCAGCTGTCACTGGGCTCTCTGGGTGGGCAGAGATGCTGCTAGGACCTCTGCTTGGCTACTACTGAAAGCTAGAAAGGGTCATGATTTGAAGGTGGCTTGCTGTAAGCCTTGGCCCACTTCTTCGTCTCTATCTGATCCTCAGTGGTGGAGAGCTGCAGATTTCTCCAGGGATTCCTAAGAAGTGAGACCCAAGTAGATTTCCTATAGAGTATCCTACAATTCTGGGGAAGCGGAATATCCACCTTGGGTTCTCTTTTTCTAACTGAAGAAACTATAGGCTCAGGAAGGACCCCTTGGTGCCACAATGTGCTGACCTGGAGGAAGGACAATGAAATAAAAATATAGTCTCATCCCCAGTTTTTGGGATTTTCACAGTGGTTTCTTATCTCTGGATAGTTGCTAACTGATCTTCTTGTGAGGGGAACTGAAGTCACGGATGGCCCATGTTGCCATCTTGATGAGGTCCATTCTTCCTCCTTCAAGAGATGAATAAATGAGATCAAGGCATCCATTTTATTCAAGTCAAGCCTTAATTAAATGATAAAAATTAAGATTAAACTCCAAAGATTATCTAAAAACTTAACAATCATGAACATCTAAAATCATTACTGTTGCTAGGAACCCTAGTTGTCCCCAGTCTCTTCAGCTTTAGTGGGAAAGTGAGAGCTGTGGGGATTTTGTAGTCATTTGGTATTGGATCTATGCTGAGGCAGCACAAGATCAAAGATTGTGGAGTCTGAGAGATCTATGTTCAAATCTTGGTTCTGTACTTGCTGGTTCTGTGTACTTGGTGAGTTTCTTAGCCATAGATTCTTAGTTTATACATATACAGAATGGGATTCTATTAGTTGGAGTTCTCCAGAGAAACAGGACTAAGCATGTGTGTGTGCGTGTGAGTGAGAGAGAGAGAGAGAGAGAGAGGGAGAGAAAGAGAGAGAGAGGAGAAATTTTTAAGGAAATGTTTCATATGATTATGAGGGCTGACAACTTTAAATTTTTCCGAGTAGGCCAGCAGGCTGGAGACCCAGGAAAGAGTTGGTATTGCAACACAAGTCTGAAGGCAGTGTAGAGACAGAATTTCCCCTTCCTTGAGGGACCTCCATCCTTTTTCTGTTAGGGACTTCATCTAATTGGACATACCCAATCATATTATGGATAATAATCTGCTTTCTTCAAAGTCTACCGATTTAAAAGTTAATCTAAATACTATCAATACTTTGACAGCAACATCTAAATTGGTGTTTGGTCAAATATCTGAGCACCATAGTCTAGCCCAGTTGACACATAAAATTAACCATCAAAGCAATGATAATAATAGCCCCTCCACACTCATGAGGATTAGATGAGATAATGACTCTTAAGTAAATAGCATAGTATATGGGACACAGTAGCTTCTTAGTGAATGGAGTTACTATGATTGTTGTTATTACTACTATTAGATATTTCCATGAACTACATGAGTTTACAATCATCTTTGTCTATAAATTTCAAGAAAAATGCTTAATTCACGGTGGTATTTTGGGCAAATGTTAATTCTTGCTTTGATGAAACTTATTATCTGTTATATAGCTTTACAAAATCTTTTGACAAACCTGTCAAGAAAAAAATTGCTTTATATGTACTTAGACCATAATAAATTTAGGAAGTCTGAAAAATTATGAGCAATACTGTAAAACAATAAATATCCAATAAAATTTTTAAAGGAGGAATACATATTTCTATTTTGTAACTAATGCAAATGTCATATGAAAATTGTCAAGTTTTGATTATTAAAATCTATATAAAGTAAAAGTTCTTTTGAAGATGAATGTAGGGTATTATGAAATTTCATCATTCCTGAGGCCACATCATTAACGTTTTAGGACATCATTGGGATATCATGTGGTAAGTAGCAAGTTCCCACTGTTCTTTAGCTGGGGGGAAAACATATCTTTGCTGAAAAGGGTAGAGGAAAATTAATAATCAGTAAAAAATAAAATTATTTGATTAAGAAGTACAAAATGCAAATGGTTTAATAATGTAGGGCCATTACTCTAACCCCATTCTCATAGATCAGAAGTTGATTAGAGAAGGAGACAGTGGAGCCTATGATAATTATCATCCAAACTTTGGATAATATACAAACCACTCTTTTAATATCAAATAATTTCATAGATGCTTTTTGATTATAATTTTTCATTTTAAAAGAAAATTTTCATTAGTTATTATAAAAATCAAATTTATATAAGCAGAATATACAACTTATTTTTCTTATAGATCTTACATGGCAGGCAAATAGACTCATGAACTACTTTCTATAATCCCATAACCCACCAGGAGTCCATGGCTCAGAGGTTGGCAATGACTGGTGTAGTGGAAAGATGAACCAATCAAGAAAACTCGTTGGATGCAAATCAGGATCATCTATCATATTGAGCAAGTGACTTAGACTGAGATTGTAGAGTTTGGTTTTACCCGTTGTTTGGGTTTTTTTTTTCTTTTTTTCAGTAATTTTGCAAATGTTTCCCCCATCCAGCAGAGTAGAACTCTTTTTGAAAAAGGAAATAATCTTTTGCTTCTGTGTGAGAGTGAATCATAACTTAAAAGGAAGTACTGTATTATAAATTAGAATATAACCTACACGAAGTAAAGAACTTTCTCATTTTCTTTCTTTCATCCTCTCTGGGATTCTGGGATTAATTGTATATTTGATCAAATTTTTGGAGTGTGTCTGGCAGGAGATAAGTATTTAACTTACTAATCTGTTTAACCTATGTAGACATTGCTCTAGTAAACAGGTCCATCAACATAAAAACATATTTGCATAGATCAATGGAACAGAATAGAGAACCCAGAAGTGGACCCTGAACTTTATGGTCAACTAATATTCGATAAAGGAGGAAAGACTATCCTTTGGAAGAAAGACAGTCTCTTCAATAAATGGTGCTGGGAAAATTGGACATCCACATGCAGAAGAATGAAACTAGACCACTCTCTTTCACCATACACAAAGATAAACTCAAAATGGATGAAAGATCTAAATGTGAGACAAGATTCCATCAAAATCCTAGAGGAGAACACAGGCAACACCCTTTTTGAACTCGGCCACAGTAACTTCTTGCAAGATACATCCACGAAGGCAAAAGAAACAAAAGCAAAAATGAACTATTGGGACTTCATCAAGATAAGAAGCTTTTGCACAGCAAAGGATACAGGCAACAAAACTAAAAGACAACCTACAGAATGGGAGAAGATATTTGCAAATGACGTATCAGATAAAGGGCTAGTTTCCAAGATCTATAAAGAACTTATTAAACTCAACACCAAAGAAACAAACAATCCAATCATGAAATGGGCAAAAGACATGAAGATAAATCTCACAGAGGAAGACATAGACATAGCCAACAAGCCCATGAGAAAATGCTCTGCATCACTTGCCATCAGGGAAATACAAATCAAAACCACAATGAGATACCACCTCACACCAGTGAGAATGGGGAAAATTAACAAGGCAGGAAACAACAAATGTTGGAGAGGATGTGGAGAAAAGGGAACCCTCTTACACTGTTGGTGGGAATGTGAACTGGTGCAGCCACTCTGGAAAACTGTGTGGAGGTTCCTCAAAGAGTTAAAAATAGACCTGCCCTACGACCCAACAATTGCACTGTTGGGGATTTGCCCCAAAGATACAGATGCAGTGAAACGCCGGGACACCTGCACCCCGATGTTTCTAGCAGCAATGTCCACAATAGCCAAACTGTGGAAGGAGCCTCGGTGTCCATCGAAAGATGAATGGATAAAGAAGATGTGGTTTATGTATACAATGGAATATTACTCAGCCATTAGAAACGACAAATACCCACCATTTGCTTCAACGTGGATGGAACTGGAGGGTATTATGCTGAGTGAAGTAAGTCAATCGGAGAAGGACAAACAGTGTATGTTCTCATTCATTTGGGGAATATAAATAACAGTGAAAGGGAATATAAGGGAAGGGAGAAGAAATGTGGGAAATATCAGAAAGGGAGACAGAACATAAAGACTCCTAACTCTGGGAAACAAACTAGGGGTGGTGGAAGGGGAGGAGGGCGGGGGGTGTGGGTGAATGGGTGACGGGCACTGAGGTGGACACTTGACGGGATGAGCACTGGGTGTTATTCTGTATGTTGGTAAATTGAACACCAATAAAAAATTAATTCATTAAAAAAAATAAAAAATAAAATGTTAAAAAAAATTAAAAAAATCTTTACTGAATATTTTCATTACCTTTTCATTAATTATCAGAGTGATTCTTGGTTATACTAAAATTTATAAAAATACCAAACATTTTTAGTGATTTTTAAAGGCTTAGGCTTCTTTAGACTTCAGATATATGTCCCAAATATAAATGAAAGTATTATTGAGAAAATAGGCATGCATTTCAAAGGAATTATTCTGAAACCATGAACAAGCAATTGGACACATATGGGCTTGGCCACAATTTAACAGTGAATGCATTTGTGGTAAACATGAAAGCAAATTCTAGGAGATAGGAAGAGAGAAGCCCAGAAAAAGTGCCATTCACTTTTTAGAGGGTGAAGCCTTTTAAATTGTGAGATTAAAGGTAAGAAATAATGACTCAAGATGAGGTGCTGACCTTTCAGATGTGAAGTTTAAGCTTTTCTTTCCCTCTCCTCTCTGCTTCCCTTCGGTTGGTTGATGGTGCACTTTAAAAATATGACAGCTATAATTTAAGGAACATTTTAAAACTATGTCATGCTTTTCTATCCTGAGTTAAGTGAAAACTATGGCATTTAGAAACATAACCATCACTTTTGTCTTTTATACAAATTCATATACATTATGTGATTTTGTGTGAGGTAGAAAAAGTCAAAGTAGGAAAACCCAAAATAAAACTTAGATTGTTGCTTTCTTCATTTTAAAAAACATATTGTAGGAAAAAGTTAAGAATCAGAATAATTCACACACACATAAAGAATCAGAATAATTCATACCTTGAATTTCATGGCACTCTCTAGTGTTGGCTATTGAAAATTCCTTTTTCAGAATCATTACCTCATTTTTCCCATCAATAATCTGTATTATAGATGTATAGTGGAAGTTAACTGGGTAAAGGTCAAAGATATACAATTGAGAAAAGTGCATGTCACATATCATGTGATACTGGGCAAGTGTCAAAGTCTCTAAGCCTCAGTTTTCTCATCTATAAAAGGGGAATATAGGCTGTGCTACTATCTGACACTGAAAGAATTAAATTGGAAAACATTTTGTTGGCTATCAAGCACTGTAAAAGCATGGCTGTTCTTGGCACTCTAAGTGTGATAAAGACATACAAAGTGCTATGGGAGGCCATGATACATAGAGCATGGTCCTCACCCATCCAGATATTCACAGTCAGTTGAAAGAGGTATATAAACGGCCACAATGTCAAGCTGTATGGGATATGCATCCAATGGTCAGTAGACATGATTATGGGAGTAAAGGACTTCAGAGGAAGCGATCTCTTCTGTTTGGGAAGTTTATGACAGCTTTAAAGACTTATTTATTGATTTTACAGAGAGAGAGAGAGAGAGCACAAGCAGGAGAGGCAGGGGAGAAGGAAAGAGAATTCAAGCAAACTCCACACTGAGCAGGGAGCCCAATGCAGGTCTCAATCTCATGACTCCAAGATCATGATCTGAGCTGAAACCAAGAGTTAGACACTCAACTGACTGTGCCACCCAGGTACCCCAGGAGTTTATGACAGCTTGAATAGGAGATGTTGATGTTAAACCAAACTAAGATTATTGACAAATATTTATTAGGTGCTTACTATGTACTCATAGTACATAACCCAATACTCACCAAGAACTTTATATTGATCGCCTCATTTAATTATTAAAATCTAATGAGGCTAGCACTAGTTTTATCCTCGTCTTATAAATAGGAATATGAAATTCAGGGAGGTGAAGTGACTTTCTAAAGTCACATAGGGTAGTAAGGAGTTGAATTGGGACTTGAAGCCAGGTGCATCTGTCTCCAGATGTCATGATTCCAGGCACCACGATAGGGTAGTAATAAACTAGAACTGGTGCTTGGACAGGACAGGAAAATGAAAGTCCTTATCACAATTTTTTTCTCCTTTATATATACAGTCCACTGAAAGTATCTTTATACTTTCTCTCACATAAAAGGTAGTGTATGTATCCCTAACTCTTGAATCCGATTTCAGCCCTGTGCTTTGCACGGGTCAATAGCATGAGGTGAACACTGTGCCTACTCTGAGGCTAGGCTTCAGAAAGCTTTACATGTTTCCGTTTGCTCTTTTGTGCTTCTGCCATTGCCATGAGGAGGACTACTTGGGCTAACCCACTGATTCTGAAGGAAAATAAGAAAAACATAGACTAGAGCTGCTCCATAAGCAAGCTAAGCCTGGAGCAGAACCCTCAGCCAATGTGCAGATGCATAAGTGAGCCTAGCTAAGAGAAGTCAAACAGCATATTCATGAGCTTAATAATAAATTTTGTTTCAAGTCACTGAAATTTTGGATAATTTGTTAGGCAGCAAGAACTAACTGATATGGATAAAACACTTTTAATATGTAACTTTTAGGGGCACCTGGGTAGCTCAGTTAGTTAAGCAGTTGCCTTCAGCTCAGGTCATGGTCCCAGAGTCTTGAGATCAAGACCCATATTTGGCCCCCCACTCAATGGGGAGACTGTTTTTCCCTCTACCTCTGCCTGCCGCTCAGTCTGCTTGTGCTCTCTCTGTGTCAAATAAATGAATAAAATCTTTAAATATAAATATATATAATTTTTAACATAAAAGTAATATATATTAATTTTTTTAAATTGGAAAGAGCAAAAATATATGTAAAGAAGAGAAAAAAATAAACCAAGTCCCACCACCCTGAAGTGAACATTGTGATGTAAAAATTATATTGCTTATATACTATTTTTATGTATCAGATATTCTCCAGAAATTACATATATCCAAGCATTTAATACTCATATGGCCCTATACATATTATTAGCTAGATTTTAAATGTGGGGAAAGTGAGTTATAAAAGTTTAAGTACCACAGCTAATATGGGTCAAAACTTGGAATCAAATGCAGAAAGGATGGCTCCCACAGCAGTCTTCAAGCACTCTGTTAGTGTCTCAGAGGAGCTTGGACACTGTACTTCCTTCTAGTCTGTATTATTGTCCCTTGGCCTCCATTTATTACTATACTATGTAGAATGTAGGCAGATGAAGATGGAGAGGTTGCATTCCAGAAGAAAGTAGAATGAGCAGGACCAAAGAGTGAGAATCACTGCAGTTGTACAAAGAAAGAAGAATGTGTTTAGCAGGTTAACAGAAGCCGACCTGATAAACTCATTCAATTACTTCTGGGAAGGATGAGCTAGCTAGTTACCATTAAAGGTAAATATACTTTACTTGTGGTTTGTCATTTTATTTTGCTCTGTATCCCAGTTTCTTTATGCTCAGGGATTTGAAAATGAGACTTCTGGAAGAAAGTTAAAGAAAGTAAGAGAAAGAAAGAAAGAAAGAGAGAGAGAGAGAGAGGAGAGAGAGACAGAGAGAAGGGAAGAAGAAAAAGAAAGAGGGAAAAAAACAGAAAAAAAAAAAACAACCCTGTCTCCGGTGGCCACGACAAATACAGCTTGGAATGACAACCATGTTGCTGAAGACACTTGTACATTCAAGTGTTTATGCTTTTTGAACACAACCCGCTTCAGGATTTATGTTGGCTGAGCACTGTTCAGGAGTAGTCTATTGTGAAGATGGCAAAATTACATATTAGGACAGCATCTCATTCCTTGACACTCCTGTGAGAATGAATTATATGGATATCCTGTGCTGTACTGCATTACTATGAGCAAGAAAAAGACAAGCAGCAAGGATCCAGCTTTTGGGGATGATTATCATTTATAGTGTAGGAGAATAAGTCACTGCCACTCATGAGTATCTCTAATGTCTGTAGTCTCCTTGGCTTCTCTGTGCTATAGACTACAAATTTTATGCTTTTGTGTAAAAAAGAGATGACGCCTTATGCTTTAAAACCAAGCCTTGCTCTTTTGAGCTACACAAGATGATCCTGGGCATCCTAATGTAAAATAGCTTCTCGTTGTCCCTCATGGGTTTCATGCAGGCTAGTGCCCTGTCTTCAAGTATAAAAATGAAAATTAAAAAAAAAAGTTATCTCCTGCAAAAGTGCCAGAGGGAGGAGAGGCAGCTGTCTGTATCCAGATTTGGCTTTAACTGCTACCACTTACCTAATCAGTTTTGGCAGCCTGTCTTCTAAGCTAAGGTAAGAACTGTATGTGAACACTTAGGTTAGCCTTGCAAATAACATCACTCTCTAAACTTAACCAAATGTCCCCCTATCAAAGCCCACAGACAGTCAACTGGAATCAGCCGTTATGCCTATTCTAGAATTTCTTATCTGTGAACCTCAAAGTTACATTTTCTAGTGTGGTCCACCTGTCATACACTACTGCCCAGAAATAGGTTCTCTGTAATATTCAATGATGTGAGTTGAATGAACAGTTATGAAATTCTACTCTGGGGTGAGCTGTTTCCTAGTTCTTTGTAAGAAGCTCAGGGCCAGGGGCACCTGGCTGGCTTATTTGGTTAAGCGTCTGACTCTTGACTTCGGCTCAGGTTATGATCTCACCAGTCATAAGATCGACTCCTGCCTGGGGCGCTGTGCTCAGCAAGGAGTCCATTGAAGATTCTCTCCTTCTGCCCCTCCCTGCACTCATGTGTACATACTCTCTCTCTCTCTCTCTCTCTCTCTCTCTCTCTCTCAAATAAATAAATAAATCTTTAAAAAAATATGCTCAGGGGCAGTTGAGAAGTCAGTCATGCACCACATTACATATACTATAGAGATTGCTGTGATGGAACCATGGGCTATAGAGCCTATGACATTACAGCCATGTGAATCAACTTGTAGTCCGTACCTGCAGTGTTAGCATCATCAGGAGATGGTAGAAATGCTACTAACTGAATCAGAATCTGCAGGTGATTAATCAGATCACCCGATGATTTGTGTGCATGTAAGGTTTGAGAAGCACTGCTTTAGGACAATACTTCTCTGACCTTGCTTGTATTGGAATCACCTGGAAGCTTTTAAAATCCTGATACGTGGGCTGTGCTCAAGCACAATTGAATTAAAATCTCTACTAGTGGATCCCCACCTCAGTATTTGTTTTAGCCTGCTGTTTCCACTGGTTTCGCTATTGGTACTGCCAACTCTGAAAACCAATCATCTTGTAAGGAGTCACATAGTTAGCATACACATATGCCCATTTTTTAGGAACACATACATGTTGCTCACTTGAATACATTGTTGTCTACCCAGCAACAAATATTCCATATCCTCGCTAATAGCCAGAGAACTTTCTAATGGAATCAGAAGCCTAGAGTCTATATCTCCATTCACACTCTAAACCAATGGTGGTGATTCAACTCCTCTGCCAGACTGGCTTAAAAATGGATATACAGTATCCTTCTGGCCAAAATGAAAGAGGGGCTATAGATTTAGGACCTCTAGAAAAGCTTTCCTGACTCTTAAAGAGAAATATCAGAAAGGGTTGCATTACTTGGTTTTGGTTTTCTCCTGCCTCTGAATGTTTTTCTGTGATACCGGGAGCCTTTGCAAATAGCCCACAGCCATGAGAATTGAGGCCACACTTGGGGGAAGAGGGATTCAGAGAAGAAAGTAGTGTTCAGTTGACCTGCTGAATTAACCCACCCTGATAATTGATCTCTTATCTGAAATTCTACGTTTTCTTATTTGTGAAGGCATTTTTCGTTGAGTCCTCTTTTACTTTTGGCTGAAAGCTCCTAATAGATAATCTTTATCTTATAAATGGGGAATGATAATACATAGTATGAAAAATCCTAGAATAACATGAATCATAGACTTACAATATAGAAAAAGACCCCAAACACCATCCACTCCAACTGCTCAAGTAGTCTCTAAACAACACTGAAATATGTCTTGCCTCCAGCAGAAGAGTAACAAAATTTAGAAAATTTGCTGATTTGGTATTTTTGCAAGTCATCTTCTCATTTTCTGTCTCCAACTTGACAGATGAGGAATATACAGAGAAATAGATTTTGTTTCTGCCTGAAGGGGCACAAAATGTACTACCCATGGACACGTATTCTTATACACAAGGCATGTATGTGTCTGTGAAGAACATTGTTAATTTGAAAACAGAAGAACAATGAATGGTCCATGTGAAGTTATCCCTGAGTTTTCTTTCGCTGGCTCTTTTTTATATGAAATCCAAGTCTAGAATTATAACTGAGAGGCTAGTAAATTTAAATTGAATGATATTGTTACATTTTTCCAACTGGTTGTAATTAAATTAGGAAAAAGAAATGGTTGAGGGCTGATTCCGAAGCTACTTATGATCATGTCCCATGAGGGCAGATAGTTTATTTCTGTTTCATTCATTGCATTCATGGCATTGTTATGTGTTTCTATATGCAAATGAGCTCACCTGTGATTGGTAAATAGGGGATTTATATAAGTGTAACCTCAAATACAGTAACTCAATTGAACATAGCAAGCTTGCAGAAAGACTATTTAACAGGATGACCCCACTCTCCAACATTTGGCTTTGATTATAATGTCAGATGTTCTCTCTTGGAAGTCTTTACTACATGATTCTCCCTATTTTAGGGCAATTTTTGCCCTATCTTCATAACTAGGTTTTAAGAGAATCAAGAGCTATCAGGGTTCTCTAAGAAACAGAACCAATAAAATGTGTGTGTGTGTGTGTTTGTGTGTGTGTATTTTAAGTAATTGGCTTATTTAATTGTAGGACCTGGCAGGTTGAAAATTCTATAGGACAGGCTAGAAATGCAGGCAACAATTGATGTTGTAGTGTTGAGTGTGAAAGCTGAAAACAGGTAGAATTTCTATGTTGTAGTCTTGAGGCAGGAATCCTTCTTTTTCCAGAAAAACTCAGTCTTTGATCTTAAGACCTTCAACTTTGGATGAGACTCATGTTATGAAGTGTGATTTACTTTAAAGTTAACTGATTGTAGATGTTGATCACATCTGCAGACCTCCACAGGAACATCTAGTGTTTGAGCAAATAACTGGCTTCATAGCCCAGCCAAGCTGACCCATGAGATTAACCATCACAGAGTTGTTGTTTTCCTTCTTATGTCAATGGGAGCATAAATAAAAATAGTTTTAGCATTTATGATTCTTCTGAGTTATATACATTTCCCTTCAAGGGACAAGTGATAACACATTTGATAATACATTTTACTTAGTTATTATTATCAGCTTCACATAAAACCCTATAGACTATGTCTAGTCTGAATTCACCCAGGGAAGAACTTCCCTAATAATGTCTTCCATTTAGTTGCTATTTGCAGACTGGCCTTGCTAAAGCTTACCCAATTATGAGATAGATAATAATCGCCTTACGTCTGTCAACTCAAGCTCAGGCCACTTATTCCTGGTCTTCTGAGGCTTTCAAATTTCTAGTCTCAGAAGGGACAAAGAAGAAGCTGCTGATACAAAATAGTAGTAAAATGAGAAATGGATCATCACCACATCCACCTGACTCTACTAGGAAACAAAGTGGCTTTGCTGGGTTCATCTCAGCAGATATAATGAAAGAGAAGGAAGATACCTATCTCCTCTAATTAAGCATAAGCCCATAGTATCAGTGTTTCTGGCTTTTTCTGAATGTGCTAAGGGATTGCTGGTGGATTTCTCAGGAACCTGTGCTTACCCATCACCAGGTATCCTGTCTTATTCCCTCTCTACATCACATGTGAGGTGTAGGGGTGGGAGTTTGGTAGATTGCCTCTGGCCGGGAAGCTTCTCTGAGCCCAGCCTTTTCCTTGCAAATATAGATGCATTTTATTGAGGGTTCATAGGCTGAGGATCATACTCAATTTAAACTAAAAGATGTTCTATGCATTCCACAAGAAATTCACAACCGAAATTTAGAAAGATAACTGATTAAACAAACATACTCAAAGACATTTTTGAAGGGCAAAGTTGTACTTCTCCACTTCAACTTTCTCTAGTCTTTTCTAATATTAATTTTCTGCTGTTCAATTTCCTCTTCTGTCCAAGCTTTGACTTTCAGTGACTTAGTCATTTTTTCATTTTCTCCATTTTTTTATTTGTTGTCCTCTTTTTTTTTGTCCTCTTTTTTAAAGTTAGTATTAATCCATATTTCTTAAGCTGCCACTAGTATTTGTCTTAAAGATCCTTCTCTCCTAGACTTTATCATATAGAGCTGGCATTATCAAACTTTTGCTTAAAGAGCAAGATAGAAAATATGTTAGACTTTAGGCCAAGATGCAAAATTGAGGCTATTGTGTAGTTATTTATAAAAGTTTTTAAAATGTAATCGTCTAATAATGTAATAATTTTAAAATTTAAAAACCATTCTTAGTTCACTGCAAAATGGATTTGATTCATGGCTCAATAGTTGCCAGCTCCATGTATGGAAAAGGCATGAACTTGAACAAAGAATGAAGGAATATAATCTTCACAGCTTCTTATAATGGTTTGTCTTACACCATTATACCTCTTTGGGGCTGGGGTTTTTTTTTTTTTTTTTTTTTGATTGTTTGTTTGTTTTTTGTGCCTTTTTAATAAAATAATTGCTTACTTCACAGTATCAACCTGGAGATAAAGTTGGTTGTAGGGTAAGAAAGAACCTTCTTATAAACTCTAAAGGGCACACACATAAGAGAAGGATGTATAACAGTGAAAACGATGTCTTAATTATAGTTTAAACCAAATAGACCTTAGAAAGAAGAAGAACCCTACTGCCTGGAGCAGATGGTAAAGTTACAACAGAAAACAGAGTTATTCAATTTGTTTTATTTTCTGCCTTTTCTGTTCAGAAGTCTGTCACATGGGAAAAGAGAGAATGGACTCAGATAAGAAAGAATTGATATTGAAGACAGAGAGGAAAATAGTGGGAGTCTTCTTCATTAACTCATAAAATTCATTTGCCTAAATCCCTCACTGTGTTTTGAGACAAGCTTGAAGAAAGTCAGGTATGTGAAAATACATGTAGGTGTTTCTAAAATTCCCCGAATGACCAAATAGATTAAATAAATAAATATATAAAGCAAGCCACATTATCAAGGACAGAGGTCCCCAGAAGGCTTTCCCTTATTAGTCCTTGTCAAAGCATTTATGTGAAGTTTAAGAAGGGCTCAATTACAGATTATTCTATTTTACAGATACTGAAAGATGGAGTGACTAAATGATCTATATAATATTTTTCCAGCTCTAAAAGCCAACAGTTTAAATATTGTTTTTTTTTTGTTTTTTTTGTTTTTTTTTTATGATAGTCACAAAGAGAGAGAGAGAGAGAGAGAGAGGCAGAGACACAGGCAGAGGGAGAAGCAGGCTCCATGCACCGGGAGCCCGATGTGGGACTCGATCCCGGGTCTCCAGGATCGCGCCCTGGGCCAAAGGCAGGCGCCAAACCGCTGCGCCACCCAGGGATTCCCCAGTTTAAATATTGTTAAAAAAAAATCGACATCTCTGTATCTGAGCTGCAATCTATTCTGAAATAGATATTAAAGTATTTGAAAATAACTCTGAGCTGCTATGTTATTTATTGTCTATAATACATGAACATTTATAAGGAAAACTTAAGGTGTGTCTCCTGCTGTACACTTGAAGAAATTTTGTTTGCAGGAACCAATCCTAAGAATTTACATTGTTCCACTTAAATCGCCTCTCTTTTATTTCCAGTATTATGTAGGCAGACCTACCAAGATTGTTTTGGATTATAATTGTGTTACTAATAGGAGGATCTAGAGAAACGGATGATTGATTTATCTAAGGTAAGAAAATGACTTAATGACAGAGGGCAACATAGTACTGGAACTTACTCCCAACACAGTTAGACTGTTACTGCTAATTGCAGAACACAGAAATAAAATCAGTAAACAGGAGCTGAGATATTTGGGAATCAATTTTAACTTGATGCAAGGATTTTGTTCTTGTTTTGCTTGTTGTTGTTGTTGTTTAATCAATGGATACTTTCCAAGGAAAGATAAAATACCATATGTAGTTCCTTTCTAATGTAATAAAAATAGACTTGGTTGTTATTTGGGAATTTAGCTTCCAATATCAACTCTGAAACGCCTGGGCCTCCTTTGTTTGATATGTAGAATAGAAGTTAATAGGGAGTCAAGAGTCTCCAAAATCACAGAATGCTATATTCAATCTTGCTTTTCCCCTGGAGAGTTCAAGCAGAATAGGGGTCCTTGAAGGTCTGGCTCATTGCTTTGGCCGAAGAACTTCCTGTTAGGATTCTAACCAGGTTCACTTCTTGGCGAAGGAGCATAAACTCTTTGCTCTTTTCACAAACCCATTGTACAAGTGCATGACTATTAACATATAAACTAAAAACCTTGCCCAAAGTAGAAAACTCTCCTTTAGAAAGAAAGGGAGGAGAAGCAAATGACAAGCTGGTAGCATTAGAATGGATGAAAAATTTGCTCTTCTACCCCTAATTAAGAAAAGGTAAAGTAGGCCAGCGTTAAATTTGCATGACAAAGAAAGCAATGCAAACAGAAATTGGCTCCGATTAATCTCCTTTTGAGATTCAAAGTTTAAAGGAGAATATAAAACAGGGAGAATCTTAAATTTGCTCCAGCAGGAATCTGTGGTCTTTACCATTTAATCCTCCAGGGGAAAGAGGTATGCTTGTCATTCAGACCTGCAGGACTTTAAAGGGCAACACTATTCATTTATCTTTGCTCTGGTATGTGTAAACCATCTTCCTTTTTATTCCTACTCTGTAGTTTCAAACTAAAGAATATGTTGCTGCTGATATATGGGCTGATTTCTGCTCATCATAGGCTTCCAAAGTAGCTGCCTGCATCAGTAGTGAGATTCAGAAACAATATAATGGTGCTGATATATTGAGTTAGTGTTTGCTGCGGATAGATATAATGTCAGAGAGCTGATCAATTTTTCTTAAGGAACACCACTTCGTTGTCATCCATTGAATCTTCTGCTATTTCTACTCCAACTGTAGTCTGTTTCTGAAACAGCTCTTTGTGCTCGCCTGGGGCAAGGGAAATTAAGAAACTGAAGGCAAATGTTTAGAGATGTATAACAAACTGACAGTGGTTTTCTGTCTAATGAATATGATAATTAAAAAAATAAGAACATGTGTTCATATGTTTTTGTTTTTATCTTGTTTTCCTAGTAATTTACTTTTGTCATATTGTACAAAATTGCCAAAGATGGAGTAGAATTTATTTTTAATGATCTTTTACTACAGAGCATTTTAGATGTCCTGCCCTATCATGGAACTTAAATTTAATGTGTTTTATGTACCCAGTTAATTCTTAGCAAAGATGTTTTCATTCAAAACATAAATATACACATTTTTGATATATTGGCCCATAATTTGCATGGGAAGAATAACAAAAGCAATAGTAACAACTACAACTTCAGTCATAATTGCTGCTGTTAATATGAGAATTTGCATGGTATTAGCATATTTAATGAGCACCTACCACTGAATCAGAGGCTTCTTTCATTAAAAATCTTAGATGGTCTAAGGAAGTTATTATTCCTACTTTCCTCAAATTAGGAAACTGATATTCTGAAAGTCAAATCATGTCAATGTATAATTTTCAGAAAGTTAAAACGCATGTCTCTCATACAGACGTGACCTGTTAATAGATTTTTTAACACATTAAAAAAAGAACCAATAGAATGATAAAACTAAGTTCAAAAAAGGATCCAAGAGACCAAAGTGGTAAGAATCAATAAGAGTGTTGAAATAAGATTGTAAAAAGAGTTACAAGGCTGGTTAATATCCTTCTACAAAACTGTAGAACAAAACAGCAATATTTAGGGAATCCTCTTGAACAACAAAAATCATTTACTTTCCTCTTGGATAAAAATGTTCAACATGTTGATCTACGAATTTAAATTTACTTTTCAGAATATGAGCTGCAGTGGTGCCTGGGTGGCTCAGTCAGTTAGGCCTTTGCTTTCCACTCAGGTCATGATCTTGGGTCCTGGGGTCCTGGGGTCCTGGGGTCCTGGGATCTTGGGATCCTGGGATGTAGCCCTGGTAGGTGGGGCTTCTTGCTCAGCGAGGAGTCTGCTTCTCCCTCTGCCCCTCCCCCCTTTCCTCCTGTTCATACTCTCAAGTAAATATAGTCTTCTAAAAAAAAAAAAAAAAAAGAATATGAGCTGCAATCAAAAGTAAGCAGGAAGCCAAAAGAAAAGATAATCCTTACGTATTTATGCTGCATGCAAGAGTGGAAAATTTTTCCCTTCTTCCCTTCTAGGGCTTTTTGGCTGGTCTAATAATTAAATTATATAAGGCAGATTAACAGGAGGAAAAAAACAAATATAATTTTGTATGTAGAGGAGTGCCATTAAAATATGAAACTCCAAGAAGTGGACAAAGCAGGCAGCATTTATATCCTTTAGACAAGGAAGCAGTAAATTTTTGAGGAATTGTCAAGACCAGGGTTTTGGGCTTGGGGTAATAAATTAGTGAAGAAGTAACAAGGCTTATTTACATGGCCTTCCCTAATTTCCCTATTTCTGGTGATAAGGATATCTTCTACTGTCCTGGTATAGGGAGAGTACTTTTCACACAGGAGATTTATTTCCTGGTTTCAAGGGGACAAAGCAAGATCAGAATGTCCTTTCTGCACTGAAAGTTTCTTAAGTAACTTTAATTCAAAATAATCAGTATGTCAAAGTGGCATCTTCTTAGGGTGGCATATTCTGTTCTTCATGAGCAATGCTCCTAGATGACATTAAAAGAATGGGTAGTTCTCTTTTTCCTTTATTATAAAGTCTTGGATATTTTATTGAAACAAACACTTTTCTTTAAAAAATCTAATTAGTGGCAGATTTGAATTCATGTTCCTTCTGCTCCACACTCTCCCTTAAATTGTCTGCCAGCTTACTGATAGAGGGCTGTTGAGAAACTGATCAGAAGGTTCTGATGTTGTCTCTCCTTTTGATGGTACATATAATACAATACTGTGTCACTGGCAATCCTCACATCACATGCTTGTACCCATGTGATAAATATGAGAGAATTTACTTTCATAGATATCTCTATAGACTCTATAGTGTTGATTACATGCACGAGGATAGGTATGTAGGTGGATGAATGCTTCCTCTGGCTGCTACTTACTGCCATTCCACATATTCTCGGATTTTAGATACTCTTTTGTTTTGTTTTGTTTTAAAGATTTTATTTACTTATTCATGAGAGACACACACAGAGAGAGAGGCAGAGACACAGGCAGAGGGAGAAGCAGGCTCCATGCAGGGAGCCCAACATGGGATTCGATCCCAGGTCTCCAGGATCACACCGTGGGCTGAAGGCAGCGCTAAACTGCTGAGCCACCCAGGCTGCCCTAGACACTCCTTTGGATACTGAATTAGAAGTCCAGCTCCATTATTTAGTAACGATATTACCTGGGGCAATTATTTAACCTCTCTAAACCTCATTTTTCTAATTTATAAATAAGATAATGTTAGTAAGACCTCATGGAGCTTTGGTGAAGATTACATAAGAGGGTGGTATAAAAGCTGAGCATGGTCGTCCCCACCCATCTCCTTTCCCTCCTGTGACATGTTCCTGGCCTTGCGTTGCCCTCTCAGCACTGTACCCTAGCAGCAGTGGAAAGATATATATTTCTGAATGGTGACTATCAAAGGAAAAACTTGGCATGTTAGATATTAGCCCCTTCTTTTTTTTCTTTTTTCTTGGGAGCATGCCCATAGGTGACCGACATTCTGATCTTTCAGAAGGAGGCCTGTTGCCTGCAGTTACAGAGTAGTGTTTCCAGCAATTATTTCACTGATATTGATACTGACACATGCTATTTTGACTTTTTTCCCTTATTTCTCAAAAGATTTAGAAAGTGCTATAAAAATTAGCTATTACTGCTTTGTAGTTTAGTTACTGTTGTTGTTGATTTTGTTTTGTTTTTTAATAAGTTACTTATCTTCCCTGAGCTTCATTTCTAAATGGGATAACATTATTAACCTCTATGAGTTATTATGATCCTGAAAAAATATTTTGTATGTAAATTGACCCCTAAGCAATATTCTATCTTGTGGCCAGAAACTGTGTCTTGAGTTTTGGTCATGAGAATGCAGTTATTATAAATATAGGGCCACTTAAACATAATAAGTAAGTGGCAATTTTTCATTAAAAATATCATCTTTTAGATAAAAAGAAACCAAAAGGAAACCTTTATTGCTTTTGAATAATTAGGCTAGTAATTGTCAGTCACTGCTTTGTCTTTGCAAGAAATTTGAAAGGTACATTTGGACTTAGAGAGCTCTTTTCTGATGTCTAATATTAGTGGAGGTTCATTTTGCTAAATCAAATATTCAAATTTAAAATCCTCTGCTAACATTAGAGATGTAAAAAACAAATTGTTCTTTAAAGTACCAACTAAAAAAAATCTATCATAAATGTGAAAAGATTTCTTCAAAAAGAGACTTTGATCAAAGAGATAGAATTTATTCTTATGGTGAGTATCCATTAGAAACAAAATAGATAGTTTTTTTTAAAAAAACACATAAGTATCTTCTATTGTGGAAAAAAATGAATTCTTTGATAATTTTACTTCAGTGTGTTGTTGATTTCTATTTAAAACCCATTAAAATCAATTCATTTATGCAGTTTGTTTCTGTACCATCCTTATTTAAATGCATTTTTTTGCATCCACAGTTCTAAATTCCATGGTCTATAAAGATGCATATCATGAAATCTGTAAGACTGGTATTGATACTGTTTTTGGTGATAGAAAAGAGCAAGGAATATGGATTTTTACCCCCTCTGAGCTGATGAGTGTTCTATATGAAGAATGGATGTGTATTAATGGGCCTGTCATTAATTCTATAGTTATGTCTTTGAAGCAGGCACCATTTTCTTGCATTTCTGGGAGGCTATATTTTATGTTTGCTTTCTTCTGACAATGGTTTTGTTAAAACTGGGTTGCTAATAACTCCCTAAAGTAAGCTAGTTTGCTGAGCAATACAGTTTGACAAATGCTTATTAGTAAAAGCTATACTCTTAAGATTTACTTGACTGAACTGTCCCATTGATTGTCATTAATTATTGTGTTTATTCACAAACAAGTTTCTATGTTCACTTGTCACTTCAGCAATTTGGATATTGATTGGATCCATTTGGATGTATAACATCCAAATTGAGGCTTTCTTAAAAACTTGTCAAAAGGTACAAAAGATTATACTGACAGTCAACAGAACAGAAGACAACAGCATTTTCTTTAAAGAGTTAGTCCTTTCTGGAGAAGAAAATGCAGTGGAATTAGCCAGAAGAATAGAAATCATTTGCCAGTGGAAGGCATAAGGATGCACACTGGAGATTTCAGGTAGAAACAGATAGTCAGTTAATAGCACTTTTTTTTTTTTTTTTAAGAGTAAATTCACCTAAAATCTCAAAGAAAAAAAAATACACTTAAACCTGCCAGGCTTCAGGCATGGGGTTGCAGATCTTTTAGGGTAACACCCTGTCAGCATTAGCTCTTAGTAAGAACCTAGCTTCTGGCAAGAAGCATTTATCAAATGGTATCACTCACTACAGTGCAGAGATTGAAGAAGCCCTGGATGAAAGCCACAAATCCCATGTCATGCCCCAGGCTCTGTCTTTTAGCTGTGCTCTTATCAGGACCTTGGGCAAGGTATTTAGTGAATTTTATCTCACCAAAGATACCATTGAATGTAAGATGCACCATTATATCATGTGCCACTAAGAAAGAAAAAACACTGACAGACCATAGCCCATTATCTATTGTAAGGTGAAACTTCTGAAATGCTAAAGGTATAAAAATATAAGTGCCTTAAAAATGAAATATGGCTATTCCTCGAGCTTTAATTTACTTAATTATCCATAAATGGAGACCTGGTTAGCTCAGTGACCATTTAACGTGACTTCCTTGGGAAGTTAAGAGGTATAGTGCCAAAAATAAAGTTTCGTAATGAATAAGATATCCAAGAATACATAAATTTTCATTTTTATATACAATAGTAATAATTTATTACATTATAAAAATAATAAAAGCAAAAGTAATTGAAATCTGTGATATCTGATATACCCTTTCAGAGTACCTTCGAGAACAATTTCATAATTGCATAGTCCTAGTGTGGACTCTACTTGTGGTCTTTACTCTCCGATCTCCACTGTCTCCCTTCACACCCTGCCACTGAAGAGTGGAACCGCAACTTGGGCCTCCCCAGTTGGAGTCTCCCTATCCCTGTCTGCAGTGATGATCCAGCAATGAATTTATGAACCAAACAAATCTATTTAGATCCTTTCCTGAGACTGCATGTGAGTTCCAGGAGAGAGAAAGGCTCTTTCTGGTTGGGTTTCTCAACTGGGAGGATATTTATCTGTGGTGCTAGCATTCATTTTATACAGCAATTGGAAAAGCCTGAGAAGGAAATGAAGCCAACTACGTGTAAGAAGTATGAAGAGGAAGCAATTGCTTTGAAGGCATTGTTTGTACTCTTGAATCCTGCCTTCACTAAGGCTAGACCAACACTGGCCAATGCATTGTATGAACTAATAAATTTCCTTTTTGCTTAGATATGCTTGACCTTGTTTCTTTTATCTCTGTCTCTCTCTTTAATCAAAGCATTCTGACTAATATAGAATCAGATATAAAAGTATGTTCAACAACCTCTACATGGTGAAGGTCAATTCTACTTTCAACAGGATTGGTTTCTAAACTAAGTTACCTTTTATACTTGGACATTATATACTAAATTTTTAGTTGATGGGAGTAATGATAACTAGTTATCTGTTTTTATTTATGTGCTCAGCATACAATGTTCCTGGCGATAGTTATTACTCAGTTAATGTTTTGGCAAACAAAATAATTTTATGAATTTTTAATGTTTGAGAAGAAAAGGTATAGACCAATGAAGACAGTATAGGATAGTGTGATTCATTTTATTTGAAAAAATCAAGAAGGATCTAAACATAATATGTTAACGAGCATTCCAAAGTACATTCCAAGAATCTCTAATTCATTTGGAGACTAATGGCTGTTTTTTCAAAACAAACAATATAAATACATTACCAAGTACAGTTATGGTAAATAATCAGAATATAACTTCTGCTTGACATCCTAAGGAGCAGTTCCTTTTTTATTGCTTTCTTTAGAATAAAAAGAGATCAATGGTTAGACTTGTTTTACCTCATACTGTTTGTTTTGTACCATTCCTGAAATCTTCATAAATAACTATGTGGAACATTTATCCTTAATCTACTTGACTTCTTTTTCTGACTTCTGCTTAAATAATCTAGTATTTTGCTATTCAAAGTGCTGGTGCCCACGAGCACCAGGGTGGTCAGTAGCGAAGTCTCCCAACTCTTGGTCTGGCTCAGGTCATGATGTCCCTGTCAAACTCCATGCTTAGCAGGGAATCTGCTTCCCCTCTTACTCTCCTTTTGCTCTATCCCTGCCTCTCTCTCTCTTTCTTTCACATAAATAAATCTTTAAAAAAACAAACCCCAAAAACCACAAAGTGCTGGTGGCCAGTTACCGGTCCACTACTAGATAAAGAACTTGAGTCAGAATACAAATCAATGCACTTCCTTTGTCAGGAAAAAAAAAAAAATGCCAGTTGAACTAAGTAGTGTGTCCAGTGATGATGTTGATTTATCTTCTCGCTGGAGCTTCTTCCTGTCAAGGACCAGTAGGAAGTCATTGGTAGATCTGAACTTAAAGTAGCAGGGATCTATAGAACAATATTAAGTTATTATCAGGAGCAGCTGAGGATAGCCTACTAAGACAATTAAGACTAAGACAATTAGAAATCTCTATCTTGCAAAGTTCCTCCTCAGTGGTCAGAACCTCCAAAGACAATCAGTATAGTGTGTGGGTGGATATGGGTGTTAAACTGTCCTCTCAAAGCTGCAGGTCACCAGGACCCAGAATCTACTATCTCTAATTTGTTCATGTTATTTTTGCACATACGTGGTGACTTCACCATGTGTCACCTCTACTAATACACGTATACCCCCATTATATGATCTCAACTTCCTACAAAAGGATGTGTTCATTACTATGGGTTGCTTGGAATCTATCTTGGAGTTGGACTCATTCATACTATTTGTTCAACTTCCTTTGTTCACCATGGGTGACCACATTGTTAGGTAGATCTTCTTTATCCTCAAATCAGGGAGGATCTTTAGAAACTAATGTTGCTGGTGCCCTTCAGAGCCCCCATGGTACATCAATGGTTATTTCCTGTTTAAGAGGAAAAGGGTCTTCTTAAGCTAGAATAACAGGAAATGCTCATATGGATTTAGCTCTCTGCCCTTAGGAGGAAGTTCTGAACTAAAAGCAATAAGCTATTTCATCTCACACTAGTAGTTTTGTCCTATACACATTGCCCTTATACTGTCTCTAGATGTGATTTCTCAATCCCATTTATGTACAAGCAGAACAATCTGTCCTATCTGCATTGCCCTCCCCCCTTCAGTCATTCAGCTGCTTTAATATCCCTTGATGTGCTTAATTTTCAATTTTTGTCTATTTATTTTGTTCTGACCTAAAGTCAGATATTCACCTTCAAATTCTCTCAGGTAGTTGGAATGTATATTATATGTTACCAAATAGTAAAAGGGAAAAATGGTCTTAGAGTTCTGCATTATATACATACATTTAAAAAGAGCCAAGCCTGAGAAGGAATGTTTTTCTTTGGTAAGAGGTAATTAGAATTATAATGAGCATTTACTAAATGGTTTCTTTATGCTGGTACATGCTGAGTACATGGCTTATATCATTTATTTTGATATTCATAACAACTCTGTAATGCAGGTTTGAGTATCCTCATTTTACAAATAAGAAACTGAGATTCAGAGGTTAAATAACTTGCATAGGCTGGGGCTTTCTCTCATGTCTTTTAAACTCCCAGGATAATATTCTTAAATATTAATCTATTGTATATACCAATATCAAATGAGTGAATGGGAAATGCATTTTGTTTGCCATCTTCCTAATTGCAAACTTCTCTAATTCATTCTGGATTCACAGCCACGTATTTCCTGAAGAGGCCTGTATTTAAGAAGTTTTATGTGTGTCAATCTGAACTTGCTTCCTCCTAATGATCTGATGTTACAGACCATTCCTTCAGACTCAAGATAGGAAACCTAATATACTATTCAATCATTATACTACCGAAAACGAGAACAAATCCGTATTCAATCCAAAGAATATTCATTAAATAATAGACTTTCAAAATTTATTTGGTAGCATAATGGGAAAATAATCAATATGTCACCTTTGTGGGATTTTTCACAGTTGGATGATTTCTGAAATATAAAATTTTATAGGGATTATACTTTTCCTATATACTACCAGTTAACTATTTACACATAAATACCAGCTTTGGGATGGTTGAGGGATTTCAAGGTGGAAGTCTGCTATCAAGCATATGCAGAGTTTCCTTTCCCTCATCTTCCTTCCAGGCCTTGGTGCCATATTGAGAACTTATAATTAGGTCCTAACGACAAGCCTGCCAAGAATTTATTTTCAATTTCCGTGCTTTGCTATCTCAGCTGTTTCAAATTACATATAACTAAGCTTTAGGAAATGTGTTATCCTAAATGTTCTGGGGATTGATTTTTCCAAGTGTTTCCAACCTTTTGTTTAGGCGTTACAAAAGTTAACTGAGAGAATCCCATCGATATTTGTGGCCATTCATCAAGCTTTTATATACATTGGCAATATACTAGGCATTTTTAGTATTCACTTCATCAAATCTTCACAGTAATTCTCCAATTCAAATACTATTTACCTCCTCTTAGGGATGAAGAAACGAACTGAGGGCTGCTAAATAAATAACTAGTTATTCTACCTTGTGACTTGGTTTGTCTGACTCCAAATCCAAGTTTTACATACTGCAGTATGCTTTTACAAAATATATTTCAGACATCTATTATTGGCTTGCCAGGCTTCCTTTTATTTCTGGAGGGAGTTAGTATTATTCCTGTTTTGTGAATGTAGAATCCTGCCAAATTTGGACCTGCCAAAGATCACTTATCTGCAGCATGAGAGAGTCGGAATCTAATTTCTTTCTACTTTTTAAATACATGTATATAATATAGTAGCTTGTTGATTATTACATTCTTTGCAAAAGAAGTTAGTCTATATCTGAAAAACATTATAAGGTTAACAAGGTAAAATATACATACCTGAATTATAATCTTATAAAATATGGTCGTAGGTATATTAGTCTCAGTGTATAAAACTAGCACTTACATACCAATAGGGTGATTCAGTACTATAGGCAACCCTAAAGCCACTGGAAATTAAACATTTTTTTTTTCTTTTTGTTAGAAATGCAGGGTATGAAGTAGGGTGCTTGGTTATTTTGAAATCCAAGAGAATTTTCTCATCTCCCTATGAAGAAGCATTGACTGTATGGATCTGAGTGCCTGCTGGGGTCAAGTTGATGTGCAAACCCAGTCGTCTATACTAAAACAACTCTCTTTCCCTAGCTTCTACTACCAGACATCTCTCCAGGATCTCTGAGGATTCCTGGGATTTGGACACTGGGGGACACACAACAGTCATGTGAGTAGGGGAGAGTGGGCTAGGTGGAAAGTCCAGAACACAGGGGCTTTGAGAGTCTCTATCTTCACCCAAAAATGGTCACTGGTTCCCACAGTCATTCTTCCTTATCTGTTTCCTTTTTTTTTTTTTTCCTATTTCATGGTCTCCCTTTTTTCCCTTCCTACAAATAACAAAAAGAGAGAGAATGACTTAAAAAAAAATCCTTTAGCACCTGGATGGCTCAGATGGTTAAGCATCTGACTCTTGGTTTCAGCTCAGGTCATGATCTCAAGGTCTGGTGATTGAGCCCCATATTGGGCTTACACTCAGCATCAAGTCTCAGCTTAAGAGATTCTCTTTCTCTCTGCCTCCCTCTCTGTTCCTCCCCCTGTGCTCCCTCCCTCTCTAAAGTAAGTAAATAAAATATTTTTTTAAAAAAAATCCCTTTAGTAAGCCAGGTGGAAATGTTTCATCTCTCTTGCTAAAATTCTTCCCAATCACTACTTCATAGTGGAACTCTTGGCAATTTTCCACTTGCTCACCTCTAATTTATCTTTTTCTTAATTCCTTACTTCCTGCCTGCAATAATGGGTGTCCTGAAGTAGATCAAAACTTGAGGATGCGATACGGTGCTCCTTGTCAGTCCCCAGTTTTTCCTTCTCACCATGCTCACAAATGAAAACCAGCCACCAAAATTCTTTGGTGCTTTATCAATTATGTCAGTTAGGAATCTGTCAGCTCCAGCCAAAAACACTGCTTACAATGGTTTAATCCTTTATACCATGCATCATTCCATATGTGCAGAACAAGAATGAACTCTATGTATAGTACCTCCATTTCTGTTTGATTTTCTCAGTTCTCTCCTTTTTTGTTAACTAGCTTTGACTTTAGCATGAATTCTCTCAGGGATTAAGATGATTCCCAGCAGCAATTATGGCAGCCCTCTGTGTTTGCATATCCTAGCATCGATTCTACAGTTCTAACCATATGTACATGGATGTATGTATGAATAGATGCTGTGGATATGGATATAGTTAGACCACTGATTGATACATCATAAAGAATTGGATATATAGAGACATACGTAAATAGATTATATATATATGTCATTAATGGTGACAATAATATATATATATATATACACACACACACACACACAGAGAGATAAAGTGATAAATATAATGATGGTTACATCTGTACATCTGATACTTATCCCAGTGTATCACACATAGTGGGCCTTAACACATTCTTATTATATGAAAGGACAAAAAAGACCACATGAGACTCCTAATCACAGAGAGTTACTAGTTATTTTCTGCTCTCTGAGTGAAATCTGAGCCCTAATTTGGAGTCAGTACCTTCCCAATGTATTGAAACATCCTGGCTCCATTAGTTCCGACTTTCTTTTTACCACGTTCTAATTTTAAAGAGCTCATCAATCCACTACTCTCCGTGTGAACACTGACTCTTATTAGATTACCCTTAAGGCAGGGAACTTATCAGCTCAGGTATCTCTCAGAAACCTAAATCAAAACTATCTTTCTGTAACCTCTACCCACTTATTCTGCTTTTATACTAATTCAGCACTTTTCCTCCAGAATGGGAAAAGATGAATGCCAACTGAAGGACTGTTGCCCCCCATTGAAGAGCAGAGGTTCCTACCTTTGGATCCCCATGAAAACATCTTTGCAAGTCTTCATTACCCTCCATGGATGATCCCGTGGAGACAGAACATTTAAAAGCAGCAACTCAAGAACAGAAATCACTCCAACTACTTTGCTGCAGGCACTTCCATCATTTATTTTGCAGAAATGCCTTCTACCCCACTTTCATTCCCCCTTTGGTTGGATAAAATTTAACACGATCTCAATGGTCTGCATATGATGGCAATTCCAAACCTTCTTCAGAAGAAGGAAGTCTAAAATCCTTGCCCTAAATTTCTGACCTGGTGTAATACAGAAATTGTTGTTTCCTTGTGCGGCTGTTTCCTGCCATGGTGGGAGACATGGCAGGGAGGCTGCTGTCAAAACCTCATAACGGAGGCTCAGGACGAACTCCGTTAATGACATTTGCTGCACACTTGTGGACTATAAGAGGAACTTCATAAACATTTATTTCCCCAAACATAAGAGAATCATAAAGTCTCCAATCACTAGGCTGAGCAGCACTAATCTAATTTCATTACTTGCCATGGAACAATGGGGCTAAGAGGCTATTAAAGTTGTCCAAGCATGATAATTTCTCATGATAAATAGCCAGAGAAAAAGGGAGTGCTGCTCAGGGACCTGGGTTTGGGAGATAAGGGCCCCTGAAATCATGGGGCTGTCACAGCCTGTAAGCCGTCGACTTAGATCAACACAGCCACTTCCGCATGTGCTCTTGAAGAGTTCTACACAAGAACTCCAAAGGCTGGTGCTTGTTTCAGAGCCTCATTTATTTTTATTAAAAGCAGATGGAGGCAGAAGTCCTCTGAGCACTTTATTAGCGTACTGCTATTCACTGAACAGCAGCCAGTAGAACACAGAATAGAGAGTCTGTCCATCTGTTCATTTGCCTCTCCCTCCCGTCTCCACGGCAGAGCAAGCAATTGCAGCGTTGGTGTCAATGAGCATAATTAAAGGTCTGAAATGTTTTGTAGCATTGTATTTTTATATAGCCTGCATAATGCCATTGAGAGTAATTTCTGACACATCTAAATACATTTAGCATATAAATATATTACTGTCTTGTTGTACAGGATACTGAGAGTTTGTTTATCACCTGTAGTTAAGTGCATACCTCAAAAAGCATTTCTTTTGCTTTTTCTTATTTTGTGTTCTATAAATACTTTTACTCCGTGGGCATTTTCGAAGCTTGGTATGCTCTGTTTATTCAACTGAATAGAGTCAGGTGGTAGAATGTGTTTTTCATCTTCAGCACATTTTCTTTGCATTTTTTATATGTGTCTCTGTGATGAGCCAGCTATACTTACACATTTGCCTAAGGAGAATCATACAGTTCACATAAAAGCTTGCTTTTTTCTATAGTAGAAATTCTCAAAGTTTTATATAATTAATTCCTGGGCTACATCATGTAAGAATTTCATTGTGTTCCCTTCCACCAAAAAAACAGTAATAACATTGAGAATTGCATTTATGACCAATACTCAACACCAAATTTATTTATTTATTTATTTATTTATTTATTTATTTATTTATTTAATTTATCGAGTTGAGTTGAGTTGAGTTGAGAGAGTTGAGAGAGGGTGTGCACCAGTAGGCAGAGGTGAGAAGGGGCAGGGGGAAAGGGAGAGGGACAAACTCTACACTAAGCTTGCAGCCCTATGTAGGGCTCAATTTCACAACCCAGAGATCAGGACTTGAGTCCTGAAATCGAGAGGGAAAGGCTTCATTGGCTGAGCCACCCAGACCCCCTTTAACAACAAAAATCTTATAGAGCAGTCAAAAAAAGAAATAAGAAAAAGACATACAAATAAATTTCTCTGATCATCCAGGATAATTAAACAATATTTTGATGCTTCAAATATAAGATTACAAAGATCTGTGTTGTACAATAGCATGTCCAAATTTTAAAAACTTGTCTTCTCTATTTCATAATGAATATGACAACAAATTGTTTCTCATTTGGGATTAGAGGAGAAGCAATAAAAACTCATACTCTGGAATCATATTTCTTGCTGTGCAGACCCTTCTATGGTTAAGTCGATAAAATGATTTTTAGGTTTTTTTGACTTCAGGCATGATCCTTATTCATTTAAAATCCTGGATGGATTAATGACCTCTGTGACCTAAGATGACTTCACACAGGCAGCCTTAACTTTAAGGAGGAGTCCATATTCTCCTTCAGGTGGCCATAAATATTAGTGGGTTATCAAATAATCTTAAGTCTTCTCATTGAGCATGTTAAGGGCAAAGGAGAATATAAATTTTGTCTGAGTTATGAAAAATGTAATCAAATAGGCTATGAGCTATGAAATAGTTTTTGAAAATTACCATAATTTCCTTTATTTGGGTTGACTTTTCCAAATTTAGGAAGCAAACTCCTGCGGCAGCTTGGGTGGTTCAGCAGTTTAGTGCTGCCTTCAGCCCAGGACATGATCCTGGAGTCCCGTGTTCGAGTTCCGCATCGGGCTCCCTGCATGGAGCCTGCTTCTCCCTCTGTCTGTGTCTCTGCCTCTCTCTCTCTCTCTCTCTCATTCTCTGTCTCTCATGAATAAGTAAAATTTTTATAAAAAAGGAAGCAAACTCCTTCACTTCATAAAATCAACAGGCAAGCCAGTCAATCTTCCAAGAGTCTGACAATTTGCCTTGAATTTTGAGAGTTCAGCAACTGAGAGGTGGATATCAGGCAGTCTAAAATAAAGGACTAAAAGACTGTCAAAACTGTAATTTGGATGCTTAACCTCTGGCCTTTATGCTCACTTGGATGAAACGCTGATTAAGCATGTATAGTGAGTCAGGGAAAAAGTGCCCAGCACTATGATCCTAGTAACACATCACTTTCAAAATTAGTATAATCCTGTTGTGTTATCAATCAGAGCTGATCCTATGAACCATTGAGTTTCATCACTAATATTTATTCAGCCTCATGATGTTTCAGATAATATTTTGTGGAGATATATATATATATATGTACACTCATATGTATATACATATGCATGTATTTATATGCACATATTATTATATGTAATGAATTCTTATGTGTGTTATGAATACCTATCACTACCCTTTAGCCTCTGAGTGCCTGCCTCACCAATAAACAGGTGTATTGGTGTGGTAAAATTATATATGTGCACAAAATAGAAAAGAAATAAAATGGTAATCTCTGAAAATAGAAAAATTTTCACATTTGACCTGTAGCTTGAAATAGTTAAAACTAGACTTATGCTTCTGACCTATCAGTCTACTTAATGCCCCATAAAGCTTTACAAGAGTCTTTAAGCAATGGAGCTTGGAATTCTCTGTGGAGAAACTGCCTGTGGATTATTGCTTTGAGTGGTGGCATCTCTTCCTGAATCACCTTCACAAGCTACCAGATGAAGACGATTATGTACAGACTACTTTCCGGGAGAGCACTGCATCTGTGCAAAGGAAATTATTAATGAACTTCCCAGGAGAAAAGCTGAGCTACTCAGGGAACCAGAGAGTGCTCTAACTTTCCTGTGTGAGACAGAGGCATCCATTCTTGGCTTCACTTCTAGGACTGTGGAAGAGCAAGCAAGGCAGGGCAAATGGATGGGTCCAGGGACTGGGGTAAGATGGTGGACTCTGAAATCTACACTAAAGCAATTTAAGTGAGTTTGAGATGAATGAGGAGTTATTAAAGTCTAAGAACTAAGATGGTGCATGCAGATGCTATTGCAAACCAGATTAGAGAAGATTAAGGAAACTAGCCCTGGGATGTTCAGGTCAGATTATCCAAGATACCAGATGAAACCAGATATATACCATGGAGGCCTTTTTTACTCAAGTTACTAGAGTGCAGACAATTATTCTCCTTTTTCTACTGCAGAGGTTGCTTCTCTCATGGGGCTTTATGTCTTATAAATGCAAAATATCGATTTACTTGCCAAGGGTAGAGACTTTGGAGCTCTCCTCACCCTTGCTGGATTCATTCAGTCCCAAATCCTGGCCTCACACATTGTTGTCTGAATGGATCCCTTCCTTTCATCTCTGTCATTCCATCCTAATTCCCAACAGTTTTCCCTGGAGCATGTGACAATCCTGTCCTCCCCTGCCAATCCCTTCCCTTTCTTTATTCCTCCCAAAATTGCTATTATAGTTCAAAAACAGACCTGGGCATGTGTCTCTACTTCTTAAAATTTTTCCATAGCTTTCCATGGCCCTTGAAAAATCCATCAAAAGACATAGACTATCTTTCACAGACCCACCCCGTGCACCTATGCACCCTTTGTCTTCAATTTCTGCTACTTCACTTCACAAACTCCATGTCTTAGCTGAAAGGAGGATTCTTCTATGCCTCATAAAGGTCTTGTCCTTTCCTGACTCCCCTTTGATCTTGCTTGAAATTCCCCTTATCCTGTCTCTGTAGCCTATATTCTACTCCTTCTTTAAAGGCTGGCTCAAATGCCATCTCATCCATCCAGCAGTCTCTGACCTGTCTTTTTCTCAACTTCTATTATGATTCATACTAACAATTTTTCAAGACTTCAGGGCTTAAGATATAAATTGTAGCCTAAAGTCTTTTCTTTCTCAACACTTTCCTCTCTGCCCTACCTCCTCTTCTTCCCACTAACTGGTCACTCCCTCCTTGGTGTTGGCATGATATTTTTGTGTCTGTCTATGGTAGCCTGTGACACTTTGTAGTATAATTAGTTATCTCTTTGTTGTGTAATTGTTGTACCGGTCAAATTATTGCTTATTGGTTATAAGTTCCTGGGCTCATTCTTGCTTAAATCTCTAGAACCTATCACAGTGGCTGGCATATTGCAAACAGTTGCTTCATAAATGCATCAAATACATGAAGAAATGAATGAAGGGGTATCAGAAAAGAAAGGCAAGAGGGAGGGAATAAAGCCAGAAGTGCTGGGGCACCTGGGTGACCCAGTGGTTGAGAATCTACCTTTGGCTCAGGTCATGATCCCGGGATCCCAGGATCCCAGGATCAAGTCCTGCATCGAGCTCCCTGTATGGAGCCTGCTTATCACTCTGCATATGACTCTGCCTCTCCCTCTGTGTCTCTCATGAATAAATAAATAAAATCTTTAAAAACAAAACAAAAATAGAAATGCCATTTTATATTTTTCAATTTGCCAGACTATCTTACAGTATTTTAAGTGCCAAAATGTGGAAAATTTACATTATTCCTTCCCAGGCTTGAGAGAGGCAGCTTCTCTGTTGTTTTACTAACTTTGAGACACAGCAATAACAAGTAACAATTAATCAAGTAATTTTAAGGCAAATTATCTCTAAAATTCTTATCTTCCAGTAACTTTGAACACCTTTGAGGACTGGAACAATGTGTTATGCAATTCTTATTAATCTCCTATCTTGCTATATCACTCAGGATAAAATTTGGAAAACAGTAAGAGTTCCATAAATGATTGATTCTGTTCTCGTTAGAACGGAATCTATCCTTTTCTGGCTATTTCTTGGCTCTTTACCATGTAATGCCAGCATGTAAAAGAGAAATGCTTCCAGAACACTGAATATATAGTCCGTGTTTTGCAGACTTGTAGTGAAGCCATAAGCAGCCTATCACCAGAAGAAGCTATTTGACTTAACTTGGATTCAAATGCAAGGAACAATCGAAAGACCTTTTTCAGCAAGGATAACCTATTGACGTGTGAGAAAGGATGATAAATCAGTTCCTAAAAGGCCTGGGATTGTTCTTCTTGTGAAGAATTTTAAATGAGAAAAGCTGAGAAAGAAATAATGTAGCCATTTCAGCTCATATCATTGTTACTATCGTGCAGAATGTGAAAAATATCAGGTAAATTTATTAATGTACAGTCAAAAGAAGCAAACCAGAGGAAACACATGTCTGTAATTCTTACATTGTATGTAGTATTTTGAGGGCTGTAGTTCTAAGAATTTCTGTTCATTTCAGTCAACAATGTTTAAGATGCCTGTTGTTTGATTTATTTAATTTTCATTCTTTCATCTACAGATGGCATTTGTTTTTTCATTCAACAAAGATTTACTGGCAGATATTATTTACTATTTTATTTTATTTATTTTATTTTATTTTATTTTAGGGTCTCACCAAAATCATGCCACTGTATTTTATTGAAAAGTGACCAATTTAAGTAAATGTTTAGTGTAATTAGGACATTTACTAACTGAGCTCTCTCAATTGCAAAATGGAAACCCAACGCAAACCAAATGAGACTTTATTCCTTCATATAACTAGACAGTTCAAAGAATAATTCCTACTCAGGCAATAACAAAATCAGGATCTGTATCATCTGCATAAAATCAAGAGGCTGTTTGTCTCTAGCTCTTGTCTCTGCTTTTCTGGCTTTATTCCCAGGACATCTCTCTAGATATATTTCAATTCCAGGAAAAGAGAGCAATGTCTTCCAAAATTCTAGCAAATGTCTTGGGATCAACTCTTATTAGCTCCTTTTTGGTGTTTTATATATTCTAAGCTTACTATTAAGGTCAGGAGGATGGAAAAATCAAATGGACTAAACTGGGATTATTTATCTGACCTACAATCCAGGAGTAAGATTAGCTCCATGTAAGCCACATGGGTTGAGAGTAGGTGAGAAGTGTTTCCATAGACGATATGAGGTGAAGAGGAAAAAATGTTCTATTCTAGGAATATGATCTATAGTTACCTCATTTTGTAAATTATCCTCCAGTACCTGAAAAACAGAACACATTTAATTCACATGAATTATTCAAGTAAGCCTAAAACATAAAAGTTTTGAAATAGCCTTTAATTCATTATTTTAGATTGGACATAATTCATTGTTTTAGATTCGAATTTATTTAGTTTAAATAAATGGAACTTCAAAAATTTTTAATAAGTTATAAGTTTAGGGGCTCCTGGGTAGCTCAATTGGTTAGGTGGTTGACTCGATTTCAGCTCAGGTCATGATCTCAGGTCCTGGGATCTAGCCTGCACTGGCTTCTACACTCAGTGGAGAGTCTGCTTCAGGATTCTCTCTCTCCCTCTGCCCCTCCCACTGCTCACTTGCATGTGCACACACACTCTCTCTCTCTCTCTAATAAATAAGTAAATCTTTAAAAAATAAGTTTAAAAATCACACACACACACACACACACACACACACATACACACACAGATTTCAAAGTCACTTTTCCCTTCTATGTAATGTAGAAAGGTTTAAACCAAATGAGAAGGGAGCATGATCATTTAGCAATTCTGAAATGTAATTTCATAAAAGCTCTCTGAAGTCATACTTCTCATTTCCTGTTTTCCCCAAACTAGATGTCAGTTTTTCTACCTTTGAACTCTCTTGGCACTTTGAAGATCTCATGCAGCACCTACCATGTTACCACCTTGAATTATAAATACTTGTGAACTTACCCTCGCTCCCTGGGAGATGATACACAATTTGAAGACTGGAAGAGATTTTTTTTATCATCTATTCTATATCCTCAGTTAATATTTGATAGTGGGCTTTCTGTAACATTAGGTGTCAAAATATTATGTTAAAGGTAATTTATTCTTTTCCTTTTCAATAGAGCCCTTTGCAGATGCTGGGTGTATTTCTTTGTTATTGGAAGACAGAAGTTTTAGCAAGTTCCTAATGAGTATGCATCATATGATGGCCATGGGCTAGCCATGTATGTTTTTTCATACACTTATTACAGTTGCTGGCATATTGCAAACAGTTGCTATAAATTCCATCATGGAGTAGGCTTTGTTTTGTATGCTCAACAATGCTTTCTCAAGGCCTAATGAATGGTAGACTCTGACTGGTAGGTTGATAAGTTAAAGCAAGCCTTCATAACAACACATTAGAACAATGGTTCTCAACTATGGGCAATTTACCCCTCTGAGACCTTTGGTAATGTCAGGAGATGTTTTTCATTGTTATAAGCATGGGAAATTCTACTAGCATCTGGTAGGTAGGGGTCAGGGATGCCACTAATCATTTTACAATGACCATATTAGCTCCCCACTACCAAGAATTATCTGGCCCAGTGAGACAATAGTGCTAATAATGAGAAACCTTGTTTTAAAATAATAATTTTTACTTTATGCACATAAGAAAACTAATGCTCTGAAGGGATATAAATTCTTCTCAATTATTATATTGATAATAATTACAAAACAAATTTTAACCATTTTTTCTCATTTCCTGCTGCAGAATTACCCATCAGTTTTGCATAATTATATGTAAATTTGAGCCAGTATTGCCCAGCCTAATTTAGAAAATGAAATAGAATGTCATCTAGTTAATTACCACCAGTTTAATAAGGTATGTGCTAGTTTTGGTTAAATATGGCAAAGCAATTAGTATGTTTTAAAATCAAAATAGTGTGCAGAATTAAGGAAATGGTCTTACACTAAAAGTCTATTTGACTTTTATCTTTGATCTAAAAGCCAAACAGGCTTAGAAAAGACAGTATCTCTTTTTAGAGTTTTACTATACGCCTTCCTTTGAGGACTAGATTTATTGGAGTCAGACTACACTATTATATCAAAGTTCCAATCAGATTTCCTGAAGGGCTTATGAAGCCTGGGATAAAGTCCTAAAATTCATTTTTACCAATCAGATTAAAGGAACCATTTCTTACCTCTCCAGAAGAGGTTACATCATAGGGCATATTAGGCATATTCATAGTTCTAGGGCAAGAAACACCATGGAGATAAGAATTATTCTGAGTGTGCAGGAGAGCTCATCACAATCATAACTAAATAGGAAGGAAAGAAGTCTACATCTCTTTTTGATAAATGTCTTTCCATTTTCTTCATCAGTGCCCCATATCCGAAAGTTTAATCACATCTACAGAGGGGCTCCAAAACAAAGAAGTTATATTAAGATGTGATCCACTGAAATGAAGTCAGGGTGCAATAGGAGACATAACTATAAAAGTATTTAGAGTATCATCAGCATTAGTATGAGAGTAGTGTTATTGTTCAGTGGTATTAACCTCATAATATTTAAGCACACTGCATATAGTAACAGAAGTTGAGGGCAAAGGATGTACAGGAGCAGCCTGTGAAGGAAATTCTTTGTCATCTGAGGGAGTTCTCAAAGGCCAAGGGAACAGTAAGTAGTTTTTAAGAAGTGAAGATATGTGAGATCTGTGACTTACGAAGATCACTTCAGCAACTTTTGGAAGGAGCAAAGAGTGAAATTGAATAAAATTATTGTGAATGGCAACTGTACCTTCTAATGATCTATTTGAGTGTGTGCACATGTACACTAAATTCTTTCATTTGTTTTAGTCATTGTCTATACACACTAGCTGCAGTCTTCTCTAGTCTGTTTGCAAGAAAATAAAAAATAAAAATTTCCAATGGTTCACATACGCCTAATGATTAATACTTTATCTGTAGGTTTTAATTACAGAATTAATATGGGATAATATGCATTAATAATGATTAGTTACTACCATGTTTATTATTTATAACATTTCTTTTGGTCTACCACACCAGTATATGAAAGTATAATATGTGTTCAGGAACTTTTTGACAATAAGAAAAATACTTGATAAATACTATGAAGGAAAAACACAGAGCACTACAAGAATGGATGAATGGCAGGGAAATCTGACCTAGATTGGGAAAGAGATGGATAATGTCCTTCCCAAGGGATTGATAGTAAGACTGAGGGGGAAATGCCAAGTAAGAGCTGATTAGTCAAAGAATTGGAGGAAGGGAGAGGAAAACTTAAGTGTCCAGTCTAACCACGAACATCTGTAATCATCCTGAGACCCAAAGCATCTTGGTGCATTAGGAACTGAGAGAAGTTCAGTCTGTACTTTCTACGGTGAAATAAACCTCTATGAAAACAACCCCTCCTCCACAAACTCAACTATCTTACTGAGGAAGCTGGACCCTAGACTGAAAGCACAAAACAATTGCCTTCTTTTCCCCAAGTTCTTCAAATTTGCTCTCTCAATGTCATATTTTTGCTGCCCTTGAATGAAAACTCAGACAAGTTCCAGAGCTTTTATTCTTCCTCTGAACCATAAGCCTTGTCTCAATCACAAAAAGATCCAGCCCAGAACAGTATTGGGAACTTCAGAGTAAAGTCAGGCTTGGGTTTCCCCCTGCCTTTTCTAGTTCTGGACTGATTCATGCTTGGACATCTCAGAGTGGCATGGATATCTTCTTATCATTTCTCAGTTCTACCTCCATAGCTCATGGGAGATTTAATGGCAAGTGCAGTTTTTGTCAGTCTTTGGTTTCTCTGGAAGCATCAATTGTAGGAGAGTAGTGAAAGTCTTAACACTGTGGTGATCTTTCCACCAAAAACTCCAGTTTTCATCTGTGGGTTTGAACTATGATCACTAAGGCTGAGAGTTAGGCTGGCAAACCAGACTCTGGGCAGATCCCACATTAGCATCTCACTTCAGGATGTGGATGTACTTGGTCTTTGGTGTTTTGCCCAAAAGTGAGAATCAAAGAGTTCCATGTATTATATCCTTGCCACTTTAGCAAGGGTAAGAGTAGCAAGAATTATAGACAGGAGCCAGATGCAAGACCTGGCCAGATGGGGCTAGGTCTCATAACCATGAGATAAAGAATATAAAGGAAGTAATTTGTGAAGTCAGGATGTATTGAAATCTTTAAATTGCTAATATATATTAACTTCTGCACTGAAACTCCATGGTTCCCAAATGTTTTTGACAACACTCATTTTAAAGGAATCACTAGTGCCACTTAATTAATTGTGCTGCATTACTCTTTCATGACTGGTATTGCCCTGTTTAAAAAAAATATGGCTCTAAAGAACATCTAGGAATATCAATGTATGTGTAATTCACCCGGACTTATTATCTTTTACTGACAATGACAACCCAAACAAAATGACTCTATTTAAAACTTTATATCCATAGGATATAATAGGAGCATAAATTTAAACCAAGTCAGTTTGCTAAATAATGCTCATAGATGTAATCCAAGTCCTTTAGTGAACCATCAATATCTTATGCCTATCAATTTGACACGTAAGTTTCTTATTGGGAGGGTCTCTACTACCTATAATTTCAGACATATGCTGTGTATTAGAATTTAATTTTTAACAACAAAAATGGCTGTGTGTATTTAAAGAAACCTAGGACTAGTTTAGATTTGGCTACTGTCCATACCATCATAGGCTACTTCTTTAATCTCTGTATTTTCAGTTATAAAATAATGGGTAATGAAGATTTTTTTATATCTACTTTAAAAGTTCCAATGAATAAATGATATTTTTGTGAACCCATTTCAAATCATGAACACAATTAAATAAGCACCAAGTAAATGCATAACATTCTATCACAATCTTTCCAGAATTAGTACTATAATTAAGCCATGTTCTGTTTTCTTCCAACTATCCAGAGTTTAATTTTACAAGCATATGACACATTTCTTCATTGGATTTTGAAGGACCTCATCTGACATGAACAGCTAAGGAAATACTGAATGAATCACTCTTTTCAGAATGAACATGAATTTTTCCTTCTTCAGTGACAGAAATTAGATTTTAGCTGTGATTACTATGACCTTTTTAGTTAATTATATTCTAAAATAATTTGTTGGATATAGAGCTAGAAATTTTGTCTTCATTATGTAAATTAAATTTAGGATCAATGGACAGTAATTAAAGAGTAAATAATAGAACAAAGAGGTTAATATTATTAGATTCATGTTTGTTACATGGTGATTGTGGGAAAATCTAGAGATATTACTTTTCAAAGGCCATGTCATTTAGAAACAATAATTTATTTAGTACTTGATAACTAGAAGGAGTATTAGAAGTCTTTCAATTCAGAGTTCTTATTTGAGGAAAGGTCAATTCAGAGAAGAAAAGTCTTTGCCTTAAATCAGAAAGCATGTTGAGGGCAGACCTGGTGCCAGAACCTGCGACTCCCAACTTGACTAAATAATGATCAGAATTTACTGAAAAATGTGGAAATAAAAAATGGAAACTCCACTTTTGAAAATCATGACTATAAATTGTCATTCTTTCATGTCTAACAATGGCCAGCTGAAATGGTTGTGGTAATGAAATTTTGCCTAGAACTCAAGCCAATTGTTAGGTCAGCACTTCTCCGATTATTTGTTCACAGGAACTCTATGGATTCTTAAAAATTATTGAAGTCCCCAAAGACTTTTTATTTATATAGGGTATATCCATAAGTATGTACTGATTAGAAACTAGGAATTTCTAATAGCTTTATTGAGATAAAACTCACATAGCACACAGTACATCAATTTAAATTGTAAAATTCAATTTTTAAAATATAAAATATAGAAAACCATCACCACAGTCAATTTTGAAACATTTTCAAGATCTCAGAAAGAAATACCATGCCATTTAGCTACCACTTTTCTACCCTCTCACTATCACCAATAGCACCCTTGCCCCAAGAAACCACCAATCTACTTTATGTCTCCATAGATAGGTTTCGCTACCCCAGGCTTTTCACATGAATTGAATCATATGGTCTTTTGTGGATAGCTTATTTCACTTAGCATAATATTTTCAAGGTTCATTAATTTTGTAGCCAATATTAGTACTTCAATACTTTTTATGGCCAAATAATATTCCATCATATGTATTTGTGGTATTTATTAAGACATTTAGGGTGTCTCCACCATTTGACTTTTATGAATAATGCTACCATAAACATTCATGTACAAGCTTTTGTATGGATATTATATTCTCATTTCTCTTGAGTATATACCTAGAAATAGAATTGTCGGGTTATATGGAAACTCTAGTAAATAATTTGAGGAACTGACAGACTGTTTTGCAAAGCTGCTGTATGATGTTACATTCCTACCAACAGTGTAGAAGGTTTTTGTTTTCTCTGCATCCTCAGTGACACTGGTTGTTATGTGACTTTTTGATTCTATCCATTCTAGTATGTGTGGAGTCATATCTCATGTGGCTTCATTTTTTATTTCTTTGATGTCTAATAATGTGGAGAATCTTTCTATATGCCTATCGGAAATTTAGAGAAATGTCTATTAGCTTTTTTGTGCATGTTAAAATTGGACGATTTTTCTCACTATTGAATTATAAGAGATTTTTTATATATATTCTAGTTTTACCTCAGGCACCTGGGTGGCTCAGTGGTTGAGCATCTGCCTTTGGCTCAGGTTGTGATCCCGGGGTCCTGAGATTGGGTCCTGCATCAGGTTTCCTGCAAGGAAACTGCTTCTCCCTCTGCCTATGTCTCTGCCTGTGTGTGTGTGTGTGTGTGTGTGTGTGTGTGTGTGTGTCTCATGAATAAATAAATAAAATCTTTAAAGAAAAAAAGAAATAGTTTTACCTCTACATTTTTGTCTAGATACCATACATATATATTTGTATGTGTATATATATATATATGTATATATGTATGTATTACCTAATTGCCCTGACTAGAACCTCCAATACAAGATTAAATAGAAGTAGCATGAACAAACATTCTTGTCCTGTTCCTGATATTAGGAAAAAAGCATCCAGTCTTTCATCAGTAAGTATTTCATTGTTAAGCATCCAGTTTTTTGTTATTAAGTATGACATCAGTTGTGTCTTTATCAAGTTAAAGAAGTTCCCTTCTATTACTAATTTGTTGAGTAGTTTTAGCATGAAAGGGTGTTGGATTTTACTGAATATTTTTTCTACATCATTATGATTTATTATGTTAATTTATTTTTGGATTTTAAACTAACCTTGCATTTCTGATATAAACTTTACTTGATAATGGTACACAACTCTTTTAATATATTGTTGAATTCAGTTTCTAGTAGGGTTTCTTTTTTTTGCATCTGTATTCATAAAGTGGAGGATCACATAGGTTTTTATTTTCATGGTATCTTTTTGTGGTGTTGTGTTTTTATTTTATTTATTTTTTATTTTTTAAAAGAGAGAAAGCAGGGCAGGGAGGGGCAGAGGAATAGAAAGAGAAAGAATTGCAAGGAGGTCCCACACTGAGCAAGAAGTCTGATGCAGGGATCGATTTCACAACCCTGAGATCATGACCTGAGCTGAAACCAAGAGTCAGATGTTCAACTTGGCTGAGCTATCCAGAGGCCACTCTTTTTCTAGCTTTAAGGATAACACTGGCCTCATAAAAGAAATGAGTAAGTGTTCCTTTTTATTGTTTGGATGACTTTGTGGAAATCAGTATTTAGCTTTCTTTAAATGTTTGATAGAATTAATTGATAAAGCCATCTGGACCTGGGTTTTTCTTTATGGGTAGATTTTTGTATACTGATTAAATCTCTTCACTTAATATAATTCTATTCAGATTGTCTATTTCTTTTGAGTAAATGTTGGCAGTTTATTTTTTTTTAGGGACTTGTCCACTTTATCTAAGTTATGTGATCTGTTGGAGTATAATTGTCCATAGTATTCCTTTATAAACTTACTTTTCTTCTGGTAGTAATGCCTCCACTTTTATTTCTGATTTTAACAAGTTGAGTCTTAGCTTTTTTTTTTTTTTTGTCAGTCTATCTAATGATTGGTCAATTTTGTTGAACTTTTCAAAGAACCAGCTTTTGGGGATCCCTGGGTGGCACAGCCTTTTAGCGCCTGCCTTTGGCCCAGGGCGTGATCCTGGAGACCCGGGATCGAATTCCACGTTGGGCTCCCAGTGCATGGAGCCTGCTTCTCCCTCTGCCTATGTCTCTGCCTCTCTCTCTCTCTGTGTGACTATCATAAATAAATAAAAATTAAAAAAAAATTTAAAAAAAAACAAAGAACCAGCTTTTGGTTTTATCAATTTTAGCTCTTGTTTTTCTATTCTATGTTTCATTAATTTCTACTGTAATCCTCATTAGTTTATTTCTTATGCTTTATTTAAGTTTAGTTTGTTATTATTTTTTTGAGTGTCTTAAGGAGACAGTTTAGTTTATTGAATTGATTTTTTTTTCTTTCTTGACATAAGTAGTTACAGCTATAAATTCCTTGCTAAAGATTGTTTTCACTATATCCTATATGTTTTGTTATGTGGTACTTTACTTTCATATATCTGAAAGAATTTTTTAACTTCCTTTTTTAATTTGACCCATAACTTATTTAGTCATCTGTTGTTTAACTTCTCCATGTTTGTGAATTTCCCTAATTCTTTCCCCATTATGGATTTCTAAATTAATCATATTTTTGTTGGAGAATAAACTTTGAAATTTCTATCCTTTTAAATTTAATGGTTTATTCTGGGTGTACTATGTACACTTGGAAGAATTGTATATTTGGTATTTGATTCTTTTAAGTTGAAATATTGTATATATGTTTGTTAGGTCTACTTGGTTAACTTACTTCTGCACCCGTGTTGATCTTCTGTCTCTTTGTCCTATCCATTCTTGACAATGGGAAATTGAAGTCTCCCACTATTATTGTTATATTAAATATTTTCCTTTTATTTGTTTTGCTTCATGTATTTTGATACATTGTTTTGAGGTTCATATATATTCATAATTATTATAAATGCCTGTACATTAACAATCTTATTATTATGAAATGTGCCTATTTATCTCTAAGATATTTTTTACTCTTAAAGTCTGTTTTAATTGCTACTAGTATAGCCATTCCACCTTTCCCATGATGGCTATTTGCATGATATATACTTTTTAATTCTTTTCAATATATTTGTCTCCTTTAATCTATAGGCAACATATAATTGGATTATCTCTCTTTTATTGAGGGGTGTATCAAAATCTGACAACTTTTGCCTTTCTTTTTTTTTTATGATTTTATCTGTTTATTTGAGAGAGAGAGAAAGAGAGCATGAGCAGAGAAGGGCAGAGGGAGAAGCAGACTCCCCAGTGAGCAGAAAACTTGATTTGGAGCTGGATTCTAGGCCCATGGGATCATGACCTGAGCCAAAGGCAGATGCTTAAGCCCTGAACCACCCAGATGCTCCACAAGCTCTGCCTTTTAAGTGTATTTTTTAATCCTTTCACATTTAGTATTATTCATATATTTGGTTTCATATCTCAATTTTACTTCTTGTTTTCTATATGTATACCTCATTTTGTTTTCCTCTTTTCCTCATTTACTGCTTTAATTTTTATTAACTGAATATTTTCTAATATATCATTTAATTTCATTATTTTTTCACTATGTTTTTTAAATATATTTTTTGTTATTGGTCTAGGGTTTACCATATACATCTTAACTTATCAAAATCAATTTCAGATTTATACTAGCTTAATTCCAATTATTTACAGAAATTTTACTCCTATGTAGCTCTATTAGGCCCATGTAATGTCCTTCCATTTGCCTTTTACCACATCCTTCACTGTTCTTGATTGGAGTTTAAACTTCTTTACAATCTATTGCAAATGAAATCAATTCCACTGGGGAGAGAGTGAACACCATTTATTTTAAGGATTATTCTCCCCCCCTATGTAAAATCTCTGAGTCAAGTCTGAAGCTGGGATTAGGGACAATAGCAAGCTTCTCCCTGTGTGACACTCCCATTCAGGAATGAGTGATAGGGTCATAGCAGCCTGAAGTCCTCTCAGCTACCCTTTCTTGGTTTGGAACCACTTCCAATATTAGGACTATTAGAGCCACAGTATTCTCAGTGGTAGTCTGTCTAAGGTAGAGCAGGGGTTGAATAGAAAAAAGGAGTCTTCATTTCTTGTTTGAAATCTTGTGGTAGTTAACTTCAGCATCAGACACCTGAGGACAGAATAAGAAATGCTGAAATCCTGCTCCTCCCAGGAAGAAAGCATTCTGACTGGGCACTGGGGTGAGAGGGTCTCTTGTGTTTGGGGCTGCAACAGTCTAGACTAGAATTTCTACCTCCCTGAGCTGGAGAGATGATGGAGTACATGGAGAGAGCAATCTCAGTAAGAAACCACAGATTCAAACCTTTTTTACTGAATTTTCATAGATTTTTCTGAATAGATATTTCTGCATTTACTGCTTACTGTTAGGACCATTTCCAAAGGCTTTGAATGGTTTTGTTGTTGTTGTTGTTGTTGTTGTTGTGAGTTTTACAATTTAACCAGGGAACAGGTAAGAAGAACTCCTCACAGTGTCATCTCAGAAGTGAATCTCTTTTCCTCCTACATTATAAATTAAAACGGAATTTTAAAAAACCCAAATATATATATTCCTTCAGGATCAGAGTATTGTCACATGCTATGCAACATCTGTATGTATTTTTCCTATAATGTACAGCCTCCACTATGTATTCATGAGACAATGAAAATGAAGAAGGTAAATAACATCTTAGCGCTATCATAAAACTAACATTGACCTTACAACCCCCCTGCAAGTGTCTTGGGGGCTTTTACAGAAGGCTGAATCATACTTTGAGAACAACAGGTCTAGATTTTAGATTTTTCTTTGTTAAAATACATACCTGTTAATGAGAAACAAACCCAGGATATTATTGATTAAGGATGAAATTCAGGTTTCCTGATTCTACCTCTGGGATCATTCCACCCACCAACATATGATATAGCATACTTTGAATATTGATTAATTTCATCAGTGTAGGTTTGAGCTGAACACAGAAAAATCAAACTGAAGCCATTTTACCAAAAGCTCACTGAAATTATTTTATATGTAAAAAATAGCTAAGAATAGGAAATAAATAAAATACTACATAAATACAATATAGTGTATATATATACATATATATATGAAAGAGAGATATTTCACTTTAACTATCTTTCACAATCTCACTTAATATCTCCCAAATATTATTTAATATACTTAAATATAGTAGTTTGTTAAATGAATCACTAAATCAATCGTTCATTGGCACACTAATGAGAAAAAATGGATTTGAACTTAATAACATGTTTAATAACCTTGACAATCAAAAATGAGACCCAATCATGGAAACCTACTTTAATTTTCAATGAAGACATAAGCAGAATTATTTATGTAGAGAAACTAGGGCAAAAGGACATTTGGATACTGAATTTATATTTGATAAGATGAATCAAGCAGCTGCCCTTAGCATCAATTTGTAGGCAATGCATGAGTTTAGCCAAGGAGAAAAAGCTCTTCAAGCTAGTATATATTACTTAATGGCCAAACACTTTGGATCTACAAAAACTAGAGAGAGGAGAAATTAGTGACTCTAGGGGACCATGGAGATCAGAGAATGCTAATGTATGGCTCTAGAAAAAGAACCAGCAAGGAAGAAGAAAGACTGAACTGAGAACATTAGCTTAGATTCCAGCTCATCAGAAAACTGGCACAAACCAGAGTTACCAATTATTCCCTTTACTTCCTAGAATGCAGCCAGGATGATAGAGTTAGGAAACATTAGACTAGTTAACAGATGGGGGTGGGGAGTAATATTTGCCAATGAGAAGACAGTTAAATTGTTAACTGAAGTAGAAATGGCTCCTCAGCCAGACACAGAATCCAATGTTCTCTAAAAGCAAAGCTGGGATGATATATTTTGAGTACAAGAGAGGGTTTGCACTTAAAATTCTACAAATATAGAGAAATATTAGATAAGTATAAGGTTTCTGAGATTCTATATTCCAAATCACACATATCTAGTATCTTTTCTTGTTTTGTGGCTTAATCAGAGGGAATTTAGATTAATGGCCTGCAGACTTCAGGGATCTAGGGAAAACTGAGAAGTCAAAATGAAGAATCAAATTCTCATTATCACTCCAGGGTTGCTATGCTCCATATCAAGTTATTTTGTTTATAACCTTGATATCAGGTGTAAGGACAATATTTTCATTCATTTAGTTTTCTACATATGAATTGAGGAGCACAATGGCTATAAGCAATTATTTAAACTAATAAATACTTCATGCTTATTGACAAGGCATTGTTATAGAACATGTTATGAAAATATGGCAGTGGGACTTATATGATTTAAATGGAATTATTGTAGAGTTTTAAATTTAATACCATAAGCAGATATTTATAAGTACTAGATTCTTGCTCTTTCTTAAAAATCCCCATGAATCTTTACAAAGTCCAGTCTTCAGTAGAAGCCAAGTTATATTTTATTGGGAGTTATTCTATTTGCAGATGGCATAAGTCTGGTGCATTAGCTGCTTTTAAGGAAAATATAAGGGAAATGTTAATGAGATGCCTTAGATGTTGTTACGAATCTTGTCATTCTGCTTTACCTTCACCTACAGGAAAGGGAATTATAGAAATGGGTATCCTAGAGCCTGCAGTAGAAGAGAGCATCTGGGACTTTAACTGTGGGCACACTTGGTATTCTGTGCCTTCTGACATCTCCTTTGTTATTCCATTAAGTCATTTGATGACTCTCATTTCAGACAGTCAAGCACTAAGAAACCAAGAAATTGGGGAAAATAGCTTCTTTTCTTATCATGGAGGTAATCAACAAGAAGGGTATAGGATTATGTGGGACACCGATGAAAGAGTAATGAATTTTCTGCAGTGGGAGTGTATGATTTTAGAGTGTAATATAAAAAGGGGACATTTTCTCTATTATTTGATAAATGAAGAAGAATTTACACACTGAGAAAGGAGTACTTCTTTCAAGACAAAGGAAACAGAATGAGCAAGAAGATATCAATATAAACTCACGTACCTTTCTCAGCAAATGTAAACTTCGGTGTAGATTGTCTTGAAATGATGTGCACAGTTGTAGGCATTAATCAGTCAGTGGTCAAAACCCTATCCAGCTCCCTAGAACCTTCCATTTTCCTTTTTTTTTCAACAGTTCAGCCAAATTGTGCATAGTTCAAGCAATGTCTCTCTCCCTTACCTTCAGACATGTCACTTGAGCTGTCTGCTTCTGTATAATATCTTCCCTACAATGTCTCTAATACAGAGGATTCTGAGCTTAAATGATTAAAAGTCAGACTTCATGAAATGAGATTTTACTTTGGGTGCTAGAATTTTCTTGAGTATCTGCCAAATTTTGACTTCATTTTTCTTTATAACTTATGAGTTCCTTTTTGTTCTTTGTTCTTGTCAGATTTTATCTAAACATGAAAAAAAATTTCAGGTGTAGACTTTTTCCAAAATGTTTCTTTCCTTTGATATCTGTGTCTTTTCACACAAGAATATGTTGTTTGAGCCATTCTGATGATGTCTACTCTGATCACAAACATATCAAAGGTAATGCAGTATCATCTATGGTATCTTTGAGTATATGTCATAATCCCTCTAGAGAGTAATATAAACTGAAATGTTCTGAGGGCTTCTCATGTACCAGGCACTGTTCTAAATAGAGCATGGACTCATTCAACTGTCACAACAACCCAGTAGGGTAGTACCATTTTGTAAATGGGGAAGCAAGGCTTAGAAAATTTAGGGAGCTTGTCAAAGGCCACACAGCTGATCACTGTTGGAGCTGATTTTAATCCAAGATCTTCTTACTTCAGAGATGATGCCTGTCATATTCTCCTTTTGCTACACGGTCTCTTTCATGTTTGCTAACAAGAAAAAGGAGAAAAGAGGAAAATAGAAGAAAAGGAAAGAAAGAGGGAAGGAAGAAATGAGGGAGAAATCAAGCTGGGTCATCTCAAATTCTAATAGGTCTTACATTTTTTAAATGTTTTATTTTAATTCTCAAAAGACCTAATTATGATACACAAAAATACTTGTGGTATTTTTTTTTAATTCAAAGATGACCACTTCAGTAAGAAAGCTGTGTCCCTTCTTGGCTTTCCCTGTTTGTCATACAAAGGAAGCTGGCTGATGGGCTGATAAATCAGTCATTTGCAGCTTACTGATTATATTGCATGAGAAAATGGAAACTTTAAAAAATTATTTGGCCCTTTGATTCTTTTAAAATGCATTGAATTCCTTTATTATTCTCTAAACCACAGTGGCTTGACTGAGATTCCCACTGACTCTCATTATTTCAAACCATTCCCTTGAGGTGTTTTATTTTTCTTCCCCTTAGTATTCTGAAACTCTGGGGTATAGCACTGGTGAATAGGAAATTTGTTATGAAGAAATGAAGAAAGTGGAAATCAAGAAGTGTCAGCCTTCAATACAACGATCATGATAATTTACAAAAAATTTGCCAACATACTACTATTTTCTTGCAATAAAGAAGTCATCTGGTTTACAGCTCAGTAAGCATCAAGGTGCCAGAACAGAACATGTATAAGTTGATTTTAGTTGCGTCAATAATTATCGTAATGAGTTTTTTGGAAGGGAAACCGGTTTTACCATCTGACCATATGTGTTCACATCTGTGAGTGTATGAATGCATGTGGTTGTGCACGGAAGTATGTGTTGGTGTGTGCATGCTTATCACCATGAGGCCAGTGCAGGTTCTGATGTAAGAGATTCAGTGGAATCAAAGGGTGGGAGCCTAGGCCCGATTCATGGCCAACATGTGGCTCTCATTACACAAGGCCCACCAACATTCCCTTTTGTATTTTGCTACTGTTCCCTAAAGCATGGATAGCAACACATCCTCTTCCAGACACCCAGAACATAAAGGGAGATCTGAGACAACAAATGTTTTCCCAAGTAGGGGATGTATAAATAAATGGCACAGTTGCAGGCCATTCCCTGAAGCAATTTGTTGTATGCATGCCTCTTGCTCTCTCCTTCTTTTCCTTTGTCTCCCTCCCAAGGCAAGATGTGGGACCAAAAACCACTCAGAATTTCTCTCTTCTGTATCTATATGACTAGAGACTATCTCTGCAATATTTGATGGATGCCTGAGGTAATTACTGCTCAATCATGATGTTTCCCAATTAGGTAGTCCTTCAACCACAATGGAAAAATTACAAGTGAATGGGAAGTTCAGTTAAACCAGAATGAAACAAAACAAAAGAACAATGAATCAGATAATCCATATTACAACTCTAGCGCAGCACTTTCTAAATATCCTCAAGTCTAATCTTAACTAAATAATCAGATTGGCTTTTCTATAGAAAGTTAATTTCCATCTGAAAGTTAATTATCAAACTTTGTAGTTCAACACAGAGAGGATGGATTTGTACAGAAATATAAAAAGATGTGGTCGCCTTCATTTTTGTTATTAGGCTATAGAAAAATTAATAATAATAACTAACACGTATCAAATTATTCCATGTGTTTTACATGACTTTCATTTTATCATCATTTGCAGTGATTATAATCTATATAAAGATGGCAAATGAGGAAATAAGGGACCATGAGATTAAGTAACTAGCTTCATCACTTTTACATGGTTAAAATGGGATGAATGAGACAGAATAATCCCAGAATCACATTCTACATGGCTACATCATATTCCTATTCCTTACATTAGTCATATGTCACATAATTTGTCAGTATCTTACTTATATATTATTTTACTTCAACCTACAAACTATCTTCCCTGAGATGGATAAGGGAAGCAGTTGTGAATGGTCTCACAGTTTCTAAGGGCTGTACATAGCTCCCAAACTCAGATTTTCTTCCCCAAGATCCAGGACTTTTTCTATCATTCCATTTTAATCAGCTTCCTGGTTGGACTCCAATTAAGAGAGTGTGAGGAGTTCTTTTCTAAAATTCTTTCTCTTTTAAATCTTTTGGGTTCTCCTGCTTATCTCTTTTTATCTATGTACTTTTTAAATTGTATCATACATTTTTATTTTTTCTTCGTTACTTTCGGTTGTCTCTTAATGATCTATAATTTGTTTCTACTTTTTATGTCTTTGTTCATAATTCCATCTCAGTCCAAAAACACCTTTTTTTTAAAAAAAAAGATTTATTTTTTAATTTGAGAAAGAACTGAGAGAGACAGAGAGAGGGAGAGGGAATCTCAAGCAGACTCCCTGCTGAGCACAGAGCCCCATGTGGGGCTCAATCTCACAATCCTAAAATCATGATCTGAGTCAAGATCATGATCTGAGTCGAAATCAAGAGTTAGATGCTCAGCCAGCTGAGCCATCTAGTCACCCTCCAAAACATCTTTTAGTTTTTAGTTTTAAAAGAATTTATTTATGTATCTGAGACAGAGAGAGCATAAGAGACAGAAATCACAAGCAGAAGGAAAGGGTAGAAGGGGAAGAAGACTCCCTGCTGAGCCAAGACCCGAAATCAGAACTTGATTCCAGGACCCTGGGATCCTGCCCTGAGCTGAAAGGCAGATGCTTAAGAGTCTGAGCCACCCAGGAGCCTTTAAATGTCTTTTAAAGGTATTATGACAAATAGCCTGTTACATTATATACTGTCTATTCTAAAGGTTTACATTTGTATGTGGCATTCATAAACATTTATCCACAGTAAATGTATCACTATGTCACATATTCAAGTGACTTCCCTATCCCTATTTCATACATTTGAAGTTAGTATCACAGTTTAAAATGGAAAACAACAAAATTAGCTAACATTCTTTTGTTCATTTTGCTGCTAATAAAAATGAAGGTGATTACATTTCTTATGTTTCTGTACAAATCCAATCATCTCTGTGATAAACAATAAGAAGTTTGAAAAATAACTTTCCAATGAGTGCTCTATAGAAAAGCCAGTCTGATAATTTAGCTAAGATTAGAATTGAGGACACTAAGAAAGAGTGATATTAGATTTTTAATATAGATCATCTCATTCATTGAGCTTGCTTTTATTTTCTTTCATGTTGCTTTCACTGAGCTTCCAAATCACTTGCAATTTTTTCTGTGGTCATCTAGTTAGTCCTCTTTCCTATATTTGTTCTCTTTCTCTTTGTGTTACAAACCCTTTCTTGCTCACATTATCATTCTGAGTATACGTATGTATATGTGTGCATTTTAAATTATAGATTAGCATTTTAGGAAAAACAATGACATACCAAGTAGTGATTCATCATATCCCACATTGAAAGCAATGAGGCTGCTTCAAAAATCAGCGCTTGGGCTGCTTTAATGCTGTGGGTCATTTCACAGCCCGACAAGTAAATCCTACAATAATCCATCTTGCCATGACAGGGAGATACAGCATCTTATATTCTAATAATAATCCAAGAAAATACAACTTTACAACTCAGTGAAAGAGAAAGTACAAAACACTTTCCATTAACCTAGGGCATTAGTTTGCATTGTGTGTTGTATTTACTAACGAATAACAGATTCTTTCATAATTAATCTTTGAGCATTTTTTAATCAATATTCAAAAATATATTGAATTCTTTCTCTGGATTAAGCACTCTGCTTTCACTGATGGAGGAGAAAACAAATACAACAGAAGTGTCTCAAAACGTATTAAATTTGTTGTTCAATCTGTTCTTTTATCTTTCATATAATATTTTTTTTTCTTAAATTTGGCTGTATGTTGGAAATGCTCAAAGTGCTAGAACTTCTGAAGGGAACATAACAATCTTTTCCTTTTTGGTGCTTACTGTCTTGTACAGAAGATACGTTAACCCATGAATTAGGTTTTCCTTAATTGGGTTGAGTACTGTGAGAACAGAGTATAGAACAAATAACTCAATCCAAGGAACTTCAGTTCATTAATACATTTCATTAAGTAAAGCAAATTAATATACCATATTATTTATCTTTATGGGAAATTCTCACATGTGCTTAAAAGCACTTAGCATTAACCGTTTTTTATGAATTTGGTCCAGCTAACTCCTAACATTATCACTAATGCTATTAGCAAAAAATAAAAATGTATATGATCTGCTTTTTATGGTTGGTATTCATGTTTTGTTTTGCTTTGCTTTGTTTGTTTTGTGACTATAAGTGTTAACATTAAAGTTGCAGTTGGAAGGTTTGGTCCCTAAGAAAAAAATTTTACAGGGTACTACTTGGCTGGCTCAGAAAAGCAAGTGACTCTTGCTCTCAGGGTCTTGAGTTTGAGCCCCACATTGGGTAGAGATTATTTAAAATAAATAAACTTTAAGATAAAAATATTAGAAGGTGACTAAATTCATCTGTCTACTTTTAGCTGTCCTATCTTTATTTCTGTTATGGCAAAAAAAAAAAATGGGCCACTTTATAATATGCTTTGTTGATAGCCTTCAAATATGATCTGAGAAGGGAAAAGCTGTCAACTCTTGTTGACTCAACTTAGTTACTTAGCATGGTATCATGGAAACCACATGGTAATTATAGATTATAGGTTCAAATAGGGTGGCCATACTTGCAGGTAGGCACATGATCGTATCTTTTCTGCTCATGTTCATGTTCAGGGTCCAATTAGACTTCAAATAAAAACACACCAAGAAAAGTTTCCCCTATTATTCCTTTTGTTTTAATCCATTAGTCAATTTATTGTCCATTATAAATATGTCAGCATTCACAAAACCCAGATTTATGTCAACTTCTATTATACAAATTCTTCTTCCCAGGCTGGGAGTGGGTTACAGAAAATAATCACAGTTAATCACCCTATATGAACTCATAAACTTTCATGTAGTTAAGTAATGACCAAGTAGCTTCATTCCACTTGAAAACTCATATCCACTAATGGTGATTGCCTTTTCTGTAAAGAACCTTGAAGCTAAATCTGAGCTCTGTAAGAAAGAGTGCCTGGATTAATCAGACATGACTGCCATGACCAAAGGAGACACAATATCAGCCTGCATGCCAAATATTTGACATGCCTCTTCTAATTCTTTCAGGACTATTTCATTATGAAGAGCTACTGATTTACAAAGTGGGGTTTAGGTTTTCATTTGCTTGGAATAAGATTAATAGAAATTATTCTCCATTCTTCTTGAAATAGGTATGTTTACTATATCTTATCTACTCCTATTTTTAATTTTCTAAAACATCTATTGTCTTTTTTTAAAATTTTTATTTATTTATATATGATAGTCACAGAGAGAGAGAGGCAGAGACACACAGGCAGAGGGAAAAGCAGGCTCCATGCACCGGGAGCCCGATGTGGGACTCGATCCCAGGTCTCCAGGATCGCGCCCTGGGCCAAAGGCAGGCGCTAAACCGCTGCGCCACCCAGGGATCCCACATCTATTGTCTTTAAGCACAAATTCCGCCCCCCCAGAATCCATGGGTTCTTTCAACTCTCATTTCCACTGCAATAGTTTTAATAAAAAAACCACAACTGGTTATAAAATAATTTTATGATAATTCTATTTTGTATGACTTCAAGGCATGAGGAAATGAATATTAAGAACATTTCAGCACAAAGTACAATATTACTTGTTAATCTGTTTCTACAAAGAAAAAAATTAAAAAAATATAATCTATACTACTAATCCTATAAGACTGGTATAAAGATCAAATAGGACTATGGAAATGAAAGCACTTTGGAAAGTACATAAATGCAAAGTATGCTATTATTTATTTGACCATCACTGACTGAGGTGAGATGAAGAAATGCTCAGAGAAGTTTCTGAAGGCAGTATTGGTTGGATGGGTGATAAACCAATAGCTATCAAACTTGTCTTGCTAGATTTTTTATATGAGCACAAACCCTGATCTTCACATAAATTTGCACAGTCCCAAAGTATGAGATTGTATTACATAAGATTTTCTCTTCACCTTTATCTCTTACAAGTGCAGTGGAAGGTTTGATTAGATCCAAAGAAGGTCTTGATATACTCTTAACACAAAGAGGAAAATCATGTCCTAGTTACCACCTGCTAAGGGATATTCAGCTCATCCTTGCTTTCCCACCCTAGGCTCACAGCATGCCAAGTATAGCAATCTGCCTATAAATTACACTCTTCCTAAATGTTGTGAACCCACTTATGTTTTCCCTGACTCTTCTAAAACCAACCAAAGGAAAAGGAAAAGGAAAACAATAACAATAACAACAACAACAACACTGGCAAGGTGGCTTTAATTCTCTAAAATGTTCAAAAGGGTATAAAGTTCAATGTCACTTCTAAATCTCATTGGCATTTCTCTAAAGTTTTATGGAAATTATTTAATGGCAATTAACAGGACACTATGTGTGACCATAAGGATGCTTTTAAGAGTATTGAGAAAAATGAGGCAAGGGACCCATAATTGTGGGAGTGTATTGGGAGAGCATGATGGTATTATTACTTAAATATTGGGCATGCACCATTCTCTTTCTTTTATTGAGTTATTCAAGGACATTCTAACCAACCAATGCTTTTCTAATGTGTTTTCCCCTTAGACACAGCCAGTTTTAGGTTTCTATCCATTAACCAGATACTATAAAGTTCTTTGCGCAATTCAAGAGAAACGGAGAATTTTAAAACAAAGTAATAATCTGCTCCAGATGTTTTTATCTAAAAAGTGTTAAAAGAGAATACAGACAAACACTTGCTCTCAGAAGAGTTCAGGTTTGGGTTTTTAATCTGAGGTCCATAGGTAGGCTAAAGGGATTCCACCAATATTCTCAAATTGTAAGCAGGACTGTATGTAAGTGTGTTTGGGTTTTTTCTGTGGGAACAGGAGTCTAGAGCACTCATCAATTTCTTGAAAGAATAAGCCAAAAAAAAAAAAAAAAGAACTAGAACTAAAAATGTATATTCAAATTGTAAAACTGCCTTTCTTTCTTCTATCATCTTTGCTGTAAAACAGACATAACTCCATCTTGCTTCACTTTTAAGAGTTCAGATTAATATTCCAGAATGTGGGTTATATTAGAAGCTAAAATGTGGCACAGGAAATGGGAAATAGAGATGTCACTTATAGGTGACATTTATAGGATTGATGCATGCTGAGATAGGCCTCAGCTTCCTCATCCATAAAGTAGAAAGTTAATTAGAAAACCCTTTGCGGTCCATTTCAATGCAAAATGTCAACAGTTTTTCAAAGAAAGAGAGTTCCCTGGACCTTCTGAATCTGTTCAAAATAAAGCCAGTCTAAGAACACAAAGATATTCCTTTCTCATTGCTACTAAACCTGAGGGACCTAAGGGGCAAAAGAAAAGACACAGAAAGAATTAGATCAATCAAACATTTCTGGGGCATGTTCATTTGGGATATGTTCACTGAGCTTCTTCTATGGCTGATCATTACTTTTATACACTGTATGGTATGGTTCTCAGTCTCAGATGCTGCACTGATTTCCTACTTTAGAAATGATAATAAACAATGCCCTTCAAATATATTATTACTTCAACATTCAATAAATATTTACAGAGTTGTTACAAAAATAAAGAAATAGGGATCCCTGGGTGGCACAGCGGTTTGGCGCCTGCCTTTGGCCCAGGGCGCGATCCTGGAGACCCGGGATCGAATCCCACGTCGGGCTCCCGGTGCATGGAGCCTGCTTCTCCCTCTGCCTGTGTCTCTGCCTCTCTCTCTCTCTCTCTCTGTGACTATCATTAAAAAAATAAAAAATAAAAAAAAAATTTAAAAAATAAAAAAAAAACAAAAATAAAGAAATACAATAATTAAGTAGCATTGCAATTTTGGACACATAGCTTATCTATTAAGTAGTTACTTTTCAGCATCAAAAGAGAACTATGAGATAGGTCTCATGCAAAATTAGGACCATATTTGGCTGACAAACTGAGGCTCAGTGAGGTATACAGAGCTGGAATTTGAGCAAGGTCAGTCTAACTTGAGAGTCCAGTCTTAATCAATAAACTATAGTTTTACTGTCTTACTTAGCCATTATTGATTTGATTTCCTCAGCTAAAAACAAAAAATATAGTAAGAGAAGATGACCACACTGAAATAAAAAATATGAATATTGCAAAAGGATAAGATAAGGGAACTAAGGCTTAAGAAAACTTGTGAAAGAGGAGCAACTTGGAGTTCACTGTGAGTGAAATATGTCAAAAGTGTGATACAGCTGGATGAAAGAAAAGAAGAGAAAAGAAAAAAGAAGAGAAGAGAAGAGAAAGAAAAAGGATGAATGAATAAAGGTACCATCAATCAGAGATGAGAAGTGTTCAGAATGAGAAAAGATGGTGTTTCATTTTAATCTTTCTGAATTAGACCATCCCTGGAATAGTATCTGTTCTATTGTGGGCATCACTTTTACCAACACTAGCAAACTGATGGGAATTGGAAAGGTCCTTAGTAACAATATTTAAATTTAACATTTGGATTTTGTTTTTTTGATAAGAAAAGCAGTGCAGTTGCTAAGAGCATGAGTGATGAAACCTGGCTGCTTGGGTTCAAATCCCGGCCTTCTCACTTTGAGATGTTATTAAATAAGTTATTGTAATTTTCTTTGCCTTACTGCTTCCTCTATCAAATGGGGATGATAGAATGCCATCCTTAAGGATTTCTGGGAGAATTGAGTTCATATATCTAAAGGATTTAGAACATTGTAAGGGCTTTAATGACATTTTAACAAAAGAAGATATTTGAAGACAGACTGTCTAGTGCATAGAAGTGTAGGTTGAGAGGGAATTTACCTCCAGATGGCCAGAAAACAAAAGCATTTATCAGTATAGTTATTTAGAGATTTAAGGGAAACAGTTTTGTGTCTGCTTTGGGCTATATTTGGTTACCTGTCACTCACCAGAGGTATTCAAGCATTCAGCATATCTTAGGGATGAAACATCAGGTAGAGAACATGAAATAGACTACATTATAATTATGTATTTGTTTTTATTAATACTGTTTGGAGAGTAAAATAAGAGATTTAAGCAATACTGAGGTTTACAAAAGTAAAAGTAATGTATCCCCCCTAGTTTATTCTACCCTGTTCCCCAGAAATAATCAGTTTTATTTTCCTCTGGTGATCTCCATGACAATAAGAAATACACAGAAACTACTGGTTTCTGATGATTTATCCATATTCTTCAATATATATTATTTCTCCACTGGGATGGATAAAAGAGTTAATAAACTCATCTTATTTCCTACATCTTTTCCCTTACCCATACTGTTATTATTTTCAGTTATTGTTTTTATTAGTAGTAGTTAATTCTATTTTTAACTTGAAGCAATATACTTCCCCAGGGTTAGAGTGATTTCTTGGGCGATCCATTGTTAACGCTTTCCATCAACTTACCAAGATGTGAAATAAGGAAATTAAGAATTTCTCCTCATCTCTTGTCTGTAATTATAGTGAAGTCTTTGATGTCTTGTTCTAAGCGGATTCTAAAAATTGAAGTACATTAGCAGTATTGAGACTATTGGGATCATGACTTTCCTGGGGTGTTCTGATTTATCTTAGTGTGCTTTTTGTTTTTAATAGTGGTTTCTAGTTAACTTTCTTTTATCTTGTGATCAAAAAAGTAACTACCTAATTATATATATAATCTGCTACGATATTTATCTTTTCCTTAGGTGATGAATCTCTCTTATGTCTTCTTTTAATTTGGACTAGTTGTTTCTTAGGTCTGCTATAGAGCTGGGCAACTAGAAATAAAAATATGTGTTTTATAACGCATGTCTCTTATTTCCTTATTCTTTCTAGGATTGTCTCACTGGAGACTCAAGTATTATTTTTAAAAAGCTAAACTTTCTGAATCACTGAATTCCTGAAATATATATGTCTTGTCCTCACATTTGGTTGCCAGTGTGCCTAAGAACTGAATTCTAGGTTAATAATAATTTTTTAATAATAATTTTAAAAATCTTAATTGGCGGTCTATCTGAAAGATATATATTCTTCTTCCCAGTATTCTTGGTGTTTAGTGTGGACATTTCTTTTATAATTTTACTTTGCCTTATATTCAGTTGGCCTCTTTTTGGTGTGAAGATTGGACTTTCTTACTCACAAATACACTTTTACATGAACTTTCACAAGTGAATTTAAGTCTATTTTTTTCTTGATATTCTCTGTGCAATTTTGCTTTCAAAGTATTGCTAGATTTACACAATGAATGTGGGAAGAGTTGCCTTTACCTTCTTTCCTATTCTTTCCAACAGTTACCAAATTTGGAGTATTCAGTAAATTTAGCTGTAAGACAACCTAATGACTTTTGTGTCTGTGTCAGTGAAGAGGACATGCAGGAAATTGATTTTGGTTTTTTGTTTGTTTTTAAGATTTATTTATTTATTTATCACACACACACAGAGAGAGAGAGAGAGAGAGAGAGAGAGAGGCAGAGACACAGGAGGAGGGAGAAGCAGGCTCCATGCAGGGAGCCTGAAGCGGACTCGATCCCGGAACTCCAGGATCACGCCCTGGGACAAAGGCAGGCGCTAAACCGCTGAGCCACCCAGGGATCCCCAGGAAATTGATTTTTTTAAATTTATTTATGATAGTCATACAGGGAGAGAGAGAGAGGCAGAGACATAGGCGGAGGGAGAAGGAGGCTCCATGCACTGGGAGCCTGACGTGGGATTCGATCCCGGGTCTCCAGGATCACGCCCTGGGCCAAAGGCAGGCGTCAAAGCGCTGCGCCACCCAGAGATCCCAGGAAACTGATTTTGAATAGCACTTTAATTTCTTAAAATATTTACTATCTCTTATAGGGAGCAATTTGACATGTTATAAGGATTTCCTTTTAATTTAATTTTTCAAATTCAGAAGTGTGCATTGGTTTACAGAATCAGTCAAGACATTCAAAAGCAAATATCATATGATTTCACTAATATGTGGAATTTAAGAAACAAAACAGATAAACATAGGGGGAAAACAAAAGAAAGGCAAACCAGAATACAGACTCTCAACTCTAGAGATTAAACTGAGGGTTCCTAGAGGGCAGGTGGGTGAGGGGATGGGTTAAATGGGTGAACGGCATTAAACAGGGCACTTGTGATGAGCACCAAGTGCTGTATGTAAGTGATGAGCCACTAAATTCTATACCTGAAACTAAAACTACATTGTATGTTGCATAACTGGAATTTAAATAAAAACTTGAAAATAAAAAAAGAAAAGAAGAAAATTATCGAAAACTACAGACATGTTATCTTTTAAGTTGTAATTTTGTTTTTATTACATTATATTTATAATTTTATTATTCTACTATATGTTTTATTTTTAAAAATATTTTATTTATTTATTCATGAGAGACACACACACAGAGAGAGAGAGAGAGAGAGAGAGACAGAGAGAGACAGAGACAGGCAGAGGGAGAAGCAGGCTCCCTGCAAAGGAGCCTGATGTGGGACTTGATTCCGGACTCAGGGATCATACCCTGAGCCAAAGGCAGATGCTCAACTGCTGAGCCACCCAGGCATCCTTGCTATATTGTTTTAAAAAATTTATTGAGGCATAGCATCATACAGAAAACTGTAAAAAAAAAAATAATATGGTCTATCTTGAGGAACTTTGATCAAGTGAATACACCTACGAAACTACCCCCCCCCCCCATGAAAGAATATTTTTAGAACCACAAGCCACCTTTGGCATCTCTCTGTTTCCTACCCTCTAACTCTTTCCATAAGATACCTTGCTCTTTAAAAAAAAAAAAAAAAAAAAAGGACACCTTGCTCTTAATCTATAGCACCATCACATTTTTGTGATTTTTGTATGTTTTAAAATCTTGGTCTTTCTTGCTAGTAGTTCTTTACTACTATTTTCTAAGAAAAAAGCTTTTGTCTGTCTTAATATTCTTTAGTATATGATTGTTTTCTGTTTTATGAATTTCAAATCTTACCATTATTAGATCTTCCCTTATACTTTACATGGACTTATTTGCTGTTCTTTTTATAATTTCCTGAGATGTAAATTGATATAATTGATTTTCAGTCTTTCCTCCATAATATTTACATTGTAGGTGATAAATATCCCTCTATAGAGGATTGTCTCTGTATCCCACAAGGTTTGATATATGCATTTCCAATATGACTCAAGAGCAAAATATTTTCCACTTCCAATTTTATTTCTTTCGTGATCTCTGTGTTATTTACAAATGTATCATTTCCAAGCATTTGGGGACTTATTCTTCTTTTCCTCTCTCCTTCTGCCTTTTTGTCCAGAGCCCTTTTTTTTTCTCCTTATCTCCTTCTCCACTACATCATTATCATCACTATTCTGATGATGATTATGTGATTGATTTATAACTTAATTTATGTCCACACAGAGACAATACCGTAAATATTTTCAATGTTTTTATATTTGTTGAGAGTTACTTTACCAGCCAACTGAAGTCTAATTTTTTAAATTCATATTCATATTTAAAAATACACAGTCTGCTATTATTGGTTATTGTGTGGCCTCTGAGAGAGTGTATATTAATTTTGTATTTATATAGTCTCTATTTTACTGAATTGTTTTCTTTTCCTGCAAAAGAGAGTTTCTTTCTTCTCCTAGTGGAAGCAAATAGTCATGCTATGAACTATAAATGGAGAGGGTCATGTGGCAAGAAACAGGCCTCTAACCAATAGCCAATGAGTCAGAGCCCTTATATATAGCCATAAGGAAATGTCACACAGCCAGAAGGAAATGAATTCTGTCAACAACCCGAATGTGCAGATACCTTCCTGCCCAGAAGATAATGAAATGACATGGTGATGGTTAATTTAATATGTCAACTTAAATTGGCCTAAGGGATGCCAAGACAGCTGGCAAAACATTTCTGGGTGTGTCGATGAGAGTACCCTGGGAAGAGATTTGCATTTGGATCACTAGACTAAGTAAAGCAGATAATCTTCACCAGTGCAGATGTGTATCATCTAATTTGTTGAGGGACTGAATAGAACAAAAATGTGGAGGAAGGGCAAATTCTCTCTCTTTGCTGTGACTGGAGGATCCATTTTCTCCTGCCCTTGGACTTAGTCACTCTTGATTCTCCGTCATTCAGACTACGATCAGATCAGGACTTACACCGATAGCTCTCCATTTCTTAGGTCTATAGATTTGAACTAAATTACACCACTGGCCGTTCTGATTCTCTACCTGTGGATAGCATATTGCAGGATCGGTCAGCACTCATAACCATGGGAACCAATTCCTAAAATATGTCTCCTCTCATAAATATATAAGAGGTTAACAGAACTAATATATAGGCTCTATTTCTTTGGAGAACCCTGACTAATAATGACATTTTATTTGAAAGAAAATTCCTATGAACCCCAAAGCCCATATTCAGTGAAATAACATTTCCAGACAAGCAAAAATTAAAGCCATTTTTCTTCATCAGTTTCACTGATGAGGTGAGAACGAAGTTCAGCCAACTTCTGGGTTGTGGCCTAGTGGGAGCCTAAACCAGAGAACCCAGCTAAACCATGCCTGAACTTTTGACCCATGGAAACTGTGAGATAAATGAATGTGTATTATTTTAAGCTGCTGTATTTGTAGTAATTCGTTACACAGTAGTAAAAAATAATACATATTCTATTACATGAAATACACTTTAGTCTAGTAATGATTTTGACCTTAATGTCAACTGTATTTATATTGCAGTAGCTAAATCAGCTTCTTATTGTTGTTCTTAGTATTTATTTGGAATATCATTTTATGTTCTTTTACTTTGAACCACCTGTGCCTCATATTTAAAGTGTAACTTTTTTAAGAAAAATGTTGTTTGTTTTTGTGATGTTTTGTTGTTACTGTTTTACCCAGTAAGACAATTTCATTTTTTATTTGGAGTAGTTAGTCTGCTTATACACACTCCCTATTCAATTTCTATCTTTCTTACCTCTTTTTTGTTTATCTTTCTCTTTTGCTCTGCCTTCTTTTATATAAAATGTTTTTATTTTTTTCCATTTTCCTCTATTCTTGTTACTTATACATTTCTACTCCTCTTTCATTGGCTTCCTAAATACTAAAACATTCTTTTTTAAAAAGATTTTATTTATTTATTTGACACACAGAGAGAGATAGCACAAGCAGGGGGGGAGTGGCAGAGGGAGAGAGAGAAGCAGACTTCCCACTGAGCAGGGAGCATGGAGCTGGATCCCAGGACCCTGGGATCATGACCTGAACTGAAGGCAGATGCTTAACCAACTGAGCCACCTAGGTGCTCCTAAAATATTCATTCTTATATCAATATAGTATAATATAAATTAGTAGTCATTTCTAAGATAGTTGCATTTATCACTCCACTGCCATTTCTGTCATCGTCATTCAATTCTACATATATTTTAAACCTCACTAGATTTTATTAGCATGTTGTACAATTTTCATTTAGATATACCCATGTAGTATTATTTTTTCAATCATATTTATTCCCTCCTCTGTTTCCAGTTTGCTGTGTAGAATAATCTCCTTTTATCTGAATTTTTCTTTCTTTCTCTTCCTCCCTTCCTTCCTTCCTTCCTTCCTTCCTTCCTTCCTTCCTTCCTTCCTTCCTTCCTTCCTTTCCTCCTTTCTTTGCTTTTCCTGTAGAGTAAGATTGATGAAGAAAAGTTGTCATTGTTTTTGTTTGTCTAGAAACATTCTTATTTTAGTGAATATGGATTTTGGGGTTTCTTTCAATGTCAGGTCATTTCTTTCAGATAAAGGTGCTATTTTATTATCTTCTGACTTCCATCTTTTATGTTGAAAAGTCAGTTCTTAGCTTTAGTATTGCTTTTTAAAAAGTCACAGGTTATTTTTTCTCTGTCTGTATTAAAGATTGCTTCTGAGGAGTCACTTCTGGCAGTGTCAGTGGCCTGAACTTGGGTGCTGTGGTGGAGGAAAAATGGAGACAATTCTGGAGCAGCAGTGGCAGTATCATAAGGAAAAGGAATGGCTCATGGATGTCATTGCCAAAGAGATGCTCACTAAGAAGTCCATGCTCTGGGACCAGATCAATTCTGACCACCACACACGGACCATGCAAGATAAGTATATGGAAGTGAGTGGGAACATGTGGAATTTGTATGATGATAAGGATCGGTTACAAAAGCAGAAACTCAATGCCATTTCAGGGCCCAATGAATTTGCTGAATTTTATAGTAGACCCCAGCAAATAAAATAATTCCATCGGAAACTCCCAAATGAGATCTGTGTGCCAATGTCAGTGGAATTTGAGGAGCTTCTGAAGGCTCGAGAGAATCCAAGTGAAGAGGCGCAAAACTTGGTGGAGTTTACAGATGGAGAGGAATATCATCATTACCTTGACCTCCGTGACTGTTACTTCAAATACATTAATCTGAAGGCCTCAGAGAAGCTGGATTATATTATCTATCTGTCCATCTTTGACCAGTTATTTGATATTCCTAAAGAGAGGAAGAATGCTGAATATAAGAGATACCTGGAGATGCTGCTTGAGTACCTTCAAGATTACACAGATCGAGTCAAGCCCCTCCAAGATCAGAACAAACTTTTTGGGAAGATTCAAAATGAATTTGAGAAGAAGTAGGAGAATGGTACTTTTCCTGGATGGCCGAAAGAGATAAGCAGTGCTCTGACCCATGCTGGAGCCCATCTTGACCTGTCTGCATTCTTCTTGGGAGGAGTTGGCCTCCCTGGATCTGGACAGATTGAAATCTGCACTCTTAGCTCTAGGCTTGAAGTGCAGTGGGACCCTAGAAGAGCGAGCCCAGAGGCTCTTCAGCACCAAAGGAAAGTCCCTGGAGTCACTTGACACCTCCCTGTTTGCCAAAAATCCCAAGTCAAAATGCATCAAGTGAGACACTGAGAGGAACAGAGACATTGCGTTCCTAGAAGCCCAGATCTATGAATATGTAGGAATTCTTGGGGAACAGCAGCATCTCATGCATGAAAATGTACAACGCAAGCAGGCGAGGACAGGGGAGGAATGAGAAGAAGAGGAAGAGCAGATCAGTGAGAGTGAAAGTGAAGATGAGGAGAATGAGATCATTTACAATCCCAAAAACCTGCCCCTCGGCTGGGATGGCAAACCTGGCTGTATAAGCTTCATGATCTAAATATCAAGTATAATTGTGAGATTTGTGGAAATTACACATACTGAGGCCCCAAGACCTTCCAGCAGCACTTTGCTGAGTGGCGTGATGCCCACGGCATGAGGTATTTGGGCATCCCAAACACTGCCCACTTTGCTAACATGACACAGATCGAAGATGCTGTCTCCTTGTGGGCCAAGCTGAAACTGCAGAAGGCATCAGAGCGATGGCAGCCTGACACCGAGGAAGATATGAGGACTCCAGTGGGAACGTTGTGAATAAGAACACCTATGAGGACCTGAAGAGACAAGGACAGCTCTGGTGTTCAGGGATGTATCTCAGCTTCTCGGCTTGCCCGGGCTTACCTGAAATCTTCTTTTTCTATTTCTCCCAACCAAATGCTCCTTAAAGACTCCTACTTAGTCTTAAGGTCTAGTGTGCGTCTTGTGAAAACCAAGACATGCTGGCAGATTGCAGGGTTGAGATGTGTTTTATCTTTGTTTATATTAAAAGATTCTGTCAGAAAATAAACCCAGTCCTTCTTCTGAAAAAGAGAGAGAGAGAGAGAGAGAGAGAGAGAGAATGCTTCTTTAGGGGTGCCTGTTTGGCTCATTCAGCTCCTGCTTCTTGGTTTCTGCTCAAGTCATGATCTCAGGGACTGAGATCAAGCCTCTAGTCAGGCTCAGTGCTCAGCATGAAGTCTGCTGGAGATTCTTTCCCTCTACCTCTCCCTCTCCCTAGCCCTCCCCTGTTTTCTCTCTCTCAAATGAATAAATTAATTAAATATTTTTTAAAAATGAATGCTTCTTTAATTTTAAGAAGTGTTAAGTGATATGCCTTTTGTTATTTACTCTCTATTTTTCTGCTTGGGGTCCTAGCATCTTATGAATCTGTTAGTTGATATATTTCATTAGTTTTAGAAAATTAAGGCCATTGGTCGATTGTTACTTTTATTATTCTTTCTCATCTGCTTCCTCTGAGGCTCAAATGGCATGTGTGTTAAATGTGTTCACTCTATCTCAGATGTCTCACACCTGCTTTATGTATCTTCCATTATTTTTGCTTTCCATGTCAAGTCTACAGATTTTCTGGTGAATTCTATTTCAGTTCAATTATTCCTTCTACTCTTTGCAGGTAAATTCATTTATTCAGTTCTTTCTTTCATTTTGTTTTGTTTTCACTTTTATGGTTTCCACTTGGATCTTTTCATATAGAGTCTGGTTCTAAGTGAATTCCTTTATTTTATCATTTATTTTCTTGAAGTAATAACAGTTGTTTTATTAAAATTTGATAACTATATTGTCTATATCACTTGTATTTCTATTTGTGCTTATTCTTACCCTCAATTGTATTCATTAATTCATGCATGCATGCATATATGCATATACCTACATTCACTCATTCAGTATGCCTAGTGATTTTTAATGTCAGATAGTGTGTGTAAAAATTATAAATGTTAAGGATGATTTTTTTTCTTCCTTTAGAGAGGATTCACTCTATTATCTGGCAGGTAGCAGATGGATAGATTACCTGAGTCTAGTCAAGAACTGGGAAGACTAAAACATATGGCCATGTTTGCAAGTCTTGTTTCTAATATGAGAGTGTAACTCTCTAGATGTTTTAAATGTGAACGTGAAGAATTTAATGGGATTCCTCTACTTGGTAGATAATGAATTTTGATTTTTCTGTGTGCAGTACCATAGGGCTGCCATAAAGTCTACTTTGATATTTAGCCACTTTGGGCATGACTCTTTAACATTTTGCCTTGTGGAGCTTAAAAAATCAGTAAATGCCTCAATATGAAAATGTGTGTCAAATGTTGAGCTAACTTCTTTGTTCTATAAGAAGATATTGGTTACCTTCATATCTCTGAATTCTAATTTTTGTCTCCAAGCCCTAGAATACTTGACAACATTTTAATTGCCTCTTAGAAGCTGTCTGTTTTCTTCTTTGTCAACCATGCACCAAAAGTAGGTAAATGCTCCCAAAGGAAAAGCAGTGTGCAGAGAGTTGAGCTCAACTCAATGAGCTTCCATTTTCTCCAGGGTCTGGTCCCTCATATCTTTCCTGCTTTAGCAGCATTTCTGTGCTTTCTGAAAGATTCATTTCTATATTTTATAGCACTTTTCTAGTTGTTTCCATTGGGAGAACTCATATGCCACAAACTATATCATCATAGCTGGAAGAACTCACCTCAAAAAGTATTTCTAGTTTCATTTTTTAAAGATTTTATTTATTTATTTGGGAGAGAGAGAGAGAAAGAGAGAGAGCACACGTGGGGAGTAGGAAGAGAGAGGAAGAAGCAGACTCCTTGCTGAGCACAGAACCCAAAGTGGGTCTTGATGCCAGGACCCTGAGATCACGACCTGAGCTGAGGGCAGATGCTTAACCAACCGAGACACTCAGGCTCCCCTCTAATTTCAAAAACTATTTCTGGTTCTACAACTTCTTTAATTTCACAATAGTCTGCTCTTTTTTTTTTAGATAGACAATATGATCTTGATCTTGCTGAAGATACTATAATCTTAAATTCTCTTCTTTTTGTTACATAGTATCTGTTTGCTTTTATATTAATTGTCTTTGGTATTCATTACCTTTTAGTTTCATCCTTCAAATATTTATTAATATCTAGGTTCATCACTTATGTCTATTTTTGTGGGTAACTAATAGAGGTTTGTTTAAACAGTTGTGCAGGTCTATTTACCTAAAAGACCTCTTTACTGAGTGGAAAAGGTTACTGTGGTCTCTGGGTAATTGGAAAGTCTGATCCACTGGCAGAATTTTGTTTATGGTGAGTGGTTGACTATGGAGCCAAAAGATTAAATTAAGACTCCTGTAATTGCCAACTAAGAATTATTTTTTCTCTAAGTGAAGTGCTTCAATATATTTTGCTCTTAGTTGAAGCTCCCATTATTTCTTCTCTGAATCTTTTTGTAGATTTGAGTTATTATGGCTCACTTTTCTCTCAACAGCTCCATTACATACACAGTGGATTGTTCCCAGGAAAATAATTTACTTTGCTTGGAGAGCACTCTCTTTAGGTCACCAGTCAGAAACAAATTTTCTAGTCAGAGGAAAGAATTGTCTTCCTAGTTATAGAGGACATTCTATAGGACAACCTGCAGGTAATTCTCCAGGAAACCACCCTAAGAAGTTTCCATCAGTCCTCTTTTATATCTACTCATTTTTATTTGGATGCTTTTTAGGGATCCACCTAATGGAATCATCTCTTGATTATATATTCTCCCTCGTTTTTTTTCATCCATGTAAACTCATCTGTTTTGTTCTTCTAAGTTACATCATCAGTGTAATCATCTAAGTTACATCAGTTACAAAATTCAATTTGGTTCAACAATTTTCACCTCTTGTTTTTATGGTTACTCCAGACATTAAGAATAGATTATTAGTGGCATCTACATTTAAGTTAGGGAAAAACAGATACTGTGCATTTTAAATTTTTGATTTCTAAATAATATATATTTAACATTAAATGAATTCATGACAATATGGATTTTATAAAGTTATATAAAATATATAAGAATACTATTAAAGTATCACCTAGACTATTTGTTTATGCCTAGCTCTACTAAAAATTCATAGATGAGATCACCATAAATTTATGTCACTAAGCTAGAGTTATAGTATTTCCATACTTTGAAGTCTTGTGATTATGTGTCATAGCATATATGTAAGTACAACCCATTTACTGTGATGGATAATTTCCTAATTTTATTTAAGGCATTACTAAAATTTATAGATGCCTTGCTTTTCATGTATCCCATCAATGTACACAGTTTATTATATTTACTTTGTACAAAATATATACTTAAATCCTTTTTTTATAGCATATTCATTTTTTTCTGCTGTTTATTCACTTCATTTTCATTGCCAAGTTAATTAAATGAGTTACACATAATTGACTTTGGCTTTCAATGAGAATTAAGGAAACATTTAAGGAAAAAGTTCGTAAAATAACAAACTACTTTTAAGAAGTGTGCTATAATCAGAGTATGCTGGAAAAACAATAATACATTTTACAAAGAGAGCTGTAAAATATGTAACAAAGCAACAAAGCCCCATTGTTATTTTGATTTGTAAATATATTTAATGTATTACAAAAATCTACAAATGTCTAATAAATGCAGAATATTCTGCAAAGTGATACGGAAGGACTGAGAAGTTTTCAAAAATTTTTTAAAAATTAAAAAATCTCCCTTTCTTTCTCTCTCTCTTTTACTTCTTTTTCTTTTGTCAGTTTTATTGAGATATAATTGACATATGCCCCTCCTACTCCCTCCCTATAGAAAGTGCTAGATTAGGTGCTAGAGAAGGAAGATGTGTAAGCTAAAGGACAGAAAAGTAAATATGCAACCTGAGTTATATTGGGTTAATGTATAAGGATTTCAGTAGAGATGAACAGAGGGTCCTAAGAGTGGCACATAGCAGAGATACCTAGCATGGTCCAGAAAGCCAGAGTGGGTTTCTCAGAGAAGGTGAGATATAAGGAGGGAGCTTATACCACCCAGGGCTATGAAGAAATGTACACAGAATCCCATAACTCATTTTGTCCTTCAGCTCTTCTTGTATTTCTAATCCCCTCACAGGACTTTCCTGATATTTTATTTATTATTTATTTATTTATTTATTTATTTATTTATTTATTTATATTTTTAATCACTATTGGGTAATTGCACTAGGACCAGGTGACTCCATTTCATATGAATGCTTCCTTACGTCATCCATGCCCTCCTTGTCCCTGAGGGTTCAACCTGAGAAACAAAAACACAAGGAGTGATAGAGTATAAGGGATTCCTTATGGGGCTCTGATATATACAATTGTGGGGCTGACTAAACAGGTGTAGGAGCCAAGAGCAGACCACCTCAAGATGGGTCATTTTGGCATAAACATTATTTTGAGTTAAAAGAAATCAAAACTCAAAAGGTTCAGAATAAACCTTTTTAATCCCCCTCAGCTGCCTGCCTGTACCAAGAAGAGAGCTATTAACAGATATTCCTCTTTACCTGAGAAACTTATCTGCATCATAGGGCTATTTGTGCTGTCCAAACTTCTCACTTTGGTGCTCATGGTCTTCCTCCCCTTTGTATCTTTACATCCCTTCCCCTCTCCTTAGGTCTTATAAGACTAATGTTGCCTCACTGTCTCTGGAATTTTATATATATATGGATTCCCTATAGGGATGAAAGTAAATTTGATTTTCTCCTGTTACTCTGTTTCACGTCAACTTGATTTTTAGTCCAACTAAAAGGGCAGAGGAAATTCTTCCTCCCCAACATAATTTGTGTGTGCCTATTGCTTCTGTGTCTCCTGCCAAAATTAAACGGGCAGAGTAAGTGGTCAGGCAGGAATAGTGAAAGAAAAGTAGTGGGGATCAAGGACAAACTGGCACAGAACAATGAGGATAGCTGGAATCTGAGTCTCTCTCTCACCATTGTCAAAGACTCCAACCATAGTGCTACAGGGGGCCTACAAGAGGGGCTGGTTTTCTGTGTCATAAAGGTAAATGCATTGACCCAGGAGTTGGAAATGTTAGAGGAGAGGTGATGGTGGGAGGAGCTACAGGCTTGGCTGATGTTCCAGGGGCTGTATTCAGTGGCTCAGGATTTTGGAGAAGAATGTATGGCTGGTGCTCAAGAACTAAGGGCAGGGCCTCCCATGTCAACCATGGGAGCCTCAGGTCAGTAACGGTATGTGTGAACTGAGTGCACGCCTGCCCTGCTCTGACTACCAGAGCAACAAAGAATGTGTCTGATGCTCTTCTCCTGCCTTCCAAATCTGCATAACTTGTCTGTTCGTGGCCAGTACTATGCAGGAAAAAGAGTTCTGGGAAACATAGCCCAGGTTTACTACCTTGGCTCTGCTCCACCAGCGCCACTTAAAATCTTCCTTTCACCTTAACCCTGAGTCCAAACTCACACTCCTTCGCAGCTACAGCAAAGTTTTATTTTGCTGTCTTATGTCTCAAGGTCCAATCTGATTCTTCTCACAGTTGGTTGTCTCTCATCACGGATAAGGGAGAGATGAAATTACCCTACAGGATCTCAGTTCTGATTGTCTCCTGACCATGGCTGTATCTCTTCTCCTCTTTGAATCTTAGTTGCTGTAGAATGTGGAGAACAATGGAGCATCCCCTGGCCATGATGAGGACTAAGTGGGATGTTGCTGTAAAGTATTGAGAACATAGTACCTGGCAAATATGAAGTGTTCTTTGCATGTTAGCTCGGTGGCAGTATTGGGATAGTATAATAGCAGATAACCTTGCCTCCTACCTTATTGAGTTTCTTTAAAATTTCTCCAACCACCTCATGGAAAGAAATGTTCCTCTTTATTTCTAAAGGGAACTCTTTGTTTTGTTTTCTAAGTCTCAATCTGCTACCTTTATTAGCTGATCTCTTCTACAAATGTTGAGTTATTGTGTATTATAAGGCCAAGTAGGGAAATTACATTGCTGAATGGAACAAATTCCCTCTCATGGAGCTTAGAGATAACCAAGAAAGCAGGATAGTTTCCTATTTTGATAAGTTCTATGAAGTAAACAGATGATACTCTGTGATAGGGTATGATTCGTGGGCAGACAGCTTCAGAGAGTATTATCAGAAAAGATCTTTTAGAGAAGAAAACATTTGAAATGAGACTTGAGACATGAAAATCATCATGCTAAGAACCACTTGCAAATACATTTTGGGTCTCTCCTGCCTTGAGCAAGTTCAGAGGCACCAGTGAGGCATCAGATATGGTGGGAAGGGCACGAACCTTGCAGTGATGATGGAATCAAACATTGTTTTGGAGGGAAGGAAGGAAGGCTCATTCTATCAATTGTCACTGCTCTTACTAGTGTTTTCAAATTCTCTGTTTGCACTAGATGTTGCACTTTATCATGTAATTATGGTAAAGTCTTTCATTTCAATTACTTAATTAAAATACTTGCTTCTGCTGTCTTCAAACTACTATGTTAGGCGGAAGAGCAGGGTCTCCAAGTCACCTGTCCTCAACAAATTACCTAGAAAACCATCCAATCATCCTGAAAATCTACGAATTCGGCCTGAGATTTAAAGAGAGACCAGCTGGAACGCTACAGTGAGAAGAGTTCGCGCTTCTATCAAGGTAGGAAGACGGGAAAAAAGAAATAAAGGAACAAAAGGCCTCCGAGGGGGAGGGGCCGCGAGGAGCCGGGCTGAGGCCGGGGCGAGTGTCCCCAGGACAGGAGAGCCCCGTCCCGGAGGAGCAGGAGCTGCACCAACCTTCCCCGGGGAAAGGCCTCCCGGGGAATTGGAGCAGGATCCCCAGAAAGGCGGGGATGCCCTCGGCTCCCTGGGACACTAACAGGCACCTGCGCCCCGGGAGATGCCCCGAGCTCCCTAAGGGCTGCAGCGCTCGGCGGGACCCGGAGCAGCTCCGAGGGGCTCGGGCGGCGGCTCCGCGGAGGGGGCTGCGGGGCTCCGGGAACAGCTCGGCGGCAGCGGCTCGGGCGGAGGAAGAAGCTCCGCGGAGGGGGCTGCGCGGCTCCGGGAACAGCTCGGAGGGGCTCAGGCGGTGGCTCCGCGGAGGGGGCTGCACCGCCGGGAGCGCGAATCCAACAGCGCAGGCCCCAGAGCACAGGGCGCCGGGACACAGCCCAGGATCCGGCCTCCCCAGGGTCAGGCAGAGGCCGGGAGGGCCCAGGACAGCAAGGACGCTCCTGCCTGGAACTGAGCAGATCAGCGGCCCCGCCCAGGAGCCTCCAGGCCCTGCAGACGGAGAGCCCCGGAGCTACTGCGGGAGCTGACTCCAGGGTCCCAGAGCTGCCCCCGCCACTGTGGCTTCCTCCCGGGGCCTCACGGGGTGAACAACCCCCACTGAGCCCTGCACCAGGCAGGGGCAGAGCAGCTCCCCCAAGTGCTAACACCTGAGAATCAGCACAGCAGGCCCCTCCCCCAGAAGACCAGCTAGAGGGACAAGTTCCAAGGGAAGTCAAGGGACTTAAAGAACACAGAATCGGAAGATACTTCCCCGTGTTTTTTTTGTTTTTGTTTTTTTTTTTGTTTTGTTTTGTGCTTTTTTTTTCCTCTCTCTTTCTTCTTGATTTCTGATTGCTTCCCCCACCGCCGCTTTTTTTTTCTTTTTTCTCCTTTCTTTCTTTTTCTTTCTTTTTCTTCTCTTTTTCCCCCCTTTTTTTTCTTCTTTCTCTTTTTTCTTTTTCTCTTTTCTTTCCTTCTCTCTCTTTTTCTCCTTTTCCCAATACAACTTGTTTTTGGCCACTCTGCACTGAGCAAAATGACTAGAAGGAAAACCTCACCTCAAAAAAAAAGAATCAGAAACAGCCCACTCTCCCACAGAGTTACAAAATATGGATTACAATTCAATGTCAGAAAGCCAATTCAGAAGCACTATTTTACAGCTACTGGTGGCTCTAGAAAAAACCATAAAGGACTCAAGAGACTTCATGACTGCAGAATTTAGATCCAATCAGGCAGAAATTAAAAATCAATTAAATGAGATGCAATCCAAGCTAGAGTCCTAACGACAAGGGTTAACGAGGTGGAAGAACGAGTGAGTGACATAGAAGACAAGTTGATGGCAAAGAGGGAAACTGAGGAAAAAAGAGACAAGCAATTAAAAGATCATGAGGATAGATTAAGGGAAATAAATGACAGCCTGAGGAAGAAAAAACTACGTTTAATTGGGGTTCCTGAGGGCGCCGAAAGGGACAGAGGGCCAGAATATATATTTGAACAAATCCTAGCTGAAAACTTTCCTAATCTGGGAAGGGAAACAGGCATTCAGATCCAGGAAATAGAGAGATCCCCCCCTAAAATCAACAAAAACCATTCAACACCTCGACATTTAATAGTGAAGCTTGCAAATTCCAAAGATAAGGAGAAGATCCTTAAAGCAGCAAGAGAAAAAAAGTCCCTGACTTTTATGGGGAGGAATATTAGGGTAACAGCAGACCTCTCCACAGAGACCTGGCAGGCCAGAAAGGGCTGGCAGGATATATTCAGGGTCCTAAATGAAAAGAACATGCAACCAAGAATACTTTACCCAGCAAGGCTTTCATTCAAAATGGAAGGAGAGATAAAGAGCTTCCAAGACAGGCAGGAACTGAAAGAATATGTAACCTCCAAACCAGCTCTGCAAGAAATTTTAAGGGGGACTCTTAAAATTCCCCTTTAAGAAGAAGTTCAGTGGAACAATCCACAAAAACAAGGACTGAATAGATATGATGACACTAAACTCATATCTATCAATAGTAACTCTGAACGTGAACGGGCTTAATGACCCCATCAAAAGGCGCAGGGTTTCAGACTGGATAAAAAAGCAGGACCCATCTATTTACTGTCTACAAGAGACTCATTTTAGACAGAAGGACACCTACAACCTGAAAATAAAAGGTTGGAGAACCATTTACCATTCAAATGGTCCTCAAAAGAAAGCAGGGGTTGCCATCCTTATATCAGATAAATTAAAATTTACCCCAAAGACTATAGTGAGAGATGAAGAGGGACACTATCTCATACTCAAAGGATCTATCCAACAAGAGGACTTAACAATCCTCAATATATATGCCCCGAATGTGGGAGCTGCCAAATATTTAAACCAATTAATAACCAAACTCAAGAAATACCTTGATAATGATACACTTATACTTGGTGACTTCAATCTAGCTCTTTCTACCCTGGATAGGTCTTCTAAGCACAAGATCTCCAAAGAAACGAGAGCTTTAAATGATACACTGGACCAGGTGGATTTCACAGATATCTACAGAACTTTACATCCAAACTCAACTGAATACACATTCTTCTCAAGTGCACATGGAACTTTCTCCAGAATAGACCACATACTGGGTCACAAATCGGGTCTGAACCGATACCAAAAGATCAGGATAGTCCCCTGTATATTCTCAGACCATAATGCCTTGAAATTAGAACTTAATCACAACAAGAAGTTTGAAAGGACCACAAACACGTGGAGGTTAAGGACCATCCTGCTAAAAGATGAAAAGGTCAACCAGGAAATTAAGGAAGAATTAAAAAGATTCATGGAAACTAATGAGAATGAAGATACAACCGTTCAAAATCTTTGGGATGCAGCAAAAGCAGTCCTGAGGGGGAAATACATGGCAATACAAGCATCCATTCAAAAACTGGAAAGATCTCAAATTCAAAAGCTCACCTTACACATAAAGGAACTAGAGAAAAAGCAACAAATAGACCCCACCCCCAGCAGAAGAAGAGAGTTAATTAAAATTCGAGCAGAACTCAATGATATCGAGACCAAAAGAACTGTGGAACAGATCAACAGAACCAGGAGTTGGTTCTTTGAAAGAATTAATAAGATAGATAAACCATTAGCCAACCTTATTAAAAAGAAGAGAGAGAAGACTCAAATTAATAAAATCATGAATGAGAAAGGGGACATCACTACCAACACCAAGGAAATACAAACGATTTTAAAAACATATTATGAACAGCTGTACGCCAATAAATTAGGAAATCTAGAAGAAATGGACGCATTCCTGGAAAGCCACAAACTACCAAAACTGGAACAGGAAGAAATAGAAAACCTGAACAGGCCAATAACCAGGGAGGAAATTGAAGCAGTCATCAAAAACCTCCCAAGACACAAGAGTCCAGGGCCAGATGGCTTCCCAGGGGAATTCTATCAAACGTTTAAAGAAGAAATCATACCTATTCTACTAAAGCTGTTTGGAAAGATAGAAAGAGATGGAGTACTTCCAAATTCATTCTATGAGGCCAGCATCACCTTATTTCTGAAACCAGACAAAGACCCCACCAAAAAGGAGAATTACAGACCAATATCCCTGATGAACATGGATGCAAAAATTCTCAACAAGATACTAGCCAATAGGATCCAACAACACATTAAGAAAATTATTCACCATGACCAAGTAGGATTTATCCCTGGGACACAAGCCTGGTTCAACACTCGTAAAACATCAATGTGATTCATCATATCAGCAAGAGAAAAACCAAGAACCATATGATCCTCTCATTAGATGCAGAGAAAGCATTTGACAAAATACAGCATCCATTCCTGATCAAAACCCTTCAGAGTGTTGGGATAGAGGGAACTTTCCTCGACATCTTAAAAGCCATTTACGAAAAGCCCACAGCAAATATCATTCTCAATGGGGAAGCACTGGGAGCCTTTCCCCTAAGATCAGGAACAAGACAGGGATGTCCACTCTCACCACTGCTGTTCAACATAGTTCTGGAAGTCCTCGCCTCAGCCATCAGACAACAAAAAGAAATTAAAGGCATTCAAATTGGCAAAGAAGAAGTCAAACTCTCCCTCTTCGCTGATGACATGATACTCTACATAGAAAACCCAAAAGCCTCCACCCCAAGATTGCTAGAACTCATACAGCAATTTGGTAGCGTGGCAGGATACAAAATCAATGCCCAGAAATCAATGGCATTTCTATACACTAACAATGAGACTGAAGAAAGAGAAATTAAGGAGTCAATCCCATTTACAATTGCACCCAAAAGCATAAGATACCTAGGAATAAACCTAACCAAAGAGGTGAAGGATCTATACCCTAAAAACTATAGAACACTTCTGAAAGAAATTGAGGAAGACACAAAGAGATGGAAAAATATTCCATGTTCATGGATTGGCAGAATTAATATTGTGAAAATGTCAATGTTACCCAGGGCAATTTATACGTTTAATGCAATCCCTATCAAAATACCATGGACTTTCTTCAGAGAGTTAGAACAAATTATTTTAAGATTTGTGTGGAATCAGAAAAGACCCCGAATAGCCAGGGGAATTTTAAAAAAGAAAACCATAGCTGGGGGCATCACAATGCCAGATTTCAGGTTGTACTACAAAGCTGTGGTCATCAAGACAGTGTGGTACTGGCACAAAAACAGACACATAGATCAATGGAACAGAATAGAGAACCCAGAAGTGGACCCTGAAATGTACGGTCATCTAATATTTGATAAAGGAGGAAAGACTATCCATTGGAAGAAAGACAGTCTCTTCAATAAATGGTGCTGGGAAAATTGGACATCCACATGCAGAAGAATGAAACTAGACCACTCTCTTTCACCATACACAAAGATAAACTCAAAATGGATGAGAGATCTAAATGTGAGACAAGATTCCATCAAAATCCTAGAGGAGAACACAGGCAACACCCTTTTTGAACTCAGCCACAGTAACTTCTTGCAAGATACATCCACAAAGGCAAAAGAAACAAAAGCAAAAATGAACTATTGGGACTTCATCAAGATAAGAAGTTTTTGCACAGCAAAGGATACAGTCAGCAAAACTAAAAGACAACCTACAGAATGGGAGAAGATATTTGCAAATGACATATCAGATAAAGGGCCAGTTTCCAAAATCTATAAAGAACTTATTAAACTCAACACCAAAGAAACAAACAATCCAATCATGAAATGGGCAAAAGACATGAACAGAAATCTCACAGAGGAAGACATGGACATGGCCAACATGCACATGAGAAAATGCTCTGCATCACTTGCCATCAGGGAAATACAAATCAAAACCACAATGAGATACCACCTCACACCAGTGAGAATGGGGAAAATTAACAAGGCAGGAAACAACAAATGTTGGAGAGGATGCGGAGAAAAGGGAACCCTCTTACACTGTTGGTGGGAATGTGAACTGGTGCAGCCACTCTGGAAAACTGTGTGGAGGTTCCTCAAAGAGTTAAAAATAGACCTGCCCTACGACCCAGCAATTGCACTGCTGGGGATTTACCCCAAAGATTCAGATGCAATGAAACGTCTGGACACCTGCACCCCGATGTTTCTATCAGCAATGGCCACAATAGCCAAACTGTGGAAGGAGCCTCGGTGTCCATCGAAAGATGAATGGATAAAGAAGATGTGGTTTATGTATACAATGGAATATTACTCAGCAATTAGAAACGACAAATACCCATCATTTGCTTCAACGTGGATGGAACTGGAGGGTATTATGCTGAGTGAAATAAGTCAATCGGAGAAGGACAAACAGTGTATGTTCTCATTCATTTGGGGAATATGAATAATAGTGAAAGGGAATATAAAGGAAGGGAAAAGAAATGTTGGGAAATATCAGGAAGGGAGACAGAACATAAAGACTCCTAACTCGGGGAAATGAACTAGGGGTGGTGGAAGGGGAGGAGGGCGGGTGTTGGAGGGGAATGGGTGACGGGCACTGAGGTGGACACTTGATGGGATGAGCACTGGGTGTTTTTCTGTATGTTGGTAAATTGAACACCAATAAAAGTTAATTAAAAAAAAAAACTACTATGTTAGTTCTCCCATTTCTTTTGAGGCCAGAGTTTTCAAAAGAAGTTTATAGCTGTTACTTAATTCTACTTATTGTTTAATCCATGGGGACTGGGGACATTACCCTTATTGATCTACTGAATGAACTTTCTTGAAATGAGCCTTCACTTTCTATAGCCAATGGGAATGCCTTGGTGGCTTTACTTTTCCATTTCTTTAGCCTTTGGACTCCACTATGTGGTTTTTCTGACAGCAAGTTCTAGTCTTTTACCTTTCTGGCACCACTGCTCTATCTCCTTCCAATCAACTTCTTGCTCCTATAGAAATTTACAAGGGCTCTGTTCTTAGTCAATTTTCCTACCCTTTTCCTACGTCTTTATATGTCTGTATCATCTAATCCTTTGGCTTCAACTGTTCTTTGTGCCTGAATAATCACAAATCTGGACCTCTAGTCCTGATAATTCTCTTGCATTGTCATGTTTTACTTCTAAGAACCTACCGGCTAGCTCTACCTTGATGTCACTCAGACACTGCCAACTACTGCACCAAAAATAGATCATTATCTCTTCATAAAGAATCTATCTGGGTTCCTTATTTTTATTTATAGTGATTTTGCCATTTGTAGATATATGGCTATTTTTAACTTCTTTCTTCTCTTTCTTCTCCATTCCTCACTGTCCTCTTATCAGATTTCCTTATAAGTTTTGAAGAAAACAGAGAAACCATCTTGAATTCCCTTCCATATCTTTCTTCCACCAAGTTCTCAGACTTTCCCTTATTGTGCTCACCTTTTCTTCTTCCACTTGGTACAACCTCTCTGAAATTTATAAATACAAAAAGGTTCTTACCTCCCCCATATAACAAAAACAATAATAAATTTCAAAGAAACAAAATAAATCCTTCCTTTGAGCCTACATTCCTCTTTTGCATCTACATTATTTCTCAGCTTTTGCTTAGAGCTGAACTTATAGAAATAGTACTCTCTCTAAATAAAAAATAAATAAATAAATAAAATTAAATTAAAGAAAAATGTCTCCAGTTCTTTACTTCCATTCACCCCTAATCTTCTTATATTCTGGCTTTTGTCTTAAACACTCCTGAAACTACTTTATCAAAACTCAATGATCTTCATGTGATTGGTTATAAGGATTATTCTGATCTTATCTTATTGATTCTCTTAGACACACTCAACATGTTTGACTCATTTTGTCATTGGAGCCTTCTCCCCTTTTTGTTTCTGGGGAACTCCTTTGATTTTTTTGGTTTTCCCACTCTCACTTTAGTGGATGCTCTTTAGAATTTAACAGTTACTATTACTATTATTTTTTAATGATCTGGAAGTTTAGCACTTAACCATGCAATAAGAAAAAAAAGAATATATGCTCATCAAAGGTTAACATAAGATTTCTAAGTCTATGATCTATTTTCCTCCATACAGCAGAGGTTCAAATGAAAAGTCTTTCCTGAATTGATATTCAGTCAAGGGAATGACTGAAATGCTCAACTTGGGGCATTAATTCTTAAACTGTGTGATAGAATGGAAGAGTCATGTAAGGCAGAGGCAGTACATGGAAAAGTCCTTGATACCTTCAAAATATAAGCAAAGATATGAGTATGAAGAAATTCTGAAAGCTCTCTGGACAGTTTGCTTGCATTCAGTAGTCAGCAGTATTGTTGCGCTTAGTTTTTTTTCCTTTGGGTATCTTCTCACTTTCTTTTATTAACTCATACATTGTAAATATTTCTGAGCTCCTTATATGATAAAAGCCTCAAAGAAAAATAACCAATCTCTGTTTGACATAAAGTTGGCAGCGATTCATTTTCCATTTCCCTCTAAAGCCTTTCCAGTGTAGAAGTTATGTCACTACAAAAGTAGGTTTCTTTGTGACTTGCTATGATGATTTTATCTCTCCATTAATTTCTGGTTTTACGTTAATTTTAATTGAATTTTAATTTTTTATTAATTTTCAGTTTTAATGGCACAAATTCATTTTGTTGCATTGATTTGGTTTTCTACCTGACAGTATATAATGAGAGGAGCCAATGGGGGTAGAATTTTTGCTTAAGTTCACATTTTAACAAATATCTGTTTGGTTCCTCTGAATCTCCGTTTTTCAATTTTTCTATCCCATTAAAATTATTTGATTTATTGCTTTTGGACAAAAGATAAATCATTTTGCCTGGCATGCCTCTAAATCAAATCCAATAAGAAGAAACTAGTTTAATATTTTATTCTAGACTTACTATCTCTATAACCTTTGGCTTACTCCTGTCAGGAGTGATATGTCAATGATTTCCCTTTGTACAATGTTTATTCCCCCTAATGTCCCATCTCTCTCTCTCTCTCTCTCTTCCACTCTCTCTCTCTCTCTCTCTCTCTCTTTGTGGACTGTGAAAAAAAAGTGAATTCCACTGTGATTTAATCTTCCAATTTCTATTTGATTCATTCTCTTTAATTCACCTTTCATTACAGTAGCTATCTTCTCCCTGACTCCTATTAAATGTGGGACAAAAATCATAGTTCCCTTTCTTGACATTCAAGGCTTTCTAAAATTTAATGTGAAGCATGAATATTTGTTTCCCTGGCCAGAATCCTTCTTTTCTTTTTCCTGTAAGAGTAAAAAGAATGCTATTTGGGGAATTAATTTTCTTCAACTTCCAGTTGATGTAGTTTTCATTCTCATGGATGATTCTGCCACTAGTTCCTGGGTACTTACATAATGCAGACCTGGCCCATCAGACCAGCACATCCTAAGGTGCCAATGTTTATTCCATGGATGGGTAAAAGACCTAATCAGAGCTTCTTATAGTCATTTATGAGATTTTTTTTTTTTCAGAGAGGGAGAGTGGGGGAGGGCCAGAGGGAGAGAATATCAAGCAGATTGCACACTCAGCACAGAGCCTGAGGCAGGGTTCAATCTCATGACTCTGAGATCATGATCTGAGCTGAAATTGAGAGTTGGGCACTTGACTGACTGAACCACCCAGACACCCCCAATTATGGGACTTATCCCTGAACTTGGATTTGTGAATGTCTATACTTGGAGCTCTTAATTCACCTTGCCATCTTACTTTCATGAGTGGAAGAAGTGTATCTGAGGATGAAAACTGATGACAGGGATAGATAGAAATAGGATGTGGTTTTGATGACTCTCCTAACTCTGACTTTTCACCAATATGGGCTTTTTCTTTCATTTGGATTATTTATTTTGTTTTTGGACTATTTGTTTTACTTTGTGAATTCTTACTACCTCAACTTAAGATCTAGTAGATTTGGATTATTTGGATTATTTATTTTGTTTTTGGACTATTTGTTTTACTTTGTGAATTCTTACTACCTCAACTTAAGATCTAGTAGATTTGGGTAATAAGAGTTACTTGTGTTGTACCATTTTGTGATACTCTTCTAATTCTGTTTTTAACTGTCATTTATATATTTTGCTATTGGCCAACATTTCTAATTTGTGTTGGTTATAACACTATAGTAAATACTGCTTAATGGCCATATCTTGTATTTTATTCTACCCTCCATCATACCTAGGATTATGCATTGCCTTAGAAGAACTCAGTGAACATTTCAGAACTTGATAAAGATTATACATGAAATGGGTTCAGGGATCCCTGGGTGGCTCAGCGGTTTAGCGCCTGCCTTTGACCCGGGGTATGATCCTGGAGACCGAGGTTCAAGTCCCACATCGGGCTCCCTGCATGGTGCCTGCTTCTCCCTCTGCCTATGTCTCTGCCTCTCTCTCTCTGTGTGTGTGTGTGTCTCTCTCATGAATAAATAAATAAAATCTTAAAAATAAAAAAATATATTAAAAAAAAAGAAATGGGTTCATTTGTGGGAGATTTTAAGAAATTCTAACCTTAAATATCATACTTATTTAGACTGTAGGTGCTAAGCTCTTGTACTATGACCATTTTTAACAGTGGTTTAGTCACATTGGCCTTTCAAAGCCATTTGCCCTTTAAAATGATAAAGCTATTATCAAATAGAATGGCCAAGCCAAGCCAGTACCTTCCTAACCCAGTCCTGTGCTGAGGGCCACCACCATTTTTGCTAAAGGTGATCCTCACTCTTCTACCTTTTAACTGCTAATGCTGTACTTCTAACATTGTTTCATAGATCCCGACTCTCTAGAGCCAGATATTCCCTAATATTAGAGCAGGAGTATCCATTCCACTTTATAAATATATTACATCTTCTAGAAGCCTTGAAGGGTTGATCATAATTAAACATTTTGTGTGTGTGTGCAACGGATTGTTAAATCATTTAACTTGTATATAATTTAAAATGGAACCAGAATAAAACAAGTATAGCTATATTAAGAAGTAGATTATAAATTTTACATGAATTTTACAATAATCATTTTAGGCAAACCTTTAAACCTAATTTCTGTCTCTCTCTCTTTTTTAAACTCTGCAACTCCTCCCTCTCAATAAAAGAAAATATTAGATCAACCAAAAAAATGCACCAGGCATATATGTACAACTGTCTCTAGCTGTTAGGCTTATTTTGGGGCAGCAATTAAAAAACACTATCCTGAAATGATACATCTTTTTCTAAGATATTTTGGGAGTATCCATACATTTATTGAATTATATGCTTTAATTTATTGATAACTCTAGTCAGTTCAACCAAGTAATACTTGTCATCACTATGCCAGAATCTGTATTATGCTGAGGAGATTCTATTAAACAGCCACAGGGATCAACAAAATACCAATTACTTTTAGGAAGGAAGGAGTGAACTTCAATAAACCTGTGGCTGTTCTGGGTTTAACGTGCACACTTTCATGAATACATGAGGTAACAGAAAACCAATGGCAAGGAAGGCTTTTATAGTCTTGTCAAGGATGAGGTTTGGATTTTATACATGACTGGTTATTGAGTCTAGCTGACCTCCCTCTGTTGATAGCTCACTCCTGTTATACGTTGTATTTCATGAGTAAAACGGGGTACTTTGGGGCATTGTTGAATGTGATGATTTGCAAAGGTCTCAGGATGTATCCATCACAAATGTCAGGGGTTTTCCCTACAGAGATTTGATGAGTACTTTAAGATTCCCAAATTTTAGGGATTTGGATAGTGTTATAAAGTGCAAATGCTTCTCTGCTCATGGAAAATGAGAAAAGCCCAAATCCCACTTATTCATCTCCTGCAACCTATTTATCTTCATCTAAATATCAAAAGGTCTTCCCCAAGGTTTTAGAGATTTATTTTTCAATAACTTGGGTTAGATGCTCTAGAATTCTTCTGTTGCATGTGCCTTAAGAACCAGCCTTGCCAAGTCCTCTTTTTACATTTGCAGAAGGGGCTGGGTCTATTCTAGGTATACACAAGTGTGCACATGTGTGCAGTTACTTTATGTAATGAACAAATAAAATGAATCTATTTTATATAGAAAAAAAAATCTGCACTGTAAACATTCCCGTGGTGGGGATAAGAAACACATTCCCAGGAATTGTAAAGCTTTACTATGAAGTTTAAAGTAGGCTTCTGTGCATATTAATTGAATACCTAGTATGTGTCACAAGCAATGAACGAGGTAGTAAGGTTTATATATAAGACATAGTCACAACTTTCCAAAGAACAAATATGCATGGTTCTTCACAGTGCCATGCACCATATTATTTCTTTAACTGGGGAATTATTTGTGTTAATTGTCCCCAATGGGGGAAAGTTTCCCAGTACATGTAGTTTGAGGAACACAGAAGCTAGAATTACACTTTTTTTTTTTTAAGATTTTTATTTGTTTATTCATGAGAGACAAAGAGAGAGAGGCAGAGACAGAGGCAGAGGGAGAAGCAGGCTCCATGCAGGAAGCCCAATGTGGGACTCGATCCCGGGTCCCCAGGATCGTGCCCTGGGCCAAAGGCAGGCGTTAAACCGCTGCGCCACCCAGGGTTCCCCCCTCCTACACTTTTAATTATAGATCTCTGTTGCTTTTAGCCAGTAGCTTTTGTGATTTTGTTTCCTTACCTGTAAAATCATGACAGTGATTACAGCAGTATCATAAGAATAGAATAGGTAATTTTTAAAGAAATGACAAAATTAAAAGGACTGATAAAGTATTTGGCACTCAGTAAGGAAAATGCACCAATCTCTCTCCCCTTCTCTCTGATAGTCACGTTTAAAACCACTTAAGGAACAATTAAAATGGTGCAATGGACACATATACTTTTTTGATAGAGGGGAATGGTATCTTTCCACTATTACTCAACTCATATACTACAGTGTAAGGAAAGGACATTGTAACTCCAAATACCATATATATATATTTAAAGCACTTACTTTATTTAATCATTTGAGTTTTGTAGGTGCTCCTACTTTATCATTCTGTCCTCATGGCAATTTCTTGGCCCTCTTCATGTGCCAGGTGGATGCTATCAGCTTCAGGTATGATACACTCTCTATTTTCAGTGACAATAAATTCCTGCATATGATGCCATCTGCAGATGAGAACTAAATAACTTCAGAAGCTGTCCATTGGCTTTGGTTTCCTCCTTTGAATTCCCATGGCATATTCTTCATAGCTCTAGGACACTGCATATTGTATTCCTTAAAAATAATGATAATTGATGTTTCTGAACCAGGAAATAATACAAAGCCTCAATAAAATAAGATGTAGAGAAAATAAGAACATAAATATGTATGTAAAAGTGTGTTTATTATAGAGCTGTAGGGGCAAAACAAAAAGAAAATTTTGGAAACAAGTTAAATATCCATGTTTAGGAGAATTACTGAATAAATTATGGTTCATTCATACAGTGGGACAGGATAAGCATCATCATGGCAGCAACTTAGTTCTTTTGTTCATGCTATATGTAGCCTCAAGGCTACAAGAGTTCCCAGTGTATAGTAGACACTAAATAAATACTTCCTGGGATTATTAAATGTAATGAATTAAATCTATATCTTTTGGTTTGGAATAATGTCCATAAAAAGTGAGGTATGTGAGGTGAATAAAAACATGAAGATAAGTCAAGAAATCATGTATACTTCATAACTGTACTGGTCTGGAGAGTGAAAGGTACAGAAGAGTATGTACTAGCATAGTAGGTCGTTTGGTGGGGTTGGGGTGGCAATGGCAATGATACAAAGATACAGAAGAAAAAATGTTAAGATAAAACAAAGCTCAAGTTCTATGTTAAATAAAAATGAGGAATGTAAAGCTCCCTTTCTAATTTTTTTATATATGTAAAAATTAAATATTCATATGGAAAAGGACAAGAGATAAAAAACAGAAACTACTGAATTTGTTTGGTAAATGGATTGTAAGCAATATTTGTCCAGAATTTATTATTTAATTTACTTTTGTAATAATGTTATACATTATTTATAAAGACAATAAAGTACAAAGAATAAATAAAAATACATTTAAGTTCACAATTCAGTTATAAACACTGCTAACATTGCTTCCTTCTTTCCAGCTGCCTCTTTTCTTTCTCTCTGCTTTTTTTCTTTTCTCTCTCCTATTTTTCTTCCCTTTTCATTCCTTTTTTTCTTTTTCCTTCCCTTTTCTCCTCTTCCCTCCCTCTTTTCTCTGCTTATTTTCCTACCTATCTAATAGAACTGGGCTCACACTGGGCATACAGTTTTGTGTTACTATAATGGTATTATTGTGGGAATACTTTTACGTAACTTTTAACGTCCTTTAATGCATGATTTTGTGTTAGCTGCTGTGCTGTCATATGGAGATTCCATAATCTCTTAACTTTTTAATCTTCTAAGGTTTAAGCAATTGACTTCTACCACATTGTGTTGAATTTCTACTGTTTTGCACATGGCCAGGATCCTCCTCAAGACGGGGGGAGTCTGATTCATCATGAATGTTTTGTGTCTTCTGAATAGTAACCGTATACTTTAGTGCTAACTATTCTTTGTTTAAATACAGAAATAAGTTGGCATATTGTCCTGCCTTGAATTTCAACTGTGTCGAACATGAAGATTTATGGAATTCACAATTCACAGTTGTGTTTGCATGTCTATCAACTGCAGTGCTTTTTTGGAAGAAAACGCTATTGGTTAAAGTTATACATGCTTTTTAGTAAAAAATAATATTTGCATTTCTTCATTGATGCTTTAATTTCATACATCCTGTATTTCATCAGGAAGATCTGGTTTAAGGCAACAGTTGAATTTCTGCCATTTATATCAACAAACATAGTCTGTCAAAATAGCAAAATATGTAAAAAATAGCAAAATGTAACTTCCTTTTCTATCGATATATAAATGTTTGTGATTTATGAAATATATATTTATGCTATCAACATGAGCTCGTATCTACCCTTTGTCTTCTCTGTGTATATGTAAGCATGTATAATATTTTTTCCACCATCTTTACTGAGTGGCAAGTGGCAGCTATTATTTACTAAGAACAGACAATAAAGACAAGAAATGTTTTCACATTGTAACAAAAGGGGGAACTTAGACTGTCAGAAAGTTATTAAGTGAGGAAAGAAATATGTTACAAAAACTGTATTGAGTCATGGTTTTACTGTCAAAGCTAAGGGTTGAAAATAATTATTTGAAAACTTTCAAGAGTAATAAAGCATTTACATGTATTTACAGGACTTGAATTACTCAGATTACTTACCTACACAGTGCTTATTCTCTGGATATTGGTTCAACTTTCTACTCTGCTTGATAATCATTTCATTCTCAGCCTGACTATATTGGACTGGATACTGAGAAATCAAAAGATTGTCACATCTCAATTTTTGTCAAAAGAGAATAAAATAATGGAAAGCTTATTCAAATACATAAGAGGTTTGTTCATACCAGAGATTATATATAATCTATTATTATGTAAGAATTCATTGTCCTGAGGGAAATGAGAATGGGGTACAGACCCTCAGGGCAAGGGACCAGTAAATATATATTCAGCTCTGTAACATTTAGCCGCACTTGGACAAAAAAAAATTTTTAAGTTGTATTGCCAGTTTTTGTTAAAATTGTTAGTGAAATGAGTTAGTTATCCAAGCTTCTCTGTTACTCAGAACTTTTGAATTATGTATTCATTTCTATTCTTTATTGTTTTGTATTTTTTCGGCAGGTTGATGAATCATAATATCTAAATTTCTAAGACTGGTTTAACTGAAATTGAATAATGTATATATTCATACTAAAATGCAAAGTGTAGTAAATATTTAGGCATCCTTACTTCTTATCAATGTGTGTACTTTATAAACAAGTGTATAATTCAAATATTGTAGCCAGTCCATAGCCAATATCTGTAGTTATTTTAAATGCTACATAGAAAATATTAACATTAAACAATTAAACATTAAATATTAACTCCAAACAGAATACCCTTGTCTATGAGATGCAGATCAATGGCAAAGAATCAGTGGCTAGCCAATGCCTACAACAAAGAAAGACAATGAGAAAAATCTGTCTTCTGTGCATTTGTCTACCATTCTGTTGCCAAGGTTAATAAAAATATCCTCAGAAGCAGAGTTTTATATACTGACTTGTTGCTCTCACACTATAAATGTGACCCAACATATTTGTTTAAGCATTAAGTGTTTTATCCCATCCAATAATAATTTAAATTGTAATTGATTCAGAAAATACATGGAGAAGCAGAAAAATTATTCAAGAATTTAAATTATTCCCATTTCTGTGAACCTTAGCCATGTTCAGATTTAGCTGTCCAGAAGGTGTCCATTTTTGTGCTCATTGTCTTCTAGTAGGTTTCTTGACATTTGGATCTTATCAGTCTCCTACAATTATTGACTCATATGGGTCAGCTACAATTTTAAACTTTTAATAAATTTTAAAAATTGGAACTTGCTGTGAAATACAGAAATAATGCATTCTATATTTACATTTTATTTATTTTCTGTTTGGAAAAATATGAAGAACCATTTAGAAACAATTTTCAGCTATTTGTGTAAACATCCAAGTTCTCAAAATAAAGCCTACTTATGAAAGAAAAAAAATTAAGAAACCAAATCAGATAAACATATAGAATTTTATATACATATCTTTAATTGTGTTATTTCTCTATATATCATATCTCTGTTGGTGTATTTTTTTTTTTTTTTGGAAACCGGACATAAAGTACACAACATTAAGATGAATTGTTGCCACTATGTCTTCAGTGAAAACTATGGAAAAGCAGATAATCCTGTGTTGATTTACAGAGCAGCAGCTATCTTTGCAACCAGAGGGCTAGAAGTAAAAGCTTTATCTTATCTTAAATAATAAAAATTCCTACATATTTACAGAATAAATCAAAACAAAGCATCTGAAGAGAGGACCTAAGCTCCCAGCCATAATATCCTTCTTGTTGGCCAGAATTCCCACTGTTGATAACGAGCTAGAGTCTTTTCACACTTGCCTGGCAGGTTATCAATTTTCTTCACTGGTTTGAAATCTGCTTCAGATACCAGCGGATACCAATGGAGGCAAAATGACTGCACGTGAAGGGTCAGATTATGAATACTGGAAGGAGACATCAAATACCACCCAGGGCAGAAACCATCAATTATATCTTTTATAGTTATGAGTAAGGTAGATAGTGCCCAATTAGCAATGAACATAACTTTGATTTTGTTTATATAATGCAAGATTCCTAGGTGTGTTGCATTTTGTAATTCTTTTCAGGACTAGAATGCAAAGAAGAGGAAGCCAGATAATTTCCCCCTTTCATGGTAATCCTAAATGTAATTTGACAGCTTCCCTACCATTCCTCCACTTAGAAAAGGGAAGAACTCAAGAAAGATCAAAGGAGAAAAGAAGGAAGGAGTGTTCAAGTCAAATACCCTGAAGTAGATTTCACTCGCTTAGCATCCCAAGAGGTTTTGAGAGATTTTTGTACCCATCACTTACTTTTAGGTAGCTGGCAAAGCCAATGTGTAGAATGAATTTAAAATGCTCACAAGCCTTGGAGTCAAGCTGTTGTGCAACGTGGGGTGGGTATGGACACACACAGCACAGTGCCATGGGGTATACGTATAAAACAGAATTTATTGTGAGGAAAACCTAGAAGCGGGAAAACAATACACAAGTTCCCCCGAGATCTCATTATTTCACACAAGGATGTGCTTAGGCTGGGCGTGGCTGAGCTGAATGCAACAAGAAAAAGGGCTCCAACAGATGGATCTTGCCCAATAGTGCTCCTCATATTTAAAAGAAAATAGGATAGTAGGACACATTTATTCAATTTTGTAACAGTGGGAGTTACCTGGGTAAAGAAGTGTCCTCATTAGTGAGAAGAAACCTTGGGAAAGCTGGCTGGTACCAGTCTGATCTTCTGTTAATCTAGTTTAGCTATGCTGAGCCCACTGTTTGCTTCACCACCGAAATGGGGAGGAATTGAAGTTTCAATGCCATATGGATTTGTCTCTCCTCAATGTCCTCACACCTTGGCACATTCTAGTGTAATGAAAAAAGCTTTAATTTGGAGCACATCTCAGTCAACAAGGCAGCTGTGAAAACAGCTCCCTGCTTAAAAGGATGCTGTCTGTATTCTATCCACAAGTCCTCAGAAGCCCTGGCCAGCAATGGAAAGCTACCCTGTACAGTTTGGAAGACAGCTCTTGAAAACCCATTCTCTGTGTCACAGTGATACATCACCTTATCTCAGGGATGGAGTCCTGCCAGGACAACCAGTTGCTGAGAGGCAAAGCTCATCATTTTTGAAGGGCTAGGTAAAGGCAAATTTAATTTCCTCCAGGAGAAAAATGTCACTACCACCACTGGTAAGCATTGAGGATTCAGAGGGAAATTTGGCTACATCTTCACATAAAGTTGCTTCTGCAAGAGAGAGAGACAGGATTTATGACCAAAGAGCCAACACATTCCCCAAAGGGGTTTATTTCATTTATGAAGAAAAAGCAAGGATATTTAAACAAGATATTTGCTAGTTTTGTTGATTATCAGAAAATCTCCCCTGCCATTTTGGCTGTAATAAAAAAAGGAAACAATTAAAAAACAACTTTTGATTTCTATGCCAGTGACTGAGAGGCAGCTGATTAACATCTCCCCAAACAAGATCCACTAATAATGCTTCCTTCCCCAAACCAGAGAACAGTCCTTGGTTTCTAGACACCAGATTTTATTTCAAATATCTTAATGAACAGTGAGTTGCAGGTCAACACACACACAGACACACACACACACACACACACACATTCACACACACACTAATCTTGCATGTGGTTAGAATTATTAAACAAGTGCCCTTAAGTCAAGGAGCACTTCAAAAAATTTTATTTGGAAAGTCAAAAATCTGTTATTTTATGTAGGGTATCTTTTAGAATAAACAGATGCTTTCGAATTAAACAAATTCAATAAGGCAAATGGAAAATAAATAGGAACATCTTTTTTCTTTAGTTATGATTTGATTAGACATTTACGTTTTATAAAAATGCATTGGTTAAGTGTGCTCTTAATTTGATAAAGCATCATGTAAGCTCTGCTTTCATCAAGGAGACATTTTTCTTCAAGTCAGTTCCCACAGATATGCAGTCAGCATGCATATGTAAAATGTAGAAATATAAGCCCTATACTCTTCTCACTGTGTTGTTACAAAGGTTAATACATTTGTATTTGCTTAAGTGATAGTACCTGCTATTATTACTACTTATTTTTTCTGGAAGTTCAATGTATTGTTCCTCAATTAAGTGTCATCTTATTGTATTTTTCTCATTTATTCCAGTTTGCACAATCTGATTTTAATTCTTATTTCCAATCTGTTAGCATGTCTCCTGGATTTATGCTGTTTTCCCTTTCAATGAGAACTGCAAAAAGGTCATGTTGAATAGACAGTACTAAGATAGTGCTTTGTTAAGTTGAGGAGGCTCCTTTATCCTTACCTGCTAATCAGCATTACTTTGATATATTCATTCAACATGTTTTAATTCACCTACCTATCTGCATTCTTCTCCATGCCATATCATTATGAAAACACCATCAAATTCACGTACACTGGGACTTGACATTCTTCTACTCTGCCATTTTAATAACTCCTTATACACACAGACGAACAACACTGAACTAAAAACAACCAAACAAAGGTCGGGAGGGACTTGCTTGAAGCAAGATATGCAAAAACTATACTATTTATGAATAAATAGTATTCAGTTCACAAATTTAAATTCAGTTCAATAAATATTCATTGCATTCTAGAAAGTGGGGAACCTCAAAAAAAAAAAAAGGTGACCCCACCCAAGAGTCTAAATCCTTCTGAGCCTCTCCTTCTGGGCCTAGCTCCATCTGTCCTACTTTCTGTGCAGTATCTGGCACCAGCTTGTTTTTGGCCATGTTATTTCCTGTTTGTATTCCTTGTACATCACTTCCTGTTGTTATCCAGTGACACTTGAGGCAAATGTCTTGGCAGCTCCCACTGTATTTTCTTAGCACCTTCTTCACTGTCTTATATAGTTAATGGCCTAAACAGACATAGTAGCCCATTTCCCAAGGGATTGTAATACACAGTGGATGGATGGGCTCTCTCTGAATTCTGATTTGAAATCTTGCTGAGCCTGTTTTCAACAGGTTGATAATATTTTTTATTATTCAGACTGGTATAATCAAGCCATGATAATAATGTAAATACTTGGAAAATGTGGAATAGGTAAATTTAGCACCAGACTCAGTTATATTTTGTGCAGAGGGTAAGTAACCCTTTTGAAATAAGGCAAAACCAATCACTTCATTATTTGATTAGGTTGTTCTACATATATCCAGTTGATCAATTAATTCTCTGCTGAGTCTGAAACACATTTAGAAAATCAAACTAGGACGCAAAGAATAGAAACCAAACAACACTTGCCTATTTTGTACGTAGAGTGCTAATCGACCTTCCTCTTGTTACATTCAAGATAATTAAGGAAGATAATTGTATCTTAAGAAACTTGTAATAAACTAGAGGGACAAGTAACAGAACGGATGGGGACAGAGATATATTTTTTCCTTGAGCAAGTGGAGTTATATAATTTGTGAATGGGCCCCCACAATGCTGGGAGTAGCAGGTAATTTTTACAAGTACAGTGGCCTACACGACATTTTATATAGGTTATAGGAAGTTCAGATTTCTCCCACTGTGTGGAAGAACTTTTATCATAAAAGCTAGATCCATGATCCCCTTTTATTTATTTCAAAGACCAGAAATGTGGCCCCTGTCATGGAGTATTTCTGAGGGGCAAACTACACATTCTTCTGAATTGAGGCCATGGCAGAGAAATCATCCTATTTTTAAGGGAAAATGATAGTTGTTTCCTTTAGGTACTATGGTATTTACCTCGTGCACTTCATGGTCTTGGTCTTGAACACTGAGAATCTGCACAACACTTGGTTTCAGAGTGCAGTGGACTGAATCACACTGCCAAGAAACTATATTCACATATTCCTTTGTGTTTAATCTTGAAACAGGCAAAGTGACTCAAGTTGTTTTGGTGCTGTTGGATAGAGGGCTTTTTTCTCCCTTCAGGCCTGGGATGATGTGGTAAGTCTTCCCTGGCTTTAGAGAACTGTAAAGTTCTGTCATGCTTCTAGTCTTTCCAGATAATGCTAATTTGGGAAGATCAGCAAATTTTTGGTATATATTTCTTAAGTGAATGGAGATAATAAACTCAAGAGTTTTATGAGTGTGAGGATGGGGTGGGACAGGCAGGCACATTAAAAAGAAGGAAGATCAGGGACGCCTGGGTGGCTCAGCAGTTAAGCTCTGCCAGGGCATGATCCTGGAGTCCTGGGATCGAGTCCCACATCAAGCTCCCTGCATGGAGCCTGCTTCTCCCTCTGTCTGTGTCTTTGCCTCTCTCTCTCTCAAATAAATAAATAAAATCCTTAAAAAATATATTCAAAAGACTGTTAAAATGAAGGGCACCTGGGTGGCTTAGTGGTTGAGTGTCTGCTTTTGGCTCAGGTCATGATCCCAGGGTCCTAGGATCGAGTTCCGCATCAAGCTCCCCACAGGGAGCCTGCTTTTCCCTCTGTCTATCTCTCTGTGTCTCTCATGAATAAATAAATAAATAAAATCTTTGAAAAAAAAGGAAGATCAGAAATAAAATGATGCTGGGGGATGTGGTATCTACTGAGAGACAAGCAAGGAGAGGTTTGTAATTGGAAACTTCATTAACAAGGAATAAGCAATGACAGCTTCCTTGAATTCCTCCCCCTTCTTTTAATACCTCACTGGAGAAATCTTCAGACTAAGAAATATAGCCCCAGAGAGCTGTGGATAAGAAAGAAAGGCCTTTTTTAAAAAAATGACTTCATAAATTATTTGGAAATCAAATTTGCAAAACAAGTGCACATTGAAGAGGTATCCTTTGTTGCGCCAGGTGCTAGTTGTGGAACTTAGCTAAGTTGCCAAATGTCTCTGTAACTCAGTTTCTTCATCTGAAAAAGGGGCTTATATTAGCCCCCTCACATGATTGTTGATGTCCACCTAACACTAAACCCATAGTATGCATACATATTAAATACTTATTATTACGGTTAATTTCTCTCATTTATGTGATAATATTAATGTTATGGGGTGCCTAGGTGGCTCAATCAGTTAACCATCTGCCTTTGGCTCGAGGTCATAATCCCAGGGTCCTGGTATTTTGCCCCACATCAGGCTCCCTATTCAGTGGGAAGCCTGCTTCTCCCTCTCCCTCTGCCTATTGTTCCCTCTGTTTGTGCTCTGCTCTCTCTCTTTCTCTCTCTCTCTCTGTCAAATAAAAAAATAAGATCTTAAAAATAATAAAGTAAAATAAAATAAAATGTTATAAATACATCTTGATAAAATATATACAATCGTTAATAATAGTTTAAAAAGTACTTCAACTGATAATTGCTGAGCATCTAATATTTGCTAAGCATGGCCATCTGCTGCAGTTGCAAATAAAAATGAGTCATGGCCCTCTTCTTAAGAAAGACATGGCCTAGTAACATATGTTAGCATTTGTCATTTCCTTCGTTTTCCTTCTTCTTATCAATTTTTTAATATAGTACTGAACATTCTGTGCAGATATTTTTTCTTTGCTTTTATAACTTTCTATTCCTCCTTTACCTCCTACCTATTCTTTGAACAAAGGTAGCTTCTTCCTCCTTGCTATTCACCTGATGTTCCAATTCTGAGTGTTCCAAGTATTAACAACAAGGTACAATCCTTGATCAACCTAAAATATCAAGAGATACAAAATTATTAATTTGGTATTTGAAATTTTATCAAGATGAAATATTATATTTTTTTAAAGATTTATTTATTTATTTATTCATGAGAGACACAGAGAGAGAGACAGAGATAGGCAGAGGGATAAGCTAGCTCCAATGTGGGACTCGACCCTGGGATCACGCCGTGAGCCTAGGGCAGAAGCTCAACCACTAAGCTACCCAGGCATCCCACTATTTCTATTCCTTTAGGAAAAAACTATTCCAAGATGAGTTGTGAAACAGAATGATAAGGAAAATGTTTTTAGTTTTTACCTCATTTGTCCTCTCACATGCTAAGATAGTATAACCAATGGGCCCAAACATGAGAATTAAAAGCAAAAATTATTTGGAATAATTTCAGGTTGTTAAGAAAACAAATATGGGAATTTTTGAAATAAAAAAATTAATAAACATTTGTCTTGGCATGCCAGATTCCAAGCATTAGGTAATTCATAAATGTTTTAATGCCTAAAGTTATTTTACAAACTAAAATTAGTACACAATAAACTTTCTGTAAGAACCTTATTTATTTACCTGGCAGACTTAGTTTCTTATTATGATAGATAAGTCTTAGTCTCACAATATGAACAAATCATTTCTATTGTTTTTATTAAAAGTCAATTGGCCTTCTAAATGACATAAGACCACCTTCTAATTCCTATCCATTTTCTCTCTAGGAGGACCAAACACAGACAGAAATCAGAACTTCTTAAAATATTCCAATGGCCATTATGAGTTCTGCTAGTATAGTAATATTTACTTTGTATCATTCCTGATCATTCAATTTGGAAAATAATGCAATGATTACATCACTACTTATAAAATAACAATAAAAGTATTCATCATGAAAAATTTCTGGAGATCAATAAATATGGAGTTTTCAGCCACCACATACATGGGTTCTAATAAATTGCGTGAGTTTAGTATCCATTGTGTATAATTTAAATCTATTGTGTGGCACTTTTTTCCCCAAAAAATGCAGACCGACTCAATCTTAAATTTGTGAGGTCTTGTTAACCTTTCGCCTGCAGAGTAAAATAGGATAGTCATGATTCTTGCTCATTATCATATCTGAGGCGGGGGGGGTGGTGCTTTCTTATTCTCAGTTGAGTGTAGAATTATTGTTGAAAAATCTAGCTGATAGTTCAGGCAACCCCAGCTCTGCCATTACCTATCTGAGTGCATTGGGCATGATACTCAACCTCTCTGAGTCTAATCTTCTCATTGGTAATAATGTTTTTTAACTCATGATTTTGTTAGAAGGATGGCATGAGACAAGAGCATAATTCTTAGATCAAAATAATGTTTCTGGCTACCTTTGTAAAAATTGTATTCTTACAATTCCTATGCACAGGAAAAACATGGAATTCGGAAAATGAGATCAACTTGAACAGATGAAAATCCAGAATTAATTTTATATTTATGTCTAAAAATATGTGTTTTATGGAAAGAGAAAAATCTCTACCATCAAGTCAACTTGCTCCTTTAATTCTATATAAGGTGGCGTGGGTCATATAAGATCTTTGAGTTAGAATTTTCTGATCAGGAAAATGTGACTAATAACTTGTGTCTCATGGGTTTGTTACAATGACTAAATGAAGCGATGCGTGTAAAGTGGGTAGTATGGTATCTGATGTATGATATGCACATAATATGTTCTTCTGAAGGGTTGTAGTATAGTCACATGAATGGCTCCAGCACTCTTAAAAATGAAGGCTGGACTTCAGATGAGGGACCAGCCTTTGAAGACATGAATTTGGGAAACTAGGATAAGGAAGGCATTAATAAGAAAACTGTGATAGGGATCCCTGGGTGGCTCAGCGGTTTAGCACCTGCCTTCAGCTCTGGGCATGATCCTGGGTTCCCGGGATAGGGTCCCACATCGGGCTCCCTGCATGGAGCCTGCTTCTCCCTCTGCCTGTGTCTCTGCCTCTCTCTCTCTCTCTCTCTCTCTCTCTGTGTGTGTGTGTGTGTTTCTCATGAATAAATAAAATCAAAAAAAAAAAAGAAAGAAAAAGAAAAGAAAACTGTGATAACATGTAAGTCTTTGAGAGAGGGGAAAAGTGGTTCCCAATCCATGGTTCCCAATGGTGGCTATGTATCTTCATCTCACACAGAATCCACAAAAATGAAGATTCTTAGGTTCTTACTCAAACCCATTGAATTGAAGTCTCCAAGGTGAAGATCATAGACAATGCCTATATAGTTTTGTATTTGGACATTAAGGGAGAGTTTCAAGGATGATCTCTAAATTCAGTAGAAATCCTAAGAAGAATGCTCAGGAGGCTAAAAGTGTCCAGATGTTTTTGGGGCAGACAGCAAGAGAGATGAAGTTCAATTAAAAAGTGGACAGCAAAATTATATTTTATTTTAAAAAGGGCCAAGAATGACTAAAATGAAGCAGAAGATTTAACTAGATTTTATATGACACAACATTTAAAAAATAGTGTAAATAAATCAAACGTGTGGATGAGATTCCCATGCCAACACAAGGGGGGAATTCGATAGAAGAAAATGTGTTTGCCAAAAAGATGCTTTTAAAAATCTTCCTTTTTTAGGATTGGGCCATGAAAACCACTTGATAAAGAATATGGGATATGCAGTGACCCTTAAATGCATCTGAATTGTGAATTCATATATCAAAAAAGGGAAACTATCAGAAAGTCCATATAACTGTATCACATAACAGCTAAGCAGTGGCTGTTGATAAAGTATGGAAGAAATAGAAGTATATATTTTTTCGTAGTGCCACACAGGATATTTATTCTCCTGACTATTTGAAGCACACAGGGTTAGAATACCAATAACTCCTATTTTGTTATTTGCACATGTTCAAAGAAGGATAGAATGAAATGACCCATTCAAAAATGTAAGAATCAGAAATCCATTTGATGGTCTGACTTTAAGAAAATAATTTAAAGGGATGAGGTTTTAAGCATAAAACCCCCTATAAGAGGGAGATTAAAAACGATTAACTTTCGTCACTGTTCCTCTTCTTTTCTAGGAGGATGCATATACACTCACATTCTATCATTGATTTATCCATCTGTGGAAACATAGTGCTGACTCCAGTACAGGCCTCTCTGTGACCAGAATGCTCAATCGGCACCTTGACAGTTTCCATGTTTCAAGGTGGATCATCTAGGACGCTTGGGAGAATGTTTAAAGTTTTCTTAAAATTGGCATGAATTTTCACAGAGATTACTATCATGCCAACCAAAAACAAATATCACAGAGAGCACTAGCTTGTGTAAAAAGTTAATCCTTTTAACCTGTCATTGTCCTGATAATGCTGATTCAGTATATAGGCTGTGAGAAAATACTGTTATTAGTTCTGGAAAAATATCGGCAATGCTCCCTAGAATGTTAATTCTAAATTATCTCTGGAGCATAGTTCAGCTTTTTAAAGCTAAAAGGGGTCTGGATGGAGCTCATAGCCATCATTTGATTGGTCAAGTTGTAGATTATCTGATTTATGAAATACATTTCGGGGGTAATGAATTGTTCAGTACCAACACAGGGTGCTCTGAGGCTGTAGATATGTTGGAGGTTTGACTGACTAGCTATATTTTTTCCTCTTGTCAAGGGGAAGGTGACATAGTAGAGCCTGCTCCAGATGGAACTTCTTTCTGGACAGCCCTCTTGCTCTTGCCAGAAATTGTGTTACCAAAGTCAAACCTTGCTTTTTAAGACAGTGAGGTTTTTGCTGCCATGTTTGTTGGCAAAGGTTGGGGTTGAGTATCAAAATGATTTCAATGAGAAAAAGAATAAGAATTAAACACAATAGATCAATTAGGATTATGTCTTCTGTGAATTTATATATCTTTCTATTGGAACATACCAAATTATGTTTTGACTTTTGTTTAAGGCGGCTGCCTGAGCACATTTTTGTAAGCTGTAAGGGCTTTGTATGAAGTAGGCACTTAATAACGCTTGATACATTTATCAATTTGTTATTCATTTTATTCTATCATTCAAAAATATTTGGTACATACCTATATATTGGAAATCTAGCAACAAAATATATAGCCCTGAACTAATCTGACAATGTTCCTGTTTTCTTGAACCTTCCATTCAGGGGTAGTGAGGTGGAAATAGAGGAATACAGAGTGACAAATAAACAAAATAAATACGATAAATTCAGGCAGTATAAGAATTAGAAAGAAAATATGGACTGAATGTGAATAAATAAATGAGTATATGCACGAGTGAGTGATCTGAAATGGTTTGATGGACACTTTTAATACAAATTGCCTCCTTGAGTGAGTTGAGTGAGGGTAAAAACAAGTGAAACAAGATGAAAAGAAAAAGCTAAGCTTAAGTTAGAGATTGTTTTCTTTCTTTCTCTTTTTTGAGCTCATTTTCTTTTGTATTTACTTTAAAAAAATAATATTCACATTCTTGTTCTCCTTCTAGTTATTATTTTATATTATGTTAAAGTTAGGCATAGGGACAGCGTGGTAAACATTAAACTGGGTTACCAAAGTGGTTACATAATGCTGATTCTTGAGCTATTTAAAAATAGACAGTACTTTTCTAAGTTGCTTGGTTTAGGTGCTAATCTGCCTGGAGGCAGGGAGATAGGCAGGGTGACCTCAGAAGGACTCCTCCAGCCAAGGCATCTTATTTCTGCACTCACCATTCAACCCAATTGCAAACTTAGATGATCTAGTAGCACCAGGTGACCAAGGAGGCAAAGGATTCACATACTAGGTAGAGTGAAATCCTCTGACATCAATGTGTATGATAAGGGGCAGCACCCTTTCTTTCTATAGACCGTGCAAAAATCAATTAATTTGGGGGCCTTTTCACTTTTTTTCCCCAATGTACATTTTGTTTAGAAGAAGATTCTGCAAAAAAAAATAAATAAATAAAAATTTTAAAAAAAATAAAAAAAAAAGAAGATTCTGCAGCATAGAGCAATAATCCTTAAGATTAGTAGGAAAGGGTCTTCAAGGAACTAAGCTTTAAACTTTGGCTTTCTTGATAAACCTCACTGATAATAAAATCCAAAGACAATGAAAATGTGAAGGGATGTTCTATAGACAAATGTTGGCTGACTTTGTTTACAACAAAGGCCACAGGGTTTCCCTCCTTTCAAGATCTTTAACAATAGTTAAAGAATCATCATGAATACATCATGATCATCTACAAACAGGAAGATGTGGCCAACTCAAATCATAGTCTGTAGTCTCAGATGTTCCAAAAAATCTTTTATTCATTTTTTTAAAAATGAAAAAAAATGAAAATCATTCTGACCCCATGGTTCCCTACCATCAGCTAGTGTGAAAAGTAATATTAAGTATTATTGGAATTGGCTTGCCCAGAGGTGTGCAACAGTCCTAGAGATTCTTTAGTGTCATGGCACTGGACATGTCCATAGGACCATTGGCCGTTGGCATCCATCCACAGTGCCAATAAGATGTACTTATAAGATATGTCCCATTGAACCATAGGACATATCTTTGATGCCTTGGTTCTTTGCTTGGGGAAAAACATAATTATGGGAAAGCTGAAAATCCCTGTTTCTGGTCTCTTAGCTTTTTAGAAACACCATAAAACCATCGCCTTTCAGTTTTTGCTGATCGACTGAGATATTGATACCATGACCTAAAAGTACCCATTTCTTTTGTCTTATGTACTTATTTCTTCAGTCTTCAATGTCTTTATAGCCTTAGTAAAATCTCTTTATCTTTCTTCTTCCTGCCCTTGAAGACATTCAATTACATAATTATTTAAAAGTTTTTATAAGTGACAGGAAAGGGATTTTAACTCTAAGTGGCTTCTGATTTCCACTCTGTAAACATCTGTGACTAAGGACCTGTCTTCTAGCTTGTAATGAAGGAATCAGAAAAGAGAGGAAGAGCCAGTACAAGTTAACCTCTCAGTAAATTATTCTTGCACAAAAACACTGTGTCAGGAAAGGAGAAGAAAGAGAAAGAAAGAACATTTGGTTCAGTTTAAAAGGACTAAGAGAATATAATAACAGCATCTTACTTAATAGTTCATATTCCCCTTCTTGACTGTTTTCAACTATATTATCCAGCCAAATCAGAACTGCACACAACTCACCTTTTCTTTTGTAGGTATGCTTTAAAAAGTACTAGGACAGGAAAAACCTAATGCAGGTTTTCATTGAGGTAAATCATCCAAAAATATCTATTTGCAGTGGAGTGAAAAGCCCTTCTATGCTGAAAGCAGGCATATTTCCAGCCAGTCTTCTTTAGCTGCAATGCAGTGGACCATTTTCCCAATACTCTATACCAAAATGTTGGGATTGGCCGTGATGGTTTGGCTGAGACAGAACCACCCATGGATGGGTACCCATCTGTTAACAGCAGAAGTAGCTGGGGAAAGTTTGGTGGTGGCCGGATCCTGTGCTTGATGAGCTTTGTCTATACCTGGGAAAAGAAGTTACCAATAAGCAGGTAAGTGTAAAAAGAAGTACAGCTGCCAACACTCAGGTCTGCACTCTAGTCATGTGAGCTGGGTCAAAGAAGTCTTCTGATTATATTTCTTGAAGGTTTTCAATGTGATGTGGACCAACGGGCACAACAGAAAGAGATAAATCTTTGGCTGCCATGAGCAGAATGCTTTTTAGGAGAGAAGAGGAGGGAAAAGAGAGAAAAAACGATGAAAGCAAGAGATTACAAGCAGCCTACTATTTACCACTGACTGACTGAGGCTGAGATCCAAGGAGAGGTAGTCAAGGTTGAATGAAGGTCAGAAGGGAGTGCAGGTCTGAATGGAGTCTTGCTCTGAGGTGAGGGTAATGTAGTCCTGACTCTCCAAGATCAAGACATCAGCTTGACAGAGTTCTTAAGACCCTACTGTGCTTTGTGAATAGTGAGTCTAGATGTTAAAAAGGTAAGGACACTAACTTTAAGATACCCTAATAATTGTTCTTGGTCAGGAAGACTCTGAAGAATATATTTCTCTAAAAATGGTTGAACCTATCCAGACCAGGGATTGGCATACTTTTTTCTATAAATGTCTAGATACTAAACATTTTAGGATTTGCAGGGTACATATATATTAGCAGAAACCTGCCACACTGCCCCCCTTCTTGCTTACCTCCCTGCTCCTTCCCCCTGCCCTCTCCCTTACCACTGGTTGCATATTCTGTGTTTATTTTTATTTATTTTGTTTACAACTCTTTAAAAAAATGTGAAAACCATTCTTAATTTGAGAGCTTTACAAAACCAGGCCCTGGACATAGTTTTTCAGCCCCTAATCTAGAGCAATTCATACCTAGACTGTGTGAGGCCTTAAAAATACACATGGTTAGGAGGATGCAGTGAGGAATGAGAGTGGAAGGAAAGCCAGAAAATTCTGGAAGGCCACACTTCAGGGGCAAGTGGGGCACAACTAGTGCTATGCCAGCTCCTTTCAAATGCACAGAGCATCTTGGTTTTCATAGCATGAAAGACAGCACAGAAGCAACAGCCCCAAACTGAGGAGACAACTCTATGCACATCGATCAAGGGAAGGTCAGATGTTGTAATAGACATACAACATCAGGTTGGCTGTAGGTCTCTTATTCACAGGGTGATCTAGTTAATTTCAATTCTCATCTTTTCATTTAAAATTCCCATCACATATTTTTGCTGGCATCTCATCAGGCACAGATAAACCTGAGTCTGGGTGGACCCTACATTTCCTACTCGAAAAATGAGCACCCTGACAGAAATTATCCTCCTGGAATTAGCCCATTTTCCTTCTTTTTGTCACTCAAATCACATATTTCCCACTGTTCAATTAAAGACCCAACAAAATTCCATATTTTCTTTTCCTTCTCTAGACAAGTCAACTAACTTTTTTACCTGAGTTTGAAGATGACTCCTCTCTGTATCTTTTCTTGTCTGCCATATGCAACTGTAGTTTGTGAGGCCCAGTACAAAATAAAGACTCTGTTCAAATATTATCAAGAATTTCAGGGTAACATCAAAGCATTAAAATAAGCCTAGGACCATTCTAAGCCTGGGGCCACATGCTACTGCACACATACCATGTCCTTGAACCTGGCCCTGAATGGAACTCATGACACCTATCTGCTCTAATAAGCACCAAATAGAAAGATGTATGTGAAAATAGTAAAGCACAATGTGAAAATGTATTTTAGCAGCCTCTGTTAAATCTCTCAATAAAGAATCTGTTGTTCAACCTCTTTAAATTTTTTCACAATTTTTTGAAACTATTTTTATCTCCCAGTTTTGTAGATAAACTAAAAATTAGGAAACCAACCTTTCATTTCTTCTAATCCTCCTTCCTCTAGGCTCATGTCTAACACGTTGTTTGTCATCTGACAAGTATTCAATAAATGGGCTATCTAATATCTAAATGGTCAGAGAAAAAAATTCTCTTGTGATGTGTTTAGATTCAGGCAATATGGAAATGCACTCAACTTTTTATGTTTTTGATTATAAAATTTTTATAACCTTTTCTAGAATTAAATTAATATAAACACCTCTGTTTATATTTGACTTAATTTTTTACAGTAGTGTAAATATTCAACAGAAGTTCTTTTCAACAGTCAGAGGGAATTACTGTAGTTCATTTATTGTGTTATTTAGATGAAATAAAACTCAATGACTAATGAAATTACTGGCCCCATTAAAGCAAGTATTTGGTGTGGGTTTCTGTGAAAGTGATTCCTATCCAAACACCACAAGTCTATTTGAGAGGTTGAGGAAGGAACTAAATAAACCAAAGTAACTTCAGTTCGTTTAAATCAGTTATGTGCAAATAAGAATGTAGCTAGTGTCAAAGGTCTATGTTTGTCAGGAGAAAATTGCTTTTTCCCTTTTAATGCTTGTCAGCAGAATTGCTGAAGCACACAATAACCATTCAAAGTCTAATTTGCTATTAAATACAAATGAGCTATAAATATAGACTAGCAATTTCTTTTCAATAATCCTATTGGCTTTCCTGATTCTGTTATTGCTTTATCATTATTATTACTATTATTATTATTATTATTCCGTAGCCTGCCTCAGGAATAATTTCAAACGGATATCTGCAAACACAGGAATTTTAACGCAGTGTAGACTAGTTGGGAGGTGCTGTTAAAAGCAAGTACTGGTAATCATTTCCACATTGCTAATGCTTTGAAGAAATAAGGCAGTTGTATGTATCAGAGACCTGCAGGGTTTATATCAATTTAGAATGTTCAGGTTGTTAAATTAATAAAACTCTTTTGTGACGTCTTTTTAAAATACAACATGAGTGTGCTTTCCACATTTAAATATTAATATCAATAATTTCGAGTGTGGAAAATTCCTTCCTTAACATAGATTAAAATAAAAATACAAACACCTGAAGACCTTAAGTTTTTTTTTTTTTTATTATTATCTTGGTCTCTAGAACTCAAGGGATATAAAGGTAGTGAAAGTGCTTTCCTCCTAATATATTTATCGAGCATTTTAAAAGTATAGAACTGTATGGTGCATTTCCATAATGTCACAGAAATAAAAGAGATGGTGCTTGTCTTCGTAGAGTTTAAAATCTCACTGGAGTGACAAAACAGGCCAAATAAAAGCTAAATAACCTTTTCAAGTGGTGGAAAAATTTAAATGTCAAATAAGTGAGTCAGTCATATTTGTGACAATTCTGAAGTAGATGCTTTCCAATTTACCTTAAGCAGTTAGCAAAGTGGCTATTTGCATCTGTTATTGGATACAAATTCATCTCTTTTCATTTTTCGTACTTCATTTTTAGATACTCATATTTTTTGGACATATGGACATTTTCCAGACATATGGGCAATTTACTTAAAAAATATTATGTGTCCATTACTCTGGCCCCCCCTTTCATAATGTCTGTCTATTGCATTACCAGTCAGGTTAGATAAGTTTGTAGGAAGCAAGAATAATATTTACCGAGTTTCTTTTCTGTAAAACCTAGCCTAGAGACTTTTGAATTCCTGACATTTTTCCTCCCTCTCCTTTTGGAGTAGGTAGGCATCACGACAGTGACCATGCAGAACTGTTAAAAACGAATTCAGCCTAAAAACAAAACAAAACAAAACAAAACAAAAAAAACGAATTCAGCCTAACTCCCAAAACAACTGCTCCAAAACCCAGCTTTCGCCATGCGTTGTGCTTATTTTGTAATGGTCATAGGACACACACACGCACACAGAATGGCATCAGAGGCTATCTGGGAGGAATTTTTCAGGGCAGTCTTCTCAAGTGACAGAACTCGAGGAACTGACTCGTGAGCTTGACGCCTTTTCCTCCAGGACAGGTGCTGCATGGGGCAGGAGACGACAATGCCTCGCAAGAGCCCAGCACTCTTCCCGCGGGATCCTGGGAGTTCCCACGTGATGTGACGTTCCCTTTCCATGGGATCTTGGGAGTTCCCACGTGATGTGGCATTCTCTTCCCACGGGATCTTGGGAGTTCCCACGTGACGTGGCATTCTCTTCCCGTGGGATCCTGGGAGTTCCCACGTGACGTGACGTTCGTAGCCTTCCAGGCAGCTGCTGGGGCAGCAGGACGGTGTTGGCTGCAGTTGCCGGTCTGACCTTGTTTCGAAAGCTTGAGGAATGAGGAACCTGGACTGTGGAACCTAGAGTTGGATGGCGCTTGGAGGGCTGGCTGCCCAGTTATTCCGCGGTTCCAGCTCCGAGGAAAAGAACCCCGGAAGTGAGGTGTGCTGAGGCGGCAGCCGGCGGCGGCTCCGTCCTGGGCTTACGGGTTTATTTGAGCGGTACCCTCAAACTTTTATTCACATATTCCACGTGCATCTATGGGGGACTCACTGGCTGGGTCTGAGGACAGTTTCGGGCAGCTGCGGGGGCGGGGGGTGCCTTCAGTCCTGTCCTGGAGACCGACATGTGAACAATTAACTGTAACACAGAGGCAAGTCCATCCGGGGATGAAGAATGCACTTCGGAGGCTCAGGAGCAGGACTGATGAATTCTTCATGGAGAGGTCAGGAAAATCATTACAGAGGAGGTAATATTTTGAAATAGGTTTGGAAGAAGGAGTGGAATTTCACCTAGCAAAGATTAATGGCATTTCAGTTCCGACTGAATCGTGCGGGGCACAGGCAGGAGACCTGAAACGACGTGATCTTTTTCTTGATTCTAAGTCTGAAAGTTTCCTTTATTGATAATCTGGGCTTTCTAAGCCTAGGAGAAAAGGATTTAAGAAAAATGGGTGGGTCTGGGAGGGGGCGGTCAGAGAGGAAGTAAAGGTCTGTGTCCACCCGGGATGTCCCATTCTGGTTCCGGGTGGGATGCACTTGCACTTTTGCCTTCAGCTGCCTAGACTTCTTCCAGAGGGGTGGGCCAGGTGGCAGCAAAGTAGGATGAGCAGGTCCTGGCTCCTAGAAACCCAGGCCTTGAGCGTTAAGTGACACCAGAAGGAGGCACAGGGAGGAGATCATTCATCAGGTCGGTTGTATCGTTAAAAAGACCATCCGTTTCTGCTTCCTAGAAGGTCGGAGCCCTCAGGCTTTTTCTACTCTTTTGGAGCCTCATTTCACCTTTTCCTAACAAATTGTGTTGTTTGCTGGAGTTAGCCAGAGTTGCTTTTTGTTGTTTGCAATTCTGGTAGAGTGAGGAATGAGAGAACTTCCTCCAGCAAGCTAGAAGGAGGTGAGGACAAGTTATGACTAGTCATCTGTAGAAGCTTAGAAGGGATGAGGTTAGGCTAAGTCAACCTTAAGGTGAGGGCTTGAAGCAAAATCATGGCCAACCAAGGTGGTAGTTGCTGTTTACTGGAGTCTCCTGTTTAATTTTCCTTTTGTCTATTATAAAGCCCGTTTAGTGGCTCCTGATTAGACCTGTGGAACTGTATATGAGGCTCAGGTATGCATTAGATGCCTCTATTGAATAGCTCAACATGCAGCCTTGATAAATGCTGATAGTCTTTACATCAAAAAAAAAATCATCTCTAAGTTTTGGTGCAGTTTAACATAACTCGCTGAAATAATTTCAAAATAAATCTAGAGATTATGAATTAAATGTGTAATTTCTCTCAAAACTTTAGCACTTACTGGCTTTCATTTTTCCCCTGACTCTTCCAGACAGACTAAATGAGTCTAAATGTGACTTTCATCACTGTTAATTTGTCTTAAATCAATTTTTGATTGAGTCACTAGTTATTAATGTTATTGTAATTTTTTTCCTTCTGTTGGGATTCCAGTTTGGAACAAAAATCTCTATTATGTTTGTCTTAAATTGTTTGGGTGGCTTTTGAGTAAATGCATGCATACAAAAGGGTTGAAACTTTAAACCTATACAAGTAACAAGCAAAGCTAGCCATTTGAAAGTAACCTGCTAACTGCTATGTATTTTCCAGTTTAGAGAATAATTTACCTTAGTTTATACAAATATGCTTTGTTTTCCAACAAAATTTATTAAAAAGGTAGCTGTAGGAAATTCCCAGTGTAGAATGGGTCTTTATAAAGGCAATTCCTTTGTTGATTAAATGTGTTCCTTTCATAGACAGTTATTTTTCACTTAAAGAGACCGAATTGTTTTTACTACATAGATTTAAGTTAATTTTGGGGGCATACTTTTTATTTATTGCATGATGTGATGAATCAACGTTTTGCTGAATGCCTACTCATTATGAAATGCTTTTGCAGATGTAAAAATTGAACAAGACACAATCTTGTCCTCAGCATACTATGTAGTAGGAAAAAAATATGAATCAATTGATTATAACACATGAGAATGTGACATCTCATAAGACAGCTGAGCATATACAGTAATGACTCAGAAAAGGCTAAAAAACATTGGATTGAGGTAATTAGAAATGACTTATTGAAAGGAATCACATTTGAAATTGTCCTTAAGGGAATGGTAGGTTTTCCTCTAGTAGAGAAAGGAGAATAGACAGTCTAAAAGGAGAGCACTAAACAGGCTCTCTTTTGGTAGTTATAACCTGACAGGTATTAGTAAGGTAAGAGAGAAGTTGAGACATTTAATGTGTATCTCAGGCAAGCTTTCTTTGCCATGGGTCCCAGCATTTGTAAGGGAATAGAATAGTGTCATAACATGATCACCATCAATACCTCCCTGTCATCTCTACTAATTCTATCCACAACATCTGTGCACACTGGATTTAGCATATAAGAATAAGCAGATTTTTCCTAGCCTTGCCACAGACCCAAATCCTAACAAGTTGGAGTCAATTTGAGGATACTGCTTAGGGACAAAGAATGTACAACACTTGGATTGAGGACCGCCGGGGTGGTTCAGCGATTTAGCACAGGCTTCAGCCCAGGGGCTGACCCTGGAGACCTGGGATCGAGTCCCACGTCAGGCTCCCTGCATGGAGCCTGCTTCTCCCTCTGCCTGTGTCTCTGCCTCTCTCTTTCTGTATCTCTCATGAATAAATAAATAAAATCTTTAAAAAAAAGCACTTGGATTGAAAATACAGAGTGTTTTAAAAAATTATTAAAGGGAAGCTTGTTTTGTTGTTTGTTTTTAATTGGGCAGGGTCACTATGAGCCTGGAAAGTCAAATGCATGACATATCTTAGGATTTTGTAGGCAGATTCATGTTAAGATTTGTGATTCAGAAAGACTCATTCATCAACAAAACGTTGGTTGTATTGGAGGGGAACAATAATAGGAGTGGTTAATATTTGATGTGTTTCCATTTAGACAATATCAAAACACTAAGCATCAAAGCTCTATAATACAGATCTCATTTTGTCTAGCATATTATAGTTCATAATGGATCTTTCTGTGCATTTCCTTATTTCATTCTTATAATATTATAAGGTGGGAAAGATAGCTTGCTCTCCTTTAAAGTAAATACTGAGACTTGAAAATAAGAATTGAACTAGTTATTGAACTAGTTAATGGTGGAGACAAATTGCTAAATTGCAAATCTAGCTCCATTTTTCCTATTCTCTGCTTTTATGTCATGCAAAATTAACATTTGTTGTTATATCCATGATAATTACTGCCTCCCCACCTTCCACTGCCTTAATTAAAAATGATTTCTGTGTTTATATAAAATTATAGAATCAGTAATATACACATGTGCACTGTTCAAAATATGTAAAAAACATGCACAGTGGAATGAAAGTCTCTTCCAAGGTCACTTGATTCCCCTCTCACAACAAGTTGCTAATATCTTGCAAATTCCTCCAGAAATATTCTGTGTGTTTACAATCATATTTATGTGTCTTTTCCACACACACAAAGTATCTTGTTTTCACTTAACAGCACTTGGGAGGGCATTCCATAATATTACATCCTTTTAAATGACAGAGTAATTTGCCATAGTACAGATGTAGCATGATTTATGTAGCCAATCCCTTGTAATCACATTTAGAGTTTTGCTGGCCTTTTGCTAATATAATCAATGATGAAATGAATGTTTATTCACACTGCCATTTGTGTACATGAACTAGTCTATCTGCAGGTGAAAATTATTTTTAAAACGCAAGTTCTGCAATCCTTTTTAGTTAATGGCTTTCAGCTAAGTGAGTTAGTAGTTCGTTTTTATGCTGTGTTTTAGTAGCAATAAATACATGGCTGGTAGAACATTTTTAGCTCAAAATTGCTATTTTTCCTGTCTTCTGTATGAAACCAATAAACTCTTGTGTTCAGTTTGAAGCATAAGACTGACAGCAAGCATCACATAGTTATTATGGCCATCCTAGCCTCCTTATACAACAGGTTGAAAGTATATTACTTCGTGCTTCTCAAACTTCAATGAATAAAGAAATTATTTAGAGATGTTGTTAAAGTGCAGGCAGTGCATCAGTGGAGCTGGTATGGGGCCTGAGTCCCATATTTCTAACAAGCTATAGTGTCGACTAGACCACAGGGTACTGAGCAAAAAGGATCTATGGTGAACTGTGGGTGTTGGAAGGATTTGGTGGGACAGTGGGCCAGAAACAAAAAGCTGGGTTTTATATTTAACTTTCCTACCCATTTGAACTATAGTTTTTCCAACTGGCCAGTGAAGTCTCTACCCATCTGTTAAATCGGTATAAAAATTCCAGTGTGCTCAACATGTATCAGAGAGTTGAATTGAGACTTAACTATGAATACACACACATTTGATTTGTGACGTGCTGGAGAGTTAAACAAACGTGCAGAGACAATAATAGTGATTTTGTATGGCACCTTCTGAAAAAAGATTATATATGTTAAATCTTAACATGAAAAAAATGTAACTGCAAACAAAAGTATGAAAGTAGAGTTCAATCCTATGGATATTATTGCATAGAAAAAAAAACTAGAGGAAAGGAATTACTATTAGCAATTATCTGTGGGAGAAAGAATTATAGTTACAGATTTTCCTCATATTTATGATAGTTATAGTTTTATGGATTCTATAAATGAGTATGTATGACTTTTATAATAAAGAAAATCAATTAAAAGTTAAATAGAAAATGTGATCATTCTTCTTTGGGATTTGAGGTACATTGTTTGGGATTATAGATTTGGGATGCATTGTTGTTGCAAGTCATCATAACAAAAGCTCATTAATGATGAGCTAATATTTATTGAATTTTAACTATGTACTCAACATTGAGTGAAGACCTTAAGTATGTGAACTCTTTAGTATAGCTCTGTAAGTTAGCCCCATGATAGCATCCCTATACTTCAGAAAGAGGTCTTTTTAATGTGCAAATAAATTCTCATTTCTCCCCTGTGTGAAACACTCCATCATCTCTCACCTTTTCATCTTCTGTAAAGTCTGGTGGAAAGCTAGCCTCAGCCTGTCACCTACCACATTCCTTCTTAACAGTTCTGGTCCAGCTACAGTGTCCTTTGTTTCTGTTCCTAAAATCCCATTACCTTCATTCTCATCTTGGAGCCCTTGAACCAGCTACTGCATCTGCCAGGATACTTTACCTCCCCAGCATGTACAATTTAGATACCTGTTCACTTGTGGCATTGTCAAAAATAGTTTGATGGGGTTCAGAATATGCTATCCCAGAATATGGCTCCTTGGCATATTGAATATTTGAAGCTGAAGGAATCTGAGAAATAGTAGTACCAGTGAGGACTCTCTGGCCTCCCCTTTCTCTCCTGAAGCAGGTCATAAGATCACATGTGAGAGGTGTCTTTCTTATACCTGGAGAAAAGAAGCATTATCTCCAAAGACAGTAATGCCAAGGAGAATCTGAACTAGGAGGCCTTGCTAAGTTTTCCCCAGTTTACTATCCTTAGCTTATACCCTTTTACCTTATCACATCTTTGCATGACTTTTTCATTCTTCATGAAACACGGTATAAAAATGCTCAGGTTTAACTGTCTTTTTAGGTCTTCATTTCCTTTTGAAGGCTCTTGTGTCATGCAGAACTCACATTAAATACATCTGTATGCTCATCTCTTGCTAATCTGTTTTTTTGTTGTTGTTGCTTTATGTTTTTTTTTTTTTTTTTTTGCCAGTCCTGTTTACAAGGTTCCATCCTTGGTTCCCAGAGAACCTTAGAATAGGAAAAAGAATCTCTTCTTTCCTTCATGGCCTTACTTTTGAAGATAACATTCCACTCTCCTTAGTGCTCTTATAGCGTGTGTGTGTGCATGCGTGTGTGCTTATCTAAGTTATAGGAGTTAGAACCATTTAAAATGGAGTGATTTGTTTGCTTTGATATCTTTACACTCCATAAAAATGCGAACTTCTGGAGATCTCAGGGACTTTATTTGCCTAATAAAGTCTGGATTTGCTGGACTCAGAACCTGTGCTGGCCTTTGCTTATCATGGCTTCCAGTCAGTGTAGGACCCAGCTTACCATACATGTATGCATTTGGTGCAGTCCTTGGGAAAGCTCAAATGTGCTGTGTTTACAATGGAAGTGTATTGTCAGGATCAAGAAGGTAGGGTAATAGAGAATAACTTACTTGATCATCTCAAATGTTGTATCTCAACGTTACTGGGGTGTAGAGAAATAAAGGTGGTGGAGAGAAGAGCATATAGTCTGAACATTTGTAATACCTCCTTGCATTCACCTTGCCATGTTGGTGTCAGGAATATATGTGCTCTGCATACTTCTGGATAAAAACAATTTTAAAAATTGCTTATTCTTAACATTTGAAATACTTTCAGGCAGAATTAGTCAGTAAATCCAGTTGCCTTTAAATTTGGAATATCCTCCTCTTACCCTTTGGTGTGTTCTGAGTACTATACAGCATGAAAATGGATAGCTGAATATAATAAAAATTCTACTTAGGTTGTTTGGGGAAAGAGTTGACAAAACTCCAGTGAAAAAACTATCGTAATTGTGACTCTTGTATTCAGAAAACACATTGCTCGTTGGGTTTTCTGGGGCCTCTGGGATGCTCTAGAATAGAAATAATTCCTTCTAAACCTTATGGTGTACACACTAGGGATACTGCTGAAATTTTAATATAAAAAGAGCTTTGTAGATGTATTTAGGAGGTGATTCTTATATTTATAGGTCTTGAAGTGAGTTGACCAGGGGAAGAATTTTTTACCTATATTTAAATCTGTGGTTTGTAGTAGAATAGAGAAAAGAAACTTTAAGGTAAAAAAAGGAGAGGAAAATTGATGGCTATAGGACTATTTCCCTGAAACTCAGAAATCTCCAAACAAAAAGTTTCAAGCAGTGGAAGGTACCTTTGCCTTTCTTTTGGTGTCTTCTGCAGTGTGCATCACTTCAAATTTCATTCAAAAATGAGTTTCAACCAGCCTGTTTCCTTTAATTAGCAGCATAAGAAAGATGAAGAGTGCTAACATTAATTTAACAAGAATCGATAGACCAGCTCTCCAAAGTATACCAGATAGTGGACTCCCATATTTCAGAGCTGAATGATAAATTTAGTATCTATCACAATATCAAAGTTTCCCTTGGCTTAGTAAATTGCCTTAAGAATTATGGGTTATTATTTTAAAGATTTTATTTATTTATTCATGAGAGACAGAAACATAGAGGGAGAAGCAGGTTCCCTGCAGGGAGCCTGATGTGTAATTCAATTCCAGGACCTCAGGATCATTGCCTGAGCTGAAGGCAGATGCTCAACCACTGAGCCACCCAGGTGTCTCAGCATTATGGATTTTTTTTTTTTTATCATGATGGGATGTATCTTCTAGACAGTTCTTAAAGCCTTCACAATCCATAAGACACAATAAAATTCTCAGGTTTTTTTTTTTCTGCAAATCCTCCATTAAATTCAATAAACCTTTCTCATAGTCTTTAAACATCTAATAAGACATTGGTGGTTGTAATTGCCTTGAAGATAAGTCATTTGTATTAACCCACTTCAATTTGCTGCTGGTGCAGTTTCTGTTGAAGAGTATACAAATTAGAATGCAAGATAATCATCTCCTAACCTATTCAGCAAAATAAAGTTTTAAACCTTAATGAAAGTTGTAGATAGACTCAGTCTTTACAGCTTTTTTCAAAACAAGGCTTTTAAAGAATGTATTTACTACATGTGTCAAACAGATAATAATCTTGCCTCCCTATTACTGTTTTTACGACATTAAATGAAATAGAATAAGTATATAGGTTGGGATTGTCTTCAGTGGCAAGCAATTAGAAAACCAGATAAATTGTGGTTTAAACACATAGAACTTACTTTTTTCATACAACAAGAAGTCTAGTAGGCTGACTGCTGTAGGTGCTCAGTGGTGCCATCAGAGACCCAGCTCTTATCTCTGTCTACTCTGCTGTCCAAAAGACTGTGGCTTTTGAGTTCACATTCTCAACATGGATGCTTCACTTCCTGATGCTGTATGTGTCTTTCAGATAGAAAGAATGGTGAAGAGTGGAGGACAAAAGCAGTGATGCCAGCTGAGTTTATCCCTTTCAAAAATTTTGCTAGATGCTTCACTAGTTGAGTTCCAATAACTTCTCATAGCAAGAAGTATGCTACTTAGTTTTCTCTTGCTGTAAGGTAGTTTTATGTCTCTAAATAGAAAAGTAAAAAGGAGGGGGTTGAAAATGGCTTTCAGATGTCAAATCAGCCTAATGCCCGGCTCAGTTTTCACTAATGTGTCAAATGCCTATTATGACAGGCATGTTGACAATGATGTTTGTAACTCTACTGTATAATTGATACTAGCAGTGTCTTAATTCAGATCCCATGTCTAATAAAATATAAATGATTTTAAATAAGAATGTAAGTAAACAATATAATAATGTATGCTGAATATTTACTGTGCAATACGCATTTTTTCTAAGTATTTTATATGCATTAACTGAATAAATCTTCACTATAACCTATGATATAGGTAAGGTAATTCCAATATCTCCATTTTGTGGATCAATGGGCTGAGGCTTTCAGAGGATATGACAAGTGCAGAGCTTGGATTTTACATGGAGACAGTCTGGATCTGAAGTCCTTACTCTTAACCACTACACTAAACTGTATTATAAGACCATATCCTGTGACTTAAAAATTCATAGAATTTTTAATAATGTGAGAAATAAATTACTGAAACTTACCATATCAGTGGAAATACTGGGCTCTGAGAAGAAATTGTGGTAGACAGTGTCACTGAGCTTTTTCAATTACACATGGTTTGAATATGTAAGTGTGGGTCCTTAGGTATAATTAGTTCCCTATCCTTTTTCTCTCCAGTATGCAGCTACCTCACTTAAACCAGCTTAGCTGTGGATGGTCACACCCATTCCCAGAATGATTAATCACTGTTTCAAGTTTACTTACAACCTAAAAAAGATCTATTTTTATCAAGTTGTAATTATGAGATTATTTTATCAAGCACCTAATTAGAATAATTAAGTCTTTAGGTAAAAGAAAAAAAATGTTTGGCAAGATCCTTTCATTTGAGATACATGTGTTTTACATTGTGTCCTACCAAAAGGGCATGAAATCAGGCTGCTTCAGTATTAATGGTGCTAAGTTTGATCATATGAATTAAGGTGGGCCAATATTTTTTTTCTAATTTTTATTTTTTAGAATGCAGGTGCACAGGAGTGGGGAGGGGCAAGGGGAGAGGGAGAGAGAAAATCTTAAGCAGGCTCCAAGCCCAGTGAAGAGCCCAATGGGAGATCATGACCTGAGCTGCAATCAAGAGTCAGATGCTTAAAGGGCTGAGCCACCCAGGTGCCCACACCAGATTTTTCTATTTCAAACTGTATTTTTTTTCCTTTGTAATGAATAAGTACCCTGGAAGAGGGTGAGAGATTTCTTTGGCACTGGACTGCTGGCTCTCTAACAACTTTTCATCTAATCTTTTTAGCATCTGTAGGTTGTCTTTTCCTTGATCAGTGATTCCTTGGGCACTGTAGAATGGTGATTTTCTAATTCTTTCTTTCCATCTACAGTTATTGACTGGAAATTCCTATGAAGAAGCACTTTTTCTCATCAACCTGGCATAAAATACAGTTCTTTCTTTAAAAAAACAGGCTGAATGTTTATTTTCCTTTAATTAGAAGTTTTCAAAGTAAAAAATTGATGTAATAATCACCTCCAGTGATCTGAAGAGTCTTAGTTTGCTTTTTGCTTTTGCTGTTTTTCCCCTCCTAAGACATTATTATGGGCCTATGAGATTTTATTTATTAAATACGTTCCAATCAATTAAATTTCCAGGAAATACAAGAAAGAATGAACACAATAAAAGACACAGAATGAGACAATTCCAGGTATAGAATGTTCTTCACAACACTGTCTTGGTCTGTCCAGAAAGTCAATATAATAAAAGAAGCAAACATATATAACACTTACCATAATAAAAACCAGAGGGACATAAAGAAATTCAGTGCATGAGTTTGAGAGTTGTAATTCAAATGGGTAAAATTTGAATGTGCACTATATATTAGGTATTAGAGAAAATTGTTGCTAATTATTTTTGTGATGTGGTGATGGTATTTTGGTTATGTAAGAGAACAACTTTAAGAGAGGCATGCTAAAGAACTTGAAGATGAAGGAGCCTGTTGCCTTCAGATTAGATAGAATTAATTGTGTAAAAGAAAAGTTTATAAACATATAATTGCACTATTAAAAAGCAAGTAAGGCAAAATGTTAAATGTTGAATTTATTTGTAGAACATATTGGTCAGCATTATATTATTAGTGCAAACTTTCTGCGTGAGAAACTTTATAAAAAAGTTTTAGGGGGAAAATAAATGGCCATGACTCCTTTGGAAATGTAGAATATCATTTTATTCTTGAATTCTAGAGCAGTGTTTTCCAAAATATTTGTTCTGCCTAGAAGGATTGGCTCAGTATTTAGGCAGAGATCTGGGCCTCTTTTCTTCACTTTAAATAGGGCACTCTATTTCATTCTGATACATATTTTGGGAGTCTGCCTTAAATTTTATTTGAACAAAGTCTTCAGGTGACCTTCAAAAAATTGTAACATCTTAGGAAAGAAGTCTCAACATCAATCACAAGTTCCTTCATGAAATTTGTTCAAAAGTGCCCAAGATTTTGCAAAATTTGGCAATTTCATTAAAGCAATGTTTTTTATACCTGATTAAAAATCTATTAACAGGATTTGGAAGGGCCAGATGGGAAATATTTTAGTCTCTGTAATTGTACAGTTTTGGTCACAGTTACCCAGCTCTGCCTTCTTTTGGGTGGAGCAGCTACAGAAAGTATGTCAATGATGGCTGTGGTTGTGTTCTCATAAAACTTTATTTACAAAAACATTGGGAAGTTCTAATTAAATCTGGGAAAATAGTCTGCATTTCAATCATATCAAATGTATTAGTTCTATTATGAAAAATATAAGGAGGTGTTTTTTGATGTGATATAGTGACCTCCCTCTCCTCAGGACCTATGCACATTATTAAAGTAAAAACAGAGACTGATAGGAGTTAAAGCAGTAAAAACAGATTGCAACAGGGGAAGAGAGACTTAGGATAGAATTCATCTTTACCTGGGTGGCTCAGGGGTTGGGCGCCTGCCTTTAGCTCAGGTCCTGATCCTGGGTCCGGGATCAAGTGCCGCATCAGGCTCCCCTCGAGGAGCCTGCTTCTCTGTCTACCTGTGTTTCTGCCTCTCTCTCTCAGTCTGTCTCTCATGAATAAATAAAGAAATCTTTAAAAAAAAAATTGTCTCAATTCTGAATTTAATGTGGAAAAGTGAGAATTTACAAACATGAAGCAGGTTTGGGATCAGTGGTTGAAAAATTAGTAAGTAGAAATGTGGGAAAGGGAGGATTCTGGAAAAACCATTTTAACAGGATTCTGACTGAAGCCATGTGAGGGTGAGCAGACATTACCTGAAGGATGGTGGATAATGAGGAGTTTTATTAGGTACCAAGGTGGGGTTCTAACTAAACTTAGTTGGATCTTTGTTAAAACTGGGCTCTTGAGGACATACCCAAAGGCTGGTGCTAGTCAGGCTTAGAAGAGCCTATCGAGATTTTAGTCAAGGAGAGTGTTTGTCAGTATACTGTTTTCTTTCTGTGGAAATTTCTCTCCTCCTCCTCCTCTCTTCTTTTTCTTCTTCTTCTTCTTCTTCATTATTATTATTATTATTTTGGAGAGAGAGTGGTTTGAGCACCTGAGCTGGGGGAATGGAGAAAGGGCAGAAGAGGGGACAGAGAATACTAACCAGGCTCCATGCTCAGCACAGAGCCTGACACATATAGGTTGATCTCATGACTCTGAGATCATGATCTGAGCCAAAATCAAGAATTGAACACTTAACTGACTGAGCTACCCAGGTGTCCCTTAATTATTTCTTATTTTTAATTTCTCTCTTTAAGCATTATGTTCTCAGCAAATATTCCTTAAGGTCACATTCTGAACTGCAAGATGCATTTCTTATTTATAATAATTATGTGTTTATATGATTAGATTGTTAATTGTTAAAGTTGTTGACTAATGATCATCTTAGGATATGAGTCATTGAGGACAGGAACAATTTCTGTTTTATTGTGGTGGCATTGATTTGTTTTTGCCTTCTCTCTCACTATTTTATCCCTAATCTAGCAAGGTACCTGATATTTAGTAAGCACTTATGTATTCGTTGAATGGATTAATCAGTTACCATTCAGACTTAGTTGTTATTATAATATCAATATGAAGAATAAGACAAGTTCAAAAAATATGGTTAATGAACACATTAATTTATAAGCTGGGATGTTATTTTTCTTTTCTAATCCATTGCTTTTAAGTGCTGGTAAAACCAGATCATAAGAAATAAGATATAAAGAATATTATTAGCTACTTAAGCATTTAGCTTTATGTCTTTGGGAATGTTCTAATTTCTCACCATTTTTGAAAGTAGTTTATAAGCACAAGTAATGAAATAGCCAGATGAATTTTTGTGACTGACATGTAACTTAACTCATTTGAGTCCCCTTTTTTGAGAACTTTTTTGAGAATCTAAATTCTACAGAGCAGTCTATCAGGCCCCCTAATATCTTGTTCCAGTATTTCTAGTTATTAACTGTTTATTTTGTTATTCTACTACTTTTGTGAAAATGATTTATTTTGGATTTTGGATCTCATTTTTGTTTTTTTCTGTTAGTTTCTATATTCTTAATTTTTTAAGGAATTTATTGCCTTAATTACTTTACACTTTCTACATTAATTATACTGTTCCTTTTTACTGTGAATATTTTTCAACCAAAACATAAATTGATTCCATATTATTATTTTATATTTCCCACAGTCTCCCATGTAATATATGCTATGTAGGGAACACTTAATGAAAATATTTTGGATATTGAGATGCTTTGGGAGGGAGATCTAGATGACAAAGAGAATTTTTAATTGCTCCCATCTACAATATGTATAATAAATGTGCCTCACTGATACAGGCCACCCTACAATGAAATCGTAATTTGGTCAGAGGTTTCCATTTAGTTTAACTTACATAAATATCTGTCAACTGATTTTTATATTTTTAAATAAAGTTAACTAAGATTTTGTGTTGGTAAATTCTAGGGCAGTGAACATACAAAAAAGTAGCATTCTACAGTTTATCTGCTTAAGATTTGGTGTTCCCAGATGAGGGATGATTAAGATATTTCCTCAGAATAAAGTTTGTATTTGTTTCAAAACAAGATACCTATCAAAATGAAGGAAAAAGGTCAACCTCATTAAACTGAACTCAGTTCAAATGAGCTAAATTTCATTTTCTACCACACTTATTTTTTAGTGAACAGAAAAATGAAAATGTATTTCTTGCTGTATCCTAATGGGGCATGAAAAAGAAAGGGAGACAAAAATCCAGAGCAGTTTATTTTCATATTCCTTCACTGAGATGAGGTGATCCATCTCCGATTTAAGCTACTTTACTGATTGGGGTTGGGTTTGGTGCTAGAGCCAGGGAACAGGGGGAGGGGAGTGTTGGTTGTAGATAGGTGCTTTTGTTGAGTTTTCTGAAATGACTTGATTGAATTCTGGTTTTAGAAGAGCATTTTGTATTTGTTGACTCAGATTCTGTAACTAAGAAGAAATTATGGCAATAATTTGAGGTGATTTTCTGAATAATTCAAGCCAAAGCACCAGCTAGTGAGAATAGTATAGTATTAAGGTAATTGATAACTCTTCGATCCTTGTTTTTCAAGAGAAACTTTAATAAGGTATGTGTGTGTGTGTGTGAGTTCATTACCATAAATCTGTATGTTATTCTGTGGGTTTTAGTTTTCTCTCTTAAAACAGATGTCATTGCGGGTAGCCCGGGTGGCTCAGCGGTTTAGCGCCGCCTTCAGCCCAGGGCATGATCTGGAGACCTGGGATGGAGTCTCACGTCGGGCTCCCGGCATGGAGCCTGCTCTCCCTCTGCCTGTGTCTCTGCCTCTCTCTCTCTAACATAACATAACATAACATAACATAACATAACATAACATAACATAAAATAAAAAATAAAATAAAATAATAAAATAAAATAAAAAATATAAAATAAATAAAATAAATAAAATATAAAATATAAAATATAAAATATAAAATATAAAATAAAATAAATAAAATAATAAAATAAAATAAAATAAAATAAAAAATAAAATATAAAATAAAATATAAAATATAAAATAAAATAATAAAATAGATGTCATTGCAAATTGCTTTAAGGAATGGTAAACAAAGGGTTGAACTTGGGATTTATAAGGTTTAATTTTAGGATATGGTGATAAAAATGGCCTAGTAAGGGGCACCTGGGTGGCTCATTCAGTTGAATGGTTGAGCATCTACCCTCAGCTTAGGTCATGATCTTGGGGTGCTGGGATTGAGCCCTGGGTCAGGCTCCCTGCTCAGCAGAGTTGGAGGGGCCTCAGGGATGGTGTCAGCTTCTCCCTCTGCCCCTCCCCCTGCTCCTGTGTGTGTTCACTCTCTGTCACTTTCTCTCTGAAATAAATAAAATCTTGAAAACAGTGGCCTAGTAAGAGTTTAGTATATGAAATCTGAGGTAGAGGGAGATAAACTTGAACAAATAAAGTAAACTTGTTCAGTTAGAGCTCTCTGACACCAACACAGACCCTAAAGTCAACACGATTCTGTCTCCACTCTTCCAGGTCTCTAGGCAATTCAACCCCAAAACAAACTTTTCCCAAACTCCATGTAATATCATTAGTTATGCTAAATGAGACAATTCCCAACTGCTGTATTTAATCCTTAAGTAAGCTATAAATATGGTTTTATAGTTTCAGATTTTGAGTGGTACTCTTTCTTGACAGAAGTTTCCCTATTTTATCAATGCCTTCTCTCATTCCTCCTTTGTCCTTTGAATTTTCATCTTAACCATTCCTTTTAATCACTGAACTTCTCAAAAGACTGTTGTGTAGTTGATGCCTTTGTTTTCTTAGAGTTTATTTCCTTCTCTTTTATGGAGTGGAGGGAGCTGCCTAAGTCAATCTAAAAGTTTAATTCTTGATGGTTTGCATTAAAAATCTTCTAAACCAACTTGGATCTACTCTTCACCAACTTTAAAGCTCACTATATCCTTTAGTCAAGCTAAACTAGGCTCATCTTTTCTGTTTTAAGATTCCATACAGACTAGCCTGTTTGTTTTCTACCAGCATTCTTTGCATCTAGAATGCTCTCTACCTGATTTAAATCCAGTCCATCTTATTTACTCCTTTCCTTGAGGCTGCCTCTGACTCCCCAGATCCCAATAACTGTTACTTTCTAAGAAGTAGAACACTGTTGTTTTTTTGTTTTTGTTTTGTTTTGTTTTGGAGCCTCCTATATTCCCATCCTGGGCTATTGGTACTCTCCATTTTTAATTTTTGAAACTGAGGGACAAAGGTGGAATGCTTATTTTTGAACACTCTCTGCTTCTTTCCTTTTTCTTCTTCCATGGAATAAAAATGGTATCAAAACATCAAGGAATAAAATCACATTTTTTAAGAAGGAAAATATATTGGGAGATATTTTTAAAACATTATTCCTGTTATTTAATTTTAGATTTGTGTATTGTTAATGATTTTATGTTCCAAGAAAAGTTTACATTCATTATCTTTGTTGTTTATCACTAGAAACCATAAATAATGATTTGTGCTTCTTCATACTCATCCATGTCACTATGGTACCTTGGATGAAGAAGGAGCTCAGCTAATGTGGGTTGAGATTAGGGTACTAATAATGATTGTAAAGTAATGACATCTGACTTTTTGGGTCAAAAATCTGAAATATAGTGTCTGTGTAACTATATGCTGTGTGAGGAAATAAAATCCCATTTTCCTTATCTTTATAATGGGAATAACAACTATTCACAAAATTTCATATCAAAGAAATGAAATAAATATATGAAAGTTCTTTTAAGCTACACTTTGACATTCAAAGTATATATAACAATGTAAATGAAATAAAGCAAATATTAAGGAACTACACTAATGAATCATATTAATATTTTTAATGATTTTTATTTGGGCAATCACATAGTGCTTTTCAGTTTACAAAGCAGTTGTTTCAAAGGAAAATGGTGGTTTTATTTTGTATCCACTCCATAATATGGTTTCCATTTGAATTTTGCATTTTTTAGCAGTTTTCAGAAAGCTAAACTGGTATGTTTTGTATTGCCATAGCCTGGGAAAACTGGACCTATGTCGAGTGACCAAAAGGAAAAAGATATTGGGATAAGAATAAAATACCAGTGCCTCCTTTTTTATTTGTTCATTGAAGCTTTTTTTTTTTTTTTTAATTCCACAAGCCATTTTTCAGATGTCACGAAAATTTAAACTGCTACTCGGTATAGAGCTTAAGATAATTGGCCTTTGGGAAATTCAGAATAGTGTAGTATACCTTAGATGGATCCAAAAATAGGTTTCAAAACATTGGTTGAAAAATTGACTTTGAATCCAGGGCTTTGGTTGCATGTGTCTTTTAATAGCTTATTTAAAAAATTTCCTTTGAAATAATGTTTCTTAATCTTTCACACTGCAAATGTTCTTGTTGTGGTGTTGGTGATGATGATTATTTTGGTATCTGCCTATGATCCAGATTTGTTAGAATTAATAGATTTGTTAGTTACGGTTCTTCTGAGAAACAGAACCAATGTAGTGTTCACATGACCAAACAGTTAACTCAGTTCTAACACTACTGGGAGAAGTGTCAGATCCCACAGGTTAAGGGCTCAGTTCCACAAAACAGTCCCACTCAGACACAGTTTAGGAATCAATTGCAAATCTAGGCTGTTACTAGAGCTTCTAATTGACCAGATTTAGGTCTGGGATTCCAGTGACCTCCTCCTTGGTGTCATTTAATTTGCTAGAGCAGTTCACAGAACTCACGGGAACATTTTACCTACTAGGTTGCTGGTTTATTATAAAAGGATATAACTCAGGAGTAGACATAAGGAAAAGATGTATAGAGCAAGAAATGTGGAAAGAGATGTAGAGCTTCCATGCTCTTTGAGTGTGTCCCTCTCCTCAAATTTGCATGAGTAAACCAGACCGGAGGCTCTCCAAACTTCCAGGCTTTGGGGTTTTAATGGAGCTTCATTACATAAGCATGATTGAATAAATCATAGCCATTTGTGATTGATTCAACCTCCAGTCCCTCTCCTTGCCAAGGAGCTCAGGAAGGTGAGACTCAAAGTTCTAGTTTTCCACTCACATGGTTTGTTTCCCTGGCAACCTTAAGTGTTTTCTAAAGTCACCTCATTAACATAAGCTCAGGTGTGATTGAAAGAGGTTTGTTAGTATCAAGACACTTTAATCACTCTTATCATGCAGAAATTCCAAGGGTTTTAGGAGTTTTGTGCCAGAAACTGGGGTAAATATAAAATATATTTCTTATAAATAACAGTATCACAATGGTTATCCTATATGTAAAGAGGCTTATGCTAAGGAATTGGCTCATGTGATTATGGAGGCTGGAAAGTCTAGATTCTTACAGTCTGGGCCAATAGGCTGGAGACCAATGAGTGCTAATGCTTCAGTTCCAAACTGAAAACTGTCAGGTTGGAGGCCTGGGAGAGCTAATATTCCCATTTGAGTCTGTAGACAGGCTGCTGTAGAACCAGTAAGAGCCATGTTGCAGGTGAAGTTTGAAGACAGTCTTCTGAGAATTGTCTCTATCCTAGAGCAAGCAGGTCTTTTTGTTCTTTTCAGGACTTCAGCTGATTGGACAAAGCTCTCCTACATTATGTTGGGTGAGGGGCTTTATTCCATGTTCACCAACTTAAATGTTAACCTCCTCTAAAAGCACCTTCACAGAAATACCCAGAATGATATTGGACAAAATATCTGGGTACCACATAGTCCAGCCAAGTAGACACATAAAATTAACCATCATAGTAACTAATATATGATTTCACAGGTACATGTTACATGTCTGTCAGAAAGCAATGAAATATTTTATTTTCCAGCACCACAATTCATAAGGTCAGTTCCAGATGACACAAAATCATGTTTTGAATGACTGTCTGGTCTTTGGAAGGGTAGATTTGTTTTGAAGAGACAGTGATGGCAATTTTGTCTATATTGCATTTTACAGTTTGCAAGGCATTTTTACATACATTAGCACTTTTGATCAATCGGCACCATTCTTTTCAGAGCTTTGGCTGCAGATCCTGCCACCAAGTTATTTACAATGTCTAATACAAGCAAAGTGAAGCCAAGGGTCAAATAATTATGCAGTGAATCTGATCAATACTATAAGCCAGTATGAGCAATTTAGCCAAATGCAATCCTGTCTTTAATTGAAACTCCTTTTGTCTGAATTATGTGGACAAATGCTTCATTTTAATGTGCTGTTGTGCTGTTTTGCAGAAGACTGTGATATCCACTTTGTAAGAGCTTCTTATTCACCTTGGAATTTCCAACATCTAGAATCATTACTGGAACATAGTAGTTAAATAAAAGTATTTTTGATGATAGTGAATCAATCCATAATCAAATCAAACTCTCCTTAAATAAGCTCTAGACCTAAAATAATACTAGTTCAAGGTGTGTGGGAGCACCTGTTCTCTTATTAAATTGCTAAGTAGTGAATCCTTTGCCTCCCATTTGATTTCTTTTATAATTTTTTTCCATTTTGGGTTTGAAACATCTACTTTTCTTTTAAAGATTTTATTTATTTTTTCATGAGAGACACAGAAAGAGAGGCAGAAACATAGACAGGGGAAGTAGCAGACTTCCTGCAGGGAGCCTGATGTAGGACTCAATCCCAGGACCCCAGGATCACGGCCTGAGCCAAAGGCAGACGCTCATCTACTGAACCACACAGGTGCCCCTGAAATAGCTGCTATTTTAGAATGAGCCATGATCTCTCAGTGTCCACTTAAGTGGCTTCTTTTTATTCAGTGTCTCTCTGACCAACCCACCTCACCTCTCTTCCTGTCTTGTAGCATATGTACTGATATATATATACCTTATGTTTTTGCTTTAGTCCTTCCCAGTAACCTGTCTCTAGCATTCCTGTGTTTGATTCATTCTACACGCTGCTTTCATGAATATCTTTCTGAAGCACGAGAATTATCATTACTTTCCTACTCAAAATACTTAACAGATTAAAAAAATAATAATAGTACTTCATTATGAAGTAGGGACAAATTCGTAGAAATAGAGTAATACTTCTGTTACCAGTAGTGGACACACAGAACACATTTCATAAGATGACCAGGCCCTAAACTTTTGACCTTACTTAGATCAATAAGTTGTATCTGGCTAGAGGTATTCCAGAAACCAAGTTAATACTGATCTAGAAATAAAGGGTTAACTCACCTCTACAATGAAGTGTATAAGAATTATGGGTCAAGAATAAAGAATGGCATCATGTTGTTGTATGAGCAGATAAACTAAATGATCTACCATAATATGGTAGTGATGATCCAACATACTAAAGTATACTGTTGATTCAAATGTGAATCTGAAACTGTTTGAGTTTCACCTGCTTTGCCATATCCTAACTGTAGTTTCTTGAGTTAATATAAATCTTAAATGATTTTAATTGAACTTTTGATTATACTTCAGAAATGTAATCAGATATTGTCCAAAACCAAAACTAATTTAATGAAGAATTTAAAGTCACCAAAATCAGTATTACTTCTCAATGGAATTCTTAATTTTGCTCTATTCTCCACCTTTTAATAGAACCATGAAATAAGAATTTCACTTGTATCAGCTACTCTTTATCCTATAGTATTTATCCTTCTAAATTCTTCCTACGTATAGTATTTGCTACCTGTTATGATCACTAAGGAATATTCATTTTAGCTGGAGAATCCCTGTGTTCTCTAAGCCCACTCCTGTCCAGCCTCACTAAAAATTCTCTGTGTCCACTGGGTAAAAAGCCAAGAGCTGATCATTTTGTGCCTTTGCTGCGAGGTGAGAAAATGCAAGTTCAAGAACAGCATTGCCTGGTCTTAAACTACCTATAGCATAAATAAGAGCCTGGAATATCTGCTCAACTCCACTGGAGTCATTCTTACATTAAAACTAGATTTTCACAATTCCAGCTGTCTCACTTAGCTCCATTGTATAGCAATTAAAAAGTTAACGATCTTATTTGTCACAAAATATAGCATGAAATGTAAATAAGCCAAACACCAGATCAAGGCAGAAATAAGAATATGACATGTCAACCAAAAGAAAAAAAATGTTTTTTTCAAGAGATGCTACAGTTGTCTTCCAAGTTTATTATTGCCATTGATCACACTTATGAAAATAACAGTTATAACACAAGTAAGAAGGTTACAATATAATGTAAAGAATTCTTTCCATATACTATTTGACAACTTTATTTCCACTACAAACTGGTGTTATGGTACACATAAGTTATCCTGCAGCAGGATACCACTGGTGGGTTATGTTACTATATGTTATTTGTTATAAGAATAACAATAATGTTGCAGACTATTTATTGAAATATCTAAACTTAACTGGAAAAAAATGACTTCTGCTAGGCCAGCTCTATTTTCCATACTCATCTTGACCATTACTTCTTACTATTAGGTTTTTGGGAAGATTATTCTCCAGCTGACAGGATTTCAGAACTGTAATTTGGAGGAATAAAACTAGATGACAAATGACTACATTTAAATGTTGTAGCACATAGTCCATTCTTTTCATTTCACATGGTAAACATTCTCTTTCAATAAAAAGGATTCTTCTGGGCCTGAAATGTTTCTTTGTTCCTGATATATTAGACCTCTTAAGAGTATAACACTATTTAAAATTTAAAATGTAAATGCTACTTGATGATGCTGAAGACCATTACTGAGTTTTGAGTTTTTGTTACATCTACTTTTGTGTATTTATTTATCTAATTTTCATAACAGCCAGAGGAGCAGAGACTTAGAGACTTACCTACAATCACAGTGAGCAATGTATGAGCATGATGTGTCTAAATTTAGAGATCCTTCATTGAACCACCGTCCCTCCCTCCCTTCTTCTTTCCTTCCTTCCCTCCCTTCCTTTCCCTCCCTTCCTTTTCCTTCCTTCCTTCCTTCCTTCCTTCCTTCCTTCCTTCCTTCCTTCCTTCCTTCCTTCCTCTTGGTATAATTGGCATGGAACATTATATTAGTTTTAGGAATACAACATAATGATTTTATATTTTATATATATTGAAACATGGTTACTGTAATAAGTCTAGTTAACATCTGTCATTGTACAAGTTTTTTTTATCTTGAGATGAGAACTTTTAGGATTTACTCTTTTTGTGACTTTAATATATGCAATACAATATCAGCAAATATAGTTGCCATGCTCTATGTTACATCCTCATAGCTTATTTGTTTTATAACTGAAAGTTCATACCTCTTGATTCTACCCATTTGGCATAACCTCCACCCTCTGCTTCTGGTAACCATCAATCTATTTATATCTGTGACGTGGTTGTTATTGTTGTTGTTTTGGATCCCACATTTAAGTGAGATTACATGGTATTTTTTTTCTCTTTCTGACTTATTTCATTTTGCATAATCCCCTCAGGATCCACCCATGTAGATGCAAATGGCAAGATTTCATTCATTTATGGATGAATAACATTCCGTTGTGTGTGTATGTGTGTGTGTGCATGTGTGCACACGTGCACATATGTAAACCACATTTCCTTTATCCATTCATTCATCAATGTTTACTTAGGTTGCTCCCATGGTTTGGCTATTGTAAACAATGCGACAATGAATTTGAGAGTGCATATATTTTTCTTAGTGTTTTTGTTTTCTTCAGATAATACTCAGAAGTGGAACTGCTGGATGATATGGTAATTCTATTTTTAATTTTTTGAGGACCCTACAACTGTTTTCCACGGTGGCTGAATCAATTTATTCTTTGACCAGCAGTGCACAGGGTTTCCTTTTCTTCACAGCTTTGCTAACACTTTCTTTTTTTTTGTCTGTTTGGTATACTATATAATAGTATATAATACTATATTAGTAATATAGTATATAATACTGTATTATAGTATATTATATATATTATGTATATTATATAGCTGTACTATAGGTATGGACATAATAGCTCATCATTGTTTTGGTTTGCATTTTGCTGATAATTACTGATGTTGAGCATCTTTTCATGTACCTGTTGGTCATCTGTATATCTTTGGAGAAGTATCTGTGCAGATCTGCTTATTTTGAGTTGGATTGTTTGTATTTTGCCATTGAGTTGTAGGAGTTCTTTATGTATTTAGAATATTAACTTCTTGTCAGATCAATGATATTTAAATATTTTCTCCCACTCAGTAGGTTGCCTTTTCATTTTGAGGATGGTTTCCTTTGCTGTGCAGAAGCTTTTTAGTTTGGTTTAGTCCCACTTGTTTCTTTTTGCTTTTATTGCCTTTGTTTTTGGCGTCAAATCCAAAAAATCTTTGCCAAAACAGATGTCAAGGACCTTAGCTTACTGCCTATGTTTTTTTTTCTAGAAATTTTATGGATTCAAGTCTTCCTTTCAAGTGTTTAATCTATTTTGACTTAACGTTTTAAATAATTTCCATTCTGTTTTGGTTTGTCCAAGTGAGTGAGACTATCCTCTGCATAGGTCTATTTATCAGAAGTTGTGAAGCCTACCATTTTGTATGCACTTGAGAGAGAGGACTTTAAAAGTGGGTTAGCTATAGGTAGCGTTACTTGGAAACTGCTCATTAGCAAATGTAAATTAGTGGTTGTACATCTGGGTGAGTAGAGTAAGCCACCACATGCCACTAAGACTTCTTTCAGTGATGGCATACCATATAACTGCTTCATGCCATGGTACATTCATATATATAAAGTAACATGATTATGGAAGCCAGTAAGAAGCCAACCAAACCTACACGACATGCATGTAAGAGCAACTGTACATTAACATTTTATGTCAGTCATATTTAAGGACAATTTTACATTTAGTTCTGATCGTCATCTGCCTCTTCTTTCTATGAAAATACAATTTTGATGCTCAGTAACACTTTACTATCTAGTCTGATTTTGTACATTCTCTATTTTCTACATTCAACATACTTGTTTTCTGGATCAGTATCTGCAGCTTACAAAAACATATTGTTACATATAATTAAAGATCACTAATTATGTAAAACAATACTGTATGTGTAATAAAGCTCTGCATGTGTGACAGAAATCTAGAAGCTTAAAGTCTATAAAAGTGCCTTGAGAAAGATGTACTATTACCATTTGCATTTTTAAACTGTAGGTGTCATGCAGATTCTTACTGATATTTTGAGTAGTTTGGAAAAAGCATGTAGAAATGAGGACACACAAAAATAAAATTGAAGCCAAAGAAGAAAAGAAACACATACTGGATAAGAGAAATTCTGTTTCATTTTGATGAAGTGTTTTCGAAGTCCTAGGGAGACTTTTTCTTCTAACCTCCTATGTTATATTTATCTCCTGGGTTTCTGAGGTAACCAAGAAGAAAAAGAAGATAGAGAAGAGAACAGAGAGATGTATTTTCTTTTCTCCTTGAAGTCTGTTTCTTGGTTACATATAAATGCAGCACAATAGCCAAAAGAATCATCACATTTTAAGGGGAAGTAGATTTTAAAAGAAAAGATAGATTCTTTCCCAAGCTCTATTTCTGTCTCATCAATAGTAAAGTAGGTTTCTAAAAGGAGATTTTTTAAAAACATAAGATAGTAATAATAATAACAACAGTTATTATTATTAGTAGTAATAGTAGTAGTAGTATTTTTAGAGAGGGAGAGAGAGGTGGTCAGAGGCAGAGAGAGAGAGGGAGAAAGAGAATCCTAAGGAGGCTCTCCACCCAACATGGAGCCCAACTCCATGCTCAGTCTAACAACACTGAGATTGTGACCTGAGCCAAAATCCAGAATCAGATGCTTGACTGTTGGGGCCGCTGTTGGGGCCACTCAGGCACTCCTAAATAGGAAGTTATTAATACATTGCTTTGGATACTTTTGTGAATGTATACTATTGTTATATTTTGAGACCTCAATATTTTTTTTGAGACCTCAATATTTAAAGTGTGTCTGTGTTTCATTAGTTCTTTGCTTGAGAACATATAAATTAAAATAACCATTTGACATTATATAATTAAAAGAAGTTCATTTTCATGGCAAAAATGACTTTCATTTTTGTGATTTGAGTTCTCTCACAGGTCATTTCACATTTTAAGTAATGCTTATTTAATGTACTACTGCTGTATTTATGGACCCCTTCACTATTTGTTCATCAGCCATTCAGCAGTCATTTGGTAAATCACTTCCAGGAACCTGACATTTTGTTCAATGCTGGGAATATAATATAATATTTTCCTTTCCTCTAAAAACTTATGGCTTTATAGAAGGTGCTTATTGGAATTAGGAAAGTGAAGATCTTCTCTTTGAATACACCAAGGATTATATATATGTATGGAGAGTGACTCCTTCCTTTAATAATCAAATCTAGACCCAACCTGGTCTTTCTAAAGCCCGTTCTCCCTGGCTTATTTGGGATTAATGTTAATGCTCTGATTTTTGTGGGCCACAGTAGAGAATATTCAAATCTTATACTCAGGTACTCTCATTTTTTTTAGCATAAATTTTATCTCAAATTTGATCTCCAACACAATTTATCATCAAGTTGTTGAAATGAGGTTGGCAAAGAAGAAGAAATTCAGCTAGTTTCTCAGTCCTCCATTTTTAATTCCCAGAGTTAAAATTTGGCATAGTTTTATACAAGATTTTAGATTTTTTTTCTTTTTGTGTCTCTGTTATTCTGTGTTTCTTGAAATAAATTTTTATTAAAAATTGGAAACTTTGCAAGCCTTCATCAAGAAAGCTTTTATCAAGTTGGAAAATTACTTTTTGGAAAAATAAATGTTACAGGCACACAAAATAGTTCAGCCAACTAAGCCAACTAAGCTTTGCATTGAAGTGCAAAACACCTGTGTGTATGTGTGTATATGTATGTAAATAAAACTAAAACTCTTTGATAGAGGAGTAAATATAAACTTAGCAGTTTAAGAGAAAGTGTTCTAGTTTATGAGTTTAATGTGTTTGGTTCTGCTATGTTGCCATAACTCCAGTTTGGTGTACTATGGTGGTTTGAAAAATTTAAAGTTCTTAATATTGTTTAAACATCTGCTCTTGAGGAAATATATCCTTTCCTTTTTCAGATATAATACATATAAAATACCCCATCTGGGCTGAATGCCAGGGAGGCACCATGCTTAAATAATAAGCCCAATTATCTCACTAATAAACAGCGACTAGAAATTGAACTCTTGTTGGCAGATATACAGGATACTTAAACACTAAATGGGATTAATTAAACCCTAAAAGGACTTACATTACAAACAAATATAATAATAAATCATCATATAAATATTAAGTATGGCAATTATCTCATTTTCTCCTCTTTTTTAGTTAATGGAGTTTATGCTTTTGAACTATCATGAAAAAAGGATTTAAAAAATAGTAGAGAGGTTACCTTCAAGGATCTGCTGAGATCTAAATTTTCAGTTCCAAACCAATGAAAGATGAATGTGATGATAAATATTTCACTCCCAATGCCAAAGGATATGAATGTAATAATGTGACAAGTAAAGTTTTGGGAGGACATAGTAGAGGCAATTGAGATGGTTGAAGTCAAGCACATACAAAAGTGGATTTATGATCAGTATAACATAGTTTACTTAGAAAAGTATAGTTGACTTTCCTATAATTTCCTTTCTAATCATTTCAGAGCAAATAATTTTTTTATTTTTTTTATTTTTTTATTTATTTTTTTTCAAATAATTTTTTTAATAAATTAATTTTTTATTGGTGTTCAATTTACCAACATACAGAATAACACCCAGTGCTCATCCCGTCAAGTGCCCCCCTCAGTGCCCATCACCCATTCACCCCCACCCGCCACCCACCTCCCCTTCCATCACCCCTAGTTTGTTTCCCAGAGTTAGGAGTCTTTATGTTCTGTCTCCCTTTCTGATATTTCCCACACATTTCTTCTCCCTTCCCTTATATTCCCTTTCACTATTATTTATATTCCCCAAATGAATGAGAACATACACTGTTTGTCCTTCTCTGATTGACTTACTTCACTCAGCATAATACCCTCCAGTTCCATCCACGTTGAAGCAAATGGTGGGTATTTGTCGTTTCTAATGGCTGAGTAATATTCCATTGTATACATAAACCACATCTTCTTTATCCATTCATCTTTCGATGGACACCGAGGCTCCTTCCACAGTTTGGCTATTGTGGACATTGCTGCTAGAAACATCAGGGTGCAGGTGTCCCGGTGTTTCATTGCCTCTGAATCATTGGGGTAAATCCCCAACAGTGCAATTGCTGGGTCGTAAGGCAGGTCTATTTTTAACTCTTTGAGGAACCTCCACACAGTTTTCCAGAGTGGCTGCACCAGTTCACATTCCCACCAACAGTGTAAGAGGGTTCCCTTTTCTCCACATCCTCTCCAACATTTGTTGTTTCCTGCCTTGTTAATTTTCCCCATTCTCACTGGTGTGAGGTGGTATCTCATTGTGGTTTTGATTTGTATTTCCCTGATGGCCAGTGATGCAGAGCATTTCTCATGTGCATGTTGGCCATGTCTATGTCTTCCTCTGTGAGATTTCTCTTCATGTCTTTTGTGCATTTCATGATTGGATTGTTTGTTTCTTAGGTGTCGAGTTTAAGAAGTTCTTTATAGATCTTGGAAACTAGCCCTTTATCTGATACGTCATTTGCAAATATCTTCTCCCATTCTGTAGGTTGTCTTTTAGTTTTGTTGCCTGTATCCTTTGCTGTGCAAAAGCTTCTTATCTTGATGAAGTCCCAATAGTTCATTTTTGCTTTTGTTTCTTTTGCCTTCGTGGATGTATCTTGCAAGAAGTTACTGTGGCCGAGTTCAAAAAGGGTGTTGCCTGTGTTCTCCTCTAGGATTTTGATGGAATCTTGTCTCAGATTTAGATCTTTCATCCATCTTGAGTTTATCTTTGTGTATGGTGGAAGAGAGTGGTCTAGTTTCATTCTTCTGCATGCGGATGTCCAATTTTCCCAGCACCATTTATTGAAGAGACTGTCTTTCTTCCAATGGATAGTCTTTCCTCCTTTATCAAATATTAGTTGACCATAAAGTTCAGGGTCCACTTCTGGGTTCTCTATTCTGTTCCATTGATCTATGTGTCTGTTTTTGTGCCAGTACCACACTGTCTTGGTGACCACAGCTTTGTAGTACAACCTGAAATCTGGCATTGTGATGCCCCCAGCTATGGTTTTCTTTTTTAAAATTCCGCTGGCTATTTGGGGTCTTTTCTGATTCCACACAAATCTTAAAATAATTTGTTCTAACTCTCTGAAGAAAGTCCTAGGTATTTTAATAGGGATTGCATTAAACGTGTAAATTGCCCTGGGTAACATTGACATTTTCACAATATTAATTCTGCCAATCCATGAGCATGGAATATTTTTCCATCTCTTTGTGTCTTCCTTAATTTCTTTCAGAAGTGTTCTCTAGTTTTTAGGGTATAGATCCTTTACCTCCTTGGTTAGGTTTATTCCTAGGTATCTTATGCTTTTGGGTGCAATTGTAAATGGGATTGACTCCTTAATTTTTCTTTCTTCAGTCTCATTGTTAGTGAATAGAAATGCCACTGATATCTGGGCATTGATTTTGTATCCTGCCACGCTACCAAATTGCTGTATGAGTTCTAGCAATCTTGGGGTGGAGGCTTTTGGGTTTTCTATGTAGAGTATCATGTCATCAGCGAAGAGGGAGAGTTTGACTTCTTCTTTGCCAATTTGAATGCCTTTAATGTCTTTTTGTTGTCTGCTGAGGCTAGGACTTCCAGTACTATGTTGAATAGCAGTGGTGGGAGTGGACATCCCTGTCTTGTCCCCGATCTTAGGGGAAAGGCTCCCAGTGCTTCCCCATTGAGAATGATATTTGCTGTGGGCTTTTCGTAGATGGCTTTTAAGATGTCGAGGAATGTTCCCTCTATCCCTACACTCTGAAGAGTTTTGATCAGGAATGGATGCTGTATTTTGTCAAATGCTTTCTCTGCATCTAATGAGAGGATCATATGGTTCTTGGTTTTTCTCTTGCTGATATGATGAATCACACTGATGGTTTTACGAGTGTTGAACCAGCCTTGTGTCCTGGGGATAAATCCTACTTGGTCATGGTGAATAATTTTCTTAATGTACCTTTGGATCCTATTGGCTAGTATCTTGTTGAGAATTTTTGCATCCATGTTCATCAGGGATATTGGTCTGTAATTCTCCTTTTCGGTGGGGTCTTTGTCTGGTTTTGGAATTAAGATGATGGTGGCCTCATAGAACGAATTTGGAAGTACTCCATCTCTTTCTATCTTTCCAAACAGCTTTAGTAGAATAGGTATGATTTCTTCTTTAAACGTTTGATAGAATTCCCCTGGGAAGCCATCTGGCCCTGGACTCTTGTGTCTTGGGAGGTTTTTGATGACTGCTTCAATTTCCTCCCTGGTTATTGGCCTGTTCAGGTTTTCTATTTCTTCCTGTTCCAGTTTTGGTAGTTTGTGGCTTTCCAGGAATGCGTCCATTTCTTCTAGATTGCCTAATTTATTGGCGTACAGCTGTTCATAGTATGTTTTTAAAATCGTTTGTATTTCCTTGGTGTTGGTAGTGATCTCTCCTTTCTCATTCATGATTTTATTAATTTGAGTCTTCTCTCTCTTCTTTTTAATAAGGTTGGCTAATGGTTTATCTATCTTATTAATTCTTTCAAAGAACCAAGTCCTGGTTCTGTTGATCTGTTCCACAGTTCTTCTGGTCTCGATTTAGTTGAGTTCTGCTTGAATTTTAATTAACTCTCTTCTTCTGTTGGGTGTAGGATCTATCTGCTGTTTTTTCTCTAGCTCCTTTATGTGTAAGGTTAGCTTTTGTATTTGAGTTCTTTCCAGTTTTTGAATGGATGCTTGTATTGCGATGTATTTCCCCCTTAGGACTGCTTTTGCTGCATCCCAAAGATTTTGAACGGTTGTATCTTCATTCTCATTAGTTTCCATGAATCTTTTTAATTCTTCCTTAATTTCCTGGTTGACCCTTTCATCTTTTAGCAGGATAGTCCTTAACCTCCACGTGTTTGAGGTCCTTCCAAACTTCTTGTTGTGATTTAGTTCTAATTTCAAGGCATTATGGTCTGAGAATATGCAGGGGACAATCCCAATCTTTGGTATCGGTTCAGACCCGATTTGTGACCCAGAATGTGGTCTATTCTGGAGAAAGTTCCATGTGCATTTGAGAAGAATGTGTATTCAGTTGAATTTGGATGTAAAGTTCTGTAGATATCTGTGAAAATCATCTGGTCCAGTGTATCATTTAAAGCTCTCGTTTCTTTGGAGATGTTATGCTTAAAAGACCTATCGAGGGTAGAAAGAGCTAGATTGAAGTCACCAAGTATAAGTGTATTATTATCAAAGTATTTCTTCAGTTTGGTTATTAATTGGTTTAAATATTTGGCAGCTCCCACATTCGGGGCATATATATTGAGGATTGTTAAGTCCTCTTGTTGGATAGATCCTTTAAGTATGAGATAATATTCCTCTTCATCTCTCACTACAGTCTTCAGGGTAAATTTTAGTTTATCTGATATAAGGATGGCTACCCCTGCTTTCTTTTGAGGATCATTTGAATGGTAAATGGTTCTCCAACCTTTTATTTTCAGGCTGTAGGTGTCCTTCTGTCTAAAATGAGTCTCTTGTAGACAGCAAATAGATGGGTCCTGCTTTTTTATCCAGTCTGAAACCCTGCGCCTTTTGATGGGGTCATTAAGCCCGTTCACGTTCAGAGTTACTATTGACAGATATGAGTTTAGTGTCATCATGATATCTATTCAGTCCTTGTTTTTGTGGATTGTTCCACTGGACTTCTTCTTAAAGGGGAATTTTAAGAGTCCCCCTTAAAATTTCTTGCAGAGCTGGTTTGGAGGTCACATATTCTTCAGTTCCTGCCTGTCTTTCTCTCTCCTTCCATTTTGAATGAGAGCCTTGCTGGATAAAGTATTCTTGGTTGCATGTTCTTCTCATTTAGGACCCTGAATATATCCTGCCAGCCCTTTCTGGCCTGCCAGGTCTCTGTGGAGAGGTCTGCTGTTACCCTAATATTCCTCCCCATAAAAGTCAGGGATTTCTTGTCTTTTGCTGCTTTAAGGATCTTCTCTTTATTTTTGGAATTTGCAAGCTTAACTATTAAATGTTGAGGTGTTGAATGGTTTTTATTGATTTTGGCGGGGGGGATCTCTCTATTTCCTGAATCTGAATGCCTGTTTCCCTTCCCAGATTATGAAAGTTTTCAGCTATGATTTGTTCAACAATACATATTCTGGCCCTCTGTCCCTTTCGGCGCCCTCGGGAACCCCAATTAAACGTAGGTTTTTCTTCCTCCGGCTGTCGTTTATTTCCCTTAATCTGTCTTCATGGTCTTTTAATTGTCTGTCTCTTTTTTCCTCAGTTTCCCTTTTTGTCATCAACTTGCCTTCTATGTCACCCACTCGTTCTTCCACCTCGTTAATCCTTGTGATTAAGACTTCTAATTTGGATTGCATCTCATTCAATTGATTTTTAATTTCTGCCTGATTGGATCCAAATTCTGCAGTCATGAAGTCGCATGAGTCCTTTATGCTTTTTTCTGGAGCCACCAGTAGCTGTATAATAGTGCTTCTGAATTGGCTTTCTGACATTGAATTGTAATCCAGATTTTGTAACTCTGTGGGAGAGAGGACTGTTTCTGATTCTTTTGACGTGAGGTTTTCCTTCTAGTCATTTTGCTCAGTGCAGAGTGGCCAAAAACAAGTTGTATTGGGAAAAGGAGAAAAAGAGAGGAGAGAAAGAAGGAAAGAAAAGAGAAAAAAGAAAAAGAAAAAAGGAAGAAAAAAGGAAAAAAGAGAAGAAAAAGAGAAATAAAAAGAAAGGGAAAAAAATCGTGGGGGAAGCAATCAGAAATAAAACATCAACAACAACAACAACAACAAAAAACCACGGGGGAGTATCTTCCGATTCTGTATACTTTAAGTCCCTTGACTTCCCCTGGAACTGGTCCGTCCAGCTGGTCTTCTGGGGGCGGGGCTGCTGTGCTGATTTTCAGGTGTTAGCACTCGGGGAGCTGCTCTGCCCCTGCCTGGTGCAGGGCTCCGTGGGGGTTGTTCACCCCATGAGGCCCCGGGAGGAAGCCACAGTGGCGGGGGCAGCTCTGCAGCCCTGGAGTCAGCTCCCGCAGTAGCTCCGGGGCTCTCCGTCTACAGGGCCTGGGGGCTCCCGGGCGGGGCCGCTGATCTGCTCAGCCCCGGGCAGGAGCGTCCTCGCTGTCCTGGGCCCTCCCGGCCTCTGCCTGTCCCGGGGGAAGCCGGATCCTGGGCTGTGTCCCGGCGCCCTGTGCTCTGGGGCCTGCGCTGTTGGATTCGCGCTCCCGCCCCGCAGCCCCCTCCGCGGAGCCGCCGCCCGAGCCCCTCCGAGCTGCTCCGGGTCCCGCCGTGCGGCTGCAGCCCTTAGGGAGCTCGGCGCATCTCCCGGGGCGCAGGTGCCTGTTAGTGTCCCAGGGAGCCCGAGGGCATCCCCGCCCTCCTGGGTCCTGCTCCAACTCCCTGCGGGCCCCTTTCCGCGGGGAAGGTCGGTGCAGCTTCTGCTCCTCCGGGACGGGGCTCTCCTGTCCTGGGGACACTCGCCCCGGCCTCAGCCCGGCTCCTCGCGGGCCCCTCCCCCTTGGAGGCCTTTTGTGTTTTTATTTCTTTTTCTCCGTCTTCCTACCTGATAGAAGCGCGAACTCTTCTCACTGTAGTGTTCCAGCTGTTCTCTCTTTAAATCTCAGGCTGAATTCGTAGATTTTTAGGATGATTTGAAGGTTATCTATGTAATTTGGTGGGGACAGGTGATTTGGGGACCCTACTCTTCTGCTATCTTGCCCCTCCCCTCCAGAGCAAATAATTACAAAGGTGAAAAGTTGTAATTTTTAAAAAGATTTTATTTTATTTTTTATTTTTTCATGAGAGACAGAGAGAGGCAGAGACACAGGCAGAGAGAGAAGCAGGCTCCATGCAGGGAGCCCGGTGTGGGACTAGATCCCAGGACTCCAGGATCACGCCCTGGGCTCTGTGAGGTCTCTGTTAAAAACACTAATGCCATTCACGAGAACTCCAACCTCATGATTTAAGCAGTTCCCATATGCCCCACCTCCCAGTACCATCACATTGGGCATTAGGATTTCAACATAAGAATTTTGGGAGGACACAGTCAGACCATAGTAGTGGCCAAGGAAATATAGTAAATTTTCAGGGCAGAATTGTGCTATGTTTAGTCATGATACCATATTTTGCATCTTCATTGATGAATTGACAAAATCCTCAAATTTCTAATAACCTTAAATCTAAAGACAAGGAAGTATTGCCCTCCCTCTTATTATATAGAATGTTGGGGGGCTCATATTAACTGATGATGGGGAGGGAAATGTAAACATCAATATCAACAAGTAGATCTGAATATTTCTGAAAAAGTATAAGTTCTTAAACTGGTTACAGCTTTGATGTTGATGATGGTGGGCGGGGGTGGGAGCAACATTCAGTTAGATCAAATGTCAGAGGTTATCTAAGTCATCCGAATATATGAGATAGCTAGTCTTCCCACAAAGAATATCCAAGATGCCAGTGCGGCTCTTATCTCTTCCCTATGCCCTATACACACTACATACTATGGAAGAGTGGAGTGTCTGCAATACTCATCTATTAAATTATAACTCAGAAAAGACAAGTAAGTGCCAGGTAAATTATAAATGTAATTAATTAATCTCCACTGTATCAGAATAGGTATAAACTCTGGACAAAGTTGTACATGTTGGGTAAGAAAAAATGAAATATCATGAAGACTAAGCCAACATGCCAGAGGAGAAAGAGAGTAAAAGCAGAACATACTATGCAAAGATTTGTAAGGTTTTCAATCTGGAATAAAATATAACTCAAGTACTTAAATAACTTCCATGTGAAAGATTTACACAAGGATATAATTTAAACAGGAAATATTTTCAGTAAAATGACTTTCACAAATGAGGTGACATAGTAACTAACACAGTGGTTATTGTGTTTCTCTTCTAAGCATTCATATGTGTTGACTTTATTCTCATGACAGCCCTACAAGGTAGGCTGTATTCTCATTTTACAGATGAAAAAACTGAGTAACAGGTAGTTTTAGCATGAGGCACAGAGCTTTACAGGGAGTAAGTGGTGGAGCTGGAATTTTAATTTAAACAGTCTGGCTCCAGAGTCTGTGCTCTTAGATATAATGCCCATTAACAAAATTACACAGACAAAAAAGATACATTGAAGATGTCAGAAAATAAAAATGTTGAGTAAGAGGAACTAAGACACAAAGTTGAAACAGCAAGTAGGAGCCAATCACCCTGAAGCTTAAGAATAAAAGGTAGAGACAATTAACGTAACTACAATAGTTTTGGTCATCTCTTCCTACATAATGAACCACCCTGCAAAGCATAATAGTTTAAAGTCATAATCATTTTAAAGCATGCGGTTCTGTTAAAGAGTAGTTCAGAGATTGCTCTGTGATTTTTGGCTTGTCTCAGTTCTGCCTTGGTGTCAGCTGGGAAAGTTCAGTGGGGGATGGAAGATACTGAGTGGCCTTATTTACATGAGTTGGACCTTGATGGCTTCTTCATGACCCCTCTCTCTCTTCATATTGTTTCCCATAACTCAGCAACTAGATACTAACAGAGTGAAGCTTAAAGCTGAGGCAAAGAATTAAATCCTGTCACTTATATTCTGTTGCTCAGAGTTAGCAGGGGGTAAGTCAGATTCAAGAGGAGAAGAAGCAGACACTGCCTCTTGATTGAAGGAGTGGAAAAGTGGCATTGAAAAATTGATGCAGAATGACTGGTATTGTTCATCAGTCTTTGAAATAACTCAGCAGATAGTTAATAGCTAGCACTCAGTAAATGTTAGCTCTTATTTTCCAAACTCTGTGAAACATGGCATTTATGAATTCATTGGATCCTCACTAGAACCTTAACAGGTTGATAATGTAATGTCTATTTCCATTTTGCACTTTTTAAAAAAAAATTATAAGGAACACGAAACTTGTAAGTGATGGTGGAGATGTAAAACCAAAGCCTTCTGACACCAGAGTCTCCACTATTAATCTGTCCTATTGCTGCACTTCATAAGACATTCTTCCTGAAATATAGAAAGAACTGAAACTATGCATTGAAAAAACACACTAATTCTAGGATAATTCATTAGTACAGTGGCTAGTGAGACATAATCTAGTAAAATGAATTAGCCTAAAAGTTGAAGAGGGAGTTATTTAGTTTTCCAGGCAACAAAAGCAGACCTATAAGGAGAAACATCAGGTTGGCCTAAGGAATTTGCGAAAGAATATCCCATGCCAGCAGACAATGGAATAGGTCAATAATATTTTTTTTAAAGATTTATTTATTTATTTATGACAGACAGAGAGAGAGAGAGAGAGAGAGGCAGAGACACAAGAGGAGGGAGAAGCAGGCTCCATGTAAGGAGGGACTCGATCCCGGGGCTCCAGAATCGTGCTCTGGGCCAAAGGCAGGGGCTAAACCGCTGAGCCACCCAGGGATTCCCTAAGGTCAATAATATTATAGGCAATTCTAAGTGCAATGAAAAAAAAACCCTATTATATCAGTTTAAATAAAGTATAAGTGGCCAATTAGCCATGAAAAAATACTTAACATCACTAATCACTAGAGAGATAAAAATCAAAACTACAGTGACATTTTTATCTTACCCCTATTACAATGGCCACTATAAAAGAACAGGCAATAAGTAGTGGAGAGGATGCAGAGAAGTTGGAACCCCTGTGCATTGCTGGTGGGACTGCAAAATGATGCAGGCATTAATTAAGGAAAATAGTAAGAAGTTCCTAAACAAGTTAAAATATAATTATCATATAATCCAACAATCCCACTTCTAGGTATATATGCCAAAGAATTAAAAAAAAAACAACACTCTTGAAGAGATCTTGGCATATCAGTATTACAGCAGCATTATTCATAATAGCCAAAAGGTAGAAACAACCCAAACACCCATTAACAGATGAATAAATAAAGAAAATATATCAGAATAATTTTTGCAGGAATTTATGATGGCAAATATTAAAAAGAAAGGATAAGCTATATTAACTAATCTTTTATAGCAACCATTTATATATAGAAATATATATAATAAGCATTACTTTTAGGTGTGAAATATAAGAAGCAGGAGTTGGTACTATAAGAGGAAGTCGTTGTTGTTTGGGGTCACAGGGATCTCTCCGAGCCTATATGCTAATACTGATTTGTTTTGTTTTGTTTTTCAACTGTTGTGACATAGGTTGTCTTATTTCAGGAAAGTTACCTCTTGGGTGTACACAGAGATCCAGAAGTGACTTGTGAAAGAAAAAAACAAGTATTTTTTCATTATTTGCCAAATTCTGTAAGTTTTATTTACATTAGTTCATCTACTTTATACAGTAGTTCTAAGGCAAATAATAATATTCCCAGTAATTATGTAATTTGTTAATGGAATATTACACTATTTTCTCAAGTTTTTGTTTTTTAAATGTAAGCTTTTTTTTTTTTTTTTACTTTAAAGATCTTATTTATTTACTTGAGAGAGAGAGAGAGGGCAAGTGGTGAGGAGGGGCAGAGGGAGAAAGCAACAGAAGCAGACTCCCTGCTGAGAAGGAGCCTGATGCTGGGCTCAATCCAAAATCTAGAGATCATGGCCGGAGCTGAAGGCACACACTTAACTGACTGAGCCACCCAGGTGCCATGTAAATGTGAACTTTTAAAAATACCAAGAGACAGCTTATATATCTCCCCAAATTTTCCCGTACTTTAAAATTTTTTTTTTTTTTTTTTTTTTTTTTTTTTTTTTACTTTTCAAACTTTATTTTTTCTGAATTTGAGAAGTTTTATGGCATGGGGAAAGAATTGAAGTGTTCTTGTGTCTGTATGTGTACATTTTTTTTTCCAGAATGGACAACCAATTGTTCATTTATGTATTGAATAACTGTTCTTCCTCACTGGTTGAAAAGTTAACTTACATTTTGTAAGATTAAGATATTTGGATGAATAGATGGATATCTAGATTCAGTGTCTCAATATGCAGCAGATACTTAATAGATATTTAAACCTTTTTTAAAAAACTGAACTTCATGTCTGTGGGTCTACACAATCTCACCCTTAATTATTATAGCTTTATGGGATTTTTTTGGTTACTTTATTGGGGATAATTGCTTTTTGATATTCTTTATTATTCTGGTATGTGCATTTTTGAGATGTCAACTTTAAATTGGCCTTATTTCCCTCAAATAATTCCTTTGGGAATTTGATCAAAAGATTGTTAAATTCTTAAATATATATGAGGAGAAATTACATTCCTACAGTATTAACACTCCCACTTAGGGATTATGGTATATCTAACAAAAAGGACTTATTCTTTGCTTTATATTAGTTTGAATATTTTGAGGTGAATTTTAATTCTTTGTATTTTGAAGTTCTGTGTACTATTTGGATCATACTTTGTTTCTAATGCATCACTTTGCATTTTTTATTGCTGCTCTCTATAAAAAATACTGCTTTAGTGAATGCTTTTCAAAATATCTTATTAAATTCTTACCAATATTAATGCTTTCTTCAATTATTCTCAGGAATTTAATGGACCTAATCTGAAAATACTTATACGTTCTTACATTATTTACCCAATTTCTTACTCTTTGGCATTATAGTTGCTAGACATGACAAATAATGTTGAATAATAATAATTTGATCTTTGTCTTGTCTACTACCTTTAGCGTAATGTTTTCCCTTTGAACTTTATATATTCTATTGGTTTTGCATTAATAATTTTAATTACAGTTTTACCTAGTATTTAGCCAAACTAGTAATAAATACTAAATTTTATAAATTATTTTACTCTTTTAAAAAAGTCTCAGATTTTTTTTCTCCTTTAATTTGATTGGCCTTATTGACTTCTTAATGTGAATTTGTCTTCACATTCCTGGAACAAACATTTCTTTTGCATGGCATATTATTCTTTAGTGTTCAATTTATTTACTATATTTATATGTGATTTTTATTCATACTCCTAGATTAAACCAATGTTACTTGGTTATATGATTTCCTTTAGGTATATATGCATTTAGAGTTGTTATCTTGTTGATAATTTGACATATCTATCATTACAAAATATCCCTCTTTCTGATAATATTCTTTGTCTTGATATCTATTTTGTTTGATTACACACAGCCCCTTAATTGCATGGTGTATCTTTTGTACAATACAGTTCTCTGTGTTATTAAGATGCCTTTCTTGGAGACAATACACAGTTCTTTCTTATTCTTTTATCTAGTTGGATACTCTGTCTTTTCTTTGGAACTACTTAAATGTAACCATTGATGTGGTTGGTTTAAAGTCTCACACTATACAATAATAAACTCTGATGGATTGTTGACATAAATTTAAGAGCTAAAAGTAGAAAATTTCTGGTAGTAAACATAGGAGCAAATCTTAGTGACCTTGAATTTGGCAAAGATTTCTTAAGATAGGACATAAATAGTAAGAAGAATAATAGGCTATAAATTAGTAGGTTGAGCTTCAATAGAATGAAAAACTTGTTATTCAAGTCATTGTTAAAAAAATGAAAAGGTTGTTGGCAAATTGAACTCCAATTTAAAATAAATAAATAAATAAAAATAAAATAAAATAAAAAAAAAATGAAAAGGCAAGCCATGGACTGAGAGAAACAAATTATAACAGATATTTTTAAAACAAATATCTGGCAAAGTACTTATATTTAGATTATAGAAAATCTCTTAAACTTCAATACAAGTCAATTAACAATGGGTGAAACATATGAATACACATTTCATCCAAGATAATATGTGAATGGTACATAAGCAAATGAAAATATGCTCAACATTGTTAAGAAATTACTAATTAAATTTCAATGAGGAACTGCTGTAACCCTCTTAGAATGTCTAGAACTTTAAGAAGCCAACCAAACTAAGTGTTGGGCAAGTTATAGGGCAAGTAGAATTCTCTTGGACTGCTGGTGGAGACAGTAAACCTTAAAAACATACTGGAATCAGTTTGACTTTTTTTTTTTCTTTTTAAGAGAGAGAGACAGAGTGAGCAGGGGCAGGTTGGAGAGAGGCAGAGGGAGAGAATTTCAAGTGGGCTGCATGTCCTACACAGAGTCTGATGCAGGCTCAGTGTCATGACTCACATCATAACTAAGCCAAAATCAAGAGTCCATTGCATAACCAACTGAGCTGTCTAGGTACCCCTTAGTTTGACAGTTTCTTAAGTTAAATTCACCTCTGCTTTATGATTTAGCCATTACATTTTTAGATATTTATCTAAGAGTAAAGAAAATATGTATTCATGTAAAAACATTCATGAACACAAGTGTTCATAATAGCTTTATTTATAGTAACACAAATTGGAAACAACCCAAATGTCAATCAATAGACAGATAAATAAACCTATTATGATATATTCATGTAATGAAATACTAATCAGCAATTATAAATCATGGTGAAGTAATGCACACAATAACATAGAAGAGTACATATCATACAACTACATGCTCCAAACTACTAAATTTTAGGGTGTTTTGTTACATAGTAGCTAGATGTCAGTTGCATCTCTGGAAAAAATTTCTTTATGTAAATGGGCATGAGGAAAATTGTACACCTGTATATACTGCTTGATTTTGGATTTTTGTAACAAATGAGTAACATGAATGTCCTCCAAAAATTATAAGATTGAAAAAATACTTTGTAAATTTATTTTATTTACTTTTTTATTATAAAACCCTACAGGAATACCTGTCAGTAGTGTGGTTAAAACATATTAGAGTTTAGGTTCTGAAATTTGGGAATCACATTTCATTGGGTTTACCTTGATATAATGATGCCAGTGATAAGATAAATACAGCAAGCTAGCATAATCAAAGTAATGTTAAATTGTAAATAGAAACAAAACTATTGTGTTATTCTATTTCAGAGATGCTAATGATAATACAGCTAATTAAAGTGTTATATTAATAGAAGATAATTCAGTAATTAAAACCATTCTCAGATTAAAAAGTCTGGTATGAAAACTATGCTTGTCATTGGGGGAACTGAACACTGAGAATTTTCATTAAATTTATTTTAAATGAAGCAAGAAACTTGCCTGAAAAAAGTTCTTACATGTGAACACATATAAAATAATAGTTTCAATTTTAAAGCACAAATATAGTTTTTCATTTGTTATTCTATATATAAGAAAACCTTATGCAAGCTTCAGTCACTGTTTTTCTATATAAATAATGAATACAATATAGAAGTACAGTCTCTCAGCTTTTGTCCAAAGATAAAAGGTTTATGGGTCCTGGTTCTAAATTAAGCTTGTCAGGATACTTGGGCATCACATAGTATGTAATGCTTACAAATGTATTTTAAGTCATTAAAATCCATTAATTTGCTGTGATATAGTAATAATATAAGTACCTTTTAACAGGGAAAAAAATGAGCTTCAGGCAAATTTACTTTCTCAATGTTATGTAGCAAGTAGGATTTACTCAAAGAAGTAATTTAATTTAGACCCAGGTATATTGATTGCTCCAGAATTCTGTCTTTGCCAGCAAGCTGAGTATGTATTCATTCTTTTTATGCTCATTTTGATCACTTAATCAACAAAATGTATTAGGTTTTTAATAGAAACAGTATTCATTTTTAGCCTAAATGGTAAATACAGGACAGAATAAGGATCCCGGATGTCAAGAAGACCCACATCTCAATGGAGATAGAGGATACAAACATAAGCAGTCAAATAACATGGTACAGAGTAGAAGAAGATGGCCAGATGTTTGGTAAATCTATCATTTCTTCCTGGATATGGAGCTAAGTGATGTCTCCATAGCCCCTTGCATCCATCTGGGGCTATGTAACCAGTTCAGTGTTAGAATATGATCATGAGTAGCGTGCACCACTTATGCCTAGAGAGTTTAAGAGAAGGCATACATTTACCTCTATTTTTCTTCCTCTTTTTCTCCCTCTCTGCTTCCCATCTGCCAACTGCATGTCATTTCCTAAAAAAAATTGGCAGGTACATGTTGAAGATGATGGAGTTTCTAATGTCTCCACTATCTACCTTGGGCTGTTACATGAGCCAGGAATAAAACCATTTTTGCATTAAGCAATTGAAGTGTGGGGGTGATTTGTTATTTTGGCCTATTCTGACCAATTCTTATTACTTCATGCACTTAACAAATATTTACTACATATCTACTAGGTGACAGGGACTATGCTAAAAACCCAGGGGGACAAATGAAAACAAGACAGAATTCTACATTCACAGAGCATGCATTTTAGTGTCAGAGACACAATTTAAACATATGTTTATATAATGGAAATGGTATTGATTATGACTTGAACTATGAAATAAGTAAACTAGATTATGTGACTGAGAGTAAATGAGGGCTATTTCAGGGGGAAGTGGTCAGGACCTACTTATAGAAGGAGGTAGTAATGAAGCTAGACTTAAAGGATTATTTAAAAAAAAACAGTAAGGTAAGGAATCTGGGGAAAAGACTTCTAGTAGAGGAAATGTAGGACACAGACAACTGTGTCTGGAAGAACTTGGCAGGTTCTGAAAATTGAGAAACTTGCATGAATTGAGAATAAGAAGAGAAGGCTTATTGATTTGAGACTGGTGAGGCAGGCACTGGCTTCTTCACGTAGGATACTGTCTTCATGTAGGATTTTGAGGGGGCATTTATTCACTTTTATCTTAATTCTAGGTGCCATTGAAATACATGGAAGAGTTGTACTCAGGAGCATGCATGGGTTAGGGTAATTTACATGAGTTAACATGGAAAGTGTACAGATATGTTAAATGCTAATACATGTTAGTGATGGTGGTGGTAGCTGTTGTTATCCCTTAAGTTATAACATTGGGTACTATGGAAATACAAATGGAGTATGGAAGTTAAAAGGAAACTAGAGAGACCAGTTAAGTTAGTCTGGTGTCGCAGGTGATGACAGAAGCTTGATGTAAGGTGATGGAAGAGATGGTGAAAAGTCAGTGGATTGCAGATAGAGCATGGCAGTGAATGTGGGAGCAAGGGAAAGGGAGAAATGAGGAAATGTTTTCTAGACTTCTGTTGTTATTGTCGAGAGGTGATGCTATCCTTTTTTTGGAGAGGGAGTCATAGATTCTATTTTAGATGTTTTTTAACTTGAGGTGCCAGTGTGACGTCCAAATGGAGAGGTCAGAAAGACAGGGGAATATTTCAGTCTGTAGCTCAGAAGGGCAATCTGGGATGGAGATCTGTATTTGAAAAGTCTTAGTGAAAGCATAAGCTTAAAGCCCTGAGACAAATTGAAATCACTAAGAAAAGACTATGGACAGTAAAGAAATGTAAGCCAAGAACTAGTTCTAAAGGAAGTCACGATTCAGAGGTCTTGAATAAAAGGAAAAGGAAATACTGAAACTCTGTCCTTCAGTTTGTGCCTACACAAGATCTAATTACTGTTAAGTTTCTGAAGCAAGCTAAGCAGCTCCATGGCTTTTGAATATACCATTCCATCTGTCCACGGTTCTTTACCCATCCATGCCTCTTCCTTCTCAGTCATTCCCTGTGGGTTTACAAATCTCTTTCTCACCTTTCTTTTGTTTCTCAATATCTTCTTCTTTCTTGCTAAGGTTGTCTGTCTGGTATTCTCTGTTCTCCAGACAAGATCCCAGAGGTAACCAGTATATTTATTTAGTCAAGATAATTACCATTATTCTGATTCCCAGGGAGAGCTTTTTGTGGCAGTCCACCTTGTCAGTCACCTAACTAGTGTGTGAACAGTAACTATGTAATAATCAGTTCTTGTTTCTGCATTGAGTAGCTGAGTATTTTCTTTAAAGATTTTATTTATTTATTTGAGTGTGGGGAAGAGCAGAGGGAGAGGCACAAGTAGATTCCATGCTGAGTGCAGAGCCCCTATACAGGCTCAATCCTAGGACCGTGAGATCATGACCTGAACTGAAATCAAGAGCCACATGCTCAACTGACTGAACCCCCAGAGACCCCTCAATATCTTTTGCTTAAACAAATTGATTCTTTAGCTACAGAAACTTTGAAAGTGGCATTTATGTGACAAGTCTAGGAAAATAAATATTTAGTGAATTGAAATAAGTTCATCCCACCATTTCATTTGTACCGAGTTACATCTTTCAGACTTCCTCACTTTCTCTTTTCATCTATATCACCATTCTGAGAAGTGATTAGTGATTATTTTCAGAAGATTTGCAGAAATTTAAAAAGAAGTGATAGGTAAAATGTAAGTGTCCAGTATGGGAACTGATTAGAAAAATGTTGAAATTTGGCCATTTTTGCCAAACTTCCCCAGTTCCTCAGATATTTCTGTTTGAAATCCTGGGCTTAGCTAAAATGGTGAAAAGAAGGCAGGAGGGTATAATTTTGTGGTTACAGAGGTAAAATAAATGCGGTCCCATTTGTGAAGTGTGAGAATTTGCCCTCACTTTTATTTTTAACTATATAATTTTCATTTAATTTTGTTTATTTTTATTTATATTATATTCTTACCACTTTGAACTGCCGTTTGGGGGACTTTCATATGAAATGTTTGGAACAAAAAAATTTTAGTTAGAGATGGGAATGATTTTGTTTTCCTTATCCTGGAGGGATTATTACTTAAAATATTATCTTATATTTGGACCATCGTGTTTGTAAAGCCAATGACCATTGTTATAGAACTTTGACATTTGGATACAGGTTTTATTTTTAAATGCTATTTTATGGAAAGAATAAGAAACATATTATTGCATTGCTGATTAGAGTTTGTGGTCTTCCTTCTGAAAACTATTTTACTAACTCCTCCTTTGAAAAATCATTTTATAGGACTCCTGGTGGCTCAGCAGTTGAGCATCTGCCTTCAGCTCAGGACGTGATCCCAGAGTTCTGGGATCAAGTCCTGCATTGGGCTCCTGCATGGAGCTTTGCTTCTCCTCCCTTTGCCTATGTCTCTACCTCTCTCTGTGTCTCTCATGAATAAATAAATAAAATCTTAAAAAAAAAAAAAAGGAAAATCATTTTACCAGTTAGCTCAAAACCAAGTCTTAGCCTTGTTGCCAATAATACACTCTATAAGAATTTTTAAAATATTTTTTTAACCTGACGAAAGTGTTATATTAAGTATAAAAAGTTGTTTTAAATCAGTTTTTATCCTTGCAATATTGAGATGAACACTATAGTCCTCCCAGCAAAGAATATTGCCTGTCTTGGCAAATATGTTCTATTTTTCTGGTAGTGTATGAATATTTATTCATGAATATTTGATAGTTACAGTGTATTTAGAATACTTATTAAATATTCATATATTATCCATTCATCATATGATAAATGTACTACAGGTACATGTTAAAATCAATACAAATTTCAACTGAAATAAACTACCTGCAGGTCTCATCCAGAAGCTTTCGTTTTATAGATTGCCAATTTAAGAGGAAAAATCTCAGACTGCTTGTGGATTCATGAATGTCATAAATTTCACTGTGAAGAACTATTCAAGCCTCTGCCTGTGGAGTTAATGGTTGGCCTACTCCTCAGCTCCTGCAGTGCTAACTCCTCCAGCCCCCAGGCTACTGTGTTCACAGAGTGGGTCTTTATGGAACATGTAAGTAGACCTTGAGCTCTTGCTGTGGGCAGCCTTGTAACACAAAGGCTTTTCCTCAGACCCAACAAAAGACACTGGTATGAGGAAAGGTGTTAAGAGGTAGGAGATCTTGGAGTTGATAGGGTAGTACAGCTCTTTGGATGATGGTCATGGGGTTTTCTTGTTTTTATTGTTTGCCTTTTCTTATATAATAACTGAATTCCTTATTTTCTTTTAGGAACCACTCTTCCACCCATGCATCATGTGGTTTGTTTGGCAGCCCCTGCTCCTATGGCTCATAAGTAGAAATGTGACTCAGGCCTGGCCAATCAGCTCACGAAACTACAATGTCCATGGTGACTAGTCTTGGGTATTCAATCAGAGCAATATCATTGAAAATCTAGAGAATAGTTGTCTTTTTTTTTTCTTTTTCTTTTTCTCTTTCTTTCTTTCTTTCTTTCTTTCTTTCTTTCTTTCTTCTTTCTTTCTTTCTTTCTTCTTTCTTTTTGTTTTTTGTTTTTTTTTTTTTGGCTCTATGCCCACCATGGGGCCCAATGCAGGGCTTGAAATCATGACTCTTGAAATCATGACTCTGAGACCAAGATCTGAGCTAAGATCAAGAATCAGATGCTAACCAACTGAACCACCCAGGTGCCCCTAGTTTGTTTGCTTTTTAAATTTTAATTACAAAAAAAATTATTTCTGTATCTCTCCATTCAGTCTTGGCTGTCACAATCAGAAAGTGTGAGGACACTTTTTTCCTTGCTCTCTAGTGAAAACCTTAGCAGCAGACAGTAACTGCTCCTTGTCTGTCAGATGCATTTTAATTTTTATTTTTTTCTAGAATTATTAGGAGACACTCTGAATGTCTTCACGAATATCACTAGCTGTAAGGATCCCTTAAATCTAGGAGGCAGTGGGCACTTTCTTTGTTACTGCAGGGGTTGTAAGTATGTGAAAGGATGAAGATAACACAGAGAAAAACAGATTCAAGAAAGAGACAGAGATGAAGTTCTGTGACATAGTTGGAATCCATAGATCCAAAGTACCTGAAATTGCTCCTGTTCCCTATCATTTCTGTTTTGTGTATGTGCTCTATTACCTGCAATTGAAGCAGAATTGTTTTGTTGCCTCTTCTTGAAACAAGATTAGAAATAGAGCAGTGTTTTCTCTTCAGTTTTAGATTATTATTTTACTATTTCAGAACACTTTCAAATTTACAAAATTTGTAATAATAAAAATAGTATGAAGAAAAATCATGCAGTTTACCCAGATACACCTACGTTAATACTAGCTAATTTGCTTTGTCATCTGTTCTCTCTCCCTCTTTCTCTAATATATATGCATGTGTATATATGTAAATCTACATATAACTTTATATGTGTAAATAATTACTTTAGAGCTATTTTAGGGTAACTTACATATATAGTTGTGGTCTTTACCCCTAGATATATCAGTATATATTTCCTAAGAATAGTGATATCCTCTTACCACATCACAGTACAGTTATCAACCTTGCAAATTTGAATGGATATAATTTCTTAAATTACAGTGCATTTTCCAATCTTTAAATTTTTTAAAAAAATTTATTTATGATAGTCATACAGAGAGAGAGAGAGAGAGGCAGAGACACAGGCAGAGGGAGAAGCAGGCTCCATGCACTGGGAGCCCGACGTGGGATTCGATCCCGGGTCTCCAGGATCGCGCCCTGGGCCAAAGGCAGGCGCTAAACCGCTGCGCCACCTAGGGATCCTGCATTTTCCAATTTTTAAAAAAGATTTTATTCATTTTTTTTTTTTAGAAAGAGTGAGTGGGAGGAAGGACAAAGGGAGTGGAGGAGAGAATCTCAAGGCAACTCAGCACTGAGTACAGAACTTGGTGCAGGGCTTGATCTCAGAACCCTGAGATGGGGGCATCACAATGCCAGATTTCAGATTGTACTACAAAGCTGTGGTCATCAAGACAGTGTGGTACTGGCACAAAAACAGACACATAGATCAATGGAACAGAATAGAGAACCCAGAAGTGGACCCTGAAATGTATGGTCATCTAATATTCGATAAAGGAGGAAAGACTATCCATTGGAAGAAAGACAGTCTCTTCAATAAATGGTGCTGGGAAAATTGGACATCCACATGCAGAAGAATGAAACTGGACCACTCTCTTTCACCATACACGAAGATAAACTCAAAATGGATGAGAGATCTAAATGTGAGACAAGATTCCATCAAAATCCTAGAGGAGAACACAGGCAACACCCTTTTTGAACTTGGCCACAGTAACTTCTTGCAAGATACATCCACGAAGGCAAAAGAAACAAAAGCAAAAATGAACTATTGGGACTTCATCAAGATAAGAAGCTTTTGCACAGCAAAGGATACAGTCAACAAAACTAAAAGACAACCTACAGAATGGGAGAAGATATTTGCAAATGACATATCAGATAAAGGGCTAGTTTCCAAAATCTATAAAGAACTTATTAAACTCAACACCAAAGAAACAAACAATCCAATCATGAAATGGGCAAAAGACATGAAGAGAAATCTCACAGAGGAAGACATGGACATGGCCAACATGCACATGAGAAAATGCTCTGCATCACTTGCCATCAGGGAAATACAAATCAAAACCACAATGAGATACCACCTCACACCAGTGAGAATGGGGAAAATTAACAAGGCAGGAAACAACAAATGTTGGAGAGGATGCGGAGAAAAGGGAACCCTCTTACACTGTTGGTGGGAATGTGAACTGGTGCAGCCACTCTGGAAAACTGTGTGGAGGTTCCTCAAAGAGTTAAAAATAGACCTGCCCTACGACCCAGCAATTGCACTGTTGGGGATTTACCCCAAAGATTCAGATGCAATGAAACGTCGGGACACCTGCACCCCGATGTTTCTATCAGCAATGGCCACAATAGCCAAACTGTGGAAGGAGCCTCGGTGTCCATCGAAAGATGAATGGATAAAGAAGATGTGGTTTATGTATACAATGGAATATTACTCAGCCATTAGAAACGACAAATACCCACCATTTGCTTCAACGTGGATGGAACTGGAGGGTATTATGCTGAGTGAAATAAGTCAATCGGAGAAGGACAAACAGTGTATGTTCTCATTCATTTGGGGAATATGAATAATAGTGAAAGGGAATATAAAGGAAGGGAAAAGAAATGTTGGGAAATATCAGGAAGGGAGACAGAACATAAAGACTCCTAACTCGGGGAAATGAACTAGGGGTGGTGGAAGGGGAGGAGGGCGGGTGTTGGAGGGGAATGGGTGACGGGCACTGAGGTGGACACTTGACGGGATGAGCACTGGGTGTTTTTCTGTATGTTGGTAAATTGAACACCAATAAAAGTTAATTTAAAAAAAAAAAACGAGCTGAAATCAAGAGTCCAATGCTTAACCAACTGAGCACCCCAGGCACCCCTGTATATTTTTCAATTTTGTCAGTTACTCAGTAGTATCCTTTATGGAATCCACCCCCTACCCTCTCTTGCCAAGAGCCAGTCCAGAATCAGGTATTACATTTCTTTGCCGTGTTTCCTTAGCCTCCCTCAGTCTGAAACATTTCCATGCCCTTTGTTTTTTTTTATAACACTGACATTTTGAACAGCACAGTTCCCTTTGTTCTCTTGTAACAGAACATTTTTTGTTGTTGTTTTTTGTTTGTTTCTCATGGTTAGATTGAGTTTTCATTCTCAGCTGGAATACCACATCAGGGATGCTGTGTCCTTCTCAGGTACACAGTATCCATCTGAGACTCATTTTTGATGATAATTTTGATCACACAGTTATGGTGTTTCCTGGTTTTTCCAATATGTAGTTACTGTTTTTTACCTTGGCTTGCAATTGCAAGTCAGTCTGTGAGGAGACACTTTAAGACAATGAAGCTATCCTGCTCCTCATTAACATTTCCCAGTAAACTTAACATCTTGATCTTTTCCGGATCTAATTTTTATCATGATGAGTGCATACTGACAATTTTGTAATTCTAGGCCTACATTCATGTTTACTAATCATATTTCTGGAAGTAAATAATTTATTTCACTTAAACTTTTTTTTTTTTTTTTTGGACATCATTGTAGATTAACATGCAGTTGTAAGAAATAATACAAAGAGAGTCCATATATCCTTTATCCAGGCTCTCCATTGGTAACATCATTCAATATAATATAACAAATAGGATGCTTACATTATACAGTCAAGATACAGAATACTTTCATCACTTCAAGGACCCCTGATGTTGTCTTTGTATAGGCACACCCATTCTGCTCACATTTCCTTACGGTACTTAACTCTTAGAAATCATGAATCTGCTCTCCATTTTTAGAATTTGCTCATTTCTAGAATGTTATGTAAATAAAATCATGCAGTTTGTAACTTTTTTGGATTGACATAGTCCTTAAACCTAATTTATGTGGTGAAGTAGTATTCCACAGCATGAATGCACCATGGACATTTGGGTTGTTACCAGCATTTTTATTATGAAGAAAGCTACTATGAACATGCATGTACAGGTATCTGTGTGAACATGTCTTTATTTTAATGAGATAAATGCTCAGAAATACAATTATTGGATCATATGGTAGTCGCATGTTTATTTTTCTAATAAATGGCCAAACTCTTTTAAAACATCCCCACCAATATGTGAGTTCTAGTCTTTGATATAGTCACTATTTTTAGTGAGCTATGCTCACAGGTGTGGAGGGGCAACTCATTATAGTTTTAATTTGCATTTCCTCTGTGTACATTTAGAATTATATCAGGCAGAGTTTTAATTTTGCTTCAACCATGAAATGTAACTAGAAACTCAGTAGGAAAAGGAAATTTTTTTTATTTAACCCTTGTTTTTGCTTACAGTGTTCTTTCATCCTTTCTGATGTCCCAAGCTTTCTCCTTTATTTCTTTTCTGTTTGGAGAATTGTTTCTTTTCTGTTTGGGGCTATTTTTGTAGAGTATGTTGGCTGGCAACAAATTCGCTCAATTTTCTTTCATCTGAGAATGTCTTGGTTTCCCCTTCCATCCTGAAGGATATTTTTACTGAGTATAAGATTCTGGATTGAGTGTCCTTTTCTCTTAGCATTTGAAAAATATTGTCCCACTTCCCGCTGGCATCCATGTTTTCTGATGAGAAATTCAAGTCATTTAAATTTTTTTCCTCCTTAGAGTATGATGGTTTTTTTCTAGGTGATTTCAAGTGTTTTTTTCTTTGTCTTTAATTTTCAGAAGTTTAATTATGACGTGTGTTGTGTGTATTTATTAGATTCATCCTCTTTGGGCTTTGCTCAGCTTTTTGAATCTATAGTTTTATGTCTCTTACTAAATTTAGGAATTTCTCAGCCATTATTTCTTAAAATATTTTTTCAATGTCAACCTCTTTTTGTTATCCTTCTGGAACCCTGATGACATGAATATTAGATCTTTTGTTATAGTCTCAATGTCCCTGAGACACTGTTCATTTTTTTTCAATCTACTTTTTTCTCTGTTGTTCAGATTGGGTTGTTTTATCCCCCAGTTTGTTCATCCTTTCTTATCAATGTCTTTTACATTCTGCTCTGAGCCCATTGACTGAGCTTTTCATTTCAGTTATTAAGAAATTCTAATATTTTTACTTGTTTTTCCTTAATATCACTTTTTATTTGCTGAGATTTTCTATTTCTTTGCTGTTTTTCTATTTATTTCAGGTGTGTCTGTTGCACATTGAAGCATTTTATCACAGCTACTTTAAATGCACTGTCAGATAATTCTCTGTCATCTTGGTGTTTGCATCTATCAATTTTTTATTTTTTGGCAATGAGCTTTAGATTTTTCTGTTTCTTGGTATGATGAATGACTTTTTTTTTTAAGCTGGGATATTTTTATATTATGTTATGAGTCTCTGGATCTTATTTACACCTTCTGCTTCCATTGGCTTTTTTGACACAGCTTCACTGAGAGAAAGGGGAGAGGGCACTGTTTCATTACTGTCAGGTTGAGGTAGTAGTCTAGGTTTCTAATTTCAGGTTTCTCAGTTTCTGTTGATACATGAAAAGTGTGCTTATTATTACTGCTTAGGTGCAAGTTCGAGTTGGGCAGCCCCTATGGTCTCCACTTACTTTGTGTTGAAGGTCACTCTGTTAGTGCTGGGTGGTTATCAGCATGCAGTAGAGAATTTGCTGATTGGCCTTTGTGTGTGTGTGTGTGTGTGTGTGTGTGTGTGTGTGTGTGTGTGTATATATATATATATATATATTCCATGTCATAGAATAAGGAGGGAATAAATGGATAGTAGGGCAGGATTTGTTCAGAGTGCAGTGTTTGCTATTAAGTTCCAAGAGAGCAGAGGAATTTTTGTTTACATTTCTGATAGGTTTTTACCTCCTAGTGAAGTTCCTAACATACAGTAGAAACTCAGTAAATGTTTTTGGAGAAGTTATTTGTCTTAGAAATATCTAAGGACAGAGACATGCAATTCCTATTTGGTTTTTTTACTTGACCCCCAGTGACCCCCAGCTATCAGTATTGGCTTGTGGACCTCAAATACTTCTAAAATGTTATAAACTTAAATTTGGTTATACTGATATTGCCTCTAAGGGGTAAGTTATATGATTAAATTGATTATTACAATTTAAAATGAAGGATTATTATTGAAACACAAACCTATTTTTTTTTTTTGTTCTGAGGATATTTTAATAGTTCTCTCCAAAAGACATGAAGATACACACTATGTGATGATCTGCACTACTGGGTAACTTAACAGCAGTTTTGGGCAGAACCTTTTTGGCTGTGGGTCTTATTACCTTGTTGCTGGTGCCTTCCTGACTTTACAAAGTAGTGGGAGCAATTGGATATGTATGATAAGACATGCTGTGTTTAAACCAAATTCTAACCTTGGATAAACCACCCTTGGAGACTTTTCATACAATAATATAGGAAGTACTTAAGAAATAGTTAATTTTTTCCCACAGTGAATCTTGCTAGTAATAGTAAGGGAAGTGCTACTAAAAAGAACAGCACACTGAAAAATGATTCAAACAAATGTGCTATTAAAAACATGCAATTAAAATAAATTAAAGTGGTGAGTAAAGATGTGATGGTTTATTTCTTATAATCCATCTATGAACATCCATACTTTGGAACCCATAAAAAGGATAAATGAGTTTTCTTTCTATTTTATTAAACCTGTAAGTCATTGGAAAATACACAGACCCACTCTTTTTTGCTTGTATCCCATTCATCTATGAGAGAGGCTAAAAGTAATGGCTCAAAAATATTTCCTTCTTTGTCAGAGTCATATAAGGTTATTTATCGATTGCTTGTTTCTAACAAATGGTGATGAGCCAACAACTCTGAAGCATTCCACGTTCTATCTCCACACCACTCTCCTTTTTATAACTCACAGAAGCAGATCCATTCTATCTGTTTTTGTGTTTTCTATCATTAGTTTGTAACCTTAATACCACCCATTTAGCTCTCAACAAGGTATGTAAGGGATTTTTTTTTTAAGAAAGAAAAGTGAACAGTTTATATTCTGAAATCATGTTTAATAATTTAGAACCACACATGGGTTTCTGTTCTTAGAAACTGCAACCAAATCCCATATCAGTAGATTTGATTATTGAAAGCACAGGATAAAAGTCACATTGCAATGTATAAAAATGCTGATGAAGAGCAACTAAATGCTGTGTGGCACAGCTTTGATTTACACATGAACTTGGGTGGCTTGTTTTTGATCATTACCTGTGAATTATTGATACCCTTAGATCAATGAAATGGTTTCCTTTCAGCTTGTCTCAATTTGCATTTCTTTCAAAGAATGGTATGTTATTGGTTGTACCTTTGTTTGACCTCCCTGAAGCCTAATGGTTCAAAATCCACATGAGAAGTTTCCATTGCATCTTTATATTTTAGATAAATAAAAATACCTCCTTGGAAGGTTAGGCTTTCCCTTCAATGCAGTGGTATTGTCCATTTGTATTAGATTCTTGTAAACACCTGGTTTTTTAAAATAAGAATGTGCCTTTATCCTGTAATTGTCTTTCCTGATTTCCTTGACTATTTGACATTAGGGCTATTCAGGTAAAAGCATTTTTTTCCTTTTTTCCCCCTTCTTCCCTCCCTCCCCCTCTCTCTCCCTCCTTGCTTCCCTTCTTTCCTTCCTTCTCTCTTTCTTTAACTCTTATATGACAGAGTTGTCAAGTGATAATTAAAACCAACATTATTTCACCTAATATCAAAACCTTGGTGTCATTTTTGAGTATACGCTCCCCTTACTCTTCATGTGCAATCAGTTATCAAATTGTGTTGATAGTTTTCCTATGATATCTCATCAACCTGTTTCCCCTATTCTAATTGTTGCTACCATAATTAAACACTTGTAATAATCACCTATTTTCACTGCCTCCAATCTTGACTGTCTATAATCCAAAGCATTCTTTACTTATAAATGTCAGGGGTTCAGCTGCAGAAGTTGAATGTAAAATGGTACAGTTTTCCAGGGAGAAAGTACATGTGTTTTGATCTGATTTTCAGAGGGAATCTATGATTTAAAGAAATGAAGAAAAGTTAAGGATTCCTGTTATAAACTGTCATCTGGAGTATAACTTTAAAATTTTTAATGTTGTTCTATTCAAGTCTGTATGAATGTCCAGAGGGGACAGTTCATTTGTGCAAAAGGATATTTTTTTCCTAGATTAATTACACACTAGTTACCACTCTTGGAGATATTTTAACATTATATCTCAACAGTTGTTTTCTTTAAAATTTTTGTTGTTTGTCTATGCAGAATCTTCAGTGAAACCAAATGCCAATCATTAACGTACTGGTTGAATCCATAATGCTATATCTACAAAATAGAAGACTATGTAACGATATAAAGCAAATCTACTTGGCTTAACATAGTAAAATGGCCAACATGGAATTGTTTAAAAAAAAAAAACTGTGGAAAGGATTTAGAGTAGATACACAGTTTTGTTGAGGAAATAATTATATATATAATGTTAAAAAACAAAATTCAACTTAGTAAATTTTAAAGGTCTTACTGGTTTTATTCAATGATTCAGGAATTGACAGGATCCCATCTAACAGAACAGAGCTTTGAGAAGCTGTACAAAGTAAAGTAGTTTCATGGGCAAATGGGAACAGGGACAAGGGAGTTACACTGGCAAAAGTGGATTGGTTGGAGCAAGGTAACTTTCCTTTAAGAGACAGCAGGGGTCTATCGGGCAGATTACCTCACCAGTGCTGAGTAGTTACTGATAAACAGGTTTAAGAATTTATTTCTAGAAGACAAAGCTGTAATTAAATCTTAGTTTGGTGACTTGGTCGTAGCATAAGTGGCTCTATTTTGGGCTATTTGTCTTGTTTTTAACAATGTATATATACATATCTTTGAATAGCAAATGCCTGGAAGGCTGTACCTCAAACTTTTAGTTTTCCTTTAGAAGTAAATGTAAAAAACAAACAGAGGTGCCTGGGTGGCTCAATCGATTAAGTGTCTGCTTCTGGCTCCAGTCATGATCTTGGGGTCCTGGGATCAAGCTGGTATGTTGGTGTTGGGCTCCCAGCTCAGTGGGGAGTCTGCTCCTTCATCTCCCTCTGCCCCTCCTCCCTGCTCCTGTGTGCATTCTCTCTCAAATAAAATCCTGAAAAAAAGAAGTAAATGTAAAGAACAAATCTAAAAAATTATGCATTAATTACTGATTGCAGTCTTCAGTAAGAGTTTAAGAGTATACAACACTTTAACATGCAAAATTGAAATTTGAAAAATGTTATCTATAAGTAAAATATATAAACAAGTCTAAAATTAATATGCAGGCTCCTCACAATTGGCCCCAGCCAATATTTCTACCATTATTGCTCACTTTGTTAGGTTGAGTGTGAGATAAAATGATCTCCAAGGTTATTTGCAACTTGCTTTTATGGCTTACTAGTTCTGTTTTGACCAATGTGCTCTTGCCTTTTCCTGAATGTACTTCATGTGAATATGTGGTGATGTCTCTGAACACCTCTACTTACAAGGGTGAGTCTCAGTTTCCTTTAAACACCAGAATGTGTCCTGTATCTTCCATCATATTTTGCAGGTCCCAACACTTCTACCTATCAATACTGAGTGGAGTTTTTTGACCTTTAGGGATTGTTGTCGCATAGTCACAGTTTTTGCAACCTTTAATATTACATTATTTATTTAGATTGGCCTTTATTTTCATTAATGAGGATAACTTTGTACAATTAGCAGTGAAACCACTGACATGATGAATCAGTTTTGTATTTACTCTAGTGGGCATTAGTAAAAAATAACTTTAAATATTTCACATACTTTTTCTCAAAAAAATATAAATATTTCACATACTAAAAGTAATTTTTAAAAAAGATTTTATTTATTCATTTTGAGAAAGAGTGAGAAATTAAGAGAGCACAAACCAGGGGGAAGAGCAGAGACAAAGGGAGAAGCAGTCTCCCCACTGTGGAGGGAGCCTAACACTAACACCAGGCTTGATCCGAGGACTTTGAGAGCATGACCAGAGCTGAAAGCAGATGCTTACCCAAACACTTAACAGACTGAGCCACCCAGAAGCCTAACTAGTTGTTTCCTAATCTGATAACATATTAATGATTCTGATACAAATTCAAATGTGTTAATTTTTTCCCAACACCAGGAAATTCTGTGACACTAGCTGGGAGTCCTGTAATTCACCTCAATTCTGACACTTTGTACTTGAAAATAGCATGGTATCCCAAATGTTAAGGGCTAAGACCTCCCTCCTGCCATTCAGATGCCAAACCCAAGTCCAGGTTGTCACCTATGCTTCTGACCCACTGGCTATATAGATCAGAGGTTTCAATGACAATTTCCTTGTATTCAGTTTGCTAGAGAGGCTCACAGAACTCAAGAAAACATTTCCTTACTGTATCACCAGTTTATTGCAAAAGAATAAAATTGAGAACAACCAGAAGGAAGAAGTATACTGGGTAAGGTATGGGAAGTAGCAGGAGCTTCCATGCTCTCTGGGCATATAATTATCTCTGAATTTTCTTGTGTTCACCAATCCAGAACCCTGTTCTAAACCCTGTTCTTCAAGTTTTTATGGAACCTTCATTGCATAGGCACTATTGATTAAATCATTTCTCATTGAGGATTTACTCAACCTCCAGCCCCTCTTGTACTTCCTGGAGGCCAAGGTAACCCTCTGACCTTCTAATTGGGTCTCCTGAAAACAGCTCTTACATACTTTCCAAAAGTCATCCTACTACCATAAACTCAGGTGAGATTGAACAAGAGGCTTGTTATGAGTATCAAGACACCTTTGATGCTCTTATTGCTTAGGAAATACCAAGGGTTCTAGGAGCTCTATGTCAGAAACTGGGACAAAGACCAAATATATATTTCTTATTATAAATCACAGTATCACACATAGCCTTTTGCACAGATGAGCTGTCCACTTTGGACACTCATATAGCCATGTATAAAATAACTTTAACCATCTTTTTAAAAAAATATCCTTTATCCCTTGTTAGTTTCTAAGAGCTGAAGGCCAATGGCATATTAAAAAAAAATACTTCATATAAGTCTACAGATAACTTTTCAACACTTCATCTTTATATGCCTCGGTTCTTCATCAGGCCATAATAGTATTTCCTACCTGATAAAATTGTTAAGGGATTATATGAGAGAGTGGTATTTAAAATGAGCTTAGAATAGTGCTTTGCATATATTAGTGTTATTTGATTTAATCCTCACTGAGTCACTGGGGACTCATCTTGGGAGTTTAGTGAAATCATTTAAATACAGCCCTTAAAGCAGTGCCTAGCACTCAGTAAGTATTCAGATATTATAGAGATGGTGGTGATTATGTGACGATGATGATTACTACTAAATCTAGAAAGGCAGTGTTGAATGTTTGGACAAGTAAGCATGACTCAGAGCTGGAAACCAACCCACTTTAGCTCATCAAACCATAAGCCTTTGGGTAGAGTTGTGCCTCGCCTAAGAAAAAGGAACTAATTTTATTTTTCAATCCATATAGAGCCTCTTGTACTTTTGTCTACCCAAAGAAAACCTTTTCCATTAAATTTATAAGAAATTGGCATCTAAGTTAGCAGTAACCTTAGAAGCACAGTATTTGTAGCCCATGTAAACATGTTTGAAGAATAACTTAGGGAAATATTCCTTTTTTCTTTCTTTTTCCCCCCTCTTTAAATCCTCCCCTGCCACATTTCACAAAAGTATCTAGGCATCTTTTATGCGTTTCTGTCTCAGGGACTATAGATTTTCCTACAGAATTTTCCTATAAGAAATTTTCCCCACTGGATTTTGGTTTCTAAAGGCTGAGCATCCTAAGTGTCTGTGTTGAAGACTGGGGTTTTAGACCCTGTCAAAAAGGGACATGAACCTAATAATCTAGAAGGATGGTTTAATATTTAATAATATGAGCTCCCAGATTCATTATTCATCTTATAGCCACTCTGGAGGAAATGTGAATGGATTTTTACTAATCTTCATTCAAGAATGAGATTTAAAAAGTTCTGGAAACAGTATGAGCTCCACTGAGAATAATGCAGAGCAAACACACACTAAATAGTAAACTAGAAGTAATCTGAAAAAGTAAATTGGGCTCATTTTGAAGTGAAAATTCTAAACCTAGTGATGGGCAGTAGAACAACAAATGAAACATCATCTGGTCACTGTAGACTCCCTGATGAAGCATAAACCTTAGCTTTGTTGCAAGGATGAGAGCAAAAATATCCTCCCTTAATGGGAGCAGCAGACCAGTGGTGGTTAATCACCTCTTCCAAGTGTAAAATCACTGGTGATAAAATCACCTCATCATCCTTATGGAGGTGAGGATCATTTACACAAACTTAAAGTTACCCTTGACAAACAGGCTCTTTGTTGATTTCATTAAGTGCCAGACTTTGCTCACCCAGCTTGCCTCTGGATACACACATTTCATTTCCACGAGTATTCTGGGAGTATAGTTCATGTCATTTGCCAACGTCTGGGCCAACATCCACATAATAAAATGCAAGCACCATGGAACGTGGACTGACAAACAATCCATCCAGTCTTTAATGAGTAACATTAGCACGCTCTTAAAAACACTAATAACAAGTTTAATTACTGTTCATTTTAGTATGGATGGCAGCTATCCAAAATCCAACTTCTTTATTCATTTTAATAAAAGCATAAAACAATACATTTTTTAAAAAAAATTGCAATTGCAAGTTATTTCCAGAACTTAGACTTATTTTAACATGACATTAACTCAGGAAATAAACGTTTACTTTTTCCCCCCAGATTATAGATTTTTAGAGAACCTTCCTCTCCTACTCTTTCAATATGATATTGTTTTCAAGTTAAATTTCATTGTTTTATTTTAGAAGTGTTTAAGTGTTCTGGACTCAGTTCCAGCATGTGTGTGTTGGATTGGTGTGAGGAATTCCCAAATAGTTCTCAGATACCAGTTAAATTTGACTCAACTCAAATGTTATCTACCTGGAAATAGTATCAGATCCCCTAGGTTAAGAGTTCAATTCTACAAGACTTCCCTCCAGCCCCTAATTAAGACGCCAGTTATAAGCCCATGTTGAATCCTTATTGTCACCTGTGCTTCTGGCCGACCACCTATATATATTGTAGATTTCTAGGACCCCCTTCTTGGATTCAATTAAATTTGTTAGAGTGGCTCAGAGAAATCAGAGAAACATTTTACTTACTAGATCATGAGTTTGTTATAAAAAGATATAATTCAAGAATAGCCAGATGGAAGAGTTGCAGCAGATCCACAGCATGGAGAAAGGCAAGGATCTTTAATGCCCTCTCCAAGTATGCCACTGTCCCCAAATTTCCATGTGTTCACCAATCCAGAAGTTCTCCAAACCCTGCCCTTTGGATTTTAATGGAGGCTTCATTACATACCCATGACTGATTAAATCATTGGCCACTGATGATTGATTCAACCTCAAGCCCCTTTCTCCTCCCTAGAGGCTGGGGGTGGGATTGAATATTCCAACCCTTTAATCACTTGGTTGGTTCCACTGCAACTAGGCCTCATCCTTAGGTGCTTTCCCAAAGGTACTTCATTAATATTACAAAAGACACATTTATCACTCTTAACACTTAGGAGATTCCAAGGGTCTAGGAAGCTATGACCTAGCCAGAAAACCAAATATATATGATAAATATATTTTGGTTATCTAAATTATCAAATATATATTCTTCTTAAAAATCACAGTATTGCAGTGATGTTATGCCTTTTAGAGTTTGTTCCCAAAAGATAAAATATAGTTTAAAAAGCATTTTTAACTTTGTAAAAGTTATTGAAATACATAAAAAGTGCCTGATCTATAAAGTGATTGTGCTAAGTTTTAAGCTTTTGCAATAATATTTCAACTGCCTTTCTGTACATTTTACCTTTCCAGCATTTAGAGTAAATTCTCTGCTCCCTGGTTCTGCAGATCACATACACTGTATTATTTGGGACTTGGATTTGGAACTTGAATTGTTTTTCTGGTGCAGATTCTGGCAGAAGTGGCTCAGTTGGTTCTGGAACTAGCAGCTATGGTGAGGTTTCCTGATTTGAGGAGCTGCTTCCTCACCGTTGCAGGGTCAGTCCCTGAGGTGGCAGCCAGGAATGGCCAGAACCTCATTCTAGAATCTATCACTTCGTCTCTCTGTGATTATAAGCTTTTTCTTCTTCAGGTATAAAGGAAAGATTCTATTCTCTACAGGTGAACCTTGAATAAAACTATGTTCATGTCTACTTCATACATTGCAATCATTTTGGTGATTAAATGGAATCATCAATTACAGGAATTAACTGGAATACTTCCATATTAAAAAAAAAGGAATACTTCCATATAGATTGCATAGCCAAATATTTGGCACAAAGTAGGTAATAAATGTTATCTTCTCTTCCCTCCTGCCTGTGATTCTTAGGGAAATTCAGTGCGAACCTGCTTGATAGAGAAATTAAATCACCTCAATATACTTTTTAGTTGTGTGGTGGCTATGTATAGCTCAATACAGAAAGCTGTAGAGACCATGTTTTATAAAGGTTGGGGCAAAGAATAGTAAACAATATTTAGAGTCAAATGATCTAGGTTCAGCTCTCAGAACTACGTATAATTTGGCCTTCTGCACAGTTTTCTAGGATTTCTTTTTTTTTTTCATCAATAATGGGAGGTAGACTGGGTCATCTCTAATGGTCCCCAAGTCTTTACAATTCTGAGACTCCTATTCCAGCTTCTTTTGCTTCTAATTTTTCACTAATGATTTGAAACACCAGGAAGATTTTCTTCTTTAGAAGATTCATTGTTTTAGGGGTGTGATATCAAATGATGAAAATATTTTCTTTTTAAAGTCTTGCCTATTGCTTGTAGTCATAAAAGGCGAATGAAGCTATACAAGGAAGAAAAGTGGAGGTGAGTGAGGTTGGTACATTGACTGTGTTTTGAGGGGTAATAGAACAAAGTCCTGTTGGCTTAGTTTGTCAGACTAATGGGGTTTTTCATGGTGGCATCTGGTTACTATTCTAAAATATGAACCTTGAGGCCTATTTAGTTTTGTTTTGGGATCTTTGTTTAGTTTTGTTTTTTTACAATTAGTAACCTTGATTATAATGCTACAAGTTACAAAATTTAGAAAAGATACTCTGAGGGACTGAAAATATAGAAGATAATAGAATCCTTTAAATATGTAGGAGATAGATACAATCTTAGAAGAGAAAAGCAGATTTCACTAAAATGCAGTGGAAAAGGATAGTCAAGTGAACTTATTATAAATGCACCTAACTAAAAGGGAAGAAAAATCATTGGAGGAAAGGAAATTATCTCCTGGTCTTACAACTATTTAAGGTCTTGGTGGATGTTAGGAAAGATGTAGAATATTATGTATGATATTCATTCTCTCTCCAAGATGCTTTAAAAATACATAAGAAAATCAAGACTGTCTTTAGATATTAAAATTGAGTTTAAAAAATGACATGAATTCAGATGTAGATTGACATTATTGACTAGATATTTTTTCTTTCAAAACAAATTATAGCAGTATTGGTGTTTGAATCTGGCCCATTGGTTGTAAGAAAAAAGAATTCAGTTGGATTATTTCAGGGAACAAATAATTTTGTTATATGGTTTTGATAATATGGACTTTGATTTGAACTGGACAATTAGGCATAGAGGTCAATATTTTTCTGCCTCTCTCTTTCTCTGTGTTGCACCACTCTATTCCCCATTCCAACCTATGGAACTTGTCTGCTCACTCTAACTTTCTGCATCTTCATTGTCCAGCTTGTCTGCATGCATATTTTACTTCCTCTAGATTATCTTTCCTTTCTAGAGCACCTTCCCCCCACCCAATTTATGTTTTTATATCTCATTTGTTAAAGTGAGAACTCTTGCCTTTTCTTGGGGAAAGGAAAGCACTTTACTCTTCTTTCCTCAGATCAGCTCCTTAACTTGGCAGTCATGTGACTAATATGATTTAGGAAATGGAGACTGGGGCTGTGGCGCATTTACCAGTTATAGTCTCATTTTTGTGTTTTATCTACTTCTCTGTAGTTTCAGTTCTGAGGCAAAGAAAGAAATCTTGATTTTCAATTTCAAGTTATATTTGGTTTCACTAGACTGAAAGCATTAAATTTTTCCTTTCCATGTCTGTGTATATTCATCTGGTTCAAGATGCATGGGGCAGTGGTTCTCATCTGGGAGTGATTTTGATGGGGGATGTTTGATGATGTCTTAAACATTTTGGATTATCAGGACTAGAGAAGGAGATCTACTTACTGGCTTCTAGTTGGTAAAGTCCAGGGATGCCACTAAGCATCATATGATGTATAAGATGAAACCCACATTAAACAAAACAAAACAAAACAAAAACTGGTCCAAAATGTCAGTAGTGCAAGAGGTTAAAAAATCCTATCATAGGGGAAGTGAAAAGTTTGAGGTGAATTACTGCCTTTATGTTTAAACTCTCTTTGATTACCTTTTCTATCTAATCTCTCAGTTACATTCTTCCAGATTACCATGATGAGATATGATCGGCAAAGATTTTTTCATTTGTTTTTTATTATTTAAAAAAATTTAAATTTCAGTATAGTTAACATTTAGTATTATATTAGTTTCAAGTGTACAATATAGTTATTCAACTGTTCTATACATTACTCAGTGCTCAGCATGATAGGTGTACTCTTAATCCCCTTCATCTATTTCACCCATCCTTCCACCCACCTCCCTTCTGGTAACCATAAGTTTGTTCTCTGTAGTTAAGGATCTGTTTTTTAGTTTGTCCCTTTTTCTTGGTTCATTTGTTTTCTTTATTAATTTCCACATGTGAATGAAATTACATGATATTTGTCCTTCTATAACTAGCTTATTTCACATAGCATTATTCTCTCTAGTTCCACCCATGGCTCAGTAATATTAAATTTTATATGTATACCACATCTTTATCCATTCCTCTGTTTAAGGACAGTTGGGCTGCTTCCATAATTAGGCGATTGTAAATAATGCTGCAGTACACATAGAGGTGCATACATCCTTTCAAATTACTGTTTTCATATTATTTTGGTAAATACCCCATAATGGAATTACTGAATCATATGGTAATGCTATTTTTAATTTTTTGAGGAACCTCCATGCTGTTTTCCACCGTGGTTATATCAGTTTGCATTCCCACCATCAAAGCACAAGGGTTCCTTTTTCTCCATATACTTGCCAACACTTGTTTCTTGTTTTCTTGATTTTAGGCATGCTGACAGATGTGAAGTGATATCTCACTGTGGTTTTGATTTGCATTTCTCTGATGATGAGTGATTTGAGCACCTTTTCATGTGTTTGTTGGTCATCTGTATGTCTGCTTTGGGGAAATGTGTGTTCATGTCATCAGTCCATTTCTTAGATTGTTTGGGTTTTTGGTTTTGAGTTGTATAAATTCTTTGTATATTTTGGATAATGACTCTTTATTGAATGTCTCTTGCAAATATCTAATACCATTCAGTAGGTTGTCTTTTGGTTTTGTTGATTGTTTGCTTTACTGTACAGACATTTTAAAAAAAATTTTGATGTAGTCCCAGTAGTTTGTTTTTGCTTTTGTTTCCCCTGCCTCAGGAGACATTTAAAAAAAATGTTGCTATGTCCAATGTCAGAGAAAGTACTGCCTGTATTCTCTTCTAGGGTTTTTATGGTTTCAGGCCTCACATTTAAATCCTTAATCCATTTTGACTTTATTTTTGTGTATGGTGTAAGACAATGGTCCAGGTTTATTCTTTTGCATGTATTGTCTAGTTTCCCCAACACCATTTGTTGAAGAGACTTTTTCTCATTGCAAAGATTAACTGACCATATAATCCTGGGCTTATTTCTGGGTTCTCTCTTCTCTTCCATTGATCTCTGTGTCCATTTTTGTACCAGTACCATACTGTTTACTGTGGCTTTGTAGTATATCTCAAAATATTTGATCATGATACCTCCAGTATTGCTTTTCTTTTTCAATATTGCTCTGGCTATTCAGACTTTTAAGTGGTTCCATACAAATTGTAGGATTATTTGTTGTAGTTCTTTGAAAAATACTTTGATATTTTAAATCTGTAGATTGCTTTGAGTAGAATGGCCACTTTAACAATATTTGTTCTTCCAGTGCCTGAACATGAATATCTTCCCATTTGTTTGTATTGTCTTCAATTCCTTTCTTTGGTGTATTGTAGTTTTCAGAGTATAGGTCTTTGACTTCCTTGGTTAAGTTTATTCCTAGGTATTTTATTATTTTTGGTGCAGTTGTAAATGAGTTTTCCTAATTTCTTTTTCTGTTACTTCATTATTAGTGTATAGAAATGTACCAGATTCTTTATATTGATTTTGTATCTTGTGACTTTATTGAACTAACTTATCAATTCTAGAACTTTTTTGGAGAAGTCTTTAGGGTTCTGATATATTGTATCATGTCATCTGCAAATATTGAAATTTTTACTTCTTCCTTACCAATTTGGATGCCTTTTATTTATTTTTCTTGTCTGCTCTGTCTACAACCTCTAGTCTTATGTCGAATAAAAGTGGTGAAAGTGGATACCCGTGTCTTGTTCCTGACCTTAGGGGAAAAGCCGTTTTTCCCCATTGAGTTTAAATATTAGCTGTGGGTTTTTCATATATGGCCCTTATTATGTGGAAGTGTATTCCTTCTAAACCCACTTTGTTGAGGGTTTTATCAGGAGTATATGTTGAACTTTGCAAATGTTTTTTCTGCATCTATTGAAATGATTATATGGTTTTTATCTTTTGTTCATGTAATTTATCACATTGGCTGATTTCTGAGTATTGAAACATCTTTGCATTCCAGGAATGAATCCCACTTGATCATGGTGAGTGATTTTTTAAAATGTATTGTTGGCCTTGGTTTGCTGGTATTTTGTTGAGGATTTTTGCATTTATGTTTTTTAGAGATACTGGCCAGTAGTTCTCTTTTCTTGTAGTGTTTTTATTTGCTTTTGGTATCATGGTAATACTGGCCTCATAGAATGGGTATAGTAGCTTTCTTTCCTCTTTTTCTTAGAATGGTTTGAGAAAAATAAAAGAAAAATAAATATTAACTGGCCATTAAATGCTTGGTATAATTCACTTGCGAAGCCATGTGTCCCTGGACTTTTGTTTGTTGGGAGTTTCTTGAATACTGATTCAGTTTCACTGCTAGTAATGGGTATGCTCACATTTTCTGTTTCTTCCTGATTCCATTTTGGGAGGTTATATGTTTCTGGGAACTTATTCATTTATTCTAGGTTGTCCAATTTGTTGCCATGAAATTTTTCATAATATTCTGTTGTATAATCCTTTGTGTTTCTATGGTGTTGGTTGTTACTTCTCTTTCATTTCTCTCTCTCTCTTTCTCTCTCTCTGAGTTCTTTTTCTTTCTCTATGAGTCTAGCTAAGTTTTATTAATTTTTTTTGATTTTTCAAAGAACCAGCTCCTGGTTTCATTGTTCTGTTTTTGTTTTAGTTTCTATTTTGTTTATTTCTGCCCTAAAGTTTATTATTTTCTTCCTTCTACTGGCTTTGGATTTTGTTTGTTCTTTTTTTTTCTAGATTCCTTATATGTAAGTTTAGGCTATTCATTTGAAATTTTTCTTGCTTCTTGAAGTAGGCCTTTATTACTCTAAACTTCCCTCTTAGAACAGTTTTTGCTGCGTCTCAAAGATTTTGGATCATTGTGTTTTCATTTTTTCCATGTATTTCTTAATTTCCTATTTAATTTATTGGTTAGCCCATTCATTTTTCAATAGCATGTTGTATAGCCTCCATGTGTGGCTCTTTCCAGACTTTTTCCTGTGGTTAATTTTTAGTTTCATAGTTTTGTGGTTAGAAAAGATACATTGTGTGACTTTGATCTTTTTGAGTTTGTTGAGACTTGTTTTGTGTCCTAATATGTGATTTATTCTGGAGAATTTTCTGTGTGCACTTGAAAGGAATGAATATTCTACTGTTTTAGGACAGAATATTCTGAATATATATCTGTTAAATCCATCTGGTCCAATATGTCATTCAAAAGCATTGTTTTGTTGTTGTTGTTGTTGATTTTCTCTTTGGATGATTTGTTCATTGATGTAAGTTGGGTGTTAAAGCCTCCTAATATTGTATCACTATCAATTAGTTCCTTTATGTTTGTTATTAGTTGCTTTATGTATTTAGATACATAAACAATTACAATTGTCATATCTCCTTGTTGGATTATTTCATTTGATTATATACTGTCTTTCTTTGTCTCTTGTTATGTCTTTGTTTTTTTTAAGAGAATTTATTTATTTATTTATTTATTTATTTATTTAAGAGAGACAGAGATAGTGACAGAGATGGTGAGAGAGCACACATAGGGAGGAGAGATAGTGAGAGAGAGCACAAGGGGGAAGGAGAGAGCCTTGATGCAGAGCTCCATCCCAGGACCCTGTGATCATGACCTGAGATGAAAGTAGACACTTAACCAACTGAGCCACCCAGGTGCCCTAGTCTTTGCTTTATAGTCTGCTTTATCTAGGGGTGCCTGAGTGACTCAGTCAATTAAATGTTTGTCTCTTGATTTCAGGTCAAGTCATGATCTCAGGGTCATGCAATCAAGGCCTGCATCATGCTCTGAGTACAGCAGGGAGTCTGCTTGAGATTCTCCCCTTCTCCATCTGTCCTTCTCCCCATATGCACTCTCTTTCTCTAAAATAAATAAATCAGTCTTTAAAGTCTGTTTTGAGAAGTCCATTGAGAGAAGAATGGATAAGGAAGATATGGTATATATATGCAAACACAGTATGGAATATTACTAAGCCATCAAAAAGAAATCTTGCCATTTTCAGAGGGTATTATGCTAAGCAAAATAAGTCAATCAGAGAAAGATTCATATATATAATTTAAGAAATGAAAATAGGGGAAGGGAGGGAAAAATAAAATAAGACCAAATCAGATAGGGAGACAAACCATGAGACTTTTAACTCTAGAAATAAAACTGAAGGTTGCTGGGGATGGGTAACTGGGTGATGGGCATTAAGGAGGGCACATGATGTAATGAACACTGGATGTTATATGCAACTGATGAATCGCTGACCTCTACCTCTGAAACCAATAATATACTGTGTGTTAATTAATTGAATTTAAATAAGATAAAGTTAAGCAAGCAAACCAAACCAAACCAAAAAGTCTGTTTTGTCCAATGTAAGTATTGCTACCCTGGCTTTCTTTTCACTTCGATTTGCATGATGAATGCTTTTCCCTCCTTCACTTTCAATCTACATGTGTCTTTAGGTCTGAAATGAGTCTCTTATATGGGAAGCTCTTTATTTCATCTTCTATTCTGGATGCAAGCCCTACTGGATAAAGTATTCTTGGCCATAGATTTTTTTTGTTTGAGCACTGAATATATCATGCTACTCTCTTCTGGCCTGCAGAGGTTCTGCTAAAAAAGTAATTAATAACCTTATGGGATTTCTTTTGTATTTAGCTATTTTTTTTCTCTTGCTACTTCTAAAGTTCTCTCATTACCTCATCTCTGTCATTTTAATTAGTATGTGTCTTGGTTCAGATCTCCTTGGGTTGATTCTGTTGAAGTCTCTGTGTACCTGCTGGATCAGGACCTTTTTTTCCCCTTCCCCACATTCAGGAAGTTTTCAGCTATTATTTTTTCACATAAATTTTTTGTCCCCCTTTCTCTCTCTCTTCTCTTTATGGGATCCTTATAATGCAAACGTTATTACTCTCAATGGAGTCACTGAGCGCCCTAAGTCTATGATCATTTTTTATTATGTTTTCTCTCTCCTGTGAACTTGATTGCTTTCCATTACTCTGATGTCCTTCTGCTTCCTCTAGTCTACTACCATCTAGTCTATTTTTAATTTCAGTTAGTGAGTTCTTCATCTCTGGTTGGTTCTTTTAAATGTTTTCTATCTTTTTTTAAGGGTCTCACTGAGGTCCTCCACTCTTTTTGCAAGTCCAAGTGTATCTTTATGATCATTACTTTAAATTGTCGATCAGACATATTACTTACTTGAGTTTCATTTAGGTATCTTGCTCTAATTTTGTCTTGTTCTTTTATTTGGATTATATTCCTCTGTCTCCTATTTTTTTCTGATTTCTGTGTTTGTTTCTGTTTGTTAGGAAAGTCAGCTACATCTCCTGCTGTTAAAAGTAGTGGCCTTCGGACGCCAGGGTGGCTCAGCAGTTGAGCCTTTGCCTTTGGCTCAGGGCGTGATCCCGGGGTCTGGGATCAAGTCCCATGTCGGGCTTCCTGCATGGAGCTTGCTTCTTCCTCTGCCTATGTCTCTACCTCTCTCTCTGTCTCTCATGAATAAATAAATAAAATCTTTTTTAAAAAAAGTAATGGCCTTATGAAGAAGATATCCTTTATTGCCTTGCAGTGCCATGTGCCTGTTCACCAGAATCTAGTGTTTCCAGAGTGTCTCCTGTGTGTGTTGCATGCATCTTATTGTGGCTGGGTGACTTTTGCCTTCAACCTTATCATTTGGAATGGCTCTTTTGCCTGTTATTATCAGGGTTTGGTCCCTGTGTTGTTTAGTGGACCAGTCTGGGGCTACCTTGGTTTTGAGGTGAGTCAGATCAGCTATAGTAGTGCTTAACTACAGGGCACTTACCCTGTATTGTCTTCTGAGAGGCTTTTGTTGGTGGGCAAAGCCTGCAGACCAAATGTCTGACCCCAGTGCACTCCTGGGGCCATAGTCAGAGTGGTATGAGTCGTTATCTTCCCCTCTCTCCAGAATAGGAGTCACTCTGGAGTCATGCTGGCTCCTGTTGAGGGTGCTTGCATGCTGCCATTATTCTGGCATTGCTTTGGAGGGGCTCTGAGCAAGGGTATATTGGGGCAGGGGCAGGTTCACAGCAGAATATGGGGGTGGGGCATATAGTGCCAGTAAGGTATGTATTTGTCTGCTGTGGGAAGGGACCTGCAGCTCCTGGGGACTGAGGCAAGCAGGGATGGAAGGGGCAAATCTGCAGAAGTGCTCAGGAAGGGCACATAGTGTTAGCAAAGTTTGCACAGATCTGCTATGACAGGGGACCTGGAGCAGAGGCCTGGCTGGAGAGGGCATGTCCACAGGTGAATGCAGGGGGACAGGATCAGCTGTGAGCAAGTTAGGTAGCTAGTGTTGGTGCTGTGCTGGATCCCCCAGCTGTCATGTGTCCATGCAGGGGAGAGAAATGGTGCCTGCCAGACCTTTTGCTTCTGGAGAAGTCTGCCAAGGATCCTTGCCCCTTTACGGCTTGCACTTAGGTTAGTAAACAAATTTCCCTTCCCAGCAGTTTTCAAACTGCTGCTTCTATGCTGTATCTCTGTGAGGTGTTTGTTGTGCTGCCTCCTTAAGGGCAGGGACCCAGTTTCCTTTCACTCTCCTGGGTCTAAGAGAGCCCAGCCTCTGATTTTTAAGATTCCAGATGGTAAGCTCTGTTGATTGCATCAACTCTCGAAATATGACCTCTCTGGTTTTCAAAGCCACATGTTATGGGGATTCGTGTTTCACATGTGGGCTCTCTAGTGTGATGCTATCTTTTTTTTTTTTCGCTCTGCTCCTGTGGTGTCCCTCTCTCCTGTTGATAGTTATGCACATTGATTTAACTCCCAACTGTCTCCACCCTCTCTACCTTCATCATTGTAGCCTGCATTCATTGTCTCTACATTCAGCTGTGGAGAGACTGTTCTACCAGTCTTCAGGTCTTTTTCTGGGTTGTTTATACTGACGTGGATACTGATATAGATATCTGGTTGTATCTATGGAGCCAGGTGAGCTTAGGGTCCTCCTCCCCTGCCATCTTCCCTGGAAGTCAAGACTATTTTCGAGCGAGGCTCCACAGAGCATAGATATTTGCCAGTCTATGGATTCAAGTTCCTTAGTCCAGCAAGGACTAATAAGTATGACCCAGCAAGGTACCAGCTATGATGTGTAAAACATAGACATGTTAGTATTCATCTCTAAAAAAGGCATAGCAAGTTTTATAAAGGGGTATGGTTAGGCAGGTATCATAAGACATCCTTAGAAAATCAATAAAATATTAACTACCTTAATATTTAATAACTTTTTATTGATGACAAAAACACAAGTGGGTTTTCTGACATATATTTTAAGGCAATGTGATTGAAGAATAATTTTTCAGATAATTAGTTTGCGTATCTATGAAAACTCTTAAATTTCATTAGCTCTGAGAAGAAGGAAAAAAAAAATACATAATAGATTAATTTGTGAGTTTCTACTTCCTTGGGTACCCTAGGTGTCCATGATCCTTATCCTAGGAACTCTTAGTAAGCTTTTTTCTAGAAACAAGTTTCAGAACAGGCATGCAGAAGCAAAGCAGAGCAAACATCTTAGATGCTGATATTCAGTAAAAGAGGAGCAGAGGACCTATTTTCCAGGGAGTGAGAAGGTGTTTCCCACACAAATCCTTTTAAGACTTGAACAGAGCTATGTGTGTCACTTCCAGACAGCTTGTTGAGTACTTGCCCTTGAGAATATAGTGATTAAAATGGATGATGAGCTAGAATGAAAACACTCTTCTGTTTGTTACTGTGTGTTGGGAAACACTTGCTGGTTCTAGCCCTGGTTTCTCTTATAATATGATTAGACAGAAAGCAGCCACTTTACTGAGGAGACAGTGGTAGTGATCATCTCACTATAAATACAAAGCTCCTGAAGTATGTGGAAGAGCCCTGAATGTGAATTGGGAAAGAATCACCTTAGAGTTGTTAAAAGAAAATTTCTCACAATTTACTCATCTATTAGGTTTTTATTCAGCGATTCATGAATCAGGCAGCATCTAGTAGATGGAAAGAAGCTCTGAAGATACGTACAAAGTGAAAGATTTTTATAAACCAAAGTGAGCAAGATCAAGGAAGTTATACTGGGCTTTTGCTAATTGGTTAAAGCAGGGCTCCATTTCTTATAAGGAGCAAAGGGAAATCCTGGAGCCATATTAGGGTAGGGAACTTGTGCTCAGCAGGCAAGCACTGATTAGTTGACCTAGGCCTTTCTTTTCTGGGAGAGCCCAGGAGAATAATTTAGTTATGTTTTGATTTCCCGAAGAGTAGCTTAGCATGAGAGACTTCATCTTGGGCCTACTCAGTTTACTTTAAGAGAGAGTCCTTGGTCTCTCATAATAGTCTTGGGCTATGCAAATAGGCCACTCGCTCTGAAGCATTTTGAACCTTAATCTTGCTATCTTCATACTGAAAGCAAACCTGCTTTTCAACATTGTGGCAGGACTTTTAAGACCTTCTGTCACAGCTTCACTGCTTCCAATTACAAAAACTGGTAGCAGTAAAGCTATGAAGGCTATTATGCTGTGAATACTGTTTAGTTCTAGAATATTATTGTGCCTCAGTTTTCTCATTTGTAGATTGGAGAAGGTTGTATCTGCCTCACAGAGTTTTTGAGAAGTAAATGAGTTGATGCCTGCAAAGCACTTGTAATAGCATCTGTCATAAATATTATCTATCATTATTAATGCATGTTGAGCTTTTAGCACAGTGCTTGACACCTGGCAATCATTCAATCAGCGGTACTATTTTTATACAAAGTCAGACATTATTATTGCTAGAAACAAAGAAAAATAAGGATTTATGGCAAAGGAGAACTTTTTTTTTTTTTTTTTTTTTTTTTTTTTTTTGCAAAGGAGAACTTAATAAATGAGTGTGAAGTTCTGCTATTGCCTAAGCCAGTATACATTTTGGGATAATGGTTAGGCTGGATAGGGAGCCATCAGTCAAGCAGGAAGAATGAGGCAAAGGAAGAAACCTTTTTAGTAGACATCTGAATGATTTGATGAATCTGATGGTGTTTTGGCTGGAGATGTAATTTGACAATAATTGAGCACTTTCCAAATACCATTTGTAAGGTAAACTTACCTTATTGCTGTTAATTGGCAGCATAAATTTCCTCTCTGTGGATGTTCTGCACATTTGTGGATCTCATTGCAGGATAAAACCAAATCAACAGAATCCTTCCATCTCATTCATTTCTAATGCAGCCTCTATAGAACAAAATAGAAAGCTGATATTTCTCTCTCCGTGTATATTCAGCCTACAGTCAGTGATTCTAGCTCTCATTGCTGGGTATTCTTAATATTATCATGAAACCTAGAGTATTCCCCCAGTAAGGGCTTAAATCTTCCCCCTTTAAAATAAACTGCTTCTGGTCATTCTTGGATTAGATACTGATAGACCCAAAACAATAATTCAAGTTATTCTTCCCTATTTTAGATCTAAAGCTAATTGTACCTGCAGATCTTGGAGTTATTCTTTAAATAAAACTTACCCTCAACATATCTGAATCTATCATGAATTCTAGATCTTTTAACTCATGGTCTTCAGAAAAATATAGTTTATCTACTTCCCAGGGTGGTATGGTGGGGGGGCGGGGGCAGATAGCCTTCATTCATTCAACTAAAATTGACTGATGACCAACAGTATGAAAGTCTTTTCTGTGTGTTTATGTGCAACCATAAACAAAAAGATAAGATCCCTGGTCTTAGGTAATTTGTATATTAAGGCAGAGGAAATAAGTGATAGTTAAGAAATTAAATAATTTTACTTTATTCAACAATAAGTTTCCATAAAAAGAGGATTTAAAATAAAATAAAGAGAATTTCCTAGAGAATTATATCATATTGAATGGGACAAGAATTCCTCACTGAGGAAGTTGCCTTGGAATGACCAAACAAAACAAAACAAAACAAAAACAAACTAGATATTTAAAAATCTAGGGCAGGAGAGAGAGGAAAATAAAGGAAATAGCTAGGGTTAAGGTAGGAGCCAAGCTGGTGTGCTCAAAAAATAAAGAGAATTTCAATAAATGTGGACTAAGTGGATCAAGGGGTAAAAGACAAGAATGAAATTAAAGATGTGAGTTTGGGGACAGATTGTATGGGTCCTTATACTGCATAGTTAAGGATTTACATTTTATTCTAAATCTTAATGTTTTAGAATATTGGTTTTATTCATAAAAGGACTTGATCAGAAAAACAGTTTTTAAAATATTAAATTGGCTGCTTTCTGGACAATGGATTGTAGGAAAGCAAGAATAGAGGTTGGAAACTAATAAGTTATCCAATGAACAAAAATGAAAGAGAAGAGGTTATACTTTTCACACTGAGGTTGAAATAGTGGACATTGAAATAGATCAATTTGGGGTACCCAGGTGGCTTAGTCAGTTGGGTGACTGACTATTGATTTTGGCTTGGGTCCTGATCTCAGGGTCATGGAATCGGCCCTACATCAGGCTTTGTGCTCAGGAGTCTACTTGGGATTCTCTCCCTCTCTCTCTCTGCTCCTCCCCACCTCATAATCACATGCTCTCTTTTTCTCTCTCTCTCTCAAATAAATAAATGAATCTTTTAAAGAAATAGGTCAATTCAGATAAGTTATTTAGCTGCCAGGACTCAATAATGCATTTCTTTATCTTAGAGCTGGGGTTTGTAGTAATTGAAAGAGAAAAAAAATAGATGCTCCGTTGTTGGTGGATTTGAGTAGCTGGGTGTTCATTATTGTCCTTACCTGAAATAATGAAGACTCAGGGTGAGAGACGGTCTTGAAGCTGGAGTAAGAAAATAATGGATATTTCTGTTTTAAAAAATTTTACTTCTAGAATTCATGTTTTAGGTGTGTCCTTAGGAACTTGAGCCTTTATTTTTATTATGTCAGTTTCAGTTGTAGTTTAGCAATGTGTGTAGAAAAAATATATTCATTGGGAAAATATGTATCCTATTTATATTACCCTTCCTAATTTTAGTTTTATTCATTGTCTTTCAGCTATTTTGTAACTCTTTGTAAGTTGTAGTTGGCTGAGAGATTTATACATTCCTCTCTATCCAGTAGTGATATTAACTGATTCCTTCTCTCCTTCAGAAAAAAGACAGTTTTGTCCCCATTTGCAATTCATCTTGACATTGCTTTACTCCATATGAATTTTTGCTCTTTTGACTCAGTCATAACATGTGCTTGGTTTTCTTATATTATGTGAATAAAATAAAATCTTTAACGCATGTTCATTTCTGTATCCCTATGAGAGTCATGGTTTTATGTTTTCCTGAAAATTATGTATTAACACATCTCATCAATGGTGCATACAGCTCTCATGGTCAAATGAACATGCCTTTTTCACATGAACTGCTTTCAGGTTGTGTCTCCCAAATCCTGTGTTTAATAATGTGATCTTTAACACATTTCATTTCATATAACGCTAATTTCTCTGACAAATTCTGGACTTTCATGTGCAAAGCTAGAATAATTTTCACTAGTACAATGACAAATTCAAAAGTCAAATGATTTATATTATGCCTCAGCACCAAGAACATTACATCTTCCAGGTGGAAGGGAGAATGGTTTTAGCCGTTCTTTTTTTCTTTTTTCTTTTTTTTTTAAGATTCTATTTATTTACTCATGAGAGGCACAGGCAGAGACATAGGCAGAGGATAAGCAGGATCCTTGCAGGAAAACTGATGTGGGCCTCGATTCCCAGACCCCACTCAACCAAAGACAGGCACTCAACTGCTGAGCCCCCCAGGCATCCCTTTAATCATTCTGATCATCAAACTTTGTCTTTCCACAAGCCTTTTCATAAAATTTCAGATATTGGTGCATAACAGAATTAGTTTGCCAATAATGAAAACTATCACTTGAGTGTTTCCAAGCAAATTCACATGTTGCTTCTGTTCTCAGAAGTATATACTTTAGTGACTAATGTTCTGAGAGATTGTAACTCATTTTTTAGAAGAATTCTACCTTAAGCTATAATCTTAAACTATCTTTTAAAAATGATGAGCTTCTGACTCATAAATTGGAATGGTTCAGTTTTTTCATCTTGTCAAGTAAGAAAAAAACAGACTTCACTGACAAAAAAAATATTGCATTATTGGCACAATAAATATTTTTAAATATTTAGAAACATGTGATTCATAACTAAAAAAGGTAAGATCTAATATGATTTTCAGACCAGTATCTGGGCAGTTTTTCCACTTATATAACATTAATTGATTTTATGGTATCCTTTAGTTATTGTATTTAAAATATTAAATCATGACCAATAAATAAGAGTCACTTAATTTACAAAGACTAAATTAATCAATGATTTATTTTATAATACCTTTTTAAAAATATTATGCCAAGCCTGGCAAATTTTAACAGGTGTTTTAATATCTTATAAATAAATTTTTGAATGTGACTATTTGAGAGGAACTATAGATGAAAACAGAATTTTATTATAAAGTGGAAATCTTAATCATAGATTTAATGATAATATATCTAATGTACTTGTGGCATCTATGAGAACCATATACCAAATATCGTGTGAAATGAATCAGTGGTTGCCAATTTTGTTCTGACCTTGTAAAAGTGCAAACTCAAATATTTCACAAAACTTATTCTTAACATTAGGATGGATGGTGATTGAAAGAGAGGATTAGATGCTCCCTAGTTTGGGGATTTGAGTAGCTGGATCAGCACTATTGTTCTTACCTGAGATACGAAGGACTGGGGGAGAGAAAAGGTCTTGGGGCTGGGATAAGAATGACTATTTATTTAATTACTTATTTATTTTTAGAGCTCACATGTTGTTTTAGGTGTGTTCTTAGGTGCATGCACTACAGGGTGACTATAGTCTCTCTTGAACTTGAGCCTTTCTATTTGTCAGGCTTGGGTTGTAGTTGTTTGTTTAGCAACATATGTAGTAAAAAAAAAAAGAATCATTCATTGCAAAACTATGCATCTTCCTTAAGTTACCAACTGCAAAATACATACTTTAAAAAATCTTAAACATGATTTTTCAGAATGGATTGACATTTTTGGCTATATATATTTTAAAGATCTTATTTATTTATTCATGAGAGACACAGAGAGGCAGAGACAGGCAGAATGGAGCAGGCTCCATTCCGGGAGCCCGACACGGGACTTGATCCTGGAACTCCAGGATCATGCCCTGAGCCAAAGACAGATGCTCAACCACTGAGCCACCCAGGCATCCCTCGCTATATTTTAAACAATTACAAAACAAAGGATTTCATTTGTCATTGTGATATTATACACTAGACCTGGGGAGATGTGGAGGCTATCCTGGCAAGGCCTCTCATTTCTTCTTCTTATCTGTAAAAGATAAAGTAATAAGTTTCTGGAAACTTGGAGCTCTCTCCTTCCATTATGTTAGACTATGCTTTGTATTGACTTTATATTTCCTTCAATGAAACACCAATCAATAAATAGGTATTTTTCATACTTCTGTAAGCTCTCTACTTGAAGGAGAGATCTCTTATAATATATTTATTTTGGCTCCAGAACCTACATTGTTCTTATGATTATAGGTAGATACCACAGAAGTGTCTGCCTTAAAGAGGAGTCTTTATATGTCTTATGGATTACAGTTCCAAGCTCAAAGGGAAAGAGGTAGGTCCCCATTCCTAACATTTCTCAAGGTCCCGTGGTGATAAAGAATCATAACTCTCTTAACACATTTTGTATCCTAGGAGGCAGATTTTTCTTTATTCTGCATGAGAAATATTTTAAAAAGAAGCAAGCATCATTTCTAATCACAGAGAGATTTTTCAAAGGAATTCTTCAAAACTTACATGTTCTTTTCCTTTGGGACAGTATATAAGAACTATATTTTGGAAATATGCATCCACATCAAATCATGTAGTTCTTCCTTAAGGAAAAAAAAAAAAGTCATGTTTGGTCAATCCTGTTTGCTTTCCAGAGGAAAAATTAAATCATTACTTGTAATGTCCAGAGAACCTTAGTACCATAATGAGTATTTTATGGAAAATTTCTTATAGTTGAAGATTGAACTAAAGTCTGGTTTATGATTCAATTTCAATAATCTCTAACATACTTATTTTTAACCTGTCCCATAAATGGGGATGATATAAATTGACTGAAATAATATAAGAAAGATTTTATATTTGAAGGATTTGGGAAAAGGGAGGAATATAAAGTTCTGTTTGTAGAAATGATTAAATCTATACCAATCTTGATATAGATCTTTTCTCTTCTACTCAGCAAATTCCAGAAGAGGCTATAGGTGGGGACAAGGAAGAAAGAGAAAAGCATAGTTTCCCTGGAGGCTACTAGGATTCCTAGAGCCTCTTGCCCCTTTGGAAGTAAAGTAGCTTACATATAGCCTAAACTTTTGAGACTGTATGGAAAGAAACTGGTACAAGATTTCTGCAAAATAAACCCCTTGTTGCTATTGTTGGAACAAAATACATGCCTAATCTGTATTATTATATATCTCTTATCTTCATATGTCTTTTACTAGGAAAGGTATTTAATTTCAGTTTGTCTGGTTCCTAGCAAATGGCTGTGGGTCAATTACTAATCTATTTAATATTTTTAAAACAATATTTTCCATTAAATCAATATTTTCCATTGGCATTATTTAGGGCATAAATGGTTTGAAAATTAGAATTAAAATAATACTTAGTGATGTTTCATAAATGTAAAGAAAAAGTCAGTGATTTTGTCTGTTAAGTAAATTTAGAAAATACTTAATGAGTGTATTCAAAAGTAATTTTAATCTTCACAGAAATGAAGTGACCCAGGGTTGATTTTAGCAATGAGAAAATTAGACAATGAGCTGTACCAATCCAGATGGTATTGAGCAAATGATTGAATACCAGTGTTTCCTTCAAGACTGGTATAGATTTTATCATTTTGTGTTAGCATATGAGACAGAGACCAACAAAATCAAAGAATAATTACCAAAAGTATATATACCTCGTCTTTAAATTTTAGCTGGACTGAGAAAAACTGTTTCCCTTGATAATGAATGCCCAAATAGGAACTCTAGAAGATATTGGAATGATCCATTGTATTATAGGCACAGTTATTTTTCAGAGTAACTTAAATCCAGAAATCTTTGCTTATCAAACCCAGATTTTTTGGATCTTATAACCTAATATTTTACTAATTTTTGGAGGAAGGGAACTAGAAAGTTTCTTGTATCAAAATCCTTTCCAGCTTAATTGATTTTAAAACAAAATCATACATTTTCAAAGTATTGTTTTAATCTTTGAAAAAGAATGTCAGTAGCACTTTGCTATTATCTGAAGAAGAAAAAATCAATATGATTTTTGGCATCATTTTCAGTTTTGAATTTTAAAAAACTGACAACATTCTGAAACAAATTATTTTTTTCTGTATTTTTTAAAAATATGTATTTAATAATTAAACATTTTTGGTTGGAAATTGTAATTCTATAAATGGACATCATTTGATCATATTTTTCTATTTGGGTTTAGGAAAATTAACCTCTTCTAAATTTTCATGTCTATGATAGTAGCAGTTAATATTAAAATACTCCTTTAACTGTGCTGGTATATTATAATTCTGAAGTATGAGAGGAAAGTAAAGTTAAATACATATATATATATATGTTATATATCCTATATTAGTATGTGTATATATATATATATGCTATATATAAATATATAAACTTATACAAATATATAAAATATATATAATGCCCATTTTTATTGATAGTGCATATTTATTTCAAAAGTGATAATAATGATATAATAAGCAATAATACAAAATAGGCTGTCAGACAAAAGTGTGGTAGCCATGAGCAATCTAAAAATGATTTTTTGGTATATAATATTGCTTAAAGTATTAGAAATGGTATGAATTGGAATGTGGAATTTTGTAGGTACTCCCTGGTGATGATAGAACCCTTATAACTTAGTAAGTTTTTTTAAATGATCATTTTAAAATACATATGTGCACCCTAAGTATCAGTTTTCTATTTTATCACTATTTAAGAAAGCCTTTCCACTAGTTTTCCTTTGGGTTGTCATTTTCCAAGGGTAGAAACTGTGACAAATTATCCAATTCAACACAACTGAAGCTATTGCACTGTTCTCTATTCAGTCTCAGGCACAATTCATCTATAAAGTGTTCTCACTGTGTGTTTCATGTAGAGAAAGAAACTTCTGTGTTGGAAACATGCTGCAGTTATTTTCCATTTCTTCTTGTTTCTGCAGCGATAAAAGGAGAAAGAGAGTTAAACATTTATTTACTTGTCAGAGTGGACAAAATTCTTCAAAAAGAAAAATTATATGCTACCTTAACCACTTTAGCAATTTTAGCAATCTAAAAGGAAAAAAAAAAAAAAGATTGATTTCTGTTTAGCCACTTTAGTTTTGTATTCTGTAGCAGTTTTTTCTTTTTTTTTTTTTACTTTTGTTTTTTGGTTTGTTTCTTTGTTTTTGTTTTTTCCTAGACATTTCCCTCCCTCAAAATTAAAGGGTTATTTTAAAACCATTTTATAGTGTTTCTTGAAAAACTAAAGTTCTCTAAGAGACAGCCTATTCTGTACTTGAAACACACAACTACTGGCTATGTCTGGAGGTATTGAGGTGATAGATACATTTTATTGAGGTGCTTTTAGTAACTTGATGTTCTTAAGCCTGTAAGATGCTGCTACAAAGAACATGCAAATGGATAATTCACTCAATAAGCTGCAAAGAGGAGAGGTGTATTGTTTTTGGCATTTATAGGTATAATAACATTGTGTTAACTTTTTAAAGATCTGGTAATCATACATTGTTTGGAGAATGATACACTAATTCTAGACGTGGAAAAAAGAAAAGGCACATTGCCTCCCTTTCAAAGTATTCACTTTTCTGTTGTGGAGAATAACTAATTCAAAAAAATCCCCACAAAATTTGTACATGAGGTATGATACCTTCCATAGCTAGCAATAGTGTGAGACTTTCTAGAGAAAGATTCTTCTAGTTCATTGAGGTTCCTAGGACCTATCAAAAAGCATCCTGCAGACAATTTGCATCTTTAGATATTTTCGACATTCTATGGTATGTGGGTTCCTGGTATTATCAAATGTCAGGCCTTATTAATCAGAACGTTTCTTGCAGACTGACATCTGCCAACACAACAGGTCTATAACTGGGTCAGCATTGTTCTGATTAAATTATCCTATTTTCCTTTTCCAGCATGGAGTGTGAAGACTCAGGTTTATGGGAGTATCTGAATTCTAGATCAATATTACTGAAAATGGCATTTCCAAACTGATTCTGAAATATAATTGGCCATTGGTTTCTTACATAGAATTTCAGATGCAAAAAGATATTAATTATATGTGCCAGTTTTCTTTTTTGAGGCAAAGAATAACAAAGCATTTAGTGTTCACATAATAATGTTAATCCACTCTGTCAGGAGTAGGCAATCTATGATCTGTGAGCCAAATCAAGACTGCAGCCTATTTTCCTATAACTTGTAAACTCAGAATTATTACAAAAAAAAAAAGAACACGTGGCAGAGATATAATGCACCAAGTATTTATTATCTTGCCATTCAAGAAAAAGTTCAGCAGACCCTTGTTGTACATGAATTTATAAAAAAATATATTTTAAAAAGTATATACACAAACATACAAGTGTTCCTCTTTTGTAAATCTCTAATTTTCAGCTTACACATTTTTGCCGTAGGCTTGCATCTTATTACCTCTTTCTTGTTTTTGAGCTCTCCTTTTTGAGTTCATATACATAATCACACTCTTCTAGGGTATAAATTAAGAGGTATTTAAAAGGACATATGGTATGAGCACTAGAGAGGAATGTGTTGTTGGCTTATGTGTATGATCACATGAATTTAAGTACAATAATATATTCCCTTTATTTTTTTAGTTCTCTGTGTTTCTTACTGATCTTTGTGATTTATTTCATTTTGTTTAGACAGCAAATATTAATAGACTATGTGTACAGTGAATAAGAGATAGTCTGTGACCTCATATGTTTATAGTTTGTGAAAAAGACAGAAAATGAGATGGGCATTATAGTATAGAATCATTACTACTTCATACTACTCCATAACATAGGTCATAGTAGTGAGACAAAATTAAATGATAAATATTATGGAAGTGCCTTGGGAGACTTGTGCTCTGCATCTTGGAGACCTACTTAAAATTGTCCAAATGTAGGAGAATTTAGAGAGGGGAAGCAGCTTATATAAGATTCCAGGGGTAATAGAGAGATGGTCCATTCTAGAGCAAAAATGATATAATGTATGATTGGAAAGCTGGCCATTGATAACCAAATTTATAGCTTCATGGAGCCCTAAGCAGAGATGCTGTGATTATCATCTCAATATTTTCAAGAAAAATTGAGTAACTTTCTGGTAGTTGTAGCCTGTTACTGCTTGAGAGAGAGAGAGAGAGAGAGAGAGAGAGAGAGAGAGAGACAGGCAAAACATATATTTTCATGACAGCAAATCTTTAGACCTTTTGAAAAGCCCCTTTAACCAGAAAGCAATTGTTCGATTTGAAAGTAAAAGCTTGCTAGCAGTGTCATTTTGAACTTAAAAGCAATGTCAGTTTTCTTTTCTCAAGCGTGAACAGTCAGTCATGTAGGCCTTATGAGCAGTAACAAGGCACTTCAGACTGCAGTACCTAAGGACCAGAGTGGAATTTTGTTTCTTTCTTTTTTTTTTTTTTAGTAGGTATAATTTTATTAACTTGAAAATTAACTCAACACATACTAGCCACATATGACTAAATTAAATTAAATTGAAAACTCAGCTGCTTCATTTCATCAGCCACATTTCAAATGCTCAATAGCTTTATACATGTGGCTGGTAGCTACTGTAAGACATTTCCATCATCACAGGAAGTTCTATTAGAAGGACTGACAATTAGATTAATCACTGTAAAGTCATAGATATTAAGTTCTCTAAAGGGCAGTTGTCATATACTCATTTTTTTTTTTAGTAATTACACTTTTAAGGATAAATCTTTGAACTTGACTCTTCTTGTCTTAGCTACATATTAACTTTTCTGAAGTTTTCTTCAAATGGAATCCCTATCCTGCAAAGCACTTGCAATCCTATTTACTTTTTAATATTTAGATTTTGAATTTTTTTATCACAGTTAACATGAATACAGAAAAGTACATGTAGCTCAGTAAATCATCTTGAAATGAACACACTCATGAACCCTCACCAAAGTCAAGATGTTACAACATCATTTATTATAATTTAACTTACTGAGTAATTAATGCATTTAAAATAATAGATTTTTAGGAATAGATTTTTCTTTCTATTTTTAGGTGATTAAAAGTTTCGTAGAGAAAATTTTGAGTTCTTTAATAAATAGACAACTTATAAATTATCACTTTACATCTTCTTCTTTTTCTTCTTCATGATATTCATGATTTTGGCCTCTCATTAATTAAATTAACTCTCCCATCTCAGCCATATTTGTAGATATGTCAAATTTGAGGGGGAAATAGCCAAGGGACAAATAATAAAAAATGAAGTAACCATATTTTGCTACTTGATGCTTTGACTGCCATTTTTTTATTGGCATCCCATATTCTGAAAATCTGAACTACACGCCTAAGTGATAAACTAGACGTTTATCATATATACTAGAAACTAGACATTTCTGTATATCCCACACCCAATTTCTTCTATTAACACTTCACATTAGTGTAACACATTTGTCACAATTAATAAGCCAATACTGAAATGTTATTATTACATACTTCATCCAGATTTCTTTAGTTTTTATCTAATGTCCTTCTGTCCCAGGATCCTGTTGAGGATAACATATTACATTAAATTGTCATGTCTCCTTGAGATCCTCTTGGCTGTGGTGAGTTTCAGACTTTTGTAGTCTTTGATGACCTTGACAGTTTTGGAGAGTACTGGTCAGAAATTCTGTAGAATATCCCTCAAATGCAGTTTATATGATATTTTTTATTTATTTTTATTGAGATACAATTGACATATAACATTGTATGAGTTTTAGAACATAACAATTTAACATATATATTTATTCTGAAATGATTACCACAGTAAGTTTAGTTAACATCTATCACCACACATACAGACTTTTTTCTTGTGATGAGAGGTTTTAAGATCTACTTTTTAAAGCAACTTTCAAATACACAAATATTGTTAACTATAGTCACCATGCATCCGACATACTTCTTACACCTGAAAGTTTGTAAGTTTGACCACCTTTACCCATTTCACCCACCTCCCCACCAATCAATTCTCTGTATCTGTGAGTTCATTTCTTTGTTTTTGTTTTGTTTTGTTTTGTTTTTAGACTCTTTTTTTTTGTTTTGGCTATTGCAAATAATGTGAACACAGGGAGTATATATACCTTTCCTTTATTTTTTATAAAAAGATTTTATGGGATCCCTGGGTGGCGCAGCGGTTTGGCGCCTGCCTTTGGCCCAGGGCGCGATCCTGGAGACTCGGGATCGAATCCCACGTCAGGCTCCCGGTGCATGGAGCCTGCTTCTCCCTCTGCCTGTGTCTCTGCCTCTCTCTCTCTCTCACTGTGTGCCTATCATAAATAAATAAAATAAAATTTAAAAAAAAGATTTTATTTATTTATTCATGAGAGACACAGAGACAGAGAGAGGCAGAGACACAGGCAGAGGTAGAAGTAGGCTCTATGCAGGGACCCCGATGTGGGACTCGATCCTGGGACTTAAGGATCACGCCCTCAGCCCAAGGCAGATGCTCAACCGCTGAGCCACCCAGGCGTCCCAGATACGTTTCTGAGATAGTGATTTTATTTCTTTTAGATAAATACCCAGAAGTAGAATTGCTAGATCATATTGAAGTTCTATTTTAAGTCTTTTAGAAACCTTCATACTGTTTTCCATAGTGCCTGCACCAATATATATACCCAGCAGTACTGCACAAGGCTTCACTTTTCTCCACATCCTCACCTGGATTATTATTATTTTTTCTTTCTTTAATTTCTACATCATTGCTATTTAACAATACATGGTCAACATGACTTTGAATATATTTTTGAGTTTGGATGTAATAAAATTTATAAATAGATACATTTTGTGTTATCTGTAAAAGTTTTTCATAAAATTGACACACATGACTCAGAATTTAAAACCTCTCTGTCTGCAGACTCAGGTACATAAGTATTCTATTGCAGATCTTCAGTTAACTAGGCATTAAAGACAGGTCATTGACTAGATGGCCTAGATCTACTCCATTTAGCTTTTTCATGAATCAGTTATGTGTTTTGTTTTGTATCTTATGAAAGGCAAGCTGCTGTGTTCCTTGTGAGGATGTCATAATGAGTGATAATCTTTGTTCAATAAGAAAAAATATACTTTTATTTCTAAGAAACTATATCTGAGTCAGTTTGAGAATTAAGTCAGTTTTCGTTATTAGGTGTTCAAGACCTAATAGGTGTTCAAGAGCAGCACTAGTTTAATAATTTCAAGTCAAAATTAATTACAACTGACTCCTACAGGTATTCATCACAGTTTAACTTAGTGTAGACAAAGGATCTTTAATTGGGTATTCATAGACTCTTAGGATGAGCTTTAAAATATTTAAACTTCCTGAAATAGTATGTAAAACTTTATGGTTGTATATATATTGGGATGGCTTGTATCTTTCATCATGTGGATTAATATTATTATCTTTTCAATTTGCTCATTATATTTGATCTCTGCTACATACTGTCCTTATTTAGAGCCTCAGCATCTTTTATACAAACTATTCTGTTGGGTAATAATTTGTTCCACTAAAGCCATATCATATGACTATTAAGCTCTAGCACCTTTCAAAAATAAAAGATGGAGATGAACAGAAGCATTTGATTTGCTTACCTTGTCAATTCTTTCTAGTAGGTCACATCTGAACTCTTTAGCAGGTGAAAAATGGTTAACTATCATCTGTTCCAGCTGGCAAAATTAATGTCTTGCCTGTCCTTACTTTGAACTCAGAGTCTTCCTGCTCATTGGAATGTTCTTGCTTTTCCCTGTTCACCTAGGTGACTCTATTTATACTATATAATCTAATTAAGGCCATTCTTTTTCCTCCTTTAGGAACCCTTTGCATGTTGCATATATTACTTTTCTTTTTTGCCTAATACCTGGGCATATCATCATTGTAATTATCACAACATAGGTGTGTAACTTCAGTGAATGTGTGTGTGTGTGCCTGTGTGTGATGTTTCACTTGATGGTGATCTTGTCAAAAATAGGGCTTATTTTATCTATTCATAGCATCAAGCACAGAGCCTAGGGCACCAAGAGTCCTCAATACATGGCAAGTAAGTGAATGAATGACTAAAATGAAGAATTTTCAGGTCTGCTTGTTAATTAAAACTGATTTATTTTAATGAGAACTTATCAGCACACACACACATTAAAGACTTGATTATTTTAATTACAATAAGATGAGTTCTAGTAATAAAATTAAATAAAATAATTTAAAAAAGATATTTAAGTAATAATAACTAGTTCACAGAAAACCTCTTTTATCATTTTGGTAAATTTCCTAGGATACTTGCTCCAGTATTGTTTTTGGTTTTGTTTTTTTGAATTAAAATGGGGAAGAAAAGGAAAGGAAACTGAAGAGGTGGGAAAAAAAGAATTAAAACTACAAAAAATTACAAAAATAGTTGAATATAGTATTTAATGTTTTCTGTTGTACTATTTTCTCTTTTTAAGTGTGGTATGGACTGCATAGTATTCCTTCACATGTATGTATCAAATTTAGTTAACAGCATCCCGTTTTTGGGCATTAAGAAGTTTCCATTTTTATCCAACTACATGTAATGTGGCCTTGTATCCCCTTCCTGTGTTTGGAGTCATTTCCTTGCTAAGTTGATTTCCAGGAATGGAAGTTTCTGATCACATTCTCAAGGCTCTATTTGCTGTCATCAGCAGCATATTGCCCTCTCTTCCACCACAATTCTAACAATTTATTACATTCTAGAGTAGCCATCTTCTAAGAGTGAAGCTTCAGCACCCTTCCTAGACTATTTGGGCCTTCTTGTCATTGTGAGGAGTTTTCAATAACTTGACCATCTATCGATATACTCCTGAAGGGGATCCAGTTAGCTGGCATTTCTGACATCCAACCAGGAAACAGCTATATTTGAAATGATGGAGCTCATGGCTGAGACAGATGCTCTTTGGAAATGACTCAAGTTCTTTGAGAACTCGAGCAGTGGCAGTCATATATAGTAGACAAGTTTATGTGTAAATTGATATGTGGTTATCTTTCCCATACACTCAAAGTCTTATTTATTTTGACTATGTTATACAGATGCTGCTATCCACAGGGTGCGGAAAGGATGCTATGTAGTATGTCAGCCTCGACACCTTAATGGAAATAACTTATTTGTTCCCCATGTTATACATATTGGGCCACATTTCTCCATAATATGAGTTACTTCCTTCCAGAGAATTTCCCACTTGGGAGAATCATTAACTCTTTCAGGGTACCAGCACAGCAAATCACCTCTTTAGTGAACTAAATATCTAAATTCAAAAAGGAAAGTGAAAATTCTGTATTCCATCTCTCCCATCCTTTGTAAGGATTATCTCAGAAGGTGTTATTAAGGGTATGAATTCTAAGGAGGAAATTCCTGAATTCAAATACTTAATCAACAAGGTATAAAACTTTTCTATGACTCAGTTTCTTCATAGGTAAATAGTATGTAATAAATTTTATTGTGAGGATAAAATGAGTTTATTCGTATTAGGTACTTAGAACTTAAACTAATAAAATAAGTGTTAGCTATTATATTATTATTATTATTATTATTATTGTCATTTTTATTTTGATGAGATTCAGAAGAAATTATATATCTGTCTTCCATGCTTTTGAGTCTTGAGTTCCTCTAAAATCTGCTACTCTCTCAAATAGTAACTAATTCAGTTAATAAATAAGAATTATGGCCATTGTATTTTTTTAAGGTGAAAATGCCATTGAGTACCTAGGAACATAAAGTTTTAGATGTTTCATCTAAAATAGTAAATTGTTTAAGCAAGAAAATAGCTGCCTTGCTCAGGTCCTGATTAGCTTATTGGCATTTGGCTTTGTGGATGCAAATGCTGACCTAAGATTTAGGAAAACTGTATTCAAGATCACCTGTGTCTCTTAGTAGGGTGACTTTGGAATACTTGATGCCTCTATTTTTCAGGTTCTTATCTGTATTATAGGACTCAGGAATCTCTGAGGAGAGATTCTCATTATCTCTGCTCATTAGAGTTAATATTCTGTTATTGATTCTGAAAGGAATCATGCCTTAAAAAATGGGGAATGGGTTCTGCTCTCAGCTCCTCAGGTAAACAGAGCATTATGATATAATAAATTGTCAGGAAAATTATTCTAATTGTATTTGCCTTTGAAGAGATATGCCACTGAAGCATTTTGGATGGGGTATGGATTGTCTGGACAATACCTCAAACCCGTCACTGGCTAAATTAAGTTCCTGAAGTATATTAAGCTAATAACACAAAATTTTATCAGGAGTGATTTAGCCACACAGAGAATTGGCAGATGCAATCAGTATCAGTAAGTTTTGTTTGATAAATAGTGTTTCTAAAGGAATCACCCAGTCAGGGTTGCCTTTGTTCCTGAAAAGTCAGTCTCTCTATAGCTTTGGGAAACTCACTTCTTGGTATAGCCAAACTTTTTTATATTCAGTGTGTCTGCCTTCATTTGAGAAGAGCTTACACCATGACTTCTCATGTCCATTTCTATGACTTTATAATATTTTGCACTTTCTGAGTCTTGGAACAAGCGTTGTGTCAACAAAGCCATTTCTTCATCTGAAAAAAAAAGGAGTTGCCCAGCTATTGCTGGTGAGCAGTGCCTCTGCTTTCAGTTTTTCAGTATCCTGGCATGCCTACGTTTACCTTAGGAACTAAGACATGCAGCTTTAATCTCAGAGATCACTCTTAACCTTGCATCTCTTCATTCACTATTGCTTATGAGTGAAGACTAAAAGTTACTTTTTATCTGAACCTCTTGTTTAAAGTAAATAGTATCGTGATGTTCCATTGACACATGGAGTACAAAGGAACCATGTCTGACTCAGCAATTAGGGTTTAGAGTCAGCACTTAGGGTGAAATCCATGTCTAGTAAAAAATTGCTCTTAGGAATCCATTAATCCATTAAGTTAGACATAAAGTGCAGTGTTTTAAATAGATTTGTGTACAGCTCTTTGCATTAAAATATGTATATGGAAAAATGTATATCTGTAAACTAGAATCACACTTTGCACAGACTGTAAGATGGTTGGACTAAGAGAGGTTCCCAGGAGTTGATACCCATTATAGACACAGTTAATTTGTGTCTACCTATTCATGACTCTTGGTTATATTCAGTACATGGAAGAATAATCAGACTTACTCAAACTCCTTAAATTCTGGTTTCTCTTCTCTCTGTCTCTTCAAATGTATAAAGGTAGAATATTGTACGCCAAATGCCCAAATGGTGTGGCTTTTCTATAAACTCTGTTTCTGTTAGGTCTGTATTCACAGAGGGGCAAGATAGTTGAAAGATGTTTCAATAATAAGTTGCGGTAGAGAATTAGTTTAAATTACTTTTTGACACATCAGAGAACATTTACTGAATACCTATGTTATGGACTGAATGTATCCTCCCTCCAAATTTATATTTTCAATCAGCCAGTTCTAGCTGTGATTCAAGAAAACTCCCAAATATATGAGCAAAGAAACATTACAGACTTAATTGTGGATACACACACACACACACACAAACATATATATATATATATATATATATATATATATATATATATATATATATTTTTTTTTTTTTTTTTTTACAGGAGAACATCACTGATGGCTTTTAATGTTTTGGTATAAGAAGTTTCTCTCCAAATTATTTGAGGAGGAGGTTCTAGAGACTAGATACCATGGAGAAAAGTGTTTCCACATACAACAGGTGTTAGCAAACGCCATAGACATAATTCATTTCCCACATAATTTGGACTAAATTGGATTCTTCCCAAATCAGAGAACAAAACTCTAAATAACATCTCTCTCCCCACTCACATGGGAGTTATTTATATTTAAAAAAATTAAATACAGTAGATAAGCTTATTAGAAGGTTTTCCTTTTATTCTTTCATTTATATATGTATTTTATTATTCTTTTATTCATTCATTTATTTGGTTTATATAGTCTGCATATTTTATCACTTTGAGACCACAAACATTATATCATGTCTGCTAAATAGAACCAACACTGCTGGTCATCTTTAAATTACAAGAAAAAAAAGCACCTTTTCCAACCCAATATTTTACAAAACCAGTAAGCAAGCCATGGGAAATGGTCATAGAGGCTGCACCCTGGAGGTATAGCTGGATGCTGGGACTTGCTGAGGGAAGAGAAAGAAAAAGGTGATTTGAGGTAGGAGGAGCTTGATTGTCTTTGTGTCATACTTATATGGTAGAGCCTAATAGCAGAGCTAAAGTGAATTAATCAGAACTACAGGTATCAACTTATAAATTTATTTATTTGTTAAAGATTTTATTTATTTATTCATGAGAGACACACAGAGAGAAAGGTAGAGACACAGGCAAAGGGAGAAGCAGGCTCCATGCAGGGAGCCCAACGTGGGACTCGATCCCTGGACCTGGAGATTACACCCTGAGCTGAAGGCAGATGTTCAACCACTGAGCCACCCAGGCATCTGACATTATAAATTTAAAATGTATTGTCAAAAGAAAAAAAAAAACATGTGGTATGGCAAAACATTTTATTGAGTACTTATTCTATGCTGGGCATATTGTTAAGTTTGGTTTATATAAAGTTTAAAGAAGTAAGCAAATGTTACTATATATTATTTAGGGAAAACCTTTGTAAAAAAATAAGATACACATGGGAATGATAAGCACAAAATTCAGGAGAGTGGGCACCTGGGATAAGGATGATAGGGCTAGGGAAGAGTTGTGAGATTGGGCAGTAATTCACAGAAAACTTTAGCTATATCTGTAAAGATCTAGTCATTTAAAAAAAGTTTGAAGCAAAAAATAAAGCTATGATGTATTGAATACATGAATATACATTACTTTTTTCCCTAGATAACTTTTGATATATTTGGAATATTCCAAATGTTTAGAAATTTAAAAATTGTCATTGCAGTTATTTTTGCAATATATTAACTTAGCAGCTCTATGAAATATATGACAATGACAGAGTAAATTATGCTATACTTAATATCTCAAATGGTAACAATGCATAATTTAAAATTTTCATGCAGAATTTACCTCCATAAACTCTGTAGTAGCCACATAGTTAAGTTCAGGACTTTTATATTGATCAGCATTACTTTGAACGTAATCAAAGATTAATGGTAGAGGAAAAACGCATCTCTGGGAATGCTAAGTAAAAGGACTCAGATCCTGTATGGATTCACTGCTAATTTACATTGTTATATATTTACAGTAAAAAAGAAATTAAGCTACACAATAGAAGCATTAATAAATATGCTTAAAACTTCCTTTTCAATAAAAAGCACTACAAACAAACTTAGTTAAGTCACACATTGATCTTAAAATCAATAAAGCTGAAGACATTCTCTCCATTTTTTGAGTTTAGTTAAGACAAGCCTGCTTCATATGAATTTCCAGATTTAAAATGGAATAAAGGGAATTAGTGGAGAATATGTACAAAAAATTTAATAGGTATATACAAATTTTATTTTTCTGCTTTTTTTTTGTAGTTACACATAGGTACCATCTTAGGAAAAAAAGAAGCAAATATTTAGAATGGAAAACATATTTTTCAAATGAGAGAACTCACAACTTTATGATCAAATAAGTATTCATTCAAGCAGTAGTTCATTTGTGGAACATCTGCAACGTGTCAGGTATAGATCAAAATGCTGAGAAAGGAGCAGTGAACATAATAGAAAAGACCCTGCCCTTATAGAGTTTATATTATAAAGGGAAAGGGAGGAGCTTACTTTCTTATAATCTAGTATCATATAGTAGGATTACCTCCTAAAAGGTAATTATGAATCTTTTTTGGCTTTAGGAAGAAAAGAAGGGTCCATTGAAAGGATTCTTTGATAACCTCAATGGAAGTTAAAATTTTTAGAAAGAAAACACTAACTGGCTTTTCATTTTATATAAATAGAAATGTTTATAGTAATTTTACTGGGAACAGCAGCCTCAAATGTTTCTTTTTTTTTTAAGTGTTTCAAATGCAGAAGAAAAATAAAGGGGGATCCCTGGGTGGCTCAGCAGTTTAGTGCCTGCCTTTGGCCCAGGGCGCGATCCTGGAGTCCTGGGATAGAGTCCCACGTTGGGCTCCCGGCATGGAGCCTGCTTCTCCCTCCTCTTGTGTCTCTGCTTCTCTCTCTCTCTATGTCTATCATAAATAAATCTTTAAAAAAAAGAAGAAAAATAAAGGGTGGAGTCTGCTTTTCAGCTTTGCTAAGAGTGACTGTTTAACTGTTTTCTTTGCCAAGTCTTTTGAGCTTATTACTTAATTGATAGTTTTCTTCTTTTCTTCTAAAAAAGCAAATTATTAGTATCTTTATTCAGTAAAGAATCCAAATAAAATTTAAAGCACTCTTTTGTTTAATGGACTCTTTACTTTTTTATTAAAACGTTCTGTGTCAGGCATGGCCTTGGGATCTGTGTATTCAGAAATACATACCTCCTTCTCTAGAGAGTACAGGATCTCACAGAGTCAACTGCCAATACCAATTGTCATGTAATAGGGTAGGTGTTCTTACAGAATATAAACAGTTCTGAGTAGGATTTTTCTACCTAGGATTAGAGAAGTTGGAAGATTTTTAAAAATATTTTTGGGGAGCAGAGATGGGAAGGGAAGGCTTAAAAAATAACCAAGTTTTTGCCAAATGATGAAATATGAGGCAGGCATCTCAAGTAGCTATTAACCTAATGATTTCTGTTAATTACCCAATACATTTTTTGTCTTTATGTTAACTTCTGCGTGCCATTCATTCTCTTGGTCACTTGTTTATCCATTGATATGGATCATCAAAATTATTGTATTTATTAAACACCCTGTGTTGGCACTTTGCTAAGCAATGGTAAAAAGAATGAGCAAGACAGATGCCATACTTACCTTCATTTTATATGTCAGCCCCAATGGCTAGAGTTATAGACATGCAACTGTTTCAATCCAGAGGTTATTAAATTGCAGAATAGTTGAGTTATTATAGTTGGATGGGTAACATGATTTGGTTTTGAACAAAAGTACAAGTCCTATTCTAAAGTGATTGGGAGCACTGGGGGTTATACAAGTCATTGGATCACAGTGTATATAAAACCGGTTAGGAAAGCAAAGCAGAATTCTTTATGTACTTGTTTCCACACCATCCAAAAAAATTCCCTTTAACTACAATTTTGGAAGAACATAATAGCACTATACAGAACACTTTTAGATATGGTATCTTGTTTGATCCTGACAGCATCCCTATGAATCATGAATATAGATTCCATGACCTTCCTAAAATACAGCAGTAGTATTGGCAAAAATTGGTATTCATTCCAGCAACTGTGATAAACCTTAAGAAAGGTGTGATACACCTTAAGAAAGCTCTGGAATTCTTAGATGCTTCCCAGACCCATTTTTTAATAATTGTTTCTCTGATATATGTTTTTATTATTTCAAAACGACCTTTTCTTATTTAGCTTTCCCTTAACTAGAAGGCAAAGGTTTCCTTTCTTTCTTTCTTTCTTTCTTTCTTTCTTTCTTTCTTTCTTTCTTTCTTTCTTTCTCTTTCTTTCTTTTTCTTTTCTTTTCTTTCTTTCTTTCTTTCTTTCTTTCTTTCTTTCTTTCTTTCTTTCTTTCTTTCTTTCTTTCTTTCTTTCTCTTTCTTTCTTCTTCTTTTTTTCCAGTAAAACAGGTAAAACAGTGGGATAATGGTGCTACCAACATAGAAAGGTTTATACTCCCCAAATAAAGTTGATTTAGGATGCCTGGGTGGCTCAGTCTTTTGTGTTCCATTCTTGATTTTGGCTCAGGTTGTGATCTCAGGGTCCTGGGATTGAGTCCTGCATTGGGCTCTGTCTGCACTCAGTGGGGAATCTGCTTGAGGATTCTCTCTCTGCCTCTCCACCTGCTCATGTGCGCACGTGCATGTTCTCTCAAATAAATTTAAAAAACAACAAAATAAGGTAGATTTAGGCAATATAAGTGTATTTTTTTTTGTCCTGGAAACAGAACTTCAATAAATTAGATGTAGTCACAAATGTAAAATTATATTTCCAAACATTGATATTTCACTTCATTATATGCTGTAAACAAGTGCTAAAAATGAAAACAAATTTGGGATTTCAAAGATACACAAAAATATAATCAATCAGTGGTCTGAATTCATACTTCTGGTGAATCTCTTCCTTTTTTAGGATATTTGCTTTTTCTAAATGCGTGGACTTAAGGGATATCAATGCAAAACCTAAGTGAAGAATTTAGAGCAACTTAGTTTCACTAGTGGAATAGATGGGGAGTAGAGATTAAGGAGGCAAGGAGCCTTTGACAAAGTTAGGCAGAGCTGGGGAGGGGCTTAATGTAGCTTAAGGGACATGGACTTTCAAGAGAAGTCTGAAGTCTGATGAGTGGAAACAAGAATATTGTAAAGAACTGTGATGAAGGGTTAGCAATTATTTATTAAACCTGTGTTCCTGCAAGACCCATTGCTTGATCTTATGAACTCGGTGGTGTTCTTGTGATTTCTTGAGGTTTGGAAAAACACAATTGCAAAAGAAGATAAGATGAGCTTAAAAGGAGGTAGGAAAGAGACCCTGAGAGGTGGGTAGAAATTTGAGATTTAGGACTATTATTGTTAGTGCCAGACTGTGGGCAACCTTTTTGAGCAAAAATAAACTTTAGCTTTTTTCAGAAAAACTACTATAAATTAAAAAACAACTGATCATAAATTCAGAACCAAGCATAAGTCTTATCAGAACGACCATAAAATGAAGAGAAGGGAGAGCAATGATGCTAATCTTGTTGACTTCAAAATGCCACAGAGCTGGCAAACAGCAATAGTGCTGTGTGTCAGTATTTTAGAAAACCATCTTAATTGTCTTGCCAGCATAATCTCAGGATTTTCACTTTAAGGCAGCGTTCTTTACTCTAACAGAAGATCACACAAAGCATTTATTCCTTTGTGAATGAAGAACAGTTTATTTAAAACAAGTAGCTTTTGTTGAGCATGTACTAAGTGAAAAAAACAGTATCTAGTCTGGAAATCCTAGAGTTCTCCACCCCATAACCACTAGAGGCTGCTGATGTTTCAGCACACTGACTGAGGCAATAAATCTTCAGCAGCAAAAGGATTCAGACCAAAATGAATTGGTAAAAGATTTCTGGGACTAAGTTTTTTTGTTGTTGTTGTTGACATATGATTTGTACCCAATGAAACTGTGCAGTTGAGTACTCTCTTCTCTATGAGGTTTTTTTTTTTTTCCTGAATTCCTTGAGATCATATTACCCCTGGTCTTCCTCCTGCATCTCTGACTGTGTCTCCAGTATGAGTACCTATCACTTCCCTAAATGTTGTTGCTCCTATATCATCTGCCTGATCATTTCTTCTCTTTTCAGGTTACACATTCTCTTTGTATTATGTTGTTTACAGTAAGCATTTGTATGCTCATTTATCACCACATCCATGTGTCTAGACTCTTGTCTCCCATCTGCCTCATTCCTATGTATCCAACAAGCAATGGAACATCTTCACTTAGTGTTTCCATCAGAACTTTGAATTTTTCAGGTATACAACTGAACTTACTGCCTTTCACTGCAAATATGCTATTAATTGTGTTTTCATTATTTGCGCTAGTACGAACTATTCAAAACAATTCAAGCAATTGAGCACCTTTGTGTGACTAGAGATATGCCTAACATTATAGATTGGGTGACCCTGCTTTTGAGGAACTAATAGATTAGCCATTTATTCAAGACAAACCTGAACATCATTCTGGAGTTTTATTTCATCCTCACTGTACCCATCCAAAATCCCCCCAAAAATGCTACACCCCCCCACATCATCAAGAGCCCTTCATTCTTCCTCTGGAACCTCTCAATTCTGTGCCTTTCTTCAACCACTACCTTGGCAAAATCTTTCTACTTTGTTTCCAGGATTCCGGTGCAGAAGGTAGTGTTATAATAGATTCAGACTCTGTACCTCGGGCATACATACAGGTAAGGAAAATATGAAATCTGATTGGCAGATCTTAGACTTTACTCATCAACTACTTATTGCTTTTCTTTAGGCATAAAGTAAATATATTAAAGTAGTAGAACATAAATATAATTAATAAAGTAGATAATTCATTATGAGGAAATCTACTAAATAATGCCTATTTATAATCCATGGATTTTCCTTTTATTAGTTAAGTCTATGCTAATCTTCTCAATAGATTGTTATTTGAATATTCACTTCTGGTTCACCTTGGATTCCACCTCAGGGTTAGACTCTCTTGATACTGTTATTTTCCTGAGTTTAGGCTACTTTGACAGAGATATTCTCTAGGCTGCTTTTTCCAGTTCCTCTCATCTTACCTCTGTGTTTCTCTCATGGTGCCTGCCTGCCCACAGGCCCAAATAGCTGCACTTGAAAATGTTCACTCTACTTAGTTTAAACTAAGGGGATTGCTTGCTTGCTTGCTTGCTTGCTTGATTTATTTATTTATTTATTTATTTATTTATTTATTTATTTATTTTTGCTTTTCAAGCTTATTGCATCACAAAAATCTTAGTTAACTGGAAATTTTGAAGACACCTAGTTAAATTTCCCAATCAGTACTGGAAATGCTCTGAGCTCTGAGTTGCTATCTTTTTGCTCACATGGCAAAAGAGGCAAAAATAGCTGAATGATACAGCTGAGAAACATGTGTACATCACCTAGCTATAAAAGGCATTCAAAATAAGCCTTATGCTTTCTCTGGTGTTCTCTTTCCCACTTTGTTCATTTCCACTGTTTCTCATCTCATATCCCTGTGGACAGTGATATGCTTAGAACATCCCTCCATGCATTTTCACGAAGGGATAGGATTTTCACTCTTTCCCTTTGAAGAGAAGGCATTTGTCTGCTCCCTGAATTCTACCCCTTACATTTTTTCCCTCTTGGAAGAGGAATGGATAATACTGGTGAGAAAAATTCAGTAGTCTCCCTGAAGACACTTTCATTGGTTTCTTCTGTCTCTTCTTGCCTTCCCTTTTCTTGGCACCAAAGTACCTAACAGTAGACTCAGTTCAGCCTCAAGGCCTTTCTTGCTAATAAAGACAGGCCAGAGTCTTCTAGTAGCCTTTAGATCCACTCCTCCACAAAGGAATACCAGGATTCTGGGTTTGAGGGTAAAGAAAAAAGGACCAAGCCAAATTTGGGTCATGCTTCAAGGTACATTCTAAAATACAGCTTTACAGGCAGTGAAGTTCCTGTTTTGGCAATGGGGCACTCCTCCCTATTACTCCTTGTTTCACTTAGGTTGGGATTTCAGGGAAGGCTAAATATTGTTTCTTCCTCCAGATTCTGAACCAATTAGGCCTGTAGGCAGCTAAGCAAATAGGAGAGAGAGACATAGAGAAAGAGAGAAATCAGTCAATCAAGGTTAAGATCCATACATGCAATATTGCATCAAACACATTAACCATTCCCAACTGGGAGCCGTGGATATGACATATCCTCAGTGGTTTATGTTTATTTAATATGCATTTAGCTGGGCCATAACTCTATGATAAACACTGAATCAGAATTTCAACAATGAATACAGGAATACATTCCTAGTTTCATGGGACCTACCTATTTACAATCTAAATGGGAGGATAAAATGAGTAATTTAGAATGAGCTTTATAATCAGCCAGACCTGAAATCAAATTCTGACTGCATAAAGTATTTACTGTGATAAAATACATTTGGTTGGTTATTTTCTTAACTCTTTATTATAATGGGTAGCCCTGGGCATTTTATCATTTCCTATTATGGAGTCAGAATGAATTAGTAGGAAGAAGATTGGATTAGGAGTCAAAAGACTTGAATGCTAGGGCATTTGGCTGGCTCAGTCAGTAGAGTGTGAAATTCTCAATCTTGCGGTAATGGGTTCAAGCCATACTTTGGATATAGAGATTACTTAAAAATAGAATCTTTAAAGAGAAAAAAAAAATTTCAGTGCCAGTTCAGGCCCATGAACTACTTGTCTTTTGCCTCTGCAAGAGTCATTAATTTTTCTGAAGCTCTCTTTCCTTGTCTGCATTTTGGACAAATTCATAGTGTTTTGGTGAAGATTATAGGAGATCGTGAAATTAAGAACCAAACTTTGGCACATCTTAGCTGTGTAGCGATTGTCAGCTCCAGCCTGTTGCACTGGTTAAGTGTCTCCATTCTTACACAACTAGCCCTAGACTCCTTTGGACTTTTCCAGAGGTGATGATTTGAAGTTTTATATTTTTTGATTTTTTAAATTTTTATGTCTTTATAAGAGTTGCCATTAGAGAAGAAAATAGAGCCCTTCTTCCAGAGGGAAATAGATCTTGTGACATCTTCTACTTATATCCATATGCCTGACAATGTTTTCACATATATAGCTTCTACAGTTGGAAAATAAAAGCTTTCTCTAGACTGTTGAGGTACTTTAACTGTAACTTATATTTAAACTAAATATACCAGGTCTTTACAGAATGTGGGAAGTATAATTTCATAACCAAACTATTTGATATTCTAAATAAAAGAAGATATTTCTAACATGCAAATTGCTGACATTTGCCAATATATTTGCAAAATACCAGTGTAGCCAGAGGGAATTTGTCTATAAATGTTCCACATGATGTTCAAGTAATGAATTCCTTGTATTAAGCCAGTCTAAAACATACTTACTTCCCAGTTATGATCCCAAGGTTTTGCCTGTTTTAACAAATATTTTTTAATCCCCAATGTGGAAAGAGAAATTATTTCAGTTGGAATTATTCATGATACTCACCCAATTTATAATTCAAAAAGCCTATTGAGAAGCCTATACTTTCAGATATAATAGAACTTTATTTTAAGGTATTTCATAGATTAAGTTATAAAGATTTATAGTTGTTCAGATCATCCCTAACACACTTTTAAAATTACAGTTTTTGAAAATATTTTATATTCCAGACCTTGTTGTAGGGTCTGTAACATAATTTAGTTTTTCCTAATCATATGTGTATAAAATTGCAAACTTTTTCTGCCCTCCTTATCATCTAGTTAGGTATGAACAATAATGGACTCCTAAGGTAAGTCAGTCCGAGAGGTCAGTTTAAGTGTAGAATTTCAATTTACCAAAACTATAGATAGTTTATAATAGTCTCTTCTCTCTAATTAACAGTTGCTCATTGATTTATTCTACGAGTTCTCAGTGCCCACTATGTGTGAGGAAGAGAAAGAAAGCATAGACTTGAGACACAGGTAAGCAATATTATTTTGATCTTCAGCACTTACCGTTCTTTTTTTCTTTCTTAAGATTTTATTTATTTTTTCATGAGAGACAGAGAGAGAGAGAGAGAGAGAGAGAGAGAGGGGCAGAGGGAGTAGCAGGTTCCATACAGGGAGCCCAATGTGGGACTCGATCCCAGGACACCAGTATCACACCCTGAGCCAAAGGCAGACGCTTAACCGATGAGCCACTGAGGCATCCCAGCAGCACTTACCATTCTTGCTCAAACCACTGGATGAACAGATATGTTCCAACAATGAATCACATAGTGTTAGTAAAAATAAAGAGACTCTACCTCTTGCTGTTTTAAATCACATTTTTGTTAATTTTAGAGGGTTACTTTAAGAAAATTTATTTCTTATACTGAGGAATATGTACAGTTCCACTTGTTTCATCCTTTCCTCAACATCTTATTCATCTGTCAGATTCAAGCAAAAGTAAATTTATTCTGAAACTTCAAAGTCTCCTGGAATGACCCCACTTTTATCTGTTTGTACTACCTCTTTTTCAGGTGGTCTTTCTCTCTTTTTCTTTTACCTGTCCACTATGCATTTATCCACTTACCACCTATTTGTACATAAATACTTGCAATATATAAGTAGATTTATTTAGATGTATCTGACTTAAAATAGTTCAGCTATGATTTTTTGATTTTGTGGTAGTGTGAAAGTAAATACATTTTGTAGAACCTGTACAAATTTGAAATTGGAAATTTGAATTTTTACCTTTTCCCAGGCTAGTGATAAACAATAGGATCCTCTCTTGTGATGCTGGACAGTGGCAGTGAGCAGCAGATTAGTCAGCCCCAGGATCACAAGGATGAACAATGGATGTACTTAAAACTGTTTTATACCCCCCAAGATATTGTTTTCATTTTCACTACAGCATTCAATAAATTATATGAGATACTCAAGATTTTACTATAAAATAGGCTTTATGTTAGATGATGTTGCCCAACCAGAGGCTAATATAAGCATTTTGAGCATGTTTAAGGCAGTATAGACTGTAATGTGTGGTAGGTTAGGTGTATTAAATGCATTTTCAGCTTAAGGCATTTCCAACTTAGGATGGGTTTATTGGGATATAACCCTGCTGTAAGTCAAGGGAGATCTGTATTTTTATGTTTGCATAAGCAAGATCTGAAATGATATGAGCAATATTAGTAATTTTTTAAGTAGAGGGATTATTTTACTTTTTTGTATTTTTTACTTTCTTGTATTTTACTTTTTGGAATTTTGTGATTATGATTTTTTTCCTTATTTTTGCAAAAAATTAAGTTTTTAAAACACTACATTAAAATAAAGTTATATTTAAAAATGTAATGATTCCATACTTCATAAACACTTCAAATGTTAAAAAATCAACTTAAAATAATTATGAAAACTTTTTTGAATTAATGAAATATATATAATGTGCATTACAGATATAAGAAAACATTTCCCAAGACCTGAATGGATTATAAACTACAATTACATATAGGTAGCTTGTGTAAAGTTAGGTAAGTAAATAGAAAAGGTAGAGTATAACTCACTCCAAGTAATACTATGGTTTTAAAATTTCTGGGTTGAGATACTATATGTTATAATGAGCAAGTATGTACCTAGTAGATCAAAATGAAGTTTTAATAAGTTATCTACTAGGCTAGTACTCTATTAATGAGCAAGGCTTTTGCTTAGGAGAGAAATCCTAAATAATTTCAGACATCATTTTCCCCACTCAGATAACACTGATTTGTATAAATATCAAAGTAGTTATTATCAAGTAGAAAGGAATGTCTGCATATTTGTTCTTAACAATCCCTACCATTTATTGAGCATTTACATTAGGCACAGTGCTTGACATATCATAAGAACTTTCTCATGTAATCTGTTCAGCAACTGTCCCCATTTTAACTGGAAGAAACAAGTTTTAAGAGTTATAAGCAATTGATTCAAGTTTATACAAACTTGAAAATTGAACAAGAGCAGTCCTGAAGCTGGTGTTTGCCCTCGCTCTAATCTATTCCTATTTCCAAAAAAAAAATATGATACTCTCCTAAGACTGTGTGTTGGCTAAACTTTATGTGTCAACATGGCTAAGCTGTGGGGCCTAGTGGTTTGGTCAAATGAGAGTCTAAATATGTCAAGATGTTTTATAGATGTGATCAGTTGTCTTTAAGTAAACAGATTACCCTTTAGAATGTGAGTGGGCTTCATTCAGTCAGAGACCATGGGAACAAAAACTGAGGTTTCCAGAGAAGGAATTCTGCTTTAAGATTGTAATAAAAATCCTCACTTAATATCCAGCCTGCCAGCCAGCCCTACGAGCTTCAAACTCAACACTATATAGTATCAACCTCTGTATGAGTTTCTAGCCTGCTGGCCTGCCCTATGAATTTTAGACTTGTTATCTCCACCATGTATGAGCCAGTTTCTGTTGGTTCTGTTTCTCTGGAGAACCCTGTTAGAGTATACACAATATCTTTTTATTAAGCTTAGCTTAACTTCCTCGAGGTATCATTTTATTAATTGGTCAAAAATAACTAATATGGGGACGTCTGGGTGGTTTAGTGGTTGAGCATCCACCTTCGGCTCAGATTGTGATCCTAGGGTCCTGGGATGGAGTTCCCCATCGGGCTTCCCTTGGGGAGCCTGCTTCTCTCTCTGCCTGTCTCTCTGCCTCTCTCCCTGTGTGTCTCTCATGAATAAATAAATAAATAATCTTTTTAAAAATAACTAATATATTTTCTTTGTGGTTGGCATATTTGTACTAAGTGCTAGGTCTTATTTTTTTTTTTTTTGTCAAAAGTAGGTATAGTTAACTCTAATGAATGGTTATAAGTGGGAAAGAAGTATAGGAAACATTACTGTCCCTCATTCAAAATATAAATATTTTGCTTATTTTGGGTGTATACCTGAAGCCAGCTTCTGAACAGTTTTTCACATCTATTTTGTTGCTAATTTAATTGTGTTATATATTATTTAAGTTGGAAATTTTTGTGTGCTGGGACCCATAGAAATATTTCTTACCACCCCCATACCTATAGGACACTATACCACACTTTGAGCTATACAGTTGCAGAATATGCTAATCCATTTATAATCTAGTTCAGCATTTTGCAAACTTTACTATTTGAATACTATGTTACTTTTTTGCCATAATTTTTGCCACCTAAGCTCTCATTTACTTAATATTTTAATATTATTTCACATTTTATGCAAATAAACTTATTTAAACAGTAAACTTTAGATCACTATCATAAATGAAAACCTAATATTTTCCTTAAGTAAAATGTAAGGATGAAAAATGAGTATGAACATAACAAAACAATATACAAGTATACCTTGTTTTGTTGTACTTTCTAGAATATAGTGTTTTTTACAAATTGAAGTTTTGTGACAACACTGTATTGAGCAAGTATATTGGTACCATTTTTCTAACAGCATTTACTCATTCTGTATCTCCGTGTCACATTATGGTAATTCTTGCAATATTTCATACTTTTTCATTATTATTATTATATGTCACACTGTTTTGAGTTCAGTGATATGACTCTCTGAAAGCTCATGTGATTAGCATTTTGGCAGTATTTTTAAATTAAGGTATGTACATTGATTGATTGATTGATTTATTTATTTATTTATTTATTTATTCATGACAGACATAGAGAGAGAGAGAGAGACAGAGACACAGGCAGAGGGAGAAGCAGGCTCCACGCAGGGAGCCTGACGCGGGACTCTATCCCGGGTCTTCAGGATCAGGCCCTGCGCTGAAGGCGGTGCTAAACCGCTGAGCCACCGGGGCTGCCCCTGTACATTGATTTTTTTGGCATAATGCTCTTGCATACTTAATAGACTACCATATAGTGTAAACATAACTTTTATATGCATTAGGAGACCAGAATATTTATTTGCCTGACTTTTTTGTAATATTCACTTTATTGCAGTAGTCTAGAACCCAATCTGCAGTAACTCTGAGGTATACCTAGTGGATTATGGTTGTCCCTTAAATACTGAGTCTGAGGCCTGTATTCTTCTGGTTAAAAAGAAGATTATGAAGTGTTAGAATCATACTAACTCTGAGCTGAATTTTTCTCACAATGGAACACAAGAATGAAGAATACCTTTGTTATTTAGTTGAAATTATTTAATGCTACCAACTAAAATTATCTCACACTTTAATAAAAAGAAGCCTAATCCACTTCTCTTCCCCGTTGTTGACTTTCACTTGAATACTTGGTAAATGGCTAGTCTGTCTCTGATATCTCCTCAAACAGACTTCATGAGAAATCACATTCTCATTTACTAAATACTTTAGTTGAGAGAACACTTACTCTTCCAGTGAAGTAACATCTATTCCTTTAGCCATTGGTCTTAGATCAGCCATCTCTATCTAGACCATAAAGTCTAATCTCTCATTCATAAAATATTTTTCTCTTCATTATCATCTTCATTTCCTATCTTAGGCTTTGTCATATGTCATGACACTGCTTTTACTGAATTCACATGCACATGTATCACAACATTCACAGTGTTAAGAGGACAAAGAAGAGCAAATTCTTGCAAAGAGAAATTCTTTTAGGAGGAAGAAGTCAAAGAAGTTTTATTTTGTTATTTTCCTGTAGCAGAGATACCATTTTTATTGTTTTTGTAGCATTATTTTCCATATTATTATTTTAAGAAGAAACAAAATAATAAATACAAAAAGGTAAAAAAAATGTACTTAAGATAGGAGTAAAGATAACATGGACTAGCAGATGATGTGATTGTTGATATTTGTTAGTAGACATATCTTTGCTATGTTGAATGAATTGGGCAAGATTTAGTGTTCAGTCCTTGCTCCAGTGCCTAGTACAGAAAAGATGCTCAGTAAATTATTGGTGAATTACACATAACCCTAAAACACTCATCAAATGAGTTCGGTTTTATTTAATGAAGAATTTTACAATTTCCCTGTGTGAAATACTCTTAAAGTTATCTGTTAAAAACAAACAGAAAGTCTAAAGTAAATCATATATATTTGTTTACTGTAGAAAACATGGCCACAATGGGACAGGTAATTCACGGATATAAGACAAAAATTCAGTTTGGGATCATTATTGGTTAAGAGTTCTTATAGTCTTCTTGGGAAAAAGGAAAGAAAGAGGGATAGATCTTGATATTAGTGGATGCTAGGAAGTTGATAGAGATGAAGTTGCATGGCTATTTGAAGATAATTTCTGAAACAAATCTCTGAGTAACAATTTGTTTATGGTTTCAAGTGCCCTTGTCAAAATATGTGATTTAAAAAATTAGAGTTGTGATGATTTTTAGGCACAACACCAAAGGTACAATACTTGAAAGAAATAATTGATGGGCTGGACTTCATTAAAAAACAAAACCACCAAACTTCTGCTCTGCAAAAGACAATGTCAAGGAATAAGAAGCTACATATTGGGAGAAAATATTTCCAAAAGCCACAAATAGAAAGATGTCCTATCATATGTAATCAGGGAAATGCAAATGAAAACAACAATGAGATACTACTGTACACCTATTACAATGGCCATATCCAGAATACTAGACAACACAAAAGGCTGGTGAAGATGTGGAGCAACAGGAATTTTCATTCAGTTTTGGTAGGAATGCAAAATGCTACAGCCACTTTCAAAGACAGTTTGGAAGTTTTTTATAAAACTAAACACACTCTCATCATATGGTCCAGCACTGACACTCCTTGGTATTTACTTAAAAGAGTTAAAAGCTTATGTCCACACAAAAACCTGCACACAGATATTTATAGTAGCTTTACTCATAATTGCCAAAGCTTGAAGGCAACCAAGATGTTCTTCAGTAGGTGAATGAATATGTGAGCTGTAGTACAGGCAGACAATTGAATATTATTCAGTGCTAAAAAGAAACAAACTATCAAGTTATGAAAAAACTTGGAAGAACCTAAAACGCGTATTACAAAATGAATAAAGCCGATCTGAAAAATCTACAAATAGTATGATATTCTGGAAAAGGTAAAAGTACAGAGACAGTAAAAAGATCAGTGGTTCCAGGGGTGAGGGTGAGGAGAAGGATGAATAACTGGAGCACAGAGAATTTTAGGGCAGTGAAAATACTCTGTATGATCCTGTAATGATGGCACATGTCATTATATATTTCTCCAAACCCATGGAAAGTACACCACCCAAAGTGAACTGTAATGTGGACTTTGGGGTAGACAGTGATGTTCCTTGTAGGTTCACCAGTTCCAACAAATGTACTACCCCAGTAGGGGTTGTTAATAGTGGGGGATGCTGTGCATTTGTGGAGGCAGAATAATCTATGTTCTCAATTTTTCTGTGGACCTAAAACTGCCTAAGATTTTTTTTTCTTTAAAAAAATTAAGAGAGCTTTATAATTTGAGTTACAACCTAATATTTTTGTCTTGGTTTTTTTTTTTTTTTTTAATATTTTTTTTTTAATTTTATTTATTTATGATAGTCATACAGAGAGAGAGAGAGAGGCAGAGACACAGGCAGAGGGAGAAGCAGGCTCCATGCAGCGGGAGCCCGACGTGGGATTCGATCCTGGGTCTCCAGGATCGCGCCCTGGGCCAAAGGCAGGCGCCAAACCGCTGCGCCACCCAGGGATCCCGATTGTCTTGGTTTTACTCTAACTATTTCGGTCAAATAAAAACTTGGTTTATTAATCTATTTGCTACCTAGTGAATATAGCAGTACTGACTTGATACAAAACCTCTTGTCATAGGGTAGAGGATGCTAATCACTTACACTGTGATCCCTTTGAGTCCTAAACAATTGTGATATCAGCATAAGGAGTTTTAGAAAGTACAATTGGTATCTGTGGCTAAAATAAGGTTTCTTATAACTCTTTTTGAGTTTAGGATATTCAGGGCCCCAGAGAACTCTCTGTAAAAATCTATGCAGTCACAGGTAGAGACTAGCTGTGCTTTAAGACACTCCCTAACAGAGACCTCTTTACTTCCCATGGAGTAGAGTGCTCTTCCACTTGGAGAGGAGATCTGCTGTTTTGGTTTTAGTTCATCACAGTTCTTATGTCATGAAACCCCTCTTGCACTACCAATGTGTCTTAGAAGTGCAATACAAACCCTGATCATAGTAATTTGCATACTATTAATCTGTGATGCAGACATATGGAGGAAAAGTAGTGTTCTTAATAGCAAGACTGGTTTCCATGAAGAATATCGATTTTCAAATCTGATTGATGTCAAAAGATTTTTCTAAAGGATTTCTAATATCTGTGTAACTTTTAAAGAATCTTAGTATGGCTTCACAAGTGGGAGGTCAGCATCAAATTTTGAGGGTTTTGATGTTTCTATGCAAGTAGCATAAGGCAAGTTTTTCAAGGTGGAAAACTAATTAGGAGAGGATAAAGTTCATAATGTAAGAGTTTATCATTGGTAATCATCACAGCCCAAGTTGAGAGTCTTGAAGTGAGTTTGACGAATGAGCTGTTTGCCCATATGAGCAATCTAATGTCCCAATAGGAAATCTGTTTACCCAGGTGAGCAACGTGTTTGTTCACATATATTGCTTTATAGGAATTTATAGAAGCAACCAGGGAAGATACCTATTGGTTTACAATCTTATCTTTCTAGGCAAGATTCCTTCAGAACAAATAGTTATGTTGGTGAAAGTGTTCTCATTTCTCAGTCATATTAGTTAAACTATGTGGATGCAGGTGGCCCCAATTCTCATAACTGTAATTTCGTATCTAACTCTCACTGTTCCTCATTCTGATAAAACATTTCTTGTGTTGGGAGATGACTCTTTCCTTTGTAAAAAGTTTCTTATCTTCTCTTTTGTAGTTACTTACGTGTCAAGCATAGGTACACTTAGATTGTGTCTTCTTAGAGGTTAGGGATAATGATTAATTTTTTTTTTTATTTCCACCTTTTAGATCAAAGTATAACCTAATCCATAGAAGATCCTTCAGAATTTTCCTTTTGCATTTAAACTTGGTTATTTGTTTGCTTCTTATCAGTCCCTTATCTTGTGGTTATCTCTTATTCTTTTGTGGTGAGTTCTTCTTTCTAGTCATTTTGCTCAGTGCAGAGTGGTTAAAAACAAGTTGTACTTGTTAGAAGCGCAAATTCTTCTCTCTGTAGCATTCCAACTGTTCTCTCTTTAAATTTCAGGCTGAATTTGTAGGTTTTCAGGATGATTTGAAAGTTATCTAGGTAAGTTGGTAGGGACAGGTGACTTGGGGACCCTACTCTTCTGCCATCTTACCCCGCCCCCTCAATTCTTAAGCTAGTCTTCCTTTGATAAAACAAATGCTTCTTGAGCATCTATTTATATCAAATATTAACCTTGAATAACATTTGAAACATGAAAGCTTTAAAAATAAGGTATTAAGAAGGGGTTTTTTTACGTTTATTTATTTATTTTAGAGACAAAGAGGGAGAGCATGAGTAGGAGGGTCTGAGGGAGAGAGAATTTCAGGCAGACTCCATGATGAGCACAGAGCCTGATGCTGGGCTTGATCTCAGAATTATGAGATCATGACTTGAGCTGAAAAGAGATGGACACTTAACCAAATGCAGTATCCAGGCGCCCCAAGGAGCTTTAAGAAAAAAAACAAATAAACTGATAGCTAGATCAACTCTCAGGGTTTCTGATTTACTTGATCTGGGGCATGGCCTAGGTTTCAGGATTTAAAAAAAAAAGTTTCCAGATTACTTTGATTTTTAGCCAAGAGTAAGTACCATGTGATGAAAAACACACATGTGGGTTCAGGAAACTTAATGGAGGGAGACACATAACACAGATATTCATAATTAAAATTGTTGCATAAAATTGTGGTAAGTGAGATAGAAGAAAACTTTGTCATGTTATGAGAGTTTATAGCATAGCTACCTAATCTGTTTAGGAATGTCAGAAGAGGATGCCCTGGGACAGAGACATTTAGGGTAGGCTTGAAGGATGAATTGAAATTAACTGGATGATAAAGGAAGGAACACATGCTTTGAGAATGAAAAGGTCTCAATGAGTTAAAGGAGAGAACACATGTGAGTGAAATGAAGTGGAATAAGGAGATGATCGATGGTAGTATAATGCTTATAGTAAGTAAGCAGGGGCTAACTCATTTGGGGAGTTGTGGGGCAGTGAATGATTTTTGACTATATTTTAAGGGTAATGGGAAACTGAAGGTGGATACTTGATTAGAAATATATTTTATAAAGCTCCCATAATCAGCAAACTACAGACGTGATAAGTTTTGGTGAGGGGTGTTGGACCAGGAGGGGCTGTGGGAGCTAAGATCTAAGGATTGGAAGCTATTATAGAGCAAGTGGGAACTTCCAAATTTTGGCAGGAGTGGTGGAAGTGGTTATGGAGACAAAAATGGGAAGATCTGAGCTGTTCTTTGGTGATATAATCAGTAGGACTTCTCGATATCTTGGGTATGGCTATCCAGTAATAACTGGACTGATACTGTGAGCACCACTAATTCTAGCACTCTTATTCTATAATTATATCATTTTAGTTCATTCAAAAAATCTTGAGTTGGACATACTAAGGCATGACTTAGGTTCATTTAAAAGTTCTTGAGAATTCCAGATATTCCAGTCACTGGGTCAGTAAGTCAATAGAATTTTTTGGATGTATTCGGGGGGAAAAGGGAGCTTGAGAAGCTAAAACTCTTTATTAATATCTGATATAATTCTGAATTTTTCTTTTTAATGCAAGCCAGTGCCAAGAAAGTTGTCTCTTTTGCTACATTCATATATTCAAAGTGAGCTCACCATTGTGAGCATACTAGGTTGCTTAGATGCCCGAGTGGTCTATCACAAGAGATTTTAGATTAATAAAGATCATTTTGCTACAAATTAATCTCTTTAGTTGAACAATTTTATTTTTTAAAAGAAAGCATAATGAAAAAGGTCATTCTCCCATTTGAAATAAATGCAAAATTTAATCTTTACCTTGCTACATTAATGCTCACAGGTTTGTAGTGAACAAAGATAATATTTACTAAAACAAATTAATATCTAGCATAGGAACAGTTTAGATTCACTGTTGACTCCCATGAAAAATTCATTATTTATATGTTTAAGTATGTTTACTTAATATTGGAACATTGTATACATTTCCTGAAGCAGATCTTAAAATAATATTTAGAAATCTAGTGAAGGTAAGTCAAAGCTATACTTTTGGTTAGTACTGACTGTTTTTACACATTTTTATGAATTTCTGCTGAAACATTTCATTAACTCTATTTGGCCCAAGATTTCTGTACCATGTAAAGATGCTCTATCTTCTAAGGCAAATTCTAATCAGATTTGCATTTGCCAACACAAAAATAGAATATATATGCGAGCAATAACTATAATGATGCATATGTGCCATTATATATTTGTCAAAATCCACAGAATGTACGATATGAATGAGCTCTCATGTGAACTGTGGACTTTGGGTGATAATGATGTGTCACTGTTGGTTCCTCAGTCATAACAAATGTACCATTCTGGTGGGGGATAGTGGAGGAGGCTGTGAGAGTGGATATATGGAAAATGTCTGTACTCTGTACTTTCTGATTAATTTTGTCATGAACTTAAACTTCTCTAAGAGGTAAAATCTATTAAAAATGCAGGAAATTCAAACTCAAGTGCTCTATTGAAATTTTGCTAATGAGGTAGAAGTCGGAACTAAGAAACACATAATGGAATACAGGTATCCCAATCAAGAAGTTACAGGCCAACCTTGGCATTATGCTATGGTATTGAAGCCTGATATATATCTGTGTGAGAATGATATTCCTAGACTATCTCTAATTGCTTATTTTTGTCTTGGCACTGGATTTTTATTTAAAAATCCATAATTCCATAAAAAGGAATGAAATCTTGCCATTTGCAACATGGATGGAGTTAGAAAGTATAATGCTAAGCAAAATAAGCTTAAGACTTTAAGAGAGACAAATACCATATGATTTCACTTATATGTGGAATTTAAGAAACAAAATAAATGAACAAAGGAATAAGAGAGAGACAAACCAAGAAATAGACTTAACTATAGAGAACAAACTGATGGTTACCATGGGGGACGCAGATGAGGGGATGGCTGAAATAGGTGAAGAGGATTAAGAGTACATTTATTTTAATGAGCACTGAGTAAACATATAGAATTGTTGCATCACTGTATTGTACACCTAAAACTAACACTGTATGTTAGCTCTACTGGAATTAAAATTTAAAAAATAAATGCTCAGCCAGGATAAATCTGTAATTCTTTTGACCCCTTCAATGATATACTATGCAATAGAACTATATTATGTTCTTGGAGAGGTTGACATGGTATGTGTGTATGTGTGTGTGTGTGTGCATGTATGCGTGTGTGTGTGTGTAAGAGAGAGATTTTGTAAAGATTAAAAGAGAATGGACTCAGAATTTAGATAGTTTCATTTTAAATCATAGCTCTGCTATTTTCTGCCTGCTTCTTCAAGCAAAATTAGTTAACTTCACTTAGATGCTTTTCTTATAGATTGTGATAATATCACTACTTCTCAGGGTTGTGTTGAAAATTAAGTGATAACTGATTATATTTGACTTAGCATAGTGGGTGGTACAGAATCAGTGTCATTCACTGAGTGACCTTTGATAAGCCCCTTCACTACTTGAGGCTTCCATTTCTTCATCTGAAAAGAAGGTCATTGTATGAAATTATGGTTTGATCCCTTACAGCTGTAAAATGTCATGATTCTTTTCAGTACTAACTGGAACTTCTGGGAAACAGTCCTGTAACCTACTTTCTCATTAATACCATTCAATAGGACTAAATATTCTACTAGGCTGGAAAAATCAAAACATCATTATTTTACAGGTAGGTTTTTGTTCCACTACTGAGAGTCTGGCAGATATTGGAATACTGGGAATATAGAGAAGGCAATTTTTGTTACATTTCCTGTGGGGTAAGAAAGGGAGAGCTTATTTTACTCTCAGATAATTGTACAAGTGTAGCTTCCCAATTCTCAAATTAAGACATAGTCCAAGATATGGACTTCCAGATAAAATTCAGTAGGCTCAGTTAAATTTGTATTCCAGATAAACAATAAGTAATTTCTTAGTATAAATATTTTCCAAATAGTGTATGGGATATATATTAAAAATTACTATTTGCAGGGCAGCCCAGGTGGCTCAGCAGTTTAGCACCTGCCTTCGGCCCAGGGCCTGATCCTGAAGACCCGAGATCAAGTCCCACATCAGGCTCCCTGTGTGGAGCCTGCTTCTCCCTCTGCCTGTGTCTCTGCCTCACTCTCTCTCTTTCTCTCTGTGTGTTTCTCATGAATAAATAAAATCCTAAAAAAAAAACTTAAAGAAAATTACTATTTGCTTATCTGATACAAAAATATAATGGGGGAGCATCTGAGTGGTCCAGTTGGGTAAGCGTCAGACTCTTGATCTCAGCTCAGGTCTTGATCTCAGGGTCCTGAGTTCAAGCTCTGCATTGGGCTCCACACTGGGTGTAGAGCCTACTTAAAACCAAACCAAAACAAAACAAAACAACCTGGGACTTCTGTATTAGTTTTACTAAATCTGACAGCATTGTAACAACATAATTCACATGACTATTATATTAAATCTTTGCCAGAAGTAAAAAATTCACAACGACCCTCAAATCTGTCTCCTCCTCAGTATCCCTACTACTGCCCCATGGTTAAGACTGTGTTATGGACTGAATGTTTGTGCCCTACCCCCATTCGTATGTTGAAACAGTCCCCACTTTCCACCCCCCCCCCCCACTATCCCACTTCCCCTGCTGATTGTAATGGTATTTGGAGATGGGACCTTTCGGAGATCATTAGGGATAGATCAGGTCGTGAAGTTGGGCTCTTCATGACGAGATTAGTACTTTATAAGAAGAGACCATAGAGCTCTCTCTCTTTCCTGCTTGTGAAACTCCAAGAAAGAAGGTTATCTGCAAGACAGAGGATACTCACCATTAACTGAATCAACTGGTATACTGATCTTAGACTTCCAGCTTTCAAAACTTTGAAAAACAAATACCTGTTGTTGAAACCACATTGTTGTGATATTTTGTTACAGCAACTGAAACAGACTAAAACTCACTGTATCATCTCTGAGACTAAAATCAGTAATAGCTTCCTAGTCTTTTTACTTTCATTTTGTCTTCTGTTTTGTTTGATGGAAGTTTTTAATAAAAAACAGTGTGAGGATGAATATTTCAAACCTTAATAAAATCATATCATTTTACTCCTTTATATCCTTCAGTTCTTCCTCATTGTCTGCCAAATTCATTAACATAGCATAAAGGTGGTAAATGGTTATGGGAGACAGTCACCTTTCAGAGTTTTGTAATAGAGTCTTTGAAATAACAATGTTTTTATCTAGGATCTGCCATTTCCGATCCCTGGGAACTCTTAATTTTTTTGAGCTTCAGTTCCCTTATTTGTAAAATAAAAACAATAGTATTTCCTAACATATATTCCTGTTATCATGGTTGAATAGATGAAACATTATTGGTAGATTGGAAATACTGAATACAGGGCTCGACACCAAGTAAAGAGTTAAAAAATATTAGTGGGGATGTCATTTTCATGGTGCCCCTGCCTCTCCTCCTACCACATCACTGTCCTCTCCAAGTTCATCTGTCATCTTATCTCTCTGCTCCTAGAACAGTACACTGCTGCTATGCTTCTCATCCTTTTCATATGCTGTTATTGCTATCTGACATGGCCTTTCTCCTAGAATTGTTTTCCAGACACTAAAATATCATATTTGGGAGATCTTTTCTTGACCTTCCATGAATATTAGTCTCTGTCTAGAAGTGCACTGCCTAAAATGTCTTACCTCTAAAATCATGAGAAAAAAATTATTAACTCTTCTAGAATGCTCATTCTGATAAGTCATCAGCAAGATATAGCATTCTGAGTTCTTAGATGCAGAGCAGAAGCAGATATTTGGGTGCATTATAACCATTGAAGAAGTTCTTTTCAGGAAGTGAGGAGTGAAGGAAGCAGGATAGGTAAGAAGTAAATCCAAGAAATTATGTGGACTCACATAAGTCTGGACTTAGTCTGATGCCCTGGGAGTAAGGAGGTATTTTGGAACATAATTTGTACCTGAGTTATCTCACCATAAGGCAAGAGGCTCAGTTGTTGGTGCAGCCATCACAAACTGTCTGAATAGGTGAGGACCAGGATATGGGACTTGTGTAACCTCCCAAGGAGTATCTCCCCTCCTTGGCAAAGGGTGATTTTCCAAAGAAGGTCATGGAATTATTTGCAGGTTATCTGGAGGATGAGTACACCAGCCTCAAAAGAGGATGTGGGCAAGGCACCAGATATCTACTAGAGTCTTTTAACTGGATAAAACTTAAGGCCCTCCAATCTAATAGCTTTATTTTACTACCAAGAAATGAAAATCTAGAATGACTAAATGGTTTGCTCAGCTCCAACTGTATATTAAATCTGAGCTGGGGCTAGAGTTTGGGTCCCCTATTTTTCAAAATCAGAGCTCTTTCCACTACACAAAAGAACATTTACTTCTATGGTGTTTTCTATTAATGAATGCATATCCATTTATGTATTGATGTATTTTTACTCAGACTCTGGGTTCCCAAGGCATACTAGCTGACCTGTTGAAAGGTATAGCTTTTGACCAAGGTAAGGAAACTAAACTACCTGCCTGAAATGAGTTAAGTTCACAATGCTTGTGGAGGATAGTTTCAACTTGTTATTATTCCAAGGTTAATACCAACCAGGTTAATGAGGTCAAAATTGCATTTGTTGGGTCAGAGAATGAAGTGGTGTTTAGATGAAAAGAAAATTGTTAAAACTGACAAAGAGAGCTAATGATAATGAGACGCTTAATGGTGTGATGGAGGAGAGAGACAGCTGTAACACTCTCTTAATGGAAGTTCAAATGATTTTTGCTGAACTTTCTCTTAATTCCTTTGCTCTTGCATAATGTATGATTTATCACAACTAAAACCCTGAGCACAGTGGATAAGCCAGGATTTTGAGATATGCCTTCAGACACTCTTTAATCAGTTTCAAGGTTTTGTTATTCTTGAGCTCCCTTTTCTCTTGAAAGTAAATTTAGGTAGTACTTAACAGCAAGTACTGAGGGAAGTTATATTAGTGGATGATATAGTGGAAAATGACAAATATTCATTGTTAGGCAAATTATTAGATTCACTGAAAAAATATTTTTATAGATTATTGCATTGCTGGAAGAAAATATCAAAAAACAAACAATATAATACTCTTTAAGATTTAATTGATCTGACAGTGTCTCTTTTCTTCATAAAATGGCACAACCTATCACTTATTCCCATTCACCACCACCTCAATCTCATAAATTTATTCTTCTGACTGTGTCCTTTTCAGGAAACTAACCTCTTTTTTTTAAGATTTTTTATATATTTATTAGAGACACACACAGAGAGACAGACAGACAGACAGACAGACAGAGACAGAGAGAGAGAGAGGAAGAAGGAGGTTCCATGCAGGGAGCCTGATGCAGGACTCCATCCTGGGTCTCCAGGATCACTCCCTGGGCTGAAGGTGGCGCTAAACCGCTAAGCCACCAAGGCTGCCCAGGAAACCAACCTCTTCATGCATTTAGAACTCCAGAATCAGAGATAGGTTGCTACTTAATAACTGTTTGACCTTGTGTTGCTTACCTTCTCTGACCCTCAATTTCCCTTTTTATACATCTATAGATAATGTGTATACAATCTGCAGCTCAGTATGTAGTAAGGACTTCGTGGGTTGTTTGCATACAATTCTTAGTGCATAGTAAATTTCCATTATTTTGAAAGAAAATAATTGTTAGTTTAGGGTTAAATGTGTAGTATAAAATAATACTAGTATTAGAAAAAAATGGGTAAATTCTGCTATAATCTTGAGGAGGGAAAAACTTTCTTATTATGGCTCAAAATGAAAAACAAGAGACTGTTAAGTTACACTTAAAACAAAAACAAAACCTTTGCTTGGCAACAATCAGCATAATGAAAAAACAAACAAATGAAAAACTGTCAAACTTGAAAAAATACCAGTTTTAGTCAGGGAATACCTCTAGCCACATGTTTCATTTCCTTCTTCAGGCTTCGACCTACCACCCACATGCTTCCCTCTTTCTTGTTCCATCTGCCTGGAACAGTCCTGTGCATTGTATCCTTCTCTTCCGAGAAGTGAGTTATATCCACCCCCCTTTCTCCCATCCTAAACCTCATCAGAATATATCCCTCAATCCCAAAGGAAAAAGAAAACTCTAAATGGGAAGGTATGTATTTTATAAATAGCATATGCTTTGTCCTTGGCTCAGGAAATTTCCAAGAATATGGCCAATTTGTGTCAGAGTTATCAGGTGTTATGTGTTTTTCTTCTAATTCTGACCCGTATTTGCAGAGAAATAAAATAGAGGAAAAGGGAGACATGTTTAGTACTTCTCCTGGAAGTCCCAAGAATCTTTCTGTTTCCAGAAATGGAATGTCCTTAGATAAAAGCATGCTCAGAGAGCTCCCCAGATTGAATTCTAACAACCATTTCCTCAATCTGAGTTGTTCATTTGTTGTTGTCTTTCTACCTCAGAGGTAATAAGAATTGGGGACTTAGCTTAAATGCTGGTCAAGAAGCATTTGTAAAAAAAAAAAAAAAAAAAAAAAAGCATTTGTATTACATCTCATTTTAGCTTTCTTTTTTTTTAAAAGTCAATCTCCCCATTTAGCACCCACATTTTACATTCATACTCTACCATGATGGTCCCTTGGAGTAATTATGTGCTGACTGTTCCCAAGAAATCAGACTTGCCCTTTACCTGATAATATGGGATTTTGAATGCACAAACACCAAAGATGGCAGAGAATGAAGAATCTACCTTCTAAAACATAATTAATATCCACCTGTTAAATCGCCATTTAGGTGCTTGGAGATAATAGGGAAAAAATGCTTAATAACCAACCCTATTGGTAAATATTTTTAGGCAAATAAAAATGTTGTTTTAGTATGTAGACAACTTGGTGAGGACATATTTTTTGTCTTATTTTCAGATTAAAAACATTAATTTTTTGATTTTTACAAATCAAATAATTTTTTGCTATTATTTAGTTTCTGTTATGTGCTACAGGCACTCTTCTAAATGATGAGAATATGTCAGAGAACCAAACAGATTAAGCTCTCCTATTTCTGCAGAGTTCATAATACAGTGGGGAGAGTTACAGTATCTGTATTATATTAATATCATATAATATGTGAATGTAACATATACTAAGGATAAAAAAAAGAGAAAGAAAGAAAGAAAAAAGTTAGAATAGTATGACACAGGGGAGTAGGACCAGATTGCAGTGTCTTTTTAAAAAGATTTCTTTATTTATTTATTCATGAGAGAGAGAGAGAGAGAGGCACAGAGACAGGCAGAGAGAGCAGTAGGCTCCATGCAGGGAGCCTGATGTGGTACCCAATCCCGGGTCTCTAGGATCACGTCCTGGGCCAAAGGCAGCGCTAAACCACTGAGCCACCCGGAATTCCCAGATTGTAGTATTAAATATGGAAGTTGGAGAGATCTTAATAAAAATGAGAGATCTAAGAAAACACTTGAAGAAACTAGAGGAGCAAACCCTATGTTTGTCTGGAGATTAAGCAGAGTCCATTAGGGAAGAATGTGCTAGCACATTTGGGCATGGCTGGAGAAGTGTGGGCAAGGAGGAGGAATTGAGAACAGACTGTGGAGTGAGAGCAAGGACAGTGGTTGTAAATCAGTTAGGTGCATTCTCCATGTCACATGGCAAGAAGGTAACAAAATGGGAATTCAAATCAAAATTTCCCTCTCTAAAGGCAGTTCTTTCTACAAGGTTGAATTGTATGTATAATGTTCTTCTGTGTCAAGGATTTTGCTGAGTCAAGCTTTGTAATATTTGAGATGGAAAAAGGATGGAAATACTCCTCACCAGACTGAACCTACTTCCACATTCCTTTTCTCTTATCTTCCTGCCACCCTCTCCTGTTTCTAGCTTGATTCAAAGACAGGGCTAATGAATCTCTGGAGTTGCTTCTAAATGGATATAAAATTACACCATAAGTAAGATCTTGAGTTCAATTATCTTAGTCTTTTCAATTTCAATCTGTGCTTCGGATGCCTGTCAGAAACTTCCCCACCTTGCTCTCCGTGATTATATTTTATATTAAAGTATTGAACTTTATATCAATCCAAATGATTTTGTGGAGCCAAATCCATAGATTACTCCCAGTGAGAGAAAAGTAGTCTGGTACCAGGGTCACTTCCTTTGCTGTTATCCTTAGTATTATGAAATAATTTAAAGAAAAATTTAAATGAAGTTTGAAGGAAAGCATGGAACTTCAAGAGAATATCTCTAATTATGGCAGTAATTGTAATGAATCTTTGGCTGGATTCTAATGTAGGTTAGATGTGGGAGTATCCTAATAGGATATATTCAGTAGAGGAATGCCCAGAGCTCACTGGTGCTTAACATAGTATGTAGTTCTTAACTGCCTTTGTAACTCATGGGCCCATGGACCACAAATTAAGAAACAATCCTAGGAGATCAACCCTGGAGAGATCATAAATGTCTTGTGCAGTTTGTTTATTATCTCTTTGAAATTATGTGAAAATTGCATGCATGTGTATATTCATTATTTTGGGGAATAAGGTCTACAGATTTTATTAGTTTATTGACCTCAAATAAAGGAAGAATCACAGACCAAATAGTTTCCTACCACTTGATGCTTTGTAAAAAATAGTATTTTAGATTTTTGTGGTAGTTTACAAAACATAGATATATTTATTTACCCCAGTGTTCAAAGATCCTGTTCAGACACCACATGCATAGTGTTTTGGAGTGGGGCAAATTATGAGTAGTATAAGAAAACCATATGACAACATGAATACTTAGAAGTTTTATGGAGACTGTAATGTTTCTATTACTATGATTAGGCTTCCTGAAATAGAAAATCAGACTCAAACTAGTTTAAGAAATAGAATTGGCTTAGATAACTGAAAACTACAGAGATAATATTGCATTTACGTGTAACTTTATCCAGAAGTTTTTTTTGTTATTAGGGCTTCAGCTTAACCACTCTTTCAGCTTTGCCACCTCACTGGGTCAGCTCTGTCTTCAAGTTGGCTTCTGTTTATGGAAGCAAGTGTACATAGCAGGTCTGTACATTGTGTTGTCTCAGCACAGTGAAAAGGAAGAGACCTCTTGATTGCAGCATTCCCTGGATAGCCCCAAGACTCTCACTCTCTTGGGCTAGCTCACTAGTTCACATGCCAACTACTGAACCCACTCATGATGAACAGAGGGCTATACACACACACACACACACACACACACATACACACGCACGCACACATGTGCACACTCCTTGGTTTAGGTTGCTCACAGACTATTCTGGAGATGCTGGGAGTAGAATAATTTTCCCTGGGGCCTCCTAGACACCAGAAGGGAATGCTGTGGGGTATGGGAAGGTGCTCACTAACTGAGGCTATGGGCACATGGAGGAGACAAAGCATCAATAGCAAGGACAAGGAAAAAAAAATCTGGTGACATAAGTAGTAGCATGGCTATTTTAAATGAAGAAATGGAAGCCCAGAGAATTAGAATAGTAGCCAGAAAGCATACAGCTGTTAAGTAGAGGACCTGGGGCTCAACCCCTGAACCTCTATCCTCAAATTTATTGCACTCTCTAATATATACTGTTGCTTTTACAGTAACCTTCAAAGCATCTTTGGCTATAATCCTGTGAATAAACTGTGGGGTAATGTATGGCATAGACCAATGGCAGCTGCTAATTTTAGTTTCAGTTCCAAATACAGAGAGAGTTCAGGCAGTGGTGTGGATTTCACTTGCAGGGCACAGTAATACTCTGCACTTCTCGGAGGCTTTTCAGCTGAGACTGTCAAAGGTCTCCATAGAGATGAATCATCTCCTACTCAGTAATTGAGGAGCCAGAGGCAAAGGGTGGTGAATTAGCCAAGCCACCCCTCGAGCTACCCAGATGGCCTTGGTCTCCAATGAACGTTTTACCGTTGTTTTCTACTATAAATAAGTACATGCACTCAGGAGCCTGAGAGTCCAAAGACCAGGGGTGAACCAGGGAAACTGTGATTAACTTTTCTCTGGCTGGAGAGAGAAAATGGAAACATTCAGTAGCAAAGTATATCTTTGCTAACATGAAAGTGCCCATGACTTGAGCAGATTGAGTTCTGCTCCTGGCTCAAGAAGAATCTGACCTTAAGCATATTACTGTTCCCCTCACTTTAAGATGAGGTGTTTGGACTAGACCACCAGAGAGGCCCTTTTTAGCTTTAATAGCTTCTGTTCCTCATTGTGGATCTTTATTCCTATCTTAGCAATTGGAGTTTGGAACAAAATATCATTCAAAGGATAGTTCAGTGGCATTGGATCAGTGCTGTTCATACTTAATGTTGAAAGGGGTCAATCAGAAATCTTGTAAAAATTCAGAGTGCGATTGATTGATCAGGGTTCAGGGGAAGCCCAGGAGTCTGCATTCCTAACCAATTCTGGTTGATACCACTAGGGCCCATTCCTAGCCTATATTGTGCACACTAGGAGTAAGAATGGTTTAGAGTTCAGTATGCTTCCAGGAAATGAATCCAGAGAAAAGAACAGAAGATGAGGATGGGTACAGAAAAAGTGGGACTGTCAACACAAAATTACAGCATTTATGAGTTGAGACCTGTAGATTAAAAAACAAAACTATAGTTTGATAAAAGCATTAATCCAAACCAAAAGACTCTATAGAAATTAAATGAATTTTTAATGTCTTCGCAGCTGCTTGTAGTGATAGCTTACAAGGAGAACCACATCTGCTTCTCTCTTTAATTGACACAACACTGTTTGAGAAATATGAGATAGGCTTTAAAGGCTTCCTGCATTGGGCAGATGAGGGCACTCCCCAGTGCAAAGATTTTATTTCTTAAGTGGTCTGGGATTGTACTGCCAGTTAAAGATGTATTAAAACTCCCACCAGGATCCCTAATTCCTGGTTCAGGATGGTTCCTATTATATGGCACTGCCCCACAAACTGAGTCCTCCCCTCTACGAACTACATTATTTTTTTGTTTGTTTGTGTTAATGGAATTGTTATATCCCTGCAACGAAATGCAAATAATTTTCTTTTAAGTAATAACCATCGTGTTCCTGAAACTATTTGTATGGGCACCCTTCATTTATCTTTCACTATAATTTCAGTAATGAGCATGAAAAGATCTGGAGAAAAATTTGTGTGAAAATACCCAACATAAGATCTAGCAGTGACTCATTTCACAAGCCATCTTTATTTTCTACTATTCTTATTCTCTGGGTCATTGATGATCTCACAATGAAGTTGCAACCTTTGCTTCATATGTTCCCTCTTGCATGTGTCTCAGTATTAATAATTAGAGCTTAAAATAAATGCATATCCTAGAATGAATGGTCTGTCCTTTATTCATTAGACCAAAGTATGATTCAGGACTCTCAATTTTTTCATCACCATTTTTATTCTGCACATCCTCTTTGTTCTCTGCAATGTTTTATCGACCCCTGTCAGGTTGAAAAGAAACAGATAAGACAGTCAGCCAATCAGGATCTGGGAAGCATGTGCTGTGTGAATGCCACCTGGTTCTGAAGGAGCAGTAAGCTGCAAGCCTGGGCATTGCTTTCTCCCTTGTTTCAGTAGATTGCAGAAGTACATTAAGTTACATATTGACTTAAAATATCACACTCACCCCCTTAATTTGAAAGGACACTGGGAGGAATATCATTTTTTGGCCACTTTCAGGTATCCTCGTTACTAATTCTATGTCAGTTTGATTCCAGGGGAATATTTTCGGTCTTTTAAAACTATTATATTTATGTCATAGGAAGATAGTTGGGGGTTCTCAAATACAACTGAACTCCTTAAGCATACATATAATATTTAGTCCTACCCCTAACAATAGCAGTTGTTATAATAATAGTTGTTAATATAAACGTAGTTGTTAATAATAAAATTATAGCAGCTAACATTTATTGAGATTTTATAATATCCAGTTATGTAGTTAAAAGTATTATCTCAGATAGTTTTCTTGATGAAAGTATAAAGCAGTTCATATTATTATTATTACCACCATTATTATTATTACTATCCCTTGTCTGTATATGAAAGATACATAGCCTCAAGGAGATTAACTCATCAAAATTCAGACACTTATTGGTTCTAAAGCCAATATTGAAATTGAGCGCCAGAATTCATGCTCTTAAATCCTATAGTTGGGCTTCCCTAGTTAAAGCCTAGTATTGCTTGTTCTATTAAATATTCTTCCTCATTGTAGGGACCTCCTGAGAGCAGAGGCCCTGACTGTTCTGTTCCTTGTAGTGATTCCAACACTTAGAATTGCACTTACTACATAGCAAGGACTTAATCTCTAAGTGGAGAGAGAGAAAGACACACACACACACACACACACACACACACACACACACACACACATGCAGAGGTGGGGGGAGGGGGAAAAGAGAAGGAGGAGAAGAAGAAACCAAACAAGGAAATATATGAAGTATTGAAAGACAGGTTTCATTGTTTTTTGATTGTATATCCCAGGAAGCCACTAAAGGAAGGGCAGAAAGAGGACATGATAATGATAATACTTGAGGAAAATAAAATCAACCTGGCAAACTTATTGTAATATTAAGTTTAATTCAAAATATTTTATAAAATATTCATTTAAAATCTGTCACCTAAATTGGGAAGATATTTCAGAATGCTTTATATTTTATATATATATATATATATTTATATATATACACACATACCAATTATATATATATAATATATACACAATATATACATATATATAAATATACAATATACATATTATATACTATATATATATATATACATATATATAAAACCAAGGGATTTTTGATTAGTTGGTATTTTAAAAGGATAGATGAATAAGTTTATATTATTAGTAGTTTAATTTTTCTTTTAAAAATACAATTAAGATGAGAACTAAATAAAGTTATTTTATATGACATAAATGTACTTTTATTATTTTACTTCTGTTACTTTCTCTCTCTCTGTAAATTTGACAATACATATTATATTTCATTAAGGTATAATGACCTCACTTCCTGTTCCTCTTAATAACTAGTCTAGGAATAAAGATTTGGATTTATCCATCACCCAAAGCGAAGTGCAGTGAGACTGTCTGCAATGATCCAGGAGCTTGGAAAAAGGAAAGGAGAGGAAGGATGTGTATATATATATATATATATATATATGCATATATATATAGTTATATATATATATATATATATAAGACTCTTCTTTATACCATTAAAATGTAATCTTTTATGTTTCTAAATTCACCAGAGAGGATAATGTTAGCTTAGCTTCTCTCCATATGGGAATGTGATATCCAGCTGTGTTTTCATGATGAACTTTCATCACAGCAAACATTCCAGATGCCCTAAAGGTTTAGATGTAATGGGATTTGATCTATATCAATTTTTCACAGTGTATCCCATATTGAATTTTTAATCCCTCCCTCCTAAAAAACATTGGGATGTACTCCACCCTGTCTGACTCTCTTCTGAGCCACTGTTTTGATACAGTTATAGAAAGAAATTACTCATCATGTTTTCAATAATATAAATCTATCTGTTTTGATTACCATAATCAAGTGAAAGTTGTCAGCAGTAAGCATATAGGTAAACTAAAACCTTTAAAGACCTCCAAAAACTATAAGCATTGTTAATTCTGAGTTATGAGTCACATACAAAGTCAGCTTGAGATAATTTGATATTAAAAAACTAAAGAATTAGATGTAGCTGGAGAGTTTGAGCTCAAAAGATACTTAGTGCTGCTAACTCAGAATGGACAGAGTATAATCTATGTTTTTATTCAATTTAATCTTTCATTGTTCAACAAATATTCATTGTTCTGAGTGCTGGGAACCTAAGAGTGAACAGGAAAAACAAAAAACAACTCCTGCCCCCATAGAGCTTGTGTTAATATTAGACATTGTATAAGAAGAGTGTATACATGTAATCAGTAGAGAAGTGTTTGTGCTCACTCATACACATGCATGCACACACAAGTCCAGTTGATGTAAAAATCTCCTTTGTATCTTCAGAAGATTTTTGAAGTACAATTCTTAGTAGGAATATGGTTTCCAAAACTAACTCTAGAAAATCTATTTTTTCCCTCATTATTTGTCAGCTAGGTCAAAGAGTGATAGGGTTATAAGAAAGGGAATGAAAAGGATATTTTGATGAAGCTGTACAAGTGAACATGATTTGAGGAAATCTTATTTGGAGGCTTTATTGTTTTTTTTATTATTATTGATGCTCCAACAAATTGCCACAAATGTAGTGGCTTGAAAGAAGATAAATCTATTATCTTAACATTTCTGGAGGTCAGATATTCTAAAATCAAGGTGTTGGCAAGGTTGTGTTCCTTCTAAGGATGCTAGGGAAAATCTATTTGCCTTTCCAGCATATAGAAGCTACCTGCCTTCCTTGGCTTGTGATCCCTCCCTCATACTACACCTGTCCTGCTTCTGTCCTATCTTTTGTGACTCTGACCCTCCAGTATCCCGCTTGTGATTACATTGGCCCCACCCAGAGAAGCTAGGCTAATCTCTCTATCTCAGAACCTTTAACATAACCATGTGTGCAAAGTCCCTTTTGTCATGTAAGATAACATACAGATTTGGGGGGTGAGCATGTAGACATCCTTTGGGACCCATTTATTCAACCTGGTACAGAGTCTGATGCATTCTATGAAATATGCAGGTTTTGACTTGAATATTTGTTTGTTAATGTGGTGCAAGTTTCTAGGGTCATGAATGCCACCTCTGAAGCCTCAGGCTCCCTGGAGCTATATATCCTCTTTTAAACAAAACCACCCTTTGTTTGCATTGCTGTAGATGACATGACAATTAGAGAACTTCCTTGTTTCATCATAAGCAAGAATGCCATTACATTCATCAGTTAAAAACAACAGATGCATGTCATCCTTCACATTTGCTATGAGGAATTATATCCCTATATATACACAAACACATATACACAGATGCACACATTTTTTTTCTTAAATTATTTTTATTTTTCTATATAGTCCTTTCTAGTAATGCTCTCAAATGAAATTTGTTAGGTTGCTTAGCTCTGACCATCTTTTAGACTCAATTAAAATTGCTAGTAATATAGTAATTAATTATATTGTATGTTGTATGTCATATTAACTTATTACACAAATTCATGTTTTCTTCTTTTGTCTGAATTTATTGCCTCACTCATCTGGGAGAATAAAATGCAGAGTTACATAATGACAAAGTCAACTGCTTTTTGTAAAGAACTTTAAGATTCTTCATTGTGAACTTAATTATATAAACGGCCCTTTCTCTTGACAACTCTAAAATATGATGGAAATGAGTGGGAAAAGCTGATGCTATATGGTTTTTCCTATCCAGCTTACATATCATGTTTACAGACATTCAATTTTAAAGACTGAGAACAGTTTTCAGACTGGAAAAAGCAGTTTTCAAAATGTATTATGGACTTACTAAGATCAGGACGAGATGGTATAGAACCATTTCTTCCTGCTTCTCTCCTAATTTAGAGATTTTAGGGACAACTAAATACAATTATAAATCCTGACATAGCTCAAGAAGCAACCTCTGAAAGATGGTAAGAAGGTGAACTAAAATTAGGGACGCTAGGCCTGAAAGATAAACACAGCTACAGAGTATTATTATGACTCCCCTATTCAGCAAAAGAAGGGAGCTTAGATTCAGCATTTCCTGACCCCAAAACTAGCAACAGAAAGTAGCTCAGGTAGCCCTCTCCCCTATCCAAACTGAACCAGAGCCCCATGGGAAACACAGAACCTGCAGGATTGGAAAGAGGATCAATTTGGAGGTCCACTAAGAATAAGCAACCAGAGAAACACTCCTTCTCACCACACCAGAGACTCTCTCCTTCACAAAGAGATGCTAAAGCTGCAGTTGCTCATTTGCAAAAGAAACATAACAAGCAGACTAATTTGAGGAGCATTCTTGTCAAAATGGGCCTGAGATACCATCTCTTCCAGTGACATCAGGAAAAGTGAGGGGCACATCTCACCACCTAATCCAGGAAGTACTCCCCAGATTCCTGCAGGCAGGAGGTCCTGCTATAGCAACCTTCCAACTAGGATGTCCTCTGTAGGCCTAGGAATGCCGACCCGCCCAGGCAGACACCAGTACAGACAGACTGAGAGGAAAGACATAGCTATAGAAGGTGTCCTGACCCACAAGGCCTCTTTTTTTCCCTGTAGGCCTGAGACTCTTCTTTTCCACTCAGAGTAGCTGGAGGTGGGGAGCACCAATAGAGCGATCCAACCACAAAGGGGCATCTGGCCAGGGAACATATCCTTTGCTGGAGCTGGTAATCCTCTCCTCTATCAAGGGATACCTAGTGGTCCCACCTGAGTAAACCTCCTAAATTCTCCTCAGGCAGCACCAATAAGAGCCAGTGGGATCCTCAGGACATCAGACGAAAATAACAATAAAACCAAGATAACACCACAATGGCTGTGAAAATTAAACTATTTAGGAACTCCAGTCCACAAAATAGACTAGGATTAGTGTGTTACAGCTAGACAGGGTGACTGCCTACTCAAATGAAAGATTTAAACAGGAGCCAGAGTCTCCTAACCCAGTAGACAACATGTCTAGGATATAACCGAAGATCACCCATCATACTAGGAACCAAGAAAATGGAAACTTGAATGAGAAAAGACAAATGACAGACATCATCATTGAGATGAATCAGATGTTACACAGAAAAAACATTTGACAAAATTCAACACTCTATTCATGTTAAGGAGTCCAGCATGTAAGTGGTAGAGGGGAATTACCTCAACTTTATAAAGAGTTTTACCTTAAAATACCTACAGCTCACATTATATTTAATTGTGAAAGACTGAATGTTTCCCCCTTAAGATTGAGAACAAGGCAAACATTTTCTCTATCATCATTCTTGTTTTTAAAGATTTTATTTATTTAGCCATGAGAGACAGAGAGATAGGGAGAGACACAGACAGAGGGAGAAGTAGGCTCCTTGCTGGGAGCCCAATGTGGGACTTGATCTCAGGACCCAGGATCACAACCTGAGCCAAAGGTAGACGCTCAACCGCTGAGCCATCCGGCGTCCCACTCTATCACCATTCTTATTCAATACACTACTGGAACTTCTAGCCATTATAGTAAGGTATACAGATAGAAAGGAATATATAATAATACCTCTATTTACAGATGAAATTATTGTTTTGTGAAAATCCCAAATAACCTACAAAAAAAAAGGAGCCCCTCTATAAATAATAGTGAGTTCAGCAAGGTTTCAGGATACAGTGTCAACACAAAAACTAATCATTTTTGTATACTAACAATGGACATGCAGAAACTGGAATTTTTAAAAAGTAATACTATTTACAATCACCCAAAGATAAGGAAATAGGTATACCCTAAAACAGGTTCAGGTTCTGTATGCCGGTTATTATGAAATATTTCTAAAAGAAATTAAAGAAGACCTAAACAAATAAATGGAGAAACACTAAGGATTGGAAGATTCAACATAGTAAAGATGACAGTTATCCCTCAGTTTAGATACAGGCTTAATACAGTCCCAACAAGATTTTGTTGTTGTTTGGTTTTGTTTTTATAGGTATGGAGAAGCTTGTTCTAACATATATATGAGAAGGTATAGATCCCAGAATAGCTTAAACAATCTTAACAAAGAAGAAAATGGTATCTGATATATAGGGCTATTATGTTGTTACAGTAGGCAAAGCAATGTGCTATTGGCAGAGGGATTGATGTATAGATCAATAGAACAGAATAGAGATTCAAGAAATAGTTCCATACAAATTTGCCCAGCTGATTTTTGACACAAGTGCAAAAGCAAATCAATGGAGAATAGATAACCTTTTAAACAAATGATGTTAGTGTAATTAAACATCCATAGAGAAAATAATAAACCTCAACCTAAGTATTACATCTTATACAAAAGTTAACAAAAAATGGATTGCATACTTAAATAGAAAACATAAAATACAGACCTCTTTGGGGAAAAAATATAGGAGAAAATATTCAGGATTTGAGTCCAGGGAAAGACTTCATAGACTTGGTAACAGAATTACAGTCAATCAAAGGAAAAGGTCACACATTTGATCCCATAAAAATTAAAAGCTTTTGCTCTATGAAGGTTCATGTGAAGAGGATGAAAAGCTACAGACAGGAAGGACATATTTGTAAAACACATTTGGCAGAGGACTAGTATCTAGAATATATAAAGAACACTTACAACTCAACATTAAGAAACAACAGAACCACCACAACAAAACAATTCAATTAAAAAAGAAAATATCCAGACATTTCACTGAAGAGTACATGAAGGTAGAAAATAAGAATATGAAAAGATGGCCAACACCACTAGCCATGCAAACTGAAACTACAATGATATTACCAACCTAAAAAAATGACTAAATTTAAAGAAAAATGACAACAATAAGTGTTGGCAATAATGCAGAGGAATCATTATATTGCTAGTGGGAAGGCAAAATGGTACAGCCATTTTGGAAAACAGTTTATCAATTTGTTATAAAACCAAACATGTAACCATATAATCCAATAATTGTACTCTTGGTGTTTATCACAGAGAAATAAAAATTCATGTTCACACCAAAGCTTATACACAGTTTAATTTGTAATAGCCCCAAATTGAAAACAGCTCAGATGTCCTTCAACACATGAGGGGTTTAAAAAAATGTGGTACATACATTCCATGCAATACTACTTAGCAATGAGCAAAAAACAGATATACTGATTTAAGTAACAACTTAGATGATTCTCTAGGGAATTACACTGAATGAAAAAGGCTAATTCCTGAAGGTTACAAGATCATATACTATGATTTTATTTATATTTAAGATTTTTGAAATGACAATTTTTTAAAATGAATTAAAAAGTGAGTTCTATTAAAAGAGGGTCAAGAGAGAGGCTGGTGTTATACATGAACAATATTAGGGATCCTTGTGGTGATGAAACTCTTTATTGTCTTGACTTTCATTGTGGACAGACCTAAATTAGTGATAAAATTGTATAGAATTAAACATACATGACTATAAGTAACACTGGAGATCTGAATAAGATTGGTGAATTATATTAATGTGATAGTATACTGTAGTTTTGCAAAATGTATCATTAGGGAACATCAGGTGTAGTAGGCAGACAAATGCCTCCTGCCCTTATCTGTGTCCTAATCCCTGAAACCTGAATATGTCAAGAGGTTGAATGACAAAAGGGACTTTGTTTATGTGATTAAGGATGTAGGACAGGGAGATTTTGTAAATTATTTAAGTAGGCCCAATGTAATTACAGTAGTCCCTATAAGGGAAGGAGGGAGACAGAAGAGTCAGAGAAGGGGATATGAGGATGTAAGCAGAGAGTAGTGATGTAATTACTGTCTAAGAAATGTGGACAGCCTCTAGAAGCTAGAAAATTTAAGGAAGCAGTTTCTCCCCCAGTCTCCAGAAGGAATGCAATCTTACCATCACTTTGGATTTTTAGCCCAGTGAAACCAGTTTTAGACTTCTGACCTCCAGAATTATCAGGTAGTAAATCTGTTCTGCTTTAAGCCGTAAGTATGTGATCATTTGTTACAACAGCAGTAGGAAAATCATATACTGGTTAAGTCCATATGTGCCCATGTTAGTTCTCTGTATTATTTCTTATAACTTCATGTAAATCTACAATTACCTGAGTGCAGTTTTCAATTAAAATATTATGAATCTCATCTGTCATATGAGCAATGCCAATTTGAGTTTTCTTGAAGCATGAAACCAAGAAAAAAAGATAATGAAAGGGCAGAAAAGAAATCTCTTCTCTTTAATAAGATTTATAATACCTAAGCGTTTTTTTTAAATCTGTATATTGGCAGTTGAATAGTTACCTTTCTACAATACTTCCTTGTTTCTTCCTTCTAGTATACTAGTATGGCAATAACATAAGGGTCATTGGTTTCAAATGCCTCTGTTCATAGGCCAGCATCACTCAAAGCTTCTGAACTCTTAGACAAATTCTAGGTTTTTTCATTGTAAATTGGAAATGATAAGAGTATCTCCTTCAAAGGGAAATTCTAAACAAATATTTCTGGGAATGTGATGGTGGTATCCAGTTCTATGTATTTTTCTAAATTCTTCACCCAGACTCCTCAACTCTTCCCTCTCTAGCTCCTTACCCCAAAATGTGTCCACCTCTACTAGAAGGCTCTGAAATGGCTCTCAGTGATCCTATCTCCTGGTATTCATGTTTTTTTTTTTTTTAAATCATCTGCTGCCTTAGAGCATGTGTGAGAGTTATTACATTTTATTGAATGGAATAGCAAAATAATAGGATGTCACTTCAAATGTTAAGTTACAAAACAAAACAAAACTAATGGCTTAAATCATGGGTGCCCTCTTCCTGGATTTTTTTCACCTGCTTGATGTCAAAAGTCTAAGTAAGCATTTATGGTAAGTATGAATATGTGAATAAATTCCTGATAAAACTGCTAGAAGCATTTTTCAAGAAACAGTTTATTAACTCAGATTAATCTATTTTTTGTTGGGTATTTATTCAGAATAACAAAATGAAATGAAATATTTTAGGCAAGGTTGATGATAAGGGTTTAGGAGTAAATAAGAAGACTGCTATGCATTCACACATCTTCCCAGGATAAGTCTCTTTAAACTATATTCCTTCACATTCTCTACTTTTTTAATAAACTAAAGAAACCACAGATTTTTCAAGAGGATAAGTAAATAACTTATCTTTGTGTGTGGTAGTGTCTATACTGGGTGTGGAGTATGGGAATTACCATTGGCTATCTTGTTTGTAAAATGCATGCTGAAGTTGAATATTAGATAAAAATATGCATTCTTTCCTCTTTTTTTGCTGTATAACAAGATTTGTCTCTGAAATACCTGTTCCATTTGTCCTACCTAGGGCCCCACAGATTTAAGTCTGAGAACTTGCACCATTCTAAGTTCATATTCTATTTCTTCCTGGAAAATTTTTTTAAAAAGTAAAATAAGGTTATTCACCCAAGATCCTTCTTTCTTCTTTGTTGTTGTTACTGTAGCACTGATACCACTCAGCAAGGTCTCCTTTGAAAATAATAATGCCTACCAGTGCAGCAAACACCGATGCTCTGACTGCAAATACAGAGATGAAGATTTTGAAATAGGCTTTAATGTTAATAATAATTTCAGTTAGCATTCAAATATGGTTCTATATGCCAATGGCAAGAAATATGCAAGGATTGAAATTGAAGATCCATTGGTTGGATCTCTTCCCTCATCTGTTTTCAGTGTTTCCCTAGAGCCCGGTCAAGTCTCCAGCCTCTGACCAATTCCATGCTTGGTATAATGCATTTGTGGCCTTATGTTACTGGATGCCATCATGAAATTTTGTGGTTGAAAGAAGAGTGTCTAAGGGGAGACATGCAATTTCTTAGTATTTATTACACTATCTAAAGGAGATATTTACAAACTGTTAATTAGCAAACTGAGCAATTGTTAAGTGAATTTAGTAATAAAAGATTTCTGTAAAATACCCTCCAATGGCTGAGGATTGTAAGTAGCATACTGTCTTTTCTGACCAAGGACCATTGGCCAAGTCAGATCTTAGGCATAGGGCAGTCTGAATCCTGAATCTGGAGAACAGAAGCTAAAACTTACCTTTCCTCCTTATTTGATGGTTGAATTTATAGGAGTGTGAAATATTTACACAACTGTATCAACTATTCACCATTCACTTGCAGGAACCATAAAGAAAGAAAGATAAAATTGACAATACTGGCCAAAATGACATTTGAAATTATCTACGAATTTTATTTACACCTTGTCACAAATAAAGAGAATGCTGCTTCAAACTCCCAAATCTGATAGCTGCCTGAATGTGTAGAGAACATTTTCTAAATTGCCTAATTAATTTACTTTCAGTGTACAGTCTGTATACAGGAAGATCTGAAGCCTTGCTTGAACAGCATTCTTATTAAAGGTGTTATATCACACAAATAAAGTAGTGTGCTAATTATATTATAAAATATACTGCAACTTGGGATGCCTGGGACGCTCAGCGGTTGAGCATCTATCTGCCTTCAGCCCAGGGTATGGTCCTGGAGTCCTGTGATCGAGTCCCGAATCGGGCTCCCTGCATGGAGCCTGCTTCTCCCTCTGCCTATGTCTCTGCCTCTCTCTGTGTCTCTCATGAATGAATGAATGAATGAATAAATAAATACTGCAACTTAAAGCTAGTGAACTTTGTGTAGTCATTTTGTCAATAAAATTAAGCTAATGAAAATGAAAACAGATCAAATGCACGTTAATTGAAAGTTATTTATAAAAATAGTTTTGGTTTCCCCTAATTTAGTGTTACTGTTCTCATCATATTTATCTTAATGATGAAACTATACATAAATTGTTTAGATAATTCTGTGAGCTCTTAGTGACATGTGTTATCAAGCTGTAAAAGAGGACACAGTGCTCTGTTACATGTCTTATATTAAGTTTTAGTAACAATAATTACTTACAAAAATCTTTAACAGCTTTATTAAAGGATAATTGACGAGCAAACTGCATATATCTAGTGTACAATTTGATAATTTTGATCTATGTATAAGTCTGTGAAACCATCATCAAAATTAAGAGAGTGAACATGGTCATCATCCACAATAGTTTCTGCAGTCCTTCACCCTGCTTGGAAGTAACTGTGTATCTGCTTTCTGTCCCTACTATTTATATATTCTAGTGTTTCATCTAGATGAAATTATGAAGTATATTGTCTTCATTGTCTGGCTTCTTGCATTCTGCATAATAATTTTTAGAGTCATCGAGGTTGTTGCTTGTATCAACTGTGGTCCATTCATTTTTATTGTTGAATAATCTTTGTCTGGACATGTGCTTTCATTCATTTTGGGTGAATAAATAATAGTGGAATGGCAAAAAAAAAAAAAAAAGAAAATATTTCTCCATATAGACCAATGAACTGGTGAATGATAGCCAATCTTATAGCCTCTACAAAATATTTTATAAATTGATTTTTGTCACCATCTTAATGCCATGTTCGTATGATGTAATTATATTAGTGTCCTAATACCTCATTAGTATATAATATATGAGAGACTTTCTTTCATTATCACAAATCTACAACTTAATCTTAGAACCATCCATTTCTCCTTTTCCAGCCAGCCAGGACACAATTCAAGTCCCATTGAAATGAATGAATGGACAAACCACCATTCTAGGCTATTAGGGCAAGAGAAAAGAGAGGGAAAATTTATCCCAGATCTTTCTCAATTGTCTTCTTCTTCCAGTCTCGTTTTATAAGCTTGAATAAGGATGCCAACACAACATCTGGAGGCCAGAGAATTATGCTGAAATGTGTTATTCCCAGATTGCTTTGTGTTTTCAAAAGCATAGATACCCTGTTTCCCATGTGTTTTCTTACATACTCCTCTTTATTTTTAAAAAAAGATTATTTATTTATTCATAGAGACACACAGAGAGAGAGAGAGAGGCAGAGACACAGGCAGAGGGAGAAGCAGGCTCCATGCAGAAAGCCTGACATGGGACTTGATCCTGGGTCTCCAGGATCACACCCTGGGCTACAGGCAGCGCTAAACTGCTGCGCCACCAGGGCTGCCCACATACTCCTCTTTAAACATAAAGCACCATCTTCACCATTTTCAAATGGACAGATTCTGTTTATCTATCATTAAAAGCAAAGCCACCTGCAATCCCCTCCCAAGGTGGTTGTAACTGTTTTCTAAATGTCTGTGTAATTTATGTGTGTGTGCTATATTGGTTAGATTTTATAAAGATAATATTGCATAACAAATTTCTCTAATAGTGAATTAAAACAATAATTATTTATTATTGCTTATGTATTTATGGGCCTATTGGATTTCAACTGGTGGAGACAGCATTTTATTTTTTTTTAAAGATTTTATTTATTTATCCATGAGAGACACACAAAGAGAGGCAGAGACATAGGCAGAGGGGGAAGCAGGCTCCCTGCAAGGAGCCCAATGCGGGACTCAATCCCAGACCCCGGGATCACTCCCTGAGCCAAAGGCAGATGCTCAACCACTGAGCCACCTAGGCGTCCTGAGACAGCATTTTTCTTACTGCAAATGTATAGATTAGCACATGTTGTTCTTGTCTTCCTCCTTCTGGGACTATTGGATTAACTATTACCAGGGCTGCCCACATACTCCTCTTTATTTTTAAAAAAAAAAGATTATTTATTTATTATAGAGGACACACAGAGAGAGAGAGAGAGGCAGAGACACAGGCAGAGGGAGAAGCAGGCTCCATGCAGAAAGCCTGACATGGGACTTGATCCTGGGTCTGCCAGGATCACACCTGGGCTACAGGCAGCGCTAAACTGCTGCGCCACCAGGGCTGCCCACATACTCCTCTTTATTTTTAAAAAAAAAAGATTATTTATTTATTATAGAGGACACACAGAGAGAGAGAGAGAGGCAGAGACACAGGCAGAGGGAGAAGCAGGCTCCATGCAGAAAGCCTGACATGGGACTTGATCCTGGGTCTGCCAGGATCACACCTGGGCTACAGGCAGCGCTAAACTGCTGCGCCACCAGGGCTGCCCACATACTCCTCTTTATTTTTAAAAAAAGATTATTTATTTATTATAGAGGACACACAGAGAGAGAGAGAGAGGCAGAGACACAGGCAGAGGGAGAAGCAGGCTCCATGCAGAAAGCCTGACATGGGACTTGATCCTGGGGATCTCCGGAATCACACCCTGGGCTACAGGCAGCGCTAAACTGCTGCGCCACCAGGGCTGCCCACATACTCCTCTTTATTTTTAAAAAAAGATTATTTATTTATTATAGAGGACACACAGAGAGAGAGAGAGAGGCAGAGACACAGGCAGAGGGAGAAGCAGGCTCCATGCAGAAAGCCTGACATGGGACTTGATCCTGGGTCTGCCAGGATCACACCTGGGCTACAGGCAGCGCTAAACTGCTGCGCCACCAGGGCTGCCCACATACTCCTCTTTAAACATAAAGCACCATCTTCAATCACCTAATGCAATGGACAGATTCTGTTTATCTATCATTAAAAGCAAAGCCACCTGCAATCCCCTCCCAAGGTGGTTGTAACTGTTTTCTAAATGTCTGTGTAATTTATGTGTGTGTGCTATATTGGTTAGATTTTATAAAGATAATATTGCATAACAAATTTCTCTAATAGTGAAATTCTAAACAAATATTTCTGGAATGTGATGGTAGTATCCAGTTCTATGTATTTTTCTAAATCTTCACCCAGACTCCTCAACTCTTCCCTCTCTAGCTCCTTACCCCAAAATGTGTCCACCTCATACTAGAAGGCTCTGAAATGGTTCTCAGTGATCCTATCTCCTGGTATTCATGTTTTTTTTTTTTAAATCATCTGCTGCCTTAGAGCATGTTGATAGTTATTACATTTTATTGAATGGAATAGCAAAATAATAGGATGTCACTTCAATGTAAAGTTACAAAACAAAACTAATGGCTTAAATCATGGGTGCCCTCTTCCTGGATTTTTTTCACCTGCTTGATGTCAAAAGTCTAAGTAAGCATTTATGGTAAGTATGAATATGTGAATAAATTCCTGATAAAACTGCTAGAAGCATTTTTCAAGAAACAGTTTATTAACTCAGATTAATCTATTTTTTGTTGGGTATTTATTCAGAATAACAAAATGAAATGAAATATTTTAGGCAAGGTTGATGATAAGGGTTTAGGAGTAAATAAGAAGACTGCTATGCATTCACACATCTTCCCAGGATAAGTCTCTTTAAACTATATTCCTTCACATTCTCTACTTTTTTAATAAACTAAAGAAACCACAGATTTTTCAAGAGGATAAGTAAATAAACTTATCTTTGTGTGTGGTAGTGTCTATACTGGGTGTGGAGTATGGGAATTACCATTGGCTATCTTGTTTGTAAAATGCATGCTGAAGTTGAATATTAGATAAAAATATGCATTCTTTCCTCTTTTTTTGCTGCTATAACAAGATTTGTCTCTGAAATACCTGTTCCATTTGTCCTACCTAGGGCCCCACAGATTTAAGTCTGAGAACTTGCACCATTCTAAGTTCATATTCATTTTTCTTCCTGGAAAATTTTTTAAAAAGTAAAATAAGGTTATTCACCCAAGATCCTTCTTTCTTCTTTGTTGTTGTTACTTAAGTGAAGTAACTTTATAAAAACCTACCACAAATGGAAATGTAATATCAAAAGCCAAATAAACAATAGCTGTACCAGGTAGTGCTCTAAGTATTTTTATACGTTAATGCAGTGTATTCTCACAACAGATCTTTGTAACACTATTGTTGTGCCTCCTGTTTTATATTTAAAAAAAGGAAATGTGATACAGAGGGATGAAATGACTTGTCTTTGGTCATACAGCTCATAAGTAGTAGAATCAATATTTGGAAATAGGCTTCAGAATTTACTATTTTTAAGGACTGCATTCAGTGATAACACTTTTCACTATTCCAGTGTGTTCATCCTTCAGGGTTCTAAAATATTTCTTTATGAACTAAATAACTAATTTAGTAACTAGAATTCAGTTTTACTAATTAAAAAATATAAATTGAATGCATAGCAATGAACTAATGAAGAGACTTAAAGATAAATTGTGTCAGTATAAATAAATAAAAATAAAAATCTGCATCTAAAATGAGGAAAAGAGATACTTCCAGTTAATACATCGTTTTGTCTTTAACAGTGTTTTAGGAAGTTTGTACTATGGTGTCATTAGCACCCAGGCACTCAGGAAAATAAGTATTTCTTGTCCTCCAGCTACATGATACAACTCAGTCAAGCAAGGAATACATTTTAGTATTTTTATATCTAAAATGTAAACATTACTGTGAAGTACAAATGAAGTGTATTTTTAAGCTTATTAAAAGTAATGATCATTACTGAATCTGTTATGTAATGTTAACATGATGCTACATCCTACTTTGAAAGTACAAAATCCTTTCCCTGCTTGGAGAAGGTGCATTTGGAGCCCTGGTTGGCCTTTATGTAATTTTTAGAAGATTGGGCACTTCTGCTTCTTCCATTCATGATAAGAGAGGTAGTAAGCTGACAGAAACAATTTCTTTTTATTTACTGGCCATTATGGTTATAAAATACTGCAGACACAAGCTTAACATAAATCAGTTTCCCTCAGATGAATGTGCCTTCAGAGAGGCTTTCTGCCAAGGTTCCTCACCTCGACCATATCTCTCTGGAGTACTCTTGCTCTGTCTTTGGCAGCCCTTCTGAATTTATTTTGCTTTTAATTCTGAATAATCCTCAATCAGAAGACAAACAGAGGCTTGAAACTTTAGAGTTTAAAGGGACTTTAGAGGTTATATCAGTTAGATCATTTGTCTCAGGACTCTTTCTGCTTCAAACGACAGAATACATGACTCAAACTCACGTAAGTAAAAAGGGAATTTATGTTATGGTCTCTGGAAATTAATGATCTGAATATAAGGTAAGCATCAGGGAAGGCTTGATATAGTGGCTCAAAAATCTCATCAAGAACTGTATCACTTTCCATTTCTCCACTCTTTGTTTACAGTATGTACTTCATTCTCAAGTTTTTTCATGATTTCCTTCATAAGGAGTTGGAATGCACTGATTTACTTTAGTCAGAGCCCACCCTTTCACTTGGAGTGTAGAGCCAATACTCCCCAAATGATAGGGCTTCTCTACAAATGGAGATTCACAATGCTAAAAGAACTGGGAAAAAAATGGATGTTAGGAAGGAAGTCAAAAGATATATATACTATCAACCCTGTTATTTTATAGATGAGGAAGAGAGGTCTCTGAGCCACAAAATGGGAAAAGAAAAACATTTATTAGACAAACTAAATTTCTGTGACCAGAAATAAACATTAATTTTATTAAGCCAGTGAGATGTCAGGGTTAACTCTCGACTGTGGGGAATACAGATTTTGTCCATTTGGTCATCTTTTCAACATTAATTTTGAGTTTCAGTCATTAAACTAGGTACTGGGGATGAACATACTCTCCAGGATGTCACTCATCCAGAACACATGCTTTGAATCTTAATCTCTGGTTTTTAGACTTCTGAGTGATCAAGGTTTTTCCCTCAGCAAAATAAGGACAATGAGCAATGTATATAATGATGAAACAAACCATTCACTGGTTAGTTGGATAGCACATGAAGATATAGCTCCAGCGCATTTCCTCCTGTGTTGGGTACATTACTTCTCATGTACTCCTTGAAGTAGTACAAAGAAGCTTGTTTGTTTATTTGTTTTTACAAATGAATAATAGACTGACATGCATTTTCAGATGTTAGGTTACCCTTTCAGGAGATACCTTGTTCAACTAATGTCTGAAGCTGTCAGCTCTTTTGTATGGGACTCATTTATTCAATAATATTTATGGAGGGTCTGTTATATGTCAGGCAGTCATCTGGGCAATTGGAGATATATGTGAACAAAATGCAGATAAATTCTGCCCTTTCTTATATTTACATAACATTATAATGATATGGTACAGAAAGAACATAGATAAGTAAAATATATTTATATCAAATGATATGAGTGCTATAGAGATAAAGTCGGAAAGAGGGGTAAGGTAGGTGGTATGTAATAGATTTTGCTGTGGTTAAGAATCTAACTGACTTAAGTTTTCAGATTACTTCCTGGTTTAGTTCTATGATTCTGTAATTTTGGGACCCAGCCTCCCTGTTATGGGAATTTAGCACAATGAAATAAGACTTGAAGTGTTAATATGTGTCTAGGTAACCTTGCTTTTTAAGAAGATACCTTCATGACCTCGCTCCCCCTTCAAGTCTTTTTAAGATGTCATTATTTCAAGATGTGTATGGTGACCAGTTCATTTACAGTGGTATTACATTACCTGCCCTCATTCTCCTCAACCCCCTCCCCTGCTCCAATTTTATTCCATAGTGCTTATTACTTTCCAACACACTATATAACTTATACGTTTATTACATTTCATGGGTATTTTCTCTCTCTCCATATAAGAATTTAAGTTCCACAAGATAGGGACAATAAATTCCTTTTTATTGCTGCATCTCCTATACCTATCTAACATAATACGCACTCAATAAATACTTATGAAAGGAAGACCAGGAGAGACAGAGGCAGTGGAGTATAATAGTAGAAGTACATGTTTTGGAGATTCACATTATTGGTTCAGACATGCCCTTAGTTAGTCAATACAACCTCCTTAAGCTTTAGTTTATTGATACAATGTAATTTTTTCCTGAAAAAAAATCATTATAGGAATGACACAAAATAAGTATGTAAAGCTTGTAACTTATTTCTTACCCTAAATAAATAATAGATGTGGCTGTTGCTGTTGATCATATTGTGCTAATGCAATTGTTTTATTATTTGACAGATATTTGTTGGATATCTAATAATGTTCTAGGCACAGTGCTAGGCAAATGCGGACATCAGCATATGGTGAGATCCTCTCTTCTAGCCCTGTAGTTTTGGAGCTCTCCCTGTTCCAGAGTTCTGTTTCCAGTTGTGTTATCATCTAAAGCAATGAATCTAGGGCATCTGAGTGGCTTAGTCTGTTAAGCAGTCAACTCTTAGTGTTGGCTCAGGTCATGATCTCAGGGTTGTGAGATTGAGCCCAGCATCGGGCTCCAAGTTCAGTGACGAGTCTGTTTAATATTCTCTCTCACTCTCCCCTAGCCCCTCCCCCACATATTCATGTGCATGTGTGCATGTGTACACACACTCTCTCTAAAATAAATATAAAAAAATAAAGCAGCAAATCTTATATCTCGCTATGAATTTCAAGACCTCAGAGGATTTGCTAAATATGTAGATCTGTGAGATGGAGAAGCCCACCTGGTAATTCTAACAGATCAGGTCCAAAATGGAGAAGGGTAAAAGTGTGTTTTCAGCAGTTTAGGGATGGTCTGTTTTCAAACGTAGCTGATCTTTAAAACAAAATTTTAGGAAATCTAAACCTACCCTAAAACATACCTAATGATTGTTTTAAAATTGTTCTAGAAAGTTGTATTTTCAACCTGGCCATGAGCTTCTGGATTTTGATGCTTATTTGAAGCAAGGAATCAATCTTAAAGATTCGTGGAAATAGGGGAAGTCTTTAAGAAGATTTGAAGTAGGGAGAAGCAAGGTATAGAAGACTTTCTAAACCTTTCAAGTAATATTTGATAAAAGATCACCTTCTTCTATCTGGGAGTTAGTTAACTATCCATATCTTTTCCAATTTTAAGGGTTTTTGAACACAGGGGGGAAAAAAGAGAGAGAGGGGCAAACCAAGAAACAGACTCTTAACTATAGAGAACAAACTGATGGTTACCAGAAGGGAGGTGGGTGAGGGGATGGGTCAAATATATGATGGGGATTATGGAGTACCCTTGTGATGAGCACCTGGTGTTGTATGGAAGTACTGAATCACTATATTGTACACCTGAAACTAATATTACATTGTTTGTTAACTGGAGTTTATATAAAAACTTAAAAAAAAGAAAAGAAAAGAATCTATGATACCTCTGAAAATAATTCTGCAAAGAATTTGAAAAAAAAAAAAAAACCTTCCTGTTATGCCAAGTGGGAATCTTTCATGCTTACTTAGGCAATTTGTCTCTAGGGCTGCAGACACTATGGGCCCTCCTGGAAGCTGCTAAGAGCCAGAGAACTGAAGGGTGTTTACTTTTCATATCTTGGACTTGGCACGGTGCAGCCTTGGGGCAAATACATCACAAGTCAACCTAAAAGTTTTGGCTTAACTTTGGTGTCTTCCAAAATTGTATTTCAAGAGACTCTACAAGATATTTCTACTCAATTAAAACTTTTATCAAAGGGGATACTTCTGGGTAGCTCAGTCGGTTAAGCATCTGCCTTCGGCTCAGGTGTGAACCTGGAGTATCAGGATCAAGCACCACATCAGTCTCCCTGCTCAACTGGGAGTATGCTTTGCCCTCTGTTCCCCACCCTAATTGCACTCTCTCTGTCACTGCTCTCTTTCTCTCAAATAAATAAATAAAATCTTTAAAAAAATTTATATCTAGGGAAACTACATGGAAGGAAATGCCAGCTGAGAATTCTTTTTTTAAATTATTTTAAGAATAAGTTCTCTATCATCTGTCTACCTATAGATACAGATATTTAGATGGGTTATTACGTGATGAGAGAAGTTAGTAATTGGGCATTCAGCTTTGTCATAGTAAGAAAAAGGCAATTTTTTGGTGGAGCAAGAACCTATGAGCAGAAAAACAAAATGAATATGGGAATTTTGTCTCCACAGAAGAAATGGGAACTTTATAAAGAAAGAATAAGATGATGCAGGTGATAAGGAAATTAGGGAAACTGACTTGTAATGTAATTACAGAACCAAGAGAAATCCCACTATTGAGAGAAGAATCTATGGAACAAAAATTTGGCTAACATTTAGAAGATTTTTTTTAAAATGCCAGAAAGATAAAAATCTAATTATCATCATTGTGTTAGAAGGATTTAATAATGATAAAGAAACTTGATGCCAGTTTGGGAAATGCCACATACTCTGGGACCTTATTACACTGTGGAGCTCCAATTATAATGTTGTGCTGTATATCCAGAGATGAAATTACAGGCCCACCATCTGTTTTACTGGTGATGGGATTCATTTGGAGATTTTAGTTTATGCCAATGCTGCATATTTGCAAGGCAAGAGCTGGTGGCTCCTGTCTGTTTCCATGACCCATGCCAAGTCATTTGCACTATCTGGTTTCACCAATAAGAGATAACGTATCATGTGATAAAGATGGTGGCTTTTTAGGAAGGGCTTAGCAATTGATGATACATGATAAGTCTTAAACCATAAAGGCGTTATATTTGAGAAGCATCTATGTCTAGATAGAAAACTGAAAACACTAACTTTTAGCATTTTATATGCTGTGTGGGTTTCCACCAGTAGTTCTCAACAGAGTACTTTTGTCCCATAGAGGATATTTGGCAATGTATGTAGATATTTTTATTTTTGCAGCTTAGAAGAAAGATATGCTACTGTATTATAGCATGTAGAGTCTATGGGTGCTGCTAAACATCTTACAAAACACAGGTCAGGCCCCACACAGCAAAGAATTATTTGGCCAAAAATATATGTAGTGTCAAGGTCAAGAACCCTAGTTTAGACTAACAGTTTTTCTGAGTCTTCCCCCCTTTCCTTATATGAGGATAGTTTCTTACAGAGTTAATCAAAGAATTAATGAGATGACGCATATACAAATGCCTGAGAAATGGTAGATATTTACTGAATTTTGAATATGAACATTTAAAACTAACTAAAAAGTGATTCTGAAACTTTATGAAGTTGGTTGGAATAGGATTCTGAGTGTAGACAATGGGCATCATGTTGTAAGTGACACTGACCTACAGCATTTGGAGCAGAAGTGTATGAGGTATTTATTTTATGTATTTTATGTCTCTTTATTATAATTATGTAATTACTTCCTATTCTGTACCAGAATTTTTATAAGAAGTGTGTAGTTTTTTTTTAAATTTTTTTTAAATTTTTTATTTATGTATGATAGTCACAGAGAGAGAGAGAGAGACACAGGCAGAGGGAGAAGCAGGCTCCATGCACCAGGAGCCCGATGCGGGACTCGATCCTGGGTCTCCAGGATCGTGCCCCGGGCCAAAGGCAGGCGCTAAACCGCTGCGCCACCCAGGGATCCCAGAAGTGTGTAGTTTTTATAAAGAGAGGGCTCTCCCATTACAGTTCAAAGTGGTTTTTTTTAGTCTTATGTTTATGGACAATTTAATATAAATAGAATTATGACATTTTAGGGGTGGATACTTGACACTGCATTTCTCAAAACTCACAAAATTTTACAGCTCAAACTCTGAACTCTACTGTATGCAAACTTAAAACACTGATTAAGATATCAGAGTCACAAGATAGGATGCTGACTGTAAACAAAGACTCTGTATAATGAACATATAACCTTACTGAATAAGGTGGTGGGAAAGGTGCTACACTAAGTAACTTTGGAATTGAGAGACTAAGGACTAAAGACTGTACTACTAAACTGTACAGAAACACTGCATTCTAGTTGGTAAAGTTAGTTTCTACAGAGGCACAGGTTAATAATACTGAAATTGCTATACGTATATAGTTTGAACCACTAAGTAAATAGATGGGGAATGATTAGAGCCAATTTTTTCATTACTGTAGGGAAGGTTTTAGATAAGGAAGGGGAGAAGGCTGGAATGATCCATGGGGTAAGGAGTTAATGCTGAAGACATCCGCATGAGCTCATGTTTAGTTTAGTATAGATATATGCATATTTGTGGGTTAGTGATGCACACATGTAATTTCTAGCTCTGTCCTCTGAGACGTCCTAGAAGCAACACCACCTCAGAAGCAGTGGACACACTGTACTCCCGGTTGTTGATTTCTAATACCATGTGCTCCACTAAAAGGAACCGGAGCTTCTTAGAGAAATAGTTGACTATTATAAAAAACAAAATGACAGGGATGTGTAAAGGGGACAGAGGAGCCAAATGAAAGAGCTCTCAATAGCTTATCTTGCAACAATTAGAACAGTAAAGTATCATAATATTGGAGTATAAAGTAAATGTCCATGAGTCTGTACTGATAGAATTAAATAGCTACATGACTAAATGAATAAATACATACATACATAAATAAAAAGGGACAAACTTCCTGAGCAGAAGAATTCAAAATAACTTCTGTATATTCCACCTTCCAAAAGGTAGAACATAACTACTTTCTCTGTGTGGGCTGTACATAAGGACTTTCTTCTGAAGAGTGTGGCAACAAAAGTGGAAGAAGTTGTACTTTTATAGCATGAAATCTGATAAACAGTTATTTCACTCAAATGAATCAAGGTCAATGTCAACAGTAATGTCATGTTAATGACATATACTCATGATATGATGAGAATGGCACTTTACTTCTGTGGTTTTTCTCTCAAAAGCCTGTAACTTCAGTTCATTCTCGGAAAAAAAAAAATTAGGCGAATCTCAAAATTGGGACATTCTACAAAATACCTGATCAGTATTCCTCAAAACTGTCAAAATCATCAAAAACAAGGAAAATTTGAGAAAGAGAAACTGTCATAGCTGAGAGAAGCCTAAGGAGACATGATGACAAAATGTAATGTGGTTTCCTGGATGGGATCCTGGAACAGGAAAAAGGACATACGGTAGAAATCAGAAAAATCTGATTCAGGTATGGGCTTTAATTAATAGCCATAAATCACTTTTGGTATATTAATTACAAAAATGTATCATGTTAGTGTTAATGTAATATGATAATAGGGAATAGTGGAAATATATCCATTATTATAGATAATAAGAAGAGAAAGTGGGTGTGGGATATAGGGAGATTCTAAATTATCTTTGAAACTTTTGTTTTAAAATTATCTTTTGTAAATGTACATCTATTTTAAAGTTAAAAGTTATGTAAAGAAAACAAAACACCTATGTCTTAGGACATCTCTATAGACTCAGATTTAATTTGCTGGGGTGGAGCTTGAGTTTATCTATGTTTTAAAAGAGCCCGGGGTAGATTCTACTAAGCATCAAATGAGGATTAAAATCCATCAATTAAAAAAAAAAAATGTATCAAATCAGTACTGTGGCACAAATTTCCTTTCCAATAGATCCTAAAATTTGCCTTTTCAGTTCAGAGGTCTGCCCTCTTCCCTAAAGATTCTTTCAGTGATCAGTAAAAGCATCTCTTTTTTTGAGTCAGAGTTTGAGCATCCAAGCCTGAGCACTCTGAGAAAACTCCAATGATATTTCTAAATTTAGTAGTATGTCCTATGTCACTTAACAACAACAACAACAACAAAATGTGGTCTCTAAATTAGAAAAAAACAAGGTTTAAAATTTATTAACTGGGGTCATGGTCCAGAAGGATGAGTTAGTACCAGAATTATGGTGCCTCCAAAGTGGCAACTGAAATGACTACTTGTTGTCCTTTGAGTTACATGTGGAAAACTTGTTTTTTTCTGTGCATAAGTTTGGTTCTGAAGTCACAGCAGGTCAGTATAACAGACATCAGTTAAAGGGATAGGATCATAAACCTTTGAGATTATCTAGTCTAGTGGTTTTCCTCTGGGCCACATATATCTTGGGAGGCTTCCATGGTGTTTATGTAGGATAAGTTCCAACTGCTCCTCTGTATCAATCAGATCAGCTCTAGTATAACCAACTTTATTTTTTTCTGGTGTCTACACATAGTATTCCATTTTTAAAAAGATTTTTGATGCTAAGGAAAAATTAATCACCAAACTAGTCCAGGTACTTGCAGGTAAGTTATCTAAAATCCAAAAGTGTCAAGGTTACATGGTTCTAGTACCCAGTTATGTCTACAATATGTATGTAATAATGTCTAACCTTGATCTCAACGTGAGTGACAGTGATGGCAGCAAATCCAAACTTTGTAAGGTCTGGTATCTATAGCTTTCTGATAACCAGGTGAGTTCAGTTCATAAGCTCAAAAATATTCAAGCACTGATAACAAATTATGTTATTTATGACAATCTCCCTTCCTTCTCAGGTATCAGATGATGTTTTTGGTCTTCCTTTTAAAGGGCAGGTTCCATTTTGTTTCTCTGGCTGTAGATACCTGTTTCAGTTGGATCTTGAACCCATTTGAAGTGAGAAATACCTTTATGTGACTCCTGCATATCTGACTTTGCTGATTCCCAGTAAAACATGGCTTACCATCTTCCTAGAAGTGCCTGGGAATTGTGAGCAAGTGCTGAGCTCAGGTTATGTTCTCCATAAGGAAGTCTTTTCAGCACCACTTTTTTAAAAGACATTTAGACTAGACTTAAGCCAATTGGCTGCAAAATTGTCAGACTGTATTGCAGGAAACTCCAGGCAAGTGGCATCCTAGAAATATAACGTATTCAGCACAATAAAGTTTGAAGCTAATCAACTCCAACAAGATGATTCAACTACTTTTAAGTGTCACCTTGTCTTAACTTTCAACAAACATACCATTGCACACAGAGCTTTGGCCTGTCTGGCGGGTATACTTCAAAAAGCTTTAATGCTTGAAAAACTCAACTGCACAAACACAGGTATGCTTTTATTATTACCAGTTTCTGAATATGGCCGCAAAAAGAAAATGCCACTGTTATTTTCTTTTAAAAGCCTGTAATAAGATAGAACTAGCAGATAGAGTATGGCCCTGAGGTGACTTAACTGTATAACTCTTTTAAAAGTTCTCAAGACTAAATTACGCTTAGTGTCTGACTCAGCATTTTACAAGCTAATATCAGAACATCTACTTAGACCTTATTAAAAACCCTTGAGAGAAGTGTAACCGTGTTTCTGGAAATTTTTTAAAGAATTTAAAGTGTTTGGAAAGAAAAATACTGGGTTGTGTAAGTACGTTTTGTTGAAAATCTCATTCAATTTTATTTGACATGAATTGTGTTTTAACTTAGAAGTAAAAATTAGTGATCTAGTGGAGAGAAATAGCATTTTATTGATTAGAAAACATGTACCCACATATGTAGGTTTTCTGGCTAACTCAACCTTATGTCCTTATGCATTACCTCTTTTACCTCTTTTTAACACAAATAATTTTGTAAAGACTCTGCATGCTTTCTGGTACAAAAGATATTAATTAATCACAGTTATTCCATTAATATGTTGAACACAGCTGTCTGGATGTCTGAATTTGAATTCTAGTTCTGTAACTTGCTAACTCTCTGACTTTTGGTACATTGTTTACCTTCTCTGAGCATTAAAGTCCTCATATAAAAAAGGGGTAATAATTATACACATTTTACAAGTTTGAGAATCAGAATAAAATAATCCATGCAATCCTTACTGACTTGTATATAGTATAAAGGATAAAAGAAACATGTAGTAAATATTAGATATTATTGTTTGCTATTTTTATGGTGATAATTTAATACACAACCCATTTCTATTTTTACCTGTCTGTCAAACTGTCAACTATTGCTTTTCTTTTATTTTCACCACTTCCCTCCCCACACCTCATATCCTTTCCCCAAATCCTTCTATCCTCTACTTTTAATCTTCTGTGGACTGGAAAACTAGATAAGAAAGTTTATAGAGTATAATAAGCTACCAAAAAGTTAATAGACTATAAAGTAATAGTTATACCTTTGGCTTTAGCATAGGAGTTTGGAGCAAGATTTGGCTCTGAGTCAATTTCAGAATTTGAGGATCTGTTATATGGAAGTAGAAATCTGATAGACATATGTAAATATATAGAAATATATTTCTAAAATAGAAATATAGAAATCTGATACATTGTTAAATATGGTTAAATTATACATATTCAACCTAATTCTATATGCTTTCTCATACACATAGCCTACATGTTTTATTTTAGTAATATAGAATAGCTCATCATTTTCTTTTAATATACAATAATTACTTAATTATTGTTTTAAGGCAACTATTATACATTTATATAACATTACATACACATAAATGTTTAGGAATGAACATTTTTAGACTTTTGAGTCATATGACAAATGGAGTTTGTTTTTCATATAAAATCAATATTCCAACAACTTTTAAAATGGTCTGACAAAAGAAGGGGAAGACCTCACTAATTTCAGCATTCAAAGACATGGGTTATTTCCAGTTTTGTGCATTCCCATTTATTTATGTATTTATTTTATTTTTTTAAGAGAGAGTTACTGGGGTGCACAAAGTGGGGGGTTGTGTGGAAGGAGGAGGTGAGGGAGGGACCCACCGAGGGAGAGAGGAAAGAGAGCATCTTAAGCAAGTTCCTTGCTCAGCGTGGAGCCCAACACAGGACATGATCTCATTACCTTGATTTCATGACCCTGAGATCATAACCTAACCTGAAATCAGGAGTTGGTCACTTAACAGACTGAGCCACCTAGGCATCCATGTGTATTCACTTTTAGTAGTTAATTCTAAACACATATACTCTTATATCATTCTGATAAAAGAATAAATTTATAAAGATTAAGAATATCATGCTTCAATTGTTATGTCTGCAAAACTTTAACCTGGGCATAATAGATTTAAAAATAAAGAATTCTTATCAATCATGAACTCAATATTTAACCAGCAAAGAAACCAAGATGTTCCCTTCACAGTAGATGTATTAGTCAATTACAAAGAAAAAAGAAAAAAGAAAAAAAAAAGTAAGAGTGGGAAAGATATATATTAATTTATAGAGGATGATGATGACAAGTATTTCAAATGAAAGCATTTTCAGAACTTTTTCCTTTCCAATCATCTCCTCCCTGATTATGCATATTTTAATCACATACTACAACCCATTATCCGATAAAGAACCAGAAAATCATTTTTCTTGAAGGTTATCAGCATCAAGCAGTGTTTAACCAAACTATGAAATAAATTAAGATTCTAGGAAGTGATTATAGTCAGCACATATATACACACATGAACTGCAACCCTAAAATTTTAAATTATTTAAAGATTTTTTTAACCTAATAGAATTTTTCCATGACCCTTTTTTCCCCCCAGTAATCATAGTTTATTGTCACTGAGTTGGAAATGGATTTGACTTGAGTAATTGTGTTAATAACATTTTCTCTGGAATACTAAATATTCTAGAAGAACAAGGTCCTGAGCTAAAAATTCTCATATATGCATTAAATGGGAAGAGATTGGGTCATACTGTTGTTTTAGTGTTACAGACATGTTGTTTATAAGAACAAACAATGGAGGAAGTCTCATTTTTCTTCAGATATTGAGGTTTTCTTAAATATTTTATGGCTATTAAACAAAAATGTATATGATAATTTTATACAAAAACTGTGAATGATTAAGAAGAGTTATTAAGTAAAGTTTGTTTCATATTATTGTTAATAAGCCCTAAATATTTTTACATGTTGTATCATCTATATATTGAATATCATTTATTCTTGATTTAAATGTTTGTACCTTTAACAGTTGATATTTAGATGGCTAATATGGATCATTGATAAGATCCGTAATTCTACAAATTATGAATGTCTTTACTATTAGTGCTAAAGATTTCAGGGTAGGTGCCTTGTCTGCCCTGACTCTTAAGGACCACAGAGAGTTTGGGACTGAGAAGTGCTTGTTTGTATTAGAAGTCTATGAAGCACATTTTTTCCTAGGCCTCTTCTTCCAGGTTCTACTTTGCCCTTTTCCTTCTTGACGTCCATCTGTCTGACTACGGCCAAACTACATTGTCATGACCATCTTGATTCCTAATTGGGTCTTCAGTTAGTAGTTTTACTTCTCTGTTTCTGACTCTGAGTTGTTACCAAGTTACCCACTCATCACTGTTCAAAAAGAAAAAGCTTCAGCTCCTCTCTTTAGCAAATTTCTTCTTTAAGCTATTGGCCATAAATCTGTTTTCTTCTTTGGATAATAAAAGACATAAAATTCACTTGTATCCCTGAAGTTCACATCAATGATTTGCCAGTCCAGCTGAAAACGACTCTCTGGTTCACCATGATAAATCCATTAAGCAGGCATATTTCAGGTCACAAGTTTCTGATAAAGTGAGTTCACAATGAAAATATAATTAGATCTGAATTGTTCAGATTCCTGAGCCGTCCATAAATATAAAGTGGCTGCTTTCCCAGCTCCCAGTCTTCTACCTTTCTATATTGGAATTGACAGCTGCTATACAATCCACAAATGAAATAACCAGGTTTTGGTAACACCTATTCTTTTGAACTTTGTTCTAAAAAAGACGGCATTAAGCATTATCATTGGCTTGGCACTTAAAAAAGCTAAGTTGATTCTTTCTTCCAGGTTACTCTGCATCATCTTATCTCAGCCTTGACTTAGGGTTTACTAAAGGGATCACACTACAAGGTTCCTCTCCCCTTACATTTTATTTTAGAAATCATGGTTGTTAGTGGTGTCGTCAGCACACCTATGTCATGATTTCTTTCCATCTTAGGGACTTACTGCAGATTCTACTGGGTTTTAGTCTGTTGTCACTATCAAGCCATTAGTTTTATTTTCCATCTAACTTAGCTGCCTACCACTTCGCTGCATTCTTCATGTTAAGGTCATTTTAGAATCATTTATTGTATGTATGGTTGTGCTCATGCCAAGATAGAAGCTCATCCAATGGCAGAAAGGGGAATGCAATACATGACTGAAACTTAGAGGATAATGAAGCTGCTATTATTTGATCTTGTTCATTCAGGCTTAGAGACCAAATAGGTAGGTTGTGCCCAGTTGGTAGAAAATGCAAAAGTAAGAAATTATCAGAGGAAAATCTCACATCAAAAAGGTCCAGCATGACCATAACAAGCAAATCACGGAGGCTGGATTTGGAGGGTAGACTTTTGTATTTGGATTGAGCAATGGCAACTTTGCAGGAGAAACTATTCTCTCAGAATAAAGTGTCAAGATAGAATCATAGGCATGAAATAAAGTGTCATGTGGAAATTGATTGAAAAAACTCACCACAGTTGTTTTCTTCCATGTTTGCCCCATCAAGAAGTGGAGTCTATCTCTCTATCTCTTGAAGCTAGTCTAGCTTTGTGGTTTGGAACTTACTTTGGCCAACAGAATATGGCTGAAGTGACTGATGGAGCTGTTTTAAACCGAAGTATCAAAAGACCTTCCAAGTTTCCTCTAAATTTCTTGGATCCCTGCATGCTCAGCTACATAAGTACACTGGAGAGTGAAAGGCCATATGGAACAAGGGCAGCTGTGCCTGCTGAAATCATCATAGACCAGCTAGTTTTTAGCTGACCTGTAAGCTGATAACCTGCCCATTGGTGTAAATCTAATGAAAACTAGATGAAGCACCTATTCCAAATTACCAACTTACAAAATCATATGCTTAAAAAATGTTGCCTTTTCATATACTTAACAAATGTCCAGTAAACCACTAAATATGAAGATGATTTGATACACATAAATAGCCAACCACTATGACTCCATTTACTGAAATGGGTTATACAGAGTTTGGATTTCATGTTATAAGACAAGATGCATTCAGCCTCAATATAAGACTAAATTAATATTGATCAACAAAGATACTATTCCAGAAGTCCATTTCTTTTTGCATAACATGGGACTTATTATAATTTTGGTATGGGCTTTAGAGCCATAACTCTAGATTCTAACGTGTAGAAGAAAAAGAGGTTATTACTGGAAGAAATATTTTGAAAAAATCAAGTCAATTAAACTACTTTCATTTATTAAACACTATGTATTAAAAAGGGAAGACAGCCCAAAAGAAGTGAAATAGAAAATTTTCTCCAAAATTGTTAAAATTAACTAAGGATTTTGCTAATTAAAAATTCTTAGAAAACAAAAGATAGCAAGTTTTAACAATGATGTGGAGAAATTGGGATGCTTTCATAGTGTTGGGAATGTAAAATAGTGCAACCATTATAGAAGACTGTATGGGGAGTCCTCAAAAAATTAAAAATAGAATTGTCATATGATCTAGCAATCCCACTTCTTGGATTATATCCAAAAGATCTGATACCAGGATCTTAAAGAGATATCTGCCCTACCAGTTCATTGCAGTATTATTCATAATAGCCAACATATGGAAACAACCTAAGTGTCTAGTGGCAGAGGAATGGATAAAGAAAATGTGACCTATATATATTGTGGAATATTATTTAGCCTTTAAAAAAGAAGGAAATATTGCCATATGCAATGACATGGATGAACTAGGAGGACATGCTGAATGAAATAAAGCCAGTTACAGAAAGAAAGGATAGCATGATTCCACTTATACTAGGTTTCTAAAATAGTCAAGCTGATAGAAACAGAATGGGATTGTGGTTGTCAGAGATTGAGGAGAAGGGGAAATGGGGAGTTACTATTCAATGGCTGTATAGTTTTATTTATGCAAGAAGAGTAAGTTCTAGAGATCTGCTGTACAATATTATGCCTACAGTTAACAGTACTGCATTGTGCACTTAAAAATTTGTCAAGAGGATAAAGTTATATATTAAGGGTTCTAACCACAATAAAAAAAATTCAAAGGAATATAATACAAACTATAGTATAATTTTCAGTTGAAATTTTTCCAGATAAATTTAGATAGATGAGATTTAACAGAACTATTTAATCGTTAAATTTCAGAAGAGAAAAGATAGATTATGTAGTGCAGTTTTGTCATTTTTGTAGTTGCTAAAAAGGGTCTTGGATAGGTCCTATAAATAGTAAGCAGCAGAAATTACTGCACAACATTCATTCATTTCTTCTCATCTGGTGCTTTGCCTATTTAATGAGTTATTTCAAAAGTTATACTAGTAGGAAAAAAAAACAAAAACAAAACAAAAAAAAGTTATACTAGTAGAAAATATCTATCTTCAGGGCCAATGTAAAAACAGATACAGCTTTAATTTTATAAAAATTGTCTACCTTGAAAATTTTTGCATTTTTCCTTAAGCACCATTATTATTGGTATTCTGATGGCATATTCCATTGCTAAGACATTTTTTCCCCTACAATAAATTTAAGAGCCTGAGGATGTATTGCCTACTAATTGGTAAGAAAGCCACATTTAGATTAATCTTGGAAAGAAAGAACTAGGTAAAAATGTCATCAAACTTTTTATTTTCAACCTAAAGATGAGAAAGTTGATGGAGAAATTTAATAATGTTCTTACAAATCATAAAGAATTTCTACATTAGCACTGGTGATCAAATTTTGCTCATTTTTTGGTGGACATTAGCACAGTATTAGGCACAAAGAGCCTAAGAAAGGAAAATAAGTATGAGACTTGAGACTTATTTACTGTCTTCTGGTATTTTGTAAGTCAGTTACTGGCAGCATGAAGACAAACACAGGAAAACGTATGCTGCTGTCATCAGCAGTTCAGACTGATACAACAGAATACCATAGACAGCAAACATTTATTTCTTACTGTTTCAGACTCTAAGATGTCAGAGATCAGAGTGCCAGCAGATATGATATCTGGTGAAGGCTTGCCTCCTGGTTTGCAGATGGCTGTCTCTTCCTTGTGTCCTCATGATGAAGAGCAGAGAGAAGGGAAGCAAGCTCTCTTACCATCTTTTTAGGGCAAATCCCATCCATGAAGATTCCACTCTCATTACCTAATCATCTCCCAAAGACCCCACCTCCCAACTAAGGGAGGAGGGTTAGGATCTCAGCATGTGAATTTTGAGGATTCAAACATTCATTCCATAGCAGCTACTATATACAACTTTATGTATGGAACATTTATAGAGACAAAACAGTGCCCCAAGATAACATGGGATTGATATAACCTAGAGTGGCTTGTGAAATCTTTTTTTTTTTTTTTTAAGATTTTTAATTTATTTATTCATGAGAGACACACAGAGCAGAGACATAGGCAGAGGGAGAAGCAGGCTTCCCTCAGGGAGCCTGATGTGAGACTTGATCCCAGGACCTCAGAATCACAACCTAAGCCAAAGGCAGACACTTCACCACTGAGCCACCCAGGTGCCTGGAAAATCCCGTTTAAAAATGTGAGATTTGAGCTTGAAGGAAGGATGGAGAGGAATACTAATTAAGGAATAAAGACCAGAATGCAATTCCAGGAGAAGGGAAAAATAAATACAAAAGTTTGGTCTGTCCCTGCTGAATATTCAGTGAGGTAATATGGAGATCTGTGTGATTAGAGCAGTATAAGGAGAAATAAAGTCAAATTAGCTAGAATAGACAAGATTAATGGGACTATTTCTATGCTAGCATGAAGAAATTAGAATATTATTCTGTAAGCAAACATGATCCAACCAAATGGGCACTATAAACCAAATTAATCTCGTCATTGGCAGACTACTATCTTCTCATCACCTCTGACATACCCCAAGCTTCACTGATATTTTAGTCTCTAACCGTGAAAGACTATGGCATATGATTTTTTCACTCTCATCAAACCTATTCAGTCTAAATATATTAACTCAGTAGGAGGGTCACAGCTCCGAGGATAATTGGCTGAACCATTTCCCATAGTGGACCATGATACTTGCCGAGAAAGAGAGAACCCCTTATTTCTAAAAGGCCCCTGCTGGAATTCCCTTAATTTGGATAAGCTCTTAGCTTTGTCAGCCTAGGAAATCAGGAAACTCACTTTAGACTTTCCAGTATTTCATTGGCACTTCATATATTTCATTGACCTGTCAGTTCTTACTTCTTTAAACTCTAGTTTTGCTCTAAACTGTATCATTGCAGGACACTTGACTGGCTCAGTCCATTAAGCATCTACTTTAGGCTTGGGTCAGGATCCCAGAGTCCCAGGATCAAGCTAGCCCTGCAGAGGGATTCTGCTCCTCCCTATGACTCTTTGCCCCCCTTTCATGCTCACTCTCTCTCTCTCTTTCTCAAATAAAAAACACACACACAAACCCCCCCAAAAAACTGTAGCATTGTATTTGGTACAAAGGAGATAGTTACTAACCTCCCCCTATCTCACTATCTCTCCCTCAAATAAAACACACACAAAAAACTCCCAAAAAACTGTAGCATTGTATTTGGTACAAAGGGGATACTAACTGTTAATCAATGAATAAACACATGGACTCTTTTGATGGTGCTTTACTAAGAGTAGCTGATAGTAGTAGTAGCTGTGGTCTAATGTTATATATTTATCTAAGTAAAGTCCTATTATTAGAGAAGTACTGATGAAATTATCTGGTTTATCATGGATGCTTATTTCCTGACCTTCTTTGTCTTAGCTCTTTAAAAACACTCTGCATTAATTCATAAAGCTATAGAAACAACCTATGAGATAAAAATGCAGGTTTTATTGTAAAGACAAAGAAGCCAGTGTTTTTGTTGATCACTGGCTTTCCTCAGTCTCTTCACTGTGCTCTGCATTTCTTATTGCTCTCTCTAGACTCATGATTCAAATGTTCTACGTGATTTAGGCTACCCAGTGACTCTGAGTTTCTGAGACTGCTTAGGGGAAGCTGAGCCATCTTGTCATGTATTAACATTGTATCTCACAAACCATAAGTGCCAGCCTATAAATAACAACACCAAACTAGGTTCACTGGGCACTTGGTAGTTAATACTCACTCTTAATCTCAGAAAAATAGCCAAATTATACAAAGAAAGCCTTCCCTGATACTGCTGTGTGGCTACTGCAGTCGTATATAATTATCACACTACCTGTCTGGTGTCAGACTTTTTAGAAGCCACATTATAAGTATTATCTGATAATGAGGGCAGTATAGTGTCACAGTTAAAAATGGTAGTTCAAGAGTTAGGATCCCAGATGTCATTAAAACTGGACTTCAAAATATATTAGTTATGTGACCTTGAGTAGGTTGTTCAAATTTTCAGTTTTTTCATATCTATCACAGGTACAATAATAATTGTTGTAAAGACTAAATGAAGTGTTTGGTACATATTAAGTATTCAGTAAATTCCAGCTAGTACTGTTTTTATAATCTAATCTTCAAATAGAATTATATAACTTAGAAGTCAAAGAAGACTAGGTTGGAATCCTGCTGCTACTTTTGAACCTTATGATCATTTTTGCATTGATGGCAAAGGCAAAGGTGAGCACAGGGCGATTTGTATAATATTACCAACTCTCTTTAGAGAAACATATTACATGGAGTTACCAGTGTGAATATTTTAGCTAGGCTGCCCAATATATGAGTGGTAGATATTTACATTTAGCATCTATTCATTTTGGTTGGTCATTGCCCTTATTGTACTGATTATTTAATAGAATGTTACACCAAGACATAAAGTATCAAATTATTTGTTATTGTAGCTGTTTTTATATGGATATAAACAGAGATATTCAAGAAACTTCAGAGGAAGAATAAAGTTACTGTGAGGGTACCTATACATGAAGTTTCAGAAACTGGCAATTCTGTGAATCAGCTATTCTCATTTTTTTCTTGGACCATATGTGGATCCTTTCCATGGAGTTCTTCCATCTTGTTTACACACTACCTATGTGTCACAGCTTCCTTAGAGTTTTTCTTTCGTGTGTGTGTGTGTGTGTGTGTGTGTGTGTGTGAGTGTGTGTGATAGAGAAAGAGAGAGAGAGTTTTGGGGGGCATTTTCTGCTCTATCTTCTCATTTTATGCCTTTCTGTTACTATTAATTGTTCCTATTTCTTTGTGTGTCCTAGTTCAAATCCCTGAGGAGATAGATGATCAGATTACCCACCTCATTTCTTCTAGATGCTGACTGATCTACAGAAAGCTCATCTTTTGCTAACTACGCACCTCAATTCTGTAGTTGAGGCACGGAGTGGACTGTGTCACAAGCTATAAAACATGGCTCAGATATGATGAGGGTAGGCATGTGCAGTTCCCCTTAAAATTTGTGTGACTGGAACAAGCATGATGACCCCTGTCGATTGGTGATAATGCCCATAGATGCCGTAACTTACTTTTGTTTGACATTTCAGTAGTTTACTTATTGCAGCAGTTCTGAAGACCATGGTTTCTGATTCGTGTTGCAGCAAGGATATTAGAACCTAAAATAAGTTAAATCATGTACAACATAAATGATCCAGTGAGAGGAAACATCTAAGGAGGATTTGGGCCACTTCTTTTAAAACACTGTTATGTGTAATTAAATGAAACAGTCTAAGAATGAGCCTTTTAAGCTACAGTGGTGCAGTGACTGTACTGTTTACGGTATGGTGAGTGAAATAGAATGAACATGCAAAAAATTATTAGGATGTGCCATTAGATACTACAGTTTTGACCTGTGTATGTTTATTTACTGATTATTAAAGGATATTTTCAACTGTCCAGAAAGATTTAGCTATAGGTTTTCAGCATCTCTGAAAGATTATTGTTCTTCAATCATAGAAAAGTAACACTGCTATAGTCATATGCTAATGCAGCACAGGATAGTTAAATACTTAGAAGTATTTAATAATGAATACTAATAAAATAAATATTGTTTAAACCATGGAAGAATGAGAATCAATTATTTCATTCCTGTATAGTTCCTTGGGCAAGGCATTTGAGTTTGTTAAGAAATTTACCTCAATCTTTTTTAGCTTTAAATAATCTTTAGTCACCAAAGTGGATTTTGGAGAACCATCACAATACCAGACTTCCCTGTTTGACTTTCTAATATTCAACAAAGCACCAAGCAAGCTCCATGTTTTTAAGTTAATAAATGAATATTTATTTATTTATTTATTTATTTATTTATTTATTTTTATTTATGATAGTCATACAGAGAGAAAGAGAGAGGCAGAGACACAGGCAGAGGGAGAAGCAGGCTCCATGCACCGGGAGCCCGATGTGGGATTCGATCCCGGGTCTCCAGGATCGCGCCCTGGGCCAAAGGCAGGCGCCAAACCGCTGCGCCACCCAGGGATCCCTAATAAATGAATAAATAGCTCCATAAGGCAGATGGAAGGAAATAATAGGTTCTGTTCATTGTGTCAATTTATATAGGTCTTGGCCACCACTGATCTTGTTATAAAGATTTTTTTTGCCTTTTTAGAATTTGATTTTCCCTTATTCTAACTACAATAGTAATTACTTCATAACATCAGTATTTAAGATGAGCTTCTGTGGTGTCAAAGACCGACTTAGGCTGTGTCGGACAGCCTTGGAAAAACAGCAGACTATGAGTAGACTTGCTTTACCCACTGGAGAATAGCTGATTGTAGGTGACACTTGGTTGGTTAGTAGTTTTTGTGCTTCACACACTGACCTACAAAAATAGGGGTTTTCTTACACATATTAATTTTGAGAAAAATTGAAACTAAAAAACAAAACCAAAAGTCTCAAGCTAGTCTTGTTTTTGCATCTTAAAAACAAAGTTTTAGATACTTTTCTTATTTCATCATAAATGACTTGGGTTATTTAATATGCACTTGGCATTTTGCCAATTTAACTTCTTAAAATATTATTTTAATACTGTTTGTGTTACTTAAACAAAAAATAATATGTAAATCATTCTTAACCTTGTAATCTACTCATTGAAATATGAGATATTTAGGTGTTTTCAAATGTTTTAAGCAAAGAAAACATCTGGATTGTGCCAGGAGGATCACATGAAATTGCTGTGTGTAATAGTAGCAGGGCATAGCACGGATAGGTTTCAGCAGAGTTAAGAAGAGTAGAAGCATAAAATACGACTAAGAAACTTTTCCAGACATGATTTATTTGAGGTTTGAAACAGAGTGAAGACCTATGAATGGGGGAAAAAAAATGTGGTTTCTAAGTCTCTGTGCAGAAAATTTAGCATTATTTGCTGATGGATAGAGTGACCAAAGGACATATAAAGATTGCAGGTACTTCCAAGATACCAGGTTAAGAGAATCTCAAGCAATACCCATTAAGCATTTAGGGTAAATGTGTCATGTGTGTGTCTGTGCATGTTTGTCTGTGTGTATGTTTTATAAGATACGATAACTGATGAAAAGTATCACTATAGGTAAATGCTTAGTTCTGCCTTATCTGGACTCTGGTGTCTGGCAATCAAAAAGAGAAGGTTATGACCTGAGCTTGACTTTGAAGAAAATAGGATGTGCATACTTTGGGAAATGCTCCATAAGGCACCCCCCAATGAGTCACTCCTGTGTGATCCTATCCCTTGAGTGTGAGCAGACCTGTGACTCACTTGCTTCTAACACACACATACAAATATATTTCTCCACTGAGCAGAATGGAGTGAGATGTGAGGTGAGCATCCTCCCTTGCTGGATCTGAAGAAGTGGGCTATCATGTTGTCAGAGGAACTGTCACTGCCCCCTTGGAACTGAGAGTGGCGCCCAGCACATGGGCAGCAAGGATATGGCCACCTCGGCTCCACAGTTGCAAGGAACTGAATCCCACCACCAACAACATGAGCTTGGAAGAGGATCCAGAAAGGAGTACAGCCTAGCTGACACTGTTGTTGCCTTTTGAAACCCTGAGCAGAAATTGCAGCTCAGCTGTGTTTGGACTTCTAGCCCATGGAAACTGAGATAATGTGTTGCTTTAAACCACTAAATCTGTGAAAATCTGTAAAGTAGCCATAGAAACTAATACAGATGGATAAGAAAAAAAGGTGAATATATTCTAGATGTGTAGAGCCACATGCACTAAGATGCAGAGATCAAAATGAGGTTGATATATTATTTTATTTACTCATACATTGAACAAGTATTTCCTCAGTGCTGAATATGTGCTAGAGCCCTATCAGGGAATAAATAGGGAAACTGAAGTTCAGAGAGTTTCAGTGACTTGCCCAGGGCTACAAGGAGAGAAGTATAAGAATATAAGAATACTATTGGGAAAATAGTATTCATGTAGCGTGTTCATGTAGCATCACGACTAGTAGGGTCTTGAGCCCTTACTTTCCATCTCTGGGTATGCCTTGTTTTATTTCCTTTACGCTATAATTGAAATTTTGTATACAGGCTGCCTGAAAGCACTTGTTTTTCCCTAGTGTCTAGGGAAGCATTAGAATAATTAAAGAATAAATAACTGGGATTATCTCTGTGAAATATTTGGAGTTTTCTAAAACAAAAATACACTGTCTCTCTACTAAGTTTCCTAGAGGATAGAATAGAATATTGAAAATTGAGAAAATAAATAGATCCTGAAGAACAGTAGGAATAGGAGCTAAATCATTGTTTTGATCTTATAACTAAAAAGCTTAAATCCATAAAATATTAAGAACTTTGAACTTTGACTGAATTTGAAGCTGTTAAATTGTTTGCCTTTCTGGGAATTCTTAGAAACCTCTCTAAACTAGAGCTGTTGCTTCTTCAGCTTTGTTGACTTGTAATTTAAAAAAAAAAATGTTTTTGGCCTATTGTGCAAGAACAGGAAAAGTCCTTTGTGCAATTCAATATTTTGAACAAATGAAGAAATATTTGTAAGTAAAATAAAATCTGGGGGACCCAGATACCTTCTTAAGTGCTTGCTGAAAGAGTAAATTTATCAATGCAGAGTTACCTAAGTAATAGGCATAAAAAAAAAAGATGTTTTAAAATAGGTAGTTGACTTGAATTTTTGTCATTTTAATAGCATTTTTTTCTGAATAATAAAAGTAGTCACATCAGATGCTGAGTTAGAAATAAAATGAAGTGAATTAAATTATCCATACTTGGGATGCCTGGCGGGCTCAGTTGGTTAAACATCCTACTCTTGGTTTTGGCTCAGGTCATGATCTCAGGGTCATGAGATGGAGCCCTACATGGGCTCCATGCTGGGCTTGGAATCTGCTGGGTATTATCTCCCTCTGCTCTTCCCCCTACTCAGTGCTCTCTCAAATAAATAAATAAAATTGTAAAAAGAAATTGTCCATAGCTGTTGTTCATATCTTGGTAAAGGTGAATTTAGAAAAAAAATCTGCCTCTTGTGTGTGCAAAGCCCTAGTTTCTCACAAATCCCTCCCTCCCTAACATCCTTGCTTCTTTCTCAAAATATTGTCTTGGTATAAATGAATGGGGCAGATTATGTATCCTTATTTAAAATGTTTATTATTATAACCAGATTGTCCTACAGCAAGTTGCACTAGCAAATATTCAACCTAACAGTTTAGATATTTAGATATTTTTAGATAGCACTGAGTACATCAGTTTTTATATTTGTAAATAATTAACCAATTCATCTTTAATTTTAATAGTGCTATTTGCCATGTAGGAGTTTAATCCCTTTTCCTAAAAAATTCTTTTTTTTAATTAAATTGAATTTTAATATTATTTAATTTTATTTGATTCTCTTATCACTTCTGGCTTTTATTTCATTCTTGAAGAAGTATGCTTTCTCCAAATAATATATATTTTTTCTTTCAGTATTTTATTTTATTTATTTATATATTTATTTTGAGAGAGAGAAAGTGCACCTGCTGGTGCGCATGATCCCTGGGGGAAGGGCAGAAGGAGAGGGAGAAAGAGAATCTTTTTAAAAAATATTTATTTATTTTTTTATTTTAGAGAGAGTGAGAGTGAGGGGCAGAAGGAGAGGGAGAGAGAAACTCAAGCTGACTCTCCACTGAGCATGAATCCCAAGGCAGGGCTCAATCTCATGACCCAAGATCACGACCTGAGCCAAAACCAGAGTGGATGCTTAACTGACTGAGCCACCAGACTTCCCATATTTCAGTATTTTAAATTTTATTTTCCATCATAAATTCATCTGGAATTATATATGTGGAGGAGGGGGATGCAAGGTAGTCATCTAACATTTTTTCCCCACAAGATGACAATCTACTATAGATAATAACTCATACTACTGGATAGTCCATCTTCCACCTACTGATTCAGAATCACATATTTTCATTTAAGAATGTGTATGTATGTGGAAATTCATATATATGTATGTCTATTCCAGACTCTTCTCTGTTATCCTGATGTCTCATTTCCACTTCAGCACTGTACTGATGTTGTTGCAACTTTAGGATACATTTGCGAATGCGATAGGACAAAATCTCAGGCATTATTCTCTCACTTCAAAAGTATTATAACTAACTTCCTCCATTTATCTTTCCTTCCTGTTTCTGTTGTTCTATGTACCCCAGACCTCTTGGAGAAATCCATGTTTTCTATCTTGATAATCTGATTCTAAACTCAATATATTTGGAGATGTTTTGTAAGGTCTAGGAAACATGCAAATGTAAACAATGCACAGCTTATGAGTAGTAACATTTCTCAGATAATTCTTTTTTAATTCAGCTATAGAGAGAAAAATGCAACTTTCATGTTGTCTGTAACTATATTTGCCTCCTCCAACTTGATCTGAAAGTTATTAATAAAAATTTATTCAATATGTAAACCAAGGCATTTTGAAATTGTTTAGATTATTTAAACATAATCCCCTACTCTGTCTCAAAGACTGTTCTACTTCAAATATCCCTAGTTCTTTCCTAAAGATGATGTTTGGGTACAGGCGAGGGATTGCTTTTGTTTCGTCTTGCCACTCGTCTCTTGCCCTGGCTTCCAGAGTGATGTTCTTTGTCCATCCTGGAGCTGTCAGTCCTGTTGGCTTTTAGGTCTATAGTCAACATCTTTTCTCTGGTTGTAGATAGGGCCCTGTGATACTTTCTGGCTACCTCAGCAACATGTGAGCTCTTGCTGGTGCTTACCCATGCCCTGATTGTCTGACTGTGAATCCCGCTTGGTCTCTAGCCTTGGGAGCAGAACCCCTAATGTGAACTCATCTGCTCAGCATCCCAGCCACATGTTCAACTGCTCCACATATACCTTAGCCATATCAGATCGAAGGGCCACCCAAGAATAGTTTCTCTGCTTTTATGTGCCTGTCCTCCACATGGTTGTGAGAGCAGCCTACAAATCAGTTTCCTTCCATATTAATAGGTGGGTGAAAAACCAGAATCCCCATCACCCATAATTTCTTAAACTATTGAATGTGCTTCCCCAACTGGGACACCTGTATCTCCCCCTTTATGAACTCCTCTGCCCTGACTTTCTCTCCTTTTCATCATCTAAGTGGACAGGAGAAATTGTTTTCCTTGTATTTCCTTTCCATCTTCTTGATTCCATCTGTCTGACTCCACCTGACTTTAATGTGAAATAGAAGTATCTCCTTGAATGTTATTCAGATTGTATTCTATATAATGGCATCCTCTGGAGAAAATCTTTGAATATAGTGAGGATAGTACCTTCTTGATCTCTACACAATGGAGGGATTTTTGCAGTGAGTCCAACAAGGTCAGTCATGTGAAGTGAAAACAAGAGAGACAATAATTCAGCAAATCTCTTATGAAGACAGTAACATGTTTTTCAAGGCTGTTATCCTTCTGAATTTTGACTGTCAGTGATAGTGTTTCCTTTTGGCATTTTTTCTGTAGTAAATTGTGTCAGGCAGACTACTTAGAAAAGACTGGCAATAAGATGAAAACCAGGGCATGTGGGTGGCTCAATCTAAGTGGCGGTCTCTGGCTCAGGTCCTGACCTCAGAGTCCTGAGATCTAGCCCCACATGGGGCTTCCTATTCACCGAGACTGCTTCTCCTTCTCCTCCCCACCTATGTTCTCTCTGTCTCTCTGTCTCTCTCTCAGATAGATAGATAAATGAATAAATAAAATCTTTTTTAAAAAGATTAAAACCGGGTATGATAAAAAGTGTAAGAGAAATTAAAACAATTTTTAAACATCACCCTCATTAATCATACAGAATATGTAAGACAGTATCAGTATGAGAAGGAAAATATTGATCTCAAAGTCATTGTCACCCCAAGCCTCAGGTTTTATATATAGAAGAGAGTATAACATTACCTTTTCTAACTGTTCATTAGATTTTGAGATGAGCCTGCAAAGCACCATGTAAACTATAAAAAGCCTGTAATCGTATTTCTCATCATCTCCCCCTCCCTTTTGCATTTCATCTCAGAGACTGTTTTTTAAACTCAAATTAAAGGCAACAACAGTTCAATTAAAATCAATTCATATTTGTGCAGCCTCTAGAAGTTACAGTGTAGCAGGAGAAAAAGATAAATTAACAGTTTTTGGAAAGTTAACAGACATGCTTATATTTTAGCTTAGTTACATTCACAAGACTTATCTCCATTTTACAGATGAGGAAACTGAGGTTCAGGGGAGTCTGGAAGTCGTTCCAGATCACGAACTAGCAAGCAACAAAGAGCTGAAATCCAGCCATGACAAGCTACAAAGGTATTCATTCCTCTTTCCAAGGCACTTTTTACTATCAAGAGAATATGTTTCAAAAAATTAAAAAAAGGTGACTTTGTGCTTGTTAAAGAGCTATGTGAGTAAGTCAGAGGTCTGTGTGGGATAAATGTCATGCTGCTCTGTGATTCGATGTCAGTAGGTTTTTGGCAATTTCAATTCCTTTGGGTTTTGCCCTTATAATTTCAAGGTGAGATGTAAGAGTAGGCCAGTAAGTAAGTCAGACCGTGTTTTACAAGAATAAGTATCTATCGTTCTTTTAGCCCTGTTTTACTGCTGCCAGATGCCCCATCTTATCTCTTTCCTCTCAAATATACACAATGCCAGTGTTTCAATTTAATCATGTCCATGTTCTCACTTTATTTTTCATTTAACCTTGGATTAGATCTAAGTTATTTCCAGAGAAAAGGTGGCCCACATTTTAGGAATACCTAGATAGATTTAGGAATGATATATGGTACACTCAACCATGTTTAATATTCAGCTTTACTTGCCAGTTAATTCCCCTGTCATTTCCAAACACTTTGGGTGACTGGGACTATGCAATTTGTGTGTTCGTTTCACATTTTATATTGATCCTTCTGACCTTCTGTATCATGCTTCATGTTTTTATTTCATCTTATCAGCCCCTGTCTTATCATCAGACGTTTCATTTTCCTCTATAACTAAGATTTACTGTGTCCACAGGTTCTCAAATTCTAGAGGCTATTTCATTTTAATTTTGTGTCATTTTTTGAAATTAGCTCCATAATATATATGTAGCTTCAACCTGCCTCAAATTGAAGTTTATTATTAATTTCCTCTTGAAATTGGGGCCAGCTTATCTGATACCAGGTAAATGGTTACTTGAACAGTAAATTGGAATGTCTTATTTGTGTCCTAAAAAGCAAAACCTTTGTTGTAAAAAAAAAAAAAAAAATTGCAGGTACCAAAGGTCATAATGGTATTAGCTGGTGTTGTCCTTATATGCAATAGATATTCTATATTTACCAGCATTAATTTTTAACAGGTTTTTTTTTGTTTGTTTTGTATTGTTTTCTGTTTTGTTTTTTTTTTTTAATTTTTATTCATTTATGATAGGCACAAAGTGAGAGAGAGAGGCAGAGACACAGGCAGAGGGAGAAGCAGGCTCCATGCACCAGGAGCCCGACGTGGGACTCAATCCCGGGTCTCCAGGATCGCGCCCTGGGCCAAAGGCAGGCGCCAAACTGCTGCGCCACCCAGGGATCCCTTCTGTTTTGTTTTTTAATAGATAAGCCTTCTCATTGACCTCTGAGCTACCCTAAACCAGATCATGGCTGTTCCAACATTTAGGAGTTGCTGAAATGAGACTACTTATAAATTTAATAGATATACTTATAGGTCTATTTTTAAAGTTCTGGTGTAAATAATTTCCAGTGAAGTTTCTGCATTTTAACTAGCTGAAGGAACCCTGAGAGTACCCTGCTTTAAAAACAATGGCAGACTTTAAAAATAGATAAGTCAGGAGGAGAGATAATCATGTTCAGAATGGACCTTTGTTCCTATAACCTCAAAGTCTCATTTCTAGGAATTTAACTGAAAGGAATAATCAGACATACACTTAAGGATTTATTAAGGATATTTCTGTGGTCTTTTTTTATAGTAGCAAAAGGGTGAAACACAAAATACCCAATAATAAGAAACTAATAAAATATGGATTTTCCATAATAAGCTCCACAGTCTTTAAAAATTATGAGTTTGATGACAAGTAGTGACATGGGAAAAGTTGCACAAAGTGAAGTTAAAAAATAAAAGAACAGTAACATATGAAAAACTATTAAAATTATCTACAGATAGGATACCAGTAAAAATACTATTTTTATACAGAGATAAAGAGATTAAAAGGTTCACCCTAAAATTATAGTAGTGCAGAGGACATGTTGGTAGAATTAGGGCAATTTTTATTGACTTTTTATAAAATTATGAGAAAAAGAATTTTTAAGTTTTTTTTTAACATGAGAAGCATACTATGCACTTTCCAAAAATAGGATGATTCTATCCTCCAGAATAGTCTTAATTCTTGGTTTAAAATTTTTTTTAAAAAGGCAGAAAACAAAGGCTAAGAGAACACCAAAAGGTTGTTATATTATACCATTCTTGTCTACCAAAATAATACTTGTTTCATCTTCTGTGAGATGCCCTTACCACACACACACACACACACACACACACACACACACACATTTTCTCTCTGTCTCACTCTTGTCTCACTCTCTCTCTCTCTCTCAGGTCTGAATCTCTCTTTGCCTAAGTTGAATCCTGTAGTGCTCACCACAAGAGTCATTTGGTGAAAGAAGGGAAAAATTTGAGATTTTAAAAAAATCATTATTTGGGCTCGAGGATAAGTAGTGATGGCATTCAACCATTAGTACATTTAAGATGGCTCCACTAAATGACGCCTGAGTGGCTCAGTAGTTGAATGTCTGCCTTTAGCTCAGGGTGTGGTCCTGGAGTCCCGGGATCAAATCTTGCATCACGCTCCCTGCATGGAACCTGCTTATCCCTCTGCCTGTGTCTCTGCCTCTGTCTCTCTCTGTGTCTCTCATGAATAAATAAATAAAATCTTTTAAAAAAATTTTTTAAAAAAGATGACTCCACTAGGCAGGTCCTCCCCTGTTCCTTGGTAGCATTAATAAACAGTGAAGTGGCATCATTTGTGAACTCAGAATTCTTCCAGAAACCTTGGATGATTTATTCTTAATTGAATTTGTTGTATATAGTGAAATTTATATATTTAGGAAAATATGCACCATTCCTGATGCAACTTCCTTGAGAAACTTTGTTAGTTGCCAGTGGTTAATATTGTTCAGATCCAGTCTTCCACCCCTTTGGAGCCCCCTAGTCCTTCCACTATGCCCACTGGTGCTCACTGTCCATTGTTGATAAACTTGCCTATTTAGTTAGTCACATTTACTCTTACTGAAATCTGATGTCCCTGGGTCTCCCTGCTTTTTCTGTATTCCTCTACAGTGGCCTTCATTTTTCAAAGAACAGGACCTAGGAGTGGGATGGATAGGCTCCTTTCCTCTAATTGCAGCTGGACCGTCTCAAAGCCACTGTTCCTTCTCCCTTTTTGTTTGTTTGGTTGGTTAAGGGCATGTAATCTGTCTACAGCACCTGCTTCACCTGCACAATGTTTCATCAAAGGCTTTAGCAATTGTCCCTCATACTTTTCTTCCCCTTCCCCTTTCCAGTACAGATTTCATGGCCCTCAGAATACACATTTGTTTGCACACACCTGCAATTCCCTTGAACCTTTCTTTCTCTATTGTATTCTCTTAGCAAGATGCCAACCCTCACTGCATCTAGATTTCTACTTATACTGCGAGTACATCTGAGGAGGGAACAACTTGGGTGACTGATACCATTTAAATTTCTATCCATAGACCTCAACTAGGTCCTTAGCTGTCTTGTCATATTTTTTTGGTGATCTGTTCTTTCAGAGGACACACTTATATTTTCTCTTTTTCCGACTCATTTTTATAGAGAAACGGCATTTTATTTCATCTTCTGTGTCACTGCCTCCTCTTCTTCCACACCGTCCCTTTACCAAATCTACCCCTGCACCTGCCTCCCCTCTCATTATAATGAATGGATTTCTCTATGCTCCAAGTACAGCCAACATTAATACATTGCCCCGGTCCACTGTGCTTGTTCACAGAAAGCTGCAGACTCTCATTCTCTACTCCTTTTTCACTGCCATCAACATGCAATCACAAAAAAAAAACAAACAAACAAACAAACAAAAAAAAAACTCTTATATTTAAAAATAAATCCCATTTAGACCCCACAACTTTTCCAACTATTATCCCATTTCCCTGTTTTGACTGATAAAAAAACAAAAAAAATCTTGAAAATATTGTCTGTACCTGCTGTCTCTACTCATTTCTCCCCTTCTTTATTTCTCAGTCTCCTCCAGAAATGTTTTGGGATTCCCCATGCTACTGAAACCACTTTTGACAAGGCTAACAAATTTCCTTATTGCTGCAATTACTTCATTTTTAATTTTAGTGCTACTCCATTTTGTAGAAGTTATATATTGCCAAATAGGATGTTTCATTTAAATTTTACCCAGATTAGGGATGCCTGGGTGGCTCAAGCAGTTGAGTGTCTGCCTTTGGTCCAGGGTGTGATCCTGGAGTCCTGGGATCGAGTCCCATCTCAGGCTCCCTGCATGAAGCCTTCTCTCTCTGCCTGTGTCTCTGCCTCTCTCTCTCTCTCTCTCTCTCTCTCTCATGAATAAATAAATGGAATCATTAAAAAAAAATTTTACTTTTACTGGTTATGCCATTTGACCTGATGAATGGACACATGGCCCAAGGCAAAGGCCAGAAGAGTTTTTTCATATCAGAATAAGCACAGGAAATTTAGTTCTGTTTTGCACAATGAGTTCTTAATATGGGAGCCTGTAGTTCTTGCCACATGGAGATCATGGGAACAGGAAGTCTGAGAGGCAAAATCCAAGAGTTAGCAAGAAGCAGTGAAAGAAGAGAGCAGTCAGGGGGCAGTGGGATGACAAAATAGAGACAGAAAAGTCTGATGGTGTTTTTTCTCTGAATCTAGTTTCCCTTTGTTCTTTCAGTAGTCTAGTACATTAACCAGTAAATACTCATTTTTATAAAAGCCAGTTCCAGTTGGGTTCATGTTTTTTGTACAAATAGAATACCCTGACTAATGCAAGCTTCTTTATAAGGACCTATATTATAACATTACAACTTTTTATAGTACAACATTAAATATGAAAATCATGATGTAACATCCTATATTGAACACTATTATAAGTGGCCTAGAAGAGACAATTAAAAATATATACTTATACATAAAAAGAAGGAAACATATCAAACAATGAAAGATAGCTATCTTTGTGTGGTGGGTTAAAGGGAATAATTTTTTTGAATTTATTTTTTATTTTCTGTCTTGTTTTATATATATATATGTATATGTATATATATGTTTTTTTAAAGATTTTATTTGTCTATTCATGAGAGACACAGAGAGAGAGAGGCAGAGACAGGCAGAGAGAGAAGCAGGCTCCATGCAGGGAGTCCGATGTGGGACTCGATCCAAGGACCCCAGAACCATGCCCTGAGCCAAAGACAGACACTTAATCACTGAGCCACCCAGGTCCCTTGTTTTATATTTTAAAGACTATTTTAAAATTGAAAAATGAAATCATTAGTAGAAAAAATATGAAACTTTTTAATTTATAGTGTTGATTTTAATAAAGAGATATCCTAAAGCAATGATACAGAAGAGAATTACCTGGAAGTCACAGATCCCTGGGCTCCATCCCTAGCCTGCTCTGTTATAGACCCTGGAAATGGGGCCCGAGGATTCACATTTCTTCCCAGTTTCTAGAATGAGAATATCTGGACCTAGAACAAAGATTGTATAAGGTGAAGGCTGGGAGTATCGAGGTGGACATTTGACAGACCTAGATTTGAACTTTGGTTCTGCCATTAGTAACTAACAGTAACTTTGAAGAAGTTATTTGTTCCCTCTAAGCCTTGACTTTTTTTATCTCTAAAATGAGGCTAATTATTTTGATTATGAGCATAGATAAAACAATGTTTATATGTCATGTAACACAATAATCACTATGTAAGCATTCAAAAAAATAAAGTATTATTTAAAAACAAAAATGAAGGCAGCCCGGGTGGCTCAGTGGTTTAGCGCTGCCTTCAGCCCAGGGCCTGATCCTGGAGACCTGGGATCGAGTCCCACGTCAGGCTCCCTGCATGGAGCCTGCTTCTCCCTCTACCTGTGTCTCTGCCTCTGTGTGTGTGTGTGTGTGTGTGTGTGAGGAATAAATAAATAAATAAATAAATAATCTTTAAAAATGAATAAATAATTTTAAAAAACAAAAAAATATATAAATAAAAATTTTAAACACAATAAAAAATAATAAGCCCCATTAGCACTATTATTATTATCCTCTTATTAGCCTAGCATGATGATAATGCAAGTCAATAGAAAAAAAATAATTCAATTACCTGAAGTCATTTTATATAAAATTTTCAGGTTCATTCTGGGTGAAAATATTCTGTCATCTATCTCCAGGGCAGACTCCCAAATGGCATCATTTTCTCTCAAAAATCACCTCCTCATTTAAAAAAAAATTAGTAGAAAGGGAATTGAATTTCAAGAGTCAGTGCTGATGTACTAGTCTCAGAAACAAAAGCAAACAAACAAAAATCACCTCTGGTGTTCTTTGAAAGTAAAAAAAAAAAAAAAGCAGGAGGACATTACTAAAGTTGAATTATTAGGGACATTTACTTGCATCCCAGAGCTACAAGGACATTTCTAGATGAAGCCAGGTAGTCCAATACACAATCTGAGTTCCAGCCAGCCCTTTAACTGGCAGGAAAATTAAAATAATAGGCAAACAAAGCCAAGTAAAGTCATCTTAAGGAAATCTAGGTTTTTGTATCCTGGAGATTTGACAGCTGACAAATCAAAATGCATTAATATCTGATATGAAAAAATTATTATTCATATTATAGCTATTTGAATATAGGATACTTGAATATATTTCTTTTTTTTAAGATTTTATTTTATTTTATTTTTTGACAGAGAAATAGCATGAGCAGAGGGGAGGGGCAAAAGGAGAGGGAGAAGCAGAATCCCCATCCCCACTGATCAGGGAGCTGATGCAAGGCTCAATCCCAGGACCCTGAGATCATGACCTGAGTCTGAAGGCAGACACTTAACCGACTAAGCCACCCAGGCACCCTTTTGTTTCTTTTTTTTTAAAAACCCATACATTATTTGCTGTTCATCTCCTACTCTATGATTATTCCCTCTGGAAAAAATAACACAATTTTCAAAATTATTTTAAATATACTTTTAAATGGAGAAATGAGTTGCATGCTAATATATTTCTGACTGTTATTTCAAAGATAGATTTTTGGGAGATTAAATTGGAGTCAGGGATATTAATTAGGAGTCTATTACAGTATTTTTGCTGGACTAGTCTTTGTATGGGTGTGTTTGTAAATTTTCCTTTACTGAAACTATTTTATACAAGCCAAGTAAAATACATGGAGAGCAGAGGGCATCATGTAATTAAATGATTTATTTATGTTAATTAGCCATTCTTAGTTCATAAGGGCAGAGATAAGGGATATGTGTCAGTTTCATTGGTTTGTTGCTTTGTTTTTTCCTACTGCTCTGCTTTCCGCCACTAAAGAAGTGCCTGGCTTAGAGTGGTATTCAGTAGATGTGTTGGGCATTTTACGTAGGGATATCAATAAGATAATGTATACAGTGACAGACTGAGGATACCTCTGTTTTGTTTTGTTTTAATTTTTATTTATTTATGATAGTCACAGAGAGAGAGAGAGAGAGAGAGAGGCAGAGACATAGGCAGAGGGAGAAGCAGGCTCCATGCACCAGGAGCCTGACATGGGATTCGATCCCGGGTCTCCAGGATCGTGCCCTGGGCCAAAGGCAGGTGCTAAACCGCTGCGCCACCCAGGGATCCCCCTCTGTTTTTTTTTTTTTTTTATCTGAAACGACTCTGAAAACAAAAGAGACTAAAAAAGAACAAACTAACAGATACCTGAACATTTCAAATCACAAAATCATAGGTGATTAGAAAGAAGTGCCATGGGAAGAAAGGATCTGGTGAGATGCCAAAAAGCACTGAAGAAAACCACTCTTTAAAAAAAATCATTAATTTATTTGAGAGAGAGAGAGCAGAACGAGGGGTAGGGTCAAGAGAGAGAGAAGCAAACTCCCCACTGATCAGGGAGCTCTACTGATAAAGTGGGGCTCAATCTCAGGACCCTGGGATCATGACCTGAACAAAAGGCAGATGCTTAACCAGTTGAGCCACCCAGGTACCTCTTGAAGAAAATCACTCTAGCAGCAGAATGCTGCAAAAATTAAGAAGATATCAAATTCCCAAAGCTTGTGCAGACCAAGGGGCCTGAGCAGCAGTAGTTTGTAACAAAAGATCAAAATGCACAGTCTGCTACAAAGGCTCATCTAATTAAAAGTAAATAATATTGCAAAAGGAACCAGCATATTTATGTAAAGGTAAAGGACAGAGGTTGGGGGGGCGAGGAGGGGGGAGGTAGTTGGTGGAGAGAAAAGGAGAAATGGATTCAGAAAACCAAAGGCAAAGAGGGAACATACTTCAGAAAAATGTTGCTATGGGGTAGGTAAATATTGCAAGCAAACTTATTGCCATGGACATAAATAATTTAAAGAAAATCCTAAACTTAAAAAAAATGATGCATAGATATGATATCTAGTAAGAAATTATAATTATCTTCAACAGAAATAGGGGGAACTAAGTTGACAGAGCTCAGGAAATAAGTGAACAATAAAATTATCACATAAATGAAGACACTATCTGAAAGCAAAACAACATCAAGCGAACAAAACCTTGGGGACTATTTAAAACACAATAAAAATATAGAAGAGAAGACAGATTGAATAAAGTAAACACATAGACTAGAAACTGATAATGGATTTAATAGAGTTACTGAAAACAAGTAAAGGAATATCAATTTACGTTCAGCATCCTTGAATAAAATAACCTCCCACCAACCACCAACATGGAAACTGAAAACATTCTAAAATACCATTTAAGAATACATTCTAGAAATTAAAATGTGAAAGCATATCAGGACTAAAGAAAAATCAGTAAGGTAGGTTGAAAATCAAAACACAACCTAGTAAAATTATGTTTTAAAAGTAAGTATATAATTCTTTGAGCATTCCAGCCAGAGGTCAGATAACTTACAAGGGGAAATACCAGGCTATCCTTAAAAATTCCCAACAGTATATATGTCATTAGAAAACAGTGCTGGGATAAACGTACAATCATCCAGAAAATAAAATGTTAGCAAAATGTTTTATCTAGACAGGTTGTTGAAGTAGAAAGAGAAGAGTAAGGGACACCTGGGTGGCTCAGTCAGTTAAATGTCTGACTCTTAATCTCAGTTTAGGTCTTGATCTCAGGCTAATGAGTTCAAGCCCCATGTTGAGCACTATGCTGGGTGTGGAGCCTACCTTAAAAAAGGCAGAGGGGCAAGAGCAGGTATTTTTGATTATGCAAGTACTATGGGAATTTATTTCTTATAAATCCACAATGGCAAACAACAACAACAAAACAGAGGTGAACGTAAAATTCAATTAACTTTAAACTAAGGAAAGAACAACTCTTGGAATCACAATTTCAGTACATAATGTGAATAGAATGACAACAAAGAAATAATATAACTGGTTAAAGTTGGGAGGGGAATCAAACAGTTGTCTAAGAATATAAATTATTTCATGTATTATAATCAGAAGTTTAAAAATATCATTTAGCAGGTTCTCTTCCATCGACCACCTGAGTCTCACTGTAAGAAGCAACAAATTCTCCTCTTCCTCTCTGCCATCTGCTTGACAACCAAAAAGCAGCACCATGAGTGAATGAATCTCCATACATGTTGGCCAGTCTGGTGTTCACATTAACAATGCCTGCTGGGAGCTCTATTTCCTAGAACACAGCATCCAGCCCGATGGTCAGATGTCAGAAGACAAGACTGTTGGGGAAGATAACTCTTTGAACACCTTCTTCGATAAGATAGGTGCTGGCAAGCATGTGTGCAGGGCAGTGTTTATAGACCTGGAACCACAGTCACTGATGAAGTTCACACTGGCACTTCCTGTCAGCTCTTCTACCCTTAGCAGCTTATCATAGGCAAGGGAGATACTGCCAGTAACTACACTCAGGGGCACTACACCATTGGCAAGGAGGTCATTGGCCTTGTCTTGGACCAAATTCAGGAACTGGCTGACCAGTGCATAGTTCTTCAGGGTTTCTTGGTTTTCCATAGCTTTGTAGGGACAGCTGGTTCCAGATTCACCTCCCTGCTGAGGGAACATCTCTCTGTCTATTATAGTAAGAAGTCCAAGCTGGAGTTCTCCCATTTACCCATTACCCTCTGGTTTCTACAGCTGTAGTTGACCCCTACAACTTCATCCTCAATACCCATACCACCTTAGAACACTCTAATTGTGTCTCCATGGTAGACAACAAGGCTATCTATGACATCTGTTGTAGAAACTTCGATATTAAACACATAGCCTACATTAACCTGAATAGGTTGATAGATTGTATTCTCCATAACTGCTTCTGATGGAGTTCTGAATGCTGATCTGACAATTATAGAATTATAGATCTGACAACTATAGAACAACCTGGTGCCCTATCCTCCCATCCACTTCCCTCTGACTACATATGCTCCTGTCATCTCTGCTGAGAAAGCCTACCATGAACAGCTTTCACTGATGCCTGGGCTCACCTGGAACACAAGTTTGACCTGATATATACCAAGTGTGCCTTTGTTTAATAGTATGTGGGTGAGAGTATGGAGGGAGGAGAGTTTTCTGAGGCTGTGAGAATATGGCTTCTCTTGAGAAGGCTTATGAGGAGGTTCATGTGGATTCTGCTGAAAGAGAAGGTGAAGAAGAAGGAGAGAAAGACTAAAGTTAAAATGAATAACAGTGCTGCTTTTACAGGGAAGCTTATTCTGTTGTAAACATTGGAAAACTGTGCTCTGATCATTTAATTTGTGTGTAGCAGTGTATACTCTCATATACAATTACTGACCTGTGATTTAAAACATACTTTGTAACAGACTCAAGCTGTCCATTTCTCTGATGGGTTTGAAGTATTCCCTGTCTTAAAGAAATCATTTATAGCTAATAATTAGAACAGTTGGTGTTTGAGTATAGTTTAAGGTATAGAGTAAGCATTAGGACAACTAATGACTATAGCAATACCTACTAAACTGGTATTGGAGAAAAGGAATTGGAGATACCAGTCCATTATTGTTCCTAGTGTCTACAAAATAGAAGATCAAGTGTACAAAAAATGTTTTAGACATAAAATAAAACATTAAAATGACCCAAAAGAGAAAAGAAAGTTTCCAGAGCATAGTAAGCTACCCAAGTCATGCACAACAAAGTAAAGAAATATACAGAATACAGAAAAAATAAAGCAATAAAAGAGAAAACTTAAAATATGATACTGGAATGAATATAAATAATATATTTTAATATAAATGGGATACACTTATTGAAAGAAAAGTATCTCAGACTGTATTAGAAAGCACAAAGTAAAGTGGTACTGTATGTATGTGATAAATCCAAAGGAGAAAGATTAAAAATAAAAGGACTGTAACAGCATACTGATCTCACACATAAAAGAAAACAAGACTTATGCTCTTATTATAGACAAATATAAGTAAGGGCAAAATGCATTGAATGTGAATAAAGGTATTGTGGGTTGAATCATGTCCTCCAGGAAGATATGTTAAGTCCTGACCCCTGTACCTGTGAATGTGACTTTACTCACTGGAAGTAAGGTGTTTTTGGTGTAATCAAGTTAGGATGACGTCATAATCAATTAGGGTGTGCTCTAATCCAATGATTGGTGTCCCTGGAAGAAAGAATAGAGAGTAGATGAATATGTGAAGATGGAGGGCAGAGATTGGGTGATGCGGCCACAAACCAAGGAACACAAAAATTTGCCAGCAACCACCAGAATTTGGAACTAGGCAAGGATGAACCCTCTCCTAGAGTCTTCAGAGAAAGTGTGGCATTGTTGACACCTTGATTTTGGACTTCTAAACTCCCAAACTGAAAGGCAATATACTTATTTTGTTCTAAATGACCACATTTGTGGTACTTTGTTAGGCACCACAAAAATACACCAGGGAAACAATATTACAATTAATACAATTCATAAACAAAAAGTAGAGTAAATAAAATAAGGCTAAACACATCGGTCATAGGGAAGTCATTTACTCCTCTCAGGCCAGGAAAGATCAAGTATATGAAAGGTACCACAGAAGGCTAAAGGGCAAATTGAAGTAGATGCAGTAGATGTAATGTACCCTGAAAGAGAATGAACATAATTTCCCTGTGCCAATTAAATATTTACTAAAATAATAAATAACAAAATATAGAAATATTACAGACAACTATATCTAATCCCAATGCAACAAAACCAAAAATTAAGATCAAAATTATAAACCATGCCTGACTGACTACTAAAGTAAATGAGAGAAAGCAAAGGAAATAGAGAAGGAAAAAAATATAGCTGGCAAAGATGTGATAGATGGAAATGAATGAACAGAAAAAGAGATCAGGTGAGGATGTTACCTGAATGTTGGTTTAGCAAAAAAATCGAAGTAAAAATTTCAGGATATATAAAAAAAGTGATAAAGAAAATAATGGAATATATGAGATTCAAATAAACAAGTGCTCAGAGAAAATCTTAAAACATTTACATTGTAAACAGTTGGAATGAAAATCAATGCTTTGAACATGCAATTCAAAGTATAGAATTAGTATATGCAAATGTATCTTCCTCCAAAGTCTATATTTGTCCTAATTGGAAAATATTGTAATTTTCCAATGAACTTATGATCAAAAACAAGTATGGTGTCTATTAGAAATATAAATATGTCATTAAAGATTGGAAAGAAGAGGACACAGTATTATTATTTGCAAGGACTACAGTATGCCTTGAGAAGCGTAAGAAAATCAGCTGGGAACTTATACCAAGTGAGAGAATGCAGTAAAATGAGAACAAAATTAATATTAAAAAACTGTGTCCAAACAACTGTACTTTAAAGTGGCAGAAGAGATTCCATTTCTGTTAGAAACAAAGATAAAATACTATGGCTAAACTAAAAAATATACATATATTGAAGGCATATTTACTGAAGAAACTGTAAATGTTATTGATACCTAAAAGGAAACATGAATAGAGGGAAAGGCATACTGATTCCAGATAGGTAGACTCCGTGCAAGGAAGATTTCAGTTTGCCCTAAATTGGTCTATACGTTTAATGCAATTCCAATAAAAATACCAAAAAGCTATTTTTCTCTCTGGAATTAGAGAATCAGATTCTAAAGATCACATGGAAAAAAAGTCATGAGGTAACAGAAAAGTTCTAAAAATGACGACTAGACATAGGTGAAAATCAACTCTCCAAATCACACTAGAGATATTATCTAACTGATGTAATGTCAAATGCATTATTGAAACAGAACAGAGTCCATATATAGAACCAAACAAAGAGGGAATCTTTTATATATAAAAAATGGAGTGAATATTAAGGAAGAAAGGATAAATCAGTTGATAAACACCACAGAGAAAGTTGGATGAAATATAAAAAAGATAAAAATGAAACCATAAAAATACTTGATGAAACCATGGAAGTGCTACTGTTTTGGAGTGAGGTAGACTTTTCTTGGAATGGCTTAAGTCATAAAAACCATACCAAAGAATTGATCCATTCAACTATATAAACATTTTGCCTGGAAAAACACAAAGAAGCCCTATTAGCAGTGCTAAAAAAAAAAGAATACAAACTAAGAAAAAGATATTTCCAACAAATAGCATAAATATAACTAATTTTCATTTTTACTACCTAAAGATCTTTGTATGTATCAGAAAATAAACCAATGGGGGAAAAATAGGCATAAGATAAAAACAATTTAGAGAAAAATGAAATATGGCTTTTAAATACTTAAAAACATGCTAAGCTCTACTTATAGAAATGTATATAAAACTATATTGAGATACCATTTTCCATTCATCCATAAGGGGCATAGAAAAAGAAACATTCTTTTTCATTGTTACAACAGTTTCAATTGTAAAGCTTCTGCAGGAGGTCAGCTTGATAATAAATTCAGTAATAGGTACCAAAGTTTAAAAAGTACTTATGTTTTGATTTAACAAATTCTAAGTATTTTTTCTTCAAGCACTCTAAAATTTAATAGGTACTACAGAAAGGCATATGTATGAGAATAGTCACTCAAACATTGTTTGCGACACTTAGAACTATTTTAAGTGTTGAATAATAAGATACAGAATTCAATCTTCTGCTATAGCTTGATTATATCACCATTGTGCACTGGTGTAGGCTTAGATTGTATTTAGAAGAATTCATACAAAAATGATAATAGTGTTTGTATATTGGGAAGGATACACGAAAATAAAAAAGAGGGAAAGATTCTTACTCTCACTGGATGCACATTTGTAACTTTTGATGTATACTGTGTGCATGTTATTAGCCATTCAAAAGAAGCAGAAAAAATAAAATGGGGTTGGTGGGGCAAGATGGCAGAGGAGTAGGGTCCCCAAGGGGTCACCTTTCCCCACCAACTCACCTAGATAACTTTCAAATCATCCTGAAAACCTACTAATTCTACCTGAGATTTAAAGAGAGAACAGCTGGAATGCTACAGAGAGAAGAGCATGCGCTTCTAGCAAGTACAACTTGTTTTTAGCCACTCTGCACTGAGCAAAATGACTAGAAAGAAGAACTCACCACAAAAGAAAGAATCAGAAACAGTACTCTCTGCCACAGAGTTACATAATTTGGATTACAATTCGATGTCAGAAAGCCAATTCAGAAGCACAATTATAAAGCTACTGGTGGCTCTGGAAAAAAGCATAAAGGATTCAAGAGACTTCATGACTGCAGAATTTAGATCCAATCAGGCTGAAATAAAAAATCAATTAAATGAGATGCAATCCAAACTGGAGGTCCTAACAATGAGAGCTAATGAGGTAGAAGAAAGAGGGAGTGACATAGAAGACAAATTGATGGCAAGGAAGGAAGCTGAGGAAAAAAAGAGAAAAACAATTAAAAGACCAGGAGGAAAGGTTAAGAGAAATAAATGACAGCCTCGGAAGGAAAAATCTACATTTAATTGGGGTTCCAAAGGACACTGAAAGGGACAGAGGACCAGAAAGCATATTTAAACAAATCATAATTTCCCTAATTTGGGGAGGGATACAGACATTCAGATCCAGGAGATGGAGATTCCCCCACCCCCAAAAAAAAATCAATAAAAAGCATTCAACACCTCAACATTTATTTTTTTTTAAAGATTTTACTTATTTATTCATGAGAGACACACAGAGAGAGAGAGAGAGAGAGGCAGAGATACAGGCAGAGGGAGAAGCAGTCTCCATGTAGGGAGCCTGATGTGGGACTCAATCCCAGGTCTCCAGGATCACACCCTGAGGTGGAGGCAGCGCTAAACTGCTGAACCACCTGGACTGTCCCAACACCTTGACATTTAATAGTGAAACTTGCAGATTCCAAAGATAAAGAAAAAATCCTTAAAGCAGTAAGAGACAAGAGATGCCTAACTTATATGGGGAGAAATATTAGATTAACAGCAGACCTCTCTACGGAGACCTGGCAGGCCAGAAAAGGGCTGGCAGGATATATTCAGGGTCCTAAATGAGAAGAACATGCAGCCAAGAATACTTTATCCAGCAAGGCTCTCATTCAGAATAGAAGGAGAGAGAAAGAGCTTCCAAGATAGGCAGAAACTGAAAGAATATGTGACCACCAAACCAGCTCTGCAAGAAATATTAAGGGGGACTCTGTAAAAGAAAGAGGATGCCTAAAGAAATAATCTACAAAAACAAGGACTGAGTAGGTATTTGATGACACTAAATTCATATCTTTCAATAGTAACTCTGAACATGAATGGGCTTAATGATCCCATCAAAAGATGCAGGGTTTCAGACTGGTTAAAAAAGCAAGATCCATCTATTAGCTGTCTATGAGAGACTCATTTTAGACCTAAGGACACCTGAGCCTGAAAATGGAAGGTTGGAGAACTATTTATCAATCAAATGGTCCTCAAAAGAAAGCAGGGGTAGCAATCCTCATATCAGATAAATTAAAGTTTATCCCAAAGACTGTAGTAAGAGATGAAGAGTGACACTATATCATACTTAAAGGATCTATCCAACAAGAAGACCTAACAATCATGAATATTTATGCCCCTAATGTGGGGGCTGCCAAGTATATCAATCAATTAATAACCAAAGTAAAGACATACTTAGATAATACACTAATACTGGGAGACTTCAACACGACACTTTCTGCAAATGACAGACATTCTAAGCACAAAATCTCCAAAGAAACAAGAGCTTTAAATGATACACTGGACCAGATAGATTTCACAGATATTTACAGAACTTTACATCCAAACACAACTGAATACACATTCTTCTCAAGTGCACATGGAACTTTCTCCAGAGTAGACCAAATACTGGGTCACAAATCAGGTCTTAACCGAAACCAAAGGATTGTGATTGTCCCCTGCATATTTTCAGACCATAATGCTTTGAAACTTGAACTCAATCACAAGAAGAAATTCAAACACATGGAGATTAAATAGCATCCTGCTAAAAGACGAAAGGGTCAACCAGGAAATTAGAGAAGAATTAAAAAGATTCATGGAAACTAATGAGAATGGAGATACAACCATTCAAAATCTCTGGGATACAGCAAAAGCAGTCCTGAGAGGGAAATACATCACAATACAAGCATCCCTCAAAAAATTGGAAAAAAACTCAAAAACACAAGCTAACCTTGCACCAAAAGGAACTGGAGAAAGAACATCAAATAAAATCTACACCAAGCAGAAGAGAGTTAATAAAGATTTGAGCAGAACTCAATGAAATAGAGACCAGAAGAACTGTAGAACAGATAAACAAAACCAGGAGTTGGTTCTTTGAAAGAATTAATAAGATAGATAAACCATCAGCCAGCCTTATTAAAAACAAAAGAAATGGGATCCCTGGGTGGCTCAGCAGTTTAGCGCCTGCCTTTGGCCCAGGGCATGATCCTAGAGTCCCAGGATTGAGTCCCGCATCAGGCTCCCTGCATGGAGCCTGCTTCTCCCTCTGCCTGTGTCTTTGCCTCTCTCTTTGTGTGTCTCTCATGAATAAATAAAATCTTAAAAATAAATAAATAAATAAATAAATAAATAAATGGCTAATTAATAAAATCACGAATGAAAATGGAGAGATCACCACCAATACCAAGGAAATACAAATGATTTTAAAGACATATTATAAGGAGCTATACGCCAATAAATTAGGCAATCTAGAAGAAAGGGATGCATTTCTGGAAAGCCACAAACTACCAAAAGTGGAACAGGAAGAAATAGAAAACCTGAACAGGCCAATAACCAGCGAGGAAATTGAAGCAGTCATCATAAACCTCCCAAGACACAAAAGTCCAGGGCCAGATGGCTTCCCAGGGGAATTCTATCAAACATTTAAAGAAGAAACAATACCTGTTCTACAGAAGATGTTCTGAAAGATAGAAAGGGATGAAATACTTCCAAACTCATTCTATGAGCCAGCATCACCTTAATTCCAAAACCAGACAAAGACCCCACCAAAAAGGAGAATTATAGACCAATATCCCTGATGAACACAGATGTAAAAATTCTCAACAAGATACTAGCCAATAGGATCCAACAGTACTTTAAGATTATTCACCATGACCAAGTGGGATTTATCCCCGGGATGCAAGGCTGGTTCAACACTTGTAAAGCAATAAATGTAATAGATCATATCAACAAGAGAAAAAACAAGAACCATATGATCCTCTCAATAGATGCAGAGAAAGCATTTGACAAAATACAGCATCCATTCCTGATCAAAACTCCTCAGAATGTAGGGATAGAAGGAACATTCCTCAGCATCTTAAAAGCCATCTACGAAAAGCCCACAGCAAATATCATTCTCAATGGGGAAGCACTGGGAGCCTTTCCCCTAAGATCGGGAACACGACAGGGATGTCCATTCTCACCATTGCTATTCAACATAGTACTAGAAGTCCTAGCCTCAGCAATCAGGCAACAAAAAAGAAATAAAAGACATTCAAATTGGCAAAGAAGAAGTCAAACTCTCCCTCTTCGCCGATGACATGATACTCTACGTAGAAAACCCAAAAGCCTCCACCCCAAGATTGCTAGAACTCATACAGCAATTTGGTAGCATGGCAGGATACAAAATCAATGCCCAGAAATCAGTGGCATTTCTATAGACTAACAATGAAACTGAAGAAAGAGAAATTAAGGAGTCAATCCCATTTACAATTGCACTCAAAAGCATAAGATACCTAGGAATAAACCTAACCAAAGAGGTAAAGGATCTCTACCCTAAAAACTACCGAACACTTCTGAAAGAAATTTAGGAAGACACAAAGAGATGGAAAAATATTCCATGCTCATGGATTGGCAGAATTAATATTGTGAAAATGTCGATGTTACCCAGGGCAATTTACACGTTTAATGCAATCCCTATCAAAATACCATGGACTTTTTTCAGAGTTGGAACAAATCATCTTAAGATTTGTGTGGAATCAGAAAAGACCCCAAATAACCAGGGGAATATTGAAAAAGAAAACCAGAGCTGGGGGCATCACAATGCCAGATTTCAGGTTGTATTACAAAGCTGTGATCATCAAGACAGTATGGTACTGGCACAAAAACAGACACATAGATCAATGGAACAGAATAGAGAACCTAGAAATGGGCCCTCAACTCTATGGCCAACTAATATTCTACAAAGCAAGATACATCTATGAAGGCAAGGAAACAAACACAAAATGAATTATTGGGACTTGATCAAGATAAGAACCTTTTGCACAGCAAAGGATACAGTCAACAAAACTAAAAGACAACCTAGAATGGGAGAAGATATTTGCAAATGACATAGCAGATAAAGGGCTAGTATCCAAAATCTATAAAGAACTTCTTAAACTCAACAGCAAAGAAACAAACAATCCAATCATGAAATGGGCAAAAGACATGAACAGAAATTTCACAGAGAAAGACATAGACACAGCCAACAAGCACATGAAAAAATTCACCGCATCAGGGAAATACAAATCAAAACCACAATGAGATACCACCTCACACCAGTGAGAATGGGGAAAATTAACAAGGCAGGAAACAACAAATGTTGGAGAGGATGCAGAGAAAGGGGAACCTTCTTTCACTGTTGGTGGGAATGTGAACTGGTGCAGCCACCATGGAAAACTGTGTGGAGGTTCCTCAAAGAGTTACAAATAGAGCTACCCTATGGCCAGCAATTGCACTGCTGGGGATTTACCCCAAAGATACAGATGCAGTGAGAGGGCAGGACACCCGCACCCCAATGTTTATAGCAGCAATGTCCACAATAGCCAAACTGTGGGAGGATCCTCGGTGTCCATTGACAAATGAATGGATAAAGAAGCTGTGGTCTATGTAAACAATGGAATATTACTCAGCCATTAGAAATGACAAATACCCACCATTTGCTTCGACGTGGATGGAACTGGAGGGTATTATGCTGAATGAAGTCAGTCAATTGGAGGACAAACATATGGTCTCATTCATTTGGAGAATAGAAAAAATAGTGAAAGGGAATAAAGGGGAAAGAAAAGAATATGAGTGGGAAATATCAGTGATGGCGACAGAACATGAGAGACTCCTAACTCTGGGAAACAAACAAGGGGTAGTGGAAGGGAAGGTGGGTGAGGGGTTGGGGTGACTGGGTGACAGGCACCGAGGGGGGCACTTGACGGGATGAGCACTGGGTTTCATGCTATATGTTGGCAAATTGAACTCCAATAAAAAAATACAAAAAAAAATATGTATATAATGGGAGTGAAAGTGTTGTAGGAGGTATTTCATAAGTATTTTTATACTGACTTATACTTGGTGTGAAGTTTTCCTTTAAAACTTTAATATTATACTATTTTGTGTATTAGAATAGTTCTGTTTAATTTTTGGAGGCGAATATACACACTGGATTGTTTGACTACACACAAGCTTCCAAATATTTACACTAAGTTAGAAGTTATCAGTTTTTTCCACCATTGATCTGGTGCCCCATTTATGCTTAGTAAGGTAGGAAAAAATTAGAAATTATTTTTCCCCAAACTAGAGTTATCAAATCAGCATTTCCTGCAAGCTTATGTATTTAATATTTGACTCAGAGCTGTTGAATGCTGCCCATTTGCATAGGCCAGTTAATAGGTCCTCCAAATATTTAATTTGTATGTGAGATACATCTAACCCAGAGGCTCTCATCTGTCTTGATTTAATTTGATACTCTATTTCTTTATTTTAGAACAATCTTAATATTTACTACAAAGATATTAGTTTCCACTAAAATTTCATCATGGACCTTTTTATTCACTTTGCAAATATTTATTTAAGTTGTGAGTGTATAAAATACGAGGGGTGTGTGTATAGAAGATAGTGGAACAGAAAATTACATGTAAACATCATATTCTGAAGTGCCTTAATAAGCCTCTGATATTTTGCTGTAATGTGAAATATTTATTTACATTTGCATTCAACTTACATTAATTGGATGGCAAGCACCGGAATATAAAAATAAATGAGCCATGGTCACTGATAATCTAGAAGTGTAGAGATATATATGAATGATTAATTATAATACAATGTGGCAGATGAAGTATGGAAAGATATACATGAGCCAAGAGGAAAAACATATACCCCAAGGTGGAGAATGGAAAAGTAGAAATCTTGCTGGATTTGGTGACTCTGAGTCTGAAGCAAACAGTTGCCCTCAACAAGGGAAAATACAGAGAATATTGCCTAATGGGAAGCAGTAGTTTTGAATCCTAGAATCTAAAACATACTAACTGCATGACCCACGGGAAAGTTATTTAATCTCTTTAAAATGGTGATCATAATAGTCCATTTCTGTCAGCATTGACTGACAATTAAATGAAATAATTAGAACAGTAGTACCTGGAGTATAGTAAGAATAGTATAGATATAAACTACTACTTTTTTAAATTATTAATTGGAGGAGAAAGGGAGGAGGAAGAAAAGAGCCCTGCAGACAAGAAGGAGAAGGAGAAGAAATAAAAGTGTACTGAAGCAGGAGAAGAAATAAAAGCTCTGTTACAGGATGAAGTTCAAGGGAAGAATGGCAAATGATGTTGCTGGAGGCAAAGGCAGAGACCGGAACACTGTGGCCTTGAATATGATCTTTAGGCACTTGGAAATCATGCTGATGTGAGGATAGATAGTCTTTGCAGGGGAATATTGTGGAGATGTGATCCATGGGTCTCATGGATTCCTTCTTGGAACCAGGTTATTGGCAAAGAAGAAAGCATCTGTATAGCAGGGAGATGATAATTTAGGAAGTGAGGCATTATTCACAACCCCTTTTCCTATTTTTTGAAATCCAGAACCTCTCCTTTTAAACAGTTAAACCTTTCAATTTGCTAAAATGTCAGCTCAGTTGAACATTATGGAGAATAAGGAAGTATAAGAGTCTCTCCTGACAAATTATGCCTTTTCTCTGTTGATGTAAATGCTCCCTGAAATCACCCTTAAATTCTCCTCTATTCCTGAGGAACTGGTTGGGAACCGAAGCAGGTTATAATAATTTAATCTCTACATAAATTCATAAAATGGAAGTGACAGGACAAAGTTTCACCCTACTATATTCTGAATGTTCACATCTCATTTCTGGATGCCATTGAATCTTTATCCATTAAAAGAACATCAGATCCTTAAAAGTCTAGTAACTTTCTTCTTATTTGATTCGATGTGGCATTCTGAAGAGATTCAGGACATTTTCCATTTCTGCTTTTACACATTTGAATTCTGTGTAGATGCTTCCAAGGTCTTAGTTGCTGAATCTGCATTGTTGAGATGAAATCATGAGCCTTTTGATTTAATGTAAGAGCTTCATTATTCTCAGCTGTGTCATTTGGTGCCTGTATCTCTGCTGCCTGAAAATGCCATTAGGATTCATCTAAATAAACAAAGCTCTCCTAAAATTTACTTTCCATCTGAGAACAATAGGAAAAGTAGCAGGAAGGGTACAAAGAAGCTTAAAGAGGATGCACAATATAAGTGGGGGATTTGAATGAGAATAAAATATGTACATATTTTTTTGTCTCATGCCAACATTTTGAAAATTTATGATAAATTCAGAGAACAAAACCCCATTTCCTTCCCGTAGAAAAGTTAAGATTAAAGATGTTAGGATATTTTCTCTTTTAGGTCATGGTTATTTTGTATTTCACAAAGCTGAAATGGATGCTTAATCCTATGACATTCATGTTTATATTAATTATGTACTTTCTACAGATAGATTAAATTTAGTGTATCAGAGAAGGTGGAAAAAGTACCCTGTACAACCTTATCTGTGAAATCAGGCTTTGAAATAAACAATTACCTTTTCCAAAGCAAGACCTTACTACTAAAGTGCCAATTAAAGGGAAAAAAATGAGAGGTAGAGCCTGGGAGATCACCTAAGACTTATGTTTTCCAAAGTGGGGGACATATAGCACAGTGATAGGGTAATATAGTTTTGGACATAATACTACAATGGAATTAAATTACATGGAAACAAGTAATAAGGAACATGTTGCTGTTTCAGTTCTCTTTTTGGTGCTTCTGATTACTTCAGGGCTGTGTTGTGTTGAAGCTGAAGTTACCAGAGCTGATGTTTTGCCTCTTCTCTCAGTATGTTCAATAACGTCACCTTAAGACCTTGAAATTATCCATGGCATGAGTATTTACACCACAGAAATCATAAAATACTACAAGTCATCCTCCTTCAGTGGTTAGGCATTGACCAATACCTGTCTGATGAAAGGGATGACTGATCCTTCTTTAAAGACCAGGGCCTGAGGCTCAGAGCCCTCTGCACACACATAGACTCTCTTAACATAATTTTCCTTTCATTGTCTTTGATTTTAGAGTTGCCTTTAATTTATACCAGAATTATGCTGGCTTAAAGTAATGAGGTGTATGAAGTAATGAGGTGTATGAAGATATGAAGTATCTTTCTTTAAATATATTCATTTAAATCAATCCAATAAAAAGTATGAGACAGTTTTTAAAAATGGTAATAATATAGATGATATGTAAAGAAAACCAAATAAGAAAGCGGTACCGGTAAATCTAAATTTGGAGGCACACTGCTCTGGACAATTTTTCATTATTTATTACTGTACATTCAATGGCTTTTAGTTTCCAGTCATAATTTCTACCCTGATAAACTAACCTGGAGGAGTAGGGCCAGGGTATCAAGGAAATATGCTTGCTTTCTCTTTTATCTTTTGTTTTCTCTTTATCTTCACCCAATTCAAGGTTCTGTGAAAGCTAAAAGCTTTAAATGAGGATTTCTCTTTAGCTGAGCCTGGCCCTCTTTTGAATGGTCCTATTTGAATGTTTGAAGTGATTCTGTAGTTTTCTATCTAAAACATAAAAACTCTTGCCTCTTGGTTCTTCTGTTAGGTCTTGGATGTCTTCCCAGGACTTATGTTGTGAATATTGGTGAGGATTAATGGCTGAGGTGGGGGCGGGGAGAGACAAGTAGAAAACTTTGTGGCTTCAGAGACTTTATTTGTGGTTTGTTTTCCTATGTGTTTGAGAAGAAAGGGGAACAGATAGTATGGAGGCCGGAAGAGACTGTGGCAAGTACATTATCACTGTAATGTTGACTTTGATGGCCTTCTTTTGGCCATTTTACTGATATCTAAGATATATAAACAAGACCAATTCCTTCTCATAACTCAAACCAACAGCTGATTTATACAGCTCTATATAGTCTCTTGCTGACATGAACATCAGTAGTCAGAAAGAAATGTGCTCTTTAATCCCTTTTCTGACTGTCATTCTCTTCAAAGACAGTATTTCCAGGAAGATATAAAGGTGAAAATGTAAGAAAATGTGGAAAACAGTTTTAAAATTTGTCATTGTTCAATATTTAGAAGTCAGGAATTAGTTATTTCTCCTTGCTGAGGAATTTTTTTTCTTCCGTGTTCAGTCTCCTAGACAAGCCCAGGATGGAGACAAAATATTTTAGAAGATTTTAAATACAGGATAAGATTAAACCATTGTTCAAATGGTTTTTTGAAAGCAATAAGGTTTGCTCAAACATTTGATCTTGATTTCCATTTGCTCCTTATATAAAAATAAATCCAGGTAGATAGAAGCTGAGTCACCACTCAGGCAAAAGACATTTTATGTTGTCTTTCAAATACGAATGCTATTATAGTGACAATTACACATGTAGAAAATGCCTACGTTGCCTTTTGTTCCTGTGTAGCAGACAGCTGTTATGTGCATGCGTGTGAATGTGTGTATATGTGCCTATGTGTATATAGTACAGCATCATAATGTCCATTTGTTTTTCCACTATACCATGTTCTGTGAACCTCTGTCTTTAAACAGAACAACTTCCATTTCAAAATAAATATTTTGTTAGGGATAGCTCTCTGGACTGGAGAGCCTGTGGGGAGTCTCTGGAGAGACCCATGGAGGAGGCTTCCATGGTAAATCCATCCTGTGCCTTTATTTACCAGCAAAATAAGATGCCAGTCTCAGCGAGAGAAACACCTGGGCCTGTAGAAGAAGGTTGATAGGTGGCAGGAGGCAGGCCTAGGCCTGTGGGTGCAAGACAGTAGTTTGGGTATGAGGACAACAATGGGTAAAAGAGAGAATTGCTGGGAAGAAGACCTCTGCCCCTTATGGGGCAGCCCCTTTGTATACTAACACAAGTAGCATATACATAGATAAAAATGTAAGTGAAAGACTTAGAGTTCTGTCAATAGCCAAGCTTCAGGGACTTACAGCTGAATGAATGAATGAATGAATGAATGAATGAATGAATGAATGAAATATATATTTATATTATATATATATATACAATCAAAATATTTTTTAAAGATTTTATTTATTCATGAGAGACAGAGAGAGAAAGAGAGAGAGAGAGAGGCAGAGACACAGGCAGAGGGAGGAGCAGGCTCCATGCAGGGAGTCTGATGCAGGACTCGATTCCAGGACTCCAGCATCACGCCCTGGGCTGAAGGCAGGCACTAAACCGCTGAGCCACCCAGGGATCCCTACAATCAAAATATTTTATAAATGAATGTAGAGAAGTTATAAGTGGGCATAATTTTCAGACACTCAATGTTTTTTCCTAAAGCATTATCCAAAAATTCATATGCTTGGATGAAAATGTTATTTAGGAAAGGGAGAATGGAAACTGAGCAAGAGGGAAGAAAAGAAGAGGAATTAACTCTGTTTCTAGTATCATAAAATGTTACATCTGACTTCACAAATAATTACATATTGCTGAAAGAATGCGAAGTCATAGGTTCTTCTTTTTATAGAACAGGACACTGGGACCCAGAGCAGGATTTGAATAAGGCCACACAGTTCTTCTAGGCCCTAGACTAGAATCCAGTTTCCCTGTATCCTCTCCTTGTGGGCATTTTGCTATTCCTATATGTAAAAAAATACAATAAAAAAATACAAATTGACCACAACCAACAGCAGTTATATATATTACTTAGTCATCAACAAAATATATTTACCATGAGTATTTATCTGCTAAGGCATAAATTTACTTGATTTTATTTTACAAACCTTTGCACAAATGAATATCATTCAGAATGTATACTAAAATCTGTGTGTACTGACTCTACACATATTTTAGATATATTAAATGTTTCAATGAATTCATACACAAGGGTGGCCTTTCTGCCTTTTACTTCCCAGAGACTGTAGTTAGTGTGGTCTTGAAGGGATGTTTCCAACCTATGCAAATTTGGGCTCATATTCTCCTTCTGTTCATCGTAGAGAAGTGGACAGAAAAACACTAAAGATGAGATGGGTCTAAACAGAATCTTTCTACAGCCACACACCACTTCATCATGTAACTACCTCTTTCCTAAGCTCAACTGTAATTTCCATGGGACATCATTTCTGACCAGGTGGATACCTTCAGGCAGGTTAGATGATTAGATGACCCTTCCCCATTCTACAGCATCATGGTCTAAGTCTGTATTGAACTAGACTCCAAATTCCTTGACTATACCCAACTAGCTACTATAGCTCCAGACACAAGGTGAAACTCAGGTAGTGTTGGTAAAATGATTATATCTAAACAATATCCCCCAATATAAAGTTTCCCTATTCCCTGTCATCTTTTTGTCATCTTTGGAGAGACACTTGCACTTTCTAGCTTGATTTCTCAATATGTAGTCTTTAATTAAATGATATAATGCAAAGCTACTTGAGATCCAAATCTTTAAAATAAGTATTTTGAAATATAGTAACAAATATAAGGCCATGATAGTGCAGACACTTCATGGTTGCTGAAATAGATGTGTAGCTGAATCTTTAGTTAAGCAAGACAAGAACTAACATGGTAAAATCCAAGATATATTGTCCCTGTGGAAGGAGGAGGAAAAGTGGCTGAGAAACATATATGAAGGGGGTGGGGTGAGGAGGTGTGCTTGGCTAACAGAGTTAGAATTACATACTTTGCTACTTACCTGGTTTTACTTCAGGGGTATTTTTCAACCTAGAATTCCCATTCTAACCTCTGATTCTTCCATTCTCTGCACATTCACGTCCCACTACCTTCTCTTACTAGGTAGAAATCGGCTCCTTTGAGGTTTAGTCTAAGAACCACCTCCTGATTTATCCCTGGGTTTCTGAATTACTGCCTTCCAAATTAATCATTTCTTCTCTGATCCCACAACCCCTTGCTGTACCTCTATTTCAAGGTGTCTTAGTAGGGCATTCTTGATATTTTTGACTAGATAACTCTTTAGTTTTGAAGACCGCTCTTCATTATAGGATGTTGAGCAGCATCTCTGGCCTCTACTCTTTGGATGCAGTAGCACTTCCTTCCCTAGTAGTGGCAATCAAAAACGTCTCCAGACATTGTCAAACATCCCCAAGGTGGCAAAATCACCTTTATTTGAAAGTCATCAGTCTTTTAACTATTGTCACCCAATTTCTGAGAGGAGTCCCATACTTAAGCATATTGTTCCAGTTTTTACTTCGGAAAATATTCTTCTGTAACTCAGTATTTTTTAGATTTTATGAGCATTGTAGTCATCTTAGGGGCTTATTAAAACCCAAGTCACTGGCGTCCTCCTACTCTTCCTCTTGTTTCTGATTCAGGTAGGGTCCTTGTGTTGGGTCCCAAGATACTCCCTTTCTAACACATTTCTTAAAAATGATGTGTATGCTCCTTTTCTGGGGACCACACTTTGAGAATCATTGTCAGTACCATTGCTCAGCACTTCTGCTTCAGATTTGCTGGTTAGATTCCCATTAAGCAGGACCATACTTTCTATGTGGTTTCTCTCTGCTCCAACCCTATCCTTTGCACATAGTAAGCCTACATTGAATTGAACAAATAAATCAATGAATCTGAAAGTACTTTGCCAAAGATTAAAAGGATCTACAGATATAAAATGTCATTAGTAAGGTAATGGGATATGCAAGAATTTGGGGTCAGGTGAAGACAGTTCTGTTTCCAGAAGTGTTTTGACAGAGTGCTAAATGAAATGCCTCCAGTGAATTTGAATTCATTGTGAGTCAGACAAAGGATTGCTGTAAATTATTCTGTTGTCATGGCATATCAAGGAAGTTGATGGATAAAGGGACATGCTAATGAGACTCTAAGTGACAATGTGAAATGAAATCAATGGTCTCTGAGAGACTTCTTTTGAACAGGAGTTGGGAAAGCATCTATTCTCATCATTGCCAATTATCAGGATCACTAAGCTTTTTAGGAGGTGCATTAACTTGCAAAGAATCTGTTCTTCTGGACCATATCTGCCCAGATATTAGGAGAAAAGTGATGAGAAACGGTCTTGAGGAGTGTAAAAAGGGAGAAGAGTTATTATGATTCATGATATATTTCACTTCTATGCATTCTATAGCCATGCTTACATTTTCCAAATATATTCACAACTAATACCTTCTGCAATCCCATATAACACCTTGAAGGTAAGTAAGACAAGCATTTTTTTCCAAGTTTAAAAAGAGAGGTTGACACATAAACTTTGCTGAAATATAGAAACTCTTCTAGGTGAAAAAGAGAAACTGAGGCATAGGATCTTTAAGGGCAAAAATAAACTTATAAATGAAATACAGTGTTTAAAATAGAGCTGAGAAAATAAGTATCTCGAATCTTAGAAGGGGGTCCTTCAAAAAAGACTGTACCATGCACATTGAGTACACCTGCATTTTTTCAGCTAAATCTTTTATTCCTTCTTTCATTTGTTCCTGCTTTCTTTTCCTCGGGAATGCCCTTGTTTAAAGCCTGGAATCCTTTTGTCCAATTGTTACAAGACTACATTTTTATTCTTCAGGTGTTTCTCAAATGTTACTTCTTCCAAGAGGCCATTTCTCAGTACTCTCTTTTAAGTTATCCCCAACCCTCTCAGACATAGCACCCTGCTGATTTCATTCATAGAGCTCATCACAATCTGATACTGGCTTGTGAAATTGTTTCTCTATCTCTTATTGGTCTTCTTTCACTGGAATGTAAACTCCTTAAAGGTAGGGGCGTTGTTTGGCTTATCTATCCTTATATTGAAAGCACCTTAACACAGTGCTTCAAAATAACAGACACTTAGTGCATATTTGTTGACTGAATGGATTCATCGTTCTTTGAGTTCCTGTCATGGTCCATGTGCCAATAACAATAATAAACACAGTTTTTGCCTCAAAGAAACTAATACCCGATGCCTTGAGATCATTTGAAGCAGGGCCAATCTCTGTTTTCTCTTGGCTGCACATTATGAGTCTTTTATTACTGTTGCATTAATAGTCTTACAGTAGCTAAAAGATACCAATGATCAATAGATCATTTAATAAGAAGAAATAGAGCATAATTATTAACAGACTAGGTGTTGGAGCCAGATTTCATGGTTCCTTTCCTGGTTTTGCCATTTACTGACTGTATGGCTTTGGGAAAGTTACTTAACCTCTCTGAGGTTCAGCTTCCTCATCTGAAATACAGATAAAAATATCACCTTTGTTCTAAGGACTTAGTAAGTTAGTATGTGTAAAGTGCTTAAAGTAGTGTCTCATCAATACTAGGTATATTATTAATGTAAGTTATAATTATATATAGCCACAGGTGAGAATGCCACTCAAAATCAGATTCCATATAGATCAAGTTAGTGCAGTTCAAGAGATAACCCCCAAAAGCCATGATCACCAGTTGAGAATATTAAGGGATGCAGGGCAAAGTTATCTTAGACATATACATGTTAAGCTAATATATTTTACCTTTACCCTCAAACCTATTTAAATTTCACATGGAGAATATATTTCAATTTCTTTTTTTTTTTAAAGATTTTATTTATTCATTCATGAGGCACAGAGAAAAAGAGAGAGAGAGAGAGAGAGGCAGAGGGAGAAGCAGGCTCCATGCAGGGAGCCTGATGTGGAACTCGATCCGGGGACTCCAGGATCATGCTCTGGGCTGAAGGCAGGCCTAAACCGCTGAGCTACCCAGGGATTCCCCAATATATTTCAATTTCAAGGAAAACAGAATGAACTTAAGAAAATTAATAGCTCTCATAAGATATCATGTGATAAAGCATTAAAGCCACCTGTGATAGTCTGTGCTGAAAAGGGTGACATATGGTTCCACACATTCTAAGCATGCTTTCATTTAAAGGGACTTAAAATGTTTCCATACAGATCCAACAGCAAAGGGAGGAATAAGTAAAGAGAAGAGCTACATCTCAAATAGGAGTTATAGGTATATCATAAGTGCTGCCTTAGCAGCAATAGCTTTTGGCTCAAAGGATTACATTAGAATCACTAGAATCACAACTGAACAGAGATGAAATCAAGTTAGAAACTCAATATGTGAGAAGAAAGCAACAAGATTGGTGAGTTTAAAGACTAATAACCCCACACAAGCCAGAAATGATTCCATGTAAACAACTCCCTTTTAAAAAAATAGCAAAGATCTTTTTACATTATTTTATTAATGTATCATTTCTGTTGTGTGAAAATGTTTGACATCTCTAAAAATTAAGGATCTTAGGAAAAGGTAACAGCAGTAATAATTTAAGTTATACAATGCAATAACAGTGCACTTGAGATGTGTATGTTCATGTTAACCAGAAAGTAAATTTTCTGAAAACCTTAATTTTGCACATAAAGTATGTGTCTTTGGTTAAATGTCCCCAAAACCTTTTCCAGATTGTTTAAAGAAGTCATCATGCTATCACTTGAGCTATTTAATCTCGTTTATGTTCTCTTTATATAGCAGCCACTAGCTGTTTCCGCTTTCTCATTTCCAGACCTTTCACAATTATTGCCAAAAAGCATATCCATTTGACTGCTCTGTTGTAATTTTGCTAGTTCTTTTATTATACCGCTCAATCTTATTCCTGCTCCTGTAGAATTCATACTGTTAATCTGTCTTTTAGATAGTCTGTTAACCTACAGATGACATTATTTTTTCAGCTTTATGTATAGACTTCACCATCCTACTTATTGACTCCCAAATGTCATCTTATCTAGCTCACTGAAAAATCCCATGCTGTCACTTCTACAATAATTTAATATATAAGTATCCTAATGAATGACACTTTTATTTTCCTTGTTTATTTTTCAAAAACAAAAATATCAGATTATAAGTTCTTGGCATGAAAATATATCAGAGACCTAGTGTTAACAACAGTGACAACAGAAAGGCATTATGAGGAATATGATCTTGTTTTTTATTGAAGTAAAAGATGTATTTTATGCATAGAATAGCACTAAAGGGCTAGATAATCCATTCATTGATTATCTCTTAGAACTGAGGTTTTAGGAAGATTTCAATTTGTATCTATTTTATATCTGTACTTTTTCTTAATGGTCAACATCCACTAGCTTTATTATCAGAAAAAAAAAACAATAAAGTCTTGTTTTCCTATTGACAAAACAAAGAAAAATATCTATTTTACTGAAAGAAAGGAGATAGCTGTGAGATAAGCTTGATGGGTTTAATGGTAATAAATGTTTAGTACCAATTATGTGTAAGTCATAAGAGTAAAAGAATAGAAAAAAGTGAAAGATGAGCCTCAAACCTTAAGGTGCTTCACATTAACCTAGACATTGCAATAAATGATTCAAAAATCATGACACTCTATTTATTTTTTATTAAAAAATATTGAAACCCTTTTTAATCAGTGTCAGGAATTCTTGCATGGAGATATCTTTAAACTATCAAACCATTGTATTTTTGTAGCTAACATTTTAGTGGAAGAGACAGGCTACCAGCAAATGAACATCCTGCATGGCAGTAGTAAGTGTGAAGTAATACAATACAGGCTAAGCATAGAGAGAGTGACAGAGCGATGACATTTCAGATAGGACATTAAGGAGCATCTTCTCTTAGGAAGAAAGATTTTAGCAGAGACAGACATAAGGTGTCTCTCTCAGAGGACAGCAGAGGGAACTACCAGTGCAAAGGCCCTGAGGTAGAACATGTGAACAGCATTTGAAGTAACTCAAGAACCACTGTGGCTGCAGAATGAAATCAAGAGGCAATGTGATAGAAAATGAAATCAAAGAGTTGGGGTGAGGTGGGAAAAAAATCAATACAACCTTACAGGTCAGAGTAAAGATTTTTAACAACTTGTAAGAAGCAATTGAAAGGTTGAGGGAAATAAAGTGATATAATCTTATTTATAGTATAAAAGAATAATCTGGCTGTCCTATAAAGAATAGTGTTGGAAATTGAAAAGGAAGAAACATGACCTCTTTCTTGAGAGATGATAGTTTAGGCCAGTGGCTGGCAAACTACAACCCATGACCAAATCCATTCCATTAACTGCTTTGTGATTTAGTCTGAGAGCTAATAATAGTTACTGCATTTCTTAAAGATTTTATTTATTTATTTATTTATTTATTTATTTATTTGAGAGAGAATGAAGCATGCACAGGGGGAAGGGCAGTGGGAGAGGGAGAAGGACAAGCAGACTCCCCGCTGAGCAGGGAGCCTGGTTCAGGGCTCAGTTCCAGGACCTTAAGATCATGACCTGAGCTGAAGTAGACACCCAACTGACTGAGCCACCCAGGTACCTCTCTGTATTTTTAAGTGGTTATATAAGTACCAACATAAAATCCTTGGTTTTGCCTCTTCACTGCAAAGTTTAGGATATTTACTCTCCAACTTTTTAAGAAAAAAATTGCCCATTTCTGACATCAATAACAATGTTCAGCCTTAGGCCCATGCAGTATAATCATTTATTATTTCTCCATGCAAATTTTTATTCTGGAAATAAGATGACAGATGGAATGAAGGACAGGCCATGGGGAAGAAATACATAGTTGAATTTGGGAGGTCAAAGTGACAAGATTTGCTTTTGACTCAGATGTACTATGTGAGAGGAGTCAAGATGATTCCAGGAGTTTTGGTTTGAGCAACTAGGTTGGATGATGATGTCCACTTTTGAGCTGGCAATAAATGGGAAGGAAGATGTTGCCAGGTAGAGGGAATTGAGAGTGTTGTTTTGGACATGTTAATTTCAGGGTTCCTATTAGAGGTCCTCATAGAGATGTCTAATGAATGCCAAGAAGGTGATGCAAGCAATATGTGCCATAGAATTTCAGAAGAGGGCTGGGGACATGGGGGCTGCTACATAGTGTATTTGGCATATGAAAAAGACTAGTAATTATAATGAAGATAGTAATAATTATTTTTAATAATAATAAGGCCTTAATCTGTTTGAAGCATTGTGTATAGTACATGGCAGCCATGAACATGAATCTGGCAGACCTCCAACTATGAGGAACATAACTGATCAAGGGCCCCAGCTGGTGAGCTCTGAAATCCATTGCGTGGGAGCACTGAAGCTGCACCTCCCATGAATGACTCCTAGTGAAGGACTGAGCACAGCAGGGATTCTAAAGCAGGTGGGACTCCTTTAATGACTAACTATAACTCCAGGACACCCCCTCAGCCTTGCTGAAACTTTGTGAGACCGTATGGCAGTTAAGGGCACTTCCACCCAACATTCCTTCTAGAGTCAGGCTGGCATCACAGTCCTATAGCTCCAGTTTTTGAGTCTTGTCCCTTTATCTGTCACATGGCCATTTCCCATATCAAATCCATGCAAGTTTAATCTTCTCTGATTTCTGTTTCAGATACCTGAACTAAACCCAGTCGCTGATATATGCCATTGAACTTTGAGTGATATAGGTGTCAGGGACACTGATCCCTGTGCAGTTGAAAATCTACATATAACTTTTGACTTCCACAAAACTAAGTTGCTAATGCCACCTGTTGTCCAGAAGACTCATCAATTATGTAAACAGTTAATGAATATTCTGTTTGTTATACATACTATATACTGTATTCTTATAATAGAGTAAGCTAAAGAAAAGAAAATGTTATTAAGAAAATCATAAGAGAAAATATATTTATAGAACTGTACTGTATTTATTTTAAAAATCCACATAAAGGTAGAACTGCACAGTTGAAATACATGCTGTTTGAGGATCAAGTATATTATCTCACTTAAATCTCCTCAAGCATTGTTCAAAAACTCTTTAAAATAAAATAAGTTCTTTTATTATTCTCATATTAGAGACCAGGTAAAGAGGTAAAGTGGTTTTTTATAGTTTTCAGCCATTATGTTCACAAGTTATTTTTGTATGCCTGCTGTTGTCAAAACCCAGGGATGGAGGTGATTTTCCTATTCTAAAGCTTGTGGTTAACCAATATGTTATAGTAGTCTTCTCAGTTGGGAGCAGTTTTTCCGGGAGATATTTAACAGTGTCTGTAGACATTCACACAAGTGGGTGGGGTGCTGCTTAGCATCTAGTTGGTGAAGGCCAGGAGTGATGCTAACCATCCTGTAATGCACAGGACAGCCGAATCAACAAAGGATTATCCAGCATCAAATAACAATAGTTATTGAGGCTGAGAAATAGTTCTCAGGCTGAGAAACTCTACATGACAACAATCAAAACTGCTACAGATGAAAAAGTAGTCAGATCCCCGAGATTTATATGAGTATTAGGACAAGCAGGGCAGTGAAGGGTAGAAAAGTAAAAATAAATAAATGAATAAGCTCATTCTTCGTATCTAAATAAAGAAGAAGTAGCAAAAATAACTTTAATTAATTAAATTGTAAATGTCTGCTGTGTGAAAAATCTCACACTCTGCATGGCCAAGGAGAACGGGAGCCAGAAAAAAATAATTGGTTTGGGCTAATTTTAAAATAAGTTGACTTTTGCTGAGCAAGTACCATTTGAGCATTGCCTAGAAAAACAAAAACAGTTTATATGTAACATATATATTTGCATACTTAGTTATGGGCCAGGCATTTATGCCAAGCATTTTATAAGATATATATTATTATTGAGCTGACTTTAAAGATGAGAAAACTGAGACTTTTAAGTAATTGAACTACAGGTGGAACCTAGAGCCTGAACCTGGAACCCTGTGCTCTAAAACTTTATTCTGAATAAGAGACATGATGTGGTTAATAAGAACACTCTTCAAATTTTAAGAGAGTTGATATTAATAAATCATAAGCAAGCTGTCATTTAACTGATGACTATCCATTAATTTGATTTCTCTTTTTACCACCATTTTCTTTTCCTTTTTTTGGTTTGTGATCCTTGGTAGCTCTAGTACTTGAATGCAGGGTTTTATTAAAAACAAACAAGCAAACAAAAAAGCAACAAGGAACAAACAACCCCTGTAGGTTTCTTTATTTTGACATGTATATGTGTTGTGTTGTATATATTAAATATGAATAATAATGTGTTGTGGTTTGAGCAGGTGGTGCTAACGTATGGTAAAAGCACATTATGTTGATTACTTTTTTGTATCACGTGGACAATACAGATTGGCAGTTATTCTCATTTGCATTTTGGATATCAGTTGGTTAGCAGCAGCTTCACATTTAATTTATACTTTTGTAGAGATAGGTATTTTATTGATTGGATCCATACTTAAGAGTTTCATAAAACCATCACTTTCTGCAGGAAAGAGTTTCCCTAGAGAATTTTAAAATTCTGCTTTTCAGAACAATAAACAATGGCTTTGTCATTTCTTGTTATAGCATTTATATAGTATTCCATTGTAGAGAGAACTTAATAATCATTAATAGAGATATTTGCTAAGATTTTTCTAGAGAACTGAGCTGCTTGATAAAAATCAATATCAAGTAGCGAGGGAAATATTTTGGTCATTTTTTTCTGGGTACATTTTCCCTATTACATTGGTACTTAATTCTCTTGCATGAGTTTTATTGGATGTTGGAAATATTTCTTGGAAAATACACTGGAAAAAAATATACAAACACACACCTGGAAAATACACTTGGAAAAAATATGTATATATTCATCCTGGAGAAGAAATGAAAGAAATGAAGACTGGCAGTTTGCACAGAGAACAGAAAACATTCTGAAGAAAGTTCTATTATAGGCTATTTATTTAGAAATAGACTCGACTGATAAGGATACTACTAAGCACAGTGGCTAAAATTTATTAAGCATTATCTATGCTAAACATTTCATCTTTAGTGAGTCTTTACATCACACGTCCTGAGAGGTTGCTTCTAAATTTCCCATTTTACAAATAAGGGAAGAAATATAGTTAGGTTAAGTAACTTGTTCATTTAGTAAGTGGCAGAGCTTACTAACCCAGGTGATCTGCTTCCAGGTAGGAAAATCTTGGCCAAAAGAACTGCAAACAAGGTTGTCCTTGCTGCATCTCTCATTGAACCCCATACAATGACCATTCAGTAAATAAGCATTGAGCAGAATGACCCACTGCACCAACTATATGGAGTTAAGGACCCAGTAGACCGGGTGCTAACTTACAGTATTAAAAGTTTTGGAGAACAATTAAGTCTACCTCTTTGTGTTCATTGTAAAATTTAATGGACCACATTATATAATCTCTGCCGCCCTTCTTTACAAGCTCAACAAATACTCCAAAGGAAAATGTCGTTAGGTTCAGTATTGTTCATGTCTTTTAGGTGCATTCTGAATGCACAGAACTAAAGCCATTTCTTGAAACAGAAGTTTGAAATATGAGATATAAAGATCTTCTTTCATAGATGGGATGCTCTTCTATGCCTTCTATTTAGAAGCACAGAAATAAAAGTAGGTATCCATTCTGTGGGTCTCACATAATTGACCTGATATCAAAAGAATATATTAAATATGAGTTAGTAGGAGCAAGTTCAATAAGTATAATTTATTATACTTATAGTATATACTTATAGTATACTTATAGTATAAACTATTCCTGCATCTTCAGGATTAGTGCCACAGAACATGAATGAGGATGGGCATAGTAGAAGGTCAGGTTTATCATGTGAGAGAATCTTCCACATGCTGGACACCTGAATGTGTCTTATGGTGCATCTACATTTTCCTAAATTGAGCCATACAATAATTTAATATAGTGAGCTAATAAGGACATCAAAATAGTCTTATTATTTATAACATTTGGATAAGGAAAATTCCCCCTCAATGAAAAATAGTTAGAATCTTATCATTCAAAAACTGGTGAGTCAAATACCCTGGAAACTGATTTTACACTCCAAAATGGTGGAGTTGGTTGCACTGGTGAGAAGAAGTACTCATCTCTCTGCCTCACAGTTAGTCTTGATTTTTTGACATTGTCTGGACCACATCCTTCTTACAAAGGTAACACTCTCAGATTTCATCCAATTACAGCATGAGCTCCTGACTTGTTGCCCTGACTTGTTGCCTAGGAATTCTCTTATAAATACAAGGTTATTGTTTCTATCTACCTGATAAAGTACTAATGTAAATCTGTAAATGAAAATGTGTTTGAAATTGTGTATTTGTGCATGAGGTTCATATATGTAGGACTAGAACCCAACACTTGATATAGTCCAAACTGACTGCTTGAAGCTCCTTTTGAGGCTTGCACAAAGAAGCTTAAAGGCTAAAATCTTATAGGTAAAAAGTGAGCTACAGTGTAAGATTATTTTTTTAAGATTAATGGTGCACACCATATTCAAAATCACATAAAATTGCTAACTAAGAAAGAAATCTTGTAGCAACATTCTTATATAGTTTAATTTATCAGAAACTTTTCTCTGTAGGATGTGTGTTTGTCAAAGTATACATGCTTCTATAAAAACTACATCATCCTTTAAAGGTAGCTAATTAAAAAGAAAGTAGAGCCTTAATTTGTTATTTTTTCCATCTTCAATATTATTGACATAAAGTTAGGATGCTCGTAAAAATTGCTTTCCATGTTTCTTATGACTAAAAACAGTTTTTCAGCAATTGGATTAATCCTCATTCTCTGAAATGTTTTCCAGAATTCTGAGATAAAAGGAAAAACATTCTTGCTATGTACACTTCTTGAGAGAGCAGTAGAGGCAAGATTGGAGTCCAAAATTATTCATTTCTGCTTCATATCTTTCTTGAAACATTTTCCATGACTGTGATGTGCAACAAATAGCTGGAGAATTTTTATCTCCACCCCCTCAAGTAACACAAATCATCTGTTCCCCTTTTTCATACAAATATGAAAGAGGGAAACTGTCCATGATGATTTGTGGAGAGTAGGTGTGTGTGAGATCTGCTATTTCCATGGTTAGTTCTGAAGCTGATGTCACGATTGCTTCCTACACAACAATATGGGAAACCACATTAGCAGCAGGAATCCCAGTTGGCAGAATTGCCAATTGTACCTGTTAAGTAGACAGTTTTTTGGGGGTGGAATCCTCAGGACACCTTACAGAAGTCAGTCATTGTTTTATTTAGAAATTAGAAGCTCCTAAAATGGGATTATATATTTCAAAGTCTTTGAGAAGTGAGTACAGTATGACACAACAGTAAGTGATTACTATTAATATTACAGTGTTTGTTATTACTTTCTTTTTTTAAATGCAATTTTATTTTATTTTATTTTTTATTTTATTTTATTAATTTTTTTTTATCCATGAGAGACACAGAGAGAGAGAGAGAGGCAGAGACACAGGCAGAGGGAGAAGCAGGCTCCATGCAGGGAGCCCAACATGGAACTCGATCCCAGGTCCCCAGGATCATGCCCTGGGCTGAAGGCAGCCCTAAAACTGCTGAGCCACCTGAGCTGCCCTTGTTATTACTTTCTTACAGCTATGTGCAAGCCTTTCCTCAGACACAGAAGTTTGTCAGAGAGCAAGAGTTTTGTTAATAACCTCAATGTTAATGAACTTCAGTATTAAACATTTAACATTTCAGAAGTTGCCTGGAAGAAATTTGGGGTAGGAAATGACAATTTGAAGGTAGATTAGGACATGACGGTCTGGATTCTGAGGGAACCAAGGTAACTGTGAACATTCCTTGCCAGGAGACTATGTTACCAGTAAGGCATTAAGACTAAAATACTCATCTGAAATAGCTGGTACTATGTAGATGAATAATGGGTGTTAGTGTAATAGTAGCAGAGCCTGGCTTTGAAAAACTCCAGGGGCTTGTTCATTCATCTATTCATTTATTCCCCAAAGTACCATGGAATCGAAGATACTGCAAAGAAACAGTAATTTGGAAAGACCATCTTAAGAGATCCTTCATAAAATCAGAGTCCTGGTTTATAAGGTATGCATTGAAATCAGTGTCATTTGGTTCTTGTTCTCATAGCACTTCTGCACTGATGTCTTTTCTCCCTTTTTCTCCTATATCATAATGACATCAAAGTGGATTTTCCAAGGTACCAAGCTTCTCTATTCCTGTGGAGGCAGATTTTCTCTTCTTAGAAAGATGGCAGTTGTTCTTATCCAGTCAGTGTACCTGTTATAACAATAATTTGTTACTAATTTCACTTCCTATCTTATTATTCTAGTGGTTCCTTGGAGGCATCCCCTGAAACTAAACATGGGCTGAACTTGGGAACTACTCAGGTTCCAAATATAATGGCTTCCAGACTTCACCTTGACTGAACAATTCTTTGCTCAAAGAGGAACTTACAAAGATGCCCAGTAAATGAAGTAAAGAAGAGGAGCTGTTCTTGCTGAGATTGGGAACCTTGTCTGCTCATTGCCTACTGCTTGTTCCACAGTAGCCACTGAGATGATTCCAAGGACCATCTAAGGTTCTGTCCTATCCAATGTGAAAAACACTGCTTGGGAAAATGTATTCCATTGTCTTCACCTCAATTTCTGGAGGACTATCATCATGTTATTTGAAGATATTCTCTTCCCCACTCTAAAAGTAATCTTGGATTCTAACTCAAAATCTATAACAAGCAGTACAATATTGATCTCTGTCTGTAGAACTGTATATTCCAGGGGTCTTTTGGTTACAAGTGGCAGAAAATCCAACTCACTGTGACCTAACGGGGTTCTGTTGGCCGACATTATTGAGAGGCCTAGGGTTAGGGCTGAGTTTAAGCACAGCTGCCCTCCAGAATGCTGATAAAATACAAATTTCCATCTCATTCTCTGTCTCTTTTCTTATCATTCACCTCATTTTACTGATACTGGCTTTATTTATGTGCAGGCTTTCTTCGTGCAGTAGCCCCCACATAGTCTTTAATGTACTTCTCTTTTCAAGTAATTCTAACACAGTTTTTGGGATTGTGATTCATTGTACCAGTTGTTGTTTTTAATGAATAAACTTTATTTTTTTAGAGCAGTTTAGGTTAACAGATAAGTTGAACAGGAAGTACAGAGTTCTCATACTATTTCTCCCTACATGAACAGTTTTCCTATTAACATCTTGCATTGGGGATCCTGGGTGGCTCAGCGGTTTAGCACCTGCTTTCAGCTCAGGGTATGATCCTGGGGTCCCGGGATCGAGTCCCACATGGGGCTCCCTGCATGGAGCCTACTTCTCCCTCTGCCTGTGTCTCTGCCTCTGTGTGTGTGTGTGTGTGTGTGTGTGTGTGTTTGTGTCTCATGAATAAATAAATAAAATCTTTAAAAAAAACCCATCTTGCATTAATGTGGTAGATTTATTACAATTGATGAGTTAGTATTGTTATATTATTTTTAAAGTCCATAGTTTGTTTATATTATAATTCGCTTTTTGTGTTATAGGGTTGCATGGGTTTTGACCAATGCACAGTGTCACATATGTGACATTACAGTATCATGCGGACTAGTTTCACTGCCCTAAAAATTCCCTGTGCTCCACTTATTTACCCTTCCTTCCCTCCTGTTAGACCTCTGGCAACCAGTGATAGCTTCACTTTTACAGAATGCCGTATAGTTGGAATCATAGATTATTTAGTCTGTTCAGACTGGTTTATTTCACATAGCAATGTATATTTAAGGTTCTTCCATGTGTTTTTGTGGCTTGACTGCCCATTTCTTTTTATTGCTAAATTAGTATTCTATTGTATATACCAGTTTGTTTATCCATTCACCTATTGAAGGACATCTTGCCAAGTTTTGGCAGTTTTGAGTAAAGTTATTATAAACATTTGTGTGCAGTTCTGTGTAGACATAAGTTTTCATTTAGATAAATACCAAGGAGTGTAATTGCTAGATCATATTGTAAGACTATGTTTAGCTTTGTAAGGAGCTGCTAGACTATCTCCCCAAGTGGCCATACCTTTTTGCGTTCCCACCCTCAATGAATGAGAGTTCCTGTTTATCCATGTACTAGTGAGTATTTGTTGTTTCAGTGTTTGAGATTTTAGCCATCCTAAAAACAAACAAACAAACAAACAAACAAAAACGTATAGTGGTATCATTGTTGTTTTAATTGTCAGTGCCCTAATGAGATTGAATCAATTTGAATTGGTCATCTCTGAACCAGTCTCTGCAGTCAGAGAGAGTCAGAATATGTTGATTATATAGGTTTATGTCCTTGGTCTATCAGTCAAGGGTTGATAGTGATTTGCACTTACCAAATTCACAAAGGAGAGATGATTTGCAGTTATCTAAGAAAGTGAATCAGATTCCACACTAATAATCACATCAGATAGTACACACACATATAAATCTCCTGACAAAAATATAATAATATTAGAAGAAATGTTCATGTTTAAATAATTATCAGATGAAATATACATAGGGAATTTCAAAGGTCAAGGAAAGAGGCGGTGTCCATTTGCAACAGAGGTTGGGATAAGTGGTAGTTGGAGTATTGGGCTCAATTTCTACAATTTAAAGCAAAATAGAATAAAATACATGTATTTTCAACATTAATTCTTGGTTGTACATATTGATTCATGAGTATGTATAACTTCTTTCTGTGTGAAACATATCACATAGTGGAGAAGAAATAAACAATCCACCAGAGGTCTTTTATGATTTAAATTAAGCTATTATTCACTGTAATTACTAGTCTGAATGTTTTAAAGTTTCCTGAATAAGAAATATAGAGGTTGTTTACATGATGGTTCATTGCACAATTATGAATAATCAGCAATGACTGTGAGTTGATGATCATAGCCTATGTTTTACTTGAGAACATATTTTTTGGCAATGAATATATAATGGCTATTAATTCAGTCATAGAGCTTTTTACATATGTTGATTCAATAAGCGTTCTTTGAAAATGACTATATTGGCCAAATAACAGGTTTCCAGTCTAAATCCAATTGATGAGATGTAATCTTGCAGTATAGAAGGACTGAGCATGGGTTAAATGTACATAAGTATTGGCACAAGTTAGTGATGTGACTTCAAGAGAAAATAAGGGAGTTAGTGTAAACATTTCATAGTTTTATAATATTTGTCCAATGATTGATTTAATCCTGGGATTGATCATTAGCAAAAATGTGAGCCATATGGCAACTGACGTTTATAAATGTGCTTTTGTCTATTAGTTTTATTCATTGAAGACAACAATTTAATGATTCAACATTCTGTACATTTTTAATGCAGTGTTCTGAAGACTTCATTCAGTAATAAATAATTGTTGGAAAGATTCTACTATGTACTATGTAAGATCTTTGTAGTATCATGGAAAAACGGTGTTAGAAAATAATTTAAGTTGATAGACTGTTTTTATTTCATTCAAAGACTTGTATTTATTTCATCCAAAGTTCTTGTAACATCAGCAGTTAGTGTTTTCAGGAAACGCATTGGCAAAAAAAAAAAAAAAAAGAAAAGAAAACAAAAGAAAAGAAAAGAATATATTTAAATGGGGAATATAGATTTTTATATACTCCATGAAAAACTATATTCAACTTAAATGGCCAAGAAATGATGAGATCTGCTAAAGAGATAAAAATCTTATGTATTTCTATAAATTTAGTCAATTCTTGTCTTTGGTTTTTGATCTATTGAGGTGATAGGATGTGGAAAAGAAGGTAACTGATTTAGCCATTCATTCCACTAAAATCTGTCACTATTGCATAGGCCTATTCAGCCCACCTTTGTATTAGCAAAGAGACTAGCTATTTTTGCCTCTATAACAGCAGGTATAAGACCAAGGGCCATATTTCCTGACTATGAAATGGAGAACTAGGTTCTAATTCATTTATTCAAGTGGTTTAAGATTAAATCTAACTGTAATTTATCATTTAACTATCAGCTTCTGATAATGTAGTACTTTACCATAACATTGTATTTCATTATTATTTTCCTGATCATAACTATTATTGTTGTCATTTTCATCATCATCAACATTTAATTTCCATAGCATTTTATAATTGCCAGGTGAGTGGCACACTGCCCAAGATAATCAAATCAAACATGATGCCCTATTTTGGTCACAGTTATTTTTGGTTTTGAATTTACAGGAGAAGAGAGAAAAAGAGAGTCTAGATTGAAATGAATGGATTTAAAGATGAAGTCCATCAAATAGACAAAACTACCAGAATAGTTATTTGTATCACTGTGTTTTACTGTAGGTACAACACTGGATTGAGGATAGGAAGATACGGCTCAATTATTAAGTGATTTTCCAAAACCCACATATTGATTCTGAGCCTTCATTTCCTCAGCTGCAAAACTGAGAGAGGAGAGTAGAACTTAAGGTCAATGCAAATACTTAGTTTGTATAGCCACTGTCTTTCAAAATATTTGGATTGTGTCAGTGGAATGTCACTTCACGTCTCGCTGACACCTTTGTCACTATTTCAGTTGCCAAAGGAGTTGCCATCTCTCTACCCAACTTATTCTGGGTTGTGTAGCAAACTGGCTTTGGTTTTCTGTTCAGAGTAAGATCAAACTTTATTCTTGGGTGCTTTATTTTAGAAGATTCCTCCTGTGGAAAAAGAAATGTAAAAAGACATATCATCAGAACTTTTTTTTTAATGCTTCCAATCTTGAATGTTTCTAGAAAAGAGTGCTCTTAAAACTTGCTGCTCGTATTTGCCCAGATTCATTTATTCAGTTTGGTCCAGAAAGGAGGGAGGTAGCTATTTTAAGGACAAATATAGGACTCAATATTTCATTTATTCAGAAGGGGGCACACTTGTGCTTTTAATAGCAGACATATTTAGATTTGCTAGTATATGAAATTTATACATAAACCTTTAGGAAATGAGAGAACCATTACTGTTACTGTCAGTTTCTTAAATATATATATATATGTATATATGTGTATATATATGTATATATGTATATATACACACACACCAATTTAACACTTTAAAAATTCTTAAATATGGATAGAATTCAACATGCAGATTTCTTTTGGGAAAAGAACTGGTTTTTAATAAATCTAGAGTCCTATTAAGTTGAAAACTTTGCAATTTGGTCTGATGATTATTCAAAGTAATTAGGTTTGTTTTTCATAAATGCCTCTGTGACCATGGAAATAACATGCTTTTGACAAACTCTGAGAAATTTTAGTTTAGTTTCTGAATTTTGGCAAACATATAGCTCTAAAAATATTTTCCCCACTGGTCTTTATTAATAGTGTGTCATATTTTATATGTGAAGATGACACAAGCTCACTTGGCTGAAGAAGACTTTATGCAATGAGGTATCTTTCTACAGTTGGGCTTGCATTTTTGGACTCATAATCATCTTTTTTGACACAAGGTGGTCCTTGGGATGGTGTTTGCCTAAGATTAGGAGCTTCCTCTGAGGTTTTTGAAAATCATGTCTAGCACCCAAAACTTTGACCTCATGACTGGTACTCTCTACCTAATTTAAGCATTTGGTCAAGAGTCATAAAGCCCAAACACTTTAAATCATACAGGAATATCTGTGATACATAGAATACCAGAAGATAGGATATAATTAAATTTTGCTTTGAGATTTTGTTAAAAATTATGTTGCTTGTATCTTGATGACAATATATATGACAAAGGAAAGTCTATTTAAAATGTAAAGAGTTTTTACAAATTATAAAGAATATCTAAAATAGTTCACTACAAAAACTGAGCAAGAATAAAAATTGTTGTTAGACAATTTATAGTCAGAAGGATGAATGGGAAATTATTGTTATATATTTAATATCTATAGGAGAATCGAGTTAGTCTATATTGTAATCTAAAAACTACATGCCAAACAATGAGATTGAGTTTTGGAACTGTGTGAATATCTAAGATTATTTTAATATTAATAACCAGTGTTGATTTACATGTGATAAAGAGGTATATGTGTAAATATATAGACTTATACATAATACATATTATAAAGTAAAAATATTTCTCTTTAGTGTATGTCACAATCAAGACTTTTTAATTATGTGACCAAAAAGAGAGAGAGAAAGAAGAATGAGATTGCTTAGCTTTTGGTTCCTAGCTGAGTAGGAGTTGTGCATAAGTAATCTCGCTTTCTCAATTCCCAAGGCTGGTGTTTATTACCCCTCTCCTTCCTTCAACATTTTCTCAATCTTCTGTGTTCACAAATACTTCTCTCTAAGATTGATAATGTAGATTCACGTGTAAATTGGAACTTTCTTCCTAGATGGCAATCTGGCAGTATATATCACCAATTTGAATGAGTAAAACCCTTGACTACCATTCAACATCTCTCTCAAGGAAATAATTGAACATTTTAAAGAGGTAACTGCACACATGTTTATTTCTGTGGTTCTTAAAGTAGTGAGCAGTTGGCAACCACATAAGTGCCCATCAAAGTGAATGACCTAAGCAAATTGTGGTGAAATCCTTCAAATAAATATTTTGTAACTATGAACTCCAAAATTATTTTAATAATGACTCCCTTGGTGGGAACATATATTCTTATATAATCTATTTTATAATATCTGATATTTGAAAATCATGTTAACTTACATTCAGAAACTCACAAAATCGTTGCTTAAAACACAACTAGTCTTAAACTCAAATGACTTAAAGTTTCATTTAGTGAAAAACAAACCAAAAAAAAAAAAAAAACAAACAAACAAACCAAAAAACAAAATAATAACTTTGTAGTGATAGGAGAGATGAAGAGAATAGCAGTAAGACATATGAGAAGTGTAAGTAGGTAAGAATTTAAAGACCCTGATTCTAAACCTTTCTCTTCAATTTCCTCTAAACTCCCAACAAAATGAGAAGGTTGAATTTTAATGATCTCTAGGTTCCCTTCTAAGTTTGACTTCTGATGACTCTATGTATAGAAATTAGTTTAGTTCATGCATATTCAACATCTGTAATGAGGTCTTTTATCTGTAAGGAAAGGAGTAAAGATTCTTTGTGGGTGAGCATTGGTGTCTTCCATAGCCATAAAATAAAAGATACATCTCAATCTTTTAAGTTTCCTTCTTAAATCATAGGCTTAAATATATCTTCTTTTCAGGGTTCTTGGGTGGCTCAATTGGCTAAGTAAGCATCTGCCTTGGGCTCAGGTCATCATTCCAGAGACCTGGGATTGAGTTTCAGGTCAGGTTCCCTGTGTAACAGGCACCCTGCTTCTCCCTCTCCCTCTGCTCCTCCCCCAGCTCGTGCTCTCTTTCTTGCTATCTCTATCACTATCTCTCTCTCTCTCTCAAATAAATAAATAAAATCTTTAAAAAAATAAATATTTCCTCTTTTCCTACATAAAGTCATAAGTAACAGCCTCAACTGAGGTTAAGGAGTATTGGGAAAGTATCCATAGGTGGCATGATAGAATCTTCTGATACCCCTTTTGAAAGAGTCCGTTAATATGAAATATTGAAAATCTTATGGTCAGCATGGACTAGATCAACAAGATTCTAGATACTGGCCTACTTTATCTTTTCGAACGAGACCACAAGGTCCTTAAAGAGAATGACAGTCCCATATGCAACAGGTTATCTGTCACCCTCACCCTCCAGTACTCAGCAAAATAATTATTCAGTGAATGTTTATTGAATGAATAAATAAGTGAAAGATTGAATGTGTAAATTAGTGACTGATTCATTGAACCAATGGTCACATGAATAGATAGATGGATAAGGGGATGCTTTAAATTGGTGTGTAACAAACATATCTAATTCTGGTTATGGCATATACTGCTTGTATGTTGCAAATGAAGTCACTTTCTGCTCCTGAATTTCAGCTTCTTCAGATGCAATATAGATTGGTAGGACTACATAATTTCTAAGCTCTTTTTCAATTCTAAGATGGCAAGATTCTATAAATATATGTACACCAGGCAGTTTTTCTGATATATTTTCTCTCATTCCTCACAACTAGTCCATCGATCATTTCTGTTTTGTAAATGGGACCTGAACATTTCCTACTACTGCCACCATCTTGGCCTGCACCATCATCTTTCACCTGAACTCCCGCAGTTCACCTGCATGGTTTCTCTGCTTTATTACATTTGCTTCCACAGAGTGTATTCTTTACATACATAGCCAACAGAGTAACAAGTTTTAGAAAATAACTTGGATCATGTTTTTCTCATGTTCAAAACCTTCCAATATTGACCATAGCAATTTTAGTAAAATCTATATCTTGCCCTGGTTTATAAGGTCCTAGATGATCTAGATCCTGTTTAATTCTCTTTTATATCGTGCTCTTCTGTTGGTTATCATAGATCTTTCTGACCACTGGACATAGCAAACTAACTCCCACCTTTGGGTTTTATAATTGATCACTCTATTCTTCAAGTCACCTTTCTTAGAACTGTGCATTCCTCCTTCCTTTAATCACTTAGAACAGAACATAAATATTACCTAAAAAAAGATTTTCTTGATCATCCTAGTGTTGTTTCTCAAGACATCCTCATTTCTTCTGTGTCTCATTAAGCTGTTTTATTGCCTTCATGGTGCCATTTCCCTCTCCTAATGACCTAGTTTATTATTTAGGTGACGTGTGATCTTTCTCCACTTTCACTCACATGTAAGTTTGCTAAGTACAGGAATGTGTTCTCTTTTGTTTATTGCTCTATGCTTCTTGTGTACAGAATGTTGATAACATATAGTAGGTGCTCAAGAAATGTTTATTGCATATTAACGGATAATTTTTCCTCCAAATATAACCAGTCTTAAATGAGAGTTTTTGATGATGCAGTGATTCATATTCACCTCCCTAGGGTATTTGTATAACACCATTATAAAATTCTGGTGAGTGTGTTATCTGCCTCACAGGGATAGAGAATGTAAGAAGGATTAAAAATGAAATGTTTATGAAAGTTACTTTGTTAGAGGAAAAAAAAAGAAACAACCTTCTAATAGTATTTATTATTGCTATCCTGATTTCACAGTGAGGAACCTAAAGCCCTAGTTGGTATACAACTACCCACGATCATAGATATGAGCTCTTCTGTTTTCTACAGAACACCACAGAGGCACTTTTACATAGTTTTTTGTTTTTTCTTTCTTCTTTTTATTTCTTTTGGGCTGAACATCCCTTACAAAAAGGTCACAAAGATCACAAGGATGTCTCCTGAAAATTAGGAAGAGCAAAATAAAGCTACTCTTGATGAGGAATGGCATATAAATCAGTAAAAACAGCCAAAGGGAATATAGAATAAAAGAATCAGGGCAGAATTTGGCCTACTGGCCCAGATGATACAGGAATAAACTGCTTGTGATGTTTAATGTGAAGCTATAGAAAAGATAATAGGTTTGTGAACAAATGTCCCAAACTCTCAGTTCAGGGTATTAGTTCCCAATTCAAGAAACTTTTCTACCTTGAGGATAACAATTTTTAACTCCGCTTTTGTGCAAAGCAACTGTCACTATTTCATATTTTCTTTTCCTGTTTCCTTAATAAAAGTGTTCAGTATTACTTGGTGGAATTCTTCCCCGTTGTTTGATATCATGACACTTTCTTCCAGGCAGTAAATGTGTTAGAATCATTGGTGCTAACCAGAAAAGTGTGTGATACCAGGAAGTATACTAGTATATTAAGTTACGTCCTGTATTCTTATATAATTCGCAAACCATGAAATCTGTTTCAGAGCTGTGAGATTTCATTTGTAGCACACTTAAGTCACATTTCATTGTCCATTAAAAACGTGCATTATTTTACGTGCTTTTACATCATACAACTAGTAAGTGAAGGAACTCATTTTCCAGACTGCATTATTCGAATTTTTAAATTATTCAGCATTTATAGTAGGACAAACTTTATTTTGCAGCTATCTCATCAATTTCCATATCCAAATGGATATACCAGTGTATTCTGAAATTGTGCAGCTCTGATTTACCAGTATGTGGCAATGTAACAACACCTTGAATGGGATTTACTGCTCATTGTAATGATGGACAGTCTGATGGAGCTGTCCAGAGCTGAACTTGCCACCAGATGGCCACTGAGGGAAGAAGGAAAAGAACAGGCTCATAGGCTTTGAATACTTGATTTTATGCGTATCCAATCCAAGTTTCTAATTAAAGAGTCATCATGTAGCTTCCTAAGGAACTTGCTCTCTTGATTCCAAATACAAAAAGGTTCAGAGGGGTCTAGTTCCATTTTAAAAGTCTGCATGAAAAAATAAATGAAGTACCTTGAAATTGCCAGTGAGAGGTCACCCTGAAAACTACAGAATAAAAAGTGTAAGCTTTCCAGGAGGAAAATCTGTTTTCAAATAAGAAAATGGATATTACAACTTCCTAAATTCCATTCATTCAGAGAAGGTGAATCAACAAGGATAAAAGACCTTGAACAAGACTCTTTTTTCATGTCTATTTAAACAAGAATTTTATTCAATTTGTGATACTATTAAATAGCTTAATATTATATGGCATTTCTTGTTTCCACATATGTCAAGATGATTTTTTATATAATGTTTCATGGTTCATGCTGAGGTGGCTCTGAAATTGTGAACACTTTATAATAGTTTTGCCTAAAATATCAGTAAACTTATTCATTCTTAAATATTCAGATATTACATTAAAATAATAACCATACTATAATCCAAAAATCTAGAATGTAAATGTTCAATCTTGATTTTTATTCCAATTAAATAGGAGCTACAAATATGAGATTGTAACACTTTATTTTTTAGATAGTAGTTTTATTTAAGTTATTCACCTGTTGAATCCTTAAGGATTGGCACATTCAATAGATATATATTGGCACCTTCAAAGTTCTGGCCACTTGATTCCAGCCTCCGTTAAACCTACAGTCTACTGGAGGAAAAGTTAAGTAACCAAAGAGTTTAAATGCAGTCTAATAAAGTGCTCTAATGGCATCAGTGCAGCATATTATAATTACATATTGCAGGATCCTCTTATTTGAACTTGGAGCATCAGGGAGAGTTTCCAGGGAAAGTGACATAGAAGGTGATACCTGATATATTAGTAAGAGTCAGCCAAGCAAAGCAATGGAAAAGAATACTTTAGTTGCAGTGAGCATCATATGTGAAGGTATGAAAGCAAAAGAAGATTGATAATGTTCTTTGAAGAAGCAACAGAGTTTAATGTGACTAGAAGTTATAATTCTTGAACAAATGAAATAAGAACTGGGCATTATAAGTAAGGCTGAAATGATAACTGATGTTGCATCATGGAGGTCCATTATCATTTTAAGCAATTTGACTTTCCTTTTAAGAGCAGTGGGATTCTTAGTAAGATTTTTTTTTTTTTAAAGAAAGCAAACTGGTTCAGATTCACATTGTAGAAACATTATAGTGTGAAGAAAAGATCATGGGCATATGAGCGCAGAGAAACTGGATACTGAAGGTCTTATTTAGAGTCTGCTTTAGAATTCCTGGCAAGAGACACTGTTGGCCTCAACTAGAATACCACTAAGGAAGGATGCAGAGAAGTAGATGGTATCATCAGATTTTTTGGAAGATTAAATTGAAAGGGCTTTGGAGTTGTTTGTAAGTGGAGGAGGGTGAGGGTGAGGGGGCAGGGAACCTAACTTAGATTTCTGGAATCTACAACAGTGGTTACTGGTTCCATTTCCAAATATAGAAAACACAGGAGAAGCTTACAAGTGAAGGCCATGCGATTGCTTATGGGCATAAAGAGTTTTGTGTTTCTGTAGTATTCCAAATGAGATGGCCAGGAGAAATTTGGGTCTATGGATTTTGAAGCTCAGGAATGAGATCTGAACTTGAGATATAAATTTTAGACTTTTTAGCAAGTAGGTGGTAAGTGAACATATAGAAATAGATAATACTCAGGGAAGATATTTAAAAGGGTGATTCTCACTCAAATTTAATTCACTTCAGGTGAATTACCCAGGAGACCTGATGGAATTCAAGGTACCAACTCCGGAGTGTCTTACTGAGTAGGTTTTGGATGTAGTTACAAATCTATGTTTCTGACAAGTAGAGTCCCATCCCTTGATTTTGATCAGATGATCCTCTGACCCCACTCTGAAATAAGGCCTTAGTAGGATTAGCACATAAGAGATGGGCAAAATACCAGGAATCCAGAAAGAAGACTGTGAAGAAGTAACCAGAGGCATTGAAGAGAAACCCAGGAGAAACAAATGACACAAATTCTATGGAAAGATAGTGGGTACAAGAGAAGGAATGGTCAACAGGGTCAAAAGTGTTGACAGATTAAGTAAAGATGAAGGCTGAAATACACCCACTAGATGTAACAAAAAGGAGGTCGTAACAAAGTTGGCAAGAACAGCTTCAGTAGAATGTGGGCTGAAGCCAGATTGCAGTGGGTTGAGGGCTGAATATAAGATGAGGATTCAGAGACATGAAGCAGAGACAAAGTCTTTTAAAAGAAGTTAGTCTTAGAAAAGGGAAGGAGGTTGATGCAGCAGAGCACGGGGTGGAGGCTGAATGATTTAGGAAAGAAACAACTTGAGTAAAAGTCTTATCTCACACCTGACATGATCCATTCCTAATTTCTTGGAATTTTTTTAACAGATTCATTGAAGTATAATTTACATTTTATAGAATTGATTTAAAGTATACATTTCATTGGCATTAGTAAAATTACAAGGTTGTGTAATTTTTGCCATAATCATTGCCATAATCTAGTATTAAATAATTCCATTGCCCCAAAGATATCCCTCATGCCCATTTAATCCCAAATCCCACATCCAGCTCAAGGCATTCATTAATGTACTTCTTTTCTCTATAGGTTTACGTATTTCAGACATTCTGTATGAATTGTACAATATGTAGTCTTTTATGTCTGGTTTCTTTGACTTAGTATGTTGTTAATGATGTTCACTCATATTGTTGCATGCAATTAGTATTTCACTCCTTTTTATTGCTGGATTATATTCCATTTATGGATATACCAACTATTATATATACAATTTATATACATAAATTGATGGACATCTGGATTGTCTCTACATTTTGACCATCATTCTTGAATGGTGCTACTGTAAACTTTCACATGCAAGTCTTTTTTGAAAACCTATGTTTTCATTTCTCTCGGCTACTTATCTAGGAACGAGAATCCTGGATTGTATGTTAAGTTTATGTTGAACTTTCTAAGAAACTGCCACTTTCCTGATGTGCCTCCACCATTTTATATCTCCACATTTCTATAAGCTGATATTTCATTTACATTTGTAACTGGATTCGTTTATTTAGCCTAGAAGGAAAAAGAGCTGTGTTCCTTTAAAATAGTGGGGAGCAAAGTAAGTTGCTGCTTAATGTTTTGTGCATGATGTTAATACTTTATTTAAACTATTGAAATATATCTGAGTATCAGTGGTGGTCTAGATTCCAAGGCACCAGTCTTAGAAATGACTTTTTTTTACTCCTTCCATCACATGCTCTGTCACTCTACCTCTGTCCTTTCCTGCAAACACATGACAGTGGACAGCTGGTTTAACTACACCCAAGCAAAACTAGATGGTACATTCTGGGATCTAGTGGGGCAGGAGGATGAAGTCCCTACATCCTGCCATCACAGCTTAAGCATCACCAGCAAGGGATTTTGGGAATGACACTGAATTTCATTTAAGTTCAATGTTTTCATCTTTACAATGAAGATTATAATAATACCTACCTTATAGGGACACTATAATGGATTAAATGAGGTTGTATACGTAAAGCACCTAACACGGCTCAACCCAGAGTTGGCATTCAAAAAATGCAGGTGTTTGTATTTCATAGTGATAAAAATGATCAAAAAGGTAGTCAAATACTACTATGCAGTTATATTCATGAAATTTATTTGTTTTATATGGTTCTCATTTGCTCATATCTTATGTTTCAAATGGAAATCTTAAATTTAGAACTGGATTGTTTTTACTTGATATAGATAAAAATCATAATAGTAACAACCATAATGCCCTTCATTATTTTAGAGTATTGATATATCAGGACATTTGCTAAAATCTTCCTTATGTAAAATTTAGTGCTGAAACGGTTTTATGAGGTAGGCAAAGATCCCAGATGGTCTGTGTTGGAGAAAAGATTTTCAGCTATATCTTTTCTCAATATATCTTGACTACTTGCTGTGTGCTGGCCCAGCCAGTGGGAATGACCATATCATTATAACTGGTCAATATTGAGAAGTACGAAGACCAGAAAAGTTTGTGAGATGTAGCTCAGGCTCATCTCATGCATGTTTTTTTTGCTCTGACAAAGAGGCAAGACCAGAAATCACCTATATCCGATTATTATAATCAGCTATTTGGCAACATAAGATAACTCAATTCTCCTTCTCACCTCAGTTCAACACTATCTACTTTGCTTTTCACCTTAATAAGCTGAATTATGCCCTAAAATAGCCAAAGTTAACTTTTAACAGTTTGTCTATGTAGACTGAATGCTTATTCTTTTTTTCTCTTAAAATTACTGCAGACTATATTTGTTTAGGACTTATTCTCCGATGGCAGTTACTAAGTTGCTCATTTTACTGGGCTGTTTTATAACTTGAAAGGGAAAGCTCTCCCTTAAGCAAAGAGCATGCCTCTAATATGGAAATCAGGTGTTGGGAGAGAAGAACTATTAATAAAACACTTTGGATAGCCTACCACAGTGTTCAGACACACAGTTCCTATGTGGAAAATATGAAAGCACCTCCCTGGCCAGATGTGATCGGCACTATTGAGGCACATCACATACCTTGGGAGGTGTGGATTGTCTTCAGTATTCAGTTGTCTTGTGAGGGAAATGTGTAAATTAAAGTCACAGCCGTCATGTTGACATGTATGCTAGGCAGCAAAATAGATGGCATTGATACAGATGGTGTCATTAGTTGTTGTTTTCAATGTGGGTCCACATTTGGAAAATAATTTTTCCTTCAGTTCATCAGTTTTAATGTCATCTATTCCATCTAATTTTTAAATCTGTAAATATATTCCAATATTTGAAGAGAAAATCAAAGTGACCCTTAATGATGGCAACTAAAACTAATTTGGAATGCCAGCAAAATTAGTCTTCAGTTTATATGTATCTAAATACTCAACTAGAGGTTCACAAATATACCCACCCATAATTTAGGCTAGAATTTATCAGTTAATAGAAGCCAATGTAAGAATAAATTTGTTTCTCTGATATGATTTTTTAAAAGTCTATGGATACAAATTTAAATATCAGGGGATTCCATATAAATATTTTCACGTGGGCTTTTTTGATAAAGATTTGGAAGTCCTTCTTTAAACCTGAGTAGGACTATGGACAAATGATACACACTTAAACTCTCCTAGTTGTCCAAGTGCCCTTGCATACTTTTGACTTTTAATTAGTATAAATTCATATTTAATCTACTAAAATATTTTAATCCATCTTTTCCCATAGAAATTTGAACCTAAATTTAAAATGCCCTTTCTTTTTTTATGCACTTCAAGCAAAGCTATAATTAATTTAAAGGTAGTTTGGGGACTAATTTAAAAGTGTGTAGAGGGCATGGCAAACATTTATTTAATTTTCTGTGCTGCTATAGACATGATAATACCTAAGAAATATTAAATATTGTGTCACTGGCTGTGGTTTACATATATTACCTCATTTAATTCTCGCAATAAGCCCTAAAGTGGATGCTAAATGCTATTATTAGTTTAACAACAGCCTGAACCTTAGAGAAATAATGCACTTTGCCCAAGGTCACAAAGCTTGTAAGGAGTTGAGCTGAGAAAATCTTTTCTCTAAAAACCTTGTTCTTAACCACTCACTCTCTACTTTATCTTACTGTGACATTTATATCCTAAACTATTTTCAAAGGTATCTTTAAATTTTTAAATATTTTAAATATAGATACTTAAAAACATGACTATATAAATATTTTTCCTCATACTAAACCACGTGCTCCAGATACTCTGCATCCTATGTCCCCTTTAGGTCACAGGAGGCCCTCTCTTTAGGAATCACTCATCAAAGGGGTCAGGGTTGTGTAGCGTTCTCCCTCAGTATTTTCCTTTTTTCCCCTATTGTAAATGAATTATGTATACACCCTGAAGTAATTAGCAAAGACGCTGTTGTTTAGCTGAATTTTAAACTAATTAATCTGACCTAATTCCTGTCAAAAATAATTAGGATGAAATATGTCCTCCCTAAGCAACTCTTTTAAGCTAAGTTGCTAAAGCACAGTATCTCCTGTGTATTCACTTTGCTAAAATTGAGACGGCTATTTATTCAATGGTTTTAGAGGAAATGCTAAAATGCTACTCATGAAATGCCACCTGAGCATCACCTCCTCAGTTTCTGTATGTAAATAATAAACAAGAAGCTGAACTAACAATGAAGATTGTGCCATGCGCAATATCAGTGACCTCTTAATATGTTTGTTTGCAGTTAAAACTTAAAAACTAATTCCTCCTTTTCCAAAAGCCTTTTGGATGAAGATGTGTGTCCCATTCCTCAGCCCATTCAACTTTCCAATTCTAAAAGCTCTTCAATTGTCTTCTAACTCTCCCATTCCTCACCTGTCCATTTTTATTTTTTAACATCCTAAGTGTTCTAATGAAATGGGGAAATGTCTCATGTAGGAAGCAAGTCCTGAGCTGTATGTAGGAAGATAATTTAGGAAAAGTAAATAAGCAAGCTTTACTGACAGATGCAGTTTGTCAACATTTGAGATGATCTCTGGTTACAGTGACTGCAGGTTTGAATGTGATGATGGTGTTTGCTATTTACTGGTTGCCTGAAGCCTTAACTGCTGTCCTGTCATTCTATAGCAGCTTCTTCTGCATGCCCTCTAACCCAGCTCTCTGATACATTGAGGAGCTCTCAGGAGAAGAGAGCACTGTCGAACATATATATCATATCGCCAAGCAGTTCAGAGTTAATAATCTCCTTATTAAACCTATGAACCCTTCATGTTTTGTAGTCTTCCCTCCCCAACCCCCTTCCAAGTTAGTTTCTAGGCAACCAATATGCACTGAATTACATTAAGCTCTTTATTTCAAGGCTGCAGTTCAGGATTTTGCTGCATATTTGTTGGCTCGTTTATGGAGACTGCAGCATAAAATTCATTAATTCTATTTAATCTTCAGTACTTCAGTGATTTGGTTCTAAACCACATTGCCTGTACCTGTTCTTCATGTTTAAATCACCCCATGCTGTGATGCTGTTTTATATGTTGGTGATGTCAGAGGTTCTGCAAGTTCTAATTTGGCACCCCAGAAGCAGAAGTCCCAAAATTTCCAGTTCTTGGTGATCATTCATCATTTTAGGTAGCCTAATAGGAATTTAAAATTTTCAAAATCTCCTGTCTTGAATGGCAAAAGTGTCTACTGACTTCTAATAACAAAGAACATACAGTTTAGGAAATGCCTGAAAATGTAGTAAGCTTTTACGAAAGAGAAGGTATTTGTTTTAACGCACTAAGATTTTGATGTGGAACAGAGGTTCTTGGAAATATTCCTTTGTTGGTGTGAATCAAGAAATCAAGGTTATACTTTCAAATTTCACCCAGAACTGTGTGAGAATGAAGATTAATCTCTCAGCATAACTGTTCTGTTTTGGATGTTGAATGTTTTGAGAGTCTCTCAAAAACTCTAAGCAAGGCAGTTCTGCATGTGTGTGTGCGTGCATGTGCACATGCATGTGCATGCACGTGAGCACATGGGCACCTACATTTACATCCTCACAATTGAGCAAAAATATAAATGCTTGTTTAGTCTGGTTTCTTAAAACACAAAGTAATCATCTGCATTTGTCACCCTAAAGGATGGCTTGAAGAGGAGAAAAGTCAAATTCAAACTCTGATCCAGTCCTTTTCCCTTCATCTGCTTAGAGTCTAGCTAGTGGAATAGAAGGCTGGTTGAAAAAAATGAATTGAATAGTTTAACAGTAGGCTCTGCAAGTTGTCCACCTCAAGTTCATGATGAACAAACCTTCCAGAGAATCTTTTTTCCAAGATGGAGCTTTCGAGACAAGATGTACGTTGCCCAGTTCCCTTTGCATGTATAAGGTGCCATGTTACTGGATTTTCCTCAGAAAATGTGAGAAGTGATGTATGCCTTCTCAGGCTTGTGTCCCAAAAAAATTCCTCCATAGTCTTCTGTGTATCTTTCTTATCCCCCTCTGCCAACTGGATATCAGTAGCTACTCAACCTGAGGCACAATTAAATATCTTGGCAGACTCTATCATCAGTGACCACATGTGAACACCACCTCTCTAGACCTTGCTAGTAAGACTGTTACTAATCACTGAGAATCTGGGTGTATCTGTTCCAACAGCTATTATTACTTTAACTTATAAAAGTACCATGAGCCCTGAGATAGTAGGATCTTAGTCAATAGAACCACACTCTTCATTGCCTGTTATGTGCCATATACCACAGATGTCAAGGATGCAACAGTAACCATGTTGAGAATGGCCTCTAACCCCATTCAGTTGTTACTAGCAGACTATTCAAATTATTGCATTAAATCCATTAATTATATGCATGTATAGAAATAGAAAAGAGAAATCGAATGGCTATAGAGCACATAAGATAGTAAGATCTAACTTAGCACTGACAACTTTCTTTCTTTCTTTCTTTCTTTCTTTCTTTCTTTCTTTCTTTCTTTCTTTCTTTCTTTCTTTCTTTCTTTCTTTCTTTCTTTCTTTCTTTCTTTCTTTCTTTTCTTTCTTCTTTCTTTATTATTTCCGAAGAGTGTGGACAAAGACACATCTGGATTTAATGTTATATTCAGGGAACTGAATCCAGAGTAAAGTAATAGACTTAGTAGTTTAAACTCTTTCTTAAAATAGTTTTTTTTTCTTTCCTCCAAGTTGTAAGGGCACTTAGAAAATATTTCACTTACTCCTTCCTTTCACAAATGAGGAGAAACATCTTTTCCAAACTAATAATACCATTTGCTTTAATAAATGGGATATTTGCTGTTTGCCAGGAACTATGTTATTCTCTTTTTAACAATTTTTTTGTTAAATACTGTATCCATATAGATGAGTCTGCCTTAAATGTATAGGTCAGTAATTTACCATAAAAAGGGCTCCCATGTAATGCCACTCAGGCCTTAAATTGATAACTGCCTGCTCCCCAGAATCACTAAACAGCCCACCCTGATGAGGGAGCAGAAGGCAAGCTAAGGGCAAAGCACAAACTGACACCCCATAACCTACCACCCTCCCAGATGGGATATGTGTAACATTCCTCAGGCACTCCTGATTGCCCTAAAACTAAGGGGAAAAACAAATGGTTAATAGAGATCACAGTCCTGCCAGACAGGAGTCTCTATCAGTTTACCAATGTCTTAGTGATTTATAAGGAAAAAGCATTCTCATCAATAGCCTAACTTTAAAAGACCCATAACTCAATTTTCTGGCACAACATGAGCTTGACAATAGCAAGGCTTCAGGTATCCTGAGAGTCGACTTTAGCAAGTGAAAGTTCTTTTAGACACCTCCCTTTGTTCTTACCTTCTCCAATTCCCAAGTATGTAATCAGCCACCCCTCACCATCCCAGTGCAGAAGCTCTTTCTGCCCATGAGTCCTGGCCTGTGTTTTAATAAAATCATCTTTTTGCACAAAAGACATCTCAAGAATTCTTTCTTGGCTGTGGGTTCCAGACCTTACCAACATTCCAAAACTACATCAATTCCCATTCCAATTCCAATTCCTTTCCTTCTCACCTCTTTACTACCTTTCCTTGTAAGGTCATGACTATTACTTTGCTTTTCTTTATAGTTTGAGCACAGTCACATGCATCTAGAAATGATGGTTTATTTAGTCTGTTTTTAAGTTCAGGCAACCTGAATCATAATACTGTGTATGCTTTTATGTCTGGTTCCTTTCATGCAACTCTACATTTGTGATATTCATTCATGTTCTTGTTTGTAACATTACTTGGGTCATTTTCATCCTATTGTATAAATATGCCACAATTTATCCTACTGTATAAATATCCTAAAATGTCTCCATTTTAGAAAGAATAGCGTTTGGTTGTTTGTTATGAATAGCACAGTACTCTTGTACCTGTTTTGTGGCACACATGTACATATATTTCCATCTTTTAATTCTCAAACTTTGTTTGGTGTGGTGTTGTATCAGGCAAGCATGCTTCTGTAGAATTTAAAGATACTGTCTTATGAAAAGAGGTGGGAAGGAAAGGCTGAGGTAAAATAATAGAACCAGATATACTGAGTTAGTTCCCTAATGGCAGTCTCACAGATTTTTTATTTCAGTGATGAATGAATTAAGATGAGTTCTACTGTGTTTATTGAAAAATGAATATAGAAAATAGATGATCATTGTCTTCTTTAGAATGTCATTACTCATTGTCTGGTAACATGGGTGGGATGCAGGGCCAAACTCTTAAATTTGGCTTTTACCATTTTTATTGTATTATTTCTGTCCTTTTATCAAGCCAAATTTTTCACCCCACATCATGACATATGTTGATCCATTGGACTGAAATGTTCTTATTGTAAAATTCTGCATGACTGATTTTTTTGTCTTATTGTGATCATTCCAACTCAACTTAGGAGTCTTCTCAACTCAGAAGTCCCTTGTAACTCTCAGTTACATTACCCTTTATAATTGCTGTTAGAGTTCATCAATGTTGATGGTTATCCTGTTCATGATACCTTTTTCTTCTTCCTCTCTCTCTCTGCCCTCTCTTCCTTTTTCCTTTCCTTTCCTTCCCTACCCTTTCCTTTCTTGTGATGTCCTTTCCTTTCCTTCCTTCCTTTCCTTCCTTCCTTTTTCCCCCTCTCTTCCCTGCCTTTCTGAAATATAAGCACTAGACATCGCATCTCTTTTGCTGAGCAAGCCCAAGTGTCTGGGACAATACCTGATTCATAATAGGTGTTCAATAAATGTCTAATAAATAAATGGAAGGAAGTAAGGAATAGGGAGTGAGGGAGGGAGGCCAAGCAGTAAAGAGACCATCCACATTTATAAAAATTCTGTAATTCTGCATGACAGGTACAAACAAGAGGAGATTTGTGGGCTCAGATCTTATTAGGAGGCTATAAGCAACCTGAAATGTACCAAAAAATGAAGCACTAGAAAGACACAGTGAGCCCAATGCTTCTACACAATGAGGCAGACTAAATGCAACAAGGGAAACCAAAGACACAGGACAGTGTGTGACCATCATTCCAATTTTCTGTGTATATCTCTCTGCCAAGTTGTATATGTATGAATTCCTAATGGTCTGACTAATGTTCATCTCAAAGAAAGAATCTGAGTCTAAAGTGAACTCGAGGTTACTAGCCATGGAAACAGAGAAGAGAGAGTGTATCATTAGATGCTGTTGTCAAAGAACAAAAAGGGACAAAAAATAATAATAATAAAGAAAATAAAGGAAAAAAAGAATTCAGTAAGCAAGGGTTTGGTAGTCTCTCACATTCATTTGGAATAAATTGGCTGATATCCAAAGTTTAATGTGAGTAAGGCAATTGGGTAACCCTGGGAGAAAAAGTCTTGGAAGGCTTCACAAAATTGCTTGTCTTACAGTCTTGTGATAACAGACACAAAAGGTCAATATTTACAAAGGTCCATAAGGACTGGCCTCTAAGAAATCACAGAGCAATAAAGCTCATAACAGAGGTATAAATTCAAAGAATTTACCAAACTTTTAGCAATAAAGTAAATGTGTATTTGACACCATAAGGAAAAGAGAAGCACATGCTACTGGAAGTAGACTCAGCAAGAATGTAATATAATACTTGTGCTTCTGGACAGGGAAAATGTTTAAATATCTATAGTGTCATAGTGCCATATATTAACCCTTTAATTTAAAAAAATGTTTTCTACTCATTTAGGCTATTTTCTTCCCACCCAAAGATGGCAACTGTAATTTTACCATGAGCAAAAGAAATAACTCATTTTACAGACAACTTGACAAGAATATGAAGTAAGAAAAGGAGGGCATATGAACTGTGTCCTATAGATAACAAATTCCTTCTCTAAAGTCATTGCTGAGAAAATAGTAGAATGGAACAACCCAGGAAGCTCAGGGAAATTACATAAGAGAGTAGTCAATAGATTGCAGAGGGGGAGAAATATGAACATTTCTAAGAAAAAAAATGACTTTGATGAGATGGCTATGACACCTAAATGGAGCAGAGAATCTGGGACATAGATCCCTGTCTCTCATTTGAGAGAGCTCAACAGGGGAATTCTATGCTGAGTAATTCTGCTTGGCAATGAACTTAATACAGCCCTATCCTTCCCCCAATTAAAAAAAAATGCAAAATTAGACCAAGTTTAGCCGAGCTAGATCATCTCCCTTCTAAAGCTGACTAAGCATTCTGTAGAATCTATATATCAAATTCCAAGAACTAGAATATAAAAAGTGGAGTTCATTTTGCTACCTTGCAAGAGGAGCTTTGGCTTCCCATTTCTCCTACTTGTGGTTCACATGGTGAGGAGTCCTACGTGGGTTGTTCCTTAGGACCAAAGAGACCCCAAAGAGTGATAATGGCATCCCAACTCTGACCTCTTTCTGCCCTTACTGTAAACTGCCAAGCGCTGTGGGCACTGAGGACTTTTATATTTTCCCACCAATCGCTAAGAACAAAGGTATGACTCTTTCACCTAGATGTCTCTCAAGGATCCAGAGTGTATGATCTGTTTCACTAAAGTAGTACAGGAAATCCCCAATGCTAAGAAAAGAAGGCAGTCTCAGTACAATCCTATGAAATTTTATTATTTTCTAGTCTGGGGATAGGTAAAATTGAATGAAAATTCTTGGTTCCAGCTTTACTTAGAGGTGGTTCAGGTCAGAGAATGATACAATTTCAGAGCTGAAAAAGATATTTCTGACCATCAAGATAAACTGCTTATCTTCCCAATGAGGATATTATAGATTAGGGAGGAGAAAGTGACTTATATACTTCATTCTTTCATGTCTTTAGGTAATAATTATTTACTGGGCACCAAGCACACATGTGCCAGGCACTTCATTAGTGGTTACACACATAAAATGGCGACTAAGACTCAATTTTTGCCCTCAGTAACTTGCAATAAACTGGGAAGTTAAGATGAGTAAACTGATGAATAGTAGCCATCACCACTGCTCACCACAGCACAAAAGATGACAAGATATGCAGGCTTTAAGAATGTATGCTGTGGATTGAGGCTATCTGAATTTACATATAACACTATTATTCACATGTTGTATGGACTTGGGCAATGGAGTTCACTTAATTATGCTTCAGTTTTCTTTTCCATGAAACGTTGATGTATTTATCCTATAGGATTGCTTGATGGTTAAATGAGAAAAAATATATATTATATATAATTATTATGTTATATAATTATATTATATATTATATATGATGTTATATAATTATATATAATGCTTAGTAAAATATTTTATAATTAGTAACTGATCAATAAATGTATCAGTAATAATTGTTGAAGTAGCATAGTAGTATCATTATTATTAGAATCCAGACTTGGAAGTTAAAAAGAACTCTTCCCAGCAGTAGGATTTGTCAGTCATGATTACATGAAGGCTTAGGAAGAGTGTTCTGTCAAAAGACATTAAATTATTTTCTGGGGTTCTGGTTCTGGTTTCCTGGACTTTATTCCTGACTTTTTGGGGCTTTTTAAATGCCACATTTCTGCCTGGGCATAACTACACTACACATATAAATTTAGGGGTGGCTCTCATGTTCGTGATGATACTAGATTAGTATCTTGTATGCCCCAGTAAGTAACAGTGAAGTTCATGAAGAAGGAGTAGCTGTTTCTAATTCACACAAACTTATTGTTTCAGTTGGAAGTGTGGCTTCCAGGAGTCTAAGTTCTTATCCAATAACCCAAATATGGTACACTATATGGAAACATTATGTATATCATAGAATGTATTATAAATGAAAGTTGGTAACATTTTCTGTCTTCCATTATAGGCTATAAATGAAGTCTAAGATGTTATCCATTACCTACCTCTGAGTAATAAAGTGCTCCAAAACTCAGCTACTAAAACAAAAATAATTATTAAATCTACTATTTGGTCAGAGTTCAGCCAGGATGACTTGCTCTGCTCCATGAAGCATCGGCTAGGGTGGTTTGATTTGAGGCCTGGGATGCATTTACAAGATGGTTCACTCACTTGTCTGGTGAATTGATGAGAGCTATTGTAGTGAACTCAACCAAAACTGGAGGCTTCATTTCCTACTGGCTGCTTATTTGGACTTCCTCACAGTATGGCTGCCTCAGGACAGATTGCTTACCTAGTAGCTAGCGTAAGGCTTCTAAGTGAGTGTCACAAAAAAAAATCCAGGCAGTTAAAAATAAAAATCCAGGCAGAAACTGTAACTTTTTTGGTTTAGCTTCAGGAGTCAAATGACATTAGTTCTGGCACAGTTGCAAGCCCATGCAGATTTTGGGGAAAGAATATAGACCATAATTTCTATATAGGGAGAGTACCAAAATTACATAATGAGAAGGACATGTGAGCGCAACCACATTGAAAATATACAGTCTTCAAAAAAAAATGCTACTTCTGCTTTCCAGCATAGGGTCTGACACAATATTGGTACTTTAATAAATATTTGCTTATTGAATGAATAAATTCATTGAATGAAAATAAATTAAGAAACCCATGTGATTATCCTAGTTCCTGCTTTTTTCTGACTGACAGAGATTTTTGATATTAGACTTGGCTACCTGCTTGAAATTTATTTTTTTAATCTGGGCATTTACTTTTGTATGGCTTCAGTTGATATTGGAGTCTTAAACTCCTTTGGGGAATAAGGAAATGATTACAAAGAAAGATTGGTAGTGCCTTTGAAGAATAGTCATTTGAGTAAATGAGGTGGAATTTAATTGTAAAGATTTATCAAGTCATAAAAGAATATTATAAGAGAGGAATATAATTTTGAAGGAGGGAAATAATTGATGGTAAACCAATGTGGTTGAGATGAAGGACACAATTTGATGACAAGCTATTGGCAGCTTCTGGGAGAACAGCAGCCAAGAGAAGTATCAGCAGAACTATGTTTAATTAATGAACGGCGGCAGAAGAGGGTGCTCTAAAAAAGATTAGAGATAGCAATTGAGGCTGTGCCTCCTGGGAAATATTGGATGACTGAAGTACTTCTCTGTGTGATGTGATTAAAATAATCAACGAGAATGTTGAACATCGAATCATGAATTTAAAAGATTTAGTGCCCTATCTAAAGCTGTAGGAAACATCAAACAGTAATTTCCGATTAATCTTGGAGTATGGGGAAGACCACCGATACAATGGCTGTTTTCAGAAGATTTAGTGGAAATGTCTTATCCTTTGTCCATAACAACCTGGTATATTATTTGTCCATCAAGATTTTAGTTCTGTGTCCTTATTATGAAACATATTCAGAGCTGAAAATTGCAACTTGAACTCTGTCACTTAGTTTACCTTACAGGATAAGTTATAGGTTGTAGATTCCTCACCTGTATCATCTATAATTATTTCTATTTTTAATGAAAATAAAGCAAATAGTTTGTCCAATCTTCTTAATAAGTGGAAACCCTCAAACTTCGGAATAGGGAAAAAAAATGCTGCTGACCATGTCACTCTTGATTGTTTTGCATCAAGTGTTTCTTGAATTCTCCTATAATGGTTGACATTTTACCAACTTTGATTGAAATTAAAGGAAAAGGAATCTGATTTTTTAATTACCATTTTATCATCCTTTTCTAAATTTTGTTATAGGAGAATAACACACACACACAGGGATTTGGATACCAGGTTTCTGAGTATCATGAATTAATATGAGAGCAGTATCATTCCCATATCTTTTGACTGAACCAATCTGCCAGAATCCTATATTGTAGGAATGACTAATAATTACATTGTTATTTTTTACCATTATTTCACTGTACTTCAATAAATACCTGTGTTGCTGAATGTGTTTGATGTAAAATGCGTTTTCAATATGTGACGAAATTTACATTTATTTACATATTAATGAATAGGATTTGGACATCATAAGGTTATCACTGGCTTTAAAAATCCTTAGAATATTCTTGATTTAGCTTCATATTAATGGATAGGATTTGGACATTATAATGTTATCACTGGCTTTTAAAAATCCTTAGAATATTCTTGATTTAGCTTCATTTTAATGAATAGGATTTGGACATCATAATGTTATCACTGGCCTTAAAAAATACTCAGAATATTCTTGATTAATTTCAGATTTGCTATGAGAGATTTAAAATATAGTATTTCTAAATTCAAGGGCTGAGTAAAGACATTATACTGTATATCGTGCTTTCATTGACATTGCTTGCTAAGTAGAAAGTTAATTTATGTTTTGTTGTATGTAAATACATTAGAATTTAAAAGTAAATATATATATTTTCTTTGGCATCATTCAAACTCTCAAATTAAGGTATCTTAAGCAGGCTAGTCATGAATCTAGTGATGGAGATTCCGGATACGGTAAACCCTTACAACAGATAAAAAATGTTGCATACAAATACACTGGCTAAATCTTTAAAATGACATCAAATGTCACCACATAGTTTGTGAAGAAGATCTTATATGAGGGAGAAAAACATTCAGATGGGACTATGGCTACACAATGAGACACTGGCCCACCACTCTGAAGTAGTTTATCTTAGTGATTCTCACTAGCTCCTCACTTACCACATCCACCTTTGAGTATAGTCCTAGTCATCACTTATAATTAGATTTTTATTTGTGCATTAATATGCTTTAACATGTGTCTTCCTCACTACTCTGGGATCTTCTTATGGAATACTATGGATAAGTTGTGTTTCCCTTTGGATCCCTGGTTAGTATAGGATACTGCATGTAGTGGGCACTTCCATTAGGTTTTATTGAAAGATTAAAGTTACCATTTTGGGAAAGACATTTCTCATTTAATTTTAAAGAGCAGCACCAAGATCAGTCCCAAGCATAGTTTCAAGGCCTCAACTTAGGCTTAAATATATGTTAAGTCACCTGCATTGCCTTTTGTCTGGCAGCAGAGTCAGAGTTCAATTCAGGATCTGTGTTCATCTTTACATTTTCCCTCTACATGTCCCATAGAGATACTGTTCCTCTGGACAGCCTCAATATATCAAGGCATGCTATAACGTTTTTGATAGGGTCCTGAGGCATCTGGTAGAAAGCTATGACTAAAATCTAGCAATAAAATAAAATAAAATAATAAAATCTAGGAAATAGTTTCATCTTTCTGTTAGTGGCATGGCCCTCCAGGGCAAAGAGTAAACATTTGGCTGGACCAGGTTGTCAGTCAAAAAAAGGAGAATAAATCTCTGTTGATTTATATTTCTCTCGTTGGAGACTTCTGACTAATGTAAGTCTAGCTCCACCATTATTTGATTGTGCATTTCTTTTTTTATCCCCTGTTCATGTTCATAGCATCTGGCACTTAGTCCATGGAAGCCTTTCAACAGTATCCATTGACTTGAATTCAATCACTCTATTTAGTCATATGGTGGCTGAGGATGGCAGAGGTAGGCTAAAAAACAAAACAAAACAAAACAAAAAACCAACCAAATAAACAAAAAGGAATAAAGGAATTAGAATTTCCCGCCATTCAACCATGAGAATTTAAGGCTGACACTAGCACTTTTAGAGCTGTGTAATCTTGGTTTAGTTGCTTGAACTCTCAAAATCTTAGTTTCTTATTGTATTTGATAAAATGGTGCAATTTTTGTGAAGCTATTGGAATAGTACTAGTGTAGTGTGTGAATATGCCTTCTCACCAAAAAAGAAAAGAATATTTATTAGCCAATACAAAATAAAACTTAACCCTGCAATATAATCCCCTAAACCTTCACAAACTGCCAAAACCAACAGAGTCATAGTACACTAAACTCCTCCATAACTTCAGCATAAAAAGAAGATCAGATCTGGTTTGAACTAAATCATGGAAGATTTGCCAATGACATAAAGAGAAGGATTCAAATCAGAGCCCTTTGTTTCCTATAATGTAGTCTTACTTATCCTGAACAGCATTATAGAAAGACACTAACATATTTGTACCTCTCAGTACTTATTTAAAGGATGCCTTAAAAATGTCTTTTTTTTTTGCAATAGCCATAACACAAAGAAGGTGAGACTCTCACAAGCTTAACAAGAGAAATAGATCAGAAACTTTTTTTTTCTAAATAAAGATCTTATTTTCATGGTGTCTGCTCTCTCTGACCTAAATTGCAGTAATTCAGTATGTGTGAAATTACCTTTTCTAGGACAGGAAGATCACAGCAAAAAAAAAAGAAAAAAAAATGGTGGGAGAAAAGAGAATATACAATATAGGCAAGAGTTCAGGCTGTCTGACAAAGAGTCTGAGACTAACAAGAAACTAAATAGTTTTAAGAAAAACTCAGAAAATTTAACTACTAATAAGGACTAGCAATTATCTCCATTCCTCAGCCATGTTTAGGGGGGGTGAGAAGATCTTTTAAGAACTAAAATAAAATGATGTTCAGGCCAAAGAATGGCATCTAATTGAGTTTTATATTTTTGTGGCTTATTTTATTAAACTTTTTTATCACTTTCAAGTTCATGGTGATGGCATAGCAGATTTATTTCTGTAATTAAATGGATTGTTATTTACCAGGAGAAATAAAGCTGGCATAAAAAGACACATGATCAGTAACATAGTTTAGACTTTATGAATTATTACTTAGGGGTGATGAATGGGATCATTATTTCTTTCTGAACAGGTTAGCGTACTGTGTCCCAGGTCTGAACACTGGAAGCAAATCAGAAAAGCCCAGTAACCAGCAACTCGTGATCAAGCATGTTTCTTTTTTTCACTGCCTCCTTTGTGTCAGAATAAGTCATAAAAATATCACAAAATAAAATCTTTCATAATGCTGTGGTCAGCATTTGAACAACGTGAGTTACAGTCATAATAGTATTGCTGGCAGGTGTTATATTGTGGGTTGGATTTTGTAAACCAGGATTTGATATGTGGGAGCCTCCAATTTGGTGTTGGAGTCCCATATGTTAGGGGTGTATGGTATATGAACAGACAGGTTCTAAATGAGTCAGCATGATACAAGCTGGGCAGTTTTACATGCTTGAGGAAACTTCTAGAAGAATATAATGACTTGATAAGTCTAACACTCAAGGACCTGGGGATCATTACATCTAGAAGGATCTCTAATTGGGCTAAAGAATATTATAAAGGTGTAATTCAGTCTTCATGGCCAGAAGCAGGGATAAAAACAGGGGTTCTGGTCCAGGATCTACAATAAATTTCTGAGTTTTTACAAGCCATGCTGGACCTTCGGAGTATATGTTTAAATGATACTACTCATGAAGTCTACCCAAATTGACCAAATTCAGTTTAAGAATGGAGGATAAAAGAACATTCAATTTTCAGTTTGAGAAGTTTACTAAACCTCTGGCAAGCTGTATATATCATAAGATCAAATATCTTTTTTGTAACAGTCATGGACTTGTAGGAGTCAGCCTTTTGAACTTACATACAAAGGAGAGAGAAAACAAGATAAGATTTATGGGTAATACAGTTTGGGCAGGGTGATATCAATCAAGGTGGATATGTTTATGCTGTGTTAACAAACACAGAGGCTCAAAACAGTAGTCTTTCTCAGGTCATATGTCCATCTCAGGTCAGCACGAGCCTCTGCTTTTCACCAGCTCCACTCAAGCTACGCAGGTACCCTGTGGGCCTAACTTCAGGTGCAATCTGACCATACTTCCAGAATGAGACAAAAAACAAGCAAACATGGAAATACTTGGTAAACAGCTATAGTGACTACCACAGCACCCATCTTTCCTTAATTAACATTGCTCCTCTGAAAATATGTATTTTACTATTATGCATTGCCCTCCTTCCCTCCCTTACTGTTTGAAGTTACACCAACAAACATCCCTGGGGTAGATGAAGACTGTAGTTTCAGAAATGCTGAGTTTTGGTGTTAGAGAGATATTAAAGAATATATGATTTGTCCTCTCGTTTTACAGTTAAAATTGATGAAGAAAATATGACCTAGCTATGTTAAATTACCTACTTAACTTATAAACTAAGTTAATGTCTATAAACTAAGTTAAGGTACACTCTGATTCTCAGTTGGCATCTCTTCTGTTACATTATGCAATATCCTTTGGGATACTATAACAATAACTGAAGTTGTTGAATTTCAATTGGGATTTCAATAATATTCTACATAGAAAGGAAAGCATTTTCATTTTTTAAATTATGCACTGCATATGTTTCTCTTCTAGCACCTCATACCTTCTTTGATAGAAGTACACGAGAGTAGAACATTTGTATTTTATTAGCTATTAGATTACCAGTACCCATAAGGGTATCTGGCACGTGGGAGGTATTGAATTAATATTTGCCATTTTTTAAATCATCTGTTTATCTTTTGCATATCCACCTACCCAGCTATCCAGTGAGTTGAAGAGGAAATATTTCAATTTCATTGGTTTGTGTAGTTTCAGTGCTTAGCAAAATACGTAACGATCAGTAACATATAGTTAAATTTTATGCTGAATGGATAAATAAAATAAATGGTAATGTCATTAATTGTGCTAATTATGAGGACTACAGGGCAAATTTGAATTAGGGGAAGGGCTGAACTGCAATTTATTTTTTGAAAAAATCTGCTTTTATTTAAGTTCACATAAAAGATAAGAGAGCTAACAATATCACTCAGAGGATTCTCTTTCTCAAAGTTATAGCTTACGTGTAGAAATTTACCTGCCCACTTGTGAATTAGAATGAAGATGTCATAGATTTTCCAGTAAATCTGCTTTTTAAAAGTTATTGTCCTTATCTTCATTCTGAAATAACTGCCATGTACCCCATTTTAAATGTTTTTTAAGAGTTTGGAATGTTGCACCAGATTGATCATTGTCTAGCAAATATGGCAAGTGGACTTGATTTGAATTTATCATATTATCCTAGTAATGTCTGTCTTTAAGCTGCTGACTTACACATGCTTAAATGTAGCATTCTTAAGAAGTTACTACAATTCCCTTTTAAAGGAAATTTTATTTTCAAATGATATAAATTGCTCATTTCTTCAGCAAAACATTCAGACCCTAAGTCAAATAGCTCAAGTATTAGGTTGATGCATATACAAAAGATTAAAATATAATTGCAGGTATCAAAGCACACACTCCTTTTGGATGAGTTTCCTCCACCCCACCTCATTTTATTTAAAGTTTCTTGGACATCCAGCAGATTTTTTGTGAAAACTCTGATTGTGTTCTCTGACCAGCTGGTCCCTCTATAGGAATATGTTGGCTTAGTATTATGGTGTACTGAGATTTCTGTGTGTGTGGTGGGGTGGAGGGGCCCCAAGGAAGGGTGATTTAGTACTTTTTATTTCCCTATTGAAGAATGTTAAAAATCAAAAGAGCTGATATAAAAGGCACATGAGCTTGGCTTCTGCGGGATTGCCTGGAGCAAATAGCACTGTTAGCATCTATAAGCAGGATGTGACAAGCTCCTCACTCACCACCTTCAGAGAAGCAAAGCTCAGCATTTTGACATATCCTAGGAGCAACCAACTCTACATTTTATTAAAGAGAAATTGGTATTTTTACTGTTTCATGAAGACCCATGAAAAACAGTCTATATCAGACACCGCGTGACCAAACTTTAAGAAAGCATCCAAATTTCCTTCCAATTTCTTATTTTACCTCCCTTTTCTCCCACTCTTTCTCTGAGCCTTTTCAGTCAAGCTGGTTTCCACTTTCATTACCCTCCCATCTCTCTCCCAACACACACACACAAACACACACCTGTGTGCACATACAAATGCAAGCACATATCACACTCTACTTTTTCTTATCTGAAACAAATGATCTCTCTTGGCTTCTTTAGTAAGGATTTTGGTTCTCATTCTATTCAGTAATATAAAAGGTCTCTTTAGGAAGCAAGACTGTCTACAGCAAAGAATTTTTCTCCTGTCTCTCATATGGGAATTAGTCCACTGTTCTGTGTTCAACTTTTTCCTACAGTTGAACCAACATATTCATTCATTTAGTAAACAAATATTTATTGAGTGACTACAGGTGCCAGACATTTTCCAAAAGATGAACTCAATATTTAATAATGACTCTCATATTCATGGTTTGTTTTACTAAAACCTTCCTGTCATTCTCAGTAAATATTTACTGTGTAGTAATGGTCACAGAGCGTTACTGTAGGTGGTATTTAGAAGAAGAGAGAATGTTTATGATGCTAAGAAAAGGCAGCCAACTCTTGGACCTGTGCAAATGATAGAAGGAACTTTATTTTATTTATTTATGTATTTATTTATGTATTTATTTATTTTTAAAGATTTCATTTATTCATATGAAAGAGAGAGAGAAGGAAAGAGAGAGAGAGAAAGCATGAGCGGGGGAGGGGAGGCAGAGGGAGAAGCAGGCTCACTGCTGAGCAGGGAGCCTAATGTGGGGCTTGATCCCAGGACCCTGAGATCATGACCTAAGCCAAAGGCAGATGCTTAACTTGCTGAGCCACCCAGGGACCCCATAGAAGGAACTTTAGAAAAATGAAAACAAAGCCTAGGAAATGCACATCAAAACACAATGAAGTATATCACCTCACACTTCTCAAAATGGCCATTATCAAAAAGGCAAGGAATAACAAACTTTGGTGAGGATGTAGAGAAAGGAATCCTTCTACACTGTTAATGAGGTACAACTACTGTGGATAACAGTAAGTTACTCAAAAAAATGAAAATGAAACTATCATATATGAGTCAGTAATTCCACTTCTGGGTACTTACCCAAAGAAAAGAAAAACATTTATCCAAAAAGGATATATGTACCCCTATATTTACTGCAGCATTATTTACAATAGCCAAGATATAGAAGTAACCCAAGCATTCATCCATAGATGAGTGGTTAAAGAAGATGTTTGTGTGTGTGTGTATATATATATATATATATATATATATATATATATATATATATATATATAACTCAGCCATAATGAAGAAAGATATCTTACCATTTGTGACAACATGGGTAGACCTAGAAGGTATAATGCTAAGTGAAATAAATCAGTCATGGAAGGACAGATACATGACTTCACTTATATGTGGAATCTAAAAAACAAAAGAAAAGAACAAACAAAATAAGCAGAAAGAGACCCATAAATATAGAGAATAGAGGGAAGGGAGATGGGAGGATAGGCAAAATGGGTGAAGGTGAGTGAGAAGTATGGGCTTCCAGTTATTAATTGAATAAACAATAGCTACAGCATAGAAATCTATTCAATGGCATTGTAATAGCATTGTATGGTGACAAAGGGTAGGTACACCTGTGGCGAGTGAGCATAGATAACATACACAATGTTGAAATTGCTGTGTTGTACATCTAAAACTGATGTAACATTGTGTCAATTATACATCATTTTAAAAGATTTATTTATTTATTTATTTATTTATTTGGAAGAGAGAGAGAGAAGTCAAGGGAGGAGGAGAGGAGGGGAAAGAGAATCCCAAGTAGACTTCCTGTTGAGCACAGAGCCTGATGTGGGACTTGATCTCATGACCACAACCTGAACTGAAAACAAGAGTTGGACACACAACCAACTGAGTGCCCCAAGTACCTCAATTATACTTCAGTTTTTTAAAAAAATCCTAAATGGCCACTTTGCCACTGGATACTTACTTCTGGCTGGAAAGTAAAGTTTTACAGATCCAAGGGTAGATATCAAAGAGTAAGTGAGCTAAAGCATCAGACTAAAGAGGAATGACAGGAAGTCAGAGTTGGAATGGAGCTAGAAATATAATGTCCAGTGTCCTTATTTCATGTTGGTGAGAACTAGAGAGTATACAAAGAGAAGACAGTATTCCAAATCTGGTTAGGTCTTTCCAGGTTTAGAACATGCAATCATGGCTTCTCTTTGATTATTTGAAGATCTATTAACAATGTTACCTATCACCCTTCCAGGTTGAGCACAACTATCAACTTGCTTTTTCAGTAAAGCCTTTTGTGATCTTTCCCAACTCTTACAAAACATTTTGAATACGGTGGAATTTCAGTGATTTTTATTACATTATATTATATATTAGGTATTTATCAGCCTAGAACAAAAACACATCATCCTCCTTGGCTTTATAATTTTAAGCTGCTAAATGTCCAACACTTTATGTATTAAGCATTGTAATGTTGTACTTGTATACACATAACTACTGTTGATGTAAGCATTTACATTTCCATCTTATAAGTGAAAAAGGACTCTCAGAAAAGTTCAGGATCACATAGCAAGTAGAGTAGAGATGTCAGTACTCATACCTAAGTTCTTCTATTGCCAATGTTGGTTTACTTTGTCATAATCTATACTTGTTTATACAATAATGGTGAGATCACTGGGCATTAATCTTTCATATATATGCATTTATACATATATACACAGGCACAAGTATTCACAAGTATTATATACATATAAGTAATTATATACAAACAACTCAGTATTTATATGTAGAAAAATAATTTATTAATGTAAATAACTTGTTTTAATTTGTTTCATCTTTCCACATACTCTTCAGTTTTAAACAGGGTATATGGGAGTCTTATTCTTTTTGGACATCCAGCATCTCTCCTTCCTTGCTAGATTTAGAGAGACCACCCAGGTGAGGAAGTAGAGCCTCCTTTCTACTGTTTGCAGCTAAAATGTCTAAACACAAGCTTTGCCAGCTTAATTTTCCCCCATTGGGTGGCAGACTGATTTTAGGTGTCATTTCTAGTGTTACAGTCACTGGCCTGGATTGCCAATGTTCTAGAAGTCCTAGAAGACTCCTAACATTCTCGTAATAAATCATGTTCCATCTAAATTAACCAGAAAGGTTTCTGTGGTATGGACATCAGAACTCCCAAGTATAGAATATAGTTGAAAGGTTTTGGAATTTTTTTGAGGTCTGTTATTGACTTTTCTTTCTGAATCTTAGCTTTTAAACTATGGAAATTGGGATAGTAATAATTAGCTCACAAGGTAATAGAATTAAGTCATGTGATAATTGTCAAGTTTGAAGTGCTATATCTGGTAACAGAAGTAGAGTTGCATATAGTCCTAGGATCTGGTAACAGAAGTAGATTTGCATACAATCTACAACCCAAGGAATTCTTGGCGAAAAAAAAATAGGAAAGTCTTCACAAAATTTCAGAGAAAATAAAAATTAAACACTGACTTTATTTTGTAAGAAATGGATTACAAATCTCTTTCTTACTGACAAAAATCTGCTTTTGGTAAATGATCTTCCTTGGGAGACAATATGCCATTCTTAAAGTAATTTTCTCTACTCCTAAAAGATCATTTTTTAGTGAATAGAATCCTAGAGTAGAAATCAGCATTAAGAAGCATTTATTGTACATAAGTTTGGTTAACAGATATTTTACATGTTATTTTAATCAATCCCTAAAACTAGTATAAACTTGCTGAAAATACCCAATTATGAGATCCAAAGAGGTAAAAATCTACCAGCTGAAGTTTTAAAATCTGACGCACAAGCCTACTGGAAGCCGTATCTTTTAATTTCTTTTTTTTTTAAGTCTTTTTTTTTTTTTTAAAAAGATTTTATTTATTCATAAGAGACACAGAAAGAGAGAGACAGAGACACAGGCAGAGGGAGAAGCAGGCTCCAAGCAGGGAGCCCCATGCAGGACTCAAACCCAGGAATCCAGGATCATGCCCTGAGCCAAAGGCAGAAGCTCAACCACTGAGCCACCCAGGTATTCCTACCATTCCTTACAATAACAAAATACTCCTTCTTCCTCCCACCTCTTTCCCTGTGTGAGAGGCAAAGACCAAGCTTGCTGAATTCCTGAGAAATTAAAAAAAGAAAAAAGAAAGAAATGGGTGTTATTTCATTGGTCTTTGAAATGCAGTGTATGTTTAGTAGTTTGTTGTTGTTCCTATGTAGTAGTGCAATAAACTCAACATAAGTCAAATGGGAAAGGGGAAATTCATTTCAATTTTAAGTGACCCTCAGGTAGAAATGTTTTTGATACATGTAGTTTTCCTTCTTTACTATAACTTTTTACATTTTCTTGGCACTTCATTAGGCACATGTAAATGCCATTTTATTCCTAATAGTTAAGCAGATCACCTTTTTTTTTTTTTTTTTAAGCAGATCACCTTAAATTTCAACTCATCCAATATCTAGCTTTCTAAGCCTAGGCAAATCATTTAAACTTTCTGTGTGTTGATGTCCTCACCTATAAAATGAGGATTAATGTCAGCACAGACTTCATAGGGCTGTTGTAAGAATTAAATACTTGAAACTTTATATATAATGCAAAATGTCTGTAAAGCATGTAGTGCTCAGATCATATTAACTTGTGTTTCTAAAAAGAAAATATTAACTGCTTTCAACAAATAAATATAGTATGAAATATAAATATATTAAGTATGTAATTTGTATGTATATTAAATATATATACATAGTTGGTTAAATATTATATAAGAACATGTCTTATAAAAGGTAATATGTATATAAAGGTAAGATTTATATAAATATATATCTTATAAAAGGTAAGATATATATATATAAAGGTAAGATATAGATAGATAGAGAAATATACATAGCACCCATGACATCTTTCTAAGGCTACAATAAATTTGCCTCTGTGAGTCACAAAGTTTGACTTTGGGGTAGGGCTGTCTGTGTGAGTACAGTCTCTTTCCATCACTATCAGATACAATTGACTCTTGTTAAGCCGATTCTAGGCCTCAACCACACGTACCAAATTGGAATTCCTCAAGATAAATCTTGGAATTTGCATTTTTCATAAGAACCAGGTGATTGCTATACACACTTTAGTTTGACATCTCGAGATTTTTTTCTTGTCCTTGCTTTGCCAGTTGCCTTAAGCAAGTCATATAACCAACGCTTCTGTGTCTTAGGATTTGATGGGAAAAAAACTTTGGTCGTGGAGACAGAGACTAAAAGCCAATTCAAAGTTGAATCTGCCAATTTTTCATTATATGCCTTTAAGAGCACTCTGACAAATTTAGTCTCCTTCTTATCATATGTAAAATGTAAATATTAATGCCTGTTCAGCCTCACATGCAGGTGTTATGAAGATAAAATTAGATAATAGGAGTAAAATTTGCAAACTCTAAGAGCTATAGAGATGAGAATGTTTTCCTTTTCTGTAAAATAGAAGATAAAGATTTCACAGATGTGATGTGAGGGCAAATAAGATTATTTTGAAAGCATTTTGAATTTTTTCAAAGTTACGTGTTTTTAAAAGGAGATTATGACTTGGATGAGTTACCTATAATCCTATTAGGTTGTATTATTTTACATTGGACAATGGCAATAATGTAGAAAGTGGCTCAGAATTCTCAAATGAAGAATATTATAAATATCCCTATGTTTCCCTTATAATTATGTTCATAATTACTAACTACATAATAGTATAAATAAATGGTAGTGGGTTTTTTCTTTTTTGGATATAATTGCCTGTTAATGGACTGCAGTTTTTATGTACTGAAATAAAGGACAACCTATATATTATTACAACAAATAATAGCTTGTGCTCATTGAATGATAAATCCCATTTGCACATTATTCTACCCCCATTACTGTCTAAGCTTGGTACAGGACTGGAGGTTTATGGGTTCATTTATCAGAATGAGATCCAATCTAGCAACTAATTCTAATGATCTTTTGAACTAAAAAGGATTGTCCCTTCTATTGTTCTGATGATTAAGCCAGATTAGATAAATATTCCTCTAAATCTATTGTTTATACCAGGAACTGGACTCTTGATTCACAAAAATCCATTAGAAAGCACTGAAAATTGGAGGTGTTGTCCTTGCTATATGAATATAATCACCTGGACCTCTAATTCTATACCTTTTTTCTCATTAATAGTTTTTTACATGAAAACATATTGAAATGATATTTCAGATATATTAGGTTATTAAAACTTGTTTTATCTGTTTCTTTTTATTTATTTTTTATTGAAGTATAGGTGACAATACAATATTATATTGGTTTCAGGTGTACAACATCATGATTTGACAATTCTATGCATAATGAAATACCACGTTAAGTGTAGTAACAATCTGTCACCATATAATGTTATTACAATAATATTAACTATATTTCCTGTGCTCTGCTTTTCATCTTGATGACTTTCATTTTATAACAGAAGTTTGTGCATTTTAATCCTCTTTACCAGTTTCACCCATTTTCCACACCCTGACCTAGGACAACCACTAATTTGTCTCTGTATCTATGGGTCTGTTTTTGTGTTTTGTGTTTTTATTTTTTAGATTCCACATGGTATTTGTCTTTCTCTGTCTGATTTCACTTAGCATAATATCTTTTGCTGATTGATGCTAATGGTGAGGAATACCATGGCCACAAGGAAATTCAGGGTAAGGAAATCCCACCTCATTCTCAAAATGCATCTGAGATACTAACTGTGGTTGAGAAACTAAATGGCATTAGGACATGAAAGTTAATAGCATCACACTTGTCACTTATTTCATGCTTAAATTTTGTTTTATTTTGTTTTTCTCTCACTGAATTCTCTTTCTCTTCCCCTCCTCACTCTATTCTTTTTTTCTTTCCATTTCCCTTTTATATTCCACTACCTCCTTTCCATTCTCTATGCTTTCATTCATTAGAAATTAGGAGACAGATTCTTAAATGCGTTCTTAATACAAGCATATATTCCCTTGGCTGAGAAGACATAATGACTTTATATTACTGAATGATTAATAGCAACTCCTTTTCAGAGGGAAGATTTTTTAGGGTATTTAGCAAGTTAAAGGGGCTTTAAAACCAGCTTAGAATTAAGACAACTTCAGAAAAAACACAAACATATTCTTCTAGACACCTTTCTTGCAAACAGGGAATCTTTTTGAAGTTTATCTCTAAGTGACCATGAATGAGGTCTCTACCTCAAATACACTTGGGTTTATATTTTTTGACCCAAATTGTCATTATCTTTGCAGCATCCAAGGCACAAGTTCTAATGATATTGTGTACGTTATTTCATCTTATAAAATTAGAATGGCAGCCCATTTCTGGTGAATAGTGAAATTTTCCAGTTTCTAGTGGAAAACCACCCACAGAAACTGGGCTACTACTCTTTTCAACAAATGGAAGGGAATTTCTTTTTAAAAAAAAAAATTATTTATTTATTTATGATAGTCACAGAGAGAGAGAGAGAGGCAGAGACACAGGCAGAGGGAGAAGCAGGCTCCATGCACTGGGAGCCGACGTGGGATTCGATCCCGGGTCTCCAGGATCGCGCCCTGGGCCAAAGGCAGGCGCCAAACCGCTGTGCCACCCAGGGATCCCTGGAAGGGAATTTCTTAAACTTTTATCTCATCTCAGGGTTCATGACAGAACTAGGAATCAGAGATCAGAGTTTTGCCCAACACAGCCATCAAATGTTGCTCTACTCTCAGTGTCATATAGCCATGGCACCTAGATCTCTGCTTCTCCTGATTCCAGCCAATAGGAATAGGACTTGCTATAGTCAAGCCTAGGTGTGCAATACGCATTGACTTCCTATTGGCACCCATACTCCAAGAGAGTTACCAATGCCGACTTTGCTTCTAATGTGGTGGATTTGGGTTTTTTATTTTGTTTTGTTATTAATTCTTGACATGAATATTACTCACCCCTTACGATTTTTGGAATAACAAGAATCCATGATACAATTTATTTGGAACCTTCTTTAGAGATACATATAGATTGTAGAACAGACAAAAGCAACACATGCAAAGGACAGGCATGCTTGCTGGGGCTCAGAATACTATTTGCTCAGTTTTTATTTAATGTATTACTAATTGTAATTTCAAGAATATATTCTTCACTGCATATCTGAAATGAAATTAGCTTGGCTGAACTCATTCTAAGAGTTTGAAAAAGTTTATCTTCTGTTGAATTAAAACTTAAGCAATGTGCTTGAAGGAAAAGGAGGGGAGAGGGCAGGTCTCCCAAAACGAAATGTCTCCATTAGTAAAAGTTTGAGCTACCTCACTCATCCTTTTAGTATGTTGTAATCTGACCTAACAAAAAATAAATAAATAATTTAGTGAAATATTACTAAACTTCATGATTATTAACTGCAAATATAATTAATGAATACAAAGGTCTTTTGAAGCACATTCTATTTTATAATTATTTATAATTAGAATAAAGATAATAAAAACTTTGGATGGTTGAACTTTTATTAATTGTAAGATTTTATAGGCCTTGCAGTTATTAGATATTGTTTTATTTTTCTCAGAAATAGCTTGATACCTCTCATTTATTTTGTAAAATGCCAAATTTTACAGAAGGTTATGAAATCATCATGATTTGCCCCCCACCAGAATTTTATGTATTTCTCAGAAATGAATTCCACTTAAAACTTTCTGATTAACACAATTACTTCTGAGTGTTCTTGGAAGTAATTTAATAATTTCTGCTTCAGAAAAATGAGATTTGGAAAAATTTTAATAGTTAAAATCATTAAGTGTATGAAATAGGTTTGTTAGTGTACTTCAAAGGGTGTGGGAGATTGAACCACGGACTCAGAGTTTGTAACAGAGGAGGAAAAGAGTAATGGAAACAGGCATTATAACTACAGGGGTACACAGTTGTTAGAACCCATGGCCTGTGGCTATTATGGTCCACAATTAGGATAATAAGAAGGGATCTGGGAGGTAGACCAGGTGTGTGTCCCAAAGTAAATTTGTTCAACGGTATGTGCCCACACTCTTGGACCTCAAAAAATTCTTATTCCTATTGTATAAAACTATTATTGGCTGGAAAAATACATACTCTACAGTGCTTGTACAATTGTCATCTTTGCATTACTAGGAATTGATGGTAGGGACAGAGCAAAGTCAGACAGCTAGGGAAGTGTTTTATGATGGTAAGGATTTCAATAGTTTAGAAAGCAGCTGCCGTCACAGAATTCTTAAATCATCACAAAGAACTCATTACTTTCTGCCCTGTTGGACATTTGATATTTCAAAAATGAACAGCACTTATACTTTCGCAGTGACAACAAGGCCTCCCATGGCTATGATGTCCTGGCTACTGACCAACACTCCAACTTTGTCTAGTGTCACTTTATACCTTGCTTACTGTGTCATAGATACACTGTTTTTATGTTAGATTTTCTATGCTCCATACTCTTTCCAACTCCTAGTCTCACATTTTCCTTCAGAGAGAAGTGTCTTTCCTTCCTTCCTTCCTTCCTTCCTTCCTTCCTTCCTTCCTTCCTTCCTTCCTTCTTTTTTCTTCTCTCTTTTCCTGTTTTGTAATTAGTCACTTCTGGCTTTAAGGCTCTGCCTGACATGTTGCTTATTTAGAGTATGACCTCCCTGCCCACCTCATCTAAATTAGGTTTCTCCATCTCATCTTCAGGTATATCTGCCTCAATGTCCCATTTTCATCAAAGATCTTTTTTTTTTAAATTTATTTATTTATGATAGTCACACACAGAGAGAGAGAGAGGCAGAGACACAGGCAGAGGGAGAAGCAGGCTCCATGCAGGGAGCCCGACATGGGATACGATCCCGGATCTCCAGGATCGTGCCCTGGGCCAAAGGCAGGCGCCAAACCGCTGCGCCACCCAGGGATCCCTCAAAGATCTTTTAAAGTAAGAAATTATTATTATTTATTGTATACTTCTTTTTGTCTTTCTCTCCATTTGAATGTAAATTCAATAAGGACCAGAATGGTTCTCATTTCATTCAAGAATGAATTGGCACATAGTAGAATTAGAAAGCCTAACTTTGGGGTGGGCGGGGGGGGGGTGGTGGTGTTGGTGGTGGTGGAAAAAAAGTTATGATTGGATTTAACAGCTTTAATGAGAAGCAAGTCAATACAACAAAGCTATACTTTTGTGCTATTCTAGTGACCTCACAAGAAACCATGACTACCTGAGAAATGTAATATTGGTGAAAAAGTAAACCTTTATTTTCACATTAGATCAGGGAATAAACTGTGTGTGGGAAGAAAATAAAACTCAACAAGAGAATATTCTATCTACTATTGTCTAGAAAGATTGATAAAAACATAAAAGAGTGAACGAGCAAATCCTTCTAGCAAAATTAACTTTGTTAGAAGAACTTCACTCTCTTTGGATTTTTCTGGAATTAATCTTGGATATTCACTTATGTTTGATAGGGTGGGCAAAATTAGGAATTTTGAGATTCTGTTATTATTGTTGACATAGTCAAGGTATGAAGATAAGTTTTACCCATAGGGGTAAAACAAGTCCACAGCAAAGTCTTGAAACTACACAGTGACTGTGTTATTCTGGGCTGAACTTGTCCTATTTTTACCTGAGGTGATAAGCTTCATGGTCAAACCTTCATTGTAGAAATGGATACAAAGAAAGTAATCAGTTTAGGAATAAGGAGAAGTAATAGACTTCTCTAGCATACATTATTTCTGAATTTGTTTCAAATTCACTGCTGCATTTCTCTGATGGCATTGTATGGGAGATTTGTTTTAGAAAACAATGGGCAATTTTAGAAGAAAAAAAAAGAAAGTAAAGTTGGAAACTTGAGCATTGAAGTTCCACTACTATGACTCTAGAATAGAATTTGCCATTTTTGCTTTCAGATAGTCAAGAAAAATTTATTTTTGGGGAAAAAAGTCAAATTGTTTTGTACCATAATGATAGAGCTATTGTCTTGCTAAACATTTGGTTCTTTAAAATGTACTTTAGTGTTCTTGTGAAGACAGACTCTGATTCATTAACAATATGTTATACATTTCATCAAAAACAGAACTTTTCAATAAAATGCCTCCCTGTAATATGGTGTTATTCTTATTAAATTTATTGGTCTGATTCATCAGCCATGAGTTTTAAAAAATGAGAAAACAAGGCTACAATTAATCTCATACATAAAATAATTCTCCACAGCTCTAGGGCTGCCATATGTTTTTAGGCTACTGATATTTACATATATCAGAATAATTAACTCTGGTACATGAATTCTTATGACTGTCTAAAAACATTTTGAGGGTGTATACTAAAGAGTTTCTATTTTCTAAAACTGCCCATGAATCATTTTAATAAGTAAAATAAAGATGAAAACTACACACTTTCATTCATTTCAATTTTCATTAGAATCAATGGAACAAATCTTGCTTTCTCTGCAAAAAGACCAACATGGTTTCTTCTCAGGCAATTTCATTTTCTATTTTTAGATTTGTGTGTACATATGTTTGAGTGTGTATATATGTGTATAAGTTAAAATGTATATATAGACTTCTCGTAGCATACATTATGTTTGGTTTGGATAGAAGTCTTCTATTTACCATGATTGATCTGATTGGTCAATTAATGACGAAAATAACTTAAAGGAGTCATTTAAAAATGCTTAACATGTTTAATGCACTGCTTTAATTGCCATTTGTTTTCCAATACTTTGAAGTAGGGTTACATTTTTGTTGTTTTTTGTTTTGCTTTTTTTTTTTCTTATTTATTTATGATAGTCACAGAGAGAGAGAGAGAGAGGCAGAGACATAGGCAGATGGAGAAGCAGGCTCCATGCACCGGGAGCCCGACGTGGGATTTGATCCCAGGTCTCTAGGATCACGCCCTGGGCCAAAGGCAGGCGCTAAACCGCTGTGCCACCCAGGGATCCCTGTTTTGCTTTTTGAACATGAGTTTGCTGATTGAAGGACTATCTGTTCCTTATCTTTTATAAACTATAGCTGTAATGCATTGTCTTTAATTTCCTGGTTGTCTTTTTTTTTTTTTTTTTTTTTTTTTTTTTTTACTTTATTAAAATACTGAGTTTATTTCACATGTATATTTTTGTCTCCCCACCATTTCCATTTGTCTGACCACCACTACTACTATGTCCTATCATAACATTCCATACATACTTAAAACCAAGCAAAGGGTGGAGTTCCATCTTTAAAAACTAAACAGGCATTTTGGAGTGGACAGCACTTAGTAGCTGTAGAGGAAGATGCAGAGTCAGAAGATGAAGAAGAGGAGGATGTGAAACTTCTTAGTATATCTGGAAAGCGTTCTGCCCCTGGAAGTGGTAGCAAGGTTCCACAGAAAAAAGTAAAACTTGCTGCTGATGAAGACGATGATGATGACGACGACGATGACGACGATGATGAAGATGATGATGATGATGATTTTGATGATGAGGAAGCTGAAGAAAAGGCTCCTGTAAAGAAATCTATACGAGATACTCCAGCCAAAAATGCACAAAAATCAAACCAGAATGGAAAAGACTCAAAACCATCAACACCAAGAACAAAAGGTCAAGAATCTTTCAAAAAACAGGAAAAGACTCCCAAAACACCGAAAGGACCTAGTTCTGTAGAAGACATTAAAGCAAAAATGCAAGCAAGTATAGAAAAAGGTGGTTCTCTTCCCAAAGTGGAAGCCAAGTTCATCAATTATGTGAAGAATTGCTTCCGGATGACTGACCAAGAGGCTATTCAAGATCTCTGGCAGTGGAGGAAGTCTCTTTAAGAAAATAGTTTAAACAGTTTGTTAAAATTTTCCGTCTTCTTTCATTTCTGTAACAGTTGATATCTGGCTGTCCTTTTTATAATGCAGAGTGAGAACTTTCCCTACCGTGTCTGATAAATGTTGTCCAGGTTCCTGGTTGTCTTTTTTAAGTGAAATGAGAACTCAAACATATTTGCAAAACAATACGAGACAAAAACCTTATAGATTTTACAATCTCCTTCCCAATCTTTTACATTTGTGTTTTTCTGTACATAATTCAGAGCTTTTCTTTTTTTTTTTTAACAACTTGCTTTAAGGATTTTGAAACCATTAAGTATAGTGTTCTAAAGAACTGTTCTCTTCCCATGCTCATATTCCATTAGTTGTATAAATAATGAAAGAAGTAACAAAAAGTACACCTGGAAAAAAAAAGATTTGGGAAAAAATACAAATTATTCTAAGTAAGCATGAAGCTTATCTGGTAGTAGCAGAATTCAGAGAATATTAGACCATAATTTAGTAGCCTTGAGCAGTGCTTGGGTGATGAGCCTAAATTCTGAGTTTTGCAAAGGAAACTGGGATTCTTAGTTAATCCAGTAGGTTAGTTAAGTAGAGGCCAGTCAAAAGGGTTTCTGCATTTACACACTTTTTTTGTATAGTAATATCAATCACGCATATATTATATATTTATTTCCTTTTTTCTCATAGCTTAGTTGAATTCAAGCACTTTCTTGTGGACACATACATATTGGGAATATAAAGATGAATGAGGACTGGACCCTGAACGCAAAAAAGATCATCCAAAGGAGGATAGAAACGTTCATCCATCTTTTCCACCAAGTGAAAAAACTAATAATGTATGGCTTTACCTATTAGAAATAGGCTCCCATGCAATTTATTTTTATATCAGCTTTTCCCCCAGTATTTTCTGGAATGTTTTACTGTATAATTTAGAGCAAATATTAAAGACATAAGAGCAACTAGATGAAAGGGTGTGCCCTCATCACTAATTGTTAGCCTATATTAGTTACAGTTCTTTTAAATATTCTTCATACCACTGTGAGGAGGGTTAAATTTAAATCTTTTTCAATCTCCTGAGATTTCTGAATCATATATGTAGCTCTGAAAAACTGAGCAGGATAGCATTCAGTGCTTTAGCAGATGGCTTTTTACTTATGAACTTCTATATGCCATATGCCATATGCCCTATTCATAACCTCTTTTAACTGATAATGAGTAGATACCATTATTTGGCCTGCCAGTACTTCTGAGCAATATTTGGCCAATGTTATTTTTTTTTCTGATTTTCCTTCATCTTTTTGAAATTTGTAGTAAACACAAAAAGGAATAATTATTTGATAGTTAACATAGTACAATTTTTTAAGTCTTTGCCACTAGATTCAATTTTATTACATTTCAAAATTAGGAAAGTATTTTACCATTACAGATTTTTTTTAAAGATTTTATTTATTTATGTATTTACTAGAGAAAGAGAAAGAGTGTGAGAGGGAGGTGGGAGAAGGAGGGAGAAAGAATCTCAAGCAGAATCCTTGCTGAGTGTAGGGCTAATTCAGGGCTCAACTCTAATCTCATGACCTGAGTGGAAGGCAGACCCTTACCCAACTGAGCCACCCAGGTGCCCCAAGAGAACATAAGACTTTAAAAGGAAATATAAATCACATTCGTTAGCATTCGCATTCTGCTTATACCTAGGATTTTTTATTTATCTTAATAAAATTGTGAGTCCATTGCCTGACATATACTTGGAACTCAGAAAAGTTTGTTACATGAATGTAACTAAAGTTACAATTGCTTATGTAAGATTTCTCTTGGTTTAAGTGGCTTTTTAAATAAGATGTTTTCCATTTTTAAAGAGACATAATAGAGAATTTTAGAAACAAAAAAGCTTTGTGTTTTTTTTTAAAGATTTTATTTACTTGTTCATGAGAGACACAGAGAGAAAGAGACACAGGCAGAGAGAGAAGCAGGCTGCCCACAGGAGCCCGATAAGGGACCAGTCCCTGGACCTGAGGATCATGCCCTGAGCCAAAGGCAGAGACACCCAACTGCTGAGCCACCCAGGCATCTCAGGAACAACAAAGTAATGTTAATAGGAACAGCAGCAATTATCTAGTCCATCTTTTCCAATTTTCAGATGAAACTGACAGCCAAAGAAATTAAGTAATTTAACCAATGGCAAGTTAAACTGATATCAAATTTTTAGATATAATGGTTTATTTAGTTCAAAGTTTTGTTTCAGTCAAGATGTATGAAGTATGTATAGTGATGAAGGCACTCCATTTAAAGTCCTGAGCCTTAAAACCAAAACAAAACAAAACAAAAAAAAACCCAAACAAACAAAAAAGGGAGTGAAATACAAAATTCCTACCCACAAAGAGTTTGTAAACTCTGGACTATTTATTTGGGAACTACAGAAATTTAATTCTCAGACTCAGGACTGGAGTCTGGGTTAGAGATATACTGATTTGAGAGTTGCTAACATCCAGTTGTTATAACTGAAGGCATGTGGTATATACAATCACACAAAAAAGGAAATAAAAGAAAATAAATAATTGAGCTAAGGGTAGAGTCCTAGTGAAGATTTATTTATAAGCTGATACAGAATCAAGGGAGGGAAAGCCACTTAGGAGGAGGAGAATCAGGAGATAATAGTAATTCTTTGAAAATCAAGGGACTCAGAAAATCAAGGAGTGAGGGATGGGTGGTTTATATACATTGCAGGAAAGCTAATCAGGATGGAGACTTAAAGACAACATTGAAATCAGAAATTTGGAGTTCTCGAAGATTCTTGGAGAAGTGCTTCTACTACTGAGGGTATACAATGCAGGCCTGAAGGGCTATAATGCAGATTACAAAGAATTTTTAAAAGAAGAGAGGGAAAGGAAGATACAAGTCAAAGATCAACATTTTCTAGAATTTGTTCTGCTAGCTTTATAGGTTTGTTACTTTTTAAAAATATTTTATTTATTTATTTGAGAGCGAGAGAGAGTGAGAGCACAAGCCAGGGGGGAAGGGCAGAGGGAGAGAGAGAGAAGCAGACTGCCTGCTGAGGAGGGAGCCAGACTCAGGGCTCAATCCCAGGACCCTGGGATTATGACCAGAGCCCAAAGCAGACCCTTAACCAGCTGAGCCCACCTAAGTACCCTGCTTCATAGGTTTTCACAGTTATTACTTGAAAAATATAAAAGAGAAGGTTGGGGCAGCGTTTAGTTGTGAAATATCTTAAGGAAATAATTTAAAAAGTTAATTTTGCTGCAAGACTTTTCAGAAAATTTATTTGGCAGTGGATAATATCCACAAGAGGGTGTATTTGGTTATGTACTTTCTTAAATAAAAAAGAAAAAATAGGGATCCCTGGGTGGCGCAGTGGTTCGGCGCTTGCCTTTGGCCCAGGGCGCGATCCTGGAGACCCGGGATCGAATCCCACATCAGGCTCCCGGTGCATGGAGCCTGCTTCTCCCTCTGCCTATGTCTCTGCCCCTCTCTCTCTCTCTCTGTGACTATCATAAATAAATACAAAAAATTAAAAAAAATAAAATAGAAAAATAATACTTTTTGATACTAGTATTCTACATTAGTCACTTGGGAAATTTTGTTTTGTTATGAAAAGAAAAAACAAAATGTTTAACACTAAATGAGAGGGAAGGGAAGGAAAGAGCAGGACTTAGAACAAACTTTTCCTCAGTTTTATTGAGATATAGATGTGCAGCATTTAAGGTATACAGTGTTGATTTGATACATTTATATCTTGCAAAATGATGATCCATAGTGTGAACTAACACTTCCCTCACATCGCATAACTACCATTTCTTTATTGTGGTGAGAATATTCAAGTATGCTAAACAGTTTTATTAACTATAATCAGCATGCTGTACATGAGATCCTCAAAATTTTTTTATTTTATTTTGGTTTTAAGATTTTATTTATTTATTTATTTATTTATTTATTTATTTATCTATTTATTTATTCATTCATTCATGACAGACATAGAGAAAGGCAGAGATATAGGCAGAGGGAGAAGCAGGCTCCCTATGGAGAGCCTGATGCAGGACTCGATACCAGGACCCCAGGATCACAACCTAAGCCAAAGGCAGACAGTCAACCACTGAGCCACCCAGGTGCCCGAACTTTTTCATTTTAAAACTGGAAGTTTGTACTCTGGTTATAATCTCCCCTACCCCCTACCTCTGGTAACCACCATTGTAGTCTCCGTTTCTGTAAGTTGTTTGTTTGTTAGGTTGCACATATGAATGAGATAATACCATATTTGTCTTTCTGTGTCTGACTTACTGCATTTAGCATTATGTCCTTAAGGTCTATGCATGTTGTCACAAACTCTGGGATGTCCGTCTCTGTCATGACTGATTAATATTTGTATGTATCCACTGCACATCTTCTTTCTCCATTATCTGTGGAAGGACACTAGGCTATTTTATGTCTTGGCTATTTTGAATAATGCTACATTGAACATGAGAGTGTTGACATCTCTTCAAGATCCTGTTTTCATTTATGTATATATACTGGAAGTAGTATTGCTGGATCGTATGGTAGTTCTATTTTTAATTTTTTGAGGAGCTTTCATATATTTTCAATAGCAGCTACACAATTTATGTTCCTGCCAACAGTGCACAAGACTTCCCTTTTCTCCACATCCTCTCCAACACTTGTGATCTCTTGTCTTTTCAATATAAGCATTCTAATGTGCAAGGTGATATCTTGTGGTTTTGATTTGCAATTTTCTGATGATTAGTGATGTTGAGTACATTTTCACGTGCTGTTGCCCATCTATGTCTTCTTCAGAAAAATTTAAGATTGAAAACATATAAGCATCTTTACTGACGATAATAATATAAAACTAGAAATCAATTATAAGGAGAAAACTGGAAAATTTGCAAATATTTGGAGATTAAACAACATGCTACAGAACAACCAGTGGGTCAAAGAAGATACAAAAGAGAAACAAAGGAAAATCTTCAGACAAATGAAATTACAAAATACCAAAACATGGAATATAGCAAAATGCAACATATTATAAATTACAGTATGCAGTTCTAAGAAAGAAGTTTATGTATTGGGAGATACCCACAATAAGTAAAAGGAAAGATCTCAAATAAAAAACAACTTTACACCTTAAGGAACTAGAAAACGAAGAACAAACTATGCTCAAGTGAAAAGAATAAAAGAAGTAATAAAGATAAAAATAGAAAGAAATGAAGAAGAGACTAAAGAAAGAGTAGAAAAGATCAATGAAACTAATAGCTGGCATTTTGAAAATAAAATAAAATACACAAACCCTTAGCTAGTCTTATGAAGAAAAAAAGAGAGAGGATTCAAATAAAGTTATAAATGAAAGAGGAGACATGAGAACTGATACCACACAAATACAAGAGAACGTGAAAAGCTACTGAGAACAATTATACACCAACAAATTGGGATAACTAGAAGAGATGGATAAATTCTTAATAAGTGCCTTTGCTTGTCTTATATCCTTGCTCATTTTCTGGTCCTATAAAAGCTTATTTGCAAATTTTAGTTTAAACATTGTTAGAAAAATCCTGTTAACAGTGAAAATATTGTTTTGTACTTTTTTCCTTTTTTTAAAAAAAATCAGAAGTATTTTTTCTGTTTATGAGACTTTTTTTTTTTTTTTTTTTTTTTTCTATATCAAGTGGTTGCTCTAGGGAGTGACCTTCTATCACTTGTCTTTGTCTCTGGAACATCGTTTGCTCTGTGGCCTATCATTTTAGGCTTTTTGAGGCAATTCTTGAAAAAGCGATCTTTTCACATTATTTGACAGAAATAAAATGGTACCCTCACCTAAAATGTCACCTGCACTAGATGGGCATTATGCTTGAGATTATAAGTATTAGAATAATTCTCAGAGACCTCTCTGTATTTATCTCTAAAATATTTCTACATGATGGTACCTAAAAGAATAGATGTGGTTATTTTATTAGGTCAAACTTGAATCCCTGATAGAGAGCAAAAAATTATAAAAATGGGGCCTAGGACAGATAAATTTTGCTTTGTCATTCAACATTAGTGCTGGAAAGGAAAATAAAGTTAATTGAATTCTGTGGTGAGTAAAATGAATTTAGAAGAATCCACCTCTGGTACCATTGTGGAGGAAGGAGGTGACCTAAATTAGCAGGGTTCTTGGTTCCTCAATTTTCTTCCCCCATGGCATTTGTTTGAGTTTCTTTTTACATTGTGATCTTCTTTATAAGATGAAAAATTTGTTTGAAACCAATGATTTAATCTAAATATTTTATACTGAAAAGGTAGAAAATTAGTTTCTAAGGGACTAAATGATTTTCCCAAGTCATAAGTCTAATAAAAGACATAATTGGAACTAGGACCATAGTTTCTTGAGTTTTAGTGCATTGTGTTTTTATTTCATTTTTTTATTAAGGATCTAAGAACCCAATTGGAATGTCATGATGTATTGGACACGATGCCTTGAAAAAGAAAAAAAGAATAGAAAGAAAAAAGGAAAAGAATTACAAAGAAGATTGACATTCTTTCTCCATCTGTTTGAGTATATTATAGATATTGAAAGTGACAAAAAATTTAAATAATAAAATTTTGTCCAAAATCCATAGGCTATTAATCCAGATCAAGATTTCTCAACCTCAGCACTACTGAAATTTCAGGCTATATCATTTTTTATTTTTTGTTTTCCTGTGCATTGTCGGATGTTTCGTAGCATCCTTGGCCTCAACCAACTAGATACCAGAAGAGATCTCTCAGTTGTGACAATTGAAATTGTCTCTAGACAATGAAAAACATCCACTGGGGGGCAACATCACCTATAGGTGAGAACCACTGATGGAGATTATTTAGATCCAAATTGAGAGACTTAATTGAAATATGTTACCATATGTTAATTATTTTGTATGGACATTTGTTCCACGATTTTAAACAGTACTGTCCAATATTTTGGAAATTCTAGGGAAAATAATTGGGGCAATAAGAAGTGAGGCAGATGTGGGTGTCAAGGCTAAATGTAAACAGATGAAGTAGGCTGCATGTGAGTTGACTATATGCTTGGTGAGTATGGTGAGTCAACAAAAATATTTAATAGAACTCAGTTACCACTAACATTTGTGTGGCCCCACCTGGCAAGGCAGTCAAACTTGAGAGCATGGTGATGGTGATGGGATTTCCTTAAGTTTGCCATTTTGATGCATGGGTGTGTTTCAGAGTGGGAAATGGAAAAAGTCATGAAGAAAGGTCGGTCTTGAGGAATGGACTTTGATATTCTATGTAACTTCTGTCTAGAACTTACTCCTTTACTACCTAAAAACAAGATCTGTAAATTGGCTTCCCAGAATTACAGTAAAAAAGAAGTTATATGTTGGTTTCTCTTCTTCTGCCTCCTGTTTGTATTTAGTGAGCAACTGTTATTTCCAGTTTAATTTTGCTTTTCTGTTATCTACATAGTTCTATTGAGTTTTTCAATCACAGCGGCTGATCACTTCCTGCCTGATCTAAAACATGACTCAGTTTTGCTCAACATTATTACTTTCATGATATTTTTTGTATTTGTTTTATGGACATTGGCATAGTGATCTCTCTATTACTTCTGGATTTTGACCTTTAACAATCCTGTAGGGTGGCTGGATCTGTGATTGTCTTATCTGCCAATGCAAGAAGGCTGGCCCCAAAAGGAGAGAATAAAGCCAACAAGCAGAGAGACGAAAAGGCAAACAAACCCTGAAAGATGAACAGCCCCAAGACATTTTTAAGTACCTGGATCCAGCCACATCTGAAGCTAGTTTTTCCCTTTGGACATCCAACAATATGGCTTAACAAAATTACCTTTTTTTGCTTCATCTAGTTTGTGTGGTTTCCATCACTTAACAGTTGAAAGAGGTTATTTATTATAGTGAATATTCCCGATTAGCAAATGTGGGCAAGGAATTACAAATACAGAGACAGCAGAGTAGCAGCTGAAAAGATGAAAGATCAACGGCATAACAGCAAAGGGTAGAAAGCCCCCTGAACTTTAATGCAGGAATAATGAACACATAAAGAGTGAGTGTGTGAGTTATCTTGCAAGCTTCTTCCTCAAGGACAAGCAAGGCATCAGAGAAAAATGACCTCATAACAGATTGAAATAGAGACGATAATGGAAGAGGAAAATGTCCAGAATCAAACCAGCAACTTTGTCCTTCTATTCACCTATTCTCTGTAAAATCTAGTGGTGGAGGGCAAATAATTCAACTCACCTGTGTAAGAACTGTAAAATTTATTTATTCAACCAACATTTCCAAGTCAACAACCAAGACGGAGAGATTCTAACTTGATAAAGATTGAGTCTCTGGGCTACAGTCTTTATCAGAGATTTCCAGCTATGGAGGAAAAGAAGACAATTCAAGAAGTCATGCAAAGTATGATAGCTACTGCAGTATAGGCAAGCACAGAATGTATGGGAAATTCACTCTATGGTTTGTGGCTTCTTCGGTTGTATGTGACAGAAAACAATTCAAATCAGCTTAAGTAGGAAAAAAACTCTTGTGTGGGGGATGCATTCAGGTACAACAGAACTCAGGAGTTCAAACCATGACACTAGAACTCTGTCTCCTCTATGTCTCTCAGTTTTGTTTACTTCTGCATTGGCTTTACCCTCAAGAAATGTCTTTTCATGTTGTGGAAAGGACCATTTGTAGCTCTGGATTGACATCATTAGAAGTCATAAATTCAAAGGTAAAAGTTACCTCTCTTCCTCAAATGACTTTAGGTGACTCTGCTTTAGTCTAAGACCCATTTCTGGACCAATCGCTGTATCTAAGAGAATGTGTGGCAGCCTTGTCCATGTTCTGTTTCTGCAGTTGGGTGCTGGGGCCATGAGACTAAAAGACCCTCCAAGATAAGAAGTGAGAGAGTTATCTAAAGAAAAAGAAGCTGTAGAGTCAATATCATTTATTTTTGTTTTAATGTTACCATGTTAATTATCATCACTATTGTACATGTGCTTCAGTCTTAACACATCTTGGGTGGGACCTAGGAGATATTAGGTGACATCTGACCTAACTATTAAGCAGTATAATATTTATATTGGATTCGGGTGAAAAACAAAAGGACACATTAATGTAGAAGATGCAGTGTAATTAGGTAGGCATGTTTTGGCAAAATTCACTGATGTCTACATACGCACAAATACTATCTACAATTTACTATTGATCATGTGCTAGGAATTTACTAAGTAAGCTCTTTAATTTGATCATCTCATTCAATTCTTCCAAATTTTATTAGGTAAATATTCCTTTCCTTCTCAAATTGCAAATGAAGCTCAGTGAAGTTAAATTTACCCAACCAGTAAGTGGTATAGAATGAATTGAAACATGGGAAGCATGAAATAAGAACTTGAATATTTAATATGACTTTGTACTTAGGGTGACCATATATCTTAGTGCATGCCTCTTCATATAACTATTAATAGCCTCCCCTTCTACTCAAAAAAAAAAAAGTCCAGATTTGGACAGTGAATTATATGATCACCCTAATACTGCCTCCCCTATTGATATGTATGAACTCCCATATATTTTTATATACACATCTATTATTAAAAATGATTTTGGTAAACTTTTATTTTCGGAAAAGAGCTTCAGATTTTCAGAGAAGTTGCAATGTTAGTACGGAGAGTTCTAATGGACCCCACATCCAGTTTCCCCTATTATAAGCATCTTATGTAATTTTTCACAACTAATGACCAGTATTGACATATTTTTATTAACTAAAGTCCATCATTCATTTTTTCTTAGTTTTCACCTAATGTTTTTTGTTGTTCTTCTTATTGTTGTTATTACAAGATTCCATCCACGATCCTGCATTATATTGAGTTACCATGTCTCCTTAGGGTCTTCTTAATTTTGACAGTTTCTCAGGATTTCCTTGTTGTTGTTGTATTTATTTGAGAGAGGGGGTGGGCTGGGGAGGGGCAAAGGAGAGAGAATCTCCATTAGACTCTGAGCTGAGCTCAGAGCCTGATGCAGGGCTCTATCTCAGGAACCTGAGATCATGACCTGAGCTAAAATCAAAAGTAAGATGCTTAACCAACTGAGCCATCCAGGTACCCTGGGCTGTTCTTGTTTTTGATGACATTGACAATTTTGACAAGTACTCCTCAGGTATTTTGTAGACTATCTCTTAATTGGGATTTTTTAAAATATATTTTTCACACTATTAGAACGGGACTGTGAGTTTGGGGAAGGAAACCACAGGGGTTAAATGCCGATTTTATTACATCAAATCTAAGGTATCTACAATCCACATGGCTTATCACTATTGATGTTAACCTGGATTACCTGGTTGAGGTGGTGTTGGACATGTTTTTCTACTGTAAAGTTACTCTTTTAAAATTATTATTAAGCTTTTCAAGGTATTTGGAGAAAATGCACACATTTTAAGTGTATGAATCCATTATTTTTGACAGATATATGAACCCATGTAACCACTATCACAATCGAGGTGTGGAACATTTCCATTGACTCTAAAATTATCTTAACTTCGCTTAATTCAAGAATCCTTTCAGTTATAATTGAGCCAGAAATGTTCCAACTGTAGCAGACATATCACACAATTTTGAATTACTCTGGAAACAAATAGCTGGGTTGTTAACTATATTTGATTTTTACCAGGTTACTTTTTATAGACTGGCTATCTCTCCATGTATCTTTTCTGAATGGATAACTAGGACATGCAGATTTACCATTCCATGGTCTTAAAACTTTATTCCATAGTAGAAACATGAGCATGAACACATCTCATAAGAACAGAAGATTTAAAAAAAGGAAAAACCATAAGGAACCAACAGCTTCCTTTATAACTGCTGAGTGTATGACAAGATATGAAGTCTGATATGACTTTGACATCTCTGGCATAGAGAAGACTATTTTGGATAAAAATATGGGATACCACTTCCTGAAAAGTGAGGATGTCAGGCAAGAGAATCAGATGATATTTTATAGTTAAAAAATTTCTAACGGTAAACAGGTCCACTCCACTCCACAAGTAGAAGTGAGACTGTCAGTGTTGGAAAGATAATTTTCTAAAACACTTTTATCAATGCCTTTTTGAAAGTGTTAGTTATAACATTAACCAGTGTTTAATTTATGGGAAAATATTTTTTTACAAACAACACAAATATAAGTATAAAAATTCATGAGGAAACATTATGCAAGTTTATATTTTACCAATAATTATAAAAATAATGGGATATACTTAGAGCTGAGAGAAATGTTAAAATTCAAAGAGTAAAGACTCCTCAGTTTATACATGCTAAAAATAGATAAGAGAAGAGCTGAATCTAGATCATAGGATCTGAATCTGTCCAGATCATAGGATTTTTTAACCTTTTATATAAACTTTATTGAGGTATAATTGAGATAAACAGAAATGCACACATATTTAACATATATGTTGATGAGTTTATGAACATATAGACTAGGTAAAATTTTATATAGGAAACACCACCACAATCAACATTTCATTCACCCTGGAAATATCCCTTATTCCTCTGTATTCTGAATCTAGTCCCTGTTGCCAGACCCAGGCTGATCTATTACTATACATTGATTTTAACTCTTCTAGAAATCAATATAAAAGGTATATGGAATGCACTCTTTTTTAAAAAATCTTTCTTTTTTTTACTTGGTATAATATTTTTAAGATTTGTTTGTGTAGTCTGTTTCAATGGTTTGTTTCTTTTTATAGCCAAATCGTATTCCATTGTATGGAAATTCCATAGTATATCTTTTTTTTAAGATTTTATTTATTTATTAATGAGAGACACAGAGAGAGAGGCAGACACAGGCAGAGGGAGAAGCAGGCTCCCCGCAGGGCGCCTGACGTGGGACTCAATTCCGGGTCTCCAGGATCACGCCCTGGGCTGAAGGTGGCGCCAAACCGCTGAGCCACCCGGGCTGCCACATAGTATATCTTTTGATGGTCATTTGGGTTGTTTCCATTTTATAATTTTTTTAGAAAACACCATCACAAATGTAAATTTCTGTGGACATACATTTTAGTTCCTTGGGTAGAAGTGGAAATGTGGGACTGCATATTGAACTAAGAAACTGAGAAAGACTTTTCTAAAGTAAGTTACACCATTTTACATCCTGACTAGCAGTGGATGAACCTAGATGAACCTACCTCTGTGTCTTTGCCAACACTCAAACATCCAGTCTTTTTAAATTTTAGCTATTTTAATAGGTAGTAGGATCTCATTATGGTTTTAATTTTGCTTTTCCCTGATAACTGATGCTGTTGAGCATCTTTTTGTATGCCTGCTGCTTTCTGTATATCTTCTTTGGTGAATATTTGTATTTCTTATCCTGTGTGTGCATATAATCTTCTTTGTGTATAAGTTATTTATCAAATACGTGTTTTGTGAAACATTTCTGCTCCCTTCTTTTCTGTTTTCTGAAAAAGTCTGTGTAAGATTGATATTTTTCCTTAAATTATTGGTTAAATTCACTAGGAAAGCCATACAAACCTTGGATTTTCATTGTGTGAAATAATTTTTACATATTATTTTATTAATCTTACACAGAGTTTTCAAGATATATTTTACTTGTAAATTCACTAATTTCAAGCATATAATTTAATCATTCCTGGTAACTATACCATCAACATAATTGTGCAGCCATCAACATAAATCAGTTTTAGAACATTTTCATTTCCCTTATAAGATCCTTCATACACATTTCCAGTTAATCTTCATTCCTACCACCTGCCCCAGGCAATCATGGGAAGGTTTTAATCATTAAGAAAATTTAAAAGACACAAGCTTTTTTAGGTTTGCTCCTTCTTTTTGAGTCAGTTTTGTTGTTTCTTAAAATGCATTTATCCATTAAACTATCAATTATTTTATATAAAATTTTCATGGCATTTCCCTATTCTTTTCATGAGTCTAGGATCTAGAGCAATCTTTTTATTTTTATATTAATCATTTCTTTCTTCTTTTTTTTTTTTATCTGCCCACCTAGACACGTAATTTTTCTGATCTTTACAAGGAACAGCTGTGGTATTATTGATTTTTCTCTTTTTGCCCTTTTCTATTTAATTGATTTATGCTCTTTATTCTTTATTTCTTTCTACTTACTGTGGCCTTAATTTATTTTATTTTTCCAGTTTCTAATGCAAAATCTGATGGTTGAATTTAAAATATATATGTATTTTCTAATATAAGTATTTAAGTATTTAAATCTCTCCCAAGGGCCTGCTTTAGCTACACTCAATAAATTTTGACAGGATGTTTTTGTTATCAGTTGTTTAAAAATATTTTCTAATTTACCTGGATATTTATGTTTTAATTATTATTTGGAAGTGTATGGTTATTTTTCAAATATTAGGGGATTTCAAGATATTTTGTCAGTTATTTTTAAGTTAAGGCTTATTAGAATGAATTCAATACTCTACATGTACTGTGACTTGTTTGTGGAACAATATATGGTCTATCTTGATTGATGCTTTGTGTTTCTTCAAGTCCATCTCTCCTTTCTCATACAGTGTGCACCTGCTGTTACCCACATGCAGTGAAGTTCAGATAATGTATTCTTCAGCTCTAGACATTCCATTCGGTTCATTTTATATTTTTTCTATCTGTCTCCTCATTGCTTTCATGTTTCTCTCAAATTCTTGAACATATTCACACTAGCTGTTCATATTTATTTCTATTGTTGTGTCACAAACTACCACAAATTCAGTGGCTTAAAACAGCACTCATTTATTTCACAGCTCTGTAGATATGGGTGAGCTCAGCTAGCTTCTTTCCTGAGGCTATCACAAATCTGAAGTCAGAGCATCAGTCAGTAGGGCTGGTTAGTCACCTAGAGGCCAGAGGGAAGAACCCACTTCCAGGCTTATTCAGGTTATTAAGAGAAATCAGTTCCTTGCAACTGTAGGGCTAATGTCTCTCTCTTCTTGTTGGCGATCATCTAGTGGCCAGATAGCTGCTAGGGCCACTCTCAAGTCTCTATGTGGCTTCCTCCGTTTCAGCAGCAGAGAACCTCCATCATATGAAGCCCTCTCACACTTACAGTCTCTGTGATTTAATCTTTTACAAGTGATCAGATAAAATTCTCTACCTTTAAAGGACTTGTGTGATTAAATTAGGTTCACCTGGATAATGTTGAAGGGCGCAAAAGTTCATTTAGATGGCTATGTTCGGGGATTGTGAAAATAGAGCTGTCATAAAAAATAAAACACTCAGTTAATATTTACTGAAATATAGTATACCTTGGTAGATTGGGTTAAAGAGTACACTAATACCATAATAAAAGGGGTACTTGGGAACCAGAAAGGGGGACTCTTTTATAGGTTTTGCACAGAGTTTAAATGAGTCACTGCACATGTACTGCCCATTCTAACGCCTAACATTCTGCTTAATAAAACAGCATAAACCTCACACATTGGTCATAGTTGAGTCAAGAAATCCAGGAGATTCAACTGTAAGGTTCAAATGCACCATTGCTCATAGATAAGCAGTTGGGAATATATAGATGTGATTCTTCCAAATAAGCAAACTCTACTACTTTAGAATTACTACTAGCTATAGACAGGTAAAATAACACACCCTCTATGTTCAACACACATGCAAAAACTTGTACTGTTGCTATATATTTTATCATGAGATGAACATTATATTGTTTTTTGAAGATAATTTAAAAACCCATTAGTTATACTCAAGCCTTCTTAAATTTTAATTTTACTTTTCATTCAAGAGGTCATTGGAAATCACTGTCATTTGGAGTTTGGTATCATATGGTCAAGGTCTGGATTCCCATCAAGAGCTAACTCTAAAATTAATACACTTTCATATGAGAGTTCAAAACTTTCTATAGATTATTCTTATGGGTATTTAAGAATCAGTAGCTGTTTTTCTTTTAATTATGTGCTTACCTTTAAGCAGTAATGATTTAAATTAGCATCCTCAATTTTGAGAAACCCAACTAAGTTGAATTATTAGCCTAAGCAGAGAATGGGATAAATTGGGTGACTAATCCAGACATTGCTGGATTTAGGGTTCCAAATGATCTCATCATGGTTCTACCTTTTTCCCTACATCTTTAATCTGCTTCCCTGCATGAACTGGTTTATTCTCAGAGAGAGAATTCTTTGTTCATATGGTAGGAAAAACTGAGAATCCCCACTTTCTATCTTCATGGATAAGAAGTTAAGAGGAACAGACTTGACTTCTGTAAATATTATTCATCAAATCTCGGGTTCTTTACCTATCTTTGAGTTCTTTGACCTCATCAGGGGAAGGGAGAGCTCACCTCTGTCAACTCTAGATGTGTGCCCACATCCTAGTTTGAGTAGGTAAGGCATTATGATTGATAGTTCCATCTTGATTCATAGAGGCTGAAAGGGGTTCTTGTCCAAAGAAATGGCTGTGGATGTTACCAAAGGAACAGCAGGAATCTCTCCCCCTACCAACGTAGGGGGTGTACAAAATTAGAATTTCTTAAAGGATGGGATCAGGAAATAGATTCTGGGTGGCATAAGACATCTACTACAAATAAATATGACAGGAAAGTATAACAGATGAAAGAGAAAACTTTCTCTTTCTCTCTCCATTAAAAAGTGTCCTCCACTCAGTAGTGCAATGCAGATGTAAGATTGTATTAAAGAAACAAACAAAGAAAACAACAAAAACAAAAACACAACTGTGGATGGAAATTTAGATGAAGGATGGAAACTGAGCCAGAATATCTTAGCAGCAGCAGCAGCAGGAATAGCAGCAGGTAAGGGGAACAACTTTGTAAATTACAAATTCGGTTTAAATAGAGAGGGAATTAATTGGAAGTGGAGAAAGTGGAGAGACATTATTTTCTGCAGAAATACAATGGGCAAAGGAAAATAATAAAGCAAATAAAACTAAGATGATTAAGAAAACACAGTGTTAAAAAGATAAACTTAGGACTGAACCCTTAACTTGAGTTACACATTTTTTTTTTTATTAATCCTTGGGTGAGGACAGGTTAAGGACTACAAAAACCAAGCCTGTGAAAACACTTTATAATGTATGATCTTTGGGCCTAAAACTAGATTCTCTTCCCATTAAATATGGCGCTAGAATGATGACTGTTCCGGTTTTAAATCAACTAGTCTTACACAGAGATTTTTGGTTCATATAACCTCAAAAAAGCACATACTGTGTCACGTGTTAGGTTCCAGATCCTGTGCTCTGTAGCTAAAGATATAAAGATGAATTAGATACTGTAAGGCTTGGATGTCTGTAGATTTGGCAAGCTTAGCATCACTTCCCTGTTTCTCTGGTAACAGATCACTCTTTCCACTCAGTTCAAGTGGTGCTAGTGCCTGGCTTCTGCCCTTCCTCAATCAGCCTATGAGAAGGACCCAAGAATTAACACTTAACTCAGGAAGAACCGATGGAAGCCTCCCTTTATAGTTGATCAAGAGTTTTAAGATTAGAGTATTTCAATCCTAGGCAGTTTTTGTAAGACACAATTATTTCAAAATCTACTAATTATCTTTGAAGTTCTAGAAACTGCACAGTGTGACTAAGAGGGCAGCAACTTATCCGATACTGTTTCTGCTCTGCCCACTTTATGTTTCAGTCATTGTCAAATAAAGGCAGTGGGAAATGGCAAGACCAGTTTTGATTCATTCAACACATGAGTGCTTCCTAGGTACAAAACACCATTCTAAACATTGCCCAGGAGAAAAAGATAAATAATACCAACCCTTACCCTCAAGGATCTTACAACTTGGCAAGGGAAATAAGACATGAACACAGATGACTGCAATAAAAAGAAGACAATGATTGCTGCCAGATGTTTGGGGAGAATGAGCAGAGCAAAGAGAGAGCATAGAGTAAGGCAACATTCCGTAGTCAGCCAAGAAATATTTATTGAGCAACCACAGGATGTGAAATGGACATGGCAAAGTACCACATGGACTAGGACATGGGCAGGTGAAAAATCAGGCGACATTACTTGTTACCCAGCTTTCTAAATATTTTTTTTGTCACCAAGTTCCTAATAAATATTCTTAAATTAAAAACTATATAAGGATATAATCTCTGAGATACAGCCTGGGGCACCAATGCCTCCAAACTAGGATTGTAGTACTGGTATTCCCAAGTATGCCTTCCTATTGCTTTGCTTCTCTCTCCCTTTCCAAATTAGCTGATGGTAACTTAAGATACCCATTTCAGGCCTTCCACCCTTTTTGAGCCGGTGTTTTACAACAGGTGAATTAGAAAGGATCCTTTTGGCTTCAAACAACAGAAGGAAAATAGTATAAAACTGAAAAAAATAATCCAGAGGCAATCTTGCTGGCATGTCTGGATCCAAGAGTCCAGATGTTTAAATCAGGTCGCTATCTCTCTCTACCCCCACCCCAATTTCTCCTTTCCCTTTCCCCTCTTATGTCTTTTATGATAGGATTCAAATGTCTCTCTGTTTATGTGGAAGCTCCTGGCACAGCTACACACTTATATCCTTACTGCTCCAGAATGCCAGGAAAGAGTGGGGGCCATAACAGTGTAAGATTGTAGCACAGTCCCATCTAGACTGATTGATACTCACATTGTACATAGACACAGTATTAGTACATTAATTATAGCATGTTCTCTTGAAAAAGACTGTGCAATGTGTTCTTAGAAAATAAGAATAGTATATTTTCTAAAAGATGTACATGAAGTATTTTGAGGAAGAGGTAGGTTTTTTTTTTTTTTTTTTTTGGTTCTAACTCATTCACATATCGTCTGTTGGATAGTGGTAACCTTGTGTCACTGTCCTGCATTACCACAACAAAAGTCCAGGGATTGGTCCTGGATGGCTCTGGCTGGGCTCTATTCCCATCCTTTAACTCATCACTGTAGCCAGTCACCAGCCCTAACTTATAAGAAGTGGGTTCCATTCTCAAATCATAGGTAATGAAACATGGAGGAGGAGCTTATCCAAAAAGAATTTGATGGACTGTACTATCCCTAGAAGGAAGAGGAATAGATGATGGACAGGAAAAAAAAAGAAAAAAAGAAAAAGAAAAAGTCCTCTGTACTAGAATATGTTTGTAATGTTCTTTGGAGTTTAAAAAAAAAAAAAAAAAAAAGGTCTCTTACACGTAAAGAAATAGAGGATATTGGCCTAAAAGAGAGATCCATGGCCAAAGGGACATGGCTTGTTTTAAGAGGATTTGAGAGTTAACAGATGCCATGGAGAGCACCCAGTTCAATCTCATCATTTTACAGAGGGAAACTAAAATCCAGATAGGAAAACAGAAATGACAAGAGCATACAGGTAGTTGATGGCAGAGACAACCCACTATCTTCTGACTTTGTTTTGTGTGTGTGTGTGTGTGTGTGTGTGTGTGGTTTTGTTGTTTGCTTGCTTTTTGTCCAAGGACATTTTTCTTTAGTACATTAACAACAACAACAACAAAAAGCCTTGTTTCTGGTTTTCATCACTCTCAAATCTGTATAATACAGTTTTGCCGCACTCCAACAGAAAACCTCAGCAAGAGTTAACCAGCCTGAAACCACCCTGGTACCAAGGACAGAGACATTATCCTTCTTTTATATAAGAACTAGGGCCACCTGTTGCTTTAATAGCTCAAGTTTGGTCTCAGCCTGCAGGAGGGGACACCTTTGAAAATCAGCTTCCTAACTGCACTGCATCCTGATTTAGCTACCAAATCTCCAGCCAGAAAAAAAGAAAAAAAAAGATAGAAAGGCATCTGGATCATTGGGGAGACTTCTACCTGCCTCTCTTTCTTCCTCCTACTGTCACCTCTTTCCTGCTGCTTCCTGCCCGCGAAAACCTGTCACCAGCCCAGAAGCATCGCTGGAAATGGGTAGGAGGGAGCCTTGCACCTGTCAGCGCCAGAGAAAAAAGTGTGCTCTGCAGAGTTCTCGGGGGTTACATCTCTGGCGATGAACGGGAGGAGAGAGAGGAGCCCGAGCTTTCAGCCGCAGGTTTGCTGGAGACCGCGGTCAGCCGGAGCCATCCGCCCTGGCCCCAGGACCGGGCGAGGACCGGGGGTGCGCTTACGTTCCTAGCGTTCTCGGCGTGTTTTCCTAGGAGCCAGTTCAGTGCCTCGCCGCGGACAAGTCTCCGGGTAAAGGCTCTTTAAGTCATGAATCAGGCTCCCGCGTATACGCGTGCCTTTCTTCAGGAAGCCTGGCACAGACCTCTGAGCAGTAGAGAGCGGGGTCCCCGGGCATCCCTTCCTCACCGCGCCTCCCTCGCGCGCTCCGCTCTGGCAGCCAGGGCTCGCGACGTGAGGGTGGGGAGCAGGAGGCGTCCCGGCCTCCCCACCCGGCGGCCGCCCGTGCCTCCGGGTGCGCGTGGGCGCGGGCCCGGGCGCGCGCGCTGCAGGCTGCCCGCGTGGGAGCGGAGAGGGAGTTCATGCCTGGCCTGCGACCTGCAATCCCTCGATTCCCCGGGGACCGCGAAACTCCCAGTCGGAGGCACTCCCTGCCTAGCCGCCCACCCATTCCCCCCGTCCTCAGCACGCAACCCCTCCCTGCGTGATGATGCAAACCAGTGGGGAGGGCGGGCGCTGGCAAGGGTGGGGAGAGTCGGGGAGCTGGCGAGGGAGGGAGGGAGGGAGTGGGAGGAGGAGGAGAGGGAGCCGAGCGACCATTTAAAGCGATAGCAATCCTTGCCCTCTCCCCAGTGCTGGGCTGTTGGAGAGCGCGAGCGGCAAGCCGGGGAGCGCGAGCGCGGCGCGCCGGCCGGCGAACCCGGGAGCGCACGGAGCCCCGATCCGGCAGGCGCCGCGGGACCCCCGGTCCTCTCCCGCCGCCCCTCCCCGGGGGCCCCCACCCTCCGCGCCTGCAGGAGCCTCTGGGCTTCCCGGGAGGACCTCACCCCGAGGGGCCCGGACCCCGGCGAGCCCGCCACCGTCCCCTCCAGCGCCGCCGCCGCCGCCGCCGCCGCAGCCGCCGGAGCAGCATGGTCCAGCTGGGGAAGCTGCTCCGCGTCCTGACTTTGATGAAGTTCCCCTGCTGCGTGCTGGAGGTGCTCCTGTGCGCGCTGGCGGCGGCGGCGCGCGGCCAGGAGATGTACGCCCCGCACTCCATCCGGATCGAGGGGGACGTCACCCTCGGGGGGCTGTTCCCGGTGCACGCCAAGGGTCCTAGCGGGGTGCCCTGCGGCGACATCAAGAGGGAGAACGGGATCCACAGGCTGGAAGCGATGCTCTACGCCCTGGACCAGATCAACAGCGATCCCAACCTGCTGCCCAACGTGACGCTGGGCGCGCGGATCCTGGACACTTGTTCCAGGGACACTTACGCGCTCGAACAGTCGCTCACTTTCGTCCAGGCGCTCATCCAGAAGGACACCTCCGACGTGCGCTGCACCAACGGCGAGCCTCCGGTTTTCGTCAAGCCGGAGAAAGTAGTTGGAGTGATTGGGGCTTCGGGGAGTTCGGTCTCCATCATGGTAGCCAACATCCTGAGGCTCTTTCAGGTAGGGAGGCGCTCCCCCCGGGCAGAGCGCGCCTCAGCTCCCCGAGCACTCGATCCTAAAAGCTGGCTGGGACTCCGGGGGTGCGGGGTCAGGTCAGCCTTCGCGCATTTCCACCCCGGAGATCCGGCGAATCCCTCCCACCCCACCCGCGGAGGTGCCTTCCCCGCTTGGTTCATTCCCCTTCCATCTCTCCCCTGTCCGCGCTCCACTCCATCCGGCTTGACATCCTGGATTTATGGCCCCATTTACAAGAAGCAATCTGCGAAAAACAAGGCGATGATTTAAATGGGTTTGCATTAGAGTGAAATATGGTCCAAAAAACAGGCTTGTAAAAGTGCCAGGCTCCTGTGAGAGCCGGCTAGGCTCATGGAATATGAAAGATGAGAAGACGCCTGGAAACTGGGCATTTCTCAACTCCCCAGCTTCCCAGCCCCAAGCCGCCCCGCAAGCCGCAGCTCCCTTGGAAAATTTCGAGAAGAGCTTAGGGAGGCACAGCTTAACCGAGGGCTAGGTCTTCGCCTTCGTGTGTGGATGTTAATTGCCCGTCTCCCTCGGGTTGGATCCCCCGACCTGTACAGCCTGTCTCCGCGAGGGCGCGGGGCGGAAGGCTCGGGGACGCTCCCCAAGTGGGGAGGTGCCACCCGCAGCCGTGACCCCCGGGGGATTTGCCCTGGGCACTTGTTTGCACCGTCTAAATTGCATTTGCAGTCCGGCCACTGGCAGGAGCTGGGCGATCAGCTTTCCACTCCTGCCACTTCAGAGCCCAGAGATGAGCTCATGCTAACTGCGAAACAAAATCGCTTTCGCTGCCTCCAGCCCCCGCCCATCCTTTCCCACGACCTCCCTAACACGGCCCCCCAGCCCCCAAACGCCGCTCCGCGGACGATTCCCGGAGCCTGGCGAGAAGGCGCCCGGAGGGAGGCACTGGGGTGCGCGGAGCGATGCCGGCGGCCCCCCGGCTCCGGGCGCCAGAGGGCAACGGCGACAACGGGAGGAAGGCGGATCCGGGGCGGCCGAGCGGGGGGTTCTACCGCAGTGCTCGCTCTCCGCCTGCTCCTGCGTTCCGTGCCCCGGGGCTCCTCTGCTGCATTGGGTACAAATGGGCGGATTTGGGATTTTAAGAAATTGAGTCACAGGGTCTGTGTGATCGTGGGTTCCCTTGTCCTTATTTCTCCCGTCTTTCTCGTTCTTCCTTGTTTTTCTCTTTTTCTCTCCCTCTCTTTCAATTTCTGCTTCTTTTCTCCCTGTCTCCCCCCACCCTCAAGTTTTTTGTTCATCTGTGTCTTGAGATGGTCTTTTCCTAATGCACAGCTCTCTCCTTTCCCGATCGTGCCCAAACTCGATTAATCCCTTCTTCAGATGTGCTAGCTAACCCTGGTGCCCTGATGCTCCCCACATCTAAAGAACTGGCTCCCTTCTGGTTGCTTTCCCTAAGGGTGTTGGGTTTCTGCAGGGGATTCCTTGCGAGATTCGGGCTGTCACCACCTCAGCCCCCAGGAGTGTGAAGTTTGTGTGTGCACCAAGAGAGGTGTCTGCTCAAGGCTGCAGCCTGGTATGGCCCCTCTGATCTTCTGAGCACCCCTAACCCTTCTTAAGTGTGCCATCCTGGGACTCGCTAGATATTTGCAAACCCGCAGATGCTTTGGGGGCACCCTTAATTCCGAGATGATGCTTTGGGAAGAGGCTGGATTAATGTAAGCAAAACCTAGAAGCGTTTCCTTCTTGTCTGTGCTTAAAGCGAGGCAACTTCAGAGGGCAGTGCTGCAGGAGAAAGTGGGAGCAGAGATGACCTGAGAACCACTGGGGTGACTCACAGCCCTGTGAGCCCTGAGCCCTGGGGGTTGAAGGCACATTTGGTGTTTCACGTTTTTTAATTATTTTGGTGTGGGTTTCTCCTTCACTCAGCACACAGGCAGTGCTGCAGATGGGCCTGTTGGAAAAGAGTGAAATGCTAAAGTCAGGAGAGGGATCGCAGGCTTGGCTGAAGGACCGAGTTTGCTGGAAAAGATTCCAGGGGGAGCTGATTCTTCCTCTGGTGTGTGAACCTGAGGCTCTTGTGAGAAGAACGGGAAATGGCTTGCCTTATGCTTAGTTCCCCCGTTCCCTGGGCTGGGAAGGAAAGGAAGCGAATGCCAGTGTTAGCAGTGTGGGTTGGGACCAAAACCATTCAGAGAAAACACTGTCATTTTCCTCTAATTTGCAAATTGCAGCTATTCATGTTGGATTGAACAGCTGAGGGAAAAAGAGCCCCCAGTTCTCACCTGCATTTATGGAGAAGAGGCTGGTGGCAGGAGGAATGCACCAACTTGTAGCTTGTGCTGTGAGCTGGGTAAAACTGTTGGTGTGGGCATCCTGCTCAACCATTGCCCAGATAGATAGATAGATAGATAGATAGATAGATAGATAGGGATTCCAACAGCCTCAGCCTTTTTTTTTTGCACGTGATGGTAGGAGCTCCTGGCATGCCAGTCTAATCCCCAGTTTCCAAGCCTCTATAAGCCTGCAAAATGAATAGAGAGAATAGTGGTACACAGACCCATTGTTCAAAGGCACAATCAATTTAGAGAGAAAGCGGGAAAGAACCGTAGGTGACTCTTCTCTGGGATTGCAGGGTTCAGCTCAATTAAGATTGTCCTATATAAAGAAGCTTCTCTAAATGATTGAATTCTGAGCTCTCCAGAGAATTGAGTTTTCTTTTCCCAGGCCCTGTAGGTTGCTGCGGGGACCATGCCAAAGCTATCATTTGAGATAAAAATTTATGGTGAGATAAGCTTCTAGGCTGGGTGAAGGAATACTTGGTGACTTAAATGGGGGAGTGCTCCACACTTTGATGGGGTGGGACAGCAAAGAGTAATGAAACAGTGATAAATGTAGCATATGCTGTTGTTGCCAGCACAAACTGAAATGAAGTTCTTTCCTGAGAATTAGGATCTGGGCAAGAATGACTCCTCAGATGTAAACTGTGTCTATGACTTTGAATTTTCATTTGCCTGCTGGTGTAGAAGACCAAAGCTATGAACTGAGCAAGTCCTCTCCACCACCCCCCCTTCCTCTGTATCACACTGAATTGATTAGTAAGTGACATGTCAGAGGATAGGAATGATGTCCATTGGGTCTTTCAAATCTAGGAATTTGAGGCTAATGAAATTAGTGTGTGGCCAGGGCTCTGCCAACTAGAATTAAGTCACTGCAACCACCCTGCAATGCATTTTTAGCCTCAAAGAAGCATCAGGGAGAATTTCTGGAGATTTGTTTCTGAGCCTGTACAAAATAATACTCTCCTAATGCTAAGAAAGATTAAATGTAAATTAATTTTGACTATGAGTAACGTATTTAAAAAATAATCACAGAGTGGGGATGGCTTAAAGTGGAGAGCTTATATAATGTGGTGTCCAAAGGATAAATCTCCCCTGACCACTGTTTTATGAGCTATAAGTAAGATATATTAGAGTGGAAAGTAATGGTCATGTTTTTATTCAGAGCTTCTCTGTTACTGACTTGAGAGCAAACACTCTGAGCGTATAAATTACTCTTGCTACATCCTGACTCTGAATGAACAATATTTCATGGCCAGTGACGTGGTGTAAGCTATGGACTTGGAATTGAATGGTGTCTGTTTCAGTTGCTTTGTTTCTTCAAAAACAACTAGATGGAAAAAGTAGCCAACTTGACTCTTGTTGGGGCATATTGCAAATCTACACCTGTGGACCTTGTACCATCAGTGAAATACATTTGTAAATTTCTAAATGTTGTCCTTCTGCTCATTGAAGCTTGAATATAATCTCCAACTTTGGGGGCATTTTAGATATATGGACCTAGTTTTTTTTCCATCTTTCTTTTGCTCCTTCTCTTCTCTCCTTCTATTTTATGTAATTGGATAGAACTGGGCACCTAGAATGGTGTGGTATTACTATAGTGGGGCCTTTTTTAAAAAACCACTCTAACCTACTCTTTTCAAAATTTCATAAATACAGGTGTCAGTGCCATTTGGAATAGGCTCTATAACAATCTCTGCCTCCACATTTACTGTGTTTCAGGAAATTTACCTAACAGATGGTGAGTGGGCAATTTTTAAAGGGGCATTTTTGAAAAGAGCAGAGAGGGAAGGAATAGAGACAGGCACATACTATATTTGAAGATACCTCTACATGTATATTTTATGATACTTACCCATGATATAAAGATGTCTTTAGGGACTTTTCTCTTCAAATATAATAATGGATGCCTTTGCTTCAATTCCATAAGCATTGAGAGGATATTGAATCATAAATGCACCATTTCCTGTATATATGGGTTGTGTCATGGACTTAAAAGCCCATAGCTGAATGACACAAAGTACACACCAATCTCAATCCTGCCATTAGTTAGCTCTGTTACCCTGCATAAGTCACTTAATTTTTCCAGGTCTCAATTACCTCACCTGATTTTTTTTTCTTTAAAAACAAATGTAGTTTCTAAGTCTTTAACCTTTTTGGGTCATAATTTGCTTGGAGAAAACCCACTGTTGTCCAAACTCCTTTTCCAGCTGCCACTTTGAACTTTGAGTGAGTTTGAGGTACTTTTAAAGAATATTTTCACAGGTATCTTAGTTAATACCAGTGTAGCTGATTTCCCATATTCAGATTTTTTCCCCTGGTTGTTTTGCCAGTGTGTTCCTTAGTCATGTATATCAAGGCTGGTATGGAGAAAAAGGACCTCCTGGGTTAGCTTACTACATGGTGATAAGACACCAGGCAGGGAGTTAAAACTGTGGAGTTTATAGTAGCAGACCTTAACTTTCATTATCCAGTGTTCTGTCCCATTTCATCTTGCAAAAACACCAGACCTTCCCTTGGAAAACTGCCAGATAATGACTTTTGCCTCCTCCCTGGCCCCAGGGATGAAATTCCTGACTGAACTCAAGCAAAGCAGGTGATGATTTCAGGTGTACACTTTTGACTTTGACTAGACCTATCAGAATCTTCCCCAGGACTTTTTGTCAGAGGAAAATGGGAAGATTGACTCTTCTCTCTGGAATTTCAAAGCTGGGGTGATATGACTCTGGGACTCCCAGTGGCCATCCAACATAAGACTTTCTGTAGAATAAAGTCATACAGAGGCAAGCAAGGTTGAGTGATGGAGACAAAGCCAGAGAGCCCTGATGATATTCTGAAAGTCTCAAATCCAGCTATATCTGAATATAGCTGTGTCCCTGAATTTCCAGTACTTGTTCTTAATATAAAGTAATTAATAAAAATTTCTTCTGCTATTTTGCGTTTTGTTTCAAGCCACGTGCAATTAAAAGCCTCCTAGCAGATCAAGTGATTTCTTCTGTTAATGTAAGATTTGCTGATTGGTATTCATTAAGTAAAAAAATTAAACATGATACTTCTTTTACTTTAAATATAATCCTTCTAGCCTAGGTCTGGGATATTCAGAACTCTGCATTCTTCCCTACTCTTCCCAACATTTGCTGTATTAACTTTAAGCATTCATTATCACAGCCTGATGCCGTTGAGAGATAAGGTGAACACTTCTGACGTAGAGTGCAGCATAGAGGCCTCCTATTTGGAAGCTTTAGAACCATACTTGGTTCCCTTCATTAAAGCAAATCTTTTGTTGATGTCTCCAGGGCAGAGAAGCATTTTCCTGGCATAATGGAGTTCAAAGTACATTAAGCTCCCAGGTCACTCTACAGTAAGCATCAAGCCTAACTACTTATCTCCTTATACTTCAAGGAGGCAAAAAAGAACAGTCGGAGACACATTTTCCCAGCAACTAAATTGCATATGTGATTACTGTTTAGAGGACAGTTATGCAAACTATAGTCACTCTAATTAATTCATGGACCTTTTGCCATTCAGCACAGTAAATATATGTGTTTTATGCACTTAATAAAAGCAAACCCAAATCTTTCTATGGGTAAATATCTGAGAAAAACATTGCACCAGCCCTTACTATGATGGCATTTCCATGTTTGACAAGTAACCTCCTTTCAGTTATCCTTACGGCTACATGTTTGCTGGATCAAGTTATTAGATTATAAGGTCAAAAATAAAATAATATGAAGTTACAATAATACAGGATACATATCTCATTTTGTGAGAACAGAAGTCCTCATTTCTTTTCAATAACAGTAGTGACCACAGTAATAACGTGATCTTTGCTATGAGCCATTATGCCAAACACTATAAATATTTCATCTTATTTACTTCTTAAAGTAGTTCTGTAAAGGACATGTTATCATCCCCACGTATAACTGAAGAAAGTGATTCTCATAGCCCCAAGTCACATAGCTGGTAAGTGGCAAAGTCTAGATTCATACAGAGATTTGCCTGAGAGTACCCTGTGTCGTTAACCACTATGCATGCATGCTCAGTTATTGCACAAATGCAGAAATACTTAAAACAATTACAGATTCGCCCACCCTTGAAATTGTAGTTGTTTGAGGACATCAGAGTTGCTGATTCCTTAGCCACATCTATTTCCAGAAAGAAATAATATTTTATTTTAGTTCTGCAATGAGATTAATTCTGTAGGTGTATTGAAACTTGAGCACACAAATCCTCACCTCCAAGTAAAAGATGCTTGTTTTCTGTTATTCAACAGGTAGCCCCAAATGTAGGCAATAAATACATAGTAGGCTTTTCTCTCATATAAATAAGAAAATATGCTTCTTCTTGTCTTGATTCAGTATCCATCATTATGGATTATGATGGCTCTTCTTCCTGAACTTTATTTCATTCACTCCACATTTTCTACAAACCTCAAGTGGGGAAATCCATCATTCAAATATATGTGCAAAGTGAGAGGACTATATTAATACAATTGCCGAAAGTCAAGTTGATAGAGCACAGGAAATACATCCTAATAAATGCAACATTAATGTTTGTGTGGGCCGTGGAGTGAGGGGTAGGAGAATTTTCAGTTTAATGGATTATTTTGCCTCTTGCTATAAAAGTGCTGCAGCTAAATAGTTTTATAATTGGTCATTTACAGAACTCTCCATCTCTGGGTGTTGTGCTCTCTCCATTCTGCGGCTGCCAATTCTTTCTCTTGTTCCAGTTGGAAGATAGCAACGAAGCCACTTCAAAGGCTCAGCCTGCTTTTCTGCATTATTGTTTAGATGAAAATATTTCCATTTGTTAAAGTACTACTTAAACATTTTTGTCATGTTTTAAACTTGACTGTGTTCTGAATGTATTAGCACAAGCAGACAAAATGTGGGATGTTTTCCTGGAGAAAACATACTTTTATCAAAGGAATCATCAGAATTTTCATGTAGGGGTTAAGAATAAGATTCTCGAGTTAGGTCTGAATTTAAATTCATACTTGCCACTTATTGCCAGTCTCACCTTGATCAAACAGGTACCACACCTCTCATCGATTTTGTTATGTTTGAAATGGGAATGATACAAGTGTACTTGTCTGATAAAGTAATTATAAAGATTGCACAAAATATGCATGGAAATATTTTAGCACCGAGTTTAGCATGTGGTGAGTGTTCGATACATTTAAAAGATTTTATTTTATTAGCATTATGCTATTATTAAGTAACACTATTCTTAACGTCACTATTGCTAAATTTACTGTAAAATTACCATAATAATCCGTGCTGAACTTCACTCTTTCTGTTTTTGTTTAAATGGAAAATATTAGGAGCACCTGGGTGGCTCAGTAGGTGGAGCATCGGACTCGATTTCAGCTGGGGTCATGATCTCAGGGTCCTGGCACCTCTGGGTGGTAGGATCCAGCCCCATGTTAGGCTGTCTGCTCAGACTGGAGTCCTCTGGTCCTTCTCCCTCCCTCTCGGCTCCTCCCCCAGGCACTTGAGTTCAGCGTGCTTGAGCTCTCTCTAAAATAAATAAACAAAATCTTGTTGTAAAAAATGGAAACTGTCACACAGATTGAGAGAGAATGCTTTAATGATAGTATTCAGTGAAATGAGAATTTCTATGGCACTGATTAAGGTGAATCAGGAATGCCATGGACTTCGTGACATGAAGATACCAGACAGGCTCAGAGCAGTGGGTTTGAGGTTAGCCAGCCCCAAGTTTGAAGTCCACTGTGACCCTTTTCTAGCTGTAGGACATTGAGGAACTTAAACTTTTTGAACTTGACTACTTGTTTCCTCAGAAATACTTATTAAATATCCTTCTTCTGCATTATTCTACGTGGTTGGACATATCAGTGATGAAAATAGGCAAAGCTTGCTCTCTCCCTTTCTCTCCCCACTCTGTCCTTCCTCCTCTAGCCTTTTCCCCTCCTCCTATCTTTACTATTCTCTCAGCTTATACTCTCTTTTGGAAACAGAAGGATGGTATTAATGAGTCCTAGAGTATGTTAGAAGTTGAGGAGCCCTATGAGATAAGGAAAAGAATGGGAAGCACGCTGAAGAGTGTTGGTTTGGCAGAGTGTTGGTTTGGGAGTGCTGAGGAGTGTACAGGTGGCTCTATTTTTAACTACAGTAGTCGAGGTGGATTTCATAAGGTGGCATTTGAGCAGAGACTTGAAGTGAGGGAATTGTCAGAATGGATTAGGGGGAGACCACTCCCTGCAAGCGGGAACAACCAGTGCCAGAACTCTAAGGCAGAAATATGCCTGGCAGGTTAGAGAAATATCAAGGATGCTACTATGGCTGAGTAAGTCAGGAAGAGAAAGGGGCGGGGCAGTGGGAGGACTTGAGGTCAGAGATAGGTTGCGGCAGATAGATAAGTCCTTGGAAGCCATCACATGCGTTTTGTCTTACCTTAAGTGTAGGCAGTGTGCTAGGATTCTAGCAGAGGTTGGGCATGATCTGTCTCTTGGTTTAAAAGAATTAAGTTTCAGGGCATCTGGGTGGCTCAGTGGTTGATCCCAGGGTCCTGGGATTGAGTTCTGCATCGGGCTCCCCAAAGGGGAGCCTGCTTTCCCTCTGCCTATGATCTGCCTCTCTCTGTGTGTCTCTCATGAATAAATAAATGAAATCTTTTTAAAAAGAATTAATTTTCTCTGTAGTATTGAGGATGAGGGAAAGAGAGGAATCAGGGATGATCTCAGAGAGTGATTGCAGGTGTCTCTGAGATGGTTGTTGATGGCTTGTGCAGCAGATGCTTCAAGAAGTGATACATTTGGAAGATTGTGACAGTATTTCCAGGTGAATTGAATGGGAGATGTGAAAGGAAGAAAGGAGATAAAGCGAATTCAAGATGCGGGGCCTGAGCAACTGAAAAGATGGGCTTACTATCATTTCAGATGGCAAAGGTTTGGAGTGGAGCACATCTGGAGAATTAAAGATCAGATTTGCAGGTATAGGGTTTGAGAATTTTTTTTGACATCCAAGGAGAGATGTTGAGCGCACAGTTGGAAATATAAGTCTGCAGTTATGAAGAAAGGTCTAGAGTAGTGATATATTTTTATAAAATGGAGATATTAAGAATAATTACATGCAAGTGTTCTTTTAAGGTGCAATGAGATAATACAATTAATGTTGTGTATTCCAAAAACATGTACTAACTACTAGCTAAAGACAATTATCTGAAATGAAAGTAAATCCTATAGTTTGTTTTCACAATAAAACTGAACAAAATGATGTCACAGTTATTTTAACAGTATTTGTGACAATTATGTTAAGTCAAGACACCATAACTACAAACATCCTGATACTGTAGTGGTAACTATATTTTGTAAGGTGTAAGTTAGCTGTGATAGAGTATCTCTTTAATTAAAAGTAATTTTGAAGTACCTAGTTCAGTGCAATTTTACATATAATATAAAACTCAGTTGAGAATTTGCATCACTGATACACATTTGTCCCTTGAACAATGTGGGGTTAAAGGCACCGACCCCTGCACAATAGTAAATCCACATATAGCTTTTGAGTTCCCCAAAACTTAACTAATAGTCTACCATTGACCTGAAGACTGATAACGTAGACATTTGGTTAACACATGCTTTATATTCATATGGATTATATATTATACTCTTACAATAAAGTAAACTAAAGAAAATAAAATATAGTGAAAATCATAAGAAAGAAAAAAGATATTTACAGTACTATGCTGTGTTTACTGACAAACTCCACGTATAAGTGGACCCAGATATTCACACCTGTGTTGTTCAAGGGTCAATTATACATGAGAGTTTCAGCAATGGCCCAGGTATTCAAGGAAAAATAATGGGCTTGTCTTATAATGTCCTTTTGGGTACCTACTTTGAACAATGTCACCAGGCATTTCACATCTTCCATTCACTTTGCAATCGAAAACATGGAGGGGAAATTTTTATCTTACTGATTTTGAGCTCCCTGTAGGCTTTTGGCAAATCCTTTAACAGCCTTTGTAGCTTAACCAAAATTCTGTTCCTTATTCATTTGACTATCAGATACTGATCTAAGCATGTCCTTTTACTAAAAAATGCATAGCCATGTTGTCTCTACACATCTATAATTGTATTTTTAACACTGTCATTATGTAAGCTATATTTTAATTGTAATTATAACAAATTTTATATAAACACACATCCGTTTCTAGTGTTCAGAGGGAGAGCAGCATGTAGTAAATTTTATCAAAATATAGCATCTGAAGAACAGAACAGAGGGTAATTGTGTAATTCTGTATTCACTATAATTAAGTTCAGTGGAGTTGGCATAATAGAATTAAGATGAAAAAAAAAAACAAAACAAAACATTGAGGCACCATGGCTCCCTGTCATAACACACCCTTTTCACATCAGAGAACATACACTAAGCATCTTTCTCTACAGAAATGGAGAGACTAAGAATTTAAGAGATGAATGGGAGACACTAAAAGGGTGGGATTATGAAAAGCAACATGGAAACGACATATTGCTTGTAGATTTGGTAGATGGGGAAAATCTACTAGTGTGTATGTCTACTGAGACCACATTTTCTGGAACAATTAAACCCTATGTCAAATATGCAGTCTTACCTTCCTTGTAAATTGGGATGTACACTCAAATCTTTGTTTCCTGTTTTTTGAATGGTTGAGAAGATCTTCGCAAGAACTGTATCTCATGAGCAAAATACATTGTTTTGAAATGACTGACACTCTGTCAGCTGTCGCATTCCAGGCTTGCTGGCTCTTTGTCTTTGTCTTACTCAAGTTTGCAGTTTGGAAGTGAGTTATGGGAAAGATCATTGGAATTTTTATATCTTCAGGAGGCTGTATAGCATAATGGTTAAAATTGCAGGCACTGGATATAGTTCACATTCCTGCTTTCCACTTGCTAACTGTATAGACTTGGTCAGTTTACCTGATTACCTGCACCTCAGTATACCCATCTACTGACGGGTGATGTTAATACTCTATCCTCTTAGGACTGTTTCCGAGATTAAATGAAGTTATCCACGCCAAGCACTTAACACAATGCCTAGAGCACAGCAAAGTCTATTTATCACCATCATCATCACCGTCACCACCAGGCCAGGTACTATCTCTTCTATGCATTATTCCATTATCTCCTGATCCCCACCATTTCTGTCATGTTTCTGTACAAGTGTAGGGTTGTGACAGAGCATTTGTTTCCAATGGTATCTGACCCTTAGTCATCAAGGTGGCTGGACTTGGAGATAGCATTCACTGCTGCTCGTTGAAACAATTCCTGTTTTTGAAAAGGAAAGCTGGATGCTGAGGCCAAGAATTTTCTCTTTTCTTCATCCAGGAGACTGAGAGAAATTTTCAGGCCTAGAAGAGGAAACATGGAAAAGGCAAAATGTTTAATTTCACACTTCAGTAATGAATAATAAGTTAAACAGACTGAATTTGAACTCATTTCCCTTATGTACTAACTATGAGAATTTGGTGTTTTTGTAACTCCTGTGAGTTTACAGCTGACAAACATGTGACCTGCTGCATAGAGTTGTTGCAATAAACGAGTAAGGCGTGTAAACACATTGTTTGGCATATAGTAATCACTTAATGCATTCTAATTTCCGTGGCTAAGATAGTACTATCACTATTATTACTGTTGAGTGGTTGAGCAAATCTAATGTCTTTCCTTTTCTCAAATTGCATATAATCATTTGAATAATCAGCTCATATTTATTAAGGATTGTTATAAAGCCTAATGATCACAGAGGTCCTTCAACTCTGCTTCTTGTCAGAGCCCACCATGGGAGGGAAGGTGGAATCAATACCACCACTACCGCCACCATTACTGCCATCATTGCCACTTAACTGACTGTAGTGAGCACTTCCTGTGTGCCAGGCACCAAACTTGGCCCTGTATATGCACTATATCATGTTTGCACATTGAGGTGGGGGACCTGATTATCATCCTCAATTTACAGGTAAAGACACTGAGGTGTTGAAAAAATAGGCATCTTTGCCCACAGCAAGAGATTGAGCCAGGATATTTAAACCTCTGTCTCTCTGACCTCAACAGCTCTTAAATATTATTTTACTATATCCTGGTAAGAAAATCTGCTGCCAGCCACATAGGGAAGAAAAGATTCTCAATTCGCATATTCCTGTATTCCCCATGCTCCCCTAGCCTTGGTACTAGTACAGAGAGAAAGAGACTGTATCAAAGACCAGTCAAAGGGAAATTACTCCCTTTTGCCTTTCCTGAATCAATTAACTAGTATTTTGTTTCCTTAAGGATCCCCATATGTTACTTTTGGCACTTACCTTGGCCTTTTAGTATTCTTACATTCAGTACATGACTCATCCACTCTATCACATGTTCATTTATATGAGGTTAAGTTTAGGATCTTATCCTGAAACATGGTTTTAGGCCTGTAGCATCTAACTGTGCTTTTCTTCTTATAGTACATCTGCACATATTTATTTGAGTTTTGTTGAATTGTGTTCATCAGTTGTGCATTAAAAGTTATATAAAGCTTTCTTCTAAAGAAAACCCTCTAAATAATTTCTAGCTGGTTATTTTTATGGGATTATTGTAGAAGTTATAGATCTTCAGGGCTTTGTTTTATTTCATTTTTAGATTAAGTACTTCATATTACCTCATTTTAACATATAACAATATATCTATATTGTCTCTATCAAACCTATGAGTCTTCACTGGCTTGTAACTTAGCTTGTTGCATGTGTGTTGTTGACTTTTCCATTTACAGTGACATTATGTGATCCTGGCAGGGGTAGGGCTGGGTGGGAAGAAACATCTCCAAGCCACAAATTGGTTTTCTAGAGAACTAACATAGAGCTTGAGAGTTCCTTTCATATTTCTGCAGAGCTCAAGAATTTTAAGCATGTTTTCTATAGTCTTAATGGGAAGAAAGTAAGCCAAATGGAAGGTCATTATGACCATTGGGACCAGTGGGATCAGAGTCAGTCACTGAGTTTTGTTTTGTTTTCATCTCTGCTCCATGAGTTTGTGTCTTGATAGCTTACTAGGTGCAAGGTACTTAGCTGACCATTGTAAGTGGTTTGTCATTTAATCCCCTGATAGTCACATAGTAAGGATGTGTATTATTATGTCCCCCCCTCCCCATAATGCACACATGGAACAGAGCCTCAGAGGTAGTTATTTGCTCATTAAAATGTGGTAGAAATAGAACTTTGGATTCAAGTCTGTTTGATTCCCAAATCAGTGGTTTTCACCACTAAATTAAAGTTATATGACCTTGTGAGCATGGACTAGATTGTTTCTAAAATTTTCTCAGCTCTAACTTTATATAATTGTTTGATTGCAAGCTTAATAGGGGATGAGAAGGGGGAGAGAGGAATTCCAACTCATGAATGGAATTTTCCTCATGTAGGTATGGGGTCTGTTTTATGATACCAATTCACTTATTAATTGATTCAACATATATATATCTTTAAAGATTTTATTTATTTATTCATGAGAGACACAGAGAGAGGCAGAAACATAGGTAGAGGGAGAAGCAGGCTCCCTGTGGGGAGCCCAATGCGGAACTCACTCCTCGGACATTGGAATCAAGACCTGAGTCAAAGGCAGACACTCAATCACTGGGCCACCTGGTGTCCCTTATTCAACATATATTGAATGCCTACTATGTACAAAGGTATTTGAGAATATACCTATTATAGTAGAGTGAGCACTCCTTCCATAGACTCTCTCATGACAGAGAAGTCTTGGACAGCTTTGCCTACTCTGGGGTGGTGGTTGGTGCTAGGACCCTAGTTTGCCCCACTGACAAAACCAAGACATGCTTATATTAGTTCACAGGCATCTTGATGTCATGATAGAGCAGGCACATGAATCTTACTATTTTTGCCTGGGATTAATGATATAAGGGCTTTGTATTTGGATATAGAAAGGCTTGTTAGTTATACAAATATATGGGTATCATGTATCATTAGCCTGAGGCTACATGCCATCCCCTACTACAACTACTTTTTACAAACTCAATAAGTACCTTCTTATCTTTCCTATGGATAAGCTCTTCACAATGGCACTAGGGCCTATCATCCCCCAGTAAGTACTTCATTGGTTAAACCAATGGTTTTTCAAATACACTAACTAAATTACCCTGGAGGTTGGGGCACCTGGGTGGCTCAGTTGATTAAGCACCTGACTCTTAATTTCAGCTCAGATCATGATCTCAGGGCCATGAGATCGAGTCTGGCGTGGGGCTCTGTGCTGAGCATTGAACCTGTTTGGTATTCTTTCTCTCTGTGTCTCTCTAAATAAATAAATAATAAATAAATAAATAAACTTTAAATTATCCTTGAAGTAGACTGATATTTTACTACTAAGAGCAGAAAATGTAATGCCTTTAGAATTCATAGGGAAAAGAATAGGACACTAGGTATACTTCCTCAATTTAGAAGTATTCATTTATATCCATTTATACACACACACACACACATATACACACACATATAAAATTAGTCATATATGGGGAACAGTTTTAAATTGAGGAAATATATGTTTATATTTAAATTTTGTCTTCTGGGGATCCCTGGGTGGCGCAGCAGTTTGGCGCCTGCCTTTGGCCCAGGGCGCGATCCTGGAGACCCGGGATCGAATCCCATGTCGGGCTCTCGGTGCATGGAGCCTGCTTCTCCCTCTGCCTGTGTCTCTGCCTCTCTCTCTCTCTGTATGACTATCATAAATAAATAATAAAAAAAAATTAAACATAAAAAAAATTTGTCTTCTGCTAAACAGTAACAAATGTATTATTAGCAGATACACACACAAAGCAGAGAAAGAGCCAATCGAATTTGATTCAGTAGCTTGCTTTTTTTCTATAGATTTGTGGTTGATTTTCTATCTGCAGATATATTTGTTGAAGAAAATATTTCTACCACTTTTCACTAAATTAAATTCATTTAACAATAATACAGCATGTCTCAAATGTTTTAGTACATTTTTAATCTATAATGCCATCAGACATATGAATTACAAACATATCCCAAATAATTAATTTTATGGTTTATGGCTTACATTTCCCTTATACTTATTTAGTTTTGTGAATTTAAAAATATAAATATTTAATTCTATTTATCTGTTTCTATTTCTCTGATTGAAGGTGGAAAATACTGACAGAAACACAAAAAGTTAAAATTAAAGAATGTATTATCCAAAAGGATGAATACTAAGAAAATGACAAAGAAAGTCAAAGAATTAAATTTCTAAATGATGTTTTTTTGTGAGTGTGTAGTATTTCTTCTTCTGAAGGAATTAATCTTGAAGCTCTACTAAGACTTTTCAGAAACCTGTTTAATGAGCAACTATTTTGTGTCTGAGACTGCACTATGCACTAGAGATTCTAGAATAATAATAATAATAACAATAATAAAAATACAAATCTTCAGACCTTCCTTGCAAGGAAGTCTGACAGTCCACTGGGAAAACATAGCCTCACATTAAAAATGACAGTGATTCTCAAACATTAATAAGTTGAAGAATCATGATAGACCTGCTAACCATGTCAATTCCTGATCCCCTTCTCCAATTGGTCAGGTGTGAGGTCCAGCAAACTCTTTTTGACAAGCACATCCAGGAAAGTCTGAGATGGATGTTTTCAGTTGCCCTCAACCTTTAGTGAGCATCAGATTTGCTGGGCTTTACCCCCAGACTTTTTGGATCAATAAGTTTATATTTCTAATCAGTCCCTAAGTGTTGCTGACATTGCAACAGTTAGAAGAACTACTTTACCACCTGTTCATGGAAAACATCTTCAAAATTCTGCAGTATAGGATCTTGTGTGCCATGGAAGAGACATGCACAGAGACCCATGGAGGCAAGGGGACTCTACCCTAATTGGTCAAAAGTTACAACAATAGCTAGAATTGATTGACTCAGAAAGTGCTGTAAGAATTTTACTTGCTCATATAATCCTTTCAATAAAGTATGTAGGTGCTACTTCATGTCCCCAGAGGAAGTAATTAATTTGCATAAATCTTAAACCGGTAAGTAGCAGTGTAAGAGTTCAAATCTAGAAAGTCTGATTCTAGAACCCACATTCTTAACCATTCTGAGAGGAGTAAAGGTCATCAGTGGAGGCCTCCTTAGCCTCCACATGTAGATAGAAGGATGGGTGGACACAAATATGTTACTTATTTGGTGTGTGTGTTATGGGAAAGGGAGAGTGTCAGGGCTTCCAGACGAACCAGCCCTCCCCATATCCCTACCCTAAGCACATCTGATAATTCAGAGCGTAAAACAAGAGTATAACTATGGGATGCTGGAAAGTATTCTAGAAACTTGGGCTTAAAATTCTGTATCTTTTAGTAATGACTTTTGCCGAACTAACAGAAAGTAAGAGTGACTTAACCTTACTTCTGGCATGTAACAAGAAGTTTGGAGATTGTCCCTCTAGTGTTAATTCTGCTGCTGAGAATGTCAACAGGGGACTGGGTTCTGTCCATCTTTTAGCTCCCTCTAGGGATCCCCATTGTTGCAAGGTGACTATTGAATTTCTTACAGTGTTCTAACCATTCAGGCAGGAAGAAAGAAGAGGGAAAAAAGGGGGGAAAAAGGGACAAAGGCAGATAAAAAGAGTGTGTTGTGTGTGTGTTGTGGGAGGGGAAGAGTATCAGGGTGACTGAAAGGCAGTGTCTAAATCAGAGAGCAAATTGTCTCCTACAGATCGTCAGCAGATTTCCATTTAGGTCTCAAGCAGTTACAGCTTTACCCTTAAGAATAATGAGGTCCCCTAAACCAGGGCTCTGATAGTAAGGAATAGGGAGAGCGTGATTACTGATTAGAAAACAAGCAGTCGGGATCCCTGGGTGGCGCAGCAGTTTGGCGCCTGCCTTTGGCTCAGGGCACGATCCTGGAGACTCGGGATCGAATCCCACATCAGGCTCCCGGTGCATGGAGCCTGCTTCTCCCTCCGCCTGTGTCTCTGCCTCTCTCTCTCTCTCTCTCTCTGTGACTATCATAAATAAAATAAAAAAAAAAAAAAAGAAAAGAAAACAAGCAGTCTGCACAGAGTTTCTCCCCACTATCTCAAACAAATATCCAGCAACTCTATTTTATTTCATATATTTTACTTTAAAGAATGGTGGGAAACTATACTTATCTGTAAATAACTCTTAGAAAGGGTACAGTTATATAATTATGCAACCTTCTAGAGACCTCCCTTCTTCTAAAACTCTTTGAAAATTGTTCAAGGTTGAGGACATTTTGGTCTTAATTTAGTAACTTGCAGTTGATTATCCTGGAATGACATCCTCTCTTTGCAGATGTCTGTCAGTCTTTAGAAAATTCTGGAAGAAGTGGACAGAGAAGTTTTACAGTAAGTGATACGGATCTCTTCAAAAGAAATTCATTTAGGATCCAAAAAGCACTTCATGTCTGCTCTTTTTTTTCTTCTTTATATTTTCACAAATTTTCCTTTCCAAAGTGCCTTTGAACAAATGTATTAGATATCATGCATCCATTTCTCCTGATTGAATTCTTCATTACTAAACTTTCTTTGGCCTGCTATCTCTCACTCTTCTTTGTCAAAAGCATTTCTCTGGGTCCTCAATGCTTCTTCTTATCCCATATTTGGACTCACATCTCAAACTAAAGCAACAATCTGTTATGACTTCTCCATAGCATAAAGACCCTGCTTCTCTGAAAGAAAAGAAAAGAGAAGAAAAGAAAAGAAAAGAAAAGAAAAGAAAAGAAAAGAAAAGAAAAGAAAAGAAAAAGTAGACATACTGGTTAACTGGGAAGGTAAACAATATGTGGAATGTTTCTGAGAATTAAAAAGTAAGAAAAATGAAAGCACTGAAAGAAACTGAGAGTTGGTTTTGTTCAAATACTTTATCTTACAAATGAGAAAATTGAGGTCCAAGAGAAAAATGTTATTAAACTCTAAGTGATAAAAAAAAAAAAACTCTAAGTGATAAACCATGAATCTCAGTAGTGTGATTCATCGGAGGTTTATTACCCACTCACTTGGAAATTCAGTATGGACTTTTGTTCTTCCTAAGTCTTTTTTCTGCTCAGTGATTGAGGAAACCACCACATTCATCACATGGATTTACATTTGTCTCAAAAGGGAAAGGGGAGAGGAAGTTGCATGCTCAATTATTAATTCATTATCCTTCAGATGTAACCCCTTCATATAACTTTCGGCCACATTCTTTGGGAAAGAACTAGTAATATGGCCATATACCGTTGCAAGTGGGGGATGGACAATATTGTCCCCATGTTGGTTTTAGTGATGCCTCCATAATCTGGAGGAGCTAATTACAAGTTTCTAGTCTACAGCTGGTTATTTCTGTCACTGTGAGTGATCAGCCTAAGGCAGTGGATTAAGGTGTGTGTGTGTGTATATATATACATACACTTGAGTACGAGCTGACACTTGAGGGCTTGTATCAAAAAAGTACAGATCAAATTGCTTCTCTTTCCTAGTTCAAGATGACTACTCTCTATTTTCTTTGATCCTGCTCTTTCTCCCCCACTTCAGTACCAGATGAAAGCTGTGACCTTCACCCATTCACCCTCCACCCCCCGCCCTCCTCCCCTTCCACCACCCCTAGTTTGTTTCCCAGAGTTAGGAGCACTGGGTGTTATTCTGTATGTTGGCAAATTGAACACCAATAAAAAATAAATTTATTATTTAAAAAAAAAAAAGCTGTGAAAGGAATTATTCCAAAGTCTCCAATGCTTTAAAAGATAATAGAATCCCCAACCCCTAAAAGTTTTACTCTGCAACTTTTACCAATTTCAAATGATAAATTTGTGGAAGGTAAATTGAGATTGACCAAAAAAAGGGAGGGGGAGTAGTTTTTCTTTTACACATATACCCTGAGCCATGATGCAAAATGAATGGAAAATTAGAGAACTCTTCTTGTTGAAAATTAAAATAGTTTTGGTTGTTAAAGTAATACTCAGTGCAAAAACTGCAAAAATGAAAAAGATACAAAGAAAAAAAGTTAAAAAAAAAAACCTCAAATTCCCATTTCTGATAAATCATCTCCATAACATTTTTAAAGGTGTCTTTGAGACTTCTTTGTGAGGGAAGGTGCACAGAAACACGATGCTAACGTATTTTTACTTAATACTATATTATGATCTATATGTGATTATGAACTATATTATGATTCCATATCACTTAATACAAACCTGTATCATAATTTTTAATGGTTGAACAGTACTCCATGATTTATCTACCAGTCCTCCACTGCTTAACATTTTGATTATCTCTGTTTTGCCTCTCTAAACAATGAAAGAAGCATCCTTCTTCCCATTTCTTTGAGCAGTTGTACATTTATTTCCTTCGAATGGATTTCTGGAACTTGAATGGTTGATTGTCAACTTTAATGCATACCGACTTACACTACCCTACTTTTCTGCTAGCAATTTTACATCTTGTGTGGTTTTCACACTCTCACCAATACTACTATTATCGCTATTTTAAGTTTTTGTCATTCTGATAAGTAAAATATGACAATTGTTTTAATTATATTTCTTTAATTGATAATAGTAAAGTTGAACATATGTTCATATTTTAATTGGCTGTCTTTCTTCTTGTGACTTTATGACCTTTACCCATGTTTCTTCATTTGATTTATAACACCTTTGGATATATTAATGTGTTATTTGTTACATATTATATGATGCAGTTTGATTTCACTTACTAATTTTTATTTTATGTGTATAGAAATGTAATACTGTCAAGACTATTAAAAACCGGGGCAGCCTGGGTGGCTCAGCGGTTTAGCGCTTGCCTTTGGCCCAGGGCATGATCTTGGAGTCACGGGATCGAGTCCCACGTCAGGCTCCCTGCATGGAGCCTGCTTCTCCCTCTGCCTGTGTCTCTGCCTCTTTCTCTCTGGATCTCTCATGAATAAATAAATAAAATACTTTTAAAAAAGACTATTAAAAACCCCTTTAACCAACACAGACATGTAGAAAATCATCAGTCACCCTCTTGAATCTTTTAATGAATTTATTTCCTTTTGGGCAGTAGAGGACTTATGGTAGGAAAGAATCTACCCCTCTGAAGAATCTTGCCTTACTTATAAAAATGGTATTTGAAGTTGTGTGCTTGCCATCAGATAAAACAGTATTAATTTTTATTTATTTTATTTTTTTTTAAGATTTTATTTATTTATTTGACAGAGAGATAGAGCCAAAGAGTATAAGCAGGGAAATGGCAGAAGGAGAGGGAGAAGCAGGCTCTCTACTGATCAGGGAGCGCAATGTGAGGCTAGATCCCAGACCCTGAGATCATGACCTGAGACCAAGGCAGATGCTTAACTGACTAAGCCACCCAGGCACCCCAAGCTGTATTAATTTTTAGGGTGAAATGGTGATTATCAAGAACAGACTAAAATAGGGCTAGCATCAAGAAGTGAGGGGTTTTGGGATTGGGGGGCATCCTCTGTTCCCTCCAAAAACAACTAGGGGTTTAAACTCTGGGACTCTTGCTTGGGATGTCTTGGTCCAATCAACTTAGCTATTGTGTGCTGTCAGGTTGAGAAGTTGAAGCACTTATCCATGGCCCTTTCAGGAAATGAGCAGAGAGTATTGTCAAGCAGAGGTGGTCAAACCATGATCAGCAGACTTGGGCCCCCCCCCCCATAGTCCTTAAAGTCAGTGTGAGACAAAAATGTCAATATAAATCATATTGATAACATTATCAATGAGGTGACATTTAGTCCTTTAAATGACCTAACATGTTTTTGTAGTATAATATCCATTGGTAAATAGGCAAAGCTATCTGACAGATCTATTTGTTATAATGAATGAATCGGACACTTACATTTTGAAAAACTGAAATTGTATCCATTTGTCAAGAATAGTGGCTACTTGTTCTGTTTTATTCCCCCAGGTGGAACTAGATGACATTGGGAGCAGTAAGATGTTATTGTGTTTCACCCCTAGAGATGTCTAAAAGTTGAAGAAGGTGCCTTATTAGGTAGTTAGCTTTTTTGTCACCAAGAATAGTAAAGTAGATATGTATGATCAGCTAATTAAAGAAACTATAATCTCTAGAACTATCATATTCACTAGGGCATCCAAGCGACTCTAAAGAAATCCTATCAATGAGTTAGGATAGTTTTGAATATTTGATTAGGTGTACTCTCCTAATGATACGATCCATCACTATTTTGACCATTAAAGCATGCCTTTCTTCTCTTGTAACCCAGTTATGTGGTCTTGGGGAAGTCACTAACCTGCTTGAACACAATTTTGTAATGTGATATATAATATTATATGATTTGAAGGACTAAAGAAAAATAAGCAATACTGTTTGTGAAATGACTAGTATATAGCCAGGCCCATAATATATCCTTGTTTAATTATAAATATTGTTGATTTTATTTTTAATTTTATTTCAAAACATTAATCTTTATATGTGGAATTCTAAAATTTGTTTTGAGAGTAGAGGACCTTGGCAACTCAGAAAGCTATTTGGATTCCTCCAATACTCCACATATATAGCTCACTTCTATTCCTAGAATATTTGTATTAATATTAATTTATTAATAGAATATACGATAACTCCAAGGTGATGAGAAACTAAGGTTTAATATATACCTGGAAGTATGGATGGATTTCCATGCCCGATGCTAATGTGAGAAAGGCATTATTTCCGTATCTTAAGGAGATGGTGTGAAGAACAATCAACCTGAGGAGACTCTAGGGTGGGAAATGAGAGACCTCATGCCCAGCTGTGTTCGCCTCACAGCTGCCCACAAGGGCTTTTAAGTCATACAGCAGGAATTCTCACTTTATAGCCTTGTAGTTAGAAGTAAATTATAACACATAATTGATACCTAATAAGTGTTATAATAAAACCATTTAATGATTCCTTTGTGTTAAGCACTTTACAGTCATAACATCTTGAGGGACATATTGTAATGGTTAAGAGTACAGGCTTTTGAGCTAGATAATGCTGGGTTTAAATCTTACCCTCATTACTTCTTCTTTTTTCAGTTTTATTGAGGTATAATTGACAAACAAGAGTATAAGATATTTAAAGTATACATTGTGATGAGTTAGTACAGGTATACATTGTGAAAGGATTTTCTTCACTGAGTTAATTAGTGCATCCAACACCTCATTTATTTACCTTTTCTGTGTAAGAAACATTCATGTTCTACTCTCTTAGCAAATTTCAATTATATAATATAGTATCATCAACTATAATACAATATCTTCAACATCAGCATCAACCACCGTGTTATAATACATTAAATTATCAGACTGTATTTATCTTATAGATAAGCGTCTACCCTTTTAGCCACCTCTCCCTATTTCACCAAAATCCCCCAGCCCCAGCAACCACTTTTCTATTCGTGTTTCTATGAATTTGACTTTCTTTCTTTCTTTCTTTCTTTCTTTCTTTCTTTCTTTCTTTCTTTCTTTCTTTCTTTCTTTCTTCTTTCTCTTTCCTTCTTCCCATTCTTTTCTTTCTTTTTCTCACATTTAAATTATTCTATGCAGTATTTCTCTTTATCTGGCTTATTTCACTTAGCACAATGTCCTCCAGGTTTATTTATGTTGTCACGAATGATTTATGTTGTCACAAAGAAGGATCTCATTTTTTAAAGGTTGAAATATATTCCATTATCTCTTAACTTAGTGACTTTTGATACATTTTTAAATTCTCTAGGCCTTTTTTTCTATAAAAAACCTATACTAAGTTATTTTCTGATATGTGGAATATTTGCTGAACCAGCACATATTTAGTTGAAATGATGAAAGTGACCCTTAGCACTGTATTGACACTTATTATTACTTTCCTTGTTAATTTTATAATAATAATAATAATAGATACTGCCATCCACTATTTTTCCTTCAGAGGAATTTGAAGCTCTGAAAAGATAACTTGCTCCAGATATGAACTCAGGTCTGAATCACTATAAAAATGTGTTCTTAACTACTCTGTGTGTATAATTCCATGTCTGAATTTGTTGGATGTTTTTTTTTAACTTCCAAGTGTTTGATCTGAAATTCCTTTCTTTATTTGGGGAATCTTCCACTTTCTGAGTCTTGGTGAGGAACAGAGCCTCCCACTATACAAGCTGAAAATACCAGATACATTGTTTACTCTCTTAACCACAGTCTCCTTTACAGCTGGAAAACAGTCAAGTGAGCTAGAGTTGGCCAATTACACCCATGTCCTAGATTTTGAGTTAGAAATAAATGATGTGAAGAATCAAGGACACCAGTGCCTGTGTCAGCCTCCTGTATCCTATTCCTGCCGGGTCAGCAAGGCAAGTGGGGACATATAATATTGCTTTGCATGATTATTTCAGTAGTATGGACTTGGCTTCTGATTGCTTAATCTGTTTCTAGTTACTGAGACCTAACCAATAACCTTTCAAAAATTTCCTTTTCTTCTCAAATAAGCCATATCTGGTTCCTGTTGCTTACAAATAAGAACTTTCATGATATGCAACGGTGACCCACTTTTCCAGTTGGTGGTAACATATTCCTGTTGGGGGCACAGGATAGGAAAGTTCCCTGGACATCTGAAAGTGGGAAAAACAACCTAAGAAGGAAGAATTGAATCCTCTGCTTGTGCTATAATTTATCTGCCACTGCCTTTGTTGCACAGATCACACGCCTAAATACCATGTCCCTCACCTGTCACGCACAGGTGAAGTGAACCCAGTGCTGCCAATTCAGAGGTTCGTGGAGCTGAACCATGTACAGTCTAAGATGAAAAGACTTCACTCAATATCTTTGCCACTTGACACCACATTGGTCCTTTGTTTTGGAAGCAGCTTCTTCTGTGTGTGACAAGAATATGCTTAACCAAACCATAAATGGATAGAGGTAGAAGATGCCAAAACTAGCTATAGGGGAAAAAAAACATCATAGGGACTTATGTTTTTGATATTCGATGATGTTAGGACCCAGCATAGAATATGAATCCTTGAAAGGACAGATATGCATTGCCCAGGGAATATTGAATGTCCATGCACAATGTGTCCTTGATTTGCTATGATGATAATGATGATGATGGCCTCAGTAACACTTATCCATGTTTCCTCGGTGACAAGCACATCATTCTAATGACTTTTTACCCCCACTATATCCCTGTGAAGTAGGAGAAATTATTCAAGGTTCTTCAAAGTTCAAAAAAATTAGGAAATATATCCTAGATCACAATTGAGTAGTGGAACAACCAGAATTGAACACTAGCCTGTGACCTCAGCAATTATATGGCCTGAGACAGCTTCATTTAGATGTAGCCACAGCAAAGAACCATGTACCAGCTTTTGAGATTCTAACTCAGAAGCTGTGGAATTAAGTGGAGAGCAGTTGAGGATGATTGAACTAAGATGTCTGTAGACAATAGAGAATATAAAGGAAGTTGTTTAAAGTGTATTTGCATATTGCACTGCACTCTCATACTGCGATTGCTCACCTTTAGAGTAACTCACTAACACACAGTCCTCTCTTGCATAATATTTGACCAAATTGAGGTAACTGTCTTTGTTCATTCCCATAAACACCAATTGAATGTCCAAAACATGCTCACCATCTTATGAATATATTCCTTTACTTATTCAGGGCTGAAGAAGAGCAAGAGAGAAAAAAGACACACAGGTAAATCTCCCAGCACATGAAATATGGTTGTTTTTTATATCCTTTATATTGTTAATCTCTCTTAGCCTTTACTAACTTTCATTAACTTGTATTTTTTTCATATACAAATCTTATTCACTGCATTTTTACACATGGTTTATTATTTATATTCTGTTTTAATAACACTAATAATTATAGACTATTGAGAAACTCATCAGGCCTTATATTTTCATTCCAAAATCAGAAAATAAGGTAGAAAATAAGGTAGAGAGTGAAAAATCTACAAGTATCTTTTCATTGGTGGGATGAGGGACTAATCTAAATATCACTCCTCTAGCATTCCTTTTAAAGTGTGCATTCTTTCCTTGGTACATAATGAATGACCTACAGGACAAATAGCAGTCTTAAGGGCAAACTTTAAGCAAATGGAAAGTTTTTAGGTTATGGCAAAATCAGGCACATTTCTTTTCAGCAATGAAAGAATATTCTTCTTGAAATTTCAACTACCATTAAGTTCCATATTTCTACTTATAAATACAACTTCCCACAAAATTCTGGGACATTTCATTAGTAGAGACTCCTGCTAAGTACTCCTATTTCATCTCTCTGCCCTTTTCCTCCATCTAGCTATATTGACGTTAAATCTACAGTAGAATCACATAGTAAGCAGTTTAAGAAATTGATATGGCATTTGATCTAAATCTCCCAAGTAAATTGTAGATGGAGATGCTATGAAAGTCACATGAGGAAAAAAACCTAGGAATATTCTTATGTTATCTAATACACTAAACTAACAGAAGCAAATCTTATTTCTAGCTAGTAAAATATCATCCCGTAAGTGGTGTTATATTATGGTAGAAATGAAATGTATACATTTATCCTCTCTATCCTGAAAATGCTGAGGACAAAGAAACAAAATTAATTGTTTTGGATTCAAGTTGTAGTTTTTAGTGCTACCCCTTTTAGTGAGTTTTTTGAAGCAAATATAGTTCAGTTACCATCACTAAATATGCTATTATGTAAATTTACCACAAATCGTATACTGTATATTATTTTAAATCATTTCCATAAATCTATCTTTCATTGTTATTATTCTCACTAATATATTATACACTATGTTTGTCTTATATGGTTTAAAAAGGGAATGTATGTTCAAGCTCATTCAAATATTTATTTGGTGTCTACTAAGTGCCAGGCACTCTGCTAGGCAGTAGAGTTATTGCATTAGAGATGGAAAATGTCCTTGTCCTTCAGAACCGATATTGTTCTAAGAGAAATACTAGGTCAAACTGAGTGAAACAGTCTCTTTATTACAGAGCTTACTAAGAGTCTTGTGAAATATACCTTTCTGAGGAGATGTAGTGGGCAGCCAGTCACAAATTTGTTTGAAATGAACCCTTTCCTTCATGGACTTTCTCATAGGATTTGTGATTCACTGAACACACTTGAAGACATCCTAGTATTCTAGTTTTGATTATTTAATTACTTTCTGTTAAGCAACTCTAAACTGAATCTATAGCATTACTCTGGATTTTTGGAGGATGCAATGATGTATAATGATGAACACCAGCATTGTAAGAGTCAGGTTTCGTTGGAAGGCACAGCAGTTTTAACTCAACAAAGACACACACACACACACACACACTCACACACGTATTGATATGTAAGATACATTTTTATATAGTCCATAATGTTTTCTGAAGAAGATAAAATCATTTTCAACTCAGAAGTTCACAAAAGTTGCTGAGCAGAATTTCAGGAAGTTATTTGATTTGAACTATAAGATAAAATCAGGCATTTTCACTGATCAGTTTGACCTTAATGGAACAACATTCCTTCTGGAGGGAATTGTATGATCAAACATGTAGCTGTGGAGATTGCCATATTGTAATATTCTAGGGCTTAGAAAGTACCCAAACATCTGCTTTCTCTATGCTCTGGAAAGTCAAATCTCAAGCAAAATGCAAGTGTAACAGAGGCCAGTACTGTTGGTTTTGCATAGTGCTTCGATTCTTTAGTGTGCAACAGTACGGCAAACTGTTTAAGATTATTGTTATCCAAGATGGTTCTTAGCCACAGGAGTGGAAAAGAGAAACTTCTCTTCCTGTGTTTCTGCCCTCTGCCCATGAGGCAGAGAAGCTGCCAACATTGCTTGCTGACCTTGTCACAGATATCTACAGGGGAGATGTCAAGGCTCACTCTAGTGAAAGGTAATTAGAAGTCCAAAGAACTGCAAAGATACGCTACAATTTTTTGTACACCTTCAATACCTGTTACAATAGATATATCATCTCAGAGGTCCCCTTCCCTAGAAATGCCAGAATGGTTTTGTTTTGTTTTGTTTTCCCTCTATGGGGCAGAACTTTAGAGGTAAAACTGAAATAAGATTGGAGAACAGTCTTAAAATTCCAGTGCCTTGAACAGGGTCTAATACACAGTAAATTTTCAGTAATCTCAACAACCATACTCATAATAATGACTATCAAATTAACTGCTGTTTTGTGCCAAAATACATTACTACATTTATTTTTTGTTTTCAGATTTACAACTTGGGTTCTATAATTTCCATTTTACAGATTAGGAAAGCAAGGCTTTGAGATGCAGTCACTTGGCCAGTATTACACAGCTAGTAAAAGATAAATTTGCACCCTTTCTGTTGGATCCTATTGTTCTTCAAAGTATACCTAAGAACACCTGAATGAATTAATAAGTAAATCTTCATAGTCACACTGACCAGATCATTAAGGTCAGCAAAGTGGGAAAATGGCATAAGAATAGTTGGATAGTTAACACCTGAACTTATTTGCATTGAATTTTCTAAATGATATTTAACTGATGGCTTCTTGAGCACCACCATTTAATAGAAAAGGGTATATTTTGGTGTTTGGGATAAGATTTCACACTGAGTAAAGGTCTGTTTATTTCTAGACCAATATGATATGAATAACAGATGACATTGAGGTGCCATCTAGATGTACTCCTGTGTAGTTCATCATGTCAGCCCAGCCAATAATTTTCAGATGCTCAGAGTTGATAATATATGCAGCCATAAAGCATATTTCTAATCAATGCAAATAATATTTTTCCTATGCTAAACCCAGAGTTAAATTATAACACACAGCATAAGATTAATGGGCCATTTTTTTCATCATCACTTTGTTAAATTACATAGTTTGGAAACCATTCAGAAGGATGTGAATTGGAGCTCTGCTGAGCAGTTGCTATGAGGTTTTGTCTGTAATGAAAGTATTCTCAACTTTGACCCCTACTTTCAGCTTCTCAGGAAAGAATGGAAAATTTCTTCTAGAAAAAGTCACATGCCTAGAAGCTGGCTCTTATAATATATAAAGAAGAGTATTATGTCTTCTAAGCAAAGCCTATCTTGGTATATAAAATATTTTTTACCTACTATTTATAAAATGAATACTGCTTCTGAGGTGAGATCTTTTGCTATTTGACCCCTGGATCACTTTTGTGTATATATATTGCTTGAGACTAACTTTGAATCCAGTATATTTCCATAATGCAGTATATCTAACTGATATACATTATCTAAAATGCAAGCTCCTTGAGTGCAAGGACTGTATCTATATCACTGGTATAGTCATGATGCTGAGCTCAGTGTCTAGCGTTTAGGAAATGCCATTTTCAGTAAGTATGTGTACTGAATAATGTGTGGATCTAATAAGCAAAGTTTGGCTTCCCATTTTAGAGAAGCAGAGTATCTGCACTTGTATTCTGTGAACACAGAGTACAAGAATCTTGCAATGTTATTCTTTAGTTCTCTTTATGAGTTTCCTGAAAGGACATATCCTGTCCTTAGAATGCCCATCTCCTCCTGTTTTCCTGGAGGATAATTCTTCTTTTTAAAAGTACTTAGTCCCATTACTGAATATGATGGAATTTATTACCTCCCCATGAAGGAATTTATTTCTCCCTAACTGTACTCCTCCCCTGGTATATATACATACACACATACACGCACACACACACACAAACACACGAGCACCTATCATACTCTATTACAATAGTTATCATATTGCATCATACTTGTTTACTTACATTTTGCTTGCTCAGAACAAATCCTTAAGTGTGGTGCATTTCTCTTTGCATACATTTATCACCAGCTAATTATCCTAATATGTAAAATGGTGGCTGAATTGTATCACATTGTAATGATAGTATATAGACAATAATCCTTCTTTGTTCTTCTGATTTCTGGCTAGGAATTTAGCTGGAAACTGCTCTTAAAATTTCTGTACTTCATACTGTCCAACAGCTTCTTAAGTCATTTTGTATGGGAAAGTAGTATTTCCTAGACTAGTGGCTCTCAAAGTATGATACCCAGACTAGCACATCAGCTTGTCTGGGGAATTTGTTAAATGCGAAATTCTTAGGTCTCCTCCAGACCTACAGAATCAGACAGTCTGGTAGTGGGACCCAAGGTCTGTGTTTTAATAAGCCCTTCAAATGATGTTGATGCATTCTCAAGTTTGGGAACCCCTGGCTTAGATTCAGAACTTATGGTTTAGGCTTTGGACAGATCTGAGTCCTAAGCTCCACTAAGCCAGGGGAGTGACCATGAACTAGTTACTTCTGATACCTTCTTACTATTTTTATTCCTTACTTAGCTTATAGTGATTTAATTAAATTAAACTATATATGCAATGCATTCAGGAGAGTGAACAAAACATAGTATTTATTCAGTGAATTCTAGCTGTTATCATTTATCATTAATCAGAATTTTTGGACTCATCTTGTAGACACTCTTCTAATAAGTGTAATCATTCAGTTTGAAAAATTAACAGCTTAGTAAAGCATATTAAATTTTTCTGACAAGGTCCCAGCAGGAAAAAAAAATTATTTGAGCAGAATATAGAGAAGTGAGATAGTGCAACATCTTGGGTTTGGTAAAGGCTTGATGACTTTATCACGCCAAGGAGAGGAAGAGAAAGAGAGGCATTGCTAGAGAGAGAGGACTCCCTATAGAAGTTGTGTACCCCTCATAGAAGCTGTACATTAGCTGGCAGTTGTAATCAATGCTCAGGAACTTGGCAGGATGGAAGCTAGAGGAATTAACATCTTGACCTCACTCTCCTCCTTCCCTACAATCTTCTTTGGTGCTTTTCACTGGTAAACTCAAAGAGAGGCTAGAGCAAGGACACTTATGAAGGCAAGTCATGCAAGCCATCCATATCACAGAGTTGGAGAGAAAAAGAATCTAGAAAGGCAAATGGTATATATTTGCCACAGGTGGTGACTAAGCTATAAAATCGCTTGCCATTTTAACATAACTACCATTGTAGAAGCATTGCAGAAAAAATGGTTGGTTCTGAACTGGAAGATCCAGGATACTTCATTGCAGAACTCATATTTGAGTTGGACTGTAAAGGAAGATCTGAACTTTAATGGAGAATGCAGAGTAAGAATTGGTGAAGAACCAAGGGAAAGGGAGAGATTCGTTGCAAGTAGAGAAAAAGCAATGGTATAAAGACAAGGAAAAGCAAGATATACTAGAAACAGCAAATACTCTGGAGCAGGGAATGGGTTGGCAATGGCTGGAAATTAAGCTGAAGTCAATACTTGAGTAACATGAAAGTTCCTCTTTTAATCTCACTTTGTATCTTTTACTCCCTTCCCTAAGATTGGGGGAATGAAACTTGAGTGGGGGAGGGATCAATGGCAGGATAAAGAAAATAGAGAGGAATAAGAGTAGGAAATTCAGTAATACCTTAGTGCAGTACCTATAGCTTTCTCAAGAGCTGCTGTATCTAATGAGAAATGGAATTAAGAGGTGAGACTATTAGTGAGTTCTTAGTACATATAAACTAATATGATGATGATGATGATGATGATGATGATGATGATGATAAGAATTATAGCTACCATCTATTGGACACTTGTTGTGTGCCTGATACTGTACCAATTCATTTACATATCTTTTCTCATGTAGTTTTCTTCTCTCTTAGCTCTCTTTCTATAGACAAGAGACCATTGCTGGCTCAATAATGAGGAAAGTATCAGAGGGAATATATAACAGAAAATTAATTCTTGGGGCACCTGGGTAGCTCAGTGGTTGAGTATCTATCTGCCTTCTGCTTGGGTTCTGATCCCAGGATTCCTGATCCTGGGATCCTGGCATCGAGTTCCGTATCAGGCTCCCTGGGAGGAGCCTGCTTCTCCCTCTGCCTAAGTCTCTGCCTCTCTCATGAATGAATGAATGAATAAATAAATAAATGAATAAATGAATGAATAAATAAATAAATAAATAAGATCTTTAAGAAAAAAAAAAGAAATTTCTTAATGAACCTGAGAGCTTTACAACACAGAGTATGTAAAATGTCTGACAAAGACCTGTAGTTAAAGAACTCAATTAGAAAATCTTTGATAAAGTATTAACTTAATATATAGCCACAAACAGATTGGGGCTTTTTGGAGAGTATAGTAATTTAGTATTAGTGTGATTTCTTTTGAAAAGTCTATGACCAAGAAGGGGTGAGAAGCTCTGAAAGCTATTGGGGAAGGCAAGTCACTAAGACTGAACAGGGGAAATCAGTATGAGGCCAAGTTATTCATTGGCCTTCTAAGAATGAGTCCATGGAAATATTTACAATGATCAGGTGCAAGAATAAAGGAAAACATTTGCTTCATAAATGGTGATTTATTTTAAACATAGGCTAGAGCTAAAAATAATGACAATCTGATGTACTTTTGAGCATATCAGTAACCAAACTGAAACTAAAGAGCATAAACAGCAAGATATTCAGACTTTTAATCAACTCTCTTTGGAGTTGAGCAAAGAGAGCACCTGACACATTAAGGTGCTTTTATGCAGGGTGACACAGTTATCTAGTGGTGCATTCAGGACATAAATCCATTGCTAAAATTATCAGTCTAGTATTCTTTGAGAAGTCAAATATTTGCTTGTCAAAAATAGCTTGAATTTACTTCCAGGAAAAATGTCTAAGAACAAAATAATTTGGGCAGTACAACATACTGATGTCACAGCTAATTTAAGAATCCAAAAGTAGAAGTAAAAGGTGTGCTCACTTCGGCAGCACATATACCAAAAGTAGAGGTAAAAGGTAAAGCAATTATTAGTTAAAAGAATGCACAAGTTCAACTGGAAGAGGATATGGTCAGAGATGGCAGTTTGAAACAGTGAGTCACCAAAAGTAGAAGTTTAAATTATAAGCAGTTTCAGACCCTTCAAGAGAGATTTTATAGATTGAACAACAACAGCAACAAGTTAAGAATACAATATGAGGCTGACATGTGGACTGCAGCCTAGAAAGAAAGCATTACAGAAAATCCACATCAGTCTAGACTTAATATTTCTGTATATTTGAACTGGTAGGAGAGCAATAAAGCAGTGGTTTTAAAAGCTTATAATTTAATTCAATCAGCTGATGAGTAATATAAGGTATTTTTGTATTTACATTAATTAATGTCCATAAATGCCACTTTAAAAAATGAACAAAATCCATAATCCTGATAGTACTACAAGGAATGGAAAGATAACCTTTACCCTGAGAAGACAAGTTAAGGTTGAGGGGAGAGAAATTTCACATTTTTGGAAAAAGTATATTAACATTTATTGCCTGCTACGGTTTTGAAATGTGATGATTAAAAAAAGAGAGAGAGAGAGAAGTAGACTATTGATTTGTAAAAGGTAATGTGTTGGCTGAAGAGAAGAGAAACTTGTAGAGACCTAAAATGTTCTTTAAGAGATATATTTCAATGTCATTTCAAAAAATAAACACATTTCCCATAACAGTGCAGTGAGGTTAATGTAATAATGCAGGTGAAAGCTTTTTGGCCCAAAGAAGTACCATCAGAGCAAGGTATTATGTTTAACGTACCACGACCCAGACCTACAAGTACCAGAACTGTGGCTATTTTTACACGATCTAGTCCAACAGTCATAGTATTTCTGGCATTAGCACGGAAAAAGGATTATTCCACTTGTGTCTTTGTGATTGCCTCCTCCACTGAAACTGGATAATCTGTTCTCTCCTAAACTAGAAAGTAGATTTCTTTATTCAGTAAAACTCGTTATTCTCCAGGATGAGCTTCTCCAAATCTTGGAAGTCTAAAATTAATAATGTGAAGCACACTATATAATTGCTTTCATTTTTATTTAGGAGTGATTTAAGGTTATTTAAATTAATGTAATTAAGTATGAAGTTGCGTGGCAGATGCCTAAACAAATAAATAATCAACAGATTTTCTTTTAAGATCATACATATTATATGACAAAATCCACCTAAGAGCCAGAAATATGGATAAGTATAAAATCCAATTGTTTAAAGGGAATTTGTCTTCCTACCACTTTAGCAGAATACAGTTCATAGGACAGTTCTTGGGGTGGGGGTAGCTTCTGATTTTTTTTTTTTTACTGTAATTTGTCATATTTATGAGAACTTTTCAGAAGCCTTCAGTAATACAGCAAGATTAATGGGTTTTCAACTTTGTATCAACTGATATTTTTGTTATTTTAAATATTCTCTTTTGGCTCTTAATCTTTACTATATCCATTTTCTTATTCATTTAGAAATAAATTGTTCTCAAGACTGCAATCTCTTAACTTTCTATTTGTTGGACTTTCCCGTAGACTACATCAGCATCTTTGTCTAATCTATACATTTCTAGCTTTCTAAATACTTTATAGGAACTTTTCCATCTTAAGAACTCTTTATAGGGGTGCCTGGCTGGCTCCCTTGGTAGAGCATGTGACTATTGATTTCAGGGGTTGTGAGTTTGATCCCAAGGTTGGGTGTGGAGATTATTTAATAAGTAAAAGTTTTTTTTTTTTTAAAAAGAACTCTTTATGTTTGCCCCTTAGAGATGGAATTATGGGACTTTCCTTGGGTTTAACGTAGGAAGAAAAAATAATTTTTGGATGAGAAAGTAAAGGCTTTGTTACAAAGTGAGTTAACATTATATCTATGTTTGAAATAACTTATGGACTTCAACCAGACCACGGAGCTCTTAATCTTAGTGTCTACCTCAAAACACTTACTTTTAATACACTGCACTGCTTTGTATCACTTCACGTCCAGGTAAATTGTTTTGTCTTCTAGCAAAAGGCATTAAATTTTGCGCATTTTTTAAATGACAGCTATCCAAAAATCAAGCTGAATATTTGTATGTGAGAACACAAAAGGAAAATTTCTAGGCCGGTCCAACGTCTTGGTTACAGCATTTAGTCATTTACAGAGAAAATTTAAATCACAAGGTCAGAAGTTTTTAGGGTTTTTATAGTATATACCTCTAGTATATTTGAGTTGTAGAAAATCCAAGTTAAATTAGCTAAACTCTAGAAATAAATTTTACTGCCTTGAATGCTTGGGCATTATTGTTTTGTAAAATCTTGGTTATTATTATGGTATCCATTCTATTAGTTGCAAAACTGGGTTTACTGAACACACACACACACACACACACACACACCAGCATGTACCTACTCTAGAGCTTGGAATTTTAAGAGTAATAACTTTTTTGTGTGCTTCTGGATTAAATGGACTGTGCATTTAGTTGGCATGCTAATTAGAAACTCTGTAAACAGTTCAAACCAGCTTCTTAAAATTCTATCTTAAAGAAATGTCGTTAAATATTATCCCAAAGCAGTTCTGCTCTGACTTTTCAAATTGATTTTTCTCCTTTGGAGGAGTAAGCAGTTGGGATTTTTTTGTTTCTTTGCTTACCTTTCATTGTAAAAAAAAAAAAATTCTCTTAAAAGCTGAGTTCCTTTTGCTTCTTTGGCATGAATGCCACAGGAACAATGGTGATATTTCATCAGTCTTTTGTTGTTGTTTAAATTGAAAGGTTATATGTTTCTACTATGTACTGCAATAATGCTGTTTTGGAATACTTTAGGTCTTGTGATATTTTCTGTTTGTTTTTAAGGCACTTAGACAAAATGGACTGTGTACATCAACTCATGTTACTCTATCATCAATGCATATGGCCCCCTACCTTCTAATATTTTATTTTTTTTTTTTTAGTCTTGACATTCTTCTACCGGGTTTGATTCCTTTCTTCATCCATACTTAGCACCACTTTGGTCTTTTAGTATGTAATTTCCCAACTTACCTTTCATACTTACATATGTATGTATGTATATGTGTGTATATATATGAAAAAATACATTGAATTGTTTTGTTTCCTAATTTTTACAAAAGTAGTATTGACTGAAAATAACACTTTATGTTTTAATTTTCCCCATAGAGTTATAGTTTTAAAATTATCTATGTTGCTTTATATAAATTTATTGCTTATTGCTTCTAATACTTAACCATATGTCAGTACCATGTTTTGCTTCTCTATTACCCTTGTGATCCATACTTAGGTTGTTTTCAATGTTTTATGTCCACAATAAGGCATTAATAACCTATTTTTACATGTCACCTTGAGGAACAGCTCAGTTTCTCTGGGGATTATACTCAGAAAAACAGAGACCAAGGTAGAAGCCACATATGTATCTTATGTGATAGATAGCTCCCCAGAAGAGCTGCATCATTTACCTCTCACCCGTAGTACTTGAAATTTCTTTCTCACTGTATTTTTGCCACTATGATATATTAATTTGCTTTTTAACTTTTGGAAATCTGACATGTAATTCTGCAGTTTTCTGACATTAATAAGATTGACTCTTCATATACATTCCTGCTATTCATATTTTTATTCTGTGAATTGCCTATTCATGACATTGCCCATTTTTCTGCTGACTGTCCCATGTCTATCTAGATTTGTAGAAGTCTTTGTGTCTAAATATGAATCCATTATTGATTTTTAGGTGTTGTACATGCCTTCTATTCATCAATTATTTTTAACTTTGACTTTTATGTCCTTTATTGTACATAAACCTCTAATTTTAATTTAGTCAAATTCATCAGTTTTGCTTTGTACAATACACTTTCTTTAAAGACCAATTTTATTCCTTTCTCTGATTTCACAAAAATATTCTCTTATTTGTTTTATTTTATCTAGGTTGTATTTCTCACATTTCAATATTAAATCTTTTCTATTTTAGATTTACACATGGTATGGGATTATACAATATAGCCGTTAATACAGGGAGCTCTAGGACAGACTGTATGGGTTTACCTTCCAGCTCTGCCATGCACTTGTTATGTAGTCACTTTGTCTCTTGTGTTTCAATTCTCTCACCTGTAAAGTGAGGAAAACAGTTTATGCCACATGGGACTATTTGTAAAGATTAAGAGAGCTATGTAAGACTGAGCACAGTAGGTATGATATCATTAGGTTATGATCCAGTTCTCTCCCTTTATATAATGAGCCTGTTTCTCCAAAAGCTATAATTCAGCTTTATCTGCAGACTGATGGCATTTCTTTTGTGTGCCAACTTCCTATCTGTATATGGCTCTCTTTCTAGACAGCTGGTCTGGTTGAGTTTTCTGGTTTGCCACTTCTTGTAATAGCATTGCACTGTTTTCACCATCATGACGTCCCTGTGTATTTTAACATCTGGTAGGGCAAGATCTTCATTTTGGTCTTCTCTTCCAAAACTTCCTTAACTGTATGAAGAACTTTATTCTTCCAGATAAATGTTAGAACCACTTTTTTGTGTTGTCCCTAGAGGAAAGTATTGGATTTTTATTTTATTTTCATTGAATTTTTAGATTAACACAAGGAGATTGTTATTATTATTGTAAGTCATCTCACTGTTCTTTTACTTATGTGTCCTCTAATAGAGAGTTAAAGATTTCACTACGAAGATTTTCTGCATTATTTACTAGATGAAGCTGTATACACTCTAGTTGCTGTTGCTGTGGCAAATGTATCTTATATGTTATCTGGTTATTAATGCTATTTGGGAATACAATTGACTTAGGCATATTGATTTTTTCCTAGCACTTTGTTGAGCACTTTTCTTAGATTTAATACCTTATTGCAATTTCCTGTGTTTCCAAATAAATGATCAAAACAATCTATAAATATGACATTTTAATCTATATTCTTCTAGACCTTCTCTTTCTCTTTTTCTTGAGACACGCCTTGTTATTTTGGTCAGTTGTAATAGGTCATGTTAAGTGGAGGTGGTAATGTTAGAAATCTTTATCTCAATTCTCTCCTTAAGAGAAATGCTAACTTTTTTTTTTTTAATTAACTTTTATTGGTGTTTAATTTACCAACATACAGAAAAACACCCAGTGCTCATCCCGTCAAGTGTCCACCTCAGTGCCCGTCACCCATTCCCCTCCAACACCCGCCCTCCTCCCCTTCCACCACCCCTAGTTCGTTTCCCCGAGTTAGGAGTCTTTATGTTCTGTCTCCCTTCCTGATATTTCCCAACATTTCTTTTCCCTTCCTTTATATTCCCTTTCACTATTATTCATATTCCCCAAATGAATGAGAACATACACTGTTTGTCCTTCTCGGATTGACTTATTTCACTCAGCATAATACCCTCCTTTTTAAAAAAAAATATTAAGTATGATCATTTTTATTACTGTATACATGTGCCCTGACCTGTATTTTTCATATATACCCTTTATCAAGGAAAGATAGTTCTTATCTGGGTATATTTATATAAAATTTGCTTCACTTAATAGGTTTTGAACTTTATGGGGTACTTTTTAGTCCCTATATCTAATTAAATGATCATATGATTTTCTTTATTTAATTAATACAGTGAATTACATTGATTTTCTGATGTTTAACCATTCTAAATTCTCTAGGATAAAAACCAATTGATCATGTTGTATTTTCATACAAATTAGTTTTTGCTATGTTACTGATTTAGTGGCTTAAAATACCAATCACTTGGCAATTTAGGATTCATCTGGGTGGTTTTTTACTTCTGATTTCATCTGGGCTCACTCACAGCTTTATTCAGTTGATGAATCAGTTGAGTGAGAGCTGATCAGAGAAAGCCTCATTCACATGTTTGATGGTTGGCTTGAGCAATGGAAGAATATGGTGTACTTATCTTCAAAATCTAGTAGGCTAGTCTGTGGCAGCTGAGAAGTCAGGCTCCTTCACTATTTTCTCACTGTTTAGAGCAAGATAATATGCAAACACCCAGAGTCCTGTTGAAGTGGGTGATCCAGGGATGAGGCTGCAGGAAGGGGGTTATACCATCATTTTGAAACATTTTATCACAATATTGGTAAAACATTTTAAAAGTGTGGAATAATATTACATTCAGGTTTTGGTTTTTATTTTATAAAGCAAATCTGACTCTCTTTTTGTATTGCCTCTCCTTGTAACAATATTCTTATACCTCCAGTGTTATCATTCTAGCTTGAGGTATTCATATGTGTTGAAGAGAATAGAAATGAATATTATATTTTAAATCACATTATCTTGGACAGGTGGTTCTCTGCATGTTGAGGATATTCAGAAGGCTCTGCTCTCATCATGGATTCTTGAACCTATATTTCACTTGAACCTATATTTCATTTTGAAGGGACATAACCACAGAGTATATCTCATTTGTACCTTACTAGAATTTTCTCCTAAGTTTTTAGCTACTGTAATCAGTACCTATAAAAGTACACTAAAGATGTGCACCCTTCTTGTACTGGGTTCTTTTTATTTTTTTAATAAAACCCCTGGTGGCGCAGCGGTTTGGTGCCTGCCTTTGGCCCAGGGCGCGGTCCTGTAGACCCGAGATCCAATCCCACGTCGGGCTCCCTGCATGGGGCCTGCTTCTCCCTCTGCCTGTGTCTCTGCCTCTCTCTCTCTTTCTGTGTGACTATCATGAATAAATAAATAAAATCTTAAAAAAATAAATAAAACAAAAAGTAATAAATGCTTTGAAAAAAAACAAAATAAGAAGGAAAAACTCATCATCACCCTAGTCTTCCACCCTCAAAGGAAAACTACTATAAAGTTAAGATATCACTTTAAAAATATTTACAAGATGAAAACAGTTCTCAAATGTACTTATTTCAAAGGGTATATTGAAGAAGCTAAGTAATAGTTTGATCTCTAATCCAAAAGTTACTAGCAAAAAGTAGAAACAGTGCTCTAACAAGATGGTCCAGAGAATTGCGTTTAGATTCAAAGAAGAAGTTTGGGTCATTGGGTCCAGTTTCATAGTTTTCATACAAGGAACCTTGGAAATTAAGAATCATTGAATAATCTATAATTACTTCTAAGTAATTCCAAAACACTATTTTCTATTACAAAGAACGAGAGGGAATAAGACCATTTTGGTTTTAAGAAATCATGGAAAAATGAAGATTTTCATTTCATAAAGTCCTGGTGGATAGAGAACAAGATGACTCATTAAATTAGGAAAATACAGGACATTATCCAGAAAATCATATCAATCTAATTCCAGTGAACCCTCTTCTGGGAAAACATATCTTTAACTTCATTTGTATTACATAGCATTTTATTTTAAAGTTTATTTTTGGGACACCTGGGTGGCACAGTGGTTGAGCGTCTGTCTTTGGCTCAGGGTGTGATCCCGGAGTCCCAGGATCGAGTCCCACATCAGGCTCCCTGCATGGAGCCTGCTTCTCCCTCTGCCTGTGACTGCCTCTCTCTCTCTCTCTCTCTCTCTTTCATGAATTAATAAAATAAAATCTTTAAAAAAAAGATTATTATTTTTTTTATTTTTGAGGGAGTGGAGTGCAGGAGAGCAGAGGGAGAAGGAGAGAGAGAGAATCCCAAGTAGGCTCCATGCCCAGCCAAGAGTTTGACATAAGGCTCAAACTCACAACCCTGAGATCATGACCTGAGTTGAAATCAGGAGATGGACACTTAACTGACTGAGGCAGCAGACACCCCCTGTATTACATAGTATTTTAGTTAATGAAGTTGTTTTTGTCTTTTTAGGTCAGTTTCTTTTATCCATATTAGTTTGTTCTCTGTTTCTCCCTCCTTCCCTCTCTTTCTCCCTTTCCCTTCTTTTGGTGAATTTGAAAGAATTTTACCTTATATATGCTGAAATATGCAACAGCAAAATCCCAAAATATATTTTCTAAAGAAGAATATATTTTCTATATTTTTTTTTTTTAACTTTTGCCGTAAGATTTTTAATGTTCTCAACCTAACAACCAACTGAGAAAAAGGCACTGATGTCTTCATACTTCTCTCATTTTGAAAAAGGCCATTCCTGTGAGCAATGAATCAGATCCCGCTTGATGTTGTGGTCCTATCCGTTCCAGCTCTAACTGTTCAGCAACTTCCTGTAAACCACCTTTGAGATTTTTGCAGCTCTTCATGAGGTACTTCACATCATAAATGACAGGAAAAAATAATCGAAGGATCTCAAAGAAGTCAAGTTCTTCTTCAGGCAAGTTAGAGTTGGTCAGGATTTTGATTAAATAGCCAAAGTCATAACCACTATGAAAGGATAACCATTTGACCCCTTCGCAGAGGACCACTCCTGATGTCATAAGAAGTTCTGCAAAGTACTGGGTCTCAATTCCTTCCTCCTCATGTTTTTTAAACTGGATGCCAGATGTTGTTAGTAGCTCTATAGAGTCCTGAGCATACATGTCCTCCGTCAAATTAAATTTAAAATTAAACTGCCAAGTTGAAGTTCCTGGAGGATATTCTCCTTGCTCATTCATAAATGTCAGTCCTAGCTGAATTATCTTTAACAAGTCTACATTACATCGCAATAGTTGGTACTGATAGTCAGCATTGCTCCTGAATTCTCCAATAGGTCTTGCAACCACACCTGGAGACTCGGTGTCCAACAGTTCTCTCAACTGTTCTCTCTATATATAAAGAAAATATATATAAACATATTTATAAACATATAAACATATATGTGTGTGTGTGTGTATAATACAACCAAAGAATCTTAGGGAAGTAGAAGGAAATTTTGTGTCCTTTTTTATCTTAAAGTAGGTTTGGAAAATAAATTCCAAGTTCTTTTTCTAATGCAGGGATTCAAGATGAGCCTTTAATTTGTTTCTGAAAAACACAGTCAGCTTTCAGAATTCTTTTACAAGGTTATCTTTACCTTTAGACATTCATAATGGTAAAAAGAATATGATGCACTTAGGTGATGTCTTCCTTTTTCTCATGGGCTCAATGTACTTCAGTGTATGGTACTGACCTGTTTAATTCTCCATCAATCCTGAGAGAGAGCAAAAGAGCAGATGTTCTTTCCCTCATTTCACAGATGAGAAAACTGAGGTTCAAAGAGGTTAAATGATTTCACCAAGGTCATTCTTGAGGTGATGCCAGAGCCAGGAATAGCACCCCCGTTCTCTTCTCCTCTCTCATGTGATTCTCTGTCTGCTGGTCCACTCTGACTATAAGAATGCAATGTACCTGTCCTCACAGTCCCTGAGATGTCCTTTTGTTAGGACACTAAGACAATGACAACACTGACCAGACACAAAGAATGCTGTAAAAAAGATAGTCTTTTTTGTTGACTCCATACCATAAAATTCCACAGCCCCACTGCATAAGAAACATGAGACATCCATTAAGATCAAGTTCCCATTAGTTCTAGCTAGCACTAGATTTTGCAGAAATTAAAGATACATCTTGTGGCCTGACTGCTAAAATGAGTGTCTCGGGAATCAGAGATGCATTGCTGCTCAGGTAAGTCAAGAATGCCCTTTGCTAATTGTTTCTCCTCCATTTCTTAGAGAATTTAAATTTCATAATCAGTATCATCTATTATACTTCAATACTATTCATCATTCATCCTGCACATATTTGCAGAAAAGAAAGTTGCCCAAGTCATTAAATCCTCCCATGATTCAAAATCTTACGACCTCAGGTGGCAGCCCAGCAGGTAGCTTACTAGATGCATTAAATCATCTCTGTTATGGACATTCAAGAACATGACCTTCGACTTATCAAGCTGACTCTTCATGACATGAAAATGGAACTAAGAAATTAAGGAAAACTTTTGAAAGTGTCTGGCTCTTGTAGTCACCTAATGAGGTCTTCATTTCTAGCTGCTAATCCTGCCCCTTGCTTGGTGGTTTCCCAAAAATCAATGGTAATGAAACTGCCCAACTCTTTGGAGATATTTTTCCCTCTGTTTTCTATTTCTCAAGAGTGCAATAAAGGAAACCACTGATTCAGCCCATTATCTTGTGTCAGTTACTATTCAGGCATAACTTAAGTCTTCCTCTTTGAGCTTCATCAGGAAAAACCTAGGGCATTATTTTTCACCGCCTTTCAGAAAGGCAGATAGCATTATACTGAGCTACCTTAAGTTCTCAAAACATTAGTTAAATGCATGGATGGGTTGTCAGTGTCATGCAGCTCACCAACAACTAAACTAATTTTGTGATTTTACTGTAAATAACAAGGAAATTACTTTGGTCATGGAAATGTATGCCTAGCACACATGCTAATACTTTTCACTCTTATGTTCATTATCGTATTTGTTAATCTATCATAAGATTCTTCTTTTTGGGGACACCTGGGTGGCTCAGTGGTTGAGCACCTGCCTTGGTCCCAGGGTGTGATTCTGGAGTCCTGGGATGGAGTCCCACATCGGGCTCTCAGGATGATGGAGCCTGTTTCTCTCTCTGCCTACGTCTCTGCCTCTCTCTCTATATATATATCTCTCATGAATAAATAAATGCAATCTTTTTAAAAAAAGATTCTTCTTTTTGGGTCTAGATATGACTTTAGGATCCTTGTACAATATAACCTACCTGTACAATATAAACAATCCTACACTATTTGATTTGAGATGAGACACAAGAAGAATCCTATTTTCTATCAATGACACATACATGGTGAATAATAACTAATTTTTATGTAAAAATATAGATTTGCAGAATAACTGAAAAATAAATTTCAAGAAGTGACCTAGTATAGCCTTTGGGGGAAAATATATTTGTACCTGATTATAGAAATATCATTCAGCCATTTAGCTTCCTCCTTCAAAAGTCATACCACTTTCGATTTTAAGTCAACATATGAAGCCAGAGTATATCAAAACAAACCATAAAGCTTGCAGAGCAGAACCCTTCTAGGTATGATCTCCTTGTGACCTGGTCCTCCGTGATTATATCTCTATAGAAGGATAATGTCAGCTTCCCTATGGGGAAGTTGGGATGGAGAAAGAGACAAGGAGGTACAGTGGATAATTCTAGACTGACATAGTCATCAAGAAGTAGTATGAAGAATAATTTTTGGTAGATACAATAAGTAGGCAATAAGAAATGGCCATGGTTTGTACTGAATATACTCACCTCTGTTCCACTTGTTAATACCAACCAGTGTACCAATTTAGCAATTAATTAGTCAAGGTGAATAATGCTAGGTATTATAACAAACACTCCTTTAAGTCAAATGTCTTGACTCAGTAAATGTTGATTTGTCATGTCAGAGTCCAGTGTGGATCAGATAGTTCTTTCTTAGCAGATTGCCTTCAAGTAGTAAATCAAGAACCCACACCTTCTCCATCTTGTAATGTCATTGTCTTAAGTACATGACTTCCTAAATTATAGCAGAGGGGAACAAGGACAGTAATGTATAAGTTTTCTTGACCAGACCTCGGAGTGCTAGACCCATATCATTTTAGCCAGAATGAAAAAAACATGACTTCTATCCAGCTATAAGGGAGCTTGGAAAAGGTAATTATTCTTTGTGTGTCCAGGAACAGGAAAATAAAATGCATCTCACTGTTTAAGTCACAGTCGAAGACAAGTAATCTGTGGCAGAGGGCAATGTTTGCAGATGGTGATGCATGAAGGTTGAGGAAGATTGATTTCTTAATCATTGAGGAACCCTATCCCATCTAACTGAGTTCTGAATGGTAATAAATTAAATCATCCACTGAAAACTACCAATTTGGTTTGTGTAATAGATAGCAGAAATTATAGTCTTATCATTTATTTCATAAACCAACAAATATTTGCATCCATCAAGTACTGTATTGGCAACTGCAATCTACCTTTTTAATTTTTTTTTTCTGAGCCCCGGATGATTTCTAGTAGTTGGTATCAGGATCTCAGTAATTCACTTGATGTGGACACTAGCCCCCTACAGCCCCCTTGTGAGAGCTTCTAACTATCCTTGACCAAAAAGAAAGATTACTGCTCTTCTTACTAGAAAATTCCTCCTAAATTCTAGCATTTTCCTGGCCACATTCTAATAACTCCTTCTTACTTCATATTTTTCGGCCTACCGAACATATTTTCAAATTCTCCCTCAGTTTTCTTTTGGCCAAAGTATATACAACCACATTTCTATAGCCTTTTTATGTTATATGATTTTGGAATATCTCTTTAGATATTCTGAAATATAAATAAATAAAACAATTATCCTTAAAAATGATAGTGAAAATTCCTTATGGGATTTTGTGCCCTCATGCAACCAGTTTCAGAACTCTGTTCCCCTTTCTTTTTTTTTTTTTAAGATATATTTATTTATTCATGAGAGACACACGGAGAGGCAGAGACGTAGGCAGAGGGAGAAGCAGGCTCCCTGCAAGGAGCCTGATGCAGGACTCAATCCCAGGACCCCAGGATCACAACCTGAGCCAAAGGCAGATGCTCAACCACTGAGCCACCCAGGCATCCCTCTTTTTCCCCTTCTTAATCACTGTAATAATTTCTTATGTGTCCATCAGAAAATTTTTGTGGACACTGGCAAGTGTACATATATGTATATATGTTTCAAAGATTTTTAAATCAGGCAAGTGTACATATATGTATACATGTTTCAAAGATTTTTAAATCAAAAAGAAGAGATTTTTTTCAGAGTTAATGGAAACATCTTCTCTTTTAATTCTTGTTTCCACCTCTAATTCATTTTTTTTTAATTTTTGAAGATTGTCTTTAAGTTGGTTTAGGTTAGTACTAAACCTCCAAGGCAAAGAAAAAAAAAGGCATTTCTTAAGAGAGATTAGCTTAGACTTAGATCAATGGCTATGATGTGAGGGAGCATGTGACAATCATATATAAGACTTTTATGAAATGATTTGCATCATGGCAGCTACATGCAAGTACAACAGCTGGAAGCAAAAAAAAAAAATCTGATTATTAAAGCAACTTTGTAGACTGATGACACTGGATTATTAAATAAGATCTCAATTTTAACCCAAAATTCCCCCATCCCCAGCTATGATCCAAAGAACACTAGTTTATAGTCATTCTATTTAGATAGCTATCTGATTGTTTAGTGTCTTCACCCCAAGATTGTTAAGCATTGTGAATATCATTTATGCTTCCATGAGACATTAGTTGATATAAAGCAGACAAAAAATAAGAAAAAGGATTTTGGAGTAAAATAAATTTGTGAAATGCTGAATTCAATAAAATTAAACATGTTTTTTGACTGGAAGCCTTTTGACATGTAATGAGCTATAATGTGAATTTAATATTCAATTAATTAATATTAATATTAAGCAGGGTTTGGTGTGAAGTGTTTGTTCTTTGTTTTGTTTCTGTTTTTTTAGTATAGTTCACACACATTGTTACATTAGTTTCAGGTGTACAGCATGGTGATATGACAGGTTTATGCATTATGCTAGCCTCACCACAAGGGTAGCTACCATCTGTCTCCCTATATGGCTCTTAGAATACCATTGACTATACTCTTTTGCTGTGCCTTTTATTCTTGTGAGTTATTCATTCCATAACTTGAAGACTGTATCTCCCACTCTCCTTTACCCAGTTTGCCATATGAAGTGTTTTTAAACTTCACTTGGCTACTCAACTCTTTGTCGATGGAACATTTTAAAGGACTCTTGTTTCTAGCAACTTTGGAAAATGCTGTTCTAGTCTCAGTTATGCTGTTGAAATCTTAGCATTTGGAAGGAGGCCCACAGGCAAGCTCATCCAATTTCCAATATAGAAATCTACACTATATCTATGTACAGACTCATTTGGCTGTGGATGCATATTTTGATAACAAAATGCTCACTACCTCAAATCTGATGATTCTATAGTTGGAATGCTCTTCTGTTAGGAAGTTTTAGCTTTTGAAGTGCCTTTTACTATTAGAAAATTCTGACTTTTAATTTTTTTTTCTTTTGGACCTGCGTCTGATCTCTGGATTAAGGCAATTTCTACTCAGGTAAAAAATATTTCTTTTTTGTGCATGAAAAAACAAACAAATGCATACATTTGTCTATGAGTAGTGACCATAGATTAACTGAAAATGCATATAAAAATAATTTTGACTTGAAATTTATGTTGAAAGATGTCATTACATAAATAAAATCAGTAAATTTTCTCTTATATTTAATGAAATTTCGGCAAGGTTATAATTATGCACAGTTGCTAGAATGAAAAAAAATACATATAGTTTTGAGCTATTATTTCAAACTGGCTTATAGAACAGTACCCTGTCCTTCACCATATGTTCAATGTTAGCATCTCAATCGAACAGGATAATTCTGGTGAAAAGTCCTCTAAGGAGTTCATCAGTTTTCCAAAAGCCTTCTTTTAATCATTTGATACTCAAATAAATTTCTTTATTTTTCTTGTATGGTGTCTCTTTCTCTTTTAAAATTGTTAGCCATATATCTTTGCCAGATCCGCTTTTAGCAATGGCTTTGAATGCTTATTCTAGAAAATCTCTGGAATTATTTACAAAGGCTTTATGGTATTCTATCTTAAAATTTAGGATTTCACTTTGAAGTTGATTTGAATTTTATTTCTCTACTCTTCTCTATGATATTATGTTTATTTATGTATGTGTCAGTTACTTATTGAAATAAGATGGGTGGGTTACCAACTTAGAAAAGTTGGAAACGGGACACCTGGTTGGCTCAGCAGTTGAGCATCTGCCTTCAGCCCAGGGCGTGGTCCTGGGGTCCTCGGATGGAGTCCCACATCGGGCTTCTTGCGTGGAGCCTGCTTCTCCCTCTTCCTGTGTCTCTGCCTCTCTCTCTCTCTTTTATAAATATAAATAAAATCTTTAAAAAAAAAGAAAGAAACAAAAGCTGGAATCTATGGACAACTTAAAACGTAGGATGTAGATAATGAATACATGAATGACAAGACACTCCTCCTATGTGAAAATAAGTAAAATGAATTCCCTAAATCTTAACTTCTCTGTTTCTGTATTTCTCCAATCTTTAGTTCTGGGGGCCATAATTGTCTAGTCAATATTGAATTATTGGCTATTTGCAGGCCACTTCATCATCCTCCCTATTTCTAGTTCCAAGTTTGATGAGCCTTTTGGTTTCATTCCTTGATTTGTGAAGTGGTGTTCCTAGTCAAGCTAAAGTGTTGGTCCATTCAGGATCTAAGAGTTTTGGTAGTATTGGTAGTAAGGGAAAGAATGAGTTGTTCTCAACCAATCACAGTCTTCTCCTCAACCCACCTCCTGATCAACTTACTGTGATAGAAAAATAGATAACCAGAGTGAATGATTGAGTACCTAACTCTGACTAGCAGTTTACTTCTCAACCCCCAGGCTCTTGGTCATGACATTCTTTTGCTCAAAAATGATATCCAGGTATTCAAGATATTGCATATTTTAATCCCCCAAAACCCACTTCAAGTTTTGCTGTGCACTTTTTTCATACACTGAATAGCCATTCACCTGACTGATTTCAGTTATCTGGAATACAAGCTCTTTTCCTTCTCTTGCATTCTAACGTATCCCTGTTTCCTCTGCCTAGAAAGTCCCTTCAGATTCTTTAGAGTCCTAAATTCTACTTGGCCTTTACTCTACTACATTTGCTACTTGGCCTTAAGAAAACAATCCTTTCCAGAATCAGTAAGTCAATCACTCATTAAACTGTTAATAGGTTCATAGTTTGTTTCAATGAAGTCCTCCTCCTCAATCCAAATAAAGTTGATTTTTATTAATAATAGCTATATTGCTCCCATAGAAATGTGTTTGAACTCACTTATTTGACTGTATGCTATCTAAAACAATAGTATCATTTTCTTCATCAGAATGCTTATTTTCACATGGTTTTATGTCCCAATGACGGTATCAGCTCCTTGAAGTCTTGAAGTACACATTATCCTATTTTTAATTCATTAGTATCCTGCCCTGTTTCACACTTAGCATTTAGTAAATTTGACTTTGACAATTTAGAGAATGAAGGGAACTTCCCCCAATTCTGCCCATCTCTATTCACAACAAATGTGAGCCCTCTCTTTCTTTCCACAGCATTACTCGTTTTTAGCAGTTCAGCAGATGTGTTTGACAGAAATGTAAGAAAAAGTCTGCATGTTCCAAGATCTAAGCCAATATGCACAGCCATATGAGGCTCTTATTCATCATCATGAATATTCTTAAACACATACAATGGAGAATTGCACTTTTATGATTTTGTGATGAATCACATGTAAAATAGCCATTAATATTTTACATACTCTTTAGAGTGCAGTTTATAGTTTTATTTTTTTATTCATCTGAATATAACAATCATTTCACAATTAAGAGAAGCCAAAATATTACAGTTGATTTTTCTCGTTCTGTTTTATTCTATATTGTATCTTAGAAATATTAGGGAGATTCCTTATATCCTATAAAGTTATGATCTTATATATAATATATATTTTATATATATCTTATATATCTATATATTTTTCTGTACATATGTGTATAATGTTTTAAGAATCACATGTATAAATATTGAATTTTACTATCACTGCATGACAGATATGAAGAAATGTGATTCATTAAAATATTTCCAATTTCATGATTTAAAAATAGGAAGTACTTTCTCAACGTTCATCACCTCATAAAGTTTCTTACTTTAACAGAAGTTACTTAGTTCTATGCATGCCAATGAACTTGAATGTTAAATTTACAAGTTCATGCTAATATGTTCTCTGCTAAATTTGGAAAATTTCTTTCTGTGTATCCATTGATATTTCATTATTCACCAAGGTAGTGTAAATGCTTGGGTGAGTTTGACCTAAAGGCATCCAAATTCGTGGAAATGGATGTGGAAAATGTACAATAGGAATAAATATCACAACTAATGGGTTCGATACTTCTATTTCGTTCTTCACCCAAACATATTAAAAGTAGATTTTTTTTAACCTAAATCTCTGTTCTATATATAGTTCAGCCAGCAGTAGAATTATTCTAAAGCATCCTTTCAAAATATAACTCATCAGTTTCACTCTATATACATAATGACAAAGTCATTGATTGGTTTTTCTTTCTTCTAATTGGTAGTATAGACAGCAAACAGGAACCCAGTTTGAGAAGAGTTCTGGTTGTAGATCCAGAGTAAAATTTTTAATATGGCACTGCTGTTTATGTTATGATCAATTGAATTTATTGATTAAGTCATTTATTATTCATTCATTCAACACTTTTCCTGGATACTTACCACGTGTCAAATAGTGAAGCTGCAGTGTTGAGCAAAATAGACGTAGCCCGTGTAGTTATGGATCTTATATTTTGGAAAGCACGACTGGACTGAAGTTTCCCATAGGAAGAAAGGGTTCAGGCATTAAATAATGACACAGATATATGTGAAGTAAATAATAAGTATGATGCTGTGAAAGCGAGTAAATGGAAAACCAATATTTTTAAGAGGTTTGAGAAAGACTTCTCCCTTTGTCAGTGCCATTAGAACTGAGATCGGAGGCATGAATTAACTAAATGATGTAAGTGATGAGAAGTGTTGGAGAAGAGCAATGCAGAGAGATGAAACTTTATTAATTAATTAATTTATTCATTCAGAACCTCCTATGTGTCTATACCATTCTCAGCTGTGAGATGTCCAAGGGAAAAAAAACACTTCAGTTTTGGGGGGAAGCAGGGAGGGATGCAAGATGAGGCTGATTCAAGGTAACCACTATAAGTAACCCGTAGGACTTTTCCCAATTCAGACATGGTTGTCCCCTTTTGACTAGGAAAGAGGGGTTTCAGATACTCCTAGTGACTATTCAGAAGAATGCCAGCTATGCCAGTCACTAGCTGTGTGACCTCAGGAAGGTTACTTACCACTTTAGGCCTTGGTTTTCTCATCTGTGAAATGATAAGGTTAATAGCACCAAACTTAAAGGTTTTGGTGAGGATTTCATAAGCCTTTAGGACTATGTCTCTATATAAATTTTAGCTAACATATGATATTTTCACCCATAGTCTGCTGAGGAGCGGGTTAAAGAAAAGAAACATAATTAAATAATGGTGAATTTTGACATTGGATTCAGTCAAAGTCATTGCAAGTGATAAACAGAATTTTCTATATAATGTCAAAATTCAGATAGGGACATGGGGAAAATGTTGAAAGACAAATATGATGTGAACCTATTAAAATATATGCATTATAAAATGACACCTATGAAAATTGGAAATCAATGAAGTTTTGTTAATTGCCATTTTTTGGAAAGGGAAGATGGATGTTTGTAATAAACTTAAATGAAAGATTTTTAAAAATGGTTCCTTGGGAACACGGAGGCACAAACAAATGCTCATGATTTTGTGGCTTGGGCTGAAGGATTTCTCAAATGTCCTTGAAAGTTCCCAAAGACAATCTTTCCACAGGAAAGTATTTCTCCTGTGAGTAAATAATGTTCTTGCCTAGAAATGAAATGCAGTAATATATTATATTGCAATGGAACTGATAGCAAGACTGGCAGCAGAAGTTTAGGGAAAAAAAATGTCACATTGCAATCTAGAGTTTGAGGCTCTGTGTCTAACCTTCCATAGCTTCTGAAGGGATACCTTTCATATTAAATCAAAGTAGAGCAGAAAAGAATTTTGACTACTCTTTACTTAACCATCTATTTGAAATTATTATTGTATCAAAATGCCCTGCCTAAAATTTTGTATAGTTCAGCTGTGCAGTTGATAAACTAAGGTTTCTTTTTACCATAAAAAGCTCCTCTTAAAGGGTCCTATAGCAATGACATTTATAATCTCTGCTTGCTTTTGAAGAAAGCTTCATATTTTCCAAAGTGCTTTATATATGCGTCTCTGTGAGGCAGGTAGGACAAGTCCTGTCAACAGGATTTTTCAGAAGAAGAAACAGTTGCTGTAGAGGGAAGCTGCTGGTGCAAGGTCATTCAGTGAATTAAATGAGGGTTTCATCACAGCATTTCTCAAAGTTCATCAAGGAAGCCAGCAGGGGAAGCTTCAGCCTTCAGTCCATTCTTACACAGTATTTTCGTGTGAATGAAAGTTTATGCAAGATGAAGTTCATTAAGGTACCTAGAACCCTCTTTATGTTACTTAGAGTCTCGTGAGGGATTTAGACTGGACATATTCTATCCTGATGAAGATACCTTCAGTTATTCTCACAGCTGATCACATTAGAATTTGGATTCTAGCTCTGTTACTTACACAAAGGAAGTTACCTGATTATTCAGAGCCCGTTTCTCCTTCCATTAAGTGGCAATTTGAATGCGGTCTTATATGTTTATTAATTCATTCAGTTCACAAAGCACCTGCTCCATGTCAAGTACTCCGAATAGCCAAACTTCTCTAGAAGGCCAGAGAGCATCTTTCAGTGGATATCAGAGGTCAGGAGAGGTCAAGACGTGGATCAGGATCAGGTGATGAAGAGCTTCGACAGCAGAGACAACAGAAAGGACCGGTTCAAAGGTTAAAGAGATAAGCCTGAAGACATTGGTGACCCTGGATGCACCGCGCTTCCAGCCTGCTTCCACTCTTGAAAATGGGAATAATGATAAAGCATGTCTCACAGAGCTTATTCGGTAAGGATTAAATGAGGATTAAGTAAGCATGGAAATTGGCACAGGAAGAAAGTGAGAAACCATTATATATGGCAGTGTGTAGAGGTAAATCAATCTCCATGACCTCTTTCCACACCAAGTGGTCACGGCACTCTTTAATTTTCCAGCTGAGTCTGGATATGGGCTTGTAATTTTATTCAGCCAGCACATAAAGCAGCCCTTTTGATTGGTGGGAAATTCTTACCCTTCTGCTGTAAAATAACTTATATTTTAAATTTCGGTTCTAAAGGTATGTGGGTATCGGTAGAGGGAAACTTCAAGAAATATACTTCAGATTTTTTATTCAAAATTTATAAAAAACATTATTTCATTATTTGTCATTTTCCTTCTGGAAGCACTGCTCAGCTACTTTACTTTCTGCACCCAGGCAAAGGAGATTCTGAAGAAAACATTTTAAAACTTTGTTCAGATATATGATAATGGGGAGCCTCTCCCTACTTGATTGAGATTTTTGTTTTAGGAGTATAATATAGAGGAAGTCACTTTTGAGAAGATTCCAAATTATTTCATTCCTGATTTATCAGCGATAGGAAGTTAGAATTTTACTAAAACATCCCTCTTTCCTCTCTTTGCAACCTACCTTGTTCACAGAGGGCTTGTGCTTCTTTGCCTTGAGCTTTTTACCTGGATAAGTTGCTAAAATCATAGGTGAAGCTTAGTTTCTGCTGCTTTAGTTGACCCAAATGAAATGGTGCTTAATCAGCAAATGTTTCTGTGCCTTTTTTAAAAAAAGGTTTACAACATACATGATCTTATTTCCTCATGTTGCTTGGAATTTATATATATATATATATATATAGACACATATATAAATGTTTACATATACATAAATATCCAAGTTCTTACAGAATAGCTTCACCTCCCAATAACTGTTATTTTTTTCTAGTATCTCCATAGTTTTACCTTTCCCATAATGTCATATAGTTGGAATCCTACAACATTTAGCCTTTTCAGATTGGCTTCTTTCATTTAATATTATGCATTTAAGTTCCCTCCAGGCCTTTTCATACCATATACTTTTTATAGAGGGGAGTGCAACATAGTGGTAAAGAGTCAGTTAGACAAAGCTATGTTCTATTCCTTGACTCTACCAATTAATATATAATACATAGAACTAAAAGCTGTAGAGCATGATTAATAAATGCAAGGCATAAGTTTCTTATTTGTTTTACTTTAAATGTATTCATACTTTTCATAATTCAGAAATTTGAGATTGTTTAACTATAATTAATGATATCACAATGATACCTTTAATATATACTTATTTATTTATTTAGGGTAGTTTAGGTTCAGTAAAATTGAGTAGAAGGTATGCAGATTTCCCACATACCCATTGCCCCCACATAGGCACAGCCTCCTCAGTTAACCTCCTCCAGAGTGGTACATTTGTTGCCATCAATAAATCTACACTAATACAACATTAGCACCCAGGATCCACAGTTTACATTAGGGCTCATTGTTTGTGTTGTGTTGTGCATTCTGTAGATTCAGACAAATTTATAATGGCATGTATCCAAGTTCTTACAGAATAGCTTCACCTCCCAATAACTGTTATTTTTTTCTAGTATCTCCATAGTTTTACCTTTCCCATAATGTCATATAGTTGGAATCCTACAACATTTAGCCTTATATATATATATATATATATATATATATATATATATATATATATATATATATATATATATATATATATATATATATATATATATATATATATATATATATATATATATATATATATATATATATATATATATATATATATATATATATATATATATATATATATATATATATATATATATATATATATATATATATATATATATATATATATATATATATATATATATATATATATATATATATATATATATATATATATATATATATATATATATATATATATATATATATATATATATATATATATATATATATATATATATATATATATATATATATATATATATATATATATATATATATATATATATATATATATATATATATATATATATATATATATATATATATATATATATATATATATATATATATATATATATATATATATATATATATATATATATATATATATATATATATATATATATATATATATTGCCTCTTATGAGTTGTTGGCTTTATTCAGCAGCTTACTTTTATTGACTCTACTACCCATGATTGCCATCATTTGGGGCTGGGCCTACCTTTCCCTTTAGGTTTCCAGACCCAGTTGAGTTGTTCTTCATGTGCTGCTGATAGGTGAAAGCCCTATTCCTGAGGAGTGGTCTCTACACAAGTTTCTATTTCATTTTGCCTGAGTGATCAGACATGATCTCAGAATCCTACCTTCCCGAGGATACTATCAGTATGTTTCTATCCAAAAGATAAAGTCTGATCTAAAGGTACTTCTTAGCTGATGGCAGCTTTAGAAAAGCCTAAAGAGGCAGATAATTTTTAAATTATGGCTTAATTATGGCTTATAACTTCTAGAGACTGACATTCTCAGGTAAGCCAATGTGAAAATCACTTCCTCAGGTATTCATCACCTTCGCTTTGAGGAGTCTGTTTCTTCAGCAAGGGTATCAGCCCATGCTGTGTCCTTACTTTGGCTTATCTGTGTGGTTCAGTTCTAGCCCCCAGCAGGAACAAAGACTGCCGAGAGGCAGCTTGTTTGGCTTGGGAACCTGCCCAGTGTGAAAAGTTTGCAGGCAGAATCAGAAAGAGCAGCTGCAGGAGGAGAAATGGGGGTAGATGACAGCTAATGATTTAGAAAGCAATTTGCATGAGAGCCTTCTGCTTACCAGGAAGTGACATGTGCCCGGGTGATGGTTTACCCTCCACTGCCAACCTGGTTTCTATACCCTGAGCCCTCATTCAGTCAATACCAGTGTCCTGAGGGGATGCCCAGCCAATAGGTTCTACTACTTACCTGAGTTAGCACAACCTGCCATCTAGAATTTCAAAGAGCTTTTCATTTATTAGAACATATGGATCCTTTTAATCCTGAGACTGAGGATGCTCAGTCCCACACAAACTGATTTAACAACAAAAGTTTAAATATAAATCCAAGGCTATGTAGATAATATTCTTTGTGTGCCAGGCACGGCACTGTACAATTTATGTACTGTATCTTATTTAATATCAGACCTCTGAAGTGGATGTTTAAGGTTCCTGCCAATGGCTCTGTATATAAGGAATAAGGCAAGAAAAGACCAAAGTTTTATTTATTAATAGTGACCTAGACCCAGGTTACCTCATTTTGGAATTCTAAATTGGGCCCATTCTTTCTCCCTCTTTCTTCTCCCCAAATCATACTAGATCACAGGACAACTCCAAGCTGACATACCTTACTTCCTAAATCATAGGCTGATATCCTGACACATTTGTCACTTTTCAGTGTGATAACTTTACTCATTGCCCAGTTAGCTGTTCTGGTTACTGACCAATAATATTAACAATTCCTATTCCAGGAGTAGGAAGAAAGGAGAAGGCATCAGATCTCCTCTTTCCTCTCAAACCTGTGGAAGGCCTAAGCATGGCAGGAGGATAAGCATATCTCTTTGTCATATGTTTTATTCCCTGTTTTATATAGAAGTTTGGAAAGGCTGAGTAACGTGTCCATGTCACGTCGTCCATGCTTTTTTTTAACCTCTGTTATTCCATATATCCTTCTCACCTATCAATTTGCCTTTTATACTGATGTCCTGAGAATTGGATCAACTGTTCAGGGTAGAAATGAACAATCATAAATAAGATAGAAATGCACTTATATTTTCATTAGCTAAGGTGGTCATTCATTTCCTCTAAGTGAGTTTTTCCATCTTTTTAATGACCTGAGTGACTAATGATGTGCTTCAATTGATTAAATAGACAAGAATTCTCCCAGTGTAATACTCCATAGAAGAATTATATTCCTTTAAGCCCTATATATGCTCTTAGAATTTAGATTCTAAATCATATAGGTTTCTGTTTTTCATAAAGGAAAAGAACAGAGGATTCACTTATAAATTTAGCAACTTTTTCTCCCCAGTTACAAAGAGTGACTATTGTTGGGTTGTTGGACGTGGTAGATATAGCCATATCCTTCAGAAAATCCATTTTAGAAACTCTAGCATACATATAGCTCAGAACTGCAGGAGACCAGAGGAAGACTAATATGCTAGAAAGTATATTAGAAATCAATATTGAAGTAGAGCTTAGCACATAATTTACCTGGAAAGAAACTCAGAACATGATTGTCCAAGTTATTTAATATTCTGTTCAAAGACAATGGAAACGCTGTTGAAATATGGTATTTTGACTGTCGTTGGAATGGTCAGGTTTCAAACAGCAGTGCATTAGTTGTGCTCAAATGGGTAAAGAATGTTGAATAATTAAGTGAAAAGGAAATAGGAGACTTGCATTCTAATCTTGTCTGGGTCACTGACAAAAATAATGCTGACTTTAAGTCCATCATACGTTCATTTACTACCTTAGTTTTTTTGGTTTTTTGTTTTGTTTTGTTTTGACCTGTCAGATGAGGGTGGGACTATAGTTCTTTAACAATCCTTGATGATCTTCAATTGTGTGAGTATAGAAGCATCTTGATTTAATACAGTTTGAGGATTTATGTGCCTAAACTCTGGCAAGAAGACAAATGTTTCTTTACTTCTAAAATGGCCTTGACATTGCATTAACATAGCAACTGAAATCTTTTGAGGGTTGTTCAAAGAATCACCAATTTAGAATTCATCTCCACTGTTGATTTTTATTGTCTGTTTAACTTTTACTAGATCTATAGCAGTTTTATTTTTTTCCTCTGCACCTGGACTGGCAGACTGGGTGATTGGAGAAGTACATAACACTTATTTTAGATACTTTGTTATCAGAGCCAACTCTGTGATCTTTGCTCTATCTATGAATTATTTATTTAATTTGATGTGTTTGTCCCTGGATTCATAGAATTTCCTTTTGTCCTGATGTTTTTCCCCATTTATGGGGCTGTAAATACAGCTGACTAAACCTTTCTAATGGCTGAACACATACCAGGTCTTTTGTGTGAAGGATGCTAGCGATCTTCCTATTGAGAAGCCTGCTGCATTCTCACTTACTCACTTTTTTCCTGCTCACTCATGACAGTAGTGTCTGTGGAATAAAATAAAATGACACGTAATACTTAAATTGAAGTCAGAAAACCCTTATCTTTTCCTAAACTTTTAAAATTTGCTAACTTCATGGTAATATGTACTTCTCTTACTTTTTCCGAATCTCAGTTCACCTTCTGTGTGGGGATAATTATGCGTACCACACAATGTGGTAAACATAAAAGAAATTCTACCCATCTGCTAACATTTTGGGGAAAAATAATTGGATTGATTTTCACCAGCTTTGGAAGCACATGTTTCCAATGGTCTGTTTGAAAATATTGACTACATGGAATACATAGGTGCACTCTGAAGGCACCTCAACAACTAAGATAAAGTGAGAAGCATTTTGACTTCTCATCAGAAGAGAGGTCATCTATGATATTAGCTTTAGCTATGATTTAAAATCTTCTGAGGAGCTTTTAAAAATTGTAAAGACCAGGCTGTAACTTACACTAATTAAATATGAATTTCTAGAGAATTGGGCAGATTTATTTCTGGGTGGGTATGTGAGGATGTTTTCAGATAAGTTTAGCATTGGAATTGATAAATGGAGTAGATTGCTCTTCCCAATGCAGGTGGGCCTCATCCAATCTATTGAGGGCCTGAATAGAATAAAAAGGCAGAGAAAGGGAGAATTTACTCTTTCTACCTGACAGCTGGAGCTGGAACATCAGTGCTCTCCCCTCTTCTGGTGACCTACACCATGGGCTATCCAGTTCTCAGGCTTTCTCGGTCTCCAGTTTACATTTAATATGCATTTATATTTAACATTTAATAAAAATTTAATGTTATATGGTAATATATATGCATGTATATCCCATTGGTATTATTTTTCTGGAGAGCCCCAATAACTCAAGGTGATTCCAATACACAGTGAAGATTAAGAACTACTATATATCTTAAAATATTGTGGCTAATGTATCACAAAAGTGGATGCTCTGTCAGGGTAGCTCTGCTTCTTACATGAGCAACTCTATGAGAATGAGTAGCAATGTGTATTTTTTTAACTCATGGCCAATCAGATATATGGAACTACTTTGGGAGGCTACCAGGCACTAAGTAAAGGAATTTACAGTATGTTAGCATTAAAACCATATTTCTGGGAATTTTAGGGATTCCAGGCCTGTGCTATGGAAGCCTCCACACCTGGGTCATTGGGAGAAATGTAAGGAAAACCCCCAAATGATTGCAATTTTCAGCAAACTTTTGTTACCCTTTTGGGGGTCATGATATCAGAACTCATTGGCCCCTGGATCTTATTTCATAATATAAAGAGGGACCCACAATTATATCAAATTGATACCTGAGACTTCTTTTCATCTAGAATTGTAAAGGACAATTACGCTGAAGCCAGAAAAAGGGATATAAGTGGGGCAGACAGTGGAAAGAAAGAGAAAAGCAAAAGCAATCTATTTAGAGAAGACTTGCCCTTGGGGAAAGCCCTGGACATAAAATCATCAAAATTTCCTATTTCAGGATACATTGCGTGCTTTACTATATATAATCATTTCATGATTTGTTTTCGTATTTTAAGTTCCATTGAAGACATTCACTTTTGCTGGAAGTTTGTTCTGTGAGATCCCAGGCACTTAGAGCAGTCCCTCAATAAGTATCTGTTGAATGAATGAATGAGTCAGTCAGTCAATATGACTTCAAATTCAGTACCCTTCCCAAATCAGTTATTTGCTTTATACAGCGTCTGAGAACACTATACTGTAATATTGTTAGTATCAAAGGGAAATATGATTTGATTTCAGAAGTTGAGATCATTGCTTCTATCACATCACCCAAGGTAGAAATACAGACAGCCAGGTACTGGTCATCCAGCCTTGGGTTGAGCACTTCTAGTGATTTAAATGCTCTACGTGGTGAGCTAAATCTTTCTATATATGAACAGTGTAATTCCGATAAAGTACTTCCTTATATTCACCCCCCTGAAGTATCCCACCCTTTGGTCTTGGCTTGATCTGATGGACCTACAGAGAAAAGTATTACAGTTTTGAATGTCACATTGGCACTTCAGATATTTGTAGTCTATTATCACACCACTGAAGACTTCTCTTTAGGACAAACACTAGTATTTATTTTTTTTTAAATAATCCTGTGAAAGTATGTCTGGGCATTCCATCATCTCATTTACTAATGTTTACACTTGCTTTTGTTTTCAAAAACTTCTTCAAAAAAAGTAGTGCTCACAACTGGATCTAGTGCTCCTAATGTGGTCCATCTGACAAATGAGAAAAGTATACACCCACATATACACACGAGGAAAACTACTTTTTTTTATTTTAAAGATTTTATTTTAAAAAAAAAGATTTTATTTATTTATTTGAGAGAGAGAGTGGGAGAGAGCACAAGCAGAGGAGAAAAGCAGAGGGAGAGGGAGAAGCAAACTCCCTGCTGATCAGGGTTCCTGACTGAGGGCTCTATCCCAGGACCTTGGGATCATGACCTGAGCTACAGGCAGACACTTAACTGACTGAGTCATCCAAGTGCCCTGGAAAACTATATTTCCATTAAGTATAATTCTCATATCATTAAATATACATGTTTATTTCAAAAGTTAAAATACAGAATAGCATAAAATATGCAATATTGTATATAACAGAAGATAGAGATAGAGTAGTATAAAAAAGAGAACACTGGAATCATTTAAGATAACCCATTGCCCAAAGAAAAACTCTTACAAATTCTTTCAGATCCTTTCATCTATTTGCTTTTTCTCTACATTTCTGTGAACATCATACAAACATGCATACATACATTTTTACCAAAATAAAAATGGTACTTTAAACTCATCCTTTAAAATTTAACATACATATCGGATATTATTATATGGCTGTAGATTTAGTCCTACATCAAAGTTTGCAAATTCTTGGCTGATGGATTAAATTCAGTCTACAAATATTTCATTTTCTCCCTGATACTGCACAACATTTGAAAAACCTGGACATTTTGTAGCTTCTCTTGAAAATTGAACAATCTGCTGATACTGGGTGTACAGCTTTATGTGGATGTGATGAAATCTGAGTGGCAGGTGCTTGTTTTTCCCTGGGCAGGCGTTCTCCAGTGGGCATAGCCATCGGCATTGCCTATTTCATAGAAACTGGGACACCCCCTCTAGGATTGAGTTTGTGTTCCCCGAACATCATCTTTTTAATAGCTTTCAAGCTATTTACAATGGATATGCCATATTTTGGTAGGCTTTAATGTTGGTTCCATGTTTCTCTCATTATAAATAGTGTTGCAGAACACATCTTTGTACAGTGTGTTTACCCAGTTGCTTGATAATCTTATGATGAACTCCTAGAGTAGATGAGTAATTGTTTCGCCAAAATAGACTTAGAGGTTTTAGAGCTTGTTTTAGTCCTTTAAACATCATCAGAACCACACAAACAATGCATTTAAAAAATTTTTTTTAGGGTAGCCCTGGTGGCTCAGCGGTTTAGCGCTGCGGTCAGCCCAGGGCGTGATCCTGGAGACCCGGGATTGAGTCCCACCTGGGGCTCCCTGCATAGAGCCTGGTTCCCTCTGCTTCTCTCTCTCTCTCTCTCTGTGTCTCTCATGAATGAATAAATAAATAAAATCTTTAAAAAAAATTTTTAAATTATAGTATAGTTAACAGTGTTATATTAGTTTCAGGTGTACAATATAGTGATTCAACAATTCTATACATCACTCAGTGCTCATTATGATAAGTGTACTCTTAATCCCCATCACCCATCACCCACCTGCCTCCTCTCTCATAACCACCAGTTTTTTCTCTCTTTCTCTATATATATGTATGCAAATATATGTATTTTAAGTAGGCTTACAACATGGGCTTTGAACTCACAATCCTGAGGTCAATACCTAACCTGAGATCAGAGTTGGATGTTTAGCCAACTGAGGCATCCAGGGGCCCCTGTTCTCTATATTTAAGAGCCAAATAGCCTGCATTTTTCACTTAGCACTGTGTTAAGCAAAACCTTGATCACTCTATGTAAAAAAAATTTAAGAAATGGAAGTGTTGAAAAATATATAGTAATTACATTAATTTTATAATATATAATATAATAAATTAATATTTTATTGTAGAAAAGTTGTAAAATAGGGGTGCCTGAGTGGTTCAGTCAGTTAAGTCTCTGCCTTTGGCTCAGATCATGATCTCTAGGTCTTGGGATGTAGCCTTGCTTTGAGCTTCCTGCTCAATAGGGAGTCTGCTTCTCTCTCTCTCTCTCCCTCTGCTCTTCCCACTATTTGTTCTCTCTCTCTCTCTCTCTCTCACTCAAATAAATAGATAAAATGATTAAAAAATAAATAAACTATTTCTCCAAATATTTGGGACGGCTGGGTGGCTCAGTGGTTGTGTCTGCCTTTGGCTCAGGGCGTGATCCTATGGTCCTGGGATCAAGTCCTACATGAGGCTCCCCACAGGGAGCCTGCTTCTCCCTCTGCCTAGTCTCTGCCTCTCTGTGTGTGTCTCTCATGAATAAATGAAATCTTTGAAAAATTGTAAAATATATAAAAATATAAAGGAAAAAATAAACATACATATAGAACTTTCACATAATAGTTATCATCTTTTTCATTTTTACTTTTTTCCACATATATGCATATATTTACATAGTCATATTTTATGCACATATTATTTAATAACATTAAGATACACTGTTTATATAATTTTTATTTCTGTTATATTTTTACCTAACACTATACCATGATTATTTCCCATCTGATCTAATATTCCTTATTTAAGTAATTTGCAAATTGTTTAATATTTCAACATAAGGGATCACATATTTAAAAAATCCTCTATTGTCGAACGTTTAAATTACTTTCACATCATTCTTTTTATACATAATGTTCCAATTAATGCTATTGGGTACAGATTTCTGTGACTTCTATTTATACCCTCTGAATAAATTTCTATAAATGTAATCATTAGGTCAAAAATCCAACTTGCCCTCATACAAGTTTTAAGAGAATCTAAATCAGGCTTTTACATTCACAATTACATCAACTATATTTATTTGTTGCACTTCTTTGTTTTATCCTATTGATAGATAATAGATAGATAGATGATAGATAATTTTAATTTAACACACTCCTCACTGATCTTGTGGCCTCACACCTGTACCACGTCTAGCCACATTTGCACAGTCTAGGTATTAACTAAGCATTTTGGCCAAAAATCAGTTCAATTTTTTTCAAAGATAGTTGCTCAGTATTCAAAGTATTCAAAGATATTCAAAGATATTGCTCTGCTCAGGTACTGAAAATGCAATTCCAATGATTTGTTAACATTGATACGAGTAATCCCCACACTGTTTCTGGTGAGAGCTTAGTATTTGGGGCTGGATCCACAGGAATATCACAGCATTACTTGCACAGTGGAGTTGTATTGATATTTCATGTATAGCTCATGCATCTGAGGAAGCAACATCTGTGAAAGTATTTATATATGAAATAATTATGTAAATGATAAATACTATTTATTACTAAGTATAATTAATAGTTGTCAAGCAGATACTTTTCTGCCAAAGTGCCATGTACCTTTCAAAATGAATGCTTGTAATGAATAATATTTAGATAAGGGGAAAAAAGAGTTTTCACAACTTTTTCATCATAGCCCAGATATTGCCAGGCAAACAACTTTATAGAATCAATAGAAGCATAGTTAAGCAGGTGATCATCTCCTCTTGGCCTCCAATTTATCACTAAATGGCTTTTTCATGGATAGCAGTCATTGAAAGGTTGTAATTGTAGCCTTCTGCTATATTTATCATTAGAAAGTTTCCTTTTAAATGGGACATACTGTGCTAATAAGTAGTGGATTTGTGAGCACTTGCTTGTCATTCACAATTATTGGGTTCCCCCATATTTGAACTGGCATCTAAAATGCCAGTTATAGTATTTGGAAGTGTTTTTTCTATCTGCTTTGTGGGTTAGAAGCCCTACTCAGGTGTGTCGGTAATGTGTTGCACCACTTGTCCCTGCTAGCAAATGAGAGAGCTGCACGGGATGCCCACAGCCTGCTTGGAAAGCTAAGAAAACATTAGAAAGAGATGGTGGTATCTATACCACTGTCAATTTGTTCTGTTCTGTTCTGTGTGATATTGTTATTATAGCACATGCTGACTTGTCAATAAAAATCAAAGTAGTCCAGTAGGGAGGTGTGGGGAAAGAGGTCGTTTCAATTTTCTGAAGATGCTACATCTGGTTGGCAAGAGGGCTCATATTCATCTTGAGTAATACACAGAGCTTCCATTCTCTTTCTTGTCCCTATTCCTAATCTGTTTAGGTCTCTGTGCCTTCCTGACCGCCTCCCCCATCTTGCCAGCTGCTCCTCTCTGTACTTGCTTTGAAATATCTGCTGGAGACAGCACTGAGAGCACAGGGCCTGATCTCTGCAAAAATGAATCAGTCTTTTATGAGCTGCACAAAATAAAAAGAGAATCAGGAAATTAGTGAAAGGGTATATGAGCTAATGTTGAATAATTATACCACAGTACCCTGCTTGTAAAGATGATACAGCAGACTCCAAGCTGCATTATCACTCAGCGGGTGTTCGTTTGTTTTCTTTCTTTCTTTCTTCTTTCTTTCTTTCTTTCTTTCTTTCTTTCTTTCTTTCTTTCTTTCTTTCTTTCTTTCTTTCTTTCTTTCTTTTCTTTCTTTTCTTTCTTTCTTTCTTTCTTTCTTTCTTTCTTTCTTTCTTCTTTTTTCTTTCTTTCTTGGAAGAGAGATTGGTTGGATTCATATCTATCTATTCATGCTTAGGACTCACAGTGCATATTATCCATAATTGTGAAATAAAGCTAAAGGAGAATACAGATGGAGTATTTGGCACCAAGAAGGTGGGTGGAACAAAAAACAGGCTTTACACCTGTCCCTGTTTACAAAGAGAGACTTGTTAAAAGGAACATCTAGAAGAAGATTGAAAAAAAATTATTAGCACCATAAGCAGCCATAAAGAAGGTAAAAGTTGCTGATCACACACATTGTTTAGGTGCTGTCAGTGATTTCAGGGTTGATGGAGGGTACATGAGTCCTAGATCTTTCTAGCATCAGATGGGGACAACTCTATCCCTCACAGCTAACCCACTCTTACCCCTTCTATAAGACAGGCCCCTATAAATGTGGAATATAATTTTCTCTAACCCATGTGTGGCTGTAGAATAAAATAAAGCTAATGTGCAGACAAACAAAGGGTAATGAAAGTCGTTGGAACTCTGCAGTGGGACAGAACTACATTAAAACTCCAATATTACCATTCATTTAGTTGTGTAGATAAACGAGTTCCTTAAATTCTCTGAACTGCACTTACCTGTAGAATGGAAATAGAGTCAGTGTTTGCTGAGTTATTGTACACATTAGAAATAATATATGTAAAATGCACACTACTGACATGCAATAGACCCTAAAAGCAGTGACTATTACTCTAACCCAAGAAAAGTACTCTACCCAACTAAGGCAGTCCAAAAGCAAAATAATATGTAATAAAAACTTACAAGAACTTATAAGTAAGCAAGGGTTAGCTGATTGTGTGACTGGATCCTGTGGCTAGGTCTCAGTACATGAATTTATATCCAAGGAGATTCTCAGCATGGAGTGTAGGCAACATATTTCCAATTCATGTCATCATAAGAACTAAACCTTTGTATTTCTTTGGTTTCTAAATGTTTGATTTTTCATCCTTAATAATGCATTAGAGTACTTCTGAGTTTAGCTCTTACTAAATTATAAATGCTATCATTTTATACCTAACATGCATGGTTTGCTCAGTGCAGGTAGAGAAAAAATAAACATTTTGGTCATACTGACTCTGACTTCCTGGGTTCTGGTCCTGGTTTGCAGATGAAGGGGTGGAGTCAGCAAAGCTGAGGAGATGGTCATTTCTAACTGTACTAGGATTAGATCAAGTTGCTAATTTCCAACTGCACATCCTTTCAGATGGTCCCCTTTGTTTGAGTATAAGGATATTTCTTTCTCTGTATTTTTGAGAATACATTAGCTCAGTTGTCCCAAGTTAAAACTATGAAGTCTTTAAAGGACACTTAGTGGTTCGTTCCCAGCTGGTCATCTCTCTCATCCTCAGGAGCAGCCTCAGATGCTAACTCCTATCAGTTACTGGGATGCCCCATATTTTGCCAATTTCATTGCCTTCACTACCACTGTTATTATAATCACTCCTAACAATTCAGCATCTATAATGAGCCAGACTTCACACCCATTGACATTGCTCACTGCTTTATATATATTAGCTTGGTTTGCTAGCTCATATCTTCCTCAAAAGGATATCAAACCCTTTATTCTTTAGGTAAAAAAATGATATTAGTGACTTAAATCAAGGCAAAACAGTATCATTTTAAATATCCATTTTGAATGATCTGTACTGGCTGCCAAAGCACTGATTTAAGAAAAATTTCAAGGGTGTAGCCCTAGTGGGTTAAGAATACCATGAATGGGGGCAGCCCGGTGGCTCAGTGGTTTAGTGCTGCCTTCAGCCCAGGGTGTGATCCTGGAGACCTGGGATCGAGTCCCACGTCAGGCTCCCTGCGTGGAGCCTGCTTTTCCCTCTGCCTGCATCTCTGCCTCTCTCTCTCTCTTTCTGTGTGTCTCTCATGAATAAATAAATAAAATCTTAAAAAAAAAAGAATACCATGATTAATTAGCAATGTCTGCCTTGGAGAAAAGAAGAAATAATAGACATAGGATATGTGACACACAGGGCTGAAAGGTTGGTGATTTTCAGGCTCCATTTATTAATATTTATTATTTTCTTCTTTCTACCATACAACTTATATGAATTTGTAATTATTTATTGGAATATTTGTCTGTTTATTGTTTCCCTCACTGAACTCTAAACCCTATGAGCTCAAGAACTAAATCTCTCTCTTTCTTTTTTTTAAAGATTTATTTTGGAGACACAGAGAGTGAGAGAGAGAGTAGGGGGAGGCACAGAGGGAGAGAATCTCAAGCAGACTCCCTGTCAAGCCCAGAGCCTGATGGGGGCTCAATCCCACAACTCATGAGATCATGACCTGAGATGAAACCAAGAGTCATACACTCAACTGACTGAGTACTCAGGCACCCCCTCCAAATCTCTTTTTGACCAGACACCTTGTACCTAGCACACAGCTGGGATAGTAGACATTTAATATGTATTTGTTGAAACAATGAATGCACTAAATTTTGGAGATTCAACTTCATAAAACAAGAATCCTAGCTTCACAGAACTCATTTCAAAGGAGAAAGCCAATTAAGTAAATAATTATGGTGTGATGTGATAAAAGAAATATAGATGTAAGGGAATATCACTGCCCCAGGGTCAGGGACACATGTTGGAGAAACATTCCAGAGGTGATGTTGAGATGGATTTTGAAGAGTAAGGAGTAAAAATGGACCTCAATAAATCTGTTAAGAAAAATTGAACACTTTGATTTGTGCTATCTGTTTGAATGATACATTCCACCATTCGAGGTTTTTTTTTTTTTAATTAAATGCCAACTATATCAGCAAATACCTATTGTATGGCTCTGAAAGCATTTAAAAATAAAGATAATGAATATTTTACCTTCAGAGGACAAACAGTTATGCTTTTTCCTCAAGGCTATTCTTTCTTTCTTTTCTTAAGATTTTATTTATTTATTCATGAGAGACACAGAGACAGAGAGAGAGGCAGAGACACAGGCAGAGGGAGAAGCAGGTTCCATGCAGGGAGCCTGATATGGGACTCGATCCCAGGACCCCAGGATCACACCCTGGGATGAAGGGGGTGCTAAACCGCTGAGCCACCCAGGCTGCCCCCTCAATGATACCCTTGATATTAACTCTTTATTCTGCTTTTCCTGGCATATCCATGAATTAATATGATCCAGTGACCTTGATAGAAACTTTTGGTCCTTTTGCAAAGGGTCAGTGAGGATTATGTGACCACAAGTCTCGAGCGTCTTCTACAATTAGGGGGCATGGGGTTACAGTGGAATAATTTAGGGGAATGAAATTGCATTTGGCTTTTTAAATTTAAATATATGACTTGGGGGTAATAAAGGAAAAATAATGACTAGTACAGCACAGGATATTTAATATAAAAGATGGCTTTAGGTATGCCACTAACTTTCTTACAGCTTCAGTGATAAATTGTTAGGTGTATTGATTGTAGCGAGAGGTAACACATCCCTTTGCTGGTTGAAGCCTTTTCCGAAATAAGCTGGAATTTTCTGACTTGATGATTTGTTTATTTCTTTATTTATTTTTACCTATAAGCAGAGGTGAAAGAAGGGAGGGATAAATTAGGAAAAACATGAAGCAAAACATTTCTTTAAATCACATTTAACATGATATGGAGCTTAACAAAATAGAGGAAGTAAGGCAGAAAGGCAAGAGTCACTTAAAAAAAATGCTTTTTATAATTATATTACAGCACTTAAGAGAGCTGTAGTGCTTTGCATGGGCCTCTAAAATTTCCCCAAAACATGCTCATTCACCTCCAGTCAATCAGGTGCAGAGAAGAGTTTCATTGTTGGGTTGGTAAATCAGGAGCATATCCAGGCTCTAATTGGATCCTAACACTATATGCAGCTCTGTATGAATCCATATGTCATGTACAGATAGAAGCAGAAATAGTGTTTAAATCAAATGGATGCTGCTTACTTTAAGATGAAAGCTATCCAATGAATTTTAAATTAAAGTGGAAGAATTTATGCAAAGTCAGTGCTGTATTCAGCCCCTATTTTATTTGGAGTATAGGAGGCAACTGATGTAAAATGCATCTTGCAACTTGCTTCAGATCCAACTAAAATAGGAGCAGGGGGAAACAAAGTTAACTGTAAGTCTTGGCTTACAAGATCAAACCAGAAGTGTTAGTCCTCTTCTTAAAATAATAATAATTAATTCTGTGCCTAATACCTATTTTGTAATCAAACAGGCTACACTTTAGCAAGTGTGTCATTTCAGAAAAAAAAGTCAATAAACAAAAACATTGTTAATCATCTCAAAGTCAGGTACAAAACTGCCAAAAAGGTAATATTATTCAGAAAAGATTAAGCCAAAATAGTAACTCTTTTATTTATCAGCCAATATAAATGACAGGAAACATAGACTTACAAACCTTTTTTAGCTGAGGAAGTATATATAGAAAAAGCCAATAAGATCAAGGTGCAGAGTTAAATAAGCACAAGGTTGGGGCTAAATGGGTAAAGTAAAGAGTTTTCAGAGGTTAGCCAGTGCCAGTGAGTGGCTGGCAAACTCACTCTGACTATAGGGAGAACCCTTCCACCTGTCTGCCAGTAGACACCATGGTACATTCTACAAAAGCCAGGATAGGGTTGCCCACCGATTATGTCCTAGCCTGGTTGCAATCTATTATTCATTCACTCGGATGCTAGGTATTAAAAAACTTACAGCATGGAACATAGAACATATTAGGCACTCAATAAATATCTGTTGAGTGAATAAATGAATGAATGAACCATAAGAAAGTCTGTTTACAAAGAGACACACAGTGACATTTGTTCACTCATTTCTTCTTATTTACCATTCAACAATTTTTTTTTTTTTAATGCCATTTCTGTGTCAGGATCATGCTGAGGAAAGATACAACAGTAAGCAACAATAACAACTGTCTCCTGCCCTCCTGGAATTAAACGATATTGAAAAAGAAAATTACCTAGAGAATGAAGTATTACAATCCAAGTTTAGTTCATGTTAGAGACTGTGATACTTACCCTAAGGTTGATATGAAGAATGTTGAAGGGTTTCAAGGAAGTGTCTGTGAGTATTCGTAGGTCTCTGTAGAGGGTATATGACTAATTTTATTTTTGTGTTGTTTGTTTGTTTGCTTGTTTTTGTCTGGTTATATCTTTGGAAGAAATTTGACTGATGGTATTGTGGAGAAGAGAGATGGAGGAGGAATGTGTAGAGGAAGAGATTATTAGGTTATTGCAATGCAGGTGAAAGATGATCTAGTCTAGATGGGGATCGTGGCTAGTCAAAAGTGAGATATACAAGATTCGAGAAATATTTAGGCTATATTAGAGCAATCAGACTTGGTGAAGTTTGATTTAGTGAAGAGTTTTCAAGGAGGACTCCTAGATTTTAGCCTTACACAATGTTTATATTGTGCCCCGAAGGAAAAGGATTATTGAAAGTTGACAAAACTTTTTAGGGTGGAAGAGTTGATATAATTGGTTTTATCTTAGACATGTTGAGTTTGATGTGTGCTTCAGACATTCCAAAGCTTTAAGATACTGAGTAAGTAAATGGGGAGATGATAGATAGATAGATAGATAGATAGATAGATAGATAGATAGATATAGATGAGATTGCTATGAAGACAAAAGCTGAGTCTTTGACATATAGATGGACATTAAAGTTCTGGCCATGAGTAAGACTACTCAAGGACAGAAAGAAAAGGCCTAGAGATGCATTTTAATGAGCTCCAACAGTTAATAACTGGGCTACTGAATTGGGCTCCCCAAGAAAGAACTTTAGAATAATTGGAAAAATAGAAGGAAAGCTGGAAGGAAGATAACTCTGGGATGGCGTATTTCTTGAAGAAAGAAGATATCAGCAATACCACACACTGTTCTGATCCAGGAATAAGTCTAGAAACCAGATAGAGAAAATGGGAGAGTGAGTGGGAAGTAATTAAAGAGAGTCAATAAATAGAGAGAAGGCATGTTCTTTGTATGAGTTAGGCCTCTTTTGGCTTTACTTTTGATCAAAAGAGAAGCTCAAATATGAGGATACAGATGGTGTTTCAAACCCCAGGGCAAAGATGCATGCACATCTCAGGAACTTACAGAACCCCGGAATAGAAGCCTACTTGGAGACCAGGAAGTCCCCTCTCTCCTCACTAATCTGTCTACGTATCTGCTTCATCTCTAGGATGAATTTCTTTTTCTTGTTCATGCACAAGCTAGAAAGTAAAACTGCCATCACTTACAAGTTTATCTCTCCTTTCAAAAGGACAATCAGGCTGTTAGAGGAAACTCTCAGCCTTACTGTCACATACCCCAGGGCTTCTTGTCATTGGCTGAGCTGGATCATCCCTTAAACCCCTGCCATTCTTGCCTCTAAGTAGAGTTACATTGAAAAGGGTTAATAGGCTAACCACCACTTTTCAGATTCTCAAGGCACATCAGCATTTTACATACCTTGAGAAGCTCAGTAATATGTAAGCTTATTCCCTATAGCTTACTGATCATTTCCCAAAAGTATTTCCCCTTGTACCCAGCTTTCCATCACCCACAACACACTAACCAATATACCTAGAACATACGTTAAGCATAGATTATTTGGAGAACTAGAACTTGATCCATATTATTCCTCCTATTAGATGGAGTATTTTAGGTAGGAGAATGGGAGACAAGTTGATAGACAATTCAGTGATCCTTTTTTCTTGATTCCATAAAATGAGTAAGATTGAGTAGTCTGCCCCTAAATACGCAACTTCCACACTGTACTTTGTACTTATGCTTTATGCTGTGAGTAATTAAGTAAAAAGTCAACATTATTAAATGACGAGTAAGTTCACTGAGTAGCTGAGTTGGTAATTTTACTATTTTTTTTTTTGCAAAGGAAATCTATTTATTTACATTTACATTGCAGGAATTTGGCAATGCTCCAAGAAAAATGTGAAATTAACCTATCATCTCACACTCAAAGAGATCCATTGTTAGCAATTTAATATATACTGTTTGTGCCAGTTTTTAAAATTTATTACCTCTCAGTTCTAAATTCACTCTTTTTTATCTGCTCTGTGAAAATAGATGATAGGCCCTTTAAATAGTTTTTCCTTTGCCAACTGACGCGATTTTAGCCTTTACTAATAGATGGCACTGAAGAGACATTGCAGAAAAAGGTTTTGCTTTGTGATGCTGATGTTGTGTTTCCTTGGAAGTCTCCTGGTGGCTTCTCCAGCCTCCCGCATCTACGAGTCATGTCATTTTCCCAGTACCCAGCTCTGCAATGCAAGCAGTTTCCTCTAGCATTCCAGATTTCTCCAGCACCCAGCTCCTACAACACCAACGGCCTCCTGCGTGTTCAGCAACCACAGTGCACGCGACGTCTCCAGTAGCTGACTTCAGCAGTATCTGGCAGCCAGCAGCTTCCCCCAGCACCTCCTAAGGACAAGTTTTGTAGCCGTGTGCTTCTGGTGAGAAATCTCACGATGAATAGCTTTCCCTGGAACTACAGAAAGTGGATTTCCAGCAAGTTACAGAGGGCATATTTCCAGAAGGTTCCTCCATGAGGCCTCATAGCAACTTCACTATTATCCAGTAATCCATGGACATGCTGATGTAGTTTTCGAATATATGTAGGTAAAATTGGTGGGGTCCAGAGCAGATGGCCAAGAAAGAATTGTTGAGACATCTTCAGTGTAGAATGGTGGTTTTATTAAAGCTTGGGCCAGACCAAGGCCTAAAGAGCTGCTGCTCCTCCCTGCTGCTCCTGCTGCCCTAGATTGTGAGGGACAACTGATTACATACTTTGCGGGGATGGGATGGAGGAAGTAAAGAGAAGTTCCAAAAGGATTTTCATATGCTAAAGAAGACTCAGTGAATACCAGAGGCCTTGCTATTGTCAAAACCTCCAGCAAGACTTTACATTAAGACCATTAGGAGCTTCCTGGAGTAACATGTTCTACTTGCCTCAAGTATTTATCAATGGGCTGCAGGTTAGATGGCCATTTAATTTTATGTACATTTCCTGCCTTTGTTTCCCACATCAGTGCTGAATCTAACCTAGCCTGGACCTTAGTCCTATGAGGAGGGAGGAGAGCTTCTTTCTCAGTGGGAGGGTCAGTGGCTATTCCTTCAATCTGCTATCTGTATATATTTGAGAGTTCTCTTTACTCATCACTAGCCATGCCCTTATTATGATAATTCTGTCACAATAATTTATTATTATTATTATTATTATTATTAAACTTTCCCTGCTCAAATTACTATGTGGCTTTTTCTCTCCTGGTTGAACCCAGAATTAATGACTGGGTTACTATAATTTATTATATATATTATAATGAACCCAGAATAAGTTGCCCAATCTAATACTGGTATGCGTAGTATTTTAATTTTTAAAAGAATTGTGAACCTCTGTGTTCACAACATTCTTTGAGTTTCTACATAATGGTTGCATAGAGTAGTCTATATATAGTAGGAAATATTTGTAATTTTTTTCTTTCATCTATTTATTTAATATACACACAGATATATATACCCACACTGTTTTCGTTTTCAAAATTGTAAACAGTCCTCCAGTAAACATCTTTCGACACATCGTTTGCACATATCCATAATGATTTTATTACAATTAACTCTTGGTCATTTGGACATTTTAGTCAGAAGCAAATGATAACTACATCACATAAAATGCTTTATATATTTCCAGGAGAATACTGAACATATTATTTAGTGCTATAATAAAACATGAGAAAAAAGTGTGGAAGTCATGGTTTTTATTGTCTTCGGCTAAGCATTTGTAGCAAGAATCTGAAAAATCTCTCATGTAGCACAAGAACTGATACTAGATATGAGATTGAGCCATTAAATATCAATTATCACAAATCACTTCTAGCTGCTTCTCTGATTAAATATTTTCCTGTGTTATACAATTGGGAATGCACCTCATCAAATGATGAAGTAAATGATTCAGAGTATCTTGGTGATTCTTGGAGTGGTTTGAAAAAGCAAAGTGTTAACCTGCATAACCTTAAACAAAATGAACTTGACTGATTTGCAGTGTTTACAGAAAAGAAACCCTATAGCCTCAGCTGGAAACCCCAAATCTCTGGCTCCATTTTTTGTTTCTTTTGACATGACTATGTCCCAGGTATAAATAATTTTGAACACTGAGCTAAACGTATCTAAGCTATTGAGGATCTTTCAGGTTAATTTTAATTAAGGGAATGATCATGACTGGCAACCGTTTTAAGTTCCCTCCCACCAGGAAGAATATGGAAGCAATGCCTTCTAGAACCAGACATGTTTCAGAGACTTAATTCAATGCTTGCTTTCAATTTGACACAGATGTTTTCTGAATGAGCAGACAGAAATACTGGTACGGGGTGAGCCATTCAATGGTTTGCAAGTGAGCTTGTACTAATCTCAGAACATGGAAGTGTAACATGTATTTATGTATAATCACAATGTAAACATTAAAATAGATAGACACATGGCATCATTGTTTTCATGGTCAACAAAACAACACAAGCACTGTATAGAGCACCTACTGTGTAGACGAAATACCTCCCATCCATGAGTTAGTTTAGGTCATCCTCACGAAGCTCTTCATAAGTAAGTACCAATAATATCCCCATTTTACAGATGAAGATACTGAGGAAATGAACAGTTAGAAATTTGCCTCTGATCACACAGTTATCCATCCGTTCAGCCAGTGCACAAATTAGACTGTCTGACTCCAAGATCAGGTGAGTATGACGCAAGCAGTATGTTTTACTGCTTCCCGTGTGTTTAGAGCTAAGAGAAATCAAATAGTAGACTTTAAAGAGAATCTTTTTCCCCTTTTATTCAATTCCTTTCAGCTTTCATTTCAATGGAGTCTCTGTTGGACTTAATGTTCATGTAGAATTATCAAGTTAAATGACTGCATTTTCCTCCTTAATTGACCATTTTAAACTGAATTGCTTGGATTTATCAGATGTTTTATAGTGCAATATGGTCTAGCATAGCTATTACCAACTTCTTTCCCACCATCACCACACCTGACAAATAAAATTCAAGTATGACATTCTATCATGTGCTTATCCAGAATTAATACACAAAGCTGTGTAAGTAAAAGTCTGTGTAGCTTATGCCAGGCCAGCTGCAACTCCATTCCTTTGTCTCCCACTTGTCCTAGAGTCTGTAGTTAAGGACCTATAGTCTAGAGAAATTGAAAGAGATGTGATGGCTTGACAAGTATATCTTAAGCACCTATAATATGTAAAGAGCTAGATCACTGTAGTAGGTTTGTCAAGGACTTAAAAATAATAAGACAGCCAAGGAAAGACAGGTGTTGACACCATGGCCAAAAATCCCTTCAATCACAAGGCACTGAAGAAAGGAGCAAGATGGGGAGAAGAACATGTCAGCAGGGAGTGCTGAGTGTGGTCCATTCATGAGTTTCTTAATTGGAATTCTGCTTTTCAAATATGAGTTACTTCTGGGAAATTCTGTACCATGAAGGTTTTTCTCAGTGTTTAAAAAAAAAAAAGTCTGGCAGAAAAAGAAAGGGACTGGCGATCATAGGAGACAGTGCAGGTAACAAATCAGAAAATTGTGTCTCACAAATAGGGAGAGGTCAATCCAAGCTCTCAATCACAAAATATATTCACATCCCATAATATTATACAATTACTATCAGGACACTTGGTGTTTATTTATTAGTAGGCAACATGGCATAAAATCAAAAGAACTCAGTGTATAAACTAAACTCCCCCAGTCCATGTTTGAATTTATAATGAGAACAAATACTTCTAAGATTCTATACTTTTATTTATTTTTCCACAACAAGTCATACAAGATCACAAAAATCACAAGGTGCTCAAGGAAGCTCAATAAATATTTAACGTAAACCGTCATTCTAGAGATGAGGAAACTCCAGCTCAAATAAAAAAAGTGACTAGAGGGATCCCTGGGTGGCGCAGCGGTTTAGCGCCTGCCTTTGGCCCAGGGCGCGATCCTGGAGACCTGGGATCGAATCCCACGTCGGGCTCCCGGTGCATGGAGCCTGCTTCTCCCTCTGCCTATGTCTCTCCCTCTCGCTGTGTGACTATCATAAATAAATAAAAATTAAAAAAAAATTTTAAAAAAGTGACTAGATCCATGTATAACCAAAAAAATCTGAAAAAAGAATTTTAATCAGAAATGTTTAGTTGTCCTACCTCCTCATTGTATGATTCATCTACATCACCATCAATCAAGAAATCTGATCCTTCAAATACAGAATACTTTGGCCTGGCTTCATAGAGGAAGTTAAAAAAAAAAAAAAGTGGGCAAAGGAACAAATAGCAGCAATAATTAACTCTGGAATTTTTTAAAACCAGAGTTATTTGCATTGTTATTTTCAGCTCAAAGTGATAGATTGATACCACATTTAAATGGAAAACATTATCTATTCCATATTTATAAATCTTAAATTCTGCATGTGTCATGAAAAATGTAAGTTTTATGATACTGAGCTATATGAAATTAGTTTCTATCCTGTGTCAAAAAGCTCCATGGTAAGCAATTAATGCATCAAACACTGGTGATTGCTGCCCTAAGGGCTACATTGCCAGATGAAATTACAGATCTCAAATACCATCATTATCCTAGTATTTATTTTTTGTTTGTGTCATCTAGGGAATATATAGTCTAAAATTGAGTGTTTACCTAATCAACAGGCTAAAAGTGTCGTCTGATTTCTGCCCTCTTCAAATCTAGAACACAGTGTCTAGTTGTGAATATTAATACATTGCTCATACACCAGGGTATTAATGCCTACTGTTTCACTTCATGGCACACATAAAATGATAGTTATATGGCCAAACTAGGATAAACTGGAGGGAATCAAAATGGAGCTTGGTAAAAATTATATATCCTTCTTTAAATTAAACAATGGCAATAAAAATAAAATAACTATAATATAAATAAAAATTTTAAAAAATAAACAGCTACAATAGAATGCAAAGTATTTGGGTAGATATTAAATACTTAATTTACATAAAACCTTCAAATGTTTTTTACTAAGAAATTTGTGCTTACTTCCACAAATGTAGGATTTTCCATCAGATTTTACACTTTAAGTGATGACTGTAATTCTAATTAAGATGTTTTAATATTATCTTCCAATTTTTGATAATCACATTCAACAAGAAAATTTTAATCATTTTTACAACTATTCAAAGAAAATTTTTAAGAGTTCTTTTTTTTTTTTTTTTTTTTTTTTTTTAAGAATCTAGTTTTTCTCAGAGCACCTGGGTGGCTCGGTTGGTTAAGCATTAGACTCTTGGTTTTTAGCTCAGATCATGATCTCAGGGTCCTGGGATTGGGCTCTACACTCAGTGCAAAGTCCGCTTGTCACTCTCCCTCACTCTCTGCTCCTTGCCCCTGCTCAGCTCTCTCTCAAATAAATACATAAAATCTTAAAAAAAAATCTATTTTTTTCTATCACGTGCAAAAATTATTGAAATATCATCTTACAGTGTGTATAAGATTGAATTCAATCCAACTTGTTATTGCTTCTATGTCACAATAATTATGGTGAGAGGCCCTGCTGTGCTAAAGCCTTTGCATCTGGGAGGCAGTCATATCATTTTTATGTAAAGGCAGAGATATAGAGCAACTACCTAAAACCATGCTGACAAGTTCTCCCTGAACTTCCACCCTTGACATGAGGTACCCATGCCCTGGCACATGAGTTCTTCCAGCAATCCTACACTTTTTTTTTCATTATGAGCATTGGCATACTGTGCCACTGTTGCAGAAATTGTTGCCTAGTTGGTTGAATGTTGAACAAAAACTGTGGTGGAACCATAAGTGTGGATAATTCTCATTGTGCCTGCCATCTGTGATCACTCTGACCCTCTTTCAGACTCTGCCTCTCTAGGGACACCTTCTTAAGAGACCCCAGAGAGGCTACTCATGGCTGAATGTGAAGAGTTCCAGGATTTTGAGTAACCCAGGCTTTACCTGGCAGCCCCAAAGGTTAAAGGGATCATTGCCTCATGTCCCACTTACAAGCATTAGATTCACAACTATATACCTGAGCAGAATGGTTGGGCCCTCTGCTTAAGTATGTGACTTTAAATAGCTTTGAAAAACTTTCAAAGTAATACTCCAAATGGCAGATTTCTCTATTTTATCTTTTCTTTATCTAGACTAAACCTATAGCTGAAAAGTAGCTGAAAACAGACTTTTCATACTGAGAACACCCATTTATTCTTTGTCTACCACTTAAGACAATCACCAGGTAGGTAACATACTTTGAACAAAAAGTGGCAATTTGAGTTAGGTTGATGTTTTGCCTCAGCTGGGAAGGTTTATGGAAAGAAAGTGAGGAACGAGCAAAATAAACAAGCTCTTTCTGTTGGATTTAAACTCAAAGCATTTGACTTAACTCTATTATTAATGATTTTGAACCAATTTACACCCACATTTCAATATAACTTCAAAAAGGCTTTCTAAAGTCAATGAAGCCTTTTGTTTTTTAAAATATTTTATTTATTTATTCATGAGAGACACAGGCAGAGGGAGAGGGAGGCTCCCAGCAAGGAGGCCAATGTGGGACTCGATTCCTATCTTGGGATCACACCCTCAGGCTGAAGGCAGCCGCTCAACCACTGAGCTACCCAGGGGTCTCTCAATGGAGTCTTTTAAGTGGTTTTGACATAGAAATAATGGCTTCTTACCTCTGTATATTCCATCCTTTTATTTCATTTGTTCATACTTGTGTTCATCCATTAATATATTCATTCATATATTCACCAAGTATTTGTTTAGACTTTACCTGGTATTGATCTAGGTGCTGGACGAGAAAGGTAAAAAAACAAAAACAAAAACGCATTCTCATCACCTTGAAGGCTCTCCTAGCCTTGAAGGGAGTCGTAGTGGTTAACTAATAATTTTTATCCAATTGAACAGTACTACTATAGTCTTACGAACAGAATATTGGAAGAGAAAGATTTCATTCAGTCTCATTATATATTTGACTATTTACCTGTCCAAGATGGAAATCTACCGAATAAAGGTTGTGTTTTTATGGGTACTACCCTTGTCTTTTATCTTACCAGCGTTGCATGCGATGATTTGCACACAAGTAAGTATATTCCTATGTTTCTCATGCAAGAAACTGTATTTTCATTGAATATATTTTCAGCTATTTCTTGCAATCACTTCCTATGTTTCCCAGAAGGATGGATCTTGTTTTTGTAGAGTGGCAATACTACCACAATTTTTGCCAGTAAGAAAATGTGAAGATTAAAAGAAATAATGCATTTAAAGGCCTGATGTTTAACAGCTTTCTGAAGTATAATTGGCATAAAATAAATATGATTAGAATGCACAATATGGTAAATTTTGATGCAAGTATACATTTGTGAAACCTGTCACCACATTATCCAACACTCATAAAATGTTGTTCATGCATTTTTTTTGCTAGTATAGATTTGTTTGTATTGTCTAAAATGTTATAAGAATGGACTTATAAAGTCAGTATTTATCTGGCTTCTTTCACTCAGGATAATTGAGATTTATTCATGTTATTGCATGTACCAATAATTTATGTTTTTTAACTGCTAAGTAGTATTCCATTGTTTGGATATACCATAATTTGTTTATCCATTGACTTATCAATGGGAATTTTTGTTATTTCCTGTTAATTCAGCTTTTAAAAATAAAGCTGCTATGAATATTTATGTACAAATTTTTGTAGGATTGTATATTTTCACTTCTCTAAGGTAGATATATAGCAGTGAAATGGTGGACCATATGGTAAAAGCATGTTTAATTTTTAAAGAAATGGACAACCTGCTTTCCAAAGTGGTTGTACCATGTTATATTTCCACCATCAATGTGAGTTATAATTCTTTTACATTCCCCCATGATTTTGTATAGTCAGTCTAATTTCTGCCATTCTAACATGTGTGTAGTGATATCTCATTGTTCTGATTTGTATTTCCCTTGTGACTAATGATTTTGAGTAGGTTACTTTTTGTCATCCATACATCTTTGTTTCATAATGTATCTCTTCAGGTCTTTGTTCAATTGTTTTCTTGAGTTTTTGAGAATACTTCATCTATCCTAAAGATAAATTCTTTATCAAATATATGTTTTGCAATTTTTTTTTTAGGCTGAGGTTTATCTTTTCATTTTCTTAGCAAGACTTTAAAAAAAGCAAAAGTGGGGCAGACCCGGTGGCACAGCAGTTTAGCACCGCCTGCAGCCCAGGCTGTGATCCTGGAGACCCTGGATCAAGTCCCACGTCGGGCTCTCTGTATGGTACCTGCTTCTCCTTCTGCCTGTGTCTCTGCCTCTCTTTCTCTCTCTCTGTGTGTCTCTATGAATAAATAAATAAACAGTCTTTAAAAAAATAGCAGGAGTGTTTTATTTTAAGTCCAAATTAGTATTTTTTTCTTTGATGGATCATGTTTTTGGATAGCGTCCAAGAAATCTTTGCCTGACCCAAAGTCCCAAGATTTTCTCCAATGTTTTGATCTAAATGCTTTGTAGTTTTATGACTTGCAGTTACTTCTGCAGCCTATTGTGAGTGATTTTTTTTTTTTTAATTTATGATAGTCGCACAGAGAGAAAGAGAGAAGCAGAGACACAGGCAGAGGGAGAAGCAGGCTCCATGCACCAGAAGCCCGACGTGGGATTCGATCCTGGGTCTCCAGGATCGCGCCCTGGGCCAAAGGCAGGCGCTAAACCACTGCGCCACCCAGGGATCCCTGTGAGTGAATTTTTATGTGATGTTAGGTATGGATCAAAGTTCACCATTTTGCATATGGAAATACATTTTTTTCCAGCACAAATTTGAAAAGACTTTCCTTTTTCTGTTAAATTGCATATGTCAAAAAACTGTTGTGAGTTTTACAGAGAATTACAGACTCTGTAAAGTGGTTCATTTGGTTATCTTTATGTCAATACCACACTTCTCAGTTACTTTAGCTTTATAATAAGTATTGAAGTTGCATTATAACAACCATTTAACTTTGTTCTTTAAGATTATTTTGCCTATCCTGAGTACTATTCATGTCCACTTGAATTTTGGAATCAGTTTGTTAATTTTGACAAGATCACCTGCTGTATTTTGCTTGGGATTGCACTGAATTTCCTGATCACTTTGGGCCTTCTGTGGGCCAGAACCCTTACTGATTACATAGATAGTTAACACACATTTTATACGTTATATGCATTTATATGGTATTCTTAGAGTCAAGTAAGCTACGGAAAAGAAAATGTAATTAAGAAAATCATAGGGAAGAGAAAATACATTTAGAGTACTATGCTGTATTTATTTAGTGGGGCACCTGGATTACTCAGTAATTGAGTTTCTGCCTTTGGCTCAGGTCATGATCCCAGGGTCCTGGGATTGAGTCCTGACTCAGGCCCCCCCTGGGGAGCCTGCTTCTCCCTCTGCCTCTCTCTCTCTGTGTCTCTCATGAATGAATACACAAAAATCTTTAAAAAAAAATCCATGTATAAGTGGACCCATACAGTTCATACCCATGCTGTTCAAGGGTCAGCTATATATGGCTTTTCTTTTTTAGTATTTTAATATATCAAATTCCATTGATTAATTTCCAAATGCTATACCAGCTTGTATTTTCTGAATAAACCTATTTGGCGATGATATATAATGCTTTTTATATATTGTTAGATTTTATTTTATGAAACTTGGCTTAGAATTTTTCATCTGTATTCGTGAGAGATACTGATGTGTAGTTTTATTTTCTTATAGTGCCCTTTTCCCCCCTCATTTTAATATCAGAGTAATGCTGGTTTCACAGAATAGGTTAGGAAGTATTACCTCTTCTTCAATTTCTTGGAATTTATTTAGAATTGGTATTGAGTCGGGGATCCCTGGGTGGCGCGGCGGTTTGGCGCCTGCCTTTGGCCCAGGGCGCAATCCTGAAGACCGGGGATCGAATCCCACGTCGGGCTCCCTGCATGGAGCCTGCTTCTCCCTCTGCCTGTGTCTCTGCCTCTCTCTCTCTCTCTCTCTCTCTGTGACTATCATAAATAAATACAAATTAAAAAAATAGAATTGGTATTGATTCTGGATAAATACTTGGTAGAATTTGCCAATAAAGTCATCTCCCCTGTAGTTTTTATTGTGAGATTTTTTTTCTCTATTTGATTTCTTTAATAGATACTATCAGATTTTCTTTTTCTTAAGTGAGCTCCGGGAACTTATGTCTTTCTCCTAAGGTTTCAGCTTGCTGGCAAAAATACTTTTCCTAGTATTATTTTATTGCATAGTTAATATGTATAGAATCTGTCATTATGCTACCTCTCTCATTTCTGATCTTGGCAATTTATTTCTTGTCTCTTTTTTTTTCCTGATTCATGTGACTAGAACTTTATCAATTTCATTTATTTTAAACAACTTTTGGTCTCATAGGTTTTATGTATTATTTTTTCTGTGTTATTGATTTCAGTCTGGTTTTTATTATTTCTTTCTAAAGCTGATGTTAGGTATAATTTTCTCTTTTCTAGCCTCTTAATGTAGTACTTGAAGTCATTGATGTGAGATTTTTTTTTTCCTGATAGAAGTATTTGCTACTATAAATTTCTTAAGTACTGCTTTAGTGGCCTTCCACAAATACTAGTGGGTTGTGTTTTCATTGATATTTAGTTCAGAACAGTTTTTAATTTCCCTTTTGATTTATTCTTTGACCTATGGGTTATTCAGAAGTCTTTAAGTTTATAAATATTTGGAGATTTTTTTCAGAGACCTTTCTCTTATTGATTTCAAATTTGTGGAATTTGAATCTTTTTAACTTTCTTGAGGCTTATTTTTGGCCCAGACTATGGCTTATGTTGATGTATGTTCCAAATGCACTTCAGTGTGAATGTGTCTTCCACTATTGTTGGATGAAGAAGTCTATGAATAAATGTTAATTAGCAAGTTAGTTGACAATGTTGTAAAAGTCTAATACATCCTTACTGATTTTTCCATCTACTTCTTCTTTTGACTATTTTGCTTCATGCATTTTGTAGCTCTGTCTGTTTGCATAGATATTTAGGACTATTATGTCCTTTTGATGAATTACCCCTTTATCATTATGAAATGATTTTTTTTGTTCCAGTAATATTCCGTGCTCTAAAAATCACTTTGACTGGTCTTAACATAACCCCTCAACTTTCTTTTATAAGCAGTATCGATACCGTTAGGTTTAAGCCTATTATCTTGCTACATCCTTTCAATTATTCTAATCTGTTCTGAATCTTAGGTTTCAAATATTCTAGAGCTTTGTCCTGGGATGGATGAAGTTGTGTTCCATGAGACAGTTTCATTCTTTCTGGTCTTGCTTTTAGGCATCATTAGGAAGGACTGGATTCACATTTAGTGTCTACTTATTCCACACACCAAGGCTAGACTCTTTCAGGTCACCTGTCCAAGATCTCATGGATTATGAGATTATCTAGGCTGGGTAGTAGGAGAATTGGTACTCTTCCATGCCCTGGTGCACCAGGCGCTATTACCTCTAATCTCTTTGAAATATTCTTTTCCTGCTTTCTGATGGTTTTTTCACATGCATGTACTAATCACTTAAGGAAGACCCTTTGGAGTTCCCTTATATGCAGCTCTCTCCTTTCTGGCAATCTGTTATGTCAGCTCTAGTGGCCTTGATTTCTCCAGGCTCTCATTTCTGTGTCGTCAACTCAAGGAGTCAGCCAGGCTCTGCTTCATTTCCCCTCCCTGCCTTGTGGTCTGAAAATTCTCTTAATGCAGTAATCTGGGGCAATCATGGGGTTTGCCCCATTCGTTCTGTCTCTTAGGGATCTTCATTGCCTAATAGATACCTAGTTTCCTAAAAATTTGCTTCATATGTTCTACTTTTTTTTTTTTTTTTTTGGCTTTCAGATGGAAGAGTAAATGTCATCCTTGTATTACATCTTAACTGGAAATTGGGAGTTTGTAAGCATACCAAATTGAATTAATGGTACCAAATGACTTTCCTTCCTGTGTTACTCTACTACCAATATCCTCATGGAGAAAATGAAGTTTCACAGTTCCCTGTGGATTTCTCCAATGTAGTCATAATGCAAAATTCCAATGACAATGGATAATTGACTGCACAATACAACATCTGTTCTTAATGAAATAAAAAAGATTCACATTTCTATATTATATTAGTCAGGGTAATATGAGTTAGTACAACAACATATCTCTATTTGTTAGTAACTTGACATAAAAGAAGGTTTATTTCTTGTTCACATAATAATCCAATATGGTGTCTCAGATTTGCTGAGGGCTTTTCTCCATGAAATGAATTAGGGACCCACACTTATTCTGTGTCCTGACTCTGTCATTTCCTGGGGCCTCAAAGACTTTGAAATATAGCTTGAAGACAGAGGAGAAGAGGATATTGAAGGCTCAGTTTTTAATCATCCCAACCCAGAAGTGACATTCATTACCTCAGTCCTCATTTTGTTGGCAAGATCTGGATGCAGGAGATGCTGGGACATGGAATCCCGGCAGGCCAACATTTAGCAACAATTTTGTGCAAAGGAATCATCTCTTGATAAACTTAAGAAACTTTGTGGCCTCTTGCCTCCTTTTAAAATGTGTGTTTTATTATTTTTTTTCATCTCCCAAACTCTGATGATGGGCAATAGCCTAACTATTTCTTTATTGTTTTATCTACTCATGCTGTCAAGGGAATCTTCTTTTGCACAACAAGGACAGTACACTGGGTTTCTTTTCATACTACATTTCTCACATTTGGATAAAAAAAAAATCATGCATTACATTTATTGACTACTGAATAATTTCAAAACAGTGGTGTGTATATAAAGGAAAAGGCAATTAGTATCCAAGGCATTATGGACCGCAATTGTTTTGTTCCCCATAACCAGTTAGGTTAGTACCTGCTGGAGTTTTTTGGGCTTTGTAGACTGCTTCTTTGATTCACATAAATATATCATAGGTTGAATAGGCTTAAGTCATTTATTGGGATTAAATGAGATATTTTATATAAAGTGCTAACCATGGTCTAAGACACATACAGAAAGCAATCCATAATTGAGACTCTTATAATTATGAATTAAGGATAAAATGTTAAGCAAAATTTTAAGTGCTCTTGCTGTGGATGGTGGTAATATATAGAAAAATTTAAACTTATATTGTTTTCTGCAACTAATAATAAGGTTCCAGTGTGTGCTTGCTGTCTGATTTCTCAAGAGAATGGATTTTCCCCATCACCTTATCAGATAGACATTACCTGAATAAGGGCTGAATACCTTAAATCGGCTTTTAGAATTTCACCACCCTGTAAAAGGCAGCAAAGTATACTAACAAAGAACTTTGGTTCTAAAGTCAGTTTTTAAACCCTAGTTCCATTGTCTATCAACTGTATGACCTTGAACATCCTATGTTCTGAATTTGTGAATGTTAGCCAGTGGTGCTACCTTCATAGGGACATTACAGTGGGAATAATATACTATATATATATATATATTATATATATATATATATATATTATATATATATAATATATTGTGATTTATAAAAGTGATTTATATAGATATATATAATATATGCCCTTTTGTTGTCTAAGTGATTTATATATAGTTATATATAGTTAGTGCCTAATAAATGTTATTATAATTACTATGATGATAAAGAAGGGATAATCTACTCCAGTAAGCATATTGGGTTTAGGGTCGGATAATTTAAATTTACATGCATGCTTTGTTGCTTACTCTTCTCGAGCCTTGGTCTACTGATCTATAAAATACGGCTAATAATATTGCCCTCCCAGGGTTGGTAGAGTGATTATAAGGTATAGGAAAGTACATAGAACCCTGTTTAGAACCTGCGCAGTGCTAAATATCTGTGAAAATTCTTTTGTTTACATTATATGTGGCCTTAAGCACATTGATCTTCCTCTCACATAAATTATTCCTTCTACTTGGCCTTTTATAGTTAGTATAAAAAAAACAAACAAACCTCAAGCAACTGTAAGGAATAGTGCTATTAATATTTATTAACATTATTATTTAAAAGTAGAATGGCATCCTTTTCCTGAAGGATTTGGCCACTGGCATTATGGATGAAAACCATCACTGGATTTGTGTGGCAACATCTCTTTCTTTCTTTCTTCTTTCTTTCTTTCTTTCTTTCTTTCTTTCTTTCTTTCTTTCTTTCTTTCTTGATTTTATTTATTCATGAGAGACACAGAGAGAGAGAGAGAGAGAGAGAGAGAGAGAGGCAGAGACACAGGCAGAGGGAGAAGCAGGCTCCATGCAGGGAGCTCAACATGGACTCGATCCCGGGTCTCCAGGATCACGCCCTGGGCCGAAGGCAGGTGCTAAACTGCTGAGCCACCCAGACTGCCCTTGTGTGGCAGCATTTCTTAAACACCTGGCATGGCGTGGGTTGCTTTCATTACAGAGTAGGGGAATGTTAATATCTATGATTTTATAAGCCCTACCACCCCAGGTTAATTAGTGAAGGCTAATATCATGTAGAAATTTCATCTCCTGCTAGAGGCTCTCTAACTACAAATGTTATAGAAAACATAAAAAATAAATTCAGAAACAGATAACTGTAGTTTGTGCCATTGAATACCGTATTCCTAGACAGTTCAACTCTGAGGTCCACAGTCAAAAAAGGGTTTCAATCTATGAGTAATGCCTTCAATGGGCATTGGTGGGAGGAGGTGTGAACATTGCCTGTTCACCCTCCCTCTGTTCTGAGGTGATGCAGGTTAGATAATTAAGTCATTGGGGCACCTCAGTGGCTCAGTGGTTGAGCATTGCCTTTGGCTCAGATCATGATCCCAGGGTCCTGGGATCAAGTCCTGCATCGGGCTACCCTTGGGGTGCCTGCTTCTCCCTCTGCCTGTGTCTGCTTCTCTCTCTGTGTCTGTCATGAATAAATAAATAAAATCTTAAAATTAATTAATTAACTAATTAATTAATTAAAATTTTACAAAGATAATTAAGTCATTGAGGAGAAGCCCTGCTCTCTTGGATACTTTTCTTTGAGACTTGGACAAACTCAAGCACCAGAACATTTTTTAACAAAGAGGAAAATCTGAGAGCTTTCTCTGGTATCTCTCTTTTGCTCTTTATCCTCTTCTGTGTGGATGCCCTTCCTCGATCTGATATCACTTCCCCCAGCTAAGAACCCTTCAAGAGTAACCTCAAAGCCCCTCTCTTCTATGAAAAGTTACCTGTTTAGTACTGCTCATGTAGACCTCTCTTCTCTCTGAAGCCCTAGAAACAGTGTTCATATCTTTCAGTTGAGTAAAATTGTGGAATTTCTTTCATATTATTCAAATATTTTACTATGTCTTGTTCATAGAGCAAATTGGGGCAAGGAATGTTATTTGAAGGGAGGGGCTAATCCTTGAAGGCAGGCATCGATTATGTCTTAAATTACAATTTGCAAGCCAGTGGTACTGAACACACAGGCTAAATAAATATAAATTCAATTAAAATGACATCCAGTGATGGCTTTGCAAAGATGCTGTTGGGAATAACGTCAAGTTTGCATCAAATTGAATATCTAAAAATAGCTGGATGACTACTTAACCTTCCATTTGTAGGCATAGATATAGTACAAGGATTTGCCCACTAGAATTTTATTTTCCATGGTAGGTCATTTCAGATGCCTTAAGTGACCCTACAAGTATCTTTTTAAGATTACCTTAGGACCCTGGTATTTCATCTTAGGACTGCCACCATGTGCATTCCTAAAATTTTTCATAAAGCCCTACTCTTGCTTTCATTTCATGTGCTGTTTCCATTTAGTTAAAATTAATCTCTTGGCTGCAGAAATATCTCCCAGGCCTCAGAGCTTTCCATTCTCGATTAAGGTGTCTAACCTGCCAACTTGCTCAGGGCAGTGAGCTCTGAAGGTAGCTGTATGGCATTGGAACCCCAAAAGTGCTGCATGATATTACTTCATTTCAAAACAGGTGATCCCTGAGGGTTGCATCTAACATCTGGACAGAAGGCTCCTTTTGTACTTGCATTTCCAACACCAGTTGTAAAATGTAAGTATTATTCCTTGGTGTCCCATAAATAGCACTTTTTCCAAGGGATTTTTTTAAATATTTATTTATTTATTTGAGAGAGAAAGCACATGTGTTGTGAGTGGGGGAAGGGAAACAGAGAGGGAGAGAGAGGGAGAGAATCACAAGTAGACTCCCCACTAAGCAAGGAAGGAGCCCTACATGGGGCTGGATCCCACAAACCTGTGATCATGACCTGAGTTAGAATCAAGAGTTGGTGCTTAACCAACTGAGCCACCCAGGCACCCCTCCATGGGATTTTTTTTTTTATTCTGTTTTACCTCTGGGTAGGTTTTTGGGTTTTTTCCCCCCTGGTTTCTGTGTATGTCTCAAGTTAAAGCATTGTTTCTGCCCTATGTCATATTCACCATTGTTCACTCTCCATCTCTCACTTGCATACCATATCACAGTAAGTGGACACTTTTCCTCACATTCACCACTGATCCATCTCCTGTTGCCCTGTCCTTAGAGCATCTGATTTAACAGGAAAGGAGACTCATTCCCAGGTAGGTCCCAGCACAAGTGAGACTATCAATGATTCAATAAATAATGAGACTATCTACTTATTTAACATGTCAGGTATGTAGGAAACAGATCAAATAAGAGGGGCATATAATCTACCCACATGCAACTGACAATTTATTGAGGAAGAAAGATATTAAGCAAAGTGAAAGTTGTTAATGGTGGGACATAGAATGGGGAACAAGTGCTCACCCAATTTGGAAGTAAGTGATCAAGGATAACAGATGGACTTCTTAAAAAACTCAATCAAGGTATAATTTGTATCCAATACATTATTCTTATTTAAAGTATACTAAATAGTATGAGATTTGACATATATACACACACAGAAATTATCATCACAATCAAGATACCAAATAAGGGAGTGCCTGTGTGGTTCAGTTGGTTGAAGGTCTGCCTTCAGCTCAGGTCAGGATCTTATGGTCCTGGGATCAAGCCCAGTGTTAGGCTCCCCGCTCAGCAGGGAGTCTGCTTCTGCCTCTCCCTCTGCCTCTCGCCCTGCTCCTGCTCTCTCTCTCTCTTTCTCTCTCTCTCAAATAAATAAAATCTTTAAACAAATACAAAATATGTTACCACCCTTCCATGTTTTCTTGTGCTCCTTTGCCATCTCTTCTCTTGTCTATGTATTACTCACTATATATTCGTTTACATTTTCTAGACTTTTATAAAACTGGCGTCATGCTCTTTTTTTCTTTGTTTTTCTTTGGCTGGCTTTGTTTGTTGTCTGGTTTGTTTTATTCAGTGTAATGATATTGAGATCCATCCATGCGGTGACATGTATCTCTATTTACTCCTTTATTGCTGAATAGTATTCCATTATAAGAATATAGCACAATTTGTTTATTTGTCACCTGCTGATGGGCATTTGTGTTCTTTCCAGTCTCATCTGTTATAACTAAAGCTGCTATGAACGCCTGTTTACAAGTCTTGTGTGGACATTGTACTTTCATTTCCTTTGCGTAAATATTTAGAAGTGTAATTGCTGGGTATAGTATCAGAACTTTTGCCTGATGCAAGAAAACAGTACAAGAAGTTGGAGGACACATAGAAGTGGATTTTTGAAGGTGGAGAAATGGGACATCTGTTGGTCCCTGTCCAACTGAGTGACTGTATATTTCAAAGATACCTCAAATTTGGCAAATTTTGAAATTCAGTTCTTGATCTTATTTTTCATATGATCTCCTGTCAGTATCCCTTGGTTTAATAAATGATACCACCAACTGTAGAGTAAGGCAACACAGAAAGCCAGCCTTGACTTGACACCTGTTCCTCTTTTATCCCCTTTATTCTATTGGTCTTCAAGTCCTACAGTTTTCTTCATGAAAATCTTTACCATCTGTAGTGCTAGTGCTCTTGTAGGTCAGTGTGATCTACCTTCTGTACCACTGGGACAACATCTTCACTGGTTCCCCATCCCTTGACTTGTATGCTTCATCCATATCTGCAGCTAAGACAAAATGGCCTTCAAAAATTGTGTACTCAATATAAACCTGAGTATATCACCCCACAGATTAAACCTTTCACTAGCTTGCCATGATTCCTGAGGAAAAGCCCCCAAACTTTTACCATGATTTACGCAGTCTGCATATCCATGTTCCTGTTTAATGTACACTCTTAACATTATGACTCAGTATTATCTTCCTGTTCCATTTTGTTGTACCTATAATGAGCTTTTTTCAGGTCACATCAAATTTTTCAAATTCTTCCTTACCTCTGAACCTTTGTACTCTCAATGTCTCTGCCTTTCTGTCCATTTATTTGTTTAATTCTTACTTAACCAACTTAAATATTATTTCAACTGAAAAGCTCACATCTAGGCAAAATAACTTTTTTAGCCTGACACTCTATGCCAATCTTAAGCTATTATAATGTCCAAGATTCTGGCCCACCTCCCTAATTAAAGGTAGGGTATAACTCATTATGATTGCATCCCTAATACTTAATACAGCACTACCTCTGGAATATATAGAGTACTAACACATTCTTTTTTTTTTTTTTTTTTTTTAAGAGAGAGAGAGCCAGCATGTGCAAGCAGGGTTGCAGCAGGGGCAGAGAGAGAAAGAGACGGAGAGAGAGAGAATCTTAGACTCCATGCCCAGCGCTGAGCCTGACCTGACATAGGGTGTGATCTCACAACCATGATATCATGATTTGAGCTGAAATCAAGAGTCAGACGCTTAACTGACTGAGCCACCCAGGCACTCCAAGTCCTCTAAGACATCTGATAATTCAATAAATGGCTGTGACATTGATATGGACCTTTATGTAACAGATGCCTGACAAATATTTAAGAAGAAAAGTTGAGATAAATTAAATCCAAGAACTGTTTCCCAGTAACCAATATGGATGTCACCAATTTTATACATTAAAATCCATGATTTTTCTTATAAGAGAGGTTCTCTAGCTCTCATTCAAAATCTATTTTATACCTTATATAGTTATAGTAAATCAGGCATCAAGTTTCTTATATCAGAAGCAGAAAATCCGATGGCAAAGAGAATTAATTCAGATATGGGCACATATTCAGATATGGGCACAGTCTTCAGCAAAGAGTGAAGACTGACATGAATTCAAAACCACATAAGTCTTGGGCCATTTTGTCCAGAGTCCTATGATTTGATGACATCCTCTGATTAAAGTAGAAGCAAATTTTGTTGTTACCAATTAAAATACTGATCTGATGAGACTACTGATAATGATAGGAAACCTTGATTGTGTTTTATATGCCAGAATTGAAGCTAAGCCCTCTATTCATTATCTCATTAAGTTCTCATAATGACCCTATAAAATAGATATTAATTGATTTTATAAAAGAGGGAAAGAAAGTTGAGAGAGGTTAAATATTTTGACCTTAGTGACATAGCTTTTAACTATGACTTCAGCTTGCTTAGTCTAAGTAATCAAGAAAGGATTAAATGATGTTCTTTTACCCCATTTAAAGAAACGACAAATTTTTTAAAAACTCCATCAAAAACAGAATTTTTTCCTTAAATTTCACATTCTTGAGGAGAGTGTTTAGGTCATCTAAAATAGTACTTATGGTGGAAACATTTATTTCCCAATTATGCCAAATAAATGAAGTTTTTTGTAAATGCTTTCCAATGATTATTTTATACTTCACAATTATCGATGAAACTATGAAAAGACTCTAGTGAACAGGGAATAGTGCTTCCTGAAAAGTTGCAAGAACATGATGCTAATACTAGACATGTATTACCCCATATGGGCTCATTAAGAGCATCGGTTATCATCTTTAATTGCAAAGAGCATATATCCCTCAAATGAGTTTATAGTCTTTTTTAATAAGAGGTACCAGAAGTGTAAATAGAATCTATCACCAGATCCATTTAAAATCCATTTATCTTTATGACTATATGTGTTATGGATCATCAGCCTTTGATCATACAGCCCCTTCAACGTTCATCTTCCTTATGGTGAGTTTAAAATGCAGTGTCTGTAATAGGAAATTAATTTTTTTCATACTTGTGAGTGATAGACTTCTACATTCCTGAATGCATTTTGCTTGAAGTAATTAATTCTCATGTTGCGTTAGGCAAATATATACTCACCAGACCAGCTCTCTCTTTTAAGGTGAGCTCCAGCTTCAGACTATGACTCAAGGTCAGTGTGTCCTTAGTACATTCCTCTGCTGTCCCCAACCTCTTCATAATGGCCGATTCCCAACCTTCCCTCGTTCTGATATCTTGCACTCCTCGCATTCAAGAAGAACCTGAAGAATTGTCTGTGCTTCTGGTATAGACTTTCCTTTCTCCAAGCATGACTTCATTTTGAGCACCTTGGAAGCCCCATGGTGGGTTATACCCACAACCCTTTATATCTCTTAATCTGGCACAGTCTCAAAAAAAAAACTCAAATTGTTTGAAGTACATGCCAACAGTCTGTGCTATTCTGGTTGTCATAATCTTCTATTAAATCTCATTTATATCTCTTCATTTCCTGAATATTTTTGCTTTCAGCCTTCTGTTGCTCTGTCACTATTCTTTCCCTTATTTTTGGAGACTTCAAAAGTCACATGAATAATCTGCCCCAAATCCCAGTTCTTGACCTCTGTGCATTTGTTGATCTTTTCCATCTGACACTAGTTGCTCATTCCTTTGGATGTATCCTAGAACTTATCTATAAGAGTGACATTTCCCAAATTTCAGTTGTTAGCATCTCACATTCTCACAGCTGCCTTCTATCTTTCCAAATCACAAAAATAATCTCACTCTTACAATTTGCGTAACCCTTTCAGATCTCCAGTAGCCCCATGCAAGCCAATTCCTCCTTCCCCAGCTACAGTCCTTGTCATAGTCACTTCCATGCTCATGCTTCAACTCTTGCCTCTTTTCTGTCTGTTCCACTTCTGATAATTCCATTCTAACTCTCCACCTATTAGACCCCTGCACCTAAGCAGCAGGATATGGCTCGAGAAAAACGCATAGGTGTTCTAACTGGTCTCATACTAGTTCTCAATGGAAAGGAAAAATAGCTTAAAACCGCAAAGATAAAAACCGAGGAACATTAATATATTACACCTCCTTCAGTAGGAGTGATGCATTTAATGCAAACAAGAAGAGGTTAAATATGACAAGGATCAGTTAACACAAATAATTTGACTAGGGTTATTCAAATGAGTGATAGTATCAGGACAGGGGTTCAAGCCCACAACTGAGTGGAATGCTTGCTTTTAACCACTGTGCCACACTGCAGTAAGAATTACATTACCAAGGTGGTAGAGGGGAATAGTTCAGGTTTCATCAAGAAGACTAACAACCCATAGGAGAACAGAGAGGATTTCTTCCAACAAAACAAAACCAAACAAAGCAAAACAAAACAAAGCAAAACAAAAACCCGGCAAACATCGTGATCATTTTACTTTTTAAATTTAAGCTGCTTACTTGTCTCTAGCTATTATCAATCATGCAGTGATTGTGAGGAAGTATTCTTCAAGGTTAAATGCAGGGGGAAAACTGGCTTCATCTTTGGAAAACCGCCAAAGGACCCATGTTCAGTTTATTCCTCTGTAGTATGTAATTGCAGTTTTTCTAAATAAGATTAAAAAGAGCCTTGATAGTCTATGGGAGCCCTTATTTTCTTCGGGGATGTTTTTCAGGTGGCCAGTGTTCTGTACAGTGGGTATAGCTGCTGCTTCAGCATAAACATAAAGCTTTGCAATTTTTCCAGGAGAGAAGTAAATTATTTGCCAAAATAAGGCCGTGGAGAAAACTCAGAAGTTGAAGGTTCCTAAGAACTTTTATTGACTGATATTCCCACTTTCTTGAGCCCTGCAACTCCAAATACCTACTCTATAATTGAAACAATATCCATGTAATAAACCTGCCGGAATCCAGATGCTTCTGGGGCTATACCATGCATGAGAATGTATGGGTAGACTGAATAAAAAATATACCCTGCTAGTGATTTACAGCAACATAGACTAGAGAATAAAGGTGGTGAACCTAACACTAACGTTGTTTATCTATACACCCATTTTAGCATTTCTGAAATCAGGGTAGAACTTAAAATTGATGTGGGTTGTATTTTAATTAAAAGCTTTTTTTCCTTATGTAAAAAGAATGATGTGGTTTATGTGATGGCATCCAGACTTCAGTGAAATAAACACTAATATTAAGGGTATTCTTAGTATTAATTAGAGAATACAGGCTTTTTTTTTTTTCATTTCTATCGTGCGTATCAGATTTTGCCAAGCTTAAGTTCTATTGGAGTTTTCTCAATAAACATTTGTTTTTGACACTTCATTGCCTTTATTTTTGACTTCATTGCCTTTAGGCAACTGCCTTCATTTTACCACTTGGTTCCTTTCCTTACAAGGCCATCTACATTTGCTGCCCCCGTGTTGTCACCACTGATTTCCCAGACCCACCCCCATGTTCTTACATAATATTGAAGTGTACCTGCACTTTTCAAGGTCAGCCACAACATCTTAATAACCAAATTTAAAAGTCTCTTGATAGCTTTTGACACCATTAAGCACCCCCTTCCTTTTCAGACTCTCTTGCTTTCCAGGGTGACTTGCTCTACTTCAACATTTCTGATCCCTTCTTTACCTTCTTTTATATCCCTCCATAACCTAAACATACCTTAAGATTCAGTCTTCAACCCTCTGTTCTTCCCACCAAATTCCCCACCTTTCCGGGTATTCTCTATGTTAATAATCCTTAAAGATTTATTTCTATCACTTCTCTCTCCTAAGCCCAGATCTCTGATGACCATTTTCATGTGTTTTTTTTTTTTTTTCTGCTGTTATATCATCTGCAAACCAAACTCATTAAAGTTCTTTTATACCAGCTGTCCCTTCAGACTTCTTGGTATCAGACAGCAATATCATCATTATTTTCCTTGTCTACTGTGTTCAGTACCTTGGTGTCAATTTTGATGTTTGCCTTTTCTTTTCTTTTACCCTATGTTGGATTATTCCCTGGATGCTGTGGATGCTATCTTCCAAATGTAGTTTATTTGGGCTTAATTTTCTCCACTAATTGCTGCCACTCTGGTCCAAATCTGTGCATCTGAGCAATTTATCACTGAGGGAAATCTGAGTACTGGAGAAGCAACATGGCACCCCCCACCCTTGACCTTTGCTAGCCAGTTTGTGCACCCATTTGGGCTCCAGCCTAAACTCCATGTTTAGCATATAGGAGTCAGTATGCCATTTGTCTCACTGAATTGAATTGTGTCATGACAACCAAAAAAGAGGCAAGGAAACCTGGACTGGGGGAGGACAGTGGTAGGGCAGACAGATACACCTCCAGAAGTTTGGAGGCTGGGCTGGTGTGAAAAGACCATGATTTTAGGTGCAGGTGAAAGCAGTGAAACAGCTGAAAATGGTCTTCAGACATCAATTTTGAGTCAGAGAAGGACTGGACTCTAAATTCTGCAAGAATTTCACCCCTTTATTTTGCTTTCTCAATTGTGCTAATATCATTTCCTTTTTAACTTTCTAGAAGCCAAACATGATACTTTAAAAATTTCAAGTGTTTCAGTTTCAAGCCCTTTCAGGTTTGCAGACAACTTTAAAGAAATTTTAAGACAAATTTATGACAAGAACTCTATATTTGTAGTCAAAGATGTGAGATTTCACTGTCACTCACAAGCTAGATTTTATTTTATTTATATATTTTTTAGTAGGTTTCATGCCCAGCATGAAGCCCAGCATGGGGCCCAAACTCATAACCCCAAGATCAAGACCTGAGATGAAATCAAGAGTTGGACACCCAACCAACTGATCCACTCTGGCACCCCACAAACTGAATTTTTAATGTTATTTCAGCTGAAACTCATTTAATTTTGCCCCAGCTTTTTTGAGGTATAATTGACAAGAACAAATTTTATGTATTTAGAAGTACAATATGATGTTGTAATATATATATATATATATTGCGGAATGATTATTACAACCAAGCTGATTAACATATCCATTACCTCACATAATTACCTTTTTTTTTTTTTAATGGTGAGAATACTGAAGATGTACTCTCAGAACGTTTCAAGTAAAACGGTGCATTATTATTAGCTTGTGTCACCATGGCACACATTAAGTCTCTAGAATGTATTCATCTTATAAGTAAAAGTTTGTGCCCTTTAACTGACATCTCTCCATTTCTCCCATTTCTCAGCCTCTGGTAACCATTGTTCTATTCTTTCTCTCTCTCTCTCTCTCTCTCCTTTTTTATGGGTTTGATTATGTTAGATTCCAAATATAAGTAAAATCATGCAGTATTTGTCTTTTTATTCCTCACTAATTTCGTTAGGCCTAATGTCTTCCAGTTCCAACCTTGTTGTTGCATATAGCAGAACTTCTTTTTTTTAAAGGGTGAATAATGTTCTGTTATATGTATATATACCACATTTTCTCAACCTCCTTTAATTTATCTTAAAATGAAGATTATAAAGTCTATCATGCCTACTTTATAAGGTTTCTGTAAAGCTCTTCTCATTTAATAAATGTAAAAACATTAATGTGATTTCTAATTTTATCTTTTCTAATTCAGAGCCCTGTCATATGAGAATTGTGAAGCAGAGAAAGTTTATTGTTCATTTCTTTACCTGTTTTTCAAGAACCATATGAAAACACATGATGTTGACATTTTCTTTAAATCAAAATCCTGGGACACCTGGGTGGCTCGGCAGTTAAGCGTCTGCCTTCAGCTCAGGGTGTGATCCTGGAGTCCCAGGATTGAGTCTCACATCGGGCTCCCTGCATGGAGCCTGCTTCTCCCTCTGCCTATGTCTCTCTCTCTCTCTCTCTCTCTCTCTCTCTCTGAGTCTCTCATGAATAAATAAATTTTAAAAATAAATAAATAAACCAAAATCCTTCCAATGATTCTAAACACTTCTTCTCCTCTCTCCCCAGAAATATTTCTAATCTCTGTTGGCCTCATAAATGCCCCAACTCAATTTTGAACATTGGTGACATTGCAAGAAGTGAGCTGATATATTAATTCACATTAAATGTCAGTGGATGAAAAAAAAAATGTCAGTAGATGACTGCCGACATGATCTCCCAAGATATATACCCATAAACATTTCTTTTTGTTTAAATGCGATATATTAAACAGTATGATGAATTATATACAATCTAAATGTCATTGGGATGCCTGGGAGGCTCAGCGATTGAGCATCTGCTTTTGGCTCAGGGCATGATCCTGGGTCTGGAGCATGAGTCCTGCATCAGGCTCCCTATCTATGTCTCTGCCTCTCTTTCTGTGTATCTCATGAATTTAAAAAAAAAATCTTAAAAAAAATGTCAAAAATGGGGGTACATTCCTAACTATTGAATAATATTCCATTATATAGAATTAATTCAGTTTTATAAAACTTGATAGTCCAAAAATGGGGACATTTCTAATTGTTGCATAGTATTCCATTGTGTGAAGTTAATTTAATTTTTATAAAACTCAGAGTTATAAAACGTGGAGAGGGAGACTGATCAAATGAATTCTTTATACTGTAATACCACCCAGTCATTAGAAATTATGAGACATAGTGGTGCCTGAGTGGCTCAGTCAGTTAAGCACCCAATTCTATGTTGAGGCTTTGGTCATAATCTCAGGACCATAAGATCAAGTTCCATGCCAGGGTCCTCCCTCAATGCAGAGTCTGCTTGAGATTCTCTCCCTCTTCCCTTCTGCTCTGCCTCTTCCCTTCTGCTCTGCCCTCTACTCACATGCACATGCACACTCTCTCTCTTTCTCAAATAAATAAATAAAACCTAAAAAAAGAAATTATTATGTATATGTATATTGACTTGGAAATATATTTGTGAATATTATTTTTTAAAGATTTATTTATTCATTCATGAGAGACACAGAAAGAGAGAGGCAGAGACATAGGCAGAGGGAGAAGCAGGCTCCTCATGGGGAGCCCAATGTGAGACTCCATTCTGGATTCCAGGATCATGCCTTGAGCTGAAGACACACTCAACCACTGAGCCACTCAGGCGTCCCTGTTTGTGAATATTATTATTAAAATCATAAAAGTACTGTAACATTATGTAATATGATTTTGTTTTGTCTATGTAAATGTGCATGTGTTCATCTTAAAAGAATGCACAAACATTAATAATTGTTATTTAAAGTGGTAAAATTACTTTTATTTGTTATTTTTCTTCTCTGGATTTATAAATTTTCATATAGTATTCATTTAAGGTTATAATATTTAAATAAGTTAAATGCCATATATTATCAGAAAGAAATGCTTCACAAATGAAGAGAGAGATTTCATACATGATGACAAGAGGCCACAGGAAATATTTAGAAGGAGAGATTTCATGTTTTTAAATGAATGAATGAGTTCATTCATTCAGCTGGTAAGTTTATTGAGCATCTGCCATATGCTGGGTCCTGTGCTAGGAACTGAAGCAATGTTGAGCAAATAGACCCTGTTCCTACTTTTGTGCATGCCATTGTTTAATGGAGGAGACCAACATAAATCACATTACTAGGCACAGTACAAACACAAACAGTAAGAGCTATGAGGGAAGTGTGAGAGATCTTCTACTTAGGGCTCTGAAATATGCTAGTGTGTTTTTAAAGAAAGCTCCATTGACAAGTGTCATTTTGGCTGGGATCAGAGGGATATGAGTAGCATTGACTGGTGGAGAGGAAGGACATCTGTAACTGTGGGAACCTCCTGTCCAAAGAGGGAGGACAGGAGGGAGCATGCCACTTGCCACTTGACAGGAAGTGGTCAGAGCCAATGTAGCTGAAGCACACAGAGGACTCGAATAAGTTGCTTAAGAACAACCCAGGTCTCCTTGTCATGATAACCGGGTTGTAGACAGCATCTTCTTACCGAGATAGTTTTGTTAGCTGTACCTTCTACTCTCACTTCCTCTCTGTACCTGATAGCTCACATACGTATTCTGAGGAGATTCCTTTGAAATTTAAAATCCGGGATCCCTGGGTGGCGCAGCGGTTTGGCGCCTGCCTTTGGCCCAGTGCGTGATCCTGGAGACCCGGGATCGAATCCCACGTCGGGCTCCCAGTGCATGGAGCCTGCTTCTCCCTCCGCCTGTGTCTCTGCCTCTCTCTCTCTCTCTGTGACTATCATAAATAAATAAAAAATTAAAAAAAAATGAAATTTAAAATCCTAGGCTGCTCTTACTCCTCCTCAGCCCAAATTCTGCCTACATAGGAACAATCACTTTTCAGTGCATTCTGGGGGATAAGCGAGCGCTGTTCTGCTTGCGTCAGTCAAAGGTTCTGCTGATAATAAACAGGCAGGAGAAGGAAGTTTAGCAGCTCTTCAGAATATCCACAAATACTGTCACCCTCAAGTTGAGAAATACTCTCCATACTGAACAGAAATGGTGTTTGATTATCCATATTACCACACCCTGTGATTGGCAGAGTTATCAGAAAGATTTTCAAACCTGGGAGGAGAATTATTTTATAGGGATGTTTTAAAGGGAATTTAAATATCATTGGTGGTTGTATTAAAAATGCGCTTTAGGTTCTCCCTCAAACCAGGTTCCTGTGATAGTAATAATAATTTACTCTGATTCCACCAGTACTGGTTAGATTCAGGGAATTTTTTGTATTTCTGGAATTTATGTATTTGGGTGGCATAATTTTAATCTCCTTCTCTACCAGACCACATAATTAGAGTAGGCAGGAGGTGAAAGAGTTGTGACAAAATAATCCTCTTTCATAATTGATTGTTTTCTTCTACCGATTAAAATAAAATAACCTTAAAAAGAAGGGAAAAATGTAAAGATGCAAGCTTGAATGAGTAACACAGAGCCCTTCTAAGCTGGGGATTTCCTGAGGTCTCCAGCTATAAATGAAAGGTGTACTATTTTTGAAGTTTACGTTTCTTGCAATGAATACATATTCTTAGAAAGCAGTCCCCCCCCTCAAAAAAGAAAGCAGAATCAGATTTTGCAGACTAGTGAATGTTCTAAAGACTTCTCATTAGCTTTGAGTTGGGCAAGAGTTTGTACAACCATAGCCCTGTCTTCCTATCCTCACCCTGCAAAGACACTTTTAAAAACTGAACCTTCTGTTTAAGTTAAATAAATGTGATAAATAAGTGCATCTATTAGATAGTTCCAAGCTTTCCCATAATGAAAAAAATGGGTCAGAGTGAAGGGAGATGTTCTTTAAAGTTGGATATGGAAACTGTGGCAGTGGCTGGTCCGTAAAACAAGAGAGTTTCTGTAATTGCTAATAGGTGAAATAGATGGAGCCCAGATGCTCTACTGAGAGAAACAATTTTGGAGCAGAGGTGTGAGGGTGTAAAATTTGGCTTTGCCATTTATAATTTATGTGATCTTTTGCCACGAGGCTTAACCCCTTTTATCTTCAGGTGCTTCATAAGGAGGAATAATAATACTAGTTTACAGAATTACAATGAGGATTAAAGTTGATTAAGTGCTATTGGGCACATGTATGTGAAAGCACAGCAACTGGGGAATTTGACTCTCAGACAATATTATTAACCACAAGTGGCATTACTTTCGGTGGCTAAACTAGAATAAGACCTTACCAAGCTCTCTGTGAGTTCCTGTAATTAAGTGACCTTTTACACACAAAAGTCTTTTCACATCATTTACAGAAGTTGAAATGACTTTATGTTACCATACATTATAAATTATCATCTTGTTCAGTCTTCACGGAGAGGGTAGTAACATTTTGGGAGGAGTATTTTATCTTCATAATCAGTTGGAATGGATACTGTCAAGTACTGATGTAGAACAAATATAAAAGAGAAACTCTTGTGTCCTATGTGAAATGTGGGATGTCCATGCATTATCTTGAAGCTTGGCTGAGGGGCCATGTGGGTCTGGCCTGGAATCTTCATTCTCTCTTCATGCAGTGCTTCTCAAACCTGGCTGCACAACAGAATCCTCTGTTAATATCACATCAGGCCAATTAAATCAGTGTTTGAGTAGGGAAGGAGGGAAAGTAAGAAGATCTGGGCATTGGTATTCACTAAAAAAAAAAAAAAAAAACAAACACAAATTCATTGCAGTCAATTTGAGAATTTAATAGGTATTTGAGTTAAGGCCATTTCTTTAATCCTCTGTGAAACTTAGTCATTTGGGGCTGCTATCACAAAGCACTACAAACTGTTCGGGTTAGAATAACAGAAATGTATTGTCTCACATTCTGGAGGCCAGAAATCTGAAACTGAGATGCTGGCAAGCAGGGCCAAACTCCCTCTGAAGGGTCGAAGGACGAAACAGCTTCATGCTTCTCTCCTGGCTTCTGGTAGCCTTAGACATCACTTAGCATTCAGATGGTCATCATCTGCTCCTTGTCCTTTAATTATCATCCTTCTGTACCTGTCTCTGTGTCTCAGAGTCATTTATTGTGATATTTTGTTTTATTATTATTTACTTTGTCCTCCCTTATTTTTCTTTTCCCTGTTGAAAGAATTAGCCAATACTTTGGGGTTCCTTTGGCTTAGGGGTGGTTTCGATTACAAAGTCAAGAAGTAGAAGCTGACTGAAGAGAGTTCTCCTCTCCTTTTGAGACGTAATAAAAAGTGCCCCATAATAAGAAGCTACACATACTCCACATTCACCAGGAAACAATTGCTGTTAATCTAACAAAATTAACAAGGGCCCAGATCATCTGATTTTCTGGACCACATCAGAAATTCAAATTGTATGTGAAATCTACCAAATATTAAATGTTGACAACTAACTTGACCTCTGCTCAACTCCAACATCAATGATGTCTGTGGGTAGCTTGAAATTGGCCATGGTGGAAGTATTTACATCACTGAAATCAGCAAATACTATACATCAGAGTTTTTAATTTGTGTGTCTCTGGTTTCTAGTGAGCCAATACTTAAAAGTTTTAAGAACACCCCTTTTATTGCTGTGGTTGATTTTCTTCTTTAATTTATTAAAGTTATAGCTTTAAAAGTTGGCCCCATAGGGTGGGGTAGGTAGTTATAATGTCAGAAGAATTATATATATCCCTGCCTGACTAAAGACCGTCATTATATATAACTATAGCCCCTTGGCAGTTCATAGAAATATTTGTATGTACATAATCTGTTTTCATTTTCAAAATAACAATCGGAAGTTGTCACCATTATCTCCCTTCTATAGATAAAAGCAGTAACTACTCAGAGAGGTTTATTAAATTTCCTGAGGTCACACAGTTAATGAATGGTTAGTGACCTCATGAATATATACTTGAGCCCTAGACTTCTAGCTCTATACCAGTGTTCTGTCCACTGCGGCTCACTTCATATTTAGGGGAGCAATGGGAATATCGTAGACTGTGAGACCTCTTTTTCTGACCTAACACAGTAGAACATGAATGAATAAATGAATGGCTTGGAGAAAAGCAAATTTATCAGTTCTTAGGAGTTCATGGGAAATCTGTGTAACATCACCATGGTTTCACCCTGAGCACTTGTTCTTTTAGAGAATTGATACTTCTAACCCATACTGAGCTCTTCAGAGATATAGGATAGTGGTGGTTGGTTGAGGGCATGGTAGGTCTTCATCCCCAAATATATTTGACACATTGTATCTTTCTAGGCTACAAGAATGTTAGCAGGAAAAGTGAGTACTAGACAGGATTGGAATTGTCAGCTCTTGTTTCCTCAATGCCAACTTTAGAATGTGTAAAGCAGAAATGCAAATATCCTTTCCTACAGAGTCTAAGGAATTTCCTCCTGCCTGAGGTTAGAAGGAACACAACAGATACTCCTCTTACCTCTTCCCAAAACGGAGAAGAGAACTAGGCTGGAAGGTACTTCTTCTGGCAAAAATATAATTCTATATATATCTTTCAGAAGAGAAATTTCCTCTGTTCCACCTGGTTTTTAGCCAACAATGACTCAGGACATCTTTCAGCTCAGAAAGTCAGTGTCCTTTTCTGAAACCAGCTCCAAGACTTTTCCTTTTAATCTACAGGTTGTAACAAATGTCTAAATAAGTGCAGTTTAATTAGGGGATGTTAACTTAGCAAACTAGAGTTAGCTAGGCCTCCCAGCTAAATGACTGCCTTCAAACTGAATATTTTGTCTTCAAAGCTAATTGCTTGTGTTTAAAACAGACATCGAAAATAACAATAAGACACCATGTTAATTGGTCCTAATTTGGATGCATATGTAAAAAACATTTGCTTAAAACCATATGTATTGTCAAAAGAAAAGTAAAAAAATTTGATGGTATTTTAGCCTTTTTTTTTAATCATTTTGAAACAATTACAAGCTTACAGAAGTTTACAGGAAGAACTTTTCTTCCTATTCTTTTCAAATAAGTTTGAGGATGAGTTTGCCCACCTCATGCCCATCATCCCCGAGTATTTTAGTCTGCATTTCCTACAAACAAGGACATTTCTTTTACAAAACCTTAATACAACCATCAAAATCAAGAGATTGACAGTGGTACATTACTACTGTTCCCATTCAAATTTCACTGATTGCTTCAGAGGTATGTTTTATGGGGAAAAAATCTAGTTCAGGATCCTGCATTGCAAAATGTTTGGCTTGATACACTTTAGCCAGATGAATACCAGCTTTCATATACATATTTGCAGGTAATATATTTAGCCCCAAATTCTGTTTTTTTTTCTTGCCACACATTTCAATTCATTCATTTTCTTCAATGAGACAGAGATAATATGGGCTAAGAAACAGCTTAAAGCAATGAGAGAAAAAGTCCCATTGAATAAAATAAAAGCAATAATAATTTTCTACAAGGTTCATCACAGATATTTTACTAAACTAAAAGTACAACTTAGAAATAAACATGACATTTAAAGGACAGTTTTTATTGCATTTTTAAGAGTAGAAATAATAATAAGGGATCCCTGGGTGGCGCAGCGGTTTGGCGCCTGCCTTTGGCCCAGGGCGCGATCCTGGAGACCCGGGATCGAATCCCACGTCAGGCTCCCGGTGCATGGAGCCTGCTTCTCCCTCTGCCTGTGTCTCTGCCTCTCTCTCTCTCTCTCTCTCTCTCTCTCTATCATGAATAAATAAATAAAATCTTTAAAAAAAAAAGAAAGAATAATAATAATAAGTGATGTTTATTGAACATTATACGAATCTCTACAATGTATTATATCATTTAATCCCACACAACCTAACAAGTAGGCCTTATTATTATTACTGTCTCCATTTTATAGTTGAAGTGTGTGAGTGTCTGTCTGCCATTATCTGTGGCTTATTTGTAAAGGGGAAATTTGTAGTATCAGCACAAACTTCTGAGAGATATGTAAGTTGTATTAGATAGTGTTTCCTCACCTCATGGATATCAGAAGACTCAGGGCCTTTCCCTTTTGAAATGTGTTGGCTTCCTAGGGCAGGAAGGCATTCAATTATAAAAGGCTCCTGAGATTTTCTCTGAATTAGATTTTGAGTACACAGGTCTGTTTTCTTTCTTTCTTTTTCTTTCTTTCTTTCTTTCTTTCTTTCTTTCTTTTCTTTCTTTCTTTCTTTCTTCTTTCTTTCTTTCTTTCTTTTCTCTTTTTTAAAGATTTTATTTATTCATGAGACAGAGAGAGAGAGAATGAGGCAGAGGGAGAAGCAGGCTCTATACAGGGAGCCCGATGCGGGACTAGATCTGGGAACTCCAGGACACACTCTGGGCCGAAGGCAGCGCTAAACCTCTGAGCCACCCAGGGATCCCCCACAGATCTTTTCTTAAACTTCTGCAGTCCTCAGGTTTTTCATATTGAGAGTGTTCTGATTTTCTGTGTTCCTGAGTTTTTGGTTAGAAAGTGGAAGATGAAGATGAAGAAGAAAAAAATATATATCCTTGTTTCATTGTTGGGAGAAATATATGATAAAGTATATCTGGTGAAGTCTCTCACCTTTCCTTGCTTTTGGTCCAGTGCCTTCCCTGGGGTGCCTTGGGTATCATCTGTCCATGTGTGCTGGTTTGGATTTTCTGGCAAGTGGATGCTGAGATAAAGACAGTAGTTTAAACGGTTTATTACAGGGGATCCCTGGGTGGCTCAGGGGTTTAGTGCTGCCTTCCGCCCAGGGCCTGATCCTGGAGTCCCAGGGTCGAGTCCCATATCCGGCTCCCTGCATGAAGCCTGCTTCTCCCTCTACCTGTGCTTCTCTCTATGTGTGCGTGTGTGTTTCTCATGAATAAATAAATAAAATCTTTTAAAAAAAAATAAAGGTTTATTACAGAGGAACCTATAAGAAGAAAAGAGAGGAAGCAGGAATGGGCAGAGAGACCCCTTATACTGTGGCTTAGATCTGAGAAAGTCTTTGCCAGGAGTGGGTACCTCTAAAGCATAGGTGATTGCCTAAAAGCAAATATGTCCAGCAGAAATGGTTAGGACTTTGCATTACCACTTTGTTCAGTGCCTGGCTCCCAAAACTGTTTGACCTCAGATCAGAGGCTGAGGAGGATTCCAATGAAGCCAACAGCAAGGCTGTTAGCAATTCATACTCCTTCTGATTAGGCAGCAAGCCATTCCTTGAGGGGCAATCTCAGTGGCAAGCTTCTGTGTCTGCAGCAAAGAAATATGAAATATAATTAGGAGCCATTTCACGGGAAACCAGAACATGAAGGAGAGCCAGATAATATGGTTGTCAGTTTGGGTTTCACTGTGTACTGGCTTTGTCATGCTGAGCCTACTTTGATCTTCTGTAAAATGGGAACATAATGTATATCAACTATAAAGAGAGATAGGAAGGCAAAAATGAGATAATACACATGCAGAGGCTATTGTGGGTTATATAAATGCTTTAAATTTGTATGTAGTTATTATTATTACCACAAACAGAATAAATAATTTATTCATTCATTAGTTGAATAGCTCTTAATTGTGGACTTACTATGCAGCATGCTCCTTTTTAGCATTGAGATTATAGTAGTAAAAAAGTCAGACAAAACTGTTCACAAAGAGCTTACATGCCCGCAGGAATAAAAATGGACAATAAAAAATAATAAATATATAATATCTCAGGTGGTAATAACTGCTTAGAAGGAAATAAAGCAAGTTACAGGAGGAGAAATGAGGGTAAGGATAACATACTACATATGATGGTAAAGGCAGACCTCAATGATATGGTGATATCTGAGCCAGATAGAAAGGGAGTGAAAGTGAGTCAGGAGTATTTGGGAAAGGAACCGTTTGGTAGAATAGCAGGTGCAGAGTCCCTGAGGTGGAAACGTGCTTAGAAGTTTCTAGGACAACAAGGCATCACATGTTGTTGGAGTGAGTGAACAAAGGGAATGTAAAAAGGGAACAAAGTCAGTGAGGTAGACACTGTGGAGACTTATCAATGTCATAAAGACTTTGGTATTGATTGAGGAGACAGTAAGCTACTTTTGAGCAGAGTTGGCATGTATGTTGGGCTGTTGTGTTAAGAATGGAGTGTATGAGAAGTGCTGAATGGGAAGAACAGTTATATGGCCCTACGATAATCCACATGAAAGACGATAGCCAACTCTGTTAAGAGCCATAGCTATGTCAGGAAAGATGGAGACTGAGACCGGCCTATCAGATGTATCACAGTGAAGTTATGCTATAACCATGATGAAGTGTCTTTTGGAAGAGTAGAAGATAGAGGTGGAAACCTGATTGAACATGGTTTCTGGTTTTTGGTTTGTTTTCTTTTCAGAAGAGGGGAGGAAAAGAATTTGGGAAATTGTGTAACAGAAGTCATTCAAGGATTTCTTCTGGAAAGGGGAGGTTTTTGGTTTTTGGTTTGTTTTCTTTTCAGAAGAGGGGAGGAAAAGAAATTGGGAATTGTGTAACAGAAGTTATTCAAGGATTTCTTCTGGAAAGGGGAGGTGGGAAAGAGGTCATGGCAGAGGGAGAGGTAGAAAAGATGGTGCTTTGGGGACATAATAGGGGATATAAGTGCATGCTTACATATTAGTGTATTTGATCTGTAGAGACAGATAACCATGATGCCCAAGAAAATGGAGACAGTTTTAGTAGAGGAATTATCAAATAAGCAAGGGGGCAGGATTTAATGCACAAAGAATGGTTGCCATTAGGAGCGAAGGCAATTCATTTGCTGGAACACATAGTTGAGGGTATAAATGCCTGTTGATGAGTTGCTGCAATGGAACAATATGTGGAGAATCTCCAGATTTCTTCTGCCTTCTGAGTAAAAATCAATGAGTAGAGAATGGAGTGGTGGAATAAGTACTTGAGGTTTGAGAAGAGAGAGAATAATGGTCAGAATAAAATCTACCAGATGATCTCAGGTCCTTGCCTGAGTGATCTCAAGGCAACAGCTCTGATTATAGTTCCTTTCTGAAGAAAGATTCTGTTAGGTGATTTTAAAGGAGATGCATATGAATTTCAACTTGAGTTCCAATTCTCTCCTTTTCTAGCAGTGTGAGATTTGGAAAATGGCTTCACCTCTTTTGGCCTCTGACTATACCATGTAGGCCTCAGACCAAAAAAATCAGGGCTTTCATGTTTATTTGAACAGAACTCTCTTTACGACATTTTATATCAGACTCACTAAAGACACATGCTGATGTAGACATGTGTACTTACAAAACCAAAGTTTAAAAAAGGATTGTTTAATTCACATGTATGTGGTACTGTCTGATATTTTCTATTCTGTGTTAATCTATTTTGTCCTAATGTGTGGTTTGTGATATACTTTAATTTTCATTGGTTTGTATATTTGTTTTTAAATCTGGCTAATCTGACTGTGATATAGGTTTCATAAGCCACTAATGGATCATGATCCACAGTTTGAAAAGAATAGTTTTAAAAGACACTCCTGTAAGTGCCTCCCAATCTGAAATTATGAAATTCTGTGAACTCTTAAAGAGATCATGAGAGATAAAATCATCTCAGTCACAGCAAGCATATTAAAAATATGTGCTTAGAAAGTAAAACTGGACCCTAGGCTGATTTTATTTAAAAAAAAATAGTTATTGAGATTTTTAAATGGGATAATTCTACAGTTTAAATTTCTACATCTAAATTAGAAAACAAACAAAAAATAGAAAAATTCATGTGCCTGTCCTTACTTACTTAGTCTCTCCTGGAGTTCTGCAGTCTGTTTTTTCTCTCTCCACTTGAATCAAGTCACTCACTTAGGCCACAACTCTTCAGGCTATAGGCATATGAGTTTGTCACCCCTGCTGGAATTTAAGGACAATACCAACTGAGGCTTTTTCTTGACTACATTTCAAGAATTATAGATGTTTATTAGGCACTGAAAATATGCCTAGCATTTTGCTAGAAGTTATATAGAAAAAGAGGAGTTTTAAGTGAATTCCTTCAGGAAGATGATAATCCACTTTAGATATTTTAATGAGTGCATAAACTTCTCATAGATAAATAGGAAATCAGGTACCCTGTTGACTCTGATGCCAGAGAACAAAAATAAAACCAATACAACTGAGGAGGCCACACGTCATATAAATGAGGAAGCCGTACACCTCACTTTTCTAGGAACACTCTCACTTTGCACCTATTGTTCAAGTGTAATTGTTAGTAATAAGTCTCCTTTCACTCTTAAAAGTCTGGTTTGGATAACAATTTATATGGTCATTGTAACTATAGATTACTATTTTATTTAATTTTTCTAGAGTCAGAGGAGGCTGCCAGTTCTGAAATCAGCAGTCATTGATTTGTTCCCTCTGTTGGACAGAACATAAGAAGTCCCTCATGTTCACCACCAATTCTCCATTTCTGTTCTAATTGCTAAAAATCTGTGGTCCTAAGCTTATTAATTTACCAGTATTTTCTTTTTTTAAAGATTGTATTTATTTATTCATGAGAGACACAGAAAGAGAGAGAGAGAGAGAGGCAGAGACTCAGGCAGAGGGAGAAGCAGGCTCCATGCAGGGAGCCTGACGTGGGACTCGATCCCTTGTCTCCAGTATGAGGCCCTGGGCTGAAGGCGGTGCTAAACCGCTGAGCCACTCAGGCTGCCCTCTTCTAAGAGTTTTATAGTTTTAGCACTTACACCATTTAAAGCTTTTACTTTTTTTTTCTTTTTTCTTTTTTTTAAGATTTTATTTGTTTATTCATAAGAGACACACAGAGAGAGGCAGAGACACAGGCAGAGGGAGAAACAGGTTCCCTGCAGGGAGCCGGATGTGGGACCTGATCCCAGGACCCCAGGATCATGCACTGAGCCAAAGGTAGACACTCATTCACTGAGCCACGCAGGTGCCTTTTACCAGCATTTTCATCTTCATATCCCATGATTCACTTTTCCTCCTACAGGAGTTCTGAAATAAAATCTCCTGTCCCCACCAACCTATACACAGTTGAGATTAGTTGCAGTATCATTTAAAAGGATATTGATAATAGCACAAATAAATTCCTTTTGTGGGATCACATAAGACTCTTTGGGATCAGTCCTCTACCTCATACTTCTTCTTTGTCCCTTTCAAAGGCAGATAACCTCACCCCTAGAATACAGCCAAGAGATAATCTAGCTCCGTGCAGAGGCTGAGGCTATGATATGAACTGATTGTGAGCAAATTTATAGTCACTAATTAGGCAGCTGCTACATGGCATGATTCCTGGACATTTATTCATTGATCTATCCAAGCAATGCAATACATTTCCTCCTCCCCTTGGTGGCCAGCCAGGAAGGAGTGGTAAAACCAACTGCTAGCCAAGCAGTAGGCTACAGGGATAGTTGGGGACTAGCTAGCATCATAAGCAAGCAAAGGAGACTAGAAGTTAATTACCAAAGCAAGAGGGCTTTCAGGTTGCAATGTATATTATTTTTTGTGTTGTGTTGAGATACATCTCCCATATCTATAATGGCAGATGCTGAATCAGTGTGTGTTTGTGTATATGTATAGTTTATATGGGATGAATGATCGAAATAGGTCTTTAAGATTATTCTATAATGAAAATTAGAACCCCCTAATTTGTTCTTCTCTTCAATGTCAGGGGTTGCTGAAGGTTGGAAATTAGATCTAGCAATACCAACCCACCATTAAATAGAGGGAATCAAACAAATCCACAAAGAGAAGTAAAAACAAGCAAGCAAACCAACAAATCAGCCATAAATATGTTTAAGATCCAATCCAATATTCATTCCTTATGTCGTAGATGAGTACTTTGGTAGATTTTACTAGCAGGGGCCAAGGTGTAGACTGAAGGAGATATTAAGTGCACTGAAATATATGAGTGTTGCCAAATGCTGGGCTCAAATACAACTTTGGTGAATTAAGGACTTAAAATTCTTGGAAAAGTGCCCTTTAATGTAGTCCTATCTGTATCCTACCAGATAGTATTTGGTAAATCGCTGAGTGATTCCAGGAAGATAAAATACTTTTCTTGAAAAAAGAATTGGGAAAACAAAGTTTTGCTTTCACCCTATGTTAATAAACTTACTAGATTTATTTGAAAAGCTGTAGGTGAGCAAGAATAGTGGGTTGAATGGTAGCTCCTCCCACAATATATTCATGTCCTAACCCTCAGAACCCATGAATGCAAGCTTTATGGAAAACAAACAAACAAACAAAAACTTTACAGACATAATTAAAGATCTTAAAATAAAATAACCCTAGATTACCTGGGTGGGCCTGGATCCAATAATGAAAAAGAAGCATCTTCTAAGAAAAATACAGAGATTCAACACAGACAGCAAAAGAGACATACAGAGAAGAGGAGAATCCAAGTGAAAATGGAGAAGAGATGCAGTGATATGTCCACAAGCCAAAGAACTTCTGGAGCCACCCCAAATATACTCAAGGAAAGATTCTCCCATAGAGACTTGGACAGATTACAGTTAAGCCAACATCTTGATTCTGGATTTTTGGTCTTAAGAACGATAAGAGAATAATTTTCTATTGTCTTAAGTTACTGAGTTTTGATTTTTTTTTTAAATAGCTATATCAGTCAGAAACATTTGTTTCAGGAAAGACAGTGAGAATTATCGTTTTCTCTCTTATTAGATCCAGTGATTAACTTGCTGTTGGGCACTGAACTCTATTGTTTTCCAGAATAATTTTCTACAAGCAGAGACTTTAGTCAGATGAGTGCTGGGTGTGATAAAAGTGCAAAATGTGGATGTTGTATCTATTGCTTCCCTTGATGAGGGTGAGTGGGAGTAAGGATAACTTATCTACATTATTTTTCTTAGAGGAGAGCACAGTAGCATGACAGAAAATGAAAAGACCTCTGAGAACAGTTTTCTTAAAAAAAAAAAAAAAAAGAAGAGTTTTTTTCTTTATTAAAAATAATAGGACTTTGTTAACAAGTGGAAATTTAGTAACTCAAAGTTCATGTGTCTGTTAAGCATTTGTTAAGTATTGTTCTCCCAAGTTGGAAGGCAGACATCCAAACACTTCCAGAATAAACATTCATCCTTGATAGTGGCTTAAAATAAAGGAAGACCTAAAAAAAAAAGAGTTCACACATATCTTCTCACCCTGCTCAAGTTCTTTATAGGAAGAGCTGCTGGGAGGGTTTATACATGTTTCAGAGTTGCCTCTCTGCCAAGTATTAAGGAGATAAAACAGATTATTTCAATATAGCCATTGCATTCTTGAAAATGACTAATTGAATAGCAAGTATATATACTAAAATGTTTCCCAGGATAGGCAACCAAAAAGAGCCATCATTTGACTTAAAATTTTTAAATTAATTAATTAATTAATTAATTAAGTAGGTTCCATGCCCAATGAGGCTTAAAGTCATGGCCCTGAGATCAAGAGTCACACACTTCAATGACTGAGCCAACCAAGCATCCCAAAACATTTTAATAGGGAATTTTCTAATGTTTCCTATGAATGATAATAAGGGAATGAATCTAAACTTTAGCAGGGGAGATGTTTCTACAGCAGGGCATGTGAGTAGTCATGATCTTAAGTTACATTATGTTCAATAAGATGTTCAAGGGGAGAAGAACTGTCTGGACTACACTGAGAGCCAAGGTTTTTCTGCCAATGAGTAGAGGAAAACACCTGGTGTCTCTGATATTCACATGAGTCTTAGGCAAACATATCAATATCATGTTCTTCGCAAACTTTCTGATCCAACAGCCATATTTCCTGGTGTTGGGGAGGAAAAGTTTTTTTTTTCTACCCTTCAAAATTCTTTTGGGTGCTCTTAAGAATTAATTTGACATAAGAAAGATTAACAGGAGAAAATAAAATTTAGACATGTACATATGGGGAATCTCTATAAACATGAGGGTCCAAAGGCAGTCAGGCAAAATTAGGTATATATGTCATTCTGGACTGAGGAGAAGGGAGTAGGGATCTGGGGCTTTAAAGAGAAGGGAGACAATTCACAGGAGTAATGGAGAGAATCAATGTTGTAAACAAATGTTTGCTGGGTTTTCCAGCAACAATGGGAAACAGAGAGGAATTTCAATAAAAAGACTTTAAATTCTTCCCTGTTGACCACACCTATTTAGGAATATATTGTAGTTATCTATGGTAATATAGCTCTCTTTCAGGATCAAGTCCTCTATCTAGATAAATTCTTTTAGGTAGTTGGGGAAGGTCAGATTTTCTTCCTGAACCTGTTTCTTAAATATAATCAGCCTAAAATAATCCACAAGGCAAAGAGACACATTTTCAGGTGGCAAATACTGCTCTCCTACAGAGGACTAATGGTAAGCATGTTGATCCATGCAGATTTATCTACAAGGATGTTCAGCTATTCACTAATAGCTGAAAAGTCTAAACAACTTAACATCTGATAGAGTAACTAAATAATTGCCTGTCCAGATTACAGAATTATTAATCAATTTTTAAGAATTACAATTATTTATTGAAAGGGCAGATTGAAAAGTATTAATTACAGCATCATCTCACTTTTGTTAAAAATATATACATGCATGAAAAAAATAAACTAGACAGTTTTATACTAGACTAGGTGGGATATTGTGACTTATAATACATATATTTTTGGCCTTTGACCCAGTTCCTGGCACACATTTTTGAAAACTCTCGGAATTTCCTGTGATAAAGACCACGAAGGTATCTTCTGATATGTTAATGAGGGACTTTGGAAAAGCCTTTAGATAAGCTAAGGATGCTGACTGGTTGCTAGGTGAATCAACCACTTGATTAAAGAGTTGAAGTTTTGGGTACCCACCCTTCCCTCCAGGAGCGGACAGGGGCTGGAAGCAGAATCAGTCACCAATGACCATTGATTTAATCAATCATGCTTCTTTAATGAAACCTCCATAAAACCCCAATGGACAGTGTTCAGAGAGCTTTTGGGTTGGTGAGTACACAGGGGTTTAGGAGAATGGTGCACTTGGAGAGGGAATGGAACTCCAGTACTTTTTCCCATACCTTGCTCTATGTACCAGTTGCATCTGCCTATTCCTGGTTATAGCCTTTTAAAATGAACCAGTTATCTAGTAAGTGAAATGTTTATGTGAGTTCTTTGAGCCTCTCTGGCAAATTAATTGAACTTGACTAGGGAAATCTCTGATTTATAGCCAGTTGGTCAGAAGTACAGGTAAACAATCTGGACTTGTAACTGGTGCTGAAGTGGGACAATCTTGTAGGACTGAGCCCCCAACCTGTGGAAGCTGGTTATCTCTGGGTAGATGGTGTCAGAACTAAGTTAAAAAGAAGGAAATCCAGTTGGTGTCTGGAGAATTGTTGGTATGGGGATACTCTTCCTTCCCTCAATATATATATATATATATTGATGTGCATGTGGCTCTGTGAGAAGTAGCAAGTTCCACTTGGTAAAGACATGGGAATGATACATATAATTAATCATTATTATTGAACAACCCTGAATCTCAACATCTTTTATTTACCATCCAGCTTCTGGCATTTTGTAAATAATGCTCTGTAGGACCAAATGTTAAAAAAGAATATATTTTGCTAACCTTAACTTCATTTCATGTTTGTTCCCTTGTTTGTTTATTTAAGTTCTAATGAAGAAGAAACCTTGGGAAGGAAAAGCAAATAAAATCCTTTCCTGAATAATCATGTTATAATATTAATGTTGAATTCATTTATATGCATCACAGACCCATACCTAATCTGATTAAAACTATTCATCTTTTCTCCAGAAAAATGCACATACACAAAACTTCATATCCAATTTTGAGGAGAAGGTGCTATTCATGAACTATTTGAAGCCCATCACAAATCATTCTCCTTAGTTAGGGGTAGAAACTCCTAGACTGAATAATCTTTGGGATCCTTTCTAGTTGTGTCCGAGACTAAGACAAGTGTCAGTCTTGTATCTCTACCTGTTTATGGCACTGATCACCTTTTTATCTTTGCAACAAATCCTTATAATGAAGAAAAAAACTGAATTGCAATTCTTCCTATTTCATACTCTGGGAGCTTGAATATATACTCTATCTCCAGGGGATCCAACTAACTAGCTCATAAAAGAAAGAAATTCTTCATTTTTTCTTTAAAGATTTTATTTATTTATTTATGACACACACACACACACAGAGAGAGAGAGAGAGAGAGAGGCAGAGACAGTAGAGGGAGAAGCAGGCTCCATGCAGGGAGCCCGATTGGGGAACTTGATCCAGGGTCTCCAGGATCACACCCTGGGCCAAAGGCAGGCCCTAAACCACAGAGCCACCCAGGGATCCCCAAAGAAATTCTTCATATCTGAGAACTTCCACTGTTTGATTATGAAGATATGTATTAAATGGGTCATACATGTCTACATATCTATATCCACCTATCACATGTATATGTGACCACTTTCAGAGTTAATTAAACAAGCATACGCCCAATATACATGTAATGACATGTCTAAAATTCTCTTGGCCAACCATATCTAAATTTCTATTAGAGAGACAAGTTAGAGAAGCTTACTCAGGAGGGCATTGGGTGAGCTTCCCTGCTGGAGAAAGAAAAAAGAATTTGCTTACTATCCTACAGAAGGAGTAGGAATACAAGAGGGGAAAAGTGTAAAGACAGAAGGCTGGGAAAGGCTACAGACTGGGGGGAAATGACCCCTGTCCATGATCCAGCTGATGTAAACTGATGAAATTAGTGAAGTTACAAAATGCTAGGTTAGGAGGGAATTCCTTTTCCCTGATACCTAGACTCAAAGGAGCTAACTTTTTATCTTTAGCCTGTCTTGAGACAGGCTAAAGAAGAACTAAATTAGAGAGAATGGGCACAGAGGTGAAAACAGGAAATCCCGGCAAGAATTTACAGAAATTTTTGTAGGGCCTGGAATGGAATTCAAAGTTCCATCAAAACTCCGAAGGGTGTTGAGAACTAACTGATTTCTGGATTGCATATTTTTGATATTTAAATTATAAATGTTTGATTCATTTATAATTCAGATGTGTTCTTTTAAGGGAAAAATATCTTGGCTTTGAGAACTCTAATATAGTTACATGTTCTATCTAAATTTAGGCATATTATGTAATACACCACAACTTCTGGGTTTTCTTTGCTGTGGGTGTTTTTCTCCAGTAGTTGAAGGTGAACAAGGCACTTGGAAGAAGGCAATGGAAGCTCTCCATCCTTGTTCAAAGTTAGTTAAATGAGGCTTCAGGAGTGTCCTTGGTTCTTTTTATAATAATTGTCTCTATTCAGAGGCTATTGTTGGCTAAGGCCTATCCTTCTTGAATGTAAAAATTGTATTGCAGAATAATTACTTATTGTCCATTCCCTTGGCGGGGAGGTGGGGGGTTCATTTCCCTCACAGATGAATTTCTAGCCACTGATCATCCTTAAATTGACAACCCCTGATTCTGGGTTTTCTAGCTTGCAGGGAAGGACTGCCTTGGTTTCCACTGAAATCACATTTTGTTTTGTCAGAGGATGCTACAAGGAAGTCAGTGGGGAAAAATAGAATGTATAATATAAAAACAAACTACAAGATACTTATGACTTCTTTCTCTAATTTTACTGTTTAAATTCTCACACAATAAAGCCACCTTTGGTATAAAGTTCACTAAATTTTAACACATGTATAGATCTGTAGAAATATTACCATAATCAGGATACAGAACAGTTCCCTTATCTATCCCTCCCCTGCTCCCCCAAAAGTCCCCATGCTATTTATCCCTTTATAGTTAGATTCTCACCCAGCTGCTAACCAGGCAACCACTGATCTATTTGCCATCAGTGCAGTCTTGCTCGTTGAATATTATACATCTGGAATAATATAATATGAAACTCAGCATTTTTCACCTAACGTGCCTTTGAGATTCAGACAAATTGTTATGTTTATTTATAGCTCATTCTTTATTACTGCTGAGTAGTATTCCATTGTAAGGATTTACCACAGTTCATTTATTCATTGACCCAATAAAGGGCATTTGGGTTGTTTCCAGTTAGGGAATATTACAAATAAAACCATTAGAAACACTCATGTCAGGATTTTGTTTTAAAGATTTTATTTATTTATGAATGAGAGGCACAGATAGAGGCAGAGACACAAGCGGAGGGAGAAGCAGGCTCAGTGTAGTACTCCATCCAGAGACCCTGAGGTCATGAACTGAGCCAAAGGCAGACGCTCAACCACTGAACCAACAGGTGCCCCCATGTACAGGATTTTGTATGAATGTACATTTTTGTTTTTCTAGAGTAAATAGCCAAGAATGGAATCATTCATCTAAGGCTTTTGTGGAGAAAAAATGTAATGGTTGAAGATATTCACAAATTATCTGTAACAGGTCTCCACTTTTCTTCTAGAAATTCTACTTTTATTGATTTTTTATCTTTGCGCTCAATATGCAAAAATGAAAGATTGCGAAAACAAATGGAGAATTTAGGCACTATCACAAATCACTAAAAAGTCACACATATCTCTGATTATCCAAGAATATTTAGGGGGAGAATTGCCAATTTAATTACTGCAGAGGAGAATCAATAAATCAATGATAATGAATGTTAGTTTATTCTCAAGACAATAGATAAACAGTTTTGTTCATTTTCAAGAAAAAATTAGGTCTGCTATTTCCAGCCTAGAGGAGAGAAGGAACTGTTATAAATCACCTAAAGAAAATTTCTGGGGGCAGCCCTGGTGGCTTAGTGGTTTAGTGCCGCCGTCAGCCCCGGGTGTGATCCTGGAGACCCAGATCGATTCCCATGTCAGGCTCCCTGCATGGAGCCTGCTTCTCCCTCTGCCTGTCTCTCTCTCTCTCTGAATAAATAAATAAAATCTTTAAAAAAAAAAAAAAAAAGAAAATTTCTCAGGTTTCTGTGGTTAGGAATTTTTAGAGATTGGATAGAAGAAATGTTTACTCTACTTAAAGGTTTAAAGAAATTGATTTTTTATCAAGAACAATGAAGGGATACATCAATGATGTGTGAATTGGATGTTTTCTGAGGGTCTTTTTATTGTTTATCATAATTCTCATACATAAAATGAACTCAAGGTTTATTAAAAAGACATAACGTTTCAGGGGCACCTAGATAGCTCAGTAGGTTAAGTGTCAGAATCTTAATTTTAGCTCAGGTCATGATTTCAGGATTGTGAGATCAAACTCCATGTTGGGCTGCATGCTGTGTGTGGAGCCTGCTTAAGATTCTCTCTCTCTCTCCCTCTGTCCCTCCCCCACCTTGAAAAGAAAAGAATAAAAAATAAAAAGACAAAATTTCATGTTTGACTACAGCATGACAAACTTATAAATTATTCTGGGATATTTCTGTTTTCTGGCTTGACATTATACAATGCAATTCATCTGCAAAATAAACATTGTTGAAGAACCCAACTTTTACAAAAATTCCTATTTATATACTTATGTGCATTAAACTTTTTCCTGCAATCTTACCTTCCAATGACCTTTTCCTTCTTCCTTCTCTGCTCTTTTCTTCTCTTTCAGTTTTCTGAAAGCCAAAAAAATTGATAGATTTCACTGAAAAGACCATCTTATTTAACCTGTAAGATAACCAAAATAAGCCTCGCATGCATTGTTTTCTTCTGTCATCATAAAACAAAGGCTTATGTTAGATATAGGACACTGATGAGTCATTTCCATGGAATAACCTGAAGGACAAATCAGAGCTTACCTGCTGAAAACTATTTCTCCTACTACTCTGCCACATTTTAAACATTCTTTGAATGCAGACAGTACCCTTAGTTAATCCCTACTAAAATATATATGAGTTCCCTGGAACATCATCTTAGAGACAGTGGGGCCTCATGGTTAAGAAAGAGAACTGTGACGTCACGGGTGAAATGACTATAACTGTATTATTATTATTATCATCCTTATTCTCTCATCAATTAGTACCTATTTCATGACACAAGGCAGAGCACAGAAGAGTTTAAAAGGAACAATACTTCATCAGTGAAGTTAAAGCATCTTGCATTGATAATCCTGCTAAAATGGATCCCCCAACTCTTTTGCAGGCTGATATATGACAACAGTCCTTAATAAGAAATACCAGATTTCATTCCATCAATGTTTACCGGATTCAGTACTCTCTTTTTTTCATTAATGCTTGTTTGCCAGGTATTTCATAGTAATCTAGTAATCACAGTAGAGAGCTCCATATCTATGCAACAGCAGTTTATTTTTTCTTCTGTGAACATTGTAGAAGAATTTGTCATAACATGACTAGTATCTATATGTGTCTTTTGGTGGATCAACTGTTTCTGTGGATATTGCAGTCACACTGAATTCTACCTTAAACATTTATGGAGGGAAATTGTCAGACCACCCTTCTGATACGCTGACATATCCCAGTGACTGCTATAAGGTCTGTATTTGCCAGAAAGTGAACTGCAAGGAAAGTAAGGTCATAGACTGTTGAGAAAGGGTTCCTAGAGTATAATAATGCCATTTCCTCTTGGGACCTAGAAAGTAGGTTGCAGGCTTAATGCATTTCATTATGATAAGCATTCAGGTACCAAAACAAAAGTTTGTATATATGCTTCAAGTGAAGAGGCAATCCATTTCAGTGCCTCTCCTCTTTCTTCAGCTTCAGACAGATTAAAAAGGGGCAGCAGCTGGTGAGGGCACGGCCTCACTGTGTTTCTGTCATTTATCACATTTGCAATGTGTTGTTTCCAAACCATTTTCACAAGCATCACGTTGTTTAACCCCCACAACCCAGTTGAAGGTATAACTTATGAATCCCATGATACAGATGAAGAAATTGAGGCTTGAAGAGCTTAAATGACTTGGCCAATGTAACATGGTTAATATTAGGTAGACCTTGGATGCGAATCTCTATTTTCCAACTGAATTCTGTTTATCTTTCCACTATTGTACTGCTAGTGCTGAGCTGGTAAGAAAGGGATGCAGATAATGACAGAAGCAGTGTGGTCTCTAAGTAGCAAGGGTGTATTATGAATACTCAAAATCAGCTTGATTACAGAGGCAGTAAATGATAAAGGCATATATAGTACCTTAATATTTTTTTCTAAAATAATGTGTAAGAAGATAGCCTGATAATGTTATCAAGACTCAAATTCATCTTTTCAGGAGCTTTCCAAACTCCCAGTAATTTCACTACAAGCAGTAATTTAGTTCCTGAAACTTATTCCTAATTTTTCTAACTTATTATGATCACCCTCTTGAGGTTCATACTTGGCTTCTGCCTTATATCCTAACTTGTTATTTTATGATCTTGGAATGAATCATGATGATTTTCTAAGCTATCTTTGCCTCTTCCCCTCTATGCCCTCTGCTTGTAATAGACTTGCCATTTTTCACTTGGCTAACTTCTGCTTGTTCATGAGAATGCCACTTTTCCAGGAAACCTGCCCTGACTTCACCCATATATGAGAGTAGTGGCTTTTCTTCTGAGTCCCACTGCCATTCTTTGCATATTTCCATCTTAGCATTCAGCAGAATTTAGTATATGCTACATAAGTGAATCAATGAATAAAAGAATGATATATTTTTCCAAAATTTGATCTCAGTCTCTGTTATTCAGTTATTTCTTAACCCATTCAACAATAGTTCTGTCTACTGCACTTTTCTCATAAACTTTTTCTTTTCTAGTTCATGTCAAGTGTTTCCTGAACACTTATTTTGTAGCAGGAACAGATAGGAGTTCCAAGAGCAAAATGGAAAAAAAAAAAAAAAAAGCAAACAATTTCCCTGCATTTAGGGTACTAACATTCTAGTATTGGAGAGGAGATAAAAAATAAACAAGGAGTAAACTTATTAGTGTAAAAAAAAAAAAGAAACAAAATGTATTTTCTTTTATGGCAAGTGACTGGCACTATTTTAAATAAGATGGTCAGGGAATACTTCTTTAAGAAAGCGCCATTTATGTTGTGGCTTGGATGATAAGAGGAAACTGTCTTGCCTGGAAGGGGAAAGTGCAAAGGTTCTGAGTCAGAAGTGAGGTTGATGTCTTCAAGGGGCAGAATGAAAGGGAGCAGAACTCTTGAGATGAAGTTCAAGAGCTTTTCAAAGCCAGATTGTGCTAGTTGCCTCTAGACCACTGTTTTCTGAGTGCAATGGGAAGCCAATAGAGAGATTTTGACGGGAAAGTGGAATGATCAAACTCCCATATTTAAAAAATCACAGTGGGTTCTCTATGAAGAATCAAGTATTGGGTCCCAATACTGGAAGTTTTCTGGAAACAGAGAAAGATCTGACAGTGGTCTGGATCAGTTTGGTAGTGATGGAAGCAGACTCATCTCCTTGACTTGTGCTTATCCCAAAAGAACAACATATCATTAAAGGATAAATGCAGGCCCACAGAGTGAAGCTCTCTCCCTGCATGAATTATCCTGGGAGTCAGTCCAGCATTTAGGGAAACTGTGTCAGCTCCAGCTTTTGCTGGTCATCATGGAATACTCTTTCAGGAATTAACACCTGGACCTCTTGGGTGGCCATCAGAAATTCCAGCAGGCACCAGATGGAACCAATATTCTCCAAGAATGCTGGTCAATCACTGAGGGAATAATCCTTCTAAAAACACTATATTTATTTTCCTACTGACTAAGTCTCATAATGGAAATTCTTACTGTTATTCTTGTAATGATTAACTCTAAAGGCTTAGAGAATCAACACTCAAAACCCTAGCTCAGGTGTACACTGTGAAATATGCTTACTTTTGCTTTTTTATTCCCATGCCAAAACTTCATGGTATTTTATATCATATTTCCCAATTTCACAAGGTAGCACTAGAGATTGAGATCTTAAAATTTAATATTTATTTGCAAATCTTCCAAACAACAGGTACTTCCACTGTGCCAAATTTTTCATTGGACCAAAAGTTCCAAATCATTTCTATTTTCTATTCTTTAATTACAAACCATCATGAAAGTTGGCAGTTTCTTTATTCCATACACACCAAAGGTAGGATTTTCCTTAGGTCCTGTAAGTAAATCTTCCTAAGGCAATGTTTTCTAAAAGCTCAAGTTGATTCTTGACATATTAATGGTATTGTCAGGAAAAACTCCTGCTCCCCTATTTTTTTTAATGATAAGTTAACAAAATCAATTTTCTTTAGGATGGGATTTTGAAAATCCTTCAAGATGCAAATATGCCTTCAGGTTCTCTAACTGAGCAGGAATGAGTAGAATGTACCACAGTTCTCAAATCAAATTGGCAAGAGACTCTTATTATGCAAAGCTTCTAGATATAGTGGTCTGTGAATTACACATCAAGAGATATCACTTGAAGGTGCTTCTATGTTCAAATAGAAACTTGAAAGGTTATTTTTGGTCCAAAAGACATAATATGCTTTAGTGCTTTCATTGATGTCAAATACTTTAATACATTGGCTAATACTATTAGCATTGTATAGGTGAACATAGATTAAAAAATCCATGATATCTGGAATGTTTAAAAGGCTGCTCTCAACTTAGAAACAGGAAAATTCAGATCCATTAGGGTTAGTTGAATTGCCTGTAGCAACATAGCTGGTTAGGAGAGAAATCTGATATTCTGTTTCTTATCCCATATTTTTAACTGTGATGTTCATAGCTACCATTTTTGAGTGGAAAACCTACTCTTTTTTTTTTTTTTTTTTTTTTTTTTTATGATAGTCACGCAGAGAGAGAGAGAGAGAGAGAGAGGCAGAGACAAAGGCAGAGGGAGAAGCAGGCTCCATGCCAGGAGCCTGCTGTGGGATTTGATCCCGGGGTTTCCAGGATCGCGCCCTGGGCCAAAGGCAAGCGCCAAACCGCTGCGCCACCCAGGGATCCCGGAAAACCTACTCTTATCTCAGATTTCCTTTCAACTCTTACAACCCATCTTCCTTTTTTCCAAATTCTCATTCTGGTGCATACAAGGATGAAAAACCATGATGGCAAAAACATGAGACATCTGAATCTAGAACCAAAAAGTGTTTTAAGAGAAATTGACCAAACCTAAGAAGTCAAAAATGGTTGTAGGTGAAGGAAAGTTCCAGCTTTTGGGTTCAAAAAGTTGATAATTCAGATGACCTGAGGGTTTTGCAGGTTAGAAGGAGTTGACCACTCGCTGAACATGAATTTATCAGTGTAACATAGCCATGAAAAGAGCTAATGTTATCTTTGGATGCATGGACAGAAATAGAGTTTCCAAAATAAAAGAGGAAGACCCACATATGCTAATTAGTCTTCTCCTGGAGCATTGGCTAAGCATTCAGAAATGTACACAATTGCTTCCACTTATTTTCAGACCTTCTCTTCTCTTCCTTAAGTTCTTCAGATCCTGTGACTTTCGAGAGCACATGATGCCAACTGACTCTCCATATCCTCTTTGAGTTACCTTTATCCATTCCTCCATTTCTAAAAGGCCATGTCTAGTAGAGTTGCTTATTGTTCGTGTCAATCCAGGCCTTTCTGTGGACCTTCTGGATGTTAGATATAGGCAGCCTGCTCCAACTTCCCCTTTTATCTTGAACTACTTGAAAAGTGAAGACTAGTGGTAGTATTCTGAATCTGATCATTATTTTGCCAAAATTTCTGAAAGATACTGGTCCTCTGGACATATATTTTAATCCATAGCTTCCTTAACATTTAGAAGTTCCATGAGAAGAAAATAAAAACTTTAGAAGCAAGCAAATAAAACCTAATGGGAAAACTTCATGGACTCTTTTGGAGGTTCAGAAAATCTCTTTACTTCTGAAGGTCCATTAATCCTGGATTAGGAATCTGTGATTAGGAATTACATATAAATAGAAAAGAAACCTTTTTTTTTCTTCATTTTTCTTACTTAGTGAAACACCAGGCATTCAAGGCATTTAAAAGTTACAACTATTATCCTTGTTAATAAAGTTATTAGTGGGGAACGTAGAAATGTTAATTAACATTTGGTTTTCAAAAAAAAAAAATTGGTTTTCATAATTGTGCCATGTCCTGAGAAACTAGAAGAGGATTCAGAGGTAATAAAGCAGAAAGGTAGAGGTAGAGCCACAGGAAGAAAGACAAGTGAAAAGACAAGTATGGGAGGATAGAGGCACAACCACAGAGTGAGGGATAAAATAGTTTTGAAAATGGGCATTCACTGAGGAAGATTGCTCTTAGTATTATTCTTCTGCTCTATTATGCTGTGTGCACTTTGACATAATTTACTACTATTCCATAGACTCAATTCAACAAGTATTTATTGAGTCTCTACACGTGCCAGACTGGGTATTGATTATCTGGAGTCTGTAACCTGAAACTACTTGCAGTCAAGTGGAAGAGATGATATGCACATACAAATAACAATGCAGAATTGGACATGGGTCACAAAAAAACAGAAACAAATTGTGTTTGGGGGCTCATAAGTGGTAATGTCACCTTTTCATATTAATAAGACTACCAACAGGGACAGAATCTAATTTGAGTGGTTCAGAAACCTTTAATGAAGTACTATGTTCAGAGATGTGGCTAAGTTCCAAGGAACTAACAAGGGTTGTTGAAGTTACAGAGGCTGACAATCATGGGAAACAGTTCCCTTCAGCCCCAAAGAGGCCAGGAGAGGAAAGAGTTTACTGAGCCTGGTAAGGAGTAGAGGCATGAGTGAGAGCTGCCCCACAGGAGTTATAGTCATTGAGAAAAGTGACCACTACCAGAAAATATAGCTTTGAATAAGAAGAGAGTGAGGAAGAAATACCTCCAATTTTCTCTTTCTGAACCTCTTATCTCTTGCCATTGCTTCCTATTGGTCAAGCCAAACTCAAAGTCAACTGATGTGGGAGGCTGAGTAATGCAGTCAATGGGGTCAGCTTTCTGGGACACAGATCAGGAGAGGCAAGATAAAAGACAGAACTGAGGATGAGGAAGCAAATATAGATCCCTTGTTGGAGGTATCAAAAAGGAGCAGGTCACATAATGGTACAAGATTTGGAGCATAAATGATATGATTAATATCAGGGGAGGGCATTCCCAGGAGTGTGAACAGATTGAGAAGAGGCAAGGAAATGGAAAATCAAAGATGATAATTCAGATTGGCTAATAGAGGGCATGTATTAGACACGTGGTCTTGAGCGAGCTATAAAGGGAAGTGGTAGATGCCTAGTGGGATGGTTTGTTCTGTGGTGGGTAGTTGAATGGTTTTGATTTAAAAAGAATAGCATGCTGAAACAATTAACCTATCAGAAAGGATAGGTTGGATGTGATAGAAACTCTATGCAGAGAAACTACTCAGGAGCACATTGTAGTGTTCAAAGTAAGCAAAAATGCTGGCCTGAAAGGATGTTCGCCCTGGAGAGAAAACAGGAAATTCTGGTTCTACAGGGCTTAGCAATGGAGTAATTATGAAAAGAAATATAAAAATAAAGGCTTTGAATAGTCTCTGTCATAGTGGAGCACAATGAAGGAAGTGGGCAAGATATAGAACTGAAGGAGAAACTTGTTTTTAGTTACTTGTACTGGAGGGGGTGTGAAGGTTTGGGAATGGATTATGGGCTCAAGTTGTAGATTTGGGAGTCAACTGCATGAAGATGGTAGTTGCCTAAAAGTGAATAGAGTTGCCAAGAACAGAAAATAGGTTTGTTAGTGGATATTTGGTGAATCAGATCTTAGTACATGTGATTCTATAAAGGGGTTAATACAAGATTTATAGAAATAGGGAAAGAAAGGTGGAAAATACTGGAACATTAGAGTCCGTGGAAAGAGGCATTTTTAAGGTAAAATATTTTAAAATATTTCAAATCAGGGCAAAGAAGAGATTGTTGGATCGTTTAATTATGTAAATTACTCTTGCGGACTCTGATGGTCAAGGAACAGAATGAGTGGAGACCATATGCAGGGAGGTGGTTGGGCAGGAATGTGATTTTTTGTTTCTCTAGAGTGAAGACCTGAGCATCTTTGCAAGGAAAGGGGAAACAATTTTCTCATATTTTTTACCTGGTTTTATATAAATGAAACAGTACTTGTCCTTTTTTTTTTTAAACAGTACTTGTCCTTAAACAAAATTTAGTAACAATATGCTAAGAGTCCGCAGGATGGATGAGCTATTCTTTTCTAAGAGTGACCCAATGAGTAATTAAATTGCTATAATGTCCCAATACTTAAAGCAGAAAGATAAAACCCCCTTTTTTTCCTGTTGAAAATCTTTAAAAGGAAAAATTTAAATAACACTACTGGTTCTTTTATCCTGAACTTGCTAATTCTTTAATCTAAAATATATTTTTTTCTTTTTTAAGGACAATTTACTATTTGCTAGTATGATTTCTTACATTTGTAGATTTTAGCCAGTGATAGTAACATAAAATAGTTTTGCCAGTGATAGTAACATAAAATAGTTTTGCTATTTTTTTACTAGTCATATTCCCATATGGTAGATGCTTAAAAGTAATTTTTATTGGTTTTCTGAAGTCTTCCATGGTAGAATTGTATTATCTGAATGCCTGGAGTAAGTTGAATTTTATACATTTATGTTTGGAAGGAGATTTTATTTGAGGATATAGTGTTGCTATTTCTGGTCCTTCCCACCCAGAGCACACTGGTTACACTCCCTGTCTCCTTGACACTTGTTGGGGTCATGTGACTTGTTTAGCTAATAAAAAGTAAGCAGAAGCAATGTTTCTGAGTCATTGTACAGATCTCTCCATGCTCTTTTCTTCCTTTGCTAAATCTATGTTGCATCCTAAAGGGATAGAGATTCATTCTTCTGGAATCCTGTGTGACCCCGATGAGCATAGTCTCTCTCAGCCAACCTACATTCTTCATGCGGTATGGGTGGAAGTAAAATTTATTGCTATAAGCAGAGGTCACCAAACTTTTTCTGAAAAGGAAAGGATAATAAATATTTTTGGCTTTGCAGGTGATATGGTCTCTGTCACAATGACTCACCTCTGCCATTGTAGTGCCAAAGCAGTCATAGATAATAAATGAATAAGTGAGCATGGCTGTGTTCAAATAAAATGTTATTTATAGAAGCAGGAGGCAGCTATAATTTATTGGGCCATAATTTATTGGCATCTCCTTTAAGCCACTGAGTTGTTGAGGTTGTTATGGCAGCATCACCCAGCCTATACTGTCTTATGTAGCTATTACTACACTTTACAAAGAGACTGTGAGAACTGAAGAATCAATGGCATCTCATGCTTCTCTGGGAGAACCTTTGTTAAAATGAGACCATGTAAAATCACTTGGGGTTCAGATCTTTAATCTGAGTTAGTCATATCAGGAATTAAAGAAATAAGGACCTGAAATCTAATTATGACAGCTATTTAAGGAAAAAAAAAATGGGCCAAACATCTCCACTTTGAACACAGGGATAAAAAAAAAAAAAGGAAAAAGGAAAAAGAAAAAAAGGCCACTTTGAGAGTCTATAATGGCGGTCTGAGAAATAGGATATCTCAGAAAGGGTCTGTGGGAAGAGGTTTTCTGCTTCCTTCATAGCACTTAACCCTAATACAAATGGAAATTGCATTTAAATTATCATTATCCAGGTTTAAAAAGAGACAAAATTAGACTTTTGAGATACTCATAATTTTCTATTTCTCAAGTTCAGTACTGGTTGCATAGACATGCTCTTTGTGAGGAGCACTTTGCAAAAATGTGTCCTGCTGTACATCTGCAACATGTGGCCTTCTCTCGATATATGTTCTACTTCAATAAAAAGATTTCAAAACTAATTGTTTAAAAAACTAGAGTGAGGGAAATCGGTTTGAAATGCTACATAATAAATGCACAATCTGGTTTTAAGGGTGATTTGTAAAGTGTGATTGTTATGTCAGTAAACTTCAGCTTTCTATGAAACAGGAATGGCTCAGGCAATGCTGTCTTCGTGATTTGGCTCCTGATCTCCCTTATTTTCTAAATAATTGCTTCTCTTGGTAAACTTCATAACTATTGGATGTCTCTTTGGTGAGAAAACAGACCAAATTTTCTCCTCCCGTTAGCAGTGAGGGGCCACCTCAGACAAATTTATTACATCCCTCACATTTTCTGTCACAAAGGCAGAGGATATCTTCCTTCCCTTGAGCCTTTATGTCTTATCTCCCGTCATTCATGTGGCTGATTTCCTGTTCTGTGTAAACAGAAACCTGAGCCAAGGATTCCATATGGGAGCTGAGAGGATCTTATTCACCACAATCAAACTCGTGGCAAATAAATCTGGGGAAGAGGAGAGCAGAGAGGCAGTCTGGAAGGAAAAACTATCCACCCAATTCCCTGACCTACAAACACAGATGAAACCCTTCAGAATGAAAAATTACCATGTAGCGGCAACATAGTAAGAAGTTGTGATTAAAAACAAAAACAGATATGTTAATAACTTTAGAATCCTGCTTTTAGTTACTATTATCTGCTTACTGTATATGAGGGTAAAAAATCAAATATGGGTATATTTAATTCTTTACTCTATAGCTCTTGGGTTCTCTTGTTTCTCTTTTTATGGTTTATCCTTTTAAAGTTGGTTTTATTAGCTAATTGGACATTTATATTTTCTTGGTCAAGTGTCATGACTGGGGTTGCCTTTCTACAGGGATAACTTACTTTATCTGCTTTTAATTGAAACTTTGGCTTAAAAACTTAATAGCTTAAGTGAATATGATTACGGTATTTGAAATAAAAGGTGTATTAATTTTATTTTCAAATTAAACTTCACAACCTAATATGTACTTTCAATAATAAGCAGTATTAAATTAATTATGTGCTATATGTACATAGTAGAGTGCCTTACATAATATTTTTCAAGACTTACCTCTCTTAAGTTCAAGTATTCTGTAACCGTATTTTCATTAACATGAATGCAGCTGCAATGATAAGGATACAGGGCCGGACATTTTACAAAGTGTATTCTGAGGTTTCCAGGTATAAAAGGAAAAGCGTGGACTCGAAGTAGAGCCCTTTAGAATGAAGTTTAATTTCCTTCTCTCCACTTGTTTGCTCTGTGATTTGCAACATTTTAATTTCTACGAACCTTGATATCCATATCTCACCTTGCACTATCTGAATTAAATGGGTCAGTAGGCAGTTCATCGGTGGTCATATCTGTTGCCTTTTAAGGATACTGTCTCATTCAACTAAGATAATTTTGAAAGATGATCATTTCAGTCAACAGCTTTAATGAACAGTCCTCAAATCTCCGTGGATTACAACCACAAGCATATGTCAAATGTATCAGCAGCCTTGGACAGACTGCTGATGCAATTCCCTGTTTCTTCTCTTTCTGGGTCTCAAGCTCAAGGGTTGGCCACTATTTAGGACAGTCATTCTCATGAAGTGAGAAAAGCAAGAGAGAGCCAATCTTTTGCTTCAGCATGGCTTTATGTACCCCTGCTCATATGCCATTGGCCAGAACAGGTCACATAATAGAGCATAACAATTGTGCAGGGATATGCACTTTGACTACAAGAGTCCTTGAAGGCATACTTCAATAATGGAAGGCCTTGAGCTAGATCACTGAGGTGCTGGCCTGTCCCTTGCAAGGAGCTGGTAAGGGGCTGGGGGAGAGGGTCGAGTCTCTGCTGGTGCTTGGCCCATCTGCTGTGGAGCCTCTAGTCCTCTGCCAGTCTGGATGGCTCTTGGGGACACTCGTCCTTCTGTTCAGCCTCTCCCCTGAGCCTGGGCCCCATCAGTGAGGGATCATACAGTGACCAGGCAGGCAAGTAACTGAATTTACATTGTCCAAGAGTCAAGTTGGAAAACCAAAGAAATAAAGAGTTGTGGTACCCATAAAAAAAAAAAAAAAAAGGGAAAATTTTTTCCCCTGGGGCTGAAATGGGGAAATTGTGATTAGAAATTGTGTAACATGCCTCAGTGCTACTACCAATTGGGGGATACTCTGTGCAGTAATTCTTCAGAAAGTCCTGAAGTCAGATGATGGTGATAACTGGTGATCTAGCTTTCCAACGTAACCCAAAATGAAGTAAAGAACAATAATATCTTTTAAACCAGACTATTGGACAATTTATATTCATGCAAAGCTTTATTAAAGCTATTATTTTTTGCATGTGAATATGCTCTATTTTAGGAGAAGATGCATATTAACTTTATGTATATGTAATTTATAGGTGAACTAGTGAATTATGAACTTATTTGTAGATCTGTTAAGACCAAATGAAAAGCATATCTATTTGTAAACTGGAAAAAAGGCTCTTCCCCACATACAAAGAACAGCTTGTTTTAGAGTTTAAAATATAATAAGGTTAACTTTTAAATTGAGTTGAAAAAAAGAGTAAGTTACCGATAAATTGAGTTACTAGAGTGGTTTCACTTTTTAAAACTGAATTAAGGGCTTTGAAATTAATTTATTTTTGAACAAAATGTGCTCAATGTAAGCTTTATTAATTTGTCTTTGGACTGACTCTTTTGAATGAAAAACAAACTTATTTTAAAATTTTATTTTTCACATTTGTAGCCCTGCATCAAACTTTTCTCTGCAATAAACATGAATTATATACCATTCGCAGGTGGAAGTCCCATCTGTACATTGATTGACATTGCATGGTCTGTGTCTACAGTATGCACTAGGTGCTCCAAACCAATTACCAACCTAAGACATTTAATTCACTTTAATCTTTAACTATATACTTTGTATTAATGGTGGAAATAATCTTAAATTATAGCATCAACATTTCATTTCAATGGAAATATTCCGGACAAATAGAGAGACTTCCTTATATATCTACTGTTTCAACTTAAAAAAAAAAAATCAGAAGTATAAAATGACAGATAATTTGATTTGAAGATTGACTCATTAAGAATGATGAAGAGAGGCTAATACCTTGAGAATGCAATGATTAAGAGCAGGGGCCCTGAGTCGGACACATCTGCCTTATTTCTAATCTCATTCCATAACTTCCCTGATGAGTGTTTGGGGAAATTAGATAGTCTTTAGTACACTTTATTTTTCCTCATCTGAAAAATGGGATAATGATAGGGTTGTACTGATTGTGACATTAGCACTAATGTGCCTAGCAGAAAGGGTTTACTTGATAAAGTATAGCTTTCCTATTAGGCACCATTCAAGAGATTACACGATATTCAAACATACAGTCTACTGACAAAGGATCACTCATACACACATGTAAGATGCCTAAGTATATTTTGAATACAAAAATGAAAGGATATTATTGCATATCTACTGTATGCTGAGCACTGTGCTAGCCACTGAGCATACAGAGATGTGCCAGAAAGGAATGGTTCCTAGCTTAGGAGTAAGAGGATAGTGCACTGCAATAAACTTATATGATAGTTGCAGTATAATGATTTAAAATTTTTAGATGCTCCTCAAAGGATTATACTGTACAAAACTCATAGATATTGCTGGCGGAACCATGAGTTTTGTTCACTCTAAGACTGATATGTGGAGATGAGTCATTGAGCTAGTAAATGAGTCTAGATCTATGTCAAGCACATGCTCCAATTTTGTTTTATTTTGCAATTTTAGCTAAGTGCTGGATGATTGCTGCTATAGTAGTAATTAATGCAGTGTATTGCTATCCTAGTGATATAACTCAATGGTACATGTATCTATTCCGTGTAATAATTTACCCTTTAAATGTAACAGCTTAAAGCAACAATAACCATTTATTGGTTTTGTTATTTATTTATTTATTTTTAGATTTAAAAAAAAAAAGTTTATTCATGAGAGACACACAGAGAGGCAGAGGGAGAAGCAGGCTCCCTGTGGGAAGCCCAATGCAGGACTCCATCCCAGGACCCTGGGATCACAACCTGAGCCAAAGGCTGATGTTCAACCACTGACCCACCCAAGGTGGCCCTGTTTTTATTATTACTTCATGTAGGGTCTGTGAGTCAGAAATAATTGGAGCTGCTTAACTGCCTCAGGGTCTGACATGGGATTTTAGTGAAGGTGTCAACTAGAGCTGAAGGTTCAACTAGAATTGGAGGATCCACTTCCTAGATGGTGCATTCAAGCAGCTGGCAATTTAGCTTCGGCTGTAGGAGAGAGGACCCAGTTCGTTGCACATGGGCCACCACATAGGGAAGCTTGAGTGTCTTCACATGGTGGCAGCTGGCTTCCCCCAGAGTAAGTGATCCCAAGCAGCTTAAGGCAGAAGCCGCATAGACTTTTGTGATTTAATCTTAGAAGTCACACTCCATCATTTATGCAATATCTCATGGTAATATATGTTACCTCTATGCCATGAAGGAGGTGATTAAGTAGGTGAGTGAATAAAAGGATGTGAGAATAATTGGGGCACATCTTAGAAACTGACTACAAGAGTTAAATTAAAAACAGGAGTTACATGTTTATAGTGAACTGAGATAAACTGGAAGAATTTGAAGGTATACAAATGAGGTTTGGTGAAAATATTTATTTTTTTATATATTATACAATTTTGGTTAGATTTATAAAAGTAATGGAACAGATATGAAATATTGAATTGGGTAAAATGTTTAAATAAAATCTATTTAAGTTATTAATGAGAATCTTGAAATTTCTTTGAGGACAAAATTGTTTGAGAACTAGTTTTATGCTTGAAATGGTTACATGCAATTTCTGATCGAGCCTTTTTTCTATAATGATCTCTTCAAATTTTTGATTGGCATCTTTAACAAGAAACTTCATTCATATAAGTAGATACTAAAAGAATTAAAACCATTTAATACCCATTTGAAATTTATATAAAATTATATTTGAGATTGTAACAGGTCTTTCTTTTTAATTTATTGTGATAATGTGAATGGATTTCAAATCTAATCAAAATTTTTCCATGTCAAGTGTTTCAAAGTAATGATGAAACCCTAATTTATGAAATGCACTGTGTTATTGGATTAGGAATCCGACAACAAGCTTGGATGCCTGTTAAAAAAGAAAAAAAAAAAAGACAAATACCTCGAAAAAAACATGTTGACAACAGACAAAATCCAAGAGGGCTTAGATTTTAGGCTGTTGCCTGGAGTTGTGTACATCAGGAGTCCTGCTTGCCATCCCCATGCACAGTCCCCTCTATAGATTGATCTTTGTCTATACTGCAGGATTTGTAAAAAACCTGATTTTGTCCACATGGAAAGGCTCATTTTCAGTAGCCAGCCAGCTGATGAGATCGATGCCCAGGTGGTACTTCATGTCCCTGACCAAGCATATCGTGGAGGGTGGTATATTGTTCACCATTTTCACTGCCAGTTAGAACCATGATGGGCTTTATGCTCTTACTCAGGGCTACCTTCTACAGATGCTTAGACTATCCTCACAGGTGGAAAGTGACCCATCCCAGTGGCTCTGTCCAATTGGACATTGGTTGGCTCTAATTCCACCCCCAAGTACACGGGATCCCTATCTCTTGCCAAAACTATAACTCATTCATAGCACAGGGGTAATATATTTTAAGAGTCTGATAAATCATTTTAGATTACATATAGGATTACAGAATTCTGTAATCTAATCTTGGCATCTTTAAAGTTGAGAAAGCATCTCAAGCTTTTCAGTAATACTTACTGCATTTTATGAATGAATTTATATTTGTTAATAATGTACACTGATTTGAGTATGTGCAGATATACTAAGATGTGCATCTTGAAAACACTCCATGCACTGTTTATCTAACTTGGTTGATCATGAGACTCACCTGGGAAGGTTTGTTTGTATGATTTAAAAATAATGATGATTCGGCATTGTTGGTTATTACCCTTGCAATAGCAAGCATCAGTAATTGAATTAAATGTAAACATCCAGGATTATTTCAGCACCCAAATCCAGGAACACCAAAAATGGCATCAGAATATTCCTTGGCACTCAGTTTCTCTTTGCTGGCTCTATGTATGGGTAGCAGCAGGCTTACTTCCTATCTTCACGCTATGCTTAGCGTATAAAAGTTGCCTCTTTCCTAACAGCTCTCACAAAGGGCTTAGTATTGAGTCTCCTTTCCCTCTTGCTAAGCCAAGCAGTATGGTCAGCGGAGAGGACTGCTCTAACTGGCCAGAATTGTGTCACATGCCTACTTATGTAATGAAGGGTATAGAGCCAACTGCATTCAAACCACATTGCTGAGATATAGGAGAGGCCCTACTTCTCAAAAGAAAACTGAGATGCTATAATCAGAAGGAGAAATAGATCCTTGGCAGCACTTTTGCTCTCTCCACTCCCAAATACATTTCATCTGCTAACCTGAATTTCAAAAGAGTAGGGCTTTGAATTTTTATTTTGAAAGAGTTCCCTAGGAATTTAGGAACTACTGGTTTGTTGTGTGCCACAGCTTTTTTTCTAAATAGGATAACAGGAAACTAATTGGATCATTAATCCTTACTGAAATTCAGTAGATACCCTCAGCTTCAGAGTCATACCAATTAGATCACCAGGAAGTGTGTGAAGAATATCTCTATTTGTGAAGAACTGTAGTCTGAGAAATCCATAGTGTCATTCAGTGTGAATGGCCATGGATAAATTCCTGTTAATATCAATTCTTGATGAGTTCATGTGCTTCTTTCCATCAGATCATAGAGATTGCTTATCCAATTATCTTTATCTTTTTACTCTGGATGCAAGGAAGCTCAAAGGAAAAGGTATTGTTTTGCCATAGTCAGAATAGTAGTTTTGGTGGCTATTACATATTTTCTCCTTCCCTCATGACTATTTTCCAATGCTTGATTTTACAATAATAATATGAGCCATACTAAATCATATTGGGAGGAGAAGCTAGAAAAAATCTTTAATTTTCATAATTAGAAAAATATTTTATGAAGTTATAATATTACATGTAACTGTGTGTGTGAATATATGTATATGTATGTGTGCTTGTATATATAGATCTGAAAGAGCGTAAGAGATACCGATTTTAATTTACAAACTGGAAGTTTTTTTAATGAATTAAGTTAAATAAGCACTACCGAGCACCTCCTGTGTGTTAGGATCTGAAGGAAATTAAAGATAAAAAAAGAGGTGACTCTCTTTCAAAGACTTGACAAATAATACTGTTAAGAATTTGAATAACTTCAAACAGCTCGAATAACTCTAATATCTCTAATATAAGGTCTGTTTGTTAAGAGTAACAAACTTTGACAGGCAACTTGACTGAGCTAATTCGACTATTATTTCTGGATAGACTGAATATACTGGTCAGAGGTACTTCTACTTGTGTCTCCAGCTTAAAGTAAATTTCTCAAATAATTAGTGACAGTGAGGCTTATGAAGATAAAGCACAGGTGACCTTCTCTCAACTTCTTGTTCTGCAATTTAACAGCTGCTGTGTGTCCCTCATCAACTTACTTTGGCACTTTATATTTCTGTTTCCCCATCAATCAAATGGAAATGAAGGCTGCATCTAACCTAGGTAGTGGTTACAAAGATTAAATGGCACAGTTTATATAAAGCAATAGAAACACCAATACAAATATTAGCTCTTGATATTAATGGTCTTGGAAATCTTCTCTGCAATCTTAACTTTCCTGTAGCAGATACTATATCCCCCCAAATAGAGATAATATCTGTCATATTGTCAACTAACAATGATTCGAGTGAGTCTATGAACAAGTATGTCTCAATACTGGAATAGTTCAAGATCTCTAAGCACAGATTATCTCATGCTCTCATTACTTTCCCAATTCTGAGTAGCACCTATGCCTAGATGTGGCCTCATGGCCTAAAATGAGAAGTTTTGAATTATCAACTTCTGTCTGAGTTTTCTCTGCCCTGAAAAATTTGGCTTGTATTTTCCTCTTACGAGAAATTTTGATATAATTATAAATTATTTTAAGTTATCTAATGCTCCACAAAAAGTTCAGATTCATTCATAGGTTATTTCTTTTTTGAAACAGAAAACACTAAATGTTTTTATGTATGGTAGTTGGCAATGGCTTCAAATTAAATCCAAACTGAAATTGCACATAGGTTTGACAGATTTTAATATTGGGATATAGGCTTTTACCCATTAACTGACTATTGACGTCAAGGACATTTGGTCCTTTGCTCAACTGTTCCTGCAGAACTAGAAATACAAGTGTTGTCCAGAACACTCTTCTCTTTCTGTCCCACATTGAAATGAAGGTAAGTCATAATTTTTTCCAAGGGAAAAGTCCAACATGTCACAAGGAAATGAAAGATAGTACAGACTTGCTTGCAAGATGGTACAATGTTCATCTGGATGATGTCTATAAATAACAATTAGAAGGCAATTTTTAAAAAGTAAATATAAAGTGCTCATCTATAGTTATTCCTTGGCCTTTTTATTGAGGTCACTTTCAATGGATGGATTCTCTCCTTGAGATGAGATGGATCTTTGATATGGAGGTATAAAGTTGATTGACTCTGAAACATCTGTGAAATATCTGGTGCATCTGTGGGAGTTGTCTTTCCCCTTGTCTGTTGTCTATATTGTTGAAGATTCAAGCTCATCCTTTATTTAAGGCCTCGTCATTAAGGAAATTATGTGGTTGATTTGGTCCCAAGCAAACACTCATAACTAATGGGGATTCTGGTGACGACTCACATCATCTTGGGAGCCCTGGGAACACTTACTACCCTATTAACAATTACTATATGGAGGATTTTGTTTCTCTCAAATACAAGTTAATATCTAAAATTTTAAATGAAGTACTTAGTTGTTTTTACATCGTTTTAGGGCTAGAGGTATACTTCAATGCTTGAGTAGGCTTACCTAAAATCTCCTCCATGGCCCAGTCTTCCCTTCCTCCTCTTCTCCCTCCTTCCCTCTCCACCCTCCTTCTTTCCTTCTTTCTTGCTTGCAGTGAGCTTAGAACCAAGGAATTATATTCAAATTGTGTTTGCACTGAATATTAATAGCATGAATTTAAGTAAAACACTTCACTTATCTGAAACTCAGCTTTTCTTATCTGAAAAATGCAGGTGATAATAATTACTATCTCAGAAAATTTGTGTGAGAATTGGATGAAATGATGAATGTGAAAGATCTGCAAAATTGTCTTTATTATTAGGATCTAGCAACTTTTTTAAAGAAATAACTTTAATTTTTTTTTTTTAATTCTTGTGTCATGAAGCCCTTTGTTTATCTCAAGGCAAATAGATTCTGCTTTATTCAGTTAAACCAGTTTCCTATTATTCTGTGCTCAGAAATAAACAACTGGTGCCTAAACCCCTCCTCATCCTTACTTCTGTTTTTTAAGTTTTATTATGTCATAGTGATAATGGTACCTATATCACTATACATAATCACCATTTTGATAACATGTACTGAGCATTTACTGTGTGTTAAACATCAAACCACATTACATAATTAATTCTCCACAACCATGACACAGGAACTATAAACAAACTCACTTTAAAAATGAGGAAATTGGAGTTTGTAGAATTATCCAAGGTCATATAAGTGATAAGTGACAGAGAAGTTTCCATGTCCAGTTCTGTTTGCCTGACCTGTGCACACTGCCTGCATTTAGTGGTTAGAAATGATTGTCATCTTTTTTGACACTCTGTGTTGAGTAGTCATAAGAGAAGGAGTTCTTAACCAATGATCCATGGCTACCTCCTAGATGGGCTTTGGGAGCCTGAGGAAATCTCTGAAATTTAATGCAACATGTAGTTGGCAAACAGTTTACAGATTCTCAGATTGGATTCCAAAATGCCAGTGCACAAGATGGCACTCTAAATTACATCCAGCAACTTTGATTTTCCTCAAAGGGACCCTTTCTCTAGACTCAGCATTTAAAACAATTTGCTTTCCAGCTATACCTACAATCCCAGCTTGAGTCGAAGAGCAGAAATTTATTGGGAAAGACTGTGGATATTTGAGACCATAGAACTTCCAGAAAATGCAAAAGCACTTTCTGTGACATTGAACATTCAAGAAAATGATTATAGAAGCAAAGTAGGGGAAGAAGCGTCTCCCAGATCCTTCAAATTATATTATTGATACCTAGTTTAAGGAAAATGTGCAATGGGTAAGGCCAGGACTGTCAGCGTGCTTAGAAAGTCAAGTCAGATTTCTTAGCTTGGTATCCTGTTTCCCTTTGGGTTAACTCTACAGTTTGTAAGGCTTTAGCCTCCATAGACTTCATTCTCTTATGTGGGAAAGATGCTAGGCAAGAGTGGGTAATCACTATAATTAATTTGTAGGATTGTTATGTGAATTAAAGGAGATGATCTACAGACACGGCTAGAATGGTGCCTGGCACATATATTAACGTTATCAAGGAGAATAATAATTAAGAATACTATTAACATAGACATAATTGAAACCCTATACATAAAAGAGCTATTAATAAATGGAAGAAAATAGGGACACCTGGGTGGCTCAGGGGTTGAGCGCCTGCCTTCAGCCCAGGACATGATCCTGGGATCCTGGATAGAGTCCTGCATCGGACTCCCTGCATGGAGCCTCCTTCTCCCTCTGCCTGTGTCTCTGCCTCTCTCTCTCTCTCTCTCTTTTGCTGTGTCTCTCATGAATAAATAAATAAATCTTTAAAAAAATTAAAAATGAAGAAAATAACCTTTATTACCGTTAGTTTATTGATAAGCCTTTGATGTTCTTAGTGCCAAGTTTTCTCTTTAAACGCATTTATAAGTTGTTTCATTAAATGCCTTAATTTTAAAATGAGTGTTTTATATTTCTTTGGTGGCATGTGACCACCATGTGGTGCTTTTTAGGGCCACTTTTAGTTTTTGTATGTTCCACCTCTCACCTCCCACCCCTAGTTTAATGTAGAGAACAAAGCCAGAGTAATTATCTCCTATTTTTCATTTACATAGCTATCACTCAATGCCAGTGGTTTTAGCAGGGCAAAATCTGCTTAATCTAAAATGGAATCCATTTAATAACACCAAGAACTTATTCCTATAATTGACTAACAAGTGAAAGCAAACCTAGAAACAGAAAAAAAGGCAGTTACCTCTACTGAGAGCCGTGTATGTGATAATGGGAGTCTCTTTTCTTCATTCTTGAAGGATTAAAAAGAGATTTTAAAATGTTAAGTGAATTTGTAATAGAAACAGTAGGAAAGGTATCATTTTACATGTGAGCTTCTACAAAAGCCTTAGGAAATAGCATATCAGCCATTTTGGTGTACAAGGCTCATTTTTATTCTGTCCTTTGTCTTGCAAATGAAGATTCCTAGAAGAGAGCTTTCCTCTAAGATAAAGCTTTTGAATTAACCTTAGAAGGAGGTTAAACTGCTGAATCAGATTAACCCTGCCTCTGAGTTCTCTTGCTTGAGCTGCATTTTCTTTGCCTTCCACTAGAGCACCGAAGCACACTTGCTTTCCAGCCTGGTGCTGCAGAGAAGCCTAGTTTCCCAAGAGGTCAAAAGCGCTGAGTGCACAGGGGAACACTGTACATGGATGAAGCTGGTCAAATAAAGATGATAGGAAGTAGAGTGGGTCATGGTCAGGGTAAGGTAAGCATGGCTTCTCTAGGGAGGAGGTGCCCCTCTCAGTGCTCAGTAACAATTCCTTGTTGCCTGATACCTGGATATTTTAAGATTATTTGAAAACCTGGGATTTTATCTGAAATCCCCTAATTAAAAAAAAAAAAAAATCATTATCTATCAGACACAAATAAAGGCAGAAAATAGTTTTGTTTTGTTTTTTAAGATTTCATTTATTAATTCACGAGAGACACACAGAGAGAGAGGTAGAGACACAGGCAGAGGGAGAAGCAGACTCCATGCAGGGAGCCCGATGTGGGACTTGATCCCGGGGTCTCCAGGATCAAGTCCTGGGCTGAAGGCGGCGCTAAACCGCTGAGCCACCCGGGCCGCCCAGAAAATAGTTTTTAACAAAATTCCAAATACTGAGCTTCCAAATTGATCAATTCATGGTCATTCTTGTCCCTCTCGTCCCCTCTGCTTTGATTGTTTGAAGCATATTATTTCATCCAAAATAATTTCAGTGGATTTCTTTAAATGTCCTGGACTTAAAAAAATATATAATCAAAACATCATAATCCCTAACGATCAGTGAATATATAGTCAGTGTTTAAGTTCTGATATTTTCATAATTTCTTGAATATTTTAAGTGCTTATCTATTTTTGTTTCTTCATCTCATGTAAAAGTTTTCCATTGGGGATCCCTGGGTGGCGCAGCGGTTTGGCGCCTGCCTTTGGCCCAGGGCGCGATCCTGGAGACTCGGGATCGAATCCCACGTCAGGCTCCCGGTGCATGGAGCCTGCTTCTCCCTCTGCCTGTGTCTCTCTCTCTCTCTCTCTCTGTATGACTATCAAAAATAAATAATAAAAAAAAAAAAAAAGAAAAAGAAAAAGTTTTCCATTGAGAGCTAACTAAAAGTAATGCATTATAATTGATCCCTGAGCCTTTTAAGTATTTTATTTGTTCATCTATTAATATGTCAGTTATTTATTTATGTATTTAATTTATTTTTGTTGTAAAGAATTTGTAGAAGAAACTTACTTGTTTCTCCTGTGTAGTTTTCCACAACTTGGATTTTGTTCTTTGTGGTGTTAACATGTGTGTCCTTTCCTTGAATTCTCGATATATTTATAAGTATATTTAAAGGTTTAAACAAATTCTGGTAGTTTGTTTTAAAAGTATGTACACATACTCTTTGTGTGCTTTTGAGTACTTTCCTTTGGATGTTATGATTTCTGGATGCCTGTCTTTTAGTAATGTTGCATCTCTTGGTAATCAATGCTTACATCTATTAATCAATCTACTAAGGGATTAAAATAAACAAAAACTAGATACTATCATCACCAGTTTATGACGCTGCTCTAGAATTCCTTGCTTGTCTTGAACTTGGGGAGTATGTAGTTTGACTCAGTGTGATTAAATTTGCAAGATTAGCATATCTTTAAAACATTTAACATTAACTAAGGTTTTATTTACTATATTCTACCTCAAGTTATTTATCCTATATTTAGTGAATATTAATCTCTCTTCTTGCCTTAATTATAAACTCCTGAAGGAAAGGATCTGTACCGTGTTCAACCATTGTATCCCCAACATCCAGAAGTGATACTTGATAAATATTTGTGGGTAAATGGATGGTTATGATAGTGAATGAGTGATTCAATGAATAAGTGGATTAATACATGCTGTTCCAGGCACTGCGCTTTCAATCTATTATAGAACATAGATAAGTAAATAATGTACCTATCATCTCTTTAATTGTTGTTGCATAATAAATTAACACAAAAACTTGGCATCTTAAAATGAAAAAAATTATTATCTCATGGTTTCTATGGGTAAGGGATTCAGGAGAAACTTAGCTGGCTTCTGGCTTAGAATGTATCAGAGGTTGCAGTTCAGCTGTTGTTTGGGGCTGCATTCATCTGGAGGTTGGATGCGAGCCAGAGGATATGTTTCCAACATGGCTTCCTCATGGAGTAGTTGGCAGATATTATCATTTCCCTGCAGCTGTTGGTTGGAAGGAGCCCTCTGTTCCTTGACATGTGGGCCTTTCCATTATAACTGCTTGGGTGTCCTCCCAACATGGCAGCTGACTTCTCCCAGAATGAGTGATCTAAGAGAGAGCAAGAAGGAGGCCACAGTGCCTTTTATGCCTTAATCTCAGAAGTTATTCATTGTTACCTTTGCCTTTTTCTATTCATTAAAAACAAGTCACAAATTCCAGCCCTCACTCAATGATTAGGGTATACCTTTTGAAGAAAGTGCCAAAGGAGGGGCATCTGGGTGGCTCAGTGGTTGAGTGTCTGTCTTCAGCTTAGGTCATGATCCAGGGATCTTGAGATCAAGTCCTACATCAGGCTCCCTGCAGGGAGCCTCCTTCTCCCTCTGCCTATGTCTCTGCCTCTCTTTCTGTGTCTCTCATGAATAAATTAATTAATTAATTAATTAATTAATCTTTAAAAAAAGTACCAAAGGATGTTTGGACATTTTTAAGCCACCACAATTAAAGAGTACCATGATGTATAGGAAAGCTATAGCAGAGAGGTGTCCAAAGTGATCTAGAAGCATTGGGAGGCCACTGCAGGGGAATAAGCATTAAAGTAAGGGTTTGGAAATCTGAGTTGAAATCCTGGCTAGCTTTATTACAAGCTAAACAGGTAACTTTGAGCAAATTATTATTATTATTATTTTCCTTTGGGTCAACTTTTGATAACTGAAAAAAAGTTGGGAATTGAACTTCATTATGATTATAACAACAGTGAAATGAAGTAACATTTATGAGGTACATACTATAGCACTGAAATTCCAAGTGCTATACATGAAGTACTACCTCTTTCAGTCATCATGGTAACCATTACAGTTCTGTTTTAGAGATGAGGAAATGCAGCCTGGGGAGATTGAGTAACTTGGCCTATATCACCCACTGGTAGAGACAATTCAGACTGCAGTTTTGATTTCAGTTTATACCCTGGACTTTAAACCTGCCTCTTAATTTATTGTTTGTGGCTCTGTAGCATCAGCATCATTTAGAAGCTTATTGGAAAAGCAAAATCTCAGGCCATATTCCAGACCTATTGAAGCAGTATCTGCATTTCTAACAAGAGCCCCAACTGATTCAGATGCACGTTAAAATTTGAGACTCATTTTTTAAAAGGACTATGCTATTGATATCTCTAAGGAAACTTAAAGCCATAAAAATAACTTTAAATTCTATACATCTAATAACCACGTGGAAGATATCTACATAAAAGAAAATGAAACTTTTGACTTGATACTATATTGAGATTTCTGGTATTACCACATCACTCCTTTCCTGACAGTTTTCAATGAAATTAAGAACCATTCAGGGGCACCCGAGTGGCATAGTTGGTGAAGTATCTGATTTTTGGTTTTGGGTCAGGTCTGATCTCAGGGTTGTGAGTTGGGCTCCATGCTCAGTGGGGAGTCTGCCTGAGATTCTCTATCTCTTTCTCCCTCTGCCCCTTCCCACAATACACATGCACTCTCCCACTCTCTAAAATAAATAAATCTTAAAAAAAAAAAGAACCATTCCGAGTTTATAAAGAGGGAGCAATTTGATACTGTACTTTTAATAATTATAATGATTAATAATACAGGGACTTGGGAAAATTTTCTCCATACCCAAGAGAGAATGAAATTTATTGAATCCACGGAGTATCAACTCCTATAAGCACCAAGTCTATTTTGCTAATCAATATTGAATGGAATCCATCATACAGGAATTGAGGAAAATTTCATCTCCTTTAGTGCTCAAAAGTAACTATCTGGAAGGTAATGATACTCTCACAGTCTGTCAGTAATAGTCATTTTCCCCCTAATCTGAAGTAGATGAGATGTGCTGTCTAGACAGGCTTTTCTAGTGATTCGCCACCTGCTACACATTATAACCACACAGGAAGTTCCTGAAACAATATTGATGCCTGGGCCTTCTCCCTAGTGATCCTGACTTACTCAGTCTTCCATGAGGCTCCGTTATTAGAAGTTTTTAAAAAGCTGCCCACATAGATCTAATTTGAAATCTGATTTGAGAACCATTGACCTAGAGAATTCCTGTGAGCTCTAATCTGTCTTTGTACTTCTAGATTGTTCGGTTAGTGCTAGTAGAATGAGCATAAGTGGAGATAGAATGAAAAGTTACATAATAACATTTTATCTATTGTCCTACTAGAGTTACTGGTTAGGTCCTTAGGTTCCAATCACATATAAGTTTAATAAAAGTGAAGGGGAGTTTTCTGGAAGGATGTGAGTAAATCCACCAAGGTGATGATGGTGCTGCTGTCCAACACAAATGTGAGCCACATACCTGATTTTATATTTTGAGCAGAATTTTTTATAAGTAGACACATAATACAGGCAAGATTTTAATTTCAATAATATATTTAACAGATGAAAGGAAAAAAGAACACCTCCACTTTTTCCATATTTTTACTCCCTTCTCAGTACATTGGATATCAGATGTGTGCGGGTTTTTCACACGGTAAGTAATTTTCTAACACATCAAGTACCGGGAATTTAAAGTGTAGACCCCACAGGTTAAAGACCCCGTCCCACAAGACTGCTTCGCCCATGTACACACACTGAGGTGCCATTCAGAATCCACATTGTTGTCTATGCTTCTGATCTCTAGCTATATATCAGAGGCTACCAAACCCCCTCCTCAGGTTTGATAGTTTGTCAGAGTAGCTCACCAAACTCTGGGAAAAAATTTACTTATTAGATTACCAGTTGATTAAACAATGCTATAACTCAGGAACAGCTAGATGGAAAGGATGCATAGGGCAAGGTATGGGGAAAGAGTGTGGGACTTCCATGTCCTCTTCAGGCGTGCTACCTTCCCAACCTCCATGTGTTCGCTTGCTAACCTAGCAACTCTCTAAACCCTGTAGCTCAGGGATTTTTATGGAGGCTTCATTACATAGGCATGATTGATAAAAATCACGAGCCATTGGTGATTGAACCCAATCTGCAGCCCATCCCTCTGCCCAGGAGAGTGGGGAAAAGGGGAGGAAGCCTGAAATTTCCAACTCTCTAATTAGGTGGTTGGTTCCCCTGGCAACCAGCTCCCTTTGGAAGCTCTCCAGGGTCATGTTATTAACATAAACTCCATTGTAGTTAGCAGAGGCTTGTTATGAATAACAAAAGACACACCTTTCACTTTTATCATTCTTATTACTTAGAGGTTACCAAGGTTTTTAGGAGCTCTAGGTCCGGAATGGGGATGAAGACCAGATACATGTTTCTGTATCAATCAGAATATCACAACTGAATATATTCAAAATTTTATTTTCATATGTAATCAACATAATTAAGAAGATATTTGTTTTTTTTTAATACAAAGGCTATGAAATCAAGCATATATTTTATAGTTACAGTACAACTAAATTCAGACTAATAACCATTTCATGTTAGTTTATTTGGGAAATAATACCAGAGAGTTGGAATAAGGGAAAGAGTAGACATACAAAGAAGACAGCAAAGATGTGTTTCGATGTTGGCCACCCCTACAGGTGTCTGGTGTTTAACACTTTCTGAGGAGTCTTATTAAATCTATTTGAGAATTGTTCATCTGGGATGAAAGAAGAAAGTTTGATCCATCACTCTTTGGAGAAGGGTGGCCCCACAGCACTAAATGCCTCTCATTTCTGTGTTGTCAATGCCTGTGGGCCACGCAGGTTCTAATGTAGGAAATGTTGGGGTCTGAAGGCCAAGAAAGAATTCTTGAGACATCTTTGGTGCAAAAATGTGGTTTTATTAAAGCACAGAGACAGGATCCGAGGGTAGAAAGAGCTGCACTGGGGTCATGAGGAGTGGCCCATTATATACTTTTAAGTTGCGAGGGGGTTAGGGATGGCACAAGCCTCCAAGGTATTTGGAAGCAAGGTTTCCAGGACCTTGAGGGGGCTAGCTGTTGTTAGGAAAAGGTCATTTATTACTGTTTAGTAAAAACTCAGTCCTGAGACCCTTAGATGTATGTCAGTGGGTCACATGCTTGGGGGATGATTGCCAACATATATCCTGAGGGGGTAAAGATAAAGGAAGTTTCCAAAGCAATATTTATATATTAAAGTAGACTCACAGGATCCAGAAAGTCGGACAAAGGTGGTCTTTTGCCCTTAAGAAAGTATTAGCACAGAGGCAGTTGAGTTCCTATAAGAATGTGATGATGCCTATTTCACAGATTTGTCAATGGGCTTTAAGTAGTAAGGAAATTTATTTTGTGTATTTATTTTTGCCTTTTTTTCCCACATTAGGTTCCATCAAGTTCTTGCTGTCAGGGCACTCCTGAGGTAGGTAGAGCCAAGAATACTCACTCTATCAGGGGCTGGAGTGGCGGTGGGGCTGAGAGGCTCTGAGTGGCACAAGAGATGTCCTTATACACTGATAATACCAATTCTCCCAGGAAGTTAATAGTATTGCTTAAAAATAAATTTTTGTGAGTTTAAAATTGTGGCAGTGTTGTATGATTTGCCACAACTTCTAATATATTATATTCCCATGTATTGTGATATTTTCTTTTTTTTTTTAAGATTTTATTTATTTATTTGAGAGAGAGAGAGAGGGAGGGGAGAGCATGAGTGGGGTAAAGGATAGAGGGAGAAGCAGACTCCCCAATGAACAGGAAGTCCAAGGTGGGGCTCCATCCCAGGACCCTGAGATCAGGACCTGAGCTGAATAGCAGATGCTTACCAGACTGAGCCACCCAGGAACCCCTACTGGGTTATTTTCAAGAGCATGCTGTAGCATGTATCATTGGGAATGTTTGTTTGTAGCCAAACCAAAGTGAGTTCGCTTTGCTTCATGGTGAGTCAGAAATTGCACAGGGTTGATTTGTCCCAGAAAGAAACGTAATTGTAGTAAATAAGGAGATAATGGGGAATGGCTTCCAAAGCCACCTGAGAGAGGGTGAATGGATTCCTTTTGTTTAGGTTTAGGATGAATATTTAGATCAGGAAGCCTTTGTCGGTATAGGTAGAGGAGGGCATTAGGTCACACATGTGCCTTTAGGAAATATGCCTATACATACATAGTATGTTATGTGAATGAGGCTGAGGCCCTTCCTTGGGCAGAGATTTTAGTATTACAAAGAGGTAAAGGTGATTGTAGGTCATTCTAGAGGGCAATCCACAGTCCATCTGCAGGAGTGTGAGTCAAGTTTAGCTCAAAGAGTCTGGGTGGTTTGAGCCAACAGGTGGTCTTGTGAGGGCAGTTGCCATCACCTGAGGTATGGTTTCAGGCTTCATTTACCTGGGTTAAGAGGAAAGCCAGAAAGAAAAGCTGAGGGAAAAAAATGTAAGAGAAAGGTTAGTGAGTACTAGCAGGTGAGTAGTAAAGGCCAGGTCTTGGGGTCTAGCTGGTGACACAAGGAACACTTTTAGTGAGGTCTATCTTATGAGTGCATCATATATCACATTTTACAGAGATGCTGTACATCTTTGCTACTCAAGGTGTGTTTTGTGGACCAGCAGCCTCCACATGCATTCATATACATTGCCTAACTGCCGCTGGAAACATAAGGGAGATAGAGAAGTCATCATCCGAAGGGCCATAACTGGATATTTTTAGAACGCAGAGTCCCAGGCCCACCTCAGAATCACTGAGAGTCTGTGTTTTAACAAGGTGTTCAGTAATTCATCAGCACACTAGTTTTAAGAATAATGCATTGCACTAGGATATACTCAATTCAATGGTCTGTTTAAGACATGTGATTATTTCTCTGTATAAAATAGGAATATTTCTAAATAGTGAATTATGACCTTCAGTCAAATGCATCATAGGAGATCTCACTGTTGAGAACAGTGTTTCTCAAATTGTTTATCAGAGATTGGGCTTCATTGTTCAAGTAGTGGCACACCTCATACCTACTACAATTTCAATATCTGAAAGTAGGATCAGGACCCTGAATTTTAAAGAAGCTACCTATACAACAAGCATACCCATTAAGCTTGAAAACCACAGTTCAGAGGGGTGTGACTATAAAATCTGGTTATATAAATCTCTCTTTTATAGGTTGAATGGAAAACTATAAAAATCATCCCAATGATCTTGCGTATAAATATGGAATTTTAGTTTATTCATGCTTCATTTATGCACTGGTTTATTTATCTAATCTTTTTTGAGCATCTACTATGTATGTGCAAGACTGTTTAGATGCTAGGAAATTTATAATAAAATAAGATACTATCTCTTGTCTAAAAATGTTCAGTGTGGTTGACAGAACATAGATTATCATTCAGCTTGATGAATGTCAAGTCACATAATGGGAAACATGTTCTGAGAGTCCAGAAGTGGACATCCTCAGCTATGATAGGGCCTTTTAGGAAGGAAGGAGACCAGATCTGTTTTTAAAATGCTGCATGTGAGGTATTTAGAGCAAATAATTTTAAAAAACTGCAAGATTGTGTGTTTCCTAGACACAATTTTTTAAAGATTCATTGATAATATGAATATGAAAATAATGACCAAATCATTATTTTAAAGCTATCAACTAAATGCATTTTCCCTTTCTTCCCAAATAACTCTATTGGCCTTAAGCTGATGCAATCTCTATTTCCCCTATATGTTCACAGGGGCATTAGGGCAATATATATAAATGCATGCATTATCCAACTGACTCAAGAATAAATTCCTATAAAATGCACTAGAGCAACTTCATCTTAATTGAGGAGAAGCCATTAATTTAACCTGACTTTTCCCCCGTGGGGTGGGAATAGGTGTAACCTGCTCATAATTGTCCACTTAGTGCATCAAAAAGAACACTAAGTGAATGAACTTTAAGTTATCCTAGACCTCTGAGTGATGGAAGTGCCTCCCTTACCTAGGAAAGGTCACTTATGTGATAATTGCTAGCGGATCAAGAACCTGAACATCCAGAAGCACTATGGGACACCACCCTCATGTGCCCCTCCCCCACAGCTGCACAGTTCCTTGGGAGGAAGAACATATCTGATGAATGAACTAAAGAGGTGTACCCTTGTTTTAAGACAAAGTATGTTTGAATTTCTGAAGTTTTCTTTTTCTTTTTCATTTGTTTTTTTTTTTTTTTGCTTGTTAACATGGTGGACAAATATTTGTGGAATGGCTACAATTCACCGTAGATCGTTTCTGTAGCAATTAGCACCACTTGGCATTTGGTATGACCTCGGCGTTGCCAGATGCATTACAATACGGGGGGTTTTCATAAAGGAATAAATGATATACAATGCTAACTACATAATTAGCCAAATGTAATATGACCTAAGAGAAAACTATAAAATTATATATGTATATACATACATACATACACAAGATGTCTGTGTGGAGATATATTTCTCCTTGCACTGTCCCATCTCAGTGAGCTTCTGTCTTTTCAGGTGTAGCAGAGTCCACATACTTCTAGGGACCCAATAAAATGTTTTAATTTATTTTAAAATCAGAAGAAAAAAACTAAACTTTTCAGTTATAGAAAATGTTTGAATATATATTAATACATTAATGTACATATCAATGCAGTTGTAAAATATAATTTTATATAATATAATAAAGAGATTTTAATTTAATTAATTAATTTTTTTTTAAAGCAGGAAGAGACCCATGAAAGCAAAAGTGCCTTGAGCCCATGAATGTCATAATGCAACCATAGCAGCAGAAATGGGGGGTTTTCCCATCCTTACCCTACTAGGTGTCCTGGGGCTTCCTTTTCTTTTTTTGGCTTGTAAGCTTCCTTCTGAAGGATTGTGTGTTAGTTTCTTAGGACTACTGGACAAAGTATGCAACCATGGGTGGCTCAAAACAACAGAAACTTGTTCTCTCACTGTTCTGGTGGCTGGAAGTCCAAAATCAATGTGTGGGTAGTTGGTTCCTTCTGAGGGAGAACCTATTTCATGCCTCTCTCCCAGCTTCTTGTGACAACCAGTGATTCCTGCTGTCCCTTGGCTTGCATCTGCTTTATTTCAATCCTCTGTCATCACATGGCATTCTCCCTATATGTCTTTTTTTTTTAATTAATTTTTATTGGTGTTCAATTTACCAACATACAGAAAAACACCCAGTGCTCATCCCGTCAAGTGTCCACCTCAGTGCCCGTCACCCATTCCCCTCCAACACCCGCCCTCCTCCCCTTCCACCACCCCTAGTTTGTTTCCCCGAGTTAGGAGTCTTTATGTTCTGTCTCCCTTCCTGATATTTCCCAACATTTCTTTTCCCTTCCTTTATATTCCCTTTCACTATTATTCATATTCCCCAAATGAATGAGAACATACACTGTTTGTCCTTCTCCGATTGACTTATTTCACTCAGCATAATACCCTCCAGTTCCATCCACGTTGAAGCAAATGGTGGGTATTTGTCGTTTCTAATTGCTGAGTAATATTCCATTGTATACATAAACCACATCTTCTTTATCCATTCATCTTTCGATGGACACCGAGGCTCCTTCCACAGTTTGGCTATTGTGCCATTGCTGATAGAAACATCGGGGTGCAGGTGTCCCGGCGTTTCATTGCTTCTGAATCTTTGGGGTAAATCCCCAACAGTGCAATTGCTGGGTCGTAGGGCAGGTCTATTTTGAACTCTTTGAGGAACCTCCACACAGTTTTCCAGAGTGGCTGCACCAGTTCACATTCCCACCAACAGTGTAAGAGGGTTCCCTTTTCTCCGCATCCTCTCCAACATTTGTGGTTTCCTGCCTTGTTAATTTTCCCCATTCTCACTGGTGTGAGGTGGTATCTCATTGTGGTTTTGATTTGTATTTCCCTGATGGCAAGTGATGCGGAACATTTTCTCATGTGCATGTTGGCCATGTCCATGTCTTCCTCTGTGAGATTTCTCTTCATGTCTTTTGCCCATTTCATGATTGGATTGTTTGTTTCTTTGGTGTTGAGTTTAATAAGTTCTTTATAGATTTTGGAAACTAGCCCTTTATCTGATATGCCATTGGAAGAAAGACAGTCTCTTCAATAAATGGTGTTGGGAAAATTGGACATCCACATGCAGAAGAATGAAACTGGACCACTCTCTTTCACCATACACAAAGATAAACTCAAAATGGATGAGAGATCTAAATGTGAGACAAGATTCCATCAAAATCATAGAAGAGAACACAGGCAACACCCTCTTTGAACTCGGCCACAGCAACTTCTTGCAAGATACATCCACAAAGGCAAAAGAAACAAAAGCAAAAATGAACTATTGGGACTTCATCAAGATAAGAAGCTTTTGCACAGCAAAGGATACAGTCAACAAAACTAGAAGACAACCTACAGAATGGGAGAAGATATTTGCAAATGACATATCAGATAAAGGGCTAGTTTCCAAAATCTATATGACTTTGTCCAGATTTCCCTCTTAGAGGACCAGTCGTGTTGGATTAAGACCCACTTTAATGATGCCATCTTAACCTGATTACATCTACAAAGATCCTATTTGCACATCAGGCCATATTCACGGGTTGTGGGGATTAGGAGTTCAACACATCTTTTTGGGGGACACAATTAAACCATAACAGATTGTTTACATGAGAGTATCAGAAGGGGACCAAACAAAATTTGGTGTCTAAAGTCTAAAACTTTAGTAATGGAAAAACTAGTTTCCTCTCATTTAGGTCAAGAAGGTTTAAACATTAGACCCAAGAGGGAAGGGGACTATATCCTCCTCTGTGGCAAAGAAGCCAACTCCATCCCACTAAACCAAATGCAACCTCTGTGGTTCCAAGGTAAGGCAATCTGGCCATGTATATCCTGACATCAGCATCACACCACAGAGGAGAGAAAAAATTAATATTTCTTAAGAAAGAAGATGGTGAACATAGAAAGCCTCAAAGAAGAAGTGGTGTTGGGACTAGGGCTTAACGGACAAATAGAAGATCACTGGATACAGAGAGATAGCCTTTGCGATAAGTGGGTGGGGCGAGCATTCCAGGTAGAGACCACAGCATGAACAGAGACCCCAACTGTGACAATAGGTGACATGTTCACAACATAACTGTCCAGTGTGGCTACCGGCCTAGAGAGTGTGTAGTGGCAGAACAAGATTGAGCCTACAAAGAGCTCTTGGTTCGACATCATTTTACTGGGACTTTGTGTGGGGAGTTATTGAAAAGCTACAACTGCCTCTGCCCCAGGAATCTCACCACATGAAGGTGGCATTCTAGTGCAGATGCTCCTGGGTAGAAGTAGGAATTGTTAGTTTTCCATGACAGCTAAAAGCAATTACCACAAACTTACGTGCTTTAGAACAGAATATATTTATTATCTTATGGTCTGAACATCAGAAGTTGAAATGAATCTTAGTGGGCTATTGGCAGGGCTGTGTTTTTTTTTTTTCCAGGAGGCTCTAGGAAAGTCTGTTTTCTTACCTTTTCCAACTTCTAGAGGCTGGTCCATGGCTCTCCCCTTCCATCATCAAAGCCAGCAATGACCAATCCAGTCTTTCTCATGTTCCATTACTCTGACACTCTCTTCTGTCTTGCATTTCCACTTATGATGACCATTGTGATTACATTGTACCCACTAGGATCATCCAGGATAATCATCTCCCTTCCTCAAGATCAGCTGATTAATAATCTTAATTCCATTTACAATCTTTTCCCCTTGCCTTATAATAGATATATCTAGGTTCCAGAGGTTAGGATATGGACACCTTTGGGAGAGGGTCCTACCACTAGGAGATGCTAAAATACAGACTTTGGTCCTGCTATGTGAAGAAGTTAAAGGGTAGTTAGTTCATTTTAGGATTTAATATATAGCAGAGTGGATGTCAGCATTTCTCTGTTTATATAGGGCTAGGGGTTAGATCTTAAGAAACGTCTTATGATATGACATTTCAGTATCTCCAGAACTCTCCTCTCAATCATCTCTGTAAAGCCTGGGATGCCAACTCCCCGAGTCATGCCCTTGGGCACATGACTTTGTTTCAAGAACAGAATTACTGGAACATTTCCCTGCCCTATTTTTCTGTTTATGGCCTTCCTACATGTATATTTTGCTCTGCCTGCCTCTTGTTCTAACACTGACCTCCTGTGCTCTTTTGGAAGCCTCATTGCCCAAAAATGTAGTTAAAGGGGATTAGCAAATGACCATGATGGAAGGAATGACATTTGTAGCATCTGCATTTAAAAGGCAGAACCTATTCTGTATGAGATCTATCATTTGGTTATAAGTTCGTAGGAGTCTCCAGCAGCAGAATTATTGTACCAATGTATTTATATCCATTATATCTCATGACACATACCTTGCAAAGCCTTACATGGCTAAGAGAATGTAACTAGGTGACTACCTGTGACTATTTATCATCCCCCCACCCCCTGACAATGACTAAATTGTAGCTTCTCCACGCTGATCACTTGCTTTATACATTAAGCAAAAGGGGGCGAAGGTGGAGGGAGTGGATCCTGGCAGCGTCCTATCAGTCATATCAGAGAACATGATGGGCCCTGCCATAACCCGGTGAGTTTGGGAACATGACTCATGCAACCTCACCAGGACGAGCTGGATTGCACTGCAGGCAGCGGCCAAGGTTGTTATTTATCAGGACCACCTCCAAGTTGTCAGGAATTCTGTGGCCAGTAGGACCGGGAACGACAACTCAGTGCCGGACAGATCTATGCTGTTTAGCAGAAATACCATCATATTTTAGTCATTGCATTCAGAGGAGGATGACTGAATCCTGAATAGAATGTCTGTTTTAGGACCCTATTTTTTATTTCTGCTTATAGGAGACTCATGACATTGAAAGTTCAAGGGCTTCTTTCACATTGGGAGTTTTCTCTGCTGTTTTTGAAAATGAGGTTAAATTTACCTTTACTGAAGCACTTTGGAATATTTATCACCATGACACCTATATAAAAGAGAAATATCCTCCTGGCACTCAGGAGAAGGTGGGGGGAATGCTCATTTATGATAATGCGTGCCCAGAAATTATGCCCATGTAAGAATAATCGCTGATGATACCAACTCAATTTTTCTCTAGTCAGTTCTCTCTTGCCCTTTATTTAACTTGTTTTAACACCCAATGTACTAGTTGCTAAAGCACAATTGTTGAGTCATTACTCCCTAACTGTAGTTCTTTAGAAAATGTGGGATTTATTGTGACATTTTGGGATTGAATTCCAAAGCTTCCCAAATTAATGTATTTGACCCCAATCTACCTTTACAGCTGGATTTACTTTGGCACCGTTACCAAACTCTGGTGCTGGTCAGTTGACTCACCTTCCCCTGGACACCTATTATGCTCTTCAAAACTCATTGCCTTAGTTCATACCACAGGTTCTCTCGAAAATGCCTCCACCTTTCCCATGAAGCCATTCCTGACCTCCATCATCTATCTTGTGGTGAGCCCTTTATGTGAAGAAATCACAAAACTTAATATTCAGTCTTTCTCTTCCTGGGTATTGACATCCTGCCTTTAAACTTTTGTATTATCAGTTGATAACAAGGACCGAAAACTTGTTCCTCTGTAACCATTTATCTCGCAGCCATTTTGAGGCATTCTATACAGTAATGAGAATATCTTAAACTTTTGGATGTCTGGACTCTTGAAAAATTACAATGGCTGGCAATACTGGGTCTGTATTTAAAGTGGCAACAATCAAATAGAATTGAGTGGTAGCCATTCTCCGTGCATACAGATATTTATTTCAGTTTGCTAGACACTATTCCCTTTTGATTTTATCTAGCCAACTTTACTCATTTTTGTCATTTCATTATTATTTCTCCCAGGACCATGACATAGCACACGCATTGACCTTTACCCTTTTTTTCCCCCCTCATATTTGTTTTGCCTCAGACTGCTCACTCTCTATGTGGGAGCTGGAATGATCTTTTAAAAAGGAAGATAAAACAAAACAAAAAGTACATAAGTGATTGTTCTCTTTCCATTAACCTACCTCCCCCAATTATTTTCCAGTGAATTTAGATAAATTGCATATTCCTATGATACTGTCCCTCACCTAAGACCCCTATCCCAGTTACTCATTATTCATCAACCACATTGCCCTTTTTTCTCTTCCTCGAATGAATATGTCAAGTTGGTCAGTCTGTATACATTTGTTTTTCTTCCAAATCTTTTTTCCTACTTTTATTGAAATATAATTGACACACAGCACTGCATACATTTAAGGTGTGCAGTGTAATGACTTGACTAACATGTGTAATGTAATGATCACCACAATAGTTAACATCTGTCATCTCATATAGACACAAACAAAAACCATGTTTTTTTTCCTTGTGATGAGAACTTATAGGATTTAGTCTCTTTCATATTTCATATATACCATCCAGCCATGTTAACTATAGTCATCATGTTGTTGTACATTATATCCCTAGTACTTACTTATCTTGTAACTGGAAGTTTGTACCTTTGACCATCTTCATCGACCAACCCCACAGTCCCACCTTCTTCCTCTAGTAATCATTTATTTAATCTCCTTTTTCTGTGAGTTTTTATTTGTTTGTTTTTTAGATTTCACATATAAATGAGGTCATGCAGTATTTGTCTTTGGCTTATTTCACTTAACATTATACCCTCAAGGGCCATCTATATTGTAGCAAATGGCAGGATTTCCTTGTATTTTATGGCCAAATACTATTCCATTGTATGTGTGCATGTGTATGTTTCTTTATCCATTCATCTTTTGATGGGCACAGGTTATTTCCATGTCTTGGCTATTGTAAATAAATCTACAGTAAATATAGGGGTCCAGATAACTCCTTGGGAAAGTAGTTTTGTTTCCTTTGGGTATATACCCAGAAGTAGAATTGCTAGGTTATATGGTAGTTTTTTATTGTTGATTTTTTGGGAACCTACATACTGCTTTCTACGGTTTCTGTGCCAGTTCATATTCCCACCAACAGTACACAAGAGTTCCTTTTTCTCCACATCCTCACCAATGCATATTATTCGCTCTTATCCTATTGGTGATAGCCATTCTAAAAGGTGTGAGGTAATATCTCATGGTGGCTTTGATTGGCATTTCTGTAATGATAAGTGATGTTGAGGGTTTTCTTCCAAATCTTTAAATGGCTGGCTTCTTCTCATTATTTAGGTCCTAGGAATTATTTGATCACCCATATGAAGTCACCCTCAGTCTTCCTCTCAAATCATATTTACCCTCTTATCCTATCTTATTTTCTTTGATTACTTATCTAACATAATCCTATTTCTGTATTTCAATTCTTATTTTCTCTACTTCCTAACGATAGAATATAAGCTCCAGGACATCAGAAATCGTGTCTACCTTTTTCATTACAGTTTTCCCAGTGCTTACCACAGTGTTGAGCAATTATAGGTGGACGCTTACTGAATATTTGTGCCTACCTGACCCCTGGTTTATGTTATAAGATAGATATTTGTGCTTTTATTGCCAAATGAGTTTTGTAAGCATCTTATAAGTGGACATCTGTCTGCTAATTTCTTGAAAAGTACAACGTAGTTAGCTCTTTACAGTTGTTTAGTAGACATTTGACAATATGTTAATTGATTGATTCAAGAACAGATTTAAAGGGCCAGGGTGCAAAAATGTGCTAATTATGTTAGTTTTAAAGTTTTCAGATAATAACAACTGTGCCTCAAAAATGGTCTATCTAGACTTCCACCTATGGTCAAGATTGAAGTAACAGGTACCATATTTATCCTCTTATTTGAAACAACAATTTTTAAACAAAAACAAACTGAAACACTTAGGAAATAATGTCTTTTTTTCTTTTTTATTGAAGTATGATTACATACAGTGTTATATTAGTTTCAGGTGTGGTATATAATGATTCAACAATTCTCTACATTACACAGTGCTCATTACAAGTGTGTTCTTAATCCCCTTCAGGTATTTCACTGATCCCCTGATGATGCACCACCCTTCTGGCAACCACTAGTTTGTTCCATTTAAGAGAGTTTTAGAGTGCCTATTTAGACTATTAAGCATCCAACTCTTGATTTTGGCTCAGGTCATGATCTTAGGATTCTGGGATGGAATCCTGAGTTGGGCTCTGTGTTCTGTGGAGAGTCTGCTTGAGGATTTTCTCTTCCTCTGTTCTGTCCCTCCCTCCAAATATGGTATTTGTCTTTTGTTGACTGACTTATTTCACTTACCATTATACTATCTGGGTCTATCCATGTGGGAATGTCTCATTCTCTTTATGGCTGAGTAATATATATAGTATATCACAGCTTCTCTATCCATTCCTCTACAGATGGATATCAATTGTGGTGCTTCCATAATTTGGCTATTGCAAATAATGCTGCAATAAACCTAGGGGTACATATATCTTTTCAGATTAGTGTTTTTGTTTTCTTTGGTTAAATACTGAGTAGTAGAATTACTGGATTGTAAGATATTTCTATTTTTAATTTTTTGAGGAACCTCAATACTGTTTTCCACAGTGACCACACCAGCTTGCATTGCCACCAGCAGTGCACAGAGTTTCCTTTTTCTCTACATTCTTGGAAATAGTATTTTTCACGGTTTTTATTTTAGCCATCTTGATGGATAGGGTGATATCTCTGTGGTTTTGATTTGCATTTCCATGATGATTAGTGATCTTGAGTATCTTTTCATGTTTATGTTGGCCATCTGAATGTCTTTTTTTAAAGATTTTTTATTTTAGAGAAATAGAGAGAGAACATAAGTGGGGGAGGGGTAGAGGGAGAGAATCTCAAGCAGATTCCCTGCTGAGCATGGAGCCCAACTTGGAGCTCAATCCCATGACCCATGAGATCATGACCTGAGCCAAAACCAAGAGTCCAATGCTTAACTGACTGAGCCACCCAGGTGTCCCCTATATGTCTTTTTAAGACAGTGAAAATCAAGCAACTAAGGACAAAGATTCCTGAGGGATGGGAAACAAGTAAGGTGTGACACCTATGTTTGTGTCAGTTTATTGCACAAATAAATGCATGGAAAGGTGCTCAACAGAATTAGCCATTTAGAGAACTGCAAATTAAAACCACCATAAAAATACCACTACACAATGATTAGAATCATTAAAATGAAAAAAAAAAATCTAACCATACCATGTATTTGCATTGATACAGAGAAACTGGAAGTGCCAGTGAGAATGTAAAATAATGTAATCATTTACAAAACAATTTGGCAGTTTCTTTAAAAATTGGACAGTCAGAAGAAATTGGAACTCTTGTACATTGCTTGCAGGAATGTAAAAGTGGTACAGCCTCTGTGGAAAACAATATGGTTCTTCTTCAAAAATTGGAACATAGAATTACCATATAATCCATCAATTCCACTTCTGGGCATATACGCTGAAGAGCTGACAGCCAGGACTTGAACAGGTATTTGTATACCAATGTCAATAGCAGCAGTATTCAGAATAGTTTTTCATGATATGGGAAACATCCCAAATATCTACTGACAGATGAATGGGTGAACAAAATGTGGCATGTGAAATTCTGACATTTGCAGTTACAGCATGGATGAAACTTGAAACATTATGTTAAGTGAAATAAATGTGACACAAAAGGACAAATATTTTATTATTCTAGTTGTAGAATGAGGTACCTAGAATAGTCAAATTCATAGAGAAAGAAAGTAGAATGGTGGTTGCCCAGGGCTTGGGAATGGGGAAATAGTTTTAATGGGTACAGAATTTTAGTTGAGAAGATGAAAATGTTGGTAATGGATGATTGTGATAGTTGTAAAACAATATGAATGTGCTCAATGCCACTGAAATTAGAAGTAAATTTGATCTTATTTATATATTGCCAGAATAAAAAAAAAAGTCAGAAATTTCCTTATAATGTGATCTGGCCATTCTACTCCTAGGTTCTTACCTAAGAAAAAAGCAAAACAAGCATCTATACAAAGACTTGTATGTGAATGTTCATAGCAGTTTTCTCATAATAGCCAAATACCAAGGACATTCTAAACATCCATTAGCAGGTAAGTGAATAAACAAATTGTGGTACATCTACACAAAATAATGATCAGTAATAAAAAAAATGAACTAATAAGGCACACATCAAGTTTGATGAATATCAAAATAATTATGTGGAGTGAAGGAGGACAGGTGTACACTCTATGATGCCATTTATAGAAAACATTAGAAAATGCAATCTAATCTATAGTGACAGAAAGAAGAGTGGTGATGGCCTGCAGATCTGTGTGTGGGTGGGGGAAAGCAAGGGTGACAGCAAGACAAGGTGAGGTGGAGGCGTTTCAAAGAGCCACTAGAAGTTTTGGAGGAGGATATGTTCATTAACTTGATTGTAGTGACATTCTAATAAATATATACTTATGTTAAAACTCACAAAATTTAACACTTTAAATATGTGACGTTTGCTGAAGTTTGCTGTATTTTAATTATACCCAAATAAAAGGTGTTAAATTATCATAATATCTACATGCATAGGCTGACCCTCTGATCCAAAAGCTATTGTTATTTATGAAGGGCAGAAGCCAAGACCTGGCTCATATTCACAATAATTTAATCAGATGGATCCTGGAAACTATTGACTTTAAGAGATGGAATGCATTTGTTGTCTATGCATCTTAATGAAAATTAATGATAATGATTTAGAATTTAATGGATTCCTTGCAGGCTTATTGAAATGTAATAGAAAATGATATAGTATAATTTGAAATCAATTTAAATTATCCAAATGAATAATTAATATGTCTGTCATAAAATTGTCTAGCATCTATTATTTAGAAGCAAATGATTCAGAATCAAGTTCACCAAAAGCTTGAGGTCTTTTGAAGTGTAATGTTAAACTTCCTCCTTAACTGGCCTCTTTGGACAATTTTTGAAACAGATGAAAGAATATATTCTATGGTGTACTTATTGAAAAATATGTAGTAAGACAGACCTTATTTTGTATGACACTTGTATAAGGCATATTCATGAACACTATCACTTCTTCCTTAGGTAGAAAAAAAATATGTAGTAAATTCCACTGTCCTTATTTTAGAGATTTTAAAATTTTATTATCTGCAAAATAAACTCAGGATAAAAAATGCAACCACTTCATCCCATGCCCCTGTCCTCCTTGTATACTCCAGTATGCTAGCTTTCTTTAGAAAATTCTACATAAATTTACCAAATTAACTCTCATAGCATTCTTTGAAATGCTGAATTCCTTCCCACCTAATACTCCTAGGATACTTTTCCCTTGTTTGGATCTTACTTTCATGTCTTCAGAGTGACTGTCTTTGAATTCCACTGAAATTTGTACCCTCTTTTATAATGTTACCCTGGATACTTCTTCTGTATAGACATTGCTGATATCTTGTGTTAATTACTGTGTTGATTTGTTAATATTAACACTTTAATATCTGACTTTGCTTCATTTCCATCTCTCTATTGGACCAAATGCTCTGTTTCCATTGCATTCAGTAATTTATCCCTAGAATATAGAACAAGACCTAGCACACATAGGCTTCTAGTAACTCCATAGTGAAAATAAAGCAACTAATCAAACTGAAACATGAACTGGTGGTGCCCTGGCTAAGGAAACAGCTAAGTATACTACCATGATCTGCTAACCGGTGCCCTCTCCATTAACTCTCCCAGTCTCTAGCATTTGAAGGAAATGATAATCAATGCCTCTATGTCTAAGAGAAGGAATTGCAGATGAATATTACATTTGAAGCATCTGATCTCCTAAAATATGTAAAAGACATCTCACATAGCTGTCAGCCACTCTGGGAGTTAATTTGGTAAGCCAGCTTGTGAAACAATATGTTCTTATACTTTAAGTGATGATTTTGCTCTTAGAAATGTATGTAGGCCTTCTGCTGGAGAGGAATGTAGAATCTATACTTCATCCCCAAATGTATGACTGATTCAGGAGCTGTGGGAAAATGTGGCTTTTAGCCCAAACTGTGCTTATATGCTCTGGAATTTATCCTGTGAGTTATTCGGTTAGATGTGAACAGCATAGGTAGGCATTTCTATCATACTTTATTTCAATTTCATAAGGTTCTATAAGAGTTTCAGGGGATAATAGTTACAAATACTGTCATTCAATATTATGCATATATTATTATTATTATTCTCATGCTTCATAGTGTTTCCCCATAATTTTTCAAATCCATTTCCCAGGGGCATTTTTTAGAACAGGGGCTGGTAGATCTTTGGGGTTTCAAATTGTTTGCTCAGAGATACTGTTGAATGAGTTATGAGTAGGAAGTGACTTGTAAACCCATGTACAAATGATATAATGATGATACAACACAAATGATAAAAAAGATTCACTACACTCAGATCACAGATTTTTGGGGGGGTTGGGGGGAGCACTTTGAAAGTCATCTAATTTTCATCCATTCTTTCATTTTGCAAAAGACAAAATGAGAGTCCAGTGATGTGTTCAAAGTAACAAAGTGAATCAGAGACAATCCTGAGACTAGAACCTAGACTCTGTTCTCGTTCCAGGGGAGTACCCTTTAATATACTCACTTCTTCAGTGGATTCCTTCTCAAGGGCTACCATAACAGATCACCACTAATTGGGTGGAAATTTATCCTCACAATTCCAGAGGCTAGAAGCCTGATATTAAGGTGTTAGCAGAGGCTGTTCCTTCTGGAGGGTCTGAGGGATGATCCGTTCCATGGCTTTCCTCTAGCATCTAGCAGTTGCTGGCAACCTTTGAAATTCATTGCCTTGTAGAAACCTCACTCCAGTCTCTGTCTGTGTCATCACATGGTCTTCTCTCACTGTGTTTCTGTATGTCTGTGTTTCTCCTAAAGACACCAGCCACTGGAGATAGGGTCCATTCTAATCCGCTAGGAACTTAACTAATCATATCTGCAAAGACTATATTTCCAAAAGGGTCCCATTCTGAGGTTCCATGTGCACATGGATTCTGGAGTATGCTATTCAACTCACAAAATACAGAAAGTAATCATGAATTGTTAAAAAAATAAAATGAATTTAAAATTTTCTCTGTTTATAGTGTTACTTAGTGATAAACATTAAAAAGCAATCATATTTATGAAAACGACTTTCAAAATATAGATGCAAAACTATAGTTCCTATCATCCTAAACACATATATTTTCAGATTTATTCTTTTTTGAAATGTACTTCTTTCATAGGCCAGTCATATATAAAAAGTTTCTGAAAGGCACTAGCCTCTAAAGCTGCAGGTGGGCTTCTCAGTGTCCCCCTTACCTTTTCCTTCTTCCTCAGGTCTCTTAGTGTTCTTTCTTTATGCCTAAGAAACCATGAGCACAGGAGGGGGACCAGCCATTCCAATTTTCCCAGAATGTCCTGGGTTTAACATTGATAGTCCCGCATCCTGGGGAACCCCTTTCTCCCCAGCAAACTGGGACAATTGGTCACCCTGGCAGGGATGTCTTGTGGGCAGATGACCTGAGGGAGTTAAAGTGATGAAGAGGACTAAATAGTATTCATTAGTGAATTTATTATATTTTTTAGAGTGCATTCTTCTAAAGAATTGCTTTAGTTTACCTGTATGATAGAATTATGATTAAAATATTCAGGTGTGATTATCTGCAACCATGCCTCAGCATCATTATAGGACATGAGGTTTGAATCTGTTATCTAGCAGTCGCCTTCAATTTGATTAATACTTTGTTCCCCCTTAAGCTGAAGAGACATACAGCATGATACAAGAGCTAGCCAAGGGTAGGCTCAGGGGAGGATTTTCCTCTGGATTAGACCAAGTTTCTTGAGTGGTGTCATTCCATCATTGCTAGTTTGTTCCAAATTTGGGCTCATTACCCAAATCACTTAGGGGTTATTTTGGAAAAAAAAATCTTTCTGGTCCAATCGCCAGAGAAGTTTAATAGGTCTCTGGTGGGGCTTAGGAATTTGTTTTTTTTTTTGGGGGGGGGGTTTGGTGGGGGGGGGCTTAGGAATTTGTACTTAAGAACAGCCATTCCAGGTGATTCTGATAATGAACCAAGTTCAGGAAGAGCAGTTAAATACTGAAATATTTGGCTTAGATTTGAATTATCAATAAAAGAACCAGCACCAAACCATTGACTGGACAAATAACTCTCACCACTAGAAGCATCACAGCATTGCTACTTGATTTGTAGCTACTCTAGAATAAAGCATAAAAATAATAATAAAACTCAAATCTTGTGACTTCCTTCTAGATTTTATTAGTCATGTAATTTAAGAACTCTCAGTCCATCACAAATATTGCTCTGTTCTAAGCATTGGCAAATATAAACCAGCAGCCAGGGACAGATATTTGTGATGAAGAGCAATAAAAAGTCAAATGATCTGTGTACAGTAGCTGGGACCTCAAACAATTAGACGGTGCTTGTCTGAGTCCATTTCAGCCTGACAGTTGAAGTCTGTGTTGATTTCCCTCGCTCATGAAGGAAGGTGTTGGGATGGTGGCTAGGGGACAGTATGGCAGTATAGAGGGAGATCTCTTAGACATTCATAAAGGATAACAGCAGATAAAATAAAAGAAGCTAGAGATTACAGGTCTAAATGAGTCACCTTGTACAGAGCACATGGCTTCATAGGTGGTTGATCTTTGCTAGGTTCTGAGGAGGTCTGTGGATATGGGGTTGGCCAGGACTAGAAGAGCAAGTGGAAGTATGAGTGTTAACATTGGTCAACCTTTTTGGGACTGAGCAGATGTACCCTCTGAGGGACTGTGGGTGTACCCTCAGGAGGTGGAAGGTTACTTGTTGAAATAAGATTCTTCTCTGACCCGGGAGACATGTAGTGCCTGAGACTCCAGAGTCGTGGACTACTGAAATGGCTGCAGAAAAAAATGGAAGCCAAAGGGCCTTGTTAGGGTTTCTTGCTTCTTATTAGGGACGAAGATGTTTCAGATACTTTAGCCAGTAACTTAGAAAGAATCTCACTGGAATAAAATGTAGTCACATTAAGGGTGGGGAAAGCATGAATGCCACAGAGGAAAAGACACAATAGAGAATGCTGTTTCAAAGCCCATACAGAGTTGCATAAAGATGGTGCCACTTGTAAGAAACAACCTGAATGTCACATATCCTCTTAGAAATCATTTAAAAGAAGATATCAGGGGCCTCTGGATGGCTCAGTTGGTTAAGTGTCTGCCTTTGGCTCAGGTCATGATGGTAGGGCTTCCTGCTCAGCAGGGAACCGGCTTGTCTTTTTACCCCTCCCCCTACTCATGCTCTCTCTCTCTCTCTCTCTCTCTCACACACACACACACACTCTCTCTCTCTCTCTCTCTCTCTCTCTCTCTGTCAAACAAATAAATAAAATCAGTAAAAAAAGAAAAAAGAGATTCCACATCATAAAAATGATCTGGCCTCCCATGAGCCTATAGAAATGTGAAAGTGAGGAAACATCAAGGATGTGGGGACATTCCAGAGACTAGTCTCAGAACCACCTTCTCAGCCCTCTTGCCTTGAAGATATTCGTGGGTTGTTTTTGCCTAGGTAAAACACACGTGGCTTAAGCTTGCGTCAGTATTCTATGTTCGCTAACATTTTATTGAGCATGTACAATGTACCAGGCTCTGTTGCTATAGTTATGACTTTGTGGGGGAAGAAAAAGAATGTTTCCTCTGTCCTTCTGAGCTTTTAGCTGAAACTTCTGTAATAAAAGATGTATTAATGAAAAAACACAGAGATGTTGTTAACACGCATCCTTCATGTGTACATGGGCCATCCAGGAAAAGTAAGTGACTCTCAGAGAGGCAGCTTTAGAATTCAGGATTAAATACTATAATAGGGGGATCCCTGGGTGGCGCAGTGGTTTGGCGCCTGCCTTTGGCCCAGGGCGCGATCCTGGAGACCCGGGATCAAGTCCCACGTCAGGCTCCCTGCATGGAGCCTGCTTCTCCCTCTGCCTGTGTCTCTGCCTCTCTCTCTCTCTCTCTCTGTGACTATCATAAATAAATAAAAATTTAAAAAAAAAGATTTAAAAAATACTATAATAGGGAAAAGGCAGACCGTGGTGTAGGCCCCTCAGGGGAGAGGAAATGATTTTTAGGAAAGCTTGAATGAGCCCTTAAAAGAATAGGTGGAAAATTTGATAGTTTGTGACAAAGTTTGTCTGGGTGTGTGTTGTATGCATTTCTAGTCTCCTCTACTGTGATGAGTTGACCCTCTCTAGTTGATAAAATTTCTGGAGGGAGAATTTACGGCGATTGATTTTCTTTTGGAGGATTTGTCTTTTTAGGTAGGTAAGAGGAGTTCAGAGAATGCCTTTTCCCACATATGTTGTTTTTGTAGTGCCTAGAGCTTAAAATAATCAGTATACCAAAGTGGCATATGTGGGGGTGGTATGTTCTGAATTTCTACATTCATATATTGGGGTGGGATGTTCTGCTCCCTTAAGTGTGCATCATTTTGTTTATCCTTGACAACAAATATAGTATTTTTATTACTCCCATTTTACAGATAAGGAGACAGAGAGGTGAATTAAATTGTCTAAGGTCAGGGATCCAGAGGACAGAACTGGGACACGAATCCAGGTCTATCAAACTTCAATTGTGTAACCCACGCTTTTTTTTTTTTTTTTTTTTTACTAACAGTGGTTAGTATACTATGATTGTATAATAAATATTCCTGAAAAGGGCAGATAAAGAAGAGGCTGAGAACTGAGTTGTGGCCATTGGTTTGGAGTAAGGTTGAGAAGAAGAGGGAAGAGTAAGATGCATACTACAGCATTATGACATTGCAGTGCAATTTCCATAGCTAATTTTATTTATGGGAGCGAATTTACTTTATTTGCTTCGTGGGGTGAGAATACCTTGTGTTGCTTGACCACTGCCTGAATGATAGTTTTGAACATCGGAAGAGCCCTGGAAATTATAATCTTCAGAATAATATCCAGATAACCACGCTCAAAGATGATTATGGAATCTCTAACTTGTACATCTAATTGATCAAAAATATCATCTGGGAGACGGAAGAATGTGGAGTATAATCCAATTAGTGTTCAATGAAGAGCTAATTGAACTATAAAGTAGACATTTTATTTGGTTGACTTTTTTTTCTTTAAAATCTTATATACTTTAATTTCACTGAATGACTAGAAAGGGTTCCCTATTTAATACAGAAATTACATTAAACTCCAATTTCTTTGTTATTGCCCCACAGTTTTTTTTTTTTTTTTTTTTTTTTTTTTTTTTTTTTTTTTTTTTTTTTTTTGGCAGTTTAAATCACTGTTCTTCTAAAGATCTAAGACCAGGGATCCCTGGGTGGCGCAGTGGTTTGGCGCCTGCCTTTGGCCCAGGGCGTGATCCTGGAGACCCGGGGTCGAGTCCCACGTCGGGCTCCCGGTGCATGGAGCCTGCTTCTTCCCCTGCCTGTGTCTCTGCTCTCTCTCTCTCTCTCTCTCTCTGTGACTATCATAAATAAATAAAAATTAAAAAAAAAAAAAAGATCTAAGACCATCTTTATTGCTTTTGAGTATGCTCGATAGCAGTTAAAAAAACTCAGTCACAAGTTTTGAGTAAGATTCAGACAAATCATGAACTGTCCTGTGTTTCAAATCGCTCCATCCACAGATGGTCTGGCCAAAATATTTCTCCACATTTGTGAAATGAAGAGGGTGTGGCAAAATGAGTGATCCGTGGATGGGCAGCGTGTCTTGATTCTCAGGGGTCTCTATCCATGAAACAGTGTAACCATTATAACCTCTCTTACCTGTAATGCAGATGGCATGGTGGCGTGGGTAATCAGTAGAAGCGTGTCTTAGGTGTTGAAATGTTTATTGATGCTTCTAACGATGTTGCACTAAGTACCAAAGAAAACCTTTGGCCTTGGGTAAATACCTAGAAATATTGAAACAGCTGCATGAGGTTTTTCCCAAAGCAGGAGGAAAGACAGCAGTGTTTTACGTGCAGTTTGCTAGCTGACTCAATGGACGGGATGCTAGTGGGCTTTCCATTACCTTCATTTAGAACAAAATTATCCTTATCAAGTGGGAAGAAATACACTCTATACAATACTAAGTTATGAAGGAATCTGGATACCATACTGTGTGGGTTTTAGAAACTGGGTTTGCCACTTAATAGCAGTGCATCTTTGGACAAATTATTTAACCTGCTCTTGTCTCATGTTTCCTCATCTTAAAAACAAGAATAATGAAACTATGTCCTAGGCTTGTTTTAGGGATTAAGTAGACTTGTTTTAAGGATTAAGTACGTTCATGTACAGAAAGGTTTAGAATAGTGCCTGGCACACAGAAAGTGCTACATAAGCACTGCTATTACTTTTCTCACCTTAGTTGGAGCTGAGGTGTCTTTCTGCAGAGACATGCAATATTTTCCCACACTTCTTGAGGAACTGAAAAGAACTTTAAATATACCATGTCTGACTGAATGAAGGAACCAACAAGAATGTGATATATTTAATATTGTGCTAAATGCCTTTAGGAACAGGGAAAATACAGTTGGTACAAATTTTTTAATTTCTTCAAGAAATAGAACCTGTTACTGAAGCAACAGCTGTACATTTAACTACAATGAGTTCATAAAATAAAAGGGAGAGTAGTCATAGAAACCACAAAGGGGAAATTAGACTCTAAGCAGATTTCCAAGACTCTAGTTATTATATAAGAAACTGAGACCTCATAAGCATGGAAATGTATTCTAAACATAAAGTATTCAAGCTCAGCTATATTAATCTAACCAAAGTCTAATTGCTTTCCATATTAAACAGATAGCCACTATTTTATTTTCACCTTGCCACTTTTTTCCTCTGCTGATGAATTATAATAAATAGTATAATTTCAGTCAATAAAAAAGACATTTAAACTAAGAAAAGTTTTCTTTTCATATATATCAACTCCTCTGTTGACTGAAGATGGGTTTATCCAAAGTGACTTCATCATAGCACCATCCTTGAATAGGAACGAGGTTGTCCCTGCCTAGTGCCCTCATAACATGGGGCACATATTACTATTTTTTTTTAAATCTTAAACTCTTTTGGATCATATTTAGTTAAGATCTTTGCTTGGCACTTACACTCAACAACCACCCAAGAAGGGAAGCTCTAATGTATTCATTAGCACATAGTCTTACAGACTGGTCTTAAGAATCTCTACCTCTGGGACACCTGGGTGGCTCAGTGGTCAAGTGTCTGCCTTCAGCTCAGTGTGTGATCCGAGGGTCCCAGGATCAAGTCCCATATCAGACTCCCTGCATGGAGCCTGCTTCTCCCTCTGCCTGTGTCTCTGCCTCTGCCTCTCTCTATCTCTCATGAATAAATAAATACAATCTTTAAAGAAAAAAAAAAGAATCTCTACCCCCAAATCCTTGCTACTCTGTAAACTATTGACAGACTTGCTCAATTCTCCTTTACGTAGCTTTTGGCACTAAACTTAAGCAGATTTTATCAACAGGTAAGAGAAAGCAGAAACAAAGCTCACTTAGCTGATGCCCAAGAAAATCCTTCACTTTGAGGGTCAGAAGGGAAAAGCTTTATAGAGTAAAGAGATAGGAAATACTCACCTATTACGAGACTGAAAGCACTCTCCCCAAAAGGCTGCCTACCTCTATTATTCACTGCAATTAATGATGGTGAGTTGACTAACTTGCTTATGCCCGGAGCCTGCCATCCAATCATAGGTTTGTTACAGGCATTATTCTATATAATTCTCTTATCTGTAAAAGGACACTGATTCAATTATTATTTTTATTTTATTGATAAAAAAGCCGAGACTTAGAGAATTTTAATAAGTTGTTCAAGGGTGCTGTAGACAGATCATAAGGTAACTAATAAAGACCCAACCCCCTTTTTTGATACCAACCCCCATGTTCTTAACCTTTCTGCCAGTGATTCTTGAAATGCTGCCAGAAGGCAGCAACAGGATGTCTTGGGAATTACTAATGCAAAATCTCAGGCTCTATCCCAGAGGTACTGAGAGTTAGAAACCCAGGATTGGCACAGCCCTCCCATCTTTGCCTCGACAGTACTCCCAGGAATTCTGATGCACGTTCCAGTTTGAGGACCACTGCTTTGTGCCAAAAAAGAAGTCTCTTAGTTAAATGTCCGAAAATGACCTCATAGACCTGGCTGATCTTGCTGGGTTTTTTATAAACCTGAGATTGTGGAATTTGTGTGGTTCCTTTGATGAAAGAGTAAGTTGTCAAGAAAAATTTAGAAAAAACACAAACCTTCCAAATTTTTCAAATTACTGTCACCCTGTAGCATAATACTTATGATCCTAACTATGTAGGAAGGCAGATGACATGGAGAAAATTGGCTTAGTCTTAAATGAGAAAGTGTTTTTTATGTTTTGTGACAGGTATTATATGGATTAAGAAATTACATTTATGTCTTTATTTCTCTAATGAAGTGCACTGAAGTAAAAAGTAACCTCCTTTATCCTGAACATTTGTGACAGTTTATTCCCTTTCAAGGGATTAGAGCAATGCATATGCTAATCAATCTATACTGGCATCATTTGCTTGCAAAGATGACAATATAGCAAATGCTTGTTACATGTATAATACTGAAGGTGCCATGATAGGAGAAAGCCATAATTTCCACCCAGGAAACGTCAATCAATACAAAGTTGAAATTCAGTTCAGGGAAAGTGTCATTCTTGTAATACTCCGGCAGAATAACTGAGAAAAAATTCTTTGCGAATTCCTAGATAAACTAGAATCTGTTCCACTGACAGTGGATTTGATTGGCTATTGCTACTCTGTCTTTCCTAAGTGTCTCTTGTGAATGTGTAAACTGATTCTTGCCTATTTTACTCAATGTTTTGGAATGTTTACGAGTAGGAAAGCATATCTGGCTTCTCTGGTCCTATCCATGTCATTTTTAAAACAATGGTTTTGCCAAGTTCAGGAATGCCAGTCTTGCTTATCCACTGTATCCTCTGTATGAGGCACAGAGCAAGAGCTTAATAAATATCTGTTGGAGAGGTGGACAGTGCTGCCCCCACTAAGGTAATTCCTCAGCCCCACTGCCCTTGTGTTATTTTCATGAAGCCAGTATATCCTGTCTATGGCCATATTCCAAGATGGCCAGTTTATGAAATGTACTTACTTGAAGTTCAAGCTTGTGAATCATCTTATTTTAGCATTGGAAGGAAGCTCAGAAATGTCCTGATTCCAGCCTCTCTACAACATGGATGAATGCTGATGACTTTCAACACTTCTAACAAACCTCACTGCTCTGTGGTGGGAAATGTTTCATAACTTGACCTTCTATTCTCCTTCCCTAAAATCTTAACCTAATTTCTTAGTTCTGTTGTTTGAGGTCTCAAGTAAGACCCTGGTCCCTTGCTACTTAGAAGATTGCCCTGGGATCAGCAGTGTGGCCCTCACTGGGCAGGATGTGAACTATGCTTTCAGGCACATGTCAAACCTTTTAAAAATCTTCAAATTCATAAAATTTTCTCTACCAATCGCTAACCTGCTCTTAATCCTATCCAGAGTATTTTTCAAATTAGATATTAAAGTTTTCATCTCTAGAATATCTATTTGAATTTTCTTTGATCTTCCAGTGTCCACTTAGCATGTAATGTATTCTTCTGGCTACTTGAACATGTAGAATACATGTATAATACTTGTTTTAATGTACTTGTCTATTAATTTTATCATTTCTGCCATTCTTGTGTTGATTTTATTGGACTGATATTTCCCCTCACTAGGTCATATTTTCCTTCTTTTTGCATGTCTGATAATTTTTGTCCCATTTATTTTTGTTTTCACTGTTGGTATCAGGTTTGAAAAATCATTGCCAAGTTTGATGTCAAGAAACTTACCCCCTTTGTTTTCTCCTAGGACTTTTGTGATTTCAGTCTTAAGTTCAAGTCTTTAATCCATTTTGAGTTGATTCTTATGTATGATACATGATAGTGATACAGTTTCATTCTTTTGCATGTTTTCCCAATGTTACTTATTGAAAAATATGTTCTTTCCTTTCCCTATTGTGTATTCTTGGCTCCTTTTGGTAAAGTAATTAAATATATATATATTCATATATATACATAGGAATATACCATATATGTAAATATATATATTTGGTTTCTCTGGCCTCTGAACTATATTCTATAGATCTTTTTGTCTGATTTTATGCTGATATTATACTGTTTTGATTACTATGGCTTTAGAAGAGAGTTTGAAATCAGGAAGTATCATGCCTCCTACTTTATTCTTCTTTCTCAAGGTTGTTTTGGCTATTCAGGGTCTTTTTTTTTTTAAGTATTTATTCCACACAAATTTTAGGACTGTTGTTCTATTTATCTGAAAAATGCCTTTGGACTTTTGGTAGGAATTACATCCATAGATTGCTTTGGGTATTGTGGACATGCTAACAATACTAATTCTTCCAATCCTTGAGCACAGAATATCTTTCCATTTTATTTGTATCTTGCTCAATTTCTTTCATAAATTCTTATAGTTTTCAGTGTATAGGCCTTTTTCCTCTTTGGTTAAATATCTTGCTAGATATTTTATTCATTCATTCATTCATTCATTCATGGATGCAGTTATAAATTGAGTTGTTCTCTCAATTTCTTTTCTGATAGTTTATTAATGTATACAAACACAACTAATTTTTATATATTGATTTTATACCTTGCAGGTTTATTGAATTCATTTATTAGTTTTATCAAATTAGAGATAGAGTCTTTAAGGTTTTCTGTTTATAATATAATGTCATCTGCAAAAAGAGACAGTTTTACTTCCTCCTTCTCAATTTGCATGCCTTTTTTTCCCCCTAGTTCTGGCTAGGAATTCCAGTATGATGTTGAATAAAAGTGGCAAGAATGGGCATCTTTTTTTGTCTTGATCTTAGCTTTCAGCTTTACACCATTGAGTTTGATGTTAACTGTGGTTTGTCATCTATGACCTTTACCTGGTAATTTTTTATTGGTTGTCAAAAATTGTGAATTTATTTGCTGAATACTGGATATTTTTATATTTTTACAAGTATTCTTATGCTTTGTTCTAGGATGCATTTCAGTTACTTGAAGCCAGTTTGATCTTTTCGCATTTTTCTTTTAAGCTTTGACATATGGGACCAGATTGGTGTTAAGTAAAGAGCTAATTTTTGCTTCACTGCTGGGGAAAACACACTTCTTAGTACTCTATCTGATGCCCATGAGTTGTGAGATTTTCCAATTTGGATAGTGGGAATGAAACTAGTTTTAGCTTTGCGAGACCTGCTATTATTCTCTCAAATACTTTCAAGTGGTTCTTCTTTTGGCTTCAGAAAATGACCTCATATTAATGAGATGAGTAGTCCTTAGCTATGTACTGCAGTTGGGAAGTGCTCTGAAGATCTTCAGAGTTCTCTGTCTGGGTTTTCTCTTTTCTCTATGATACTCTGACCTGGGAACCCTAAGAGTCTTTGTCCCCCTAAACTCTTAGCTTTGTCTCTTCACTTGATGAAGTCTCCTGGGCTCTGTCTACATTTCTCCCCTGTATCACATCTTGGAAACTCTTTCCATCCAGTAAGCTGGGGCAATTGTTGGACTTAAACTCATGTTTTTCCTGTCTTTAAAAGTTCACTTTCATTACCAGACATCCAAATTTTTTTTGGGAAAAAATAGTCCATGTAAATAAATACTCCAAAGACAAATACAAAAATGAATAAACAAACAAAAAACAAAGATTGCCTCTCATCTCACTGCCAGGAAAAAAACTACAACTAGCACTTTCCTTAAATCCGTATTTTGATGTATTAAAAATACAAAATATTTCTGATGTCATTTAGGTTTTTGGTAAAAACTCAAGATACCTCTTGACATTTAATTGTCTCCTGGCAGTAAGATGGATCTTATCTGGTAAAGATCACCCACACTCATGAAGATCCTGATTCTTTCCATCTTTTCACTGAACTTTCATTGACATTTATTTTACTCAGCCCAATTTGCAGGTCATTTAAAAAATTATTATTATTATTATTATTATTATTACTATTACTTTTATTACTTCTTGTTAAACTTTTTGTGGTGGAATCAGTGGAAGCATTTCATTTCCATTCTGTTGATATTTATCATTGAAACATCATCACAAAGGCCTATTTTTCTTTTTCTTTCTTGTTTTTAATATAGAAACTCAATTGCATACAAATAGATGAAGTTTTCTAAAAGCTATTCTCAGATGTGAGTGTGACTACTGAAACAACGTGTTAGTGTGAGGAAAGGTGGTATGCTTTTGGTGTGTAGCCTCCCTTGTTCATAACTGTGAAGTGTTAGGAGTTTGAATAGCACAAGTTGTTGTGTTAGGTCTGTTAGCAGTGTCTGTAATAAACTGTACAAAATCTTCGTAGTGTAGCATCAAAGAACATACAGTCTAATCAGATGTTTGGCAGTCAGGTTTCCACACAAAGTTCCTTCCATCCCATCCAATTTAGGACCTATTTCTGAATCTTCTGCTTTGTCAGGACAATAGGCAAAGAGAATGGAAGAAGCATCAAATTTCAAGGTCCCACATTGCATGAAAGAGAGGCTGTGACGTCTCACTTTAACGCTATGAGGGAGAAAAAGGAATCAGTGAGCAGCTAGCCAGATTCAGCTACTGGAGAGGGCCTTCTTGCACACCTTCTAGCCCACTGCTAAGAGTTTCTAACATGTTTATATTCTTTGGTCATAATTGTATGACTCCATCTTTTGTTCATCTCTCCACTTCATCCTGACACTACCATCAGAAGTCACTAGAACTTCTGATGCAGGTAGGCACAGACCTCTTGGGCTTCCCCTCAACTGTCTGGCACTGTTCTCTTCCAGTTTGGTAGCTGGACAAACCAGTGTGTTACCCTCCTATTCAGATTCTAAGGCTACTGTGAACCAGGAATGCTGAATTTCACCTCATGCTGTGGAAATGCTATAACATCAACACACACACACACACACACACTGCATTTGTGCATATTGCTGCTAGCAGGGTGACCATGCTTTGCTCATGGTTTTTGATCATTTTGTTCATAATTTTTCATAAACTTGCTTCTTGATGGGAAGATAGCTGGGAAAGCATTCTCTTCTCTAATGAGCCTCATATGTGTTTCTTAGGATAAAATCCTTATAACTGAAACAAATTAATCTAAGTGTTTGATGAAAAACTCCCTAAAAATTTTGAGTAAATTCCCTCTTTCTTCTTTTCCTTTCTGTTGCCCCTTATGAGTGATAGCACTGCAGGGTTATTTTATTCTTGAGATACTAGAATTTGGGAGTACTGCCTTTGGCACTGTTAGTAGACATTTCTTAATCAGACTGTAAGGTGAGTTTAAATGAGTGAGGGTGAGCTGTTGGCAGTATTGGGGATCTTGGTGAGCTGGAGGTAGGCTCATTCCGAAGAACTTAACTAACACAGTGTCTATGCCTTCTGTACAAATATCAACGTGTCTTCAACATGGTAAACCACACAAAGTTGTTTGCAATTTGTTTGCCATTCGCGGTTGATATGGTAGGAAGGAGACTACCTTTTTTAGAATTTGTCCTTGCTTACTATCTTTTTCAGAATCCAGCAACAATCACATTGTTGCATTTTCTGGTTCACAATTTTGTCATTTTCAGGTTGTTTACACAAGGCACTCCTGTCCGAGGGACATAGACAGTGTATGTGGGTAACTAGGTGTTTTCCCTGAGGGGTTAATTTGGAGAGATAGAGTCAGGTAAATAACAGAAACTAGAAGCAGTCAGACAATAACGAGAGGGACAAAGGATACCTTCACAAGGGTCCTTTAAAAACTGTTATTTTGATTGATAAAACTTTAGTTTTTGGAAAGGAGAATCTGGTGTAAAGTCATTGCCAGAAGGTACTGCATTTTTGCCATGAACTGTGTTCAAAGTTCTGGGAAGTAGCAACTGTAGGGATAATTAAGTAGTTCTTATAAAGAAAGAGGAAGGCAGAAGGATAAGAAGAATGGAATTATTCATTAAATCAGTCCAAACCATTTGGGCAGGTCTAGGGAAAGAATTAAAAAGGTTTTTTTAATCTTGATTCCATAGTTGCAATTGCTGTGATATATACCAGGGGCTGGCAAAATTTAGTCTATGGAACAAATCTGGCCCACTACCCATTATTGTAAATAAAGTTTTTTGGAAAACAATTCTTTTAAGTATTCCCTATGGTACTTTTGCTGTACATTGGCAGAATTGAGTAGTTGCAACACAGAGATTGTATGGCCTAAAAAAGGACCATATTTATTTACTATCTAGCCCTTTACAGATAAATTTTGTCAATACCTGGTATACATAGTAAATGCATAAGCACTAGACAATTGTTTTTACCAAATCCCATATGAATGGCTACAGATACCTTGGCACTGGGAAATCATGTCTGACTTTAAAGTTGAGCTTGAGGGCTCATTAAAATCATCCAGTTTAACACCTACTTCTCCTGCCAGTAGAAAACCAAGACCAAGAAAGGTGGAAGGTGAAGTGGCTTGCTCTTACTTGCACAGCAAGTAAGAAGCAGGGTCAAAATAAACCACCAGGCTGCTGTAATTCCAGCCAATACAATTTCTAGAAATTGATAAAGAAGGCTTACATTATAAATATTAATAGATTAGTGGTCCCTTTTGATTAGTATTTGACACGAATCACTCACAGTTTGAAGCTCCTGCATAGTGGAATGTATGTTCAGGTCTCCTGGATATTACCTAAAGACAATTCAATCCTTAGTAATAACAGAAAGACTTTACTATAATATAGACTTGTTTAATGAAGATCCTAGGAGAAACTTTTGGGTCAGAATTATCATAAAGCGTGAGTGATCCTTCAAAGATTATTTTTATTGATTCAAAGATGATTTTGTTCTCAAAAATCTCTATATTTTGAAAATTTCTATGAAACCTCAAATTCCCAGTTCTATTAATGTCATTCAGACCAGGGTGCTTAATTATCTTTCTTTTCAGCTGCACTTTCTTGATGAGAAGTATTGGCAATGTGAAGATTTTGATGTTAAATAACTTCCTCCAACATGAACATAATTAATGATCTTTATTCAGAGTTCAACATTGCAGTGAAATGGAACACAGCCAAATTTATGCATTAAATTCTTGGATTATTAAAGTCCTCCATGAAAGTTTGATTTCCTATATTTTTAATTATCTCTGACTTACATTGTCAAGCATATGAGATAAGCAAAGTAACAGATTACATTCAAAGTTTTCTCTTCCTGATCCAAGCATAACTGAGTTATTGTCTTTTTATATGCCAGAGCACATAACTCAGAGTTTGGTTAGCATCTGATGTGAGAGAACTGAATAGATTTTTCATTCTTGTTTGTTGTGATTTTGTCTGCACTGAGGTGTACACGTACAATCAATACTTTGTCATTAAAATCAGTGTCTGAAGTTTCATTTTAAATAATAGTTAATTGAATTTTATGCTAAACTGATGTATGTATTTTTGTTTTGCTGACCAAAGGAAGTACAAGTTATCATGTTTAAAGAAAAAGAAAGGAAAAAAAAACATTGGGGAGAATACACTTAATTAGAATTAAATGAGGCTCATAGGTTTAGGAAGACAATCCTTACTCTCTCCATGTTTTATACAATATCTTTCTTTCCCTTAATGATTCTGTTTCTCAACTAGATTAAAGGAATATGCATCTCTGGAATTTAAAGAGTGAATTGTCATAATGTTATTACTCAGGGATTAAATAAACTTTAAAATCTTAAAGCTTCTTATTCATCCATGCCCATTTGTTCTTCTCATCCTTGTTCATTAAACCAGTGTTTATTGACAGTTCACTATGCTCCCCTCTTTTAGGCACTTGAAATAACTGGTGAACCAAACCACCCACTTGTCTTGTTCTCCTGAGGTATATAGTATTATATAGTGAGAGAGGCAGCTATTAATAAAATAATCCCACAAAAGTAATGTAGAGTGGCTCTTTGATAAAAATGTTATGGAGAAAAAGATAATACTTCTATGGTTCTATGAAAAACTATACAAAGGAAACTGGTTGTAAACTTGGGATCCAGGGTCCCTTCTTATTTTCAGAGTTTATTTGAGCTAAAAGCTGATAGGTAAATCTTAATTCAGGTGGGTGGAGGACAGAGGGATGATGCTCCAAGCAAAGCGAGCTGCCTGTACAAAGGTTGTGTGTGTTATGGAAGAGGAAGGATGACAGCTTGTTTACAAAATGAAGAACACCAACCTAATTCAGTATAAGAGGAAATGGACGTGGGAAGTAAAGATCACACCATACTGAAGAGTTTGGCTTCACCATAGGAACATAAGTGAAGAGTTCACCAGGGAGATTATGTGGCTGTCTTTGAGAATTGAAAATATCACTCCTGTTGCTAGGCTGGTAATGAATTGGAGCAGGGGTAAGAAGGAAAAATGCAAGGCTGTGCAGAGGTCCGTATTAAGTGACTTGTGTGATGGGATGTCTCTTCATGCTCCACACTTTCCTAACTATGGAATTTTCCAAGGAATCCACTGTTATAACCTTGCGTGAGATAGAAAATTTCTTTGTTAATGAAGGAGGAGGAATTTTTTTTTTAAAGATTTTATTTATTTACTCATGAAAGACACAGAAACAGGCAGAGGGAGATGCAGGCCCCCCATAGGGAGCTCGATGCAGGACTCGATCCCAGGACCCTGGGACTATGCCCTGAGCCAAAGGCAGATACTCAACCACTGAGCCACCCAGGTGCCTGAAGGAGGAGGAATATTAATATGCAAGTCTGCTCTGAATCAAAAGCCTTACGTACACCAAACTGTTCAACATCAACTTCACAAATATAAGAGAATCTTATTCTATACATGCAGAAATGAAGCTTTACAAAGTTCGAGTGACTCTTAAAGTCACCATAGCTTCTAAGCATCAGAACAAAATTTAAATCCATGATAGTTTCACCACTAAACCCACGTTTTATCCATATGATCACCTCATAATCCTCTTTTAATGTAAATATTTCAATAGGGATCAATGCCCAAGCAGATAATTTAATAAATGTAATGAAGTGAAACTTCAGAAAGTAAATCCATGTTTCTTTTCAGAGGTAGAGCTGAGAACCTAAACACTAAATTAAATCCTGAACTATGCCAATGCAGGGGATAAATCCCAAACATTCATTCCAGTTGACTATCCAGGTGTGTAGAAAAATGTTTTTGTTTTGAATATTGCTTATGTAATATGGTCATCTACTAGGATTTGGAATTGTGTGTATTGAGAAACACCCATAATCTCTTATTGTGACAGTAGGATTCAAATTACAAATTCTCCTCCTTTCCATATAGTGTTTGATTGACCATGAATTAGATGCCAGTTGGAAGAAAATTTAGCCGATCTGAATTAGAATTCTGTTTCTTTTATATTTGATTAAATGTGTTCACATGTGAAAACTTTTCAGAAAAGTGTGGTACAAAGTATTAGAACTTTATTTTCCCCAATCAAAAAAATTCTCACGTATATGTACACACACACACACACACAACACACACACACACACACGCCATGTGCGCGCATAGACATACACACATTTTTTTTGGAGTTTGGAGATCGGTGCTTTAACTTAAGGTAAAAATCTGACATGTATTTGCAAATGAGGAAACATGGGTTTACACTGTAAGGTCCAGAATCAGAAGCTTTGTCTTGTACAAGAAAGCTTATAAAGGCTTCTTACAACTTCAAAAAAAAAAAAAAAAAGAATTCTCAAACTCTTTTCTCATATAATCTTCCCTCTAACCCTATGAGATGGATTAGTTAATTGAAAACATGAACTTGAGATAGTTCATGTACTGTGACTGCAAGAATATAAATTTCTGCTCAGCAAGATGAGATTGTGGAGTTCCTAATGAATCGTAAAGGCAAATAATTGTGAAACTGAACCCAAGTGGCTGTGTGGCTTTCTATCTCTTGGGTATCCTTTCTCCACTCTGAAGAGAGTCTAGCTGCAGAACATATAAGCATTGAGTCTTGGGCAAGTTTTTTTGTTTTAACTGAAATAAGTTTTTCCTTTTAACATTTCCTTTGAAGTGTTTGAAAAAGTTCATCCAATCCCACTTAACTAAAAAGCATCCAAAGGTATTATTAGGTAAATAAGAAGCTCTCTCCTTTTTGCTGTCCCAGTGCCTGTTATTTAAAAGATGGGTTTCAGTGTCTTAGAGATTTAAATGAAGTCAGCAATTTAAAATGCCTTTTAAGGTGCAAGTGCATTTCTTGTATTCTGCAATAGCTTCTATTGATTTCAACCAGAACAATATTTTTAGAAGGATTCAGCGTAGATAATGAAAACAGGAAGAGAGGCTGACCTGTCAGATCAACTATAATCTCTACATCAATGGACAACTTTATTTAATAGTTTAGGAACTAAATAAATCTGATCTAATTAACTTGCTTAGCTGTAAAAGATATTTATGTAAATTAATTTTTAATTATTTGTGCCAGAAGGCAAGATAATACCAGCCTTCCCTCTCTTTATATAAGTACAGTCAGTTTTAACCTATAAATTAATAAATCATGTTAGCCAAGTCATCTCATTGCTTTAGAAATTCTCTTTTTTCTCATACTTTGCTCCAGGGGTCTACTTTTAGAGCTTCCAGATTACAAAGAAATAGCATGATATTTGGGCCAAAAAATGTATTTATGAATTAATGATTGTCTTTGAGTTTCATTATCTTGATTTTTAATCTGGGAACTTCATTACCTAAGAGATACCACACTGGTCTAAACTGTTTATCCATCCTGCTCAGTTTTATGGTAACAATAATATCAAAAAAAGTTTTCCTGTACCTGTTTATTGGACTCTTTGAGAATTATCCAAATCTAAGCATTTAAGAAAAATTGACTTGTAAATTTTTTCTATTTTTATTAGTTTAACTGAAATATAATTTAGATACAAAGTCACCAACATGCATGTACGATTCTGTAAGTTTTGAAAACTGAAATCACCACCACCAAAATCAAAATATTGAACTTTTCTACCATCCCCCAAATTTCTTTATGTTGTACTCCCTTTGAATTCAGGCTTCTTCCCCCTCCACAGACCCTAGTAACCATAGTTTGCTTTCTATTGCCTTCCAGCAAATTGTAGGTAATATTTCGTGTCTGGTTTCTTTCCTTCAGTTTAAAGCTTTGGACATTCATTCTTGTTATTGCAAATATCAGAAGATTATTTCTTCATATCACTGAATAGCTTAGATATACCACCATTTGTGCATTCCCTAGTTGATGGGCATTTGGGTTCTTTCTAGTTTGGGGCTATTAAGAATAAAGCTGCTATAAACACTTTTGAACACGTCTTTCTGTGGACATATGTCTTGATTTCTCTTGGGTAAATACCTAGTTGTGTTTTGCTGGGTTTTATATTAAGTGTATGTTTAATTTTATAAGAAACTGCTAAACTACTTTTCCAAGTGTTATTTAAGAGTATCAACTATTCTATATCCTCAATGACACTTGCTTTTTCTCTTTTTAATTTTAGTCATTCTATTTGGCGTGTGATGGTATTTCATTGTGATTTTAATTTGCATTTTCCTGAGGTTTCATATTAAGAATCTTCTCATGTGCTTATTTTCCATTCATATGTTTTTTTACTCTCTCCATAGTTTTATCTTTTCCAGAATGTCATATAGTGGGAATTACACAGCATGTAGCCTTTTAAGATTTGCTTCTTTCATTTAGTAATATGCATTTAAAGTTTCTCCATATCTTATCATGGCCTGAGAGCTCATTTTGTTTTAGAGTTGAATAATATTCTATTGTCTGAATGTACCACAATTTATTTATCCATTCACCTATTGAGGGGCATCTTGGCTGCTTCCAAATTTGGGCAATTATGAATAAAACTGCTATAAACACCTTTGTGCAGGGTTTTATGTGGAAGTAAACTTTCAACTTTTTTTTTGTGTAAATACCAAGAAATGTAATTGCTGGATTCTATGGTAAAAAGTATGTTTTTTCTTTTCTTTTTCTTTCTTTCTTGAAGTATATATAGTTAACATACAAGTGATACATCAGTTTCAGGAATACAATAAAATGATTCCACAATTCTATATATTACTCATTGCTCACTAGCCTTAAGTCACTTGGCAGAGTTCACTTTTCTAAGAAACCACCAAACCATCTTCCAAAGTATTCCTACCATTTTGCATGTCCAGCAGTAATGAATAAAAGTTCCTGTTACTCCTCATCTTACCAGCACTAAGTGCCATGAGTGTTCCAGATTTTGGATCCCTACTAATAGGTGTGTAATGATACTCATTTTGTATTAATTTGTACTTCCCTGAGGACATATGATGTGCAACATCTTTTCATATGCTAGTTTGCCATCTATATATCTTCTCTGGTGGGATATGTGCTAAGTAAGGTCTTTGGTTCATTTTAAAATCAGGTTTATTTTATTTTTATGATTTCAACTTTACTGAGGTCTGATTGACAAATAGAATCGTAAAATATTTAAAGTGTACATCCGGGTGATTTGATATATGTATACACGGTGAATAGATTTCCCCCTTCTATTTAACACATATATTATCTCTTATATTTACCTTTGGGGGTGGGGATGTGTGGGGGAACATTTAAGTTTTACTCTCCCAGCAAATTTTTTTTAATATACATATATTTTAAGATTTCATTTATTTACTTGAGAGAGAACAAGAGGGAGGGAGGGAGGGAGGGAGAGGGATAGGGAGAGGGAGAGAGAGTGAGAGAGAGAGAGAGAAAGCTGACTCCCTGAGGAGCAAGGAGCCCAACTCAGGGTTCAATCCTAGGATGCTGAGCTGAAGGCAGACACTTAACCAGCTGAGCCAACCAGATGCCCCTCTCCCAGTAAATTTCAACAACAAAATACAATGTTATTAACTGTTGTCACCATGTTTTACATAATATCCTCTGACCTTACTCATTTTTTAACTGAAAGTTTATATCCCTTTATCAACCTCTCCCTATATCCCCCACCCCCCAGGCCGTATTAACCCCTTTTCTACTTTCTGTTCCTTTGAGCTTGAGGTGTTTTGTTTTGTCTTTCAGATTCCACATAAAAGTGATACCCTGAATGAAACCACCCAGTGTTTGTCTTTCTCCATCCAGCTGATTTCACTTAGCATAATGCCCTCAAATTCCATTCATAGTGTAGCAAATAGCAGGATCCATTTCTTTCTAGTGACTAGATTAGATCTCCTTATTTTAGTGAGCCTCCACCTCTGGACTGTGAGTTTAAGAATTCTCATGGTTTTGTTGGTTTGTTTGCTTGTTTGTTTTTGTTTTTCCTTTCTTTCTTCTCTCTGCTTTAGGTGGAATGGGGTGGCTAGAATGGGCTGGGTTTTTTTTTTCCCTTCTCCCAGGTGAGTTGGGTTCTAATCACACCCCAACCAGTCAGTCTCTCTCTGGTTAATCAGTTTTCCCTTGAGTCCAGGCCTTGTTAAGGAACCAGTGCCCTGTTAGATTTCCTAGTGGCTCCTTTCCTCCTCTACTGCTGGGATTACTAGGGGATTTTTTTTTCTTTTGATATTTATTGTGATGCTATTTACTGATATTTAACCTAATGAAGCTCCAGAGGTAAATCTCACCATATTGTGGGCTTTCTCTTCCTCATCCCTGGGTTCCCTAGAGCTTCTGTTTCTTTTTTTTTTTTTTTTTTTGAGCTTCTGTTTCTGAGTTGTTTACCTTGATATTCCAGCACTTCTTTCGCTACAGCGTAGGTTTCCCTACCGTGGCACTAGTTCCCCCGGCAGTTCCATTTTAGGATCCTCTGCTCTGGTAAGTCATGACTATCTGTGTTGTCTGTCTCTCTAATCTTGGGGGGCTGGAGGCTTGTCTGTGTTCTTCCTTCTCTTAAGGATCCGAGAAGAATTGCTGACTTGTCAGCCTGTTCAGATGTTTTGCTTTGTGAGGCCAGAATGGTGACTTCCAGGTTCCTTACATGTGGAACTGGAAACAGGCTGAGGGTAGGTTTCTTTTCTTTCTTTCTTTTTTTTGGAGTAGAGATATTCAGATGGTTTACTTCTTGAGTGAGTTTTGGTAGTTTGGAGTCTTTAAGGAATGTGTCCATTTAATCTAAGTTTTTTGAGCTATTGTCATAAAGTTTTTACTGTTTCCTTCTTAGACTTATTTTAATGAAATTTAGTTCATAAAGGATAAAACTCTTAAAGTTCAGTGGATTTTGTGTATATTTCACTGCTCTTTTAAGGTCTGTAGAATCTGTACTGACTGTCATCTGATTCCTAATATTGGTAATTTTTGTCTTTTTTATCCCGACCCTGTTCAGTTTGGCTAAGGGTTTATCCATTTTATCTTTTCAGTGAACAAATATTATTATTCATTAATTTTCTCTATTTAAATTTATTGATTTCATATCTTATTATTGTCTTCCTATTTTTTGAGAGGGAAGGGCTAATTTGTTCTTTTTTTCTTTTTTTAGTTTCTTCTGATTAAAACGTAAATGCCATATTTGATACTTTTCGTCTTTTCTAAATTAAGTGTTTAATGCCATAAAATTTCCCTCTGGGCATTCATTTATTTGCATGTATCCTGCAAATTATAAATACTATAGTTTTACTTTCATTTGATTGAAGGAATTTTAAATTCTCCTTACGATACCTTGGTTGGCCTTAGTATCTTTTTATAATGTGTTGTTTAATTTCTAAATATTTATATTTTTTCATTTATCTCTTTGATTTTTGTTCCATTTTCTTATATATTCACAGTACATGTTTTGTATTACTTTGATCTTTTCAAATATATCAAGAGTTGTCATTTTACATTAACCATACAATTACAATTTTTAAAGAAGCTTAAACTATGAAAAGCCCAGAAGGACAATTGACTCAGCTAATGACATTGCCCAAAACCTTACAGTGACAAAGAAATCATATTATGCACCCTCCTGGAAAAAACAGAGATGTGGAAGAAACTTTATTACAAGTTGCTCATGATCCTGATTGTGGAGAAGTGATGAGACTAGGGCTTTCAGCGATTGTGAGACCTTCTAGTATGAAACAGAGCACCAAAGGCATTTTCACTGCTGGCATGAAGAAATCAGTGGTTTATAGTTCACTGAAACTACACAAAATGTGGAAAGGATGGCTGAGGAAAACATCCTGATTGTGCTTGCTTTTATATGTGTTATGTATAGATTAATAAAGTGATCCTTTTTGAAAGAAAAAAATATATATGTATTTTCACATATATATATGTGAATACACACATATATACACACACACATATATGAGATACAAACACACACACACACACATATATATATATATATAAATTTATATATATATAAAACTTAAAGAGCACATTTTCTGGTGCTTTTTATTATTTAGTGTATATACAGAGTTCCATTTGGTCTCATTTTTCTTCTGGCTGGGTTCTTGACCTTAACCGTTTTTGAAGTTTAGATATGGGAAATTAAATCTCAAGTTTAGTGTGTTTGAAAAAGTCTTTGTTTCACTGTTAGTTTTGAGATATTTTTTCTGGGTGTAAAATCTCTGCTCTCTCCCCTCAACACATGCTTATGTGCTTTAAAGATTTTACTCACTGACCATCTGATTACACTGTTTGTAAAGAGAAGTCTATTGTCATTCTTATTTTTTTCTGTACATAATGTACCTTTTTTCTATTGCTGCTCTAAAATTTATTGATCAGTAGTTTTCAACATTTTGCTGATGACATGCCTCTCTTTTCTTTTTGTATGTTCTGCTTTGGAGTTTTTTAAATTTCCATTTTATAGCTTTTATCAAATTTAAACAAATTTAATCATTTTTATCAATTTTTTTTTTTTTTTTTAATGAACTGGGTCTCCTCCTGAAGGAGGTAAAACATCACTCAAAACCTATAGATTTGTATTTGGTCCAAGCAAAAAACAAACAAAGAAACGAAAAAAGCCAGAAAAAGACAAAAAAAAAAAATACAAAATCAATAAATAAACTTTGACTTTGGGGTCATGCTGGGATAAGAAAGGCCAGATTTATAGTTTATATACTCACTTTAAATAAAGGAAAAGGGGATCCCTGGGTAGCGCAGCAGTTGGGCCCCTGCCTTTGGCTCAGGGCATGATCCTGGAGTCCTGAGATCAAGTCCCACATTAAACTTCCTGCTTGGAGCCTGATTCTCCCTCTGCCTGTGTCTCTGCCTCTCTTTCTGTGTGTCTCTCATGAATAAATAAATAAAATCTTTAAAAAAAAGGAAAAGTAGAATATGTATACAATTCTTATGAATATATGAAAATGTACACATATAATACATTATGTGTACACATGTTTAATATGAATGTGTACATATATATTTTTTTTTCAGACATTAAATAGAGGCAGAAAGAGGACAGTGATCCCTGAGAGATGGAAAACAAATTAGATAAACCCTATAGTCATCCCAGCTAGTTGTCTAGACAACAATTCTAGGATATAGCATATGGAAGAGTAATGTAAACAGAGCCTGGTGGGTTTTCTGAGTTGAAGAGTCAGACTTTGGGCTTCAGGGATCCCAAAATGGCTAGAAATTTAAGAACAGATGAAAGGAGTTGGCACAAAGAGGAGGGATATGTACAGAGAGGCAAGTTGTTGACAAAGACAAAGGAGTCCCCTTGAGTCTGGCCAAATAATGATGTGTCCATGAATGTGTGGCAACTAGCAAGATTGTGGAAAGTACCACGGGGAAAGAGTAGATGGGAAAGTATTCCAAGGTTACAATAGGACTCAGGTTATTTGTGTTCCCATCTGCACAGGATGCTATCAAGTAGCATCCTCAGACAAGTATTACTTTAGTAGTGGGGTCAAATTAGACCTAGTCTGAAGGCTACACAGGATCTGACCTAATAAAGCTTAAAAGCAAAGCTTAAGAGAATAAAACTCCTTTTCAAGTAACTTAACTGTGCATCAGAACAAAATCAGATCAGAACAAAATCCTACCATAATGAAAAGGATACAACAAATCTAGCAACCAACAAAAGTAAAATGTACAATGTCTAGCATCCAATCAAAATTGGGGAAAAAAAATAAGGAAAGCTTACCCAAAACTAGGAGGAAAAACCTTAACAGAAACAAATTGAGAAATTATGGATCTAGAAGACACGGAGGGGCTTGTTATACAGACAAGGACTTATCTATTACAAATATTCTCCACATATTCAAGAAGATAGAGGAAAGAATGAATGCCCTTATCTTGGGTTCTAGTTAATATATCAAACAATACATTAGGATTGTCTTTCTTTTTTTCTGTCAGCTGGTGAGGGTTATTACTTGTTATTAGCTATTTCTCAGAACTGTTTTTAAAACCAGTAACTAGGGGTGCCTGGGTGGTTCAGTGGTTAGGCATCTACCTTTGGCTCAGGGTGTGATACTAGGGTCCTGGGATCCAGTCCCTTATCAGGCTATCTGCAGGGAGCCTGCTTATCCCTCTGCTAATGTCTGACTCTCTTTCTCTCATTAATTTAAATAAATAAGTAAATAAATAAATAAATAAATAAATAAATAAATAAATATTAAAAAAAAAAAAAAAACAGTAGCCAGTCTTAGGTTGCCAAACAAACTAGGTGCATCTTTATTCAAATCATTTACTTTATAGGTAGTGAACCACTTTGTTGAATATATGCTAATGATCTTATCTCTTATGCATTTAAATAAAAAACTTAAACATGGTCCATTCACTATTATCTGGAGAATCATTAGACTTTGTTAAGTAAATCCCCACTGATACTCACCTCAGAATAAGTGTGTCCAGCTATTCAAGTGAGAAGCAGCTCTGGAGTTTATCAGTTTTTGAAGCTCTATGGAAGATAACAGCTTCTTTCTTTGAGGTCTGTTTATTACCCCAACATAATCATAATGAGGTCCTCAAAGGAAACTGTGTGTGTATAATATTACCTATATTTATTAGATATACAATCCAAATTTACTTAAAATTTTGTATCTATTTTCAGAGTGGGACAACAAAGAGACAAAAATCTTAAAGATTTTCCTCCCAAAATTAGTATTATATTTCATCACATCATTAATGTGAATTTGAATTGTTATATTACATTAATATTATAATTTAGTGCTTGATTTTACTGTAGACCTCATAGATGTCCTTATTAGTTGTAGGTTTTAAAAATGGTATTTTCGTTTTCTTATGTGATTAAATTTTCTAAGTCATTCTGCAGTACAATTAAACTTATTAATTTGGAATTTGTAGGGACAGCCTGTATAAATGTGATGTGAATTAATGAAAATATTAAAAGAAATTCAATTAAGTTCATTTCAAGACCATTTGGTGGGAAAAGCTAGGCTGACAAAGCAAGTGTTGTCAGAGATAGATCCCTAGGAACCTTGTTTGAATTGGTAGATTGGAATGATTTTCAATTAACATATGGGTTGTTTCTATGCAAATAAGGGTTTCTCAGGCACTTAAAGGAATGTTGGAGAAATTCATTTAATTAACAATAGATATGAGTATTACCTCTGAAATCTGTTTACCCCTGTATTTATACATATCTTTTGTTTGTAGATGATCCCTTATTTCAAGTAGCCTATTCTAAATTAGTATAGTACAAAAATCATGCAGTGGTTATCACTAGGTGTTAGGAATATGGGTCATTTACTATTTTTAAATTATATTTAATAACCTTTTCCCTAAAAATTAATTCAGATCCACCTTGCAGATAAAAATATCCAAGAACTTCCTTTCTAATTGAACATTTTCTTTTTCATAATTGAATTGTGATAAGTCATTGCATTTTATAAAGAAAAAATAGTATAACCTACAGCAAGCATATCTGCTTTAGAATGCTAGAATGTTTGAGTCAGATGAACTGGTCTCTAAAATCTTTTCCAATTTGAATTTTCCAGATGGAGAAATTGAGGCTCAACAAGATTTCAGGTTGGGCAGTGTGTAGTTTGCAGTTTAATGGTTCACTATATCATGAGTTAGGGTCACTTCACCTCTACTGCATACTTCATTGGTTAATATCTTGTTAGACAATTGACCTGCATAGGTAAATGAATGACACATAGTAAGGCCGTGGATTCATCAAGTTTCTAGATAGGATATGTTTTATGTAGTATGTGACTTTTAGTTCCTAGACATTCCATTAGTATCCGGTCAGTCCTCCCTCTGTGACCTAATTAAATTTCCTGGGGATATTATGATAGCCTCATTTGAACTGTGTGTGAATCACTCTGACTTTAACTTCTATGAGAATAAATAAGTGAAGCATTCTACATTTTGTAAATTCAGATGCCCTTTTATTGAAAATCAGAAGTTGAGATTTTTGGCCTTTATGAGTTGATCATATCAAATTTTCTTTCTTTAGGCTACCTGTAGTGCTAGGTAACTAGCTCTATGGAAGCCCATAAACTAATTCTAAACAGTGTGAATGAAATTATTTTCTATTTGCATATAGAGGTTTTTATGCATTTTATAATTGAAAAGTGTTCAATGCAAACATTACATTAAAGCTTTCTCTTCCATGTTAATTGGTTAATTTGGAATATCACATAAATTACTATTAAATGTGTAGATTTGGAAAGAATTGGCTCAATTTTGTTTCACTGGCTTTTTTTCTGTTTTTTTCATGTGCTTATGATTCCAGGTGCCAGTTGCACTGAAATTTTGATTGTTGGTAATAATGTCATTTATTTGGTTAGATTTTTATCTTTAATTATTACTGTTTCAGTAATATCTATTTTAAGTAAAACAAAGTGAATCTATACAGGACTGAGAGACTTTTATTTTTTTAATGTTCCAAAGCAAAAGTTTTCATACCAATGGCCTAGACCTAAAGAGCCAGTATATAATTCCTCTCTTTACACTGTTTCTTCTTCATTCCCTGCCATTGTTTAATTCACAGATTATTATGATTTGGAAAGGTCTTTGGAAAAGTTCCTACTCAATTTTATCTTTTTATAAGAGAAGAAAAAGAACATCTCCAAAGACTAAAGGATTTGTCTCTATTAGCTCTGTTGATCATTACTAGTCCTAAATTTTCCCCAGAAGATTGTTAGATTCTTGAAAGGAAACTTAAACCTTCCAAAAATAGTATATTTTTCATTCTTAGAACGGGAGAGAAAGTATATATGTTTAGAGAAATTCAGACTCAGTTCCCTCCCTGTATCCTGTAATTGTTTGAGAAAGGAGGAGGAGGAGGAAAGGGAACTTTTAAGAAGTTGGATGAAGCTTTTTAGGGGTTCCTTCCCATTGACCTTTATTTCTGTCTTTTAGAGTGAAGGCCTTACGATGATTGTCAAGGCCCTTAGGTTCATAATTTCAAGTATCTCCTTCAGTTTATCTATCTGATGTGATTGTGGCAGAGAGACCAGTGTTTACCAAGATTTAGGCTCTCTTTGCTGTGGTTTGGTATGAAGCTGCTGGAAATGACTATCCAGGAAGGTACTGACTTTACATCTATCACCACAACCACCATCGCAGCAACTGTGATGTCCTTTAAGTGGGACTGTATGACTAGTTTTCGTGAACTGACAAGAGCAGAAAGGATATATCATGGTCAGGGCAAGATGTGCCTTTTCTTCCTTCCCTTTTTCTCTTTATTGACTGACGCACAGAAGAATCTGTGGCTGTAGGAGTCATCAGTGCACAGAGTAGAAGGAATCACTTTGGGGAAGAAAGCTGCCTACGAATGAGGAACATCCTTAATAAGCTGTTACAGGGATGATAAATGAACCTTTGTTATGTTAAGCCACTCCAGTTTTGGTGTTTATTTGATACAGCTACCAACATTACAGTGACTCAAATGGCTTTCTGGATTAATCATGTCAAATAAAAATAATATGCTTATTCCTTTTACTGCCTAGATGTTTCCCTGTGTCTATAAAAGAAGAAATAGCCTTATTTTTATTGTGAAAAGTAGGAAAGAAAAAAATGTTATGAGGAAAGATAAAGGCAGTGTCTTTGAAGCATATGTTTATATTTATAAGGCATATCATTGTTTATCTCTCAAGCAATTTTCCCATCTCACATGAGATGTATCATCCCCTTTCACATGCCTACTGTCATACTGGGTGACTGATTTATAGAACACATTGCCATTGAATCTGTAAGCCTTTTCCCAAGCTATTTCTGTGAATGTAATATAATGCCCTTTAAGCTTTATTTAGAATTCACTGTCGTGTTAGTACAGGCATTTCGTGACATGCTTTCATAAAAATGTTAAGATTTATATGCAGGGAAGTCTCCTGAAAAGCGCATCCCTCATGCTAGGATTTGGGGTAAGATAAATCACATAAGGCTGTGCATGAAAATTCCACATAATGTGAATGCGTCACTTTTATATTGCTTGAATTGCTCTTAGGTACTTGCTGAACGATTTTGGTTATAAAATATGGCAATATGCTATTAGTAATAGTAACAATAATAGTAGCCTGCATTTTTTGAGGCTTTATTATATATTATATATTACTCAAAGTATATAACATATATTAATTCATTTAATCTTCATGGAAAATGGGTGAGGTATGTTACTAACATTATCCTCATTTACTGATGAATAAAAAAAAGATGTTAGCTAACTTGTCTAAGTTTCCACAGAGAGTAAGCTGGAATTCACACTTGAAGCTGATCTTGGTTAGCCACTAACAGGAACCCTTAGAGAAATTAACATAGTAAGAATCAGGTATCTTGAGTTGTTCAGAGTATGAGGATCTTAGCCTTAGCAAATAAGGGAGAAAGGCATGGGAATAAGGAGATGGGCTGGTTAATGGATGGGGGAAAACATTGTACTGAAGAGTTTATGTTCAGTGGACATGAAAGAGATGCAGTAGCATTTTAGGCAGAGAGTATGGCTGTGGATTAAATATTTGAGCACCCATCCACAAATAAAGGAAGGAATGAAGAGTCAAGAAAAAAGAGGGAATTTCATTCTAAGAGGAGAATCAAAACAAATTAAGAAATAGACTACCTATGGTGGGCCTGGATGGTAGAGTCAGTTAAGTATCTGACTCTTGGTTTTGATTCAAGTCATGATCTTTGGGTCATGAGATCAAGCACCAGGCCAGGCTGGTCAATGCAGAGTCTGCTTGAGATTCTCCTTCTCCCTCTGCCCCACCCACTTGCACTTGCTCTCTCTTTCTCTCTCTCATAATAAATAAACAAATCTTTTAAAAAAAGAAACAGAGTACCTATTATATGTACAACATTAAGCTAAATTATTTATTTATTTATTAAAAATATTTATTTATTCATGAGAGACACTGAGAGGCAGAGACATAGGCAGAGGGAGAAGTAGGTTCCTTGTAGGATGCCCAATGTGGGACTTAATTGCGGATCCTGGGATCATGCCCTGAGCCCAAGGCATATGCTCAACCACTGTGCCACCCAGGCATCACTAAGCTAAATTTTAGAATCAATATGAAGCAATATAAAATAGTTTCTGTAATTCAGTACTTTTAATTATGCCAGTCAATCCAGGGTGTTTGACATTTTGAACAAATGTGCCCTAGATAATGGGTCAGCCCATCATTTGGTAATGATAATGAGCAATGGAAATTTCCAAGTAAACAGTTGACTTTTAGCATAGTTGTCTAATCTTTTCTTTTCACATCTAAATTCAATTAAATTACAGATTTATAAAAATTGTATCAACAGTAGATGTTTGTCATCAACAAACTAAAAAATCTGGGTAATCTCTGTCAAACATGGTGTCTAAGAGATTAAATTTCAACAAGTATTTATTTTATCTGTGCCTCTTCCTAGATAGATCTAAACAGAAATAGTTCTAGAAGAAAGATAGTTCATGATTGGCAATATGACTAGAACTATCCTAAAAGTCATAATTGAAAGTAGTAACAATTGTCTGAGAGATCATCTGTTTCCTACTGGTATTTTGGAGAGGCATGATAAACACCAGAAAGTCATGAGAAAAGAGTACTTGGAAACATTTGATTCCTGCCTCCCCTCACAAAATAACACAGATAGTTACTTCATCTGGCCACCATTTTGTTCTGAACATGTTTGCTGTTATCTTTCTTAAACAGAAAGATACTGTTTAAGAAACAGTATCTCCCTGATGCATGACTATGGATCTTGTAGCCCAGCCCTCTTTGGTCATGACTAATCAATCTAGACAGTAACACATTACTAATCTAAGGACAATTAAGACATAAGTAAGATATAGTTTGAAAGATTCACTGAATGAGTGTTTATTTTAGTTTATCAGCTCCATCCATATTCATTAGTTTGCCTTCTGTCAAGAATTTGAACTCAGAGACTGTTGAGTGATGTTGGTAAATGCTGGGTTGGTGACCATGTTGAGCCATGAACCTAATGAGTAAGCAGGTAGAGTGCCTGGTTGAAGAAAGAGCAGAAACCCAATACTAGCTACACCTCAGAGGCAGTAGGGTCCTCAGTTTCTGACATATCTTAACTTCTTTGCACAAACTTCATTCTCCATGAATTCAATAAGACTTTATACCTTAAAATCATCTTTGTGAAACAGTTTTGATTGGTATATAATCCTTACTACCAAAAGCATCTTAAAACGTATCAACTGAAAAGAAAAACTGCTTGGTGTATAGGTGAAACTTGCTGCTAGAACAGCCCCCAGATTGTTCCTTATGCACTTTAGTGCTGGATTACAGGCAAAGTAACCCAAAAATTAAAAAAAAAAAAGCAACTCTTTCTTCCCCCATCTCTCTGGTTTTTTGAATAAGAACCTAGATGATGTCCAACAGAAGCTCCACATGTTAGCTAAAACACAAGCTGCTGTTACAGATGAATCTGGAAGTCCCTGTGACTTAACACAATGAATTTGTTTCTTTTCCATGTAGAGTGGTGGATGTGTAGAGTGGAAGCCTCTGATATACCCAGTCATTCAGGGGCCTAAACTGGTAGAGGGACTGCCATTTTTAGTGCATGACTCCAAAGAATACTCTGGTGACTGGTAAATAGTCAAGAGACAAGAGGAAGAGAGAAGCAGGAGACCAGAAGGGAGCTCCATGGTTAGGTTTGGAAAGATAATATATTAGTCATGCCTAAAGTCCGTTGTCCAGAATTTAATGATAAGGCCACACCTGATTGCAAATAAAGTTGGGGAGCATAGTTTAGTTGTGTGTGTAGAAGGAGAGGAAATAAGTTTGGTGAATAACCAGCCAGTTTTTGCCACAATATCTCAACTTTCAGTGTTTTATTGCCTGAAAAATACCTGCTCGGTCAAACTGCAATATAATGCTGATCATATAAATACTGAGTAATTAACCCACATCCAGCTTATTCAGACTGCCACCCTATGATGTGGGTATTGAAAATATAGGACATTTTAGATATGTTTTAATTTATAGTGTATAAAGATATTGAATCTAGATACTGAAAGAAGTCTTCATAACAAATCATCTGAGACTTGGAAATTGCACGGAGATGGAAAATGGATTTAGATGTGTTTTTAGAAAACTTAGAGATAATTACCAATAAAACAAATGCAACATGTGCATCTTTCTAAATTGCCAGTAGAACAACGAGCAAAGGAAAAAATATAGTTGTATAGGCCTATTGTCTATTCTGGGATGATGCATGCTTCTGTAGTGTGAATCAACCCATTTGTTATTTGTTTTGTTTTTTTTAAAGATTATTTATTTATTTATTCATGAGAGACCGAGAGAGAGAAAGAGAGGAGAGAGAGAGAGAGGCAGAGGGAGAAGCAGGCTCCATGCAGGGAGCCCTATGCGGTACCTGATCCTGGGACTTCAGGATCAAGCCCCAGGCCAAAGGCAGGTGCCAAACTGCTGAGTGACCCAGGGATCCGCCCCCCACACACCCAATTTGTTATTTGTAAATAGGATAATGATATCAGCATAATATGGAAGTCACACTGATTTCTATACTTTTCCCCCCCCAGCCCATTAAGGGTTTTTGTTACCAAGTAATAGTAGTTAAACACCAAGTATGTTAATACAGCTGATTGCGGTAAACTGTAGAGCAATATTCTGCTGTCCAAGATACCCATGTACTTCACCATCTTCTGCAAGGACTGTTTTTGACCATGTACTCTATTTTCTGTGTTGTGCAACATTCTTTACTATGGCTGATTTTACTGGAAATGTAGGATGAAATAACAAAGTGTATTTTTATTAGGATTGTTTGAGCTAGTGAGTGAGATACAGACTTGCAGTTGTGGAATTTTTGAAAGCTCTCTCAAACCTGCTTTTCTGTGTAAATTGTATTATTTTTACTGATGTTGCAGAATGTGAAGTTCTCAGCACTGCATATACTCACCTGCAGAAAGTACACTTGTCTTTTCAGTTGCAAATGTCAAAGACCAAGTCAAAACTACCTCCAAGGAAACAGAGATGTATTAATTCATGTAACTAGAATGCTCAGGGGTTTTGCTGGCTTTAAACCTTTAGCTATGACTTACAATAGAACAAAACAAAACAAAAATGAAACAGGTTTTTAGATATTCATCTCTTTTTCTTTATCTCTTAGCTGGACTTCTCTCAATGGACTTTAATTTGAATGCAGGCTTTCTCTATAAGGCAGATCAAGGGGCCTTACGCAGACTAAGGCTCACTCGTGGTGTGTGTGTGTGTGTGTGTGTGTGTGTATCAGTCTTAGCAAGAAAAAATACCATAGTCAAAGGGATGATCAAAGTGAATTTAATATGAAAGCTATTTGCAAGTTTCAGGGAGGTCTAGAGAGAGGCTACAAGGGATGGTGGAATGCTGGGCTGACATGCAGGAGAATGTTTGCACTCCTAGGCTGAAGAAATAAATGGAAGGATGAGTTAGTTATCAGAAACAATGATTGCTGTAGTTGTAAGGGAGGGCCACCCAGTGGGAGCTCTGGCCTTTAGTAGAAAAACTATAGCTAATGCCAAACTGCAGCCCAGAGAGAATGAACTAGAGAGAATAGTAAATATATCAAGCTTTCTCTCCTCTCTCTCTCTCTCTCTCCCTCTCTCCCTCTCTTTCTTGTCGTTACATACCTCCCATGAGCCAAACCTATCTAAATGTAAGAGAAGCCCGTTGTTGCAGTCCATAGAGGTTAGCTTCCAAGGGTACAGAGCAAGGTGGGCATTTAGTATTCAAAGGAGAATGGGGAGCATCTAACATGCCCAATTTAGCCCCTCTAGTAAATAGATAGGGTTTCTTCCTGTGGCTAGATGTAATTTTTAAGGAAAATTCTCATTGGCCCTACATGGACCATACATCCACACATGTAGCCAAGGAAATTTGGTGTTCTGGTTATACAGTTTTGTGAGTACAATATGATTAACAGCTGGACCAATAATTCATATACAGGGAGGGGTTTTCAAACAAAGCACTTCATTTAGGTGCAAGAAGCTAACAAAATATGACAGCAGCATAGAGGGCCCTGTGTCTGGTTTAGAGACCCTCATTTTTTCCTAAAGATAAGATAGCCCAGTAGATCCCAACTACTTTGTACTTTACAACCATTTAAAAAATGAACTTTTCTACAGAAAAGAAGGAAGAAGAAATACTGAGAGTGAAACAATGTTTCTCAACCATAGTATTTTCCTTTGGGATGATGAACTCAAGTTATTTTTAGGGAAATATATGGAAGAAGGAAGGAGATAGTAATTCCTCATACTTCAAAATATATTTATATTCTCAAAGTGTAACCCATCACTTTAGACTGACTAGTCAATAAATGTTTTATAAAATGGCTAATGAGAACAACAGTTTCTAAACTATATTATGTTTGCAATCCCCCAGGTAGCTGAGGAAAATGAAAGTTACCTTGCTGTTGACCACGTAGGATCCAAATCCACACTCCAAATGCTGAACACTTTTTTCCTTATGGAATGAAGATTCACATTTATTCCAAATTAATGCTCAACACAGAAATAGTGTTCTGCTAATATGTTTAATAGTTAACAGCACAGAAAAATGCAGTCATTTGTAAATCCTCTTGCAGTATAAGGACTTAAACTGTTTTTCAAGTGGGATTGCTCCTTTGGTTTGGTGAAAATAGCCAGCCATATAACAAAACAAAAAAGAAAGAAAACAAAGCAACCAAACAGTCACTGTGAGAATATAATGGACATCAGGCTGGTTTCTCTCCCTGTCCATTCTCTTTTATCACAGTAATTTTTACCTTGAGAGCTTTTGACTAGATATAGTCAATTGCTCATAAGTTCTTTTTAGTATTGTGAGAATGCAAGTTTAAATGATCGATTAAGTGGAAAAACTAAGAAAGACAAGCAGGGCTAATGAAAATTATGTATATCCAGTAGATAAAAGCCTATGATTTATATATGTATATTCAAAGAGTCCTACTGAAAGAACCAGTTCCTGAATGGTCATCTGGTTCAACCTCATTGAAATGACCTTTTACTCTTTACTTTGCTTTTTAAAAATTGTTGTCCAAGACTTCCATTTCGAGAGTGCTGGGCATTTTCTATTTGAGACCCTCTGGTGAGATACACTGTTTATTTTCCATACAAGAAAGTAGTGACTGTGTGTTCATTTGAAAAACTCAGCCTCCCATTGTGAGGGGCACAAAACTCACAGGCCCCACTTGAGTGAAGCTTAGCAAGGGATGGTTGGCTTTGTTCTGTTTGACTCTGCCTACACCAGTTTGTCTGTGCATGGATATTCGTTTTTATGGTGCTTTCCACTTTAGACTATCTCAGTCATAAAAAGAGTCTAGAAAGAGTTGATAGAAATGAAATAGGTGGCATTTTTAAAGTCGCTGTTAGAATAATTTTTCACCTCTTTCAAAGAACCATTTAAGACTAAGATACCCAACTAGTTTCATTTGCATGAAACTTTCAGATTCTGTCCCTGTTATTAAGGAAGAGCATACTTTAAACATTCCAGAGACGAGGGCATAATTTCCTCTACTTTCTAGACATTTTTTACTCAGCTTCTTTGTTTTCTCCTCAGTTATTGGCATACTCTAGTGACTTATTGTCTTTGCATTAGACTGATCGATGTCCAAGAAATAAATGAAAAACTACTGTTCCCCACACTGAGGAGAGAAAGACGTGTCATAAAACGAACCACAGAACAAAAATAGAAAGGCCCTTTTAGTGAGGCTAGGTGTTTGCAATAAGTTTGTAAAATACTTACAAATTCAAAGTCACCCGGTATTTACTTTCTTGACAATTATTTTATCATTTTTTGTACCAATTAGTGACTAAAGAAAATTCCTCTACGATCAGCTGATTTGTCAAGTTAGTGTCAAAATCATGTGGGGATGAACTCCATTTGGTCATGTTAAAACCACAATAACATTACCACTGATTTGTCATAACATTTAATATTTACTACATATTTCTTAATCTCAGAGAACTGTCTAACCAAAAAGAATGCTTGAGTAAAATGTTAAATTTGGTCCCACTGTTACCATGACAACTGCAAGGAAAGGAAGAAGTCTGTCTTCCCCTTTCATGGATGAATTCACATTATGTCTCAGTATTTGTCCCCCTAGTAGTCCTGGATAACTCCAGGTGACAGTTTCTATTGAGGAGAGATTTCTGTGTAGGAATAACCTGTAGCATCCCTTGTAGGAGACTGTGGCATAGGTGTATAATCCCTTCCCCCCAGGCAATAGCTGTTTCAAACCCTCACAACAGAGTTGGAAAGGACATCTGTCATAGATGGGTTTCTGTGAGCTCATGAATCCTGAAATATTTTTAAGGTATTGTCTCTATATTTATTTATCTGCCAAATTATAACATATCTACAGTTGTTACCTCAAGTTAACTGAAGTTGTAAAATTTCCCCTGTGTGTCTAGAAATTCTGTGAAAGAATATTGATGCTTTTAGGATTTTAAAATGTGTTTCTTTGTATGAAGGATTGTTATTTTCCTGAATCATACTATCTTGACTAAAGTCTGACTAAATTTAGTTGGTGATATTGAACACTCCTCAATGTAAATGCTGTCATATTGCCTTTGTGCAGGACCTATAAGAAGGATTTGCGGGTTCAAAAGTGGAGATTGGTGGTCCCTCTGTTAAGTAATCTTTATGGTAGTTAACTTAAAGGAGAGGTATATTTTCATATGATACCAAGGACTACAGATTTTTTTTATATTATATGTTTATTTCCATATAAGAAATGGTCAAGTGCTACTAGTTTTTATTCTAATGGCAAACTTACAAAAGGCACGACCAATGTGGTAAGCCCTTTCAGACTGATATGGTGGTAAAATAGTTAAATAGGTTTAAGATATGGAAAAAGCACTCAGAATACTTTGTCTCATACACAAAATAATTCCTCTTTGCGCCACACTTCATGCCTTGTCAAAATGGATGCTGATTAGCTAATGGCAATGCAGTTTGAAAATAATGGTTCAGGTACTCCATGAAATTTTTGGAGTTGAAAGGAATTCATAAAAAAAAGTCTGATTAATCCCCTTGTTTCCAGACAACGCTTGTATCTTAGTATTACTGACAAGGAGACCATCTTCTTTTTTTTATTTGAAGGTAAAAACAATTGTAATCTTCCACTAATAGCTGACTGTCAGGTCAATTTTCGAGACCTCTTTGAGTCCCTGGTGACTGTTGCATAAGCTAATAGTTCATCGGAGACAAAGAAACAGGCTGTGTTCATCTAATGTAAAAACAATTGTTGCTATGGATGAGTTTTGTCAAGCTTACATGATAGTCATTGTAGATAGTTTATGTTACAACTCCCAGGTTTGACTGGTTATTGGGACTTGAGTTCAGTAAGTATTTATTGAGCTCTAAGTTCAGGGTATATTAGGTTCTTCTGAGGAAGGTGAAGACATCATGGTTTCCTTGCCCTTTTCGACAAAGGACTGGAGCAATAAATAATGTGTATGTGCTTCCTTAGACACCAAAGTGCCCTGAGGGAGATGGAAAGGAAATGTCATTGAGATGAAACATTCCATAGATATTTTCTCATTGTGAGATTTCTAGAAAAAAACCTCACAGATAGGCTTAAGGACACAAAGTGTGGGGACTGAAAGAGATCACCAGATAGTGTTGACATGTTAAACAGCACCTACGCAGGCTGTACAAGTGGCAAGAAAGGAAGGATGGAGACAAAGGTTATGTTTATTATTAAGAGTAGCAACAACACATGTCTGAGTGTTTTCCACTGAACTTAAAATATATCCTAAGCACTTTACATGCATTGACTCAGTCCCCAAAGTAGCACTATGGAGTTGGTTCTATCATTGTTCCAATTTTGTAGCCAAAGGAAGGTGAGACTGAACAGTTCAAGCACTTGACTAAGGTCACACAATTGGTGAGTGGGAGAGCTCACCTTCAGATCCAATAAATCCTCTGAACATCAGCCCACAATCAAATCTATTTTGCCTAAATCACAGGATACAGAGAGGTTACCCATAGGAGCTAAGGGTGGAAACATTCTTTGTGGTGTTGTGTGTAAAACACTGTTCTCATATCTGTGTGATGTAGAGGGCACAGGTGTGGTCAGTGGATTTCTGCCAGTTGTAGTTGTTACTGTGATATGGTAATATACAAAATTGAAGAATCACTATTTCAAAACTCTTTGACAGTAATTTTATATGTATTGAATCTAATAATAATAAATCAAGCTTGCATCTTATACTTTTTAATTTCATATTTCTAGGACTTTATTTTTAGTGGATTCTATAAGTAACAATCAACAACAGATTGGGAATTTTAAAATAAGAACAAGACAAACTGGTATTTTGTTGTATGTAGCTTGAGAACCTCCACTGTGGAATAAGGGCCATCCTAGTTTCTATTCATTTCTATTATTCTTTCAGTGGGTTCAGTACCTGCCTAGTAAGACTGCTGCCAAATTTAAAAGCAGGAACATAGTAGCTAGCATCTTGCAGTGTGTTTAGCACATGGTAGATGTTCAGTCACAGCCAGCTAAGCATGTTACCGTGAGAATAAAAACCAAGAGTTGCTTTACAGCTTTTTCATTGCATCTCGCTCGAATGAACATTTTGGTCAGAGGAGGAGTCTTGAAGCAGAGCCTCCTTTTCCAGCAGAGCCTCCTGAGCTGGTCTCTTTCTGTGATTCCATCCTAGGGGAGAGGGGCAGTTGAGAAGAAAAAGGTCTATGTGAGGGATTTATGCAAACAAAAGAATTTGTGAAGAATTTAGAATCTGGTTGGACTCCGATCAATCCTCTGCAGTTTGCAGTGAGAATGGATCCTTTAGAATGATGACTCGGGCACTCGGGCACTCAACTGTTCAAGGGAAGTCCCTGGTGCCCCATTGTCCAGACTCTTCCCACCAGAGGCAAATAGGAAGATTTGGAGCAGCAAGGAGGCAGCATTAGTGAACCTCTGCCTTCAGGGATTTCAGCCTGAGATGCTGTTTTGTCAGGTTCACCTTAAAGGGCCCTTCTCTGTAATTTCTGTGCCTCCAAGACCTGCCTCTCCCCTCTCTCAAGTCCACAGGGATGGTGTCCTCTTAATCTCTTGCCCCTCTACCAAACTTCCTTCTTCTTAAGACTTGAATTTCCACATATCTTTCATAGAATACTGTAGAGTCTTTCATAGAATCTTTGGGTCCAAATGCCAGCCTATGTGAGCAGTGTTTTGTGCCACATGCCTGGAAGATTGAAGATTTTTTCCCAAGCTTCAAAAATGAGTTTTTGTTTTCTGGCTATTGCCCTCTGTCCCAGATTTTGAAACTATATAAAAGTAATCACATCCAGGATTTTAAAGTAAAAACAAAAAAACAAAAAACAAAAACAAAAAAAACTAAATAAATGAGTACTTTGTAAAGACCTACTGTGTGCCTGCTATGTACGGGGCACTCTCTTGGACATGAAGAGAGTACAAATAGGTCACTGAGTCTTTCAGTATCTACTGGGAATGTCATTATAATATGCATTAGGAAGAATTCTAAAACATACACAAAAGCAGAGTAAGACAAAATAAATATGAATAGAAGTTCTACTGTTTTCTTCTTGTACCCCAGTGGGTCATCTGGAATACTCCTCAGGCAAGTGTACTACTATAAAAACCACTGTTCAAAGGCGAGATCATACAGGTATTATGTACATACATCCCAAAGTAGAAAATAATGTATTATAAGAGTTATAAATGTAATGATAATAATAATAATAAATGTAGTGATAGATTAGCGCTATTACTGCAAACTAAGTGGATTCTAAGCATTTATTTCACAGTTCTCTCTATGCACCCAGTTCTGATAATTTTTTTTTCATGTATGTGACAACATAGTAAAATGAGTAAAAGCAGAGCTCAGCATACTTTCTCTTAAAAAAGGCCTGAAAGCAAATACTTGAGGCTTGCAGAGCTGATTGTCTTGGTCACAACCAGCTCAACTTTGCCATTGATAGTTTTCTTTTTCTCTTTTTAAGATTTTATTTATTTATTCATGAGAGACACAGAGAGAGAGAGAGAGAGGCAGAGACACAGGCAGAGGGAGGAGCAGGCTCCATGCAGGAGCCCGATGCGGAACTCGATCCCAGGACTCCAGGTTCATGCCCTGAGCCAAAGGCAGACACTAAACTGCTAAGCCACTCAGAGATCCCCTGCCATCAGTAGTTTGAAGGAATTCAGCCACAAGTGGCAGTAAAACCACTTAGCCTGGCTGTGTCCCAGTGCTGCCTGCAGCCTGTCACTTGCTGAACCCAGATGAAGAGCACAGGCTTTGGAATCACACCAAGTGAAGAATTCTGGTATGAGCGCCAGGTGTGTAGTGTTGTGCTGGTTCCACCAACTCTCTGAGCCTTGGCTTCCTCGGTGAGATCCCAGTAGGTGTCACCTGGGAGTGAGGCAAAAATGCAGAATCACAGGTCTTACGCAAGGAGTGTGGACTCGGAATCTGCTTTTTAACAAGCTCCTCAGAGTACTTTATTTTTGCATCTTACAGTTGGAGAAGCACTGTGGTAGAGGATGCTGATGGTATAACACCTGCTACATAGGGTTGTTTGGGGTGTATGATTAATTGAGATGATACTCTCAAAGTACTTACCATAAGGCTAGAACTAATCTAATCACTCCCTCAATTTTATACTCACTTATAGCTCTGCTACGATTTCTCAGAGAGCTCGGAATCTAGTGGGGTTTAGAAAGGTATTACATGAAATTGCCCTTGAATGATAAGTAGGATTTAGTCATGGGGTGGTAGAGGCTATAGCATATTAGTGCCACTGTTTAATCATTAAGTTATGACTGTATTCTCAGTAATGAATTAGTAAGTTATTCTGGGGAAATCAATTAGTGGGAGGAAGATAGGTGCTTACCTCCTGTAGGCATTTTCTTGGTCCTCTTGGAATCCTGATATATTTTTTCCCCATTACTTGGCTGTGGTAATTAAGATTCATAGATGTCATCGGAATGAGGTAACTGTCATCTTTGAAGTGAAAAAGGTAGTAGAGATATATTATTATGTTTGAGAAACTTTGCTTTAAAGACTTAAGCCAAACTATTGTTAATCAGAATTTAAGTAAACATGAACACTGCATTGTTTTAATTTTGTTATATGATGTATAGGAGTAATAATAAAGTGACTTAGGCTTTACATATGAATTTAACGTTGTGGTTTATGTTACAGTAATGATCCAGATCATAGCTTGAATGCCTTTTTTTTCCTGAAAAGCATATATTCTATAAAGACCTTTACATGGTTAGTTCACTGCTAAGTCAGCGTGTGAGGGAACACAGTCAAACAGTCCTTACACCTGCTCAGCGGCTTTGTCAGCCTTTAAATGAGAATAATGCCTTCCACAGATATGGTTGAGGACAGATGATAAAGGTCACTATGCCCTCTGAAAGAACAGCATTATATAAATCCAACATAACATTAAAATTGAAATATCCGATTTCAACCTTTTAAGCAGGCAGCGATGACTGTTAGAAGCAAAAATGGGAACTTGTCTAAATGGGAGTCTGAAACAGTTCACATTTTTTTCTTTAAAAAATTAATACAGAGTGACAGGGGAGAATTTTCCCATCAGAGTCAGGTGATTAAACATTCACCTGGTGGGCATTTAGTCAGTGATTGAGTGTGAGTACCAAGGAAAAGGCCGTGAGGGGACAGGAGAAGAATGTAACTGGTGGTGGATTAGGATAAAACCAGCCTGTGATTGTGGAGTTGATGGAGTAGGAGTTTGGAGATACATGTTAAATAGATGCTCTGGAAAGTAATTTTTTTCAAGAGTCACCACAATTAAGTTATGTAATGGTTTTGATAAAAGTGTCCATGTTGGTGAGGGGTTGTGAAAATCCCAGGTAGTCATGAACAAGCGAGAAGCTTCACATAATTCCTGATAGGGAACAAGTGTTCAAAGGTGTTTATTCATTTGTTCTTACAGTTGGAAAGTCTGATACTAGGATTCATCGAATGAGTGGCATTTGTGTGAAACAAAGAGGCATGGGTTTCCTTAGGAGAGCCATTTTAATTCTTTCTGCTTATTCCAGTGAAGTTTCAGAAGACCTGTCCAGCACATCCCTCAGCTCTCCCTCTATCACCTGTTTTGTGGTGTCTCTATTCTTCCCCTCCCATTCACTCTGCAAACTTCTCCAGACTGCCTTCTTCTCCACAAAACTCCAAAAAGTGGGATCACCAATGATTTGGTGCTTTGAGGTCAAAAGACATTTTTTTGAAGTCTAATCATATCAAGTCACCCAGTATTTTTGACACTGTTAAGTGTTCCCTTCTTCACGGAACACTTTTTCCCATGGACCCTGTAATATCAGAGTCTCCCTTGGTCATGTTTGGTCTCCTGCCTCCTCACTGTGTACGCTTTGCCTGGGTAATAGCATTCATAGTCATGAAGTTACTGACCAGCTATCCTTCAACAAGTCCAAAATGTGGACCTCACTTAGATTTTCATCCTGAGCTTCACACTGATGGGCAGTACTACTTACTTGGCAACTTTTCTCTTTTCTCAGCTGTTTCCTAGGCAACTGAAATATAACAAGTCCAGTCTAAATTCTTGAATATAACAGGATGCTCTTTGTTATAAACTGGACTTTCCTAGGACTCTAAATTCCATTTTAGCTTCGTCTCCTCTTATAACTAGACATTAAAATATATGGTGATTATATTATGTTTCCCCTTCTCCAGACTATAAGACAGAGACTTCTTTGCAGCCACTGCCCCTTCCTTCCTTCCTTCCTTCCTTCCTTCCTTCCTTCCTTCCTTCCTTCCTTCCTTCATCTTAAACTATCCTGACAAACCCTATACCTAGATAAAAGACTAGCATGTAATTGCACTCAAAATATTTAGCAAATTAATTAAGCTAGTTCAATTACAAAAGCGTAGGCTAAGCTAGAGTCACAAAAACTTGAGTTGGATTCCTAGACATTCACTCATACATTTAATATCTAGTTTTGTATCTTCTCTGAACCCCTTCTTGTCATCTTACTACTGTGTATAAAAAACTCTTGTCATCTTCCTGTATATAAAAACAGCTATAGTACAGAATCTTTCTAAGGCTATAAATGATGCTATATAGCACCTGATACAAAAGCTTGGTATATAATCTTGTGTTAATCTATCACTCCTTTTCTAGGCTTATATTCATTTGATCCAATATTGTGTAAGCCGTCACTGTGTGTATGGTACTATTCCAGAAGCTGAGAATCCAGTGATGAACAAAATAGGCTCTTGTGATTACTTATATTTTCACAGTGGGAAATAGATACAAAATAAGTAAATACATTTACTAAACTTTAACTATATTCTCTGTGAGTGCTAAGAGGAAATAAAAAGCAGCTCAGTTAAGGTGCCATTTGAACATGTTGAAGGAATATATCATGCCACAATGTGGAGGGTGAGTAGTGCATGCAGGCAGCATCGACAGCAACCTAAACAGCATTGAGGTAGGAATGCATTTGGATGTTCTTGGTGCATCCCCAGTACAACTGGAGAAGAGTTAGTGATTTTCTAGAGGTTAAAGGGAATATCAATGTTATAAGTTCTTTCAGGTCAATTATAGAGACACTAGATTCTCTCAAGGGTGTTTTCTGGAGCAACATGAACATTACCTAGGTCCCATCCCAGACTTTCTAAATTAGAGACTTTAGAAGTAGGTGGATTCCAGAAACCTGTGTTGTAACAAGCTTCTCAGCAAAAAGTGATGCTCATCAACATTTGAGAACTACCCATCTTGGGTATTAATAGCTTCGGAAGTAATAAGTGGTCCTATTCCTGACATGTGTTGAAGCTAGAGCTAACTGGATTGACTGATGATTATATGTGAGGTATGTGTGAGAAATGGATAATTGTGAGGTTTTTGGACTAAGGAACTGATGAAATCAAGTTACCATATTCTGAGAGAAATCCTGAGAGGACCTTTGGAATGGGGATCACTTTCATTTGGATATTTTCTTTTCAATGTGTCCATCAGGCATCCAAGTGAAGTTATGAATAGGCAGTTGGGTATTAATGTTTGGAATCTTATTTCTCTTTAATAAGTCTATTTCAGTTATAAGGAAAAATTAATTGCTATTCTGAATTTTTTTGTTGTTGTTCAAGAAGTAAAACTAGATGAGGTCCTATAGAGATTAAAGAACTATGTAGGGCAGCATTTTTAAAATTAGCTCCAAAAGAAAAGTGAATTCTTAAATTTTTCCTGAGACTAATTCCTTTAACCTGTCACATGCTGGGGATCCACTAATAGAATCTCTTAAATGACTACGTATTTTTTTTAACAAACCCAGAAATTAAAATTGTTCAGTTTTTACTTCGAAAGACAAAAGTGTCATGAGCATTTCATATCCTCAGGTAGTACTCTGTATCTGATTGAACAGCTTGCTCAAGGGCTGAGTTGCTTTAGAAGTTCACAGAGTCACATTTTTGTGGGGATACAACTAAAGATCCCGATTGTCTGTAAAATCTGTTTTACATCAGATATTTTCAGGATCTGCTAGGCCTAACTTGCACCAATCAATTTAATTTTGAACAGCATAGGCTCAAAGTTGTATCGACTGCTGATACATAATTTATTAGTTTGTAAAATTTGGATGTCTGAATTATGTATCATGTTATCCAATCTCCCCCTTAGAAGTATAACACATTTTTTTTCTACTTAAAGAATCAAATGTTTGCTATTTTTCAACTAACAATATACCTGAATTATAATGGGATAATTCGTTATATTTAGAACTGTTACAGAATTAAGAATCTGAAGTAATAGCAGTATTCTCTACCTAATTGTAAACAACAGTGGTTGCATAGCTCTGTGCTCAATTATGGTTTTGATATATTTTGATGCTTTAGAATTTCAGTGTGGCAAACTTAGAAGAAAGTGTTGGAAAATAGAGTAAACTTTCAAGCTAATTATTCAAAGCGTCTTAAAGATTGAACACAGATTTGTTCAGTTCATCTAGTATTTTTTTCTGAATACCCAAGTAAGAGTTGAATGGTTGGCATAATAGATGGAAACTATTAAGTTAAAAATCCTGGAACGACTTCCAAGGCCCCTTTAAGCCTCATACTAAGAAGACAGATAGCTGGACAAAATATCTACCTTCTCATCTAGATGTGGAACTTACCTAGTCCACTGAAATATGGCTCTTTTTCAGTTGTTTAAAGTCATTAAAGGCTATTCAAATCCAATAGAAATGTCAGCATATTTTACTGATGCAAATTTATGAATCAGGCATAAAAACAATGTGTGTTATGCATAATTAAATAAAATAAAGCCTACAATAAAAACTGTTGTGACAAACTTTGAGCTGTAATGACTTAACTTTGAGTTGGTCAGGATAAAGTTGCCTCCAGGGTGGAAAACCCGCAAAAATTACTTCTTTGAAGAGAGATCCATTGAACCTAGTATGTCTAATAATTGGCAGGGGTGTGTGTTCATGGGTGTTCACAGATCCTGGTTATCCTCATGTGTTCTGCAGTTGTGTTTCAGTGTCCTATTACATTACCATTCAGGTCCAGCCTAGCTCAGAGTTTCTCCAACTTGACATTAGCTGCTTGGACATGTAGCTGGCATTCTGGTTCATGTGGTGCAGAAATGATTGCTGCTGATCTGGCTCTGTTAGATGACTCTGTCTTGTCATTCAGTGTGCAGTGAAACTCAGAAGTGATGTTTGTGGAAAATGCTTCAGGTGATGGATATGCCTTCCATACCTCTTCCATGCTCTCTACTTCTGTGGACACGCAAAGGCTCAGTTTTAAGTTCGGTTGGAAATGTGAACAAGGACTATGGCAGGAGTGATTTATTTTAGAAGGGACATGTCAAGATATTAACTTCCACTCTTTTGGATGTGGTCTAGCACACACAAGGGACCATGGAAATTTTTTTTGCTGTTTTATAAACATCATATTGTCCACATGTCAGAAGAAGTTTTAAAATAATAACAGTACTAATAGTAAGTCGGCCAAAAAGATAAGTATCCTATTTTAGATTTCTTACAAATCCCCATAATGTAAAGCTCTCTTTATTTATTTGAAGGAACAAAGCACTGCTTAAAGAATACACCATAGCCTGAAATTACCCAAATCAATGCTTATTTTGGATGCTTGAGGATGTTGTATAGCAAGAACAAAAAAAATTAGAAAAATTAAGATAGATTTGACATGTACACATGAAAATATTGCCTCAGAATTAGAGGTATTTGGTGTCATTCAAAGAATGTCTTTAAATTCACTTTACAAAGTAGTAAGTAGTTATCTTATAGAAATCATGGTTATGTGCTTCTGGGGTGGATACAAAAAATGATATATTCTAATATCATGGAATTCCATGTTTTAGTTTGGGATACAATTTTTTAGGAATAGTATTATACTCAAATTGAATAAAAATTGTATTTCAAAACACGAAAAAAAGAAAATTTACTTCAGAAAAATGTATTATGACACATTGCTCTGGTGAAGATAAAGAGGCTAATGTTAAGGCACAAATATATATTTAAAATAAAATAAGATCATTTCATGAATCTCAAAGTATTAAGTATATATATATAAATAAATCTACATATAGATCTATAATAAAAATGTGTATTATGTACTTTTATATATGTTTTAAATATGCAGCCTTACATAAATAAGTACAAACAAGTATATATATATATATGTAGCATATATTGTGTGTGTGTTTATGGTATATATAGCTGAGGTGGCTAAGCATATTTTTTTTATTTTATTAAATTTGAACTCTTAAGGAAAAGAGATCAGTTTGAATTTTGGGTGATTTTTTTTTTTTTGTCACAGATGGTGCTCCCTTACTGCTTTCCACATTTTATCTATCAGTATGTATAGTTTACACTGCTGTGTTCCTTTTTAAAAATACATGTGTCCCTTGGGAGGACAAGCATAGAAGAGGTTATCCTTAAAAGCAATGTGTTTTCTTTCTAACATTCGGTCGAACAGTGAATATGTTAGTTTTTGCTGGGCAAAGCAGTAAGGGGGTACATGATATTTTTGGAGAAACATAAGGGATTAGAACTGAATATTAGCTTGACCACTATAGACTCTGAACCTTTCAATATTACTATTGAACTCTTTCTTAAAATGCTAAATAGGAATGAAAATCCTTGTTCTCATTTGCCTTAGTTGTTAGAAAAATCCAAATTAATACACAATTCCAGAATCCTAGGACTGTAATAAACCCTACAAGATTATCTCCGCCAATCCTCTCCCAATACCTTCAACACTCCTGATAAGTAGTTGGTAAGACTATTTCTTTACTGTTTTCAATGTTGGGGAAATCTTTCCCCTAAGCATCTTATTTACTACATTTATATTTTGCAACTACTTGGATTTTGAATTTGCCTAGAATGATCCTTCAAGTGACACTTTATCAGGATAAATAAAAAAATATGGGTGTGAGGAACTGTGTGTGTGTGTATGTAAATCTAATGTGTTTATAAATACATGTCTTAAAATTTAAAAAGCCCTTTAGGGACACAAGTTCTCTTGTGTTCTCTTGTATACATGTATTCTCTTTCTGACTATAGCTCAGTCAAATTAGGTTACCTTTGAGCATTCAGAAGTTTGGTTAAAGTAGAGGAATACAAGAGAGCATGGGATTTTTAGAAAGCAGAAGTGAGGGATATGAAGGAAAGAAAATATTTCCAAAGAAATATTTCACATACTTCGTGAAAGTTGCCTAATACCTTGGTGACTTCTATGCAGATATCTGTTGATATGAAGGCCTAGGGGTTGGCAACTAGATATTATTCTCTTGTTCAGCAATTTGTTTATTTTTTAAAAGGAGAAGTGGCCAAGGAACCTGGCCACTAGGCCTTCACAAGTGTCAGTGAATGGACATAAAGAAGTAGTCTCATTTTTGTCCTTTCTTGTTGCATTTGTGTAAGAAAAAGATAAAAGAGTGGGAAGAGGAAAGATCCAGGCTCAAGAACTCAGGAGTGGAAATTTTGCTTCACCTAGAGGTGACTCTCTGGCTGCTGGCGATGGTCAGAAGACAGAACCCATGCTACTATTTCTGAGGCTAATGAGGATTTCAGTCTCTGTAACTGCCATTCTGGTGCTTCTTTCCAAAAGTAAATAAGAACATGAAACAGACACATTTCCTGGATGAGGCAATGAGTGCTAAATAAAGGAAGACATTTCAGGAGGCCAAAAAGAAAGCAAATATAAGAAAGTAAAAAGTTCTCACTTTGAAGTTTAGGGACCATTTTTAAAATGCCCTCAAACATCTGATTGATAGCCATGCTGTTTCTTCTTATGATTAAGAGATCTATTTATTCTGGTGAAGTCCCAATAGTTTATTTTTTGTTTCTGTGTCCCTTCCCTCAGGAGACATACCTAGTAAAGTGGGTCATCAAGGGGAGGTGGGTGGGTTAACCAGGTGATGGGGATTAAGGATGACACTTGGGATGAGCACCAGGTGTTGTATGTGTTAAATAACCAAACTGTACACCTGAAACGAACATAACACTGTATATTACCTACCTAGAGTTTAAATACAAACTTAAAAAATAAGAGATCTATTTAATTATCAAAATATTTAGTTTATTAAGAGAGTTATTCTAAGTATGCTAGATGCATTAACCTTCCTGGGAGCTTAAACGTTGTAGAACACATCCTTCCCTTTCTACAAGTTAATTATTATCTTAATTTCATTAAGTTTTTGGGCACAGTTGATGGTTGTATCTGATGTGTGCCAAATTCTCTGCTTAGTGATTGTATATCTTTTAGTTTGGAGTAGACTCATTTTTTTCTACCCTAACTAAACAATTATTTATAGTTATTATGACCTTTTTCTAATTGATGGACAAAAACAAGCTTATTTATAGCTGAGAAAAAGAAAACTTAAAGGGTATATGGACTTGAGAGGGACAGCTGAGGGATGAGCAAGAAATAGACTTTTCAATATCTGTATTTTCTGATTGTGCTGATTCAAATAATCAAAATTTTAAATGCTATTATGAGTCAGGTCTCTGTTCTAAAATCTTGAATATACATATGAAAGAGATTAAGTAAGTGAATGAATAATCTCAGAGCTGAAAAGCTCCCCAGAGATAGTGTTTTGTAGCTGTGGTACAAGGACAATATAACATAGAGTTTATAAAATTAATTTCTCTAACAAACAAATGATACCTTGCCCACCTACTTCAAAGGTTGTGTGGATTAAATAATATATAAATGTGAAATGAGGGGTGCCTGGGTGGCTCAGTCAGTTAAGCGTCTGCCTTTGGCTGAGGTCATGACCCCAGTGTCCTGGGATCCAGCCTGTGTTGGGCTCCCTGCTCAGTGGGGACACTGCTTTCCTTTTCTCTCTGTACCTCCCCCTGCTTGTGTGCTTGCTCTCTTACTCTATCTCAAGTAAATAAAATGTTAAAAAAATAAATGTGAAATAACTTTATTAGTATTGATATGAAAACATTCTACTAGTTGGCCAACACTGGCTAATACTTATACAAGAGATAATATGGCATAGTGGACAAAACAATGGCATAAACCGTAAGTTTTGAGTTCAGACAGTAGTAGGTTTAACATCTCTGATCCTCAATTTTCCTATCTATTAAAATAATAGTGACAACCCCTAGTTAGCAGTCATACTGGGAAGATTAATGTGGAGACTCTAACAATAAACCTGTTCTTGATCCATGAAAAGTAGCTATTATTGTCATTCATTACTCAGTTCAGTTTCCAAGGGTTCAGCATCCTTTCCCCACTCTTCGGGCATAGACCTGGGTTGCCCCACAGAGGGGACTCATATTGGAAGAAAAAATCAGCTCTCCCTTTCTTGATGGTTGCCAAAATCTGGGACATGTGTAGAACTACTAGCCAAGAGAGATGTTGACTCAAATATATCTTGAAGATGAAGTTGAGAGAGTCTTCAAAGCATCTGTAAAATAAAGTCATTAATTTAAGATTTACATGGAATCAAAAAATGGCAAAAATAACACATTGATTATAAATAGGTGTTTAGCTAGAATAAGTGTTTTTGTTCATTTGTTTTTTAATAGCTATGATATACCAATGAGGATGGGGGTCAGTGATCATCTAAATGGCCTCAGAAAATTCTTGATTATAACTTCCACATTGAAAAACTAAATGTGGGTTGTTGAATGATCATTTGGTTCATTTTTTCCCTTAAAAGTCACCCAAAGCCTTGGTGGATCCCAGAAGTTTACTGATTTCTCATTCTATAGGAGGACCAATGTGCTAAGCAAGAATGCTATAAAGCAGACGGTTCCAGTGACAACCCCTTTCATGACCCTATCCTTTTGAGTCCAAAATTGAAGGATTGGAAACTACTTTTAGAGCAGCGTGTAGAATATGGAACAAGATTTTTTCAAAATAACTTTTTTCAGACTTCTCAAAACTCTGAACTTATTATTTGGTGAAGGTGATATCCTGAGGAGATGTATTTCAGTGTCCATGTACAGCCGTTCTTTTAAAAGCAGGATCCTATACCATTGCCAGTTTGTTATTGGCCTCTCTCAGAAAGAAGGAGCCAGCTTTCCCCAACTAAAATCAAATGTTAGTGACAAAAATCATATGTGAACTTTTCATTACTTCCAGTTTAACCTCCCAGTTCTCTCATGGTCTTGGCAAAAAAGTGTATCATTTGAGAAATTCCAGTTTCACTTGGTGCAGTTACTTTATCTCAAAGTATTTACCCAGGGTCTCACAGAATTCAGCAGTACCAGGGATAGCATAAAATCTATAAGAGAGACAGTAGGATTCACAATATAATGTGAATATTATAAATAAAACATCAAGTCAGAAAATCAATGAGAAAGGTATATAAGGTTATGATAATATGCAGCTTTCTTGCAGCAGCAGTGGATTCCACATAGGAGTGTTTTGTATATCCAGTTATTTTTATGGCTGTTTGTTTATTTTTCCATCATAATTCTCCAAACATATATTTCTCCTCATTTAATAGTATAGAGCCCACCAGAATGCTGACTGTGGGCTGTGAGAGAATCAGAAGTATTGTGTATATTATGTCTGTTCCTTAAGTACTATTTTTTTTTAGGAGGAGGGGTTGGTTTATGTATAGGAAAATTAAAACCGAAGGCAATAAATAATAAAAGCCCTGAATCATATAGGCATTCAGGAAGGAGGTTGTCAGTATGTATTGACTTATAAACTTTGTTCAAGAGTTTGGAACCTAAGCTACATCTTTGAAGACCTTTGTTTCAGTTGTTAGGAAAAGAGGAAGACACCAATAAAGAAGTAGTTATTAGAAAATAACTACATTTCAAGGGATGCTGGGATGTGGGCATGACCAGAGTAATGATGGAAAACATAGCTAAATATAATACTGAAATAAAAAGAGATGGATTGCAAGGTATGTAGAGTTTGGGGATTTTTTTTTATGGATAAGTAGAATTTGAGAATGATAATGTTGTAATGAGGATTTGCGATGGGGTGTGTGTGTGTGTGTGTGTGTGTGTGTTCAGATGGTTATGTGTGAACAATGGGCAGCCACTGAGGAAGATTATTCTGGAAAATGCAACTGTGGACTGAAGACAGATCAGTCTGGAAATGCAGACCAGTGAAGAGGTTGTATGAGTGTAATATTGGCTTGAGTGAAGTGGCATTAGGAATGGGGCAGAGAGTGGATATATGAAATAAGGAATGGTTTCCAGAATATGATGTTCATTCAAAATGCAAGAATGTTCACAACAGTGATGCTCTACTTTCTTCTTTCCAAATTGAAGATTTGATCAATTGTCACTCTACTCTGATAACTGCCTAATTCATTGATAATGCCTATTTGTTCTTATAATGTCAACAGGCAATTAAAACTTCTGATTAGTATGGCCACAGATAGTCAATAGTATTCCAAACCAAATATAAACAATTAGATTTAATTACCTTGTATGCAGAGAACTCTTGTGTCTGCTAGTTATTATTATTTTTTTTTATTTTAAAGATTTTATTTATTTATTCATGAGAAACACACACACACAGAGAGAGAGAGAGAGAGAGAGAGAGAGAGGCAGAGACACAGGCAGAGGGAGAAGCAGGCTCCATGCAGGGAGCCCAATATGGGACTCGATCCCGGGACTCCAGGATCATGCCCTGGGCCAAAGGCATGGTGCTAAACCCCTGAGCCACCCAGGGATCCCCTGCTAGTTATTATTTTTAAGGAACTCAGGCTAGGAACCAGTGATAGGTAATAAGTTAAAAAGAGAGAGAGAGAGAGAGAGATATCAAGAAACCTCTAAGACTGAGAAAGTGATTTCTTGCTTCGCCTGAGTGAGTAGCTAACTCAAGGTCAGCAATGAGTCTTTGAAGTTCTTAAGAAGATGCATTTGCTTCTTAAAGAATCTTAAACTATCATGAGATCCCATTACAGAGCTTTTTCAAACAACGACTTAAGAAAATTACATGGGGTTTAAAAAATAGAATAGTAAAGACATAGTGAGCTGAACAGTAAGAATTTGACTCTAAATGATTAGCATATTAAACGTACCTGTAATTATTTATTTGTCCCAAGATACTGACCTTGTATGTTTCCTATTTGAGAACATCCTTTGGAATGTGTGTGATGTACAAATTAATTGATGCAAATTCTCCAGGTCTGCAGAGGGTACAGAAATTTTACAGGTTAATGGGTATCAGAAGGATTTGTGTGTGGGTCCAGCAGTGACCTGTCAAAACGACCTACGATGGAACAGCCCGTGCATTTGTTAAATGTTGAGGATTCACAGCACTCTCTTGGGGCTGAAACATCTTCTAGGTTTCCCCAGCCATATAAAGAAATACTACAGCAGGGAGCAGAAACACACAGCATCATTTCCACCTTTGGATATAAGATGTTTATTATTTTCATCAGACACAACACCTAAAATACCTTATAAATGGCTGCAGAGCACACTGTGCAGTACCTCCTGGTGCGTTTATGTTTACACTCGTCCATTTTGAACATTTTCCTTTGCCACAGGCATCAAAAAATGACCTTTTTGGCAGCGTCTGTTCCCTTTTGGATTTGCGCTCTCATCTAGAGTCCCATTATCTCATTAAGTCATTTATGTGCAGGAGGGGAGATGCAGTAATGAATAGCAAAATCTCACAATTTGTTTTTGATATGTTCTGCCTTTTTGACAAACACATTTGGTATAAAACCTACATAAATAACTTAATTAAAGCCAACTATTTAAAGTCAGTAATGAATATTTTTGACAGGATGATGCAGACTGAGTTTAAAATTCAGAATAATTTTAGATGCTGAAGTGATACAGTAGCTACTTTATGCTGTCTTATACTTGTGAAGTTTTTGCCTTAGCACAATGTAGGAAAGCTCTTTCTTGATCAGTATTGCAGTTACCTAATTCAAAGCAGTCACGTGGTGTCACTTTGCTACCTGGAACTTCAATTTCCTTATTTGTAAGGTGGAAGAATGTATTGAATAAAATAAAAGTTCTTTTAAGCCATAAAACAAAGGAAGCAATGATACAGTGATATAGCAAACCGGAATCTAGTTAGGAGTCCCTGAATTTATTTTTTTCCCGCTGTTAATTAGACACCTTCAGGACAGAGATTCTTAACAGAATTAATGACTTATTTGATCTTAACTTAGGTACATTTGTTGATCTATCTACAATGTTAACAGCAGAGATTTTAGTTATAATTTCTTGGTTTAATCTGGAATCCACTACTTCCTAGTTTCATGCTTTCGGATAATTGATAATTATTTTGTACCTCTGTTTTTCTGTAAAATGGCATATTGAAGGTTTACATAAGATAATTTACATTAGGGGCAGCACCGATGGCGCAGCGGTTTAGTGCCGCCTGCAGCCCAGGATGTGATCCTGGAGACCGGGGATCCAGTCCCACATCGGGCTCCTTGCATGGAGCCTGCTTCTTCCTCTGCCTGTGTCTCTGCCTCTCTCTCTCTCTCTCTCTCTCTCTCTCTCTCTCTCTGTTTCTCATGAATAAATAAATAAATAAATCTTTTTTAAAAAAAGATAATTTACATTAGATGATTGAAGCTTACTGACACCTTATGAACAATCAAATATTAGGTCCTGTTGCTTCTTTGTGTTGTTTTCAGTTCCAATAATATTCCTTGAATGTGGGGATCTGTTATGTCATTAATTACTTGGGGTCCTGAAGTAGCTTTGTAGGTTCTGATGATTAGTACAACTGGGTGAGAAGAACTGGTAACGTTTGTGATAAAGGTGGCTGTTGTGTTGATAAAAGCCCCCTAGAATATATAAGGCTGGCCAGAAAGGTGGACCTTCTCCTACCATCAATATTAAACTTCAAAGAAATTTACTGAAGTTTTAAACTATGACTTAGGGGTGACACAGAGAACATTGGTAATCACTGTCCTTTGCTTGGAGACTTGAGGCAGTTAAAATATTTTTAATTTTCCAGTGAAGCGACTAAGATTACATTTGGTTAATTGGTTGTCCAAAGTCACACAGACAGACAGTTACAGGGAAGGTAAGTATTACTGAGTGGATAGAATAGGTGTGTGTGTGTGTGTGTGTGTGTGCGTGTGTGTGTTAGAGGAAAAGAGGGAATTCTTTTGTATCTATATATATAAAAGAGTATAGACTAATTAGCTTATGTCACCATCTTTACATTTTGTCATTGAATTTTTGGCCATTTTATTTTATTCATTTTTTTCTGGGAGTCTGGGCCCATCCCTGTTGTTTAATTTCTTGTCCATGCCCTGTAATATGTTCTTGGGTTGCAATAGTAGAATCTCTTGGTCTTTAGTATTGATTTATAGTTATGCCCAACCTAGTAAATGTAAGGAAGAGACTTGCTAAAAATAAAGGGGAGTTTTCACCTCCAAACTACTTTAAGAAATAATTAACTGTTCCTAAATCTCTCAAAATTAAATAAGTTTAATTATTTGACAGTTGGATAAATACAAGCAATGAGTACTTAGATTCTGTTCTTTTGCAAAGATTACTAAATGGCTTGACCTGGTCTATAAACTCATTAATTTGATACTTTGTACTTTCTATTTTTAAGGAATTCCTTAATGATAAAAATTAATCACCAAATTGATGCCTCTTTAAGAAATTTTCAAGCTTGGGCTTGGATTTAGCCCTGCCTTCGGCCCAAGGCATGATCCTGGAATCCCAGGATTGAGTCCCACATCGGGCTCCTTGCATGGAGCCTGCTTCTCCCTCTGCCAATGTCTCTGCCTCTCTCTCTCTGTCTCTGTCTCTGTCTCTTATGAATAAATAAATAAAATCTTAAAAAAAAAAGAAAATTTCAAGCTTAGTGTATGTCATTGCTTTGAATCTTTCTTTCTTTCTTTCTTTCTTTCTTTCTTTCTTTCTTTCTTTCTCTCTTCCTTTTTTCTTTCTTCTTTCTTTCTTTCTTTCTTTCTTTCTTTCTTTCTTTCTTTCTCTCTTTCTTTCTTTCTTTCTTTCTTTCTTTCTTTCTTTCTTTCCTTCCTTCCTTCCTTCCTTCCTTCCTTCCTTCCTTCCTTCCTTCTTTTTTAGTAGAACTAATTCACATTGAGTGCATTCTGGAGAACTTGGGACTTTGGGAGATGTAAAGCAACATTCTTTTTTCGCTGGTTGCCTGAAGAATAAGTCCATGTTTCTAATTTATGTGATATGGACATTTTTCATATTTCATTTGGAATGTGTTCTATATTATCTTCCGTATGGAATACTGAGGTGAGATAAAATGCAAAATATCATAAAAATGGGGTCAGCAATTTGGTTTCAGAGGAAGTTATTACTTCTTTATTCATTTATCCATATTTCTTTTTTGCTAAGAGTTGAATTTCTTCACTTCTCTTTGATCCTTTAAGATGCTCAATTTCTCAAGGAAAAATCGCAGACTTACTAAAGAAGTCTTGTGAAAGAAGACTTACCTAAAAATAATAAATAGCATGTAATTCTTTTTATACAAAATTCTAGAGTAGGTAAAACTAATGTATGCTGGATGAAAATCAGAATAGTTGTTACTTCTGGGACTTTGAAGAGAGAATTAGGACGTTGGTGTGATTGTAAGATTATGTATTTTTTGGATCATGCAGGTGTGCTCATTTGTCAAAACTTAACTGTCACTTAAGATTTCTGTCTTCCGGTGTATATGACCCCTACATAAATTTTGAAATTATTGAACATTAGTTAATTATATTCACTTTGAAATATTTAGAGAAAAATGTACAGATGTTTATAGGTTACGTTGAAATGCATTAAAAATACTTTAGACTGAGGGACACTGGAGTGGCATAGTCAGTTGAGCATCAGGCTTTTCGTTTTGGCTCAGGTTGTGATCTCGGGGTTTTGGAATCAAGCCCTGCATTGGGGATTGAGCCCTGCGTTTGGCATGGAGTCTGCTTGAGATTCTCTCTCCTTCTCCCTCTGCCCCTCATGCTTATGCTTTCTCATTCTAAATAAATAAATGAATCTTAAAAAAAAAAAAACTTTAGACTGAGGGATAGGTCTGTAATAAGCAGTATAATAAAATGCCAATAGTAGAATCTAGATAGTAGCTATATGAGTATTCACTGTGAAATTTCTTCTACTTTGCTACTTGTTTAAAAACATCCATAATAAAATATTGGTTGTTTGTGAAATAAGCTGAAGAATGAGGGATTTACAAGGGTTGGATTTCAAGAGGACTTAGGATTCAGAAGCTATCTACTCCAACCGTTTTATTTAACTTAAAAAATTGCTTGATAACTGAAATACAGATTTGCAAATTTTTGATTGCTTAGCAAAGAAATACTCATTATGTATAGGAAATTCTAAGCCACATGATTCTTGCTGGAAGGCAAAGCCTAACTTACAATAAAGAAGCTAAAAGAGCTTCCCTGCAGTTTGGTTGAAGACTCTTGCAGTTTCAAAATAAGAATTCAAGTCTCAACCAATCAGACTCATCCAATCTTAGGCTTTGAATTTCAAGCTCATAAATCAAAAATACACTACCGAGAACTCACTTTTAGCAGGAACAACCAGTTTTCAAAGACAATGTGGTCATAGTGATAGACAGCTGTGTCTGATGATGGTCATCACACTGGTGTAAGATATTATTTTGCAGATGTTGGTATCTTTCCTCATGTAATAGATCTATAAAATAATTTTGACATGATTTTGGCTCTCCATTTTCTAAGTCTTGCTCTCTGACTTTCCTGGCATTCCTGGAACTACTTAATATCCTATGCCCTTTGAGAATAGATGTGTGTGCATGTATGAGTACGTGTGCATGTGTGCATATGTATATGAATTTTGTATGTATGTGTATAGAGTTATGTGCATTTGCATAGGGATGTGTGAATATATATGCATATTTTATACACACATATACATGTTATACATAGTAAAATATAGTAATATATATACTATATATACTTTTCACATATATAAGATATTTGTGCATACACTTACATACTTGTTTCTGTTGCTTGAAACTAAGAATCTTGAAAACAATATATAAACTTTATCATGGGAATTAGTTATTTTGGGGGATCTCTTTCAAGTGTCTTCCCTATAAACTTCTGTCATGCCTGAAAAAATATTCTGGTCTTCCCTATCTTAACGGTACTTCAAGTCAGCTAGCTCCTTAAGGTTCTATTCTGTACTACCCCACTGGCCAACATCACATGGGTGTATAGCAATGCAATTATGATGCCAACCACCTGGACAAACCCCATAAGCTAAGGGCCTGGTGTTCCACAAGACTGCTCTTACTTCACATGCCAGCAGCACTTGGATGACCTCCATGCCACCCATATTTCCCATGTATTGGCTATAAATTTGTGGATAACCTAACTCTGTTAGGTTCAATAATTTGTGAAGATGACTCATAGAACTCAACGCAGTGCTATATTTAAGAGTACAGTTTTATGTTAACTAATTTTTTTAAATATTTTTTTTATTCATGAGAGACAGAGAGAGAGAGAGAGGCAGAGACACAGGCAGAGAGAGTACACCCGGGCTGCCCAAGAGTACAGTTTTATTATAGAGGGTACACATAGGGTAGAATCAGGAAAAGAGAGGATCCCTAGGTGGCTCAGCAGTTTGGCGCCTGCCTTCGACCCAGGGCATGATCCTGGAGTCCCGGGATTGAGTCCCACATTGGGTTCCCTGATGGAGCCTGCTTCTCCTTCTGCCTGTGTCTCTGCTTCTGTTTCTCTCTCTGTGTCTCTCATGAATAAAAAAAAAAAAAAAAAAGAATCAGGAAAGGAGCACAAAACTTTCATGCTATTTTCCATGAAGTCAGAGTATATCATCCTCCAGGCATATCAACATGTTAATTAACCAGGAGTTCCACTGAACCTTGATGTCCAAAAATTTTATTGGGGTTTCATTGCTTAGGTATAATTGAGTAAATCACTGACCACAAGATTGAGCTCAGTCTTTAGCCCCCATAGTTTTCCCAGGAGGTTGGGATGGTCCAGAGTTTCAATGTATTAATCACATTGTTAGTCTTTCTGTTGACCAACCTTTATTCTGAAGCTGTCCAGGAGCCTACCATGAGTCATCTCATTAGCATAACAGAGACACTACTATCTTTCAGGAAATGCCAAGAAGTTTTAATACTATTGCTAGGAACCAGGGACAAATACCAGATATAAAGAAGTATTATATGGAGAACTATAAATAGTCCTTAAAATATTTCTTTCTCCTATGGAGTAGTGACCAAGTTCCCTCTACTCAATGAAACCTGGATATAGGACTGAACTCATCTACTAAGAATTATCAGTAGAGTGGTATGAAATATAAAAGATTTAGGATTATTAAAATGATTAATGGAATAAGGAATCTTCCACTCACTTTACGAGTTATAGATAAGTAGAATCCTCTCCTTTGCTTCCTTTTGTTCATCATGTTACCGGAGCTTGTTCTCTATACTCTTGACACTCAATACTCGAGTTCTGTGAGAGGTCTATAGTACTTCCAGTTGGCAGATTCCATGGTCTGGTCACACACTCCAAAATCCTTCACTCCTCTGATTTATTTAACATTTGCAACCACCCTCATTGTATGGAAGGTTTTTCTCTTGTAATTATTACCTAGCACTGAATTTGCCAAGCCTATGACTTATAGAAATCAATAGGGAACCTTTGAATCTCTTTAAAGAGATGGGTAACTGATGAAAATCCAATATATTGTATATTCTCAGCTGTTATATCCTGATGACAAACATTAAAGCAGCAAAAGGACAAAAGCAAAATAAAGCCTGAAGTGTATAGATTTTGTGTTTTCAAAGCAGCTGTTAATTTCCAAAATTGAAACCGATTACACAGAATAATTTTTAAATCCTTTATAGAGTTCCCTTATTTCCCCAGTAACAGCTGTTTCTGTCTTCTAGTGATTCAACTTTGTGTGCCATGAATGTTGAAATGGTATGCCAGAAAATGGAATCCATGGCGCTTTGAATGGATTGATAAATGAGTTAACAATTTGACAAAGATCTAGTATATTTGTTGGGTCTTTTTCATGTTAAAATAACAAGAGTAAAAGCTACATTTGTAAATCCAGAAGGATGCGTTAGACTACCTTGAAAATCTAATTCACCGTTTGTATTATGTAACATAATTCCTTGGATCAACTAGTGGTTTCTAGGGTCATTTTGGGCTATCTAACAAATGAAGATGAGATCATTAAAAAATGTCTACCAACTCTAAAATTTAGAATCAGATATGACTTTTTTTTCTCATCTGTGAATTAATTTCATACATTATATTTCCCACATATTTATGCAGTCAACTAGATAGCAAGGATTACATTAGCTAAAGAAGAGCTTCAAGGGAAAAATACATGTCCTTAATTTTTGGTTTTATTGTTAGTAAGACTACAATTATAGCTCCAGTGGAGAAAGCTTTAGGAAATATTTTTAGGTGCCATTAAAAAAAGAAAAAAAAAACACAAAGACGTTTAAGATGGATAATACCTTCACTGGACTTCATTTGTTAGTACTGTAAGATGTCACCATCTGGGCTCCTTAGGTATGGGCTATGTTTATGATGAATTTTTCCATATAAGGAAGAAATGACACTTGCTGAACATACATGTTAGATGAACAATGCCTTCTTTCTCTCATTGAGACATAGTACACATGCACAGATGTAATTAAATAGCTGTGAAAAATGTCCCTGATGCTCATGGGCCTTTCTTTATTCCAGCATTCATTATGCAGTTTTAACATTATCTGTTTAATTATCCTTCATTTCTGTGATACTATGAGTTTCTTAAGGCCTGGACCTGTATATTATTTGCCCTTGAACTTGTCTCAGACCTAATATTCTTTTATAGAAATAGTTTAGTAATTGTTATGATTGATAGAATGAATGGACGAATGCATGCATGCATGAACAAAGAATGGAGAAAGACATTGGGCCTAGAAAAGTTCACAGATTTAAGTAAAAGAAAAAATTCTTTGTCCACAGAAAGCCATAGGCACTGACTCACTTAAATCTTCAATGTAGATATAAAAATGCAGTAGAAAAATGGGACAGAGTTAAAAACCTAAACTTTTACAGAGTTAAAAACCTAAACTTTTATGACATATTGGGTTCATGAACTTTTAGGTTTTGTGTACCTATTGTTTCCTTTAGACGACTGTTGAAATATCAGCTTTGGGAAATGATATGGTGTTTCATGGACTCTGTACTCAGTAATATAGGAATATCTCTCTGGGATTTAAGTTCAGATACTTCCTGAAACTGTGTTAATTGGCACCCCTGCAGTTTTAGAGTTTGATGCAGCCTCCCAAGGGGATCAATTGTTTGTTTGTTTTTTTTTTCTCCCACAGAAAGAAAATTGTACAAAAGGAAGATGTTGCTATTAGAAAAACAAAAATAGGATAGTTTTCATAAGCCAAAAATACCAACCGAAATCATAGTCTAAAATCCCCGACACAGTTTAATGTTAATGAGTGCAGTGTGGAATAGTGAAAAAAAACCATGAGACTTGTATTTAGATGAGCTCTACAATTCCAGTTCTGTTATTATTTGGAAATGTGAATTTTCTCATTGAAAAAAAATTGTATGCAGTGAAATTCTCAAATCTTAAAAGTACAGTTATATGAGTTTTGATAAATATGTATACCCACAGAACCATTTCTTCTATCAAGAGAGAGAACCACTACCCCCTTCCCCAAGATAAAGAACTCATCTTTCTAGTGCAAAAAGCTTTGTGTCCTTTTCTGACCAATTTCCACCCCAAAGACAAATCATGTTCTCATTTTTAGCAGAATAGATTTATTTTATTTGTTCTTGAAATTTACATAAAGGTAATAATGCATTATGTACTCTTTTCTGTCTTATTTGGTTTAACCTATTTTTTAAACATATGTTTTTGAGATTCATTTATATTTTTGCTTATTGGTAATTTGTTTTCAGTGCTGAGTTGTATTCCATCTTCTAAGTAGACCTCAATTTGTTAGTTCATTATGTAATTGATGGACTTTTAAGTTGTTTCCATATTTTGGTTATGGTGAAAAAAGCCATTACAAATGTTCTTTTTTTTTAAAGTTTTATTTATTTATTTTGAGAGAGAGAAAGTGAACATGAGTTGGGGGGGTAGCAATGGGAGAGAATCTTTCAAGGAGACATCCCCCACTCCTGACTGAGTGAGGAGCCCGATGCAGGGCTCAATCTCACAGCCTACCAGATTATGACCTGAGCCAAAATCAAGAGGTGGACGCCTAACTGACTGAGCCACCCAGGCATCCCATGAATGTTCCTGATATGTCTTTTTGTAGATAGTTGTTAATTTATTTGGGGGTAAATACTTAGGAGTAGAATTGCTAGGCCATAGGGCAGCTTTATGTTTAACTTTACATATATATATATATATATATATATATATATATATATATATATATAACTTTAGATATATAAATATATATGAGTGTATATATATATATATATATATATATATATAAAGGGTATATGTATATATAAAGCAGCTTTATGTTTAACTTTATATATATAAATATATATGTGTGTGTGTATATATATATATATATAAAGTGTATATGTATAATATACCCTCCCAAACTATTACCTGAAGTCATTATTCCATTTTTCATTCCAACAAGCAATGCATAAGAGTTCCAATTGCTCCATAACTTCTCAACTTTTATGTTGCCAGTCTTTACAATTTTAGCTTTTCTGAATAGTGTATATTTGTATCTCATTTTGGTTTTAATTTGCATTCCTCTGAGAACTTGTCAGATATTAATATAGCCTACCAGCTTTTATATGCTTAAGGTTTGCCTGATTTATCTTTTTCCTTTTCTTACTGTGTCTTTAAATTGCAGGCCCTGTAGACAACAAACAATTGTGTCTTTATTTTGTACTCAGTTCATTTGAGTGTTAAGGATAGTTACATGTAGTATAATCACTGATAAGTTTGATTTTACTGTTCTTTTATGAATCTGTGCAATGTTTTCTTTTTTTATTTAATTTCATTTTCCTCTTTTCAGTACCTTTTCTTGGGTTAATGAAATATATTTTTAGATTGTTGGGACTTAGGTAAACTGTTTTCATGGCTTTTGCCTATAACTTTTTGTATGTGTTTCAATGATTGTTTTTTTCTAGAAATAGGCATATGTATCCTTAATTTATCACAGTCCATTTAGAGATAGTATTGTACCACTTCACATAAAATGTGAGAGGCTTGCAAAATTATAAATTTATTTAACCTGCTCCCATCCTTTGTGATGTTTTTGTCAACTACTTAATAACTACATATATTATATATCCCATAATACGTTATGAACATTTTTGCATTAAACATTCAGTTCTCATTTGCAGCAACTAAAAAAAAAATCTTTATCCACTTATTTACAATTTCTGTTTCTATTCAATCCTTGTTGCTTTCAGCCTGAGAAATTTTTATTTTAGCATTTACTGAATGCAGTTCTGCTACTAACCAACTGTTTTGATTTTTATTTGTCTGGTAAAGTTTTATTTCGGTCATTGTTGCTGGTTTTATGTATTTTTTTTTACTTCTTATAAATATATTTTTTTCCCTGGATGTATAATTTTAGTTAAAAGTTTATCTTTTCTGCACTTTAAAAATGCTGATCCATTGTACTCTGGCTGCCATTGTTTCTGAAGAGAAGTAAGGTTGGTTTATTTGTTTTTTTTTTTCAAATCAGTGTTCATTTGTGTATAGTGTGATATTTTTCTCTAGCTGCTTTTCAGGATTTCCTTTTTATCATTGATTTTCACACTTTTGACTATGATGTGTGTAGGTCTAGTTCACTTTATATTCTTCCTCCTTGGAATTTGTTGAGCTTCCTGGATCTGCAAGTAAGAGCATCTTCCTTGAATTGGGGAATATTTAGAAAGTATTTCTTCAAATATATTTTTCTAGACAATTCTCTCCCTCCTTTATTTTTGAGACTAATTATACATGTGCTTGGCTGTTTTGGATTATCTCATGGCTGATAAGGGTTTAATCATTTTGTTTTTTCCATGTTTTGGTCTCTCCCATATTTACATTGTAGAAAGTCTATTTATCTGTTTTCCAGTTCAATGATTTTTTTTTTTAACCTGGATGCAGTGTTCTGTTAAGCCAATCCAGTAAGTAAAAATTTATTTCACATACTATGTGTGTCTGTGTGGGTGTGTATGTTAATTCTAGAATAGTTCTAGCTATTTCATATAGCTTCCTTTTTTTTGCCTGACTTTTCTTTTTCCCTTCATTTGACCATCTTTTCCCTTAAGTTTCAAGTAGATTTATAATAACTTCTCTAAAACTTTACTTGGTAATTTCACAACTGAGTAATTTGGGGGCCTATTTCTATTGATTTTTTTCTTTTGACTTTAGATCACATTTCATATTTTTTTGCATATTTTTTTATAATTCTAAACAGAAATAAAGAAGAGTATGTTGTAGGAATTTAGGATTTTATTATCCTTCTTTTAAGAATGTTGTGGGTTTTTCTCATATGCAGTTAAAAATCCTGGGCAATTAATTTGAATTTAAAGAGGCTTTACTTCATTATTATATTTTTGTCTTTCAGTCTGCTAATGAGCCCTTAACCTTGTGCCTGAGGTGTAATCCTGAAGCTTTTATCAAGCTTTTTGTATTTGGTAGGATTCAAACTCTAAATTTTGCCTGCCCTATAATGGGTTGAAACTGAAATCTCTCTTCAGCTGTTTTAAATGGCCAGCTATTGCTTTCTGTTGTGATCTTTAAGGATTACTCCACATTATGCTTAGCCCAGGGTTCAGTAAGGATTTGGGTTTCCAAAATAGGATGATTGTGGCCAATGTTCCCAACACACCTGGACCATTCTGGTTTCGTTACTGCTGGCTTTTGTGCTTCAACATTGGGTTCTTATGTTTGTCTAGTTTCTCTTTATTTTTTCTTATCTTCACTTTTATGATCTCGTTTCTTTCTCCTTTCCATATGTTTATAAACCTATATGGACATAGGGGCTTCCTAAATGGTTATTCAGTTCCTCCTTTGCAAGAATCCTCCTCTCCATTCATTTTTCAGCCATTCTATGACCCTTGACTTCTATTTTCTGACCCTCTAGCTGTTATTCAGTGCAGACTGGGGAGTGTCCTCACGTGATAAACCATGTCAAATGGTCTTTACCAGTAGAGTTTTCTTCTTTCAGTGGTTTAATGCTCTCTAGTTTCTGTCTGGTTTTGGTCACTCCAGTATGGCCAAATAGTTTTTTTGCTTAATATTTTGTCCAGACTTTTTTTTTAAAGAGGGAGAGAACGAGTATATGCATGTGGGGGACGGAGGGGCAGTGGGGGAGGGAGAGAGAATCTTAAGCCAGCTCCATGCCAGCACCAAGCCCATCATGGGGCCTAAGTCTCAGGCCCCTGAGATTGTGACCTGAGCAGAAATCAAGAGTAGGACACTTAACTGACTGAGCCACCCCTTATAATTTTGATCTGTGGAGAATGTAGTCCAACATAAGCTACTCTGCCCTTACTGGGATAGTATTTTTGAAAAAGCAAAGCTTCAGCTTTGTCATCTGACAAATCCTTAACAACTGGTAAGGATTAAATTATATAATTCTATTTTAATTAATGTTATTACACAGGCCTTTCCTGAGATGACCTATTTACTTAGAGACTGAACTTTTCAATGTGTGATACATCCCTAACTAACCTCATTCTAATTCTAGCTTTTTGAGATTTTTTTTAAGGCATTTTTTTCTTCAAGTCCCTCCCATTATCGTGGATACTTCAAACATTGTATGCATGTAGTTTTAAACGAAGGAAATGAATTTTGCTCATATAATTGCAACTGAACCAGCCTTATGAGGGTCATTATAACTTAGTTCTTTTAGAGATTAGTTGCTGACTAATCTAATTACTAACATGCACAATACAATTAGCCTGTTAGCCTGTATCTTTTTCTTCTTAACATTTTTAAAGTTCTCTTGTGGGGGATATAGTTAAACTCAGAGCACAGTCCTATAGTTGATGCCTGCCAGCTCAAGCTTCATTCAGCTTTGTGCTTAAACAAGTAAAATAATCCAATATTCATTTGTCCTTTAAAAGAAAATCAAAGTATTTGTTGAGAATGAAAAGACCTCAGCCAGGGAGGAAAAAAAAAGATGTTAATAAATCAAAAGGAGATCAAGACCAAGTTTAAGAAATTAAACACTCATACATACACACACACACACACACACACACACACACACACACACAAAACAGAGTAGAGAGGCAAAGTTTCAAACAGAGGCAAGCCCATTATTTCCTATGGGCATTCAGGGGCTTGGAGTACCAATAGCCTATCCTTCTTGAGTCTATGATAAACAGTTCTGTATCAAGGCACTCCTGTAGGGAACAGGGATGATTCCGTGCCTCTTCAATCAAATATGTACTAACATTTAATTGCCTGGTGTTTTCACACCATGTCTGTATAAGACTTAGACTTTGGTCTTTTTTTTTTCCTTTTTTTTTTTTAAGATTTATTTATTTATTGATGATAGAGAGAGAGAGAGAGAGAGGCAGAGACACAGAGGAGGGAGAAGCAGGCTCCATGCCGGGAGCCCGATGCGGGACTCGATCCCGGGACTCCAGGATCGGGCCCTGGGCCAAAGGCAGGCACTAAACCACTAAGCCACCCAGGGATCCCGATTTCCTGAGAGGTGACTATCATGATAATTAGGTCTAAGAATCCAGAACCCACCAAATTAAAATTGTTTATGGCCGGTGTTTTTAATATACTTGGTTATTGTATCATTGTGATTTGTTGCTCTGGGTTTTTTGATTTCTAACATTGAGTTCTTAACCTTTGTTTAACTTCACAGATTCTATGTCTGCGCAATGCACTGAATTCATATGTTGAGGTCCTAAATCCAATAGGATGGTATTGAATATGGGGCCCTTTGGGAAATAATTAGGTTTAGATGGGGTCATGAGAGTGGGTTCTTTATGATGGAGTAAGTGCCCTTATAAGAAGGGACAGCAGAGAGCTAGCTCGTTCTCTCACTCTTTTTCTCTGCCATGTGAGGATACAGTGAGACAGTGCTTGGCTACAACCCAGAATGATAGTTTTCATCAGAACCCAAACATGCTGGCACCCTGATTTCAGACTTCTAGACTCCAGAACTGAGAGAAAAGAAATTTCTGTTGTTTAAGCCATCCAGTGTATAGTATTTTGTTATGGTAGCTAGAGTTGACTACTAATCACTTCCATAATGTTTGCTTATCAATTTCTTTTTTCTGTTTATAAAAGTGTTACTCTAGCAGGTTCCATTGACCTACCTGTACTGCCAAAATTAATATCAAATCTTGGTGACTTCACAAAGCTACGTGATTTACTTCTTGTCCATTCAATGCACACAAATGAGATCAAACCTTTTCTAAAAGGAAAGAGTAAAGAAACAATATTTTGCCATTCTTTGATTTCTAGTTTTTATTTAATTCTGTATTTCCATCTAATGATGTATGGTTTCATAGTGTATTATCTGAACATAAAGACATTATTCTCCTTAAGTAGTAGACACAAATGATTCTCTATAAATAAATACTTATGTACTTAATTTTACTCAGGTCCATATTATTGAAATATCCAGATTTCAGAACATATTATTTAATTCAGGCTTAATATTAATCATAATGTCATAATGACAATAAGAAGCTTAACATATACAGAAAGTGAAGACTTTTCCTAGTTTAGGATGGCTTGAAAATTAGCTGTTGGCTTAGAATTTGTGGGCAAATTTATCTCAGGGCTCTGGTTATCCAAAATGAATGAAGAACACTGATATCTTTCATCTGTCACCATCTTTCCAGAGATCTAGCTACAAAGTTGAAAATCCTGGTAGCAGCTTTGCCTACTTTGGGTTTACCCACTGGCTCTTACTTCTTTCCCACATTTTGCAATACAATTGGTTGCAACATGCCCCAAGTTAATATTTTAGTAAGCCCTCCATAGTTCTCAGGGGTTTGCCCTGACTGATTTAATTGACTAAATTGACCTAACGTTTCGAGTTGTAGGAACTAATAAGCTCCTCTTAAATCTTTCTAAGATTTCTTTTAGAGAAACTATTCCCTCTCTTAATTATTTAAAAATTTTTAAAAAATCTTAGAAATATTGATTTTTTTTTTTTTTTTTTGCAAGCACAGGAGGGTTTACTAACAAGCTCAAGCTTGGGTCCAAGTATACCTGACACAGTGGAGCAGGGACTTGGACCACGAGGTGTGTTGCAGCTGGGTTTTTTTTTTTTTTTTTTTTTTTTAATTTTTTTTTATTTTTTTTTTTATTTTTTTTTTAATTTTTTATTTATTTATGATAGTCACAGAGAGAGAGAGAGAGAGAGGCAGAGACACAGGCGGAGGGAGAAGCAGGCTCCATGCACCGGGAGCCTGATGTGGGATTCGATCCCGGGTCTCCAGGATCGCGCCCTGGGCCAAAGGCAGGCGCCAAACCGCTGCGCCACCCAGGGATCCCATTGCAGCTGGGTTTTTATGGGCTGATCTAGGGGACCTCCAGAAGGGGTGGAGGAATTTCTTAAGCTCTGTTCTCATTCTGATATGGGGCTTTCAAGGGTGTTATCCAGAAGGGGTGGTTTGTGTCTGCCCCATTATGTCCCCAGTCCACACCAAGATACAGACAAATATGACGATTGACAAGAACACAGTAACACAGACAAACATTCCGGTGCGGCAACGGAGACAAAACAAAAGTAAACCGAAGGGCTGGCAGTTGGCCCTCCTTACAGATGAGGACCCCATCCTCCTGGTGGGGGCAAGGGACGTCTCCTTAAGACCCCCCATTGATGCTCCGCCAGTGCATCCACCTAAGCCAATGTTGACCCAATACAGATTGGAATTCCTACAGGTAAAAGTACAGTTTAGAGCTCTCAGAGAATATGCGGGCAAAAGGTAGAAAAAGTTGACTGCACTTTCCATGCGTGAAACCCTCTGGATGGGGTCCTGGGGGTCTCTTGGATCCCGGATGAGCCCCCAAATATTGTGCCCAAGATTGCAAATCTGAGAAACCATTGAGGAGTCGACACTGATGCAAGTACATGAGGGTTTATTCACAAGCTTGAGCTTGGGTTCAAGTATACTCAACACAGCGGAGCAGGGACTTGGACCAGAAATGTTGATAATTCTCATTCACTGATTCTATCATCTACTACATCTATTTTACCTTCATTTTCTTTGTTACCTTTGAATTCCATCAAGTATTTTGCAAAAAAAGTGGAATTATAAAGTTAGGACAAATTAAACTTAAATTATTTTCTATTTATAGTATTTGGGATTTTTTTAAATAGAAGGTTTTGGTTACTGTTAAATATGCACTAATACTATTTAAAGGACATTATTATAAATGTTTTTCTACTCAATAATAATATTGGTATATGTTAAATTTGCTTTCAAAGGCACCCATTTGGAATTTATGGTGGTATTTATTGGTGCTTTTCTCACAATTCAAATTATATAGTACAATCCTGCCTGGAATATCATTAACTTCTCAAAAACTCTATTTGGAAAATGTTTATAGCCTTTATGTTTTCCACTCAACTAATTCCTACTTAATTCAGTTCATTTGCTTCTTTGTCCATTCATTTATCCAACTAACGTTCACTTCCAACTAATGCTTTTAAATTAAAAATCACAATGTATATCTAAATAAAAGTATTAGGTATTTTTTTTTCAAAATTCAATTTTCTGAGAAAATTAAATTAGAAGAGAAGTTGGAGAAGGTCAGTAACAGCTTTAATAAAGTAATTAAGATTTTTTTCTTCTTTTGTCCTTTTTTGGCACCATTCTGCTTCCTTATTGACCCCATTGGTGGTCTAATTCTTTTTTCATCAAATGTCTGAGTTTTCAAACTTCTTAGACATTGCTATGTTAGGCAGTTACCAAAAAAAAAAAAAAAATTCAAATGTAGATGATAATTTTCAATAAAACAAAGCTCCAAATGAATGGGATGCCTATGTATTTCCAAGAATGGGGCAGCAATCAACAAATGAATAATGGCAACAGCTGAGTTGGAACAAATGCGGGATGATCCAGCTGAAGCAGAGGCTACAATTGGATTAATTTGGCACTACATCCATTTTTGTTCTGGCATTTGGACATTTGATTTCTGCTAGTGACCTAATTCCACCTGCATTTGTCACTGTTGCTTTCAGACACTTGACAAACTATTTGTGTGCTGAAGTTGGAATGGTGAACTGGACTAAAGCAAACCCATACTGTGTTTTTTTTTTTTTTCCCATTTACTGAATGGCTACAAGCAGACAGATTCCATATGTCTGAGAGGGGAGGAAGTCTTATCCACTATTGCAACCCCAAGACCCTATCCAACAAATGGAAGAGAAAGTTACTCCATTCACTGAACAAATGATTGAATGTCAAGTCTAATCTCAGGTGGTACACTAGGTATATAATGATGACCAAAACAAACCATTGTCAATGTACTGAACTTGAAAAGAATAACCCTTTCAAACTCACCTAAGACCCATGGGACGTGAGGCTTGAGGTTGGCGTGAGTTGAGACCGGTAGAACATGAAAGGCTCAGATCATACATTTGCTTTCTTTCATTTAACAGACTATTACTGGGCATTGAACAAATAGTGGGAGAGTATAACTCACAAACATGGTTCCTATTAATTCCTGGAGTCTACATTCTAGTTCTTTCACCAGTTAGATAGGTGCCCAGTGCCTAGCAGGAGCTTGGTAAATGTTTGCTGAATGAATATTCATGTAATATATTCTATAGTAAAGTACCAATTTTCTCAGGTGGTCATGTCCCATAAACCTATAATATGGAAGAACATTCTTGTAAGGGGAGCTTCTTAAGGATAATATACATGACAGTTGCCATGTACTTGGCCATAGATGATGTAAGGAAGGTATGTACCAGGCAGGATATTTGCCAAAGCAGGGGCCCTGGAAAAACATCATGTGGACTAGTACTAATCACACATGCATATTATGAAATAGGTGCTGGACTCAAAGTTCCAGCAAAGCCAGTGAGTTTAAAGTTTTAAATTTTAAGAAGATACGCCAGTAAAATCAGTTGTCAGTGTAATTTTAGTTCATGATACACTTACTTGCAAATAGATTGGCAAGAAAGGTTTGCAAGAAGATAACTATTCTTTGGAGAGTTTAAAGGAAAGGATAGTCATTTTTACCATGCTACCTAAAGGTCAGTCAAGATGGGAGCTGAAGAGATAAAAATTAGGTTTGAGAAATTAGGAGTTACTTGGCCTTTTACTATGCCATGTAAGTGTCAGGATATTGCCAAAAATTCAATATCAGAAAATTAGAATAAAAGACACAGACGAAATAGGACAGGTGCTGCATATTCATAAAATGCTTGCTAATGAAAGCAAGGTGGGCAGAGAGAACAATTTATGTGCAGGTAGAAAAGGGACGAATACATGCAAGCCTTTAAGAGATAGTAATTTTCTAATTGCTATTCACTGTACCAAGCAATAGGGTTGTTTGCTTGGATAGTGTGCCATTTTAGTGGAAATGATGTTTGTGCTATGATTGGGGCTTGTTTAACTTTATTTAGTAAGTGCTGCTTGATACAGTGTTCAGCAAACATACAGTATTCTACAATCTGTATTTTAGAAATAAAATGGACTGTGAGATTGTCAGCAGCCATGTAAGGGGCCTGGTTAGCTCTGTCTGATTGTAAGAAGAAGCAATATGGTCACGTGGCCTTAGGTGATGGAAGTTATCAAAGACTATGGGCAAATATATGGCCAGGTTCTGTGGAGAACTGACAAATCATTGATTTGTTATTGAGTATAGACCCACTTATGTGACTCTGAAGACCCAATGATTTTGAATTTCATTAGAAGCAGGCGTGATTCTACTGTGATTTTGCTTAGCCATTATTGTGTTTTTCTTTGTTTCCTGTCTTCTTGACATCCCTACAATCTCTATGATTGTACTGTTGTTGTTTTTTTCTCTGTATTTTAAGTTCAAGATAATTCAGGAGAAAATATTGGTGTAGTCAGTGTCCATCCCTTATGGACTAGTTCTTTTTGATTTCTTTTACAGGGCCAGATTAGAGGCTTTTGCATTTTGATAGCTATTTTGGGCAAGGGAGTAACTTACTGGCCCAATTCATTATAGCCAAAATGATCAAATCACACGCTTTACAGAAAAGCCCATTTCTGCAGAAGGGATAATCCAGGGTTGCTTTTCTCACAAGGAGGTAGCAGTCCTGTCAGGGACTTGGTTTCAATGCAGACAAGGTTCCAAGTTTCTACAGAGTGATGAGATTCAATGTAATAATAGAACTCATAAGCAAATTTGTTTCAGAAGTAGCATGTAATTGGGGATTTCATAATGTATTCTTTTACCACGGAGTAATTTTGTTATTCATTTTTTTAATTTATGAAATTCTCTCAGAGATTGGATAAGTGATAAAGGTCTGAGTTGACAAAACCCTCAGCAAGTGTGTTCAGCAAGCATGAACACAAGAGAGGCTGATATGGAATGGAAAGGGAGCTACACAAATGTTGCAATTGATTTTACTAAATTTTGTGCCAAATCTGATGAATATTTTGTGCCTCTCCCTCCATTTTACCCAACTGTGGTCCACAATATAGGTTTAAACTAAATCTCACAAGTTTTTATGCGTAGCTATTTTTTTTTTTCTGAGACATGTGATCATCTATAGGAAAAGTAATCTTTGCCAGTAGGCTTATTGTCCAGGAATTGTCTAACAGTGGCCCAGATATGCTACTGCTTGGCCTGGGGTTCTCTAGCATTTTCCTCTGCTGTTCCAGTTCATTATGGAGGACGTTGGGCTCTTTTCCATTTCTTCTGCTTTATTCAACTTTACATGCTAAAAATAAAGGCTTAATATACAAATGAAACAATTCATTTGCCAGTAAAAGGAAACTTTCATATGTATCTTTCTTTGATTATTTTTGAAATAGTATGCAGGTAATTTCAATTTAGAGAAAAGCAATACCATTGCAAGCAATTATTACAATTTCCCCATTCTACCCACCATTGTGAAGAGCATGTCTGTGATTCTATTATAAATGTAATCTTCTCATCTAGAATTGATTTTTCTTTTTTTATGTTTTTATCTCCCACTTTTAAATTAAACCTGTTTAGCTTCCCTTAAATTAGATGAACAAAAATCAAAGCCAAACTGTTCTAGCTACAAATGTACTTCAATCCTTCTCTGACTGTAAATAACAATATTTAAAAAAATTACATGGAATGTGAGGTTCTTCCACCCTGGAGACTAAGTCTCATTTATTTTAAACATTGAAGCTATGAAACTGGAATCCATTGACTGTGTAAAATTATTTACTGACCAAGTAATTTAACACACTACCTAAATCTAAATCAATAGGTTTTGATTGGGGTGAAAACTTTTCAAAGACTTTAATAACAGATGTTTACCCACTTCATGTTACATGAGTATTGATTATGTATTATTCCTTATAGGAACTATAATGTAAAATGTAATGCTAATTATTAGAAATGAATAAGAAGCATGCCAAAAATCTCACAAATACACAAAGTGAAGTTAATTATATTAGCTTATTTAGCCTCAGGTTAGTTGCTACAATTTGATTCTTGCTAATTGTGCCCTCCCATTTCAATGAGTCCTTTGGCATTTATTTCAGCTCATAAAATATTAGTGGATTGCCTACTAAGTGCCAGATGTTAGGTTAAGAGTGCCAGAATGAATAAGGTGTGTAGAAATATCCCTGGAAAGATTCTTCCAGAAATTAAGTCTGAGATACAAATGGAAGTAGCAGTAGGAAGCCTGGAGAAGAGATCTGAAGTGGAGAAGAGGCAGGCAGAAGAGCTGCAATGAAGGAAGGAACTGTAGCAGCATAGGAAGTAGCAAGGAGTCAAGAAATGTTCTGATATAGGGGAACCACATGTGTCAGGAGTTTGAGTGCAAGGCAGGGAGTGATGTTCACATAGGCTGTAGGGATTGGTCAAGGCCCCTTTTAAAAGGCCTTATACTTCATATTCAGGTATTCAGGTGCTGATCCTGTCTTGTGGATGGGGCACTGAACTAAGCTTTTACTCAGGAAGACACATGGCCTGACAAGTACCCCATGATACATGGTGACAAAGTAGACTGACAATAGGCAAGACCAGAAGCCAGAGTTGCTCTAAATGTTATTATATTGCAGAGGCCCAGGCAGTGAGTTATGAGGGCCTGATACTAGGAAAAGATAGATATAAGGACACTGAGTCAAGACGCCTGTACAAAGTGAAATCTGTATGACTTAGCCATTGATCAAAGATCTGGAAGTGGGGGGAGAATGGAAGAAAGGAACAGGAACCCATTTTTAATACGGGTGGCTAAAAAATGGTCCTGCCTGTAATCGACAGATTTGGAGAAGTAGAAGTTCCACTTAAAGAATCAATGTAGTGGGATCCCTGGGTCGCGCAGTGGTTTGGCGCCTGCCTTTGGCCCAGGGCGCGATCTTGGAGACCCGGGATTGAATCCCACGTCGGGCTCCCGGTGCATGGAGCCTGCTTCTCCCTCTGCCTGTGTCTCTGCCTCTCTCTCTCTCTCTCTCTCTCTCTCTCTCTCTCTCACTGTGTGCCTATCATAAGTAAAAAAAAAAAAAAAAAAAAAAAGAATCAATGTAGTTGCGACTATATTTATGATTAGTACAGGCATAGCTTGTTTTATTGCACTTCACTTTATATATTTTATAGTTATTGTGTGTTTTTGTTTTTGTTTTACAAATTAAAAGTTTTATGGCAATCCTGCATTAAACAAGCCTATAGGCACCATTTTTACAACAGTATTTACTCACCTTGTGTCTCTGTGTCATATTTTGGCAATTCTAGCCAAATTTCAAACTTTCTCTCATTATTATTATGTGTTATGATCTGTGATCAGTGAACTTTGATGTTACTATTGTAATTTTTTGTGGCACCACAAACTATACCTATATGATAGTAAACTTGATCAATAAATGTTGTGCGTGTGTGTGTGTACTCATTAGTCATATCTCTCCTTGTCTCTCTCCCTCTCATTAGACTCCCCAGACCCTGGGACACAGAAATATTTAAATTAGCCCAGTTAATAACTCTCTGGTGGTGTTTAATTGTTAAAGTGAAGGAGTCCTATATCTCTCATTTTAAAACAAAAGCTAAAAATGATTAAACTTAATGAAGAAGGCATGTCTGAAGACAAGACAAACTGGGAGTTAGGCCTCTTGCACCAATCAGCCAAAGAAAAGGTTTTCAAGAAAACAAAAAGTGCTACCCCAGTGAACTCTTAAATGATAAGAAAGTAAAGCAGTCTTATTGCTGATATGAAGAAAGTTTTAGTGGTCTAGAGAGAAGGTAACACCAGCCACAACATTCCCTTATGGCAAAGCTTAATGGAGAGCAGGGCCCAAACTCTCTTCAGTTCTGTGAAGGCTGAAAGAGGTGAGCAAGCTGCAGAAGAGAGGTCTGAAGCTAGCAGAGGTGGGTCATGAAGCATAAGGAAAGAAACTGTCTCCATTACATAAAAGAGCAAGGTGAATCAACAATGCTGATACAGAAGCTACAGCAAGTCATCCAGGAGATCCAGCCGAGATCATTAATGAAGGTGGGTGGTTGAACTACACAACAGATTTTGAGTGTAGATGAAACAGCCTTCTATTGGAAGATGCCATCTAGGACTTTCATAGCTAGAGAGAAGTTCATATTTGGCTTCAAAGGACAGGCTGACTCTCTTAAGGGCAATATAGTTTACTTAATATATTAAACCCACTGTTGAGGGCTGCAGCTTGGGAAAAAGAAAACAAAAATCCCTTTCAAAATATTATTGCTCACTGGCAATGCACATGGTCACCCAAGAGCTCTGATGGAGATGTATAATGAGATTAATCCTGTTTTCATGCCTGCTAACAGAATATCCATTCTGCAGCCCATGGATCAAGGGGTACTTTTGACTTTCAAGTCTTATTATTTAAAAATGCATTTTGTGGGGTTCCTGGCTGGCTCAGTCAAAAGAGTATGCAACTCTTGATCTTAGAGTTGTGAGTTCAAGTCCCACATTATGTGTAAAGGTTATTTAAAATAAAGCAAACAAACTTAAAAAAATGATTTTGTAGGGCTATAGCTGCCATGGATAGTGGTTTCTTTGATGGATCTGGGCAAAGTCAATTGAAAACCTTCTGGAAAGGATTCGCCATTCTAGATGCCATTAAGAACAGTCATGATTTTTGGAAAGAATTAAAAGTAGCAACGTGAATAAGAATTTGGAAGAAATTGATTCCCACCCTCATGGATGACTTTGAGGAGTTCAAAACTTCAGGGGAGGAAGTAACTACAGTTGTGGTGGAAATAGCAAGAGAACTCAAATCAGAAGTGGAGACTGAGACGTGACTGAATTTCTGCAATCTCATGATCAAACTTGAACAGATGAGGAATTCCTTCTTATGGATGAGCAAAGAAAGTGATTTCTTGAGATGGAATCTAGTCCTGGTGGAGATGATGTGAAGATTGTTGAAATAACAACAAAGTATCTACAATATGACATAAACTTAGTTGATGAAGAAGCAGCAGGGTTTGAGGGGATTAATTCCAGTTTTGAAAGAAGCTCTGCTGTGGGTAAAATGCTATCAAACAGCATTGCAGGCTACATAGAAATCATTTGTGAAAGGAAGAGTCCATCATACATCAGACTTCATTGTTGCCTTATTTTAAGAAATTGCCACCACCACCCAGCCTTTAGCAACCACCACCCTGATGAGTCAGCAGCCATCAACATCAAAATGGGACTCTCTCCCAGCAAAAATATTATGACTCAGATGAGAATTCAGATAATAGTGAGCCTTTTTTAGCAATACTTTTAAAAATTAAGGTATGAACATTGATTTTTTAAAATATAATGCTGTTGTATACTTAATACACTATAGTATGGACATAATTTTTATGTGTACTGGGAAACTGAAAAATTAATTTGACTTGCTTTATTGCAATATTTGCTTTATTGTGGTGGTCTGAAATAAGACCTGCAACATCTCTAGATGTATTGCTTGTAATAGGGTAATAAAATAAACTTATTATTGAATTTTTGCTATATTTTCACCTGTATTTTTCTTCAGAATATTTCAAGGTCTTTTTGTTTATATTTGTTTTATTTTTTATCTTTTAAGTGCATTATACTATGCATGCAGAAAAGTGCACATGTCATAGCTACCTAGTTGTTTTTACTTTGCAAACAACCACTGTGCTATAAACTTAAGATTATACACAGCCTCAGTTCTTATCCAAAATGAACACACCTATATAAACAGCACCTCAGATCAAAAAGAATATATCACTAGTTCCGTAGAAAGCCCCAATTCAGGGCCCTTTAAATTTAAGCCTGAGATTGACTTTCCATAAAAGTTGTATTTCTCAGGCTGCAGGGTAAGGGATAAAAATTGATGAAGTTGAAATTTAAGTTGGCAAGGGTTCAAAAGGCAGGGGATTCATCAGAGCTGTGAATACTATATATGGCAAGATCAGCACTCAAAAAAGGAAGGGTTATGCTGTTAGTCTAGGAATTGATAACAGTAGGGACCTGGATAGCCATTTTTATGGAAGGAGGTATATTTCTCTCTAATAGTTTGCCAACCAAAATCCCATATTTTATCATTTTTAAAATGTGTTTTTTTTCCACATTATTATATCTTGGACACTGAGCTAAACACTACAGTTGGTCCTGAATTATAGCCACCATCAACTTTGTATGTGGCAACTCCCACCCAGTTGCCCTTGTACTGGTCTGAGCTATGGGTGTCATCACGTCAGTGGAGTTATGTGTATTGCCACTGCTACATGTGTTGGTGCCATACACTAAGCAGGACCACCAGAGGCAGGAGAAATTAACCTATCCCTCATACTAGAAGATAGAATTGCCAAAGTCACAAGTGATTGGGGTGACTGATTCAGCAGGACTGTTGTTAACCCATCATACAATGGGAATAAAACTTCCTGTTGACTTTGAATTGAAGCTCCTTTGCTTCCAGTGGCCTGCAACTCAATAGAGGAAGAAGAGACCAGACCAAGTCTGATCAGGTAGGGGAGTGCTAGCCTTGACATGGGCAAGATGTGCTTGGAAGAACATTCTGCAGAAAATAATGGGGAAGAGATATCAATGGATCCTGGATGGAAGAGTGATTGAGAAAAGTTAGATCCTGAATGGGATGAAGTTTTTAGGAATACCTTAACCACTTCTTTGGTTTGGTTTTGATTACATTATCAAGCACAGACAAAAAATTATGTGATTAAAATGTTTGTTTTGATATATGTAAATGAGTTCTTTATATAAATGCAAAGCAATTCTACATAATAGGAATACATTGTATCATAGTTGCACTGTTTTATTTTGTTGTTTTATAGTTATGATTGTTCCTAGTGGTATATTAAGTACAATGAATGGTGTTAGATGTGATGAAACACAGTATGTCTCCCCACCCTCAACTCATGAGCCATCTCTGGAATTCTGTGCAGTCTTCAACAGATGAAGGCTAAAGGGAATATTAATAGCAGTTGGCATTTGAGTACTTATTAGTCATCTAGTATTCTGATAAGTGATTTATGTGTATTATTTTGTAATGTTAAGTCTGTAAATTGTTTTCTGATCTTCATTTTATAGACTAAGTCACTTTCGAAAGATTTGATAGAACCCTAGTGCCCAAGTTGGATTTTTAACCCTCATCTGTCTTATTCCATGTGCCTGAATTTAACTAGTATGTCTGAATTTAACTGCTATGCTTGTTGCCTCTTAGACGGTAGATGTCAGAATCCTTTTTTAAAATTTTATTTATTTATTTATTTATTTATTTATTTATTTATTTATTTATTTTACATTATTTTTAAAATTTAAGTTCAATTTGCCAATGTATAGCAAATAACTGAAGAGGGCACTTGATGGGATGAGCACTGGGTGTTATACTATATGTTGCCAGAATCTTTTCTAATCAGTTATGTCATATTAAGCCTAAGACTCCCACCTAATGGAGAGAAAGCTTAAGACTTTGGGAAAGCATTCCAAAATCTGAGGCCTTTCATAATGCCCTGGTTACTCTAGCTCAGTTGCGAACATTAGCACATGTTCACATGTTCACTACTCAGTGTCTGGCAGCTAAACCCTTAATAGTTTGATGAAGAACAGGGTCATCACAGAAGTGCAGTCCATTCTGACGATGCCCAGTTCCTTCACATAGCTTACTTCAAAGCCTACTCTGTTAGTAACAATAACAACAACAGCAACAGTAATAATACTATCAGTATTGTACTAAAACCTATTCTCCAGTGTGTGGCTAGAGTTCTTAAACTCTGGTTTATACATTAATATCTGGCTGCCCCTTGATAAATTGGGAGCCTTGTCTTAAAGTGCAGCAGAATAAAGTTATTATGTAAAATTTTATATAAATAAATGTACTAATTTATTTTTATTACTAAAATTTATTTATATAAATAAAATGTGCACACCTGGAAGATGCAGTCTCCTTCTACAAAGGAGAAGAAAGATTTCTTCTCTTTTTTCTAAGGCCAACAAGGAGATCAATCAATTAATCTGTCATTTTGGTCTAAACAGGAAGGACCAATTGATAAAACTACCCTCCTCTCCCCATCTGACCTGATTCTGAGAGGCACAACACCTCTCGCTCCACCACCTAAACCTGTTCGAAGAAGATTAAAATCAGAAGATGAATTAAGGCCAGAAGTTGATGAACATACACAAAAGACAGGTGTCTTAGCTGCTGTGCTTGCATCACAGCCTTCTATTCCTAGGTCTGTTGGGAAAGATAAGAAAGCAATTCAGGCATCAATTAGACGCAATAAGGAAACCAACACAGTTTTGGCCAGATTGAACAGTGAATTACAGCAACAATTAAAGGATGTTCTTGAGGAGAGAATTTCTCTGGAAGTTCAACTGGAACAGCTTCGACCATTCTCTCACCTATAAGCCAATTGCCGTTAACTGTGAACATACCCATTTTTAAGCAGTTTTGGGTTCAAGCCAATTTGGAGACCCAAACATTCAGCTCACTGCTTAATTCAACGTTAAATTTTATGATTCTGTTTTGCCCTATATGTTCACCTGTATTTAAGTATCTTTTATTTTTTAATTTCAACAATAAAAGGGTCAGGATGACTTTTCCTGGAAAAAAAAAAATTGCCACAGAACTTATATCCTTGCAATGTCTAACCTCTGTACTTTAGGGAAACTCAGAGTGAACCACTAATTAAATCACTTGTGAGGATAAGACCAAGGGTCTGGAGGGAAAGAATCAGGTTTGGATCAAGTTTTATGTTTCTAAAGATTGCATCAGAGTGATTTCTTTTTTGCTGATCTCAGGCTTGATTGGAGATCATTACGGCCCCAATCCATGCTTTGTCCTCACCTGGTGGCAGCATGCTGTATGTGGAGGTTCATGAGAAGGAAGTTGGATGAGATCATGAAAACCACCATTTGATGAGTATTTGCTGCATGCCAAGCACTGAAGGAAGGTGATGTGTATGCATCATCTTTGTTATTCTGTGATTTAGTCTATTGTCCTAATTTACAGATGTGGATTCAAAGTCAGAGAGAGGTTGTGCCTTTTTTTTTTTTTTTTTGAGGTTGTGCCTTTTATCCAGGATCACATAGCCAGGACATGGCCCAGGGGTGACCTGACTTCAACTCTTTCAGACTTCAAAGCATGTGATTTTTTTGTTGTTGTTGTTAAGATTTTATTTATTCATCTGATAGCAAGCACAAGCAGGGGAAGCAGCAGAGGGAGAGGGAGAAATAGGCTCCAACTGAGCAGGGATCCTGACGTGGGGCTTGATCCCAGGACCTTGGGATCATGACCTGAGCTGAAGGCAGACACTTAACTGAATACCCAGTTGCCCCGAAAGCATGTGATCTTAACCACTATGTTATATTTTTAAAAGCTTGGACTTTAGAATAGGGAAGTCTTGGTTTATAGTCTGCTTTAGCTTCTTACTATGCTTCTTTGTACAAGCTGCTTAACCGTTCTGTGCTACAACTTCCTTATCTGTAAAACTAGCAATAATAGATTTGCTGACCTTTTGTAAAGAACTTTCTTTTTTTAAAATATTTATTTATTTATTTATGATAGTCACAGAGAGAGAGAGAGAGGCAGAGACATAGGCAGAGGGAGAAGCAGGCTCCATGCACCGGGAGCCTGATGTGGGATTCAATCCCGGGTCTTCCAGGATCGTGCCCTGGGCCAAAGGCAGGCGCCAAACCGCTGCGCCACCCAGGGATCCCCTGTAAGGAACTTTCAAGACAACATACACCAAGCAACCAAACAAGTGCCTAAGAAATCCTAGATTCTCAAGCCATGTTTGCTTCTTTCCCAACTCTCTTTTCTCCTGTGGTTCTGAGAGAAACTTACCCCTCAAGCCAGCAATGAACTTTTGTAGATAGATGCTAAAAAATATTTCTGAGATTTTTTTCCTCATGGTAGAGCCAATAAAAGGCCAGTAGATGATAACCTCATGCCTGTTTTCCAACCCTAGGAAAGGGCTGATCTATTACAAATTTTAGTCTACCTGGAAACTGTATGGGAAGTTGTTCAGGAAAGGTAGCTATAACAGAGTTATTCAGATCATCTCATTAAATGGTGTCTGCCCCAACTACTCATGGAGAGAGCCCAGAAGAGAATGCAATACATTCATCCTACTCCAGAAAAATTCCTAATAATCTGAAAAAGTGGAAGGGTTGATAAGAGAACTTGAATCAGTGGCTATAGGTATGTCAGAGGGTTGAATAAATTTTTCAATCTCCAGAACCACCTAGCTATGGCAAATTAATAACCTGGTTTTGGTTTGCTTAAGTTGAAAACAGGGATCAGAAAATTACTTTTTTTATGCATTGCCTTTTAAATGTCATGGCCATTCCTGATATTAGATTATTCCAGAGGACGATTACACGAGGCTCCTGGCAGTAAAATGCAGACTTTACAAGTAAGGATTTAAAGATGTTGTAAGTCATGAGGTGTGTTCTCTGGATTTGTTATTGTCATCTTCTGAGGGGGTGTGTTTGTTGTGTTTGATAGGGTTACTCAAAGACTGTGCCAACATAGTGTGGTGATGGTGGTCAGATGTCCTGTTTCTTGTCGAGTTGGTCACTGTTCTCCTGATGACCACTAAAACAATTGCCCACTCAATTGTTACTCTTGAGGGGCTGCTGGTTTTCCCATAAGCTAAAAATCCTGAGTCACAACAACAAGGGCGATGCCGCTGAAATTGATGTAAGGCCATTTTATGAGCCAGGCACTATTCTAGAAACGTAGCTTGTATCTGCTCTTTGACTACATATAACAACCTGCCATCGTGCCCTTATGCAGATGAGGGAACTGAGGCACAGGGAGATGCGGGAAGCTACAAATTTGAATCTAGGTGCTCTTCCTCTGGAGCGTTAGGTGCTTTACCATGATCCCTTTCTATTTCTGTTTATATATTTTAAAAAAGTGGACCACCATTGCATTTGTTAAGAAGCGATATGGTTCCTTTCCTAATATAAGAAAGCAATACCTTCTGGAGCAAATAGAAAAGAGATGACTTGGAATGGTGCCAAGAAAAAATAATTCTACCACAGGTTATTGTACTTTGCAGACTTTGGTCATTGGGAGCAAAATCCAAATCTTCTCTTTTCAGATAAGCTCTATTTTATTTCCTCCTTTAAAAAATGTCAAGGTTTATTTTGCTGTAAAATAACATCATCAACACAGCATAATACTCCTACCTTGGGTACCTTTTGAAAAAGGAATTGGGCCATAAATGGGTTCTTCCTAAGTGTTTAAAATTTCAATTGCTTGTGATTGTGGAAATGGATAATTTGCCTTACCCAGCAACATCTGACCACTTTATAAGTTCAAGGCTTCAACCCATATTGGGGAATAAAGCTTTGGCTCAAGCAATTTGATTCTTTGCACGTAAAGGGAAATCTGTAAGAAGGGATTAGGAGTAGGTAGGATAGTAATGGGGGACGGACACTTTTATTTTCACATGCCAGGCAGCCTGATCAGCTCTGGGAATACAGGGAGGGATAAGCCCCTGTCCTGAAAGACCTTGAAATCCAGTAGGGAATGGGGAAGAACACCACAATGATAGCCTCGCAAGGAAAAGAATCACGTGTTTCGAGATGATGCTGTAGTGGACACTTCCCCTGAGATCTTCACCATCACATAGCTCAGATGTGGAAGGAACAAGTTCAAGTCAAAGTGCCCGATCTTTTCCCCTTCCCTGTCTTTTCTAACAGTATCTGGAAAGAGCAAATAACATCACAATTCTTGGCCTGTGAATCACTGGTCTCAGTAAAATTCTGAACCAAGACTTTGACCTTCTGTTCCTCAGAACCAAGTGATAACCCACTTGCATCTCTGCATCCATGGACCACATAAGAAAACATCCTTTTCTTGTAGCACTTGCTCTAGGTGGAAGGTGGTATCTGATTCCTTCATCAGGGTGGCCTAAGCCAGACTCTAATGCTACAGGCTTTCCAGGCATCCAAGGACTTGATACCGAGTCCAGCACCACTACCAGTTGTCCTCATCTTCCCTTAGGCAGTTATTTCACCATTTCAGAGCCAAAAGAGGAAAGACAAGGGTACCTGGGTGGCTCAGTTGGTTGAGCATCTGCCTTTGGATCAGGTCATGACCCCAGGGTCCTGGAATCAAGCTGCGCATCATCCTTCCTGCTCAGTAGGGAATCTGCTTCTCCCTCTACCTCTGCTACTTCTCCTGCTTGTGCTCTCTCTCTCTCTCTCTTTGTCAAATAAATAAAATAAAAAAGAGGAAAGACAATAGTTCATATAAGAAATCCTAGTTTCACCCTTACAGCTGTTGTGAAGTTGGACATATCCTTGGTTACTCCGGACCTCAGTGATGAAATGTTAAACTAAAGCCTTGTCGTTACTTACATGTTTGTGCTAGAAAGAAAATGAGTTTCTCAAATGCCAGACTCATAGAAATTACCCAGGAATAACGTCTTTCTTTCCTAAAGCTAAAACTTCAGTTTCTTGTCATCTGCAGAGCTGTAGGATGGTTCTGAATCTCCCTCAGTCAGATCCCAGAAAATCCTGGTCCTCATAATAACCATCCAGTATAGGAAAGAAACTTAACTATCACCATGGATTGCAAACAAGAGGAAATGTTTCTGTCAAAGGGAAAAAGTATTTTCCTTATGCATAATTATCTATAAAAAAACTTTTTGAGATAAGGAATAAATTTTAATCTCCCATAAAATATAAACTACAGAGAACAATAGTTTGCTTTTGATATAGCATTAAGTGACATTCTATATAATTTTGATATCAGACCAGTTTAATCCTTACAATTCCTATTTAAAAAATAAATGAAAACAAGAGAATGAAGAAAAGCTGATTCTTCTCTTCTAAAACTCCCATTTTCCCAAGTGGTTTCTGTGCTACCCTACCTGAAGGTAATGAGCCAGTTCCTTTGGAACTTCCTAGAGGTAGTTTTTGGCTTTTTTGATTTTAAAACACAATTAAAAAGTAAATGAGGTGGGTTGTTTGTTTGTTTGTTTGATTTAAATCACAAGAATATTATCCACATGCCTCACTCCCCAAATCTGTGCACATGTACATTGCATCCTACCTAGGAATTTATACTCATATCTTGGAAGTATCAAATTTATGATAATATTTAATCTCTCCTCTTTTCTCCCCAAATAACAATTAACATTGCAATTTCTCAGCTTTAAAACCTAGAAGCAACTTTCCTACTAAATTCTCATTAAAAAATGTTAAATTTTCCACTTTTTCCTTAGTGTTTATCTGTAACTAGAAACCATGTGTGTGCATGTGTGTGTGCACTTGACCGAATAGATTATTCTGGCAGTCCAGAGCCATGTATAAGTTTGCATAACATCCTCTCACATGTTCTTACAAATCCCCAAATCATTTTTCCATATGATGTATTCTCATTTTTAGGGATGGATTTTCTCCATAATTTCTTTTTATCTCCCTAAAACGTTTCAAAACTGGCCTCTTGAAAGACATCACATGATGATTTTCCTAAACATATTTGACTTGAAATTGTGTACTTACTGGGTAATAGTAGCTCTTCTTGCCTGGATGACTGCAGTCAGTGGTATTTCACGTACATGACGACACTGGTGGCAACTTTAAAACCTCACAAAGTGCTCTATCAAAACAAAAAACTATTAGTTGTCAAATATATACTTTGCAGTGTTCCCCATTATTAGATACTTGAGCTACAAAGCGAATATTTTGGATCAGTTGAAATATGCCCTAACATCTATAATCCAGGATTGGATACTTCCTTGTAGTCACACATCTTATGCCAAATCCTGTATATTAAAGGATTAGCCTAATTGTTTGTTTGCGCTTTTCCTCTATTTCAGAATCAGGAATTAGGTAACTATACACAAACACAGTTTCATTATTTTGTAGATTAATTCAGATTAGATTTATTCCAAGTAGAGCACAATCAGGTCAGTATCCGAGAAGGTGACCAGCTCACATTTCAAAATTATGGGTGCACCTGATTTACATTGCTCATTTCCTTCCATTATAAAATGTGTTTATATGACATTTGTCTTCTTTTCATTTAGCATGTTTTTTTTCCTTGTAAGTTTATCTAGAGAGGACAGTCTTTAATTAAGGTAGTGAATGATGACTTTTATTATCCTCCCCACCCTCAGTTTTGTAAATAAATCCCAGGCACATAAGATATGAAATAAACAAGCACAAAAAATCTGTGATAATGTTTAAGAACACTGAAGACCTCTGAGTTACTTAGCACTGGAGGAAAATAGGAAGAAAGGGGGGAAGCAAACCATGAGAGCTGCAGAAAGCTGATACACGCAGTGACTGAAATATTCATGTGCCAGAGAAACTGTAACAAAAACAAAAACCTCTGAGTGAAATGTTGAAAAATTGAGATTTTCATACAGACTTGAGTTCTGCATTTCTAAGATCTTAAGCTCCCACATCTTGCATTGGAATATAGTTGTCCAACTCTATCTTAATTGGCAGAGCATGTTTAGGGAGTAAAAAGCTGGAAAGATTTTGGTACTCATTCTTCATCACAATGATAGTCAATATTAATTTTAATGTTTCCTAGATGATTGCACAATATACATATCTTGCTATAGAAGTGACTAATACCCTTTGATACTAAACATTTTCTAGGGGATCCCTGGGTGGCTCAGAGGTTAAGCGCCTGCCTTCTGGCCCAGGACGTGATCCTGGAGTCCCGGGATCGAGTCCCACGTCCGGCTTTTCTGCATGGAGCCTGCTTCTCTCTCTGCCATTCTCTCTCTCTCTCTCTCTCTCTCTGTGTGTGTGTGTTTCTCATGAATAAATAAAATCTTAAAAAAAAAACATTTTCTATTACGCATTTGTAGTATTGTGGAAACATAAGATCTATGCAACAATCAACTCCATGGGCAAATTTACAAGATTATATCAGGATTCCACTGTATGTATTTAGATGTATTGCAAAAAAAAAAAGTTACATTAAATATATGAACAATTTCAACAACATATGTGGACTAAAGGCTATTTCCCATTGCTAAAACCAACCAAAATCTCAAATCCATAAACTTTTTGGAACGAAACTATTTATTTGATCCATGACATTGAAATTCTGGTAGGGGCATTTGGGTGACTTAGTTGGTTACACACCTGACTCCTGATTTTGGCTCCAGTCATGATCTCAGGGTTGTGGGATTGAGCTCCACATTAGGCTCCCTGCTGACTGTGGGACCTGTTTAATATTCTTTCCATTCTTTCTTTCTCCTCCTCCCTCTGCCCCCACTCCTTGCCCTTCACTATCTACCTTCTCAAAAAAAAAGAAAGAAAGAAAGAAAGAAAGAAAGAAAGAAAGAAAGAAAGAAATTAAGAAAGAAAGAAAGAAAAAACACTTATAACACCCTGCATTTCTAGAGCTAGTTTTACCCATAGGCCACAGTAAGGCTACCTATATAACTTTCTAGAATATATTTTTTATTTGTTCAAACAGTTGGAATTATAAAACTTAAATAGAAGAAAATCTTAACATTGTTGTCAAGCTGTGTCACAGCTTATGTACTCTTTACTCTGCCTCCATTGACATCCTGCCCTTTACTGAATCACAACACTTATCATGCTTTTTTATTGTGACTTTTTTGTCTCTCCAAAGCTACATATTAAGCCCCTTAGCCATCACATACTCCAAGCCCTAGCAGGGTTCCTGACACATACAGATCTCAAAAAGTATTTCCTGAGTTAAGCCATAAGTAGAGAGTATTATCATCAGGTCTTTCTGCTACTGCCATAATACTTATTTGGGCTCAGCCCAAAATTCATTGTACACTATGGCAGATTTCACTAAAAGGAAGTGACTAAATGACCATGTGTCCTAGCTGGACATATAGAAGGAAGAACCATTTGACCTTTGCTATAGTTTTAGATTATCTGTGTGGTTTTCCATCCATCCATCCATCCATCCATCCATCCATCCATTTTATAGAATTATATTTATCATACTGTAACACAGTCGATTTATTAACGAATTTGTGAATACCTTCTTGAGGTCACTTAAATACACTCTTTAAAAAACCTATGACCCATTCTTGTGTATCTAAGTACTGTCTTAGTCTATTTGGGCTCCTATAACAATACCATAGACTAGGCAGCTTACAAATAAAAATATTTCCCACCATATTGGAGACTGAAAAATTCAAGATCAAGGTGCTATCAGGTTTGAGGGCCTACTTCCTTGTTCTAGATAGCTGTGCTGTGTCACCACATGGAAGAGGGGGCACGGAAGCTCTCTAGAGTCTCCTTTACAAGAGCACGAGTCTCATTCATGAGAGCCCTGCCATCATGACCTAATTATCTCGCAAAGGCCCCAAACCCTAATACTATGTTGTTGGGGGTCAGGATTTCAACATATGACTTTTGGGAAGAACACAAGCATTCAGTCTGTAGAAACTACCAAATTTAGATATAGGTTGAGCTTCCCAGAGACTCTTACCACAAACACTTCAACACAATTCACTTTTCCTCCTGTTTCTGATTCTTTCTTATCTCCTACCAAGTCTCAGTGAAAGGACAATCTATCGCAAAGAGCTACTGAACATGCATTGGATATCTATGAACATAAGGCTGCATGAATCTATCACAGCATAGAGATCATAAAGACTGATGAGGGAGCAGAGATAGAATTTATGGGTGATGCTGAAAACAGTACCAATACGGTTACTTACCCATATTGGTTAACCTGAGTGTGATAAGAAATGGGTCCTAAATAGATGTGGGTATACATGGCTGGGAAATGAGGTGTAGCAAACTTTTTGCAGACATTTTGGCAGGTATTTCTGCAATATGATGTTATATTTACTGCCTTTTGCCCAAAACTTAAAGTTCTTTATCCTGACTAAAAAAGTAAAAAGACATAAACACAAATTACATAAATTTTGAAGGCTAACTAATGACTTAAAGTGTGCTGAATACTGTATATAGTAAACTTATAAGTTGTCAAAACACAGATTAAAAAAAAAGAAATCTTTTTTTCCTGAAAGATAAAATGACTGTTAAGACACATATTAAGAATTAATCAAAATATTATCTTTATTTTAATGTAATTAGCTCTTTGAATTATGTAAACTGATTTTGTAAAACTAAATATTTTACCAATATGACTTTTATAGAAAATGGTAGTAAAATGCCTTGAAAACCATTGCTGACTTGCCTATACAATAATTATTTAACTTTTATTCTACATTGAAAGTGCTCGTGAGCAAAAGATATTTTGGTGCTAAGATTTTAAATCATTGAAAATAGTAAGAGAACATTTTATGCATCTAGCACATGTTATTTAGCAAACATCTGCCAGGGTAGATACCTGCCATTAGGTACACATTACTTTTCAAAAATAATAGTTAGCTTTTAAGTCTAAGTAAATCAAATACTGAAAGCAACTAATAAGCTCTTAGCAAGGATTTTATCGTGAGGAGGGGCATCTGTTTAACCTTGAATATCAGCAGTAGAAACAACTTAGTAGCTATAAAAAAAAAGCATCCCTGGGAATTTTTGAAAAGGTTCCATTTTCCCTGTTGGGACACATATGGAAATTATGCACCGTGGCTCAAAGTGAATTGGTAAATCAGAATCACTATAATCAGAAACATCTCATCTTTGAATATGTCAGTGGTGAATGCATGATTCGCACAAATGATTTGCCCATCTTGTGTTCTTTTCATTTCTTTCCTCTTCCACCTCCATTAAAATGAGTACTGAGTAATGTATAGAGTTATTCAATCATTGTACACCTGAAACTAAAAATAATAATAGTTAATTTTTTTCTTCTGTTTATCATTATAGTAATGTTTGCCAGGAATGCTTATACAGATTTTTCTGTTCTTTCTTCTAGCTGCTTAGATGAGGACGACCAATGACTTAGGGGAGTTGGCATATTTGAAGAGTGGTGTGCCAATTACCGTAACTGAATGACTGTCATACACTCTTCTTAAGGAAGTAAGATGCTTCATTGTAGAATGCACAACAGTAGGGATTATCTTTCTGATTCATCCACTGCCCACTGCTATGGGACTTTTCAGTAATTCATCATCAACTTTGGGGATCAGTGCTTCCTGGATCTCCCTGTGCCTCTAAAACAATAGAAATGCCTTTGTACTGAAGCCTCCTTTGCTCCCTTGATAAAATCTATCTATCTTGGCCACTTAAATCTTATTTGCTGGTCCTTTGACCTAGTCACCAATTCTTGCAGATCAATGTGTTATCCTTGCCCCACTGGCCCCAAGTTTGGGGGTCTCCATTTCACTCAGTTCTACTTTGAGTATATTCACGGTCCATTCAGAATGGATTGTATCCTGGGCCCAGTCTTCTCCCTAGTGCCCTGCCCTTATCTTGACCTATTGCCTGTTCCAATCCAGCAAGTTTTGTCACTTTTTCCCTTTCCCCATACCCCAATTCTGCTACAGCTCATCCCATTGTAGTACATAATCACTTGCGACGGAGCTGCCATGGATACTATTGTTTTTATGGCGTTTTAAGGGTTTAATTGAAGAAAAATATACTATTAAATCAGGAGTTATAAACTAACCAGTAACAGTATTCTCTGATTCTGACAACTTCATGATTGACAAAACATTCCAACTTAAGGAAAGTTAAAATGTAAGGTATAGAAGCCTTAGATTTGAAGAAATGTGGTAGGTAGTGCATAGCCTTTTGCTCTATAGAGGAGAGCTATAGTAATCTAGACTTAAATGGATAAACCCAGACTGGGATGGGAAGTGATGGGTACCAGATTTGGAACCTGGTAAACCCAGAAAAATTTTGTTTAAAATTATCTAGTAATTAATAAGCTATTGATTACTTTGCCACAGAAGACACTAGCAATATTAAGCTTCTCCAATTACTCAATCACACCAACTATACTTTCCCTTAATAACAGGGAAGTGGTGCAGTCATTTGTTAATAGCCCCACTTCTCTTCAGGGCTCTTTCCCCTCAGAATGAAAAACTTTTGTGAAGAGAAAGCAAAATGGGTCCAAGAGAAAGATAATATTTTAAGATAATAATATGATATACCCATGTTTCAGTCCCATAGACTAACAATGGCTTTTGTATCTGAGACTTATCATGCAAGCCTAAGGTTAATGTCCTTTTTTTACTTCTAATATTTCCTTCATTTTTGGTCTCATCCTACCCTTGGCATATGTGTTTCACTTTCTGGGTTGATTTTCGTGGAGCATGTGTAAAATGAAGATAGCCTGTTGTAGGAAAAATTAATCTGAGATTTAAAAAAAAAATCCATTTGGCTAACAGATTTTTAGAGCTTGCATCCACGTGATTAAAGATAAGGTTATAACATCTCCTTAATCCATTCTGAGCTAAAATCTCACATGAGGCTGGGTTGAATAAATATTCCCACCGCAAGCTACACATTTGCTTATTTTCTGCCTTTTGAACACTTGCACTCATTTATCTCTGAGTGCTCTGTTGGGCTGCATTCAACATGCTGATAGGAGAGCTTTTAGTTAGCCTTCCTAGGGGTGCTTTGCAACATGGCTGTTTCGCGTCACTCCATAGCACTTTATGAAACTTGTTGGCAGTGAAAATATTTATAGTGAGAGGGTACTTTTTTTTGTTCACATCTCTGTTGTTGTAGTTGCTGTCATCTTTGTGATTGCTTCCTTCTCAGGGCAGTGAACCATCTAACAGCAGCATCCCCTAAGTATCTATTTTGAGGGTGAGAGGCTTGCCTTCTTTGTGTCGTTAGAAATGGGATTTATCCATGAAAATTGACATCTGAATTGTCACCTTCCCCTCAGGTGGTTTCCTAATTATAATTTGTTCTGTGCAGTGTCAGGAAATAGGAGAAGGGAAAAACAGAATCTCTTTTACTGCCGCCAAGCAGACAGGATCAGGACAGCCTGGGAGCCGAGGAAAGAAAGTCACGCTGGAAATAGCTCAAAGGTGCTGGCCGGTGGTGAAGATGTGCTATTTGGGAAGGTTACGCAGGTGCTTCAAATTGCCTCTAGCCTTAAGTGAACTTGACTAATGATGGGTTCGATGATTTCTATCCCAGAATAGGCTGGTGCTCTGGTACTTTGTTAAGATTTGAAATTACCTTTCTGAAAGCGCCATCTATTACTGTAACTCTGCACTCAAACTCCCATTTTTAAGTAGCCAGTGGAGGTCAAAAGTGTGACACTCAGATGGAGAGCAATGAATTAAAATTGCCCTGATGTTTTAATTACCATGCTCTAGACAGCATAGCTTATTTTAAATTGCTGTAGGAAACCACTAGTCACATATTAAACCCTGGTAGTTAGTCAACTTTGATGGGTGTGTGGTTTGGTGGTCGAAAAATGATCAGGCTTAGACATGCCTGGCCATCTGGCTTGTCAGTGTTTTGTTTCACACATAACCTTCCACTTTTTCCAGGATTACGTGGAGTTTGGAGGGAAACTGAGGTAATTACTGTTTGCATCATGGGAAACTTCGAAGAGTCCTTAATTCAGAAAAAGTTCAACATTCCAAGATAAAAGGTGCTGTCTGTTTAAAACAAAATTTGAGCTACTGCCTCCTCTGTCTCTCCCCCTCCTCTACCTCTCTTTTCTTCTGTCTTGTTTATTATCTGTCAATCTCTTCATTTCCCACCATCAGCATATCTCTTTCTGTCTCTCACCTCTGCAACTTTCTTTCATTTTTTCTCATGGTCAGGCTACTTGTACTTTGTCTTAAAAAAAAAAAAAAAAAAAAAGCATGGGCACCTGCGTGGCTCATTGGGTTAGGAACCAGACTCTTGGCTTCGACTCAAGTCATGATCTCCTTGGTATTGAGATCAAGCCCCTCCTTGGGTTCCACGCTCAGCAGAGAGTCTGGCTGAGATTCTTTCTTTCTGTCCCTGCCCCCACTCATTTTTTTCTCTCTCGTTCTTTCCCTCCCTCCCACTCTCTCTCCCTCCCTAAAATAAATAAAAATCTTTTAAATAATGCACCGGGACACTGTTTCTCAGATACTGGGAGCAAGATGCACACCGTTCTCTTTTAATAATTAAGTAAACCTCAATTATCTAAACGTGCTACTTCAAAGAAGCTATGTGAAGGTGGACAGTGGTCAGCAGCCACAAGCTATGCTGAATTGGCTTCATAATAATCTTAGAAGGAGTTATCACTTCACTGGGAAAAAAAGTGATGTTACTTGGGAAATTACCCAAAACTGGCATTTTACTGAGTAGGTGGAAGGTAATATTTGGGAAAGATACTCTTTTATTTGCATTTCTAGAGAGCAGACTCCTTTACTGTATATTTATAAGGTCACAGTTGTCTCCCCACTAAATGCCTAAAGAGAGATTATATCTCTTTGCGTGCCTGACATCTTCCACAGGATGGCTCCGGTGAAGTGTTAGGTGAACACAACCGATCAAGAAACCATCACTACAAAGAAAATAGATCAGAGCATCTAGCTCTAGTAACAGTGTGGCATCTCCTCAGACAAATTAGAGTCACTGCTGCATTCTACTCCGGTGTTAGTGGAAAGCCTCTAGTTAGAATATTCCCTTGGATAGATGCAGGTTTTTAGTTTTAATTTTCTTAATACTAACTAGAACGATGTATTCTTAAATCATAGGTGATATGTAGTATTTGTAATTAGTAATATCTACAGAGTAATGATAGTAAACATTATTTATACTATACATACGTGGGCACATACATAAATGGGAAATATACAAGTAATTTATTCTAAAACCTAAGAGAAACTATCTTGCAATTTTCTCACATTTTTGGTACTTCCTATATCATTTGCCTAATCCAAATGACCAATTTTCAAATCTGTAAAGTTTTCTACCAGAGGTGGGGAAGCCAGAGCTCCTTAATATGCTTATTGATTTTGCTGTGGAGATAGATTAGATCAGAATGAAAACAGAACTTTTTCTTTGAGGTATAATAATGCCAGCCTGGGTAAAGAGGATTCTTTTAAGTAGGAGCACACACAATGTAATTTTAGAGAGATAAAGGTGAAAGATGGCTAGGGGGAGACTAGAAGAAGTCAAAATTAAATACATGTATGGGATTCTTTGCTTTCAACAAATCTGGCATACGTAAAACAAAATGATCACTATCTGATAGAAAGTAGAAGAAATTTTCTACTTGGCATAGTAGTTCTTCAACTTTCAAAAAAATGACTTACTTGAGTTTCATTTAAAATTTTTTTTTTTCATTTAAAATTTGATTGCGACTTTTAAAAAAAAGTATATTTATTCACTATAAGAAATGAAATGCATCTTCATAGCTTTGCTTGAAGTTTGAAGCTTTACTTTCAGCTGGGAAATTATCTTTTTTATTAATTTTATTTTGCTTTCTATGTATGAATATAAACATGTGTGAGAGTCTGACTGCTGAAAACCTGACACCTAATATCTGTAACTCATTGCTCCATGATGCACGGGCTGAAAATGATGACACTGAATCTCATGGTTTCTTCATTTGGGATGATGGTTTACAGCTATAGCTGTTTTCCTGCCCTTGGTAGCACAGAAATCAAGAATTATAACTTATTAATTACTCAAAGCACAATAGGTTAAAGGAGCTATCTTTGCAATCCATGGAGGATCATTATGGCAAAAAAGAGCCCATAAATAAGCACAAAGTTGCCTTTAAGCTGAAGAGAAAACAAAATGAAATTTTTCTTCGAATGAATGTTACACTTGCTTATATTAAAAACATTTAAAAAGAGTCTTGGGTAGGAGAAGATTGGAAATTTTTGGTGAACTTTCATGGATGTTTCTAGCAGGAAAATTGGGAAATTATAAAGGCCATGCCATTAAAACACATCAATTTAGTGTATGGAATGTTTTCATGGAAATAGGAATAGTATTTGGAGGTCATTGTAGGATAATGTTAGTAGAAATGTACTCCCAACATTTTTTTATAACCTCTGGTCCATATATGGTTAATTAATTTTGACTACGACTTTGTCTTGTCCACAACTGTTTTGGAGATCAATTTAATCAGACCTAAATTGTCAACTGTATCTACTTACCAGTCCTCTGGCCTAGAAATGCAGATGGCTGACTCATCCATCCTTCAAGATTCAAGAATATAGACTCTGTCTATATTCCTTCTTCTTCCTTAGTAATAAACCTCAGTATTATTTGAGATGACAATGTACATGGCTGAAAGACTACATTAAAAGAATATTTTCTTGTAACTAGATGTGACCATGAGACTATTTTGGACAAAAACATGTAAGTGGAGATGTTATGTGCAAGATTGGGAAGGTGCCTTAGAAGGACTTCATCCCCCTGGAAAATGTGCCCGTTTGTCTTTTTCCAGATCTCTCATATTGTTGTCTCAAGTGAGTCTATCCTTGCTAGAGCTTTGATAGCATTTGAAATCATAGGTGATGTTGAAGATAGAATTGACATGCTATATGGTAGACCTCGTGACAACGGGACCGTCATTCCAGCTCTGGGCTGTTTACCTAGCAACTTATTGTATATGAGAGAGAAATAAACATGTTTTTGAGTAACTATTATTTTGAGTTTTCCATTTTTGAAACAAACCAATTCATAACTGGCATTGCATAAAAGCCAAAATGAGTTGTTCTATTTTGAAATGTAACATACAGAGGGACTGAACACTTAAAACAGTATGGATTTTTGAAACATCACTTGTAGGAACTAGTCAAAAGATGTGATTCTAATAATTTCTCATAACCCTGTGACAGGGTGACTTTTCATAAATTACATTGCTGGAATAGCATTTTTTTTTTTTAAGTAGAGATCTGATTCCATTAGTTCTAGCATCATATCCTTGGCCATTTGGAACCTGGCATCTGAAGAACAAGATCGGGAAGAGCATATGATGCCCACATGCAGCCAAGACTTGCCTCTAATAGGAATCCATGCATTATGGAGGGGTGTCAAATCTTTCCTGAAGCAACCTTGTTAAAATCCACCTGTGGTGCTGCCATTGGTGATATTCTCTTTCTTCCTCAATCTCCACAGGAAGCAGTCAACCTAAAATATAATTACATGTAAGAATATATGTAATCATGGTAATTGGATGATGATATGGTGGCAGGTGATGTGATAGCAGAAGTTCCAGGGAAGGAATATTAAAAATGGTAAATTCTGGAACAAATCAATATTTCCAACAATGTGCAGTGAAGAGAACTTACCAGGCTATTTCAGCCTGTGAAATATTTTGGAAATTTTGCAGAAGGTATTTTATCACACATGCTTAACCAAGAAATAGGCTCCTGGTTCCAGGTCCCCCAAACTGAAGATAACATAAAGATGGATGCGGTAATTTTCTTTCCAGAGGGAGATGTCTGGGTCAAAGAAAGATATTAGTGCAGAAACCAGTACAAGCTCCACTTATTTATAGCTTACAGTCCTGTTCAATATAAATTCAAATATTTAAAAATTATATAGAGACCTATTAACCCTGGATGAACTTCACCAACATTTTGGACCTCTGGCTGAACTTTACCCTTTCAGAATCTTTACCTTTTGTTTTCCCTTTTCTATTCTTCCATGTCGATCCAGGAACCAGGAGGAAGGACTAGAAAGAAAAAAATAGACAAATGCTTACCTTGGCTGCTTCTACCAACCCTTGAGATCTATAGCTGGGAGAGATACCTATTAACAAAGTGACCAAATTCCTCATTTCTCTGAACAACAGGGAATAGGTGTTAGGTGAAATCATGAAAAATTCTTGTCACAGAGACCTTGTTGAAAAATCAATGACACTTTCTCTATCTGACTCATTGTTGATTAAAGGAACATCTCAGTTACTACATTGCAGGTACCTGAGACTTGGTAACGCTGGATTTCTCCTTTTGTATTACCCTATTCTTCCAAGAGTGCAATAATAGTTGTTAGAAAGATTCTGTATATTTTATTAGTGTGTAAGAGTTATTGTTAGAAGAAACAAGATAAATTTAGATAGGTATTCATTTTATCTCATCCTTATGCCCTATCTTTTCTCCAGCTGTAAAGCAAGTGGAATTATGAATTCTGCCCTCAAGCCATACAAATTCCTTTGCTTTCTTATAAAAAAACAAAAACATGTCTTACTCTATGCATTGTTTTCACCATTCTTTTTCCCAGGAAACCCTTTCTTTTGCTCCATTGCTGGGATATATCTGCCTCTTGTCCTCCAATTAGTTTAAACAACAGGTCTTGGTCATATCTTCTCCAAATTTCCAATTTAAATAGATGTGTTCTCCTCAGTGACCTTTCAGTATTTCATTTAGACCAGTTTCCCCCACCAAAGTGGTTTCAAGTGTATTTACATAATAAATCATCATACCTCTAAAGCTGGTCTATCTCATTAATCCTTTTTTCTACAGTTCCTAAATTTAAAAATTAAAAAAAAAAAAGATCTGGTCACATAGTACCAGTATAGTATCATATTACCTGAATTAAATGATATTTATTTATCTCACAGGAATCTTATGAATCACCCTATTTGTATTAATAAATTCTTGTTTACTCAAAATATGAAAGCTAAAATAAACAGCAAAACAGCATAGCTTTTCCTCCCTTGTAGAAGAGAAAAAAAGTAAATAAGGAATTTTTGTCAAGTAAGCCTCTTTCAGGGAATCAAAGTATCAGCACAGATTTAACTTCACCTTCTGGAACATCTACATCTGTAGTATTATACAATGAGAATTAATATACCTACAGCACTGCCAGAGCCTGAAAGTGGCTTCTGAATCATTAAGCAAAGATTGTATCTTGTTCAGTAGCATTTCTGTTTAGTGCACTTCATTATGCCCTAACTTTTTGAAAACTGAAATTCATATAGACCGTGGCACATAGTGTGCTATAATATTTAATTAACCGTGATACTCTATTTTCAATACTCTATTTTGTTGAACTATATAATAATTATAAAGATAGCAATGGTTCTCAGAGAGAAAATAAGTTTGGTTTTTGTCTTACTTTCTTCTTCACATTTTTTAAAAAAGATTTTATTTATTTATTTGACAGAGAGAGAGAGAGAAAGAGACTGAGAGAGAGCCTGCACACACAAGCAAGGGGAGTGACAGTCCCAGGAGAGGGAGAAGAGGGTTTTCCACAGAGGAGTGAGACCAGTGTGGGACTTAATCTCAGGACTATGGGATCATGACTTGAACTCAAGGCAGATGCTTAACTGACTGAGCCTCCAGGTGCCCCTCTTCTTCACTTTAAGAAGTTCCTGGCTGTGTCCATGTGAAGGACTGAGCATTTCAGTAGCTTGTCTCTGTGCATTCTATTAAGAGACCAGATAACTGACGGTGACAGGGAAATGCACAGAGCTTTGATAATTGGGAAAGCTTGGCAAGTAAGAAGGGAAAATACGTAAAGCTGAGTTTACAAGACATTAAAAGTATCTCTTCATTTTTATTGTGTGACCATAGTGCTATAACCGCAGTTGTCCTTTTCCACAGACAAACCTCAACTGGTTCAACTGAAGCAATTTTGCAATCCCCTGTACCCCCTCCCCCGTACTCACCAGCACACACATACACAGGCTGGGATATTTTGTGTTGTCTGCAGTCATTTTTGACTGTGACAAATGCAGGTTGTGCTACTGGCACTTAGTGACAGAGGTTAGAGATGTTACTAACCATTTTACACTGCACAGGACATTCCCTCCCCCTACCACACCACAGGATTATCTGATCCCAGAAGTCAATAGCAGCAAGGTCAAGGAACCCTGTCTTACAGAGATTTGACATTTATATTGCTAGCGGAATACCTCAAAAGTTGGCCTCTGGTGTTTGGTAAACCAAACTCTAGGCATAAGACTGGCTCTCATGGCCTGAAAGAGATCTAGGATCATATCTAATAAACATGAAAAATGTTAAAGTAACACTTAACTTTGGTTACCTTTTTTTTTTTAAGATTTTATTTATTTATTTATGAGAGACACACAGAGAGAGAGAGAGAGAGAGAGAGAGGCAGAAACACAGGCAGAGGGAGAAGCAGGCTCCATGCAAGGAGCCCAATGTGGGACTTGATCCTGGGACTCCAGGATCACACCCTGGGCTAAAGATGGTACTAAACCACTGAGCCACCCAGGGAGCCCCACCTTTTTTTTTTTTTTTTTAAATTCATGAGAGACACATAGAGAGGCAGAGACATAGGCAGAGAGGGAGAAGCAGGCTTGCTGTGGGGAGCCCAGTGTGGGACCAGATCTTGGAACCCTGGGGTCATGCCCTGAGGCAGATGCTTAATCACTGAGCCTCCCACGCATCCTTGTTTTTTCTTAATATATGGTTGTTTGCAGGAATATTGGCCAGAGGTAACTCATAGACATGTAGAATCAGGAAGAACCCTGAAAGGTTATAAAAATCACTCCCCGCGCCCCCATTTTCTTCTATTTCTCTAGTAAAGTATGCTGATGATTTCTATGGTGCCAGGTCAGGGATAGCAGGGAGGTCTCCATTGTACTTTGTCACTGAATGCTATGGAGATATGGGTGGAGATGTTTCTCTGATCTGCAGGCATCCTCAGAGAGCCTATTTGTATGTTACCTACACATGCATCTCCAGACACACTTGTAAGTAAGATGCTTCTTTAAGCAAATACCAGCAGACAAAACAGCATTGTATGCCAGGTATGACATGTAAAATTTTTGTTTTGTAAATAATTTCACCTTTACCTTGTGATGTAACTTGGGCTCATTTGATTAACCCTATTTTATGGATACAAGAATAACCATGGAGAGCTTATCTAGCTTGATGGGAATTACATGTATTATTGCTATTTTGGTTGCTATTAACTGTCTAAAACTCCCAGTTTACTCTTGATTTCTTAAAAAGATTTATTTATTTATTTTAGCCGGGGGGAAGGGCAGAGGGAGATGGACTGAGAGAATCTCAGACAGACTCCCCACTGAGCTTGGAGTCTGATATGGGGCTCCATCTCAGGACCCTGAGATCATGACCTGAGCTAAAATGAAATGCTGGTTGCTTAGTCGACTGAGCCACCAGGTGCCCCACTCTTGAATTTTTATGGTTCATAAGAAATGTGGATAGACTTGTTTTGTTTCCCTCCTGCCCCTGCACTTTATACACCCATTTTTGAATCAGGATGTTAAGGATGTGACTTGGACAAAATTATGATGGTCTCAGGACCCCTAAGAAAACATCATCGCCTTGTTGCATCCATGTAGTTGTTGTGTACATCCATGGTAGTGCAGTGAAGGCAGTGAATATAGAAAATAGGTAGAAAAATAAGGAGAGGCTCCAATGTAAATCCTATTCCTCCCCTACTTTGATGCTTTCATGTGTATATAAAATAGGGTTCCCACTCAGAACATGGCTGGGAAGGTGGTTGGATGACTTGAAGATGAGAGTGGAGAAGACTCAGGAATTACTAAATCAATAAACATTTTCTAGATTTAGATGATTTTAAAATGAAAGTCCATCATAGAACCAAACACTGAGTCCCACGAAAATGTAGACCAGCTTGGTCCAGAGTTACTTAAAACTTCAAGGCATTATCTGAAGGAAAAAGAGCATGAACTGCCTTACAAAAATCTTGAATGTTGGAGGAACTTGTGTCAAGATAGAGTTTGAAGATTATTCGAACACTTGAATTTAAAATGCAGTGGAAAAGCATGTTCTAAATGACATAGAAAAGTTTCAAGGGCATCTCATAACCACTGCTAACATCTGCCAACTATGAGAGGTGTAAAATATTAGGTCGCCCCATTTTGCCTTGATATTGCATCTCACTTATTTACATTGGTCTAGACTGGATCATGTTGTTCCCCTTCAGTCAACTTTGTGGCTATAAGAATCCTATATTCTGTTTGGTCACATGTGTCAACATCTGGATTCTGAAATACAGTCATTTTTACATCAACTTTAGAAAGTTAGAGATAAGAAGGCAAAACAATGTTTATGATGGTAATATTTTACGTATTAAAGGTTGCTGCAAAAATTCATGAGGTTATATACGTAAAGTATCACACATCTAAAAGCCCAGTATATAAAGAGATTCAATAAAGCAATAGTAATAAAATCAATAACAGATACATTTTTTGTAACATATATTATACAAATTTGACTTGCAATCCACACATTGAACTCCACAGTTCTCAAGATGGTTATTACCACTCATAGAATGTTGAAGGTGTTTGGTTTTATGCAATTAAAGAAATGAAAGATGAAGGAAAAAAGAGCTGCAATACTTGATGATAATCTCTGTCATGAGTAATTTAAAGTTGAGTGAAACTCCAGATTTTAGACAAATTGAAAGTTTTTAATCATTATTCAGTACTTTGAAATAAATAAATACTATTAAAAATCAGTATTGAAGTCCAGCCATCCTAATTCAAGCTGAGATATTATCAAGGGAAGAAATAAGTATAAATTGAAGAGAATGATGCTTCAAAGAATGAACCTGAAAGGGTTATTCTTTCCTTTTCCCTTTTTTGGGGATCCATATCAATAAAGCTTAATAAGAACTAAGAGTGAAATTACTGCTAACTGTGAACTTAATAATGCCCCACTGGGAGTTCATTAATATCTCAACAGGTACACTGAAGCATTACCTTAATTGCACATGATACTTTCAAAAACTGCATTTTACAAGTTTTGTGGAAACTGCCCTCTGGAACAAGCATTAGTACATTTTGAATTTCCTTTCCTAGCTGTGAAGATTCCCAGGAACATGGAGCCATACACTTCATTCACTTTTACAAAAATAAGAAGTTCCCAGTCAGAGGCATTTTCCTTCTAATATAAAGACGAAGGAATTCAAAATGCATTAAACCAAGTTCAGGGCTTCCATTTTTTTCTAAATAAGTGAAATGGTTCTTCTATTTTTGTAAATATTGAATAGGAATAAGAATAGGAATTTATTTTGAAGAGAATCAAGTTTGTGTTGGAGTAGTGGTAACAATTTGGATTTAAAAATTATTTATATTAATGTAATCTAGTCCAAATCTGGACTTGGGTCTTCAGTTATTTTGGCAGATACAGACACTAAAGTGATGCTTAAAGGGGTGTTGATTCTAAGCCCAAGAGATCCCTTTGCCTAGAAGTATTTGACTTTGTAGTAATTATGGAATGAAATTAAATGTGGAGTTCAATCTTGTCAACACTTGAAAAGTGAAAGTGCATCACACACTCATTTGATTTTCTATTAAACATGACATAGAATTATTTTTTGTAGACTTGTTTAATGTATTCCTTCTTTTTCCCTCTATTTTAATTTGATAATGGCAATGTTAACATAAAGCAAAGGCATTTAACTAGAACCAAGGACCTGGGATGCCAAACACTAATTGCTTCTTGCATCTGACATCCAAGCCTGGTTGTGGAAAGGAGAGAAGCTAAGGAGACAGCAGGGCAGAATGACCCTATTTAAAATGATAAATTTAAGTGTATTTTGCAGAGTTAGACTGAACTCTGGGCACTGCCAGAGGTGCCCAGAGTTATCAAATCTTGGGCCTAAGAGAAAAAAAAAAAAAACAGAATGAACAGTTCTAAATGATTCCTTAGGTCCCTTTACCTTTGAACCCCCGATCAATGTCAGCTTGTCCTACATTCCAGTGATGAGGAAGGAAATCTTAGAGAATAGTGTGCCAAGGGAGGAAAAAAAAAGTGCAAAAGAAAGCATTTGCTTCCATGCCTAAAACTGCCAGTCATGGGTCCCCAAGGGAGGGATGATTTCCAATTCCTATGGGTCCCTTGGACCATACCAACAGAGAAGATAAGGGTTTCTGTTTTCTTGGGATTATTCTATTTCATTCATTTGCTGGCTTACTCATTCACAGTGCTATCCAGTGGGGATAAAATGAGGAACAAGGTCCTTGCTCTCCATGGGGTTAAGTTCTCCTTGAGAAAGGAGAGAAGGGATAAACAGAATGATGGGTTTATTGCTGTTTTTATTCTGTTTGCTTTGTAATATTTAAAAAAGGTCAAGAAAGTTAGCTTCTACATAGCTTTCCAATGACAATTTTCAGGTGTGAACTGCTCAAAAACTTGATTACTTGAAACTAGTTGCTATCTTGTGATTATTGTCACCTGATTCATACCTTGGGTGAAATAATTGGAGAAACTGAGATTTTCTTTGAAAAAGACCCTTGGTGGAGGGATCCCTGGGTGGCGCAGCGGTTTGGCGCCTGCCTTTGGCCCAGGGCGCGATCCTGGAGACCCGGGATCGAATCCCACATCAGGCTCCCGGTGCATGGAGCCTGCTTCTCCCTCTGCCTCTCTCTCTTTCTCTCTCTGTGACTATCATAAAAAAAAAAAAAAAAAAAAAAAAAAAAAAAGACCCTTGGTGGAGGGTCTTTTTCAACTCTTTGAAGACAGAATACTATTAGTTCTAGCTAAAGACTGTTTTATTTCTTTTTTTTTTTTTTTTTGCAAAATAAGATTTTAACTGATAGTCTGAATTCTTCATTTGACTACATTTTTTCAATATAAGAAATAAGAATAAGTACTAGTTGACTTTAAATGCTCACTGTTGAGAAATGTGAAAAAGGAAAGCTATTTTCGCCACTATCATTTTTGTTTTCCTGGATATTCTAGCTGATGTAATTAGAAAATAAAACTAAATTAATTTTTATAATATGACTTCCTTACCTGAAAATCCCAAGGAAATAAACTGAAAGCTATTAAAACTAATAAGAATTTTAACAGGGGTGTAAGTCACAAAGTAAATATACAAAATTAATAGATTCTCATATACCAGCAATAAATAGAAAACAAAATGAAAATGTTATATCATTCATAATGCAATAAAAATAACAATTATCTAGAAATAAAGTTAATACCAATTATCTAGAAATAAAGTTAACAGTGTGCAAGGCCTACATGGACGCAATCATAAAATTTTACTAAGAGAAAAGAATGAACAATAGAATGGATGAAGATAATTATTTTCCCACAGGGGAAAATAAAATATTGTAAATGTATCAATTCTTCCCAAATTAATTTATAAATATAATTCTCATCAAAACCTTAATGGAACTTTATTAGAAACTTGAAAAAATTATGCTAAAATTTCAGCTAGAAAATTAAACATGTGTGATTGCCTGTGGCCATTTTTAAAAGAAAAACTATGAAGAGAGGATACATTCCAACTAATACAGCCCTAAATACTCTACACTTACAAGAAATAAAATAGTAACTCTCCCTAGACTTGGAAGAAAGAAAGTGAGATAGTAGAGAATACACCCCAAAGATCCAAGGATATTTAAAAATTTAATATGTGACAAGAGATGGTCTTTCCCATCAGTAAAGAATGATTAATTATTTAATATATGGTGCTGGGGCAAGTAGTTAACCATTTGAGAGAAGTCACTGTAGATTGTTGGTCTACCTTCATAATAATCCCAACTAATTTCCATGTAGGGAAATATTTAAATGTAAACCTCAAATATTCCTGTCACATTGGTGGGGATAGAGGCTTGAACAAAATTTTAAGAAAATACTCGGACATCTACACAGAATTAACTTTGAAGATTCTTCTTCTTTTTTTTTTTTCTAGTGGCAAAAACTTGAAAAATGTTTAAACATTTAACAATGAACATTAGGTTTAGGTGAGGTTTAGCTAGGCATATTATGCAATATGAGAGAGAGAGAAAGTGAAATGAAAGGACAGGGAAGGGTGGGAGGAGAAGAAATTGAGATTCACAATTGCATAGTTTTTAATATATATGTGCATACCCACATGCACACACAAAAATGATAAAGAGAAAAAATGTTAACAGGGATGAAGGCATTAAAGTTATTTTCTTCTTTTTGTTTCTCTATTTTTCACAAAGAAATATACATTTCTAAGGAAAAGTACAGACTCATTCTAAACAATTACAATGGATTATAAATGTCTTTAATCCTATTTGAGACTCATCATTAACAAAAACCATGTTTATGTGATAGACAAATTTTTATGAATAGTAGAGAGTAATAAAAGAAGATGAAAATTAAGTCCTCTGATAAAGATTAAAAATGCTCAGGGTGCCTGGATGACTCAGTCAATTAAACCTCTGCTTTTGGCTTCGGTCGTGATCTCGGGGTCCTGGGATCTAGCCCAAAGTCCTGGCTCCCTGCTCAGTGGGGAACCTGCTTGTCCCTTTTTCCTCTGCTCCTCACCCACCCCCTCCTTATTATTTATCCAAATAAATAAATAGAGTTTTTTTTAAAAAAGATTGTATTTATTTATTTTGGAGAGAGTGAATGAGAGATAGCATAGACACAGAAGCCAGGGGAAAGATAGAGGGAGAGGGAGAAGCAGACTCCCCACTGAGCAGGGAGCCTGAAGCGGGGCTTGATCCCAGGACCCGGGGACCATGACCTGAGCCCAAGGCAGATGCTTAACCAACTGAGTCACCCAGGTGCCCCAATAAATAAAATTTTTAAAAATGCCTATTATTATTATTTTTTAATCAGAGAAGGGAATTCTCAAAGAGAGACGAAATATCTACTATTCTACAGCCAAAGTATTACTACACTAAATTTTCTTCATCAAAGGATCAATTCTGCATTTCCATCGAAGACTGGCAAGAAGAGAGGATTTCAATAGCAGGAAGAGAAAGTATTGCTAGGCTATCAAGCAGAATGTGGAGGCTAATTGCTGAAGATGACTAATAATAATTTTGCCAGTTATAGGTACCAGGTATAACACACACTTCAAAATAATTACATGGTGTGCTTAAACACTGTTTTAAAAACAAGTAACTAAATATGCAATGTGATACTTAAATAAGTAGCATCATATTTCATAGGTTACATAAATTCCTGCAGTCTTTCATCTCTTACTGCAAGGAGGCATGTCCTTATGCAGCTATATTTTTATCACAGAAATGAAATCCATTTGTTCTTTCGTTCCTTATTCTAACATATGCATAATGTAGAAATAACTACACTGTATGTAAGATATGTGCATGATCCTAAAGATACATATGAGTCTTAAACCAGGAGATGTCTTATTTATAATGAAAAGACAGACCGCAGATAGTGACCACTTTTAAAGGATGCATGGTAGTGAGGGAAGAAATCTATTTTACCAAGATTTTCATCACTGAATTTGGAGCACAGTATAGAAAATACACTTGTTTGGGAGGGCTTCACAATTCTGATATTTTATCTCAGCTATGTAAATGCAAATTCAAGTAGAGGGCTGGAAGTATCTTCATTAGCACAGTTTCAAAGGTAGAAAGGGATTTTGGCAGCAAAGGCATCTGTGCAACAGCATGCAGCTTTTACACTTCCACAAGTTGAAATTGATGGAAATGTATTGACATGCTTGGCTTCTTTCCTTTTTATTTCTTATGTGAAAAAGTCTCTCTCTCTCCCCACTCCTCACCTCTCTCTCTCCATTCCTCCCTTAATCCCTTCCTTTTTTTTCTGCCTGAAGTCTTTATTCAGTTGAAGTTTTCCTTACCTAAAATTTATAACCTTGGAACTATAAATGAAACATAGGGAGCTCATTCTGTTAAGATATTTGTATAAGCTTCAACAAAGCATTTACATACAATGTTTGAATAACAGTCTAGGAATGATCACTAAAAAAACTTTTAGTGGCTCTGTAGTCAATGCTGTGGGACTCCAGTAATCTACTTTCCTTCCTTGTTTTATTCTTATTAAAATATTTTACCAGCAGTTCAGCAAAGTGTCATAGGTAAGAGTTCAGAAGTTCGCACTGGGCAGTTTCAGGTGTGAGTACTACTCTCTGTCTTACAACTTTGGATTTGAGGCACGGTCATATCCTACTTTCAAGTCTCAATTTCCTCTTATGTAAAATGAGATAGTAATAGTTTAATATAATAAAGAATATTTACTGATGGTTAGATAAATTCCTGCATATGAAACTTTTAGAACATAACTGGCAGCAAGAAAAAGTTGGATAAATAATAGGGATTATGCCTAAAGCAATGATGACAGAAATATATAAAAATATGTTCTTCCCTTAGGACAGTAAAGGGAATGTTTGCAATAATGTGTCTTGGGAACTCAAATATGAGGAATGGGTAAACTTTGTAAGGAAACACACACTGTTCTCTGTTTTGATTATCATTACCTCCATGTGTGAATCAAGCAGTCTGTCCCAGCATTATGCTAAGCAAAGTGTAATCATTATTCTTATCCCTCAAAACAAACTTTTATTAATGATATTTCATTGAGGCAAAATAACTTCACCAAAGTAAACATTCATGAAGAGAAGCATCAGGCTTTGATTCCAGATCTTGTCAATACTAAATCCCGTTTTATCTCCACTACACCTCATGACCCCTATCACAAAGAGTTTCTTCTGATAGGGAGACTGAGGCTTTCTCACACTGGTTTTGGGCTTTGAATCAGTGACAGTGCCCCCAGGGTCATGGAAGAAAGTGCATCAAGGATGGGCTTCATGGTAGGTAATCAATCTACTCTCAGGGCCGTCTGACTTAGAGTAATGTTGCCAAGAAAAGTTGATAGAGAAATGAGCTTTACAGAGGTGGTAACCAGCTTTAAACAACAGTAAATAGGTTTATCTTGGCAAACTGCACCGGAAGGAAAGGAATAGGTAAACATTGAGTAGGATTTTTCAGGGCTCAAAGAATCAACGTGAGTGGAACTTTGGCATCTTTGGAGCAGAGTTGACAGGCTTGGCTTGAGCAAAGATCAAAACTGGCTTTTAGACACTTGAGAAATCTGTATGATAAAGCAAGTGTAAAGCCTGGGAGAGTGCGCAAGCAGAGTTTTGTGAAATTGCTCATTCTTACAGCTGATTAATGGTACCAATCATAGTCTGTTACATGCTAGTGTTAGGAGAACTATGGTAATAGTAACTGTGTAGAGGTCTTGAGGTTAGGGCCTAAGGCAGTATCCTAACTAGTGGCTACTTTGGGGCTTCCTCTTGGGTATTTGGAATCCCAAGCAAACATTTTTTATGGAGGCTCTTTAGGTATACATAATTTGATTGAGCTAAAATCAGCATGTCAGGCCTCTTTAGGTAAGCCTAATCTCATATAGTCTTAAGAAACAAGTACTATACTAGGTAAAGGGAGCAATCTACATGTTAGACTACTCTCCTGGAATCAAGGCCCTGCTATTGGGCCCTAGGATGATCCTCACAGGCATAAGTTCTAGAGCTCCTTGGGACATCTGCTGAATCCCATGAAGGGTAGAGGACAGCCCTGCATCTCTCAGCACCCAAAAAGGGGCTTAGGAAATTTTGAGAAAGACCCTCCAAACTGCAGGGACTGCGGAAGTGAAGGCTTTATGGCAAGAAACCCCCTGGCCTGGTTCTAAAGTGTTATTTCATAATATTCTTGTGAAGAATATATGAAATGATGGATGCAGCTTGTTTAGACATTTCCTCACAGATGATTAGTACTCGAACAATGTTAGATGACTAATGATATCCACCAATATTCATGAGCCATGTCAGCCAATCTCTATACAAACTCCAGCTAGGTAATTGTTTTTGTTGTGGTTTCTAATTGCTTTTGAGAAATAAAGCATGGGGGTACCTGGTTGGCTCAGTTTGTTAAGTGTCTGCCTATGGCTCATGGTCATGATCCCAGGGTCCTGGACTGCCCACTCAGCAGGGAGCCTGCTTTTCCCTTTCCTTCTGCTCTTCCCTCCTATTTGTGCTCACTCGCTCTCTCAAATAAATAAATAAATAAATAAATAAATAAATAAATAAATAAATTCATTCTTAAAAAAAAAAAAAGGAAGTAAAACATGATTCTGTTTATCAGAATGTTTACAAATTCTTTTCTCCTAACCACCATGACTCATGTGATTCCCTACCATCTTCATTACTTCTGAAGAGGAAATGAGAGGCCAAGGCACAAAAGCACATCTTTCTGTGCTATCTGAAAGTAGTTGGTTGCATTTAGGTAGGTTAGAGTTGCAGTGGGTTGTTTACTAAAACGTGCATCCTCTTTAGAGCTTGAGCCCTGTATTGTGAGTGAATTGTCATCAGTATAAGTGAATCTCTTACATCCTGGTGGTGTGCTCTCTCATGTGGTGTTTTCTTTTCTTTCCAGATCCCCCAGATCAGTTATGCATCAACGGCACCTGAGTTAAGCGATGACCGGCGCTATGACTTCTTCTCCCGTGTGGTCCCACCTGACTCCTTCCAAGCTCAGGCTATGGTGGATATTGTAAAGGCCCTAGGCTGGAATTATGTGTCTACCCTCGCATCTGAAGGGAGTTACGGAGAGAAAGGTGTGGAATCCTTCACCCAGATTTCCAAAGAGGCAGGTAGGAAGAGATTGCAATGGTCAAGATGACCTTCTTTGCATGTCTGTGGCTTATAGTGTTCTTTCCAATCTTCATTAAACCAACACTGTAGATAATCACTATATCCCTACTCTCATATTCCCTACTGCCTGTAAAGTAAATCTGTAAAGCCTTCATTTACAACACTTTGCCAGTTTTGAAGAGAATATTTTCAAAAGTGTGAAACAGCAGTCCTCTAAAGTATTAGTAGCAGAAAGGGAAATAAGAGAATATGTACTAAATTTGATATCTTACTTCTGTGTAGTGAGTAATAGTGTGGATTGCAGCCTGCACACAGAAACCTGAGACAGTATTGATAAATGTGCCTCTCCACACATGCCCTTCTTCTCTGCCCCTCTCCAAAATGAGCAAATTGTTTAGAATCATGAGACCCTAATCATGGTGGCTCTTTGCTTTGAAAAGGAATGACAGTGACACTCTGACTGAATGATCTAAAACCAAGTTAAATAAATTATCTAGACAGTAGACTGTATTTAGTCAAATAATCTTTGGAACTTTATTTTGAGAAAGATAGTTCAATTAAGTAGCACTTGTAATAGATTATTTTATAAGTTTCTTTAGCTCGAAATGGAATTAATGAGTTCAAATGCTTGGCCAGCTGGTTTTCATTGGACAGACTTTGAGAAATGAGATTAAAATCTTCACACTTAGGAATTCTGGCAATAAATATTTAGGCTTCCCCATATGGAAATATTGGATACAGTAAACATACATTTAAAAAAATGCATGCTTGGATATTCCTGTAAAGTTCTTAATACTAAAGTTAGGTTCTCAGTTTGGTTTGTAAGAATTTCATCTAATCTGAATGGTTATTGACTGGAATAGTTAGCTGACCATAAAGGTGAATACACAAGCAAGGTAATAGAAACAGAGGTCCTTTTCGTGAGGAAACATGTCATAAAGCCTGAAGACATGGTTTTGAATATTTGACTGTCATTCTAGAGATGCACCTAGACATGTAATGCATTAGGGTATAGATGGTATATCTGCAAATGGCTACTAAAAGAAGGGAGCCAGGGCTTATATATATATCCCATGATTTTAACTCAGAGAGCTGGGTCATTTTTATACTTTTCCATCTGACTGAAATATTCTTACTCTTCATCCCTTTGACTAGATAACTCTTGATCGTTGACAGGTCTCATCCTAAATGCCATTTTTAAATGTATAAATGTACTTCAAACTTTCTTCGGTCTATTCGCTTGGCCTTGTATTTTTAGTATCTCCTCCCATGGCACTTGTCACATACTGGTATAATTTTTGTTGTTGATGTTTTCTGTCTTGTCCCCTAGACTCTAAGAGGAGATTGTGTCTGTCTCATTCACTACTATAGTCCCAGAATCTGTGTTTCCAAGGGAAATATACTTAGTATAATTCAGTTAGAAATTTTCTGATTAGGAAAGAAACCTTAACTCTGGGCTTGTGTCAGACGTACTAAAATATAAGAGTCATTAATAATGGACTTTGTGAATCTTCAATGAAATACCTTATAAGTTTTGAGAACTACATTTTTATTTATTTCTTTGTTTCATTGACTCCTGCTTTGACCCAAATACTAGAAGCCAATTTAGAGCAATAACTAAAATATGAGCATAACAGCCAATAGATAAGATAAAGAGAAAATATGGGTAAAATAGAAGATAAAATTCAGAGATACCGTTCAGATACCATCTTATTCTATGTAATTGCTGCAAGTGGGTCTCAAATTTAATACTGGACAAAGCAAAGATCACTACCCATTTCATTACAAAATTTACAGTGTCCATAAGGTCAAAATCATGTTGATTATTCAGTAAAGGACAGGGAAAAGACAAATGTTTGCTTTGGAACTTTTATAACACTATATTTTATAGACAGGTCAGCGGTGAGTTTCATATGGTTATTTATTCCTGGTGCTACTTGGTGAAAACTTAAGATATAATATCAGAGTCTGCTGTATAATGACACTGCAGAAAGGAAAAGCCCTTGCAATATGGTATTAAACTCCTAGCTCATAATTTTAGCTAAACATATGTTGAAATGGCCCAGCGCAGAAATAAAGATTTTATCATTGGCAGCCATTTCAGATGAGGTTCTTTAGTCTGAGAGCCTTTGAATTTGAGGAGAAGAGTAACTAAAAAGCCAGTTGCAGAATTGCAGGAAAACACTGAGGGTTCAGGCAATGCCTCGCAGATTAGTTTTTTCCTGTAAGTATTATGATATTCATCATGTACTTATAATAAATTTCATATGAGCATCTTGCTACCCCGAGCCTGACTTCAGTAGACAGAGATACATATTCATATGCCACAATCTCTAAAATAATCCCACTATTTTCTGATATTCATTCAAAAAACAGCAACATGTTATAGTTAAGAAACATGAAAAAGGAGAAGAAAAAATTGCTTTATTGGAATTTCTTGGCAGTATACATGCTTAAGGAAATTTTAAGGGTAATTTTAAATGTCTGCTTTTTTCTCTTGCCTGATGACTGTAGACTCCGGTCCTCAAAGAAAGATACAAGTCCACATGCATTTGTAGAAGCGATGGAGGGGCACAGAGATAAGCACTAGGGTGCCAGGAGGAGGTGGATTTGAGGAACAGGCACTATTCTTTTCATGTTGTAAAACTTTGGATACATGATTTAACTTTTCAGGTCTCAGGTTCCTCATGTAGAGAATGAGATTAATACCTGCTTTGTCAGGTTAGTAATGTAAGTAATATCATATGTTGGGAATCACCTAACCCTCAACAATACCAAGTTATTATTAGTGTATCACACCAGTTGAGTTCTCCCATAGAGGAGTGTTGCAAGGTTGCAGAGTTTTTGTCTCACAGAATTGAAGAATGAATCTCTTGGACAATAGGGTGAAGTGAAGTGAAAGTTTATTAAGAGAAGGTGAGAAGAAAAAAGAAAAAGAAAAAGGTCTCTAGAGTGAGAAGGGTCCCAAATGCATTGCCCCTGAGCCCTTTTATGGTCTTTTATAGAAAACTGACCAGGGAACTTGGTAAATATATTTTCTATAATATTTATGACAAACATGGTAGACTTGTAAATATTATGAAAATATCTCACCTGTATTTAGAACAAACAAGGTGGATTTGTTATGTCCCCTTCTCTCTGGTTAATATCTTGTCTGTAACATTTTTCCACATCTGGGATTTCTGTGAGCCTGGTTGGGTAGCCCCTTACCTGTCTCTCCCTACCTAGCCTCACCTATCCCTTACTCATTAGTAGAGTTATTGTTTGAGTTTTAAAAATTTGAAAATAATGCAAGTGATGGATGACACTTGCCTTTAGGTATAACTACAAGGTTTTATATATTATATGTAGTTATATAATATAAATTATGTATTATAAGTATATAATAGCTGAGTTGGTATTTTTGCTAATATGCTTTCATTATATTAGAAGCATCAGAAGAAGAAGAGGTTAGCTATTCATATTTTCCTATGTATGTACTGAGAGAGAGAGAGAGAGAGAGAGAGAGAGAATGAGAGTGAGAGAGCATAAGGTCATTGATGTTTCTATGTACTGCTAGCAGGCTTGAAGGAGTTACTTCCATGCTTTCTGAACAGTTTGACTTTGAAGATTATGATTCCTATCTTTATTAATATCTTTAAGACTTTCCAGTGCCAGGGTAACTCAGTCAGTTAAGCCCTGAACTTTGGCTCAGATCATGATCTCAGGGTCATGGGATGGAGCTGGGCATTCTTGGCTCTGTGCTCAGCAGGGAGTCTGCTTGAGATTCTCTCTCTCCCTTTTCCTCTGCACCCCCCCCACAGTCTCACCCCCCCTAGAATAAATAATAAATACATCTTTAAAAAAAAAGTTGTACCCTTTAAGATTACTTTAGTTCTAAAATTTACTTTAGACCTTTAGACTTAAGTCCTGAAGCAGAGGCTGCTTAAGAACTAGAGCATGAGGTGTATCCACCATGCACATAGTCAAGAACATGAGTGAGCTCTCCTTTATCATGCTCTGGTAGAAGAAATCAAGACAATGATGTCTGAGGAAAGAAGCCATGCTTCATCAGGAGACCATATAATTTGTTTGGAACATGGAAACATAGGCACACTTTCTCTAAGCTCTCAAAGAAAACCTCAGTAATCATGGGAGATTTAAATATGCATGGATGCTGCTCCTTGTTGAAGAGTCCTTCAAAGAGGACTGTAACATGATTTTTTCAAATGATGAGATTTTTGTAAAACAGTTCTATTTGCATAAATTGCCCTGTTTATTTGAATGAATGCACATGCAGTATCAACAAAAACAATTTATTGCTTAATATCACAAGGAATAAGAGATTATTCACTCCCAATGTGCTCAAGTCAACATAGTAACCTAACTAGCCTAAATTAGACATATAGACTCCTCTTTCTAAAGTGAAGGTAAAAAGTAAATGCTTATGATAGTATATACAACCTTAATATATTTCAGACTTTTGAATCAAATTTGGTTCAAGGATTATGGGAGTAAGGGCGTATGACTTTTGAGTTTGCCAGACAATTTTCAGGAGAATTCCATGACCAATGTTTCACAATATAACACAAATAGTAATGATTTGCTACTGCGTATGGTATCATGACAGATGTCCACTTTTCAAAACCTGAAATAACAGTTGAATTATCTTTTTGGTATTTTGTGCCAGTTACTTAGTACAGATATTTTAATTGGTCTTATAAAGCAATTATCATTATTAGATAAACTATAGAACTTAATTTTATTTAATACTTTGTCTTAATCTAGAATATTCTTTCCTAGAATAATTAGGTGAGACTTAATCTATTAATAACTTTTTTTGCAAACCTCAGTCTCTTTTAGATCTCAAGAACTAGTTAGATTTGCTTATTATGGGATTCTGTTTTCTTTATTGGATTCTGCGCTTCTCCCTGTTTCAGAGATGCAATGTTTACTTTCATTGTGTGGGAATCATCAGTCTTCCCCACCGTACTTTAACCTCTATGAGGTCAAGGACTTTGCCTTATGACCCCATCATCTACCATAGTATTTGACATATAGAAGGCATTCAATAAGTATTTAAAAGAAGATGAGAAGAGAGGAGGAGTTGCATGTCTTCCTTTGCCTTTTAGAAAAAGCCTGTAGATGAAACATTTGTGATATATAATTTTATGATATGTAATTTTGTGACTTGTTCACAAAAAATTATATCCTACACCTGTTTGCTGTGGTTTAATACAGCTGCCCTTACTCTGACTCTACTGTCTTCTTCTCTCTTATGATCCCCTCATAAAACTTAAAGCAGTGTGATGTAGTAACATGTCTTTAATTCCATCTAGGTTGAATTGCAGAGTCTTCTTTTCCTTTTATTTTTTTTGTCTCTGCCTGTGTCATGGTGAATATAGAAAACTCAGAGGCATTTTCGAGCCTAACTGCAGTTTTTCCCAAATGAAGTGTTCAGTGGTCCTAGTTTAAATACAGGTATTAAACATTCAAAGGCTAACTTTCAAAATGTAAAATCACAAGAACTCCCATGATATCATTTATCTTCAGTTGTTCTTAAAACTAAACTGTAAATTCCCAAGAAGAGGAATTATGTTTTGTATTTTATTTTTTGGATTCTCAGTGGTTAGCACAGCATTTTATATTTTTACCCTGACTCCATTTACCAGCACATCTTGAGGGTGACCCCTTACCCACAACATCATTGCCATTTACTTCTGGGCAATGAGCTCCATTCATAGCTATATCTGTTCATGCTTCCAGATTAGCCCCTCTGATGTAGTATTCATTCAGTTATGATGATAATCTTTCTTAAATAGAAAGAAGTCTATTTCATTATTTATCTCTGGTCTCCCTTTCCCCAGAGGAATAAGTAAAAGATATCTAGCATGGCATATAAGTCCTTTCTGATCTAGTGTTTGCTTCAGTCATGAATCTCATTCCCATACTATCCCTATCCTCTTTTATTCTCACCTCAGGCCCCCATACACTCTTTTTACCCTACCAATTCAACCTTCTGTAAGTATCAGGATACTCTGTTCCTTTGTCAACACTATGCTTCTGCCTGGACCACCAGCTAACTCTAGTTTATTTTTTTCAAAATATGACACCTTGGGAAAAGCCATCCTTGACTTAATCGTCCTTTGTGATCCTATTTTGGGTTGCTGTGTATACATTTGTTTATTTTAACAGCACTCCATTTTAAGTCTACATCCCGGAATAAATTCATGGAGAATGACCAAGGACACAAGTCTTGAGGAGAAAACAAGACTGCATATCACTATAGAGCTAAAATGGCCAGATGTTCATGTTCCCAGCCTTCCTTGAAGCTAAGGTACAACCGTGTAACCCAGTCTTGGCTAATCAGACTTACCCATCATAGGTGATCCAAGAGCTGGGGGTACAGAGAAGCAAGAACAACAGAGAACCCATATTGTTGATGGTAGCTGCAGTGATATCCATATTCTAGGGCTAGAGATGGCAATCAGCATGAGCTGGCAGCGGTAGTACAATCTCCAACTTCTATTCCAAGAGTAGCAGCATCAGTGCCCCAGTTAACTTGGTTCTGTGGCACATGTTTTGGCTTTGATACCGATAGCTTAGTCATCCTTTGTTTTGGTTCATTTTCTGACTTTGGTTCCCAGGCTTCCCCAGTGATTCTGTGGATTGTCCAGCATAATTTAAATAATAATTTAAAGGGGGTGCCTGGGTGGCTCAGTTGGTTGAGGGTCTGACTCTTGATTTCAGCTCAGGTCGTGAGATAGAGACCTGCATCAGGCTCTCCACCAGGAGTGAAGCCTGCTTAAGATTCTCTCCCTGCCTCTGCTCTGTCTGCCTGCTTGCATGCACACACATGAACTCAATATCTCTCTCTCTCTCTAAAAAATAAATAAATAAAAAACAAAAACAAAATCCCCCAAAATGACACACACTATAAAACAAAACACTTTAAAGTAGTAATTTAAATTTATAATTTATTTTCTACTTAATCTAGACAGGCTTTAGTTGTTTGGCTTCTACTTTCATTAATATAATCGAGAATGTCTCTTCTGTAAGTTCCATAACACTTTTTATATAACTCTGTTGTAGAATTGATAGCATGTTATTGTAATCTGTCTAATTATCCTCTCCCATTAATGTAAGCCTATCGGGATGAGGCATTATGTTGTATTTGTCTTTCAACACTCTATATCCAGGATAATGTCCAACATAGATTAAGCTCAACAAATGCACATTTAATTTAAAAATAGTCTTTTAATCATGGAAGAGGTGATGATTTCATGGCTGTAGTCGGCACAATAAAACTGCTAGAGGTTTTTCCAATTTGGCTTTCTAAACTTATCATTAATCTGTTATAGTAAGCTGACTTTATAGAAGGAAAAAGATGGCATAAAATATCTGCTGATATGCCTTACATTCATATAGTGCATGTCTGAGTACTTTCTTTGTGTCAGATGCAATTCCAGAATAATAGTCATAAATAATGATTATAGTAGTAACAACCACAAGACAAAAATAATAATTATCTTTGCTTTAAAAAAATTTTTTTTAAGATTTTATTTATTTGAGAGAGCTCTCTCTCTCAAAGATAGCAACCAGGAGAGCATGAGGGAAAGGGAGAAGCAGGCTCCATGCTGAGCGGGGTGCCTGACATGGGGCTCGATCTCAGGACCCTGAGATCATGACCTGAGCCAAAGGTAGATACTTAATTGACTGAGCCACCCAGGCATCCCTAATCTTTGCTTTCTAAAGGTAGAAACACATAAGTAGACCCATGAAAACAGCCTCATTGGGGACATGCTGTAAGGGAGAACTCAGGAAGAAAATAGATGCCTAGCAAGCCTCAAAGGAGTTCACAAACAAGGTTGACCTATCTTGGGTAGTGAATGACATTTTAGGAAGAGAGGGTCATAGTAAAAACCCAAAAGAAAACTATTTAATGATATTTGAATTTGTAAATGGTATAGGAAATAGCATCACTTTGAAAAAAAATTATGCACGTTGAATTACTATGATGTAAAATGTTCTTCCACACAACATGGAAACTACTGCAGAAAATGCTCTGGCTTTCGAGCCAGGAACTTCTAATTCTGGCCCTAAGTCCTATAGTAAGTGACTGGGAGTCAGCCTACTGCTCCTTTGCATTGTAAAGTCATCACATACTTACTGAGAAAAACTAGTCTTTCCTGGTTCTGATGACTCTCAGATGCATATCACCCTGATTGCAAAGGATGGGCTTTTTCCAGGCAATAATAGACTGTCATTGTGGATGTGAGACTGGAAATAGATGATGACAGAGTGGTTTTGCTGCATGAAGGAATAGGCACTAGAAAAGACATCTCAGCAATTCCTCTTCACCCCTTCTACCTACCTTCATTGCAGTTGAGCATCGTGAAGGAATATGAAAGGACCTGAAGATAAGGTGAACTCCTCCTTTTCTCACCTACTTGCTATCATTACCATATGTTGCACATGCTTAGGAGAGGAAGGACATGGGATTGTGGCCCTGAGGTTAAAGATGTAGTTAAAAGGAACATAGCTCAACTTTAAATATAGAAAGAGAGATTCAAACTTCGAGGATTCCACTGAGCAATAGAATTTCTTGGTCAGTTGGGTAGGGGAGAAGAACATTGCTTTTATGGCATAGTTTACACTGGAAAATGTAAACCATGCTTTTATAATATACCCACTAAATTTCAGAGGCAGAAGGTTTGATTAATTCTCCGATTTTGTAACACTGCCTTCAGCTTTTAGCTGAGGCTTTCTTTTCTAGTCTTTACAAAAGTGTTTATTGGAAGAGACTCAGTTTGAATAGGTTTTGATGGATGTCAGCAAGAGAGAGAAATTGCAGTAGAAAAAAAAATAGAACAACAGCTTATAGAACTAGAAGAAAACATATCGAGTTCAAGTGTTTCTTGGGCGTGTGTACGTTTTGGTTGTGGCAAAGTAGGAACCTAGTGTGTGAGTCCCACTAAGGCCATGCACAGCGAGGAAGAGACATTTCTCAATGTAATTTCAGTGCTCCAGCCAAAAACTGGAAGTGGTCACAATCCAAAATGTGTCCTCTTTTTGGTTGCCTTTGCCAGAGGCTTCCCTGAGTTTCATTCCACTGGAATAGGCAAGTAAAGGGGGAGGGGAAGCTTGAACAGAATCCACACAGAAAAGTGCAATATTCATCACAATAGTGCGGAGGGGTGGGCATAGAATTAGTCAAATGGATCGTCCTAAAAAATAGATACTCTAGTACAAGAAACCTTAAATGAATAATTGGCTGCTTGCGAAATATCTATTTACTGGACTCCAGCTCCTTCCTAAATAATTTTGTATTTGGAAGAACTTGATGTGTGCAAATGTAGCCTCTTTGAGACCTGCACAGAGGGATCTGTTTTCCTTTTATTTGGCAAATGGATCCCTGCTGTTAAATCTTTCAAGAGATTATAGGAAATTCTACAAAGCCTTACATCAGTTGCATTAGCACTCTCAGGCGAACTGAAGGATCAGTAGCCAACCTGAACACATACTCCATTAAGACTTTGAAATACTTTGACGTTGGGTAGCTCCAAATTTGCCTATTCCTAATGCTTCACATTTTGTGTTACTCTTTTGGCGGGGTATCTTAAATAAGAAGCACTTTCAACATACTGCCAATAATCATTACGTTGTATTATTCTATTACATTAATATTTTAGAGTTGAGATTAACTGCCGAGCTAACTCCTTTTTGGATAGGTATCAATGGGTTGTCATCATTTTTAACAAGCCATACTGTTTGGGTGACCCTTTGAGAAACTAGTATAGAGTTACAACGTAGATATTTACATACAAGGGAATATATTAAAAGTAAAGTCATCATGATAATGATCCAGGTCTTAAGAGAAAACTTTGAAGTATATATTAGATGCGCCTAAGTAAAAAAGTGCTTACTAAAAGTATCCACTTACGAAAAAGGTTTATTTTTCTTAGGCTGTTGTTAGTGATCCTTTTGATTTAAATTAAAAAAAAATTAAACAGTCAATATTACAAATATAAACCTGGTATATTTTTTATCAAAAAAGATATGTTTCCTTGGAAATGCGAAGTTGTAGGATTATGACTACAGAAATTTCGACGAGTGATGACTAATTATATAGAAGTTTGTTGTTTTCAAACTCAATACTGGAGAGTAGAGAAATTACATATTCTCCTGGTCAAAGTTTTTTGGCACTAATGTTGTTAATACTTAGTTTTATATCAGGATGATGAGTGTTATTTTCTAAAATCGTGGTATATGGTAATGCACTTAGTACACATTCCGCTCTCCACACTTTTGAGTAATTAATTTAAATTTTGTTATCAATCTGTTCTTATGGGTATTTTGTTCAACAGTAACCAGTGAGTAATTAAGATAGGAAGTAGAAACTGGGGTTGCTTGCATTAGACTCAGATTGAATTCTTCTCGAGAGTTTGCCTCATTTATTTATGGGGCTCCCACTATATTTTTCTCAGCTTTATTAAGATATCACCTACAACACCGGGAAAGTTTAAGGCATACAATGTGATGATTTGATATACTTATATATTGCAAAGTAATTACCACAATAGGGTTAGTTACCACCTATTACCTCACATGATGACTGTTTCATTTTGTGATTAGAACATTTAAAATTTACTCTCTTAGCAACGTTTAAGTATGTAAGACGGTGTTGTTAATTATAATCACTATGTAGTACCTTAGATTTCTAGCACTTACTCATCTTCTAACTGTAAATTTGTGCCATTTGACTGACATCTCCTGGTTACCTATACTTCCTATAACCTCTGGCAACTACAGTTCTACTCTCTGTTGCTATGATTTATAGATTCCACATATAAGTAATATCATACAGTACTTGTCTTTCTTTGTCTGACTTATTTCACTTAGTATGGTGTCTCCAAGGTCCATCCATGGCAGCATTTCCTTCATTTTAATGACTGAATAATAGTTCAGTGTGTGTATATATAGATATATGTGTATGTGTATGTTATAATTTATATATATGTAAATTATATGTATTATAATTATATTAATATATATATATATATAATTTTCTTTATCCATTTATCCACTGACACTTAGGTTGTTTCCTATCTTGACTATTGTGAATAATGCTACAAGGAGCAGGGGAGTGTAGATATCTCTTTGCAATCCTGATTTTATTTCATTTGGATATATATCCAGAAGTCTATTTGCTGGATCATATGGTAGTTGTAGTTTTAAGTTTTTGAGGATCCTCCATACTATTTCCTTTGGTGGCTGTACCAATTTACATTCCCACCAGCAGTGAACAGGATTCCCTTTGCACCACATTCTCACCATGTGTCTTTTGTCTTTTTGATCATGCCATTACAATAGATATGAGGTGATATCTCACTGCAGTTTTGATTTGCTTTCCTCCGATATTAGTATCTTTTCACATACGTGTTGGCCATCTATTGTAAGTAATTTGTCTTAGGTAAGGACTAATGCCATTGTTTTCTGGCTGTTTTATAGTTTCTCTTGTTCCTTTCTCCCTCTCATGATGCCTCCCTTTGTGAATTGATGGTTTTCCATAGTGATATGCTTTGATTCCCTTTTGGTTATCTTTTGTGTATCTACTATGCTTTGTGACTACAATGAGGCTTACATAAAACATCTTACAGATATAACAGTCTGTTTAAAGCTGATAACAGGGATCCCTGGGTGGCGCAGCGGTTTGGCGCCTGCCTTTGGCCCAGGGCGCGATCCTGGAGACTCGGGATCGAATCCCACATCGGGCTCCCGGTGCATGGAGCCTGCTTCTCCCTCTGCCTATGTCTCTGCCTCTCTCTCTCTCTCTGTGACTATCATAAATAAATAATAAAAAAAAATTAAAAAAAAAATAAAGCTGATAACAGCTTAACTTTGCACACACAAACTCTACTCTTTTATTCCCCCTCACTCTTTTATGTTTTTGATGTCACAATTTACCTCTTTTTGTATTGTATATTCATTAGCCTACTATTGTAAGTGTAGTTTTTTAAATACTTTTCTTAAAGCCTTTACATGAGAGTCAAATGGCTAACACACCACATTACACTTTTGGAATATTCTGACTTTGATGCATCCTTACTTTTACCAGTGTGTTGTATATTTTCATGCATTCCGTTACTAATCAGCTGTTGTTCATTTTCAGTTGAACTTTCAGAATTTCTTGTAAAGAAAGTCTAATGATGATGAACTCCCTTAGCTTTTGGTTTTCTGGCAGTCTTTATCTCTTCTTTATTTCTGAAGGGCAACTTTGCTGGATAGAACTTTCTTGCTTGACTTTTTAATTATTTTCTCTCATCACTTTGAGTGTATTATCTCACTATCTCCTGGCCTTTAAAATTTCTACTGAGAAATTTGCTTATTGTTTTATGAGAGTTCCTTTGATTTTCATAATGGGTCTTAGAGAAGATCGCTTTAAGTTGAGTTTGGTGACCTATGAGCTTTACAAACTTGGATACCTAAATCTCTTCCTAGATTTGGGAAGTTCTCAGGCATTAATTTTTTTAAACAAGCTTTCTGGCCTCTTCTCCATCTCTTCCCCCTTTGATTCTCCCATAATGCAGAAATTGCTACTTTTGATGGTATCTGATAGATCACATAGGCTTTCTTCACTTTCTTCATTCTTTTTCATTTCCCTCAGACTAGATACTTTCTTCTTCTTTTTATTTAATTTTGATTAGCCATTAGTTTCAGACTTCAATTAGCTGTTAGTTCAGGTGTAGTGTTCAACAATTTATTAGTTGTGTATAACATCCAGTACCTATCACATCACGTGCCTTCCTTTATGCCTATCACCTAATTATCCCATCCTAACACCCATCTCCCCTCCAGGAATCCTCAGTTTGTTTCATATAGTTAAGAGTCTCTCATGGTTTCTTCTCCCTCTCTGATGACTTCTCATTCAGTTTTCCCTCCCTTCCCCAATGATCCTCTGTGCTATTTCTTATTTTCCACATATGAGTGAAACTATATGATAATTGTCTTTCTCTTATTGACTTATTTTGCTCAGCATAATTATATATATATATATATATATATATATATATATATATATATATATAGGCCCCTTCTTATTTATCCATTCATCTGTCAATGGACATTTGGGGTCCATTCATCTGTCGATGGACACTTGGGCTCTTTCCACAGTTTGGCTCTTTTGGACATTGTTGCTATAAACACTGAGGTGCAGCTGCCCCTTCAGATCACTATGTTTGTATCTTTTGGATGGATACCTAGTAGTGCCATTGCTGGGTCATAGGGTAGGTTTATTTTTAACTTCTTGGGGAACCTTCACACTATTTTCCAGAGTGTCTATACCAGCTTGCATTCCCATCAATAGTGTAAGAGGGTTCCCCTTTCTCTGTATCCTTGCCAACATTTGTTAGTTCCTGTCTTGTTAATTTTAGCCATTCTGACCAGTGTGACCAGTGTATCTCATTGTGGTTTTGATTTTTATTTCCCTGATACCAAGTGAGATGAAGCATTTTTCATGTCAGACTGGATAATTTCAAAGTTCCTATCTTTTAATTTATAGATTCTTTCTTCTGCTTGATCCATTCTGATATTAATACTCTCCATTTCATTTCTTGATTCTTTCATTGTATTCTTTAGCTCCAGAATTTCTATTTGGCTCTTTCTTATGATTTCTGTCTCTTTGTTAAACTTGTCATTTTGTTTGTGTGTTGTTTTTCTGATTTCATTAAATTATCTTTGTGTTTTCTTGTAACTCATTGAGTTTCCTCAAAACACCCATTTTGACTTCTTTGTTGGGTAAGTTGTAGATCTCCATATCTTTAGGATTATTATGGAAAGATTATTGTGATTCTTTAGTGGTGTCTTGTTTCCTTGATTTTCCATGTGCTTTGAAGTATTGTGTTGCTATCTTTGAATTTGCAGTAGCAGTCACATTTCTAGTCATTACTGAGAGACACATAGAGAGAGGCAGAGACATAGGCAGAGGGAGAGGCAGGCTCCTCGTGGGGAGCCCTATGCGAACTCCATCCCGGGATACCAGAATCATGCCCTGAGCTGACGGCAGACGCTCAACTGTTGAGCCACCCAGGCATCCCTATTTCCATTACTCCTGATAGGGAGTCTGAGGCTTTCTTAGTCTTTCTATGGATGTGTCTGCTTTATGTTTCTTGCTTCCTCTTGTGGCAGGATTCTTAAGCTTGTATGTCATTTCTTGATCTTTCAATGCACCATGTCCGGTGGTCATAGCTTGCCTTTTGCTTTCCCTGGGGGTGGAGCTAAATCTCAAGTTTGTGGTCTTTTCCTAGCCCACAGATTCATGATGGCTTTCTGTGCATTTTCACTAAATGTCTGCCAAAGCTGACACTTGCCATCTTTCAGAGCATGCATAGAGAACCAATCACAGGTTAGGAGAGTATATGGGTGAAGTGTACATAGCACTGGGGGTGCTTGTGGGCCATATGAGGGGATATGTGGGCAAGGTGTCTCCAGAAGTACACAGTTGTGTTTTTTGATGGAGTCCATGATGCAGTTAGTAGGATCTACATCTCTTTAATATCTTCTGAGAGTCCTATCTGCCTCTCTCAGAGTCTCCCCCCACCCCGCCCCACCCCATGAATCATGACTCCATACTCTGGATGGGGTGAGATTGGACTGAGCCTCTTTAGTAATGTCCAACATAGTGAAGACAAATATTCACTCCCATGCTCTCATTTAACCCTTGGGAGAAATCGTGTGCTGAGAAGATCTTATCTGACACTGAATTGTGCCTACTTGGAGGAGAAGTGATGCAAGTAAATTAAAACTCTTCTTCTTAACCCTCTCAATACATCCAAACCCATAATTTTTTTTTGATTCCTATTATATGCTGGGACTTCTCCACTGGAAACCTGAACTACCACAATAGCTCACTTGTCTGTGGGTGATTGCCTAAGAGAGTATTCTCCAACGACTTGTGAATCATGGCCAAGAGGATCAAGTTCACAGGCCACTGCAGGCACCACATTCAAGGTCTGTATGCCTGTTGCCTAATATATGGCAATATATTGGTGTATGGTATTCAATCCTATAGATCCTACAAAGGCACTTTTGTCTGTGAATGGATTCCAGTTATATACTGAAGGGAGATAAAACAAGGGATGTCTTTCTTATTCAACCATGTTGCTGTTGTCACTCCATCCAGTGTATTTTTAAAAGACAGAATATGAGTTATACTTGGGCATACAAAATCTAAATTGGAAAGGAAAAAGATAGAACAAGCATATTTTGTAATGAAAATATATGTGTTAACTAAGTAATTGCCTTTTTAAAGAACCGGACTGGATCAAATTTAATATATTTTACTATTATTCTATATGTTTTGTTCTAAATCAGTCTAAGGCAGTCAACCAAATGATAATACTAAATTGCAAACATTTACAAATTTCTAAATAAACTCTCTTGTTGAGAAGACAAAAAAGCTGACAGAAGATGTTGTTTGGAGGCCAAGCATTAGTGGTGAAGATTGTTGGACTAGTGTCAAGTTCACAGGATGCTCAGAATGAAGTTATGGGACAGAGAATAATAAGGAGATGAGGGTCTCTGAATATAAACTCCTTTACAAGTTTTCTTTGGGTTACAGTTTCCCAGGGTGCTCCCTTAATGTTACTGAGCAAAGGAAAGTTTCCACTTTCTTATAGTGTGAATTTTAGTTTAACAGTGGCTTATTTTCTCTGAACAAATTCACTCAGCCTTAGATTACTGCATCTATATTAGAGTAATGGCTTTGGTGGCAAACTGCATCGATAACACAGCAACACTTCTGCAGAGGTGTCTGATTCCTAGTTTGACTAGCTTTTGGCTGATAATGATTATTTGTTACCTTGCTTGTATCCATTCCTTTTAAAGGGGGAAGTCATCCTCATATCTATTATGTGAAAGCATAAAAACTTGTTTACAATTGAGTGTGTATAAAAAACAACTTCAGCCTTAGAGTCAGCCTTCTATGTACAATATGACTGGTTTAGTTCACAGAAAAATGAGTATATACATTTTTTATATCCTGACCTTGTCTTATCCTCCAGAAGGGCAGAACTAGTACCATGAGACATGACAGTAGACTTTCTAGTTACTTTAAAAGTTCTTTTGTTGGTGTTTTTATTTGTTTAATCTTATTAGATATGTAAATCATTTGGTCAAAAGTTTTGACAATTACTGTAAAAGAAGGAAAAAAGCATGCAAGCAACAACATAAATTAACTATGGGTGGTTAAGGAAAAAAAAAATTGTTTGGAAAGTTTATGAGCTATCTCAAGGAAATAGACGAAAAACCAAAGAACTAAGCTTGAAACAGGCAGGGAAAAAAAGGCTACTCTAAAAAGTCAGGTAGCAGGAGATAAAGAACTGTCTTCAGGAGACCACCAACAGCATGCATCAGTTCCAATACCATTTAACCTTCAGGTTTGTGCTCCAAACTCAGAGTCTAGTAGGAAGCATCGCAATACTCTGCCATATGCCCATCCTTTGGCAATTGATTAACAATTATACCAGCTAGGTTTTGGAATTACTGTAGACATCTAAGATAAAAATCAGATCCTAATATCCAAACAGGTGCTGGTGACAAATGTGTACTACCAGATGTGATATAATAGATTTTCTTCTCAGTCCCTGTAATGTCTTTCCTTGGACATTTGAAAGAAAAAGAAGAATTCATAGCAATGTAAAATGTTCTAGTTGAAGCAGTTCTGTTGAATTTCTAAAATAAAAGTAGTCTTCTTTTTTCCTTTAAAGAGATTCTCAAAAGAAACCATTATGACTTTAAGTACCTGCAGAACATTCCCCAAACCACTGGCTTTCTAAAAAGATAGGGAATACAATTTTCCAAGCTTTACACCTGTGACAGGATTCATTAAGAACCAGATTTAAATCGTCAGGTGATCCAATTAGTTTTACCTTACCCCATGACTTGAGATAAAAAGAATGAGAGTAGGGGGGAGATTTATCACCATCACTAGAAAATTTCACACATTCTGAGCACTCATTCTGATGATAGAAGGTCAAGAGGAGCATTTTTACATGATAAGAATGGCTTTTGCTCATTTGTATTGAGCAGTTTAGAAAAAGAAATGCGATTTCATTTTTGTACATCCCAGAATTCCAGCCAACCTCTGTGGCTGTGAGTTTTTGATAATGGGAGTAAACAAACCTCCTTTGAAATGTAGAAGTAACAGTAGACAGGCCTTGTTCCTGAGTTCTTCCCTGCAGGGGCATGAGTATAATAAGGTGACTGAACATCCTGTGTTGAAGCCCAGGAGAAACAAAACTTGTTGAGAAGGAAAATGATGGGGGCCCATTGCATGCTGGGATAGGGATGAGAAGCTTCTGGCTGTGTTTGCCATAGAGCCCAAGAAAAACGCTTTTTAGACACCATGTGGGAGACTGAAACATTTCCAGTAAAGCTAGCTTTAGAGAGCCTGCAGTTAATTGTTTGGGAAAATTCTGTGTGAAAGAAGAGTATTTAACACCTATATCCACTTTTCAAGATATGAATAATTATAACCATGTATAGAACTGAGATGCAAATAATATGTAGGTTATTACTCTGTTATGAAGCAAAGTCCAATGCATAGACTAATAGAAAGAGGATTAAGGACCCTTCATTCTGCTTTCAATCTATTTTCCTTTCTCTCAGTTTCTGTTTGACCCCTTGGTTAGTTTCCACTTTCTGTTTTTTTTTTTTCCTTTGGCAAACTAGACTCCAAATACCAAAAATTGCATCTCTCCAGGCTTTCATTTAACTAGTTTCCTCTGCCTGGTATCACCTCCCAAGCTCAGTTGATCGGTATTTATCTCCCTCAGGAAAGTTAGAGTATGTTCTTTTCTCCTCATCTCTACCCCTGTCTACTGTTCCTTGCACTTCTACATCTCTCTGTGGTGATATTTATTTTGTTTTGTCACTGTTATGACATGAAAGATTATGAACTCCATAAGGGCAGCTACAGATATTAAAAATGGTGAGGAGGTATTGAAAATTCTTGGACACCTCCCCCAGTTCAGATGCTGGCCAGAACTTATAACATGCTCCTATGGAAATATGAAATACTAAATAAACATTTGTTTATGTAGTGAAATGCTGGCATCTAAAATCCATAAATCTACTTGCGCTTTTCATTCAAATCCTTCTGTAAATCTCACCTCTCCAGAGAGCCTTTCATCCCACCTTGTGTAGTACTGGCGACAAGCTGCTATGGCAAATCTGGTAAAGAAACCTGTATTCCCCAATTTTCTTTTTTTTTAATTTTAAAAATTTATTTATGATAGTCACAGAGAGAGAGAGAGAGAGAGAGAGAGAGAGAGAGGCAGAGAGAGAAAGGGAGAAGCAGGCTCCATGCACCGGGAGCCTGATGTGGGATTCGATCCTGGGTCTCCAGGATCGCGCCCTGGGCCAAAGGCAGGCGCTAAACCACTGCGCCACCCAGGGATCCCTATTCCCCAATTTTCTAAGGTTGGTTTAGTTGCAGGTTTATGATGGATTAAGAAACTTACACAATGTTAACACTACTAGTGCACTATTAGTGCTTTTCTTTTTGTCAGTGCCATTGAGATTAACTAAGACCTAATCACATTCTTAAATCTTAAATTCATTCCGCACATAGATTAAAGGGTTTATTTTATGCATTTGACACATGAAGTGGTTTTTCTTAGATGTGTGTGTGTGTGTGTGTGCATGAGAAAGATTAAAATTGAAATAGAGACAACTGATAAATACTGGGAACCAGAAATTAAAGGCAAGTTGGTTTTGTTGAATTGGGAGATGAAAAGAAAAAGAATGAGGTTTTTTTTCTTTTCTAAATTAAAAAGAGCTATATGTAAAATAAACAAATAATAAACCACTAAATTTCAGAAGAAATATATTTCCTATAGTGCAGGACTACTACCTGGTTCAAAATAAACTTGCTATAGTTTTTGTAGCAATCAAGGTCTGAGTACATTTATTACAGAAGAAAATAAAAGATTATACTGACTTCCTTTTTCATATTTCCCTCCCATTTAAATGGGGTCAGTCTGAAAGATCAAGCTTCCTTCTAGTTTTTTTTGAAGGAAGACGAGGAAGACAGAGATTACCACCAGGAAGTGGGCAAATCCTCAATACTGGACACTCAGGCTTCCTTCCTTCTCTCTCTTTTTTCTTCTTTCCATTTTTCAACCTTTCCCCAAACATCCACAGAACATTTGAATATCCCTGTTTAATGATGATTAAGAGGATGTTTGGAAGTTAGTAGTACCTAGATTTAATATTTAGCTCTGCTCACTATAGAAATGTGTGGTCGCTTATCCTCCCAAAGTTTCCATGTCCTTATATATAAAACAGAAATAATACTAGATCCTTCTTTAAAAGAATTTTGTGCAAAATAAATGAACTAATCCAATGCATAAGACTACTTAGCATGGTGCCCATCACAGACTAAATACTTTATAAACATTAACTGTTGTAATGATTTTTACCTTAATGATAGGTACTACTACAATTTCTAATGATAATCCTTCCTTTCTTATTACTTCTATTGTTTTCATTTACTCTACAAATATCTATTGAGGGTCTACCGGTTTTTCAGCACAATTCTGGATGCCAGGGATGAACAAAATAGATCTAGACCTTTCCTGTATATTCTAAAGAGATAAGGAGATAGTAAACAATCAGATAGTGTTGAGAATGTATCAGTGAAAAACAGTATTTTTTAAAATTAAATTATTTTTTTTTGCCTAAGTTTTTATTTCAATTTCAGTTAGTTAACATACAGTGTTGTATTAGTTTCAGGTGTACAGTATAGTGATTCCACAGTTCCATACATTACTCTATACTCATCGCAATAAGTGCGCTCCTTAATCCTGTTATTTATATCATCCATCTTACCACCTACCTATCCTCTGATAATCATCAGTTTTTTCTATATAGTCAAGAGTATGTTTCCTAGCTTGTCTCTCTCTCTCTTTTAGTAAAACAAAGTCTTTTCATTTTTCTTATGCATCTTTGTTTTCATAAATGTCTAACTGAAATTCAGAATTTCACTGGATTATACATGTAGAACATGAACCATAGTAATAAGAACAGTTCTGGTAACTTTGTAAATGATAAAAGTCACAAATAATTTCATATCACAATGCAGTTATTGCACATACTAAAATATATCATGTATATTGGTATTACTACTTTGAAATTCTGAGTTATTTTATACAAAAATGAATTTTGTTAAATTCCTTTTATTTTGGATACTTACATTATAGTGGGGACTTACATAGATTGAAACAGGGTGAAGGGGAGTGAAGGGTGACAAACGCTTAGTTATATATATGAGGTGGAGCCAATACTGAGGAGGCGTTTGAGGAGTAGAGTGGAAATCAAGATCCCTATTTTGTCCTTGCGATGTTTGAAATGCATACAGTATACTCAAGTGGAAGGGTTGACCTGGCAGTTGAGAGGTCCACAACAGAGATCTAATTCTGAAGATTCATGAACATATAGATGGTAGGTAATGCTTTGAGATGGGATGTAATCAGTTTAGCAGAGAACGCATGGGAGGGCTGACCCAACAGAATATTTAGAAGCTCAGAATTGGAAATGGTTCCAGCAAGATTAATTAAGAAGTGCCTGAAAAGGTAGAAAGAAAACCAGTATTGTGTCCCAGACACCAAGTGAAAAAAGTGTAAAGTGTTTCATCATCAGGGATGATGAATGGAAAATCAAGTGAGTTGAGACCTAAGAATTGACCACTGGATTTTGTTACATGGAGGTCATTAATGGCTTTGAAAGAGATATTTAGTGGGAAGGTGAAGCCAAAACCTGAACAGAGGAAATTGAAGAATGGGGACAGAGAACAAAGTGAGTGGGGAACGTAATAGGGGAGAATCATAATAGAGATAAGAGAAATGGCTGTCAGATTTGGGAAGGGTCAAGGACAGCATTTTTGGGAGTCTGTTTTTCACACTCACTTCACTTCCTGTTGCTCCAATTTTTCTTTTTTTTTCTTTTGCTCCCATTTTTCTTCTTTCAACTTTTCTACTTCCTCCACTCCTTTTACTTCTGTTCTTCCTCTTTTTTTTTTTTTTCTCATCTTCTTCCTTCTCCGTATGTTTGCTGCTCTAGACTATAGTGGGCTAAGGATGCAAATATGAGACTACCTAGGCCTGTCTCTTGGAAAGTTCATTGTGTAGGTCCTGGCCAGGTAAGTGGTATAGCAGGTACACTGTTCTAGGATAGGCTCAGGGTGTCAGCAGAGGTGCCTAGACCTCTTACTAGATCTTTTAGGTCTCCCAAATTTGCAGCCAAGTTGTTGGAATCACTATTGAAGAACACTTGCTTTCTGATCCAGAGTTATATGGAAAAGTATACGAATTGTGCTCAGAAATTATAACCAGCAGCTCTTCCTTTCTCCTGAAGTAACAAGTGCAGAACTCAAAAAGGAGAGAGAGATTTTCATTTTATTTATTCATTCACCAAATGTTTAATGAGTGTATATTCTGTGCTCATCACTGTTAGAGTGTTTGAGTAATCAATGGTAAATAGTTCTTGCCCTGAAATGGAGTTTATACCAGTGAGTGAAGACAACAATAAGCAAATAAAGCAGAGTAATGGGAGAGAGTGAAAGGGTGTGTTGCATGTTATTTTACATAGATGGTTGGGAAAGCCTCTCTGAGGATTTGATACTTGAACAGTAAGATGAATGAAATGAGGTATTGAATCATTTGAAGATTTTGGAGGGATTATTCTAGACAAAAGGAAGAGCAGTGTTCAAAGAGCTTGAGGTAGGAATGTCAGATTACCTTCAAAGAAAGAATGTCATTATATGGAATGTCTTAGTGGAGATCATGCCTATATTGTACTTCATACTTTAAATAAAGTTCCTTTATTCCCTTTTGTTTATAGAATTTTTGAAAAAGAGACTAAATCCTGGGGTGCTAGTACAACCTCCCTTTTAACTCAGAAATCATTTTAACAGCTTCCCTGTCAGATGACTTCCTTATAGCCCTGTGGTAAACATTAAAATGGCCACCCCTCAGATCATCTTACTTTGCTGTTTATCAGAAAATAAAATCTCAACCTAGACTCCAATTAGTCTCCTTAGACCTCTGGACACTTGTAGAAGTAAGCAACAAAGAATGTCGAGACTTTTTCTCAAAGCTGCATTTCTATAATTAGTTATCACCTGTGCCCCAAGCCATGTGTCACATGACATCCCTAATTCTGTCTCCAGCATCATCATTAACAAGAGTCACATTTTCACCTCTCCCTTTCAAGTCCCATTAGTTGCTAGACCATATCCTGTTCCACTGATGTTGCCATAGAAATCAGACAGAATTTTTAGGTTGCAAGCAGCAAAACCAAACTATCACTAATTTAGCTGTAAAGAAAGGTGTTAGAATCAACAGGAGGGAAGTAGCTTGTAAGAACCTAATGCAGGGGGCGTCTGGGTGGCTCAATGGGTTAAGCGTCTGCCTTGGGCTTGGGTCATGAATCTGGGGTCCTGGGATCCAGCCCTGGTTAGGCTCTCTGCTCAGTGGAGAGTCTGCTTCTCCCTCTCCCTCTGCACTTCCCCCTGCTTGTGTGCTCTCTCTCTCAAATAGATAAAGTCTTAAAAAAAAAAAAAAAGAACCAAACATATTAGTAAGAGTCACCCACCTATTACTGGCCTTGCTATTGCAATGAATAAATTCAAAGATATCTTCAGTCCTTTTAACACTTGACCCCAAGACAAAATCTGGAAGAGAGGGTCTAGTTGGGCCCACTGGGTTCCTTGACCATCACAAGATGATAACAGTGTGATATGAGGACAAGCTAAAAAAGAAAATAAAGAACAAAGTCATATTGTTCCCATAGCGAGAAGAGAGATGTCTATATTTATTGCCCCACCAACACCATACATTTTCCCATGGATGTATCAGGATGTTACGCTGTTAGAGATGGGGAATGTATGCAGGAGCAAACATAACTAATATCCACTGTAGGCTCTTGTCATCTCTCCCATGAGATACTAAGGTAGCATTTTCCACATTTCATTTTTTTAAAAGATTTTATTTATTTATGAGAGACATAGGCAGAGGGAGAAGCAGACTCCCCACAAGGAGCCTGGTGTGAGACTCCATCCCAGGACTCCAGGATGATGACCTGAGCCAAAGGCAGACACTCAACCACTGAGCCACCCTGGTGCCCCATTTTCCACATTTCTGTGTTTCTATTCTTCCTACTTTCCTTACCACCCTAACTCTGCTGTCTGATGAGCCACCCCATGGCACATCCTAGCAACTACATTTCTTTATTAGATACCTTCAGTGATTCCATCAGTGAGGATACTATACATCCTCATAAGCCATCATGAGCTAGATTTGGACATAAAAGGCCAGTGTCTGGCTCCCTGGTGGTACTATGTATGATAAAGAAGAAAATAGAAAAGGTTTTTTCTATTTAGTAATTTAGAATCAAATGTTTTGTTTTCTATGGTCCATTCACTCTACTGTTTGAGTATATAAATGTATTTTAATGTTTGTTTTTAGTTGGACCATAAGTGGTTTACATTTTGGTTCAAAATTCCATATTATTTTCTGTAATAATGGACTCAATAGACATCAAAAAAGAAGAAAATCTTTTGCTAATACAAAATCACATTAGAATTGCAGTATATACTGAATAATTTTAATACAGTATACTTAGTAAATTCAGTATCTTACAGCTTGTCAAAATACAAGGACTTAAATACTTGTGATCATGATATTAGAGGAAAAATACTGGTTACCACAAGTCCCTTCAGGAAGCTTTACTTAAAAACATTTACTTAAAAATATATATTAATGGTAAACTCTTCAAAGTTCTATTTAAATATTTAAAACTTCAATTGAGCCATCTGGCTTTCCAAAATTACATGCTAATACCAACATTTGTATCATATATTTGGCATTGCCAATTAATTTTTTATTCTCAATGAATTTTTTAGTAATTGCAAATTTAGTTTTGCTTTTAAAGTAGTTTTAAATTTCCAAATACTTTGAAATATATTCTCAATCTAATGTCAAAGAGGAAAAGTTGATTTTCATCAATGTGAATGTTAACTTTTCTTTATCTTACTGTTATTTATAGTATGTTATCTGGAAAGTTTGTTGAGTTGGCTAAGGGTATCAGTGCCAATTTTAGAATTAGAGAAACTGAGAGAGCTCTTGCATAATTTTGTACTTAGTAGTCTCTCTACATGGAAGGCGAAATACTGGAGCTGGTATTTAAATTCTGAACTTTGTTCTTTTGAAGAAAGGAGTTTTCACTGAGTTTAAAGATTTTATTTATTTGTTTGTTCGTTTGTTTAGAGGGTGCATAACACTTGAGCAGGGTGAGGGGCAGAAGGAGAGGGAGTGAGGGTGAGAGAGAATCTCAAACAGATTCTGCAAACTAGGTGTGGAAACTGACATGGGGCTTGATCCCATAATAACCCTGAGATCATGACCTAAGCCAAAATCAAGAGTTGGATGCTTAACCAACTGAGCCACCCAGGTGCCCCTTCACTGGGTTTAAATAGGGAAATATATATTTTTTTAATTTCTAGTAGTGGCATAGGTGAATTATTCTTTCTATTCTTATGTCTGTAATATTGTAATGTTTTTTTCATGACAGAGGAATTATGTATCCACCTGGCCAATAGCCTAAATGAGCATTTTGGATAATAGCCATTGGTGTATTTCATATTAGAACTGTCCCCCACATTGGCTGATGAATGAATTAACTGATAGTTAATAAAGGATGTTTTCTCTCAGACGACAAATTGGTATGAACCCTCCCCTACCCCTCCACAACCACTGCCTCCACCCAAATTAGGAGATTGTTTTAGTGCCATATAGATTGAATTTCATTCCAAGGCAGCCTGAAGTGACAGTAACAGAGCTGGGATTGTCGCCCAGAAATGTGCACTCTCAGCCTGCTGTTCTAACCACTAGACCATGTACACTGAATCCCAGCATTTTCTAAGCCAATTCCAGGGCAGCCGCTTATTAACAAACAGATGTCACTCTATGGCATTGACATCCATCAGAGAAAATGATTCTGCTTGAATCAGTCGCTGGGCAGTGCAAAAGTCACCATTGTAAGCATTGCCCCAGGATTTTTGCTTACTGCTTTATTCATAATAAACACCCATGTTGCGTAGGATTTAGGAAATGAATAAAATTTGACTATTTGTGTTTAAATGAAATGTCTTGCAAATCATGGAAACCTTTGTGTTTTATTATTTTTCAGTTATTATGAAATAAGGTAAGCTTTGCCTAGCTGAATGGGATACTGCAAATGAAGTGATAAAAAAGATAGGAATAGGATTTTAATAATGCAGATATTATGGCTCTTTGCATTTTAATATTCACTATTTTATTAGTAATGGAACCTTAAGAAAGTGATTTTGTTTTCAATCAAATATTTCCTCATTAGCACTCAAAGCAAAAATACTATAGCAGTTTTTCTTTGTTTAAATTATTGCCCCAATAGAAACACCAAACCTAATAAGTATAATTCACATTAGCCATACACAGTAAGCATTCAGTTTTGAGACATTAGTTGCTTATGCAGCCTGTGACACACTATTTCTAATCATTATATTGTAACGATAAGTTCACTCTCCTTACCCCTATTTAGATTGAGGATCAATAGTTTTTCACACACCCCTACATGTGCTTTTGCAGAGGGTTAGCTAAAAGTCTTTTGGTTGCAAATAATAGAGATTTATTCTTATTAGCTTAAGGAAAATGATGAATTTACTGAAAGGATATTTGCCTATGTCATGGCATTCAAGGCAGACTAGAATAAGCAGCCTCTGGAAAGATCGGAACAGATCATACCCTTTCATGGTGGTTCCTCACGAATCTTCTTTGTAGAAATTGCCATATCAACTACAGTGACTCCAAAAGTCTCCATATCTAATTTAAAGTAGTAATAATAATAATAATGATAATAATCCAAATTCCTGGGATAATCTGGCCCAAATTATAACTAATATTCATTCTTAGATTGGGATCACAACATGGCAGCTCTGAGAGAGGGGGGATCATTGTGAGAGCAAAGTAATCTGCCTGGGAATGCCTCCTATACTCTGCCTCTTTAGTTTCTCAGAATATACAAACATTCCCTTTTATAGAAAAATACTTAGCTCAGTGCCTGATACTTTATAAATGTGTAGTTGTTTCCATTATTATTTTGGTGATTGTTATATAATTGTTTCATTGTTGTTAATTATTTGAACCATTCAAATATATTCATCTGAGCATGATCCAAATATCTGATACAGCACTAAACATTTATTTGACTTTCTCCAGTGTGAGAAAATACATGGTTATACCCGGAGGGTGCATTCAGAAGTGATGTTATAGAGTAACATTCCCTAGGGGGAATGACTAGCCTCTCTTTGGTGGAATTTTATCTTGTCCTGATAATTAGCATGTAGTAGACAAGTTTCCCATCTTATTACCGTAAGACATTTTTAGTAACTTTTCAAATATTACAAATAGAGGTATATATGCGGAAATGTTTTTCAAACTTTAGGCTGTATCAGAATCACTTAAAGAACATGTTAAAACATATTGCTTGGCCCCATGCCTTCAATGGATCTGGGACAGAGATGGAGAATTTGTGTTTCCCATTCCCAGGTATTCCTGGTCTAAGGACCAAGCTTTAGGAATCAATGACATAGGAACCTGTGAAGGCATGATTAATGACTGCTCTCTCCACCCCTGGGGGTTAGTAGAGCACCAAATCAGTTATTAGCATTCTTAGCTATAAAAAACAGATTTTAGCTATTTAAGTAAAAACATTATATGAAAAATAGATATTAAGCAGTTTAAGTGGAATCACCTCGGAGGCCAATTTTCCGGAAGCGATGACTCAAACAACACCAAGCAAATGGCTTAAAGACTAAGTGGCCTGTAAGACCTGAACAAGTTTCAGAACTTCCAGGAACTGCACTTTCCTGTAGTTGTGGTTTTGCCAGCATCGGTGGTACTTCTGAAAACTACTATCATCTCCAGAGTGTCATATATGTTTTCCCTACTCTTGGATTCTTTGTGGAGCCTTCTTCCTCAACTTGTTTGATTTTGTTGCATATTGTCATGAGCTCAAATCTGATTGGTGGTTGCCTGTCACATAGGAATGCTTTAGATGTGAAGGAAGCCAGGGAGTGACACTAACAAGCCTTGTCATATCTTCATACACAGCAAGATTATTCACAAGGGACTGAGCATGGAGAAAACAGGCACATACACTGCAGGGAAATTTTACAGATATTTGGCTGCTTCCACTCAGAAGAAAAGGATAAAGGTGGACTGTCTTTTTATCTGGGAGAAGATGTGAGAAAAAGAAAGAATATCTGTAATGACACATACATGGCCCTTTGCGATCAGGCTTCAACATCCATTTGCAGCCTCATCTTGTCTTTCACTTCCTCCTGGTTATTCATCTCCATGTATGTCAGTGGTCTTTCAGTCTCATATGTGCTGAAGTATGTCTTGTGTCATGCTGTCCCCTTCACCTGGACTGCTTCAATAATTTATTTTTGCTTGGTTCACACCTCGCTTTCAGCTCAACTGTCTCCCTCTTTTGTGACCCTCCACAACCTCCTCCACTCCCATGACAAAAGACCAAAGACTGAGTGGCTTAAACAACAAAAATGTATTATCTCACAGTTCTGGGGGCGTGAAGTCTGAAATTGAGATGCTGGCAGGGTTCCTTCTGAGGCTGTGAGAAAAGGATCTGTTCTGGGCCCCTGTCCATCGTTTGCAGACATGAGGCTTTTCCCCGTCTGTGTGTATCATTGTCCCTATATGTGTGTCTGTCTCTGTGTCCCAAATTCTCCTTTCTATAAGGACACCAGTTAGATTAGATTAGGGTTCACCCTAATCGCCTCTTGTTAACTTGATGCCCCCTATAAAGATCCTATCCCCAAATAATGTCACATTTTGAGGAACTAGGGGTTAGGACTTCACCATGAATTTATTTGGGGAACTCAATTCAACCCATAACAATAGGTTTCATAGCACCATGGATTTCTAATTTTAGAATAGATCATAGTTATCATGTTACTATTATTTATGCAATAATGCAATTGTCTATCCCCTTAGATCATATTTCCTAAGGAGGCAAGTTCAGGATCTTAGAGTTGCCAGCATGTATGTGCTGAATACATAAAAAGTAAGAGCCCTAAATACACATCTAAGTTGTTTGGTCTTTCTCATGTGGGCCATGAAATACAAGGCATGACTTGTTGAGAATTCAGATTTAGAAAATGAGAACACCACCTCCTTCCTAAACACCAGCACCAAGTAAATACCAAGTGCATCACATGTTTCCAGGCGAGGGTTATGGGCCATCAGGAAAACTTCACAGTTTAAAACATTCTCTCAACAACTTCCCCTAGGAAAATAATACATCAGCAGTGAAGTGAAAACAGCATACAAGGCTCCCAATGCACTTATTCCCTGGCTGCAGAAGTAGCTTTAGAATACATTCTTACTAGAAATAAGTATGTCTTTCAGCACTTCTGTGGGATAAGGACTTCCATGCTGACATTTGAAATTGTCAGTGTGTTCCATTTCCACATGCATTCTTTTAGCATAGGATTTTCAAAATAATGCAATATTGGTATGACATAAATTGCTACACATCCAGAGGATTTGCCAGAGAAACATATGAGATGCTCTCTGGGCTTGAAATGATAGAGCTCTGCTTTTTTTTTTTTTTTTTTTTAAGTAACAAAATTGAGAGCTAAATCTAGAGGGTAGAATTAGAAAGAATTAGAAGAGTGATGTAGTGGACACTCAAAATTCTTAAATAAAATAGCTATTCTTATCCCCCCTATCACTTAAGTATTAGCTGTAGTACTTTTGAAGATAAAGAAATGAACTAGATGATTTTTCCAGGCATGTTTGTATAAGATTGTGGTCTTAATTCAGACAATAGCAATTTCAGTAATCTGTACCCATTTTCAATAGTTGACCTGGTCTGTTTCTTCTTGCTAAAAGCTTCAAAAACAATGCTCACATCTTTCACAGCTCACAATCCCCAGGACTCCCATGAAAGTCAAGACATACTCTTCTACACACAGTATATAATATAATGTTGCATATTAATCCTCAGATTACATCTTTTACATCTTTGGGCCTGTGTCAGTGGCTATAAACATAATTTCTGATGTTTTATTTTGGGAAAGAACAACAAGTTCTGAGCATTTGGTAGCATGATAGTAAACATTTGGAGTTCTACTTGAAAACTGATACTTCTTTTGAAGGGTTACACCCAGTGGTACTATTATACTGAATTTAAACAAAAATGATATATGTATTAAACTATGGATCTTTGACAGACACGTATTGATTCTCTAATAGGTGCGGGTACTATGCTGTGTGTCAGCCCCACCTTTAAAAAATAGTTGTTTACTAGAGGAGGATAAATCATCTCCAATAACAATAATAAAACCCCAGCAATAAATACACACACACACACATATATAATGTTATCCTCATAACTGTTTTCTAGATGAAGCTACAGAGGTAAAGTCACTTTCCAGAGCTAGGAAGTGACAGAGCCACTATTTGAACACTATTAGTTAGTTTGGCTTCCTAGCTCCTGTCTTATGCTTCCCAAAAGAAAGACTAACCACTTTAAGAATATAGCCAACTACATTAAGGATCAAATTCTCTTGCCTTTATTACTCATGGTCTTCTTGGATTCAGCCACTTCTTTCCATTTCCACTGCTACTACCCTGGTCCAGATCAATGTAATGTCTCACATTACACTGGGCCATGACAATGGATGACAGCTACTTTTCCCACCTCCTCTCTTACTTCAATTCATTCTCCATATGGTGGCCATAATGATCTTATACAATGCATTGCATATATACTTCCTTCCTAAACTTGCCCAGTGGTGTACCATTTCTTACTGGGTGAGGACCAGAATTCTCAACATGTTCTCAAGGTTTTAAATCATCTGACTCCTATATGGCGCAACATGGTGTCTTGTGCCCCTCTCTTTTTTGCTTATTTTTTGTCCTAGTCATACTGGCCCTTTCTATTCCTTAAACATGCCATGATGCTCTAAACACATCTTGTCTCCTCTGCCTACATACTCTCCTCAGATTACTTCAACACTATCACCCATGCATTTTAGTTCAAATTTCACCACCCATGGTAGTCTGGCTTCTCCCCTCAGAGGGAAACAGATCTCCTTTTAATAACTTGACTTGAAAACCTGTATCTCTTTGTTAGTCTTCCTCCCAGTTGCTATTTAACCATTTATTTATTTTGTCTTTGATTGTCTCTCTCCTCTAAATGTGAATTCATGAAAGTAGGATGTATTGTTTTGCTTTTGTTTTTGTTTTTTTTCTATTGTTTCCTGGTGTAACCCTTATGCCCAGTACAAAATCTTGTGTGGTTGAATTTCTGTTGAATGACCGGAGGGGAGAAATATTTTTGTTGAGGCAGGCAGAGAAAGCAGCATTGAGAAGATGGCATTTAATCTCCATTTTAAAGGATGACAAGAATATAGATTACACTAGGTCTGGGAGTAGGGGAAAATTACTTACAGGTAGCAGAAATCTTGTGAAAACCTTAGTAATGGAAAAGCATAGTGTAAAAAGGTGGTGAATAATGTAGATTTATTCAAATACAGAATAAGAAAAGGGGATTATCAGAAAATGATTTTGAAAAAATTAGTCTCAGATAAAATTGAGTAGCCAAGAGTCAGACATTTATTCTTCAAATAATGAAAAGGACTCAAAATATTAGGGATTAGGATGAAAAAACAATGACTTAGGAAGAATTATTTGATATGAATGTACTTAAAATCCAGTGCTTGAAAGTCAGACATGTTGGGTTTTAATCCCAGCTGGTATCCTTACTTACTGTTTGACCTTGGAAATTATATTTAAGCCCTGTATTAGTTAGGGCAATGCTTTTTACATCAAACAAATTCTGAAGTTTCAGTAGCTCAATACAGTAAGTTTATGTCTAGCTATTGTTCCATATGGGAATACTTGGTCAGTAAGGAATAAAGTCCTTGGTCTTTATTCCTATATACAGTGGTTCTGTAGTTCCCTGTAAGCCTCAGCGTTTGCTATGTTCAGATGGCAAATAGGATATGAGGTCTACTTGCTTCTTTAAAGTTCTAGCTCCATCTTCCTGGGTGAAAACTATCAGATGATCACACCTCAATGTAAGGGGTATGGTGAACTATACTTGCTGACTGGGTAGCTGCCTCCCAGGACTACTTTACACTATGGAAAGAGGAATTTGAAATTTTGGCAGGCATCCCACCAATTCTGTTGCACAGTCTAAGCCACAACTTATTTTTCAGTAAAGCAATGATGGCAATAATAGCGAACATACAGATTTTTAAAGAGGAATAGTGACATGTAAAATGTCCCAGCATAGTGTCAAAAACATAAGTGACCCATTCCTTTGGATTAAAGAGAAAGATTAGGAAGGAAATTGCACTGAGGGCAGAGAAAAAGGAAAGGAATAAGAGAAACCAAGAAAAGTGTGTGTTAAACTTGGTTCTAAATTGATGTTTTCAGTTTTGCTTTTGAAACATGTATTTAAACTCTTGAGAACATGAATGAAAATGATAACTTTCCCATATTCAGCTAGAGACAACTGTGTAATGCAGCCAACAGCTGCTCCTAGCAGTCCTATTCTATGCAAATATCGTAGTCCTTCATCTTGCAAGTTAGCAGAGTATTCAAAGATTGCCACGATTTTATAATCTTCAGCAATTTTAAATCCTGAGTTATTTTTTTAAGGTTGACTTTGTTGTAGTGTCTCAATGAAACAAACATTGGGCTTTACTTGTGTGGAAAAATTAATCGAGTACTTAACACATTGTACTGAACAAATATAAAAACAATTTAATGATGAAGAACAACTTGAATCAACTTGAAATCATGCATTTTACCAATAAACATCATCAAAAGGAAAACAAATATGCTGCCAGAGAAATCAGCACAAAACCATCAAAAGTAGAAGTGGTATCTTCATTGTCTGCCTGTCTGTATCTATCCATCCGTCCGTCCATCCTTGCATCCATATATATACATTTGAAAGAGGTTATACTTGCCTTACTAGGTAAAACATTTTTAGCATAATTTATAATTTTGACTTTGACTTAACTAGGATGATAGTTTCATGTGCCATGAAAAACTTAGAGATGGATCTGCATTTGTAAATTAGATTAAAAAATCAAATAAATCCATAAAACCTGACACTTCATGTTACAATTGTGCAAGCTTATCCTTTCATCATTATTTTTTCAAAGAAAACAAATGCAATTGACCTATTAAACTGTCCAAAAATCAAATAATATGTCTCTCTTTTCTAAAGATACTAAATATTATGCAGTTTTTAATGACTCCTAGAAAAATAAGGTAAAGAATTAAAAATTACCCTACCAGGAGCTCAAACTGGAAACCTTGTAATATTTCTCTACTTGTGTCTCTTCCTTGTTTCTTTGAGCTATTTTATTGGTTGCAGCTTTGACCAATTATTATATTGGTCAAATATTTCATTATATTTCAGTCACACCCTATTCTTCTGGCCTCAAACTCTGTCTTCTTACCTCAACTATTATAAAATAGCCAATTAACCTAACTAGTCTTTCATTTTACTAGTCTTCCTCTGATTTAATAAATCATCTTCATTCATGTCACTCAAAGTTCTGTAACTATTACCTACAGAAGAACAGAAGCTATATTTGTGATTAAGCATTACTCTTATCCTTAACTTTTCAGCTAGTGCCATTCAGTGAGATCAAAGTTCAAGCAAGAGTAAGTTTGTCACTCTTTTCTACCCAGACCCCAAATTTTCCTGAATTGCTCTCTTTGCTTAGTCTTAACTTCTAAACTCTACAAATCACAATTCAACCAATTCTTCAAGAGTATGTATTCTTAAGATAAAGTCCCAGAGTTATAATTCCAGTATTGTTTTTGGTTTTCAGCAGAACATTGAACAGGTCATTTAAACTTCTGGGGCCTTGGCTTTCTCATTGTTAAAATATGCCCCCAAATGTATAGCCTCTAGAGCTTTTTGACATTGAAATATCAACATGAGAGTAAAAATCTCTTCCCTCTTCCTACTTTTTCTGTTTTTCTATAATGACAGGTAACACTTTACTTATGTTATATACTGGTGTTATTTCTACTACCTGAATATGAGATGTTGGAATATATAGTAATTAGGTTTAAGTCATCTTGGTATGTCTTTTGCCCCCACATTTTTTTTAAAAGATTTTTATTGATTTATTCATGAGAGGCACAGAGAGAGAGAGAGACAGGGACACAGGCAGAGGGAGAAGTGGGTTCCATGCAGGGAGCCCGATGTGGGACTCGATCCCGGGACTCTGGGATCATGCCCTGAACCAAAGGCAGACACTCCACCACTGAGCCACCCAGGTGTCCCTGTCCCCACATTTAATGATGGAAAGGCAGTGTCTGATTCATCTAGGTATCCAGTTGGTATCTTGTTTTTATTAACATAAATGGAAGGAAAGACGAATGAAAGGAAGGAAAAAATATGATTTTTGTTTTTAACCTTGAGACTGTGGACATATACTATGTTTTTAATACTACTGCTTACTAAACCCTTTGTCTTCATGTATGCTCTTAGGACTCAAGAGTGACATTTTTTCTTTGTTACCTATAATTCACTATTACTTAGTCCTCAAGTTTCATTAAATCCTATCACAAATGAGAGTACTTTTAAAACAGAAATTTTTCATCCCAATAGTAATGTCCTTTGCCTCCCAGAATAACTCTTTTTAATCTTGTTCAAAATATATAGTCCCATGTTAAATGTTCAAGTAGCTTGCTTTTTTACTTAATTTCTTTCTTGCTTTTGCTCAGGTTGCTGATTAATTGCTTTCATTATTAACAGATGACTCTTTAATGAATTTAACATTTTGGTTGAGCATATCTTTCAGCTAATATGAAAGCAAGATTTCTTAGAGAATGTTTTTTCTGTGTTTTTATTGAAGCCAGAGTCATATCATGGCATCAGGAAGTCTAGACAGAATGTCTAAGGACATTTAGTAGTTAATTGAAATTGCTCTAAAGGCAACACCTCTGATGTATTGGGCATTAAGACCAAGATAAAAATTGATTTAGAAATCTTCTTTTTACTCTTCTTCACTGCCTTAGTTGTGCCATTCTCTTCCTGACTTACTACGTATTATTTGTTTTATACTATGTAATTAGATTTTACCTTCTTTTCTGCCCTTTGATTTTTAAATGGCCCAATGATCTTGCTCTTCTGTTAGGTACATCACATTCATGTAGATCTGCATCTACATGGAAGCTGTATAATGAGAAGAGCTCAGTGAGCCCCTGTGCACACTGCAGCCCCCACTCTGATTCTTCTCTTCTAAGCCTTTAGGTTTGTACATGCATATAAAATGAGTTTAATGGTTAGGTTCAAGAGTTAGCCCATAATGCAGGAATTGCATATTGCTGAATTTATCCTTGAGAGTCCCATACAAAAGGTACAGATGAACATATCTTTCAACTGGTCTGACACAGTGGGGTTTTTTTCCTTAACTTTGAAACCGATATCCAAATCTTCAGCTGAATACCAAATAAATGTGTTGTGCTTTGTTTCAGGGATATTATATTTTAAACAACAGCAAGAACAACAACACAGCATACTTCTTTTTTTTTTTAAATTGAAGTATAGTTGACATACACCATTCCTCAAAAAACATAATATTCCTCAACAGCATAGCATCCTTCTTTTTTTTAATTGAAGTATAGCTGATATGCACCATTCCTCAAAAAACTCTAGAATTAATAGTGCATGCAGTTTAAACTTCTCTATACAAAGAGCTTCATATCTAAAGTCAGTGGAAGGAATGCCATATTCATGTCTCCACCCCTCAATCCACACCAACATTCATGAAAACATTTACCATAGGGCATAAGAAAGTAGAAATATCTGTAATATTTAATTAAATTAATTGCTATTACAAACCCAAAACATAGACAAGCTGTGACTATCCAAAATAGAAAACCGGGATCTAGTCTTTATTTTTCGGATATAATAGAGTTGCTTGGGGGTTGTAATATATCTAGTGCTGAATAAGAAATGTAGGGTTTATGTTAAACTTTTTACAGGACCCTACCTGTGTCATATTTAAGGGAGAATACACCTAGCTAGGGATTTAAGTTCACTTTGTGCAGAAATAACCAAGTAACAATGTGAAAAACATCATTTACCTCTGCTTTTTTTTTCCCACTCACACAAAATGAAAGTTTGGGCAATTTTTCATACCTTATTCTCTATTCAGAGATTCACTACATGTTAGCATATTAGTAGCTCTGTGAAGTCCTGAGTAGAAACCCTTTAACTTGGATAACAAGGCAATTTCCAAACTTAATCGACTTTGGAATTCCTTTTCTCCTTTGTTTTGTTTTGTTTTTTTGCCCTGTACTTGTTAAAAATCTCTTGACACTTAACAGAAAGTGGTTTTTAAAATGGTAGTCTACAAACACTAAAAAAAAAAAAAATCAATGTTTCAAATTTTTATTGTGGCAAGAAAACCTTACCATCTTAATTATTTCTAAGTGTACAGTTCAGTACCGTTAAGTATAACTACAGTGTTGTACAATCTTCATAACTTTTTCATCTTGCAATATTGAAACTGGTTATTCACAAAACACAAACTCCTCATTTCCCTTTCTTCTCTCACTTGGCATCCAACATCCTACTTTCTATTTCTATGAATTTGCTTACTACAGGTATTTCATATGAGTGGAATCATATAGTATTTGTCTTTTTGCAACCAGCTTATTTCACTTAGCACAGTGTCCTTGAGGTTCAACCGTGTTGTACCCTATGTCAGAATTCTCTTCTTTTTCAAGACTAATATTCCATTGTATGTATAAATAAACCACATTTTGATTGTCCATTTATTCTTTGACGGGTGCTTGAGTTGCCTCTGCCTCTTGGCTATTGTGAATAGTGCTGCTATGACATCATGAACAAATGTCTCTTCAAGATCCTACTCTCAGTTCTTTTGGAAATATACCTAGAAGTAGAATTGCAGGATCATATGATAGTTACATTTTTAATTTTTTTGAGGAACCACCATACTGATCACTATAGTGCCTTCACCATTTTACATCCTCACCAGCAGTGTCCAAGCATTCCAATTCTGCACATCCTTGCTAATCCTTGTTACTTTTTCTTTTCTTTTTTTCCTTTTCATTCTTTTTCCTTCCTTCCTTCCTTCCATCCTTCCTTCCTTCCTTCCTTCCTTCCTTCCTTCCTTCCTTCCTTCTCTTCTTTCTTTTCTTTCTTTCTTTCTTTCTTTCTTTCTTTCTTTCTTTCTTTCTTTCTTTCTTTCTTTCTTTCTTTCTTTCTTTCTTCTTTCCTTCTTCTTTCTTTTTTATAGCTAGCCTAATGGGTATAAATAGATTTCTCACTGTGGTTTTGAATTACACTTCTTTAATAATTAGTGATGTTGAGCATCTTTCCATATACTTCTTGTCCATTTGTATATCATCTTTGGAGGAGTATCTACTCAAGCCCTTTGCCCATTTAAAAAATTGAGTTATTTTGTTCTTGTTGAATTGTGGGAGTTCTTTATATATTCTGGATATTAACCTCTTAGCAGTTGTATGATTCTCAAATATATACTCCTATTCTGTAGGTTGCCTTTACACTCTGTTACCTGTGATCTTTGATGCACAGATTTGTCTCTTTTACTTTTGTCTGCTCTTTGGTATCTTATCTCAGAATTCCTGGCCAAACCCAGTGCTACATAGTTTTCCCCAGATTTTCTTCTCAGTGTTTTATAGTTTTAGGTCTTGGGTTCAGGTCTTTGTTACTTTGGGAGTTAGTTTTATACATATTATAAAATAAAGATTCAATTTCATTCAAAAGCATGTAGATATTTCATTTTTCCATATTTCTATTTTCAAAACACCATTTTTTGGGAGATAATCAATTGATCTTAAAACACATTATCAGAGAAATTAGTTTGGAACAACTAGCTGATATTAAAGAAGACTAGAGTCTGGTTGCAACCACTTTATTTTCAAAATATTTACAAATCATTTTGTTTATTTGTACTAGAGTCTTGCCTGCAATTATCAGTAAACAGATTCCATGTCACTATCTGCAAAGTAAATGATGGAATCAGTGTGCATTGTGCTCTTATGTGCAGGAAGCTTGTACATCTTAATATCTTTTACTGCTCATTTTTAAAAAGACTTTATTTATTTATTCATGAGAGACACAGGGAGAGAGAGAGGTAGAAACATAGGCAGAGGGAGGAGAAGCAGGCTCCATGCAGGGAGCCCAATGTGGGACTTGATCTTGGGACTCTGGGATCACGCCCTGAGCCAAAGGCAGATGCTCAACCACTGAGCCACCCAGGCATCTCTCTTTTACTGCTTATAGTAGCATAGTGAATCTCAAACAGTAGTCTGTGGACCTGCACTGACTGGCTACATATGAGTATAAGCCAGGTTGGCATTCAGGGTGATCTCTTTTAATGTACCCCAGCAGTTGAAATGCAGTTCAGACACATGACCCAGTCACCTCTGGCAGGTGTAACTCAGTCACATCATAGCTTCTAATTTGAAGAACTGGAGTTCAAAACCAGAGCCCAAAGTTCTGACCCTGAAGTTCACACTCTTTTCCTAAGAGAGGATTAGGATTTACTAGATAGTTCTTTCTAGCAAGGAAGCACATTAGAAGATGGTTGGCAAACTTACATCTTCCATTACTCTTAAGTCTGGTTTCTGTTCCAGTTACAGAGTAACAGCATATTCCATTTGACTCGGACTCTGTATCTAACACATTTTGCCTCCTATTATTTTTATTGAACTTTGATATCATATTTACTACCCTGTCGTTTTTTAAATTTTAAGCCAGTCCATTTTATCCTTAATGCATCCACTAGTTGACCTTCATTTCTAACAAGTCATTTTTATTTGAACTGAGCAAAACATCCCATGATAATTTTTTTTAAAAAAGTAAGTCCCATGTGGCAAAGTATTGATGATTGCTGAGATGATTTTCCTCTCTTGTGTCGTTCTCCACTTATTACTGATGTTTTGAGCATGGATATACAATTACAGAACATCTCCAATGTTATTTCACATTTCTTCTCAATCTTCCAGTATAAATTACCATAAAGATCTTAAATTAGTACCCTTTTCCTGTTGCCATACTTCATGGCCTCCATAATGATTGGGTATGTGGCATTCTGCTTTTATCATGCTCTATTTGTCCCCAAGCCTTTTCTCCAGGTTTAATTTAGAGACTCTTCAATTGGATTTGTCTCTTTTCAGTGTAGATCCATTTTCCCCAGTCTTTTCCTATATTAGAACCCATCACTTTTGAGCCTTAGCCAAGGTTTGGAAATCTAGACTCTGTTTATTGACCCTAAATGCCTGTACAATTAGTAATTTCCTATATTCTCATGTTTCTTAAAAACCCCTGAAAGTAGCTTTATAAAAGTAAAAGCCTGCACTTTATAGGCTATGCTCTGCCATTTCTTATAAGGGAAATACCTTTTCCTCCAACTTTTAAATAATATTAAATTACACAAAACTTAAGAGATGTAAGAATTTATCTATCTATATATATATATATATATATATATATATATATATATATATAATTAGCAATGGCCTTGATACAATGTCAATCTGTTATTTTCTTTTCCAAGCTCATGGCAGCAGAATAGCACAGGCCAAAAATAGTCTTGTTCCACTTATACCTGTTTTCTACTTTTGTACTTTTGACATCTTTTTTTTTCTTCCATTGTTCTTGTTCTTATATACCTTCAACATTCAAATTCATTGAATTATACAGGTAATAAAAACCTTCTCTCAGAATTTCCTGATAATGCAAAAAAAACCTCTACTTAAATAAAAGAGAATCCTAATATATTTTAACCTTTAGATAGCCTCAAGCTTTTCACCTTTTAATGTGCCATTATCCAAGTATTGTATAAAACTGAGCTGTAATCAGCTATTTTGTGTAGTTTGCAGATTTTCCTCCCTTTGCATCTTTTCTTATATCTTTTAAACATTATTGCTTCAGTAAAAATCTTTTGGAAGGGATTGCTTTTGTTTTGTGTATTGTATTTTTTTTTTTTTTTTACCTTTTGTTCCCCAATAAAGGAAGAAAGACCTCAGGGGAGAAAAAAAAACGTTACAACATGGTAAATCTAGCAGTTTCTGTTCTGTTCTTAGTTCTTGCTATAAAGGTCAAGTTCTGAGAGTTGGCATCAACTCCATCAAAGGGTCTTTGCATGTTTTATGTCTTTCCCCAAAATTCTCATGTAGAAAGGTTCAATTAATTGGAACAAGCATTTCTTCTGAAGAAAAACTTTCCTTAATCTCACCAATAGTAAAAAGCTGTGTCAGGGTGCTTGGATGGCTCAGCTGGTTGTGTTGGATTCTTGATTTTGGCTCAGGTCATGATCTCAGAGTCCTGGGATCAAGCCCCATGTCAGGCTCTGAGCTCGGCAGGGAGTCTGCTTAAGGATCATCTCTCTCTTCTTCCCTTCCTCCTGTGTACACATGTGCTTTCTTGTGTTCTTTCTCTCTCTTTCTAAAATAAATAAATGAACCTTAAAAAAAAAAAAAAAGTCCTGTCCAGGGTAAAGGAATTTTCACTGAAATCAATAGGAATCCTTTCATTGATAACATGTTCCATTCCTGAAGCCCATAGGAAAACAAAATTATTTTATGCAAACATATATGATTTTATTAGTTTTTTTGTGACCCTCATATGTGCCAGGTATTAGGTATGGGATGAAGGGGGAAATGGTAAAAAAAATTTTAAACAAAGACAATGATCTTGAATTTTCAAACAAAATACAGTGCAACTCATCACATCATGATGAGGATAGCAGTATTCTGCACAGCAGGGTTAAGTTTTGAATAGCTTGGATGTCAAAGTGAATTATAAATCTTTTTGAAAAATATATTTTGTTGGGGCGCTTAGGTGGCTCAGTCAATTGAGTGTTGGATTCTTGATTTTGGCTCAGATCACGATATCAGAGTTCTGAGTTTGAGCCCCATGTTGGGCTTTTTGCTCCATGGAGAGTCTGCTGTAGGTTCTCTCCCTCTCTCTCTGCCTCTCCCCTTACTTTTGAATACTCTCTCTCTCCCTCTAAAAAATAAATAAATCTTTAACATTATATATATATATGGATGGGAGGGATGAATAAGTGGAATAGAGAGAATTTTTAGGACAGTGAAAATACATTGTATGTTACCATAAGGATGGATATACGTTGTTATATATTTGTCCAAACCCATAGAATATACAACATCAGCAGTGAACTCTCTTGTAAGCCTATGGCCTTTGGGTGACTATGATGTGTCAATGTGAGTCCATCAGTTGTAACAGATGTACCACTGTATTAGTGAATATTGATAATGGTTGTGCATGTGTGAGGATCTGGATGTATATGAGAAATCTCTCCCTCTACCCCTGAATTTGGTTATAAGCCTAAAATGCCTTTTAAAAGGCAAAATCTTAATACCAAATAAAAATAAAATAAAAATGCTAGGCTTAGTTCAATGGGGAAAGTATAAGTGATACAAATCATCTGATTGTTGATAAATTCTAATTAGTCAAATAGAGCTTTTAAAATGTTTCAATAACTACACACACACACACACACACACACACACACACACACATACTCTTGCCCTTGCCTTATTTTAACAGATGCTGGTTCTGCAGTTATAGGTTATACCTGGGCATCCGTATTTCTGAAAGTTCTTTCCATAAACCCAGTGAGCTTTCAAGGATAGTTATCAATTTATCAATGTTATGGTCATTAATGTTAAAGACTCCAAGTTAAGAAAAAACATAATTAGGTTCTATCTATTACACTTCCCATTTGTGCACCAGGGAGAAAAATACTTTTCTTTTAACATGTATTTTAACTTATATTGTAATGGGGAACTGAAAATGTGATTTTTGGAAAGCTCTTTTTTTTTTTTTTATTTATGATAGTCACAGAGAGAGAGAGAGAGAGAGAGGTAGAGACACGACACAGGCAGAGGGAGAAGCAGGCTCCATGCACCGGGAGCCCGATGTGGGATTCGATCCGGGGTCTCCAGGATCGCGCCCTGGGCCAAAGGCAGGCGCCAAACCGCTGCGCCACCCAGGGATCCCATTTTTGGAAAGCTCTTGTCATAGGCTTGGCATTAAGTAAGTACTCACTAAATATTAATTTCTATTTGTACAATTGTATTCATTGTGGTTGCTGTTGATGCTATTAGCAAAGCAGACTAACCCAAATGTTACACCAAATGTATGCACATATATACATATACAGTTGTAAAAACTCAAAAACAAAACAATTCAGGGTGGAGAAATTAAGGAAATCTTAAGAAGATAAATTTAAGAGATTGCATGAAGGGTCGACTAGCAGTCTTTCAAAAGAAACCTTGACAGCTTCACAGCGAGTTTGGAGAGTTTGGTTATATGTCACAATGACACTATCCATAGGGATTTGAAAAATGATTTTTTGGGCCTCCCCTGTATTATTTATTATGTCCAAGAGTTCATCTGAACCTCCTAACTAATTAAAAACTTAAGAGAAAACATGAAGACAATTTATCCCCAAAAGAAAATAATCATTTGGCCAGTTTTCCTCAATTTTCAGATGGTCTCCTACTATATAACTCGATTTGGGCATTTTAATTAGTTTTCTGTGGCTGTTTTGCAGCTAACCAGTAGGAGTGAGCCCATTTAAAAGGCATACTGTTCAATATGAGATGCTAGATATGGCCTTCTCTCTCAACAAAGATACAAGTCAAGATCTTTAAGGTTCCTAACAAAATGCCAACATTGCCATGGGCATGTCTGGCTGCTGTAGTAGAGATGCATATGAAACTGCATTCTCTGCAGTTCCACAATGACCTTTAGCCTGTTTTTCTGGAATAATTGCAGTCTCTCTTGTACTACATTACTTTTCCATTTTTATTTTTATTTTAATGATCCTGATATTAGGCCTCTATGGTTAGTAATTTCAAAACTTTCCTAAAACTAGCATAATTACAAATGATGTTTTATTTTCTTCTAGTATACCCGAGAATATGAGATGCTTTTCTGCCCTTCATATAAGTATGCCAAAATTAATAATTGATTTGATCTGAATTCTTGTATCTCCATCAACTGAATGCTCTTCTGAAATATGCTCACCACTCAGCAAAAGGGAAGAACACACGCACACACACATACACATACATACACACATGTGCACATATACACAATCTTTTCTTGAGCTAGCAACAGGATGTGCCTTTGAAACAAAATAAAAAAGGCATAAGGCAAACTATTCACTATGTACTTTTCATAATGCTCTCTGATTCCAATTGTTAGTACTTACAACCTTGTATTGTCATCGTTTGCTGGTCTGTTTAGTCCTCCATAAATTTCTAAAGGGCAAGGGCTATGACATATATATTATTGCAGTCTTAGTGCCTAGGATGATACTGGTGCATAGTTAATTCTCAAGAATATGATTAAGTGCCAGATAGTATAGCACAGGATTCCTCTTTCAGGAGCTCAGAAGAAAAAGAAAACCAGAAGGACTGGACTTTACTAGTGAAAATTTATGGAGGAGGAAAGATGTGGAGTGGACATTGTTGACTGGTCTTATACCTGGCATTGATTTTTGGGCAAGAGCATGGATAAGTGCTGTACAAGGCTGGTCTACACATGTGACAGGGCTGTGTGTAAGTGGGGAATGAGGAGATGGATTTGTTTTGGAGAGTAGTTTGGAAGATGGGAAGTCAGCATAACCAGCCTGAGAAAGAGTCTAGAATCAAGGGGGAAAACTTCATAGCTGATAAAATAGGAAGCATAGATCCAAAGAACTTTGCTAGTGGGTATGTGATATAATATAGTTTGTAATTAAAATTTTATTCTGACAAAATATTCCTAAGTCAGGGATTGGTAAACTATGGCCCACATGCCACATCCATCTCACAGCCTGTTTCTATATAGCCCTCAAGTAAGGACCTAAATTTTTTTTTAATTTTATTTATTTACAGAGAGCTGAGGGAGCAGTTGAGGGAGAGAGAGAGAAAGAGAGTATCCCAAGCAGGGTTTATGCCCAGCATGAGGGCTCTATCTCACAACCCTGAGACCATGACCTGAGCTGAAGTCCAGTAAGATATATAACTGACTGAGCCACCCAGGCATGCCAAGACTTTTTAAAAAAATATTTTTAGGGAAACCTGGGTGGCTCAGTGGTTGAGCATCTGCCTTCGGCTCAGAGTGTGATCCTGGAGTTCCGCGATCGAGTCCCACTTTGGGCTCCCTGCATGGAGCCTGCTTCTCCCTCTGCCTGTGTCTCTGCCTCTCTCTGTGTGTCTCTCGTGAATAAATAAATAAAATCTTAAAAAAAATTTTTAAGAGTCATTAAGAAATAAAGTAATATATGCCACAGTGACCTTTTGTGGTCCTGCAGGTGAAAGTGATAGGAAATAATGAGTAAAGATATTGGAATAAAGGATTGTCTTGAATGTGTAGGGAAGGAAAGACAGTGGTTACAAGTAGATCTCTCCAAAGAAAATGCAGCCAAGAATACTTTATCCAGCAAGGCTCTCATTCAGAATAGAAGGAGAGATAAAGAGCTTCCAAGATAGGCAGGAACTGAAAGAATATGTGACCACCAAACCAACTCTGCAAGTAATTTTAAGGGGGACTCTTAAAATTCCTCTTTAAGAGGAAGTCCAATGGAACAATCCACAAAAACAGGGACTGAATAGGTATCATGTTGGCACTAAATTCATATCTTTCAATAGTAACTCTGAACGTGAATGGGCTTAATGACCCCATCAAAAGGCTCAGGGTTTCAGACTGGATAAAAAAGCAGGACCCATCTATTTGCTGTCTACAAGAGACTCATTTTAGACAGAAGGACACCTACAGCCTGAAAATAAAAGGTTGGAGAACCATTTACCATTCAAATGATCCTCAAAAGAAAGCAGGGGTAGCCATCCTTATATCAGATAAACTAAAGTTTATCCTGAAGACTGTAGTGAGAGATGAAGAGGGACACTATATCAAAGTTAAAGGATCTATCCAAGAAGAGGACTTAGCAATCATCAATATATATGCCCCGAATATGGGAGCTGCCAAATATATCAATCAATTAATAACCAAAGTTAAGACATACTTAGATAATAATACACTTATACTTGGTGACTTCAATGTAGCGCTTTCTACAATTGATAGGTATTCTAAGCACAACATCTCCAAAGAAACAAGAGCTTTAAATGATACACTGGACCAGATGATTTCACGGATATCTACAGAAGTTTACATCCAAATACAACTGAATACAAATTCTTCTCAAGTGCACATGGAACTTTCTCCAGATTAGACCACATACTGGGTCACAAATCAGGTCTTAACCGATACCAAAAGATTGGGATCATCCCCTGCGTATTCTCAGACCATAATGCCTTGAAATTAGAACTAAATCACAAGAAAAGTTTGGAAGGATTTCAAACATGTGGAGGTTAAGGACCATCCTGCTAAAAGACGAAAGGGTCAACCAGGAAATTAAGGAAGAATTAAAAAGATTCATGGAAACTAATGAGAATGAAGATACAATCATTCAAAATCTTTGAGATACAGCAAAAGCAGTCTTGAGGGGGAAATACATCGCAATACGAGCAGCCATCCAAAAACTGGAAAGAACTGAAATACAAAAGCCAACCTTACACCTAAAGGAGCGAGAGGAAAAACAGCAAATAGATCCTACACCCAGCAGAGGAAGAGAGTTAATAAAGATTTGAGCAGAACTCAACGAAATCGAGACCAGAAGAACTGTGGAACAGATCAACAAAACCAGGACTTGGTTCTTTGAAAGAATTAATAAGATAGATAAACCATTAGCCAACCTTATTAAAAAGAAGAGAGAGAAGACTCAATTTAATAAAATCATGAATGAGAAAGGAGAGATCACTACCAACACCAAGGAAATACAAACGATTTTAAAAACATATTATGAACAGCTATACACCAATAAATTAGGCAATCTAGAAGAAATGGACGCATTCCTGGAAAGCCACAAACTACCAAAACTGGAACAAGAAGAAATAGAAAACCTGAACAGGCCAATAACCAGGGAGGAAATTGAAGCAGTCATCAAAAACCTCCCAAGACACAAAAGTCCAGGGCCAGATGGCTTCCCTGAGGAATTCTATCAAACGTTTAAAGAAGAAACCATACCTATTCTACTAAAGCTGTTCGTAAAGATAGAAAGAGATGGAATATTTCCAAACTCATTCTATGAGACCAGCATCACCTTAATCCCAAAATCAGACAAAGACCCCACCAAAAAGGAGAATTATAGACCAATATCCCTGATGAACATGGATGCAAAAATTCTCAACAAGATACTAGCCAATAGGATCCAACAATACATTAAGAAAATTATTCACCATGACCAAGTAGGATTTATCCCCGGATTGCAAGGCTGGTTCAACACTCATAAAACAATCAATATGATTCATCATATCAGCAAGAGAAAAACCAAGAACCATATGATCCTCTCAATAGATGCAGAGAAAGCATTTGACAAAATACAGCATCCATTCCTGATCAAAACTCTTCAGAGTGTAGGGATAGAGGGAACATTCCTCAACATCTTAAAATCCATCTACGAAAAGCCCACAGCAAATATCATTCTCAATGGGAAGCACTGGGAGCCTTTCCCCTAAGATCAGGAACAAGACAGGGATGTCCACTCTCACCACTGCTATTCAACATAGTTCTGGAAGTCCTAGCCTCAGCAATCAGACAACAAAAAGACATTAAAGGCATTCAAATTGGCAAAGAAGAATTCAAACTCTCCCTCTTTGCCGATGATATGATACTCTACATAGAAAACCCAAAAGCCTCCACCCCAAGATTGCTAGAACTCATACAGCAATTTGGCAGTGTGGCAGGATAAAAATCAATGCCCAGAAGTCAGTGGCATTTCTATACACTAACAATGAGACTGAAGAAAGAGAAATTAAGGAGTCAATCCCATTTACAGTTGCACCCAAAAGCATAAGATACCTAGGAATAAACCTAACCAAAGAGGTAAAGGATCTCTACCCTAAAAACTACAGAACACTTCTGAAAGAAATTGAGGAAGACACAAAGAGATGGAAAAATATTCCATGCTCTTGGATTGGCAGAATTAATATTGTGAAAATGTCAGTGTTACCCAGGGCAATTTACACGTTCAATGAAATCCCTATCAAAATACCATGGACTTTCTTCAGAGAGTTGGAACAAATTATTTTAAGATTTGTGTGGAATCAGAAAAGACCCCGAATAGCCAGGGGAATATTAAAAAAGAAAACCATAGCTGGGGGCATCACAATGCCAGATTTCAGGTTGTACTACAAAGCTGTGACCATCAAGACTGTGTGGTACTGACACAAAAACAGACACATAGATCAATGGAACAGAATAGAGAATCCAGAAGTGGATCCTCAAATTTATGGTCAACTAATATTCGACAAAGGAGGAAAGACTATCCACTGGAAAAGAGACAGTCTCTTCAATAAGTGGTGCTGGGAAAATTGGACATCCACATGTAGAAGAATGAAACTAGACCACTCTCTTTCACCATACACAAAGATAAACTCAAAATGGATGAAAGATCTAAATGGGAGACAAGATTCCATCAAAATCCTAGAGGAGAACACAGGCAACACCCTTTTTGAACTTGGCCACAGTAACTTCTTGCAAGATACATCCATGAAGGCAAGAGAACCAAAGCAAAAATGAACTATTGGGACTTCATCAAGATAAGAAGCTTTTGCACAGTAAAGGATACAGGCAACAAAACTAAAAGACAACCTACAGAATGGGAGAAGATATTTGCAAATGACATATCAGATAAAGGGCTAGTATCCAAGATCTATAAAGAACTTATTAAACTCAACAGCAAAGAAACAAAAAATCCAATCATGTATTGGGCAAAAGATATGAACAGAAATCTCACAGAGGAAGACATAGACATGGCCAACAAGCACATGAGAAAATGCTCTGCATCACTTGCCATTAGGGAAATACAAATCAAAACCACAATGAGATACCATCTCACACCAGTGAGAATGGGGAAAATTAACAAGGCAGGAAACCACGAATGTTGGAGAGGATGTGGAGAAAGGGGAGCCCTCCTGCACTGTTGGTGGGAATGTGAACTGGTGCAACCACTCTGAAAAACTGTGTGGAGGTTCCTCAAAGAGTTAAAAATAGATCTGCCCTACCACCCAGCAATCGCACTCCTGGGGATTTACCCCAAAGATACAGATGCAGTGAAACGCCGGGACACCTGTACCCCAATGTTTATAGCAGCAATGTCCACAATAGCCAAACTGTGGAAGGAGCCTCAGTGTCCATTGAAAGATGAATGGATAAAGAAGATGTGGTCTATGTATACAATGGAATATTACTCAGCCATTAGAAACGACAAATATCCACCATTTGCTTCGACATGGATGGAATTGAGGGTATTATGCTGTGTGAAATAAGTCAATCAGAGAAGGACAAACATTATATGGTCTCATTCATTTGGGGAATATAAAAAAATGTAAAAGGAAATAAAGGGGAAAGGAGAAAAAATGAGTGGGAAATCTCAGAAAGGGAGACAAGAACATGAGAGTCTCCTAACTCTGGGAAACGAACTAGGGGTGGTGGAAGGGGAGGTGGGCAGGGGGTGTGGGTGAATGGGTGACGGGCACTGAGGTGGGCACTTGATGGGATGAGCACTGGGTGTTATTCTATATGTTGGCAAATTGAACACCAATAAAAAATAAATTTATAAAAAAACTAAGTAGATATCTCCATTTGAGCAGCTAAACACAGTTTATTTCTCACTTGAACAAAAAAAACAGTTTATTGTTTTTGTTGTTGGTGGTGATGGTGGTATATAGCTTTCTCCTGTGTGGTGATTTTGAAACTCAGGCTCTTATCATCCCAAGTCCCTTACATTCCATACGATCCCATCATTACTGCATCCAAATAGTGAAAAAAGAAATAGAATGACAGACATACCTCCTTCTTAAAATCCTTGGTTTTTAAGTGATTCCCATCCCTTCCATTTACTTTCTATTGACAATAACTCTTTATGTGGTCTCATCTAAAATTAGAAAATTTTTGGAAGTTGGACTTCCTGGCTGAGTGGCCCCTTTCCGGGTGTAGATCTGTGGTATGGCCACTAGCTCCATGTTAACCATTTCTGCCAGAGTGATAATGAACTCAGCTGCCAGGTATTTGTTTTTCCATAACAGTGAAACCAGAAACCATATAGTGATACACAGAGCTTACATATATAGTTATACATGATGCATATGTTCATGTGCATATACTCACTTATCAGCATCCATATCTCCAATACACACGCATGCGTATGAGGAGGCTGTGAATCAAGGGGGGTTGGAGATAAAGACTGATCTTTGCTACTTGCTACTTTCTAGATTTTTCAACTTTCTCTGACAACTTACTGGCTCTCTTTTGTTCCAGGTATGATTTTAGACAAGGTGTTATCCTTTCCAACGTACTTTTATTTTCTCATCTGTCAAATGAGGATTAGCTTTGTAGAGAGCGTTAGTGCTATGAAGTCTTTAGGTCCTTGTCTGACATATTCTAAATGCTCAATAAAAGATGTCTGCTATTGCTGTTGCTATCACTTAGGATATTTCTAGAGAATAACAACACTAAGAAATGTTTATAGAGCTTAGCAACAGCTGACTCTGGATAGATGGAAGAGAGGCATGACACACAATAACCTCAAACTTTTGTCTTCTGTAATGAGACAAAGCATACAGGGAAGATGCAAAGAGCTGGTTTGCAGGGTAAATTTAAAATATGTGTTCATCAACAAATGAAACCAGTGATAAAAATAATTCTTGCACCTATATGCTCCTCAGGGACTCAGGAATTTAATGGTTGTAAATCAAACATAAAGTATCACAGAAAAACATTGCAGAATGAGGAATAAATAGTGATTCCTCCAGCGGCATATTAGAATGACTAAACATTGTCTCTTTTGCTGAGACTGTTGCAGTGCATGCTTTATACACAGACATACACATGTACTTGTGGACATGCACTCACACACAGGTGCACGCATTGTCCACAAACAACTTTCATGATAAGCAAATTGTTCTTTTATGAGAGGTTGTTGAGCAATGATAGAGTCCTCACGTACGTATCGTTTCTGACTCATGTCCTAAACCAGGAGCTATGGTCATTACTATGATTATCCTATAGTCAAGTACCATGTCCTTGATGCTTTTTGTAAATATTCTCTCTCGGTGCTTTCTTGATTGTTTTGTTTAATATGCAGTTTTAGAAATATGTTGATCAGAGGAAAACAGGCATTTGACCTTCATTTCATATAAGTAAGCCAGGATATTCCTTGACCAATTTAAGGCTGTCAGTTAGTTACCTTCCACATACAGTGTCTCTTCTGGTAATGTTCCTTAAATGGATATTGTATTAGTCAATAATAAAGATTCAGAAGTGGATTTCAAAACATATGATTACTGGTTTTATACAAATGGACTTCCTGGGCCTATTTTTAAAACCAAAGAAGACTACAAGTCTCTTCTTTGCTTATTTTGGAAGCAAGATCGGATATCCCTTGATCCTTTCCTGCTTACTTCCTGGACAACTTTCCTTTCTTCTATAAACTTTTTCATAAAGAGTTCAATTCATACTAATGTGATGCTTTCTTTTTGCCAGTTCTGATTTCTGGCCTAGGCCAAGGTTCTAGAGACCATCATTTTACAAGCTTGTTAGTATGCTGTGGCTGCCTCTCCTTCAAGTAGTTTACTCTTGAGTGTTTTTCACTGCGGGGTCTCCTGTGTAGAGCATCTAGGTACAGCTGAACCCTCAGTTAACACATGCCATTGAGTGGAGTATTCTGCTAGACTCGGAAGACAAGTACAGCCACTGGACTACTTCAGCCAGAGGTAATGCAGACATCCTACAAAAGCTGTACCAGTATATGGGAATCTATTCCCCATCATCCACAAACAGTGATTTCACAATATAAACAATTATTAAAATGCATCTAGTCTCACTTCCTACAGTACTAACAACTTGTACTCTTACCCACCCACCTCTTCTGAAATAGTCATGCCCTCTGGCCCCCAGCATACATATGTATGCACGACTCATCTTTCTTTACCAAGCATTCAGTGATTGCATACTACATGCTAATCTTTTGATATAGTAGTGGGGAAAAATCAATGAAAGTTGTTTTGTTGTTTTTGTTTTGTTTTGTTTTTTTACTTGCTTTAGATTTGTTATAGCTTTCAAGCCCACAGGGTTCTATAATATTAGCTACAGCAATGAGAGGAGAGAGTGGGCCTTCCATCTTCATAACAGTCTTGAGGTTGCATATGTTGCTGTTCAACCCACAGTCATTGCTTCCCCCCATGAGTCCTTGCCCCTTACCCCATAGTTCATCCCTTTGAATAACAATGTGTATGTCTATTTCTTCTACTTCATGTTGAAAGTCATTCTGCATCTTATTCAACATTGTGATAATTCTTCTACACCTAGACTGTTAAAACTTTAATTTAATATAATTGCTTGATAACTATTTGTTAATGAATTAAGATTTCATTTTGTAGTAATCTTATTCCTGGATCTTTACACTAAAAAAAATGAAGGCTTATGTCAATGCAAAAATTTGTACACAATCTTCACTACAGAATTTTTCATAATTATAAAACTGAAAACAACCTGAATGTCTTTTAATGGGTACATGTATAAATAAATTGTAGTACACCTGTATATTGGAATACTATTCAGCTATAAAAAGGAACAAAATTTTGATAAAAGGAACAATTTGGATGAATCTCAGGGCATTATGCTGAATGAAACCAAGTCAGTCTCAAAAGGTTACACACTTTATGGTAATATATGACAGTGTTGAAAGGACAAGACTGATGGAAAATAGGTCATTTTTTTTTGCCAGTGACTAGGGGAGAATTTGACTGTAATACATAAGCAAGTTTTTTGCTTGATTCAATGTTTTGTTTGTGGTGATGATTACACAAATGTATAAATGTGCTAAAATTCTTACAACTGGACACAAATATGTTAAATTTACTTTTAAAAATCACAAATCATCTTTTGTGAAGTCATGCACCATTATTTTTTAATTTTTTAAAAGATTTTTATTTATTTATTTAAGAGAGAGAGCATGAGTGGGGAGAGAAGCAGAGGGAGAGAGAGAAACAGACTCCCCACTGAGCAGGGAGCCTGACATGGGGCTCAGTCTCAGGAATCCAGGATCATGACTTGAGCTGGAGGCAGATGCTTAACCGACTGAGCCACCCAGGCACTCCCATACATCATTATTAATACTCCTTACCAACTTCCATCACATGTGAACTTTCAGATCAGTGTTCTTAAACTTGACTGGTTCTCAAAAACATCCAGCCTTCTCATTAACAATTCAGACCCCCAGAACTTTCTGCAGAGAATATTGATTCAATAGATATGATCAGAGTCTAAGAATCTGTTCAAGAGCTTAAGTGATTTTGGGGACTGAAAAAGTTTAAGAAACTGTCCAGATCAGTGGTTACACTTCAGCGAGCACTAGAATCAATTGAGAAGATGTAGAAGGGTCTGGAATGGAATCACAAATTGGCATTATTAGCAGAGACCTCAGGAAAATCTAATTCAGGTGGTCTATGGGACAGACTTTAAGAAATGCCACTGTAGCTCAATGCTATGAAGTGAATGTCAAACTCAGATGACTCTTTTGTGTCCACTCAGTATTTCTAAATATCCTTTCTTTCCCTTCTCCAGAATAGGTATTTCATCCAACACTGGCCTCCTCAAATTCTCTATCTCACTCTCCCAGTAGTTAGTTCAACCTTGCTTTTGTCACCTAGAAAAGCAACATTTTTAGATGTGCTCTCCTTCAACTTCCTCTTATACTTTGAAAATATAGAATTGCATCTAATTTCATCTCTTTTTTAGTGCCTGAGGAAGAGGTGTGTCTTACCTTCAAAGGTTACATATCTCCTCTTCTGTGCTCTTGATCTGAGTGCCTCTTGACCCTTTGTTCTCTCCTGCATTTCCAATTTTTCTTTCTGCCCTGGTTCCTTCCACACAGCCTGTGAATGGACTTGTCACCTCCATTTTATACTAGAAATTCTCCTTAGACTTAGAATATCCTTTTATTGCTCACCCTTTCTGTTTTTCTTCACAGCCAGTCTCAAGTAGATAATCTCCAATTACAGTTTCCACTCAAGGCCTATCTTTCACTTGTCAATTCAGAGTAATAAGGCTTTTACCTCCAACCTTGCACTAAGATGTCACAGTGAAAATCTGCCAATAACCTCCTAGATACCTATGCCTCTGGGCTAATCTCGTCTTTATCTGATTTGATTTTGTCAACCATCGTTTTCTCTTCTCCTAATTTTCTGACCATTTCATCTAGGTTCCTTCCTAACTCATAATTATTTAGGCTCCACTGTCTGCTTTATCCAGGTGGAGGGGTCTGTCCCTGGCCCTCATTTTTTTTTCACTGATTTTTTTCCCCCTCTGGGAAATCTCTTCCATGCCCATGACTTTAGTCATCACATGTAGGCTCGTGATTCCTATAACTGTACCTCTGGTTAAGATCCTAGGCCTGTAATTAATAGGTGCTCATTAATGTTTATTGAGAGGATAAATGTGTGACTGCTACGATGAATAACTGGATTAATATCTGTGAACTAGAGAAACACCACAGTTGAAGTGACAGTTGAAGGTCACTGATTTCTGATTGTGTAGATTGGTTTATAAGCAGAGACAGACTCTAAGTTGTTTATTTGCTTTCACTACTCCTTTTTTCATCACTTGGGAATGATCAGAATATGAAATTGTGTTTAGCTTACAAGTTCCATGATGGAACATGAAATCTTATTGACCACTGGGCCACTTTGGGAAGGCCAAGGATTCAGTGAACCTTTTACTTCCTCTACTTCCATGGACCTGACTTCTGTTGTGCAAATTAATAACAAACATACAAAGTTTGAATTATGCTAAGGTAATGAATGGCAGTATGTGGGCACCACTTCTTTGAAGTATCTATGACAGCTAAGATGTTTTTCGACATGCCCATTTCTATTTATCTCTTTATCTCTCTCTCTCTCTCTCTCTGATTCTTGCTTTCATTCTTGTTTTCTCTCTCTCTTATTCTTTATTGCTCTCTCTTTCATTTACTCACATACACTCACATACACTCACATAACTTAAGATGTTGTAGTACTTCATTAAATTAACAGGTAATAAGAGATTTGTTTAAAATATGAGATCCAGCTACAACAAAGTACAGAAATTTTGGCACATAAATATACAATTAGAGGACAGACTTCTGACTTCATGGCATCACGCACTAGTGAGGTAGTGTACATCTAAACTTAGTACCTTGAGCTGCTGGTATTAAGCGATCTTGATTACTTCAAGTTTAAAAGTTGTAATTCACAGGCTCCAGAAAGCACTGAATACAGTGGCTAATATGTAACTGATAATCAATAAATATCAGTTCTGTTATCCTCCATTTCTTTTCAAAAAGAGGTGTTTTCTCTGCTTGAGACATCCTCTCTTGTAAGCCACATAGTTCATTTCCATTAATGAATAGAAAAATAAACTCTGTGCATAAAATATATTGTCTATTCACTGAAGTCACTCTTCTTTCCTCTTTCAGTTTGTGGTTTCCAATTTACTTTCCTTTACGATCACCAAAATTGTTCCTAGGCTTTGTACGATCACTAAATGTTTCACTCCTGGTCTCTTGCAGACTCAAGGCAAGCTGTCTATTATCTCTGAATTCCTGTTTTCCTCATTGAAATGGGGATGCATAGTTCTACCATATAGGAACATCAGGAGGACTAACAGGGATGGAACTGGTAGTAAGTACACTTAATACAATTTGACAACTAAAGAATATCCCCAAAATGTTAGATGCTACTGTTGTCTTCTTTTAGATGTCATATTTCTACTTATGGTTTAAGTCATTTGAGTCCTAGAATGTTTTGAGTCCTTGGGTTTTGGGGTTCTGGAAGGTTTTGAATCCTTAATTATTCTCAGAGCTACATCAATCCTCGGGGAAGCCTTTTCTGACTATTTCTTCTAAGTGTACCCCAGTGCCTTCTTATCATAGCCACCTGCCTATCATTGCAAATCAGAGACCCAGAGTTAGTTTCAGCCAAATTCATTAACCTCCTGATGACTACAGGTCCTAATCTGTTAAACAGATAAAAGCAGCACTTGTCTCATAGAGTTGTTGTGAGGGTAAAATTAGTTCATGTGAGTAAAATGCTTAGTGCAGATTCTGGCACAAAATATATGTTAAGTGTTTCTTCTTTTTATGATTATAGTCATAGCACTTATTGGATTCTGAAATTATCTTGCTTAATTATCATTTTATAGTCTATTTCACCCCTCCAGAATAAAAAAAAAAGGATTCAATAGAAGAGGGAAGATTCATGCTTCATGTTTCCTTGTTTACTGCTGCATCTGCAGAGGCTTGAACAGGGGTTGGCGTTCATCATTTTTTTGTTGAATGGAGAGTGTGTGCTACCAGTCATCCAATTCCTAATACCTGACATAGTGCATAGTAGGTTATAAAATATATATTTGATGATGAAATCCCAAATATCATTTATGATCTTTTTTTTTAAAGTCATGCAGGCATTGCTTAGTGAGAAAATTGAGAGCTATAATTGCTGTCTGAATAGTGTGAACTCTTCAAGAAGAATTCTGCTACCCCTCCATGCTTTAGTGAGTCAGTAACTTGATTTAGTTTGATGACTTCCCTTGGATGGAAGCTATGAAAATAAATTATAAGAAGACCTCCTTACTCTGTACCCCAATTCAAAAGAAGTTCTTAACAGATTTACTTCTAGAAAGGAAAATAAATTGTCACTTGTTTTAACTTGGAGATCTGGGCTGAATTTTTTTGCCATTCATTGGTATACACTCTGCATGCAAATTCTAGAGAAAGAATATTGGGATTTTGGAACTATGTATAGTTGATATGCTGGGAGCAATGGAGTTAAATTGGTTTCAAAGCTGCTTTATTTCACTGATTTCCCCAGTAAAATCTGGGAAAATAAAATAAAACAGAGAGTTGCAGAATTTTTGAGATTGGACTTTACGAAATAATGGGGGGATAAAGGAAAGATATAAAATGCATGGGAGAAAATATTAAAGAGATAAAGGGGCTAAGGGGAGACTATGAATCTTGTTAGCCCTTTTGAGAAGTCTATATATTGAGCTACTAGGACAAAAATATATCTACAAAAATTAAATATGTGATGACCAATATTTGCTAAAGCTGCTTCTCAGCAGTGGCTTCCCATTCTAATGTTTGCCAAAATAAAATATGCATTATAAGTTTTCCAACATTTGTTGTATTAGTCAGGTTCTCCAGAGAAACAGACACAAGAGGAGATATGTGTATATATGAAAGTCTGGCAAGCCACAGATTTGAAGGGTGAGCCAGCAGACTGGAAACTCAGGGAAGGGATAGTATTGCAGTTTAAGTCATAAAGCTGTCTTCTCAAAGAATTCCCTCTTGTTTGATGAGGTCATTCTTTTGCTCTGTTTAGGCCTTCAAATAGTTGGATGAGGCTCACCCACATTATGAAGGGTAGTAATCTGCATTATATAAAGTCCACCTACTTAAATGTTAATCTCATTCAAATCACCAACATAGAAACATCCAGGATAATGTTTTTTTTTTTTTTTTTTTTTAAGATTTTTATTCATGAGAAACACAGAGAGAGAGGCAGAGATACAGGCAGAGGGAGAAGCAGGCTCCAAGCAAGGAGCCCGATGTGGGACTCAGTCCTGGGACTCCAGGATCACACCCTGGGCCAAAGGCAGGCACTAAACCACTGAGCCACCCAGGGATAATGTTTGACCACATATCTGAGAACTATGGTTCAGACAAGTTGACACATAAAATCAGTCAACCCACTGAGTATGATCTAGCCCTTGTCTAACTATCAACTTCATCGTGGACCATATGTCTGCTTCAAACATACAGGTCTTCTTTCAGTTCCTCACAAACACAAATTCCTTCCTTCCACTTCCAGGTCTTCATAGGTGCTATTCCCTCTGCCTGGAATACCCTTCTACTTGTTCATGGCCTGAAAAATCACATCCTTTAGCTTCAGCCTAAATGCCCTTTTTGTTAGTGGGGATGTTTCTGACCTCCAGTCTGAATCAGGCTTCCTTATTAGCATCTATGCATCAAGCCATAGTTTCTCTTATTATACTCATCACAGTTATATGGCTTGACATATTAGTAATTATAAATTTGTTTTCTGTATCTGTTAGTTTCATGTCTTTTTTCCCATTCAATTTAGATACTCAGTGAATTGAGGGACCTGACTGGATGTGTTAACTCCATGTCAGTATACATGGTAGTAGCTACCCAATGAATATAGAATAAATAAATCAATAGATGGAACTTCAGGTAATGAAAAAATTTTTTTTTCCATATTAAGCTTAGAAATCCAAAGAATCCTTTGAATCCAGAACAATTTGAAACACTCTTCTTGTACCTTTTGCTATCAAAGGCAAATATTTCTTGAGATAAAGGAGTTGTTAAAGCTTGATAGGCACTTACTTAAAAATACATGTTCTTAGACACTATGGCCTATGTGATTCAATAGGTTAGGAAGTAGGACGAGCAGACTTTGCCTTGTAAAAAGTGCTCCAATGACTCTTCTGTTTCTAGTTTATATACCAACAACTGGGGCTACCTACAGTAGACCAAACTTTAACCTAAGTCAGGGCTCCCACCTCTGATGATGGGAGCTATTGTGTGCTGATGTTTTTATGCCATATTGACACACACAGATGAGACACAATTCTAGACTAAATGGAAGCACAAATAATGTTCTTTCAAATAATTAAGAACATCTTTCATCTCTACTATCACTTCGTGTTCAAAAAAATTACAATTCTGTCAGGTCAGTGATAATTACTTTTTCCTAGACTCTTAGCCTTCTCTGATGCCTTTAATTCTTTAGTAGATGGCCCCTCCAAAGCTATGTCTATTAAAATCAACCAGTACCCTTTCTCTTAACATATTTGTAGTTTAGAGGATGATAAGTTCTTCAAGATAATGTGGTTCTATTTATATAAATCTCTGTTGATTTATTTCTCTGAACCTCTTCTATTTTATGTATGGTCCTGATCATGTTATTTTTTGAAATATAAGTCAAATTTTATAGTTTGAGAATTTCTGCTTCTAATTGAGGTGATATCTCAAAGAAGAAATACTTTCTACCTCAAGGTTTTTCCAGGTCAGAAATAATCTCAATTTTCTTATGTTATTAGATCTCAACTGACCAGTTACTGGAGTGTATAGTTACTCCAGTGCTTAAAACTCAAAATTGAAAGCCCTGCCAACTCAAGTGAGTAAGGAAAAAACAAAAATGACAGAACCCTGAGAGAAGGTCCATTTCTCCATCTGGACCCTAGTAAAAGGCTGAGTGAAAACATGATGGACAGGGATCCCTGAGTGGCTCAGGGGCTTAGCACCTGCCTTCAGCCCAGGGCGTGATTGTGGAGTCCTGGGATCGAATCCCACGTCGGGCTCCCTGAATGGAGCCTGCTTCTCCCTCTGCCTGTGTCTCTGCCTCTCGCGCTCTCTGTGTCTCTTATGAGTAAATAAATAAAATCTTAAAAAAAAAAAAGAAAGAAAACATGATGGACATCAAAGATTCAGTGGAATCCAGTTGGGTATTTCTGGTTAGTAAGCAACGTAAGATTTGAAAAATAGATTGACAGGAGATTGAGAATGCTAAGCATTTAGATTTTATTTCAAAGTAGTAGAGATCCAGAGTTTGATGTGAGTTTTTATCAGAAGAGCTGTAGAATCACCTTTTATTTTTTTTTTTTTTTTTTTTTTTTTTTTTTTTTTTTTTTTTTTTTTTTAGAATCACCTTTTAAAAAATATTAATGCAGCTGAGGAATATAGGGTGAAAGAGAAGATAAGAGGTGGAGGGTAAATATACCACTCCAGAGGAGGTAATAAGGGTCAGGCTTTCCATACAATAACACAAATGAATCTTCCAGGTACGATATTGAGCAAAATAAGCCAAACACAAAAGGATGATATTCTATAACTCCATTTGTATGAAACTGAAAAGTAGGCAAAACTAATTCACAGTGATTGAATTCAGTGGTTACTTTTGGAAGGAGGTAATGACTGGGAAGCTCTGGGGGTGCTGATAACCTATATCGTGGTGCAGAATATAAAAACTCATCTAGCTCTACAATTTAGTTATGTATACTTTACAGTATGTAATAATTCAAGAAGTCTATTTCCCAAAATGGGAATGAGGTTGGAACGAAGGCAATGGAATTGGAAAGGCAAAAGAAATCCTTTCTACAATGTATCTTTTAGGAGAAAAATAAAAGTCTAATGGAGTGTACAGACATAGTTTGAAAAGATGCTCAGCATCACTCATCATCAGGGAAATGCAAATCAAAACCACAATGAGGTATCACCTCATACCTGTCAGAATGGCTATAGTCAAAATCTCAAGAAATAAATGTTGGTAAGGATGTGGAGAAATCATGCACTGTTGATGGGAATGCAAACTAGTGCAGCCACTGTGGAAGACATTATGGAGGTTCCTCAAAAATTAAAAAATAGAGGTACCCTATATCCAATAATCAGACTATTGGGTGTTTATAAAAAATGCAAAAACACTAGTTCAAAGGGGTACATGCACCCCTATGTTTACTGCAGCGTTATTTATAATAGCCAAATTATGAAAGCAGACCAAATGTCAATCAATAGATGAAATAAAGAAGACACACACACACACACACACACAAACACACACACACACACTGAATTATTATCCAGGCATCAAAAAGAATGAAATCTTGCCATTTGCAACAACATGGATGGGTCTAGAGAGTATAATGCTAAGTGAAAGAAGTCAGTCAGAGAAAGGCAAATACTTTATGATTTCACTCATATATGGAATTTAAGAAACAAAACAAATTAACCAAGGATCCTGTAAGTTCATAGGGTCCCTGTGCCTCCACTAGGATCTGGGCTGCCTTTGAGATTCACTTTGATCCATAAAATATGGAAAAAATGACACTGTGACAATTATTTGCCTAACCATTAGGAGGCCTAGAAGCATTTGCTTTCTCTCTTGGGAATCTGTCCACCATGTTTAAAAGAGCCTTGGGTTGGGCTGCCAAATGCTGAGCCATCATGTGGACAAAGAAAGCTCTAAATGACAGATATTAGGTATTTGTAGATCATCCGGTTCAGCTGCTAATAGAAGGCAACCAAGGGAGTATCAGGGGATGATGGCACATGAAGCAGAAGAACCACTCAGCCCTGAATTCTTGGGTTTTGAGAAAAACCATATGGTTATTGTTTTCAAGCTCCTAAGCTTCAGAGTAGTATATTATAAAATAATAGATAACAGTTGCCTTCTAGAGTGGTGGCTCTCAATGGAGAATGGGGGGATCCCCCCCAACCCCCAGGGGACATTTACCAATGTTTGGAGATTTTCTTTTTTTCTTTGTCATGAGTGGAGAGACTGCTACTGACATCTAGTGGGGAGAGGCCAAGGACATTGTCGAACAACCTACACTGCACAGAACAGCCCTTACCACAAAGAATTATCTGGCCTGTAATGTTTATAATGCCAAAATTGAGAAATCTAATATAGAGGAGTGACTCATAACTTAGGTAGTCCCTAGCAATTTATCTCCAAAGCCATATTTCCTAAACTTTGCTGATAATATTAATTACCTAGGATTCATGTTATTACATATAAAACCTTAAAATCATTCCAGACCCTCAAAGTCAGAATCTCCAGGGAAGCAGCTTAGGAAGTTATGTTTTCACTTTCACAGAAGTTTGAAAAACACTGGCTTAGCCCAACATTTCTCAGATTTTAATGTGCATAGAAATAATCTGGCCATCTTTTTAAAATTTAAAATCAGAGTTACTTGGACAAGGGTGAAGCCTCACATAGCTAAAGCCATCTTGGGAAAAAAACAAATCTGATGGTATTGCAATTTCTGATTTCTAACAAGCTCCCAGGTGATGCCTAAGCATTGCTTCTTGGACTGCACTTTATATAGCAAGACTCTAAAGCAGTAGTTCTCAAACTTTTGTATGCATCAGAATCACTTAGAAGGCACATGCTCAGGTTTGATTCCGCAGGTCTGTGGTGGAGCCTGAGATTCTGTATATCCGACAAATTCCTAGGTGATGCTAATGCTACTAGTCTGAATCACACTTTGAGAACCAACGCCCTAGATTATTATTTTGCACATCTAAGTGTACATAAAAATTTACCTCCGGCGACTGCAAAAATGGAAGGTTCTCAGAACCTCTCCCCACTCACCACTACATTTCTTCCCTCAGTCTGGGCTGGGAACCAAATAATTTGCATTTTAATAAATCACCTCGCCTGGGGTGACTCTAATATTGGTGGTATATGACCATGGTTTATGAAACTCTGTCCTAGGGGAATGTGTTAGAATATCTAGTGTTTGTGGGAGGGGCATGGGCAAATCATAGAAAAACAGATTTAATATAATAATTGATTTGTGTCTGATTCTCATTTTTAATTTATTTTGAAATTTCAGGTAGCATTGAAAGAGTAGAGAAAATTTTTCAGACAGTCATGGGTTGGATACTAGAAGCAGAAGTATTGTATTAGAAAGGGTATTTTCTTCCTGTGTCAATTACTCAGTTCTTCTTGAGTCCTGCACTTACTTTCTCTGCAGCAGCTACAAGTTATATGCTGCTGCCAATTTAGAGAGAAGATGTTAATAGCAATGGCCAAAGTTTAACTTTTTTGGATTTTTGCCATGTACCAGGCATTATGTAAATACTTTGCAAAAGCTATCTAGAATATACGCTAGATAATCTCTTTATAAGCAGGTACTATTCTCTCTAATGCATAAATTGGGAAATTAAGGCATACCAAGATTAAAATACTTGCCCAAGATCATATAACTTATTAATATCAAAGCCAAAGTTTTTACATTGTCTCATAGGATAACTGATAGATGAATAAGAGGCAGGATATGGGCATCCGTGTTTAAATATAATTTTTTAAAAAGAACAATTCTTATGTAAAGCAATAGTTAAAATGGAATGACCTCTCTGTATAACATGTAAAGGAATTTTGGGACAAAATTTAACATATTGCCTCAACAGGATGTGGCAATACCTTAAGTTTGTACAATTTTCTACTATTAATTACATTACCAGGTATTTTTAAAAACCCTATCAGAACTTTAATGTATGCTTCTTAACTTTCTACTAGGATCTGATGGTTTTGGAGCTATATAATCCCTAGTAGTACCTGCTGGCTTGGTTTTTTTTTTTTTGTTTGTTTTGTTTTGTTTTGTTGGCTTGGTTAATGAAGAAAGTCTGTAGTCATCTTGTCTCAAATCAAATGTATTTCTAAGAGTTGTCTTGTTCACTCTTCTGGGATACATGTGGGAGATAAGTGTGTTCCCCATTATGTTATCTTCTTTCATTAAATACCTGCATTCGGGTAAAGTTTCAAGTAGCCTTTTGCTGTTGCCATTACTCAGTTTCCCACTCCTGAGTCAAATATACATTTTTCCCCCACCTGCTGTGTCCCAGGCTTCTTTATTTATGAACAAAGTGATGAGTGATGTAGGATTAAAAACAAGAACATCCTTGAACTTCACCTTCCCTCCAACCAATTCCCCCAAACTCTTTGCCCCTACAGCCTTTGTGCTCCAAAATCCTTTCTTAGAGAATGAAGAACTTTATCCCAAAGTCCTGGTACAAACCCCAGGTTCTCTTTCCTTACCTACCCTTCCTCCCCCCTCCCGCCCTGCATTTGGAAAGCGTGGGAGAGCCCAGAGTGGCGACAGACACAGAGGGAAAGGGTTCACCATCTGGGAATGGGACTGAGGAGTAGGGCCTAGTGAGGTGAGGGCCTCCATCACTGGGAGTACCAAAGTGGGGTTCTGGGGCCAGAAGAAAGTTTCCTGGTGCCCCTGAAAGAGGAGACCCAGCGGCTTCAAAATCCTCTCCTTGCCCTGCTGGCAGAGACTGCAGACCCACCCTTGGGCCACATCCTTCTGACACCCAAGCTGCTGGGCCGTGTGGCTGATCTGCTGCAGGGTGGGTTTCGGGCCCTGCAGGGACACGTTCTCCAGGTTGCCTTTCACTGGTTCTCCATGCTTGTTCGCTTTCTCTTCCGGGCCTGCCCAGGGAAGGGTCTTTGCTTTGCACATCTGTAGATTTTCATTGTTGTCAGCTTCCTCCAACCCCCTTCTGCAGCAGGGGCCCCAGCTTATGCATGTTCTTGAAACCGAGCTGCAAAGCCTCAAAAGGGCAGATGGTCATTGGACTGAACACCTTCCCAAAGAGAACCCTCAGCGGATGCCCCACTGTGACCTGAGTATATTCCAGGGTGACCCTCTTCTGCTTCAGGAGCTTGTTCCAGATTGTTCAGACAGTTTGTCCAGGTCTTTCTGCAGAACTTTGATGTTCCGGGACTCCCCTGGGATTTACTCCAGCTTCTCCTTGATGACTTCACAGCCCCTGGTGGCAGCGCAGACCTGCAGGGAGGACCCCTCAGAATTGCTCTCTGTCTCTGCTCCCAGCTCGCCTTTCAGCTGAGAGATCTAAAGGCCGCCTTGGGGCACTAGCCGCATTCCAACCTGAGATCCACAGTATGAAATCCCCCCAACTGAACTCAAACTGCAGGGGCATGAAGGAATCCCTACATGCCTCAGCACCTGCCCCAAGCCCACCCCCCCATCCTTCCCCCCCACACACACCGGCCTGATCCTGATCTGCCAGGAGGGCCTTGGAAAGCCAGCAAGGCTCCAGCCTTCCTGGCCTATCACCTTCACCCCGAGTGGGAGCAAGAAGGCCAGGTCTGGAGGCAGTTCTCTCACCATGGGTAACAGAGACTCCCCAAGCTAGGGGCATTGAAAAGTATACAAAATGTTTTTTAAAACTACAGCAAGCACGCAAAGTTTTTCTTTCTTTCTTTTTTATTTATCTTTTTATTTAAATTCAATTTTCCAACATAGAGTATAACATCCAGTGCTCATCCCATCAGGTGCCCTCCTCAGTGCTCATCACCCAGTTACCCCATCCCCCCACACACCTCCCCTTCTGCAACCCTTTTGTTTGTTTCCTGGAGTTAAGAGTCTCACAAACTTTCTTTTACTACTTTTAAAAATACCATTCCTGATTCTCAACTCTGTCAAAGATATACTTGCCTATCTTAAATACGTCCCAGACCTTCTGAGTTTGAAATCTCCAGTTTAAGAGACTGCTTTTTTTTTTTTTAACCTTTCTGGTAATGTAAGCATCTGCATTTACCTCTATTTTCATAATCTAGACATTGAGCTACAGTAGTTTAGAAGGCCACTGGTATTTTAGAAACTGATTCTTATTGGAGGCTTCTATCATAAGGTGTATTTTGTTGTTGTTTGTTGTTGTTGTTGTTGTTGTTGTTTTTGAGTCCAGACTATTTTTTAAATTGTGAAACTTCTGAGTATATTAGGCATGATGTAGTATACAAACATATTTTGTCCTGGGACACCTGGGTGGCTTAGTGGTTGAGCATCTGCCTTTGGCTCAGGGCAAGTCCCACATCAGGTTCATTGTAGGGAGCCTGCTTCTCCCTCTGCCTATGTCTCTGCCTCTCTCTTTCTCTGTGTCTCAAATAAATAAATAAAATCTTTTTAAAAAGCATATTTTGTCCTGAGATGTACAGAAAATACTCATTTATGTTCATAACTATACCCCGTGCTGCCCTCCCACCCCCAGTAAATTTAGATATTTGAAATTAGATTGATTTCAGATAAAGCAGGAAACACTTGCTGGAAAAAATGAATTTAAGCTGTTAGAAGAACAGAAATAGGTAGTTGTGAGTTGACAGGCCTGTTAATGTGTGGAGGAAGCTAGGATATAATACTTGAGGAAGTATTATGATTATGACTGAAGAATCTGTCAAAGTGTTTTTGGTTATAGGGAACCACTATTCTGCAGACTTCTACAAACATGGATGAGTTTGTCTGTTTTTGAACTTAATATAAATGTAATTATAGGAAACGGACTCCATTGTATTTGGCCTCTTTAAATCAAGGTCTGTGAGATTTATACCCATTGTTTCATGTTGCAATACTTTGTTCTCTTTCATTGCCATACAGCATTCCATCATTTGAATTTTACAGTTTACCCATTCTACAATTTGTGAACATTTGGGTTGTTTTTCACTCTTTGTGTATTAGGAAGAGTCCTGTAAAAAACATTCTTGTGGCCACCTGGGTGACTCAGTGATTAGCATCTACCTTTGACTCAGGTCTTGATGCCGGAGTCCTGGGATTGAGTCCCACGTCGGGCCTCCCCCAGGGAGCCTGCTCCTCCCTCTGCCTATGTTTCTGCCTTTCTCTGTGTGTCTCATGAATGAATGAATGAATCAATCAATCAATCAATTAATTTTAGCAAAAAAATTCTTGGACAGGCCAAAAAAAAAAAAAAAGGGGGTTTTGGGTCATATATAATAGGAAGGAAGAAAATTCAAATTAACAAAATATGTAATCTGTATTATTCACTTAAAGGAAAAAGTTCAGATGTGGGACAGGAGTCAGAGCTTGTTTGCTCAGGTCTCCTGCCCTGTTCCCTGAATCAGTCACTACTCTGTGCTGTGGCAGTTTCACCCTTAGACAGGAGGGCATGGCTGTGGTATTTTTAAGCCTCATGCCACTATTTGAAGTTCAGAAAAGGAGAGATGATCTCTTCTAGTGGTTCTCTATTAAAAGCAAAGGTATCTCTTTTTCAGTGCCCTGATCAATAATTAATTATGTTTTACTGGCCAGTAATGGGTTACCTGCCAACTGTTTAATGAATCCCTTTAGTCAAGAACATTTCATGAAAGTGATTGACTTAGCCCTGCATTATTGAGTTCATCAGTGACAAAGAGAAAAAGGGTCCACTTAATCTAATCAGGCCTGGAGGTTATATCAGCTCTCCCTGAAGCACATGGGCTACCTCATAGTGAAGGGTGAACACACACATGAAAACACTGGGAAATGGGTAGGGTGTGCAAAGAACCACTACAGAGATAGAAAGAGGGTCTTGTCCTAGTGTTAGAAGTGTTCTTGACTGCACCAAATGTCATAGCCTCACTTCTCTGTTGTGAGTGCTGGGCAGTCTGTTGCTTTTTAACAGAAATGGAAAAATACTGGACCAAACACTACATTAATTGTAGAGCAGTGTTTTTTCCCTCCATTTGGAAATGAACACATTAATAATTGCTCATATTAAAAATAGCTTTGTAAGAGGAAAAAGATGTGCAATTTATGTTCTAGGTCAATATGTTGGGAATTTCTGAGCTGTTTTTCATTTGTAAATAAGTAATTTAGTGAAAACTAAAAATGTTTGGCTCCAAATAAGTAAATAATTAATAATCATCTTGCTTTCTGGGTGATTTATTGAAGTACTATCTCTAAAAATAAATAAGGAAAAAGGCTAGCAGTGTGGCAGAATGACTATGTTTTTACATTTAAATTGAATCATATTCTTATGAGGACTAGGGTTTTAGACTCCCAGATATGTCATTTATCATTTATTTATTTATTTATTTATTTATTTATTTATTTATTTATTTATTTATTTAACAGTGTAAGACAGCTTTCTCCAAACATCATGTTATGCCTTTATAAATTAACATCAATGTTCTTCTGAATTGGGTGAATTGGTTTTGGTTTTTAGTAACACATTTTTAAAATAACAATAACAATTTCAAAAAAGCTGAAGATCTGGGGACTCTTGCATTATGGATGTACGTTAGATTTAGTGATACCCTTTTCTTATAACTTTGAATTAATAATTTGGAAAGATCTTTAGGTATGACCATAAAATTGTTCCCTTCATTGTTTTTTTGAAGATTTATTTATTTATTCATGAGTGACACAGAGAGGCAGAGGGAGAAGCAGGCTCCCTGTGGGGAGCCCAATGTGGGACTCCATCCCAGGACCTCGGGATCAAGGCCTGAGCCAGAAGGCAAGCTCAACCGCTCAACCGCTGAAACACCCAGGCATCTCAAGTTATTCCCTTCAACTCCATAGCTCCATCAACTGAGTAACACATATTCCTCGTGTACCAGGAAATGGAAAGTCTGCCTTTCAAGGCTGTCCTTAGTTCAGAGGCAAGTAATCCACCCAGAATCATACACAAAGCAAGATTTTCAAGCTATTTTTATTTAATAGTCTTACATCATGTTTCCTTTTGGAATTACTTTCCAATATCAAGACTCATTGACTTTAATATTCTCAGAGATAGTAAGTCTTTATTTGAAGATGGATTCAATATTTGGAAATACAACAAAACCATTCAGAATAGTGGCAGGTTAAGGTTATGTGAGTACGGTGACCCATCATGTGCAGGTAGGGAAGGCAAAAGCAAGATATGACTATGGAGTTGACAGTAGTAATTTTTACATGCTGCTGATAAACTGGCCAAAAAGATGATTTTTAAAAATATAAATGTATGTTGATCATCTGCTCATTTCTACCACATGGAAGAAAGATTCATTTGAACAGCCTTAACTTTGATATTTATTCAACACCCTGGCTAAATAAAATTGGAATGAATAGAATTGTGTTGTGTCTTTAAATCATTCTTGAATTTCCCCAAGGTACTCAGTGTACTGGACATGATTGTCTTTGTTGTGACATTGTATTAGCACTCTAGTTCTCAGACATATGACGAAGTCTTATAATAAAGAGAGGAGATTCTTAAATAGTGAGTAGGGAAGGAAATGCACTTAGGTCTATATTTCTTAGTCCTTTTGCTTTTACTTTCTCTCTTTTTCACTGCCTCCTCCTGGCCAGTTCTTTGCTCATTAGATCTCTCATTAGAAGGCAGATAGGGAAATCAAAAGGTAATGAAACTTAAATCTGCTAATTTTGCAACTTGTTAGCAGCTCCTCTTAAATGTTCAGTGGTGGAAGAAGCTATCATTTTTAGCTAAAAGGAAGCTTAGGGATAATCTATGGAATTTATTTATCTGTTACTAATTCATTAATAATTGATCATTAAATTAAGCCAGCCAATTTATTGCACAACTAAATTATAGCAAATGTGCTTTTTCTTTGCCCACAGTTAAACATTTTTACTGGAAAAGAAATCAAGTCTTATATATTTAATAAAATTCAAATTTAATAAAGCAAGAGCCATGACTTCACAAAGCCAACCTCCTTTATTCTCTAGGATGTATAACAGCACTAATAATGGCTATATTGAATCATCTTGGACAAAGCAAAAATAACCCTGTTGTTTCTGAGGTGCAAGACAAGAGAGTCTATCTATATATCTGCTAAACCTTGGCAAGAAAAGCAAAAGGAGAGATAGCATCTGAGAATATTCAGAGGTGTTGGTAGCTCTTGGGGCCCATCTTGTGATAGTGTGACTATAATTGGTTTAAAGAACAAGGTGATGTAAAGGAAATTTGAAGCCATTTCAGCCTTCTTTTATTTATTTTTTTTTCAGCCTTCTTTTATTTATTTTTTTTTCAGCCTTCTTTTATTATTCGAAGTGCTCTAGTGCATGCTATGGCTTCCAAACAGCTGGCTTTGTGATAGAATCTGATCCCCAGGTGCTGAGAGTGCTCAAGTGAGGGAGTGCCAAGGAAGGTTTTGGGTTAAAAATATGGACAAGATGTATACATGTAAAATGAAGTAGGGGTTTTGGTTAAAAATAATTTGCACATGGACTGTTTGGATGGAGAGAAGGTAACGTGGAGAAAGAAAGCTAGCATGGGAAATTAAATGTATCCTCAAAGAGCAATAGAAGAAAATACAAAGGAACAAAAGGCTTGCTGGGGAGCCCATAGAGGATGGAGGAATACAGTTGACCTTGTTCAGATGGGTGGCTGTGACCTCCGCTTCTGAACAGCTGTGTCTGCACTAGAGACACTGGAACAGTGTTTCTCAAGCTTGGTTGGACTTTGGAATTACCTTGGGAGTTTGAAACTGTGCTGATGCCTGTGTCCCACTCCTGGAGATTCTGATTGAATTGGTCTAGGACAGGGCTTATACATCTGGTGATTCTAATGTAGTCCACTTAGCCAACTACTGCTCTGGAATATGAAGATATCATTTAATGCCATCTTCTCTCATGGCTCTTTCCTCCCCATCTGCAGGCTCACTTTTCATATCCTGCCCATCACCCTCTCTCCTCTGCATACAGAGTCTCAGCCATGACAGAAATCTGTATAAACTGATAAAATAACCTAACACTCAAGCTGTAGAAGTGAATTCTTTATAGCAGTGTCTCTTTAAATGAAGGTTTCTCTTTCAAGCTGAGGATCTCCTCTCCTTGTCTTCGGCTTTGGACACTAAATTGGTAAGATGTTAAAATCTGTAATAGGAAACAGTAGAATTACAGTAGATACTTAACATTTTTAAGATACTCCTAGCATGCATTTCAGAACATGTTGCTATCTTTTGCAAATCATGCTGGCTGCTATATCTGTTCAAAAATGTGATGAAAATGGCACATTTTATCTTTCAGATGCCTCTGCAATTATAACCATGAAAACGATTTATTTACTAAAAAATAAATTTCTGTTTTTCTTTTTTAAATAAATGTATGAAGCACCAAAGAGAAACGTCATTAAATAGGTCAGTTAGAGATCTTGGGTCTTCTATATTTAGTTCTGCTGCCTTAAACCCAACTGTGGCGAGAGAAATCCAGAAAGCATTTTGGAAAGGCAGTGGTACTTTTGACAACAGCATATTCAGCCACAGTTACTCCTCACAATCAGAGAAAATAAACATTTCACCCCCTCCCCATTTGATCTCTCTTTCTAAAGATACATTCATTCATTCACTCATTCTTTTTTTTTTTAATTTTTTTTCAAATGTCAGTGATACTGGAAGAGAGCAAAGTAGACATGGCCCTAGCCCTTGCTGCGTTTAGCCTTCCTAAATTATGAGTTGACACAAACAGTATGCATTCAATGTGATAGTCTGGGACTGCTGGGTGTCTGTCCAGAGCTGCAGCTCTCACATTGGCATTGTTGGCTTGTACCTGCTAGTGTATGACCTTGGGCAAGTTACTGAGCTGCTTTCAACCTCAGTTTTTTCATCTGTGGGATACTCATTTATTTGCCAGATCTACCTTAGCAGCTTCTGTGTGTTGGGCATGGTGCCAGGTGATGGAGGTGCAAAAGGGCATGAGACAGGACGAAGCTTCGTCAACCAGGTTTGTTTTTTACATAGCACCCACTACAATAAACACTAGTGGTCATCGTTTTATTATTACAGGACTGTATTGGGCTCTATAGGGGATTCAGAATGAGGATGATTATTAATACATTGATTTATAAAACATGTTTTCATTTCATTTTGCTTGACCAAATTTGTGGCATCACTTCCTACAGCTCTGCAATTTGTCTTTGTTAGCAGCCTCTAGGAATCTGGGTGTAAAAGCAAAGACGATAAATATTTAACACGATCCTGGACAGAATTTTCCAGGAGGATGTGATAGATAAGAGATGAAGTGATTCAGGGTTCAGCAAGAGCATGGTTGGATGTAACTTCCACAAGGTCAGGTATCTTGTCTTTGCTATTTACTGCTATATTCTCAGGGATGAGTAATGCAAACACCAGGAAATCAAGAATTAGTTGAATGAATAAATGAAGGATCTAAGTTGGCAAGATAAAGGAATAAGGACATGAGAGGAGGGGCCCTGTGGAGGGAGAGAAAATAGGGAGGTGAAACATCCAGAAACAGAGTGCTCTGAGTGAGGGAGTGTGAGAGTTAGAAGAACAGGAGGTCATTGCCAGAGGGCCAGGCATTTGATTTAAAGCTTTAAAAGATGGCACAATTCAGAAAAGTGTCAAGAGCCAGGTAGAGACTGCCCTGTGGCAGGTAGAGCTAATGTGGAATATACAGGGAAAACAAAGGGACCTGAGGAACTGTTTGTTGACTATGGAGTTCAAAGGCCTGTAGAAATCATCCAGGAGCCAGAGGGTAAGATGAAAGAAAAGAGTCACCCAGAAGCAAGGTGTTGAGTGAGTGTAGAGATGACGTGGGGCTTAGCTGACAGCCCTGTACTATGGGGCAGGAGGTGAGATGGTAAAAGTAGAGGAAGGTGTAGCCAGCCAGTATATGCCTGGAAGGATAATTTTTCTGTTTATTTTTTACAGGAGGGTAGAGGAGTAATGATTTGAACTCAGCAGGTGAGATTCCTATCTTACCTCTCAGGAACAAAGGGCAGAGGAGTGAAGAAGGGAAGTGAAAAGACCCAGGCAGTAAAACTTTTAAGCCAGATGGACGCACAACTCGTACTAACTCATTATCATCCTTGCAGAGAGGATACTTTAAGCATGATAATTAAGTGTTTCCTTTCGGTCTACTTAGGAGCCTAATCTTCATCAGCTGCTCACAGTCTGATCACATAAAATACCTCTTTGCATTCAACTATTGCCACATTCTTCAAGGTAATTGGAAGTGGCTTGGGTGCTGAGTCAAGGAATCCTTGCTAAGGAACTTCACACACAGCTTTTGCTGTACAGATCTAGCAGAAGTATTATCAGCTTAAACAAATGGAGGATTTATTCAGTTCTCATCTATTAGCTGCAGTGGCTTCACAGCCATTAGAAATACACGGAAGAAGTGAAGAAGCGCCCCCACCACTTCCTTATAAAACCTTAGCATGCCATTCAGCATATGAATGAGGCTTGGGTATCTTTGGAGGATTTGTTATCCTGAAAGTAGAGACTTATTATTTTTTTAACTGATAAGCTCTAAGGAGTGCAGGGATGTGGAAGTATAGGACCAGGTGTTACGGAAGGAATGTTTTTAAGAATCAAGTCAAGAACAGAAATGCTAGAAGCACTACAGATGGGATTTTAATGGAAGTTTCCTTCTAATTTAAGATCTTGGCTGTATCCAAAATAAAGGTAATATTCAAGAAAGGTTGTATAAAGGAAATATCTGAATATCTCAGTGTCCAAGTGGAAACTGAAGACGGGGGATGCCTGGGTGGCTCAGCGGTTGAGCGTGTGCCTTCGGCCCAGGGAGTGATCCTGGAGTCCTGGAATCAAGTCCCATATTGGGCTCCCACATTGGGAGCCTGCTTCTCCATTTGTCTGTGTCTCTGCCTCCCTCTCTCTCTGTGTCTCTCACGAGTAAATAAAATCTATATATAAAAAAAAAAGAAACTGAGGACAGTGTTCATCATGAAAGACTTCAATGACCACTCTGCCCTCTGCTCACACACTCTAGGTATACAGTGTGAAAACACAAAATTACACAGCAGTAGGGATAATTATGCACATGTTGTGTAGCAGGTTTTTGAGGAATTACAGTGTCCTGTTTGTGCCTTATAAAATTTAAAATGATGTTACTTCCGGAGGAGGGATTGGTATGATGAATAACTGTATAAATAATAAATAAGGAGGTTGCACAATATTAGAAATGGGAACCACTTTATTATTAAATCGAGAAGTTTCTGCTTCCTGGTGGTACTAAATCATGTGATGTAATATCTACTAGTTTTAATCCCAAGTGAAAAAGCAACTGCACAGATAAAAAAAAAAATAAGCCACAAGGTTTTTATTATTGTGTTTATTAGTGAGGTTGTCAGACTCTGACATGATGGTATTTATCCTAAGTAAGAAAAAAAGTAGACATTTCTACTTCACCTTAGATTAAAGCATTGTACCTTTGTTTAAAATATATGTATAATTTGATCACATTTTCTAAAAGACAAATGCACAAAGATGAATTCTGCATAAACTCCAGTGTAGTTTTGCAAACTGTGGTATGCATCCAGAATTCCTCAGTTGCTCGTTACATTTGTAGAAGCTCCTTTTTGGACTTCCAAATCAGATGCCTTACAGATAAGGCTAAGTACCTCTGGGATCTGATTCAGGTAGGAAGAGAAACAGACATTGAGAGAAACTGGATTGGGGTCATGGTTATCTCAGGGTCCTGAGTGAGAGCTCTGTAGCCTTGAAAATCTAAGTGGCAAAGCCTTGCTCTAGTTCTTGCTGGGTAGGATGAGGTAAACCCATCGTCTATTAAGTATCAGCAGATGAGATCTATTTTGGGGATTTAATTTTATGTAAACCTATAAAAGGAGCCAATAAATTCCCAGTATTCCTTCTGTACATCCAGAAAAAAAAAAATGGCATCCCAAATGGGAAACACCTTCATTGTGCATGTCAACTAGGAATACCTGTCAAAGACAAGTATAAGCAGAAATTCATCTGTACTTCAGAGTTTATGTTGGATTTAATAGCACAAATTATTAATGAGGACTGTAAGGGAGCCAGCTCTCTTCCCTGAACCCTTTGCTACATTTGACGTGACCAATGGTGGTTGCTTTTATTAAAACTTTCCCAGGTCCCACTCTTGACTTCTCTGACTTAGAATTTTTTAGTCCTACTGCTGGCTCTGTGACCACTTTTTGGCTGGCTTCTTCTTCTTGTCTTTTTTTTTTTTTTTTTTGGGCTGACACTTCTTTCCCAATTAACAAATGTTATGTTATTCCCTCAGGCTCAACACCTTCCTTAAATAGGATCAGCTGTTAACAGGACTGCACAGCCCCTCCTAAACTACTTTCTCAGTCTTGACTTCACCAGAAGTCAACATTCTATACAATTTCTAGTCAAAATATCTTGTTCATATGTCAAACCATGGAATTCCTTAATGAAGCATAGTTTCCCCAACTTCTCTACAGCTTCTGTCATTCCCTTGGATCTTTGTTTTTGTTTTGGGGGGTCTTTTTGCACTGAGATTTAGATCTTCCCCTACTTTTTCATTTCCATTAAATGGTAGGAAAACAAATATCTACATGTTTTCTGTGATTCCCCTATCTCTTTCTCTTTCCTTTAAGTTTCTGTCTCTCTCTCCTTTCCTATTCATTTACTAAATATCTACCTATCCACTCATTCATCCATCCATCCACCTATACAAATATGTATTAAGTGTCATCTATGTGTCAAGCATTGTGCTGATTTTCAGAGATACAATAAAGGAGGGAAAGAGAATCAGTCTAGCATATATGGAGCATTAATGATTAAAGATTAATGAAGTAATCACACAAATATATAATTACAAACATTGATCAACATTGGGAAGGAAATGTTTAGATTCTCTCTGGAGAACCTGATCTCATGAATGGGCAGGAAGGGATGGGGGAGGTTATTTCTGAGAAAGATAATTTCCTCCTAAAAGATAGGAGAGGACATATGTGGCTAAAGCTGGGTGAGAGCCAGAAAAGAACATTCTTAAGGTTTATTTATTTTTTTATTCTTCATTCATTCCTTCATCTTCCAGCTAATAATATTTGAGTGAATATTTGGTGCCTGGTCCTGACCTCAAAACAAGAGATTGCTGGTAAACAATACCTTTAACAATTCAACAGATTTTGATCACATATCTTTTAGGTGCAGCCACTTACAAGATACTGTGTATTGAGTTTCCATTCCTCAAGCATGCCTGTGTGTTCCTGCAAAGACACATACCTTCTCTCTGATGGAGATCTTACAGAGTCTTCCTTGTATAACCAATCCAAACTTTCTGAAAGAGGCTTTTTGGGCTACACCAATCATACCATGTTTGATTACCTATTTGTAAGTAAAGTGAATCAGTTTATGATCCTTCATGACACACATTAAGTCAGTCTTTGTACAAGTCTTTGATACATACTTGTTTCTTGGTGTGTTTCCTTGCCTTGGAGACTTCTCCCTCTAGGACACTGCAACCCAGAGTGAAAGAACAAAAGCTCTGGTGACAGAATCAACTTAAAACCTAGCTCAGGCAGTGACTAGTCATGGAATCCTGTGCTGGTGGCTTCACCTCTCTGACCTCTGACTCCATTTTTATCACCAGCAAGAAAGGAGAAGATAATATATGTGCCAAGGAATAGTTCATGTGAAGTAGAACTAAGTATAATGTCTGGCATGCAGCATATGTCCAGGGAATGATGGTTGGGAGGACATAGGTGCAGGTTGAGGAGGCTGCTGGAAGCATTATAGTAACAATGACTTTTATTACATCACAAAACTTGGTACAAAACTATTTGGAAGCCTCAGAGTTTCACCATCCAGATTCTGCTCCATTTGCATGTTTACTTCCCCATGTTGCCATTGAACTGCAAGTAAGATACTTACTAGCTAGTTCTATCAATCCCTGCTCAAGGCATCAAAGACTCTTTTAGATACCAACTCAACAAGTCAGGAACAAAATTCTTAGACTGTTCTTTCCCAGAGGAGAAAAAATAAAGTATTGTTGTGTCATTTTGATATGAAAATTTGTTTTGAATAGTATTATCTGCATTCTGCTCTAAAACATTGATAATAATTATGCGTTTCTTTTTCCCCCAACATCTATACAATTTACCACTTGTTTATCTCATAGTAGTATCACTGGATAGTAGAAGCATATAACTTTTCAGGTAGGAAGGATGGCCCTTGAAACTCACTGGGTTCAGTATTTTAGTGTTGCAGATAGATTAAAAATGAAGCCCAGGAATGTTAAGGGAGTTGATCATAGTTATGCAAATGCTGTACATACTGTAATAATAAGGTATCTGAAGATGAGTTATCTGGAATATAGGTCGTGAAAGATGTGTGAGCAGGTTTACTGGGGAGAACTCTTGGGAACACCTGTGAGGGAGTAGAGGGATGAGGAGGAAAGAAGAAGGCATTGAATTTCCATGCAGTCACAATAAAGGCCTCAAATGATCCCACAGTGGACTCTAGGCTGGGATGACCAGTTAGAGTTGTCCTGCCTGAAGGCACATAAATACGTTTTTGAATATGGGCTACCCCCCTGGGGAGGGTCTATGACTTTGGACAAGGGCAATTCTAGGAAAGCCATCACCTTCCAACACTCCCAGCACCTGATGGAATGAAGGCCTTGTTCCCAATGGGGATCTGAGCAGCTCACAACAGCAACCATCACATAGGATGAAGATGATCTCATAAAAATATCTCCCAAGTAAAGATAGACAAAGAGCTTTATATTTCATTCCTTACTAGGTTTCTCATTCCTGGGTGATGTCTCAATTCCTTATTTTATATAAAAAGTACTATTTGGAGAAGTTACATTCACCTGAAAAACCTCATTCAAAGTTAATTTCAGATGTCCATAAAGTTCATCTGAGCTAATTGTCAGAAGAGGAGGATGTACCCAGTGATGATTCTTGGAGACAAAACCTTACAATTAAAAGCATCAGATACTGTTTATTTTTTTAAATTTCCTTTTATTAACCATTTATAACACTTCCATCCAGATCACTACAGCTTGAAATAGATCACTACTGTTTTGCAGCTATTTAGTAGCCAAGAGCAATGGATAAGATCCATACAACAGTTCTGAAAAGTTCACACTGTCAGTTCAGAACATCTGCTTCACCAAGCCTAGCTATTTAAAAAAAATGATAAGAAATTAAGCATCACAAATAAGATATTTTTTTATTTGTCACCATTAAATGTCTGAATTTTAAACAGATTCTTAGACTGGTGCTTCATATCCATCAGCTTGTTCAACTTTAGCACCCGTCTCATCCCGGTAGCTTTTCCAAAACTACTACCTTCACCATGAAGTTCCATGAGTTTTCCCAATTCAAACTTGGGCTGCTTCAGCATTTTTACTTTTCTAATGAAGACATCATGGAGTGGACAAATAGACTGACAAGCTTTTTCTATATCTTTCCCAATGCTGTCTGGAATCCATTTATTGACCACTTCTTTCAAGTCATCTGTCTCCGCCTCTCAGGTCATGATTTCCATCATCTTTTTCTGGATTTGGCGGACCTGTTGGTGCTGAACATAAGAGGTCTTCCGAATCTGATTATTGCATTTTTTAGTAAAACCAACACAAAATAGATGAAGCAAATAATCATCAGTCATCTTTACATCAACATGAGCTTCAATCATGGTCTGTCATTTTTTGACCATGGAGCACATTTTGTCATGAGTAAGATCCATGCCATGGAAATTAGGCAGTTTTTGCCCTGCACATCCTCAGTAATTAGCTTGAATTTTCTAAATACAACTTCATCATTCTACAGATCAGCAAGGCTAACTTCAAAAATGTGACCCTTGAGATCATCAGATGCATTTTTGGTTCCTTGAGTTCTTGTGACTAGTGTTTTTCCGATATTTCTTATATTGAACATAGCTGGGGCTTTCACATCATAACAATCTTCCTTAGAAAATGGATCAACCACTTTCTTCTTGGCTCTTTTTTTGCTGCCTTTGGTAAGGCGCTTGTTCTTGCCGACCACCATGGCACTGCTCTGGGAGTCAAAAGGGTGGAAGTGCATCAGATACTGTTTAAACCAAGATTTTTAAGGTCATTTATGGTGCAGTACAATAAATATGGAGGTCATAAATATGCACCTACAGAAAAGTAAGAAAATAAATTTTAGTAACTGCCTGATAATTGGATTAAAAAAACATTATTTTTCAAATTCCTAATTCAGCAGATATTTCTTGTGCCCCTGTCTGTCCCAGATGATATTTTAGGCCCTGGAGATTGAGAAGCAAATGTGTCTTATAAACCTGAAAAGCTAGACAAATGTCTCTGTGAATGAAGTTTTAAAGAACTAGACATTATACCTTTTTCTGAGTCACTACCCTTAACACAGCTTTTGGAAAATTAGACAAAACTCAGCTTTCCCACCAAGAGAATGCTTGGTGTCTCCATGGCAATCCCGTCCAATTGTTTCACTTTGTTTTTTTGTTTCTTTAAAGATTTATTTATTCATTAGAAACACAGAGAGAGGCGGAGGAGACACAGGCAGAGGGAGAAGCAGGTTCCTCACAGGGAGCCTGATGTGGAACTTGATCCCAGATCCTGGGATCAGGCCCTGAGCCGAAGGCAGATGCTCAATCGCTGAGCCACCCAGGCATCCCAATTGTCTCTCTTTGAAAACCCTCTTGGCAAAGATATGCCATGTCAAAGGACAGGAATATGAATTGTCAAATATTCACCATTTAAAAAGACAATTAGCCCTAGCTCTACAAAAATGTTTTTTTAATTTTCTAATCTTTTTAAAATAATAAGGTGAATGTTTTCCCAGGTCTGATTCTTTTATTTCCAAAAGGTTTTAGAAATGCCTTGGGAAGTTGCCTCTCTCTGCTAGTCCTTTCACTTCAAAAGAGCATACCTGGCTATATGCCTATACTTTTATAATTTGGAAGCTGAGGAAAGCAAAAGTGTGAATTTTCTATAGAAAACATGTCTTTGCTTTATTATCCTATGTTAATGTAATCATAAGCAACAACAATACTTGATTATGAATTGATAGGAAACAATTATGTGTGTGTGCATTTGGGTACATATAATGTCTGTGATAGGCTTTGAGTGTAGCATTTGTAATGTATTTTGTAATTTCTATTCCCTTAGAATAATAAAAATACATGCTAAAATTGATGACAGGGTATTTTAATACTATCTTTGCCAACCCTGTGAAATGATGAGATTGTCTCAGTTCTACAAAATACAGAAGGATTTGAGATTGCTTTAGATGCTTATTTGCAATTGGAAAATAACAAATCTTTTGTGCCCACATCCTTATATGTGCACATTACTAATATCACTGCCCTTGAAGTCCCTAAAAATACCTGAAAATCCAACTCTTGATTTCAGCTCAGATTATGATTTCAGAGTCCTGAGATCCAGCCCTGCGTCTCTCAGCATGGAGTCTGCTTAAGACTTTCTCTCCTTCTCCCTTTGCCTCCCTCAAGTCAATCAATCTAAAAAAATTACTTGAAATACTCTGTTCTCTATTACTGCAGAAATTTACTAGCAAATATTTTTATTACTCAGATTGAAAGGGCACATCTGAAGAATGTTTAGGATTTTGTTTTGTTTCATTGTGTGTGTGTATGTATTGTCCTCTCTGCTGGCTTATTTTTATTTGAGACACAAGTGACCCAACTTGACAGCTTTATAGGGGGTGTTGAATATGCCAATATTAAACTCTGCTGTATCAACCAATTTTCAGGTAGTCGTGTAAGTGCAAACCTCTGTCTTTAATATGTGATTCAGGCATCTCTGTAACCAGCCAAATGGAAAGATTTCTAGTAATTTATGTAATCACATCATTGGTTTTTGCATCTTGAGGAAGCGGTTCCTTTTTTTTAGGCAAGCTGGTGTGTCTCTGAGGTCATTTATCTGCTTAACTGTTGCTGAAATTGAAAGAAGGGGAAAAATAAACAAAATGACAAGATATCTTTCTTAACAGAAGGGAGCTAATTTGAGAGAGGAATGAGGGATTATGATGACCAGATTGAGGAAGGATGTGATGAAGTACAAGTGAATTACAAATGGGCCACCAGTGACCCCGATGATGGGATTCAAGTAAATTATAATTTTGCTCCAATGGTCGACTTAAGTGTGTGCTGACTGACCTAATTCCCACTCAACTGGAAGAGTGTGGAGCTGTTATTGTTTCCCTGTGGCTTCCTAGCTGTCCTCTTCAGCTTTATTACCTACAATTGATTTTTCCACTCTGGTTCAGATTCTTACTATAGACTTTTTAAATGGTAATGATTATCCAGTCCTAAAATCTGAAGAAAAAATATTACAAATTACCAAGGCTGTCTTACTTTTTATTTCATTTAAAAGACATTTCAATAATAATAAAGAAAAATTAGAGGAAAACAATAACCCATGGTCCTTTGTTCATGTTTTTTGAGTTTTTCTCATCTACACACACATATACACTAATTGAAAAAGTAGTATGTGCACGTTTTGAAACCCTTAAAATTTCTACAAGAAATTATCTATAAGATACAAATATTTTGTAGCAAAGATTATATGTAGTATTTTAACTATTTAAAAATTCCTAAACACAGAAATAATCATTGTTCATATATACATAGGGATATGAACAACAGCTGTGAGCATGTAACAATGGGGGTGTGACTAACATTGTAGCAGTTTTACAGCTAAACCTCCAGAAATCCCAGATTATTTCCTTAGCCTGAATTACTAGCAGTTCAGTTGTTGATTAAAAAGTATGTATGTGGGGTGCCTGGGTGGCTCAGACATTTAAGCATCTGCCTTTGGCTCTGGTCCTGATCTTAGGGTCCTGGGACCAAACCCATGTGGAACTCCCTACCCAGCAGGGAGTTAGCTTCTCCCTCTGCCACCTACCCCCTCCTCACTCATGCTATCCCCCTCTCTCTCAAATAAATAAATAAATTCTTTAAAAAAATAAAAAAAAAGTATGTGTATGTTGAAATATTTGATAGATATTTTCAGATTCCTGCAGAAAGCTCTTATTGAGTTCAAATCTAAATAGTACAGGATTATCAATATTTTTATCACTGAAAATTCCTTAGGTGATGCAAGATACTGCCTTAATTAATAATACTTTGATTTCTAGTAAAATTAAAAATGTCTCATTGTTTATTTTCAATTTGCATTTTTTCTTTGAATTGCCTATTCCTACATGGTATTCCTATTTCTGTTTTTTTTTTTTAATAAAAATACTTTTGCTTGTCTGATTATGTAAATAACGCATATTTGTTGTGGGGGAGGATCAAACAATATGTACAAGTTTAAGAGAAAAAATATCAGTATTTCAGTTTCTATCCATTCATTGGCACCCAGGGACATGTAATTTTTAATGCGTTTTCCTGATTACTTGGGAAGGTAGAGAATCTTTTCAGATATGTTCGACCATTTGAATTTGCTCTTCTGCTAATCGCCTATTTATACTCTGTATCTACATTTCTTTTGTGTTGTGTTTTCATGTCAATCTTAAGCTTTTTTTTGAATATTATTGCTATTGATTTGTCATGTACATTACTAACTACAAAATTGTTTTTCAAAGTACCTTTTGTCTATTGATATTGTACTTGCAATTTTTGCCATTAAAGTAAATTAATGATGTTTATGCTATTGATTACATGGTATTTTTGGCATTAGTGCTATGAATTAGGTTGTATTTTGATCATTAAACAAACATATATGGTCACAATAGGTTTTCTTTTCCCACTGAAAAGTGTTTAATCCTCCTGAGGTCAATTATTACATACAGATTGAGGAGAAACTGTATTTTTTTTCCCTAGCTCTTGAATTTCCTTCTTTAGTTAAAAAGGCCTCTCTATATATAGGTTTTTCAGATAATGTCTAATGATTTTTTCTTCAATTTCTGTTATTCATCTTTTATTTGCTCATCCATTTGTTCATTAATTTATTGAAACCTATCACTTGGGGAACTTTTCCAATCAGACAGTATAGCACTTATATAAAATCTACAGGTGGAATAAGTTTATTTAATTGATTACCTATTTATGGTTTAGTTATTTTCATATCTTGACTTACAAACTGTGCTAGAGTGAGTGTATTTATACATGTCACATTGTATATGTGTCATGTATAAATACAAATATAGATGTATGAGTTGGTCTGCATAATTGAAAGTGTTGGATATGTGTCTTTAAAAGACATTGTCTTAAAAAAAAAAAAAGACATTGTCTTAACCGATGGGATAGATTACAGTAAATAATAGGAAGGGGTTATATTGATTTCTGTGGTTATGGATTAGAGATGGAGGCATCAGTATGAGTTCATGTTTAGTTTGCTATAGGTATGCATGGTTAGATATAGAAATATTGATAGATATTTGTATTTACATGGATTAGTGTATACAAATATACAACAAGTACACTTGGCACCTAGGTTTTCTGTTCCCGTTCCTAGTAAATGGAACCAGGGCTTCTTAGAGAAATGGTTGCTTTTATGATTGCGAGAAGAAATATGCAAAATGAGCCTGGAACATCTTATAGCTCTAGAAAATAAAGAAGTACTCAAAGAAAAAAGAAAGCCATGATGATGAAAATAACTCAAAGGTACATAAATACCAACTGAAAGAGTTCTCAATAGCCAAAGCTAAAAAAATTTTTTGATCAACAAAATAATGTGTTATCAGATTATACCCTAAAGTATAAAATAAATATCCATGAGTCCACACTGATATAAATAAGTGACTAAATAAATAAATAAATAAATAGGAGAGACTAGACAAAGCTCCCATAGGAGAGAGTTGCAAATAATTTCTGTAGATATTCCCTCTTCAAGAGGATAGAGAATCTTTTGCCATTCCTTAAATACAGGCTATGTAGAGTGATTGCCTTTTAAAGGGTATACTATGGAAGGAGGAAGGTAACTTTCCAGTGGAGAAACCTGGCAAACACTACCTTAACCAGGTGATCAAGGCAAACATCAATAGTAGTAAGTTATGTTGATAGTACGTACCCTTGATATGATTTGGGGAGACTGGCAATTTACTTTTGTGGCCTTCCTTTCAAAAATACAGACTGAACCTAATCATGAGAAAAATATCAGACAAATCTTAATTGAAGGATGCTCTATAAAATATCTGGCTGTCCTCTTCAAACCTTCCGAAGTCATAAAAAACAAGGAAAATTTAAAAATGCAATAGCCAGGAGGAGCCTAAGGAGGCTTGATGACTAAATGTAAAGTTGTTACCTCGATGCATTCTGGAACAGATAAAGGACATTAGGGAAAAAAAACCTTAATAATGTATGGATTTTAATAATATATCAACATTGGTTCATTAATTGTGACAAATGTACCATACTAAGGCTAGATGCTAATAACAGGGAAAATTAGGTGTGAGGTCTCAGCAGTTGTCTTCGCAATTCTTGTCAGTCTAAAACTCTAAAATAAAGTTTCTTTAAAAAGGGATATATTACCCAGTTATATTTGGTACAAATATTACTCAATATAATTATTGAGGTTATATCCATCTAAACTTCTACTAGCATTTTAAGAGATGTTTCCTTTGCAAAATATTTACCAGAGATTCTGTATGTTGGTACTCTGAATAAAGGTAGAATCTCAGTGTTTTTTTTCTTCTTAAAATGTATTATTCATGTATAGTTAACACACAAACAATATTATATTAGTTTCAGGTATACAACCCAGTGATTCAACAGTTCTGGACATTACTGCTCACTATGATAAATGTAGTCATCATCTGTCAGTGTATTAATTTTAATTTTTCTTGTGATAAAGTTGAACAGCTGTTCAGATGTTCAAAAATATTTGTATGTTTTTTTGTCAACTTTCAATCATAATTTCTGCTTATTTTTCCATTGGGTTGTTCTCTTTCTTTGATTTTAGAAACCATGCAACCAATAGTTTTCTACTTTTTTATTTAATTGTCTTTTGATTTGTTGCTTGATGGTATGTGGAAATATCTGTTCTTTATTTAGTTGGCATAGCCAATCTCTTCTTCCATGGATTCCACATCTTATAAACATAAGGGTTTCTCCCTCTCAGGTTGTATAAATAATCTTCCACATTTTCATCTAATACTTTCTGGGGTTTTTTTTTTTTTTTTGCATTTATTTTCACCTTTTATCTTTACTAATGTAATTATTAATTTTATTTCTTTTTAATCTTTTATTTTACTTGTTTCCTTCCTTCTACTTTCCTTTGCTTTATATATTTTACTACATAAGTTTTCTTTTCTCTTTTCTCTTGAGTGACTTGGAGGAGATACATCCTACCTATTTTTACATTTCCTAATAATTACATTTCAGTTTTAAAATAATCATATTTGAAGTTGTATTTATGAGTCATCACCAACAATATGACAGTGTTTCTGAATGCTTCCTTTGCTAAGTAAGTATGGTAGGCAGATTTTCAAGTTATCCTCCCTAGGCCCCCTGCTGAAGGTTCATGTCTCCTGGTTGCTTAATCAAACAATAATCTATGTAATGCTATAAAGAGATTTTGCAGATGTCATAAAATATTAAAATATATTATCCTAGATTATCTGAGTAGGCCCCTTGTAATCATAGGAGCCCTTAGAAGTGGAGGAATAAGGTAGAAGAATTAGAGAGACAAGAGGAAGAAGGAGAGGAGATGAGGCAAGAGGGAATGTCACAGATTTCAAGTGCAGGGGACACATCCCATGATAACTGGTTTTGAAAATGGAGGAAGGGATCCATAAGGTAAGTAATGCAAAAGGTACCAGAAGCTGAGAAAGACTCCTATCTGACACAGCAAGGAAACAGGACCTTGGTCTTACAACTCCATAGAACTGAATCCTGCCAAGAGCCTGATTGAGTTTGAAGTGGAATCATTCCCAGAGACCCCAGAAAGGAATACAGCCATGCTGACACATTGATGTGAGCCTGTGAGACTCAAGCAGAGAAGCACTAAGCCCACCAGGCTTCTAACATGCAGAGCTTTGAGATAATAAATGCATATTTTTTAAGTCACTACATTTGTGATAGTTTGTCATGGTGGCAACAGCAAACTAATACAGCAGGCAGTGAAATTAGCTCAATCTCAGTTTTTCTTTACACACCATCCTATCATAGATTTATTGGTGTGATCTTGAGATTTGCATTACATTTCACAAATGTTAATTAGAATTAATTTTATCTTTAAATTATTTTTTTTGTTCAATGCCAGTCTGTCAGTAATTTTATCCAGTTTGTTTTCTTAGCACTTGAATATGTAAGAGTATTTATCTTTGCCATCAACATAAATGACGGCATATCTGGAAAGTGAATTTTGGAATCACACATTCTTTTTCTCATAATTTTATTCACATTACTAAACTAATGTTGGAGAGGAAACAGAATGTTTTCCCCCTTTTCCCATGCTGTTTTCCTATCTAGATAATTGTTCTTGTAATTTGTATAATTGTTCTTGTAATTTGTATATTGACTGAACTATGTATATATATGTGTGTGTGTGTGACTATGTGACATATATATACATGTGACATATATATGTAACATATATATGTGACTATATATATGTTATTAATTTTGTCAATTAATTGGTAAAGTCTTCACATCGGTGCTCAGGAATTTTTCATGTATTTATTTGACTTTAAGCATTGATTGGTTTCCTTGTATTCTGGTCTTTGAGGATTCTAATTTTCTCAATTCATTTTATTGTAGTGATATCCTATAAACTATTTTTAGGAGAGATTCTGAATTTCTGAAACCCAAACACTGGTTTGTGGATGGATCTGGAATATCAACCTCATCTGATAATTCACTTATGATGATGATTTATCTATCTATGAAAATTAAAAGTAAGTTGTGAGAAATTTAGGTTTATATCATATCCTCAGATCTTCATGTTTTTTGGAAATACATAGTACCAGTGTCTTTTATTGGTAAGACAGTAGTCCCAGTTCTGGCTTTAAAAAAATGACTTTCACATCTATAGTCAACACATATTTACTATGTACTTAGTATATGACAGGTCCTGAGGTTCATCAAAAATAGAGAAAAACATGAATTTCAAAGCAGAAAGTATATTGATTTTTCTATTACTGTTTCACGAATTGCCACAAACTTAGCAACCTAAAACAGTACTCATTTATTATGTCATAGTTATTATAGGTCAGAAGTCAGGGCTATGGTACAAGTCAGCAATTACTGTATCAGCCTGAGCTGCAGTGTCATCTGAAGCTTGACTGGAGAAAATCGACTTTCAAGCTCATTCAATTTCTTACTAGAATTCATTTGCTTATGGCCTATAACTGAGTGTCCCAGCTTCTTACTGTGAGGCTAAAGGCCACCCTAGGTCCTGGAGGCCTCCCATGGTTCCCTGCCATGTTGCTCACTGTATGGCTGTTGCTTTTTCAGGGTCAGCAAAAACATTTCTCACTCCAGTTGGCTAAGATAGGGGTCCTACATAACATAACAGGAGCAATATTCCATTAGCTTTGTCATATTCTATCATTTAGAAGCAAGTCACAGGATTCACCTGCACTCAGGGGGAAGGAATTATACAAGGGTATGGATCATTCAAGGTGTGTCTACTGAAGAAAGTAATCTGAAAAGTGAATTTCCTATTTGAAATTGTACAAAACAAGCTTTCTGCCCTGTTCTTCATTATGTTCAATTGATTCTCTCGTTTATCTACTTTGTAACTGTGAATTTCCTCATGTTGTGTGATACTCTATAGTCAGCTCCTAGGGAATTTGCATGATAATAAAACTCTATTTTAAGGGGTTTTATTATTTCATCACAAACATTTGTTTCAGGATCAAATCATACAAAGCTTAAAAGTGGCATTACTTTAATTTGCTTCCATAAATAAACTTCACTTACCATTAAGCATATTCAGAAAGCACTCTCAAGGGCATTCTGATTTAGCTAAGACTTGATAGAGGTTAAAGAGTCACCTAGAGATTAGAAGAAAATAGATTTCAACTGAAGTATGTGATATAATTTTTATTTAAATTATTTTAATATTAATTAAGGTATTTCTTCAGTATTCTGTCTATTTAACTGTAGAAGTCTTACTCGGTCATATATTAATCATTTTTTATATTAGATATAATCTCTTTTTGGATTGCCTCTTGCCATTTGTAATTTTACCATTTTTATGAATCCATGAGAAATCACAAAGATTAAATTCACATTGAACGAATGTTTACAGTTTAGACATTTAGAAAATAAGGGGCAATCATTTATTTGAGAATAATTGGGCAACTCTGTACAATATGGTTTTTAGAGTTCTAGCAGATAATAGAATAACTATTGCCTCTGCAATACTTATACTACTGTGTTTGACATCTTTTTCTTTTTTTTTTAAGATTTTATTTATTTATTCATGAGAGGCACACACACACACACACACACACACACAGAGAGAGAGAGAGAGAGAGAGAGAGAGAGAGAGAGAGAGAGAGGCAGAGACACAGGCAGAGGGAGAAGCAGACTCCATGCAGGGAGCCCAACGTGGGACTCAATCCCAGGTCTCCAGGATCACACCCTGGGCTGAAGGTGGCGCTGGGCCACCAGGGCTGCCCTGACATCTCTTTTTCAATAAATGTACTATATTGTCCCAAAGAATGTAGCACATTGACTTCTCAGAAACCTATAATAGTGTCCTTTGCCTACCTTCCAGCATGACTTTGGATAAAGTATTAAACCATTTTCTCCTTTGATTTTCCCATCTGCCAAATGGGAACAATACCACTTACCTTCCTTGTATGGCTCTTACTGTTAAAATGAAATGGCAAACATTAAATATTTATCAAATGAAAAAAAACCCACCCATAATAAGAAATCAACAAGTAGATTTTATAAAATTATAGTTAGTTCTAAAAAGCATGAAGGGGCAGTATTACTACCATGTGTTGGTTAGCATCAGAACAAAATTGTGAGAGGAATTTTTGCTGGTTGTCGTTTTGGATGACACCTTTAATTGCAACTGACAGAAATACAATTCCTACAAACAGAGAGATAAGCAACATAGTGGCTTAGATGATTTAAAAGTCCGGGACGGTTCTTAGCTTTAGGGATAGTTGGGCCTTTGGGCTCAAAAACTTTGAGAATTAGGTTTCCTTCACTATCTGCTGCCTACTTTAGTATGAAAATCTTCACTGAGTCACTGATTCTCTCAAAGCAACCTGGAAGGTATTCTTTCATAATTTGTTTCACAGAAATACCTGTGGTTAGTTCTGATGTTATGAATTTGTGTCATGAATCTGTCACTGAGCCTGTAATTGTGATGAGGTGAATTTAATGATAGGGTTGCCCAATCTCAGCACCTGTAGGTAAGGCCAACCTAAACTGAGGCACATGTGCTATGAATTGCCGAGGGGGATTATTGCTATCATAAGGCGAGAAGGGTCAGTGCTAGCTATTATATCAAAAAATTAAAAAGGAGATGTCAATACGACTAGTTTAAGATGAATGCCTATATTTGTATAAGTTAAAACATTTTGGTAGTGAGAATTAGATCTTGATCCTTGGAAACAGTAACAGAACACATCTATTAGAAGGATAGAGGATCAGAAATAAAACCCAAGAAAATAGGTGGGAAAAGAGGATTCAGGAATTTCAGGACACAGCATCTTTAGGAATTCAATTTCAGGCTGTTGCTTAAGGAAACTTTGAGAACTTGCTCCAATTTTTTTTCAAAAGAATCAAATTCTAGAACAAGAATGAATTATTCTCTTAGCTTGGTTCATGTCTTCATCCTTTTAGTTGGATTAGGGGAATTATGGAAGTATATTGTACAGCAGCCCTATTAGTAATGTGTCCAGTGGGAGAAGGACAACTTCCCAAATAAAAATCTGAGAAGCTGTTACTGACAGACATGGAAATAGATGTTTGGCACACGAGAATAACAGAGGGCTCTACAGCTATATTCTTCATTCTCATGGTAAAGTCCCTTCTGATAGAGGTTTATGGAACTTGGAATCAAATGTACTAGGTTTTAACCATGGCTCTACTCCCATGTGTGTGATATTAGGTACATTACTTACCATTTCCATTCCATGGCTTTCTCAGTGTGGATAGTGTTGATACCTGCATTTTAGATGTCTAGAATGGGAAAGGATAGAAACTTTAATAGTAATGTCATGAAGATATGATCAACTACCTATTGATTAGCTAATGTATTAATAGTTTTTTTAAAATAATATGACAAATGTTGACATAGTAATGAATATTTTTACACAAAAGGAAAAAAAATCAGGCTTTTTCTTTAAAGACCTCATGGTGTCATGCAATGGAAAGAATCACTGAGTAAGAAAAAGTAGACTTGAGTACTTTTCGCTGATGTCCACTGTGATTGATTAGAGAACCATTTAAAAGTGACTTAATCTTTCTGGCTGTAGCTGAAAGATGGTGTGGAGGAGAACTCATGGATCTTATATTTACTTTTCAGTATCAACACTCATGACAATAGAACAGAAAAAAAGAGAGAAGGACAAAATGGTTACTCTCACAGAAACATTTTTATCATTAGATAACTTTTTGAGCATTGATCATAGAACAGGTACCAATTTTAGCACTTCTTTGTATTAACTCATCTCCGACTCACAGCAACTTATAAGGTAGGCTTTTTAAATTATTTCCTTCTTAAAGCTGAAGGAACTGAGGTACAGAGAACTAAGAAACTTGTCCAGTGTCTAATACCGACAAGTGCTGGAACTAGGATTGAAACCAACTACTGTATGCATATATTTTTTAAGTTTTTATTTATGATAGTCACAGAAAGAGAGAGAGAGAGAGAGAGAGAGGCAGAGACACAGGCAGAGGGAGAAGCAGGCTCCATGCACCGGGAGCCCTATGTGGGATTCGATCCTGGGTCTCCGGGATCGCACCCTGGGCCAAAGGCAGGTGCCAAACCGTTGCGCCACCCAGGGATCCCTGCATATTTTGTTACACGGCTTCTCACTGCACATGAAGATATTACTCATTTATCCATTATCCTGTTTAGTAGACTGTAGGTGTTTGAAAATTTTTGAGACAGTTTGAATATTGTATGAAAAAAATTGAAAAGTAGATAGATTTTAATGTGAAATATTCTCCGGAGAGTGCAAAAAAAAAAAAACCACAAAAAACCCCAGCAAAACCAAAAAACCCAACAATGTGAAAGAAAACAAGAAAACAAATGAGCTTCTTCCTTTCCCTAATTCAGCTCACCCTAGACACATTTTTTTTGTTGTTGTCAGATTTTTTTTTTAGATTTACACATTTATTTTAGAGAGGGGGAGGGGCAGAGGGAGAGAGAGAGAAAGACAGTCTCAAGCAAACTCTTCACTGAGCATGGAGCCCAACATGGGGGCTCTATCTCTCCACCTTGAGATCATGACCTGAGCTGAAACCAAGAGTTGGATGCTTAATAGACTGTACCACTCAGGTGCCCCTTGTTGCCAGATGTTTAATGCTTCTTTACATTTATAGACTTTGTGGATTTGCAATTCCCCATCTTCTGCTTGAACCCTTGTGTAGGAAAAAAAAAAAATTATCTACTCTAATTGATTAATTAATAGTGGAATAAATATATGTTTACAAATGTTTTGCAATAGAAACTAATAAAATTTTATACCCAGCATTTGGAGGAATTAAAAGCTAAAATAGAAAAGGCACCATGGAGATGCTTATCATTTTGAAGGATTATGTATCTTTTTTTTTTAAAGATTTTATTTATTTATTCATGAAAGACACAGAGAGAGAGAGACAGACAGAGACAGAGACAGGGACATAGGCAGAGGGAGAAGCCGGCTCCCTGCAGGGAGCCTGACCCAGGCCCCCAGGACCACGCCCTGGGCTGAAGGCCACACTAAACCTCTCAGCCACCCGAGCTGCCCTGATTGTGTATCTTAAGAGTAAATAGGATCACATGGTATTAGACTTTCATACCATCTGTTATGGGTCAACTGTTGCTATTATGTGTAAGTGACTTGAATTCTAGTCATCTGATTAAGTATGTACCAGCAACTGTTTCTTAGTGTTCAGTTCTGAGTAAAGGTTCATTTTTTAGTAAGAGAGTCATTTGGTGTAACTTTGATTCTTCTCTTGGAAATGTCCAAGATTCATCTGAATTCAGTGAGAACAGTGTGAAAGGTAAGGAGAAACTTGGACATAGATTACAAGTTGGATGTAGGCCAGTAATTTAAAGAAAGCTTTCGAAGAGATTTTATTTGTGTAAGAACAGATTTTTTTTTTTTTTTCTGAACAGCATTTGTGAATGGAGAATGACATAAGCTTAAAATCTATGTGTTAAGGATTTTTTTGCAAACAGTATTAAGTGTGCTGCAGGGAAGAAATAATGGAGCAAACCAGAGTCGTTCATGTCAGAGCAGTTCTGGGAATTAGCTGTTGCATAAGACCCTGTTATGTATTTATGAATTTTGTAGTGGTGGAATAGTGATATAGGTCATTACTGCCTCAACTGGACCACCAGCCTACCCATCCATTGACTTGCTCACAGAAGCATTGAAAGACTACCCACTCAATAGGCTTAAACTCTCAAACCTGGAGCTATTACAAAAAGTGTATATATGAGTTTGTATATGTGTGTGTGTGTTATGGAGAAGATAGAAAGACAGCTAGAGGAGAAGAGGAGGGCTCTGTGCACCAGCTCTGTCTGGTCCAGATGTCACTTTCCCTTGAAAGGCTCTGTGAGTGAGCCCCGAACACTGAATTAGGCACTAACTGAAGCAGGATATGAGTTGGTGATTCCTAGACACCAGTCGATTTCTTGTTACATATAATCCATTTTACGAACATGTGCCTTACAAAGATGACCTGAATACGCTTGGTGCTCAATCAAAAGGTGTCTAATACCACAATGTCAAACACTTAAATATGTTACTTTAGGATTTCATCCAATTGGTCATCTCTAACAAATGAACAGATGGCATTCTATAATATTTTTATTTGAAATATATTTTTAATTGGGAGCATATAATTTTTTTCTCAGAAATACTATTTATATTGATAAAGTTCCAAGGCTAACCAATAAAATCATGTTTGCTGGGAGGATGATGTGACAAGTCTATGGACAAATCACTATAACAATAATAACAGTGAAAATCATCACAATACCTAGCATCTACAGAATACTTAACTCTGTAGTACATACTGATGTGAGGAATTTCCACGCACTGATTTTTTTAATCTTCACAACATCTCTATGAAATATATGATTATAGATGAGGAAACTAAAGCATTTAATGTTTGAATAATTGCCCAAGGACCCCCGATTAGGAAGAGGTAGATCTGGATTCAAGCAGGTAGTCCAGCTCTAATCTGTCCCCTTAACTACTGACCTCCAGTGGGGCTTCAGTTCAACATGTATCAAGACTTAGTTCATACTGGGGACTGAAGGAGGTGCTGATGATGCACAAGGAGTCCCAGCCATGGGAGCTGCTAAGAGAGCAGGATGTGAACAAATAATTATGTACAGAACAGTGAACATAAGTGTGTCAAGGATAACAAATAGGAGAGAGAAATAAGTGATTAATTTTGAAGAATCAAGAAAGAAAGTATTCCATGTTTATGACAACGTCTGAGATACCCTTTGATGCATGAGTAGCAGTTTTGACAAATGAATGAAAGGGATGTAACAGGGGAAGTAGCACATGTTCACAGTATGGAGTCATGAGACAGCTTTATTCTGTACATGGGAAGACTCTTCTCCAACATCTTTTCTTACTCAAATCTTGTAAAAAAAAAAAAAAAAAAGTCCAATTCACAGTTGGATTGACTCAAAACATAGATCAGTTTTTTTCCAAAATGTAGGTCAACTTTTTAAAGTCAGACTGAGCTTTTTAAAATTCTTATAATGCTTTATTTAAGACTTTGTTAGAACAGTTTAAGGAGTGTACAGAGATTGAAAGGAAAATCCAGAGATTTCCCATATATTCCCCCCATCCCACACATGCCTAGCCTCCCCAGTGATTAAACCTCCCCACTAGAATGTTACCATTCTTAATAATCACCACCCAGAGTCCATAGTTGATGTTAAGGTTCAGCCTTAGTGTTATGCAGTCTATGGGTTTGGACAAATATATAATGACATGTATCTGTCATTACAGACTGAGTTGGGTCAGAGATATGATAAAAAAAAAAAAAACAGGGGGATAGACTCTGAACCTTCGTTTTCCCTTATGTCCATCATAGACTCCCATCTAGACCAGTCCAGGTAACAAAAAGCTGCATGGAAGTGGGGGAAAATGGACTGAAATATCATCTGAGAGGTGGAGAAATGTAAAACAGGGAAAAGTTTTCTTGGGATTGATCCGTAAGACAGGATATAACTCAATCCACATCTTTTTGAACTTCTTATAATTCCTTAGGGATAGATGAAGGGCATTTACAGTATATAGTGAGAGACTATTTAAGATTTTGGGCCATATTTTCCATGTGCCAAGCACTGTGCTGAATGCTTTGCAAGCTTGAATTTAAGTGATCTACTCAACAACCTGACTACAGTAGCTGCTTTTCTTCGAAATATTTGGCAGATGCAGATAATGCACTTGCTAAGAAGCAGAGCTAAGATTCCAACTCAGGTCTGATAGACTCAGTTACAAGTTGCTAAAGAAAGATGTACTTGAAAGTCTCCTGACATAGCCTTCTCATGACCCCTTCTAGATGGCTTTCTTCTGTGGATCTTCAGGTGGTAGTGAAGGATGGATATTTATGGATACTTATAAGTGCCCTGTTGGGAATGTTTGGTACATTGAGAGCCCATCTGAAAACAGACTCTGTTTTATTTGTACAACCATAGAGAGAGTGATATTAAAATAGTTCTTTGTGTTGAATGAACTTAAAGCTGTTAACAAGTTTTGATTTGGACTTTTTTATTTTTCTTCAAAGGATTTTTTTTTCTTTTGCTTCAAAGACTGATTATATGTTCTTGAAATAGAGAATGGAATATATATGTCCTGGTTTAGAATTCTGAAAAACTTTGTAAGTAATTGAAGTTACAGAATTACATTTTGAATTGAAAAAGCCCAATTTATTTAATCTGCTTACTGCAGCTTTCCAAGATAAGATCTGTCAGAAGCTAAAAAGTCTTCCTGACCACTGGCAAGTTCTTCTAAATGGGTACTTTGATTAATTATGATCCTTCCACTGATTAAACATCAGTGACTAATCCTCTAATATAGTGGGAAATAACCACTGCCATAATTGTTAGGAAATACAGGAAAAAGGATGCAGAGAATAACATAAAGTTCTGATTATGATATCAGATTGCGCCAGCTATTGTAACTGATGTTTCTGAAAGTCTTGCAGTTTATTTAATCTGAGCCGTGAGAATACATGTCTATAAGAGCTATTGTGAAAAACCATATAGTCTTTATAATTGTACCAACCCTAAGCAATATAGCAATAAGCATTTATGGAATACCTACTCCACGTGGGACACGCTGCTGGGGGAAAGAAAGTGTCAGATGACTGGAGCTGCTCTATTTTGTTCATTTAGTGTTCATATAGACCATGACTTTTGAACAGGTCAGAACTTTTTTTTTTTAAACAAAATGACTCCAAATGGCAGTGAGTAAACCCAATTACTGGATTCTCTAGGTTGGAAGAGAGACCATCTAATCCTCCCTTCCATAACTGTTGTTAATACCCTTCACCTGCAGCATTCCTTCTGCGTGACTACCTCCTTTTGAGTACTCCCTGCTGTGAGTGTTAATATCCTGAAGCAGCTCAGAGCATTTTCAAGTACTTTGGAACATTCAGTTTTCTTCCTGCAACTTCTACCCATTTATCCTAATTTTAGTTGTTCCCTACTCTACTATCTTTAACACAGTTTTAGATGTTTAAAATATAACCTGTATGGTGGTCAAAGAAAAGGGATTCTTAAGCAAATTGAATGGGATTGGAGAACACGAAATTATGCCCAGCATTTATGCAGAAACAATGCTTTGATAAAATACTAAAATATAAGGTAACTTTCAGAAATGGAAACCAAATTTGACATTTTGACTTGGATTCTGAGGTTTTTTATAAAATGTGTACCCACCTCTTCACTGTTAATTATTACTTCATCTGGGGAAAGGAAGATAGTAGTTAATATGGATTCCAACTGCATGGTTTGGATTCCCATATCTACCACTTAGTAATCATACCACTTGTGACAAGTTGCTTACCTCTGTGGGCCTCGGTTTCCAAACCGATAGTAATAGTCCCTACATCATAAGATAGTTGTATGGTTATGATACGACAATGTTTATAAAATAGTTAGTGATGGGCCTGCTCCATAAAAACACACTGGATAAAATCGTCATTCAAAAAATATCCATTGATGACACATAGATCAAGTATCTTATCTAAGGAGTGATTTTTTCCCCAAGTTTTTATTTAAACTCTAGCTAGTTAACATACAATGCAATATTTGCTTCAAGTGTAGAATTTAATGATTCATCACTTACATACATCACCTGGTGCTCATCATCACCATTTGCACTCCTTAATCCCTATCATCTATTTCACCCACTTCCCCTCCAGCAGTCATCAGTTTGTTCTCTGTAGTTAACAGTCTGTTTCCTGGTTTGCCTCTCTTTCTTTTTTTTTCCCTTTGCTCATTTGTTTTATTTCTTAAATTCCACATATGAATGAAACCATATGGCATCTGTCCTTCTCTGACTTATTTTGCTTAGCAGAATACTCTCTAGCTCCATCCACATCTCTGCAAATGGCAAGATTTCATTTTTTTTAAGATTTCATTTTTAATGGCCAAGTAATATTCCATTGTATATGTACGCCACATCTTCTGTATCCATTTATAAGTCGGAACATTTGGGCTTTTTCCATAATTTGGCTATTGTTGATAATGCTGCTGTAAACATTGGGATGCGAGTATCCCTTTGAATCAGCATTTTTGTATCCTTTGGATAAATAGCTAGTAGTGCAATTGCTGGATCATTGGTTAGTTCTATTTTTAACTTCATGAGGAACTCCATCCTCATGGAGTTTTAAGGAGTGATTCTAAAAATAACACTGTGTGATAAAACTCTCAGAAAATATTTTTTAAAACTTGCATTTTTCCACATATTTTTCTAGCAAGTTTTTTTTATGTTTTAGAATAAAGGTCATTAGTTTACAAATCACTATTTCATTGCAAAATACTCTTATTGAGAGAGAATTTGTTAACTAATGGAAAGATTTGTGATTTTTTTTTTTTTTTTTGTAAAATATACTCTCCAGTAGACATGCTGTTTTGCTTTTACTATTTAGTATTCTTTATAGGTGCCAGATTAAAGATTCCTTCATTATACTCATTAAAGTTTTTTTTTTTTTCCTTTTGAACTATATTAGGACTCTGTAATATGACATTCATCTATCTTTTTGTTGGCTTTTGTGAGTCTGAAATCTTTATAATATTTATTTATATCATCCTTCTGTAGACTCATTTGGCATCTAATTATTATCTAAGCACTTCCCACCTTAGAATAAAGATTCCAGGCTTAAAGTTAGAAAACTAGTTTTAACGCTTTTTGACTTAAACATGCATTACCTTGCTTGTTATCCCTAATTCATTAGATAATAAACAACAGAAATGGTCAGTGCTTCCTATCCTTTCTATTTGCATTTTCTGTGTCCTGGTATTTGTATATAGTCCTTCATGCATTGTGCCTCTGCAATTTTCTGCTCCTGTAAATAGCATTTTTCAGCTCTCAGTATGTAAGTCAAGTTATTCATTGTATTTGGTACAGCGATTTTTGTGCATGGGTAAGTACAGTCCTTTGCTTCTTAACCTTTTCTGAAGAGATCTGTTTATCCTTATAACTTGACCACCATTTGTGTAAAATTCTACAGTACTGAGAAATACTCCTAGGTTCTCCATTATGCTCTAATATTGACCAGCCTTTGTCTCCAACCTTCAAGGACTATGTTCATGCAGAGTTACAGCAACACCTCCATGCATTTGGCCTAGGCCACTGAGCAGATCCTCCATAGCAGGTGATAGCACAACCCTTACTTGGCATTTATATCTCACTTCTTTATTTAACACATCCCAGAAAAGATGCAAATGCATTCAATGCACAACGGAAACACATCCTATTTTTGTGCTGCCTACACATATAATATTTTTCATTTCTAAACTAGATGTAAAGAATATAATGTACATGTAATTTGTTTTTCATCCACAATTAAGTCTATTTGGAGTTTACTTTTTCTTTGAAAGAAAAACACAAGCTGTAGATAAAATGTTTGATTGAATTATGGTGCATAAAGTAGATTGACACAGCAAAAGCTGTATCAGGTGCCTAGGATGGGACATCGTTCTAGGTCTTTTAAATACTTTGTCTCATTTTATCTTTGCCACAAACATGGGCAAACATTGTTTTCTCTCTCTTTCTCTCTCTCTCTCTGTTTTTTGGAACAAGGAGATGTGGTAGATTGGTTGTGATCTTAGTTTTTTAATGCCTTCCTATATCCATGCTCTATGCAGTACTATTAGATAGCAACCTTTTTAAAAATTTAAATCCAACTAATTAACATATAGTGTATTATTAGTTTCATAGGTAGAGTTCAGTGATTCAGCAGTTGCAATAACACCCAGTGCTCATTACATCACGTGCCTTCCTTAATGCCTGTCATCCAATTACCCGATCCCTCCACCCACGTCCACTCTAGCAACCCTTAGTTGTTTCCTATGACTAGGAGTCTCTTATCATTTGCCTCCCTCTCTGCTTTCATCTTGTTTTATTTTTCCCTCCCTTCACCAGGGCTCCTCTGTTTTGTTTCTTAAATTCCACATAAGAGTGAAATCATATAATTGTCTTTCTCTCATTGACTTATTTTGCTTAGGATAAAATCCTCTAGTTCCATCCATGTCATTGCAAATGGCAAGATTTTATTTTTTTGATGTTTGTGTAATATCCACTGTATACGTATACCACATCTTCTTTATCCATTCATCTGATGATGGACATCTGGGCTCTTTCCATAGTTTGGCTCTTGTGGACGTTGCTGCTATAAACATTAGGGTGCAGGTGCCCCTTTGAATCACTGCATTTGTATATTTTGGGGCAAATACCTAGTAGGGCAATTGCTGTGTCGTAGGGTAGCTCTATTTTTAACTTCTTGAGAAACCTCCATACTGTTTTCCAGGGTGGCTGCACCAGCTTGCATTCCCACTAACAGTGTAAGAGGGTTCCTCTTTCTGGCCAACATCTTTGACAGCAACTCTTAACAAGAAACAGAGTTTTCTCCTACTGCTTGAATAGGGACTATACTTATGACTTGCTTTGACCATTAGAATGTGCCAGAAATTGGCCTGCCTCCTTTTGTTTTCTGTTTTTATGCCCACATGCCATGGCATAAGCCCAGGCTAGCCTGATGAGTGGTAAGAGATCCAGGACCCAGTTTCTATCCTTGCCATAGCCAAGAACCAGCCAGCTAACCCCTAGACACTCAAGTGATATCTTTCCTAGAACCCCTGGCCTCCGACCCAGCTGACCAGAGTCATAAGATCCAGCTATTAAAGGTCAGCCAATTCTGGCCCAGACAGGCAGAACAACTCATACATTCTGAGCAACAATAAATTCATACTCTTTCCAACCACTGTGCCTGGGGGCAGTTTGTCCTACAACAATAGCTACCTGATATAGCAGGCCTTCTTCCTTTTATTACTCTTTCTTCAGTGACCCAGTACACTGATGCTGCTAATGAAAAAAAGGGAATAAAATTATTATTAGATGCTTCTTGATGTGCCACTCTGTGAGAACAAAAGTAAACTCATTTGGTCTTCAGCAAATTTCTTGTCTCCAGAAGTATCTTATTTCCATTCACAGATGGAGTTGTTCAGAAGAGGTGCCTTGCACCAAGTCAGTTGGCCATTAAGTGGCAGTGCCAGCATTTGAGCACAAGACTGTTCTTTTTCTTTTGGCCTTTCTCTTGCCCCCATCCCTTTTTTTGATGATGATGTTTGCCTTAAGAAAGCCTCAACTCCAAGTAGTCACTCTTAGGTGCTCTGGGAAGCCTACAGAATATCTTGTAGATAATTATTATGTTTTTGGACCTCTCACATATGGGCCTAGCCCAGGTAGTAAAAGCGGTAAGTGGTCTGTGGGTCATGGTTTGTTGAACGGCTGATCTAGAGTTCAATATGTTGCTGACTGTTGTGTATTAGTTTTTCCTTTCTTCTGGCTTCTTACTGATTTGGCTGGATTTCTAAATACTGAAGAGCTCAACCGGAGGTGTCTTCCTGAGATTTCCCCTTGCAATTCAATTCAGGCAGGCTTTCTTCCCTTTCTGCCCCTTGCAGTTCCTGCAGAGACCCTTGTGACTGTCCCTAAATCGCCACTACCATCTCTTAAGAACATAATTTTAGGGGCTGGCCATGATGGATAGTGTGAGATATTTTTGGCCTGGAAAATTTTCCTAAAGACTCTCAAAAAATCTGCTTGTTTAACTGGTTTCCTGAAAGCAGAGTTCTGGGAGCAAGAGATGTAGGGGTTAAGGCTTTGTGTTCCTTCTTCCAGCATCAGGGTTTTCTCACAAGGCTTTAATTCACAAGTTAGTTCTGCCCTTCTTCTAAAATCGGAGCATCACACACTGTACCAAATGGTCTGGCTGTAACTTTTGATCACAGTTTCAATTACTTTTGGCTGCAAGCAATCCTTCAGATTTTAACAAGCATTCTAAGAGTAATGGCACTCTATCATTTTATCAATTAATTTTCCATACCTGAGCAGAGATAATGCCCAACAATAACAGATATCCACTTTCCTCAGTTATTTCCCATCAAAAATCCATGAGTTAGGAGTGGCAGCAATTTTTTAGCATGTGTAGGTTTTGGCTTGGGTTTTGTTTTTTTCTCATGGTTAAATTTTCATTTTAGTTTGACAATCTGCAGAGGCAGATCCAGGTGGTATGGGACTGAAGCTTACTGAAACTTAGAAGGTACCTAAATGTGTAAAATTAAGTACGGGGCAGTTGTAAGGATTTGTGCAAGTGAGGGGCCCCTGAGCTCATTAACTTTGCAAGACACTGAGACTGTCTAGAAGTATATTAGAAATCAATGGATATAGAGTGCCTGAAAGGACTGACCAAGTCATATAAAGCAGTGAAGTGAGGTAAGTGATTGCTCACTCATCCTGGAGTGTATAGTGGGACCCTGACACCTTGAGTAAGACAAACCTTTTTTTCAAAGAAAGCAGCTGCTATTCCTCTTTAGCTGATCATGGTCCTGCAGGAATGAAGGCCCCACACTGCAACAGCCTGCACTTGTTTAAAGCATCTAGGCATATGGTATATATTTTAAACCTGAAAGCTCCCAATTTTAAAATGCTCCAAATAAACATGTCTGTTGTGAGTAAATTCAGCCCACTAACTTAGAATTTGTGACCTATAAAATAGTTTATTTATTTATTTATGTTAGCAAGAAGACACTGAAAGTCATTTGAAATATGAATGAGGGAATTATATAACTACTAATATATGGTTAGATGTTAGCATAATTGGAAGATCTAGTTGATAAGAAGAGCCACATATCCCACTCAGCCCTCAGCCCTGGAAGATCCATCAGCTACCTAAGTCTCCCATTTGTAACATTGATATGGGAATAAAAAGTCTGGTTTTTACATTGCTTTTCAGGAAAATTTTGGTCCTGCTTCCAACAGCTTAGTCCTTCGCTCACTCTCTCACACAAGATTCTTTTTTTTTTTTTTTTAATTTTTTTTTTATTATTTATTTATGAGAGTCATACAGAGAGAGAGAGAGAGAGAGAGAGGCAGAGACACAGGCAGAGAGAGAAGCAGGCTCCATGCACCGGGAGCCTGACGTGGGACTCGATCCCGGGTCTCCAGGATCGCGCCCTGGGCCAAAGGCAGGCGCCAAAGCGCTGCGCCACCCAGGGATCCCATCACACAAGATTCTTCACACAATGCCTGGCACATAAATGAGCATCCAGTATGTGGTTATTAAATTAATTAAGTAAAATATAATTTAGCCAAAACTTACTTCAATGTTGATGTTCTTTGCTTGATCTCAAATTTGAGAGAGCCTTAATCAATGAACAAAATGGCACGTGAGTTCATTTGCTCAAAAATTTTGGCTTTTGGTTTCTATGGGGCTTGTGAATAAAGGTGTCTATATGGATTACAAGCATCTAAGTGGTTACAATATTATTACTACTAGTGATAGTATTAACAACAATAACAACAACAAAGATAACAACAGTTAATGTTTATATGTGTGCCATGCACTGTGTTGAGTGCTTTACACATACCAGTTCACTTCATACTCATAGCTGGCGTTATTTACTATCTGTAGAGGAACTTACTTTTTAAAGTCTAAATTAGGAACTTAAAAACAATTGTAAAATAACTGAATAAAACCCCATAAACCTGAGGTCAAGAGAAGAAAAGGATAGGGCACCTGGGTAGCTGTCAGTTAAGTGTCTGGCCTTTGCTTGCAGCTCAGGTCAGGATCTCAGAGTCCTGAGGTCGCCACTTTCAGTGAGTGGAGTGCCTGCTTGAGATTCTCTCCTTCTGCCCATCTCCCAACTTCCCTGCCCCCCCCACCCTCCTGCCGTGCACATGCACACATGTCTTCTCTCCCTCTTTCTTTTCTCTATAAATAAATAAATGTATCTTTTTTAAAAAAGAAAGAGAAAGGAAAACTTAAAAGAAAAGATTATTTACTTTTCTGTTAAACATATTCAATCAAGATATATTGGTTATCCACTCTGAGCTAAATGCTTGGCTAAATGCCAGGCTGCAGGCTTGGGTGAGCTAGCAAGTGAAGGCATGAACACTGATTCTGAATTTGCAAAACCATTCCAATCTTGTATCAGCATGGAAAATAGGGGACTTAGGAAGCTGATGGTACTTCAGGTTTGCCAACTGAGTAAGTCACATGGTTCCTCTAACCAGCTTTCCAGGGCACCCCTCCAGATTTCTATTTATGCACAGATGCATGTATTGGTTGTTAGAACATTCCAGAGATGTGCCAGCTTTCGAAGGTCCCAGCTTCGTCATCATGCCCCAGGAGTAAGTTTCTCAGCAATGCTAGCCCATAGTGACAATAACTACACCTGTTTTTCCTGTGTCCCCTGCTGAAATTCTTGGTTTCCACCCATGGAACTTTTATACAGCTTCAATGACATGGAATGGAGGCAGCATCTTTATCTCTGAGAAAGCACAAGAGCAAGTACCACCAACTGAGCCATTAACTTATGATCCTTTCTGTGCTAGATAGTTTTATCTGATTCCCTGCAGGATATATCTTAGCATCAGGAGAAGCTTAAACAAAAATGTCAACTTAAATAATGATTCTCTGACTGGCAAGAGCTAAATGGTCCAGAGGGATAGCACATGCTGTTTACTTAGCAGGAAAGGAACCCCATGGGTTCATAATATGGGATCTCTTACAGGGTGCACACCTCAAATTAGATGACCATGGTTGAATGCAACGTGGCAGGAGAACCTACTTGGTTTATCAGAAAAGATCAGATTGGGCATAGTTTTTCTCATCTTTAAAATGATGCAGTTGTCCTAGAGGATGAGTGAGATCTCTTCCAGCATAATGCGTGCATCTTTCTTTGAGAAACTTGATGTGTGCATGTTCAACCTATGTCTTGTTTTCTGCTATAGACTGTTAGAATGCCATTGCTTTTTTGTTTGCAAATTCAGGCAGTTTTGTTGCGCACGTGAATGCAATTATTGAATATTGAGTAGTAGTCAAATGATGGAAACTTTAATGTTAATAGGGCCTTTAGACTCAACTATCTGTTTCTATTTTGACATGTTTGCAGTTTTATTTGTTTATTTTTTTAAAAAAATTATTTATTCATTCATGGGAGAGAGAGAGAAGGAGAGAGAGAGAGAGAGGCAGAGACATAGGCAGAGAGAGAAGCAGGTTCCACTCAGGGAACCTGATGTGGGACTCAATCCCTGGACCCGGGATCACACCCTGAGCCAAAGGCAGATGCTCACCCGCTGGGCCACCCAGGTATCCTGATCCTGACATGTTTGCAGTTTTAGATGTAGGATTCACTTAAAACTGGGTGCTGCCATAAACCATCTATGTTAAAGATGAAATGATCTGATCTGTTTTACTACTCTATTTTACTTTTATGCACACTCATCTCTAATGACCCTATATATCCCAGGTTTGTGCATTAAGTGTCTCTCCATTTGTTAGTTATGCCTTTCCTTTTGTTTATTTCAGTTTTAGCATAACCCATTTCCATCATGATTGTACAATATGGCTTTGGACTTGGCAACTGGAATTTTGCAGCCAAAATTGACAATGTGGATTTATAAAATGGTATAGATTAAAAATCCCTTAAGTAGCCTTTTACAGCTTTCTTATTTTCCATATGGCAAAAAAATGAAGTTTAGAAATATTAAATAGTTTGCTTAAGGCAATTCTTTCCAGACATTTTCATAGCATTGCACAGATGGAAGATAATGATATGGCCATGACAAGCTGGGATAACCTTTTGAGGTTATTAGTGGATATGTTGACCATCCCAATGGCTCCAGTGGCTACAGACCTTTCTGCCTTCCTAAAGACTGAAAAATAAAGATTTTGCATATTTTGTACTCATTTATAGCACAATGCATAATTCACCATTTTCAAAGCTCTGGCCTAAATTCAGCTGGTATTAGAGTTATCCAGTCTCTATCCATTTAAGGTAAAATGCCATGGTTTCTCATGCAATATAGGCAAAATTGAAGCTTGATGTACTAGATAAGACTTCACCTGAAACATCTTCAATTCTTTAGCTCAAGTTGTCTCCGGTCTCATTGTATGTTGACCCCATCTTCAGGAGGTTGATCATCTTATGATGTCAAAATGGTTTCAGCAGTTCTGGACTCTTTTCAGAGTCCTGGGATAAAATCCTACAAGAATGAGAAGTTCTTCCCCAGGATTCCTGTAGAAATCCTTCTGATATATCATCAGTTATGAATGAAACATGAACCTATACCTAAACCAATGAGTTTGCTCAGGAGACTGTAAATCACTGATTGCATTAAAGCAAAGGTCATGCACTTTACTATTGAGTCAGTGTGAGTGTACATAAAAACCACACCCCTTAAAGTACAAGTAGTTACCCAAAAAAGGGAGAATGGATGGTTAATAAAATAATAGATGTACTTTGTATTCTGAAATCTACATTTTCTGGTTTCTATATCACTATGATTTTTTATTACATTATATTCAAGAGAATTGTAAAAATACTTTAAAAATGACCAAATGGTGATCCAGAACTGAAAAATACAATAAAGTCACATATTTATTACATGAGAGTAACAGCTTATTGAAAATAATGGATTCTTTGATCAATCAGCTTAAAGAAAGGTAAATAGCAATCATCTAACTGAAGCTCAGATTGACTGAAAAACAAAACCTCAATTACCTGTGGCATAACATCCAATGGCATACACACACACACATATATATACACATACATGCAAACACACATATGTATATGTACATATATATTTATATTCCCAACAAGAGGATGAGATATAAAAAGGGACAAAAAATTTATTAGAATAAATAATGGCAAAAATACCTTAAAATGATAAAAAACAATAACTTCTAAATCTGGCATCATATTGAACCTCAGGCAGGATAATAAAAAGAAAACCATATATAGGCACACCATAGTCACATTGCTGAAAACCAAAGAAAATGAAATTTATTGAAAGTGGGCAAGGAGAAGAGAAACATTAGAAAAATAAAAAAGAAGAATAAACAATGTCTTACTTCTTTTGAGAAACAATGAAAAACTCCTTAAAATGCTGAATTAGGGAAGAAAAGAAATAAAAGAGATAAGAAAAGCCATAAATCTAGAGTTCTCTATCCAGGGAAAATATCTGTGATGAATAATTTTATGTGTCAACTTGACTGGGCTAAAGGATGCCCAGATAGCTGGTAAAGCATGATTTCGGGGTACATCAGTGAGGGTGTAGATAGAAGAGATTTAGCTTTTGAATCAGCAGACTGAGTAGAATACTGCCCTCACCAATGGGGGTTGGAACTGTACAGTCCATTGAGAACCTAAATTGAACAAAAAGATGGAGAAGGGAAAATTTGTTCTCTTCTTGAGCTGAGATAATCATATTCTCCTACCCTTAAAACATTGATGCTCCTGGTTCTCTGGCCTTTGGCCTTGAACTAGGACTTATACCATTGGCTCCCCTGGTTGTTAGGCCTTCAGGTTTAGAGGAAAGATAATTGTAAAAGTTAAGGCTATCAAGCTTTCAGGAAAAACAAAAATGTGTAAGAGTATATAATTAAGCCTTGAACAACATGGGCTTGAACTGTGAGTTCACTTATATATGGATTTTTCTTCCAATAAGTACTACATAGTACTGTAAATGTCTTTCCTCTTCCCCAAGATTTTTAAATAATATTTTCTTTTCTATAGCTTACTTTATTATGATAATGCAGTACATAATATATAACATACAAAATAAGTATTAATTGACTGTTTATATTATTGGTAAGGCTTCTAGTCAACAGTAGACCAGGAGCAGAAGGCATATGCAGATTTTCAACTTTGTAGGGAGTCAGAACTCCAAATCCGGGTGTTGTTCAAAGGTCAGCTGTATATATGCATCATCTTAGTGTAAGAAAAGATTTCATATGGCATAAAAAGTGCTAATTAGAAAGGGAAGAAATGGGTAAGTTAAACTTTGTCAAAACTAAAAGTTCTGCTCAACCGAAAGGTAAACTACAAACTAGAAGGAAAAAAATATAATACATATACCTTGTATATTTGTTGTTTTAATATATAAAGAATGTCTACACACCTGCAAATCAATATTAAAAAGACAAAGAATCCAGTGAGAAAAGGTCAAAGACATAGTAAAAACTTCATAAAAAGGAAATAAGCATTTGAAAAAGTACTCAATGCCATTATCATTGAGGGAATGCTAAATAAAACTGCAATAAGATACTACCATGCAGCCACTAGAATGACTAAAACTAAAACTAAAAACAAAAACAAAAACAAAACTAATACTGACAGTATCAATGTAGTCCACAAGCTAGCTCTTGGGAACACAAAATGGCAGTCATTTTAGAAATACATTTTAGAAATACATTTGGTAGTTTCTAATACATTTAAATTCATACCTGGACTGTAACCTAGCAATCTCACTCCTGGTTTTTATTAAAAAAAAAAAAAAAAGAAAGAAAGAAAGAAAGCATAAGTACACTTAAGGACTTGTGCATAGATACTCACTGCAGCTTTATTCATTATGGCCCAGACTAGAAGTTACTCAGCTGTTCCCAAAGAGCAAAAAGGATATTACAAATTGTGCTGTATTCATATGAAGGAATACTATTCAGCAGTAGAAAGGAATGAATGGCCAATACACACGGCAGTATAGATGGATCTTAAAAACTTGTCCAGTAAAGAAGGGCAGACACAAAAAAGAACATAGTGAATAATTTCATTTCTATGACATTCTTGAAAAGTCAAAGCTGATATGTGGTGCTGAAAATCAGAACAGCGGGATCCCTGGGTGGCGCAGCAGTTTGGCGCCTGCCTTTGGCCCAGGGCGCGATCCTGGAGACCCGGGATCGAATCCCACATCAGGCTCCCGGTGCATGGAGCCTGCTTCTTCCTCCGCCTGTGTCTCTGCCTCTCTCGCTCTCTCTCTCTGTGACTATCATAAATTAAAAAAAAAAAAAAGAAAAGAAAAATCAGAACAGCACTTATATTTGGAGGAAGTGGATTAACTGAAAAAGGAATTTGAGAAGTAATAGAAAGTCTCCTTTATGATTATGTTGGTGGTTATGTATTTGTCAAAGCTTGTTGAAACTCTAAAATCTGTGCATTTTATGACATGTAAATTATTCTTTGACTTTAAAAAGTTGATTGGGAATGAAATTAATTTGTATTGGTTGGTCATATCCAGCATAATAAGGTGGTTTTGAGTTCTGGCTTCATATAAACAGTTTTAGCGTCAGATAATAGCTCTGCCACTTTCTATGGGAGGCCTTTGACCAGTGATACAAACATTCAGTGTTCCAGATATGCCATCTAGAGTAAATCACCTATGTAAGAGACTTATTTTGAAGATTAAATGATAGAAAAAGTGCTTAGTTCTTGAGGCATGGGAGATAATCAATACAAGCTCCTCTTCTTGTTTCAGTTATCCACTTTATCATTATTTCTAAGTAGAGATCACAGCAGTTTATTAAACACTAAATCTATTAAAAATCCGGGATGTAAGGGATAGTTAGATAGACATAGATACAAATACAGATATGGGTATGGGTAGATGGATATCAGTCTTATGTCTAGGATTTTACTCTGGAATTCATATATAGTTTTCTAGAAGTCTTTGAAGTGACTTTACTGAATTATGTGTTAAATATTCATGTATATTTATATGTATGTTGCTTGGGATAACTTTCTTGAGATTCTCAAAGCTACTTTGTGACCTCCCCCAAAAGATTAATTACACCTATTCATGGAATTATCTTTCCTGACATGCTCTTATTTCAGGCAGTTACCTAGCTTATGAAAGTAAAAGCAAAAGGGCCCTAGAGTATACATGTGAATGTGAGTGTGCCATCTGTAGATCTCTTTGCATTTTTTCCCTTGGGCTTTGTTTAGCTTTTACAGTTCCCCATCATTTCTTAGAGTGAAGGTAAATGAGGAGGGAAAGGAAAATAATTCTTAGTATTATTTTGGACAGAATAATTTTGTGTGCTACCAGCCATATACTGAGAGACAATTAGAAAATGTGGGTAGGAAGCATTTTGAATGCTTATTTTCAAAACCATTGTGTTATACAATTTTAAAAATTAAATATGGGTCAATAATGTAGAAACTGACTCTGACAAGGGAAATGAAATTATATTTAGAGGTAAAAAAGAACATGACTAAACAAATCACTTTTTAATCACCAAAATGAGACGTATTGGCATAGACAAATCACCACATTAGAATGAAGTTGCTTCCTGAATTTGCCATGTGAAAAATCTTTGGGAATATACAAAGATTTTGTGTTTCTGTATTTGTTATAATAGAGCTATGGCTGTATGCGAGAGACAGCAAAAATAACACAATCAACACAAGAGAGAAGCATATCTCTGTTTCACTAATGTGACTCTATCTGCAAGTCATCAGGTACCCAAATTAATTCTGTCTTCTCTACCATGCCCGGGCATTTCCCATACCTGCAAGAATCAAAATGTCACACCACTATGTCTGCACAGAGAGAAGGAAGGAAGAAATGGGAAGACGAGGAAATGCTCTTTCCCTTTAAGCCATGGGCAGAGGTTGTTGGCACTCTTGTGCTCATAGCTTTTGGTAAGATATTAGTCACAGTATTCTTTTAGGCCAAATGCCTCACTAAATATTTTGCAGTAAAAGAAGAGAGTAGATATTGATGGAAAAATATATCTGAAACTAGGTATCCCTAAAGAATCAGCTACAAAGAGGGAAAAATACCTGAAGATTCCTTTTCCTTTATGCAGTTTTTTCCAAAAGATTGTATCATACCTTGTAATTGGTAGCGAACATTATGGGGAACCAGAAGATATCATCTTTTTCTCTTCTATTTTGGCAAGAAGTACTTAGAAGTGGGGCAGCCCGGGTGGCTCAGCGGTTTAGCACCGCCTTTGGCCCACGTCCTAATCCTGGAGACCCCGGATTGAGTCCCATGTCGGGCTCCCTACATGGAGCCTTCTTCTCCCTCTGCCTGTGTCTCTGCCTCTTTCTCTGTTGTGTGTGTGTGTGTGTCTCTCATGAATAAATAAATAAAATCTTTAAAAAAATATATAACAAACCCTTTCTTTGTTTAAAAAAAGTACTTAGAAGTAGATATAAGAATGAACTTATTTTATAATATTATTTAACTGTAGAAATAACTCGAGCTGATAAGTAAGGATGTTTGTAAAAACTAAACATTCACTAATATTTAAAAACTTAAAAATAATTGGCAGCCTGGAAAATATCTTTAAAACTTGCATGGTAGGCACTCAGAAAGTTGGGAGTAAGTCTACTTCATTTATGAATGCATTAGATAATGTACTTGATTATGAGTGAGAGAAGCCAATTAAGGAAACTTAAGAAAAAGAAAGATGGAGAGAAGATTAATTTGGCTAACACGGAAATACAGAGTAAAGGTGGAAGATTATAATGGCAGAGAGGTTGACTCGGGTTAGATTGTGAAATGCCTTCTAAAGCTTGGTAAGGAGTTTGAATATTATTGTGTAGGCAATTGGGAGACATAAGGTGAATGTTATGTTATTAAGTCTTCACTAATGATATACTGAAAGAAATGTAGCCATAGTTGATGTAGCTCAACAAGGGCTGCTAAAAGTATGAACAACCAGGAAGAATGTTAATGCTTTGAAAGCAAGAAAAAGGGAGTGGTTCATTTCCTGAGAAAAGTATACTTGGCTAGAAGTCAAGAGAATTAAGTTATTCTCTCAAATGCCTGACCTTACAGTATCAGCATTACTGGGAGGCTATCTTTTTCACAGAGATAGCATAGGCATATAATGAAAATATATGAAAAAATACTAAATGCTGTTCAAGTCCCATTTACTTAAATAATTTGAACCATTGCTCTGAATCACTATAATACAGCAAACAATAGAGGATAATATTAAAGTTTTGCATTGGGCTATTACGATCCTTGTATTTTAATACTTGTTATAAGACAGGTACCATTATAGGTGACTGTTTGGTTCAGGTGGTAGCAGTACAAAAATATCCAAAGCACGTTGGTCACCATGCAGTTCAGTTCCAAAACATTCAGTCCTTCCAGTGAACTCAATCTGTGTACCCAATCACTGTAAAACAAATTACAAATATAGTGATTCCCTCAAAATATTCCCTAGCAACTATGACTTCTATGCATTAAAAGTCATACAGATAACCTGCAGTCAAATGCAAATTATCAAAGTTATTACTATTCCATTTCTGCTGCTTGAGTGAGAGGCCCAGAATGGATGAGTAAACTCCATTAGCCAGAGGACAAAGGCCCCCTCTTGCTTTTTTTTTTTTAAGCTACCAGAAATAATATGGTTAAATTGTTGGGAACATGGAGAATCCATTCTACGTGTAGCCTCCTATGCTAAGATCCATGGGAAATGGAAGATATCTGACTTCCATTCACATTAAATTATAACTCTTCCCTGGGTTGACTTTTGATAGTGAAAGAGGGAAGAGAGATCCTAGATAGGAAACCAGACAGGGAGACTAGAATTCACTCTAAAAGGCAGGTGCATGAACTCCAAACCCCCTGTGTGGTGAGGATAATTGGAGATGGTTCTGGTGTTGGCAGGAGAAATGGCTGCCTCAAAGAGGGTAAGTTTTATCTTCCTGTTCACTTCTTCTTTCCCTTGCCATTGAGTCCTTTTGGACACACAGCTATACAACTTCTCAGAAGATCTCCCTAAACAGAATGGTCTGCTCTGGGCTAAGATATGGGGATGGTCTGTTGATTCTCTAGAATGGGAATTCTTATCCTTCGGGGGAGGCTCACACTTCTGTGAGAATCTGATGAATGCTGCAGAGCTAAGTGTGCAAAACATTTGGCTGGAGGATGATCTTAGGTGTTGTTCAAGCTACTCAGTCATTGTCAACACTGAAAATTTGTGAGATTTCTTGTAAATATTCAAATTTCTGTTTGTTTTTCTTCCTTGGGGAAAAAAAAAAAAGAGAGTCAACTGCACTGGAATGGTGCTGGCAGCAACTGGCTCAACCTGAGTGGTAGATGGCTCTTCTGATAGGCATGCATTCCTCATTTCAAATGTTGCCCAACACTGTTTTAAAATACCAACTTCAGGGATCCCTGGGTGGCGCAGCGGTTTGACGCCTGCCTTTGGCCCAGGGCGCGATCCTGGAGACCCGAGATCGAATCCCATGTCGGGCTCCCGGTGCATGGAGCCTGCTTCTCCCTCTGCCTGTGTCTCTGCCTCTCTCTCTCTCTCTCTCTCTCTGTGACTATCATAAATAAATAAAAAAATTAAAAATAAATAAATAAATAAAATACCAACTTCATTCATTTACATTAATCCCTTGTTAACACTTGCTTGCCTAGGTAGATATTTTAATGTGTGATTTCTTGCTTATAGCTCCACAAAGGAAACAATAATAATAATAATTAATAATAATAATAATAATAATCAAACTTATATAGTATTCAACATTGCCAGATGTTGTTCTTAGTATTTTATACATTTTGACTAATTTCATCTGCACAGCATTCCATTTCTATTCTTACTCAGGAAACTGAGTCACAGAGAAGTTAGGGAACGTATCCCAGGTTACAGTGCGTAGATGTGATGGAGTAAGGATTCAGGTGTAGGCATTCAGAATCTGAAGGTGGGGACTTTATACTATCCCTATCCTGAATGACCTCCTGAACATATATTCATGGATTCACCCACCATTACAGACTACATTGATGAACTGTACCTCTTTAAGGAACCCCACAAAGATTTCTTGGACGCTGGCTTACAGCCTTCTCAAAGACTGCTTTATAAATGCTCACTTCAAGTTCATCACGAAATAGGTATTTATGGAAACTAAAAAGTGAGTTGTTTCATAATCCTATTGTATGATGTGTGATTAAATCAGAAAGTGAAACCTGAAATTGTTTGGCATTTATGCAATCTAACAAATGCTTGATGCATAAGTATTGCTTGAAAGGAGGATGAACAGTAAGTTTGTGCTAAGTATAAGGAACACAGCTTTGTGTACTGTTAACCCCTGTGGGATGTGACCCATTTAGATAACTACACAGCCCTCCCCACCATCCCCAGAGGTCAACTAGGTGCAAGAAGTAGTACAGTGTTCCTTCCTTATGCATCAAGATTATTTTGTCAGGCTCTCTTGGGCACAACTATATCATAGCCCACGCCAGCAAGCCTATATAAGGAACAGGGCTAGCTTCATGGGCACGTGACCTGTACACTCCCACAAGACCCCATACCTAGAAAAGGCTCTTTACTTGGTGTGATGCTCTGCTATTGCCATTCAGAAAGAAGTATTATTGTTGTTATTATTATTATTATTATTATTTTAATTAAGGTTCCCCATTTTTATTTTTCATTGATCCCCAGCCTATGTTAGGGTAGAGCTGCAGAAGGGCAAAGATCTTCATCTGTTCTCTTTACTGGACCTTCAAAATACCCAGAGCAGTGCCCCTGACATTGTAAGCACTCAGTAAACATTCTTGAAGATGTTAAGAGTACAGGATCTAGGTCAGTATACGTTTTGAGAGCCAGATAGTAGATATTTTTGGCTTTGCTAACTGTATGATCCCTGCTGTAGTTACTTAACTATGCCACTATTGCATGGAAATAGCGATGGCAATAGAAGGGAAAATGAGTGTGGTTGTATTCCGATACAATTTTATCTGTATTTGGGCCTCTGGGTGGCTCAGTTGGTTAAGCATGGGACTCTTGATTTTAGCTCAGGTGGTTGATCTCAGAATCGTGAGATGGAGCCCCACCTTGGGCTCTGTGCTCAGTGGATTTTCTGTTGGGGATTCTCTCTTCCTCTCCCTTTACCCCTCCCTGCACTCATACTCGCTCTTTTTCTCAAATAAATTTTAGAAAAAAAAAACAAAAAACCTTTGTATAGTTAAGTAATGGGCTTGATTTGACCAAAAGGGTATAGTTCACTGATCCTTGCTTATAGTCAGATTGCTCAGATTCAGACCCTGACTATTTACTCTGTGACTTTGGGCAAGATGCTTAATATCTCTGAACTTCAGTTTACTTTTCTGTAAAACTGAGATAATACAAGTGCTTTGTTCATGGGGTGACTGTGAGTACTAAATGAGTCAATGCGTATAAGACACCTAGCATGGTTCAACATGTGATAACTCTTTGAACTACTACATATACTATTTTTATAATCATTGCTTTGGCTGCTTGACTCTCAGAGCTCTATGCATTCCACAGATAATAAACACAAAAGAGACAATTTCATCAAATCCTTTGCGGGATAAATCTTGAGAAAAGAGCAGATATTCCCTTAAATATCTCAAATAAACAATCTTTCTCTGCCTTTCTTTGCAAGTCTTCATGGTAAGGAAGTAACAATTTGGTCTTCATTAGAGGATCCATGTTCACTGGAACTAATCCTCTAAGAGGCAAAGGCCCAGTTTATTCTTTCAAGGGAACTACCATCTTCAAACCTCTGTTTCTCATCTACAGAATGAAGGAGCTGCTCTGGAATCACGCCCAATACCTCTTTTAAACTGGAACAGTTCTGCTATGTAGGTAATCAGCGCTTAAACTCTGAGACTGCATTTGGCTTTAACTCCTGTCTCCATTGGTCTCCAGCTTATGATATTCATTTGAGACTCAGAGGGGCCACTGTTTTTCCAGGTCCCAGAGTAAATGGTCTACCCACTTCCTTCTTAGTTGCTGGGTTCTTCATGCATAAAATAAGGAATCAACATACTTACTTTTCAATCTAATCTGACTCTGAATTAAAGCTGATGCATTATAAAAGCACACTCAGAAATGTTCCCATTTTATTTACGTGCTTTAGCAATACCATATATTTGCTTCAATTTTTTTATATAAGAATAAAACCCAAAGTGGCCTAAAAACAATCATTCTACTGATTCAAGATGTTTAAACCATCTTTTTTTTTTTTTTTTTTTTTTTTTTAATAAAAGAGATGGTGCAGAGGTTGTTGGGTGAAAGTCTAAACCATAATATTTTGCCTTCTCCCTTCAAGACACTGTTGGTGACAACTGTGTGATTTTCTTATAATTAACAGAGATTCTATCTGGGTTCCACACAGCACACCAACCAGCAATGAAATGTCATCCCCAAGTGGATTACCACAATAGCCTCCCAAGGGGTCCTGTGTTTCCACTCTTGCTCCCCTGCCATCTGTTTCCCCACAAAGCTGCACAAGTCATCTTTTAAACCTAGAAACCGGGCAGCCCCGGTGGCGCAGCGGTTTAGCGTCGCCTGCAGCCCGGGGCGTGATCTGGAGACCCTGGATCGAGTCCCATGTCAGGCTCTCTACATGGAGACCCTCTGGCCTCTCTGTGTTGTGTCTCTGCCTCTCTCTCTCTCTCTCTCTCTCTCTCTCTCTGCATCTCTATGAAAAAAAAACAAAACCCAGAAACCAAACTCTGCTACTCCCCACCTCAAATTACTCCATTAGTACTTGGAGAAAATGCACATCTCTCAACAGGTCGCAGGCCTGATACAGATGTTCCTGCCTTGTACACTCTGCCCCTCATTCACAATGCTGGCCATTTCTCTATTTCGCCAATGTACCATGCTTAATTCACATTGAGACCCCCTGCTTGGCCATTTCCTTCATCTAGAACAACACTCTTCCAGAATTTTGCTTGCTTGTCTGCTTGTTATTCTTCAGGGAACAGCTCAAACATCAAATAACACTTGACCAATAGGCTATAGTTCTATTATTAGGAAATTATTTGTTTTATTCATTAGTTTATTGTTTCCCCTGCCAGAAGGAAATCACTTTGAAATAGAGGATTGTCATGTTTTGTCCAGTCCCTAGACTCCTGCTGATGCTGTTAGATGTTCAGTAAATAAGTATTTTTTTTAATAAGTATTTATTGAATGAATAAATGAATGGATGAATAAGAATGATTTTTGTGTGTAGTTTGTTTGAAAGAACATATTTCAATAAGCAGAACAGCTTTCCTGCTCACCATTTTAGTGTCATAGAAAATGCTGGATGGTTATTGGTGTGTCTCCATGCATTTCTGTTGTTACACTCACAGAGTTTTTATAATTAGGTGATCCCTTTGAAGTAGTATGCTGGCTAATTTATCCGTGAAACTATAGACTCCCTCTGCCACACAAAATGTAAGTAATGGCAAATCCCTAAAGGAAGGTGCTCAGGTTCCATTAACTGAGCACCTGCTATATCCCAAGGAATATTCTAGGCACTGGAAATGAAAAAAAATGATATAATTATGGCACTTACCCTTGAGGAGTTTTTTTTGTCTAGCAGAGGATAAAGATAGTTCAATAAATGTTTTAGTAGAAATTCTTAAAAATTGCTGAGAAGACTTAAGATAGAGTGATGACATTTCTCATAGGTATATGAGAAGCCTTGACTAGGTAGCTAGGTCTCCAAAGGGAATAGAATTTGCCAAGCTGGGAAGACAATATCATTTCAGCTGAGGGATCTGCTTAAGCGAAGATATGAAGGTGAGGTGGACGGGGAATTTTCTTTTCCATACTGAATGGTTGCCCACTCTGATTCTGCCTTTTTTTGGATGTCCTAAACAAGGGAGGCTTTGAAGTAGGCTCATGTTTTGTGAGAGACCTTGTAAAGTGTACTGTGGACGGCAACTCTACCAGTAAGTAATTGACTCGAGAAAGCCATACCTCCCCCCCACTTTTTAAAAATCATTGTTTCCATGTTGGCCATTATATTCCCCCTTGCGACCAACAAAGGCATTCTCTGGGGTTATCTTGATGACTTAAGATCAAAAAAGTCTTTTTGATAAAGAACAACTTAGCATTTTAAGTAGCAGAGCGAATCTCTCTGAATGGCCCTTAAAATCTGCTTACCCCATGCCAATTGACTAAGGAAGCTCAGTGCCTCAGGGATGGAGGTGTCTAGAGAGCTCTGATTTAGCTTTAACTCATTTCTCTTTCTCCCACAAACATATCATAAAGATTGAGCCAGGAGTATAGCTTGCTCATATCTATTATATGTGTTTATTTATTCTGTCCAGATGATCTTGGTCCTAGCAATGGCAAGCAAATTTATTTCTCACCCATGCTTAACTAAGATAATGATTGCTTTTGCAAAACCATTCCTGTCAGTAATGTTTAGGCTTTCAGCACCTCACATGTCCACCTCTTCCATAAATTCCATCACAGTCTTGGAAACTTTTACTTAAGTTTCATTCATTGGCCCTCATAAGAGATTCCCATAGTGAATGGTTAATGTCTGTAACATGTTCATGATGTTTCCCTTTCTTTTCCTAATTTGCTCACTGGCCATAAGGAATTATGGGGACTATTTTCCAGTTACTTCTCATGCATACTTAGGAGTTTCCAGTGACTAAACCATCCATGTGTTGAGCACTGTACTAAGCATTTCATTTGATCTTTACACTCCAATCCTAAAAGTAAGGTAATATTTGCAACATGTTTTTTTGTTTGTTTTTCCTATTGAGAGTACTCAGATCCAGAGAAGTACAATAGTTCACAAATTACATCCAATAGATGACAATACCCTGATTCAAATTTTATTGTTTAACCACTATGTTATAGTGTGCAGTATCACACTTTTACTCTTTTTTCTCTAAGGTTAAACCTTATTCTCCCTCTGCTTTCTTATCACCCTGTTTCTTGGCTAGCTTTTTTTTCTCCTCATTCCACTTGTACCCCTGTCTTCAAGGGTCATTGGAGGTTGGAGAGAGCACACTTAAATCTAGATCACAGGGGACTGAGGAATGGGTGATTGGGTTGAGAAAGTAGGCATTATGTCAAGATTCAAAACCCTGAAGGCTTAGGTTCTAAGTATGTAACATTATCAAAAAAGCAGACAAGATATGAAAGCAGTAAGAGGTAGTATGATCAAAGGCGACAGAAGAGTACACATCCTTGTGAAAAAGGAAGCTGTTATTTAGCCCTGGACACATGGATCCATTGTGGCTAAATCCTCTGATTCTCCAAGGAAAGCCAGAAATACAGATCCTAATAAGAAAATTCCAAGTTTTTAAATGGTGGCTACTAGCTTAAATCTTTTAAAACAACATGTAAACAAAAGATTCCTTCAGTCTGTGTTTGGACCAGGAGCCACAACTTTATTCTCTTGGTTCAAACTATAGGCCTATGAATGTTTGCCACAATCCATCATATCCTTCTGATTTATTTCAAGGACATCTGTGCTATAAATTCTCAGTACACTGTTGCCATCCCAGTAGCTTGTGAAGAATCAGAAGGAAAAGAAAATGACAAAAGGGTAGTTGGGGGAAGGTGGTAGGCTTGAGCATATACATGGGTACTGAAGGAACAGAAAGGAAAGGATATCTAGATGTGGCAATCTAAAGTGAGTACGGAAAAGTCCAAGAGTTTGATAAAACTACTTTACCAGAGTCACTTAAGGTATGTGTGCAAAATGTGTGCACCCTGCAGGACGTTCCAAATGAATGCATTGGCTTTGGTCTATTGCTAGCTTGGAGCCAGATGGAGCAGTCAAAGCTGACAGTGTAAATGATCCGTTTGTGGTCACAGCTTTTCATACACTCATGTGAAATCTCTTTCCTATCTCTTTTCTGCTATACACCATTTGGCAAGCAAGCCAACACTGATTAATTAGAATTCTAAAGCCCATATTGGCTGCTTGATAAATTTTGAAAATTTTAAAGAATGTTGCTTAATATGTAAAGTAGAGGTCTTGAAAACACTCAAGCCACATAGAAGAGCCCTATGCCTCATAAAATGATTATAAATAAAGTGGATATCATGGAAACATGTGGGCCAGGAATCTGTAGGGAAGTTGGTGGTGGAGGTACTCAACAGCACTGCTCACTGCTTCACTGTTTTACTCAGGAAAGGTTCTGGTCAGAGATTTTGATTTCCAGCAGTTACAGAACATTAGTCCCACAAAAGCCCCTTGAGGTCCTTGGTGCGTTAATCTCATTTTGCTGATGAAGGGCTGAGACTCCAAGAGATTAACTGAGTTGCTGTGAGCAAAGGCTGAATCTGTTTCTTTGCATTCCTAGGGCAGTGGTTAAGTGCATGCTCTGGTTATAAATACCATAATCATTGGAGTCTCCAGGACTAAAATGCAGATTCTACCAGTTATTAGTTAAGTGACTTCTTGGAGTTAAAGAGTACACTGTTCTGTAAACTAAGGATTGCTGTGAAGACTAAGTGTGTGAATAAGCAAAAAGCACTTTTAACCTCAGGGATGTGTCAAAAACATAATAAGCTCACTCTTCTGGAGTCAGTTTCCTCACCTTTGAAATGAAGATGGACCAAATAAGCAATGGTATTTAAAGCGGTTTGCATTAAAGTTGCCATTGAATTGAGAATCAATGAATAATTAATTGATTTTTAGTTGACTTTTAATAAGTTTATTTTCATTGGATCTCTATGCACCTTGCTCCATGAGGATCTATGGTTAGTGGTTAGTCGAAACACAAATATTTATATTTAACTTTCAAATCACAGGTACACTTCTTAATGGATACCTTTTCTGGTTGAGTGAGCAGCGGGATATTTATGAATTCCTTCCCAGGGACTGGGGCTGCATTCAAATTTAGCCTATGCTAGGAGAATATTAGAAATGATACAGCCCAGCTCCCTCTCTACTAGCATCTAACATTCTATCTCTGAGCATATTTTGGGTAGAATTTTTTTCAGCTTAGAATCTTGATCCATTAAACTTTAAATTAAGGGCAGACATTTGGAGAAAATATCTATGTAATTTAGTTATTTAAAAAATAGGTATAGAGCTTACCATGTGCCATATTCTTTTTCTGTGAGCGTTACAGATTATAACTCATAGCAATCCTATGAGATGATGAGATAAATATTCTTCTTCACATTTTACCATTAGCATTAGTAGCAAAAAAAGATTAAGTAACGTGTGGTGTGTGTGTGTGTGTGTGTGTGTGTGTGTGTGTGTGTTGGAGCAAAGCAGTTTTGTGACCTTGAGAGAGAGTTATAGATGAAGGTCACAATTCTCCTCTCTAGAGGTGTTTGATCCAAAGACAAAGGGGTGATATGTAATTTAAAGTTATATCCACAAGAACGCAAAGGCACTGGAGAGAGATAACACTTCAAGTGCAGATTTCACCAATTTGGGTACTGTACAAAATGTTTTCTGGAAATGGGGAGGGTGGGCAGAGCTTAAGGAGGGCGAGGGGACCTTCTCTTCTTGTTTCCTGAAGTCCTGTTAGAACTGTGCTTTGTTTTCTGTCTGCCTCAGTACAAAGCATACCAGGCTATCTCTCCTTTCTTAGCTGCCTGAATTTTCTTTTTTCATTTTCTAAAGATGACCTGATGAGAAGGTACAAGTCTTATGATGGTGTTATCTCCTTAATCCTCCTAAGTGCTCTGGAAGGCCAGGTATGGCTGTAGAGAAGGGTATATGGCCATCTGATGCTTCTTTAGGACTGTTCAGCAAGTGGTCTTGCTGGGCATCTAGCAGTGTCTTCATCCTAACTCCAGGGGAGCTAGGTGAACCCCAGAGCTCCTTGGTCCCCCAACAGTGTTGAACGAAATGGCTTTAAAAAGAGAAAGAGATTTCATTTCAGCATTTTACCATGATGAAAGGAACCAAATGAAGGTATCATAAATATAATAATATACCAGAAGAAAAAAAAATCCTAGTCAATTGTATTAGAAAGGAAAAAAGAAATCAAAATATAGGTTAAAGCAGGTACTCAGTGTTTCTGGCTAGAAATGGAAAGATTCAGTATATCAGAGTGTTACTTTTCAAAAGAAAGCATTTAGCTTTAATACATATGCTTGACAATCACCTAAATTACTGCATGAAATGATAAGAAATGGTCTTGGAAAGTAAAATCATGTCATGCAATCTGGAGCTTCTTCTTGTAGGTAGAGATTGCTGGAGATTGCTTCTTGTAAGGTAGCCCAAGTGACATCAGAAAGGATTGTTTCTGTGTGGCCAGAGTTGTACACAGAAATTATATGCAAACAACAAATATCTGTGTGTTAGCAGTGCTTAAACTCGGATGCTTACTCACCCTTAAAAACCTCAAGTAGAAAAAAGAAAAAAAACCTCAAGTAGAAAAATAAATAAATATAAATAAATAAATAAATAAACTTCACATAGAGAAAACATTGTGCCTACTTGTGTTGTTTTTTTTTTTCATTTTAACCAAATGGAATTATTTTTATTTTATTTTTCAACCTAGCAAAAACATCTAGCTTGGGATTTTTGGTATAAATCCAATATAATCCAGAAAAAAATGTATTTATTTAATGACAATCTATATAGAAACTGTGTGTTGTATCACATTTCAAGTTGCTGAATGTACTTGAACCTACAATCATAAAATCACATTCACTTTTTAAACTTGGATAACATATTTATTTTTCAACAGAGATAGCTAACCATGTATTCTAAAATAAGTTTTATTCTGTATTTAGATGTGACTTTAACTTATTTTTTGTCCACTCAACTGGCCCTTGACTTTGCAGTTGCTTGGAGGCCCTGTTAAGGTTTTCATTGGCCATTTATTTGATTTTGTAACAGCATTTGGTAGTTTTCTATAAAGAGGGGGGGATATTTGCTGATACGAATCTCTGGCACTGCTGTCTGTTGTTTTGGAGAAACTCTCTGTAAGTATTTTTGCACATTTGGAATTGTGGTTGACGGTCTTCATTTTTTATTAATTACTTATTTGTTTAGTAAGAAAAAAGTAATTTTCTTACTAAACAATTTTCCTTCTTTGGGGAAAATTGAAATGCACTGATTGATACTGATTATAGAAACTCAAAAGCCCCAAGTTGAAGGTGTTATATATTTTGGCAACTATTGATTAGGCCCAAACTCATTCTCTCTGGTTGGCAAAGAGAAAAGAACGCTGAGGTTTTGGGGTTGATTTTTCTTTTTGTTTTTTGTTTTGTTTTATTTTTCTCTGCTCTATTAGTGAAAAGATGTTCAATAAGAGGAAGAGTATTCTATGTTCTTAATGAAAGCATGCTGTTACCATAAGACTTTCTTGAAATGCTATTGATTTAATTTACTGGAATAGGTTGAGAAAAATTGTATCATTTGGTATTCTAATGAGAAGTTGGGAGGCAGGGTGTTAGAACTGTACTTTTGTGATAGTTTAATTTTGCAGACCCAGGGAAAGAATGGAGTAAATGCCCAGTTAGTGACTATTATAAATACCCCTTGCTGCTTTTCATTAGCCCTAATAGAGAAACCCTATCATACTTCCACATTTCTCAAGTGTCTTCAGCACTAATTCAGAGTCAAGGTTGTGTCAAAATATAATTCTTCAAGAGAGGTAAAATTATGACTCTCATACAGATATAAAATGAACTCATTAAAATTTTTATTTAACTAATTGTTAATGGAGGAACCAAGGAGATATTATCACCAGTTCAGAGGAAAATCCAAAGAACAGACACATTTGTAGGTCAGGAATATTGAAATGTACTGTAAATGGATGCAAAATTGGCTCAGGGGAAGGGTAGGCAGTTGAACCTCCATCAGAATATATTTGCATGTCTTCAGCCAAGAATTCTTTCCCATTGCTATCAGTTATCTACAACTTATGGAGTTGTTATATAGCTCAGAGGTAATGAAAGGACAGGATCCCCACAAAATCAGATATCCTAGAAGGAAGAGTGTTCTTTAAATAAGGCATAGTTTTTCATGGAAGCACAGAATTCATATTACCATATGTGGTGAGATCCATAATTCATTCTGCTCATGAAAATGAATCTATAGTTTAACAGAAAACCTTTCTAGTGTGAACACAAGGGGTTTGAACTAGTAAACCAAGAGGTCATTCCTATCCTCTTTCCTTTTTTTTTTTTTTTAAGATTTATTTCTTTATTTATGAGAGACACAGAGAGAGAGGCAGAGACATAGGCAGAGGGAGAAACAGGCTCTTCACAGGAGCCGGATGGGGGACTTGATCCCAGATCCTGGGATCACGACCTGAGCCACCCAAGTGTCCCTCCTATGATCTTTCCTGCCTTAAGTATCATTGGAAAAAATCTACCAGAACCAATATTTTGCTGACCTTTTTTTTTTTTTTCCTCAAAGAGAGTAGTGCTCAATCAACTCTTGCTGTATGTTAGAACAGCCTGGGGAACTTTAAAAATCTGATGCCTGGACCTATCCCCAGACATCCAGTTTAATTGTTCTGGGTTTACCACCTGCATCTTATATTGTTAGAGCTCCTTGGGTAATTCTAATAGGTAGCCATGCTAAGAACTACTGCACTAAAGAGCTGGGTATGACTTTCTCAACTACTTTTCCTGTGATGATTTAGCCAAGGTTGCAAAACTTAAGGCCTTTGGAGGCCAGGCTAATGGTGAAAATGCAGGAAGATCCTGCTCCTCTTACTTATTCAAATTAAACTTGTTTTTATCTGCTAGGTAAGGAAGATAAGACTGAACAAATTCATTCTCTGGGCTGCCATTTCATTACCCACCACCTCTTGCTGTTTCTCAAACTAAGAACACCTCCTCACTCTCTCATTATTAACCTCATTACCCTCAATCTTCTGCGTGGTAACTTCAACACTTCCTTTAGATGACTGTTTCTCAAACTTTAGTATGCATTCAGATTGCATGGAGGACTTGCTAATGCACCCAGTGGTGGGTCCCACCCCTAGACCTTTTGGGTCTAGTAGACATGGGAAAGGCCAGAGAATTTACATTTCTTTTTTTTATATATATTTTTAATTTTTATTTATTTACGATAGTCACAGAGAGAGAGAGAGAGGCAGAGACACAGGCAGAGGGAGAAGCAGGCTCCATGCACCGGGAGCCTGATATGGGATTCGATCCCGGGTCTCCAGGATCGCGCCCTGGGCCAAAGGCAGGCGCCAAACCGCTGCGCCACCCAGGGATCCCAGAATTTACATTTCTGACAGGTTCTCATGTGATGCGGGTGTTGCTAACCATAAAAGTGGCCCACACTTTGAGAACCACTGCTTTAAATCTTAGCTTGCTATCCTTTCTTCTCCGGTGGTTTTAAATACTGATTAGCTCTCCACTAGGCTCTAGGTAGGCTGCACTTCACAGAGGGCAAATCTGGGTGTGCAATTAAGTATTGAATGGTGGGTAAACTTTTTATTGTTAAACATTCAGCTTAAAATGTATTTTTTTTTCTCAGTCCTCCCCCTTTTGAGTTTTTTTCCCCAATTTCTAATGTATTAAGACCAGGCACTTGGAGGTCTTTCCTGTGACACCTCAGCTTGGCTTAAGAATGGATCCTTCTCCAAGTTGCATATTCTTTATCTTCAAAACATGATTTGGGAACCAGCAGCATCAGCATCACTCAGAGCTTAAGAAATTCAGAATCTCAGGCCCCTCCCTTTGACTCACTGAATCAGAAACACATTTTAACAAGGTCCCTAGCTGATTCCTCTGCACATTAAAGTTCAATAACCACTGTTCTCTCCATCAGCCTAAGTGCATCCTCAGTCTGTCCCATCTTTTGTTTTGTTTGATTTATTTATTTATTTATTTATTTATTTATTTATTTATTTATTTATTTTTTGTTTTGTTTTATTTTTTAAAAAAACACCTGCCAGTTGAGATAGCTGCTTCCTGTTTTCTCAGGGCCTTCTTAGCTGAGTGCCTGTCGAATCTTGTCAACACATTTGTGTTGTACTCTTGGCAGCTGGTAACTGCTTCATGTACCCTTCCTCAGAGATCAACAATTCTGTTTTAACAAGGTCTTTCCGTCCCATCTAAAAGGATGAAGGAAACAGAAATCATAAATATTGTGACAGATTGTGGAGGAGAAAGACCTATGAGGGAACTTAAAATCATATACACATTTCATGGGAGAAATCCATTTCCATGTAGTTAGGATACTATCACTTATTCTCACGTCCAGTCTTCATATTATTTCTCCGTTGTCATATTTTTGATGGCTCATCCTCATCTATTCCCTTCTTTCCTTCAATGACCCTTTCTCTTCCTCCACTCATATTGTTAGACATTTGTATAGCATCATTTTATAATGTAAACTATCTCATTTGGAGTCTCAACTTCCATATAATGCAGGCCAAAGGACATGCACTCTCATTTTCCTCATGAGTAACAGAGGATAGAATCATGCAGGCCTCTGATGCCCAATCCAGTGATCTTTCCTCTATAAATAGTTTGACCTAACATAATCTCTACTGAGCATGTGTCCCTGTGAAATAGGACTGCATGGGGGAATATGTTGTAGGTGATAGCAGAAGTTTACACACCACCACACTGTGTATGAAATGTTTCTCATTATAACTGCTACTTCTATAATGAAATATATGTGTGAAATTATTTCTTTATTGTGAAAACATTGCCTCAATCTAAGAGAAAATGAAAAATCTCTAAATTTTAGTGCTTTTCTTCCAAAATCATGACTTCCATCCCTAACCCAGTTGATAGCAAAAGTATAATTTGTTTAATATTCTTATAATAACCTGCTAAGTTACACACTGGTTGCTTAGAGAGGCATTGCATGGCATTCTCTTCTAGGCAAGAGAGAATAAAGGAACAAACTGGATTTATTCCTTAGAGTTTTTCCCATTCTTCATCTAGCCCGGTACTTAGTATTATTACATGCTCCATAACTATCTTAGATAAAAATTATTGCAGGTTCAATGACTAATATAGAGGACTAGAATTTACCCTTAGAATTCTAACTGAGGTCTTCATGGGTAATTTTTCAGACTATTCCAAGCCATGCATGATGCCAGGTGATTACTAATTCATCTTTTTGGTCCAATGAATTATATACCCGTAGCCCTTGGAATCAGTAACACCTAAATTTCCTTTGCCATTTTTTTTTTGTTGTTGTTGTTTGTTTGTTTGTTTGCTTATTGTACAGTGAGAATCATTTATGTGCGCAATATCATTTATATAGGAAAATGCTTTGTTAGTACAGTAATATATTAGTTATTATTGTTGTCATTATATGTTCAGTGACGATTGATATATTGTGAAAGTTCAGTTACTTTCCAACTTTGTTAAGTTTGTTTTAAGAGTTGTTTATTTTCAACTTGAAATAATGAAAAGCAATGCTATAATTGGTAATTAGTCCAGTCAAGGAAAGGGCACTTAATCTATCACATGACCACACTTGTCATTGATGGTTTGTTATCCATTTTACCCTTGTGTTAGTCAGGGTTTCCACTGAAATAGAGTGAATTCAAAAGCAATTGGCTCATGAAATTATGGAGGGCATGAGAAGGCCCAAGATCTACCCTCTGAAAGCTGGAGGTTTAGAAAAGCTTGTGGCATAGTTCTAGCCTAAGGCCAAAGGCCTGAGAACCTGAAAACGTAAGGAACTGATAATGTAAATTCTAGTCCGAGTGTAATGGTATGAGAGAAACAATGTCCCAGCCCTATTGTCAAGCAGAGAGAATGAATTCTCTGTTTCTCTGCCTTTTTGTTTTATTCAAGCCCTCAGTGGATTGGATGAACCCTATCCACATGGGATGCTTTGGGGAGGGGTATCTGCTTTCCTTAGTCTATTGATTCAAACGTTAATCTCATCCAGAGACACCCTCAGGAAGAATGTTTAATCTGGCCCAATCAAGTTGATGCATAAATGTAACTATCACAGTCCTAGGGCCAGTTTTAACCTTATATTTTCTCCCTCCTAAAGACATTGTCCCTCCACACTGAACTAGATAGGTGATTTCTATAATGTTGGATTTCATAGACCAGTTTTTGAGTTTTCTAAGAAAACAACAAACTATGGGCATAAGATTACCAATACTTTATTTTCACATTATTTTATAAAATATGAATGTCTCATATTGGCTACACTTGATCACCATTACCATTCTGAACCAATCACTAGTGGTCTAGGGTACAGGTACATATGGTACTAATCTAGGTGTGCTGACCTACATTAAGAAGAAATACTTGTTCCTATACATTTGCAATATTTTCATTGTGTTGTCTATACTCATAGTTTTGTGGGTTTTTTTTTTTTTTGCCTATAGCATGTTAAAAAGGAAGAGCATTATAGAAAATAAGATGAAGGCAAAAGAAAATGGACAAGAAAGTGTACTATTGGGATATATTACATTTTTCATAGTTATTAGCTAAGAAAGATGGTTTTGGTACCTATATGTATTATATTTGAGTCTATTTCTTCCTTAGGCCACTATGAAACTAAGTAATAATTGATGATTTTTCCAGATGTTAAAAATTCTAAGTCATATTTTATTGCTAAGAACAAATACTTCTAGCTTTGATATCTTATCTTTTCAATATTTGCCTTTCAATTGCTTTATCATTTTGATTTTTAAATTAAGTTTACAGTAGCATTTCTATATCATAGGGAGTTTAATCTAGTTAATATGATAAAGTATTCCTAGCAGTGATGAAATGTGTGAAAACCATATTTAAGATACACTCAAAACTATAAGACCATGTTTCATAGAAGGTACATTAAAAGCAATTTCTGGTTACAAAAATCTTAATTTATTAAGGATTAGTATTGGGCTCTCAGTTTTATTTTGTCTTTGACTTTAATTTTATTAGGGCTTAACTAAATCTAAGGTAAAAATAAAAATTTGATAAAGCTGGAACTCTGTGATTTGTCTTGTTTAAGCAAATCAATACTCAGGTAAGTGTAAACATGTATTTAATTAACAACTGCATAGTATGTCCATATTTTAAAGAAGTGATGTCATTGTTTTAATTCACTTGTTAAGCTTTCTAAGAGAAAAGAATATCTGGTTCCCTTTCTTCTACTCTTCTTTCTTCTTAACTTATTCACTGATAACTTAATGTATACATTTTTGATGTATTTATTTATTGATTTGACAATGTTTATTGAGCACCTATGTTATATAGGTATTTATTTGGTATTAAGGATAATAATGATAAGATGTGATTCCTGGTATCAACCACTCACTATGTAGTTGTAGTTGGTAAAATAAGTACATAAGCAAGCTTAGAAAGTATGACAAAGTATAGGATTGAATCTGCTAGAGGATTAAGATAGAAGGACTGAGATATAATCAGAATACAGAAACTTCTTAGGTCCTTGCTGAATGTTAGGTACAGACTAAATCTTTTCAAAGCAAATAAGAAATATCAAACACAATTATCATTTAGCTTTTTCATAGGCCTAAGATTAGAAATTTCAATATTTTTGAAACCTCACTGTGAAAATAATATCACGCCCAATATAGATAATTTCTATAGTTCCTTTTCAAACCTGACAACTTATAATTCTAATATCTACTCTGATGCAAACATTAAATATTGCATGGTAATGTTTTAGTTTTTCAACATAGATAAGAAAACATTACAGATTTACTCACAACTGAGTTGATATAATGGATTTGTTGAGTTTCATCAAATATTAGAGTGATTTGTTAAATCATTTTATCTAAAAGCCTTTTATTATAAGCAAAACTCCATTTATTCTAAATGACAAAGGTGAGGCCATACCCGAATTGGTTTTAACATGATGGGAGTAGGCAAATTTTGGCTTGACCACACGGCCAATATTTCTTTCAACTTCAACCATTGTCCCAACTGGAGGAAACTTGAAAAGCTGTACACATATGCGAACTATGTATTTATATATGTATGTATATAATATATATAGTATGTTGCAAGAAATCCTCCTTTCCCTCTCTGCACAAACCAATTTGGACATTTGACCAAACCATATGGTGCAGTACTAAGAGATGGAGCCAATTAGTTTTGGTGTTGGCTCTAAGCACTCCAGCCACCAGTGGATGTGTTCAGGCTAATGATGTGAAGGGGTAGAAACCATGTGGAAGCAGAAGTTCTCTGTGGGAAGTAGGGTACAACAGATGAATGGAAGTAAGAAGATAAGAAATCAAGAAACTGTAAAAAGAAAGAGTAGATGAGGAATAGCTGAGACCTTCATGCCTTTCAGCTCTACTACCATAAGACCCGGCTGAACAGTTTCCATGGTGTACGTGCTTCTCTGGGAGCCCATAATAGTGCGTGTCTGTGTTTGTTTGTCTGTGTCTGTCTGTGTTAGAGACAAAGAAAACTTGGGTTGGTTTGTAGTCCTTGAAATCAAAATAACTGCTATTCTAAAGTGCAAGTCATGTTGTGATTATGATTTTTCCTACTGGGAGACAGTTTTGCCAAGTACATGGTCATATTTGGACTATTTCTTTTGCTTCTGAGAACAGTGTCCCATGCCCTTCCTTATAAAATTTCACTGTAGGCTGGATGTCAGGAAGGGAGGCTAGTGACCACAAAGGAAACTTACCAGCCTGAGTATTTTTCTAAGGCCTATGACATATTTCCATCAGAAATGGGTGTTCTTGCTTTGTTAAAATAAAAGGTAAATTATTGTTTAATTTGAAAGCCAGAAATATTTAACATTTTATATCCTCATTAATCATAAAAAAGGTTTACCTATCCATTATTCTTATGGGCAAAATTGAATCTACACTACCAAAACTTATTGAAAGGTAGCACTTTGAGCCAGTATATCAGGACAAGTTGGAAAGTACTTCATCTCTGAAAGCAGTGCTGCCTTCAAATATGACTTTGCATACTTTCTGTGTGATCTTTGGCATATCATGCTCCCTAGGTGTTGGTTTTATCACTTGGTAAGTGCAATTTTCTATTTCTTGGAATTGTGATAGTTATGTCCTATAATTATTAAATGAGTGTGCTCTGGGGCCAGTCTCCTAGATTCAAATCCTGACCTCTCTACTGATTAGCTTTGTGACCATAGGCAACATATGTGATGTATTGGAAGATGTGTGCTGCAGCTCATGCATCTGCAAATTGAAATAGCAGTACCTATTTATAGGCTGTTGTGAGAGGTAAATACAATAAAACACATAAAGCACTGATAAAAGCCTGGTAGTACCCAGCACATACTAAGAGCTCAGAAAACTGTTTATAATATGTGTTTACGATTACAAAATGCTTTATAAATTCTGCAGTACTGTACGTCATGTGATGATATTTAAAGAAAGGTTTCTTGAGGTACAAAATGGTGTATTTTGGATTAATCTTCAACTGGCCACTTGCTAATAGGTTGTCTGTAATTTCTGTCTCCTGTATAAAGACCAGTTAAGTAGAAATGGTCTAGAAATGAGCTCTTCTGCAGGACTGAGCAGGTATATGAAAATGCTTTTATCATCATCGCCAGACTTGCAGGAACGGAGAATGCATTTGTTTCTAGGGACTTTAACTTGGCACCTTTCATTAACACTAAATTTACTCTGAAAAGAAAAAAGAAAAAACATCTGTTCTTTTTGTGCTGGCAGAGCTAGTGGAGAATGGTTCTCTTTGGCACCCTCAAATTTACTTAAGCTCTTTTTTCCTCCCCCCAAGCAGGTAACAGGTAAGATAATTGATGATGCTTCCTGGTTCCATGCACTCAGATGCTTCTAGAACAAGTATGAAACATTGGAAATAAAATTTGTTTTAGAATATAGTTTTTAAAAGAGAACAAGTCAGAACTCTCCAGATTTTTTTTAATTTATCATTTTATTCTATAAATCTAGTTCTTTTTATAATGCTAAACCAGGTACTTTATATGACTTCGCTGTCACATCAGGAATGTTTTATAAAACCTCCTATTGGCCTTTTACTTCTTCTGTCTTATTAGGGAGGCAGGTTGTTTCTAAAATGTCAGAGAAGGGAGACCTCAATGAATTGTGTGTGACTTTTCTCCTCTATCCCCCTTTCCTTAGAAATTTTTCTTTGTCATAAATACTGATGGATGGGGAAGTACTTACAAACCTATTTCCATGATCATTTTTAACGATTTTATTTATTTGAGAGAGAGAGCAAGAAAAAGACACACACACACACACACACACAGAGAGAGAGACAGAGAGAGAGAGAGAGAGAGAGAGAGAGAGAGAGACAGAGACAGAGACAGAGAGAGACAGAGAGAGAACAAGAGTGGGAGGAAGTAGAGAGGCACAGGGAGAAGGAGACTCCTCACTGAGCCCAGAGCCTGATGCAGGTCTTAATCCCAGGACCTTGAGATCATGACCTGAGCTGAATTCAGACACTTAAGCCACTGAGCCATCCAGGCACCTCTATTTCCATGATCATTTATCTGCAGCCAGACATTTTCTTTGTGAAATTTCATGGGATTACTTTCACCAAAGTTTTCCTAAGAAGCCTAGAGACTTTTTTTTTTCAGACATTCTTTAAACGTTACTACTCTAAATGTGAACATCTGACTAGTATCAGCAGCAGGATCACCTTGGAAGTTGTTGGAAAAACAGAATTTGGGGCTCCACCCAAGATGTACTGAATCAGAATCTGCATTTTATAAATGTACCTACACAATTGCTACTCATATTAAAATTTGAGAAGTACTACATTAAAACCATCATGATTTCATGACCCCTAAGCTTTCAAGATGTGTCTCTCTTCAAGCCATTTAGAAAATGTCTTTCCTGTAGGACTTCTCAAGATCTTTAATATATTAAGGTCACATTAGGAAGCCCTGAGAATGAGATATACTATGTAATAATCCCCAATGTATTAGGCCACATTGCTATTTTATTGACATCTCCTAGAAGAGGGAACTTTGGGAAATATGGATTAGAGGAAAGTATATCCTTTCTATTCTTTCCAAGGCTTATCCTACACATTACATAGCCCTGAGCTTGGAGATTTGGAGCTAGGTTTTCCTTATTGGACCTAATCTCAAATTACTTTTAATTGTAGGCAGATTACTCTTCTATTTCAATTCTGATTGGTTTAGTGGGAAATTTACATTCATATTTTGGACCAACCACTTATTCTTTATGTGGCCTTGATTTTAATCTCTCTAATTCCAAGTTCTGAGTTTTGGGTAAAGTTAATAATATGGATCCTAGAGTCAGACTGTGGGGGTTAGACTGCTGATTCTATAACCATGTAACCCAGAAAAAGGTATTTGACCTCTTTGTGCTTTAGCTTTCACATATGTTAGGCTAGAGTGAACCTCATAAAACTGTGAATTTAAATGAGACACTGCACTTAAGATACTTGACACAAAGCCTAGCACACACTAAGTACTCAGTAAAAATTTTGATCAGGGTTTTATTTTTTAGTTATTACTATCATCATCATTATTATTATCAATAGAAAATAAATATAAACACTAATGTCCTATGCAAATAAATAAATACTATTTATTTAGTATAAGAAGGATAAGTCCTGTTCTTCATGGGGATATTGGTTTAATGGGTATGAAAGAGTACTTTAGACTCTAAAAAAAAAATTGAGGGAAATTCTAAGATTTACTTTTTTAAGTGCAAACCAGAGAAAAGAGTTTAGAGGCCATTTGGTTGAATAAATAAGATTTAGGTTTAAAGGCTTTGGTACATTATATGGCAGAAATATTTTTACCATATTTTATCAGTTAATAATCTACACAAATGTAGCCTAACTTGAGCCAAATCACTGAAATATTGTTTCAAGTTCTACACATGGATTTGTAAAAACTTCACAAAGAAGAATTATCGACACACATAAAATACTTCAGCAGGTTTCTTTAAAAAAAATAAATGGGGTTCCTGACCTGGTATTTTATTTTAAAATTCTAACAAAATCCATTTATATGAAAGCTGATTCCAGCAGCATATTAATCAAACCAATTCAGAAGATTAGGTCTTGTAATTAAAAGTGTTATCTATACCTTTCTAAAGTGACAGTTCAAATATAACTGGAACTACAGTGTCAATATCTTCCCTGAGAGAGAAAAACATAATCGGGAATCTTAATTTGTCTCTATTGCAGCCTAATAACTCAATTAGATTGTGATAGAAAAATGAGCTTTGAAGGAAATTGAGAGAAACACACTGATTTCCCCAGGTTTAATTAGCTAAGTTGAAATCACAATACTTGCAATCACAGATACACATAGTTACAAAACGCTGATTACCAAAGTACCAGAGTGGTTAGCTTCAGGAGTGGGGAGTGTGTGGTGTATGATGTGTGTGGTATATGGTGTGTGTGTGTGTGGTGTATTTGTGGTGTGTGCTGTGTGTCGTCTTTGTGCATGTGTGAAGTAAATGTGTGTGATGTATGTATATGGTGTATGTATGTCTGTGTGTGTACATTTTCTCTCAGATCTTCATGCTAGTTCAGAGAACCAATGCTAACTGTCAATATGGATATGTTAACAGATATATTAACAGATATAATAACAAATATAAGATATATTACCAAAATATCAGCCCTACCTCACATAATTAATAGATGGAATAAATCATCTCTTTGAATAGGGGGATCTAGTTTGGAAGAGGTTGGAGCAGGTGAATTTAAAAGCTTTGACCCCTTCTGCCTCTTTATTACAATCTAGATGTAATCAGCTCTCAGTCAAGCACTGATTTAGAATTCTAGGGAAACTTTTCATCTTCTAAGTCGGGTTTATTCTAAGCCATAGTCATTGTTATATGTTGTTTATAATGAGGTAATGGGATAATTTTGTTATGTAATTAAGCCTAGTTTTGAAATACATAAAGCCCAAAACATAAAGCCTTTACCTCCTGGCTGGTCTTGGACAAATCACTTTCTCACCTTTTCTTCCATTTATGAAACAAAACTACTGTTTACCAGGGGACTCCTATTTGAGTCTCAAAGTAAGTAATTTTTTAAGGAACTTCTTTCTCTGCATGGCAAAGTTATTTTCTAATAATCATGAAATGAAAAATAATAATAATACCAATAAGGAGAAAAATGCAAATGGTAGAAATTTTATTGCATTTCATATGTATGTTCATGATGGTAATAAGATTATACATAAATAAATATATAAAAAATTTCAGGATAGGAAAATAGGAAGAGATACATTTTAAATAGATGATCTTTTTTAAAAAGGAAAAAATTATACCTCCAATTAGTTGTCCTGTTGCAATGACAAGTAATACCACAGTTTTTGTTTGTAGGATTTGACTTTTGTAAATTTGTCAACTACTTTGTAGAAATTGATCTTTGCATATTGCATGTTCAGTGGAAAACTTAGCAGGATTTGTCAATTTATATTTGTTCAGAGATGATCAAAGAACATTTTTTATTAATTTTATTTCAATGGTGCCTGGATGGCTTAGTTGGTTAAGCGGCTGGCTTTAGCTAAGGTCATGATCCCAAGGTCCTGGGATTGAGTCCTGCATCAGGTTCCCTGCTTTGGGAGGAGCCTGCTTCTATTTCTCCCACTGCAGGCCACTCTTCCTGCTTGTGCTCTCTCTTTCTCTATCTGTCAAATAAATAAAATCTTTTGAAAGAATTTATTTCAAAAAGATTTTTTTTTATAAGAAGCAATAGCAATACACAACTTGGAAAATTCTTGAAGATAGGCATAAGTTTGTCCAAAATTCAGGAAATTCCTATTTTATTATAAATGTTGGGAATTATCATAGCATCTATGCCTTTATTTCTTTGGAAATGATTTTGCAAATGTCTCCATATTGGGAAAAATTTCTCCTTTGTCAGTAATTTCATCTTATATGCCTATTATATTTTGTAACATAAATGCCGATTATTCACATTAATTCACGGCTTTAATGCAACAGAATCAAAGTATTCGGTATTGTTTCTTCATCTTTGCAATCATCGTGCTATCCTTGATTACTGCAAATGCACTGTTTAAATGCAAGCATATGCAATACTGTAGGAGATGGAGGGATGAACTATGCCTGACGTGAGCATGAATGACTTCTAGGCATTATGAACTTACTCTTGAAATGAGAGTGTGTACTGAATCTGCACGTGTCAGAGGCCAACTGCATAATTGGGTCTCTGAGTTCACTTACATGTTGAGTACAATGCTCGTTAAAGGATAAGTCATACAAATGGTGGTAATTTAGAACATACACATACACACATATCTACATGTATATAAAACTAAAAGTCAATAGTAACTATAGCCTTTGTTTAGAATTTGGACCAGGATTCAGGAAACTTTGACCTTCAGGCCAGATTTGTCCAGCTGCCTGTTTTTATAGATATATATTTTTTTAACTTTTTTTTTTTTAATTCATGAGAGAGAGAGAGAGAGAGATTCAACCTATAGTGTTTTTGTGTCATCTTACTGAATAACGATTATACATGAGTACCAAATAGAGTCTAATATACCATAAACCTGCCATGATTTTCAATGTGCTTTCCTTTCAAGAGCACAACACGATAACTTATAAGGGTTGGGGTGGTGGTCCAAAAACGTTCAGGTAGTAGAACTGAGGATAAAATGTCATATGGCACAATGTACATATACTGGCAACATCTATATAAACTCCTATTCCCAGAGGGCCAGACTGGATTAAGTGTAATTCCAGGGCCTGCTGAAATTCTAGATGCCTCTAGTTTCTAGATAGTGCTTTACCTTTTTAAATTGTAGTGTGATATCAATCTCTTCTTGGTAAGACAGTACTAACTTTGGACTGAGAGGAAAGAGCTATTGATTCTTTATATATGACTACCTTTCTAGTTAGCATCTTGCCTTATAGATTTTTCTTCTTTCCTCTTACCTGTTAGAGTAATTCCTGAAGCCCAAGAGTGATTTTAGTGGGATACAGCTTTTGGAACCTAAGTCCATTATGATGTTTTTTTGGGGGTAACATTGGTTGAATCCACACCATGCGTGAATATACCATATCCTCTAGATGTGTTTTCCTTTGGCTCCTTTAAGTCACAACACTGTCAAAAAGGTAGCAACCTAGATCTGATCCTAACCTCTAATTAAATAAGGTATTTGAATGAGATAAAATATGTACCTTCCCCTCTAGGGAAGATAATTTGCCAGAGCTAGCTTAATGCTCAGAGCTCATAAAATTACAAAGGTGATTGCTTGATTCAACCTAAATTAAGACCCATATTCACTGTTGCAAGATTACATGTGTTTTCTTAATATTTTACTCTAAATATTTAATATTCAGTTTATTAGACTATATTTTGTGTAATAACATTTCAAGATCTAATTTGGCATTTGTCAGACCAGTTGATAATGCTGAGGGTCATGTCATTGCAGACTTCTCAATCATGTGATGTCTATAAATATTCATTCTATACCACCTTTCCTATGGGCATTGCTCTGATACCAGCCTGAAACTCAGTTTACCAGAAACAATTAATTTACAGGCCCAGCTTCTTCAGAAGCATTGGTTCTATTTTTGTGCATAGAACATAACCTGCTTATTAATTTTTATTTATTTTATTCACTCTCAATAACCCTTTAAGAATATACATTGGCAAAGGTGAAAATGATACATTTTTTTGTGTGTGACCCAAAACATAAAGCCTTAAAAAATGGTCATGTTTTATTTAATTATTCCTGTCTCCTTTTAGGATTTGAGGATCTGCGTACATGCCTTCTTTTCTTTCAAGACTTGCAAATGGTTGAGCAAATTTATATTGAGGTCATTAAAGGTGTAATTTTTGAATTTATTTATCTTTTGAATATACTCTGTGTCTGAGAATGAAAAATTTTTCGTTGCTAATATCAAATCACAATAAATATGACTATGTCACAAAAGACAAATATATTTGCAAATACAGTAAGAAAAAAAAACATGTCATTTTGGTTTAAGAGTAATAGAACCTTCTCGGAATAGCACCTTTTGGATGAATCACGTGGAAGATGATTGTAGAGAAATCTGTTGTCTGATTTCTAGATAGAGGGCTTATACCCCTTCTAGAGCCAGCATGGTTGATGCTGTAGAAGGAGTTGAGTAAGGTCGATTTCCAGAAAAATCCTATCAGTAAAGTCTTATTTGCAAATGATACACAAACATTTCTGGAGGATAAATTCCTCAAACTCTTAAGTGATCTAAGAATTCAGAAAGTACTGAAGTTTCAAACTTGATGGATTATTTTGTGGTATAACCTCTTGTGGGAATTCTCTAAAGAAAACATAACACAAGGGAATAAGACTTCTCCAAAGGCAGACCAATTGAAAGATGAGAGAATCTACAAATGTGTTGTTCTATCCAAATCCCTTGGAAAACTCAATGAACTCATTGCTCCTTACTGTCAATGACTCACTTGATCTCCTGGGCCTTGGGAAGCATTTATATATCCAGCTACCTGCTTTGGTCACATAGATGAAGACTGTGCTATTAACCAGCATCTTCATTTACTTCTTGTGATTAAAGAAGTGTCAGCTGGCATAAATTTTTAACTACTACACTTCTTAGAAAGGAGAGGAAATAATTTTTTTCTGAGGTTTGTGAAAAATAGTGAGGGTGGCACATTTCTAAAATCATTAAATGTCAGATTGTGTTTCCACTTCTTTGCTTTGGACATAAATATTAATAAATAGCAAGAATTATTTAACAGCGATAGATGCTCAGATTCTTTAGAAATGTATTTTGTTGATATGTGTACTCTTCCAAGCCTTAAAAGAATGGCAGTTTGCTGCAGTACTGATCTATCTTAGCAGAGACACTAAGGGGCAGAGGGAAGAGAGCTGCAGAAAAAGATGAGAAAAATAGCACAATTCTTAAAGTTTAATTTGTCTTTCAGCATGCAGAGGTCACTATTTCAATGACAGCTAATCATATCATATAATTGTAATTTTGTCATCCAGTGTGGCAAACTGTTATCCAAATTGATAGTGTTACTCATATCAAAGTAATGCTTTCTTTATATTTCTTTACCAAGTTGAATTATGTGTATTTAAACATTTCATCGACCATGAAGAACAAGCCTAGAGATTGGAGTACAAATTATTCTTTACCTATTGACAGGATGAAGGCTCAATCATTTTTTTATCCTCTAAGGATATACAAAAAGAGATATATTGGTTTGTTTGAAGATGTTGAGTTAAAATATCTGCCACTAATTCATTAAATGAAGAGACACTACTATAAAAAGAGTTAACAAAAATGTTTAATATTCAGGAGAGTTTGATAGGCTAAAAGGTCACAGGAGTTATAAGCATTCCATTTCTTCTATTTGATTGATTCATTGAGAGAAATGTAATAGAGGAGAGAGTGAAGGACCAGAGGTGGAAGAAATCTCATCAGAATTCCCGAGAACAGGTAAGGAAATAGTTCTGGATTAAGGGTCAGGAATTCTCATTTTTACCCCCAGTACTGTATTTAGCTATGTAGTATGCAAATCAGCTTCATTTCCAAGTTCCTGTCCCCTCATCTATACAAGGGACCGGTACTCCTACTTCTCCCTATGTCTTGTAGTACTTGGTGGTATTCAAATAAGAATGGATGAATTAAAAAAGCTTTGGACCAAAGGATCATTCCAGGGTAAGACCATAACCAGTTAGTGAAATAACCAATGAAGAATAACAGAAATCACTTATTAATTTATTCATGGAACACAATTGTATGGAAATGATTCTTTTTACATTACTATAGTGTACTGCAAGAAATGCACACACAGATGACTGAAAAATTCACAAAGCTAAGAGTATATCTTTAGAACCACTGCCCTGAGAACATAATGAAATAGTCTGTATCTGTGTGTATGTGTGTGTGTCTATACCTGCTCTAAATCTCCACTAAATTTGAATTCTCTGGATGGGTTCCCACACAGACATGATATCCTATTACCTCCTTATTTTCAAGATTTAAAATGAATCGTAAAATCGGCCTGCTCCATTTTGAACACTCACATCCAAGTGAGAACTGAATAAATGCAAACAGTAGTTTAGAAATATCAGTCATGTTTTAGACTCATGAGTTGACCTCCTTTTTTATTGTCTGGGGATGCATAGTGGGACATCCTTACAGAGATGCTGCTTGGAGACAAGTGACAATTGATTCTGACTGCTGAGGCTGCTCAAGCCACAGGGAAAAGCAGTCACTGTAAAAAATCAGCCAATTTCTTAGTTCTTGTTCAGGGAAAGGAACAGCTTGCCTTCTAAAAGCTTCCTGAATCAGAGCACTTTCTTGATTAACCCACTCATGACCTGCCAAGACACCAGCTGTTGAGAAAAACTTGATGTTCCGTATTGGGATTTTGGTTGTAAGCTAAACTCAGAGCATTCTCAGAGGCCAGCACAGTTCTGAAAGAGAATTAGAATGAAAAGTTGTCTTATTAGCATGTATCCCCATGGAGTGAGTAGGATATTAGTCTTTTGTTTTTATTCTGTATCGCCAGCAACTGAAAGAGTACTTGAGACACGGCAGATGCTTAGTAAATATTTTTTTTTAATAGAGTGAATGAATACATGGCTGTGAAAAAGGCAAAGAAAGCAACTCACAGAGTGGCATCACCAGCCAGAAGAGTATCAAATCAGGAATCAAAAGACTTAATTGCAGAGCATCAGGTTTGGTGCTAAGTTGGTCTGTCATTTCCTGTTTCTACACTATTTTCACCGTCTTTACAAAGGGAGGGTTGTTCTAAGATCAAGTCAGCCAGAATATACATGGTTCCGATCAAGATTGCTTCCATCTCCACTTATCCCAATATAAGATGCAAATTCTTCTCAGACAAAATGTAGACATTGAAATTCCTGTGCATATTTAATTAAGTAAGACTTGCTGTCCGACATTGCTTGGCTGAAAGATGTGATGGAAAAATAAACTCGAATTAGTGTGTGTAGATAGTGCATGAGTCCTGCTCTCTCCTCACTGACAGGCATAAGCAGAACATTTCTTGCCCAGCCTCTACTTTCTGTTATAAAGTCTTTGGCATATAACTCCAGCCCCACCAGTTTACTGCATTTTATTGTATTTTACTTCAGGCAAGTTCATCTCTCCATGCTCCCCAAAACGTTATTTATACTCTGGTAGCTGAGCATTTTTCTTGAGGTGTTCATCTGTCCTCGCTTCCTGCCTTTGTCCTTTCCTCCCTCTCCCTTCTCAATCTTGAAAAAGGACAGGGATATCTAAAATATTAAATACAGGAAAAAGATTAAATAGAGAATAGATGAGTAAGAAAAACAAGAACCCTGAAGTCCTAACTCTCAGGCTTCCACAAGATACGCTTCCATCACCAAAATCCTTGCTAAGCCCTCCCCCAGTCCTGGGTACCATTTCCAATTTCCACATGACTTCTCACTCTTTCACTTTGTCTCCCTCTCCTACTCAAATATTTTGTCTGCAAATCCATGCAGGTGCTTAGCAGTCCCTTTTCCCCAGCTTCTCTGCTGCAGTGGTGATCCTTGGTCTCTCTTCTCCTTTATATGTTTCCTTGAAATTCTTTCACTCTCAGGAATTTTCTCCCCTTTCTATATTGGGATGAGAATTCTTGGAAGGCAAGGATAAAGTAAGAATGTATTCAATTGCAAATAACTTAAAACTGATTGCTGGTAATTCCAATAAAAAGTGGTTTGTTGTCTCACATATCAGGGAGTCCTTAAGTAAGTGATTACTTACACTCACATGACTTCAGGGACTCTGGTTCTAGCTTTCTGTTTTACCATTTTTAGCGTATTTTTAGTTTTCATCATTTTTTTGTGTGTCCCAATGATGCCAGAAGGACAATAAATGCTCTAGACCTGACATCCAAAATGCTGGAGGAAGCACAGGGTCCCTCTCTCTCTCACCTCCTCTATCCCCATAGCCCCCCCAATTATAGTTTTTCAGAACTATCCCCAGAAAATTTATGACTGTTTCATGAGTAACAAGGTCATTCCTATTTGGAAAAGAGGCTGGAGATTTCAAAACAGAATTGGTCCCTTTGATGGTGATCAATGATGAGTGTTGCTTGGGAATGGCCAGCTGACCTCCCTTAACACCAGGTATCTGTCAGGAAAGAAAGACGGGGTAATGGAGAGTCCAACAGTTTTATCCAAAATAACCTTACCAGTCGGTCTCTCTCTTTCATTACATATTCTTCCACTGATGCCCACCACCCCCAGATGTGAAACAATCCATGTGAGATTAAAGTTCTCCCATAAAGCCTTTGCTGATTCCTCTAACAAGATAATAACATTTGTCCTCCTCTTCTCTCTATTTGAAAAAGAGTGTTGCATTATCAATAAGCATGAAGGTTAGGAATATAAAAATCCTAGTACTTCTCTGCCATTAAATATATGATCTGGGGTGAGTTACTGAACTTCAGAGCACCTCCATTTCCTCCGGTCTAAATGGGGATGTTAGCACATGTACCTCATAGGGTTGTATGACCATGGACCCCATCAGTGATGTAAAGCTCTTGGAATGGTATCTGACATATAGAATCCAGCGATTGCCAACTCTTCTACTATGATTAATATTATCATTGTTAAACCCTCTGGACTTTAGTTCCCCCCCTCATATTGGGGAATTAGATGAGGTTATTTCTCAGGCGCCTTCTGCTTTCATATATCATTCCTTTTAAAAAACCTAGAGAGCCTTTCACATAAGAGTCTCAATAAATATTTTCTGAATTGAATTGGCAGTTCTAAATAATAGAGCAAATCATCAATAGAACTGTATCATGTATAACCCCGACAGGATTGAGCTGCAAATGCTAAATGGTTTCCTATTGCTTTTGCTTATTAGATGGAAAAGTATCCACTCTCATTTGAGAGAGAAAAGTATTTTTAATGGAAACAATTGGTGATCTAACTCCTGACATTCTTCTTGCTGTTACAGATTACTAGCTACCATGGGCAGACAGAGAACTGACCAGTTTTCAGCTTCAAATTGAGAAGCAGATTGATTTCTGGGACTCTGAAATTCTTTCCATTACTTCCATAGCTTGTACCTCCCCCCTCAAGCCACTGAGAATGGGCTTTCTTAGATACAGCTGACATGTCATGAATGGCGTTACCCTGTCTGTGACATGCCTCTTCATTTGGAACATTTATGATGATACTGTTCAGTTTTTTCTATATATTACACCCCACAGAAGTGAAAATTAATTTGGCAGTTGCAATGCCAACCTGCACCATAAAACTCCAGTTAGTTTCCATGTGCAAATGAAATGCCCTCAAAAGTGATATGCTTAAGCTCTTGACATTGAACAGGTTATTTTTCTTGATATAGGTTGTTTGTATACAGGGGTGACCAAATTGCATCAGAGATGTAACAGCAGGCAGGCTGAATCCATTGTGAGGGTCTAAGCTGAAACACAAACCATAGAGAGAAAGTTAGTGTTCAATAGGGCAGCGGTTTAGGATGAAAAGATGGCTACAGGTCAGAGGAGACAGTAGTGTGCGGAGTCACCACCATTGTTGAAAAATAAGCTAACTGCTATCAGGACACCTCAACTGTGTGGGCGTGTTTGTGCATCTGTGTGGACCATTCCATACCTTGCTGGAATAGAAATAACACTTGCATTATTTTCTCACACAGACACATTTCTACTGTGATACACTTTGGGTTGAATGCTTGAGGCAAAGTCATCTATGTACAACATATGTAAATTTTTCAACCTACCACTTTCTCTTAGACCTGAAGCAAATGAAATGACCATTTTTCCGGGAGACACCACTCAAGACTTCCAAGAGCAGAAGATCAAAGCAGTTTGTTTATCTCTTATCCTTTGTTTTCCAATCTTCTCTCTCTCTCTCTCTCTCTCTCTTTTTTTTAAGATTTTAGCTTTATGAAGATGTTCATTCCCATTAACATGTTAATAGCCAGTTTCTCTCTTCTGTTGAGCTGTTTGATTTTGCACACCTGTGGACTGTTCTCTGTGAGAGGGGGCGAGCAACTCATTTCTGCAATCATAAAAGTCCATGCATGGATTCCTCCAGTGTGCACTGGGTGGGCCCTAAATCTGTGAGTGCAGACCGCCCCTCCACTAATCACATCACCAAATGGAGTTTGCTCTAATTTGCTTAATCACTCAGCTGTAATTGAATCCTGATGGGAAGCTGGGTTTCCATCCAGAATTATTCCCCGTCTCCTGCCGAGAAGGTGGTAAAGTAGCCATTTCTTCTCCCCAGCAGTCCCAGGACAGTTTGCAGATGGTTTCATTCCTCCATACTCCATGTTGTTTTCCTAGAGTTGGAGGAGTTATGTCATGGAGGCTGTAGTCCCTATTCCCAGGGATATTTCTCCTGTTGTTGTCTATTTGTATCATCGTAAACCTTATAACAAAGCATAGTGATCCATCTCTTCCTTCCTTCTCCCTATCTCACCCTCCTAAGAGCTCTTTTAAAAAGTTTAACTGGGGATCCCTGGGTGGCGCAGCGGTTTGGCGCCTGCCTTTGACCCAGGGCGCGATCCTGGAGACCCGGGATCGAATCCCACGTCGGGCTCCCGGTGCATGGAGCCTGTTTCTCCCTCTGCCTGTGTCTCTGCCTCTCTCTCTCTCTCTGTGACTATCATAAATAAATAAAAATTAAAAAAAAAAAAAAAAGTTTAACTGGAATGTGTGTACAAGTGTGCTACTTCTGAATGAGCTGGCTACAACCAATTTGGAGTGCCCAAGCAAATGCTTCTCAAAATCTGCTCCCCTAGCCACATGCAGCCATATCACCTAGAACAGTGGTCTTGGAGTGTGGTGCCCAGACCAGCAGTACCAGAATCACTTGGGAAGTTGTTTGAAATGCAAATTCACAAACCTTACCAAACCCACTGAACGAGAATCTCTTGAAGTGGGGCCAGAAATGGGTGTTCTAACAAGTCCTCTAGGTAAACTAATGCCTAAGAATCACTGACCTCGAGATCTTGCTAAAAACTCAGATTCCTGGGCCTGCTCCACTACTTACTAAATAAGTGTTCATGAGAGGTAAGACCTGGGCAGGGATGTGGGGAGTTAGGTAGAGTGCATAAATAGATGATAGACAGTTAGATAACTATATATATATACACACACACACACACACACACACACACACACACACATAGACATATAGACATTTTTAAAAAATCTAGATGTATAAAGGAGTTGCAAAGATAGAATTCCCCTATACCCAAGTTAGCTCAAATGTTAATATCTAAAATAGCCAGTGTACAATGTCTCAATGTGTACATGTCTCAATGGAAAAATACTACTACCTCAAGTACAGATTTTATTCAGATGCTGCTAGCTTTTACACAAATGTCTTTCTGTCCCAGGCTCCAATCTAGTTTTCAGTTCTCAGTCTTTTATTTCATGATCTTCACAATTTTGAAGAGCACAGGTCAGGTGTTTTGCAGTGTCCTTCAGTTTGGATTTTTATGATATTTTATCATGATTAGATGATGGTTAGAGATTTGGGGGAAGAATAAAACACAAATGGAGTGCCCTTATCATCACATCATACCAGGCAGGACATGAAACCAACGTGACTTAATAGTAGTGATATTAACTTAGTGACCCAGTTACAGCAGTGTCTGCCAGGTGTCTCTACACCTAAGTTACTCTTTTTCCTTTTATATATTCTTTAGAAGCAAATCACCACGCATGGATTTTACTTAAAGGTAGAGAACTTAATCTCAACCTCTTTGAAGGAAGAGTATCAAAGAAGTTTTAGGCATATGTTAAAAACCACCAAAGTAATTAATAAATATTTTGGGAGAAATAACTTTTAAGCCATATAAATGTTCAGTGTCTCCTGAAGCTATATAAATGTCACTGTTTCGCACACTAATGTTAGCATGGATCAGTGGCTCTTATGAGCAGCAATTATTACTATCATGTCCTAATGGTGATATTTCATTTTTCTCTTTCCTTCTACATTTATTATTTGGAGTTCTGTACAGAAAATTAATTACTTCTCTCATTTATTAATTTAGTCTTTTGTTTCAGTATGGGTTCATAAGTATGTATAGTATTCTTTGGATAATCATTTAATACCATCATTATTTATTTTGTTGTTCATATTGTTCTAGCTTTATTCACTGGACACACATTTAGGTGGCTTCTGTATCCTGTTGACATGCCCCTTCATGTACTTCTGACTTCCTGACACTGCAGGCTTGTCTTGTATATGCCTGGCCTCAGCCATAGAACCAACCATTTCTTCAAAGAGAACCGATTCTTTTTTGTTGAAAGATGGTATTTTGAAACTAACACCTGGGTAGTAGGAGTCCTGGTTGCTCTGGAGTATCATTGTTTTTAGGATCCCTCAGTGGATAGTGTGTAGTAACCCATGCATACAAGCATCCTTCTAAAACGTGACTCTATACTGATATTTCTGACCCTTTCTGGTACCACATGATTCATTCTAGCCTTATTTTTCCGCTTACTCATAAATTATTTGAAGGTGAGAATCTTGGTTCCCATTATCTACAATTTATTTGCTGTTTTGTTCAACTCAAGTATGGAAAGCAGTTCCAGAATTGCTAACTCACATTACTTTGAAAAATATACAAATCAGAGTACCATTTTATGTTCAGTTCTTTTAGTCTCTAACTTTAGAGTTTCCAGGCAAAACACAATTTTTAAAAATTACTTAGGTTAACTTATTTTCTACTCATCTCCATCAGTAAAATTTACTCATACATTAGTAATACAGTTAGATTCATTTGTCACAGTCTGCATTATATTCTAGGATCCCCTGACAATCTGGTTGATTTTTTTAAGTTTTGCTTACAGTAAGTCCAGGGTGGCATGTTGTTCTTAAGGTTTTGACAAGCGTGTGGAGTCATGTTTCTACTACCAGAGTACCATACAGAACATTTCCATCACTTCCAAATTTCCCTGTGGAGTCCTTTTGTACTCAACCCCTCCTCTGAATCCCTAGCATCCATGGATCTATTTTCCACCCCTGAAGTCCTGCTTTCTCTAGAATGTTGTATGAACAGAATTATACAATATATAGTCTTTTTGGTTGGGCTTCTTTGACTTAGCAAAATGCTTTTAAAATTTATTCATGCTCATCCACAAATCAGCAGTTCCTTTTGGTTGCTGAGTAGGATTCAGCTATATGCATGTACAGTTTGTTTATCTATTCACCTGTTGACAGATGTCTTAGTTGTTTCCAGTTTTAGTGATTATGAATAAAGTTGCTCTAAACATTTGTGTGCACATTTGTGTGAGCACAAGCTTTCAGTTCATCTGGATAAATACCTAGGATTGGAACTGACTGGCTGCTTGTTATGTTTTCTCTATATTTAACTTTGAGCGCCAGACTGGTTTCCAAAGTGACTGTATTGTTCTACATTCCTCCCAGCAATGAGCAGAGATTCCTAATGCTCCACATCTTCTCTAGATTTTGATATTACTGGTTTTTGAAAAGCTGTTTTAATAGCTATTGTAGTGATATAAATTTGTGGTTTTTTTTTTTAACTTTGTGGTTTTAATTAACATTTCCCTAATGACTGATGTTGAGCAATTTTTCCTGTGCTTATTTGACATCTGTTTTTCTCTGTCTATTCAGATGTTTTGCCCATTTCTTTTCTTTTTTTATTGCTGAGTTTTGAATCTTTATATATTGTAGGTACAAGTCTTCTATTAGACATATGATTATCCCCAGTCCTTGGCTTGTGCTTTTATTTTCTTAATGCTATCTTTCATAGAACGAAAGTTTTAATTTGCATAAAATTTGATTTATTAATTTTTTCTTTATGTTTTGACTTTTTTTTAGAGATTTTATTTATTCATGTGAGACATAGAGAGACAGGCAGAGACATAGACAGAGGGAGAAGCAGGCTCCATTCAGGAGCCCTGATGTAGAACTCCGTCGCTGAACCCTGGGATCACGCCCTGAGCCCAAGGCAGACCACTGAGCCACCCAGGCGTTCTTGTTTTGGGCTTTTGATCTTATATCCAAAAACTCTCTGCAAAACCTAAAGCCAGTAAGATTTCCCTTTGTCTCCATCTAAATGTTTTTTAGTTTCTTATTTTAGACTTAGGTCTATTGATCCATTTGAAGTTAATTTTTACATGCAGTATGAGGTATATGTCAAGATTCATTATTTCTATGTATAAATATCCATTTGTTTCAGCATCGTTTGTTGAAAACTCTAGCCTGTCTCCGCTTATTGCCTTTGCACCTTTGCCAACAATCAGTTGGCTGTATTTGTATTGGCCTATTTCTGGACCTCTTTTCTGTTCCAATGATCTAAGTGTCTATTCTTTTTCCAATCCCACACTGTCTTGACTACTGCAGTTTGGGGTTGATAGTAAGTCTTGAATTTAGGTAGTTCAAGTTCACCAATGTTGTTTCTCTTACTCAATTATTTTGACTAGTCTGACTAGTCTATTTGTTCTTTTGACTTTTGGTACAAGTATTAGAATTAGCTAGTGATACAGATTTCAAAAGGCTTTCTGAGATTTTGATTGAAATTGCACGGAATCTGTATATGAAATTGGGGAGAGTTTATTTATTTTGGGGGGTATTTACATGATTAAAAAATTCTTTCAGCCATGTTTTATAATTTTTAGAATATAACTCCTATACATATTTTGTGAGATTTATAAATAAGGACCACATTTTTGGTGAAATTATTGCTGGCATTATTTTAATTTAAAATTCCAGTTCATTGTGACTTGTAGATATATGATTGACCTTTGTGTTTTGAGTTTATATCCCACAATTTTTCTTAACTCTCCTTTTAGTTCTAGAATATTCTATATAGACAATCACATCATCTGCAAATAGAGACGTTTTTTTTTCTTTTGCCAACTGTTGGCCTTTTGTTTCTTTTCTTTTCTTTTTTTTCTCCTTATTCCTCTGACAAGGACATCCAGTACAATGTTGAATTGGAGTTTTAAGAGAGGACAAAATTGCCTTGTCATTTCTTACTATTAAGTGTGATGCTTATTGTAGGCTTTTTTGTAGATGCCTGTTATTAGGCTTAGAAAGGTCTTATCTAATCCTAGTTTATAGTGTTTATCATGAATGTTTATTGAATTTTGTTTAGTGCCTTTTCCACATGTATAAAGATGATCACATGACTTTCTTGTTTAATTTGATCACATATCAATTATAATGATTGATTTTCAAATAATAAATAAGCTTTGCTTTCCTTACATGAAATCCACTTGATTAAAATGTATTACTATTTCTTATATATTGCTAAATTTATTTTGTTAGTATTTTTTAGGAGTTTTGCAAGGATGTTCATAAATGATACTGGTCTTTTTAAAAATAATATCTTCATCTGATTTGGGCATTAGGTTAATATTAACCTTTTGAAATGAATTATTTTCTCTCCCTTTCTATTTTCAGTAAAAGATTATATATAGATCATATTTTATTTCTTCCTTAACTGTTTGGTAGAATTTATCAGTGAAACCTCGATCTTTCTTTTTTGGAAGTGTGTGTGTGTGTGTGTGTGTGTGTGTGTGTGTATGAATTTGATATCTTTGATATATAAAACTATTCAGATTATCTACTCTGCCCTCAGTTTGGATAGTTTGTGTCTTTCAAGGGATTCACTCATTTCATTTAAGTTGCTGAGTTTATTGGCATAAAATTGTTTATAATATTTCCTTACTACCTTTTGCTATCTGTGGGGTCCATCAGTATGATTAGCCCCTCTTAATTCTGATATGATCATTTGTGATTTCTTTCTTTTTGGTCAGCTTTGCCTAGAGATTTATCAATTTTATTAATCTTTTCAAAGAAGCAACTTTTGATATTATTGATTTTTTCTCATATTTTCTGATTTGAGGTTCATTGATTTTGCTCTTTTATTATGTCTCTCTGCTTTTTTGCAAGGATGGTTAGTTAGCTCTTTTCTACCTTCTTTCTTAAATAGTGGCTTAGGTTGCCATTTTGGCTATTCCCTCTTTTCTAACATAAGTATTTGATGATTACATATTTCTTGCCAAATACCACTTTAGAGGATGCCTGGGTGGCTCAGTGGTTGAGCATCTGCCTTTGGCTCAGGTCTTTATCCTGGGATCCTGGGATCAAGTCCTGCATCAGGCTCCCCACAGGAAGTCTGCTTCTTCCTCTGTGTATGTCTTGGCCTCTCGTGGATAAATAAAATCTTTAAAAAAATAATAAATATCACTTTAGTCATAATCTATACATTTTGATGGGTTCCACTTTCATTTTCATTTAGTTTAAAGTATTTTAAAATTTCCCTTGACGCTTCCTCTTTGACCCATGGATTATTTAGAAATATGTTTTTAAATTTCTAAGTGTTATTGATTTCTAGTTTGATTCTGTTAGGCATGATAATGTACTTTATACAGTTTCTATGCACTTAAATTTGTTATTTTTTTTAATGGCCAAGAATATGAACTGGTTTAGTGAATGTTCCATTTACACTTGAAGAGAATGTGTACTGTTCTATTGTCCTGTGGATTGTTCTATAAATGTCAATTAGGTCAAGTTGGTGATACTGTGATTGAAACTCTACATTTTGAAAAAGGATCATCAGTGATTTTATGTACACTGAAAATTAAGAGTCACTTATACAGAGATTACACTGGTTGGGATAAAAGTGTAATGGAGCTCAACTTTGGAATAAAGTTGATATTTTTCTGTTTGTGGAAGCCTTGTACCCTTCACCCAATTGTCCAGGCTCAAGGTATAAGCTTGATAATAGCTGTTTCCCAAACACATTACAAGAACAAGCTTATCCTTTTTTCTTGGCCTCTATGTCTTCTGCCCATTGGATGGCCTTTGTTGCCTTTCCTATAAATATTCTCTCTACCCCTTTCACCTACACCAGCCTTTCTTAAAGTGTGTTATATAAAATACCAGATCTAGAGGCTACTATGAAGCAAGAGGTAGGATAGTGAGGAGTGTATCAGTTGCTTAATTAACTACTGCACATTTTCCTGTCTTGAAATGCATAATGAGAATTAATATCATCACAGCTCTGACAAGTCTGGAGTCACAAATCTATTTTTCTATTTAATCCCCATCCCTTGAGACAGAACATAAAGACTCCTAACTCTGGGAAACGAACTAGGGGTGGTGGAAGGGGAGGAGGGCAGGGGGGTGGAGGGGAATGGGTGACGGGCACTGAGGCGGACACTTGACGGGATGAGCACTGGGTGTTTTTCTGTATGTTGGTAAATTGAACACCAATAAAAATTAATTAAAAAAATAAATAAAATCTTTTAAAAATTAAAAAAAACAAACAAAAAATCCCCATCCCTTCTAGCAAAAAAAAAAAATGTGTATTACTAACTATCTATTAAAGTTTTTAAGATGGGATAACATACATAAAACATATTTGAGAGTTGGGCACGAGTATGAGGTTATTGCTGTGATTTACAGTAGTTGGTGTCCTTGCTGTTGTTTTGTTTTCAGATTTATTCCATTGGTTCTGACCTTTAAAAGTTGGGATGGATATGAAGTTGAAAAGAATCCTGGGAATGCAAACACCAGAAAAGCCACAGAAATTAACCTGAGCTTTATGTGTTTTAATATGTTTTACCGTAGATTGACAGCAGTTTTCTTCTTATTATTATTATATTATTATTGATTGCATTCATTTTAAAGACCTTATCCCACCCAATTTGTCAACCTAAGTCTACCTCCCCAGGATCAGTATCACTGGTGTTCTGGGCATCATTAGCCATTTACAAGTGCAGTGCTAAGAAAATCAGGTTGTGCAATGTCATGGAAGATGCACCAAGTATGAACACCAGCTTAGGACTTAGCATAATGTCTTAAGCCTTTCTCATTCAGGGATATCACCAAGGAAATGCTGTGCACTCAGAATTCAAAATTCCATCCTCTCTAGCTACTGACCCTGGTTCCTTTGGTATCTCCGAGGGAACTTTATTGACACTCTTCTTTCTTTTTTAAACAGGTGGGCTCTGCATTGCGCAGTCTGTGAGAATCCCCCAAGAGCGCAAAGACAGAACCATTGACTTTGATAGAATTATCAAACAGCTCCTGGACACCCCGAACTCCAGGGCCGTCGTGATTTTTGCCAACGATGAGGATATAAAGTAAGGATAACTGGTAAAATTCATTAATATGCATGCTGCAACTCTAGGAGACCAGAAAGATCAGGATACCTGCAGAGAGGGGAAAAGATAGCACAGAAGCAAATCTATAATTACATAGTGGCAAAGTCTGTACATGCTTTCTCCCCTACATGACTAGTTATAGCGAACCATGGAAGCAGCGCTGTGTTGCTGTCATGTCTTCCCCTTCTATTAGCAAAATAAATGTATTCAATTACTTGTAAAAAGAGAAAACCACTAGACCTTTTAAAGGTTCTTTTATTAAAAATATATCCAAGTGTAACAGACTTTTATCCAAAGAATGGTTCCTCCTAATGTAAAAGAAAAAAAAATTCATACAATTCTGGCTGTATTGCTACTGCTTTAGTCTCAGTATATTCCAAACCAAGCTTGTCTACCAATATGCCTCTAATCCATTTCTTCTTCTCCTGTCTTACCTTGATCTTCCTTGGAGTAAAAAATCCAGTCGGAATCTTAACTTCTTATTTTTCCTCATTCCTTGCATTCTTGGCCAAACCATATAGAGTTAACCTTTGTTTCTAGAACATAATATGCCCAAAATGAGTTTCTAAGACACAAATGTGTCCTGATTTCTTCTCTGACCACTACCACTTTGCTCCAGAATAATTATTTATTTAGAATATATGGTAATTATACCTGCTTAAAAAAACTATTTAAAATATCTAGGTTTATAAAAAAAAAGTTCCATTCATCCTGACCTTAGCTAACAAGTTCTCCTCTTCAGATGCAATGGCTAATGACCAGTTTCTTATATACTCTTCTAGAGACAGTCTGCATACTTTTATACAATGGTGGCATACTGTGTGTACAGCTTGTTCCATTCCCTGTAGCCTTTGCTTACCATTTTATCATGGATGTCTATGAATGTCAGTACCTATCTCTTCAGTCTTTTTAATAACTGTGCAGAATTTTATATCTGTGCTGTCATTTATCTAAATGCTCCCTTATTGATTGACATCTGATTACACACTTTTGCAGTTATAAATAACACTGCAATAAACTTCCTTTTCCACAAATCTGTGCACACAAATATATAGAAATATAAATATTAATATAAACATGCAACAGGTGGATACATATTAATATAGCATAAATATATAATAATATGCAATTATATTATTTTATAAATTTACCTTTCAAGTGTTTTTAACATAAATTCCTGGAAAAGAAGTTTCCAGGACGGGATATGTCCCAATATGATTATTGTTTTCCAAATAGATTGTGCTTGTTAACATCTCCATTGATGTGAAAGAGCTGTATGGGGTTTTTTAGTCCTTGTCTTAGATAAAATATATCACTTAATTTGAAGGTGAGTCTCCTTTATTAAGAAAAAGTTTAAGGGCCTGGGCCATTACTACACCCTGCTTGGAATACTGTGCTGTCATCATCATGAGCCTCCCAGTTTTGTCTCTCCCCTCCACCTGCACTCTGAATGCTGCCTCTGAGTCCATCCATCATTTTCCCAATAGTAAACTCTGATCACGGTGGCAGGACTATTAAACAGAAAGCATATGAAACCTGACATTGAGATACCTGAAGTGTTTCCCTAATGACTATTGTGTCACCTTGGGAAGTTGCCCCACTGTTGCCCCCTTTCTGCTTCCCAACTCCCAGGCCTTGGTCCTCCCATCAATAAAATGAAAATCCTTCTTGAGCTCTTTTTGTGGTTATCCAGCCTCGTCCTTCCTTTCTAGTCTTATTTCATTCTCTGCTCCTTTATGTTTTGTTTCCTCACTCCCTGGTCTTTGTGTGTTCTTCTCATGTGCCTGAAATGCTTTTCCTTCCTTGCTTTTTCATTCCCATGCCATCTTTAGTGTGGTCTTCTGAGGGAAGATATCTCTAAACACTGCAGCATTGGCAAATTCTTCTTCATAGTTGAGGTCAATGATGTTATTATACATTGCTTGATGATTTGATTAGTCCACATTCTCCACTAATCTATCAGCATCCCCGGGGCGGAGGTGATGCCTCATTTGACTTCCTTCTGTATCCTCCATACCTATTGCAGTATTTTGTATAGAGGAAATGCTCAAGGAACAGTGCCGAATAAATGAATGATTAAAATCACTATGCCAATTCACACTATTTAATAATTCAAATATAAGCTTCTCTGTCTGGGGCAGCCCTGGTAGTTTAGCGGTTTAGCGCCGCCTTCAGCCCAGGGTGTGATCCTGGAGACCCTGGATTGAGTCCCACGTGGGGCTCCTTGCATGGAGCCTGCTTCTCCCTCTGCCTGTGTCTCTGCCTCTCTCTCTCTCTCTCTGTATCTCTCATGAATAAATATATAAAAATCTATAAAAAAAAATAAACTTCTCTGTCTGGACTTCAGAATGCTTTCAAGTGTGTTCCTAATTTAACATGTAGACCTCACCTCCCCTAACCCCTTCTATATGCAAAATGCATGGCTCTGGTCCTCCAGCACTCCTGGTTGCTCCTCCTAATAGCCTTTATTCATAGAGTCTTTTTCTCTCCTTCTCTATTTGCTGAAATTATCTGTTTTTCAAAGTTTATCTCAAACATGCCCTTCTTGATGAAACTTTCTGGTCACCCCTTAAATGTATTATTTTTCCTTAAAAATTATTGAGTATTGCTCTTAAGGCATGTTTCTTCTACACTTTGTGTTGTAGTTATTTTAAAAATTGTGTTTTGGGATCCCTGGGTGGCGCAGCGGTTTGGCGCCTGCCTTTGGCCCAGGGCGCGATCCTGGAGACCCGGGATCGAATCCCACGTCAGGCTCCCGGTGCATGGAGCCTGCTTCTCCCTCTGCCTGTGTCTCTGCCTCTCTCTCTCTCACTGTGTGCCTATCATAAATAAATAAAACAAAAAAAGTTTAAAAAAATAAAATAAAATAAAAATTGTGTTTTAATACTATTACTCTTGGTGGTTTTTTTTTTTGGCTTATCTCTTATTCATCTTTGTTGATATCTTTCCTAATTTTCCCATAAATGTTTTTATACATATTTTCCAAATACATAATACATTGATAAAATGTGGCTTTGGGTTTATTTCTAAATACATTGTACATGTCACATACAACATTACTGCAAATAGCCATGGTGACTAATTCATTATAGTACTCCTGCTTGTAGGTAATGTGAGGTTTTAATTTGAGATGTAAAAATACATACAGTTTGCTCAATAACTAGGCTCATTCTTTTTGCTTTGGGGTTTGTTTGTGTGCTGAATATTATTGTATACTGTGATTCATAGCAGTGATAGCAGGAGTAGTTCTTTAGCATAATAATAAAATTTAGGTGCATATAGAAGTTTCTTCCAAAACATGATCTTAAATACACTGATATCTGAAGAGTACTCTTAACTCACAATATGATGTTATTTCTTTTTTCAGAAGATTTACACTGTAAATGGGAAATTTTGAGATTTCTTAGAACATTAACTTCAAGTACTTTGTCAGAGAATAGCAATGAGAAAACAGTAATACGTAGATTTTAAAGCTAAAATAAATGAAAAGTAAGTCATGGGTACCAATAATTTGGATTTTAGACAAGAGTGGATCCTTTTTCTGGAACACTTTATTCTGATTATAAAAATAATACATGACTAATATAAGTCCACTGGAAAAGGTGGAAAAGTTTTTTGTGGTTGTTACTCTTTATTGAAGGAAGTCCTTAAGTTTTCTTTGTCCCTTGATTATCTAGAAAAAATAAAGGTTTGAGAGACTTGTCTAGAAAAAAAAAAGGTTAAATAATTTCTTATAAAATTTGCAATTCCAAAACTCAGACGTAGCCTAAAATTCTGGTTTAATGTTTGCCAGCACTTTTTTTCCAAACGTACATAGGTTTTCCTCAAAAGAATCTCCTGGTTTTTATCTCCTGCTTTTTGTAATTCACATGTCACTTTGGATGCCATAAGTTTTTTTTTTAATGGTTTACTCTTGTTTATCATAGTTAATAAGCCCACACTTTTACATTTACATTAAAGTGAACATCTACTTTTTGCATTTATATAGTTTTGTCTTTTTCCCCTTATTTTACTTGGCTTCTGCCCACCTTTGCAACCTCTTCAACCTCAGTAGTATCTTCTCAATGAATTATTAGGTTAACAATACATGGTGTATTACCCTTATCTTGCTGTGCTTTCAGATGGCCCTGTACTTCTAACTGTGTGTAAATACACATGCCCAAGCAATGTTTAGCCAACTTTTCTCATATATGAGTTGAACAGTCTTTTGCAGTTCTTTTAATTGATTTTTCTTTTAACAAGTGCTTGTGGAAATCTAAGTATATTCTGAATTGCTTTCTAATCCATCCTCTAGATGCACTGTCATTTGTTCAGACAGTTCCCTATTGTTCTACATATAGGTTATCTGAAGTCATGAATGTATGTTTTTGGCAGTGTATTTGATCATTTCCTTTGCACAGATGATTAGAAATAGTATCTCTAGGCCAAGAGTATAAGTAATTGATTGTTTATTTTTATTAAAATAATAAATGCACATGTTAAAAAATTAAAATATGACGGAAAACCTTTGATGCAAGCAGTGGTGTCCTATCCCTTCAGACTTCAGGATCTTGGTGGACTTGCCAGATATCCAAGTTGCCATTCCATTAGAGGATCTCTCTATGTAGGTATATAGAATTATTTTCCTAAGGTGGTCCAGATTTTTCCAGGAAAGCTATTTTCTGCCTAGGGTGACACTCCTTAGTTTCTAGCATTCTGTAAGCAGAAGTGTAAGTTTCCTAGAGGGCATTACCATTTCAATACTTAATGGTAAATTTAGCTTATCTTCCTCTCCCTCATTTTTAACTCACCATCGCTCACTCATAACCCTGTGTTATTTGGATGTTTATGATATGCAGAACCTAGTCCTTAAAATTTTATTAGAAAATTACCATTCCATTTTCTGCCTGAAAGAAAAAGAAAGAAACCTGAGTTTTTGTGATTTTATATACAACGTTTCAACCACTTCTCCTTTATTTGTCCAAGTACCTATGTGATACCTATGTGATACTTGGTACCTCCAAGTCTTGAGAAACAAACAAATCACTTTTCCTATGGTATAACCCACCAAAGGAGTTATAGTTGTAGCTTTCTCTCTTCTACAAATGCAGTTACCTCTTATCTACTTCTTCTTTCAAAAATATACTTAATAACTTTATTATGAATAATTAGTTTCCCTTTTGTTTTATTTGCCTGTTACCCTCATTATTTATATGCTATTTTTATTTATGAGCATGGGCTGTAAAATTTTCAAGTATAACATACTTGTTCATTTTAATAAATAACTTAAGACACTTAATTTAGATTGACATATTGCTTCCCAGGAATTATACATACCACCAGCAGTGAATGTGAGCACTCATTTTTCCAGCCACACACCCAAACTCACAAAACAAATCTTTTGGCCAACATGAGAAGCAAATGTGATATCTTCCCCTAATTGACATTTTCAATCCTTTTAGTCTGTATGAATATGCATCTCTAGTTTACTGGTTATTTATATTTCTCCTTTTCTCTTTTGACTTTTACTGTTTCTTGCCTATTTTCCTCACGCTACTTTGATAATTTTTCTTAGTGATTTATAAAATCTCTTTATATATGCAGGATATAAATCCTTTGACATACTTTTTTTTGGCATTGATAACTTACTTTTTGAGAACTGGTAGCTTGCTTTCTTTCTGCTTCATTCCTAATATATATGTTCAGCAGCTGCTCCTTATCACTAATATAACTTTTCATGTTCTTTTTCACAGGCAGATCCTTGCAGCAGCCAAAAGAGCTGACCAAGTGGGCCATTTTCTTTGGGTCGGCTCAGACAGCTGGGGATCCAAAATCAACCCACTGCACCAGCATGAAGACATTGCAGAAGGAGCCATTACCATTCAGCCCAAGCGAGCAACTGTGGAAGGTATGGGTTTTATCCGTTGTAAAATAGGCTAAGGGAGTGGTTTGTGCCATGTGGGATGACTAAATCATGTGTCCCAGTGAGGGCTCAGTGTTTTTACATAATTTCTGCAGTATCATTTCAAACATGTAGCTGTGAAATGCAAATTAGGCCATATACCTGCCCTCTTCTCTTAGTTGATATTCCTCTTTTGAAGAGATCATGTATTTTCATAATAATTAGCATATTTTTTTTCATTATGGTACCAGAGCTCTCTGCAAGAAGAGCATTATCATTAATAAGTGAAATAGTAACACGATCCAAGTGTGCTTAAGTGAACTGTGTTTTCTGAGAGAGTATTTTCCCTTTGCAATTTATCCATTACTTCTACAGCAGGATAACTACAGAGATCCTTTCCCTCATTACCTGTGGGGTTTCTCCCAGCTCCCACGATGGCACAGCACACCACTTCTCCCAGGCACCAACATCGCTTTGCCTTTGCTAGCCTCTTTTGTTCTTGCTCTCTTTCTCTGTCTCTTGCCTTCCTAAATTACTGCCTCCTTTCTTTTCCTTTGCCTTCCTTGCTGCTACGAAGATACTTTAAGAGGAAGAAGGAGGAGAGGGCGTTTATTGGCATGCTTCTGATCTAACAAAAGTTGCTGATTACAATTTACGTTCTCTTTTATTTTGAAAAGAAAAGTTATTTCTAAAAGAAGATACTGTAAAGAAAAGGAACTCCTCCGCTGGTATCCTACTTTGTCTTTCTTTTCTGATGGGCCAGGTCTCCAGATTCCCTAAAACATGCTTGCTTTGCACATTAAAAAAGCCTCTTTCCTCTCACTCAAAAGGGGATCAAATATTTGCATTTCTTTCCATTCTGTCTCCACTCCAATATAATTAGTTATTCTCCCCAGAAGGCTGCATGGTCTATGGAGACCTTTTTAAACATGCCAGGTTGTGGTTCTGTCACTGTTGCCTTTCTATGTTATCTGGGGGAGATAAAGATCCCATGAGTCACCCATGTGTTCCTTGGGAGTCTTTGAATTCATTTCATTCCCCAGTATGTGTCCTGAGAAGATCGCTTATCTTACAACACAGACCAATGCATTTGCAGATGGGTTGCAGAAATAAAAGACAAGGTTTTAACTATTTCCACTCCTTTTTACTTAAAATTTTGAGTACACACTGTGTATCTTGCTCTAAGAGTAGAGAAAAATAAGATAAGGACAAAATCCTTACCTACAAAGCATGCAGAGCTGAGAGGTGTCAAAAATAGCCAATGACTATGAAACATCAGAAACTGTTTAAGTGCAGTATGAAATAGATACCCCAGGGCACAAAGGAAACACTGTGGATGTTTCTTTTGGATGGTGAGGGTGTGTTTAGAGGATACATCAGAGAGGGTAAAGTAATAACTTAAAGTTCATCAGGCAGCCGATGAGAAGACCATCTTATACTCTCAACTCAGAGGATGGGAAGAGAAGAGTGAAGGGCACATGGGGGTAACAGTAAATAATTCATTCTGCATAATAGCCCTGCATTATGATTCTGAAATTCTTACAGTTCTTTGAAAATGTTCCCATTTATAGCATGTTGGGAGAACTCTTTTGTCTCCTGGAGTTCCAGTCACTACACCATTGGCCCGACTGACTCCTGTCTGCTCTTTAGGTCTCTGCTTAGATACTAATTTTCCTTGGAAGCTATATGTGACCATTCAACCCCAGCCCAGTTTGCATTAGAAGCCCTTTCTATTGCTTCTGCAGTGTCCTACATGACCTCTACCATAGTAGCACCTCTTTACTTGTGTCTGTCTGAAAACATATCTGTTATGAACCCCCTGCATGTATCCTTAGCACCTAGAACTTGGCCTACACATGTCCGGTCCTCAAACAGATTGTTAAGTGGTTGAACGCTAGGATGGATAGAGGAGTCACAGACTACCTGAGGTCCTGGCACAAAATATAGCAGCAAAATGGGCCTGGGTTGGATTCTGAAGGGTCTTGAAATTACACTAAGGAACATGTTCTTTATTCTGAAAGTTTGAGCAGCAGCTGAAAAGTGGAATGTGATCAAAGTGGGTTAGAAAGTTCACTCAGGTGACTTTATGGAGAGGTGAAATGTTAGATTTGGGTGAGAGCCAAAGAAAGCAAGAAAAGACTGGGGTCCTTTTTCCTTAGCTGTAGATGCCACATAGACATAGATGCCCATACTCCATGGGTACTAGCTCCAGTTTGGTGATATTTAAGAAAATATACTAAGTATCTTGAAGTTTTTATAAATTCTTGAAAAAAAATTCCTGCTATACATTTATGTATTTAAGGATACACAAAGTTCTTTTTTTTGAATGTACAAAGTTCTTAAATCAGACACAAAACAGGCTCCCTGCATGGAGCCTGCTTCCCCCTCTGCCTGTGTCTCTGCCTCTCTCTCTCTCTCTCTCTCTCTCTCTCCGTGTGTGTCTCTCTTGTATAAATAAATAAAATCTTAAAAAAAAAAAAAAAAACTCTCCATCCCTAACCAGATAGAAATGAGGATATTTTGGTAGCTGGTGTGTGTGGCTTCTGTCTAACCATACTGTCTGTGTGCTTTGCTACAAAGAACAGCCTAGATTTGTTCATGCAGTAGATGAAACATCAAGATTGTGGCTATGCATTTACAGTGACACACTCCTGAAGAAGGGAAAAAAGGAATGCATTCACTTGCACTAAGTTTTCTGAACCAAGCTATGAAATATCACAAATGAAACTAATAATTGAGCATATCCTGCATTGGCAAATAAGTTTTCCTCTGCTGTCTAATTTCTTTTTCTTGCTGATGAATGTTCCATATTGATTTCTACTGCCGTAGAATATCCTCCAAATATTTATAATACTGCTATATCCCTGTATCTTTGTGTTTTATAATGCTGTATGTACAAATATAAACAGGAAAAAGCCAAGCAATAATCAACCTGTTTCATTTCTTTAGATTTATATTTTGAACATGTTCAGCAAAGATCTAAATTTTTGGCTGGTCTTTTCTCTATCTGCATGAATAATTAACAATAAATTGCTTTAGGCCAGATTGCTAGCAAGCACATGGCCTCTGTGAAAGTAGTGCTCATCTTCTTTTATCTTTTATCTGTATCTATTCTCCATTTGTAGAATAAAGGGCCTCCATGTTTGCTAGCCAAGTGTGTTGTTCTTCCCCCTTTCAATTTGGTGATGATAGAAATTGTGCCCGAGAAAGGTCAGCCATGGCCCCGATGGCTGCCCGACATTCACAGGATATCTGGAGAATGTCTCCACAACTTGGCAGCTCTCCTCCAACTCCTGAGCCAAAATACTTCTGTAATTTTCAGTTTCTCTGAATTGTCTGATGAGCCAAGGGATCCCTGGCATTTTCCTCTCTTCTGTTGTCCCATTAACTAGGATTCTCTGTCATCCTCTCTAGCCCCCAACAAGTCCTTGGAGCAAAAAAATGCCCACATTGCCTTCAACTCTTTGCCCTACAAAGTGCTCTGCTTCTCTGAGAATAGGCTGCCCAAGACATCCTCTAATTATAGTCAACAGGGATCATGGACCAGCATCTTTTCATCTGCTATAATCATTAACATTAGGGAGCTAGTGTAATGAAGGGTGGATTTTCAAAGCTACCTATAATGGCTTTGACTATTGGTGATGTTTTCAAATGGGTCTGTAGAGCAGCTTGGTTCTTGAATTAAATCTGTGTTTATGTAGGAGAGGCAAAAAGTGCTCTGGACCTGGCATTAAAAAGTTGGTTATTTCATGCCTTATTAATTCAAGATTGAAATGAATTCTTTATTTTTCCTAAAACCAGAGATCAAAGCTATGAAGAGCTGAACTAAAATATTTCTGGCTCCTATTTAGATGTGTCCTACTTTAGCCTTCCTTGAGTACCTGGAATGTTTCACACATATCACAAGGTTTTGTTAGGAGAATGAGAGAAAAACGACAAGGAAGAAAGCATTTCCTTAAACCACAGTGCAATTTCTGAGCAATGCACCTACTTTATAGAAAGAGCTATGACCTGTGTAATAAGAGAGCAGTGCAAGTATTGTCTGTTCAGTGTCATGACAATTTCGTTATTGAAGCTTTTACAAATGTTTATAAACTCTAGTAGGGTATAGGGCACCAACCTGTTTAGTGAGAGATAGCAAGTGGCAGACTAGACTAGGTCCCTGCTTTCATGGAATTGCCTACTTAATTTAGAGGTGACAGGTGATGAAGAAAAATATAAACAAGAAAATATCATATTAGAATAATTTCCATATTTTTTCCCGTAAAGACCAGCTTGTAAATTATGGAGATTCAAAGAAAGGACACAGTATAGGCCAAAACAAAGATTGGGCGGATGTGGGTACAGACCAGTGGCTCAAGCCTTTCTAGCCTACACTAGATTCCTGGCTCACATTCATATCAGATTCTTTCATTGCTTAAAATCCACCAGTGTTTCCCATTTCCCTATTTCTTACTGATCTGGAAACTAATTTTTTCTTCAATATAGATCAAATAATTAATCTTTTCAAAAGACTGCCTGCTTTTCCCAGACAGAGTTAGTCTACCCTGCAGAAAGGAGCTCATTGCTCCCCAAGTCCAAAATGTGCTACATATCTCCTGTACAGCAAGCCCCAAACACACCAAGCTCGTCTGTGGCATTTAGAACTAGAATCTGAACCTTAAGGGCAGTGCCTACCACCCCTGGGTTCCCTGAGATTAGCCATCTTTGCTTCTATTCCCTTAGCGTTTACTGGAGGACCTAACTCTATTACTATTTAATAGTAAATTTTTAAAAGCTAAATTTGTATTTTTATCTCTTACATCTGAAACTATCTATAACACCTGAATATGCAAACAACTGCATTTTGGTATGAATGTGGAGTTCTCTTGGGATGGGGAAGATTTAATCCAAAATGGTTTCTCTCTGAGTTTTTATTCTAAGACAGTTAGTAGAAAGGCCACAATCAAGAACTCCCACGGTTCTCATTCAGGATCGCTCCAGGAATTTCAGTGTGGTTTTACACACTTTTCCTTTTGCTTGCTTTTGAAGCACCTCTTGCCTTCTTTGTCATCTTCCCTTTCTTTTCTGGGAGAGTCTCTGGAGAAACTTTCTGGGCAGGACTGGCACCATGGCTCAATCAGGTGACTTGGTTCAATGTTCTAAATACACAAGGGAAGCCTCAGCTCTGACTCCGCAGAAAGGAGGAAGCACAGATAAGGCTGTATCTGTTCGTCTTAGACATTCCAGTGGGAACTTCCTTTTGGACCCTCCTGTTTCTACTAATAGAACAGACTGACAGAGGGTGAGCAGGTCACAGGGGTGAGAATAGATATGTGAAGAGAAATACTATCTTATTTTTCATCTTGTATTGCTTAAACTAGAGATTATTGACCTTGAGCAAGTGGTTAGAAATGTAAACAGAGGAATCTGTAACTGAAGTAACTAAGGAGAGCTGAAAACAATTCACTTTATGTGTATAAAGGCCAGGTATTGAGTCATGCTGTCTCTTGTCTCATAGGATAGATGCTTTCCTAACAGACTCTGTTTAACTAGCTACCCATCATTTCCTACCTATCAAATATGTAAATCAACAAGAAAATATCCACTTGTTTGCACAATATGCTATCTGTTGCCCCCAACACCCTGTACACTCATAGTTAATAGTTAGATCTCTAGTATGTCCCACTGGGTTGAATTTTCGGCTGGAAGAACTAACTACTTTTGATTATAAATGTATTTACTGCAGTGATATGTGTTACCATAATTGTTTCACGTAATTAAAATTGTATAAACCAATGAAGTGCAGAGAGAGTGAAAGAGAGAGAGATGCTGTTTCAAAGAAGATAATTTGAATTCTTTGGAAAGATTTCTTAAGCTTGTCACTGTTAGTTGTGGGATAAATTTGGTGGGGATTTTGGAGGGAAATAATAAATACTAGAAACATACTACACTTAATTACAGTGTAATTGCCTTTAAGAATTTATTTCATTTTAAAGACCATGATACTGGGCAGCCCGGGTAGCTCAGTGGTTTAGCCCCGCCTTCAGCCCAGGGCGTGATCCTGGAGACCCGGGATCAAGTCCCATGTCAGGCCCCTTGCATGGAGCCTGCTTCTCCCTCTGCCTGTGTCTCTGCCTCTCTCTCTCTCTGTGTCTCTCGTGAATAATAATAATAAAAAAGACCATGATACTGAAATTTATTATAGTTGATACTTTTTCAAGATTATGTCTGGGATGCCAACCGTGTGATGCATATTCACAACAAATATCTTGATCCTACATCAGAAGATTGACAAGTGAGTGTGTGTATGTGCGTGTGTGTGCATATGGTTGGATGGATTTTTGAGTTAAGACATTTAATATATGTATGTATTTTCAGTGATTCATTGTCAAGATCAAGATTTTTGATTAATTGACCAATCTTGTATCCAAATTATATTTAATTCCAAAGTTTCTAGTGTACTTTAATTTGAGCTTTCCCTCTCTAGGACTAAAGTATTTCACTTGTAGATGAAATTATATCACCCCAAAGTTTTCTTCTAAGAGGAGTATTGTGGGAGTGGTTATTTATTATTTCTGCCTACCCCACATCCATTTTTTCTCTCATTTCGCTCCCCTCATTCTCACTTGGGGACTCCCAAACTCTACTGTCAGCACATGTGACTCAAGTGACACTGATTGAAACCCTTGACTCTGAGATAGGGCACAGAGGTCATATTACTACACTGCTGGTTCCAAGTCTGGATCAGGACTTCCATCTTTATCAACTACAGATTCCTGTTATTTGTATAAGATCCTTCAAAATGGGTTTCTGTAACTTACAACTCAACTGACTTAACAAATATGATTGCATATTAGGACAGCCTTCTGCTAGGCCTTTCATTAAATCTTGTGTCTGCTCTGAGTTATATCCTTTCCAAGTGCTATTTACCTCATCTGGATGTCCCTGTCTGCCTTTTCTCCCCTTCTTTATTTCCCTCCTGTGAAATCTGTACATTCTTTTCTATGAGACCATTTGTCTCATCAACCCCGTGGTGTTTTCCTTCCTTTGTCACCTCAGCCTTATTCCTACTCTCATACTCTCAGATATGTAGTGGTTCTGCTTGTGAAGCATCTTAGCACATTATCAGTTATTCTATGTATGTATCAGGATAATGCTAACTGGAATCTAAGTGTGGCTTCAGATATTCCTGGGAAATACAGATGAACTATTAGATCACTTTCCAAAAATATAACTGTTACGGAATTCAGGAGACCCTTGAGAGAGAATCCTTTCTAAAGGAAGAATGACAAAATGAGTCTGACCCAGTAAGAAATCTTAATTGTCAGAAGAAAGAGACATATTTCCTCTTCCTAGGCCAGAACTCGGTGAGTTCATACGCAATTTCCACAGGGGATAAGCAGGCTATACAAAAATATAGCTCTCATTTGGATAGATGAAGCCATGCTATGGTAACAAATAAACTCTCAATGACTAGAACAACAAACAATTACTGCTCACCTATGTGAAATCTGCTCTGACTCTAAGAGACATTCCAGGGCAGTTGGCCTCAGTGTATTTGTTTAGCCTTCTAGACTGTTTCTATCTTATGGCACATCCATATCAACATAATTTGTGCAGCACCACTAAACAGAAAGAGAGTGACACACTCACAAGCTATTCTTAAATGTTTTTATTTGGAAGGGATGCACATTATTTCTCCCTTAGTTTCATTGGCCAAAGCAAGTTTTCTCTTCAAGGGAAATTCTGCATGGAACTAAAAGAAAGCTGAATATTACTGAAACTAATTTGTGTCTATCTCAAGTTCCATTTGACTAAAAACTATGTCAGCTATTAGGACACTCATAACAATATGTTAGTATGTCCTAACAACAGTGCAACATGTGAAGAGAATAGCATTTTCTGCTACTTTGCCCTAGACCTCTGTATAACTTTGACATCACAAGCATTGCCTTGGCAGCAGTGCAAAGCAGGGGGTCCTGGTGTCAGTGGAAAACATGGTGCTTGGCAGAGCCCTGGAAGTTCCACTGAACCCAATAGATACCCAGAGGAAATAGTAAGATACTTGGCATATTTGTTCATGAGAATGTATGTGACACTCTTGAACAGATATTGTGCATGAACCCCATAGGAAAATGTTGGTGGGACTTGTGAGGGCATAGATAATGTGATTCCATTTATTCCTACAGGCTGTGAGGCTTGGGGAAATCCCAGTTACCTCTGGGAATGCAAATCTGTCATGGATGACTGATGCTCTTGACTGTTTACCCAGCAGTCATTTTTTCACCCATATTTTTTGGCCAGTGGAAGCCTCCTCAGGCTATGAAATTTTAAAATGCCAAATACCCACTGACCCAACTTCCCCTGCAGTTAGGGGATGAACAGGTGACCTAATACTACCATTGGGACCCATGAAAACATTTTCTGAAGGAACCACTCAGAAATATTTTTCTGTCTTGAAAAAAAAAAAAAGAAAAAAGCATGTTATACAGCAACTATCCAACTTATTATCCAATCCAGGACAAATTAGAAGGAAAAGAAGGCATAAAATGTGATTGTCCTAGGCAAAGCAAAGTATGTGATCACCCCCTCACAAGGAGAAAAACCCCTGCCTTCTTCTCTTCTTGTGTTTGTCATGTTATCTTGTGAGGACAGGATACTTAGAATGATGGCAGTCATCTTAATGAGGGGAGCACATGACAACAAAGGAAAGCACAGAAGACATATGGAGAAACCACCGTTGAGGTAGATATTCTGTTACATGCATCCTAAGGTACCCTTAATCATGCATCTGTCTTACTCACTCTGTATACCCAGCACTTGAAAAAGTCCTGTAAAATAATCAACTCTCATTAAATATTTGTTGAATGAATGGATTTTACAAATTAATTCTTTTTGCAAAGACTTTATGTTGTTAGAGCAGTTTTAGGTTTACACCAAAATCGAGAAAGAGTTGAGGGATTTCCGAGTTTCCCCTGTCCCCATACATGTGTAGCCTTCCCCATTATCAATATCACTTACCAAAGTGGTACATTTTTTCCTAGTGATGAACCTACATTGACTCAGCATAGCTACCCAAAGTCCATCATTTACCTTAGGCTTCACCTTTGGTGTCATATATTCTTTGGGTCTGGAAAAATGTATAATGAAATAATTTATCATTATAATACCAAACAGAATATTTTCACTGCCCTTAATATACTCTGGGCTCTGTCTGTTAACCCTCCTAACACACACACAAACAACCACAGATCTTTTATTGTCTCCATAGTTTTGCCTTTTTTAGAATGTCTTATCACTGGAATCATAGTACTAAGTACCCTTTAGTACTAAGTACCCTTCTTTATATTACTTAGTAATATGTATTTAAGGTTCCTCCATCCCTTTCATATCTTGATAGCTCATTTCTCATTATCTAATATTTCGTTCTCTGGATGTATCAGTTTATGTATCCATTTAACTACTGAAGAACTTCTTGATTGCTTCTAAGTTTTGGCAATTATGAACAAAGCTGCTATAAATATCCATGTGCAGGATTCTGTGTGGACATGTTTCCAACCACTTTGGGTAAATACCAAAAAGCACAATTGTTGGAATATATGGTAAGACTAGATTGTTTTATAAAAAACTGTTGAACTATCTCTCAAAGTGCCTATACCATTTTACATGCCCTCCACCCATTAATGAGTGTTCTATTGTTCTACATCCCTCCCAGCATTTGGTGTTGTCTGTCCAGGAGTTGGCTAGTCTAACTGTGGTGTCCCATTGTTGTTTTAATTTTCATTTCCCTGATGACATGTGATATGGAGCATATTTTCATGCACTTATTTACCCTCTGTGTATATTATTTGGTGAGGTGTCTACTTAGGTTTTTGGCCCATTTTTAAAATCAGGGTTTTTTTGTTAATTGTTGAGTTTTAACTGTTCCTTGTAAACTCTTGGTAAGAGCCTTGTATCAGATGTATCTTTTGCAAATATTTTCTCCTCATCTGTGGCTAATCTTCTAATTCTCTTGATATTGTCTTTTGTAGAGATGAAGATTTTCATTTTAATGAAGCTTAATGAAGTCCACTTATCAGTTTTCTCTTTCATGTATTATTACCTTCATGTTTTATCTTAAAAGCCACCAACATACCCAAGTGCATCTAGATTTTCTCCCTATGTTATCTTCTAAGAGTTTTATAATTTTGTGTTTTACATTTAAGCCTATTATCCATTTTTGAGTTAATTTTTGTGAAGGGTATATATTTGTACCTAGATGTGATTTTTTTTTTTTTGCACATAGATGTCCAATTGTTCTAGTACCATTTATTGAAGAAACTATCTTTGCTTCCTTGTGTTGCCTTTGCTCTTATGCAAAGATTAGTTGATTATATTTATGAGGGACTATTTCTGGGCTCCCTATTCTGTTCCACTGATCTTTTTGTGTATTATTTTATAGATACCAGATTATCTCAATTACTATAGGTTAGTAGGGAGTCTTGAGGTTGGGTAAAGTCAGTCCTCCAACTTTGTTCTTCTCCTTCAATATTGTGTCAGCTTCTCTGTGTCTTTTGCCTCCCTGTGTCAATTTTAGAATTGGTTTGTCAGTATCCATAAAATAAATTGCTCAGATTTTATTGAGATTGAGTTTCATTGGGATTACATATCTGTAAAGTCGTAAAGAATTGGTATCTTGCTAATATTAAATCTTCCTAACTATAAACATGGAATATATCTCCATTTTTGTAGATTTTTTATTTCATTTTTCAGAGTTTTATAGTTTTCTTCATATAGAACTTATACTTATTTAATAGATTTATACCTATTTCTTTTTGGGGGGAGCTAATAAATGTTACTGTTTTTAATTTCAAATTTCACTTTTTCCTTGAAGGAAAAATGTAAGCTAGGGAATGATCTTATAATTGTGAAATCAGTACACCTTCTGGTCATTGACAGCAAAATTGTAGAATGGGGGGAAGAAGGTAGAATTAGTATTGCAAACACCCTTCCATGTTGAAATTATAAATATATAAATATTGATAGCCTAATTTTAATTTTGATTGGAAAAGCAGAATGTGAACCCATACTAATAAATACTTTTTCAGGTCAACCAAATATGACACTGATGATATTTGGGGGTTTCATTGAATTAGCACCTACTACACGTTAGAGAGTATTTCCTTAAAATAAATCATGACTGTTACATAATCTTTGCCTGGCTGAGAACTTACTATTATGTATTCTCAGGGCTACAGACAATTTATCCAACTATATAACTACCAGGTTTCCTCCCTAAGTTATCATATGTAGGAACTTTCACTTTATAAATGTACCTCTTTTTTTTTTTTCATATCCACTCCAAAATTGTTATCTCTGTCATCACATAATCACTAATGTTTCTTTATCACAAAACTATAGTTGTATGTGGAAAAGACCATTAATTGTCAGTTAATAAATCGTGGCTCTCTATTAGCCTCCAGGTACAGATTAGTTAGGTGCTGGTAACCAGAAAAAAATGACCCTTGCCCTCATGGATTATGCACTAGCAGAGGGAAACATATAATATTAAATAAAAAAAATACCTTTCATGGTAAATTAGTTTGTTAGGGCTCTGATAGCAAAGTGCTACCAAACAGGTGGCTTAAGCAACAATAATTTATTATCTCACAGTTCTGGAGGCTGGAAGTCCAAGATCCAGGTGTTGGCAGGTTGTTTCTTTTCAGAGGTATGAAATAAAATCTGTTTCATGCCCCCTTGTGTAGTTTCTGATAATTTGCTGAGAATGTTTGGCATTTCTTGGCTTGCCTTCATTTTTCACATAATGTTCTCCATGTCTCTCTCTATCCCATTTTTTTTTCTTTGTGTAAGGATATGTGTCATATCGGATTATGGCTCACCCTAAGTACCTCATCTTGACTAATTATATCTGCAATGGCCCTATTTTCAAATACATTCGCATTTGAGATGCTGATTAGGACCTCAAGAGAACCCAAATAGGATGTATTACCCAGTCTTTATGGATTGACTCTATCCTGATGCACTCCTTCATGGCTTGACCAGGCCATGTACCGTTCTGCCTTAGCCTTTACTTCCTGCCCACATTGATCTTAGAAATTAGCCAAGGATGAGAGATTAAGGTCTCAGGTCTTTCCTGAACACCCATCCTGTCCTGGGTTTTTATGTGGTTTTCTAAATTCCCCAGTGTAGATATTTGTGAATGTCCTAATTTCCCAAAGGGACTATATTTTCAGATTTTTCTCCCAGGATTTAGGCTGCCTATTACATTTTTCAATCGTACTCTTTTGCTCCAGATGGGTATGGGTTTTCCATTGACCTTATATTGTTTATAAACAACATTTACCTCTTTTCCACCCTGCATAATTTCCAAGTTAGGCAAAACAGAGATGAGTATGTTGTTTTAATCCTTCCAGAAAAGTTAAAATAAAGAAACACAATACTTTTCTAATAAGATCTGCACTGCTTTCTCCCCAGAACCAAGTTTGAGAGTATCACTCTAGGAATGCAGGCTGTGGTCTTCAGGTTTTCTTTTCTTTTTTTTTTTTTTTAAGATTTTATTTATTTATTCATAGAGATGCAGAGAGAGAAAGAGAGGCAGAGACACAGGCAGAGGGAGAGGTCTTCAGGTTTTCAAGACTGCCATTGAGACAGGGAGTGGGTGGGATGAAAGCAAATAAAAAAGTCACAAAGCTTTTCTTACATTTTCAAGTTACTTTTTTCTTAATTTAGCATTAACTTCGTAGCTGTAAACCTTTTAGCATCTTCAAATTTCTGACAAAGTTGGTTTTGATATTTTTTGCTTGTTTTTGATATTTTTTTCGAGGGACAAGAGTTTATAGCTGCCTACAGAAAACAGTGCACTTGTCCTGGGGGAGGAGCATGCCTTGTGTATGTGAGGAATAAGGAATCTGATGAGCCTGGAACAGGGTGAGAAAGAAGGAGATGAAGTAAAGAGATAATGGGAAGGTCAGATCATATAGGATCTTGCAAGCTATTGTAAAGATTTTGCTATTTATTCTAAGTAGAAGAGCTTTGAAGGTCTTGAGCCCAGGAATAGAATGATATTTCCTGCACATTAAAGGATATTGCTCTTCAATTGAATATAGAATGTAGAGAAAAAAGGATAAAGTTTAAAAGTCTGATTATGATGCTCTTATAGATTAAGTGAGAGATAATAGTAGGGTGAGCCAGTGGGTGACAGTGAAGGTAAGAAGTGTTCTGATTTAAAATATAATTTGAGAGTGAAAGCCAATAGGATTTTGGGCAGAAAAAAAAAGTCAAGAATGATTTGTTCTTTACTTGAGCAGCAAGAGAGATGGAATTGTCATCAGCTGAGATGGGAAGAACTATAAATAGAGCAGGTTTTAGGAAAACAAACAACAATATCAATTTTGGATGTGCTGAATTAGAGGTACTTAGACATCCAGGTAGAGATATGAAATGAAAAATTCATTATAAGAGTCTGAATTTTAAGTGAGACTTCTGGAAACTTCTTAAGTTCTTGGACTCAGTAAAATATAGATGACACTTAAAGAAGTATTTTAGAGAATAATAAGGTACCGAATAGTGATTGCTGGAACATTCTAGCATTAAGAGGCTGGAAAGAGAAGAAATTAGATTGACCAATGAGGAAGAATACAAATAACATGGATATGGTTTATTTGGAAACCAGGTCAAGAAAATATTTTAGAATAGAGGAATGTCATTAGCTTCATCAAAATAGGACTCTTTAGTCAGGTTTGACCATTCAGTTTGGCAAAGTGGAGTTCATTGGTGATTTCTGAAAAATTGTTACATGTGAGTGGTGTTTACAAAAACCTGGATGAAACAGGTTCAGGACAGTATTGTAGGAGTGTGTCTATAGTTAATTAATACCATCCTGTAGAATCCCCAGCAACTTCTCCCCAAATGTATTGCCACAAACCTAAATGAAGGAGAGTATGGTCACCTAGACATTTGGAGTATCTTCAAAGGATATGCCATTATCAATGGCAAAAGGGCATCCATGTTTAAGATAAGCAATAATCCTGCCACCAGATATCAAGCTAATTTTGTATCTGAGACCATGTCATAACATGCAGATAGAACAAAAACCTTTGAGGAACTTAACAAGGTAGGTATTTATTATCTTAACAACATGATGCATTTACTTGTAGGTATCTTATAGTTATATTTTGGCAAACAGAATATTGTGTGTGTGTGTGTGCATGTGCATATACATGCTATAATCACCACTGCCTGTATTGCTAAATGCATACACAATGGGTTTGAGTACAGAACTAATCAACATCAGTTCCTGTGTTGTGCCATCAACTAGTTAGGTGCTGAGTAAGCACAGCAAAATTTTTTTTTTTACCACTTTAGTGTTCTCATATAGAAAATCAGAGTATAGGATTAAGTGATTATTGAGAACTGCTAAAGCCCTACTGTTCTCTGATTATCCACTGCAAAAAAATAAAAAGTAAATGTGTGTGAGTGTGTGTGTGTGTGTGTGTGTGTGTGTGTGTGTGTATAATGTAGACAGAAAGAATTGGGACTCCTGCTATGAATAAGCACCCGTGGGAGACAATAAAGAGATGAAATCACAAGTATAGCAAAGTTTTTGAACAGTTGTAAATTGTAAAATAGGTTGAAAAAATTTGTTTAAAAATACCCATCTTGATTTTACTCATGTAGAAGATAGAAAACAATGAAATTATTAGAGGAGACACTGAAGAAAAATAGCAAGAAAGGGAATCTGAGAGAAATGAAGTCTAATATCAGAAATTGAAAGGAAGGAAGAAATGTATATATTGATTCAGGAGAGGAAAAATCACAAATATTGTAATTCTTTGAAAATCCCTTTTTCGAAATTGAGGTGTCCAAAACTGACTTTTCTTCTCCTTCCAGAACCATACCTATTTAGTTCCTTAACAGAAGGAAAGGGAAACAGTTTGTTTTCACCATGTAGGAGAGAATTGACTTGGTGCACTGCCTAGAAGACAGTTAAATCAAGACTGAGACTAAGGCTTCCCTTCTTTTCTGGCAGTGGGTCATCACAGGAGCCCACAGATTCCACTAACGGCTCTGAAGAGCTGCACCTACTGGAGTTAAAAAGTGTCGTGCATTTGGATTGCGTGTGAGTGGAAACACTTGAAACTATTAAACTCAGAGCTGACTATGAAAGCAAAGCAGTAGTAAGAATTTAAAGGGTCATTAAGTTAGCCAAATGGATGGCAGGAAGAAAAATCATTTACAAAAATTGAGAAGTTTAAGGGGTTTCTTTAATGTTCTTAACAAGAATTAGATATTTGTTAATCTCTCCCCATTTGGAGAAGAATCAGATAAGGGCTTTTTCAGGCTCAGTATGTATGACATTAGGTGTGTGCTATTAGGTTAATTGGAATTTTCAAGTTAAAATGACCTTCTTCTAACTTTAAATAGAAACTTTTTTTTTCTCAGTCAGGTGTTAAAGGGGATGCTTTGCAGTTTCCTAAGCACTAAGTCTACTGTCCTATTTGTAATTTGACTTGGAAAATTATCTCCCTAACCTCTAATGCTTAAACCTTTTTAATATTGCTAAAATTGCTGACTACTTTCTCTTAGAATTCACAACTCAGAAAAAATACCACTTTGTCTTGTTGAATTTTAGGAAGTTTCAGCAAGAGACATGGGTGGGTAGGGACACCCTGTGAGGTATTTTGAAGTCCCCTCATTAAACTTATCTTCAACAGCCCAGAAATTCTGATAGGCTTCAGGGATAAGAGCTAGGATGCTGTCCCTAGAATATACTCATAGTGTATTTGAGGAATCAGCCAAAAGATATCTGACTATCATCATAGCAGAGGATGAACTGTGCTTGTGAGATAAGCCTGGAGTGTGTGTGAACACCACCTGGTAGTGGGCATAAGCTGACAAAAGTAGGTGTCAAAAGGCAATCATTAAAGAACAAGAACTTTCTTGAAGACTTGCAACAAAATAGACCAATCTGAACCTTTGAGATTTTGGTTCCGGAATCTGATGTCAACATAGAGCTCAGACTGATCTTTCTTAAATTTCTTACAGACACCAAAATTTATCCCTGGGGAACCAGAATGCCCATGGTGGAGCAAATTTTGGTCCACATCTCATTAGCTATTGGGTATTTAGTTTCAGCCTGCCTGAAGCTACTAGTGAACTTTTTTTTTTTTTTAAAGATTTTATTTATTTATTCATGAAAGACACAGAAAGAGAGAGGCAGAGACACAGGCAGAAAGAGAAGCAAGCTCCAAGCAGGGAACCCGATGTGGGACTCGATCCGGGTCTCCAGGACCATGCCCTGGGCTGAAGGCAGGCACTAAACCACTGAGCCATCCAGGGATCCCTACTACTAGTGAACTTTACACAAAAATCAACAAGCTTCTTTAACTTATTATGACTAATGAAAAAACTGACCTATAATACAGCATTCTTGTTTTCTCACTATTCTTTTAGATGCATTTCCTGTTCCAAACCTGATTTACTTTTGTATTCTATTGCTTTTTTTTAAAAAAAAATTATTTCAAAATATTTTTATTGGAGTATAGTTTGCATTGGCTTGAATATGTAAATCTTAAATGTACCATTCAGTGACTTTTTACCCATGTATACACCAAGGTGACCACCATACAAATCAAGGCATAGAATATTCTCATCACCCCAGATGAATTCCCTTGGTTCCATTTCCTGTCACTAATTCTCCCGTCTTCGAAAGGATTAATGTTGTCTTCTCTTTCACTTCCTATAAATCGATTTTTTTTTATCTCACAGATCAGTTTTGCCTCTGTGCATTTCATAGAATCTTACATGTAAGAATGGAATCATACAGTGTGTATGTTTGTGGGTGTCTGATTTCTTCATTCAATATAGTGTTTTAGGGATGGAACCCTATTGTTACATATAACATTGTTATTTTTATTGTTATGTAATATTCTATTGTACAAAACACTGCAATGTATTTATCTACTGATCCATCATAAACATTTGTTTTATGGTGCTCTGCCAGTGTAATTTCTGATCCTTCCAATTTCAAGCTGAAAGACTGTATTAAAATTCAAATATCCCTGTTATCTTTTATTACTTTTTGAAGAAAAATTTTCTGGGTAAATTCATATTCCTGCACATTTTTTAGCTAATGTGCCATTTTAACAAAGTATCTTAGTGCTTTTTTCCATCGTCTGTTTCACTGTCATTGAACCCCCTTGATGAGCTTTTGATGCATTCATAAAGTCCCAAAGAAAAACAATATATATTGATGGAAGGGAAAGTCAGAGAATGCAGAAATATATGGCTTATAATGTGGGAAGTATTAGGGTTATTTATGATCTAGGCCTCAGTTGTCATACAAATATTACAGAGTTCATGAGGTTCTGAGATTAATATTGATACTAACATGTTTTAAATTTAAATGAGATTTCTATTTGCAGTTCTACTTTTAGACTCAAGTGCTTCATGCCCTGTGTATATTCATACCAATATGTAGGTAGAGAGTTCAATTCTTCAGTGAATTTGATGAATATAGAAACCAACCTCTGACTAGTCCTAAAAAAGTAGAATGATTAATCACATAATTTTGTTTATTAGGAAACAGATATTATGTTAGCTTTTTATGATATCTCTGCTATATTTTATTATCTGTTTTTAGACAACAACTCATGGTGGAGCAAAATTCTTTTTTTTTCTTATTCACATTTTACATAGTTTAACACTCTTGGGTTTGTGTCAGTTTTTTGTTTTTGTTTTGTTTTTTTTTTAAATCAAATACCAGTTTGCCAAAAGCCAATCACTCTGACACTGACATTTGGAACACTAATTTATTCTAACCTCAGGGAATTTACTTTTTAGGAATAAATTGAGCATTAAAAATTTCTGTCTGATGTTTTTAAAAAGGTTTTATTTCTTATACATAAGCCAAGTGAAGCACAGCATGTTGGCACATACCCAATACTTTTGGGTACCATGGGATTCCAAAAAAATGTTCTTGCCTTGAATTGATTATTTCAACTCTCAACATCATTCATGCAGATGTCAGTGACTTATGCTGTGCTTAGATTATATCTGGCCTCCATATGTCAATGTCAGTGTGAGTGGCCTCTAGTAAATTAGTATTTGAGTCCATGAAAGAACCCAAGAATATTAAAAGCATAATCAAGAGTGAAATAAAAACAGGATTTCCTTGAAATTTGCCATATAATTAGAGAAAAAAAAAGAGGCAAATGGAAGTTTTGTTTTCTTTTTCTCCATAGATAGTGTGAATATATATAATTATATGGAGATATTTACCATAACAATGATGATGAGGTGTTGGTGTTGACAGGAATGACATTAGTAATGAACTTCTGTTAAACACTTATAATATGCAGGAATTATGAAATACAATCTTGAAAGTAAGAACTATTTTTTCCCACATCTTATAGATGAAGAAATGGATGTTTGGATTAGATAACTTGCTGAGAGTTACACAAGATAACATCTGCAGAAACTGGGATTTTACAACAGCAGCTATTCGATTCCTAACACTTTTTTCTTAGCTACTATTTTATATTCTATTTATTGAAGGATAGATTGACCAGTTGGTGTATAAAATTTATTATTATTTTCAAATGGAGCTTGGGAAAATATTGAAAGTGTCCTTTGGATGTTAGAAATGTGCCCATTTTTTTAAAGCCCCCCCCCCCCCCAAAAAAAAATGTGCCCATTTTAATGGCATCAGTGTCTTAGGTTAAATTCCTTAGAATCAGAGTCTGAGTCAGGGATCCTGATGCATATGTTTTATTGTGGGAATGCTCATGGGAGAAAGGGAATGAAGAAAGCAAGGCAGGGCAGAGGAAGGACATGACAGCCACTGGAGCATAGTTTCAGCCTGATTCCAAAGAGATCTCCAAAGTATGAATTTATCCAGAGAATCAGTCCCACTATAAGGCAAGAGGAAGGGACATTTGTATTCCCAGGTTAGTTATTCATTAGCTGCAGGCTGCCCCTAGGATTGGATATAAGTAACTTCATAGAATCAGTCCCTGGTTAGCCAAAGAAGAAGGAAATAAGCTGTGCAGCTTATCATGTGTCTTAGTCCATCTGGGATGCTGTAACAAAATACATTACATTAGGAATTATAAATGACATAAATTTATTTTTTGTAGCTCTAAATGCTGGGAAATCCAAGATCAAGGCATTGGAGGGATTCAGTGTCTGGCGAGAACCTACTTTCTGGTTCGTAGTCAGCCATTTTCTTACTGTGTTCTCGTGTGAAGGAAGGGAAGAAGAAGCTCCCTGGGGTCTCTAATCATAAAGACACTAATCCAATCCATAAGGGCTTTGCCCTCATGACCTGATCACATCCCAAAGTCCCATCTCCAAATATAATCACAATGGGCATTTGGATTTAACATATGAAATTGGGAAGGGGAGGCCACAAATACTCAGTCATATATCATGAATCATTTTTAGGAGTAAGATGAATTAAGGCACAGACTTTTTTCTTACTTTGAGGGGTTAGTCTCAACATGTCCCAAACTAGTAAGCCCCTCCAAAATTTTACTGACATAACATAATCCTAAATCTTCATAATATGCATTCCCTACCATCTGGTGCACATCTGTCTTACTAAGACATCTGCAGAACTTGCTAGTTATTGCCCAACATGTCTGATGAACATGATATTAGTATTGTGGGCACATTTTATTTTCTACAGAATGTCTATAATATTGAATAAACTGTAGGGTAAGAAGCTTCTAATCCTGCAGCAGTGTTAATGTATACTATTTGTTTCTCTCATTTGAAAGCAAACTGCTTCTGACCTTCTTGCTTTTTAGGTATTGGTAGCAACTTCTGTTAGAAAGATTGGGGTATCTAACTTTTGTTAGATCAATAGCCATGACCACATATCACTTTTTGCTGTGGCACTTTGGTATATCTACTTCTAAGAGCCATTCCAATACTGTAAGGATGGAACCCATAGGATCTTTGTCAAGAGGCCAAATAGGTGTCCTCTATAAATAAGTCCTCTTATGTACCTTCATATTCTGGCCACTTCTCCTTTGACCTAACACCCTGAGGTCCTATTTCCAAATACACTCTTCTAGTTCCTAACAGTATATACTAGCCGAGTCCTGCAGCTTTTCCAACATATAATTTCTCCCATCACTTAGCAGGCCAGCACTTCTCTGGCCAGGCTATGCTGAAGTTGCTTCTGGTTATTTTTTCAATGAACAGGAAGGGAGGGGAGGTAGAACATGAGGCCAAGCATTGTCTTACAAGGCACCTGCCTCAGTTTATGCTTTTTCAGAATCTTCAAACAAGAATCCTGCACTGTCCTCTAAAAAGGAGTGGGCCAGAGCATTCAGGGGAATCTTGGTATTGAAGGTGCTTAAATATACCTACCGAGATACCATCATGTCAGGTTCCTTGATGGGAGGAAAGAGGTGATTACTTCTTTTGATAGGCCTTGTTTTTTTTTTTTTTAAAGATTTTATTTATTTATTCATGAGAGAGAGAGAGAGAGAGAAAGACAGAGGCAGAGACACAGGCAGAGGGAGAAGCAGGCTCCATGCAGAGAGCCTGACATGGGACTTCATCCCAGGACCCCGGGATCGCACCCTGGGCCGAAGGCAGGGCTAAACTGCTGAGCCACCGGGCTGCCCAGGCCTTATTTTGACCTAAAGGTAATTTTCTGGAGCGGTGTTTCTCATACTTTAAGTGTTTATCAGAATTACCTGGAAGGCTTATTAAAATACAGATGTCTAGGTCTCAACCTGAGTTTCTGATCTGCCAGGCAGGTCTGAGGTAGTGTTGAAGTTTTTGCAAATCAAGTTCCCAAGCGATGCAGATACCCTGGTCCAGGGTCACATTTTGAGAAGCACTTCTATGGGGAAAGGGTCAGCTCTGAACCATGATCAGCCAATTGATGGATAGATACACCAGCCTGCTAAAGGGAAACTGGGGGGTGCCAAATCATCCAGGACACCTGATGCTACATGAATCTAAATAGTGTTGAACCCACCATTATAATCAGATGTGACTTCAGAGCAGAATTTCTATAAGAATCTCTAAATATCGAGTCATTAAAATATTTGTAGTGTTAAAAACTAATATACTTACTTTTATTCTTCTAAATGATGCAGCAGTGTAAACTTTGGTGGATTCTGGGCTTTCTTCCCACTTAATTAATTCATAATGTTTCTCTCTCTCTCTCTCTCTCTCTCTCTCTCTCAGCAATGAAGGCGTATTTTCCTAAACCCATTTTTAGGTAAGAAACAGCACAAAAACGATGCTTCAGCATGTGTTTCATCCTAATGAGCCATTGCTTAAAGGAACATCATAGTAAAATGAAATCCAACTTCTCTAAAGAAAGTAAATGAGCCCTTCTATCCTCCCAAAAGCATGAGTACCACCTCATTCTTAGCAAAGAGAAAAGAGCTTTGAAATTAGATTTAAGTGACAACCATAGTAATTAAGAGTGCCAACATCTGTCGAACAAGAGTAGGAAAAAAATTACTTTTTTTGAGGGGAAAACAACAACCTAATCATTTGGTTTCATACAAGAAGACCTACTTAAAAGTTCACATAATTACTGGATAGCAGTTTGCTTTCTGTCACTGTTGAGCTAATTCTGTCTTGAGAACTCATTAGACGCAACTGCAGGTGAGTTACTATGATCTTCTTTAGAACTGTAGATGACGATGCATCTTAGTGACTCTAGCATTTCTCCTGTAGAGAGCTCAACATTAAAGAGCATTTCCAGGCAATATTTTTGTCAGTTAGTGGTCATACCACTAGGTAATGAAGTTGAATTAAGCACTCTCTGTGTCAAGGAGAAAGGAAGACACACTGGGGAGAAGTAGAGGACATTTAGAGGGAGAGATTGGAACTGATGTCAGGGAGGCAGAATGGGGAGTTAAGAGAGCAGGGTGAGGACCTGGAGGTGTGGGGCTGTGGAGGCAGCTCCCAAGGGGAATATGGAAAGATAGAGGGGGAGAGGAGGATGAGAAAAGAAAGAAGGAGAGCGATGCATGGAGTAATAAACAGAGAGAGAGACAGAGAAAGAAAAGAAAGAGACATAGAGACAGATGGAAAAAGGTAGTGTGGGGTGGAGATAGAGGAAGAAACGTGTGTGTCTGTGTATGTATATGTGCTTTGAAAGATTGAGGAACTTTTCTAGATGAAATATACATTATGAACCCAGTTGCAGAGCAACATAATCATCACATGCAAACCACCCTTGTGGAGAAAGAATAACATTTATTTTTATCTTTACATGTTGGACTGAGTCTTTCCTGGTTAGCATGAAACTACCCTTGGGAGGCTGAGACCTTATGAACCTCTCCTCTCTAGTAGTTGCCTTACCTTACAAGACAACCATGCAGCTTGGTCCTGCTGCTTCACAGTGGCCTCCAAAGATGGCAGTGTCATTCTGCAGCCAAGAGGGGCCCAGTCCTCATTTACGCAGAGAAATGGTTTCCTCTAGGCAGCTTTATAGAAACATTACTGTGATCAGCTCTATTTGGGGGATAGAGGGGCCCTGGGAAGTAATAGGTTAGTAGTTTGTTGTTGTTTTTTACCTGTCTGTAGTAGTAACCTGCTTGTTGTAGCTTATCAGCTTAATATGCACACAGCTTATACATGTAAAGTGTGCAGGAAAAGTGCCTCGCACATAGTAAATACTCGAATGTTATTTTTATTGGTGCAGCTACCACCATTATCACTGTTATAACTGCATCATTTTATTTCTGCAACTACTCACCCACACACCTGTGCATCCATCGAGTTTTTCATCATTCTTCATCTCTCTGGAGGTTTGCACAGCACTCTCAATATCTTTCTTTTGTCTTTGTCTTCTTTGTCTCTCGCTGGTGTTTGAGCACATATCCTTCTATGCATACATAACAATTAGTATTTGAAATAAACTTTACACATTTACTGTTGTGAAATCTTTACCAGTTCTTTTGCTTTCTGAAAAGGACACATTTTTTTTTTCCTTCCTTTCTATAATTTTTATGACATTTGATTTGGGACATGAAAGTCACTGAGAAGAGAGTTGTCAGAATTGGACTCCTCTCCTGAGGCCAAAGGAGCCTTGCAGTGTTTGACCTGCCTCCCCTCTGCCCCAAATATGGCCCTTTTAGTTATTGAGCTCCACATATATTGGCCTTCCCTGGAGTTTGTAAGTTTCTCTCTGGTTCCAAGATGGTACACCTTCATATTTACTCATTTACATTTTAGCATTGGTCTATATTGTTCCCGTAGCCTTCGGGGTTTCTCCTACCATTTTTTGCCCATCCCTCCTTGTTATGATTTATCAAAGGGACTTACGTTTTTTCCTCAATACAATTATTACATTTAAATATCTGTTTGCACAAACATTTGTAGAATGTCTGTCTGTGTCCCTAGAGTTTAAGCTCCCTGAGAACACATAGTGTGTCTCTCTAGTTTATTCCTAACATGGTGCCAGGAATATAATAGATATTGAAGAAATTGTCAGAAAAATTGATTGGTTAATTAAAGTACTTTGCTATACCAGCCAATATTTCAGAATATAAAACTAATCCTGAGAATACTTGTGAACTCATTGTTAATTGTTCAAATTACCTTTTATCTAATAAGGATAAACTTATTGGGAGGAAATATCTTATTGTGAGTATTTTAAAAATGGGCTTGGAGTTAATAAATTTATTCCTTCAGTGCCAGTTCTTAGGGATTCATCTCCTCATTATTATTTACCATTCAAAAATACTGATAACTCCCCTCTGCCTATTACAAGAAGGAGAGAGAATGAGAGATAGAGAGGGAGAGAGAGAAAGAGGAAAAGAAGAAGGAAGGAAGGAAGAAGGAAGAAGGGAAGGAAGGAAGGAAGTGGTATTCTAGGTTATTTTTCCTCAGATTGAATATCATTCAGTGATACAGAATTCAGTTGGGGCATACTAGGGAAAAATGATTATAAATCTCAAGATGACATATACATCTTTATATTTACTTATATATTTAAATTTAAAATTTGACCTTAGTATTATCTAAGTGCAAAAGTATTTTTTTCTATTTAGCCTCAAAAAGTCATCTTGATATTCTCCTGTAAAAAACATTCTTACAATAGAAAAGCAGTTGGACCTCTTTGATTTTTCACACCAAACTTTGTGCTTGAACCTCCAATGAAGCCTATTAAAAAATAAAGATTCCTGATTGCTATCACCTGAAATTTGGATTGACCAAGTCTAAAATGTCATCATAATAACTTTTTAAGAACTCTCTCAGGTTGGGGATCCCTGGGTGGTGCAGTGGTTTAGCGCCTGCCTTTGGCCCAGGGTGTGATCCTGGAGACCCGGGATTGAGTCCCACATCAGGCTCCCTGCATGGAGCCTGCTTCTCCCTCAGCCTGTGTCTCTGCCTCTCTCTCCATGTCTTTCATGAATAAATAAATCAAATCTTAAAAAAAAAGAGAAAGAAATCTCTCAGGTAACCCTGATGTGTAACTCAACCTGATCTTAAAAGCAGAATTCCAGAGGCAACTATTTATTGATCTGTTTGGAGCCAGACACTATTCCAAATAATATACGGAAATATTATAACTCCTACAAGACACCTATGGAAAGGTGATGTTTTGTAGACGGGGAAAGCAAGGCTTTGAGAGGGTGTGATTAAGGTCAGGGCTATTAGCTAACAAATGCCAAGACAGGATTAGAACCCAGGGCTCACCAGTGCTGAAAAACCTCCTTTGCTATCACATCATAGAGCTATCTACTAAGACGCAGTCTTTGTGGCTCATCTACACTCTAGAGTTCACAAAGATTTGCCTCTGAATAGCCTTATACATTGTTGATTTACTGAGGATGACAGATTGGGAAAAATTTACTAACTCCCTGTCAAGATTGTTGTATCCTGTGCTACTTAATAAAAAAAAAAAAAAATTACTGATACTGGGCACACCCTGATCACGTGGCCTAGTTCAGAATTCTCTGAAGAAAGATTTGGTGTAACAGAAACTTGATTTGTATGCCCCTGAATCATTTCTAATCCCTTACTGGTAGGCTACCTTTTACTTAACAGTTTAGCTTCTCTGTTGCATAAGGGTGGCCAGGTGACTGGGTTTTGGTCACCTTAAAATACAAGCAAGAGCACAGCCCTTTGCACCTTGACCACTCTCTGTGCCCTACATGCAGATGTGGTTCTTGGAGCCACCATCTTTCATCTTTGAGTCAAATAAGCCAGCTTCGTAAAGACAGCACAGTGGTCATTTAAAATAGACCTGAGTCTTGGATGACATTGTTGAGCTTTGACACTGACCCTAGACTTCAGCTTTCAGAGTACTTGTTAGGAAACAAAATTGCACCCTGTTTATGGTCTTCAAGACATTAATGCTATTACTTTATGCTAAATGCATTCCTTTCTTGACATGAATTGTGCTAGATACAGAAAACTACATGGTAAACTCCTCACAGTTTAGGTTTATTACTTATAAACCTATGGTGCCTAGAATTGAGTTTTTCATATGGGAGAAACATGGGGAAGTTTATGTGGGGATGGGTATGTGTGAGGTCTGTTTTTAAGTTTCAGGATATCTACCTCCTGTGGTACAGACCCTCTTGGTCTTTTTGCAGATGTTCTTCCTCCTGAACATAAATTAAAGTTCTGTAAGAGTTAGCTTTGATAAAGAACCTAAAATAAAACCAGATCCCAGGCCCTCTGATTTTTATAACCTGGCCTGTATTAAGAACGTTAGCTCTGTGACATTAGTATTAATCATAACTTGCCTTCTGCTGCAAAAGACATCATCAAAGTATTCAAACCAGGGCCACAAGTCACCAGAGGAACATTCTGATGACAAATTCTCTCCTAAACTTTGTTACTTTGCTATGATTTCCACGAGGAGAAAGACAGGTTCCCAAGAGGCCCATTCTAAGAGAGATAGCTATACTGAAAACTGCTCTATCCATCATTCAGCAAGCAGGTCCCTTCAACCATGCTTCACCAGAAGTTACTTTACCTCGCCATTCACTCACATTGGACCTTGGAGAAGCTACTTGACCCATGATGGACTAGACTGTGTTGCCAGTAATTGAGAAGTTGCAGCTTGATTTATCCTCTGACTGGGTACTTGTAGCCAACTGCCAATTAGCTACTCTTCTCCTTGCCCCATTTTGAGGAGTTGAAACTCAGGATATTCAGAATAAAGCCAAGTGGCTTGATTAGACTATAGTTTCTAAAAGAATGATATGTACAGCATCAATGAAATGATTTGGGGTATATATAAATGAACATTTAAATTTTGTTTAATAATCATGCATTTTAATGTAATTTAAAATCATATTTAGCCTATCACATCCATGATTTCATGGATACTCAGTATGTTATGTGTGCATATGAGTGTATGTTATTTTCTCTTTAACATATGTTTATCTGTGTGTATTCATGTATGTATATACAAATAGATATATACCACTCTTTAAAATAGGCTTATTTAATTTATTCAAAGTATTTTGTTTTAGAGAAATATATTAATTATTCAGTGGTACAGATGGTACATAGATTTAGCAAAAAATCTGAAGGTGCATGAATGACTAGTGTTTTGTAAACACTGGGTAGTACTAATTACTAAACTCTAAGAATACCACTGGGAAAAAGAAGATGTAATTTTGCAACACAGAGGATAATGTTAATGTTAGTCAGTTGAGAGTCTGTGACATGGAGTATCGACTTCAGATAAATGGAATCCTCCCTAAATGAACTTGAAACATCTCAGTTGCACTTCATAGCCTGTCAAATATATGCTGAATTCCTGCTATTTGTAAGATATTGTCTTAGTCCTGCTAAAGGCACAGAAATGTCTAAGAAATGATTGATGGTTTCAGTGATTCTCTACTGTTATATGGAGGAGCCTCACTTGAAACCCTCCACCAACTTCTGTCCCAGTTGAAGGAAAACCCAACTTTCTGTGCTGGCTTAGGAGGATTACAAGCTGACCTCCATCCTCATTTTCTAGACTTCTGCTCTCTGCCACTTTGTACCTGTTATGCCGGTTCACTTCCTTTCCTCCAGTGCTCTATGTTCATTCCCACTCCAGGACCTGGAGACAGGGTGGTTCTTCTACTTTCTACTTGGTATCTTGTTTCTTCCATTTCCATAGGTCTGATTTCTCCCAGTCATTCAGCTCTGACCTGAATTGTCACCTCTTCAGAGATGTCTCTCTTTGTTGAGCCCCTGTAAAAACTTACTCTCTGTCTTGCTTACTTTCTGTATAACACTTACTACTGTCAGAAAATCACCTCTATATTCACTTGCTTATTACCTGTCTCCCCCCGTAGAACACAAACTCCACAAGATTAGGAACTATGTCTCTCTTAGTTAGCACTATCTTCCCTCTGAGCTGAAATTTGAAATATTAGGTCTAAACACATTAGGTGTTCAATAAACATTTTAAAATAAATGCATACAAAACAGTTATGATGGCCCAACTACAAAAATACATAGTGGAGTAAGCACATCTGTTGAGGCAACCAAGAAGAATTTAATGATGGACTTGACAGAATTTTGACAGGCAGAGTTGGAAAAATGGAGAATTTTCTTGAAGAGGTGGATCATAGTATCAAAAGACTAGGAGAAGGAATAGGACAAATTGGGGAAGATTCTGAAAATGTAGCAGAAGCAGGGAGTGTGTCTACTTAAGCTAATGGGTTAGGAAAAACATCACACTCAAAGTATCATACATTTCTCTTCCTGTAAATACTTAACCAGGCTCTGTGAGACTGTGGCATGGACTCTATAGCTGAAAGTCCCAGAAGCCCTGCAGCTTGAGTCATAGATGTATGTTCCTCATCACTCCCCAGTCTTCTAGGGGCTTTTCCCTGCACAGAACAAGGTCCTCCTGTTGTGGTCCTGTCTAGTGCCTCATAATTATTGTATGACATAAAAAAGAAGTCTCTTGTCTTAATGAGCCTCAGTTTCCCCAACTGTAAAAAAGTCAGAAGTAGCTCTCTAAGGTCTTCACCAATTCTGCCATTCAAAAATTTGGTAAGAATCTTGAGCACTCGGGTGACTCTTTGGGTTCAGCATCTAGCTTCTGATTTCAGCTCAGGTCATCATCTCAGGGTTGTGGGACTGAGCCCTGTGTCAGGCTCCCCACTCAGTGTAGAGTCTGTTTTGGATTCTCTTCCTCTTTCTTTCCCTCTTCCTCTCCCTCTTTCCCTTCCCCTCCTTGGCATGGGCTTGCACACACACACACACACACACTCTCTCTCTCTCAAATAAATAAATAAAAATCTTTTTTAAAAAGAATTAGGTAAGAATCATGGTATTAAATTTCAAGAATATTTTGTGAAGCTTTCTATGTAATACCACACTGACAAGTGGACTGACCCAAAGCAATCCCATTGGGTATGCCTGGAAAAGGATGTTAAAACTTAAAGGACGTAAGAGATGATGGTGACTCAGACTAGGTTGGTAGCAGAGGTAATTGTGAAAAGTCATCAGATTATATTTTGAACGTGTAGCCAAAAGAAATTTCCCTTTTGTCTAAATCCTGGTAGCATAAATTCAATGACACCATGACATGATAAAAGTGAAAATCAACCCAACATTTCACTAATTACTGCTGTACTGAGTTTGTATAATGTTTGGAACTTACATAACTCTTTCCTATTTGTTATCAAATGTCGTCTGCCCAACAACTCTGTGTGGGGAGAGGAGATGGAGAGAGTATATATAGTTCCTCTAATTTAAAGGAAAATAAATAAAACTAAGTATACTTAGAGTCAATAGTGAGAATAAGGGGTACCTGGATGGCTCAGTTGGTTCAAGCACCCAACTCTTGATTTCAATTCAGGTCATGATCTTGGGATCATGGGATCGAACCCCACATCAGGCTCCGTGCTCAGCACAAAGTTTGCAAGAGATTATCTTTGTCTCCCCTTGCCCCCTTCCTAGCCATGTAAGTAAGTAAGTAAGTAAGTAAATAAATAAATAAATAAATAAATCTTTTTTAAAAAATAGAGTCAGACTAGAACTGAAGCCTCCTGTTCCATACAGTCTCTTGGGACCAAAGGAGGTAAGCTATGCTCAAAGAAAATCGATATTGAGACAGGCAATAAACTACCTTCACTGTATCAAATAGTCTTTCTAAGTCTTTGTTTTTAAGTAAACTTTAAAATCAGGTATTTATGTCTTTGTCCAATTCCCCTTTGGGTCATATATGAATCTACAACACAATCAATAATAACCAAGTCTTCAAAGATCTCTTCCTTCAATTAAGAACACATTTCCCTCACATGAATCTTTAAATGCATTAAGAACCTATAGCTGGTATTTAGGGAATCTGAATAGCATTTCATGACTACATGGAGAATATTTGCCTTTTGAATTTCAGTATCATGAATGCTGTGTGAAAATGTCTATATTGCTTCAAATCACTGGACCATGGGCATTAAAACTAGTAAACTATCTTCATTTGATATCATGATTGTAGAAATAACAGTTGATCATTGTCCCTGAATAAGCTCAGTATTGAAACCAGCAAATTATCTCTTTGATTTTATAATTGTAGAAATAAATTATGGCCTATAGTGTAGCTTGGCATTCTATTGTACCTGTCATAACTTCATAAAAAGAGACTCCTGTCTAGGTCAGAAAAGCTCCTGATATCAACTGTCCATAATATTATCTTTTCACATCTACTTAGTTCAGAAGAACATCAGAATTTATAAAATAACATATTATTTATTTATTTTTTAAAATACTTTATTTATTCATTTTTGTGAGAGAGTGCAAGAGCATGAGCAGAGGAGGGGCAGAGGGAAAGAGAGAGAAGCAAACTCCTTGCTGAGCACAGAGCCTGATGTGGGGCTCAATCCCATGACCCTGAGACCTTGACCTGAGCTGAAACCAAGAGTCGGATGCTTAATCCACTGAGCCACCCAGGCATCCCTCAAAATGATATTTTAAAAATCAAAAATCTTCAAGCCACAGAAAATTGTATTTAGCAATAATTTGATAATATAAATTGGATCATAAGAGTCATATCTCAAAGATGTGCTAGGCAGGGATACAGTTAAATATTTGGAATCTCTCTGAAGAAAAGCTCTGGAAAAATCCATTCATCTTTTGTAAACTGCCGAAGTGACTGTTCCAAGGCTACTGGGTTGGCATATACTATAACAGATTGGACAGCAATCAAAAGAACAAAGATTAAAGCAGTTAGTGGGTGCCAACTCCTACACTCCATTTCTAGCTTGCTAACTTTTCTTTTTATCAAGTAGGTTCAACTCATATGAGGAATACGTTTTTTCTGTAATCACAGTAATTGGCCACAGGGTATAACCTTTAGCTGACCTGGCATTTTATGTGAATACAATACTTTAGATTTGCTGGTCTCTGATAGATTCTATAACACCCCCTGTTGAGTTAGGAGATTGTTAGTTTCCCTATGGCACTGTCAGAATTTCACAATGGCCTCCTAAAGCCTTTGAACTCCAGCATCTTTGCCTTTTAGAGTCAGCTGAAACAATAGTTATCCAGACAGCACCTAGAAGATGAGTGTGCTTGCTGTGCAGTTTTCTTGTTTTAAGGGAATTGACTTAAAGGAGAAACAGGTTACTTTGTGGCAAGAAGCAAAGTGAGTCTTACCTCATTAAGGATGGGAGGAATGAATTAAAGAGCTTTGCCGAGTACTCCCTAGGTGTTTGGAAGGACAAGCTATGGGACTATTTTTCCTAAATAACTGGCTAGTTGAGTTTATTCTACTATGTCAAAGAACACTTTCTACCAAATATGAAATGCTGAAGTGACTGTCCCAAGGCCAAATGGGTATAGTCAGTGACTGCTGACTATACCCATTTGGAAAGCAGGAGAGGAAAAATATTAGCCAGGGAACAATACATGTTTTGGCTCTAAAGATCATTGTCTAGAAGTCCAGATCTTTGTGAAACTGAGAAATAACTTTCCTAAAGATAATTTTAAATATTTAGGGATAATGTAATATTTGTCTTCTAACACTCAAACATTTAAGATACGTTACATGTTCGGATGCCTGGGTGGCTCAGCAGTTGAGTGTCTGCCTTCAGGGAGTGATTCTGCAGTCCCGGGATTGAGTCCCACATCGGGCTCCCTGCATAGAGCCTGCTTCTCCCTTTGCTTATGTCTCTGCCTTCTCTCTGTGTCTCTCATGAATAAATAAATAAAATCTTAAAAAAAAAGACACATTATATGTTGAATAAATCGTCTCACATTACAGTCGCTGGGATAGTTTTTTTTTTTTTTTTTTTCGCTGGGATAGTTTTTGATCTTCTTTCTCTACAATAATCTTCTGAGCAAGAATGGTATCACATCTTTTTTTTTTTTTTTTTTTTGCATGCTTTACAGTGTCCAGGGTCAGACTTCCATGAAAGTACAACATTCTCCGTCAACTTCTCATATTTCTTTCTCATATTTCTTCCTGGTGAGAAGGAAGGCATCCCAGAAGTGAGAGCTCTTGCCTTCAACCATGGTATTATCTCAGTATTAGATCAATCATGTATGCTATTTTATTCTGGAGAAGTAAAAACAAACAAACAAAAAAAAAACACACACACACACAAAAAACAAATAAATATCCATAATGAGCAATAGAATTAGTAACTGCCAATTTCTGACCAAGAGGCTTAAGTAAAATAAAGGTTTTTCATGAAAGATTTTTTTCATAAATCTCATTTGTGTTTACAGTGAACTCAGACAGCTCAAGGATGAGAGCTGTGTGGTTGCATTAAGCTTCGCATAGGGCCGAGGGCCAATACTGTCTCAGCAGAGGCAGTCTGAAGCTCCCACAGCTTTCTGCAACAAGAAAAAAAAGACAAAAAAAAACCATAAACACAACCAAATGCTAGAAATAAACTCACACTGATGGATGATTCTCTTTATTCTTCAGCATTGTTAATTTTGGCAAAACTTTTAGCTAGAGAAGAATCACTTACCAAAAGATATCCAATATCTCTATGAAAGCCAAAGGCAAAGAACATTTCCTCAGATTTGAGAACATTTCTAGAGATCACGTTAGGGTAAAAATTCAATTGATTTAACTTCATGCATCAATAGGAGAATATAATTTAAAGGAGTTTGTGGCTTTGTACAGGGGCTATAGAGATATTACTGCAAATAAAGGTAAAATTCAAAGCATGTTTTCCTTGTTTAGTTAACATTTATTCAGCATTTACTATGAGTTAGACCATTGCACAAACTGAAAAAATATTGTCTGTCTTTTATAGAAGCTTATAATCTAGCAGATAGAAATAAACTTTAGTAAATAATAGACTCTGTACATTGATTAGATTAGCAAAACTACCTTGGGCAGAAGATTTTGTCTTTTCATTCTAAGAGCACATGGCAGGATATTTGATTTGTCTGTCCCAGCAATGAACTCATTGTCCCAGCAATGAACTCATTGTCTAATTTTAGAGGGCTAATATTTATTGAGTGTTTACTATGTATTTTGCATGTGTTTAACTTTGGATAAAACCTTATGGATAGGACTTCATATTTCCTCAAACTGAAGCTTGGAACTAACTAAAATTAGAGATAACTTAAGGGATTATAGGGGAAAGGAGAGAAAATTAGTGGAAAACATCAGAGAGGGTGACAAACCATGAGAGACTCCTAACTCTGGGAAATGAACAAGGGATAGTGGAAGGGGAGGTGGGTGGGGGGTTGGTGTGACTGGGTGACGGGCCCTGAGGGGGGTACTTGTTGGGATGGGCACTGGGTGTTATATGTTGGCAAATCGAACTCCAATAAAAATATACATATAAAAAAAGAACTAATTAAACTTAGAACTAACTAAAGCTTAGAAGTTTAAAACCTTGTTCAAGTTTTATAACAAACTAAAAAGAAGAGCTAGGATTTAAACTCAGGCTGTCTGAATTCAAAGCCAGTACTCTGAACTATTAATTTATTGCCTCTGTCCTTGAGGAGACAAGGCTATACTCACGAATATGAAGGTGAGAGTGAAAATCATGTGGATATGAGGATCATTTAGGAGAGGTAGATGATACTAGGCACCAAGCTTTCCTAAATAATAAATATGTGAGAATATGAGACATAAGAGAAACAGCATTCCTTTATTTATTGTACCCTTTTTCTCTTTAATTCACAGTCCTCTAAATAAAGTAGGGTAGGATCTGTGCCCTACCTCCCTGTGGAACACTGAAATCAATTGTTTGCTTTAAGTGACATAGCGATGAAAAAAAAAGTGACATAGCGATGACTTGGGGAGGCAGAGATGGTATTTTCCCTGACTCCCTTGCATGGTGATTTATAAGACAAACTCTAGGTTTATTCACTCTGCCTTCAGTTGCTTTTCATAGATGGACCCTCAGTCCAGACCTCTAAAGTTGCCAACAAATATCAAAAGTGTCTACACATTCCTTACTGATGCTACAGAGTGGAAAGGATGCAGTCTGCATACTACTCATCCATCCTCCCATGTCCAAGTCTAGGATACCATAATTTTTGTTATTGGCATAAGAAATGTAATTTTATTTTCTACCTCAAGAGTTTATTGAGAGCATAATGTGCTGTGCTCAAGTCTGATCACCTTCTATACTAGTCATTTTCAGCCTTTCACCTGACTGCAAATTACCTGCTGAATGTTATTACAGCAGATTCTGGGGCTCAACCCCAGAGCACTCAACTCCTTATGTTTGCACTGGGACCAAAGAATTTCTGTTTCTAACAAGTTATCAGGTGATGCTGATGCTGCTGGGCCAAGTGCTACACTTTAAGAAGCACTGCTGTTTAATTAGTAGCATGATTGGGATCATGGGCTCTTGAGCCAGTTTGCTTGCTTAAATGGCCAGCCCTACCACTTACAAGGTCTGTAGCTTTGAACAGATTATTAAAGTTCAAGGTGCCTATAATCCCTCATATGTAAAATGTAGTAATAGCAATACCCCCATGGGGTTTTTGGCAAAGATTAAGTGAGTTTAAACATGTTAAGTGCTTTAAAGGGTACTGGAACTTAGTGGGTTCATCAAAATGTGTTAGCCAGTATTATTTATTCATTGTATTTACTTGTTTAGAGCTCTGTACATTTCAGGTACTCAAATGCTCAGTTTATTGGCATTCAACATCCAGATCTATCTGACATGGGATTGCTGTAAGCATCAAGAGGCACTAGATGTAAGAGGTTACAGCAGTTCACAGCTCTTATTGGAGACTATTTTCAGTTGGAATACTTATTCATAGACTATGTCACCCATGGATTGAGTTTTTTGATTATCAAATTGATGAACAAACAGGCCGATTTTTGCACAGATTGATCCTCAGAACAAAAGCAAACTACTTGTTATAGAAAAGAAAGACTAAATCACTGAAACATCCTAAGTACTGCCTCTTGGTAAAGGTAGAACAGGACACCTCTTTCCTGAAACTCCAAGAGCTCGGAAATAATTGTGTTGTCACCAGGCCATGGCCTGGTTTTATGACTGTCATTTCCTATAATGATGATTGAAATCTGTCATCTGAATTACATTGCTCTTTTTTAGCAGTCCTTCATATGTCTACAGTCATTCATTGCCATGAAATTCCTTCATAGCCTCTCAGCTACATACAGCAGCTGGAGGCTACAGCTAAAGGGTTGACTGTCTGAGTCTAAAATCAGAACATTCATATTAGCAAAGCCTTCTGTCCCCTGACTTATCAGGTTATCTATATATCTATATGAAGTTATATATACCTATATAACTTTAGTTGTATATTTATCAAATTGTGTTTAATGAAAATAAAATGCATAAAATGGGGAGTGATGAAAAATCTAGAATAAGTGATTGTTATAGAGATATACTGATCTACTATTGAAGTGGCATTTGAATTTTCCATTATAAATATTCAAGTCTGAACTTGATCTGAACTCATATCACATGCGGTTGCCTATCAAATAATGATTTCCACTTGTGACTATGTTCAGGTCTTCATGATTGCTCTTTCTGATGACCAGCAGGACTTTTTGCAGCCTATTTTAGATGCAGTGTCTAGAATATAATAAGCACTTGAATAAATGTCAACTATTATAGTATATGGTTAGTCACTATAATGGGTGAAGATCAACCCAGATTTCAGATGCTTCCCATTTTTCATTTTTATAGCTATTGGGAGAAATTGAGACTTGCAGGAGGCTGAAATAAGATGTATTTATGCACAGAGAGTTGCAAAAACTGAATCAAGTTCAATTGGGAAGATGTTTATCAACCCTAAGAATGCTGATGTATTAACGCAAGGTACAGTTGCAGCTTTTAAGCAGAGTATACAGATGTTATGATCAGCAATACCATTATAGAGAAGTAATTATACATTATGAATCAAACCATACCCCTTTACCTCAAATATATTGACCACATATTGTGATAGCTACAAATTAATAGCCACCAAACTTGCCATTTATGCACCTAGCATACATGTGACAAAGACTCTCATGTTTCATTTGAATTGGATGACAGTTACCATAGGTGGGTGAGGACCTGCTTATAATGTGGTTTTTATCATCTATGCTCTGTGTGCCTGTGGGATTTCAATAATGTGAAACCACAGATTTCAGATTTTAACAACATATTTGTCTGCAAATGGTACATACCATATCAACTCTGATATTTTCCAGAATTAACTGTAGCAATTCTAATAGCCCACTTCAATTTTCTGAATGCTGCATTTGGTGAATTTCAGGAGCCAGCTGAAGGTCTCCATGTTTTCAGTCTGGAGAATAGATGACATGACTTCTTTAGAACTAGGCAATAATTGAAATACTAATAAAAGTTCCATGAATTTCATTGGGATTGCTTGTTTGATTACTCCAGTGAATCATTTCCTTGTGAGAAAAACCATATTCTGTGGGGATGCTAAGAGAACAGTTACTCCCAGGAATGTCTAGATGCAAGTGTGGCAGTGTGGGAGAAAAAGAGAGAAATGTTGTTTCATTTATTTTTCCTCTGGAAGTGAATAATTATAAGATTCATATTTCCCTTACTCTCCTTACTCTCATTCTATTATCAAGTGAATATTAAAAGCACCCACTGGTACATGCATCCCTGTGAACTAAGGGCACATACTATTATTACTCTTTATAAAATATCTTTCCCAATTATTTGTGATTTCATCATGTAAGTCATATCCATTATATCTAATCTGATACTTTCTAGTAATATAGGAATTCTAGGTGAGCTCTGGCACCAAGAAAGGCCATAGGTCTAAAACATGAAATCTTAAACATGTATGACAGCCCCTATTATCTGCTTTGGAATTTTTGACTTAGGTCAGAACTAGTGAGATCTCATGCTATGCCTAAACTTTCTGAAAGAAACCAGACACATAAAATGGTCAGACAGATGGGTTAGGAAGGGAAAATACTATAATGAAAATAAACAGGACAACCACCAGGGAAAAACGCCCTTGAGGAACTTTTAGTATTTTAAGCTTCCCTGAGTTTTCAATCAATCCAGGTTACTTAGCAAAATCGATAAAATGTCATCGCAGTTCCAAAAAAAGCCTTCAACTATGTTTAGAGAGAAGAATGGCTCTGAAATTTAAATGTAGTGTTATTGCTGGAGTGCTATCACAACATGCTTAAAAATATTTCAAGGCTGATCCTTACAATGCCTTTGAGTCTAAGACAACATGCCGACACCTTTGACACACCTTCCCTTTCATTGCGTAAATGGATTATTTGAAGCTTACTGGACATCAATAGATGACTCCCCAAGTGGATCCTTCCACCTTCTGAACTCTTCTTGGGTCACCTGCAATATTTGCAGGTATACCAACAAGATATTTTTGGGAATGAATCATTTAACTTGGAAAAATCTTCTCTCCAGTGCTGCAAATGCAATTTGAAGTAAATCTTTCAATCACAGAACCATCCAGATTGTCATTCAATGAGCTCTTTCAAGTAAGTAGGCCAACCATGCCATATTTTGTCCATATAGTTGTTTGGATATCTGCAGTATTCAAACATCGCAACAGTCTATTTTTTTCAAGGGCTTCCACAAATCTGCTTTTGACCGAACATGAATCAGATATAAAGGAGTAAAATCAAAAACAAAAAGATACAACACTTCATTGTCTTGTATCTGCCTCTCTTCAGTGTTTTTCTCTATCCAACTCTTTAAGGGTGTCCTAGGTTGGAAATAATTGACTCCTATCCATCCCTTCTTCAACACATGGTAATTGGTTACAAAGTCCTCAAAGTGCTTCTTTGATATTGTCCTTTGGGTTTATTATTTCCTTTCATTTATTTCATCTTAATTCTGGCCTTGTAGTTCATAGTTATTGTGGGTTTACAGCAAAGCATTGTACTTTCCACGCACACGTGCATGTACTCCTTATAATAACCCTGAATGCCATCATTCTGTTTCACAGAGGCTTTGATTGACCAAGTGATGTCATTATAAGGTCACTCTGCTAGTAAATTTGTATGATTTTGAGGGATGGTAATAGGCTTCTACATTGCCCCCTGAGCTCCACGTCCTCAGCCCTTTAATCTAAACTTCAGGCAATCATTCTTTTGTAAGCTGTGACATTGACAGCCTGGTTAATCTATTTGCTTAGGAACTTCCTTTTGTTCTCTCCTTTTTACTTAAATTTTCTACTCAGTCTAGTATTCTAGGCCATATTACCAGGGACTCTATTTTATATTATGAGAGTTAGATCCCCATTTTTTGTTAATGTAAATTCTTTACTCCAACTAAGTCATTTTCCTTATTGATATGCCCTGACCACACAAGGATCTCCACACTCAACTTTATTTCACTCCTACCCCCCCATACTAGTTCCTATAACGTTCTTTATCCATTTACTCCCAAGCAAATAGACTGCCAAATATATAAAGTTGCAAATATAATAGAATAATATATTGATTATCAGCAAGTGGCTCTTGTTCACATAGCGATTCAAAGCCTCAGACACCTCTCATCACATGGCTCCTCCCTCCCTCACAGACTGGTCCTCCTGCCAGGAACATCACCATCACCTGAGAGTTAATCGGAGATGCAATTTATAAGGCACTCTAGTGCCATTCCCAGAGGCACTAAATCAGCAACCAAAGGGAAAGGGATGAGAAATATAGTTAGACAAGACCACCAGGTGATTCCAATGCACGCCAGGCCTGAGAATCACTATTCCACAGCCTCACAGTCATATGCATCCATTCTGTGGAAATTCAGAGACTGTGGACTAGATAAACCTGCTCCTTAAAGTAGTATCAAGAAGAGTGCACATCACTGCCATCCACGTCTTATTGGTAAGTGCTAATTAAGCAGCTATGCCTCCTTGCAGGGGCGGGTATGACCTGTGGTCTCTTCAGCCCTCTTCTCAGTAATGTATTGCATAGACAAATGTGAGCATGGTTCTTTTAAGAAATTATCTTCTGTCCCTGGTTTCCATATAGCATGCTTTAGAATGTAGCCTGACAGGTTCTTAAAGTCTGTTTCAATGGCTCTGTCAATTTAGTTCCTCACAATGAACATTTTTATTCCTTTCCCCTCTTTATTGTACTTTGATTTTCTTCATCATTTTGCTTGGCTACAGCCTGACATACGTTTCTTTCTCTATTCATTAAGAGACTGGCCATTGCAAACTTGCAGTTGCAGGTTGCTATAACATGTCAGATTATTTCCTATTAGCATAGAGTGGCCCAGCTGACGGACTTGTCATGCAGAACTTTGAACGTAATGCCTAGCTGTTCTTCAAGCACAGTATGAGCATTTCTACTTTTGAGTTTGTCTTCTCCACATGTATTAGCACTGATATTCATTGGCACTCAAGTCCTGAGGTTTTCCCTGAACAGGAGTTGTGTTTTTTTGTTTGTTTGTTTGTTTTAAACAAACTTGGAATCAAAGTAGGTGAACTGAAACTTCTCTGTCTGCCTGAGCCCTGTGCAACTTAAGAAGCCAAGATCATTACCATGACTGGGCTCAGTCCCTGGGAACATTCAATAGAATAGGGAACGACCAAATCAATATGGAACCAGATATATTATCTACTCCCTAATTTAAAGCAACTTTCCATTTTCCTTATAACAAGATTCAAAAAGTTTATTTTTGACCAATTGTATGTGTAACTGCTAAGGACATAGATGAAAATCAAGTATCTATTTATGCACTATTTATAAATAATCAAATATCCATATACTTTATGCACTTCAAATAATCAAATATCTCTTAGTCTACTAATTTTATATGCACATTTTTAATTCACATGAGAATGACATAGTTTAGAATTATTCTTTTTTTTCACAAAATAATTATGCTCAAATGTTTCATAAGCATGTTTCAGTCCAATTCCTTTATCATCTCTAGAGCTACTTTTTGAGTCATCTTATAGTTTTTCAGAGCATATCATCTTGACTCTCTCTTACGTTTTTGGAAATACAGTCATTGTTCCATGTAGGCATGAAGCCATAGATGAAGTTGTTGGTTCTAGTCCTATAAGTCTTTAATCACAAAACATAAGAACAATGTTTTGGATCATTTAAAGTTTACTTCACTCTTTAAGCATTCGGGGTGTACTTCTACAATATAGTCATGTATTGTACTGCTTTCTAAAATGACTTAGAAAAGCTTATTTTTTGGGTTGCTAATCCCATTTAGCTCATACCACCTAAAGTAATTCATAGCTATGTGCTACATTTATTTGCCTTTTTTTCTTTTAGTGGAACTTAGTAATGTCCTAAACTAGCATTGATTGAGATCATTACAGGTTAGTCTTTTCTGATGCTATCCTGACATTCCAAAGACAGTAAGCCAGAGCATGCTCAGTTACATGGACGATTTTATGTGAATTCAATCATAAGCAAATTCCCTTTGGTATAAGACATAGAAGTAAAAGACAATAGATGATCAAATGATAAAATTTGGGGGATCCCTGGGTGGCTCAGCGGTTTGGCGCCTGTATGTCATGAGGATGCAGAAACTCTTGAGATTGAAGTGATTTTCACAGAGTTCCCAGTTAGTAAAGGATGAAGCCAGGATTAAAATCCAGGTTGATCTCGCTGTATAGCCCATGACACTTAATCCCTTCTTCAGCCCATGATACTTAATCCCTTCCCTTCTTCTCACGAAAGAGATCTTAATGCAAGGAGGCTCCTTTCCATCGGAGGAAAGTGATTTCCCTCTGATTGCCGTTGGATATCAGATGGAAAATGTTCACCTTGTGTCCCAGAAAACTAAAAAACATAACCGGGATTTCATGCTATCCTCTCACCACCTTCAGGTCCTTTTTCTCCAACATCCCGCTGGCTGCCTTATAAGCTAAACCAGCCACTTTTCCATCTTTGTAAGAGTAGCACCTTTAGGGCAGCCCGGGTGGCTCAGCAGTTTAGCACTGCCTTCAGCCCAGCATGTGATCCTGGAGACCCGGGATCGAGTCCTACGTCGGGCTCCCTGTATGGAGCCTGCTTCTCCCTCTGCCTGTGTCTCTGCCTCTCTCTCTCTCTCTTTCTGTGTCTCTCATGAATAAATAAATAAAATCTTTTTTTTTTAAAAGAATAGCACCTTTATATTCTTGCAACCAACGTGATACTGTGGTTCAGTGCTGCTGAACTGTCCAAATAGGCAAAAATAAACAAGGAATTTTACTTTTGTACATGTGCCCTTAAGTTCACGAAGCCCTGTGGCATTACTCTCCCTCCATTTTTGCCACTTTTCTTTTGCCAAAAGCTCTTCAGAACTGAATTACAACAACTTTATCAGGATCATCCTTGCCATAAGATTTTCATTTCTCCTCTCACCTTCTTCACCTGAATTCTCCAGGTTGCGGTCCCTGCAGACATGTTTTCTTTTGCAGGGTGCTATACAAAGATTGAGACAATATTTCAAAACCAGAGATTTCCCATAACATCTCTATATTTGGCATCTTTTAAAATAAAATCAGGATGTTGTGCTACACTGCCTCTTTTCTCAGCAGGTGATAGTCACAGCTGAATAGCTATCTGCAGCAGAGAATACCATCTTTTGTCAGGATATACATCGTCTCATCTACCTCATGCATCAGTGTCCTTATCCTTGTGGTCTTTCTGATGCTCAACCTGACTGGTTACACATATCCTAGCTTTTACACCTTTGTTCTACCTCATAATGAGGGGGTCTTTCTTTGTGCTCATCTCTTTATAAAAAAAAAAGGGACATCAAAAGGCTAACCAAGAGGATTGCAGTTAATAAGAAAATTAGTTATTCATGGCTATGAAAAATACTGCTTTCTACCCAATAAGCCAATACTCAGACTGCTTAACTCATGTCAGCTACCTATCTGGCCCCTGTAGGCACGTGAACTTATGACCCCAATATAGATCTATGTAATGTTGTGGTACATCCCTCCCCCCTCACTTTCTTTTCCTCTTTTGCCCTAATCCTCCCCCAACCTCTTCTGAGATTTCACATTACAAACAACTCTCCTGAGAGGTTTGGAAGTTGAAAATCAGATTCATAATTTAGGGATGATATTTGGAGACCTAGGGGAAGGAGACAGATCTATAAAGATCCTCCCTACACACACATCAAGAGTAAAAAGAAGAGATATTTCATATGTGGGGATTATTACTCTGGAGTCCAAGTGATGGTCAGGCAAGAAAGGCCAGCATCAGCTTATTATCAGAAATCTAGTTAATTAAGTCCACAAACAGGAATACATTAATCAAGTCCCAGGAGGTCACCTCCCAGTCTTTCAACTAACAACATTCTTAAAAGTTAAAGGAATGTGAGGTACCTGGGTGGCTTAGTTGATTAGGTGTCCACCTCTTGGTTTCAGCTTAGATCATGATCTTGGGGTCCTGAGATAGAGCCCCAAGTGGAGCCACACTGGGCTCTGTGCTCAGAGTACAATCTCTTGTCCCTCTCACTCTGCTCCTTTGCTCCCTCCATCCCCTGGAATGAATAAATAAAGACTTAAAAAAAAGTTGAAGAAATACAATAATTGTATGGACCAGAATTTGTGAAGTATCTTTCATAGAACACTATTCTTGAAAAGCTCTGGACTGAAAGGATCCTGTGGACAAACATATTGGAAAATGTATTTTATATTTGTTTTTTTCTGGAAGATTAAAGGTATATTTTAATACTATAAAGGCTCTGATAAGTTCTGCAATAAAGAGAAAACAATTTAACTTGAACCTAATGCTTCCAAAATTTATTTCTCCATGGCACTCTTCTTGCAAATAATAATTTTTAACTTCTTGTGGAATTAAAGTTCCACCTAGTGCCTTTTGTGATAAGCTTCTTTATTGAATACAGATTATTTTTATAGGTGATTGCCTTTTTTATCATTTCTTTTTTTTAAGATTTTATTTATTTATTCATGAAAGACACACAGAGAGAGAGGCAGAGACACAGGCAGAGGGAGAAGCAGGCTCCATTCCATGCAGGGAGCCTGATATGGGACTCGATCCCAGGATCCAGGACCATACCCTGGGCTGAAGGTGGTGCTAAACCACTGAGCTACCAGGGCTGCCCTATCATTTATTTTTATTTATGAGCCTGTTCTTCACTCTACTGTATAAGTACTTTATAAACTTGAACTTAGAGAATTTCTTTAGATCTATTTTATTTCAAAGTGACTTTGCCTTTATCATTTAACAGGATGTGTGTGTGTGTTGCAGTTTTATAGTCAAAGTTTCCTTTTTATTAGACACTAAAAAATAACAAGCATATCCCTTTGAATGTCTCCATCTAAGAATTATATTTTCTATTCTCCGACTTTCTTTTTGTAACCCAATTTCTTTTAGTTGACTTGTATCTTTATAAATGAGCTTGGCACGTGGCATATGATAGCTGTGAAGAAAATATTTGTGGAATTCTACTGAACTGAATATAAACTTCATGCTAAGTGAGGCACTTACTCTGTAATTCTTGTTATTTACCCAATATTTATCATTTTCCCCCCTTTTTTTAGAATTCAATCTCAAACAGGGATTCTCCTCGAGGTTTCTTCTTATCTCTGATAAGTGAGTTAGTCAGCTAGACAAGTAAGGTCTTTATCAGTTACTGAGTTTTTTTAGCAGACATAAATTGCCAGCAAAAATCTGGCTGTTGATAGAGAACTATTTCACAATGATTGTTATTCTTCTTTGATGTTGGGGAAAACTTGTTTTTATCCTGAAATTTCAATTATGTAATGTTGGCAAGCATGAAGATGACTTTATATTTGTGTGTGTGCACACGCATGTGCTCACTTGTAAAAGGAGAATAAATGAATGAATGAATATATCTTTGGATCAGCCTGCATGTGTTTATTCACAAGCCATTTTTATCTGAGAAGAAGGTGACATCAGCAATATTCAAAAAATAAAGCTTAGAGTTTACATTTAAAAATCTGTATGCATTTAGATTATTCATAACAAAAGGCAATTAAAATTAATTAAAAGTTATAAAAATATGCAAGTACACTCTTTGGGGAAATAAAACATGACAAAGTATGAACTTTTTAAATTACACTTTAATACATCAGATAAGAAGCATTTGGGATTACCATAAAAATTCTAGTTATGTAAATGTTTCCAAAGTTTTACAGAGCTGTATTTTTTGGTCATATATACTAAATATTTTCCTAACATTACTTATCACCATATCTCTATTATTCACTTCCTTTGCTTAGTTCAACTACAGGAATTCCAGTCCATCTGTGACAAATATTGTAGCCAAACAAATAGGGTTTGCTAAACTATTTGTCTGCATAAATGAGTGCATGCTGTTTTACCAATCTGTGAAGTTTCCTGGTGGGCCAAAATGTCATGTGGATGTCATGATGATTAGCACGGCTAGAAGTATGTAGGCTGATTAAGGGTAAATAATCATCAAAATGTAATAGAGAGAATTCATGCATAGCATGCTGGATTGAACTAATATCACTAGTCTCCAAAGATTTTCTTTACTTTTCTTTTTAAATTTTCATTTCTCAGAAGTTCCTATATTTTGAAACATCAGACATTCTCTACAGTTATGTAGAAAGACAATTCTGTCCTGAGCATGCTTTTTGAGGAGTTCTTGGATTATGTCTGACATGTGGTCTTTGTCAGGGCTTTTAATGCTAAAATTCTATTCTAAAAAGAATCTCCTTTGATGATTTCAGTAATTAGTTAGAATGCCCAAGTACCGTGATATAACTAGTGTTACTGGCTATTTATTTAAGTGTTTTATTATCCACTTGTTTTATTTGTTATCTATCCTCTGACCCAAGCAGAAATTTGGTATTCTAAATAGCCACTTCAGACTTATAAATAATAAGTGTATACTTTTTCCATTAAAATTTTTTTGAAAATAACTTTTAGAATTCATCAAGCCACCTCTACCCTATGCATTTTTGTTATCCTGAATTCTGAACCCCAACCAGCTAAAAACTCCAAGCCTAGATCCAAAGTCACTCAAGGTCATCCTTGCTTTATTTGCTAGCCATATGTGATTACAGGCTAGTTTCTCTTGACCCCAATTCTTTGGCTGCCTCCTGTGCATGATTTCATCCCTATTCTTTGCAATTGACAAGACTATTTGGTCATTTGAAATTGATACTGATTTCCTTTTTCTTATTGGTTAATTTTTCCTTTCATAACTTCTTTACTATTGTTAAGGATTTTCTTACATGTTGTTTTGTTTCATATATGAGGGTCTCTCAATTTTAGTTGATACATTTCTCAGGGTTTTTTAGTTATTAAAATAGGGCTGCCTGGGTGGCTCAGTCATTTAAGCATCTGCCTTTGGCTCAGGTCATGACCCCAGGGTCCAGGTCTTGAGCCCTTACTGAGCAGGGAGCCTGATTCTCCTTCTCCCTGCTCATGTTCTTTCTCTCTCTCCCTCTCTCTCTCTCTCTCTCTCTCTCTCAAATAAATTTTAAAAATCCTTTTTAAAAAAGTTTAAGATAAATTTCTTATAAGCAGCAGCTATCTAGATTTCTAAAAATGCATTTGAGAATAGTAGTAACTTTACTTGTGTTCTCTTTATTATGATTACTTGATGTATTTCTACTTTCTTTTGTGTTTTCTACATTCTAGAATCTTTATTTGCCGTTTAATCCATTTTTCCTCCTAGTATATTTAACTTTTTCATTCATTTTTCTTCCTTATGTTAGGAAACTATGCATTTTATTTTTCTAAAATTATAACATTCACTTTGACAAAAAGAAGTGTGTCTTTTCTCCACTCAATCAATACTAGGTTTTTTTGAAGGGCTTAATTATGCTCATCTAGTTCCATATTCCATTGGTATATCCACTTCTATTAAATTTCAGGGCTTATAGATTACTTAATCCTTTGACTTACCATGGCTAATGTTGTTTATAGCTGAAATTTTATTTAGATTAACTCACATAATAACATATTTCCTTACTCATCATTTCTTTTTGCATCCTACTTGTTTTTCTCTGAAGAATAGCTTTTAGTGTTTATTTTGATAAAGGTGCATGAGTAGTAATCTTTGTCTAAAATTGCCCTTACTGGGGATCCCTGGGTGGTGCAGCGGTTTGGCGCCTGCCTTTGACCCAGGGCGCGATCCTGGAGACCCGGGATCGAGTCCCACGTCGGGCTCCTGGTGCATGGAGCCTGCTTCTCCCTCTGCCTGTGTCTCTGCCTCTCTTTCTATCACTGTGTGCCTATCATAAATAAATTAAAAAAGAACCATTAAAAAAATAAAATAAAATAAAATTGCCCTTACTTTGCCTATATTCTTGATGGACAGTTTAGTTAGGTATAGAAATATGAATTAACAGTTGACAGTTTTTGCCTCTCAGCACCTTTGAAGATACTATTTCACAATTCTGGATCTTCTATTGCTAGTATCTTTATATTTTAATGTGATTTACTATTCTTTCTGATTATTTTTTAAAAAGATTTTATTTATTTATTCATGATAGACATAGAGAGAGAGAGGCAGAGACACAGGCAGAGGGAGAAGTAGGCTCCATGCAGGGAGCCCAAAGTGGGACTCTATCCCAGGTCTCTAGGATTACATCCCGGGCCGAAGGTGGCACTAAACTGCTGAACCACTCAGGCATCCCCTCTTTCTGATTATTTTTAAAGCAGCTGCACTCCCCACCCCCTACTTTTTTTCCTGGTCTGTTATTTCTCCATGATAAACAACTAGGTAATTTATATGTATGAATAAGTATGCTTTTTAAACTGAAAGTGATTGGTAAATCCAAGAAAAATACCAGCCATTTTCTCTTTGAATGTTGACTTCTCTCTAATTTCTTCTTCTGGAAGTCCTTCAAAAGTTCTCCTCTCTATGCTATTTTCCTTTTCTCCTCTATTCATCTCTTTATGCTGAAGTCTGTGAAATTTTCTCAATTTTCTCTTTATCTCTTTGTCTCTATGTCTTTGATAAAAAATTATCTCTGTATCTAATCTAATATTTAACTCTTTGTTATGAGCTGCTTTGTAAGTATATTTGATTTTCCATATTTGTCATTTCAGATGATCTTATTTTCCCCTTAGTATCTCTTTCTTCATCCCCACAGATTTTATTATTGTACCAATACTTTAATTAATCTCCTTAATCATCTAGGTCCACTATATTACTCCCTCCTTTACATGGATTTATTACCCATTTCACTGCAGGTTAGTTTTCTCTGTTTGATCTACCCATTATCTCTCAATCTCACTTAGATGTTGATAATTTTTGTTTTCAAATTTCCCTTTTGTAGGGACTGCTCTTTGTGTATAGGGTTGAGATGACTTGCTTTGTGGAAATGTGACTACAGAAGTCTAGGACCATTTTTTTTTTTTTAATTAAGTCTTCAGTGTAAGACTCTTACACTACACTAGTAGAGTGAATTGTGACCACAAAACAGTATGGACTACAAGCTGGAGATGTTTTCCTTTGTTTCTTTTCTGGACTGGAAGGGCCATTTCATTTTGTGTTACTGTAATAGAGGGAACTGTCTATCCTGAGTTCTAGTCTATACAGTGGTCCCATTGACTCCCATGGACCTAAAGTTGTATCTTTCATTCCCAAAAGGACTTCAACAGTTCTGGCCAATGTCTGGATAATAGTACATTTTCTAACTCTCCCTACTGGCCTCTGTGGATTTATAGGTCTTTCTTTAATTTTCATTGGTAATTTTGACCCTCTCTTTACACTCTCAAATTATCTATATGTCTAAAAATGTTAAGTTTTATGCCATCCACATTTTCTAAGTGTCTTTTTTTAAAAAAAATAAACTATCAGAAAGTTTGCATATTCTCAGTCCACCATGTTGCTAGAAATAGAAGTATAGTTCTTTTCAATGTTTTTTTGAGTAAAGAACATGCTTAATTAAGTAATGTTTAATTGATGAATTTGGGAAATGATACTTTCTTACTCATTTTTTATGTTAACTCCGATCGGAAATTATCTAAAATTGCTCTCCATATTTTTCTCTAAGTGCATACCACTTAATAACCCTAATCTTTCTTTAGTGTGAAGATTCTTACAGTGTCTCAAAGATGCCATTTACAACATCATCTCTCACTGTATAAAAAGAAGATTGAGTGAGCTATTTGAGAGCTGGCTGCATGAATTCTGAATCACAGTAACTAGAATTTTCTATATAATACATAGCATCACCCAACTCTTATCATTTTTTGAGTCTTTCCTCTAAAATAGAGAGATGTGTTAGCAAAACCCATGGGCAATTGAGATTTCTATTAACCAAAATAAATTTTAATAGGAATTGGTTGGATAAGTTACACTGGTTGATTATGACATACTTATTAATGTTTTTTAATTAATGTTAATATTAAGTTGGAAGTATATTTTCTTACTGTTGTTATGAATCTCCCTAAGGATACTTATAGGAACATAATCAAATTATATCCTAAGTGGCTTACAGGTCATCTCTGCAATTCCTGGAGTTGGTCCATCTATTTTTATATCATATGGCTCTATCCTTACTCCACGAGTGCTGACACTTTTTTTCTATATGTTTTTTCAATAAAAATTCTAAAATTTTGTGGGAGAAGGATCAGAAATATATTATATTGCTTTTTCCCCTTCCTATTGCTCTGTTTTTGTTTTTAAGTCTTTTGTCTGCATGTATATAGCATCATTGCTATATATCCAATATTTGTTGCCCATAGTTCATCTTGAAAATGGATTTTTATATCACTCGATTTTTTGGAGCTTTTTGTTATTGTTGTTGCTGTTGTTTTGTTTTGTTTTGCTTTGCTTTGTAAGCATTGTAATGGTCTAAAATCTAAATACAACAATAATCAATTGTCTATATACAAATTCCATTGTTAAAATATGTTAGGGATTACTGACAATATACTAGAAAGGATGCTTTTAGGTTTTTAGTAGAATACGAATATTATTTATCCTACTCTATCTTTCCCTTTTCCCTTCAGGAAGAAGGCCCTGAACAATAATCACATCTGACCAAAAAGCAACCAAATAAACAAACAAGCAAAAAACAAAAGCCCTGCAGTCCAAGCGTATCTTAAAAATATTGTGTGGAATACCACAGAGACTAAAAGGGAAAAAAAAAATTAGTACTCACAGTTGTAAAGAGTCTAGGTAATAAAATCTTCTTGTGATCTTTCTGTCATCCATCTAGATGAGGCCCTGTAGACAGTTCATCCAAACATTTCTCCAAAGCTTCACATTCTACATTGCTCCCTTTGCAGTGATTACTCCCCAAACCTGACTATTAAGGGAAACGGAACATAAATCCTTAAAAAAAAGAAATAAGCAATAAATAAAATAAGAATTCTAACAGGGCTTAAGAGAATCCAAGAAATAATGTCTATTTGGAAAAAATAAAACAAGTGTAAGAAGTGCACATAATATACAAGACCATCATCTTAGAATTTGTGCATTAACAACAGGTAAAAATGAGACTCAAATGGTTTTATTGGTAGTAATGGATAATTTACTTTGCATACTTTTCCATTCAAAATGTAACTCAGACCTTTGGATTGCATCAGAATTTACTTTGAAAATAGAAATGATATATTTCCTACTTTATTTTCTGGTATTCCACAGGGAGTTGCATGATCTAGTTGAGAAAGTATGGGCTGTAACAATAAAAAAAAAAAAAAGCTAGATTTGGATCACATTATCTAAAAATCCTCTGAGCTTCCTCTTTCCCATCAGTAAGTGTATGATGATTATGATGATGATAATAAACATCACAGTTTGCCTGTAGTGGGGATCATATGGACAATACATAGGACAGAACTGCTTTTGGTATAGCTTTATGGTGTCAGAGACTATGTTTCTTCTTTATTTTCATTATATTTGTTACATAAACATAGTGCTTGGCACAAAATAGTCTGGTAAAAAAAAATGTGTGTTGAATAAGAAAATGAATAATAGTAATCAGTGTTTTCCATGCTTACTCTGAATCCACCAACGTGTTCCCATTGCTTTTAAAATTTTGACTAAGTTCCAGCCATGTTTAATTCTCACTTATTTTGACTTATCTTTCCTAGTGTTCCCTCTCCATATTGCACAGTACAACCAGAGGGATCTTTCTAGATAACAGTATTAAACATATTATACATTAATCTCAATAAAAAGTTCAAATTTCTTGCCTAGCTTCCCGACCCAAGATGGCACATTTATACTCCAATTTTCTCTTTAGCCACAAGCTTCTGCATACTCTGTTATCTTTCACACTGAATGTACCCAGAACCCAGTCAGGTGCCCACGCTAAACTGTATTAGTTAAGGTATATGTAAGCTGCTGTAACAAAGAGACTCCAGAATGAAGTAGCTTAAACAGTATAAGCATTCATTTCTGTTATGGAGCTGAATGGAAGTAAGTGGTCAGGTCTGGTGGGATGACTCAATGTCGTCAACATGTATCTTCTGTGTCTGGACAGTGGTTATGTTGAGTCAGGAGAAGGGAGTTAAAAGATGTCCAGGAAAGGGGAACACACATGGATTCCTTCCCAGAATGGCAGTCTTTACTTCTCTTAGTAAATATTCTTGGCCAGAATTTTGATCCATGGCCAACAACCAATTACAGGGAAGCTGAGCTCCCATACTGATAGCTAAAATATGATTATTTTATTACTAAAGGTGGGGGCATAGATGTCAGGATATGATTAGAAGTCATTCCCATGTGAATGTTCATAATTCCCTCTTACATTGCTATTTTCCCTGAATAGTAATTGTCATTTCATTTTGCTCTGTTTTTCCCACTGCTATCTAGAGCTCTTGAAGATAGGAAATGCATTTTATCCACAATTTTGACATTGATGCTGATCATAATCCCTGAGATATAATATATGCTCAGTTAATATTTGTTAAATAGGTGAACAACCCCCAAACCAAGACAAAATTCTTGGAAATACATGGTAAAAGTTTTTGGTTTTCTATTCATTTATTTGTTTTGATAACATCATTATGCTCTGATTTATAATATTTTTTTCTTGTATTTTCCTTATCTTATTCTGAACTAATTGAGGATCCTAAAGATAAAGGAAATACCTGAAAAGATATAAGCATCCTGTACAGGAAATTTCTCTGGGAAAAACAACAGCAAGACAAACTTTGATCATAGTCACTCTGCTGGGCATAGGCTATGGGGTTGCTGCATAATGAATGAAATGATTTCTGTCAAGAGCTCCTACTTTTCTGGGTGAAAAATAAAAATTTCAAGTTATCTCTCTAAAAGAATAAAAAGATTTCCTGGTATCTGCAGCCAAGACTTAGTAGTTCATAATGAAGGAGTTTTTTTCTTCAAATTAGTCAATTAAAAGTGCTTTAATAAGTTTCCCATAGTCTATCAGTATCAAATGTAGATATAACAGCTCTCTAGATCCATTCCTTATGTCCACATAGCTTGAAGGTTGGTTGATCTGAATTCAGGTTAGAGGAAGGGAAAGGGCTAAGAATGTCTTCAGAAAGATCCAAAAACTGAAAGGCAGATGGTAGAATGTCTGCAAATATGACCAGAAATGCCCCACCTCCCCTTATGCTGTGCCTTCCTACCTACCTTTCCTTGTGGAAGAAATCATGAGCATCAGCCTTACGGTTGACATTTCAGCTGATGTATTTAGTGTTAGAAGAATTAGAATCAGAGCTCACATCTCCCCTTCCATTCTTTAGCCATTGGTGCAATAGTGTGCTTTACCCATGGTAGAAGAGGTTTTAAAATTAATTTTTTTAAGTTTGAAATTCAGACCTCAATAAGTTAGTCTATTTTGAATCTCAACTATTGAATTTTATTTCAGAACCTGATTCATGGGAGATCCATATATGCTGCTAACTTGAACAAGAGCAGAAGTCCCAAGTAAAACATCATTTTGAATATTTTTTTTCTTCATTCAGAGCATGTTAAATCTCCAGTGAGCATCTACTATAGGTCATTTCATGAACTATACAGTCTAGGACAGTATAACTCAAAATCTTTAGCAAAGAACTATTTATTTAAAAAAAATTAACAGATTACAGACCAAAACGTCTTTAAAATAGAATTAAAATGTTGTTGCCGTGGCATATTGCTAAAAAAAATTCCTAGAAGCTGACTCAAGTTCTGGAGCCATTTTGCTGTGAATCTCAGTAGCAGGCAGTTTGCAGAGAGACCACACTTAGAAAGCACTGATCTAGGAGATGTAAAAAAAAAAATATTTTTTATGTTCTTAAGTAGCTAAGAACTTAGGAAACTTAAGCATAATTAATTCGCAACTAAAATAGGTAATAATTGCAGTAAATGTTTTATAACACTTGACCTGAAGATGAGAGAAGCCACCAAAATGGAGTTTGGTTAAGCTAGATGTTTTTACTACCAGTAGCTAATAATTCTTCATTGCTCCTGCTAAACTAGGAGGTATACTAAATGCTTTGTACATGTACCAGATTATTTACTTATTAACTCTGCACAAGGTGGTAGATATTATTGAATTGGTAAATGAGTACTATAGAGGAGAGATAGACATGTCTCTGTCTCTCTATGTCCCTATCTCTTTCTGTCTCTGTCTCCTCCTGTATCTTCTGCACCACCACCGCCCCCCACCCACACACACACACAAGACACACATACACTAGTAATAAGTAGATCTAGGATTTGTACTGAGGCAAGTTTGTCTGACTCAAGCAAACAGCCCACAGGCCCAACCTCTTTGGTATAATGCTTAGAAGGAATAATTGAATTTTGAAAAGGGAAGAGGTTTAGGTTATAGGAATAGCAAACAATGAGCAAAAGTATGAATCAGGGAGTTAGTGAGCTTGGTGAATGTAGACTGGAGTTCTAGAACAGAAGACACTGAAGATATAGTTGGAGATAATTCTAAAGAAATAGAAGATGCTTAGGAATGAGAAGCAGTGGAATCTCCTAGGAAGGCAGATATAGGGAGGTATAAGAGTCTGAAAGAAGAGATATCCAGTCAGATATTCTGTAGCTGTAGGTAAGGGCCTCACCTAATACTACAGAAGCTATAGAAGTAGGATGGAAAGGTGGGCAGGAGCATGGGCACTGTGATAGGAAGCTGCTGGCACTAACTGAAGTAAGGGATGGCGGTAAAGAGCAGTGGTGTGGGGGCAGGAGATAGTGTACAGGTTAGGAATTGGTGGGTTTGAAGTGTTGGCAAGGCAATCACATGGAGATATATACACGGGTTTGCTCAAGCTCCTCATATGCATCAAACACTCTTGGATGCTAGAAGTATTTATCTTGTGTTCTCAGGTTGCATACAACCTAATAATGTTCAGCAAACATTGAGAAATTCAGGGGAAGAGTCTAAAGTGAGTCTTATCTTTAAGGCTAACTGGACCTTAGCAATCAGAATTGTAGAGGGTGGTCTGCATGCATAGGATTTGCTCCCAGTTAGCCCTGGGCCTATAAGCATAGAGAATACTACGTAACCCCTAACTGTATGCCATTCACTTTGGTCACAGCTTAGATTCTTTAATATTTCAGCGACTAATCATCCTTCCCACATGTAGCAGGATGACTCAGAATAAAAGCTCCCAAGAGGTAGCAGGTATTTTTGAATCCTGCACTTTGGTACAAAACAGGTAACTGCTAATACTTAAAATCTTCATCAAGGACAGTGAAGATTCCATCATTTATTTTAAGCTACATTATATCTTACACAGCAATTTTTGCCTGCGTCAAATTTTATGTTTTGTGTGTATGAGAGGAGTGTGTTAAGGAGGGCGGGGGATAGAGGAGAAAAAAAACAGCAGAAAGGCTTTAAAAAAAATTACAAGAAAATGTGTCCTTGGCAATGAAGGACTTGTATGAGATATGTTCTCTTTTTATTTTATTTATTTATTTTTAAAGAAAAGCCTTATATAATGTACCACTAAGGCAACACAATTCAAATTGCCATTTGGGAAGCATAATTTGAGCAGTATATTTGAAATCTTCCTGGATTTTGGAATTATGATCCAGCCATTTAAGAAATCTAAAGGCACTCAAGCTGCTTTATTCTCTCTCAAGGACACTCACATAAGGACTCATAGTTCAAAGGAAAGCTACCACTGTCTGCTTAATACCTTAATTATTTGTGGTACCTTATCTTTGTTACCACTGATATCCTGCTTTCTAAATCCTGTTTGCCAAGTCTGTCTTTCAGAACCACAAACTGCTTTTATACTCGGTACCCAAGAAGTTGGGTCATCCATTTTTTTTCGGAGCTGCCCAGTTTGGTTAACTCAAGTTTATTTGTGGTATTATCCCAAATGATGCTAGTTTGGCCTATTTTATTTTCTGTACACATGGGAATAGAAATAAATCATATTATGAGGCTGCTTAAACTGAGCTCTAATCCCCCATATCACGTCTATTAGGTAGACCTTACTTATCAGCCTCCTTTAGTTAATCTGGAGTTTCCATTAAATTGAATTAAGAAACATAGCACCAAGAAGCCAGTCCTTTACAAGAGACACTTAGAGCATCAAAAACCAAAGCTCTTCTTTATTACTCACATCATGCTTTCTTCTTGTTTATGGTGGAACTCTTGTGTCCACAATGGGTCTCTGCTACTGAGGGATGAAGAGAAAATAAATAAAATGGAAGCCATTCCCCTTGTCCCTGGATTTGTGACATCAAATGCCTGCTCTGAGTTTTCTACTTGGACAGTTTTGAAAGGTGGCATACACCTTTGGGATTTTGTATTCTAAAGTAGCCCCACTATTTAATAGAGCTTCCCACCATGATGAAAGGCACTCCCTGTGCTGTGTAATATGGTAGCCACTAGTCACGTGTGGTTATAGAACACTCGAAATTTGTGTGACTGAGGAACTACATTTTTAATTTTATTTATATTAAGTAATTTATTTATTTATTTTAAAGATTTTATTTATTTATTCATGAGAAGCAGAGAGAGAGAGAGAGGCAGAGACACAGGCAGAGGGAGAAGCAGGCTCCATGTAAGGAGCCCAATGTGGGACTCCATCCTGGGTCTCCAGGATCACGCCTGGGCTGAAGGTAGCGCTAAACCACTGGGCCACTGGGGCTGCCCTATATTAAGTAATTTAAATTGAAATACCCCAAGTGACTAGTGGCCTATGTCAAGGAAGTACAGTTCTGAAGAGTGGTCACCTCAGTGCCACCTTCTTTAGGAGACATAACACAGTGTAGTGGAAAACCAGCCTCTTTCGTTAATCTCTCTGGGCCCTTAAGCATGCTGAAATGTTACTTCTGTCCCTGAACCTCAGTTTCCCCACTAGAAAAAATTCAAAGCAAAAACTCTCTCTTGCATTAGGCATTAATAAGATATAGCATGGATGAAACAGATGTTCTTTTTTAAAAGATTTTATTTATTTATTCTGAGAGACACACAGAGAGAGGCAGAGACATAGACAGAGTCCCCACCAGAAACCTGATGCAGGACATGATCCTGGGACCTGGGGATCACACCCTGAGCTGAAGGTAGGCTGAAGGTAGATGTTTATCCACTGAGCCACCCAGGAGTCCCATGAAACAGGCTTTCTTGAGGTGTAGCACATGTAGACACTTTTTAAATATTTTAAAAATTATAAAACAGAGAGCATGAGATAGAGGGCTTGGATGAAACCTGATCATCCATATCTGAAACAGTGAACCAATAACTTAAGATTTCTGATTTGTCAAAGGAAATAATTCTTGCTCTGCCTATTTGAGGAGACTTTGAAGTTCTGAAACTCTTACCCCCTCATGTTTCTTGAGTCCATTTCCTTTCCTCCTTACTCAGTCATAACCTAATCTCTTGTGTGAATGACACAGCAGCCTCCTACCGGGTCTCATTCCCTCCACTCTCCTCAAATATGGACTTTGTATCAGGACTTGAGTTTTGAAATTCTCCATCACCTAAAGGATCAAGTCCATACCCCTCCTTGACAACCAAGGACAAACCATGAACCGGCTCTCACCTATTTACTCTTTACTTGTTTTCTTATCCAAATAATAAATTATTATTAATTATAATTTATTAATAATAAATATATAACATATTAATAAATATAATTTTATATTATATTATATATATTATATTATATTATATTATATTATATTATATTATATTATATTATATTATATTATATTCCAGATATAATTCCCCATAGGGGAAATCCTCTGGCTTCCCCCAAACTCTCTGCCATGCCCCTGTGACATGCTCTCTGCCCTGCTGTTTTTTACCTCTGTGACTTTGCTTTCTGTGTCTGCAGTGTCCTCTTCCCCTCCATCTCATTTCAGCCCATCCCTGGATTGACTAACTCTTCATACACTCCTTCCCTTTTTACCTCCCTCCTCATCCCAATATCTAGCTTGACTTCTCTTTATTTTAGCACTCAATTCAAGCAAGACAACCTGAAAAAACCTTCCTGACCACATCTACCCTTAGCTTTACCTCAAAGCCAGGCTGGGTCACCATCCTCTTCCAGATGAAGATCTCTTTCCTTTAAAGACATGATGGTGTTCTGTGTCTCCCCCTGTCTTTGTTTCCCTTTATTACACTAAGATCTTGAAAGAAAAAGCTCAAATCTCACTTGCCTCTGTAACCCAAATACCTGTTATTTATGCCTCAGAAAGGCTTACTAAGGAGATGAGACTGTCCCAGGGATCCCATGAACTAACGCAGGTGAAAGCATTTTCAAAATGGCAAAGCACTCCAAGATATAAGGCGATACTGTTTTAATTAAACTTTCCTGCTGACTTGGTGTCTGTATCATGCTGACCAGCTTTATGACAGGCGAACTGCTCACACCCCATGGTTCTAGCTGTCTGGATGTTTCTCACCATGTGAGCCAGACAACTCTATTTCAAATAGGATGCTTCCTCTCCCTTCTGATTCTCACTTGTTAGTTCATGGCCCATTGCTACCAGCACTCTGCTGTTGGTCTCTTCTAAATGCTATAATCTTCAGACCGGGTTGTTTTCCTAATAAATGCCATGTGCATATTTTCCCCCTTCTTTTGCAAAATGTCTTTAAGTTCTTTAATGAGAACATAATGGGGGATTTCAAACAAGCTAGAATTCCTTGATACCCTGAGACAGGATGATTACTTACATTAAAATAGAGTATTCCTCAGAATATCATCATAGAGCCTTCAGCTACCTTTGGGCTGAGGTAGGCAGTTCTAGGGACACTCTAGTCCAAGGTTTAGCAAATGTATGTCCCTCAGAAGAAACCTCACTGCCTTGTATATCTGCATATGTTAATAAAGTTTTATTGGAACACAGCCTTGCCCATTTGCTTAAGGATTTTCTATGTTTGCTTTTCCACTACAACAGCAGAGTTGCTACTTGCATCAGAGACCATATGGCTTGCAAGGCCTAGAATATTTACTATATTGCCCTTTACGGAAAAACTTTTTTCTAACTTCTGTTCTAAAGCAAGGTTTCTTAACCTCAGAATTATTGCATTTGAGGAAGGATAAGTGATGTGGGGGCAGGGAAGTCCTCTACAATGTGGGATATTTAATAGCATCTTTGGCCTCTACCCACTAGATGCTAGTGTGGTATCTTCCCCATTTGTAACAGGCAAAGATGTCTCTAACTATTGCCAGATGTCCCCTATGGGTCAAAATCACTCACAGTTGAGAACTACTCTTTACACACAGTAGACACAAATACATTTTAGAAGAAAGCAAGAGCAAATCAGATAATGACAAATGTAAAGAAGTCCAATGTAACACCTACTTTCTTTCTTCTGGCAAACTTGTTACACAAGCTTCACTGACCTAAAAACAATACAGCTCTATCTGTGTGGTTAGGAGGGGGAAAATATTAAGATTCTTCTAGCCACACTCCTATTATCTTTCCACCAGAAGTTCAAGTCAATTAGTATATGTGGATTGGCAGTATGACCATAGGGTATTGAGCACATCCTGTGGCATCTGGGAGAAGTGAGTTTAAATCTGAGCCTTGTCAACATACAAACTCTACAAATTTGGGCAACCATATTTTTTTCTCTGATTCTGAATATCCTCATTTGTAAAATGTGGTTAGGATTAATATGAAATCATGTTTTTATAAAGTATTTAAGAGAGTGCCTGACACCTAGTGAGCACTCAGGGGTGACAGTGATGGGAATGGTGGTGGTAGAAATGGGAGGGAAGGAGGAGAGAGAGTGGAAGGGAGAGGGAAAGGAGGGAGAAACTGATATGTGCAAAGCACTACCTGAAGTAATAAAAAGAAATATTAATACCATAATATGTCAAGGTTGATGCAGCATTAAAGGGACATAGAAATCGCTGCCATACTTATGTGTTTGAAGACAATGCTTGCATCCCCTAAAGATGTGAACTAGGTCTTTTGATGAAAGACACAGTGCAGTTCTTCAAGCAGCTTCTCTATGAGACCAAATAGAAATACTTACATAACAAGAAATTATATAAGAAGAGACAAAAATACTGGATACTAGTTGTGTTAATAGAACATGAAAATCTTGCATATAGAGTCTCAAAGACATCGGAAGTTGCTGCTTAGTGCTAAAATTTCTTTGCAAAAAAAAATCTCTGGTTTTCTGTGTGTGTGTGTGTGTGTGTGTGTGTGGAGAACAAAATGGTGGTTCTCAGTTTTATGGATCATTGTTGCTTTCATTTCTCAGAATCTTGTCATCTACTTTTATCTTCTTCTAGAAGCCTCCCATCCCATCCGAATCCACGTTGTTTTAATTTCAATTCTAGGTTAAAAGCACCTGATGTCAAGCCTAAGCATTCTACACAGCCTCCTGGTACCTGGGTATGGAATATCAGCACAACCTAGGTAGAGCCAATACACTCACGAATTTCTAGATAAAGAGACTCTCCCTAGTATCTTCTTGTCCTGAAACTTGAGAAGTTATGGAGGTTGGAGTCATTCTCACCATCTTGCTACCATAGATGTCTGAATCCAAGAATCCAGAATAAAAGGCAGAGAGGAGAAATAGAGAGAAATTGATCCTGTATGATATTTTGTGTCCTGACTCCAGCAAGCCGAAAGGTAATTGGAACACGTGGACATGTAAATTTACATGAAGTAAAAATTTTCTATTGGCTTAAGCCAGACCAGGCTGGATTGTCTACCCCTCAAAAGAAAAAAGTTTTGAGTTTTATATCAGATACTGGAATTAAGGGGTCTTCTCCCTTTAGATGGATCAACTGCTCGGATGAATCTTTCATCTCCTGTACTTCTCTTTATAGAAAATGTCATGTTAGAATACATGCTACATTAGAATCCTATTTGTGACAAGAGGGACAGTTAAGATTTTAGAGGCACTTAAAAGCTAGTTATATATTTGATAATATCATATTAGCTAATATTAACTAAATATTAATGTAATAAAATACTGCAATATAACACAATATAATATATTAACTAATAATGATTAAACTTATTTTTGCTATGAAAAGTTACACCAAGTCAAAGTAGATAAAATAATGCAATGAATTCCCACATTTAAATTACCTACTTTTAACAATTACAGGATTTTGCCATATATGATTCATCTCTCTGTGTTTTTATGCCTTACTTAAGCATGTCAAAGAAAATCTGAGCCATCACACATTTTCTCCCTTAACTGTTTCAATATGCTTCTCTAAAGATCAGGAATATTCTATTACATAAATGCAATGCTATTCTCACATCTAACAGAAATAATATATAGTCCACTATCAAATCAAATATCAAATTTCCTGATTGGCTAAAAGATATCTTTATAACACAGCTTTTGGATAAATTATACTTATTAAACACATATTATGCCTCAGACATCTGGGCATTTTATATGCATTGTCATTGCAACCTCTACAGATTAGAGATGTTCCATGACTTGCCTTCACACTGTCAAACTCAATATCCTGAGCCCTATGCAGCTAACAGTACCACCTCCTTTGTTTTCCTAAACTTTTATTAGCATCTTTTTTTTTTCTTTTTTAATTTCTTAAAAATTACAAAAGAGTGGGTTATTCTGTTTCTCTCAGATATTTTTACTCCTCTTTTTGGTGTGAAATTGACCAAATGTTTTATAAATCTGTAAAAAAATGCAAGTATGTTAATTTTCAGGAGGAAATGTATCCTTGGTGGAGATTTAAAATTTAAAGCAAACCCTTTTTGGGAATCTATTTTACATATGTTCCTTCCGTACCTAGGAATATGAGGTCGCCCTACATTCTTGTTCGGCATCTCCCAGCTGGCTCCTTCTTGCTCTCTAAATCTTTATTGCTCCGAGGGCACAATTTCCAGAGAGACTAAAGCTGATTTTTCACCCTTACCTGTTTCCTAAGTACAACCTCCAACACTGTAGCCTTCTCTTTGGTCCTCTCCCCAGGTCTCCAACTCTGTCAACCTTCTTCTCACCCTGCTTTCTTTTTCACTGAGAGATGACCCTGTACAACAGCAGCTTATACCTAATTTGTGTCTACTTTAGCTCTAAATAGTATTTCAAAACTAATCAAAGCAACTTGAGAGACAAGCAGGGAAGGCTGGCGTGACTTGAAATGTGGGAGTCCATATTCACTTATAACAAATGAATGCTGGTAACACTTCAAGAGAAACAAAGAATTGTTCAGAGATGTCTTATGTGTCCCATGTGAATGCAGTCAGTGGTCTGAATGACCTAGTTTGGACACAGCCTTAAGAAGTTTTAATATTCCACTGTGGAAGATCTGTGCTATCGAGGCTAGGAGTTTAGTTTAGAACAAGAGGAAAAGAATGAATCTGTACCCTGCATATTATATTCTGTTCAGAACACATGTTCAGAAGATATTTTGTGTCCATGAGAGTTGAAATATTGGATGGATGAAAGTCCTGATCGGGAATGAATTAGAGCATCATCAGATTGGTTCTGTACACATACATTCTCTCTCAACCTCTCTGTTCCTTTTTTTCTGTCTTGAGATGTAAGCACATGTTGACAGTATAAACATGTGCTTTATACATCAGTGGATCATTAACTATTTGGCTCTGAAGATGTTGCATCAGAGTTAGAAGGAGGTGTTGAGGACCCTAGGCCCCTTCTAACCTAGAGGGGTCGTGAAATTCAATCTTTCAAAGCTTGCTCAACTTTGAACATACTAACTTACCTGGAGGTAGCAGAGTTTAGCATATCTCTGCACAGTTCCAGCTTAGGAAGATTCAGCATCAGAAGTCAGGATTTCACCATGCCCACTGGACCTATTCAGCCAGATCCATTTCTGTTCCCCCTGTTTACATTATTCTTTCTAGGATACAACCCTGGGGAAACTGGTGTTTTTCCATTGTAATATCCAGGGGCTCTGTGAAAATTTTGTATTAAGGTGAAGAATATGAAAGCAAAGCTGTGTGTTTTGAGGTCATAAGACAAGGTGTACAAAAATGGCAGATTATAATGCAGGAGGTATAAGGTGATGGAAAAACTCAAATTTGGAAGTAGAAGTAATTCATCATTTTTTGTTTCTTAGCTCTGGGCCAGAGGAAAGCTCAGAGCCAATTTTACTTTCCCCACATACATATCTGTGGTCCAGCTGTATCTACATTCCTTGCTTCATTCTATTATTTAGTATATTTCTTTTTGATGCTCAAATTCATTACTCTTAAAATATGTTTTTTACTTTTTAAATATGTTTTAACACTTCATTTACAATGTATAGCACTCTGGGATTGTGCAGACCTGGACAGGACTTCAGGCTTTCCTACTCAAAATCTATGCAAATTTGGACAGGTGCATTATTCATTCATTCATTCATTCATTCATTCATTCATTTTTTTAACCTATTCATTAATTTATTCTGCCAATATTTGTCAAGTGAAAACCAAGTCCTAGATAATGTTACAGTGGTGAACAAAACTAATAAAGGTTTCTATTCTTGGAGTTTATGGTCCCATGGGGGAAGTAAGCATTAATCAAATAATCATACAGAGGGGTATATAAATATAAATTGAGATAAATTCTCTAGAAAAAGGAAAAACCAGTGATAAATCAGTTAGTGTTTTGAGAAGCTATGTCCGAAGAGCCTGACCACACTGAAGTGTGCTATTCTTCATCCATAAGGTAGAAATAGTAATAGTGACTACAGCACAGATACATTGTAAGGATTAAATGTTATATTGCAGATTACGTGCTTAGTACACTGCCTAGAAAGAGTAGGATCTCATTAATTCAAATATTCATTGCTGTTGTGATTTTTGTTGTATTCTATTAATATTGTCTTAGAACAATAATGAGATAAACAATAATTTTAGAGTTGGTGGGGCACTTGAGATTACACAGTTGAGAGTAAGTGCACATCAGAGGCTGGTCAAACACTCAAACACATTTTCCATTGGTACATTCATTTCCAGGATTATAAACCACAGGCTATATTTAAAAAATTAAGTCTGTGTCTCAAAATAAGTTAAGATTACTAACCATCAAACCCTTCACCAGACAGATGAAACAAAATGGGTGTAAAGCAGGAGGATGTTGTCTCCTACTTTCTAATCCATATGTCTGTTTCTTTTTCTTCTTTTGTTATGTTAGGGAAGTTCCCCATTATAGTACAGGAGAGGGCAGTGGTGGTACTTATCTTTGCCTTATTCTAAAACTTTACTGGGAATCCTCCGTTAACCATCAGAATTTTACTACCACAAGCAACAGAATCTACTGGCATCCTTTAGGAATGTGAACTCTACAGAGCAGAAATTTTCACCTGTTCTGTTCACTAAAGTCTGAGTTTTGAACGATAACTAGCTTATAAAAGACACTCGAGTTTGTTGAATAAAAAACAAAAAGCAAGAGCAGAGATTGATATCTAAAAATAAGTTAGTCTGAGTGTTTGTTTATAGTTTAGAGGTCAGTAACCTAAAATGACATTTGATGAATGTTGGCAGACTAACAGACCACTTGCTCAGTTACATTAAGGAAGCAGACCTTAAACATGGCTGGATTTCACAAGTCCAAGTAACCATACTACAATGCACCATTTCAACTCACTCAGGGACTTTGGAGCAGATCATTTAATCTTCACTTCACATATATTCATTCCATCATAACAAGAGATACCCTGACTTTACCACTCACAGACTATGACTTTAAAGAAAGGAATTTGCCTTTGGTTTTTAATCAAGGCAAATCAATACTGTTTGCATTGATCTTATGCTATTCATAAATGGTCTTCAATATCAGCACAAACCAGATTCAATGTCAAGACCTTCCTGTCCAAATTTCAGATGGAAGCCATTGGTTACCAAAGCATTGATCCTCAACGAGATATCATATCCTCTTTTTTTTTCCCTTATGGGTTTCCATGGAAAATGGTTTAAAGTGTTTCATTTAGATATATTAAAAACTGCTGGGTGTGTTTTATCCATCTGGATCCTTGTTTGGTTTGTGGAACTGCAGTAGTTGAAGGGACATAGTGCAAATAGAAATGGGTGTAAAAATGGTTTATGGAGAAGTGGAAACTATAAACTTTGTGATCCAAAAAGATAAGGAGGAAAATGAATTTTTATTTTATTTTTTAAGATTTTTTATTTGTTTATTCATGAGAGACACAGAGAAAGAGAAGCAGAGACACAGGCAGAGGAAGAAGCAGGCTCCATGCAGGAAGCCCAATGCGGGATTCAATCCTGGGGCCCCAGGATGATGCCCTGAGCCAAAGTCAGACACTCAACCACTGAGTGACCCAGGCATCCTGGAAAATGAACTTTTAGACCATTCTCATGGTATTAGGAAATAACTCTCATGCATGTAACCGTGCAAAAAAGGATATACACATTTAGTCACTGCTTGCATACATACTTAACTATTGAATTATTACAGTGTAGTATTTACCTGTTAAATAAGATGCTCTAAAGATGAACAGCTTTTGGTAGATAGTTTTAAGACTCGCTATCAAGAAACAGGTCACCGTGAAATATAGACTCCCCCAGAGACTTCTTAAACTAATCTTTTGGCTTTGTCTACTACATTGGAAGATAAAGATACACAAACAGAAACACATCTGCTTTTAAGTCATCCAAATATTAACCCAATGAAATATACATAAGTGTACCCCTGGCACAGTGGGAATAGAGGAAGTCTACTTCAAGATTTATTTTAATTAGCATTAATGTTTACCTTTTTAAGTAGAACTATAATTTCCCTAGTGTCTCTCGTGACGTTTAATTTTTACAACTAATTATAATAATAATTCTCACTAGGAATAAACTAGCCACCTAGTGGCTACTCTACATGTAAAAGTGAACTTTTTATGACATTATAGGCCAAAAAAATTACATGCATATCCGTTTGAGGAGTATCATGAAATAAATTCATGAATCTGAAAAAAATCTATGAACTTTTGGAATATTTTATTTTGTTAAGGATCAATACCAGTGCTGTCCAATAAATATATAATGCAAACATATTTATTTTAAATTTTCTAATATTAAGGAAAGTAAAAAGAAATAGGTGAAATTAATATAATATATTTTATTTAACCCAATATATTCAAAATAGTATCATCTCCACATATAATGAATATAAAAATTGTGAATGAGACCTTTTACATAATTTTTTCTTGTATCAAGTCTTCATAATCCTAGATGTATTTTCAATTTAGAGAATATCTAAGTTGCCCTAGCCACATTTTAATTGCTCAATAGCTGCATCTGGCTGGTGGCTACCAACCTGGACAGTATGAGTGTATATAATCACAAAATAGCTAAACTCTAACCACCCTGTAGAGTATCAGGGGATATTTAGGAAGGTATGATCTTTGCGTGTTTCAAATTTTTGATTGTCCATTCCTTCCCTTCTCTGTTTTCTCTAGTAAGTGTCAGAAACTTGAGGAATGTACCATGAAGATCAAATGTCTTACCAATAGATTATAAACAATATATATGACTGATAATTTAAAAAATAATAATATATTTCCTTCCTTTGTAAACTGCCTTTAAATAGAGAATATTTCATCTGTAAAACTTCTAAACAATATTCAGAGCTCACCACCTTAGGGATAAAGAAAGAAATTAAAACCTCCCTTTAAAAAATGCATACAGGTATCTTAAAAATACTTTCTCATCAAGATAAAGGAAAATGTATTTCTAAGAAATCTAATCAAGTTCTATTTGACCATATTGAATGTGACTTTTATTTATTTTAATAATTTTATGTTTTTCTGAAAGGAATACATTAAACATATTGATATAAAAAGCACTTTTTTGTGGTCAAGATATATCTCTGAACCTTAATTCATAGAAACTATGTTCAACTATTATTATAACTTTTCTCAAATGTTGTTTCTACATATATTCTTATGTGCAGAAGTGTCAAAAGAAGAGACTTAACTTACATTAATTAAATTGTACATGTTTAGTAATGGAAAATAGAAAAATAAATAGTAACTTTAATATAATTTTCATGAATACTTTTGTATGTGCACACAAATGTACTCAAGACATGAACAAAAATATTCATAGCATGCTTTTGCCAAAAGCCAACCATTGGAGGCAACTTAATTATCCATCAATGATAGAAAGGATAAGATACTGTGATATATTCATATCCTGGAAACTATACAACAATGAAAATGAATGCATCAATAGGAATGACTGTTCATATTGAAACAAAATGTTGAACAAAAGATGTAAAGCACAAAGCATATGCAACATGAATTCATTTATGTTAAGTTCAAAATAGTATTCTGTACTCTTTAGTTGGGTGTATAATGTGCTAACACTAAAAAGAAAAAAATATAGAACTGATTCTAATAAAAAACAAGATAATGATCAACTCATGAGAGGCAGGGGATATGATAGTAAAGGGGAGAGCTTCTGGGTCCTAACAGCTTTCTGTTCCTTAATGTGGTTGTTGGTTGCATGGTTACTTGCTTTATAATTATTCATTTTATGAGTGGGAAATATCAGAAAGGGAGACAGAACATGAGAGAATCCTAACTCTGGGAAACGAACTAGGGGTGGTGGAAGGGGAGGTGGGCAGGGGGTGGGGGTGACTGGGTGCCGGGCACTGAGGGGGGCACTTCAGGGATGAGCACTGGGTGTTATTCTATATGTTGGCAAATTGAACACCAATAAAAATTAAATTTATAATAATTATTCATTTTACCATGCAACTAAGTTTTATGTAATTTTATTTATGTGAATTATAACTCACAATTAAAATGATTTTGTATGTATGCACATTTGCTTCACTAAATTCCATTTCATCTATTACAGACTATTGTGTGTCTCCTGTCACACTATTAACTTTCTTCTACATTTCAAGCTGAGTAGGAATGTGGTATTTATAATGACTAAGTCTCCATTGAGCAAAGTGTTGATTAAAACCATAAAAAGTTCAGCAGTAAGAAGAGTCCCTGTAAGCACACTACTTAGATACCTCCGATTAGATTATCATAATAGTGGTGGTGGTAGTAATATTGGTAGTTATAACAATAATCAGACAGTAACATTTTTTCAGCTTAGGCACTCTGCATATCTTTTACATATATCATTTTATATAATGTTACACAGCATTATTATTTTAAATCCTTTCTAAGTCATTATTGATATCCTCCCATCTTAGAGCTAAATGAACCATGATTAGAAAATTTGAATAGCATGCCCGAGGGTGTACAGCTATAAGGAAATAGAACCTGAATGTGAACCCCAATATATCTGATTTGAAAATTGTACTTCTTTCTCTCTCGTCTTGCCTTCTTTCTGTCTTAAGTCATTGTTCAACAATCTTATTTCAGTCAACTATAAATCTACTGGACTCACATTTCTCCAAATGATGAAACAGCATTTTTTTCTTTGTTCATAGGATTTGTAAAAGATGATAATTAAATAAACCTGCCCAATAAGGACATGTAAAGTTTTCTAGATTCTTTGTTCATGTAGCCTGGTCACTGAAAGAGAGACTTGATGTCACCTTGTTTATGTCAAGACACATTAGCAATCTCTCAATGATCATTGAATTCATTTCTTGTATTTGCTATCTCTTGTTATGTAAGTACATGGAAATCTTCCAGAGAGTGGCTTCAATGTTTATCATTAATCATTTCCCTTTGTCCTCCCCTTCTTAAGATGGGGAAAACATGAGACCTGATAACACTTTCATTTTTATAATTTTCATTGATTTCTGACTGTCTTCCTTTAGTCTTGCAAGAATCTTCATAGTAGAGTTGGTTGGACCTGAACTGAACCCATTAAGAATGACAAGATGCTCTCTTTCTCTATCTATCCTAATTTGTTTGAATATTTTGTTCCCATTTTATGATTTTTTTCTTCTTCTTTCACTTTATGTATATTCTCCTTTGAACAAAAATAGTCAAAATAGATCTTAAACAGCCTGATTTATTTTTCTGCCATCCATCCATGTGAGTTACATCACATTCACCAAATAGGGTACATATTAGTTCTCATAATAAATTAAAATAAATTCTCTTGCTTACCGTTTCTTCTCTTTCCAGTCTTGTATAGACTTTAATTTCAGATATCATCCCTTCTCTACATTTTCCACCCAATGAAAATAAAAATTAAACTCCAAATATTACAGTTCCTTTTTATCTATGATTCTCATCTCTGGATCCATCTTGGCCAAAATTATTTAAGTCATCAGTGAGACACAAGTAAGCTCTAGAGGAATTGGGGGATAAAATGAAAAATTTCCCAGTAATAGCTTTTTATAAAATCCTTATAACCAGACATTGGATTTAATACATTTATTTGTGGTCCAATAACACTTTTTGGGGGCCTTTGTAAGTTTTTATTTTAATTCTAATAACATACAGTGTTGTATTAGCTTTAGATGTACAATATAGTGATTCGACACTTTCATACAACACCCGGTGCTCATCAGGATAAGTGCCCTCCTTAATCTCTGTCACCCATTTAATCCATCCCTTAGCCCCTCCACTCTGGTAACCATCAGTTTGTTCTCTATAGTTAAGAGTCTGTTTCTTGCTTTCTCTCTCTCTCTCTCTCTCTCTCTCTCTCTCTCGTTTCCCTTTCTCAGTGAAAATTTTTCACACGCACACATGTGCACACCTGTGTTTCTTGAATTCCACATATGAAATCGTATGGTACTGTCTTTCTCTGACCAACTTACTTCACTTAGCATTATACCCTCTAGCTCCATCCATGTCATTGCAAATGGCAAGATTTCATTCTTTTTCTGGCTGAATAATATTCCATTTGATATATATATAAAGATATATTTAAATCCTCACCACTTAACCTGGCATTATTTTTTTTTAATTCTCATCTTTTGCATTATGAATGAGCATATTGGAGATTTTCTGATTATCTGTATTTGTTAAAATTAATTGTTATTATTTTGGTATGAATGCCTATGTCATGTTTTGGGAAATGCAAGAGTAGTGTTTCAGGCTCTATCTATCTACAAGTATATCTATATCTATTTATATCATCAAGATAAAAGTTAGGAGTTATTAAAGAAATATATTTTAGATGCATGGGTATGTGAATGTATAAAAGGAATTCAATCAGGGGCCTATTTCTCAAGAAATTCTCAAGCCCCCCTTGTGCATGGCATCTGATGCCAATGGCACCATTTTTCTTTTCCTTAGGAGCAACTGTGTTTAGGTGTGGCTAATTCTTCATTCTAAAGTACTATCCCTGACTTATTGTATCAACCTGCTTTTCCTGTGTGTTTATAAAATAGCTTTGAGTCATAAAGTAGAACTTTATGGACTCTATTATTATTATTCCCATTTCCTATAAACTCTAGGATATGGGTTCTTGGGAAACAAAGTAGGGAATGTCTGTCTTATGAATTTTCCTTATATGTGTCTATACCTACAAGCTCCGTTTCCTTACTACCCACATGTTCCTTATTTGATTTCAAAAGGAAAACACTATTGTCTCTGATTATAAAAAAGCATTCATTCTAATTGTTAGCAATTTAAAGAGTGTGCAAAGTGAACAGGTAATTAAACCACAAAAAAAATATAAAGAAGAAACTAAGGTCCATTCTCTAGGGAAGCTTACCATAATGAAATTTTCATTACTATCTTTTTAAGCATCATAATATTAATAAACAACATAAATAGGGGCACCTGGGTGGCTCAGTTGGCTGAGCATCTAATTCTTGGTTTTGGCTCTGGTCATGATCTCAGAGTTGTGGAACAGAGCCCTGCAATGGACTCTGCTGAATATGAAGCCAGCTTAAATTCTTTCTCTCTTTTCCTGTGCCCCTCCAACCCCTCTACCCCACCCAACCCTACCCCTGCTTATGCACATGTGTGCTCTCTCTCTCCCTCTCAATAAATAAATAAATAAATAAATAAATAAATAACTGTGCCATATACTACACACTAATCTTACATTCATTTTTCAATGTCATTAAAAGAAAACCCTGTAATTTGCTGAAACAAATAACATGCACCCAGTTAGAGCTGTCGTGTAGTTACTATACTTTAAATCAGTGATTTTCACAGGAGTGTGATTTTCCCCTCCGTAAACATTTAACAATGTCTAGAGACATTGGTTTGTCACAATATGGAGTGGAGACGATTATAGTGGCAAGTGGGTAAAAATCAGATGCTGCTAAATATTCAACAATGCACAGGATAGTCCCACAACAAAGAATTACCTGGCCTATTGTGTTAATAGGACCAATGTTGAGAAACCCTGCTTTAAAGTGACCTACAACATCTGCAAAATTGGACATATTCCAAGTTACAGTTGACCCAAGTGATGAAGAAACTTGCCTAAATTTTGGGAAGGTTGAAAGAGAGAAGATTCTGTGTGAATATGAACATTGCTTTCTAAAGTTTTCCCAAATTACCATCTGGGAATTAATTTAAATTTTAAATTACATATTCAGAAATCTTAAATCGGGTGGCTTGGCCCATAAGTACCTTTTAATATCTTTTCTGACTGTGAACTACCACCTAGGATATATGATTCTGAACCACTGTAATTCATTAGTAGTTACTGAGTGCCTACCATGTGCTAACCACATTCTTGGCAATTGATAGTAGGCTTTTTGGGATGAAACATTTGAAATCTAGTAAATCATGAAAGTTAAATATAAAATGGCAGCACAATTATACTGAATCTTTGTTTCCTTCTTATCTGAGAAGGCAACAGGCTATCCCTGAGTTCTTTGTGACTGGATAATTTATAGAGAAATTTGATAGTATATGGTTGCCAAAATTTGAAAGGAAATGTTATCATTGAATGAAGAATTGAAAAGGTGACCCTTGAGATCTCCCTAGAACTGGCTATATATTTTCTGGAGGCCCAGTGCAAAATAAAAATTTGAAGGCTGTTGTTCAAAACTTAAGAATTTCAGAATGGTGACATGAGAGCTTTAAACCAAAGCATGAGGCCCTTCCACAGTTGAAGTCCTGTGTAAATGAGATTCATTCAAATGAGGAGCTCTGAGACCATATGCCAATAAAGCCAAATTTAGGACTTAAAGAACTATGGGATTTTACAAATATCCTGTGGCCTCTTTCTATTTCTCTGACAATTTCCCTACCATTTCCATTGATGGCTTCTTTGTTTCTCTTTGATATCCTTAAATATGGGCATTTCTCATGACTCATCTCTTCATGTGCCTTTCTCCTTTATATGTTTTCTTTGTTTATCTTCCTGCTTCTCCTCTTTCTCCTCCTTCTTTTGATTTATCCTTTTTCTTAGTTCCAAGTATCACATGCATTTCTTTGACTTTTGAATATATAGTTTTATACTTGAGAGCATTCTCCTTCATGGTTCAACCATCACCTAAAGTTAAGTGATTGGGAGATTACACCATCTTTCTATTTAAAAAGAAAAACAAACAAAACCACAAAATTATTCCTTCAATTTTTTTTCCCCAAACTCTAGATGACCAAATCTCCTTTTTTCTCCATCAGGGTCCTTATTTTCAACCTGTCCTTATAAAACTTTCTACTCTAGTTAGCATGCATATTATTTCTTAGTCACCTACTGTTGTAATTGAGAGGCTCTAGGAAGAACCATGAGCACAGGCTGTAGAGCCAGAAAAATCTGGATACAATCTCATCTCCCTCAGTAATGACAGAATGACTTTTCCATCTCCATGGACAAATGTTCCATGCTATGTCTGCTTTACTTTTCTCATCTGAAAAATGAGAATAGTACAGTACCTATCTCAGGGGTATTGGAAGGTATAAACTGCTTATTTGCTGTAAATAAGCAAATAGAAATAGTAATTGCTTAATAATGTTAATTATTATTACTCTTATAGCTTTGAAATGTCTCTTTGCTTAGAGTTTTTCATATTGAATTGTTAAGTGTATGGGATTTAAACAGACAAGACTAAAATACTATGTCTATGTTTTCACTTGGTGACCTTGAGAGGGCATTTTCCCTGACAAGCAAGCATGGACATGGCAGTTTCTATATTTCAGAATGTTGTAAGAACCACGTTAGACCACACAGATGAATGCTTCTCTCACCATGTCAGTCAGCAAATGTGAACCTTCCTTCCAGTCTTTCTAGTGTATTCTTACTCAAGTACTTCTGTTACTAGGCATTCTTAACCGACTCTCAAAGACTTCACAATGCCCATGAAATAATATGGAAACTTCTTATACTTGAGACATTCTGCAGTTCCATCATACCTTTCCATAAGATTCTTCTGTGCATAAAGCATCCCATCTAGTCAACACCCAGAAACACATGATATGATCATGTCACTCCTTTATTCTTGCTATCATCTTCTACTCTGTTTAGTTCTTCCTGTCTGTATGAACTCTGCATTTTCAAGGCTAAATTCAGATCATAGCTCTGCCATGGAATAAATGCATGTAACTACAGACTGCCATTCCCTTTCATCCCCTGAATTCCTGTAACATTTAGAGTACCTTTGAAATTTTTATATGGCTTTGTTCTCTTATTTCTTTTCACATTGTGGTTAAAAGCTTACCCTTTGGAATCAGGCAAACTTTGTTCAGGTTCCGCCAATTAGGAATGAGCCTTTGGGCAAGTTATATATACTGCATAAATTTCAGTTCATTCAGTCACCGAATGGAAATAATAATGATGGCTAACTCACAGGATGTTTGTGAAAATTGTATTAATACATTTAACACCCTTACCCCAGTATAATAATTTAAATTTTTTCAATAAACATTAGTCAAAAAAAAAAAAAAACATTAGTCAATTTTACTGTTGTTATTTATATTTTCTCATCTACCCTTAAAAACTGACAGTGCTTTGGAGATAGTGATTGTGTATTATGTTTTCATAATCTAACTACCATGAGGCCTTTTGCTTTAGTTAATTTAATTAATTTTGCTGTGATTAATTGCTCTGTCATGTTTTTTTTTCTTTTTGTCATTATTCTTGTTTTTTGTTTTTTGTTTTTAATTTCATCCAAGACACTTGAAATTTGGGTGACAAAGAAGCAATCCCTGGTGAATGAAATGGGACTCTATTTCTTTGGATAATCCAGTGACCTAGGCAGCAAGCACAGGCTCTGCTAGTTACTACCACAAGATTCTCCTCTGGTACTCTGTACTGCCTGCTGTAAAAGAGAATGTTATCAGTAAGGCTGTGGTACAAACAATGCTAACTATCTTTTGTTGTTGGAAATAGCACGTCCAGGACAAAACCATATTTATTATGCTGCTGTATGGTTTTAATAGCAAGTCCATCCCAATGCTTATGCTAAAATACACAGAGCATGAAGTCCCCCTATGAGGTATTCCACATTGACAGGAAAAAAAAGGATTTCTGTGTCTGAACCAAATGGCATAAAATTGAATGTGTACTCCTGTAACATCAATTACCTACAAAAAATATTGTTGGTCATCATTCTAGACCTTTTCAAATGCATTGAATATCATTGCTCTGAAAAACTTTTTTGTCTGATCCACCTTCAGAGCCAATAAAGTTTGCTTTTTCTTTAGAAAAGATTTATTTGTCATCTCTATAACATCTAAAACTCTCCCCTTTAAAAAATATCTTTGTATATTCTACTTTTGAGCAATTTCCTTGAGAACAAGATCCATATCTGACATGACCCCACATCAATATTAGTTACAACCCTTATAGTTACCAATTAATAGCAGACACCCATTGGGATTTGCCTAGGCACAAAGGAGGGGGATAACTTATTAGAGAATTAAAGAAATTTCTTATAAAGTCCAAAGGCAAGGAATATAACCAAATCTTAGAAAAAGACTGGAACTTGATTCCTGTAGGAAATGCAAGATATTTCTTTTTTTCCCCCTCCATGTCTCTTCTCTCTTGGCCTGATTAACTCATTCTTTGCTCTCAATGCAAACTGACCTTTTCTACCTCCCAGTCTACATGACAGCCGCCAACAATTCCTAGGTTTATGTCTCTACTCTTAAAGTGAGAAGTTTCAGTTGATTCAGGAATTTCATTAGTTCCAATTTCAGGTTCCCAAGAACAGGAATTTGATTGACACAGATGGAGTTAGGTGCTTACCCCTAACTTAATCAGTCATACTTGGTACAACCATATAAATGTGTAAGTGGATTCCTAGAGGATAGGATATAGTTGCCCAAAAGTGAAAGATAGAAGAGTTCAGAGCAAATCATCATTCCTATGACAGCACCTAATGCAATATTCTCAATTCCAAAAATAGCTTGGTAACGTGGGTGGTAAAATAATTAAATAATCTGAATTTGCTTCTTGAACTTGGTCTTTGTATGAAGACATTGGGGGCATTTATTTCAGCTTGGTTTTACATTTCTGAAATGTAAATGTAAATGTAAATGTATGATGTCTTCATTAATATGTCAAATAATACACAGAGAAATAATATACATCAAAATAACATGCTTTAGGAATTGCTGGAATAGGGATCAAAAATCCAGGTTGTTAGTTCTAGTCAAATCTGAAAATACCCTAAGAAGAGATATTTGTTATGCCATTGTTAGGTGCTATTTTAAAAGTCTATTTAAGATTTTCAGAGTCTCTAAATTTTTTTTTCTTGATTTGTATTTCCTTGAAATTGAAATAGTACATGGCCAAACATTTGGGATACTGGTATTATTTTTTAAGGTTTTTTTGTTTGTCCCTTATTCTTTTCTTCTTCCTCTCAGATCTGAATAAGAAAAGTCCTTCCTTCAAAATTTTATTTTATTTTATTTTTTTATCCAATCTTTAGGCAGTCGCTGAATCTGTGATTAGGAAGAAAATGAAGTATCATTTTGGTAAAATTCCTTCTGGGTTGTTATAGATGTTTGATTATATAAGTTTAGGTATTGAGCTCACTGAAAACTTCTGGCTGCTGAGACATTTTTAGATCAGGGTACAAAATGAAGATGGTAACCAGGCAACGTGGTTTTGTACTGTTATTAAAAATAAAACGTGAAGCTTCCACAATGCAGAATAATTCTCTGACAAGCTTGTCTGGTTTTCACTCTGTTGGTGGCTGGAAACACGGTTAAGTTCCAGTAGTTAAAGTTCAATACCTACTATTATGAGTTAAATTCTTTACTTTGTAATGTTATGGTTGGAAAATTATAGGCACACATGAATGTAATCATAATATGATCTTAAAAATTCTTAAACATTTCTACATAAAAATCATATATTACAAGTGTTCACAATATTTACTATGGAAGCATAAATCTGACCCTGCATTAATTAGGATGATATCAAGCTTGAATGAATATATGTACACTCTCTATATGACAGAGTTTATTAATTAAAATTTTGATAAGTTTTCGTATAATATATAACAATTTTAAAAGAATGGCACTGAGATGCAATCAATTATGACAACACACTCAATCTTTATTTGATGTTTCTAAAGACATTTGAGCAAATGATATTATCAGAGTAATCGTGATATATATATCAAGAATAGATATCTTCAAGGTAAAAGGCCTGGTCTTCTGTGTTTCTGGTGTTCTTGGACAACTCTTCTAGGATGATGTGTAAAATGTACATGTGAGTGATACAATCACATAATATTCTAGAGCAATATTCTAGACTACACAGCAGAATATAACCTGAGAAGTTAAAATGCTAATGCCTAGGCCCACCAACAGAAACTCTGATTTAGCTATTCTGGCCTGGAGTCCAGGCATAGGGGTATGTGTTTGCATCTGTGTGTGTGTGTGTGTGTGTGTGTGTGTGTGTGTGTATTTATTAATGTTTCATACATGATTCTGGTATATAGCCAGGGATATGAATGACTGTTGCAGAGATAGATATTCTGCAAATACCTCATGTAGAATAGAGCCTGGGATTCCTGGAAAGAGGAACGGTACACATGAGTATTTGTGGGCCATTAGAGCATAGTCCTTAGGGAGATGCATCAGGTCTTGGCAAGTGTTCCTCTTCTTATCTAAAGGCTGTCTCTTATGAAAGGCAGATCTCAGCTGGGGAATTTCCTGGCAGATCCTCAGTGATTGTTTTGGATTTAACATGACCTTCTCCAGCTAGGTAATTGGGCCAACAGCCTGTCTGGAAACTTACTATCATGTTCCTTCCTGGATGTTGAGAAAGTAATAGAAGCTAAGATGGGTCTTGGAGTTCAGGAGACAGAGAAGAGTTCCTCTTCTCTGACGGATTCTCAAAGGCATGATTATTTTAAAAATAAAGGAACTTCCCTGGAATCTACTGATCATAAGGTAGGTTTTCAACCCTGATGGCAGCAGAAAGGTAATACCAGGATGTGTGTTCTATGGAATATAGGATATGCTCCCTTTCATCCTTGCTTTTCTCTCCCATGAGGAAGCCTCTTGGTGGCCTAGTATAAAGTCATAGAGAATTCTAAACTCTTTTGAGTCCTACAGAAAAAAAGAAAAAAGTCTTTGTAATACAAACACCAATATTAAGCCACAGACACTGACCAATCAATAAACAATGTTTGCAGCACACCCTACTATTCTTGTTTTCTATAAAGACAATCCCTAACATATACCATATTTCCTTTTATGAAAATGTGAACAAAAATACCATATGTTTTTCCATGTTTTAACTATTCCTTCTAAACTTTTATGGTGAATGGACATTTCAGATGAAATCCCAGACATAAGGATTTCTCACCTAAAATTTTCAGAATGTATTTCTAACTGGAAAAAACCTATTTACATATCATGCCATTATCACATCTGATAAAATTAATGATTTCTTAATACCATCTAGTACTTCATCTTTTCTAAAAAATGCATATACTTATTTCATTAGGTAGGTATCATGAAGTAAAATCACTACATCAAAGAATGTGTACTTTTTAAATGACTTTTGACACAAAGTGCTGATATGTGTTGCAGTCAAGATTGCACAAATTTACCACCACAATTCTTAGGTTCATTGTTACTGGAGAGGAAAGAAAAACACGGAAATAAGAGATATCTTGAAAATAACATAGTATGGAAGGATGAAGGGAAAGATGAGAGAGGCAGGAGGGGAGGAAGGCAAGAAATGATAGGACTGAAAATAAAAATCCAAGGCCAAGTTAATGCTGTAACCTACCTGAGCGATTGGTGAGTCAGGCTCTTGACCAATGCTCTGTATAGAACATTTAACCAGCTAACACAAGGGTTTAAGCTGAACATCGTTATGAAAGTGGGGTAGAAGAAAGAAGAGCAATAACCTTCTACCCCACCTTGTGGCCTCCAGGAAGTTGGCTTTAAATCTCACCTCCTAAACCCTCACTTGAGGGATGGCCTTCTATCTTTCTTCTCTACTGACCTTATACATCCTGAGCTGCCACAAAGCAACATCTATTCCAGCTGTTAAGTTCACAGATAATGCACATGACATAAGAAATCAAGGAGGGGCTTTCTCAGAGAGAAGGCAGTTGATTATTTTATACTGTCTGGAGCTGCTACTATAATTGCTTATATTAACGAGAGAAAGGAACCTCCAGGTACTGAGCAACTTTAAGATATTAGCTGGGGTAGCCTTCATATTTTAAATCTTTCCATCCATCTCTAAGGTAGGTACAAGCACTCATTTAATAGATAAAACATAGACATATCTTTAAATTTCTTCTGGAATAAATGAGAAAATGAATGCATGCATGTGTATAAATGAATAGAGAAGCGAATGAATGAATATCCAGTTCAACAACAAAACATAAACAGTAAGTAATCCACTTAGCAAAAGAGAAGTTAAATGAAATAGGTGGTGGTTGGCAAAGTCAGGATTCAAACTCATGTCTCTCTGACTCCAATACCGGGACCTTCATAGATGACTATTTTATTTTATTTTTTTCATAGATGACTATTTTATCAAGACTTTCTGGCGTTCAATTTCAAAGTTTTCCAAATTTCCTTTTCTTGTATTCTCTTTCTTGTTTTTTCTCACTTTACATGTGTGTCTGTGTTCACTTTCTTTTAATTCAGTTAACATCTATACTCTTATTATGTGCCATGCATATTCTCAACACTGCATATATTCTCACATGGAAGCTTCTTAACAATCTTATGGAGTAGGTATTATCATCATCCTCATTTTATAGACTGAGAAATTTAGCCTGGCTAGGTCATTTGTTCAAGGTCATCTAGCTAGCAAGTGACTAGAATTGAACCCTAGAATTCTAGTTTAGGAGTCTGCTTTTTAACCATTCTAATGCTAAAACTATCAATTTAATATGTATTGTTTATACCCATATTTGTTCCCATGTAAGTGTACCCAGATTACATAAAATGCCCTTCTGCGTCCCAGACAGTTTAAGAGAGTGAAAAATGGCAGGCATTCTAGCATTATATAATATACAACAGCCCTTTGGAGGCATTTTGTGGAATAATATTGCAAACATTATTCCTTCTACCTCATCCATAAACACTTCCCATGGGATTTTTGTTCTTTGTGGGATAATTTCCATTGCAGTAATTCTTATTTTTTTCTCAAAAAGAGTGGCAGATTTCCAGCACTCTCATCAATAGATACAGCCAGCAAATTTGGGGGTGCATCCAAGAGCCTAACTTATCCCACTGTATCAGTAATGATTTTCTTGCCAAACTGATTTATATGTCTCCAATTTCAATTTACTTCAATAAATGTTTACAGGCACTTGGGCAGTCTTTGCCCACTAGGACTTCAGAGTCTTGAGAGAGAGAGAGGCAGACAAGGGCATGATCTCCCACAGCACTGGGCAAGTGCAGTCAGAGCCACATGCTCAGGGTATGGGGAGTATGCCACATGCCATGGATCCTACAATGGATGTCCTTCAGCAGGTGGTATCACACCAAGGGTGGAGAATCTCCAGTTCCTGCAATTGTATAAAATCCATATTCTTACAGAGATGGGAAACCCCAAATTCACTTACTATTGTTAAATCCACGCAGTGCTTCCCATATTTTTTTTGTTGGTTAATGCAATGTTAGTTTCTGAATTGGGATGCAATTTGATCAGTATCCAATTATCCGATGAGTTGGTGTTTATTAATATGATTATTAAAAGGTTAACATGACTCTAGTGATTTGAAACACTATCTTTATTCTCTATTATGTTAAATTTACACATGCAGTTAAGTCTTACTGGACTTGCTATTGTATTCCAACTGCCCACTGATCACTTTATTCTTGTATCAGGACTCTTGAATTAATCATAGAGAATTTATAATCTGTTGTTACAATATCTTACCTGATAGAGTTTGCCCTCCTCATCTTCACCTTCAGTCCTCAGCACCACCAAACACTCATGCTTCATTGTTCTTCTTTTTCAGAAGGTTCCGCATTCTGATACTTTTTCCATATGAACTTTGAAGGTAACTTGTCTAGCTTTAGGGTGGAAAGATGTTAACATTTTAATTAAAATAATGTAGAATGTAAAACTTAGCTTCAAGAGAATTGACATAAGGAGAACTTTAAAAAAATAATTAAAAAAAAAAACTCCTAAAGGACAAAAGTCAGCTTGATTACATAGAAGGGTATAGCTGTTCTTTAATAGGTAGTCTTTGTTGTTGTTATTCTTTTAATTCTGGTCTTCTCTTCTGCTACATCTTTTAAGTGATTATTGTTTGTGTATATGACAATATATTTCTCTGCATTAATCTTTTTATAGAGTGCGGGGCAGAGGGAGAGGAGGAGAATCTTAAGCAGTCTCCATGCCCCACACAAAGATTGAGGTGGGGCTCCAACTCACAGTCCTGAGAACATGACCTGAGCCAAAATCAAGAGTTGGATGCTTAACTGACTGAGCCACTCAGGCACACTCTGTGTTAATTTTAAATCCTGCTTCTTTCCTAACTTCCCTCTGTTCTTAGTAACTTTTTCATGTATACATTCTTAAGGGCCTGAGGTACTCAAGAGATTATATATGTTGCAGCAAAGGTGTATTGAAGTAAGGGGAGATGCATTTCCTGGGGGTAGAAACTTCAGTGTCAACCATGACGACATACATCTTACAAATGCAAAACAGGCCCAGTTGAAGCCATCAGAGGTGGTGGGGAAATACTGAGCTGGAGAATGCAGGCTACCTGAAGGGAATAGCCATTCTTCAGTATCCTATTGTGCCATGTGAGAATGGGGTCTGTGTTAAAGGATCTTCTGACTTTACAAGTGAAGCCAAAAATTTGAACTTACAAGTGAAATCTTCTGATTTTTAAATTAGTTTTAAAATACTCTTGGGAAAAAAAATAAAATGAAATACTCTTAGGAGAAATAGAAAGGACAAGTCCATAGGTTAAATGTGTTCTACAAGACATGAGTTTGCAACATCTGAGAACCAAATATTGTCATTCAGGTCAGAGAGAAGCCGTAGAAAGGTATCAACCAATAATACTTTTTACTTATCATGAGTGCGTTAGTTTATCAAAGGTTCCATAAAATTGACCACAAATTTAGTGGCTTAAAAACAATAGAACTTGATAATCTTACAATTCTGGAGTCCAGGTGTCTAAAGTGAAGATGTCAGCAGGAAGCTGCTTCTGAAAGCTCTTGGGAAGGATGTTTCCTGCCTCTTCCTTCTTCAGGTGGTTCCAGGTGTTCCTTGGCTTGTGGCTCTGTTACTCTAGTCTGTGTCTGCATCTACTCATGTCCTCCCCCATGGCTCCTGCTCCCTTTGTATCTTATAAGGATACTTGTCATTGGATTTAGGGCCCATACAGACAATACAGGGTGATCTCGTTCAGAATTTAATTTAATTCCATTTGCTATATAATTTCTTGTTATGTATTATCAAAATATTTTTCAAATAAGGCCAAGTTCAGGGGGTTGGGATATGGACATATCTTTTTGAGGACCATAATTTAACCCACTGTGAGTTACATCATAGACATAGAAAAAGGGGGTAAAACAAATAAACAAATAAAATTTTGTGCTCAAAATTTTTTCAGATTTACCCTCTTGGTAGCAGACAATGTGAGTTCCCCTGGTTCTTACTCTATTCTGTTCTTGCCTCTCCTCTGCTTATACCTAGTCCCCTCTCCTCTTCTCTTCTCTTCTCTTCTCTTCTCTTCTCTTCTCTTCTCTTCTCTTCTCTTCTCTTCTCTTTTCTCTTCTCTCCCCCTCCTCTCCTTCTCACTGTCATTCTCTCTCATTTTCTGTCTTTTTATTCATTGATTCATATATTTATTCTGTTAGCATCACATCTCTATGATGTGCCAGGGCCTCTGTGCTTCTAAACCATTAACCCATCCTTCCTTAGTGGAATGTAGAATGTAGGTGGCTCAGGAGGAGCTAAGAACCTCTCCATTAGGGCTGGTAGAAGGAGGCCTTCGGTGCTCCCTGCCATTTAGGCTGACAGTGATCTTCTAACCCGCAATGCATGACTTGTGTGGTTAAAGCAGCAATCAGGGCTACTTACTGGTCACTCTCTTATGCTGCATGAAGCCACATTAGTATCTGTCAGCATCCCTTCACCCTGGCTGAACAGGCAGCTGTGTCCTCTAACCCCCTCTTGACACTCTGATAGCTTTCCTCTCATGCCACACACTTGTGAGAGCTTCTTCCTCCTCAGCTGGAAAGGTCACCTCCCAAACATCCTGCCCTGGATGAATTATGTGTCTATTGATTTGCACACTCTTGTCTCCGCCACATACTTCAGGGGGCATTTGAGGGCAGCACCCCAGTTAAAGAAGGAAGAACCGTATAAATGTGGTTGTAATGCCAGCTAAAACCCTGCTTATTATTTCCATGTTGTTTTAAGTTTACTTCCAAGGTTATGTGAATTTTGTTCAACATGTACCCAGTGAGACATTTGCCATACAATCACCTGTAGATTAATTTCTGAAATTAAAATAATCTGTTCAACAAAAGGAATAATTTAATACTAAGAATTTCATCAGCTCTACATACAAGAATGACCTTTCTCTTTTAACATAATTCTTATTCTGTTTTCTGTCAGATGAAATCTTGGTCTTGGTGCCTTTGGGTTAAATTTTAAAACTCTGATAATTTAACCAATATAAAGGCATGTGTGTCCAGATCACTTTTTTTCTGAACTCCTATAAGAATAGGAATAAAGTCTCAATTCACTGAAATACACCTATACATGCCTGTATACATATATTATTAGATGCGAGTTATTCTACATTCTGCTTTTACCCTTGATCCTGTTGTACCTTGGTGATTAATTGCACATCTTGTATTAAATACCTTATTCCTTAAAACAACAACAACAACCAGTTAGGGCTCCTGGGTGGCTCAGTCGATTGTGCATCTAACTCTTGATCTAGACTCAGGTCTTGATTTCAGGGTTGTGAGTTCAGGCCCCATGTTGGGATCCACACTGGGTGTGGAGCCTACTTAAAAAAAAAAAAAAAAAGGTAAAATCACTAGGCTACAGAAACTTTAATGACAGATAAAGAGTGTCAGGTTAGTGCCTGCAGCTAGATGGAAAGTTTTGGACCACCCCATAGCAGAAACTCCTTATCTATTAATAAAGCAGAGGTATGGGGCACCTGAGTGGCTCAGTGGTTGAGTGTCTGCCTTTGGCTCAGGTCATGATCCCAGGATCCTGGGATTGAGTCCCATATGAGGCTCCCTGCAGGAACCTGCTTCTCCCTCTGCTTATGTCTCTGCCTCTCTCTCTGTGTCTCTCATGAATAAATAAATAGAATCTTTAAAAAAAATTTGTTTTACTCTTCCACCTATTGAAGTGTCCAGTTGCCTAGTGGAATTGATGTTTGATGTACTAGTTTGGTGATAGAACATTTGTTAGAGAGAAGAGGTAGGGTAATAAGTGGACCACAGCAATGCACTATAGTCAAGGTTCTCAACCTTTGGAATATGAGAATCTCCTGGGAAACTTAAGGGGAAAACAATAGGGCTAATCTGCCTCCATGATCTGTTTTCTTCATCAGCTCTCTAATGACTGTGATTCCCACCACAGTGTGTGAATCACTGCTCGATGTATGGGCCTGAAAACCAGGGTCTCAAAGCAGGCTGATTTGGGTCCAAATTTCTTTCTCAGCCTTAGTTTTTAACTCAAAAGTGTTGGTATGATTAGTACCTACTTCTTAGGATTTATGTGACACTCATTGAGAAAATGGATCTGTTATCTTTGTAATTGTAACTATTAGTGCAATTTTTTTGTATGACCAAATGGAAATCTCACAAAGATTTTGACATCTGCTCACAAGAATATCTTATTTATACATTTATTCATTCATTAACATTACCATTTATGCCATTGGTTTATTAGAATGCTAGGAGAAAGTCTAGATTATGTATACATAGGAGATGCTCAGTGACTTCAATATTCTTAAGACAAAGCACATGCTATTCCATCTGAATAAATGCCCGGTGTCTTTACTTCCCCCACTTCCAGTTAAAACCTGTTTTTTCCTTTTCTCATCTGTCTTTACTCCCTCCGGGAAGCCCTCTCTGGCACTCTAAGACAGTTCTTTCTCTTTGTGTGCTCCCTAAACATTAGGTATCCTTTCTCCATAGAAACCATTACAGGTAGGCGATCCCCCGGGTGGTGCAGTGGTTTGGCACCTGCCTTTGGCCCAGGGCGTGATCCTGGAGACCCGGGATCGAATCCCACATCGGGCTCCAGTCCATGGAGCCTGCTTCTCCCTCTGCCTATGTCTCTGCCTCTCTCTCTCTCTCTGTGACTATCATTAAATAAATAAATAAGTAAGTAAGTAAATAAATAAATAAATAAAAGAAACCATTACAGGTATAATTTTATATTTATTTAAATGATACTTGCCAAAATCTATCTTCTTCACCAGGCTACCTATCAATCTGATGAGGGGCCATCTGTTTTAACCCAAGATTAGTGAGTATAGAGAATAGTGCCTGTCACAGGGTAAGTGCTCAAGAAATATTTAATAGATGAATGTGGTTATTTTACAACTAACAGTATTTTACTTCATCAGATACAATGATGAGTACTTACAAATAATGGCTCATTTAATCCTTCTAACAACATTAAGGTAGATATCAATATTAATCCTCTTTTACAGATGAGGAAACTGAGACACAAAATAGCTGAGTAATCTGCTCAAAGTTATATAGAAAATGCGAATGTTGGAGTCAACCCCAGACAATGTCTGATGTCTGTGTTCACCAGTACACTATGTGGCTTCCTTACTGACAGGAAGGAAGTACAGCTCTCAACAAACTGTTGAGGTGTTCAGGAAACCACTCAAAAGCAAATATATGCTGCATTACTACTTGACTAAGAGTTTTGAGTTTTCCCCTCAGGGTCCGTGGACCTTCAGTGGAGGAAGTGAAGACACAGGGCTATTTCAGGTTACCTTTTCAGCAACATTAATAAAACACAGCAACTAGATTAAAATACCAGGCTGGAGAGCCCAGAGTGATCACAGGGCATACAGGTGAGAAACAGCTTTGGAGGCTGCAAAGAGGCCCAGAGCAGCAATGCTCAGGAGTACACAGACAAGCAAGCACATCAGGAAAATTCACCGGCAAGTTCTGCAGCACGTTCTATCTTCCCGGGCCATCTACAGGCAATAGGATGGGAAGGCAAAGCTCCTGCCATACTGAGCCAGGTACCAAGTAAATGTCTCAACTATAGAAGCAAAGCAAAGGTCCTCTCATCTGAACCAAGGCATAAATTTGAGGCTGAGAGGGTGATAATACTGAGATCTTACAAATCGGGCTGGAATTGCTCAAGTCCCACCTATTGAAATTTAGAATTTGTTCTAGAATCCTGCTTCTCAAGTATGAACAGTAGAGTATCACGTGTTAAAATGCGAGATTCACCCTGGAGCCCTGCTTCTTAAAGTAGAAGCAGCATGATCATCACCTGGGGTTTGTTAAAAAATGTGGCATATTTGGCCCTACCCCAGACCTCAGAATCTGCCTCTTGGGAGATACTCAGGAAATTCATATATATATATATATATATATATATATATATATATATATATATGCACTTGGGAAGCAAGAGCCATTCCGGCTTATAGGTGAAGGTAGCCACCAGGCCCACAGGGAGGAGGATGAGGAGGCCACTAAGCACCAGCTATATATATGAGTGAAAAGGACAGGGGTGGTGGTTCACAGATCCTGCTCCTTTTCTGCTTTTTGCTGTAGTGCATACAGCCTTCCCAGTGCCTGCTTGCTTTCTCAAAATCTGTTTGTTCTCATTTAGAATGGAAGAAAATTCTGACTGTGGCTTTCCTTGTTTTCTTCTCTTTTAAATGTTCCACGGTCACCTACCTACCTGTTAGCACAAACTAATCCTTCCTTCCTCACCAGACTTTTGCATTTCCAGCAGACACAGGATGGAGAGAAGTGTTTTGAAGTGATAGACATTTTTCAATAATGAGATTTTCTTTAAAGATATTTTTTTTCTGAGCTGGGGCATGTATATATCCTTGCTACAATTTGAGCCATTTTGGTAGTTCCTATTCTGAGGAGGTTTGGAATTCAGACCTGTGGCATGTGGCAGAAGAGTTTACTTCTGAAACTTTGACTGTTCTGTTGAGGGCACTTCTTCCTGAAGGGTATGTTGTTTGGGGTGTTGGGCAGAGAGAGGCTCAAGGTGCTGTGATAAAGGAGTGTTTCAGTTGTCTGGCCACTTTAAAAATTACCTCAAATGTTACTGGCTTCATAAACAACCACCGCTGAGTGACTCAAGCTGGTCTCCGCTAAGTGGTTCACCTGCAGTCTGCTGGAAGGCTGCAGTGTCCAAAGAAATTTTGCAGAAAGTGACTGGGCTTTTTCCACATGATCTGCCATCCTCCTGTCAGTCATCTGAGAGCATGGCAGCTGGATTACAAGAAAGAGAATTCCACAAAAACAAGCCACAGTGAGCCCAGCGCTTCTCAGCCTCTGCATGTATCACTGCTGTCAATACCCCACGGAGAAGGGCACGGTTCATAAAGCGGGATATGGGTATAAAGCCCTGTAAGCATGGTCTAATCAGGGACCATTGTCACAATCTACCACTGTTGATTAATTTGTGTTTTGGGGGGGGCCAGATGGGAGGGGAGAACATGAGGCAAAATGGTGAAGAGAGAAAGCTCATCACCAGTCACCATGTTTGGGTGTACGTATATACATGACTAAATGCATACATTTAGTGTTCATGGAAACATGGGGGACTCATCCATATTTCCCCCTCAGAAGTTTCCTTTGCTTAGGAATATTATGTTATGCATACTCGAGCCAGATTACTTTCAAATCCATTAAGGTAGTCATATAAAAGGACAATTGGCCCACATGTAGTGACAAAAGCCTGGAAAATGACCTAAAAGATGCCAAATACTTCTATTTTCCCTAAAACATTGTGTAATGCCTTGTGCTTTATGTTTCTTTTTCTTTTTACTCTATCTCATTTACTTATTTCATATTTTCCATTTATAGTAGGTTTAATATATGTCGGGCCATGAATTTAGTATTGGCCACTTAGTGATGAATAGAGCTAACCTGATATGGCCTTCTCATGAAATTTAGAGTCTGTAGCTATTTTTTATGGCCTTAAAATGAAGGGAAAACTGGGTAATTTAAATAATGTGAAACCAAGTCCATCTCCTATTGTGGTTAACCCTGAACTCTGTAAGTTTCCAGCATCTTTTCACACCCTCAAGGTGCTGTGAGGGAAGGGGAAGGTGGTAGTGCTGACTTCATTTCTGCAGAAAGACGAAAGGAAAATGAGGGAAATGTGCACTTGCTCATGTTCCCCTGACTTAGGGAGATGAGTGAAGCTAGGCCTCAGGCCCAGCCTCAAGTTACTGACTCCTGTCTGATTCTCCTAAGACCTTGTGACTCCATTGGAACCTTGAAGCCTGCACTCCTGAATACATAGGAAGGGATTTCCTGGAGACTTGGCCTCTTGGGTTTCTCATCCATGCACTCAGTGAGCAGCAGTGAGCTTTATGTTAGACTCTGATTTACTTGTGGCTGTTTCAGAAACTTCCATTTTGATTAGAATATCAATTACAAAATAGGATGTCCTAAATGAAAGGGAGGTGTTAAAATGATATTCACACGTCAGTAGCTCACATAGAAATACAGAATCGGCCTAAGGGTTGACTTTGAGCATGCTTCTATTTCATTGAGCCTCTATTTCCTCAATGGCACAATAGGAATGATAGAGGTTGCTATATAGGTTGTTGAGATGAATAAAAGAATCTGCATGAAGCACAGAATCTTATCCATAGTAAGCACCAAAATGATCAATTATTATCTTGAGGAGGAGGAGGAAGACAGTTTGTCCCTGGTCTAGCATCACTAGAGATGCAAGACATGTTGTGATCATCATGTCATCTCTAAGGTCATTGTGACTATGTCATTTATAGGTCACATCTTTGCTTGACAGATTGAAATAGGGATTTAGCCATAGGATAGCACTAGAATATTTTTTTCTTTCTTTCTTTTTCTTTTTCTTTCTTTTTTTTTTTTTTTTTTTGATGCCACAAAAGAGCATCTAGTCTACTAAAATAAAGAAAACCCAGTCACTGGTATTTTTATTTCTAAACATTCCAGCAATGCCCCACAAGCAATGACCTTTTCATTTAACTCTGTTTAGGGTTTGATGCCTATTTTACATCCCGCACACTTGAAAACAACAGAAGAAATGTATGGTTTGCCGAATACTGGGAGGAAAACTTCAACTGCAAGTTGACGATTAGTGGGTCAAAGAAGGAAGACACAGATCGCAAATGCACAGGTAATTTCGTTCTAGTTGTCCTTCTCCTGTTACTCTACGTGGCCAGCATTGAAATGTCTGCATAGCTGACAGAAGGAAGCTTGGCTGGAGACAAATTGAAAAAGTAAATTGAATTTTACTAGATTGTTCAGAAAATGGAACAGGAGCATAAGTCTTACAGGACAAGAGAGGAACGGACAAAATTGTATTCTTTTCTGCCTGTCCATCTATCAGTAATTGACATTTTCATTGATTCTTGGAATTCAAAAGGGTCATGTTGCTTTGAATGCTCTCAGTGATAAATATTAGTTCATGTTTTAGCTAGGAGTTGGAATTCATTTTCACATAGACAAAAATCTGGCAAATCCCCTATCAGCACCAGATTTGACTGTTTTCATGGACCATACCATCTATTTGATTAAAGAAACAAAATACTTGGGTTTAGAGTAATGAGAATTCCAGTGGATTTCCATAACATGCAAGTTAATGAGTCATCTGCTATTTAAAATATGCTTAAAAATACTTAAGGGGCACTTGGCTGGCTCAGTCATTAGAGCATGTGACTCTTGATATCAGGGTCATGAGTTGGAGTTAGAGTTTACTTAAAAAAATATGTAGGCAGCCATGTAGGTAAACTTGCATAATTATTACAAATTAAAAGACATGTGTAAGCCAATGCATATATATGTGCATATATGAAGTAGTCAGAAGACAAAATTAAACATTCACTGGTGCATTTACAAATATTTATTGAGCAACTCCTTCCTTTTCAGAACAATTCTAGGTACCATGATCTGATGGTAAGCAAGCCAGGTCAAAACCCAGCTTTCATGCTGCTCAGTGGGGGAAAATTGACATTATTTTTGTGATCTCTCGATGAATACATAATTATAAACTGTTATAAGTGTCCTGAGGGATATATACATATATAACCAAGAAATTTCACTTATATTGGAGGCAGAACTGTCTCAAAAGACCTCCATGAGGAGCAAGTAGGCATTGGCTAGTTTGTAAGGGAGAGAAGGACAGACAGCAGAATTTCTCATGGAGGAATAACATGGCAAAGGGCTTATAGCAGGAGCAATTATGGTACCTCTGAGGATATAAAAAACAAAACTACCTGACTGAAGTACAGTGGCTAGGATGAATGTGTGAGCTGAGGCTACTAGTGTAGAGATGTGGACAGGGAATAAGCTGTATGGGTACATATGTGGAATTTGGTCTTTACCCTAAGCATACTGGAACCAGGACTGGGGGTGGTGGTGGTGATGGTGGTAGTTCTAGAAGCATGTGATGTGTTCTACTATCATATTACCTAGCCCTAGATTATAGAGCAGTACCCAACTTCATACTACAGTAGTCTTTATCATTTGTAGTGATGACCTTGAAATACCACAGAACCCTAAAATATTATTCTGAATGATCCAGAAGAGGCACTCATGTCAGATATACTGATACATAGTATATCTTTGCAGTGTGGATCTTTAAATATTGGTCATCCAGATACACTAGATTGACCCATTCGACAAACACTTATTACTGAGTAATACATGCAAACCATGGTCCTAAAAACATCACAAATGGTATAAAGATGCTTAAGTTTAAGGCTTTTTCTCAAGGTGTTTTTGTGAATGAGAAATAAGCTAGGAACAGAGCTATGAGTAAAAGTAATGATACAAAATTGATGTTACATGATTAGGTAAATAACTCAGTACATTACAATACCAGAGAACTCTATTCTCTATGACATGGTATATAGCAGCAGTGTTTTCAAGGATGTGATGTTTATAATATTGAAAGGAGGGATGAAAAAAAGTTATTTCAATGTTGACTAGGCCTGGGTGAAACAAAGTTCTCAAGAGGAAACTGAAAAAAATTAGTTTGACAGCTGGATAATTTGTCTATATGACAAGGAACATCCAGGTATACTAGAAGTATCTATATGATTGATGACAACAGTTTTTTGGTTCCTTCTGACATTTTGTGTTTTGTAGAGTCTAGAAGCTGGAATGGGTTGTCTTGTGGCCATTAGGATTGTCCTAAGACAAAGCCCCACCCTTTTAACATTTTAACACCTTGGTTTTATCTGTAGTTGCATTTTCATGCTGATCATCATGAATTGGGGTTCATAAAAAATCAAGTTCATTATCCAAATCATTATCTTTCAAAAATATACAAAGGGTTTTTTTTTCATACCCCACTCCTTCCATGTGAAAAATCTGTAATCATATTTACTAAATTATCTGTGACCCAAAATCATTTAAACATTGCCTCTTCCCTCTTTCCTTCCTTAACACTTTCACAGTTGTAAGATGTGCCATACTGAGTGGAGATAAATAATATTACTATGATTGTGTCTCTTATTCCTGTTACTGGGTTTGAGTACATGAATGGTCATATATTTGTTTCTTGTATTGCCATTTCCCAAATCCAATTAAACGTATATTCTGATGTGGAAGTATTCACAAAATGCTATTTTAAAGACTGTGACCCTTAAGAACAGTTGACCACTGAACAACATGGATTGGAATTGGTCCACTTAGACCAATTGTTTTTGATAAATTTAGCACTATAAATGTATTATCTCATGATTTTCTTAAGATTTTTCTTTAGCTTACTTTATTAGAATACAGTGAATAATACCTATAACATATAAAATATGTTAATTGTGTTATTGGTAAGACCCCCTTTCAACAGTAGACAGTAAAATTATGGGGAGTCCAAAGTTACAGGTGGATTTTTGACTATGAGGAGATTGGCAACCCTGACCCCTCCCCCACCACATTGTTCAAGAGTCAACTATGTGCTTCAACTTGGAAGTGGAATAATCAGAGAAAAAGCATGCTGAGATTTGGTACATTAGAGTGAAGGAAAAGATAGAAGTTACAGAATGAATTGTATTGATAAGAATTCTTGAAACCATGGTGAGAAATTAAGTTTTAATAATGGAAAAGAATGGATGGGAAGAGGAAAGTGTTGATGGGCTTAAGGATATAGATGATAAACAGGAAAGATGCTTTGGTAACCGGGTTTATTTTTAAGATTTTATTTATTTATTCATGAGACACAGAGAGGCAAATATGTAGGCAGAGGGAGAAGCAGGCTCCATGCAGGGAGCCCGATGTGGGACTCAATCCCGGGACTGTGAGATCACACCCTGAGCCAAAGACAGAAGCTTAACCGCTGAGCCAACCAGGCATCCCAAGTAACCAGGTATTGAAACATAAAAAAAAACGGTCGCATTGGAAAGAAATTTCCAGATGAGGAATCAGGCTAAGTCTGGCATTACAAACAGCAAGTCTGGCTCTAGACAGCATAGATAGTGGATATTCTGAAGACTGCAGAGAGCCTCCCACCTTACAAATCTCTCTCTGACTGGGCTTTGCTAAAGAAATAAGAAAGTCTTAAAACTCCTAGGATTTGGGCATAAAATAAAATGCCAACTTGTTTTTCTATATTTTTTACATAACCTTTTTAGCCATAATGAGGTATTTATTATATATTAGCTCCAAGTAGACGACTGATAAGTCAATCACCTGGCCAGACAGGTGCTTTGAAGATGAGGTGTGGGTCCCATACTATTTAGAGAGAGCAAATTTCTGCAGTTAGGGAATAGCAGTGAGTTCTGAGAAGCTAAGGTGGTAAAAGGTCATAGAAGGAAGAATAACTGATGAAAAACATGATATATTATTAAACTATGTATACTTCATAATTTAGCTTGGAGCTTGATCTGCCTGAATTCTTATAGAAACTTACCTGAACAACCAGGCAATTCTTATTCATATAAATTACCCATAGCATTTAAACGCATGTGTTCATCTCCTTCAAAACAAGGAAAGCTGCCATAGCCTTTAGCATTTTTTTAAATTTATTTATGATAGTCACAGAGAGAGAGAGAGAGAGGCAGGCAGAGACATAGGCAGAGGGAGAAGCAGGCTCCATGCACCGGGAGCCTGACGTGGGATTCGATCCCAGGTCTCCAGGATCGCGCCCTGGGCCAAAGGCAGGCGCTAAACCGCTGCACCACCCAGGGATCCCCAGTCTTTAGCATTTTAAGAACATCCAACTTTGCTTGATACCCAATTCCTAGTTCTTTTAACCTTTAGAGCTAGTCATTCTTTATCCTACCTTCCCTGGTGTTTCACCAATTTTCACTGATACAGCCTAAGACTTGCCGTTGACTCATCCTGTTCATGGGTTATCTTGACTGCCATCCCCCAAGAGGACATGTAGTTAAGTTCTTTGGTGGTTTAAGTTTTCTTTTCTTTTTTTTTTTTTTAAAGATTTTATTTATTATTCATGAGAGACACAGAGAGAGAGGCAGAGACACAGGAAGAGGGAGAAGCAGGCTCCATGCAGAGAGCCCGATGTGGAACTCGATCCTGGGACTCCAGCATCAGGCCCTGGGCCAAAGGTGGTGCTAAACTGCTGAGCCACCCAGGGATCCCCTGTTTAAGTTTTCATAGAAAACACAAACTCTGACAGATACTATACTGTTTCATAATAGACCTACATATTGTCAGGGACATAGTGGTACTTACATACACAATAAAGTAAGTTCTTCTAGATACTTCCAGAATAAAGTAAATTCTAGATACATTACAAAATAAAGTAAGTCCCTCTTGATACTTCTAAAAGTATACTTCCAGACTATTTGTTGTTTGGGGGCAGAAAGATCAGAAGTGATTTTCTTTTTTGTGCTTCCCTGCTCCCATCCCACTGGCTAAATATGTTTAGTTTATTCCTAATGTTTACTAGTATATTGTTGACACAAGGACCAGTTGTGAATCTGATCTTTTTGGGAATGACACATTTTTAGGGCAGTACCAAGGTTAAGGAAAGAAGGAAAAGTACACAGGTGGTGATATCCCTTAAAAAGGCATTTGAGGCCATCTTGGAGTCCAGAAAATCACTCTACCAAAATGTTTAAGAAACCAGTTTTTGGCATGAAAGAGGCCTGGGTTTGTGTTTTAGAGCTATCCCTGAATGCTCCTGTGAGAGACCGGACTTTATTTAACATTTCAAAGCCTTTTCTCATCTTTGAAACGGGAGTAATAAGTCTTTCCACTTTAAGTTTTTGTTGGGATTGTATTAGATAACTTACAGAGGATCTAAAATGACACTGGCGCATTAAAGCTCAGTAATGGTGGGATGCCTGGGTGGCTCGGTTGGTTAAGTGCCTGCCTTCTCCCTTTGGTGTGCTCTCTCTCAAACAAATAAATAAAATCTTTAAAATAATAAATAGTAATGGAGCAATCACCTCCTGTTTGGAGCTGAATGCAGTTGCCCGTGAGGGTTTCATGAAGATCCTATTGTCACATGTTTGTGCTATAGAAAATCAGGGTATATATCAAATTCTAACAGGAAAATAAAGCTATGAAATTGAGTAGGCATAAAGTATGGACAGGAGCTTTTCATTGGAGTATACATTGCACAGTGATAATGAGGCATCAAAAATTATAGACAGCATGCAACTTCATGCTATGATGGAATATGAAACTCAAGGCTTAAAGAATTTCAGTGCCAAGATGTAGAGTATGTATCCAAGCACCCATGAGCCTTGGACTTGACTGACACCTCATGTGCCAACTCTTGTACAATTTATCTCTGACATGCTGTATCTTTATGTGGTTGGTAGCATCCCTAAGGTCTTTGCTCTCAAACCCATCTTTTAAACTTCGAAGGATGTTCTGAAAATCTAAATGTGCTTGCCTCTTGCAGCTCATAAAAATTACCACTCTGTCATATCTTACGACTTACACAGAACATTTGTCTAACTAACATTACTCTTCCGCCAAATGCCATTTTGTGGATACTGATTCATCAGAGTTACCTCTTCACTGAACAGAAGGAACTCAGTATTTAGAAATCTATCATCCCATGAAGGGACAATTTGACTTTCAAAGATATGTTTTCCTTTTGAGATGACAGAGGATGAATAAATTGATGACTTTTTTAAAAATAAAAACAAAATAAAACATTGTTTTCTGTTGCTAGTGCTTGCAAGTCACACAATAAGCAAATTTGATTTTTATTTGAGTCCTTAATCAATCAGTGTGTACTGTGGAAAGAAATCAGAGGCTTAAGAGCATATTCTGGTAAATGTTCACATTTTGGGGGAATCCTTAAACTGTCTTTTTCTTTTCACCTCACTTCTCAAAGCTAATAGTTTAAGTAAAGGTCACTTTAGGGTGGAGCCGAAAAAGTCTTTTAAGAAATGCTGTTAATGAATAAACCAAAAAATAGTAAAATATAAAAATAAAATAAAATAAAATAAATAAAATAAAATAAAATTAAAATAAAAAAATAAAAAAAATGAATAAACCATGTATTTCTCAAGTTTTCATTCATTTCACATAGGACCCAGGCCCAGGCCCATTGGAGCCTATATAATTTAACAAGTCTATCAAAACAAAGGAAGAACACTTAAGTCAAGTGCTTTGAGAATATATGTGCAAAAAGCATTTATGACTGTACTAATTAATTTTCCTGCCATTTTACTTTATTCTGAATTGACATTTAATTGTTATATAGATATTCTGTTGCAGCACCTAATTTACTCAGCATGATTGAGGAATGCACATCAAAATGTTACAGATAATGTCTGACCCTTTGGTACTCTGACTTTTTGAAGTCCTTTTGATGAGAAGCAATGTAAAATACCATTTTTATACCTTTGTGCTTTTTTAAATACAAATTCAAGGCTGATTCATTGTGATTTAGTCTGCATGTAGCAACCACTATGGAATTGTGTTAATATGTTCTTTGTTAAAATTTTTATTCTGACTTACCTCTAGAAATCAAAATATTGGTTGTTGTTTCTCTTGCTACCATCACCCTTATGTCTGCCCCTACCTCCTTTCTAAATGGCTGGTTTCTGTCTATATGGGAAGTGGAACCATATCAGTTAAAACAATATTTTTTAATTCATTAAAAAATAATAGTAAGTATTAAATTTCTCAGAATCATCACAGAAAGGCTAGGGTATTACTGTTTTTGCCTTGGTTTCAACCTGTGTTGTGAATGGACAAGTCCTTGTGGTTTTTTATTTTTTGGAAGACCTTCTGCAGCAATCATCAGGAAACCTTGAAAAAGGTTTATTACTTACAAGACCTTGAGATTACACACCTGGGGCCACCTAGCGGGGTGGTGGGTAAAAAAAGAAAACATGCTCATGGCCTTGTGGTTCTATTTTAATTGAGAGCCAAGGTGGGGCTCTGGTTTCACCTGCTTATTCTTGGTGAGATTGAAAACACAGTAGTGGGAATTTAAAGTGCAGAAAGAGAAAAGGGAAGTGGCCCAAATCGTCCATTATTGACATCTATCAAGATCTAAAATAAAGGGCTCTCACTGGGGAAAGGTCCACAGAACTCTTTATGTGTTCCTATGGCTGGCAATATGTTAAAAGATAGCCCTCTCCATAAAGGATGCCTCTGCAATCAAAGCTTAAGGTAGGTACTTGCATTACAAAAACAAAAACAAAAAACTATTAGGGCTTATACTACAATCTACCCTATGATGCCAAGGGATCAAAGTCAATGAAAAGGAAATTAACTTCCTGAGTAGCTGATAAGCTGAAAGTCAGGGATAGAGTACATTGTAACCCAGAGGGGTACACACCCAAGTAGGATTATTATAGCAAAACCTTCAATAATTACAGAGCAAGAGTCTGAAATCCAATATGTAACCATTGTCCTCAAACAGGAAAGGTCAGCCATGAACATAGGTCCATGATCTCAGGGGCCCACCCTGATAATTTGAAGGATTTGAGTAATACTGGGAAATGTTTTATCACCTTGGGCCACCTGGTATAAGTAGGTTTGAACCTGTCCTGAGTTAGTAGATGTTTCTATAAATCAACACATGAGTTTCTTAGTCCTAAAAATAGGTCAATTCAATTAAAGGAGGGAACAATGCAGTTCGGTTACCCACATCAGGCATATATGATTTAATAAGCAGCATTTCTATGAAAACAAAAGAAAAAAGTGACAGTTAAGAATTGGGTATACCAGAACTCTACTTTTTGAGTTCTGAATGCACTTAGTTGAGAAAATTTCATAGATGTCAGGCTCAAAGCAACTTTAGATGGAGTAAGGGCACACAGTGGCAGTCTGATAGATTTTGCCAATTTGTGGTTTGTATGTCTCCACTGATTTTTCTAAGTGGCTCATGTGATACCATGTGTGAAGACTGTTCATATATGAGCTATTGTGATTGCTCTGAAGTTGGTTATCAGATTGTTCCACTTCAGTCTTAGTTCTCAACGATTCCAAGTCAGAAGGTTTGGCAAAAATTGGAAACCTTAGTTTGGAAAATTGTGATTAGATATTGGAGGAAATGACAAGAGTTTGGTATTATGGTCCAGTATACAGGTAAAAAACAAAACCTCAGTGATAATTAAAAGAACCAGAATCTAATATCCACAGGTGTATATTATAGTTCCTACTGACCTATCTTTCCACCTACAATTATCCCAGTATCTATCAAAGATAAGCATAATAAGACTAACTTGTTTGCAAATTAAGTCCAGTTTCATTCAGTAAACTTGGCTTGATGATGTAAGTGCATGTAAGAATAATGATTGACCATGTAAGGCTTTTATTTATTTATTTATTTTTATAAAGATACTTCTTTATTTCTTTTTAAATTTTATTTTTTTAATTTCTATTTATTTATGATAGTCACACACACAGAGAGAGAGAGAGAGAGAGAGGCAGAGAGAGAAGCAGGCTCTATGCAGGGAGCCCGACGTTGGATTCGATTCTGGGTTTCCAGGATCGCGCCCTGGGCTAAAGGCAGGCGCCAAACCGCTGCACCACCCAGGGATCCCGATGTAAGGCTTCTAAAAGCTTGCCTTATTGGAATCTATTATAGTGAATTTCAGACTGAACTTTTAACAGCCTCTTTACAGAATACCTATAGATATGAGTGGATTACTATCTTTTTGAGGTCCCCAAATATCCTGAGGTTCCTGGGTCTGTCAGGAAGTGGCCTGCCTTTCTCACCTGGTAAGGCTGCAGGGAATCATGAAAGCAAGGTACCAGCCTATTTTTCCAAGGGGCCTTATTGGCTTCTTCATGTCAACTTTAGTTTCTTAGAGCTATCTGGTCATACCTGAATCTCTGCAGGTCTCTCTCAAATAAGATTTTCTGATCAAAGGCTTGGTAATACAACCAGTGTTTCCAATGATCCTATTACAAGGAGAGCAGATTCTTACTGAACTAATGCAAATAACTATATTACCATGAAAATAAGAATACTCACTGAGAGTTCCCAAATTCTGGAGGGATCAGGGGAGAGAAGGACATCAGTGTTTCATCTTCACTCACAAAGATGTGTTCTAAATCACTGTAAGTTATAAATAGCTTAGGAGGAAAGGTCTCTTTCCTCCTAATTAAGTAAGGTTAATTGTTGAGCTATCTTTTTATATCTGGAAAACAAAAGATTAAAGAACCAGCAATATTTCATACAAAAATATTTTCATGAAAGTTATAATCATCCTTAGTTCATTCAGTCCCATGTAATTCTTGTTGCTCTTTTGTTAACAGTTATGAATGTAGTTGTTTCCTTAGAATTTTGTAAATTCTTCCCTAATTCTACTGGTATGATCCACAAGTAATAAGAAATTTACACTCTAGGGTACATGTCGAATTCTTTCCATGAACTTCTCTTAAGAGGAAACGAAAGCTTTTGCCAAAGCATCACACTGTAACAATGATGGTAAATGATGAAGTCTTAAAAATGGCCATGGTTAATGAGGAGAGTTCATTAACAAGGAAATAAGGCTATTTCTGGGACACAAACATTTAAAGGTGATAACTAGAATTATAAGTGATAAAAATATACGAGGAGATGTCAGATTTTTAGGAATTTTGTATGATTTCTGGGATACTTACATTAATATTAATAACATTTGCTCATATAATACAACTTAAGGTTTATCATCCTTTATTTGACAACTTCCCATATAATTTAACATATCAAATAAGCCTAATTAGTGTAACATTCATCTCTGTCTTTCTCTCTCTTTCAATTCTGATAAGGAGAAGACATTGTGACACATTCCAGGGGTTCTCTGGAAAACCCCAAATTCATTTGAAGGTCAAAATGATTTAAGTTAGAATTTTATTTGAGTGACGTTTGTCAAAAACATCAAAAGGTTTGGACACTTGGTCAAACAGGATCATAGATCACTCTGAGACAACACTTAGTTATCCATTTAACCAAAGTGACAATAGAAGGCTTTGCAGGCAAATACAGAAAGTTACATCGTTGTGTGTGTGTGTGTGTGTGTGTGTGTGTGTGTGTGTTTTAAAACAACATAGTTCTTCTGATAAAAAGGGCCAGCCTTCTTAAATAATCAAAGACCTGTTAAGAAACACAGGAAAGTTAAAAAAAGAAAAAAGAAAAGAAAAAAGAAACACAGGAAAGTATTTTGACAAGATAAAAATCTTTGTTTTACAGGCAGGTACTTCGAAGGTAAAGAAAAACCTTCCTCGCACAATATCTTATCAAGAGCAGATCAGTAGTCTAAGAAAACTTGTCCTTTTAGCAGAAGAAAATTTTACATGAATATATTTGGTATTAAAGCTTAATTTTATTTTTTTAAGATTTTATTTATTTATTCACGAGAGATCCAGAGAAAGAGAGACAGAGATATAGGCAGAGGGAGAAGCAGGTTCCTTACAGGGAGCCTGATGTGGGACTGGATCCCGGGATCCTGGGATCAAGCCCTGAGCCAAAGGCAGGCGCTCAAGGGCTGAGCCAACCAAGCGTCCCGAAGACCTTCATAATAACAATATAGTTTTTAGCCAATTTGACCACACAAGGTGAGTTTTTTTCTTCCTAACTTTCTATTCCATTTTGTCCTTTGTTTCCCTATTTCCCATTGTAAAATAATGTTTTCTTTTAGGACAAATTTACTTTTCTTTCCTCATAACAAAAATGTACCTTCATATCTTTTCTTTTTTCCTTTTTTTTCCTACACCTGTTCTCAGCCAAAAATATATCCTACTTTCCTTGCGTACAGCTGTTTCCCTTATTTCCAGTAGCTTTAATGACGTATTGGAATTTTTAACACTCAAAAATCCTTTATTTCTAATGAAAACTAATTGTGTTGTGAACTGCCTATTAAACCAACATTCTCTGGATTGACGAATATATGAATACACTCATAAGTTCTAAAGACTTACAACATGAACTTGAAAAACATTTGGGTTAGTTTCTCTTATATAACTGGGATTTAGAAAGATTTAATCCATGAGCACTTATTTTTAAGCCATTAAATAGAGCTCTTTTACAAATTTGGGAAATACTTCCCAGAGGTAGGAAAATACCATATGTGTAACATACATACATGGACCTACAGAAGCAGACAGACACCGATCTCTTGCTTTCATTCCAAAATTGTAGCCATGAAGTAGGCATTACCCAAAACTCACCAGTTTCTAAGAAATTGTGTCTCTGGCAGACTGAAGGAGTTAAAGTTATCTGCTTAAAAGCTTTTGTTAATGTTCGTGGAGAAGACTTTTAAGTTTTTAATTTATCCTTGACAAGTAATCTTGAGGAAACTGTGATCAAGAGCCATTCTATCAATTTGCATTTTTAAAACTTTTATTTAAATTCAAGTTATTTAGCAAAGAGAGTACAATATTGGTTTCAGGAAAATTCAGTGATTCATCACTTATATTCAACACCCAGTGCTCATCTGGGCAAGTGCCCTCCTTAATACCATAACTCTTCTAGGCCATTGCCCACCCACCTCCCTCCATCAACCCTCAGTTTGTTCTCTCTGACTGAGTCTCTTAGGGCTGTTTCCTTCTCTCTTTTCTTTCCTTCTTCTCATATGTTCATCTATTTCGTTTCTTAAATTCCACATTTGAGTGAAATCATATGCCATTTGTCTTTCTCTGATTTATTATCAGTTTGTACTTTTATTTTTTTAATAATAAATTTATTTTTTATTGGTGTTCAATTTACCAACATACAGAATAACACCCAGTGCTCATCCCGTCAAGTGCCCCCTCAGTGCCTGTCACCCATTCACCCCCCAACCCCCAGCCCCTCCTCCACTTCCACCACCCCTAGTTTGTTTCCCAGAGTTAGGAGTCTTTATGTTCTCAGTTTCTACTTTTAAAAGGCCTCTTTGTTTCTGTTTCTTTTTCAAACCCCAACAAGCTTTAGTTGCCTCCTGGGGTGTTAACATTCCAAAGACAAGGTAAGATTTTTATCTTCAAGAACCAGAGAAAGGAAGTGTAAGTTTTCTTCTAGGAGTTTGAGTGACTTTTGAATAGTTTTGGAAGTCCCAATTGAAAGGCAGTAGCTGGGTGATCCCTGGATGGCTCAGCGGTTTGGCGCCTGCCTTTGGCCCAGGGCACAATCCTGGAGTCCCAGGATCAAGTCCCACATCGGGCTCCCGGCATGGAGTGTGCTTCTCCCTCCTCCTGTGTCTCTGCCTCTCTGTCTTGCTCTCTCTCTCGCTCTCTTTCTCTCTCTCTCTATCATGAATAATAAATAAAAAATATTTTTTTTAAAAAAAGAAAGAAAGGTAGTAGCCTTGTAATTAGGAGGAGTACACTATAGAGAATAACTCTCTGGATTGAGGGTCAGGTGGGACCTCTTCAGGGTGGGAAACAATAAGGGGTTCTTTTGGATCACTCTAGTCATGAAAATGATAAATCTCTTGGACCACAACAGTTCTGCACAGCAGGACATAGCCACTTTATTAATGTTTTTCATTCACTGTAAGCCATACCAGTGATCCCTCTTTTGGAAGGATTGACAAGAGGCCAGACAGTAAATATCCCAGTGAAAAGAGGGAGGGCCCTGCTATCACTATCAGTGGCCCCAGACACCTTTGTGTTCCATTTCCCTTCTTCCTCTCTAGAGGTGTCCCTAACCTGGTCAGATTTTCCTTTGGTAGCAGGAATGATTCATGAGGTGTGTTTCTTAGTTCTGCCTTGATCAGGGGAAAGCCAAGGGGATTCAGAATGTGCTGTATCTTGGTGGAAATGAGCAGTTAATCCTGGTGGATCTTTAAGAAAGTTACAGGGGTGCCTGAGTTGCTCAGTTCATTAAGGATTTGATTTGATTTTGGCTCAGGTCATGATCTCAGGGATGTGAGGTCAAGCCTTGCATGGAACTCCATGCTAAGCAGGGGGTCTGCTTGAGATTCTCTCTCTCTAGCAGCCTGGGTTTCTCAGCGGTTTAGCGCCAACTTCAGCCCAGGATGTGATCCTGGAGACCCGGGATCGAGTCCCACATCAGGCTCCCTGCATGGAGCCTGCTTCTCCCTCTGCCTGTGTCTCTGCCTCAGACTCTCTCTCTCTCTCTCTCTGTCTCTCATGAATAAATAAAATTTAAAAATCTTTAAAAAAAAAAGAGATTCTCTTTTGGGGATCCCTGGGTGGCGCAGCGGTTTGGCGCCTGCCTTTGGCCCAGGGCGCAATCCTGGAGACCGGGGATCGAATCCCACGTCGGGCTCCCGGTGCATGGAGCCTGCTTCTCCCTCTGCCTGTGTCCCTGCCTCTCTCTCTCTCTCTCTCTCTCTCTCTCTCTCTCTCTCTATCATGAATAAATAAATAAAATCTTTAAAAAAAAAAAAAAAAGAGATTCTCTCTCCCCCTTCTTCACTCATGTACTCTCTAAATAAATAAATACATACATACATAAATACATAAATAAATACATAAGTAATAAAATCTGAAAAAAAAGATTATTCTAAAAAACAAAGAAAAAAAGTTACAGATTTTAGGGTCTTAGGAGATACTAGTCAGTTGATACATTTTGGCAGCCATACCATTCAGAGCCTATTCCAAACAAATAAGAAAAACTGAACACCAAATTAGTTCCCCTCTCTTCTTGTTGCCAAAAATCTTTAAGAGAAATTTGAATTTTGCTTCAGATACAGTTTGTGTATGTGGGGTTTTTTATTTCTTATTTTCTACTTCTTGACTTTTCTCCTATCTTAATCTTACATGTTATTCCTGGATCATTTTAGATAATGTCAATGTGAGAGCTTTCTGTAGGCAGCTGCTTTCTTTCCCAGGGTGTCCTGAGAGACTTCTCTGGGACTGAGATTTTCTTCACTACTGTAATATGCACAGGGTCTTTGGGAAAAGCCCCCAGGACCTCTGGAGCATAAACCAGGGTCCCAGCATGTTTGTATGCATGGCATTGAGTGACACCCAGGAAGTGTCCCTTGGGTTTTGCATTTATCAAAGAACTGGTGTACCTCCTGGTGGTTCTTAGAAGCCACTGGCACAGATGTTCAGGATGTTTATATTTGACTATTAGGTTTTTTGGATTGTCATGCCCTGGGTGGATTAAGACTCTGTCATCTGGTCAGAGGACAAAGAGCAATAAATAGTAGTTAGTAAAGCAGTGACACAGAGACCATGAGGCCTTTGTTAGGTTTTCCCTTCTGTGGTGCCATTGCATCCTGGATGGCCATTTCATGCTTCTGGGTAGGATACATAGTTTGGGCATGAACCACAGTCAGTGGTTGCAGGTGGAGGTCTCCTGTCCTCCATCTAGGGGAATCTTTTCCTCAGGCCTTTAGCCCAGCACCTCTCTCTGGGTGGTGACAAAACCCTTGCAATCCAATCTACCCTCCTTAGCTCTCCTTGGCCTTCAGACTTCGATGACCTCTACACACATTAATAGTCAATTAAGTCCTTCTAATTAGTAGTATAACAGTCTCGTTAGACCATATGGCCTTGATCACAGTGCTCTGCGGAGATCATTGGATTTCTATGACAGCTATAACCTCTTGGGTTGGATATTGCAGGTAACACATGACATAGGCAATATGCAAGAGCACACAGCAGCAAAACAGACCCCAAGCAAATGGTGCTCCTTTCCCAGATGGCAGTAACCACCTGAGTTAGGTGGTTAGTAAGCAAGTTGCAGGTACAGGGCATTTCCCTCCATCAACTACAAGAGCAATCATGCAATCCTGCCAATTATACCAACTGTTTTTGTGCTGCTATCAGACTGCCAATAAGCAATGTTACGATTGGACTGGACTTTGGGGTTCTTACTATAATTTCAATACACCCTTCATCAACAACCATCAGGAAACTTTGAATAGATACGTGTTTATTACTTAAAAGACTGGAGATTATACAATATATCTGAAGCTACACAGCAAGGTTTCAGGAAGAGAGCAAGAGAAAGAACATGCATACATCAGCCCAAAGTTCTGCTTTTATTAAGGCTGAGGGTGGGGGCCTAAGGTTTTATAGGTTCACTCTTTATTGTTGAGTTTAAAACATAAGAGTGATCATTTAAAGCATGAAAAAAGACAAGTGGCCTAAATGGTCCCTTCCCTAATCAACCGAGATCTCTGAAACAAAGCAGCCTCATTATAGGTGGCCAGGCTCTTTATTTAGTTGTGTGGCTGGCAGTGTGTTTATTGGAGATAGTGGCTGTCGAAGTGGGTGCCTCTGCAGACCTTATATCAGGAAGCTTCTGTTTTGAATTACAAAACAAAAAACCAAAATGTCAAGACTTATACTGTAGGTATATAACTTTGTATGGCATTTTATAGCATCTATTTGAGTGAATTTACTAAAAGAATTTAGCTAGTTGAAACAATAATTAATATAGAATTCCCCAAATTAGAATTATCTGCATGTTACATCTGAAGTCCTCACTATTCTTGGAAAACTTCTTTTAATTCTTTCTGGAACAGGAGTATTGGATAAAAATACATGTCTGTAAAAGATGATTACATTTCTAGACATTTGGTTCCCATAATGTAATAGTAAAAAAAAAAGGGGGGGTTAGTGGGTGGGGGGGGAAGGCTTTAGTGTAACACTAAATGCCATGTTAGTTCTATGGCTTTGTCTTTAATGTGCTTAGATGTGAAACTTTATTTTCTTATATTAAAATCAATAGTTACCTTTTAAAGGAATTTAAGAACAAAAATGTGGTTTCTTTTTGATGAGCAGTATCTCACTAACTATGTCAATTATTTCACCAGGTAAATTTGAGAGAAGATGAGCAAGATGGTGGCAGTGCTTGATTCTGAGCAATTAGTGTAGCCTTTCCTATGGTTACCTTTTTTTTTTTTCCTAAGGTTTTATTTATTTGAAAAAGAGAGAGAGAACAAAGCAGAGGGAGCAACAAATAGAGGAAGAGGGAGAAGCAGGCTCTCTGCTTAGCAGGAAGTGGGGCTCCATCTCAGGACCCTAGGATCATGACCTGAGCTGAAGGTAGATGCTTAGCTGACTGAGCCACCCAGGTGCCCCCTATGGTTATCTGTTAAAGTAGGTACAACTCTCAGGCCACAAAACTGGTAGTGTAGAAATACTGTAACTTCTGATTGTTTTCTATAGTTTCACTTAGTTTTCAAGACTCTATTCTAATAGTTTATCAAATTTAATCCATATTTTTAGAGGCCCTCATTCTACCCAATCACTAAGGTTAAGCCCTAGTTACAGAGGGCTTTTCAAAGCCAGAACATAGGAGTTGCTTGCAAGGTCCTTTTACTCTGTGCCTTTGGCATCTCTCCATGACTTCTTACTGTGCGTGAACCCACGTCCAGGAATGTACCTTGCCTGTGCTGGCCCATAACAGAGGAGATGTCAGCTGACTACAGCTGATTCTTGATCCTGGCCTCAGCACCCTAGGTTCAGTTCTGGGTTTAATTACTTCTGTAACCCTCCTGTGACCAGGATGGAAGAGATTACAAGCTTGGGACCCTTTCCAGGTGCATGGCCCAGCGTTCAACTCTGTGCTTCCCTTTAGTCTCTTCCTTCTCCTCTTCTATTTCTGAGTGTCTTTGTTAGAGGTTGGGGGAGGAGGCTACCTTAGATCCAGTCTAATCGCTCCAATCCTCTTGTATATCGTGTACACAGTATATCCTGAATCCTTCAGGACTTCAACTTTTAAAGAGGAGCGTAGTACCACATGATATTGGCTTCTAAAACCCAAAAGTCAGTCTTTTTTTTTTTTTCCTGTTCTCCTGTGTTATATTATGAAGTCACTAAAAATAGTGAATAAGAGCTATAGCTTCCAGGGCTGAGAGACAGTCACAAGAAAAGCAGGAAGGAAAAAAAGAAGGAAGAAGGAAAGAAGGAAAAAAGAAAGGAAAAAATGAAAAGCACATTAAAAATAGCATTAACATAGAAGAATATTATCATACAACACTAGATTAGCACAACCCAAGTAGAAGAGGTACAGATGGCAGGCCAGGTCCTTGTCTTCACTAAACAGTGTAAATGTAGCACTAAACTCCTAAAGCTCATTTTCCTAAATCTTTATCAGACATGCAAGGTGTGCGGGCTGGCTATCCTCAGCCTTCTGAAGTAGATGTTTATAGGACCCTGTGGTAAATGAATTCTTCTTTTTTGCCACCTGCCCTTCAAAGCATACAAAAGGGTCTCCACCACATACCATTTTTACTTCAAGCCATGTTCCCTCAAAGTCCTCTTGCCAGACAGCACACCAAAGCCTCTCTGGGAATTGTGCTTAGTTCTGTGCAGAATGAAGCCAGGCAGTGGAACACCAAATTGAAAGCCCAGGGGTATGCAGGAAAAATGGGTCCCATAAATGTTAGAAACCACAATTATTTGAGCTGTGTGTCATTTCTTTCTCATTAGCTCTGATAGGCAATGGCTTTAAAAATGGTAGTTATGGCCTTTCCAGATTCAGAAAGTCTGTCAGGCTAAGCAGTTAATGAGAAGGAGTTCCTGAACTAGGGGAATCGATGTGTACGTGTCTTCTCAGCATCAGTCCTTGTAAACAAAGTGCCTCTTCTGAGCAATAAAAGTATTATAAATTGGATGCTTAGGGTTATTTTAGTAGGTATGAGAAAGGGCTGTTGAATGACTTATCAAGTATCATCAAGCAACTTAGAATGGAATATAGCTATCTTTAGGAAGAGTTTCTAATAATACAGGTTTTCTGCTTTTTTCTTTTTTTTCCTCTTTTCCTTCTTCCAAAGAGAAATATGGATACTAAAAGCATTTTTATAGCATGTGCAGCATCATATTCATTTTTTTCAAGAATAAAAATGTGTTCCCTGGATAAATCCCTACCATATATATAAACCCAGATAAAAACTTGGAAGAGCAACTTCTAACTTTGTCTCACTATTTCCAGTAACAGTAGATCAGATATGTGGATGAACACATGGGGAGGCTTCCCATTTCTTCATCCTCAAATAGTATTTATTTTTCCCCTTCCTGGGCACAGGTAGCTGTATGCTAACTAGAAGGATAGTGACTATTAGGTAGAAACATGCTAGTCAGGCTGCCTGCTGAAGTCCTACAAGATGACTCATTGTGTCACCATGGGCTGGTGACTCAAACATCCTGAGCCTCTCCTTTCCTCACGTGTAAAATCAGGGTAAAAATAGTCCCTACTACACAGGATGATGTATAAGGTTAAGCAGAATGGTGCCATCTCAATTTGCATGCTCAGTGGGTTGAGCTTCCATTGTTCTGCTGGTTGGTGGTGATGACAGACGCTATCTTTGGCAAAAAGAAAGAAAGAAAGAAAGAAAGAAAGAAAGAAAGAAAGAAAGAAAGAAAGAAAGAAAGAAAGAAAGAAAGAAAGAAAGAAAGAAAGAAAGAGAAAGAAGAAAGAAAGAAAGAAAGAAAGAAAGAAAGAAAGAAAGAAAGAAAGAAAGAAAATCCTCCATGAGTTACAATTGCCTGTCCTTTCTTTATTTTTATACCCAGACTTTGTTCTTCCTTTACATGTCCTTTGCCTTATATATCATTATACACAAATTAAAACACTTTTATGTGCTTTTATCATCCAATATGATCCCCGTATTGATCTTGTAAAATAGACAATGTATGTATGTATCATCCCCTTTTTACAGATGGTAAAACAAAACAAAACTGAAGGTTGGAGAAATCCTGTGATGTCCGAGTGAGCATGATTGCTAGTAAGAAAAATCTAATAATTCCAGCAGCGTACATTGATTTTCTCATGAATTCAATCACTCCTTCACTTAGCAAACGTGTATGGAGTAGCTGCACGGGGCCAGGCCTGTGCTGGAGGTGAGGACACAGGCTTTGCTCTCAGGGGCATCTATTCTGGTACAGGAGGCAGACAGAAAGCCAAAAGAAAATGAATAAAATGATTATAGATTGTGACTAATACTGTGAAAGAAACAAATAGGTAGCCAAACCAGAAGCTCACAGTAAAGAGTTATTGCAGGAAAGTGGGGTTGGCAAAGATCACCGCAACGGCGCTGGCTGTCCTTGAAGGATTATTATGCCCATTTCACAGGTGAAGACATTGTGTCTCACTTGGAGCAACTAAGCAATGGAGGCAGCTGATTTCTCCCAGTGCCCTTTGTCCTAAGACCTACTTTCCTTCCAGGCCTCCTGGAAAACATAAGTGTGAATAGGCACTTGCTCATTTGGGGTAACTTCATGGTTTTGTTTATAGATCAATTTCCTTGCATTGAGATACCCAGCCACATAAGGACTCTTAGTAAAACTTATTTGAAAACGATCCTGGATTGATCTGCTTGTCCTCCCTTATAAACAGTACAATGCAGTGGAGAAGCAAGTTGACCTCATTTCTTTTCTCCTCTCCTGAACTCAAAATAAGGCAATATTTTCCAGTTTATGTTCAAACTTTGTTATATTGATGAACAAGCTAGTGCAGAGAAAAAAAGACACAGGATTCAAACTTCTTGTCCCATAATTATACAACAGGGAATTGCAGCCACAACCATAAAATTCTCTCCAAATATATCTCACCCCTGTGGGATTCCCTGTCATTCTAGGGTGGGACAAAGGGACCTGCAGCCTTATCAGAGCAGATGGTAGAGACTGAAGGTGAGAAATGGAGTAAGTATAAAATAATATCTTGAAGAGGATGCGTACCAGGATTGGAGAAGCAGTTACAAATTGAACTACCAAAGTTGTCCCATACTCTGACAGAAGCAGGCAATTTGCTATGGAAGGAAAATGTTGAATTACAATATGATATTGCTTTTTCATTTGAGAAAAATGCAACTGTCATGAGCAAGTTTCAGGCAAGTTTGTAACAAATGGCTACATTTTAGAACCAAATTTAAAAAAAAGAGAGAGAAAAAGAAAAATATGCCAAGAGCCAATCCGGAGCAGTTCTCCTGGGGATACAAGTGTACACAAATCATTAGGACACATAGTTATTGGACTTGTAATGTCTGACAGCCAGGCTGTTAACATGACTACATAAATCATGCTTCCACCACAGACTATATTTTAAGAGATTCTCTCTTTCCTTGGATAAGTTTTGAGGTTGCAGAGAAAGTGTTAACTGAATTTTAAGAAGTGCTCACAACCTAAATTGGTGCTATTTTTAGCATTTAGTAATCACTTTACATCAATATCTATGACATTTCAATGCCCATATATTTTTCATTGAAAGAAGACTAAAGCTCTAAGCCTGGTCTTCAGGGCACCCTCTAGCAGGGTTCCATCTCCTATTTCTGCAGCTCCGAACTTCTTATAGTTCTGTGAAGGCACCTGGATTTTCTGTACCACAGGGCCTTTGTATGTACTGTTGCATCTGCCTGGAATTCTCTTTCTTCAGTACAATGGACTAGTTTGACTAGTTAACCCTCATTCATGCTTCATATCTCAGAGTGTCACTTCTGTGAAAAGCTTCCACTGATTCTCCTACCACAATGCCTGTCAGGTTCTTCATCTTCTCCCCCATTTGTTTCCTTTGAACTGTATTGTATACGTTTGTGATGGTGTCCACCTTAGGTGGAGTATGTGGTGAATGTCTCTGTCTTGTACTCAGCAGCAAGCTCAGTGAAATCAGGCCCTCACTTCTCTGGTGATGACTTCCTTCACGCTGCCAGCTCTAGTTCACTCAGGGATGGAGTAGGAGTTGTCAAAGAATTAACTTTGCTTCCCATCCTTAAAACAAAAATCTGCTTTGTATAAAACATGTCCATGCAGTTGATCAAATAGGGAGGGGGTAGGGTCAGGTGGCATGTGCCTGTGTGGCCCTAAAAGTGCCCAGCTTTTTGCACTTAAGAGAACTGAAGCACAATCTCTGATTTGTGGAGTCAGCTTGGGCAAATGGATTGAATCAAGGGCTTTGTAGGATTTATTGGCCTGCACGTTTTAAATGTTTTATAAACCTATTATGTTGTTTTTTTACAAGACACAAAAAGGAAATAGCAAGATCTGCATTTATCTGAGTTGACAAGTGTTCCATTTTAAGTAAAAATGTGAAAACTCCAAAATCCAATAAACTGTAATATATAAACCATTACTTCCTTAAAAAAAAGAATCGCAGGAGCAGAGGAATAGGAACACATCAGCCTCTCAGCTTTGATCATGTCCTTCCCTCTATTGATTATTGCTATTCTCATAACTGAAGAATTGCTGCATTTTTTTTCTGAATTGCTGCATTTTTATATGCTAGGAGGAAGAAATTAGATTCTGCTCTAAAACCATAGTAATAAAAAGAATAAAATAGCCAATTCTTCTTAGATATTTATATGACAATCTCTCATCCCGCGAAACTCATCAGTGAATACATAATGAAATGTAAAAACTCTTTAGCTTTTAGCAAGTTTTACACTTAAGATCTTAATTTTGAGCATATTTTTTAAAATAATAAGCAGAAATACTATTTATTGTGTACATGCCATGTAAAGCTCAAGCACTTTTCATAGACATATTGAGCATATTTTTTTAAATAATAAGCAAAAATACTATTTATTGTGTACGTGCCATGTAAAGCTCAAGCACTTTTCATAGACAATGGTAATCCTCAAAATGAGCATTGCATTTTTTGTCCTCAGTTTTTGGTTGAGGCAAATGAAACCAATATTAACTCTTTTTATCCCCAGGACAACCCTCTGAGATAGTTATTTCACTGTTTTGTGAAGGAAAGGATGGAAGCACAAGAAGCCACAGTGACTTGCCCAAGCTCACAAGGCACAGGATGGCAGCTAAGCCTTCAGAGAGCTTCATTACGCCACATTCTCATGGTCATTCAGTTCGAAGGTGGCAGAGACAGAATCCAAAGCCAGGTCTGGCCACCACCACAGGCTTATGTCACTATTTGTTTTTGTTTTTGTTTTGTTTTGTTTTGTATTCTGTACCAAGCTCTCCTTCTGAATAGAGACACTTCCTAGTAAAAATGCTGTAATGCCAAGACATTCAGGATCTAGCAGTAGCCACTACTATGACTAAAGAGAAATGGAGTGCCATGTGTGACCACATGCTTCTGGGTCTTTTGAACAAGTGCTTTAAACTTGGGTGTCCAACAGGAGCTCTGTACTTTGGGCTTGTCTACTATTGAGTTGGCCCACCAAAGGAGTATGTGTCTATCTTTTAATAATTGAGTTCCTTTTCTATCCAGGGGTAGAGAAAGGACATGCACAAAGGAAAAGCAATTGTCCTTGAAAGGAGTTTCGCTTCTCTAATGGAGAAGATTGTAACATAATAAACTCCAGACAAGTGTTCCATGAAGACTATTTCCCTTCTCCTGGGACAGCCTCTTGGAATGTTCATTTGTATCTAATTTTCTTCTGATTTTAACACCAGAATGTGTGTTCTTTCCTTTAAATAGTATATTACATCTCATTGGTTCTTTCCTGTTGACTAGAGCTCATGGAAACACAGAATTCCTAATGATGTCACTGGGATTTGTGACTCTGGTCTTGTCGTAGAAAGGAGACAATTTTGTGCTACTTTATAGTTCTTGAGAAAAGTTACAATGCTAGCGTGGGCAGGCCAAAAATTCTGGCAATCCAATAATCCTAATACGGTGACAAGAAATCAAGATTAAAATTCATTTTGTTTTAAAAATTTCTAGATCATAAATACTGTACTTATGGCTTTCTTGATTATTTTAAGTGTTCTGTGATAGTTCTATGAAATGACTTGATATGCCATCACTTGCTGAATCTCTATGTACATTGCTCCCAACATTTGCGGGTATATACAAATACATTAGAAAATATATTTAGACCTTGCTTTTCCTTCTTTTGGACTACTTTCTTAAGATGAATTTCTAGAAGTTGTCTCATGGAATAGTAATGAACAAGGACTTTGAAGCCAAATCACCTAAAATCACTTTCCATCCCTGCTCCATAATTGCATGAAGCGTAGCCTAAATGATGTTGCATTTCTGTGCCCATTTGCTACTTTGCAGAATGTAGATGATAACAAAACCTGATAGAGTTTGGTTTTGTTTTATGTTTTAAGCAGAAACACTAAGTTAACATGAATAAAGTTGTGAAGTGCTTGGTACAATGCGCAACACATAGAAAGCATTTGGTAAACAGTAAAATAGTAAAATACACATTACTTTTTTATCATAACAGACTCAAAGTATAAATATTTTTGGACACTTGAAATATATTGCCAAAGTGGTTTCTTTTTTTTTTTTCTTTTTTAGTTATTTATGATAGTCACACAGAGAGAGAGAGAGAGAGAGGCAGAGACACAGGCAGAGGGAGAAGCAGGCTCCATGTACTGGAGCCCAACGTGGGATTCAATCCATGGTCTCCAGGATCGCACCCTGGGCCAAAGGCAGGCGCCAAACTGCTGCGCCACCCAGGGATCCCGCCAAAGTGTTTTCTGAAAGGATTTATGCTAACTTATTCAGCCACTGGAATGACTACTAAAAAGTTACTTACCTCTGTTTTTGTACTTCTTGGAAAACTTGCAAGATTGAATATTTTTTCCATATGTTTGGCTCCTGATTTATCTTTTTATATGAAAGCACTTTAGAGTCTTTAAGTTGTTTTAATATCCCCTGTGTCATATGATAATCCCTGCAACTCAGCACAGTTGGCAGAGCTGATGATATATATTTACAGTATACAGAAGAGAAGGATAAAAGCTAAGTTCCTAGAGATTTATTAAGAGGCTAGTCCAGTCACTTGGCTAGCATCTGGCAAAGCTGTGATTTGAACCAAAGCATTTTGCTTTACTCAAGTAAACAATGACTCATGGAAATGGCACCTCCTGGCATGAAAGGGTTAATGCCACATTGAGAAAAAACAGCAACAATAAACAATGCCTAACTTTTCCCAATTAAAAGCTTATTTAAGCTTATAGGGGAATATGATTTAGACATCTGATAGCTGCTACCGGTAGCTTACTAGAAAACCAGCAAAGAGACTTTATGTTCTGACCTTGAAAAATGTACTAAATGACAAAGGATTAGCTACAAATTACAACTCAGAGGTAGTTATCTTATGAAGTATTATTTGGTCGCTGCAGCCAAGACGATAGTTTTAAGATAAATATAATTCAACCATAATCCAGATATTAAACTTGTGGTCTCTTGGACTGTTGAACTAGTCTATTAGAGAATTTGCACAGTGTGGGATGCTGAGCTGCTCAGATGCTTGGCAAAAGAGGCTATGAGATCTGATACAAATGGCCATTAGGCATGTGAAAAAGAAGCACCTAATAATAGTTCACCCATAAAATGCAAATTGTAACCACAGTGAGAGTACACATGGATAACATGAAGAGATAGATAAAATCAAGTGTTGAAGAAGGTAGGGAGAAGCCTGCACTTTATACATGTTGTTAGAATATAAAAAGATAGGATTACCTGGGTGGCACAGTCAGCTGAGCATCCAACTCTTGGTTTTGGCTCAGGTTTGATCTCAAGGTTTTGAAACTGGGCTCTGCAATCAGTGGAGTCTGCTTGAGATTTTCTTTCCCTTTCCCTCTGCCCCTCCCACATGTGTGTACTCTCGTGTGTTCTCTCTTTCCTTTTTTCTCCCTCCCTCCCTCTTGCCCTCTCTTTTTTCTCTCTCCCTCCTTTCTTCCCTTTCTCCCCTCCCTCTCAAATAAATAAATGAATCTTTAAAAGAGATGTAAAATGGTATAACTGCTTTGGAGCCGGGTAACTTCTCTAAAAGTTAAACATTCATGAGCCTATGAACTATTTACCCAAGAGGAAGAAAAACACATATCCACAAAACATTTATGAAGAAATGCTCATAGTAGCTTTATTCATGATTGTCCTATTGAGGGACAGTCCTCTGTGGGTCTGTTATGTTTCTGTTTATCTTGAGAACAGAGGCACTGGTATCTTTTCAAGATCATTAGCACTGTGATGGAGAAACAACACTACACATAGACTACTTTTTGCAAGAACCTATCTCCTCTTCTGGGTTACCATCCCCACCTAACAATGTGTTGCCCACCAGCTAGTGGGGTAACTGGGTCTTTAATAAGGTAGTATGACACTTTATTAGACCACCACTTCTAGTGTAAGGGTATGTGGTAAGATAAGTGAATCCCGTCCTGTTGTCATATTATGTTGCTGTCAGGAGTTTTTTAGTGAAAGTAATGTGAGTGATAGTATGAAAGTGAATGACATTTAAGTCCAAGGATGATCCAAGTGTGTTTTCAAGTATCTTCCTAAGGTTTACAACAAATAGTATTATTATTTTTTTATAATTTTTTAAATTGAAGTTCAATTTGCCAACACCCAGTGCTCATCCCATCAGGTGCCCTCCTCAGTGCCTGTCACCCATTTACCCCATCCCCCCGCCTGCCTTCCCTTCTGCAACCCTTTGTTTGTTTCCCAGAGTTAGGAGTCTCTCATGGTTTGTCTCCCGCTCTGGTTTTTCCCACTCAGTTCCCCTCCTTTCCCTTATAATCTCTTTCACTATTTCTTATATTCCCCGTATGACTGCAACCATATGATGATTGTCCTTATCCAATTAACTTACCTCACTCAGCAGTTCCATCACCCTCCAGTTCACCCTCCAGTTCCATCCACGTCAAAGCAAATGGTGGGTATTTGTCTCTTCTGATGGCTGAGCAATATTCCATCGTATATATAGACCACAGCTTCTTTATCCATTCATCTGTCAAAGGACATCATGGCTCCTTCCACAGTTTGGCTATTGTGGACATTGCTGCTATAAACATCGGGGTGCAGGTGTCCCGGCATTTCACTGCATCTGTATCTTTGGGGTAAATCCCCAGTAATGCAATTGCTGGGTCAAAGGGTAGCTCTATTTTTAACTCTTTGAGGAACCTCCACACAGTTTTCCAGAGTGGCTGCACCAGTTCACATTCCCACCAACAGTGCAAGAGGGTTCCCCTTTCTCCACATCCTCTCCAACATTTATTATTTCCTGTCTTGTTAATTTTCACCATTCTCACTGGTATGAGGTGGTATATAATTGTGATTTTGATTTGTATTTCCCTGATGGCCATTGATGCAAAGCACTTTCTCATGTGCTTGTTGGCCATGTCTATGCCTTCTTTGGCGAAATTTCTGTTCGTGTCTTTTGCCCATTTCATGATTGGATTGTTTCTTGAGTGTTGAGTCTAATTAACTTCTTTATAGATCTTGGATACTAGTCCTTTATCTGATATGTCATTTGCAAATACCTTCTCCCATTCTGTAGGTTGTCCTTTAGTTTTGTTGACTGTTTCTTTTGCAGTCTGTGTGTCCTTTTATATTGATTAAGTCCTAATAGTTCATTTTTGGTTTTGTTTCCCTTGACTTCATAGATGTATCTTGCAAGACATTGCTGTGGCCAAGTTCAAAAAGGGTGTTGCCTGTGTTCTCCTCTAGGATTTTGATGGATTCTTGTCTCACATTTAGATCTTTTACCCATTTTGAGTTTATCTTTGTGTATGGTGTAAGAGAATGGTCTAGTTTCCTTCTTCTGCACGTGGCTGTCCAATTTTCCCAGCAGCATTTATTGAAGAGACCGCCCTTTTGCCAGTGGATATTCTTTCCTGTTTTGTTGAATATTAGTTGGCTATAGAGTTGAGGGCCTATTTCTGGATTCTCTATTCTGTTCCATTGATCTATGTGTCTGTTTTTGTGCCAGTACCACACTGTCTTGATGACCACAGCTTTGTAGTACAACCTGAAATCTGGCATTGTGATGCCCCTGGCTCTGGTTTTCTTTTTCAATATTCCCCTGGCTATTCAGGGTCTTTTCTTATTCCACACAAATCTTAAGATTATTTGTTCCAACTCTCTGAAGAAAGTCCATGGTATTTTGATAGGGATTGCATTGAACGTGTACATTGTCCTGGGCAGCATTGACATGTTCACAATATTAATTCTTCCAATCCATGAGTATGGAATATTTTTCCATCTCTTTGTGTCTTCCTCAATTTCTTTCAGACGTGTTCTATAGTTTTTAGGGTATAGATCCTTTACCTCTTTGGTTAGGTTTATTCCTAGGTACCTTATGGTTTAGGGTGCAATTGTAAATGGGATTGACTCCTTAATTTTTCTTTCTTCAGTCTCATTGTTAGTGTATAGAAATGTCACTGACTTCTGGGCATTGATTTTGTATCCTGCCACACTGCCAAATTGTTGTATGAGTTCTAGCAATCTTGGGGTGGAGTTTTTTGGGTTTTCTATGTACAGTATCATGTCATCAGCGAAGAGGGAGAGTTTGACTTCTTCTTTGCCAATTTGAATGCCTTTTATTTCTTTTAGTTGCCTGATTGCTGAGGCTAGGACTTCTAGTACTATATTGAATAGCAGTGGTGAGAGACATCCCTGTCGTGTTCCTGATCTTAGGGGAAAGGCTCTCAGTGTTTCCCCATTGAGAATGATATTTGCTGTGGGCTTTTCGTAGATGGCTTTTAAGATGCTGAGGAATGTTCCCTCTGTCCCTACACTCTGAAGAGTTTTGATCAGGAATGGATGCTGTATTTTGTCAAATACTTTCTCTGCATCTGTTGAGAGGATCATATGGTTCCTGTTTTTTCTTTTGTTGATATGATCTATTACACTGATTGTTTTATGAGTGTTGAACCAACCTTGCATCCCAGGGATAAATCCCATTTGGTCATGGTGAATAATCTTCTTAGTGTACTGTTGGATCCTATTGGCTAGTATCTTGTTAGAATTTTTACATCTGAGTATATCAGGGATATTGGTCTATAATTCTCCTTTTTGGTGGGGTCTTTGTCTGGTTTTGGAATCAAGGTGGCCTCATAAAATGAGTTTGGAAGTATTCCATCCCTTTTTATCCCGTGGAACAGCTTTAGTAGAACAGGTATTATATCTTCTTTAAACGTTTGATAGAATTCCCCTGAGAAGCCATCTGGCCCTGGACGTTTGTGTCTTGGGACATTTTTGATGACTGCTTTAATTTCCTCCCTGGTTATTGGTCTTTTCAGATTTTCTATTTCTTCCTGTTCCAGTTTTTGTAATTTGTGGTTTTCCAGAAATGCATCCATTTCTTCTAGATTGCCTAATTTGTTGGCGTATAGCTGCTCATAATATGTTTTTAAGATCATTTGTATTTCATTGGTATTGGTGGTGATCTCTCCTCTTTCATTCTGATTTTATTAATTTGAGTCTTTTTCTTTTTAATAAGGCTGGCTAGTGGTTTATCTATCTTATTAATTCTTTCAAAGAACCAACTCCTGGTTTTGTTCATCTGTTCTACCGTTCTTCTGGTCTCTATTTCATTGAGTTCTGCTCTAATCTTTATTATCTCCCTTCCTCTGCCTGGTGTAGGTTTTATTTGCTGTTCTGTCTCCAATTCCTTTAGCTACAAGGTCAGCTTCTGTATTTGAGTTTTTCCAATTTTTTGAGGGATGCTTGTATTGCAATGTATTTCCCTCTTAGGACTGCTTTTGCTGTATCCCAAAGATTTTTAATGGTCGTATCTTCATTTTCATTAGTTTCCATGAATCTTTTTAATTCTTCTCTAATTTCCTGGTTGACCCATTCATTTTAGTAGGATGCTCTTTAACCTCTATGTGTTTGAGTTTCTTCCAAATTTCTTCTTGTGATTGAGTTCTAGTTTCAAAGCATTGTGGTCTGAAAATATGCAGGGGACAATCCCAATCTCTGGATATTGGTTGAGACCTGATTTGTGACCCAGTATGTGGTCTATTCTGGAGAAAGTTCCATGTGCACTTGAGAAGAATGTGTATTCAGCTGTGTTCAGATGGAAAGTTCTGCATATATCTATGAAATCCATCTGATCCAGTGTCTCATGTAAGGCCCTTGTTTCTTTGGTGATGTTCTGCTTAGAAGATCTGTTATTGCAAAAAAGGGCCATGTTAAAATCTCCTACTATTAGTGTATTATTATCTAAGTGTCTCTTTACTTTGACTATTAATTGATTGATATACTTGGCAGTTACCACACTAGGGGCATAAATATTCATGATTGTTAGGTCTTCTTGGGGATAGACCCTTTAAGTATAATATAGTGTCCCTCTTTGTCTCTTACTACAGTCCTTGGTATAAACTTTAATTTATCTGATATGAGGATTGCTACCCCAGCTTTCTTTTGAGGAGCATTTGAATGATAAATGGTTCTCTCCCCTTTCATTTTTAGGCTGGAAGTGTCATTAGTTCTCTTGTAGGGACACCTGGGTGGCTCAGTGGTTGAGTTTCTGCCTTTGGCCCGGGGTGTGATCCTGGGATCCAGGACTGAGTCCCACATCAGGATCCTTGCAGAGACCTGCTTCTCTCTTAGCCAGTGTCTCTGCCTCTCTCTTTCTGTGGCTCTCATTAATAAATAAATAAAAATTTTTAAAAAATAAAAATAAATAAAATGTGCTTCTTGTAGACAACATGTAGATGGATCTTGCTTTTTTATCCAGTCTGATACCCTGTGTCTTTTGATGGGATCATTTATCCCATTCACGTTCAGAGTTACTATCAAAAGATATGAATTTAGGGATCCCTGGGTGGCGCAGCGGTTTGATGCCTGCCTTTGGCCCAGGGCGCGATCCTGGAGACCCGAGATCGAATCCCATGTCGGGTTCCCGGTGCATGGAGCCTGCTTCTCCCTCTGCCTTTGTCTCTGCCTCTCTCCCTCTCTCTCTGTATGACTATCATAAATAAAGAAAAATTAAAAAAAATATATGAATTTAGTGTCATCATAATACCTATTCAGTCCCTGTTTTTGTGGATTATTTCTTTGGGCTTCCTCTTTCATTTACAGGGTCCCCCTTAATATTTCTTGCAGAGCTGATTTGGTGGTCACATATTCTTTCAGTTTCTGCCTATCCTGGAAGCTCTTTATCTCTCCTTCTATTCTGAATGAGAGCCTTGCTGGATATAGTATTCTTGGTTGCATGTTCTTCTCATTTAGGACACTGAGTTTCTTCCAAATTTCTTCTTGTGCTTGAGTTCTAGTTTCAAAGCATTGTGGTCTGAAAATATGCAGGGGACAATCCCAATCTTTTGGTATTGGTTGAGACCTGATTTGTGACCCAGTATGTGGTCTATTCTGGAGAAAGTTCAGGACACTGAATATATCCTGCCAGCCCTTTCTGGCCTGCCAGGTCTCTGTGGAGAGGTCTGCTGTTAATCTGATATATCTCCCCATATAAATTAAGAATCTCTTGTCTCTCACTGCTTTAAGGATTTTCTCTTTATCTTTGGAATTTGCAAGTTTCGCTTCTAAATGTTGAGATGTTGAATGGTTTATATTGATTTTTTGAGGGGGTTCTCTCTATCTTCTGGATCTTAATGCCTGTTTCCTTCCCCAAATTAGGGATGTTCTCAGCTATGATTTGTTCAAATATACTTTGTGGCCCTCTCTTCCTCTTGGCGTCTTCTGGGACACCAATTATACATAGATTTTTCCTTCTCAGGCTATCATTTATCTCCCTTAACCTTTCCTCAGGGTCTCTTAATTGTTTTTCTTTTTTCCTCAGATTCCGTTCTTATCATCAACTTGTCTTCTATGTCAACCACTCTCCTACCTCATTAACCCTAGCAGTTAGGACATCCAATTTGGATTGCATCATCTCATTTAATTTATTTTTAATTTTGGCGTGATTAGATCTAAATTCTGCAGTAACAAAGTCCCTAGTGTCCTTATGCTTTTTTCCAGAGCCACCAGTCCCTTTATAATTGTGCTTCTGAATTGGCTTTCTGACATTGAATTGTAATCCAAATTCTGTAACTCTGTGGCAGAGAGTACTCTTTCTGATTCTTTCTTTTGTGGTGAGTTCTTTTTTCTAGTCATTTTGCTCAGTGCAGAGTGGCTGTATGAGCAGGCTGAGTCAAGAATATCAACCAATCAACCACGACCTAAGTAAATTTCACCCTAGATGATTCTGATGAGGGCAGAGACCAGAAATTGAAAACAAAGATCAGAACAAAATAAAACAAATGGACCACAAAAGTGAAAAACAAATTTTAAAACAACGTAGTAAAAAATAAAAGACCAAGAATCCCAAAAAAGAAGGGAAAGAAAAAAGAAAAAAAAGGAGAAGAAAAAAGGGGAGACTGGGAGTGATGGTGGTGACGAAGCTGTAGTGGAGGAAGAATGTAGTCTACCTGAGAGGTTTTAGAGGGTGATCCTCTTGGCTCTAAGTATATTAAGTTCTGTATGTTAGAAGATGCTCAGTCCCAAATTTATATAAACCAGCAATGTTTATAGAAAGCCCCAACATTGACCATCAAAACATATACAATATAAAAGAAGAGAGCAGAATGGAAATGAAGAAAGAATATAATCACACAGAATGAACAAGCATGGTATTCCACTTGGTTCTGGGTGCATGCTGGTCATGTTTTAGAAAGTATGCTTCCACCACTGTGGAACAAAATGAGGCAGAGAAAACAAAAAACACAAAACAAAAACCCATTTCTTATATATCTCTCCAAATTAAATTGAATATGTTGAATGGAATCCAGAAGTGAAAAATATATCTAAGACATGTAATTGTAGAAATATGAAAGTCAAAAGGAAAAATCTTAAAAATTAAGAGCTGATATAATATTGTAGTTAAAGTGGGAAAAGAGAAAAAATATTGGAAATTTTTAGTATGGTATAAAAAAGAGTGGTAATGGAAAAAAGAAAAAAAAAATTAAACAGGGGACATTATAGTTCTATATATTATATTCCCTCAATTTTCCCTTGGTCCTGGAGCTTTGCAGTGCTGCTTGGTCAAGAACTTGCTCTTCCCCTGTTCTTCCAGCTGGTCTTCTGGGGGAGGAGTCTTCTGTGCTGATTCTCAGGCATCTGTGCCTGGGTGGAATTGTCCCACCCCTTGCTTGGTGCGGGGCTCAGTGGGAGCTATTTATCCTGTGAGGCCTCTGTTCCCTGGCAGCCCCACCTCTCCCAGGCACAAGGTGAAACGAGGAGGAAAAACAACAATGCAGCGGCCAGATCTCCAGCTCTGCAGTCAGCTCCCCACGAGTAACTAATGCAGTCTCCCAGTCTGCACTTGCTTACATGCCTCCTGGGGGCTGGTGTGGGTGCGCTGATCTGCACAGCTTGTGGGGTGCCCAGCGGTAGGAGAGTACTCACTGTCCTGTGCCCTCCCCGGTTCCACCTGTCCCAGGGGGAATGCAGGATTGTGGGCTTTGTTGTTGCTTGGGTTCCCTGGGATCGAGGGCCCTGTGCTGCTGGAACTGCACTCCTGGGGGTGCTGCCTCTCCCTCAGGGAAAGGGGCATAGACACCTCCATCTGGAGCCGGCCCACCTAACTGACTGGCTTCTCCCAAATGCCCCTGAGGGCTGCGGCCGTCCAGCCCTTTACCGAGATCGGCCTGTGGTTTGTAGTGAGTTTTCCCCCCATGCTCCCCTCCTCTAATAGTGACTCCGGGAATCTCGAGTCTTCACTGTCCCTCCTAGGATTTTGCCCGATTTCCCTGCTAAGCACTTTTCCATCTGGGAAAAATCTGGCATGGATTTTTAAACTTCCTGCTTCTCCAGGGCTGGGCTTTCCTGTACTGGAGGTTCTTGCCACTCTGCTTTAGCTCTGCTAGTCTCTGTTCCCCTCCCACACTTTATTCTTTTTTATTTACTTATTTTTTTTTTCTGCCTTCCTACCTTGTTAGAAGTAAAAACTTTCTCTCTGTAGTGTTCCAGCTGTTCTCTTTTTAATTCTCAGGTCAAATTCATGGTGTTCAGGTGTTCAGGATGTTTTTGAAAGTTATCTAGGTAAGTTGGTGGGACCAAGTGAGTTGAGGACTTCTACTCTTCTGCCATCTTGCCCCCCATCCAAGAAATAGTATTAAAAATAGAATTTTGTTATATAGTGATGAAACTGCTCTCATCCTGTCACATCTGTTGTTTTGGGTACACCTTCAAATGAGACCAGCAACAGGGATTCATTGCAATTACACTGATTCCGTACATCAATTTGACTGGACATTTTAATAATATTGAGTCTTTTCATCCACCAATATCCTATGCTTCTCTATTTAACTGTTTTCTTTCTGTATTTTGTATATATGTTTGTTTAACCTTGAGATTTCATATTTTTATGCTACTGAAAAATAATAACTTCATACTTTTTTCCAATTTTTAGTGCTACCATTCTGAAATAAAGTTGACTTCTGTATACAGACTTGAATACTGCAAATTTGCTGCTTCCTTACTAGGTATAGTAGCTCCTTTGTAGATTTTTTTTAGGATTTCCTATGTAGATGATTATGTCATCTGTAACATGATACTTTCTGATCTCAGGGAATTTTGTTAGTCTTATTGTAGTGCACTGATTAGAACTTCCAATACAATTTTGAGTAGAAGTAATAATGAAAGTATCTTACCTTGTTCCCAGTCTTATGGTAAAGCAGCCTTACATGAGTGAATATGATCATAGCTCTAGGGCTTTTTGCCAATGTTTGTAGACCTACTTGAAAAGGTTGAATAAGTCCCCTTCATTCTAGTTTTCTGAGTTTTATTATCACTAATAAATTCTTCAAATGCTATTTTTGCATCTATTGAGACAATGTAATGCTATTTTATAAAGTTATCATGAATTATATTGACTTTTAAATTATTAAATCAAGCTTGCAATCCTAGGATAAACATGCTTAATCATGATGTATTTTTTAATGTACTGATGCACTAAATTTGCTGATATTTTGTTAAAGAGTTTTATATTCCTTGTCATCATGGATTTTGGTTTGTAGTTTGCTTCTCTTGTAGTGTCTTTTTATGGTAGAGATACCAGAGTAATGTTGGTCTTACAAAATCAGTTGGGAAATGTATTCACTTCTACTCTCTAGAGGACCACACCATCCTCCTGCCCTCCATTCTCCTGCTTGTGATCCCCATTTGCAAAATCAACTGGATCTCAAGAGGCAAGAGAGCTCTTTGATTCTGTCTGTCAAAGTGAGGTTTTCAGAGTATAGAGAATGGTGGTGATTGAATCTTGGAAGAAAAACAATATATTCCAGTGTAGGAATTCTCATGTATTTAGGTGGGAAACATCTGGAAGGTGGGAAAGGCAAGAGTTTATTTCATTTTGAACATGTTGAGTTCAGTACAGCAATAAGGCATCCAACTAGAAAGGGTAGGAAGGCAATTCAGTGCATATGTGTAGAACTCAAAAGTCTGTGCTGGAGGTACACAGCATGGATTTGTCACTAGATGATAATTAATGTCACTTGAATGAATATTACTTCCCAGGAAAGAGTGAGGGTGAGGAGAAAGGAAATGTGAGTCTCAAACCCAGAGATTGATAGTATGATGAGAAGAGCGAAAATGGTCAGGAAGAGATTCTCTCTGGGTTTCTCCTGTTTCTGCACATTGTACAAGCAGAGATACTAAGTGCCTTTATTCCAGACTACTTTTTGAAAGGATGTTTATTTAACAAACCATCTTGGAAGGTGGAGGTAGCAACTGAATTCTGACAAAAGTTGGGCATGTTTTATGGCCTGGTATAAAAGACCAGGTTCCTTTCCTGTAACACAGCCCAATGTGTCACTTGCCCTCTTTCTGTCATCCTGTGTGTGTGAATCTGAGGTTGGAGAACCAGAGCCTCCAATTACTACTCTTGCAATGAATAATGAAGACCTTTGTCACTGACCCACGAGTGTCCTGCCAACATCTGTGTAACTTGTAGGCTTGCAGGTATTGTAAAATCTCAGACCCTTCCCAGTTTTTGACAAATAAATCAAGATATATAGGGGGTAAGACTCAAAGGAGCAGGAGGTTTTTTGTTTGTTTTTACAAAAGGAGAAATGTTAGAGGATGCAAGTGGTATTGGAGAGCAAGAAAGACAATAGGGTACATGGGTTATGGAAGAGGAAAAAGCTGATCTCCACTTAATAGAGCCGCAGGGGCAGCAGTGTTCTCAGGAAACAGGCAGATTTTAGCTAAGGGAGTATTTGAAAACTTGCATAAGATTACATAGAGGAGTGATCAATATGGATTAAAAATCCAGAGAGCACAGTCAAAGATGTGAAGATGGAAGGAGCTGGTCATTGAAGAAGGGACAGGACATCATGTGAGGGTGAATAAAGGATCAAGGGCAAGTAAAGCCATCAGAGAGGCTTGTCCCATGGGCAGTGCCCAGTAAACCTTAGATGAACACATGAAAAATTTAATTCTGAAAATATTCTGGAGGAGGGGGATCATTTGACCCTATGAAGACTCAGGTGAACTTTGGAACCATCAGTCCCAATTAGGGTTAAGGTAAATCGTGATCTCTATTTTGGTAGCTTATTTCTGGCTGCAAGCTTGGAGGTCTTGGAAGTGATACAAGATTTCTCACATTATCAAGTCACATGGAGAATGTAACCAGTTTTTCTTTCATAATGACTACCTTTTTATAGACTATGAAACAAGCTTGAAGAGGTTATGTAACTTCACTTTAGTCACAACTATAATACATAGAGAGGAAGAACTTCAACCCAGGTTTGTCTGATGCCAGCCTACCTAACTCTTATGCAGTTGTTGGGCTGGTTGGAGGAAAGATGGAAATGCCATCACATACTGGTTTCAAAATGTCAGTGTTTTGTCTTTGCTGCAAGTAAGTTAAACTGGCAACATGTGTGTTTCAAACTAAGTATGGACTTGGATATTTTGCATCAAGAACTTCGTTGTACTACTCTGTGAAGAGGTCCACTCCATTACCACTGACTGACTTTCCTTCTACAGGTAGCAATGGATGTGGCTAGTTGCTCCTCAGGCAAATTACCCAGTGTGTCTGGACTGGCAAACTGTCAGTACCAGCCTTCTGGTTAGCAGTAGGTTAAGATGTTTTCTTTGTCAGGTTAGTTGTTTGATTTTTCTTAACACAGATGCAATGTGGCATTGCTAAGCAGAGCAGTGTCTTCAGAACATCTAAGTTCGCAATCCTACGACTATTTCTCATCACTTAGAAATATTGTTAAGGCTCAGCTTGAAGAAACCGGTCTTATTTATGACAGGTTAAAAGTTTGTGTGAAGAAGTATATGTAAACATATATTTTTTTTTTGCTTAGTGTAAAATTAATCTTCAAGAAAAAAAAAGCTAGCAGTATTTTTTTAATTAACTTTACTTAAATAATTGAAACCAGTGAAAGCAATAAGTGAAAGCAATAATATCTTTGGCCACATAAAAACCCAGTTTAAGAAAAGATCCCAAATATCAGGGATCTACTAGCAATGCTACTTTCTTACCCTTTTCATCTTTAATCCTCTTGCAACGAATTAAACTCTCCATCTCCACCATCAGCTGCCCAGAGTGAAGGATCATTACCTTCCTTTTCTACTCTTTTACAGAAGGTACTTGCTCATTATTTTGTTTCCCTTTCCAACATATTCATTCATTGTTTCATCCTTTATTCAACACACATGTAGTGGCTATCCACTCTATCCAGGCCCTGTTTTGGTTCTAGGCATATAGCAATGTTTAGGTCCCTAGCCTTGCTTCTGAGGAATTAAGACTATATGTAGGTATATTTGTCCATTTTGTTTAGAGTCACTTAGTACTGGATGTGGAGTACAAATCTAGTTAAACAATAGCTTTTTCTTTTTATATAAGCTTTCATTGGACTGATGACTTTGAGAAGTTTTCTTAAACCCTACAGTGGGACGAATTCCCTTAGGACTTATCTCTGTGTCCACAAAGTGGAGGGTCAAGGTGCCATTGAGGTTGAACCACTCCATCTCATCCCCGCAACATGGCCTTTGTTCTTCCAGGAAGAAACTTTAGACAGGGGTAATCAGGTAACCTTGCTCAGATGCTTGAGCATCTATGGTGTGCTCCTGAACAAACACCTGGGAAGCAGAATCATTCTGTAAGACCTGAGATGAGAGGGACTCCTGCATGGCTCAGCAGCTAAGCGCCTGCCTTCAGCCCAGGGCATGATCCTGGAGTTCTGGGATCGAGTCCCACATCAGGCTCCCTGCTTGGAGCCTGCTTCTCCCTCTGCCTCTGCTCTGCCTCTCTCTCCCTCTCTCTCCTCATGAATAAATAAATAAAATATTTACAAAAAAAGACCTGAGATGAGAGATGGAGACTCTGCCTTTCAGCAGGAGCATTTGAGTGGGGCTGTGAAAAGTACCAGCAAGAAAGGGTATTCTGTATTTATATCTATATTCCTTGTCTCTGGTAGGCTGTGTGGCATGCAGTAGGTGCCACTTAAATGCAACTAATCTGCCTTCCTGCCTAGCCCCATTTTTCTTCATCCCAATATTCTTTTCATTTTTTTTCCTCTTTTTCCTATCCTTCCTCCACCCCCTCACCTGCCCCTGCCACCACTGCTATTCTTCTTCTTCCTTCATACTCTTTCTCTTCTCCTTTTATATTTATTTTCATTAGCATGTGATTGTTCAGACAAATGCAAAAGCAGAGAGAATAGTATAATGAATCCCTGTAGCATCCATCTCTGCACCTCAATAGTAGTCCATGTGTACCAGTGTATTTTATTTTCATATACTCCACACATGCCTTTTCTCCCACCACTGGCCAATTTAAAGTAAACTCAGGCATTTAATTTATTTTAAATACTCAAGTGCACATCTCTGAAAGAAAAGGTCTGAAAAATATGTAATAAATGCATTACACAAGTAAGAAAACACTAGTTCCTTATCAAATAGCCTCCTCCTTCTCTCATGAATGTCTTTATGCTATTGATTCAGTCACCTGGGTCTCTAAACAAAGTCCATATGCTCCACTTTATAAATCTAAAAATGTTCCTCTCCATGGGCACCTGGGTATCTCAGTCAGTTAAGCATCCAACTCTTGATTTCAGCACAGGTCATGATTTCAGAGTCCTGGGATGCAGCCCCTCATTGAGCTCTGTGCTGAATGTTGGAATCTGCTTGGGATTCTCTGTCTCTCTCTCCCTCTTCCCCTACCTCCACTCGCACTCTCTCTTTATCTCCGTAAAATAAACAAATAAAATCTTTTTTAAAAAAAGTTCCTCTCCATTATTTTACTTCTTGCCATTTACCTGTTGAATAAAACTATTTAATTACTATTTCTTTAAAAGTTCTCACATTTGGATCTTGCTCTTTGCCACTCTGCAATGTCAATGTCACCTGTTTCTCTATTTTCTGTATTTTCCCTAAATTAGTCAGTAGATCAGATTCAGATCTTTCCCTCTTTCTCTGCTCTTCTCTTTCCCTCTTACTCTTTTTCTTTCTTTCTCTATGCAGCAGCCTTTTCATATATTTGACTAAATGTTTACCAAGCAGTACATTTATTATTGCATCATTCAGAGGACATGTAATATGTTTTTTTAATTATTATTAATGTATATGATGTTAAGATGAGAGGTGAGAGTGGAAAAATAGAAATTTTGGAAAGAGGACAGAGGAGATAAGTTGACATTTTTTACCCTAAAATTTGTTTTCTGTGAAGTTTTTAGTTTTACATGTTCGATCTCTTCTCACATATACATAAACAATGCCACTTTCTAAATTAAAACAATAGATTGTGAAAGTCTAAAGCCAAAAAGAATAAGGAGGAGAAGGTTGGGAAGGAAGAGAAAGGAAAAGATTAAGCAGTGTACCATTGTCACCAGATTTATTCATTGTAAAATTCTCATCAGGCTTTCAACTCACCTTTTCAGCAGCTTTCGAGGATTGTTGCAGATTGCATCTGGTACCTAAATGTATTTTTAATAAATTGGTTAATTAATATTCTAAAGGTTCAACTAGAGTACAGTTCTTGGAATGACAAACAAAATTTCAGAGGGGCTGAACCCCATTACTGCAGCAGCCCTGCCTAAAGAAGGGGTTAAGAAGATAGGAGCATATATTTTGTTGATCTTTAAGTCCATTCTGGAAAGGAAACATCACCAGTGTTTTTACAGTGTACATGAAGAAACAGTGAAAAGTGTATAAACAGAAATTCAGCTTAAGAAATCAGAGGAGAGGAAACCTGCGTGAGGAACTGAAATGGATCCATGCTCGTCTTTAAGAAACTACATCTTATTCTTGTTTGCTATAGCAAGTTGCCCAGTGTGAGTTTCAGAAGCAGTGTTCTTAACTTTGCTGAATAGGCTCACATTATGTACAACAGGCTGCTCTTGGCAGTGAGGAAAGTCCTTGATTGAATCCTCTTGGAACACCAGTTACACATTTGGGTGAAGGGACTGAAACACCCCTCCCTTTTAATCCTGTGCCCCAGTGCATCATATGAAAACTCTCCCCCACCCGGCACTGCCCTGTCCCCTGCGCACATTTATTCACTGCATGTATCCTTATTTGCACTTACCTGGAAACTGGAAATGAAATTGCAGAAGAAAACTCAGTTTTAATTGTCAATTAAATAGCCCTCCAGGAAGCATCCTACTCGGAAAATGATTAGAAATGAGGATTTGTGGCTAGACATTGTGTATCTCCCTTGCTGGAGCTCTTTATGAATCTATAAGAAAGTACTCTGTGTGTATCCACTGCAGGACATTAAGATGTTAATGGTTCATTTGTAATCAAATTTTGGTCATCTAAGGAATCAGTTGCTAAGTTGTGTGCCATTTCTTCTTCGTTTTCTTTGTTCCTTTGCCAGCATGTTGGCCATTTCTCTGAATGCTAACTTTTTCCACTCAAGGAGGTATCAGGGAAGGATAGGATGGTGTTGTCAAAATCAGCCATTTCTTCCTTGCAGGAAACTTCTACAGCGAAATATTCAGTGGGAATAAGAGGATGTAAAGTCACGGGTAGCAGAAACTTGGAGATTATTTGTGATTCTAAAGTTAAAAATGAAAAGAAATAAAGAAAAATTCTGATTCCTTACTTGACATGTGCATGTATGGAAGGAACCAGGTAACTAATTATCCATAATATTTAGTAAATTCACAGAGGGGCAAGAAGTGGATGGTAAATGGGAAAGATAATAGTACCTACCACAGAAAGTGTATGGGAGTTAAAAACTAAGCTATGGAAATGCTCAGACTAGAGCCCGATGTATAGGAAGTGTACATGATGCCTGTAGGACTATGAACCCCCATTCCTATCAGGAGTTGCTTCTCCCATTCTGTTGTCATTCAGCCTCACCTACAAATGGAAGCACAACCACAATGAAGGCGTTTTGATTCAAATTAAACCTTCTGACTTTCCTTCTACTAATCTGTCTTGTAGGCTACGGGTTTTCACTTCTGAGCTTCTGTAAACGTGATCACTCAAAAAGATGGCAACAAAGTAAATCTCAAACACAGAATCTTATTTTGCCATTAGCATTCATCATATAAGGAGAAATGTATACCCATAAGGGGGAAAATATCCAGTAAGTCAAGTTCTTTATTTAATTTTAAATTATGGAAGCGATGGCAGACTCGTTTTAATAAGGCTTGCTGGAGAACTGTAGCATTTTCCAGAATGCTGTAACATTTTCTATCATTCCAGGAAACCCACCCTGGTGCCCCTGCATCCTCTTTACCCAGAATCTAGCAGCTTTGTTATAAACAAAATCTGCCCTGACTCTGTTTTGAGTTCCTGTGACAAGCTCTTTTCCTGTTGATTAGGGTATTTGTCATTTGCAATAAATCCAAGCATTAGTATTATAGTTAATTATGTAGCATATTACTCAGGACTTCAGCCTCAAGAAATACTTAAGTTTGAGGCTCTGTATTCAATAAAATAAATTTGTGTAATGCATGGTTTAAAAGCATGGTCAGCACAAGCATGCATTACTTAGGTCTTTTCAAAGCAAATAACTTCAATCAATATTTGAAATCAAAATAAAGATGACAATTTTTCGCTCTTTTAGAAACATATGGTAAACATTAGACCAGTTGTTCAAAGCTGCTGAAATTTTCTCATAAATTTTCAGACTACATTTATAAACATTTTCTGTGTCCTATCTTCTCCCCTCCTCATCTTGTGTATTTCTTTTGGTTTCCCCATTGAAATTGGATTGTTTATATTACATAATTTCAAATATATAATTTCTTGCATTTTCAGTTGCTTTCTCCTAATTTGTTTATGCATATTAACTAAGACATACATTCTGAGAGAGAAGTATGCTTAAATGGGTAATTTAAGCAGGTCTTTCAAAGAAATGACTTCACCAGCAGAATGAGCACTAGAAATTTTAATAGTGGAAGAGTTTACGGATTATTTTTGTGTAGAGCAGCTGAGGATTCATTCAATGGAAGGTTAAAAGATGTGCATTTTGAAGATAAATACTGGACTCTTAGGGGAAAATACCAATATCAGTAGACTTTATTATTTTCATTTAAGCATTTTTAATATAGTTGACACACAATGTTACATTAGTCTCAGTTGCACAACATAGTGATTCCACAAGTTTATATGTTATGTATGTTCATCATAGCTACTGTGTCACTATACATCACTGTTAGGATATCATTGACTGTATTCCCTATGCTCTATCTTTTATTCCCATGACTGATTCAGTCCATAACTGGAAGCCTGTAACTCCCACTCCCCTTCACCCATTTTGTCCAACCCCCTCCTCCCCTCTTCTCTAGCAACCACTAGTTTGTTTTCTATGTTTATAAGTTTGATTCTCCTTTTTGTTCATTTCTTATTTTAGAATGTACATATGAGTGAAATCATACGGCATTTTTTTCTCAGTCTGATTTATTTCATTTGCCATAATGTTCTCTAGGCTCTTCCATGTTGTCACAAATGGCACAATCTCATCCTTTTTTGTCTCCTCATTCATCCTATGGCTCTATAATATTCCTCTGTGTGTGTGTGTGTGTGTGTGTGTATGTGTATGTGTATGTGTATGTACACACTATGCATCCTTATCCATTTATCTGTTGAAGGAGACTTCAATTACTTATATAATTTGGCTATTATAAATAATGCCACAGTAAACATAGGGGTGCATATATCTATTCAAATTACTGTTTTCAGTATTGGGGGAGCAGTAAATACCCAGTAGTGGAATTATTGGATCATATGGTATTTATATTGTTAATTTTTTGAGGAATTTCCATACTGTTTTTCACAGTGGCTCTACCCTTTACCATTCCTACCAATAGTGCACATCCTCACCAACACTTATTTCTTGTCTTTTTGATTTTAGCCATTCTGACAGGTATAAGGTGCTATCTCATTGTGGTTTTGATTTGCACTTCCTGCTAATTAGAGATGTTAAATATCTTTTCATGTGTCAGCCATCTGTGAGTCATTTTTAGAAAAATGTCTATCCGGGTTCTCTACCCATATTTTTTAAATCGAATTGTTTTGTTGGTGTTGTTGTATACATCCCTTACATATTTTCGATATTAGCCTGATATACATATTTGGATATATTACTGATAAGTCCCATATATCACTTACAAATAGTTTCTCTCATTCAATAGGTTGCATCTCTTTGTTGATGATTTCTTTTGCTTTGCAAATGCTTGTCATTTTTATATAGTCCCAATAGTTTATTTTTGCTCTTCTTTTCCTTGCCTTAGGAGACCTATCTAGGAAAATGTTGTTATAGCTGATGTCAGAGAAATTACTGCCTGAGTTTTCTTCTAGAATATTTATGATTTTAGGTCTCATATTTAGGTGTTTAATGCATTTAAAACTCCTTTTGTATATGGTGTAAGAAAGTGGTTTAATTTCATTCTTTTGCATGTAGCTGTCCGGTATTCCCAGCACAGTGTATTGAAGAGATTGTCTTTTCCTCATTGTATATTCTTGTCTCTTGTCACAGGTTATTGACTGTATAAACAAGCATTTATTTCTGGGCTTTCTGTTGTGTTGTATTGATCCTGTGTGCCTCTTTTAGTGCCAGTACCGTACTGTTCTGATTGATACAGCTTTGTAGTATATCTTGAAATCTAGGATTTTGATACCTCCAACTTTGTTGTTCTTTCTCAAGATTGCTTTGGCTATTAGAGGTCTTTTGTGGTTGCATACAAATTTAGTATTACTACTTCTAGTTTTTTGAAAAGTTCTGTTGGTATTCTGATAAGGATTGCATTAAATCTGTAGATTGCTAAGGGCATTGTAACAATATCCATCCAATTCATCAGCATGGAATATCTTTCCAATGGTTTATGTCATCTTGAATTTCTTTCATCAGTGGTTTCAGAGTATAGGTCTTTTACCTCTGTGGCTAAGTTTATTACAAAGTATTTTATTCTTTTTGGTGCAATTGTAAATGGAATTATCAAGCTCTCTTTTTGCTACTTCATTATTAGTGGATAGAAGTGCTACCAATTTCTCAGTGTTAATTCAGTATCCTGCACTTTTACTTAATTCATTTGTTACCTCTAGTAGTTTTTGGATGGAGTCTTTTGGATTTTCTCTATATGATATCATGTCATCTGCAAATAACAACAAGTTAGCATCTCTTTTTTTTATTTTTTTTTTAAATTTTTTAATTTATTTATGATAGTCAGAGAGAGAGAGAGAGAGAGAGAGAGAGAGAGAGAGAGGCAGAGACACAGGCAGAGGGAGAAGCAGGCTCCATGCACCGGGAGCCCGACGTGGGATTCGATCCCGGGTCTCCAGGATCGCGCCCTGGGCCAAAGGCAGGCGCCAAACCGCTGCGCCACCCAGGGATCCCAGTTAGCATCTCTTAACCTATATGTATACTTTTTATTCTTTTTCTTCTCTAATTGCTATGGCTAGGACTTCTAGTACCATATTGAATAAAATGAGGTGATATCTTTGCTTTGTTTCTGATAGTAGAGGAAAATCTGTCAGTTTTTCACCATTGAGTATGATCTTAGCTGTGGTTTGTTTGTTTTTGGTGGGTTTTTCACATATGGCCTTTATTACACTGAGGTATGTTCCATCTAAGCCCACTTTGTGGAGAGTTTTTAATATAAACAGATGTTGAATTTTGTCAAATGCTTTTTCTGTATATAATGAGATGATCATGTGATTTTTATCCTTCATTTTTTGGTGAGGTGTGTCACATTGATTGGTTTGTGAATATTGAAACATTTTTACATCTCCAAAATTAATACTACTTGAGTATGGTGAAAAATCCTTTTAATATTGTTGAATATAGTTTGCTAATATTTTGTCAAGGACATTTTTACCTATGTTCATCAAAGACATTGGCCTGTAGTTTATTTTATTTTTTTTAAAGATTTTATTTATTTATTCATGAGAGACCCAGAGAGAGAGAGAGAGAGAGGCAGGGACACAGATAGAGGGAGAAGCAGGCTCCATGCAGGGAACCCGATGTGAGACTCGATTCTCGGTCTCCAGGATCAGGCCCTGGGCCAAAGGTGACGCTAAACCACTGAGCCACCTGGGCTGCCCTAGTTTCATTTATCATTTTGTTGCTGTTGTCCCCTTGTCTTGTTTTGTTATCAGAATAATGCTGGCCTCCTGGGATGTATTTGGAATCTTCCTCTTCAGTTTTTTTGGAAGAGTTTGAGAAAAGTAATTAACTTTAATATTGACTATTCTTTAAATCTTTGGTAGAATTCACTGGACTTTATTTTTTGATAGTTTTAAAACTAGCAATTTAATTTCATTACTGGTAATTAATCTGCTCAGATTTTCTATTTCATTCTGATTCCATTTTGGAAGATTCCACTGCTAGGAAATTGTCCATTTCCAGAAAAATCACAAGACTTTAAAAGATAAGCTTCTTTGCATGCTGGAGAAATAAAAGATAGTACTTCAGAGTTTTCTTCATTTAGCTAAACCAGAGGCCCTTTTCTGGGAACATGTTGAGAAGGATAAACTCCATCCGAGAAAAGAGTATGACAACATCTCAGCTCATCAGAAAGATGGGAGGGATGAGCTGTTAACTAACAATTAACTGAAAATGTTCTTATTTTCAGGACACCTAGGTGGCTTAGTTGATGTTTGACTCTTGGTTTCGGCTCAGGTCTTGATTTCATAGGTTGTGGGATCAAGACTCAAGTTGGGCTCTGTGTTTGGCAGGGAGTCTGCTTAAAGATCTCCCCCAAACCCCTCACTGGAAAATGTGCACTCAAGCTTGCTCTCTCTCTCTCTCTAAAATAAATAAATCTTTAAAAAGCTGCATTTCATGGTGGTTTGGGGGGAGGATGCTTAATGCTAGGATATTATAAAGTGCTATATGAATAATAAATGTAGCATTCATATGAACATGAAAAATATTGAGTATTAAGCTTCAGTTAAGTGGACAAACTACTTAATATGTCACATGGAGAAAACATAGGGTGACTTCAGGCTTGACTAACTCAAAACTGATTTATATTTTCATATATCTACCACATTTTTATGCTGTTATTTGTTTGCTGTGTAATTTCCTTAGGACCACAAAATGACCAGAGTAAATACAGGGTATGTATTCGGGCTTGCTTTTGATGAAATTGAGTACATCTCTTTCTAAGAGCAAATAAACTTTCTCAAGACTTCCCGATCAAATTCCTCTTATATCTCACTGGCTAGAATTATGCACCATGCCTGTTCTAAATCAGTCCTTGCAGAGGAAATTCTGCTTGGCTTAGGTAAATCAGAACCAATTCAAAAAGGCTCAGAGAATGTCCAGAATACATGTCTCTCTTTTTCTCTCCCTTTTTTTCTCCCTCTCCTTCTCTTTATCCCTGTCTCTCTCCTTCCCTCCATTCCCCCTCCTCCCACACACATGTTACTGGTGTCAATATCTGAAGAGAAGAGATTTCACTTAAAGAAGGAGAGGAGATAGTTGGCAAATACTTGTGTCTGTGACATTAGAGAAAATAAATTTTTTAATGAACTTTACATTTCTGATACTCTTGATTTATGGTTATATTTTTCAAGTCCCGGTAGCCTGAAAGAAAAACTTATCTCTTAAATCTTCTTAGAGCCTTGAATAAGCTAATGCGCCTGGTGTCTCTCCAAGAAAGACATAAAGCCTACAGTGTTCCACAAATAATATTATTTAAAATACTGCTATTATTTTTCAAGATATTCTTTCTGGGACAAATGTCTCTATGAATGCAATATTGAAATGATCTCCTGAATTATTAGTCTGAAACAGTTCCATAATACACATTTTATAGTGGTCATAAGGCTTTCATGACTGCCTTTTTTAAGTACTATAAAAAATAACAAATTTGTGAAGTAGCAGGTTATAAAGTTAATATGAGAAAATGAATTGCATTGTAAAATAAGTATTGTAAAATATGAATGTAAGAACCTAGTTGGTGGGTTCACTGTAAAGTTCTTTCAACTTTGCACTATGTTTAAAATTTTTCATGATAGAAAGCTGAAAAGTAATAAAACCACAACAAATCAAAGAATAGCTTTTACATATACAACCAAAAACCAATGAGAAATACACAGCACAGAAAACTGTATTTAGAATAGCAAAAATAAGTGAAATATCTAGGTTAACTTTTCAAGAAACACTCAAAACTTTTGAGAAATAGTTAAACACTGAAGGAAGCAAAATAGACTTGACCAAGAGGAAAAAGAAAGGTAGAGACTCACCTTCAAAAGATTTCTGTTCTAGTTTATTTATAAATACAGCATAAATGCAATACATATACCATCAAAGTTTTCTTTTTTCTCAAGTTATGTAAGTGATTAATAAGCTCATTTCAGTAAATAAAAACTACTGGGAAATTTGGGGTAATTATGTGTAGAAATATCTAACTCTACCAGTTATTCAAGTATTATCCTTTATAATTGGTGCATGAATAAACAAACCAAGCAATGAAATAGATTTTTAAAATCTAGAGATAGAACTAATTACATATGGAAATTTAGTGTAGAATGAAGGCACCACCTCAAATCTATGACAGAAGATAAGCTGTTGTATGTTGAATGATATAACAAGTGAATGGCTATACTGAAAAAGATAAAATTTTGACTTATTCCTCACTCCGTACACCGGAATACATTCAAAATGGGTCAAATATCTCTTTATTTTTTTAAGGGAAAGAGAGAAAGAGCATGCATTTGAGCAGAGGTGGGGGAGAAAGGGCAGAGGGAAAGGGAGAGAGAAAATCTTAAGCAGGCTTCACACTCAGCAGAGAGCCCAACATGGGGCTCAATTTCACAACCCTGAGATTATGGCTTGAGCCAAAATCAAGAGTCAAATGCTTAACCAATTGAGCCAGCTAGGCACCCCTCAAATATCTAACTTTTAAGAGCAAAGTTATATAAGTACTAGAAGAAGACATGGGTGGAATCTTATTTACTCTGAGAGCAGGAATTCATAATCTAAATGTTAAAAAAAAAGAATACAATAATATGTTTAGAAGAAAATTTTACATCTACAAAATTTCATTTGGAAAATAAGTATGTAAAGAAAGTAAATGAAAAATGACCAACTGGGAATAAGATTTGAAACTTAATCTCAAGGAGTTCAAATCTCTAATTAATAAAAAGCTTTTAAAAATAGACAAGAAGAATGCCTGGATGGCTCAGTGGTTGAAGTTCTGTCTTTGGCTCAGTTCCCACATTGGGCTCCCTGCAGGGCATCTGCTTCTCCCTCTGCCTCTCTCTCTCTGTGTGTGTGTGTCTCTCATGAATGAATAAATAAATAATCTTAAAAAAATGGAAATGACCAACTTATTATAAAAGTTGGCTGGATAATAAACAGTTTACAGAAAAAAGAAATACAATGGCTCTTAATCATATGCACAGATATTCAACCTCCCCTATAGTAAGAAAAATGCAAATGAAAATACACTATAGAGGTATTTCTCGCATATCTAGCTGATTGACGAAATCAACTTTCATAATACACTTTGGTTGAGGTCCTTAGGGAATGAACACTCTTACCCTTTGTTGGTAGGAGAGCAAATTAGTGCAGTCTCACTCTAGCAGAGAATGTGTTAATATTTAGAAAAAAAATACATATATCATTTAACAAAATCCCTCTTCTCTGATTCTACCACCAAAATAGGCAAAAAATTGAAAAACAATTTTCAAAAGTCTATTCATATACTTCTTAGACTGTTAGGCAAGATATTCTAAGAATGTTATCGGTATTATGGAACATAAGGCAAATGAATCATTAGAATAGTATCATTAAGAACCAGGAATTTGGGATCCCTGGGTGGCGCAATGGTTTGGCGCCTGCCTTTGGCCCGGGGCGCGATCCTGGAGATGCGGGATCGAATCCCCCGTCGGCCTCCCGGTGCATGGAGCCTGCTTTTCCCTCTGCCTGTGTCTCTGCCTCTCTGTCTCTCTCTGTGTGACTATCATGAATAAATAAATAAAAATTTAAAAAAAGAACTAGGAATTTCCTCATAAAAGAAAGGAGATAGGAGTGAAAGTGTGCCAACTTTAATAAAAAAAATTATAGTCCTGAATTTCAATTGGAAGTAGCAATATGAATTTTTAATGAATTTTGTCTTACTCAAAGAATAGAAATCCTGTACACACACTGAAAAGACCTAGATCCAATGATAGACAGTAAGCATATATAAAACAGAAGTATCTGCCCTGTGAGATACTAATGTGTTCTCCAAAAAGGAAAAATACAAATTGAAGCAAATTTGGAAAATTGTGAATTTTTTTCTTATAGATTATAATTTTTTCCATAACAGTAAATGCTTTGGAAAAGTCTCTCAGTAAAGAAATCTAAAAATATTTAGTGCAGTGTCTATAAGGAACCTTGTATTTTGCAGGGGAAAGGTTTGGGGTTGTATAATTCCTCTTTTTTTTTTTTTCACTATAGAAATGTACCATAGAAAACAATTTGAGAAATACAGCTATGAAAGTGAAATGCGATTTGTGGATAATTATTCCTCCTAAAGGATCAAGAGGTCTAAAGAGAGTTCTTGGTGTTATGTACTTAATGAATGCATAAGTTAATACGAATATTGTTTAGAATCTACTAAATACTAAATGCTGTGTTTGCTGTTGGGGATATAAGGGGGAAGAAATAAAAGAAAAAAATCTGGTAAACTGGTAGAGCATTAAAATATAGTGCTACTATTTTATAATACTTGAATTTTTTCATGAAAATCCTTAAATGGGACTGAGGGACTGGAGTAAAGGCAACCATTGCATTAAGCCGTGAAGAAAGAATGAGATTGTGATGAGTGACAGCAAGGAGGCAGGATGTTTCTGGCAAAGTCAAGAGCATGAATAAATATAACTTAACGTTAGAGTTAATGGTGTATTCAGAAAAAAAAAAACCCACACACCATATCTGTCTGGAACAACAACAAAATATAGGGAATGCTTTGTGTAGGGCCAATGTAGTAAGAATGTGAGCTTTGGACTTGGACAAACCTGAGCTACCATCATCAGTCTACTTGTTTTTTTTTTTTTTTTTTCATCAGTCTACTTGTAAATGGTCTTGGGAAGTAATTTAATCTCTATTAAGGCTGACCTTTCCTATGTGTATAGTGAGGATAAATAATATTTAACTCACAAAGTAAGAATGAAATAAAAATAATATATGCAAAGTTTCTAACACAATGAAGGGCACTTAATGTCAGTTTTTATTATTAGGCAGATGTGGGCAAAGTGATACATACTCTTATTTGCCAGGGGAAGGAATTTGATTTTTATTTTATAGGTAAAGGAGAACCATGGAAGAATTCTGAGCATGAGGGTGAGGTGATAAGCTCTGTTACTTGGAAATATGAATATGGAAGAATGAATAGATGAAGTGGGGCATCTAGCATTGCATCCTGATGGAAGATGAGAAGGGCATAAATGGGGCATTGATAGTGTGGCTGCAACTGTTCAGTGTTTACAGAGCTAGAATTGATAGAACTTAGCTCCTCATTAGATAAATGTGAGGGTGGGGAGTAAGAAAGGAAGGAAGAAAAAGATGACAAAATTTCTAGCCTGAAAACCTAAGTTGCTAATAATACCAGCCATTGAGTCAGACAAAAGATGGAGTAGGTATATAGAAGTGTATTGAAATCAGGTGTAGAATTCAGTTTGTTTTCTATCATTTTCCTTTTGGTCTATCACCTCTTTAGAGTGAGTAAGCTCTGAAAATTCAAATATTACAGTCCAGCCTCTAATCCCAGCAACCCTTTTATTCCATGGAACCACTATATTTGAACAGTATGTTTATTGGCTTTACACAAGACATCATTGTGATTTTTTTTTAATTTTATTTATTTATGTATGATAGTCACAGAGAGAGAGAGGCAGAGACACAGGCAGAGGGAGAAGCAGGCTCCATGCACCGGGAGCCCGATGTGGGACTCGATCCCGGGTCTCCAGGATCGCGCCCTGGGCCAAAGGCAGGCGCTAAGCCGCTGCGCCACCCAGGGATCCCTCATTGTGATCTTTTGGAGTGTCATTCTGAAGTTTGTCTAATACATGAGACAGGTTAGTCCTACCAAGTCAAACACGAAACACTATTAAAACAACTTAATATGGTAGCCAAATGTAGATATGTAGTTTGCACTCTTGTATTCCCCCAGAACATTGTTTGCTTTAAGCATAGTTGAAAGTTAGTGCAAATTTAAATGTTTACTCAACACCAGTCTTTGTGTGTGTGTGTTTCTTGTTTTAATGTGCAGGACAGGAGAGAATTGGAAAAGATTCCAACTATGAACAGGAAGGTAAAGTTCAGTTTGTGATTGACGCAGTCTATGCGATGGCTCATGCCCTCCATCACATGAACAAAGATCTTTGTGCTGACTACCGAGGCGTCTGTCCAGAGATGGAACAAGCTGGGGGCAAGAAGTTGTTGAAGTATATCCGCAATGTTAATTTCAATGGTGAGTCTCCAAATATACATGATTTTTGGAATTCTAAGTGTTGATATTCTGGGTGTCTTAAGTAGTTAAATTATTGATTGCAAGGACCTGGTCATTTTTATGATTTCAAATGGTTGAATCAACATATGAATGATGAGTTAATGAATGAATGAGTAAATGAATATTGAAAAGTTATGGTTTGTCTTCCTTTTCCCAAAATAGAGAGATACTTGCAGAAAGCCAGATTCTTCCTCAGTGAATATTAGGAGTGAGAGGGGAAAGAGGAAAGAGAAGGGACAGTTTCTCCAGGTGTCTAAGTCAATTGAAGTAATGAATATAAGTTGCTACAACAACCACATCCTAGATTATGCAAATTTCTGTTAGAAATTAATTGTTTACCTAAAAAAGGTAGTTAAAGATGGGTGGGGAAAATGGGCAAATAGAGTAAAAGGCATGAAGGAGAAATACTACTTCTCTGATAATACCTTTCATATAGTGTTGACTCTTATAAACCTTTGAACATTTCACATATCAAAAGCTAAAGAAATATTTAAAATAAACCTGAATGTGGGTTGAATTAGTCAGAGTTTTCCAGAGAGACAGAACCAATTGGATATATATGGATATACAGAAGATATTAATTTATAGGAATTGGCTCACACCTTTATGGAGAGAGAGAAGTCCCTCTGTCTTCAGTTCTACAACCTGGAGAACCAGGGAAGTTGGTATTGTAGCTCAGTCCAAGTGTAAAGACCTAAGAATTGGAAGGCTTCTGCTACAAGTCCTGATCTGAGTCCAAAAGCCAGACAACTGAGAGCACTAGTATCTGAGGGCCAGAGAAGGGCACCCCTCTGTCAAGTAGAGACAGTGAATTGGCCCTTCCCCTGCATTTTCACTCTAGTCATGCCCTCAAGAGACTGAATGATTGCCCCCCCCCACCTTGAGGGCCACCTGCTTTATTCAGTTTACCAATTTGAATACTAGTCTTTTTTAGATACAGCCTCACAGACACACCCAGAAGTAGTATTTTACAGGCTATCTGGGCATCCCCAGTCAAGACAACACGGAAAATTCACCATCACATAGGTATAACACAAAATTCAATTCTATTCAGACAGTAATAAATAAACTTCACTGTGTTACAAATAAGCAATGTAACCACCCTGAGGGGTTTGAGGAACAGAAAATGAGCTCAGGTATGTTTGAAAGATGGTATTTGACTCTAAGCCATATAAGACTAAAGACAAAAATAACTATACACAATTATTGTACAATAGCTAGTAAACTTGTGGGTTCACAATTAGGAAAATAATTTATGTGAGAGGACTCAGAGAATAATGAAGTATATTATGGATAATTAGAGCCAGGTTTTTACTGCCAGAGAAAGAAGTTACTGGTAAGAATAAGAGAGAACTAGAAGAAACCTTGTGTTGTGTTTTGGTAGGAGATACCTGCATGAACTCATAGCTGCCTTTTTTTAAATATTTATTTATTTAGAGAAAGAGAGAGTGCTTGAATAAGGGGAAACGGGCAATGGGGGATGGGCAGAGGGAGAGAATTCTCAAGCAGACTTTCCACTGAGCTCAGAGCCTGATGCAGGGCTCTATCCTAGGACCCTGAGATCATGAACTAAAATCAAGTTGGATACTCAACTGACTGAGCCACCCAGGTGCATCAGAACTCATAGATTTAAATATGCATGCAGATAGGTAGATACAGGAATAGATATGTGTATGTTATATATGTGTACATACCTATGTTGCCTAGTTCTCTCCACTGAAAGGGCTAGGAGCAATGACACCTTGATAGAAAAGATGATACCTAGTATCCACATCTTATTTATATATATACATTTTCCAGTAAAAAAAAATAATACCTCTTTATAGTAACTTGATTTAAGGACCAGGGCAGCAAAAGTACAAGACGAGTTTGAAGCATCATGTTGTGCCAGAAAGTAAGAAAGTGCTCAAAAACTGATGGGATCATGTTGAAAGAGCACTGGAACGAACTTGAGGGAGACCACACTTGCCAATTTGAGGGCAATAATGGATTAAACTTACAGAATGAAGCAAACATCAGTGAGTCTATACTGATATAAATAAGTGATTGAATTGAATACGTAAATGCAGAATAAGAAATATAATGTCATGACAGGCAGCAGTACAATGTTACCATTAATATGGACCTCCGTATTAATTGTTCCAAGCAGGAATCATCAATGGATACTAAAATTATTAAGATAAATTATGATAAGAAACAAGATATCTGCATGCTCTCAAAGTATCTTCCATCAAGAAACATTAATTACAAAGGGGAGAAGAATAACTCAAGAGTGGAGAAACTTGGAAGACAGCACCTTAACCAAGTAATCAAAGTTAACATCGCAAAAAAAATCCCACAAAGTTAATATCACCAATACTGAAATTTAGTGACATCACTTACCTTTGATACCCTACGGAGGTTACAACATCATTTCTAAGGTCTTATTGCCAAAAATACATAGCCTCAGTCTATTCACCAGGGAGCATCAGACAAATCCAAATTGAAGGATGTTTTCCAGAATAAATGGCTGGTACTCTTTAAAACTGTCCAAGTCATGACAAAGTCAGAAGGAGGAATTATTCCAGACTGGAGGAAACTAAGGAAATATTACTATTAATGTAATGTGGGAACACTGATAGATCCTATACCAAAGGACACTAATGAGACAATGAAGAATTTTTAATATCATTTTTTTTATTATTTTAATCATGATAGGTATACTCTTTAATTCCCATCATGTATTTAACCCATTTCCCCTTGTCACCTTCTTTCTGGTAGCCATCACTTGGTTTGTGTCTTTTTTTTTCTTCCTCTGCTCATTTATTTTGTTTCTTACATTCCACATGAGTGAAATCATGTCAGAGAAAATTGCAAATAGCAAGATTTCATTCTTTTTTATGGCTGAAAAGTATTCCATTGTATATACATACCACATCTTTTTTAACCATTCATTTATCAATGAGCACTTGGGCTGTTTCCATAATTTGGCTATTGTAAATAATGCTGCTATAAGCATCGGGGTGCATTATCTCTTTAAATTAGTATTTTTGTATTTTGGAATAAATACCTAATATTGCTGGATCATAGACTGTTCCTATTTTTAATTTTTTTGCTGGGCTTCCATAGTGTTTTCCACAGTGCCTGCACCAATTTGCATTCCTATCAACAGTGCAAGTGTTCCCTTTTTTCCACACCCTCACCAATACATGTTATTTCTTGAGGTTTTGGTTTTTGCTTTGTTTTGTTGTTGTTGTTTTTAAGGCCATTCTGACAAGTGTGAGAAGTTTTGATTTGCATTTCCCTGATGATGAGTGATGTTGAGCATCTTTTCCTGTGTCTTTTAGTCACTTGTATGTCTTATTTGGAGGAATGTCTAGAGTTCATGTCTTCTGCTCATTTTTTAATTGGAATATTTTTGGGGTCTTGAGTTTTTTAGTGGTTCTTTATATATTTTGGGTTCTAATCCTTTATCAAATGTATTATTTGCAACTATCTTCTCCCATTCCATAGGTTACCTTTTAGTTTTGTCGATTGTGAGAATTTTTTAAATTGCATATATTTCAAATAGTATTTAATCAATGTTAATTTCCTGAATTAGATCATTACATTTTGATTTGAAAAATCATCTTCTCTTCTTGTAAATAATAATCCATTTAAACCCACATTACTGCATCAGTCATTTAGGAGTTACCTCATAGCTAGATGGAGGGAAATCATAGCCAATTTTGAAACTAATAGTTTCTTAGTTAATATGGAGACAAAAATGACTATATATAAAACCAGAAAAACAGTTTAACTACAAATAATCTTTTTTAATACTTTCTTCTGATTCTACAGAATCTCCTAGAATCCATAATTAAATTCCCCAGAACTAAATGCATATAAATTTTATGATTTATCAAGCAGTACTGTTTATCATATGTGTTATGGTCAGTTTGGGCTTTGTATTCTGGTCTGTGGTTATGCATAGCCATTCTTACCCTAGTAACAAAAAAAAAAAAAAATGATTTTGAAAATGGCTTTGGTGACTTTGCCCTGACTCTTCTTCCAGATAATGTCTGTGGACTCATTTGGCCAAGATGATCTTTCCCACTGATGAGCCAGAGTTACTGAGCTTATGACTGGATGCAGGGTTCATTTTTATCAAATGATTTTTTATCAAATGATTACTATGTGTCAGAACCTCTGCTAAGTACTTCACTTGCATTGGCTTCCTTAACATTCAAAACTCCAAATTGTTTAGGTTCTCTTATTTTCCCTAATTTTTTTAAAAGATTTTTATTTATTTATAGAGAGAGAGAGAGGCAGAGACACAGGCAGAGGGAGAAGCAGGCTCCACGCAGGGAGCCTGACGTGGGACTCAATCCAGGGTCTCCAGGATCCGCCAGGGCTGCAAGCGGCACTAAACTGCTGCGCCACCAGGGATGCCCTAATTTTTTTTTTTTATAGATAAGGAAGTGATTCATAGGGAAATCAAGAACCATGATGTTTTAAGGCACATAGGTAGTGATGATGCTACATACTTGGTACCTGGGGTACCTAACTCCATAACTTTCTCCCTAGACTACTGTTTAAGTATCTGAGAAGAAGGGTTTAGTGCATCATTCCTGCTGACATCTTAGCATGGAGACTTTTTTTGCATGTTTTAGGGAGGATTTTGATTTTTCTTTGTCTCAATAAGTTTAATTGTCCTCTTATATTATTTTAGTTCAAAGTTTTTTGTACCCCTGAGAGTTTTGTTCCAGACCAGTAGAGTACAATTTAATAACTCTGAAATTCACATTTACCGAAGCATCATTTAGGAAATAAGAAAATGCCCTAAAAGTATTGTTATAAGTTCATCAGGTACTTAACCTCCTTTTATGCACCAAGAGAAAAGGTGGCTAATTTTGTCTTCATCACTTACAGCCATTTTTTCCTGCATCCCAATGAGTGCAATGACCTGAGCCTAAATTTGATTTCGTTATCTCTGTGTTGGCCCATCCAACTAGATGTCACTACTTGCTGATGTATATTTAACAAATTTGTAATTTCACATATCTAATCTTAGAGAATTGCTACATAGTGAAGTAGTTAAGTGTATCTGTATCAAGATTGGTTAGTTTTCAGAGAACAAATTGGAGTGGGGTATGTTTTGTAAGGAAGACACATCTCATGTGTTATTCTTGAAAAATGAAGTTAGCTTTCCTGTGTTGAGAGGTGAGATCTAGGTCCCCTCCCCCTTAATTGTGTGTAAGCCTGTGATTAATGCCAAAGTGACATTACGTGACTTACAAGGCATGAAAGTAATAGGGCCTCTGCCTGGTACTCTGGGGACATTAGTATTATGGAAACAGCTACCATGTTGGGAGGAAGCCAAGAACTGAAACAGGCCATGTGAGGGTATTCCAGCCATAGCCCCAGCTGAGATCCCAGCTGACAGCCAGCATCAATTATCAGGCATGTGAGCTTCAGGCTGCCCCCACTGACGTGAATGGACCAGAGAGGTGATGTCCCTGCCGAGCCCAGCTCAAATTTCAAAATACAGGTCGTCATTATTTTGAGCACTAATTTTGAGGGTGGTTTGTTGAGCAGCAATAGATGATTAAACACAAATCAATGCTGTGTTTCTGGACTCTGTTTATGGAGTGGTAAAATGAGAGAAAAATACTTCTAAATACCTTGATGCAAAGGACTCTTTCGTCATCTGGGCAGTCTAGATCCCAAATCCTTCTCTGCCCTGGAAAAAAGGAATTTCATTCAGATACTCTAATTCAGTAGAGTATATTGAAGACAAATGCCTTCTGGCATCGGGCTTCCTCTCAGCACCCCAGCTTGGTAGGTGGTTTTATTTCCTTCACGATGATACCTGTGGAAATTTCTGCAGGGAATCACTTCTCTCTTTTTTTTTTTTTAAGATTATTTATTTATTTATTTATTTATTTATTTATGAGAGATACAGAGAGAGAGAGAGAGAGAGAGGCAGAGACACAGGCAGAGGGAGAAACTGGTTCCATGCAGGGAGCCCGACGTGGAACTCGATCTCAGGTCTCCAGGATCAGGCCCTGGGCTGAAGGCAGCGCTAAACCGCTGAGCCACCTGGGCTGCCCTAACTTCTCTTTTGATAACTTTTTTTCTCTTCTCTGGACTTCCTTGATTTTTTCTTTTAATATAGTCTTCAAGTCTTTGTTGAACATAATCCCCTTTATTCTCTTTCAAGAAGTTCAGGGATGCTGTTAAATAGGAGCTATGGCAAAAAAAAAAAAAAAAAAAAAAAAAAAACACACAAAAAACCATGGAAATAATAAGCCAGTTGCATTATAGAATTTATCAAAAAGGTCAAAGCCACACAATATGCTATTACAAGCCATCACTTAGATAAAGTATTCAGCTCTTCTGCCTTAATTTTTTTTAAGCATGAACTTTAATGAGAATGGAAAGGGCATGACAAGAATCATTTCTCCTAACAAAGATTGTAAGAAGAGAGAAAGATTAGGCAGTGTGTCCCATTTTGATGAATATTTAGCTGGTAAGCTAGAGATCCTTTGGAGCCTCAGGCCTCCAATATTCTTGCTCTCTCCTCTCAAAGACTAAGAAAAGCTCAAGTCATATTATTTAATGAATAGAAGCTGTAGAATTACAGCAAAGCATAACATGAATCCTAGTATCCAATGTGAAAGAAAAGAAAGGTGAGCATATGAATATTAATATCTTCCTGCAAAATGATAGGATTCTCATTTTCTTGCTAATAACCTGTGGAATCCAGATTTCGTTTCTTCTCCTTATACAGAGAAGGCTCATTGAAAACAGAAAGCCAGTATTAAAAAGCTGTTTTTGTTATTGATGTTGTATGTGGTTGACTTTTTTTTTCTTTCTCCCTCTCTATACTGGAAAAGCTTGTGTTGATTAGCATACAGAGAGGACTTAAGAGCTTTTTGTTGTGATAAAATTGGGTACCTTTCTGGGCTCTGGGGATAGGGTTCAGGTAAGACGTAGAAGGAACAAATAGAAATGGTGCCCTTGGCCACACAAAGATGCACCCACTCACTCAAATTAGTGGGACCACAGCAATGTTCTTCATTGATCAGTGCTTATCCTCAGAATGGGCTCTAGGCTGCTCTTTAGAAAATACAAAAAAAAAAAAAAAATTACACTGATGGAGAAATTCAAGATACCAGTTAGGAGAGACAACTTTGGTGAATTAAAAGACAGTCTGAATATCTGAAGGCAGATGTTCTGGTCTTGAGATATCAGCAAATAAAACAATGATAAAAAGGAAAGTCTTTCCTTTTTCACTCTCAGCCATCTTGGCATCTGCTCTTGGTTGGGGCCGCCTCTAATCTAATGCAGAAAGATGGTGGCTGCGAAGAAGATGAAAAGGTCACTGGAGTCGATCAACCTAGGCTTGAATTTGTTATGAAAAGTGGAAAGTGCATGCTGGAGTACAAGCAGACTCTGAAAATGATCAGACATGGCAAAACAAAACTAACCATCCTCACCAACAACTGCCAGTCTCTGAGGAAATCTGAAAGGAAGTACTATGCCCTGTTGGCCAAAACTGGTGTCTATCATCACTACAGCAGTAATAACATTGAGATGGGCACAGCATGTGGGAAATACTCCAGACTATACACACTGGTTATCATTAATGCAGGTGATTCTCGTATCATTAGAAGCATGCCAGGACAGACTGGTGAAAAGAAAATGACACAAAAATTCTCTTTAATAAAACTGGTCAGAGCTTGTTTTAAAAACAAAAACATTAAAAAATAATCATTACTATCTATTGAGCATTTGTTACATAAAACCCATGGAACTCTGCGGTTTATATACTATATTACTATTACATTTAATCCTCCCTAACCTTATTAGAAATGTGTCCTTGGGGACAGTCAGAAGCTGAAGGAGAGGGACACCTAGGTGGCTCAGTGGTTGAGCATTTGCCTTTGGGTCAGGTCATGATCCCAGGGTCCTGGGATTGAGTCCCACATCAGGCTCCCCATAGAAGGCCTGTTTCTCCCTCTGTCTATATCTCTGCCTCTCTGTGTGTGTGTCTCATGAATAAATAATTAAAATCTTAAAAAAAAAAAAAGCTGAAGGAGAATGAATAATGTGATAAAGATCACACATAAAAGGCAGTTCCTGGAATTTAAATCCCTTCTTGGGGATTCCAAAGCCAGTTACTAAGCACTACTCTAGTTAGCTGAGTCACTCAGGCAAGGAACTTCCCCTTTTGAACCTCAGTATACTTTGTCACCTGTAAAATTAGGAAGTTTGATGTTCTATGTCCTCCAGCTCTTTATTAGATTCATATTGCTACCTTTAAAAATGCCATAAATTTAGTGGTTTAAATGAAATAAATTTATGATCTTAAAATTCTCTGGTTTGAGAACCACAGGTCTCACTGGGCTTTATTAAGGTGGAGACAGGGCTAGTTCCTTCTGTAGATTCTGGGAAAGAATCTGTTTCCTTGTTCTTTCTAGCTCATGAGGGTCACTTGTCCTCCTGGGGTCATAAACCCTTCCTCACATCACTCTAACATCTGCTTTGACCATCACAACTCCTTCATTCTTTGATTCCTGTTCCCTCTTTCCTATAGGGACCATTGTGATTGTACTGGGCTCACCCAGATAACCCAAGATAACTCTTCCCCCATCTCATGATCCCTAGTCACATCTACAAAAATCTTTCATTCTGTAAGGTAACGTTCACAGGTTTTGAGGATTAGGACATGGAAATATTTGGGGAGCTGTTATTGAGCTTACCATGAGCTCCAATTTTTATTTTCATTTTCAATACCAAAGAGTCATAAAATCTTATGCTCGATTATTGTAGGATAGTATGGAGTTCTTTAGCTGTTCCTGTATCCTGCCAATATGTTGGACTCCCTTTTCCACTAGAGGTAACTATACCTCTAGTTTGTAATTTTGTATGTCTCGGATGACCTAATATATTGTCACTCTGTCGGGACCCATTTCCAATTTTGTTCTTGTGTTGAGTGTGTGGCCATTCAGCATCACACCTGCTTCCTTAAGTATAGGTGCTTTTTTTTTAAATACTGTTTTTAGCATATTTTCTCTTTTAGTTAACATGCCTTTTTTTTCTATCCATGTTATTAATGTAAATAGCATGTTGGCCCAGCCTTTACAGAAGCTAATGACTTTGCTAACCAAATGCAGAATTTTGCCATCATTAGGATCTTAAATTTATAATGAGGATTCTCAACAGGGCTTCATGCTCATTACCTGACTTTACCCTACCCTCTCCAACAAAAAACAGCAAAATGAACTTCTGTTCTTAGTGATTCTGTTTCAGCTTATAAATGATCCTTAACTTCCTTGTGAAAGATGGGAAATAGATCATTGTTTTCTCTGGAAAATATCAATCCAGTATTAACTTAGAGAGCAGATACCAGTCACTACCCTGAGGCCAGGTATTTGACCTATTTCCAAGGGATCAGGAGAGAAACAGCACTCAGCTTGCCAACTTTTGATGAATCCTTTGTTACTGTTGCTGAAAGTAACCCAAACCCACATCTTTCATTCTCTGTGTACGATCTGTCCGTTCTTCCATTTGGCCAATAGTAAGGAGCTTCTCACACACATCTTTCAAAGGATTCTCTCTCTCTCTCTCTCTCTCTCTCTCTCTCTCCCAATAAATTTATTAGTCCTTTAAGTTGACTTCAATGTCCAATTCTGCCAAAATAATGGGTTTCATCTAAGACCCTCATTTTAAAGAAGACCCACATAGCAGATTAAGAAAAAAAAGTAATATCTACTAAATACTTTCCAGGTATGTTGCTATGCATTTTGGACTAGTTAACATATAAATGAGAAATAATCAACAACAAATATGTTTAAATGCAATCAATAGCCAAGTACATATTTAAGTAAACTTTTTCCTTTGGTTGTTTTTTAATTCTCTTAGATTTCCTTTTTAAAATGTATTATCTTTGAAATGGTTCTTTACTAACCACAATTGATAATTAGGTGGAAACTAAAATAATAACACAACTTAGGATGGCCTCATTTAACGCATTTAATGTTCTTCACAAGGAGAAAAGATTAGCATGAAATACTACAAAATATAGAGAAATAGAACAGTTCAAAGCAGGGAGCAGCTCACCTTTCAACCTTCCCTAGGAAGCATCCACTGGCCATAGTGATGACTTGCCCATGAGTTACACATTGCCCATTTAGGGGGAACCTATTAAATAATGGGGTATCTACTAGGTACCTTGCTCATCAGCAGGTCTCCAGACCATCACCCACAGCATAAGAGGTAGAAGGAATCTCTATTATAGAAGCTGGCATTTTTTTTTGTCTTCCTCAGGGAGTGCAGGCACCCCAGTAATGTTTAACAAAAATGGGGATGCACCTGGGCGTTATGACATCTTTCAGTACCAGACCACAAACACCACCAATCCCGGTTACCGTCTGATCGGACAGTGGACAGATGAACTTCAGCTCAATGTGAGTATTACTTGGTCCTCTTCCTTTGCTGACGTGATGAGTGAACAGGCTTCTAATATGCTCAGCCAAATGTTCTTGTTTTTATGGTTTGTGTGGATATACATGTGCATATGCATCCTGTTACAATCATGTGTAGGGCTTGATAATCCATAATAATAAAAGGATGATAGTGATGATGATTGTGATGATAAAAACGTACTTTGAATTTGTGCTGGGCATTATACTCAGCATTTAGATGAATGGTCTCATTTGACCTGAGGCTTGAATTGTGTAACAAACAAGTTACCTGTTAGTACTTTAAAATATCTTTCTCTTTAATGTCTGCAACCACCCCCTCTTCCTGTCAAATGTGACCTTGAGTAAGCAGCCACTTCCTTGTACAAAGTTAGATAAAAGTGCACCAGCCAGAGATCATCAGGAGCTCTTCTGTAGTCAGACACAGGTTTTACACTCACACTCTCTCTCTCTCCCTCTCTCTCTCTCAATAAATGTATTCATCCTTTTAAGTTGACTTAAAAGTGTCCAATTTTGCCAAAATAATGGGTTTCATCTAAGACCCTCATTTTAAAGATTGTCATTTATTTTATGTTGGGGGCTGAGGTGGGTGATTTTAAGGAGGTTTAGGGAAATGAGAGCTACTTTTGGTTTTGGGTCCTCTTAGGAAATAGACACAAGTTGATAGTAGTATGTCTTGATGATTTTTGCATAGGGGATGAGTCACTTAAAACAGAAATAATGGGCACTTTAGAGAACTGAAGAAAGGAGATGCTATTTTTGTGGTTGCCAAGTATCTTTGTTTCTGTCTAATTTCAGACCCAGTTGTGGATTGACCTTGCTTTTGTCTCATTCCACCATATTTAGTCATTGAATGGCTTTGTCTGATTATCATTTATATTCTGCTGAAGTTGTTTATGTTCTGTTTGGAATGTGTCTGCTTCCATGTTAGCTAATAGCCTCTGGCCATTTAAAAAATGTTTTAGTTTCTTAATATTTCAGGTTCAAAATTTAACGGTGTGCTTCTCGTAATATTTGCGCCCTACTTGAAATCATTGTTAATTTAAATAAATACATTAATCTTCACAGAGAGTAAAGAACATGAGCTATGGCATCTCCACCCTTGCTGAGCCAGACATAGCTGGGGCTCAGCACACTATGCATCCCATGATTTTCCTCTCCTGAAAGGGATCTGAAATAGGTCAGGCCCCAGCCTGGTGGTTGGGGTCCTGGACCCTAGAGCAGCAGAAGTCAGAGAAGGAAGGGTGTTGCAGGACCTCTGTGCTGAGGTGTACATGATAGGGTTACACTTCCAGAGGTTCTGCATCAGGTCCCTTCCTGCTGCGGCATCATGGCTGATTATACTGGGCAAGGCTTATAAATGAGTAGAACATCCCAGCTTCATAAATATTATAGTATATACAGACACATGATTTTCTTTTGTCCAGAAGGTTCCTGAGTTACTCTGGGTTCTTCAGAGAAATGGGACCAATAGGATAGATGATAGATAGATAGACTATAAGGAAATGGCTTCTTTAGTTACAAAGGAGGAGAAATCCCAAGATGTATAATTGGCAAGCCAGAGACCCAGGAGAGCCAGTTCTGTAAGTTCCAGTCTGAGTATGAAGTTGGGAAGACTGATGTCCCAATGGGAAGATAGGCAGAGAAGATTCTTTCTGACTCAGCCCTTTGGTTGTATTTCAGCTTTCATAGTTGTTGAGGTTGTTGCCTACTTACACAGAGGAGGGCAATCTGTTTTAATCACTGTACCAGCTTAAATATTCATCTCATTCAGAAACACCCTCACAGACACACCTAGAATACTGCTTAACCAATGGTTAGGTACCCAATGCACATAAAGTGAACCATCCCAGGCCCTATCCCAGGAAATTCCTTCTAATACCTCTTACAAAGCTGAGAATTAGGCTGTTAGCTTTTATCAGTGTATATCTTTAGAAGGCACTTTGGAAATTATTGAGAGCAGGGCTTCTTGAGAGTGTAATACAGAATTAATGTCATAGTGGTAGGGAGTTTGGGCCATGGTTTCTCAGAGAGCATTGTTAATAAGTGGGGGATGAAGAGAGGGTTGTTGAGGCCACGGCAGGCCGGCTACCTCATTTGCACATTGCTCTGGCCTAGTAATATTTATACCTGTCCAGTTCTCCCTCTCCTGAGATCTCCCATCCAAGTGAGCTCACATAATTATTAGGTCCAAATGATTGTGATCTGGCATCCAAGAATGGATGGGACAGACAGCAAGTACCAGCCATGGCTGGGATGAATGCTGAGTACTAGAGGCAAAGAAAAAGCTAAAATTATCCTGAGCTTAAAGCATACCAAACTTGTGAGCAAAAAGAGGAAATGAAAGCAAAACAAGCAAACAAAATTCAACAGGTAATCTCAAGGGGGTAGTAATCAAGGGGGTATTAATCAAAAGCAGAATCAAAATAGCAGAGCCCAGCTTACATACCCAGAGTGTGTTTTGAATGGGTGTTGCCTGTGGGTTACAAAGATGGATCAACCAGAACTAAAGAGAATCAAGGTCTGTCATATACATGTGAACTGCTCAAGGCTAATTGTAAGACACACAAGATTATATAGGTGTGCTAATCTTTGCTAGCCTAACCCCCTGCACCAGTGTTAAAATCCTGGCATGTGTGATTTGTCCACGTGCAAAAGAATCCCAACCAGGTTTCACCAACTTCAGATATTACCTGGGAATTCTTAAGCCCAGTTTTTAAGAACCAACATCAACACCAATTTTATTTTTCTTTAGTTGGTTTGCATTTTATCCTTCATAAGAATTGCATTTGATTAGTCATTTAGCAGGTTTTTGTCTCTTTGTATGTATGTATGTATGTATTTAAGGTTTTATTTATTCATTAGAGACACACAGAGAGAGGCAGAGACATCGAGGGAGAAGCAGACTCCATGCAGAGAGCCCCATGCAGGACTTGTCCCAGGATCCCAGGATCACACCCTGAGCTGAAGTCAGAGGCTTAACTTTAGCCTCTGAGCCACCCAGGCGTCCCTCATCTCTTTGTTTTTAATGCATCTCTGATGCGATAAGCATTTTAAGTGGCAGTGGGTACACAGAGGGGGGAAGAAAACAAATGTGGTCCCTGTTCTCACAAAATTGATGATCTAGGATTGGAAGTGCACGATACACAAGTAAATAGATGTGTATACGGAAATTTGAAAGTATAAGAGGCATGGAGCAAGGAGTATAATAGGGGTTGGAGAGAAACCTCCCGGATGAGAAGCCAGCCTTGTGGAGTGATCCACCAAGCAGGTCAGGAGGCTGCAATGGCAAAGGCATGACTAAGGGAGAGGAGGAGGTGTGGTAGGAGAGGTCAGAGTCATTGATAAGACACAGAGTGTGAAGTCCCTTGCAGGCTATGCTCAAACATTTTTCAATTTCATTCTGAGTGCATTTAAAAGCCATTGAGAAGTATTAAACAAAGGAATGACTGAATCAAATTTAGGAATAAAAAATTATTTTGTCTGCTAGGAAGGTGATGAATCGGGAGGGGCAAGACTGGCAGAAGAAAACCAAGTGAATTGATTTCAGCTGGCCAGTAAAATATGGGGACTAGTGAAGGCATTCTTAAACTGCAGCATATACCAGGATCATCTGGAGCCTTTGTGAATACACAATTTCTGGGCCCCACAGTCAGGATTTCTGGTTCATGTGATGTCTTTCTCGATCGAATGGGGGCAGCGATGGAGAGGAAGCCTGCTGAAGGAAAGGATTCCCCAGAGATAAAACAAAGGAGATAGAAGTTTATTGCATACACCACAAGGGAGTGGTGGTTAGGCCAGCAAAGGAGAGCCTGTCTGCAACCAGGCAGTGGGTAGGTGGGAGTTGTTTTTAAAGGGGAAAGGTGAGGAGGGATGGGGACATATGGAACCATGCCTGGTTGTTAAGTAACCCATTGATCAGGTAGGGCCTATGGATATCTTGAGGTGGGTCCCCTGATAGGCCTGTCTCTATTCCCCCAGGGACTTGTTGGGGGCCCTTTTGCCTTGATGGAGTTTCGATTGTTCTGAAAAGCATCCTCTACTCAGAAGGTCTCCGAGTGGGAGGAGGCTCACATACTTTCTTTTCTAAGAGTCCGTGTGTGATGCTGATGGCACTTTGGGATCCACTGGCTTAGAGTATGGTAATGGCAGTGCTATGAAATGAGTAGAAACATGTGAGGGTTGCACATATAATGTATGTGTGTATATATTTACATAGACGTATCTTAGAAGAAGAATAATGTAGTGTCATGATGCATTTGCTGTTGGGATTGAAGGAAAAATAAGAATCAAAAGTGAACCCCATGCTTACAGCTGAAGTGGCTGTGTAGATGGTAGCCACATAAGATTAGGAAGGCTGCCCAGAGTGGGCGGGAGAAGGGGATAAAATTGAGAAGCCTAAATTAGTGTTCTTAAGTGTATGAGAGCTAAAATGAGCTGGATATAAGTCTGAAGCTCAGAAAAGAGTTCTCCTTTACAGTTAATTAAAAAAAAAAAAAACCCAACCAGTTGTTAACCTATAAATAACATTTAAATCCATTAAAGAAAGAGAAAAGAGAATAGCCAAGAACCTAAGGTCTTGAAAGCCTCATAGGAAATGGTACAGTTCCATTCCAACTACTCATTCAAATGTTACCCAACTTAAAATACTATTTCATTAGCCCGGAAAGTTAGAGCAAACATACACTTTGGCTTTTGTTTTTGTTCATGGAAGCTAGATATAGCATTAGGGGGGAACGTTTTTTTATTCTACTTTTTCATGCAGAAAGCGCTGTGTTCTGAAGAGCAGACGAAACACCTGAATTCTCACATGGATCCAGTAGTGTATGCTTGATCCTATATGCAATTGAAGGTATAGATAACTAAGCCAGGAACCTGGCGGTTTTCAGAATGAGAGCCTGGGTTAATTTAATTTAGGATGGCTGCTAAGATAACTAACTGGCCTTGACAGGCAATTGAATACCCTCTTAATGCCTTTTATGGGATCCTTAGGATATCAGTAAGTTGAATTTACATCACAAAGGAAAGACAGAAGAGAAGTACCCAGAGGGCACTCCTACACCCTATCCCGGACAGCTGGACAGCGGGAGCCTTGGCCCAGGCAGCCTAGGCGATGCTTGGTGTCTTACCCAACATCACCCTGTCCATAAAGTTCCTTTTGTTATAATCATTCTGACTCAGTTAAAAATTCTATTAAGAGTGTAATTCAGGCAAACTTAGTTTTGTAGGTTTGCTTTCTTCCAGTCAACAGAACAAAACAAAGCATTTCAAGTGACAAGTGTACTTCTCCTCATTTACAAAGACTCAGGGGTACTCTTTCAATCCCCAGTTAGATCATCTCTAGCAAATGAAATTTTCACAAGCACTTTCTCTGTGGTCAGTAATTGCAAATGATTTCTGAGCCAAGAAATCAGAGTTTTAAGAAACCAGCCTATCGACCAGACTGCTCTGCTGTTCTGTATCCAATCCTCCAGAGTTAGGTGCCTAAGACTGCGCGGTCTGTTAGAGAACGCCATCGTGCACCCTCCAGCCTGCCAGACTATAGCCCCAGGGTCTGTCTCCTCTGTGGGCTAAGAGATGACGGCACAGGCACAGTTTGCTACTAGGATATTTCTACATGAACAAGAATTCATTGGAAGGAATTCATAAAGAGCAGAGCCATTTACTCTCCCCATTGTGACCTCCACTGAAATAATCCACTTATTTTCTCAGGTTTGTACTCTACCACACTAGAGATTCTGTGAAACATTATGCCCGGTGGAAAAGCAGGAAAAGGGAAAATGCAACAAATAGACATCTGCAGTGTGTCAGAAAGGATGAGAGCTAATGGATATGCTAAGATAAGGGAGGGGCAGGCCCTGCAGCTGGTGTTCCCTGAGTAGGATAAAGGGTCCCTAATGAATATATTGCATTTAAAGGGCTTAAATATTATATAATTTAATTTTTATATTTATGTTTGATTTATATTTGAATTGGACTTTGAAAGATAAATCGTGTTCCCAGGATGAAGAAGAAAACAAAATGCTTTAAAATGCATAATGCATCACCATTTAAAAATTGGCATATTGGGGGACACCTAGGTGGCTCAGTGGTTGAGGTCTGCCTTCTGCTCAGGTCTCGATCCCAGGCTCCTGGGATCAAGTCCTGCATCAGGCTCCCTGCATGGAGCCTGCTTCTCCCTCTGCCTGTGTCTCTGCTTCTCTCTCACTGTGTCTCCCATGAATAAATAAATAAAATCCTTTAAAAAAATTGGCATAGGGGAATATGTCAGGAACAAGGCAAAAATAAAAATAGGTGCTTTTACAAATTCTAAATGTATGATATGAGGTAAACTCTACATTTGTTATGTGTATTGGAAATAAAGGTAACTTTTGTCATCTTTCATTTATTTGCAATAAGTAGGGAATTACATGTGCCCAAAATATTAAATTTTCAAGTAACTGAAATGATTTCAAATCCCAAAATGTTAGAGTCTAAAAACAACAAGCATTCTTAGTAGGCATCTTCCTACAGGCAATTTTAATCCTTTTACATAAAAGGCTCTGAATGGATATACTTAAACTTTTCTGGATCCACAGTCATCTGCCATTCTGTAAAGTAGTCCAGTTTGGTGATCTTGTGAGGTATGTGAGACTTGTGAGCTTTTTAAGTGATTTGTTCCCTGTTGAACTTATTTTCCACCTAGAGACTAAAAGCTCCTGGAAGGTAGAATCCAAAATTTAGTCATTGTTTTACATATCTCCTTGCAAAGTACCTGCCACATGGTAGGCATTTGGGGTCTTTGTTGATAAATAAAACCATGTCAAATGAGTATGAACTCTTTTTAATGATGGACATTACCTATAGCAACCAGCAACTTCCTCCTTATGGGAGGAGCACCCAAGTTTCCTTTTAGCCATGTGGTTTGTCCTGGAGAGTTCCCAACACCAGGGGTGGGATCTGATTCTGTTTAAGCCAATTGCCAGGGCCATCATAATGGGACGGGTGCCAAATTAAGCCTGTCCAATAGAATGAACCACTAGACATCTGCTGGCTAATCTGGAATACCAAGAAGCTCGTGTCTATGTGGGTGTGACCCTCCAAAGCCACTGGGAGCCATTTGGAGGCCACAGTGCAGGAGCTCTAGGGAAAGAATCAAAACTTGGACAGAAAAAAAAAAAAAAATTAAAAAAAAAATAAAACTTGGACAGAAAAACTAGGTCTAGCTCACAACATTTGAGCCCTAGGAAACCATTTAAAATGTTCTCTGAAAAAAAAAAAATAAATAAAAAAAAAATAATAAAATGTTCTCTGAATTGTTTCATTATCAAGACGTTAAGGGAATTTAAGTATGATACTTTTTACTTGCAATCTCATTCACTGTAGCCATAAAAAATTTTTTAAATACTTTTTTTATAAATATGCCCAGATCAGAAAAGAAAAAGGGCCTATCCTCAATAAGCAGAATTTTTTCACATTTCATTAAATTGAGGTGATCAAAATGTAATTTTCAATGTTGAGCTTTTGTTAAATATTGACTCTTCCATAGCGCTTAGAATTTTGGCTCTCAGAGGCATCTGAAGACATGAAAAGTACGGTTGATTACAGAAATTATTGTTTAATCAAATTATATATGCTACAATCAATACTTACTTACACCTGCCTATAAAAGTACTAATCACACTATTGTTTCATAATTGCAACAGTAAAAATGTTTTAAAAATCTAATCACACTGATAATTTAGAGTATTGCATGAGCTGTGAGGTAATGGATAACCATAATCAAAGCAATGTTAACAAGGAAAAAATATATATATATATAAGTTGTCAAAACTTAGAACTTCTTCAGCTTCAGTTTACAGTCTTCTTTTATAAAATCACCTTATTGCTCATCTTAATTAATAGCACTCATCTTACAATTTTTAGTTTCCCTGTTAGGACTATAGGTTTCGAAGCAGACCTGATTAAATGGATCTGAGTGTCTGTTCCACTACTTACTAGCTATAAAGCAGGGTTATAGTAGCATGAATTTCATAAGGTTATTGTTAGAATTAAATGTGTGATATATGTAACATACTTAAAACAGTGCCTGGCACTTAGTAAATATTCAGCAAATGTTAGCCACAGCAGCAACAATAATTTAATATCCTTAGTTTATGACATCATCTGTAACTGCTCAAAATGTCAGTTTCTAGTGCATAGCTACATTATTTTTTATACCCCAGCAGCCAACATAATGCTTGACATATAAAAATGGCTTGTTCTATATTAACTAGATGAGGAGATGAACAGACCATTGAATTACACTATAAAGTACCTAAGAATGAGGATTATCATTTTAAATGTAGAATTCCCAGTGTCTGTTGGATGAATGGGTAAGAGGATTTATCCAAAGTTCTACCCTAGTCAGCAATGCCATATGATTTAGGGGTCCATCCAAGAACTTGATTTACCAGACAGGTTCCAGGTTCCATTTTATAAGTGGTATGTAGGCTTGTTCAAATTGCAAAGATAGACTATTTTCCTCTCTTTGGAGAAAGGGAGATAGAAGATGGTTTTAGATTTATTTCAGTTGATCTTTAGTTTTGAAACCTACCAGTGGCTATTGAGAACATGGGGTGACATTACTATCCTGAGGAATGAGGTGGGACAGTCACCAACTACTTTTGTATTGCTGAAAGTAACTTAAAAGTCAAGCCGTTGATGCTGGTCCCATCTGCCACCTGCTTCTCTACCCTTTAATGCTACCTTAGTGAAGGAGTCATAACAGCAAAGGATTTGGGATCAGAGGATCTAGTTTATAATCATACTCTTTGCAGTTACTAGATCTGTGACCAGGACACAGAAGGCTTCCCCGAAAAGGTGACCTTTAACCTGAGACCAGGGTGATGAGGGTTCTTTGCATTTGTGAGCATCTCTGAATCTTACAATAAACTATAGTTCTCAGCTAGCTTAAGACAAGAAACCCCAAACTGAGTACAGATAGCATATATGTTTAAAAAATTTATCACTTGGCAATATTTTAGAAATCAAGAAATGTCATAAGAACTATATTTGGGGCTGTTCTTTTAAAAATCCGAAAGTCTGGCAATACATGCCCTTATCCCATGCTGTAACAGGTGTCTGGACCAAAGCAGCAGCTGCCCACTTCAGACAAGGAATATAGTCTCCCAGGTTCCCACAGAGCCCACCACTACCTTACTGCCATTGGCATTGTGCTTCATTCACCTAATCTAGATTTAGAGTAGATTCTGAGTTATTTCCACTAATTGGGTTTGAGCATATGCTTGCCTTTTTTCTCTGAAAATTGTTTTTTTTTTTAATCAACAATGATATGTCAATAGTATCAATGACCCAAAACACCTGTAAGTATGTAAAAACGCCTTATATAAAGGGTCAGGAAATGCAGCTTTCAAGAGAAGGTGTCTCAGGAAAGACAGAGCTTCTGTTTGGAAATGTGTATTTGTATATATTCTGAAACATATTGAAAATTAAAGAAACAGTTCATCGTTTTGTCAGCATTTTTCTAGTAATCGATGGTGTATAACTGTGTTCAGTCTATGAACGTCTGGAAGATTAATAGTATTTATAATTATCAATATGGCTCCACAAACATGTAAATAGAGAACTCTAAACCCCTATTTTTTTTCATTTGGCATTGTAGGCATTCATGCAAATGACTTCATGTTTCTGGATATACAACTCTGTTCTATAGGGAAATTGTGGAATTTCATTAGTATATGCATTTTGAACTCAGGCATTATACATAGGCAAGAAGTAATCAGGAGAAGTGAAGATGGTTCAACTGTAATACCGGGGGTGGGGTGCAGGGGGCGGGGACTCTCAGAAATTGCTATCAATCCAAAAGTACAAAAAGGAAAGAGCTGAGTTTATATATGGTCTGCCCAGCTTTGCACCCTATGAAGCCAAAAATTCTAGAATGACCTGATTATGTTAAAATAAAAATATAGGAATTAGATTTGAAATGTTTTCCAACAAATGGGAGATAGTCTTATAAAGGGAGGCAGTGTCAGAGGGCCTGAGCTAGAGTCCTGCCTTTGCCACTTATTGCTTAAGCAAATCATTTAACATCTCTGAACCACAGTTCCCTTATGTATTTAAAATAAAGTGAAGTCAAGCAAAACAGCTACTTCACAAGAACACTTTGAGAATAAATTGCAATAATTTCCCTGATATAAGAAAGCCTGTGACATTTGTGGTTGTGCTTCTTTTATTAGTTTTTTTTTATCAATGCCATTAATAATAACCAGAAATTTAGTGGCTGAAAACAACACAAAAGAATCCTCTTAGAGGTCAGAAGTCAACATGGGTCTCACTGGGCTAAAATCAACATGTCACCAGGGCTGTGTTTCCTTCTGGAAGCTCTAGGTGATAACATGTTTCTTGCTCATTCATATTGTTGGCATTTAATCAGTTCTTTGTGTTATGGGACTGAGGTCTCTTTCTTCACTAGCAGCTGGGGGTTGATCCCACCTTCTAGAGGGTGTCTTGATGCATTGGTGTGTGGCCCTCTCCTTCCTCAAAGCCCACTAGGGCAGCTCGAGCCTCCCTCCCTCGTGCTTCCAGTCTTTCCTGCCTTCTCTATCAGAGTTCTATGTCTCTCACTGATCCTTGTGCCTTCCTCTTCCACTTTGAAGGGCCAATGTGGGGCCCATCCAGATAATCCAGAATCATCTATTTTGAAGGTCTGGAATCCTATTTCATCTATAAGAGCCCCTTTTGTCAGGTAAGGTAACATATTCATAGAGTTAAGAAATTAGGTTGTAGAAACCTTTGGGTTAGGGTGGGGCAGATAATTTGCCTAACCACAGTTCTTTAACTGCATAACTCTTTCTATGAAGTCTATAACATCCATATTAAATTCCCATTATTCATAAATAGGGAGTTAATGTAGTTGTGTACAGGAGTTTTATGGATAGGAGTTTTATGCAGTTCTGTATACTTCAGCACCTTTGGTTTCTAATTGAGCTTATCTGTTTGATTGATAATTTTTCTCATCATAATTCTGGAAAAGTCTGGGAAAGAACCCTGAATTAAGAACCCTGAATTAATGGGTAGAAGACCGAATCATCCTCAAGTGAGGAGGTAAAATCAAAGATTAACAGGAAGGGTGAGTAATGGCAGCACAACAAGAGACTTAGCTCAGCTCCAAGAGGGAATTCTGTGACCTCTAACTTTTTCTTAAGCAGATGACATGGCCCAACCTGCTGAAATTAAGTGGAACTCCCAAAAGGGTAATGAGAGAGGAGGCTTCATCTTACATCAACCCACTTTCTTTTTACATTTGTCGGGAGGTAATAATTTGACAATACTGATGTTTCCTGGCCATCCTACCCCCAATTAATTCATCTTTTAATTCTCAGTGTTAACCTAGAAGATTAATCCTTTTAACCTTTTATTCTTATTTTAGCTCCTAAATTCCTGGGCATTTTGTTTTGATTGCATTAGTTCTCTTTAAGTGGTAGAGCAGAAATGCAGAGAAATAATAGATGGGCAGTTCTTTATGATGCTAAACATAAAGTTGCCATATGAACTAGCAATTCCACTCCTAGGTATATATCTCTGATTTTCTCCGGCCCATGAAAGACCATGAGGCAGTAGATATACAGTAGTAGCCTGGAATGTGGGGTACTAATTGCCAGCTCCCTCACAGAGTTACCAACATAGCCTGTTGATACAACAAGGTCACATTTACCATTTACTGCAATAAGGAGGCCACCACATTTCTAGAGTCTTTGTAGCCTCTCAAGAGAGAAAGGGCAAGGGCAGATCCTTCTATAATTTGGGTGTCTGAATCAAAGTACTTCTTTCAGAATTGAGCAAAGTGTGTGATATTATAGCTTCGTGTTGGTGGACACAGCGAGGAGGGTTGGGGAGTGTGTCTCTTTGAGTAAACAGTCGTTTAATGGGAGGATTTGAGCCCATAGAGTGATATGTGATCCCCAAATAGGACAACTTCCCCTATGGCAATTTATTTTCCTGGTAATAGGATGATCAATCTTATGTTCAAATAGATGGATTTTTAGGAAGTTCCTGAAATAGACTACAAAAATATCTGCAATTTTATCTTCCTGATCAAGATTTTCTGGAATTACAGAACCATTATTAGTGTAGACAGTTGGAGTGTCCTTGATCCTTGCATGCAAGATGTCCTAAAGAGGTGGACTAAGTTAAGATGTTTTCATCTGCAATAAGCCAGCTGTGTGCAGTTATCCTCAGTGGAGTTCGGTGACACCTAGCAAGGGGCTGTTTGATGGCATCACTTCTGCCCACGTGTAGGGATAATTCTTGCTCAAATGTCATAGGCCATGCTAGAAAGTCTGCCTTTCCCATTCTCTCCCAGTCTTCAGAACCAGAATAGCACAGACACTAAGCTATGTCATCCCAACCTACTCCACTTGCTTAAGGAAACCACCTCCATAACTGATGCTATTAAAGTCATCCTCTGTTTAAATTAGTGTCTGTGTCCTACAGAAGGGCTGTAGTCTGAAAGAGTTCACTTTCCTGGTTACTGCCCTGGAAGCCCCCACCCCCAGTGTGCTCAGGTAAGCACTGCCATCCACAGGGATGCGTTGCTAAAGCCATCTTTCTTTCTAGCACTTTTTGTGGCAGCATGTCTACAAATAGCTTCTGCAAAAATCCTACAGTTGAGAGTCACAAACCCTCCCCACACAAAATGTGAATGAGCAAAGACCCTCCCAAGCCCTCAGTAATTTTGTGCATGTTTACAAATGTGTTTCCCATGCCTGGGAACAGATTCTAGTTAGTCTTTCCATGGCTGCACAGATTATTTCCCATTGTTAAGAATGAAGTGGCTTCGGTGGGTTTTTGACCGCAGAGCTTACCCTCTTTCATTCGATTCATTGCGGAGCTCGTGAGAAATCTCTGTTCTTCTTGGAAAATGAGGTGTGGAGAGCCTGGAAGTGGTGGTCTTCCAGCTGCACCCTTTGTCCTCTTTCTTCAGAGTTATCTTGCCTGCCACTCAGACACAGTTCTCTAGCCAATAGGTGTTCATTCTTTCCAACCTCTTCAACAAACACTCAACTATTCAGATGTGGGTGGTGTTTTCAATTGCCCTACTTAATAATCCTCCCCAATATGACAGTGAGAAAGAAGTAACAAGCTCAGAACAAGGAGGGCAGAAAAGATGCGGGAGGAAAATACAAAGAACTCTAAACTTCTCATAAATAACAAATGCATTCTTGATTTATTGTGTGGTGATACTGTAACAGAGCCTTCACAATGACTGAATAGGACATGAGGGCCTTTATCTTAGCAGGGAACATGATGCCTGCCATTTGAAATCACGCTCTGAAAGCCGACTTTAACACATTGATGGATATGCGTTGGAAAGGTAAGTGGCTCTTTGAAATTGCCCTGAAATCATTTATGCTTCAATAAGAAGCTAGCAGCGAAGTTGGTAAATAGTCGGTTACATGATTTGTGCGCGTATTTCCCAATAGTTAATTTTTGCCATTAAAGGTATAGATCACTTTGGCTATAAATGCCAGTTTACAGGATTCAATCTAGAGTGGCAGATTAGACTGTCAGGAGTCTGGCAAGAAGGGGTGGAACCAATAGCTCTTCTTTCTCATCACTGTTATTGTTACACAAATGAGTGTCACCGCCACTTGAGGTGACTGCCTATAATGAAAAGAAGCTCCAGAGGAAGACTAACTGATTTGCCTTATACCCATTAACTTGCAGCATTGTTGGAAAACTGTTGAAGATTTCCTGGATGCCTTGCAAATGTCACTGTCAAGCATCTTATTAGGCATATCCAGTATTGTGAGTGTTTTTTATAAAGGAGTAGTCAAGATTTAGGGACTCCTGCTGAAATCAGCCTACTTTCACTGGTCTCTGCTCTATGTTTAATTTTCTTAAAAAAACACCTGGAGCTAAAGTGACTGATAGGATTATTTTTAAATGGAATATACAACTGATGCCTCTGGGTGACCTTTCCTGAAACAGATTTGTGTTACCTGCCTTAATTTTCCCTGCTGAAAAATGGAGAGGAGTAGGTCAACATGAATGGGAATGCTAGCAAGGATCATTTATGAAGAGGCAATATGGCATAGTGTTAACAAGCATGGGCCATGGAGGACTGTAGGTTGAAACCTGAGCTTCCCCCCTCCCTAGCAGTACTTGCATCATCTCACTTGACTTGCTCACTCTATCTATAAGATGGGACTGATAAGGGGGATCCACTGCTGAGGATTGTTGGGAGGATTGCCTACATGAAAAGTGCTTATGATGGTGTCTGGTACGTTCAATATTTGCTAGGACTACTGCTGTCATTGCAGCTTTTCTTTTCTTTTTAAGATTGTTTATTTATTTATTGATGAGAGACACACAGAGAAAGGCAGAGACATAGGCAGAGGGAGAAGCAGGCTCCCTGTGGAAAGCTTGATGCAGGACTTGATCCCAGGGCCCTGGGATTACAATCTGAGCCAAAGGCAGACTCTCAACCACTGAGCCACCCAGGTGACCCTGCAGCTTTTCTTAAAACCCCATTTGACCTTGTCATTCCTCTGTCCCAGACCTTTACCCTATCCTCTCCTTCACCTGGGATTAGGTTAGGCACTTCCCTCAGCTTCTACCTTCTCCTTGGTAACCTGGGTTCTAGCTCTGGCCTGTCCTCCTGTCACCTAGACTTTCCTGACATGTCCTGAATCTGCCACATTCTCTCTAACATTTCTGTGTCTTACAAAGTCACTTGAAATGCCATAGTCCACCATGGAACTGAAACACTGGCCCCTGAACGTATTCCAACTTCTTTGGGAAGACCCTGCATCAAGTATTTTCTCTTTCTTCCCCCCCCCCCCCCCCGCAGGTGGGACTATCCCTCTCCCCATGGCAGCTTCCTTTCTCTAACCAAATCCACGAAGTCCTCAGTGGCACTGGACCTTCCGGGGCCCCACACAGTGTTAGGAACCAAACTGCTACTTAAGAATGAAACTATTGGGCAACCCAGTGGCTCAGCGGTTTAGTGCCGCCTTCAGCCCAGGGAGTGATCCCAGGGTGTGATCCTGGAGACCTGGGATAGAGTCCTGCATCGGGCTCCCTGCATGAAGCCTGCTTCTCCCTCTGCCTGTGTCTCTGACTCTCTCTCTGTGTCTCTCATTGAATAAATAAACCAAATCTTAAAAAAAAAAAAAAAGTTCGATCATAAAAAAAACGAATGAAACTATTAACAGTAAAATACGGAAAATTTGAATCTTTTCTCTGCTACCAACTTCCTTTTTGTTGGAGAGCTCTGCAGTTGCGGTATAGATGGAAGGGTCATTATTGAAGCTGGCAAAGACACCTCTGGCCAGAGTTCATAGAATGCACTCAACAGAGCAGGATGCCCAGCTGCCGAGCGCAGTGTATCACCCAGACCCTCGGAGTTCAGCCTCACCCCAAGAGAAGTCTTCTGTAGACAGAGACTAAGGAAGCATTAGCCGCTCCTCTACCACCCTTCCTAACTCTGGTGGATACTTCAAACATCTTACCTTTTTTAACTCCCAAATACCAGCTGGCTTTCAGAATGAATAGATGGAGACCAATTACTGTCCAAGATGGTTATTTTCAAAAAGGCATCCATGGGTACGTGGCCAGAGATAACAGATTGAGCTGTGTTAGGTAACTCCTTTAAGAAAGAACCCTTCAAGGACATGGAATTGGGGCTATTATTAGCTTGCCCCTCATTTTGGTTGTTTCATTCTGAGATGTGGATCTTTATTACTTTTGTTTTCTTCCTCTTTGCTGTGATCACGACAAAGAAAAATCATCATATATTCCCTTTTAAAATAAGCCTTTTGAAATCTAATTTGAATGTTTTTGAATCCCTTCTTCCAGCCATCTCTCATGGGATTGCTAATTTTCTCCCTCTCCTGCAAACTCTGTATCCTCCAATTAAAAAGTAAAATTACATACAAATATATTCAAAACCTTAGTGCATATCAATTTCTAATCTAGAGCATGGTACAAAAGGGCATCTCATGCCCATTTGTTAAGTTGTAAAATCTTTGTCTTTAATCATGACCCTTTGTTCCTTCCCCTTGGAAGATGGAGTTCAGAGTGTCAGAAGAGATGACTTCATTCGTGAGAAGTCAGCTTTCCAACTTGAAACATGGCCTTGGCAGTCCTTTTTCTGTTGTTCTTGTTCTCTTGTAGTTATTTTCCTTTCCTCAGCTCACCGAACCTCACACTGACAGCATTCTTTGGTAACCATTAATATGCAAGTTTAGTCTTCCCAAGCCAACTGGAGGGAAGTCTGGGGAATTACTGGCCTGTTCAAAGACCATATGTTTCTGACATCATAAGTGGAAGTCTTCACAGTTAAGCTCTGGGCTCTGTTTCATCAGCTTATGTGCTTGGGGAAGGTACTGACTGGGTAATTTCTCATGGCATTAAAATTTTATGTTGTCCAACGTATCAAGTAGACATTTATTTTTAAGCTGTGAGATGAATGGGGCACTTGGAAAGGAAGAGGGGAGAAGGAACATTGGATTTGAAAAGTAAATATCTTTGCTAGTGTTCTTCCTTCTGCCAAGTGTGTTTATTACAAATATTTAATAACCAGTAAGATCTGAGACCAACTAGTCAGTACAGTCACCAGCCCTTGCTAGACTAGAGTCCTGGAAACCCCCTACTGCGTTATTCCATAAGTTTCTGGATCATGGGAAGTCATCCCAGGGTCTCTCATGGGAAGTCTTTCCCTTTCATGGGAAAGCTGTATGAAAGCTTCACCAGCTTTCACCAAGCTGTATAAAAGCCTTTTAGTATTTTAACAACTGACAAGATTATTCCTGTATAGTAATACTGTCTTAACTGCCTGTTAAGACATCTTTGACCACCTCCCCCAGGCATGCAATTGCCAACTCAGCTTTGTAGGTAGTTCAAATGTCACTTTCTCTGCAGAACCTTCCCTAGTTTCCAACTGATTCCAAATGAGTGTCCCCAGAGCACTGTTAACCATGACTTTAGGCAACTTGAAGTCCTATGCTAAGGACTGGAAGACAATTACATCATAGAAGAGAAAAGAGGTTGGTCTCTGGAGTGCAATAAAATTCTCTGGCTTCAATGTATCCGTGTGTAAAGTGAGGACATTTGTATTGTCCTAGTCTACTACATTCCTCCAAAGGCAGCTTATGACACAAGGATTTGGATGCAGGCATTTGGGAGATGATCCCAGCAAACATGTAAGGAAGTAAGGGAATGAGGCAAGAAGGGGCCAGTACAGAGTGTGTTGACAGGCAGGTTATCACTGAGAGCATCCGGAGCTAAGTCCCACTAGAGACTCCAAGTGAGTGTCCAGAATAGCCTCAGAATCATGGCAAGGAAGCTGGGGGGTTTATCTACAACTGTATTGCTCATAGGTTGAGGGCTGTCCCTTGGGCGTTATCTCCCCAGTGCTTCAACCTAAAAATGACCAGAAGTCACTCTCAGACAGGGCAGCAAAGAATGTCATGTTAGCATGTTGGGAAATAATCAGCATGTACTGAAACTATCCACAAGGGAGCCTCTGAAGTGGGCCAAGTTGGTATGAGTAGAGCACAGACAACACCTGCTACAGATACCTCCTTCACAGAGTTTTTGTGATAAAATATACAGAGGAACTAGCTCCTTGTCTACCCCACAGGGCTGTCACAATAAAGATTTGATTAATAATAATAATTAGGTAACATTTTTGATCACCTATAGTGACTATATGCCAGTCACTATATACATGCAAACTCATTTAACTCTCATAGTTAACTAATGAGGATATTTTCATTCCCACTCTGCAGATGAAAACCCAAGGTTCCCAACATTTGTCAGGGTTCCATAGGTACTAAGTGGTAGTGATAAACAAACCCAGGCAATCTGGCTTCATGGTTCTGCTACTAACCCACTGCTAACCACTATGTGTTACTCCTCTCTCTGAGTAAAAGAAACAAAAAAAGAGCTGAAAACATCTTTAGAGTCACAGAAATGTTAACTAATTCTAACCCTTACTTTACTTTGTCACTCAGGCAATTTATATGACCCCAGAAACAGACCTTTGGGATAAAAGGACTTGACACTTTGCTTAATTTAGACCAGGCCCATTCATTTGCTGCACACAATGGATGCTCTGCTTGTCAGACACAGATGCCATCATTAGTCAAGAGCATTTACAGAAGGTTTCTCATGTGCAGAGCTTTGTTCTCAGAGCTGCTGGGAGTTGGAGAGGAAGTAGGGGAGACAGTCTCATCCATCACTGAATCTAGCCAGGTAGTACAGATGCCCAGAATGCCCTGCCTAAGAGGCAGAAATGAAAACTAAGCATGCAAAACTCTGCCAGGCCCCTTAAGTTAGCAGAGACAGCTTCTTCTTCCTCCTCTGTAATATGTTCTCCAGATACCAGCTGGTAAAAATGCAGATTTAGAGCAACATAATAAGAAAAAAGTCACAAGGGGGAGGGACCAACCTCTTCACTTATGGTAGGGAAAGTGGGTAATATATAAACATACCTCAAAGCAATTCAGACCAAACTGGGCTTTGGGTTTGGAGCCATGTTAACAATGACTTACGCATTCTAAGATTGAACTTCAAAGTATGAAGTAGGCCCCATAATATCCACTTTACCAGTGTGTTGCAAGGTTAACTAAAAAGCAAACTAGCAAAATGATGCTCCATAAGTGTTATTTTTTTTTTCTTTGCTTGCACTTTGGGAACAGTAATTCATTGTGAGTATTGCAGGCTAGTAAGGAATAGGGAATGTGAAATGTACAGTTTAGAGCTGTGAGTTTCAAACTTTGCCATACATTCCCATTACTGGCATGAATGTTGAAATGGAGATTACTATAGGCCGCCACCACCTCTGAAGTTCTGATTCCACTAAAACAACATTGTTTAATGTTAGAGGTAATTCTGGTATACTTGGGGAATAGAACACATATCAGAAAGACTGGCCCATTAGCCATATTTAATGAGGGATCCAAGATTAAGCTGCATAAAATTTAATAAAATGATCAATTAATTGCTTACCCATGTAATTACAAAGTACATTTAAAAAAGGAGATATTTTTTAAAAGATGAGATTATGTTACAGTCCAGAATAGTTATTTAGATGGTAGCAGTGCAAAAGTGTGTAAGTGGGTGGGCCTGAGTGAAGGTGTCAGACTACAGGATGCATTGGTCTTCATATTTTTCAAGGCCAGTTGAAACTCATTCTTTAATTCAATGCAAATGTAGGCAGCTAGTAAGAAAAATACGGAGTTGAATCTCAGGTATGTGAAATAATGGCTATAAGGCTTTGAGCAACTTATATGGCTTCAATTTCCACAGTAGAGAATGGGGGAATAATAATTGCCAGCTAGCTGAGTTGTTTCAAGGAAAAATCGTAATTGTTATCACTATGTGTGACATACCCTCAATATATGTTATAATGACTTGGTAGAAAGAACTTGTCTCAGGGAGGCAAAAGGACTTATTCATGTGGATATTGAATCTGCACAGTGCCTCCCCAAGGTTCTTAGAGAATATGGAGGAAGTATTCTCAATGTTGTTGATCTGAGCATCTGGCTGCAACCATGCAGAAGCCCTGCCATGAGCTACAGAAAGCATTGAAGGTGTGAATGCACTTCAGAGGTCAAAGCATTTTGCTAATTAGAAATTAGTATCTCACACCGTGGCAGGCAAGTTGCGTCCTATAAACCCGATGGTTTTGATTAAACGTTTCTCAATCCCATAGACAGTGCTCTAGACAAAAAAAAAAAAAAAAAAATCTGTCACTTGATTGATTCCAAGTAAACTCACAAGTCCTGAAGAAAAGTAGCCACCTCATTTAACTGCAGATAGGAAGAGAAATGGAAATATAGGTACCTAGTTTCTATTAATGTGCCAGCAATTTAACTCTGCCTGAGAGAACTGGGGAAGGTCAATGGTAAGTCAGTCCATAAGGTCCTGAAGGGAGACGTAGCTAGGATGGAACGTGTCCTTCAGTCATGAAATGAGAGGCTGGAATGAAACAAAGGTGATGCCATACACAAGCCAACTTTTAGGTCCAGTTGTAAAAGACTCTCTCTACCAAGTTAGGGTAGCTGGATTCTTTTTTGGAAGAAAGTAGATCATAGAGGTTTTTGTAGAAGTTTAAGGAGAGAATGTGGGAGAATGAGCAGTCTTTACTAATGAGAGGTTAAGAAAAGAGCTTTCAGAAGTATTCTAGGAAAAGGTTGAAGATGTGGTTCCTCTGATTCTGAGGATTCATGCGCTCTGTTGTGTCATGTGATGATTTTTTTAAAAATAAGTGACATTAAGAGAATTATGTGGTTTTGAAGAGAGAGAAGGAGAAGTACAAACATTTATTTTATGCCTCTTGTGTCATCCTTATTACTGAAAATTTACTTTTTTCATCTATAATGTTCCTAACAAACTTAAGAAATGTGTAATTCTTGAATTGCCCTTTTTCAAAAAGGAAATGAGCAAGAACATGAGTAACACGACTGTCTTCCTAGCTTATTCATTGATTCATCCAGTACATAGGCACTGAGTGGCTATTGTGTACCAAATGCTTTTCTAAATACTGAGGATTCAGCCTTGGGCAAGAGGAAGTAGGTTTATGCTTATACGGAGCATGATGTTCAAGTGCAGGAGATGGCAATAAACTAGTAAATAAAGAGATAGCAAGAGGTACTATGTAAGAATAAAATAAGGTGATGTGACACACAGGGATACTTTAAACTGGAAGGCAAAGCCCCTTTGAGGAAGTAGCAGTCAAGTTGACATGAGACTGACAAGCAACCAGGGATACTAATCTGGAGACAGAATGGATTTGATAGATAGAACAGAGAGGAGCCAAGGAATAGATCCCTCAGGAAGAGAGGACACTAGTGTATCCTGGAAACTTAAGAAGTCATTGGGATTGTAGAAGGTAAACAAGAGTTAGGGTGACAGGGACCGAGGTCAGTGGTAGGCATGGGCCAGTGGATCTTGATTCTTGGGAAGAGCTTGGGTTTTCTTCAGAGTGCCAGAAGTCATTTGAGGATTTTACTTAGGGAAATGATATGATCTGAGTTATATCTGAAGTTTGGGGACTGAAATTTGTAGGGGACAGGAGCAGTGGGAAGATAATTAGGCTGATTGGTTTTACTATTCCAGTTCAGCGGGCCCATTTATAACGTCCTTCAAATGGAAATTCCAAAGAGTAAAAATAAATTTCAGCATTCCCAATCTCTCTTTCTGGACATAAATAGATACAAATATATGCTTATATCTATATGTACATATAGTTGTGGATATATAAAAATATATGTATTATAATGGACCAAATATGGACTACTGTACTATTTAGGAGTATTATAAAACATAAAAGAGACATTAAAATCTGCTAAAGAGAAAAAATCTGCTAGAGAGGAAAGAAACTTTAAAAATAATTTTTTGTATTAAAAGTAAAAAAAGTTAAAAATTGCTCTCACTAAATGTTTTTATTAAAAACACAATTAATATTTTAGTGAAAGTAATATAATTAAATATAATTTATTACGTATTTAAATGTGGTTTAGCAAATGCTGACACTAAGATTCAAAGATCTGGCTCTAAAATCAGTTTATTTCCTGAATTGTTTTAAATAGTTGTCACAACTGAGAAAGCACCTCACAAGGGAACAAAATGTAAATATAAAATAAAGACATGGTAAGGTATGTTCTTAACAAGAGTGGAGCAATCTTTATTTCTAGTTGTCTTTCTGATGTAGTTCATTGTATGTGTGGACTTTGTCAGACCTAATTGGATCAGAACATTTTACATTCTTTAATTGCACTGTAGGACAAGAGAAGTGAGAGCTCTGCCATTTTCTTAATGTTCACTGGCACCAGTGAACATTATTATTTTCATCAATTCAAGGTTCTGTTAAATCCGTTTGTCCATATTGTGAGGGTTGCTTTACACTGGATGATATCAATATACTGTAAGTGGCAGTCCCCGTGATGTGTGAAAATAATGTCTCCTTCAGTGTCCAGAGCTGGAAGGATCATAGAGTGGAGATTACACACTCCAAACCTCTGATTGTGAAGATATATAAATGGAGGCCCAGGCAGGGGGGATGACTCGTGCATCCTCCGCATCTGACTTCATTCAGCCGTGTGCCAGGTACTGGTCTCAGAACTGGAATGCAATTGGAACAAAACAAACAAAAACTATTAGTATTAGTATGTTTGTATGATTTCCTTATAATTCTACTTTTCTGATTTGTCTTATTTTGAAAGATTTATTCATTTACCTTGAGAGAGAGAGTGGGGGAGGGGCAGATGGAGAGAATCTCAAGCCAACTTCCTACTGAGCACAGAGCCCAACGCAAGGCTGGATCCCATGACCCATGAAATCAGGACCTGAGCTGAAACCAAGAGTCAGAAGCTGACTAAGCAACTGACTGAGCCACCCAAACACCCCTACTTTTCTGATTTTTAATGTTGGGAAATATATGATTAAATAGAACCTTTTAATTTCTTGTGATACAATCTCTAAAATGGCCCCAAGTGCTCCTCAGCTCTTGCTTTCATACTCTTGTGACCCTCTTCTGTGTGTGTGTGTCATCCAAAGCTAGAGATTCAACCTGTAACAGATAAAATAAGCAAAGGTGGTGAGCTGTTAATAGCTTAGAAGGGGATAGTCCCTCTTTTGAGACTTGAAATTAGACTCTGTCCCAGTTGGCACCTTGGTTATAGCAGTATGAGAGACGGTGAGCCACAGGACCCAATTAAGTTGTATCTAGATTTCTAATCCACAGAATAAACAAGAAAATAAATGTTTATGTTTTGCAATCTTCTTCTTCGCAATCCTCTTCTTCTTCTTCTTCTCCTCCTCCTCCTCCTCCTCCCCCCTCCTCCCTCTCTCTTCTTCTTCTTCTTCTTCTTCTTCTTCCTCTCTCCTCCTCCTCCTCCTCCTCTTCTTCTTCCTCTTCCTCTTCTTTTTTTTTTCAAATGTGTTCATTCTCCAGGGAATTAGAACTTACAGTGAAACGTTCCTTAATGAGCTTCTCAGCACACCTACTGAGACTGGTCGAACACATCACTTAGAACCACCTAGTTAGGAAAGTGTTCAGTATATCACCTGAGTTCTAAGATGATTATTTCTCAAGTTTCTGGAATATAAATCTGTTCATAATAGTGCCACATGTCTTTAGTTTGTACTTAACTTTTCCTGTTTGAATGGTTGAAAAAAAATTTTCAAGAAATGTAAACACAAAAGATTTTAAATTTGAACTGTAGGATAAACATTAAATCCTCTCAAAGTATCAGAAAGTATTAAGAAAGTTTAGGAATTGCTGATTCTTTAACCAGTGTGACAACAGTCCTTATTTTCCCAGAAAGCCTCTTTGCTGTCTTAATTTTTGCTTTTTCAAAGATTACAAAAAATTATTTATTTAAGTAGTCATTTCCTACTCTTTGTCTCTTGTCACATCACCAAGAAAATTGCTGGTGCCACTGTATAGGAAGGCAAGGGTACAGATTATTAATCTGTGTTTACAAACTGTGCCCACATGTACAAATGAAAGTGAAAACTGGAAGAACTTAAGTGTTTGTTTTTCTCCAGCAATCCATGAGTAGATTATAGTAGAAACAGTAACTTGAGGCACCTTTAACAGGTAAAGACCTAAGTGAATGCATAAGTTAAGTGTATACATATAGAAACAGATATGTTATATGGGATTATATCCTCCAGAAATAAGCACCAAATCTCACAGAACTTGAGGGTATAGCTTTGAAGTATGAGTCCAGGGATTAGGAAAAATGCAGACCTCAAATGCTGCCTCTTGTACTGACTCTGATCTAGGAATATGTTTTACTTTGCTCTAAGGAGGTACACGTAAAATATCCTAAGATTTTCCATAAATTTGCATTTGTGTGATTAACTTTTTTCTGGGATTTTTTTTCTGTTTTATTTGTTAAGTATTTAAATGTTTGTGGTTTTAAGGGATGGTGGTGGTGGTAATAATGATAAAATGTAGGAAGATTTTGTTGTTGTTCTTACGTCCTTGACAAAATTAGAAGTTGTCTTATTTTAAACTTCTCTCCACTGTTTGCTTTTGTTCCATGTTCTAGAAACTAGTGATGCAGAATGGTTTTCCTATGCTCTTCTAGCAGAAGGCATGGCATAGTAGACAAAAAGTTAAAGTACATATCAAATTACACTCTTAACATGGATGGAGACAGAGTGACCAGATTACTGATACCAATTTTAACTATAGCAACTAGTTATATTTGCTAACACTTACCGGTTGTTTACTTTGTGTAAGTGTTGCTTCAAGTACTTTGTCTGCTTAAACTCATTAAATAACAACCCTATGAGGGGATCCCTGGGTGGCTCAGGGGTTGAGTGTCCACCTTTGGCCCAGAGTGTGATCCTGGAGTCCCACATCGGGCTCCTTGCATGGAGCCTGTTTCTCCCAGTGCCTATGTCTCTGCCTGTCTCTGTCTCTGTGTCTCTCATGAATAAATAAAATCTTAAAAAAAAAAAACACATTTCATATGATAACACATACACACACACACACACACACACACACACACACACACAAACACACCAAAAGAAAAATATTTGAATTCTTTTTCCTTTTTTTATTTTTTTGAAAGATTTTGGTTTTAAACTCATAAATGCTGTGCCCTTCCTCCTCTTCCTTCTCTTCCTCCTTTGCCATGACCACCATTGGTTGAACATCTTTATACAATGGAATTTACTTTACATAATATAATTTAGTAACCACAACAGCCATTTTTAAATGCGTGTGCTGTTTCTTTTGCAAATGTAGCTCAGAAAATTAAATCTTAAATTAATACTTACAACCTAATAGAAAGCAGAGTCAGGATTTGAACCCAGATATATTGCTTTTAAAACACAAGCTTTCCCCATACTATATTATAAAGCCATGGCAAACATGATATCCATTTATCAAGGTTGATTTTTTTGGGTGATGGTGTAGACTGCTATTGGTTCATAGCCCCCTCAAGAACTTCCCCAGGTATAATCTGAAATTGGCCTTCATACATGGATTGTAGGGAAAGACTGAAGAAAGAGGTAGGGTATTCCAGATACGTAGGTGGGAGGTTTAGTGAGGAAGAGAGCTGACATATGACCCCTGTCTTAGGCAGCCACAAGAAGAGTTGATCTCTTCACCTGCCCACGAAATATTAAAAGCTTGTATAGAAGCCTTAACTGGGTTCCATCATGTATACTGTCCAGATGTTCTCAACATCACAACACTATCTCAAGGTGCTGTCCTTGCAGCAGTTTCTGGGAACAAGGAAGGCAAGCACAATGCACTTTCCAAGAACAGGGGAGGGGTGTAGACCTTCTGATTGTTGAGGTCTAGCTCACGGGGCAGCCTGCAGCAATGTCCTTTTAGTGACTTCCCATCAATAACTACTATGCATTGTTCCTGTGATTTAGCCAGCTTCTTTAGGTTTAATGCACTATAGCACCAGAATCCTCTGATTGTGTGTGTGTTTGTGTGTATGTATATATGTATGTAATTATCATTAGCAGTAAAATGTATAACATATATTATTCTCTATAATACAAATTATATACATAAATGCACACAGATAATATTATGTTCCCTATAATATGAAAAATATGCTGAAATCAATCCAAATCACAGGTTCTTAAATGATTATAACAGAAAGATACTAAATGAACAATAAAAACAAATTTGTATAAACAGCCATCTGAAAATCGATACAAAAATAAAATACAATGAAAATCTATTCATTATTTTTCTCTTTTTCTGAACCATTTTCTTTCTGAATATTTTTTTTTCTTGGAATCACATAGTTACTTTACACTTAAACTTGAAACATATGGAAGTAGAGTAAGTGCTGAATGAACTCAACTCAAAATACTTTTCCTCAGGGCACCTGGGTGTCTCATTTGGTTGAGTGGCCCATTCTTGATTTTGGCTCAGGTCAAGAGCTCAGGATCAGGAAATCCTGCCTCATGGCTTCTTCAAGTGCCCTGCTCAGCAGGGAGTCGTTATCTCCCTCTGCCCCTCCCCTACTCCTGCCAGCTCTTTGTCTCTCTCTCTCTTTCTCTCTCTCTCTCTCTCTCACTCTCTCACTCAAAGAAATAAATAAATAAAACTTAAAAAAAAAATTCCTTCTCTAAACCTTCCCCTTGGCATAAATATGCAAAGCTACATTTTGGGTTCACCCAGATGTAGCATGCAATTCAAATTTTCTCTGTGTGATATTCTCTAACTAGAAACTGACTTATTGAGGAAAAGTTTGGATTCATCTTACCCTGAAACTATAACTTGAAATATCACTTGTAGCAATTTATGTAGGGGATGTTGGATGAAAAAAAGTAACTCTCTCCCAACCCCACTCCAATAAAAGAAATACTTCAAAAAATGGTATGTAATTGTTGAAATGAGTATCTTAAAAGTCTCATTAAAAATGTTTTTAAGAATCTCAGTACCGGGATCCCTGGGTGGCACAGCGGTTTGGCGCCTGCCTTTGGCCCAGGGCGCGATCCTGGAGACCCGGGATCGAATCCCACGTCGGGCTCCCGGTGCATGGAGCCTGCTTCTCCCTCTGCCTGTGTCTCTGCCTCTCTCTCTCTCTCTCTCTTATTATCATAAATAAATAAATTAAAAAAAATTAAAAAAAAAAAAAAAGAATCTCAGTACCTAGGGGCACCTGGGTGGCTCAGTTGGTTAAGTGTCCAACTCTTGGTATTTGGCTCAGGTCCTGATCTCAAGCGTTGTGAGATCGAACCCCATATCAGGCTCCATGCTCAGAGCTTAACACTTTCTCTCCCTCTCCCTCTGCCCCTCCCCACCATGCTCACTTGTACTTTCTCTCAAATAAATAAACATTTTTTTTAACTCAATACTTAAGTTTGCTACTTATATGATAAAACTCAATGTATCTTCCTGATAGTTGAGTAAAGTATAGACAGCTGTTTTAGAAATAAACTTGGAAATACGTTTGAACACCATAAAGATATGCATATTCTTGCAGCCCCACAGTCCCACTTTATGAGTCTAAGGAAAAGAAATAATGTAAAGCAAAAGGAAAACAAACAAAAAACTGTATTATTACCTAAAATAGTAAACATTGAGAAACAGTTAAAATATTCTACATTTAAAATAAGCAAACTGTATTTCACCTAAATAGAATATGTTTTGATAGCTCAGAATAAAATTATATGGACATGTAAGAACATCACTTTGATAAAATAATAAAAATGGATTCATCACTAAATGTCATGAGGATGGAAAGACTTCTTTTGCTTTTCATTACATCCCCAAAGTCCAGCAAATTTCTTAACTGATATGAGGTGCCTAATTAAAAGTATGAAATGACGGGGAAAAATTGTATAAATATGACATTGACATATAAACAGGGACTGGAGAGAAATATGCAAAAATAACTTTTTAAAAAGGTAGTTTTTAGACATTCATGTGTTGTACTCCAAGTGAATTATTTTACATGTTTGGCTTCTTTTGTTTTTATAGTTATGTGTGAAATAATATATTAAAGAAAATTATTGAGATAGTATGTGCAGTCTGTAGAAAAGTTAGAGTCCCTCTAGTTTGTAATTTGTATGAAATATTTGTTTACTGTGTGCATATGATGTTGCCTTGGGATCCCAGGAAGGAAACCCTGAGACTCTCCCTCCACTTCTCATTGATAAGGTGAGGAAGTTGGACCTGTTTCTAGGCGCTACCTACTTTGCTTCCAATTTTTAAAATGACCAGATTTTGTGATAGCCTTCTTCTAGTCACCAGTGGAAGGTATAATGAACATAAGTGTTGGATTTAGACATAAGCTCTTCTATAAAATAGCTGAAGGACCCTAGGCAAATCCTTTTTGTCTCTTTGAATCTGCTTTCTCATTTGAAAAGTGAAGACAATAAGGATTATATAATATAAAATATGGAGACACTAGATAAAAAGCTCATACCTGGTAGATGTTCAATAAGCACCTAAATTACAAAGAAACTTTCATAAAGACTCTAGTGTTAAAAGGATATGCCCCTTTTCCAGAGAACCTCTTGAGTAGCCCTGGCCAATCTGGCCAGGACTCTGGCACTAGGACAAAGGCAGTGGGGAACACAGACATAAGATCATGTCATCTTTATTCTTCAGCTTGTTGATATGGTGGATTACTCTGATTTATTTTCTAATGTTGGACCAGCCTTACATACCTAGAATAAATCCCGCTTAGTTATGATGTATAATTCTTTCTATACATTGTTAAATTTTATTTCTAATAATTTGTTGAGGACTTGCATTTGAGTGAATGAAAGATACTGGTCTGTTTTGTATTTTGGGTTTTTTTTTATGTGCTGTTTTTTCTAGGTTTTGGTATCATAGCAATATTGGCTTCATAAGATGAGTTGAGAAGTATTTCCTTCTCTTCTGTTTTTTAGAAGACATTGGATAAAATTGGTGCTAGTTCTTATTTAATGGAGCCTGACATGGGACTCGATCCCGGGACTCCAGGATTGTGCCCTGGGCCAAAGGCAGGTGCCAAACTGCTGAGCCACCCAGGGATCCCCTTTCAGGAGATTTTAAATTATAGATTTGATTTACTTGATTATTACAGAACTATTTATATTGTCTATTTCATCTTTTTATTGTTAAAGATTTATTTATTTTAGAAAGAGAGCACATGCTGTGCTGGTGGGGAAAGGAGTAGGGTGAGAGAATCTTCAGGCACATTTCTTGCTGAACTGAGAGTCACCAGACCCTCAGTATTTTCTCACTACCATGAGATCATGACCTGAGCTGAAACCAAGGGTCACTTAACTGATTGAGCCACCTAGGGACCTCTAGATATTTAAAAACATTTTAAAAAACATTTTTAATGAGACTTTTAAAACATAAGAAAAAATTAGAGAGATAGGCACCTGTCTATTTCATCTTTAATTGAGGCTAGGAAGTTTTTAGTTTTCAGGGAATTGGTTTATTTCTTTTACATACCTGAATCCAGGAATATAAAGTTGTTAGGCTTATAAAATACTCACCATTTTAATGATGGCAGGAATCCTAGTAATAAATCTTATTTTATTCCATGTTGGTGGCTTATGACTTCTCTCTTAATTTTCATCAGTGTTACTAGAAGTTTATAAATTTTATTGATTTTTTAATTGATTCTTTTTTGCATTGATTTTTTCCCCTCCTATCCACTCCCTGTTTTCAATTTCAATGGTTTCTCCTTTTATTATTTCCTTTGTTCTACTTGCTTTAGGTTTATTTTGTTCTTTTTCCAATTTTTGAGGTAAAAATTTAAGTTATCAATTTGAGAACTTTCCTCACTCCTAAAGTAAGCATTTAGTAAGCAATTTCCCTCTTGAAAGTGTTTTAGCTGAGTCCCACAAGTGTTGATATGAAAGTCTTATGTCCATTCACTTTTATAACTATGATTTCTTTTGAGATTTCCTCATTAGCCCGTGAATTATTTAGAAATGAATTGTTTAAATTTTATATATGTAGAGATTTTCCTGTTGTCTCTTTGTTACTGATTTCTAATTTGATTCCTTTGGTATTCTAAAACACTTTGAGTGATTTCAATTCTTTTAAATTTGTTCCAGTTTGCTTTATATAGCCCACTAAATGATCTAAATTGGCAAATGTTTGGGTGCACTTGAAAAAAAGTGTATGTTTTTCTCTTGTTGGTTTGAGTGTTCTATTTATGCCAATTAGATCCTGGTTGATTGTTCATATCTTAGTACCCTTGCTGATTTTCTGTCTAGTTGTTTATCCAGTTGCTGAGAAGGGAGTGTTGAAGCCCCCAGCTGTAACTGTGGATCTGTCCACAATGGGTTTCAACTGTATCAGGTTTTGCTTCATTTATCTTGAGGATCTGTTTTTTGGTGATTATATATGTCAGATCATTATATCTTCCTGGTAAATTGATCCTTTTATCATTATTGTAACATTTTGCTTCATCTCTAGTAATTGTCTCTACTCTGAAGTCTACTTTATGAGATAATAAATAGCCATTCCTGCTTTTTAAAAATAATTAATATTTGCATGGTACATCTTTTTCTATCTTTTTTATTTTCAACCTAGCTATGTAGCTAAATTTGAAATGAATTTCTTGTAAGCAGCATATATTTTGGTAATTTTTAAAATCTATTCTGTGAATCTCTGTCTTTTCTTATTAATTAATTAATTAAAGAGCACGAGAAAATGAGTATGAGTGGGGGGTACAGGCAGAGGGAGAAGGAGAAATAGATTCTCTGCTGAGCAGGGAGCCTGATGCAGGGCTCCATCCCAAGACCCTGGGATCATGACCTGAGTTGAAGGCAGACACTTAACTGACTGAGCCATCCAGTCATCCCCCAGTCCTTGTCTTTTCATTAGCACAGTTAGACCACTTACATTTAGGGTAATTACTGATATATTAATTCTTCAATCTGACATTTTATTAATTTTTTCTCTAGTTCTGTTTTTCTTTTCTTGTCTTTCTTTGGATTACTTAAACATTTCTGATGATTCCAACTCAATTTAGTTAGTATTCATGAGTGTATCTCTTTGTATATTTTTCGTAGTGGTTGTTCGGGGGGTTAAAATATATATACATGACTTGTAACAATTTACTGGAAACAAGAATTTACCACTTTGAGTGAATTATTGAATCCTCACTTTCATTTAGGTCCCTTTACCTTTCCCCAGTTTTAAAAATCATTATCTTGGGTAACAGACAGTGTTCAAATTTTTGTTTTAATCATCAATGATGTTTATGAAGCTTATGAATTATTGCATATACTAATATTTCTACTCCATCTGTTCTTTTTTTAAAAAAAAGATTTTATTTATTCATAAGAGACACACACACATAGAGAGAGAGAGAGAGAGAGAGAGAGAGAGAGAGGCAGAGACACAGGCAGAGGGAGAAGCAATATCCATGCAGGGAGCTGACATGGGACTCGATCCCAGGTCTCCAGGATCACACCCTGGGCTGAAGGTGGTGCTAAACCACTGAGCCACCTGGGCTGCACTACTCCATCTGTTATTAATCAATTACTGATGTTCTAAGTTTCCTTCTTCCATCATTTCTGTATGAAGAACTTCTTTTCAGGGTAGCTCTTCTAGCAAAGAACCTTTTTTTTTCTTCATCTGAGAAATTTCTATTTCGCCCTTCTGAGTATAATTTCACTGGATAAAGAATTCACAGTTGACAGTTCTTTCCTTTTCACACTGGTAAAGTATGTCCTTCTGGCCTTCATCATTTCCATAAGAAAGTTCCTGTCATTCAAACTGATATCATCCTACAGATAATGCTCCTTTTAGGAATTTTTTTTTTCTTCATCTTTAGTTTTCAGAAATTTAATTACAATGTGTCTTGGCATGTGTTTCTCTTGGGTTATCCTGTTTGAGATCAGTTCATTTTCTAGATCTGTAGGTTTGTGTCTTTTTTTTTTAAGATCTATTTATTATTTATTCAGAGAGAGAGAGAGAGAGAGAGAGAGAGAGAGAGAGAAAGATAGGCAGAGACACAGGCAGAGGGAGAAGCAGGCTCCATGCAGGGAGCCCGACGTGGGACTGGATCCCAGGTCTCCAGGATCACGCCCTGGGCTGCAGGTGGCGCTAAACCGCTGCGCCTCTGGGGCTGCCCAGTTTGTGTCTTTCATCCAAACTGGGAAGCTTTCAGCCATGATTTATTTTAATGTTCTTTAATCTCATTCTCCTTCTCCCCTCCACTGGGACTCCGAAATACAAACATTGTATCCTTTATTATTATCCTACAGGTGACTGAGGCTCTCTTCATTGTTTTTCAGTCTATTGTCTTTTGTTCAAATAGGGTGAACTGTATAAATACATCCTGAAAGTTACTGATTGTGTATTCTCTATCATATCCATTCTTTTCCTGAGCTAACCCAATGAGTATTTTTTATTATTATAAATTTAAGTTCTATCATTTCCTTTTTTATTTTTTAATAGCTAATTATTGCCCTTGATGAAGCTTTAATTTTTTTCATTTGTTTCAGGAGAATCTATTAGTAATCACTGAATAATTTTTATAATGACAGCTTTAAAATCTTTGTCAGATAATTCCAACATCTGATTGACTCAGTGTTAGCATCATTTGGTTATGATTGTCTTGTTTCTTGGCATGACGGGTAATTTTGACTTCTATCCTGCATATATTATTTATTGTATTAGTAGACTATGGGACCTACTTGAATCTTTTTTTTTTCTTTTTCTTTTTCTTTTTTTTTTTTTTTTTGGACCTACTTGAATCTTTAATTTTGGCAGGCAGTCATTGTATTAAACTTTAGCAAGTGAGTCTTGGCCTACTTCTGTGAACTGTGGTTTCAATGATTGCTTAATTTTCGTTGTCTTTGAAGTATTCTTTTGATCTGCTTGGTTTATCAGGTGTTACTTCAACTCCCACTGCTCCCTGATAGTGCTTCCTGAATGAGTAGAACAGGTTTCCAGAGGCCAGGTTGTGGGTGTCTTGGTGGAAGAGAGCTATGGTGAGCTCCTTCTACTGCTCCCCACTCCTCTTGATTTTTCTGTGTAGGGGAAGAAGGAGGAAAGTAATGAGTCTGCAGGAACAAAGAGGTTCCTTGGATCAGGATGCTTGCTATAGCTGGGTCCCTCCATTCCCCAATTCTGTGTGTCTGGATGGGAGGAAATAGTCTCAGGCCTATAAGGGCAAACTTGCTTCCTGGTTACAAATCCTTGTTGGTTTGATCTGTTCTGACCACCTTAGTATCTCTCTAGCAAAAGGAGAATCTCAGGCTTAGTAAGGAAAGAAAGGATTTCACCTCATTGCTAGTTTCTGATGCGAGTCCTAATAGATCTCCCTTGTCAGTGATGTCAGAGACACTCCTGTTTTCTTGAGAGGAATAAAGCTACTTGGAAATTTATTACTAGATCATTATAGGGCAACAATGGGTCTGGATTGACTTCAATTGCGCAGGGGATTGCAGATCACCTTTTTCTGAACACTTTCAAAGCTCTCTCTTAATTATCACTTAAGCTACTTCCAGAGTTGATAGTTATGATTAGTAGGAAAGAGCAAGGAAAAATGGGCCTATGTCAGCTCATTTGGAGAGGAAGTATAAAATATGTTTTTTTATTGCTACCCTTTCTTATATCAAGCAATGCCCAAATGTTTGTTCTGACAATCATTTGCACCCTTCTTATCAGTAGAGGGATGTGGAAATTTGGGGGCAGAAATTTATAGGCAGCTGGGGGGTCTGACCCTTAATCATGGACTCAAAAGAGAGTACTACCAAAGTGTTTCCCCCACAGATCACATATTCATGGCAAGAAAGACAACATCTATCCAGGGGAGAAACCCAGTATCTTGACTGAGTGATCATTAATATCATTAATAAATGCAGATGGACACCATGACTCTTTGGATACAATACAGTGAGAAAAGATATATCATTTATCTGTATTCTGGTTAGAAATGCCTAGCCAGAGTTTTATCATGAGGACACATCAGAAACACTGAAAATGTGGGACATCTATTAAAAAAGAAAAAGAAAAAAAAACTGGCCCTTATTCTTCAAAAATGACAGACATGAAAGACATTGGTGTTGAATTTCCAGATTTGGTAACTTACCTGTAGTTATGTAGGATAATGTCCTCATGCTTAGGAAATAGACACTGACATATAAAGAGATACACATACACAAACATACCTCTATGCATGTGTACACATAAAGGAGAGAGAGGATGAGATAAAGATGTAACAAAACGTTAAAATTGTGAGAATGTCTGAAGTTTTCTGTACTGTTCCTGGAACTTTTCCATAAGTTTGATAGTGTGGTGTGAGCTGATTTCAGTCATGTGTGGAATGTATGTCACCTCATTAGATAAACCCTGCAGTGCTTCAGAGGTGTCCAAGACACAGCAAATCATGGCCATACCATGACATGAAGCTATAAATGGTAAATATGACAGAGTGTCTCACAGAGTGTTGCCAACCACATATAGGTCTCTCATGCAGCATAATCCCACCTGTTGAGATCTGTTTATGCCTCATGAATCCTTCTTTCTTACCAATTGGTTTTGATCCTAGATTTCTTTCCATATAGCCACTGCTCAAACAATGTATAGATTTCAGCGTTTGTCTGGATTTATCTTTTATGTCTCAGAGTCATGTTTTCTTGAAGATTACATGATAGTGCTTTCCAGTTTACAGAACATGTCCACATAATCCATTTCATGTAATTTTTTTCTTGTATCCTTTTAAAGAAGAGATAGAGAGTCAGGTGTTTGATATAGCTATTTATCCACATATATAGATACATATAAGTAAGGTGTTTGATATATCTATATTTATACATATATATGTATATGTATCATATATATATGAGTCAGGTGTGTGTGTGTCTGTGTCTTTGTGTGTGTGATATCTATATGTAGAGATATAGCTATATCAAACACCTGACTTTTCAATCTTTTACATATATATATATACATAGATATAGATATAGATATAGATATAGATATAGATATAGATAGGCCTTCTGTGTATAATTAAAGGGAGATAATTTCACCCCCAAGACCACTTATGTCTCTAAGGAAATAGCATAGATCAAGGTTAGTCATTGAATCTCAGATTTAAATTCTGTCTTTTCCATTTATTAGTTAGTTCTATGGCCCAGGCAAGTGTTAAACCCATCTGATCTTCATTTCCTTATAAGCACAATGCAAATACTAATGATAAGATGATTGTAATAACTACATATAATATTTTTAAGTGTATGTTCTCATTCATTTGGGGAATATGAATAATAGTGAAAGGGAATATAAAGGAAGGGAAAAGAAATGTTGGGAAATATCAGGAAGGGAGACAGAACATAAAGACTCCTAACTCGGGGAAACGAACTAGGGGTGGTGGAAGGGGAGGAGGGCGGGTGTTGGAGGGCAATGGGTGACGGGCACTGAGGTAGACACTTGACGGGATGAGCACTGGGTGTTTTTCTGTATGTTGGTAAATTGAACACCAATAAAAATTAATTAAAAAAATAAAAAAATTAAAAATTAAAAAAAAAAGAATTAACATCAAGCCCAGTGGCACTGCACCCAAGCAGTGGGGTGCCAGGGCCCAAAGGGCTTCCCAAACACCAATCTTGTGATCCACAAGTCTGATCAGCATGTAGCTAATAGGTTAAATTTATCTTCTAAATATCAGTATCTATGCTCAAAACAAGAATGGGTCCAACCAACAGTGGAGAAATTAGAACATGGAAGTTAGTGTCCCACCAATATAACCCAGGGCCATAATATCAATGTTACTAAAAATGTTATTAACTAATTAGGTGAATACCATTGATCAAGTCATGATGTAACATCATTGACAGTATTGTTGTCCTATAGATCCATGTCATTACTCTGAGCCTGGACTCAGAGCTATTATGCACTCATGCCTCATAACATAGGCAGGACCCAAAAAGCTGATATTATTTTCCCACATTCTTATAATAATAATAATACTCTGTTTTCTGTGAATAAACTAGTCTTTTTAAAAAAGAAAAAAAAAGAAAATTTATTATTATAATTTCCTTCCTTGTAACATAAGAAAAACCTATATATGTCTTCAACAGCTTAGGAATGGGAATAAAAAGGAAAATAAATCAGAAGGAAGTAGGAGATTTAAGTCCTTATTTAAAAAACACAACAACAAAATAAGAAAAGGGACAATTTCCAGCAAACGTTACTAGGAAAAAGGTCAACACTCACAATGATCTAGCTAAATGTAAACCCCCTGTACCTGCTACCAATGTATAAAATTGTTAGCACTGAGTATATCAAGCAAAATTCTGCTGACTACAATTTTATCCTTTGACACAACCTTTGTCTATTGACAGCATTGTTAATCCCAAATACCAATATCAGTAATATATGTTTCACAGGGTTCGGGAACATTTTTAAATTCTTTAAATCCTTGGATAAGCATTATCAAATCTTCCAAGATGTCTTTTGATCCACTATGACCTCACGATAGCCATCTTCAGGAACAGGAGCAACTTGGGAACATTTCCTCTGAAATGGGTATAATTTTTATGAGCTTTCTAAAGAAAATATCAACTTGACAAGAAAAATCTCTTAATAAAAATAAATTTAATTCTAAAAAAAATATTTTTAAGTTATTATATGTTGGGGACTTAATAAATAGTGTTAACTATAAATCATATTGTTAATGACTATTCTTCTGGTAAGGGTGATCCTTTGGAGAGATTCAATTAAGAAATATAGATCTTCATTTGAGGACCTCTTCTAATTCTGTTAATGTCAGATTTCCTCAGGCTGTTCTTCATCTGAATTCCTCTACCACTCATTGTCTCTGCCCATACACATGAAACAGCCCTTTTGGGTTCTATACCTTGCTTGGAAAAAAAATTTTTTTCATGGCATTTCCACCAATAAACTTCACCTCTCTTCTCTTATTTCTGAGTCCTCATAGATCACTGCTTGTCCACTGGAGAAATTAATGTATGTAGATAACTTAATAAATTATTTCTCCCAAGTAGCAAAGCCTTTACCCAAAAGAATGTGTAGTTGGGGTCAATGATTTGGATTGGCAATATTTTAGAAGCTGATTGTGCCATGTAGCAGACACTCAACTTACAAGTACATGGGGCCCTCATTCACAACTTTCCTTAAGAAGCATGAGGACTGTTCCTTGTTAAACAATATAGCTCAACTTAGTACTTGTGATCTAATTGGAAGTATAGGCCCTGAGATTAGAATGCCTGGGTTCACATTCTGCCTGTGCTGTTTCACAGCTGTTTGACCTTGGGCTGGTGAGCTTAATGAGCATTTAATGACTGATTGCATATAAAGCACTTGCACAGTATATGTCACTAATAGTACATATGCAAACATTGTTATTATTTAATATGAACTTATTTGAAACTGTGGTTCTAGAAGACATTTGAGATAGTATCTAGTTCCATGGTTTTCAAACTCTTTTCTTTTACCAGTAAAAGTCTCTTTCTCCTTTAAAATTAAAAAAGAAAAAAACACATATATTTATATATCTAGTATGTAAAGGAGAGTTATTCTAATTGACATAGAAAGGGTGAGCCATGGAAAACTCAAAAAAAAAGAAAGAAAGAAAGAAAGAAAGAAAGAAAGAAAGAAAGAAAGAAAAGAAAGGGTGAGCCAGAGCCCCACTTTCTCTGGCATATGGAGATGAGGCTGAAATTTTTCTCATCCCAAGGTTTTTTCAGCTAGACTAAGAATTAAATTGACATGAGACAGCTGAATAGAAAAAAAAGACAGTTTTATTATGTGTGCATGGAGGCCCAATAATGAAATTGATACCTGAAGAAATGACCATGGCAGGCAGTTTTTTATACTTCTTAGACAAAGCCACGGTAAATCTAAGAGGACAAAGCAAACTTCACTTTGGGAACTTCATTTAGTAAGGAATTCTAAACAGAATTTGGGCTAGGTCAAGAAATTATAAAAAGTAACAAGAGCTGTTTATATGATGTTTTCAGCTCTAAATGTCCCATTTCTGGTGATAAGGATGTCTCTTTACCTCCTCGTACAGGGAGGGTACCCTTCCCATTGGATATGTATTTCCTGATTTCAGGGAGGAGGGAGGAAGTTCTGAGAATCCTTCTTGCACAGGTTGTCTCTTAAGGAATGTTTTATTGAAAATAAGCAATATATCAAAGTGGCACACTTTGGGCGCACCCTTCCCTGAGTCTCTTCACATTATTGGTTCTCTCCTTCCACTGGGGCACTGCAGGATTACTATAATCTGGGTATCTACTGACACATGAAAACTCGTGGGAAAGTAGTGACCGAAAAAAGTAATAGTCTCTGATTTTGCCCCTGACTCTGAGATCGACGAGGCCCAGTGAGGCAGTTGTCACTCAGATTCCACCATGCAATTGCAGTCACTTGGTGGTGGCTGGGGCTGGGAGATCTTAAAGGCTTCTCTGGCTGGGTCTGGGTGGACAAGCTGAAGCACCCCAGGCATTTCTCATTCTCCATGGGGTCTTGGGGTATGGTCTTGCCACATGGCAGCCTCAAGATGACTAGGCTTGTTACATGGCACCTGAAGGCTCCCAGATAGAAGGTCCCAGGAGCAGAAGCAGCAGGCCTTGTTCTAACCTAGCCTCAGGAGTCACCTGGAGTTTCTGCAATGTTGTTTCTCCAAGTCATAAAGACAGGCTCAATTTCAAAGAGGGATGGCACAGAAAATGCATCTTGATAGCCAATGAATTTGCACTCCTCTTAGAAACTCTAGCATTCTGTAACATAGTGATATTGTTTTGAAGGTCCTTGGTAGAATAAATTCATATATACTCTCATTATGTATATAATGATGAAAATGCTACTTATATCTGTAAAAGCTAATATTTGGCAAGTGATTACTCTCCAGCATTTACAAATGCCCACAAAAGTAGAAACTTATTTTCAAATGAGGAAACCACTTCAGAGAGAGAGTGACCAAGATTGCACAGATAGTAAGGTTAGGAATTAAAGTTCAGCTCTTGACCACTCTCGAGATAAAACTGCTCAGGCTAAGAAAACATGGTTTCAACCATCACAGCACAGATGAATTGTAGAGGTGGGTCTGGATACCATGCTTTCTCACTTCACTACACCATACACCTTTCAATTCTAATTCCCACATTATTCCTTATGAGCTATTTTTACAAGCCTATTTTGACAAACTAGGGTAAGGTGTCCCTTTAAATTCACTATGAAGCTCATATGAGCTCTTGTCTCTGGTTTTAAGCCTCCTTTCGGTCCACCGTTATATGAAGTAGTCTATTGCATCAAATGCATAGCATTCATATATCAGCTGTCATCTGATTTGGAAAGAAATCGTATTTCTTTTGAGATAGATTGAAGGTGTCATCCCCTCTGATGGTAATAAGAGTTCAGAGTTGGTGTATGCTTCACTATGCAGTGCCTTGAGCTCTAGCTTTTCTTATTTGGAATTCCAAATGCTGCCTTGCTGCCAGAGGGCCAGTTTTCTTCAATGAGTCTGCAGGAAAGGATCATGGGATAAAATTAACCTGATCTTATCCAGTCACCTACATCCTTAGGTGTGGGTGTCCAGAGGCCAGAGGCCAGGAGGGAAGTTTATTTGATAATCAATGATCCTGATTAAATTGGTCTAACTCATGAATATTTGGAATCTAACTGTGATGGATTTGATTATTATTTATCAAATTTTCTTTTCTGTCCTTCAATTTTTGGGGCAGATACACTTCCCTTCCCTTCCTCACTAACTTGGGCTAGGTCATGTGACTTGCTTTGGTCAGGGAAGTATTAACAAGCATGATTGCAGCAGAGGCATGGTTTGACTTATGCCTATACCCCTGACATTCAAATGAATACAACGTGCCCTGGGGATCCACTATTACAAGGAGGTGAGAAAAAACATTGATCAGTTTCAGACTCAACCTCAGCCTGCATCCACATCCAGCTATCCCATTTGATGAAACAGAGTTGCCCAGCTCTGCCCAACCTACTTCAGCCAAGTCAGTCAACCCTGCAAATTTGTGAGAATGAGAAATACTTGGCCTTGCAAGCCACTGAATTTAGGCTTTTGTTTCACAGCATTAATGAAACAAAACATAACAAAGGTAACAACTAACATTTATTAACTACATAACTGTGATATTGTGATTTATAATAACAAATTTATATTTGGTCTTTATCCTGTTTCTGGCACAGAACTTCTAAAACCTTTGAAATTTCCTAAGTGATTAGAGCCATAAAGGTATCTTTTGGTATATTAATGAGGTGGTTTTAGGATGGGGGGGGGAGGTTGCCAGTGCAGCCAGTCCAATCCTAAGATTAGACGGTTGGAATTTTTAGTATGACCTCCATCCTCCTGAGAGAGGAGAGAAGCAGAGACTGAGTTTAATCACCAGTGACCAATGAACTAATCAATCATGTTTATGTAAATAAGCCTCCATAAAAACTCAAAAAGACATGGTTTGGAGAGCTTCTGGATTGGTGCATATGTGGAGGTGTTAAGAGAGTGTTCCACTCAGAGAGCATGGCAGCTCTATCCCATATTCACAAACCTTGTGCTGTGTATCTCTTCCATTGGGCTATTTCTGAGTTCTATCCATTATAATGAACAAGTAAAATAGTAAGCAAAATGTCTCACCGAGTCCTGTGAAGCTAACAAATTAATTGAATCTAAGGAGAAGGGCATGGGAACCTCTGATCCATCGCAGTTTGGTCTGAAGCACAGAGGCTACCTGGACCTGGCCTCTTCAGGTTAGGGGAGCAGTTTTATAGAACTAAGTCCTTGATCTGTGCTGATCCCATGCTATCTTCTACTAGATAGTGTCACAATCAAATTGAACGGTAGGCGCTGGCTGGTGTTGGAGAATTGCTCAGTGGTTTGGGGGAAGAAAAAACCCACACCTTTGAATTGGTATGTCAGAATCGTAATCGTGTTGATTGTTTTAAAATTATTAAGTATCTGATCTGTGGTATCAGGCACCGTCTAAGCATATTTCATGCATTAACTTTTCATTCTAAAACAAGCCTAGGAAATATATAATATTATCTCTATTTTTGAGTCTTAGAAAGGCCTTTAACTTTGATGAAAATGATTAGAATAATTCATCAAACTTACCCCTTTGAACAAGGCACCAAAGTAGATTTTGAAAATCCTTATTAAGATCAGAAAAGCAGATGCTTCTGAAATTCTCAGGGAACACTGACAACTTCTGCTTTTTAAGAACAGGTCTTGGCAAAATCATGCTGGAAACCACTGTCACACGCGTAGTTGGTAAAAGCAATGATCAAGGGTGTCATTTATTGACTACTGTGTCAGACTCTATGCTTTGATCATATCACTTAGTGCGCAATAGCCATGTGAGGTTGCTGTTTGTTTTATCTTCCTATATTATAGATGAACAACTAAAGTTGAGAGAGGTTAGGTAAAGTACTTAAAGTCACCCAGCTTGTAGGTGACTAAACTGGAATTCAGATGCAGCACCTGACTTCTAATCTACTACACTAAGCCACCTTCTATTCAGAATGCAGACTTTCTTTGCTGCATATTTTACTACTTTGTTCACAAGCATTTTCTTTGTAGAGAAATATTTGATATTTGATTGATTCACCATTTTTTGCAATTGTTCCTCTAACTAGTATTGCTTAAGAATATATGTGCCAAACATACTGCAATGAAATGGAAGTGAATAAAGGAAAGAGCTTGGGACTGGGTATCAGAAAACATCGTTTCTGTTGCATATAATCATAGAACCTGAGGGTAGATTGGGATCCACATGCAACTTCCATTGAGACTTTTGTCCTCTGGAACTTGTTGCCTGATTTGATGGACAATGAAGCATGGCATAGCGGTAAAGACCACTTGGTTTTGGGGGCTCTTGGGTGACTCAGTGGTTTGAATATCCATCCAACTTTTGATTTCCACTCAGGTCATGATATCAGAGTCCTGGGGTCCAGCCTGCATCAGGCTCTGGGCTCAGTGGGGAGTCTGCTTCTCCCCCTCTTTCTTTCCCTGTATTCCTTCCCCTGCTTGTTATCTCTCAAATAAATATTTTTTTTTTTAAAAAAGAGCACTTGGTTTTGGAGTCAAATAAAATTGGACATAAATTCTGGCTCTGCTGCCTGCTACCTAAGAGCTTGGCTAAGCTATGTCAGTCACCTCACTAAGCCTCACTATCTTTATCTATACAATTGTAAGTGTAGAATTTGCCTTACATTGTTGTATAGAGTCAAGAATGAACATGTATTAAAGCCCTTAATTCAATGACTACCCCCAATAAACAATTAATAAATCATAAAATAACAGTCACTGTTGTCTTATAAGGAATTGGCCTTGTTCACTCACCATCTGGATCATTCTAATTTGCAATTATTCTCATTTGAAGACATTAACTTAACTCTTTAAAACATCACAGAATTGAACACCTTCCTCTAGTTGACTTTCAACACTAATTGGGTAGATATGAGAAACTAAATAAGTCTCTTCCTCTGCCTGGGCCTCAATTCCTTAATATTAAAATAAGTTGGATTAGATCAATTTTTGTTCCTTCCAGATATAAAACAAAACAAAACCAACTAGTAAACTGAAGTGCATGATTCAAGAGTAAATAATCTGAATAAATATTAGTAAATATGTGTTTTGTGTATATGTATATATATGGCTGAATGCTCCCAATTGGCTATATTGAATAGGCTCACGGTTACCTGTCCCATGGAATGTTGTATGTCCTAAGAAGCTCCGAGAAAATGTATGATATGCTGGTATTCATCCAGAAAAATCATTCTCTTCTAGTCAATAAATAGTTACTGCTATCCAAGTAGGTGAGGATATTGGTTGTAATAAACCACAGACAGAATGTAAGGTCATTATATTTACTGTAGTAGTAAGTGAATATTCATCAATATTCATTTTGATTCCAATGCAGTTCTTGATGTGTGATAAATCCCATTTTCAGATGAAACTCTGAGAGTTCACATAGCTAGATACAGTCCATTCAGTGTTACAGTAAATTATGATTTGTGATACTCAGTTTAAATTTCTGCCCCACTTCTGTGCCCATACAAAAGTAATAACTAATATATGTAATTTGTTCTATGGAGGATATTACTATGCTTAAAACAATGCTGTGTCTAATTAGCATCAGAGGGAGTGTCTAGAAAGCAGGGCAGGATAAAACCATTCAGGGCTACCAGTTGCTCTTTAGGGACAAGTAAATCTCCCATATCGTTATTTTTTTTTATTCTTTCTAAATATTTTTATTTACTTATTTAGAGAGTGCGGAGGGTGAGAGGAGGGATAGAAGGAGAGAGAGATAGAATCTCAAGCAGACTATGCACTGAGCCTGGAGCCTAGGTGGGGCTCAGTCTCATGACCCTGACATTGTGACTTGACTCTAAATCAAGAGTCCTATGCTTAACTGACTGTGCCACCCAGGCGTCCCTCCCATATCATTATTTTGGACAAAATCAAACAGCCTAAAGAATTCTAAAATTCATTAGCAAATGAAGACTTCCTACTGAAAGACAAAGATGAGATAAAGTTCATCTTCCTTATTTGCCTCTATCATCTCCCCACTATGTAGCTTCTCATTGCCATGGGAACAAATGGAAAGTACAGCAACTTGTTAGATGACAAAGGCCTCCCCACCAAGAACAAAAAAATAATTATTTCCTCCAATTTTCCTGAAACATCTCTGCACATCAACATCAAATGTAATATATTTCAGTTCTTTCCACTTCCAGAAACATTCCAGACAAATCACTTACTCACCATTTGGCACATCTCTGGTAATTATTCCCTTTTTTTTTTTTTTTTTAACCAATTATGCTGGAAACATTATCTTTTAATCATCCACTACAGAGTGGATCCTCCACTTGGTAGTATACCGCATATACTCTCTGTATATGGTGTTAATACAGTGTATTAAAGATGATTATTTTTGTGTGTTAGCAGGGATTGGAAATGTCCGCATGTTTGTCATTGTTTGCTAAATCCTCTAAGTCAATTGCTAATTATAAGAGCTTGTAACTTTAGGGACTTAGCTGATGAATCCAATTGAACTGTCAGCTTTTTCAGGCTAGACTGGATATATGAAGAATCTCTATCCTAATTGCTTTAATTAATGAATGCTGAAATAAGGCAGCCCATAGAGAGAATGCTGCAAGATCTTTACAGCATGATTGCCACACATGGTAACAGACTAACAATAATCTGCTCTTGATGAGCACTTGGAATGTCAATTGCTGCACTTTTATGGGATACCTATCATTCCATAATGCATGGGGATAAAAAGAAAGTGCCTGACATGTCCCCAATTCTGGAAGGGCTTATAATTTTATGGAGAAACAAGCCTCAAATGTATGAAACAAGTTGCGAATAAATAGAATTTTATGGTAAAATAATTTTAGTGAAAAGAGATATCATTTTCAGAGTAGGGTTGCTTCATAAGCATTTTATAGCCACAGGGGCTTGGGAGGGCATTTAAGGAGAGACCAGGGCCCTTTTACCTGAATCAGATGGTTCACCCTGTTCTTGGTAGTTTTACATAAGCACCTTTGCCACAAACATTTTTGCCTCATAACTAACTGGTTATAAGGCAATTTTGCTGTAAAATATAAAATAACACAAAAAAAGAGCATTGATTAAAAAGGGCATAGTGAAACATAAAATGTGAATAGTTTATGGCAAAATACAAAATACTTGAATACATTTATAATGTATAGTATAGTTTCATGGCACTTCTGCACAAATAAGCGATTTTATTTTATGGATTATACCTAAGTGCTCATCTTCACAGTTGTTTGTTCATAGTAGTATACTTTTTTTTTTTTTTTGGCAATTGATTTGTCTCCTTATTCAGCATTGTACTTTTTGTTTTTCCACTAAAATTTCTTCCCTTGTTAAGAGAGTTACCAGTGTCCAGATACTAGGATGTGTACTTGTCACTGGGCTTTATACTGTATCATGAAAGCCTTATTCACTGTGGTTTTTTTCCTTGGCGTATTGTCACATGTCCACTGATGGACATTGCAACATTCTATGGGAAATGTGGGTTCAAACCTGTGCACCACAGTGAAGATCATTATGGGAGCTAGGATAAATATAACATTAAAAAGTGGAGAAATGAAAACAAACTCAACCAGTTATTTTTTTTTCTCTTTTATGGCAAAATTACCATACAGCCTGTTAATCATGCAACAAAAGTATTTGTGGTGAAAATGCTTGCGGCAAAGATGTCTATGGGAAAGATGCTTGTGATGAAAATACCCAACAGAGGTTCAGCCACTCTGCTTAAAACTGCCAAGTTCTTGGATATGAAGGTGATCCAGCAGTGACATGTCACCTCATTGATTGCCAAGGTTGATTTGAGTGATCTGACTGGCTAGACAGGTGTCCTCTTCCTCCTCACTTCTCCAAGTGTGTCCCTCCCAAAGCTGCAGGTTCAGGCAAAGAGGACAACCATCACCAAAAGAGGAGGACTATTCTTCAGTCAAGGGAATGTGAGTAGCTGTGCTCCCCTGCTAGAACCTCCAAACAAGCTCTCAAGGAAGGTCCATTTGTAGAACACAAGGTAGTCAAGCCTCCAAGACTCCAGACACATCCAAGTGAGGCACTGCATGAGGCAGTCTGCCTTTCTTTAAAACAAAACAAACCAAAACTACCAAGTTCTTTCCTCCATCGTTGTACTTATCCCTCCCTATGTGAGGAATGTTCTTTCTCTAGATCTTCAAACATCTGCCTTCTTCTCTCCACTTTAGATCTGAGCTCTAAAATTAGGCTCAGAAAGTCATCTCTCTATCAGCGCATCTAAAGGGACACACCATCCCTCTCACACATTGTACGTTTTTCATTGCTATTCTTCGAAACCCCCCTTCTATGGTGTGAGCTTCTATGAGCAGAGACTTGTTTTTACCCATCATTGAAGCACAAGAGCCTGACAGATCATGGGCATTTTAAAAACATCAGTTGAATAAATGATGTGTCAGATAAGGATATTTTACTGGTAGCAGCAGGAATTGACTCTGGTTAATTTAACCAAAGGGGAGTTACATGAAGTTTTCTTTTGTAAGGTTGGAGAACCAGGCTGGGGAGCAGGCAGGAAACAGTCTAGTCTAGAGACCTTGGAGATGAGAACTGCAGCAGAGAGCTCATGGCAAGAGCATCTGGTCAAGACACAGCTGTGGGGTCAGTTAACACAAACTGCATATGGTCCTTGAACACTTAGGGGACCTTTATTTCCATAAAGAAATATGAGAAGATAGGAATCAAACAAAATTCTGACAGAGAAAGCAGATACAATACCATGTGTTTGTATTATGGGGGAAGCAGCTTCTGGGAAAACATGCACCATTCTCCAAAGATTGGTCACCTGAAGGACAGCCATGGTTCTGATAAGGCGTGTATACTAATTGAAGCCAATGAACCTATCAACAGATAAAGGCTGAGGCCAAGTTCCCTTATAAGGCATAATGCAATTGGAGAACTGGTGTAGTTCCACTAACTTTAGATACTCGGGACAGATGAAGCAAACCTGCATTGACTATTACCATATAGTTAATTACGATTGAGAAAGCACTATGTTATTGCAGTTGTTTTGATTCTTTTTTTAAAAAAAATACTTATTTTCAGTCTTCTGTGTATTTTGTTTTCTTAAAGAACTCATAGTGTACAAGGTAGGGTTCAGTTTTCTTTCAAACAAGTAGTAATTTCTAATATACTTATGCCTCAAGTTGGTCAGGAAAGATACACAATTTCTGGTTAACATTTGCTTGCTCAATACTTATTTCCATTCTTCTAGTGACAGCTCTTTGATTTTTCCTTTGGGGAAATCACTCCTCTTCCCATATCCTCATCCACGAATAGATTTTAGTATCTGAGAACAGAAACAGACCATATGTATTATTTTCTTACATACAGTATTCAAAACTAAGGCACTATTTTGAGAGACTAGGGGCTGAAAGCTCTGGCTTGCATTTTTTTTCCCTCTCAGATACTTGTTAAGCAATTAATCCTGGCCAATCTGGTGGTAGAGGTGGGGAAGCCTCTAGCTGTAGTGAGACCTTCAAAACCAGAATATGTGGGCTAGCCTTTCAGTGATAAAATAGCATTAGAAGTGGAGATCACATTTACAATTAGCCCTGTGGGAAAAATATAAAGAAAGTGAGGCTTAAACCTGGAAATAATCAATAACATTTGAGATATTGGGGAGAAGGCAGTGATCTGTGCCATGAAGTTATATTTCTTTAAATATTCAAGTGATGCCTTATATTTAAATGTGAACACAAAGAACTTATGTTCAACAAATATTTCTACACTAAAGAATATTAGTATATAATTTTATATGCATATATATATATATATATATATTTACACATACACAGAGAATTATAAAAAGGGGTTAATTTGTTATATACTACTCTAAATACTTATAAATGAATTCCTTACAGCTGTTTACTCTTGATAATGAGCAATATGATGGTGAGGCTGGAATGTATTTCTAAGGGTATTCTTAGGCATCTATGTTTGGCCAGTTTTCATTTTCATGGATTGAAAAGTTGTTTTTGGAAAAGTGGCATTTCCCTTGAGAGAATTAGGAAAATGAAACAAATTCAGAATTTACAAAATCTTGGGAAGGCAGCAGTAACGTCATATTAAAGTCAGCTCAGAATATTTCTGTGAATTTGCAATGCATTTATTGAGCTCTTGCTACATGCCCCGTTCCACCTCCACTTGACAGTATATCTGCATTGGCATGCCAAGTCTGAAAGAGGCACTACATTGGACTTCTCTCTTCCATATTAGGCAGATTGAACCTGTGCTCTGATAAACCATTTCATAATGGGCTTGAACTATAATCTCTTCTCCCTTTGGAGAGAAGAATATTTACCCAGATTAATTAAGCCCAGGAAATGATGGTCTTAAGACCAACCTAACAAAATCTTAGTAGCACTTCAGAAAACCTTAACTGAGAAGGCAACCACAGTTCACTTCTGAGTATATGACAAGTAGGGCCAGGCATACATGTTCAACTGCAGAGATTTTCCTTAATATTAAGAGAGACCTCCTGAACTTGCTTATCAGGGGATAAGAACAAGATGAGGTGAGAGGAAAGCATATGGAATCATGGAGGATTTGAAAAGCCAAAACCCCAGTTGGGCTCATGGATTACAAACCATCTTGGAAGAAGAGAGCTAGACTAGATTACTTTTTTGTGTGATTCCATCCATACTGGACAAATTATGAAAGAATGCCAGTGTCATCTCTACTATTTATTGTTTCCTTTTTTAGCCACAATAAATCCACAATAAACAAAATGTGTTAAATATATCTTGCTTACATTGATTTTCTGAGACTTTCTTTGATTGCTTATTCTTCTTCCGTCTCTAAATGAGAGCTATAAATTCTTTTGATGACCTTAACTTGTTTTCCCCTCCAAGAATCATTTCAGAGTTCAGTCATCCTGACCTTCTCTCTCTTACCATCTTGGATTTTGAAATCCTTTCTCCCCGCAGCCCTCCCCACCTTCCTATCCCCTGAATATGCCTTTTGAACATCCAGGCTCGCCAGGGACTATCCTGTGCAGCCAATGGTGATTCTTTTAAATCCCCACCTTTATTTCTCATCAGGGTTGTCCATACCATTTACACAGGAAAGCTCCCTCAGGAAGGCAAAATGGTGTTGGCCTAAATTATAGCTGTATTCTCAGTGCCTGTTACATTCCCTGCAGCATAAAATGTGCTCAACGCAGATTGAATTCGTGAATGAGCAAATAAGTAACTGAATAGTGTTGGCTGGGGAACCTTGTAGCCAGTGTCTCTTGGATACAAATGAATTCAGTGGGCATTGTGGTCAGTCTTCTTCCCTTGCAGACAACAGAAACTGACTCAGGTTAGATTAGGTAAAATAAAGGAAGTTATAGGGAGGAGATGGGTTGTCAGGGATAGTTAGGGGACAGGTCAGTTTGGTTCTGCTGCATGTTTTTGTACAGCTCATGCACTAAGAATTTTTACATTTAAAAATAGTTGAAAAAATCAAAAGAACAGTATTTCATGACATGGGAAAACTATGAAATTCAAGTTTCAGTGTTCCTAAATAAAGTTTTATTGAACACAGCCATGCCCATTTGTTTATGTATTTCCTATGGCTGTATTTGCATCACAACAGCACAATGGAGGAGTTGTGACTGACACATTAGCCAGCAAAGCTTAAAAAATTCACTACCTGGCCCTTTACAGGAAAAAGTTTGCCAGTTCCTAACTTAGCTCATGATATCCAAGCTGGGCAACCAGAGCTTAGAAAATTCAGAAACCAGGGAACTATTGGGGATCCAGATAGCAGAAAGAAAGAGACTGGCATTTAGGGTGCCACCATCAGACTAAATCTGTTCCCCCTCATCATGATTTCATTGAGCTCTATTTTCAAATTCTAGAAAACGTGAGCCTGAAGGGGCCTTGCTTAGGTTACATGCCCACTCGTTGACTGTAGGGATGGGAATGGAGGAAACCTTGATTAATGTCTCCATCATATAGAAACTTAGCAAAAAGAGCAGATGTTCACTACAGTACTTGAACAGTGATGCCAAGATAAAATCATAGCTGAACCTGTTCCCATATCCTTCCAAAGATAAACAAGCTGTTTGCTACCTGGTCACATTCAGAGGCTGCTGAGCAGTGGTAGGCACACACATGACACTGTGACCTCTTGTCATTAAGATTGAGTGGCCTCCTCATTACCTAGTGTGTTCTCATTCATCATAAGTGTCAACTTTCATCCCTTCAACTGCATTTTGCCTAAGATGATCATACCTACTGATGCACCATCTCATGCCAAAGTAGCAGAGCACCAAAGGAAGCATGGGTACTAAAAAGAAAGATTTACTTTTATTTTTCCAATCAAGTTTTAGAACTGCTATAAATCACATTTTAATGAAGCTAAACTGGAGATGTCTAAATAAGGCTTCAAAGGAATAAGTGCCTGTCTGCAGAGGTGAAAGAAAGTGGCCCTGGGGAGAATGAGGCTTATCAGCATCATGTCTTCAGTGTGTGTCCAGCTTCCACCCTCACGAGTTATTGCCATGAAATTAAGAGCACCAATCAGTGACCACAGAAAGGCCTATGAACAGCAGTTTTCAGCACAAAAACCATTTTACTCTTGTTCTTGTGAGAAGCTCATGTTAAGCAAAGTTAGAAGATGTAGGCAGTGCCCAAACCTGAAAAATGTGAAATTCAATTTTACTAAAAAAGTTAATGTAATAAAAAGTTAGGAGGTTGGTAAATTACCTTTCAGTGTGAGGGTCAGTTTCTCCCCCAATTCCTCCCAAAAAGATACAACTTCTCTAAAGCTCATATGCAATAGTCGGAGAGAATGAGTCTGCATGTATATGTGTGAGCAAGCACATGTGTGTCTTGCACATAATGATGTAAAACATGTGGCATTTGATGTGAATGTACTAGAACTCAACCTTTGTTTTCTTTGTTTCTGAATTCCTGAAGAAGAGAAACACTTTCAGTATCTTTTTATGGGAGGAAGTGAATATACATCTGTATGAGGGGGTATCTTTTTGTCTTGGATTTTCTTGTTTGTTGATTTATTTGTTGTTGTTTTCATTTGGATGTTTTTGAACAGAGGAGCATCTTTTGAAAATTCGAGGGATTGATGCAAGAGTGTTTTTAGGTATCATTCCGTCAAATCAAGGATATGAAAGGAAGTATAAAGCTCTTTCAAAGCTAGCAGTTGAGACTGAGGGAAATATTTTTACCCAGCTTAGAGCACACTTGGAAGAGGCTTCAGCAGCTACTACTCTGAAGAGAAGCCAAGTTAGACATTCCAGAAAAGGTTGGGAGACAAGAAGGGAGCCTCTGAGTCTGGACTCAGAGGATGTCCTTCCCCTCCCAGACACTAGAAGGAGTCGCTGTGTTTAAAAAACTCATCAATGTGACAAAGGCAGGAATACTAATTAAGTGTTTTTAGCATAATAGAAAATCAATTTTAATTGTCCCAAATGGAACTATTGTTTACAGTTACAGATGGCTGCCAGGCAGTACCTGGAGAAAATAAATGAGTCTAGGGAGTAGGGAATTGCTTTTAATTCCTAGGAGCATTTCAGGGAAGGCGTTAGAGAATTCAACTTGAGGGTTGTACAGAAAACAGATTACCTATAAAGTCTGCAAAGTGGTGTTTTTCATTAGGACAATGAAGCCAGGAGTGTCATCTGTTTCCACATTCTCTTCTCCCTCCTGGTGTTTCCCCAGGATGAGTGCATACTCAGAGGAGTTGTTACCACATGGATCAAAAGCAAAACCAGGAACAACCACCACAAGCTCCCCCAATAGCCACCAAGTTAAAATTCCTTGTACATACCCAGGGCTTTCTGACATCTAAGCCAACTTTTACTTTGTCCTGGGCTATATCTTCCTTGAGAATAATGAAATAGAGGCACCTGGGTGGCTCAGTCAGTTAAGCATCTGCCTTTGGCTTGGGTCATGATCCCAGGATCATGGGATGGAGTCCTGCATTGGGTTCCCTGCTGGGGGCGGGGGAGTCTGCTTCACCCTCTCCCTCTGTTTGCTGCTCCCCCTCCTTGTGCTCTCTCTCTCTCTGTCTCTCTCTCTTTCTGTCAAATAAAATAAAGTCTTAAAAAAAAAAAAGAATAACGAAGTGGATGCCCAGCTATCTTGCACCTACCTTTGCAAATTAACATTGCCTTCTTTTAGTGAGCCTGTGAAGACCACACTCAGTCCTCAAGGCATACCTCAAAGAGTACCTCTGTCCTGATCCCTTCCTTCACTGGATATTCTTTTGATTCTCTGAATTTCCAGAGCATAGTGGGTCTATAGTAAAAGAAAGCTTTTACTGGTCTTCATCCTTCCTATCTATAGTTGTATGAATATTTATCTCTTAACTAGTCTAGAAATTTCTCAAAAACAATACTTCATTTTAGTAATGTGCTAAGCCCAGCTCTTCACTCCTTATTGTGTGCCTTGAGTGACTGACTTAGTTTCCTCAGCAATAGCATGGGGTTAGTGAGAGTGTCTGGGGTGAGTATTAATAAGTTACTCTAAATGAAGCTTCTAGCAAAAGCTTTTGTGTGTACTTTGAACTCAAGGCAGTTGCTAATACTATTTTATATTGGATTATAATTGACATATAAATTACTTTCAGGTATATAAGAGAGTGATTCATTATATTTATATATTATGAAATGTAAAAATAGATCTAGTTAACCTGTATCACCACTGCAAGTTATTTCATTATCATTGACTATATTCCCTCTGCTATACACTGCATCCTAGTGAGTTGTTTATTTTATAACTGGAACTTTGTACCTTTTAATCCCCTTCACTTGTTTTGCTTATCCCCCCACCAACCTCCCCTACCTCCTTTCTGGCAACCGCTAGTTTCTTCTCTGTATCTAGGAGCTGGTTTTTGTTCTATTTGTTTGTTTTGTGTTAAAGATTCCACCTGTAAGTGTAACCTATCAGCATTTGTCTTTCTCTGACTTAATCTCACTTAGCATAATAACCTGTAGGCACATCCATTTGCCAAAAATGGCAAGGTTTCATTCTTTTTGTCTTGCTATAGAATATTCCCTCTGTGTGTGTGTGTGTGTGTGTGTGTGTGTGTGTCCCCTTCTTGCCTCTTTTCCACCTTCTTCAAGAATGTCTATCTTAGCTTCTCCTCCTCAAAACACACACATACCACATCTTATTTTTAGACTCATCTATTGATAAGCCCTTAGCTTGCTTCCATATCTTAGCTTAGCTATTGTGAATAATGCTGCAGTGAACATAGTGGTACATAAATCTTTTCAAATTAGTGTTTCCATTTTCTTAGGGTATATACCCAATATTAGAATTAAAGGATCATATGGTAGGTTTTTTTTTTTTTTGAGGAACCTTCATATTGTTTTTCCACATTTTCTCCTAACTAAGGGTTTCTCAACTTTTTTTTTTTTTTTTTTTTTTTTATTTTATTTTATTTTATTTTTTTAGGGTTTCTCAACTTAAGGACTATTGAGTCAGCTCATTCTTGGGGAGGGTGGGGATGGGGAGACCAAGATTTGTTCTCTGTATTGTAGGAGGTTTAGCAGTATCCCTAACCTCTACCCAGTAGATGCCAGTAGTGCCCTTTCCCCTGGTTGTGACAATAAAAATGTCTCCGGATGTTTCCTGGGAAGCAGAAATCACTAAGAAGTTCTGTCTTAGCTCTTTGTCTGTGATTTTACGACATTAAAGGATAAAATAAGACTAAGAAATAAATACTTGCTAATACTTTATCAAACTAGCATCAAAATGGACACTAAAATATTATCTAGTCAAAATGGTTATCTGTTTTGATAATTCTTCAGAATTATGAAGAAGTCTCATAGTGCTATTAGGGACTAGCAAGGGAAGCTGGCACATCACCTGAAGAAGTCACATGCAATGGATAATTTAGCTACATGAAAGGATTAGATTCTCAGGCTTGAAAGACCATATGCTCTCAGGCTTACTTATCTTCTAGATCTTACTGAACTAGGGCCAGATGTTCCCTGTTGCATAAACTGGGAGGCAGTGACTCTTTCATGAGACAGATATAAAATTAGATGGTTAGTTCATTCATTTGTAGAGAGAAATAAAATCATCAATGCCACCTTCATTCAAATTGGTGTGACTAGTACAGTTGATCCTTAAAACAATAGTAGGGGAGGCCAGATTTCTGAAGTTATCTGGTGAGTATGCAATGAGAACAAAAGGCATGCACTGCAGAACTGGAGCATTGGATGACATCAAGCCACCTGATCCCCATGTATGAACCCAACAGTAGGGATGTGAGGGGTGTGTACTAGAGAAGCACTTGTGAGTTCTTTGATGGGTATTGCCAACATTTGTCTCAGCAATCTCTTTTGTTTCTATTGATGACTAAGCCTCCTTTATAGTGACACGGCATTTTAACATTTTTCCATTCAGATTTAACCTGGTCATATTTAACTTAGAGCTTTGGTATTTGCATTGAGATGCCTTAGTGAATTTCCTGTTTTATAAGAGAACCTTAATTTCAGGTTACTGCAAGGCACCTCTCTGCAGACCCCATTCCCTACCCACCACCTCTATGTGACCAGCCTCACTGGAGTATACCGATTCTGCCCAAAATTTCTTTCCCAGGCACAGCTATGGCAACTTTCTCACTCTGTGATTCTCTTGGCAACATGGTCACAAGGCATAAGACATGAGACAGTGGACATGTCAGGGCTGCATAAATTACACTGAGACTCCAACTGTCCTGTTTCCTTTACTTTTGGTAAAACTGAGGCAGAGCCTACAAGAGTTTTGTTGTCGTTTTATGTTTGTTTTAATTTCACAGAAGTTGCTTTGCACTTGCTTTACATGTAGTTAGTAAACATTAATAAACATATATAGAATGGAGAACAAATTGTATAAATAAATTAATGCTTTGTTTTGTTACAACAGTAGTTATTATTTATTGATACTAGTGCTGCCTATTTTTAGGGCTTTTATGGGTCAGGAATTAGCATTTTGCCTGAATTATTCTAATTCATCTTAACAGTGGTTCAATAATTCAGAATTTCTTTTATCTTCAGATTTTAAGTTAAGTAGCTGTCCCAAGCTTACCTAACTGACATGTGACAAAGGTGGGGTCTGAACAGGTGCCCAAATGCAAATTCAAGATGATTCAGGACCTTTGCAGCTAAGCCCCAAGAGAAGAACAGCTTGGTGTGATCCTTTCTTCAGAAAGAGGTCTCACAGTCTTCCCCTGGGAGAGCCTTTGCAGCATTTCCAAGGAGTGAGGGAATCCTTACTATGCCAGTGGAAGTTATATAAAATCAAACCCTGGGTGGAGATAACTCTAAGTTAATATGGATCCATATATTATATGAATATGATATATAAGTGGATAGTTCCATTTGATAGCACCTGTGTAAAGTGCATCAGAAAGCATCATGAAAAGGCTTTCTCATTCTTCCTGGAATGGCCGGGGTGCTCCCTGTAACCTTATGTAATTCAGGCATGGTAGGCTTTAAGCAAGAGCATAAAGGTGCCAGCCACAGTGTTCTTTCCTGTCTCCCTAGGAAAAGACTGTACATCTAAGATTCCTCTTCCTGACTTTACCTTGCTCCTGTCATGAAGCCATTAACTCATTGACATTAAAATGCGAAGAAAAATACCTCAGAAAAGTCCAACCTCAGAACCAGTTGGACTTTTCAAACGTCAAAATTATAATATTGCAGCTGCCAGCTCTGGTTTCCTATAGCTTATGTTTTGGCTAAAAGACCCACATCAGCCAATAAAACTCTGAGAAGCCAGGAGAATTCAAAATGATAGCTGCCCAAGTATAAATTAGTAAGATGATTTTCAGTATATGGAAAATAAGTTTCATGTAATACCTCTGAATGTAAGTTAATGAAATAGTTTTTAATTTTCCCTAGTGAAAAATGGACCTCTGATTAATGTTAAGATTTAGATGACTATTTTTAACATTAGTCCTTTTTTAAAAAAATCATTAAAAAACTGCCATTCATGACTCTCATTCATGTAATAATTTTGAGCACTTTCCCTCTATTAACCCACTTAATTGAATCTTCACAGAACTTTGCTAAGGAGACATTATTCTCAGTCCAGTTTTTCACTTAAGGAAACTAAGGTCTGGAGAAATTAAGTGCCTCCCTCAGCTAAAAAATGACAGTCTGAATACTTCAACCCAGTTTTTTTCTTGCTATAGATGTGCTACTCTTCATGAAACCAAGCTACTTCCCAGAGTGTAAAAGTTTTTAATAATGAAACTGATATTTCGCCATTATATTTCCCTTCCTTTTGAAAATTGATATACTTATTTGTAACCTGGGCTGAGTCTAGAACCTTTGTTGTTACATAAAAAGTATAATATTACTTTAATATCCAACTCAAATAACAGCATTCATTTACTCTGGGTTACCTGGGATAGGGATCAGAGAGGCCATAGATAACTCCAATTACCAGTGAAGCAAAATTAGGATCATTTCTTGATGGCCCAGGAATCATTCAATTATTTTGTGCTTGAGTAATATTAGGCATTTGTATTTGTTGGCATGTGCTGCCATAACAAAATTTCACAGAACATATGCTTCACACAACAGGAATTTATTTCTCATAGTTTAGGAAAGTGAGAAGTACAAGATAAAGGTGCTGGCCCACTTTCTCCTGGTGAAAGTCTTCCTGGCTTGCACATGGCTACCTTCATGCAGTATCCTCACATGGCAGAGAGAGAGCATGCTGGTGTCATTTCCTCTTCTTATAAGGACACTGATCCTATTATGAGGCTTTACCCTCATAATCTCCTCTAGTCCTAATTATCTACAAAAGGCCCACCTCTAAATGCTTTCACACTGAGTGTTAGGACTTAAACATATGAATTGGTAGAGGTGTGTGCGTCTGTGTGTGGGGGGCAAATTCCAATCTATAGTTGCACTTGAGACATATTCATCAGTAACAATTACCTATAAGCAGTATACAACCTACTCTGCAACTTAATGGCTCAAAACAAGCTACATTTATTATGCCCATGAATCTGTAATTTAGGCAAGATTAGGGGCAGAAAGCTCAACTCTGCTTTACTTTTGTTATCAGCTGGAGCAGCTCAATGACTGAACCCTGGAATCATCTGAAGCCTCATTCATTGATTTAGCTGGTAGTCTTCTGGCTAGAGACCAAAGTTCTACTCCATGTGAGCATATCTATATCCCTACCTGTGGGCTAGGTTGTGCTTCCTCAAAGTATGGCTGCTGGCTGCTAAGGGGCAAGCATCCTAAGAGTAAAACTGAGAGACAAGTGGAAATGATTTTGGGCCTAATGCTAAGCTTGAGGAAAAAGCATAGCATCATTTCCACCAAACTCTGTTGGCTTTGGCAATCCTAATCCCCACCCAGATCCAAGAAGAGGCCTTATGTCTCATAAGGGATATACATCTTATGTCTCATAAGAGGAGTACATGACATGGATCATCTTTGGAACATATCATCTTCCTATAAGAGCTTGGTAATCTGATTATTCGTTGTTGCTAGAACCCTGAAGGAAAGGTAAGAACACAAAAAGGAGGCAGGCAAATACCTGTTGAACTAATAGGTTTAAGAGCCACGTTTGTGGTTAGCCATGCATGTGTCTGGTTTAGGCACAGAGGAGTCCCATTTTACTTTATTAATCCACTTAATTTCTGATCTTCCTCGCATCCCTTAGTTCTAAATTCTGTCTTCTTTATGTCCCATATTCAAATGACTCTCTGGATGTAATAAAACACCACCATGGGACTCTTAACATTTGTCCATTCAGATAAAATGCATCTAAAGCCCAGAATCAACTGAGACTGACCCCAATGCAAATTCACGTTCTATGGATTATTTCCCAGGGTGGATGAGGGTGTGAAAAACATGTTTCCTGGGCCCAATTCATAGCTTGCCCTTGTCTGAGGCTTATGCTGTTACATAGACAATTGAGCTATAATTGTAGCATTCAGATTCCCATTTTAAATAGATTTCATTCCCTGGGGGAAATCATCCCAATGACCTACTTTCCAGAGTGGGACATCAGAAATGTTCCTGTCAGCACATAATATTGCACTTGATTGTAAAGGCAACTTGAGTTTCCACATCTTTGCTTCTCATCTCTCCAATATATTTAAAACTTGGGGATTTCCCTTCCTAACATATTCCAGATTCTGTTTTCCTCTCACCCCTGTGCCCCTCCAAATTCTGAGTAGTAGGTGGGTTCTGACCCTGGTTTCATTTTTCCTGAAGAAGACAGGAGGAGGTGGGAGGGTTACATTGATAAAAGGATGATTATCCAGCTGTAGTGGGTGGAAGGAAGTATCCGGCCAAAAATTCAGGTGTGCAAAAAATTATTTTTGAATTAATAAACTTATATACTCCTAGTTTGGGCCCCATTTCACTGGGTGATAGAACCTGATGTCAAGCAGGCCAAAGTCTCTCTGCTTCCCATTTTTTCCTAGATTTCCAGTGACATATGGACAATGACCTCAGAGCAGTGGTGGTGGTTGGGTGTGGCCTCAGTCCTTGATCATCATCCCTATACAGAGGATACTCTTCCCATCTGTGGGTTCATGCCTGAGGAACCTTACCATGAGATATACTTAGGCCTACCCTCCTTTAGATACTGCTATTTTGGGGGATCCCTGGGTGGCTCAGTGGTTCAGTGCCTGCCTTCAGCCCAAGGCGTGATCCTGGAGACCCAGGATCGAGTCCCACATCGGGCTCCCAGCATGGAGCCTGCTTCTCCCTCTGCCTGTGTCTCTGCCTCTCTCTCTATCTCTCTATGTCTATCATGAATAAATAAATAAAATCTTTGAAAAAAAGATACTGCTATTTCCCCTTAGAAATAAAAGAAGCACTGAGCTGCCCTCGAGCCATTTGAAATACCTAGGAACTCAATGGGGATAACGCTATTCATCACTTTCCTGAATAAAAGTAATTTAAGGCTACCTAATTCTCAATGAATCAGTGGAGCTGGATGAAGCCCTCCAGAGTCCCACCGGCTTCCATAGGTGACATGGACTTTTATGTTCTCTGATTCCTTCTTCACACTGGAGTGTGGAACCCACTGTCTCACCCTTGGACTTTATTCAGGGAAGCCGTTTATACGGGGTTATTACTGTCTTTCCCCTCTAGATCATCTTGGAGGTCCATAAACCTATTCAGGTATGACTTGGACTATAGCTTCTGGACTCTTCATCTAGCCTAGTGATAAATAGAAGAGGGTGGGATAGACTGGCCCTTTCTGATAAAATTCATTTTTACATGACTTGTCCTTAGCTTTTAAAACCCAGAAAATTTAAATCTCCTGTAATGTTGTACCCTTCCTTCCTTATGTACGAATAAAATCTAAGGTTTGGAAACAGAAACAGGCCAAAAAACAGCAGTTACAATTTCTTGTGCTACTTTCTCCACTTAACCCATCCTCCCAGGATCCTGAAGTGTCCTTGGCCTTGTATTCCCATGTATAGCATCTTATCTGCTCCTCTGTCTCTATCTGGAGACCCAAAGCTGCTGGCCCTCAGTGCTATAAAACCTATCCTCCTCTACATCTCCTTTGGATCATTTTACTGACTCCCCACCAACAACTATATACACATGCATGTACTTGGCAGTCAGAAATTTCCTTTTCAAACATTTCTGGGCTATGGTCACATTCAGTACTTGTAAAATGTTTTTACTTCTCAATTTCCATTCTTTGGATTTATAGAAAATGACTCAGAGAGTTCTTGTAATGTGTCAAGTTTACAAGCCAATAAATGAGAGGATGGCCTCTGAAGTTCATTGCTATAGACTGAACTGTATCCCTCTAAAATTCATATCTCAAAGTCCCAGATGCCGAGTATTTGAAGATGGAGCCTTTGGGTGGTAATTAGGGTTAGATGAGGTCGTGAAGTTGTGGTTCTCAAGATGGGATTAGTGCCCTTGTAAGAAGAGAAAGAGAGACCAGTCCTCTCTTCCTGCCATGTGAGGACACAGCACAAAGGCAGATGTCTGTAAGCCAGGAAGAAGACTCTCACCAGAAGTGAATGGGCCAGAACCTTGATCTTAGATTTCTCAGGCTCCCTAAGTGTGAGAAAATACATTTCTGTTGTTTAAGCCACAGTCATTGACACTTTGTTATGGCAGATGGAGCTGACTAATATCCAAATTCTTCTCTGCTGAATGCTCTGGAATCTTAATTCAAATGCAGTGAGAATCCTGTATAGCAAAGGAGAGATTCTGAGTGGGAAGGGACTCTCATCCTTTTGCATTAGTATAGAGTATACCTTTTAGTAAATGTTAAGGCTCGTAATGCCTACACTTGTGTATTCTCCAGGTAAAGATTACATATAGAGTTATTAATGATAGTTATTACAAATAAATTTTTAAAAATAGGAAAAATGTTTCTATGTTCCCATGGTTTTTTGTTTTGTTTTGTTTTCCCACTTATCACAGTTCTTTCCATATTTTCTCATGAGAGAGCTATTTGTCATCAATTATTTCCTGGAGTGCCTTTAAACAAAGAGGTAGGTCAGAGAAGGGAAAGGAGTAGTTGACATATAGAAGGTGTTTTTTTTCCAATATGAAACTGTCCCATTCTCTCTCCTCCCCTATATCCTAATTAAACCTTGAAACCACCTGAGCAATTTCCTTAGTTACCTGTAACAGGTAGAGCCTAAGAGAACCTGAAGTGTTTTTCTGGTCTTGTGTACTCCATTCTGCTGTACTGGACTTTATAAGAACAATGTGGTGAACAAAGCATTTTTGAGCTGGTAGCAGGGTGCACTCCTGCTGTATTCTCTTGTGTGCATGAAAAACCAGAAGCTAATAGCACTTAAATAATAAATGTGCCATTTGACAGTGTTTGTCATTGAAATTTGAGGGAAATAAGCAAATCTGGAAAAACTGCAGGGGGACTCCTTTCCTGACCATGGAACCATTGGAAAAAAGTATTGGGGGAAAGGGAGGAATTTTTTTAAGATCCCCAAAGGGACTGTATTAGAAAGGTATGTTATGTAATTCTGGCCTTTGTGGCTGTCATAATCACATTGTCACATTAGCAGGTGATTGGATTGGGGAGATACTGGGGAATAAAGGACTTAGTCATGGAAATGCAACGATGGGGAGACAGAGGTTTCTAGGAATTTTTCTGGCTTTAAGAACAATAAAGGATAGCTAGGGGTGATTATCTTAGCACAGTGTTCTGGGTTCTACTGCCAATGCTTTTCCAGGGCAGTAAACTCTAGGTGTCTCTCTTCTTCCATCCTGCTCTCATGGAGGTCAATGAAATGCCAGTAGGCTAGATGGAGTTTAGTTTGGATCTTAAGTGAATTCAGGAGATGCTTTGAAGCACTGCTCACTGTTTCTCAGAAGTAATCATGAGCTGTGGGTTACTAAGTCTTTTGGTGTTATTCAAAATGCAGCTTCATAATCCCAGCCAAAGTGGATTGAATCAGAATCTTTAGGAATGGAGTCTGGGAAACTGAATTTTTAGGGAGAGTTGGAAAATTGCTATGTACTAAGATTGAAAAAACCCTTTATCCTGGGCATTTCAATGTCTAGTACAGTGCCTATTTCCTAGTAGTCACAAAAATAATTAGTGCAGTGAATTAACACATCCGATTATGTAGCATAGTTTGTTACTCAGGATAGTATTAAATTAATCTTGTTAAGTAAATCTTTAAGAGAGCTTCTGGTCCATAAGAGGTGCTTCCGAATGAAAGAATCTATCTATCCACTCCAATAGCTAGCCGTCTGTCTACACACATTCATTCAACTTCTAGGATTTGGTAAGGCAGCAAACCACTGGAAGGAGAGTCAGTAATATGAATTAGAGCTGAAAGACAAAGACCTGAGTTATAAGAAAAGGGATGCAGGACAAAGGTGGCAGCAGAGAAATGAGGTAGAAACTAGACTTGCCTTACGGCCCTCTATGTGCCCTGCATGAATAGCCAGAGCACTCACGTAATCAGCAATAGCAGAGAGGATATTGCTGGAGCTGTTGGGGCTGAGTTGGAGTGACACTGAAGTACAAATGTGAACATGAGCCAGATATGGTCATCCAGAGTATTCATGGCAGGAATAGTAGTAGATTGGGCTGAATGAGCAGTAGAAGTAAGTCCTATAATTAGACTTGCTCTCTTCTATCAAAGCTTCTGACCATTCCCCCTCATCCAGATCTCCAAGAGTTTTAGGAGTGTACTTACAGCACTATTTGAAATTTAGGGAATACAGGAGAGAAAGCAAGACAATGACAACAAAGATGATAAAGAAAATCTGCAATGTTGTTGAGTACTTCTTTACCTCATGCTCTCGCGCCAATCTGGAGGTAGAATAAGACCCAAGACCTTGGGATGCCTGGGTGGCTCAGTAGTTGAGCATCTGCCTTTGGCTCAGGTCGTGATCCCCGGTCCCAGGATTGAGTCTCACATCAGGCTCCCTGCAGGGAGCCTGCTTCTCCCTCTACCTATGTGTTTTCCTCTCTCTGTCTCTCTCATGAATAAATAGATAAAATCTTAAAAAAAAAATTCCAAGACCTCTTCTGATCCCAAGAGTGGAGTTTATAAAGAGGCTTTACCTTGGAATCTTATTGCTGAAAATCAAGTAAAAGCTTTCTCAGCACATTTTTGCCATTTTAATTGTAATCCATGCTTATTCTGGGAAATTTAAAAAAGTAAACAAAAAGAAACTTTTAAAATAATGCCTGACTCTACCTCAGTGTGCATTTTGGCATTTTTTTCTTTGGTCTGCTTGCTGTATACATCCTAGATGGCTATTGCCATTGTGTATGCATGCTTTCCCATTTCACCATTTTGTTTTATCTAACTTTGCACAGTAATCTGTTACTGCGTGGTTTTGATCAACAGTACAGCAGAAGTTTAGAGCATGAACTCTCTCTTGGTATGAGTCACATGTCCACAGCTCAACCCAATAAATCTAAGGATTATTTCTTTAGGACAGAGCAGAATTACTCTGAGTGGATTCCATTCTAGAGCAGAATCACTGTCAAGGTCATTAACATTATAGAGACTCTCAGTATATACATATTGCCCAATTTTCTTGCTCCATGACCTTTTGCAGACTTTCCTCAAGTTCTCATACCTTGGTTATCCCACTGTCAGCGTGATGCTCTGGACTTCAAACACCTCTGCCTGATGCTCAGGATTGATCTTCCTGCCTTCATGTGTGCTCCCACCCTCCTTTGTATGTTTCTAATCAGACTCTGGATCCTGATACTTCTGCTCAGTGCTATCCTTAGGATGTCAAATTCTGGCATGACAAGAATAATTATGGTTATTCTCTAAACCTTAATCTAGGGAATAGACTGATTTTTACAATTAGGATCGGTAGGAATTAGGTTCTTGAGAGCAATGAGAATGGTTGATTTACCTCTACCACGTAAACCATACAGCCTCACAAAAGCTCTCAAAATCTAGAGGGAGTCCCAATCCTGAAGGAAGAACAAAGTTTCCTGATATTTATCGAGTGTCTGTTTAGTGATTGACTGCCATATTCTACTCTACCTGTTTGGAATCAATAGGAGACTTAATGAAGTGAAAATGAAATCAATATTTAATTCCCCCAGGGAAGAGATACTTCCATGGCCTAAGTCACCTGCCAACTTCCCCCAATTCCAAAGGGTAATAAGAGCTGGGCCATCTCAGTCTCACAAGGAAGACTTAAACCTGTAATTTCTTCCCTAGTGATTTCCTGCATTCCTACTATGCATCAGGTGCTGTGAGTAGTACATTTTATCACATTCACACAATAATCCCAACAAGTGATTTACTCACTAAATGTTAAACGTGGGGCATATAGAGTGCTAAATAAGTTAAATATACTATATTGTTTAAGCCTCATTGCCACACTTTGAGATATGTCACTGATTCTACAGATCAAGGAACAAAAGCACACAGATATGAAGAAACTTGCCTGTTCCAATATTACAGAGGTAGGATTTGAACCCTGGCTAATTCCACAGCTTAGGTGTTTTACCACTGTTTATTATCATCTCCCATTTCACAGATGTGGAAACGGAGGCTCAGAAATAACATGACAGGCCACACACAACTGGTCAATGGCCCCTTGTACTTTCTTTCACCTTCAAAAGTTCCTTTGACGTATGAGGTAGAATTTCAACTGTCTCATTTGTCCTATTTATTAAGGAGCTACAGTGAATAAGGCACCATAGTCAGTCTCTAGGGATTCTATACTTGAAGACACAATCCTCATCCTTACAGAATGTATGACCTAGTTAATGGAAGTATGACAAGGGCACACACAGCATAACATGTGGGAATCCAGACATAGCTTATGTGGTGAAACCCCTGAGCTACCTTTGGCTAATAGGAACAGAAATCCAAGATTCAGATTGACAGAAACCATAGGAAATGTATTTCCTTACATATTGTGAAGACTGCAGACAGGGTGGTTTGGGGGCTGGTTCATTCAGCATCTCAACATCCGCATAAGGATGCAGATGTAGATCATTCTTTCCCTGTTTTCACTCTTCCACTTCTGTCTTTCTAAGAGTGAGAAACATTTCCCAGATGTTCCCCCACAGATCCCTGAGCATCTTTGGCCAGAATTGCATAATATCCATCCCCCAGATTATTTATGTCTAGTAAATGGAGCAAACATAACTGATTTAGAGGATTCCTGGGACAGGCATGCAGGAGCTGGAGGAGGATGGATATCTATTATTAAATCTATTATTAAATATATATAGTGCTTTACTAATGAATCAGACCCTCAAAGTAGTTCTAGGGGCCAGCTCACATGACCACTGTTAGATGTGGGAATGCCTTGGAAGCCACAGGAGACACATAGGAAGCTGAGGAACACGAGAACGAAAAGCACTTATATAACTATCTCTTTTGGGACTCACCTGGACTCTCCTAGAACAGTTCAAATGATGCCTCTGCTATTTCTCCCTGTGTGCTCTTGGGAAAATTGCTTAACCTCCATGCACTCTATTTCTTTGATTGCATAGTAAGATTCTTTATCACACATTAAAGATTTGAACTTTCTACTCTCCATGTCCAAGGAGCCCAACAATAAATATTCCTCTAAGCATCAAATAGAACAGAAGACATCCATTCGGAAATTTTTCTCAATAAAGATATTGTGTAAGATTATCCAAACTGCAGAGGGTCAAAGGGAGTTTAAATCCAGTCAGGTTTCACTCACCCAGCTGTGCATCTTGGCAGATGCTTGTACCATCCCAAGAAAGGCATCATCCCACAGGCATGTCATCACTTGCCATGTGAAAAGTCTAGGCATCAGCATCTGCACAGGGAGAGTAATATCTTTTAAAAATTGGCACCAAGTGCCATGTGGCTTAGCAGCAGCCCAGCAAATCAAGATGCTCACAGTGAGAACTGGTGCTTCTCTGCTGGGCCTTCATGGGAGACAACGTGCAGAAATGGTAGGCACATGATTTTAATCCTTCTTTGTAGCCCAGAACCTAGTACCAAGAAGGTATGACAGCTATGAGCATGGACTGGGGAAATTTAATGTTGGGGCTTTCCTCCCATGTTGGCTTCTTTGTTATTGTTTTAGTTTGTGCTTCTGAGCCGAGGGTTTGAGGGCAGGTACCTTTTTGGTAGATGATCCTGGGAAGCATGGTAAGGTGATAGGGAACAGAAGAAAGCTGATACTGATTATCACTGTTGGCAACTTGGCCTTCATTCTACCAGGGATCATATGAAGGACTTTACAGGAAACAACTTAGAATTGTCTCACCAAGGAATGAAAACTCGGGTATTTAATCTAATGACTCCTACTTCCCATAGATGATGGTTGATCTGGGGAATGTGGTAGTCAACTAGAAAACCTCCTAGTTATTATCCCTGCATTCTAGCATTTGTGTCCTTGTGTGGTCTCTTCTCACGGTGTGTCAGGATCAGTCTGTGTGACCAGTAGAATATGGCTGAATGATGGCTTGCTACTTCTGAGGGTAGATTATTAAAGACATTATGTCTTTTGTTTTGTTTTCTCTCTTGCGTCACTCACTTGGGGAAAGCCAGATGTCACTCAGGAAGCCAGGTGCAGAGGCTCATGTGGTTCCTGTTGGCTTCCTGCCCAGAGCCATGTGAGTCAGTAATCTTGGAAGTGGATCCTCCAGCCCGAGTCAAACCTCCAGGTGACTGTAATCCTGGCCAACACCTTGATGCAGTCTCATGAAAGAATCTGAGACCATATCAATAAGCTTTTCCCAGGTTCCTGACTCTCAGAAATTGTGTGAGATAACAGAGTACCTAAGTTCAGGGTAATTTGCTATGTAACAGTAGTAACCCATACATGGCATCAACTACCTAACACTTCTGAGCTGTTTCTTACGTGGGCCAGGCAAGCTCCTGTGGCCTGAAAAAGTCATCAGGAAGAGGGGCACAGGTGACTGAGGAAGGAAGTTTATAGCATGTACTGCAACTGTCCATGGAAGCGGCAGGTGACCTCTATAGAGGATGTGTCAGGACAGGTCACAGCCATGCCAGCTGTGCAAATGAGCAGGATCATTCATGCCTCTGAGCTTCAGTTTTCTCTCCTCTTTCTGCCCACTCCTCTTCTCCACTTTCCCATTTTTTCTCCTTTCTTCCTATTCCCTGATGGACTGATCTTTGAAGACATCTATCTTCTTGTTTAAAACCAGGGTTCTGGGGCACCTGGGTGGCTCAGTAGAGTAAGTATCTGACTTTGGCTCTGGGCATGATATCAGGGTCTTGGGATGGAGCCAGTGTCAGGCTCTTGCTTAGTGGGCCGTTTGCTTCTCCCTCTCCTTCTGCTCCTCCCTCGCCCCCCTCCTTCATGTGCATGCATGTAGTCTCTTTCCATTAAATAAATAAATAAAATCTTTAAAAATAAATAAAACCAGGGTTTTTACCTAATCTGTCCGACCTTTGTTACTTTCTTCTTTTTGTCCATTCATTTCCAGTTATATTGACCTCTCTGCTGTTCCAAGCACACACAAGATATGTTTTTCACTCAGCTCTTAGTACTAATTGTTGTCTTGCTTGGAACACTTCCCACCTGTAACTCCCTCACATTCTTCAAGTCTTTGTTCAAATATATTGTTCAAATATAGTCTCAGTAAGGTGTATCCTGATCACCCTTTTTTGCAGAGAATCTATGCTTCACTTTGCTACTGAAATGGAAGATACCATAAGTTCAGTAGAATTTTTAGAAAAGCCAGATATTCAGTTTTTTTTAACATAATTGAATTCCCTGTTAGTCACCACAAAGGGATATTTAATATTTAATTGTATTTATAAATCTGAAGTTCAGGAAAAGTTAATCAGAACATACACATTTTGGAGTAGTATGTTTGAAGGATATTTGAATCATTGGGATCATGATGTTACTGAGGGACAAGGGTGTGGGACTGGGGGGAATGAACAAACATAGAGAAGAAGACCACGAACTGAACACTGAGGTAAGCCAATTTCAAGAAGCTAGGAAGAAGAGAGAGAGGTCAACAAAGAAACTGAGAAGAATAAAACTAATGGGCAGGAGAAAAACCAAACTCTCATGTTGATCTGGAAACCAGTGTACTAAAATGCGTGAAGAAGAGAGTGACAAGCTGTGGAAGATCCTGCTTAAAGTTAGTGGGAATATATGATTTGTTATCAAAACTAAGACACTTGGAAAAATAAACATAAGCCCCAGGTTGGGAAGCAGTTTTAAAACAGAACTATGTTGGGAAGCCATGGCCATGTGGTCATAAGTTAAGTAAGATGATGAATGAGAATTGACAGATTTAGCAATGTGAAGGCTGGTATGGAAATGCAGATAGTGCAGGGTAGGGAGTTGGGAGAGTGGAGTGAATTGGATAGTGTCCCCCCAAATTCATGTCCGCTGGAACATGAGAATGGAACCTCATTTGGAAATAAAGTCTTGGCAAATATATTAAGTGAAGGAATGAGGTGAAATCAGACTGGATTGGAGTGGGGCTTAAATCTAATAAGAAGAGAGGATGCAGTAAAAGGCACTCATGTGAAGACAAAGATGTCTTGATGTGAAGATGATCACATGAAGACAAAGGCAGAGATGGGAGTTAGGCTGCTCCAAGCCAAGTACTGCCTGGGACGGCAAGAAGCTGTCAAGGAAGTCAAGGAAGGATTCTCCTCCAGAGCCTACAGAGAGAACCTGGCCCTACCAATATCTCAATATTACACTTTTGGTCTCAAGAACTGTGAGCGAACAACATTCTGTTGTTTTAGGTTGCGGTGTGTTTTGAGACAGTGTTTTGCAGCTCTGGAGATTAATAGAGGAGGTAAAAAGCAAACTGCAAATGAGTTTAAGAAAGAATAGGAGGTGAGAAATTGGAGGTAGATGGTATGGAAGATTGCTCCTAAACTGTCTTATGAACTGATTACCTATGTTGAAGGGCAAGTGTTTTTTTTTTTTTTATCTATTGCATAATGTTATTTCTATAAAATGGAAATAGACAAATTACTCTAAAAATGAAATAAAGAACCCAAAACATGCAACAACAAAAAATGAAAAATTTAAAAAAAAGGATAGTAAAACCAGAGTTCTTGACAGTCAGCCCAGTTGAATGGACTGATGAATCTTTGGTTTTTATAAGAAGCTGTTTTCAGAATTGAGTGTTGAATTCTCTGGCTTGAGGTGAACAACAGGGTCAATCACAGTAGATTCATGAGACTTGGGAGAGAACTCAAAATAATGAAATAAATGAAATGAATAAAATAATAAAATAAAATAAAAAATAGTAAATAAATACATGGAAAGGCAAATGGGTTTGTTCAGTTTAAACCCTAGTCTCGGGATCCCTGGGTGGCGCAGCAGTTTGGCGCCTGCCTTTGGCCCAGGGCGCGATCCTGGAGACCCGGGATCGAATCCCACATCGGGCTCCCGGTGCATGGAGCCTGCTTCTCCCTCTGCCTGTGTCTCTGCCCCTCTCTCTCTCTCTCCGTGACTATCATAAAAAAAAAAAAAAAAAAAAAAAATTTAAACCCTAGTCTCAATGCAAGAGGCCCCAGGCCCCAGGCTTTTCATGTTGAGTAGCCCACCCCCCCAATAGCTTCAGACTTGAGGTCAGTTGCAGGAAATGCATTGGAGGTCTGATTATGCAGGCCCTGTGCTATCAGAGGTTATTCCTCAAAGAATTCCTCAAAGAATGCTTATTCCTCAAAAGGTTATTCCTCAAAGAATGCTTAAGCTCCCTTTCCTCTAGAACTCAGGCAGGAGGGGAAAGTGGCCCAGGGAGGGATCATTTTCCTGTAAATGCTTCAACCAAGTGTGCAGATGTCCATTGTTAGAGGAGAAAGTCTGTTGCTTTTGACAGATTCTTAGAGGCCCCCCCAAGTGTGAGAACTACTGATCAAGGCTGGTATGCTATGCAATTTGTATCAACAGGGCAGAAAATAGAGCTTTAGCTAATGGGTTTTTTTTCCCCAAAACTAGTCTTGGCAAGATGAAAATAGTATTTGGAAGGAATATGCTTGGAGGCAGTGTCCAAAATTTAACTGCATTTAAGCTTATCTTCTTGATCCTACTGGTTCCATGACATTAACAGGAGTTTCTGCCCATGTCATTAATGCATTTTGATACCTGGGCTTCTCTGTGGCCCTCCTTGGCTGTTACTGCCCCTGAGCCAGAGCGCCCTGCCCCCTCCCTGGCTGGAGAAAGTATATTAGTAAATGTACAGGCTGAAAAATGCCAAGGTTTAATTTAATAAGCTCTGTTGGTTGATGAAAGTGTAAGCATATTAGCAGTTTTTGTAGTATTGGCAAAATTATATTCAATTCAGTAAATATTACTGAGTACCAGCTAGATGTCAGATTCAGGGCTTATAAAGCATTGCAATGCTCCAAAGCAACCAAAAAAAAGAATTTAATGTGATGAAAAGAATGTACGATTAAATACAGCTTAATCATGTTTTGAGGATTCAGAAGGAATATCAGCTGTTCTTAGGAGCATTATTTATCATGGATCTTGTTTTCCTTCTTCTTGTTTTTTTTTTTTTTTTTTTTTTGTTCTTTTTCTAACAAAATCAAGTAAATAGATGCTAGGTAAACCTGGGTTACTAAGCAGCTTATCAGAAGAGGGACTTGGCAAATAGGATGTGATTTTATGCTTGACTGCAGCTAATAAAAGAAAAAGTGAATTTTTGCTCCACTGTGCCTTTGTATTTCAGAGAGGAACTCACAGCAGCCTCCACCCCCAAACTAACTGTCCATTTGCCAAATGATGCAAAATCTGGTTCCTCTTCATGGACCTCTAAAATTAACTTTCAGATGGTTGATTCTTATAGATGAGAACTGGGATTCTAAATACTCAAAGGCCATAGAACATGTCTGTTGAGGTGATTTATTGTGTCCAGATCAACAGGAAACTGGGGGTGCACGGTAGCTGGGTAGACCACACCACTCTTCCCCAAGCCTTTTACCGTAACATTTATTTCTCTGGTCTCTGGCAAAGTTTTATGCAAGTTGTGACCAAAAAAAGTCCCTACTACAATCAGCACGTGTCACGCCCTAAAAAAGAAAATTTGCCTTTTGCCTTCAAATCAGGAAGTTCTTCTAAATGTCTTGATGAAATTTTTCTTGCTTTCTTTAAAGCCAGTCTCTCATCTGTCACTGACAGCCTGGTCAAGGCAAACCACTGGAATGCGAGAGACATTCAATGTTTCCAACTCTAGGGTTTTTTCCGCGTTGAGAGTTCATTAGAATTGCAAATGGAATTGGCACTGAGTTGAATTTCAAAGATGGCTTGTCTGACTTAGTCATTAAAATAAAATATCTTGTGTGTCTCTGTGGCACACTAAAGAAGTACTATCTGTAGCTCTTTATTTTCCTTGATTCCATCAGGTTATAGGGACACCTAGCAATTTAAATAGCATTCGCATACCTAATATCATATTTGTTTCTCTTAATAGCTTTGCAAATGGGTTTTTGTATTATATCCCTATTTTTAAAATGAGTAATTATCTGTAATCAAAAGGCAAATGATAATAGATATTAGCATCTCTATGGAAAAAATGGAACCCTCTTCATTGCTCATGGGGATATGAACTGGAGTGGCTGCTGTGGAAAACAGTTTAGCATTTCTCAAAAGGTTAAAAATAGGGTTATGTGATGACCTAGCACCTTGGCTTCTACGTGTGTACTGAGGAGAATTAAAAATGTATGGCCAAAAAAAAAAATTAAAAAAAAATGTATGGCCACACGGAAACTTGTACATGACTGTTCATGGTAGCATTGTTCATAATAGCGACACAACCTAATTGTCAGCTGATGCGTGAGTAAACACAATGTGGTATATCCACCCAGTGGGATATTATTTCACAAAAAGATGAAGTCCTGATTCATATTACAATAGTGACGGAACTTGAAAACATTATGCCGAGTGAAAGATGCTACATGCACACACGCACACATACACACACACACTCTGCATGATTCCATTCATGTGAAATGTCCAGAAATAGCAAATCCATAGAGACAGAAAGTAGAAGAGTAATGATCAGAAATGGAGTAAAAGCTGCATGAGGAATGACTGCTAATGGGTATGAGGCTTGCTTTGGGATGATGAAAATCTTCTAGAACTAGTCTGTGGAACAAGTTGGTGAATATATTTAATACATTAAAATATATTTAAAGCCACTGAATGTTAAACTTTAAAATGGCAGATTTTATGACATGCAGATTATATCTCCATTACAAAAAATGTATGAGAAAAGAAAATTAGGAAACAAGATTACCGAAAAGTGATTTAATTTATCCAGCAAGTGATGCCCATTGGTGGAAGAATGGATTATTTAAAACATTTGCAGCATATTCAGCATAGAATATTACACAGCACTGAATGAAGCAACTATAACTAGGCTAGGACATGGATAGACCTTAAGAACATATGCAGGTGGGAAGAAAAAGCAAGTTGAGGAAAATTACAGATTGTTCAATATGTTTATAAGGCTTAAAAACACATACATTCACTGTGTTAAATAAGAATTTCAACCAAATAAATCTGAAGATCTAATTGGCTTTATTTAATGATTCATGAATCAGCCAGCCAGCATCCCATCTAGAAAATAGAAAGGAGTTCTGCTGAGCTGCAATCTGGGAAAGGTTTTTAGAGGCAAAGAAAGAATGGGAAAGGGAAATTATTAGCAAATTATGTAATCTTTTAGGCAAGGTGGCCCTTCTAAAAGGAACAGAGGGACTCTATCAATAAATTCACTACTGTTGCCCAGGAAATTCCATGTTGTCTGATTAAAGGTTATGTTCCTGGTGGGAGGGGAAAGTAGGGACTTCAGTTGTTAGGTATTAAGTCTTGGTTTGCTGACATAAGGCCTTCACATACATGCCTCCATTTCGAGCTTGTGGTTCTCATTTTAATGGTTGATATATTTATAAGAGAAAAAATATATATTTAGAATTAAACCAAATGATAGTCATCATAGTGATACAGGTTCAGAGAAAGACAAGAGTCTATCAATATACTGGTTCTTGAATGACAATATGCTAGAGGTCAACACTTATTACATTATTATGTAGTGTAAATCTTCTTTTGTGTATGAATATGATATTTGGTTATACCATCAGAAATTGAAATTTTTCTTGGTCAAAAACAGTGAAATACCAGAAATTTCCTATTCAAATATTTTTTTTAAAAAAACTAAGTAGAAGAATGGAGATTTGGACACAAATTTTCTGACACTAAATTTAATATGGTACACACTTTTGGGGCCAGGTTTTGTACCAGCCTTGTTTCTGATATAGTAATATTAACAGTAGCAATAGTGGCCAGCTCTGATTAGATGTCTCTTATGGGCTGGGCACTGTGTAAATCTTCACAGCAAGTCAATGATTCATACTTTACAGAATAAATAATGCATTTGTTTTAAGAACTTACCCCTGAGTGACTTAAGACACTTTCTGTGTCTTTTCTACAGTCCTGCATAAAAATACTAGCTTCAATATCAAAACACAGCTAGCCCTTCGTCTTCATTTTTATCATGACAATCTTAGTCCACACAACCACCAATTTTTCTCTTGGCTACTGCAAGTCTCCAGCGTTACCCAGCTGCCTGTTTGTCCTGCTTTTGGTCACTTGGAATGAGGTCTGGAGTCCTTACTGGCATCTACAAGGTTGTATTAGTTCCCCAGTCCTGCTGTAACAAAGTATCACCTACCTGGGAGCTTGAAACAAAAACAGAAATTTGAACAAAATAATTCTGGAGGTTTGAAGTCCTAAATCAAGCCATCAGCAAGGCCATGCTCCTTCTGAGTCTCTGGGTAGAATCTTTCTTTGCTTCTTTTTAGCTTCCAGTGGTAGTGGAAACCCTTCGCTGTGCCTTTTTCTTTTTTTTTCCTGCCTTACAACTGCATCATTCTAATCTCTTGCCTCTGTCATCACTTGGCATTCTTCCCATGTGTGCCTCTATTTTCTTTTTCTTACAGGATTGTATTGGAACAGGACTCACCCTAATTGAGTATGACCTTCTTCTAAATTGATTGCATTTGCAAAAACCTTATTTCTAAATAAGATCACATTGGAAAATACTGGTGGTTAGGACTTCTACATATCTTTAGGGGTGATATAATTCAACCCATAATAAAGGTCTTTCAAGACCTGCCAGCTGTCTATTATCCATTGCCTGTCTCCCACTATGCTTCTATGCATCCTACTTAGTTTCTACCACAGACTCTTTGCATATACTGCTCTCTGCCTAGAATATACTCTTACAAATTGCTCTGCCTAGAATCTACTCTCCTGATTTTTCTACAGCTTTCTCCATCTCTGTTTTTAGGTCTTAGTTTTAAATAATAGCTCCTCTAAGATGTATTGCCTCTCCCAACCTCTCTTAAACAAGACCTTATCCCTCTATTGTTCTCTTTTTTCTTTGATAGTTTCCTTCATAGCAATTTGTAGATAGTTATAATTAAGTTATAAATAAAAACAATCTGCGAATATATAACTACTGACTTTCTTGGTCTTTGCTCCTTGTCCCACTCTCCCTAAATAATACTCTGTGAGGGCAGGCATCTTGACTGGTTCTGAATTGTGGCACACTGCTTGATACACAGAAAGTATCCTAAGTTTTTGTTCAAATGAATAATTGAATGAACAAATGAGTGAATGAATAAACCAGAAGCAATTACGGAAACATACATTTCTGTTGAGAAGTCAGTCTTACATAAAAGGTTCAGAGCAGAGAGGTTAATGGGAGATAGACCTTTCAGTTTTACCACTTATCATATGACCTTTGAACTTGATGTCTCTAAGTCTCTGTTATGTAGTCTGGAAAACAGGGGTGACTACTCTACCCACTTGTCTCAATCAATGAGAAGGAGACAAAATACACAGGCATAGGTGTTAGTAAAGGCAACAATGGAAGGAGAATTTGGGAGTTTATCAAAAAGCAGTGATATAAGTTGGGACCAGCCAGGAAGTTCCCAAGGAACCAATCTTGTCTCACTCAGCCAGTGGTCCAGCTCCAAGAAAACACAGAGGACAGTACTATCGTGAGGCCACTTTGTGTATGCTTTTTTTTTTTTTTTTTTGCATTAAGCTAATTGCTTTGGCAGCAATTTTGCCACTAGGCTACAGCCCTGGGAAACTGCCCATTATGCTTAATGGTTCAAATCCTTGAAGTAAGATGGCAGTGCAGGAATTTGGAAATTTGGAATCTCCATACTTGTGACTTTATGGAGGAAGATTTTAGTAAGAAGCTGTGAAGAGAGAATTGGCTAGAATAAAATAGAAAAAGAAAATCCTATGAATATATTTTTAGGAAGCCATAAATCAACACCAACTCTGCAGCCACGGTGAGCACTTGCTGCAAGGGACAGCAGACAAAATACAGATCTGGGAATGGCACTGCACTTGAGTTAGCTTTAAATGAGAGGCACAGATTCATCCCTGGGCTTATGCTGACCCAGTGAAAGCTGAAGCTTGCTGCTCTTTGGGCAAAGACATTACATTTTCTTTAAATCAGAGGTTTTCACTATTAAAAGCCAGTTGTATGGATTCCACAGTTGCATTAAGAAGAAATCTAGACATGAAGCTCTTAGTTGATTACAGTTAGAAGGCAGCAAGTTCACAGCTTGATGTCCAGAATAGACAGACCTAATATAGAATCTCAGTTCTGTCATTTATAGGACCAGAAAGCATATGTGTACTTGGCTTGGAATCAGGTGGAAAGGGCCCTGGATCTGAAATCACCTCTGCCTCTCAGTTACAAGGTGGGATATCTCAGATAGTTGTCAACCTACCTAAACCCCATATCTCATTTGTAAATTCAAGATTGCAGTTGTTCTAAGAATCCCTTCAGGTAGTACCCTGAGGTTACTTCCAAGTCATCACCTGCAAGAACTCATAGCTACCTGTTCTCAAAGATCCCTGTATTTCTATACTTCTACTACTCATGATCTATTATGCTGTAGTTCTTCCCTCTAGACAAGCACGTCTTATATGTGTTTCCTTACTGTCCCTTCAGGATTATTTTTGACATTTTTCCCCTTCTAATTGTACTCTCCTCTCCCCATTGTATTTTAATATCACAGATATTCTATCAGTAAGTGTACTGTGGTCCCTTAGAGGGCCATAAAACATTGTCACACTTAATATTTTTTGCCCCCGTCCCACAAGAAATTCTTGGCCTGTTGGGGGCATTGTGGCCCTCTGTTGAGAATGTGTGCCCCAGACTATAATAAGTTATAGGCTAGCAAAAAGTATGTGTCTTATTTACAAAAGTATCCTTAGTACATAGCACATAAGAAATGCACAATATTTATTGGATGGGGGTGGTGGTGAATGGTTGAGGATTAACTGAGAACAATGTAAAGAAATTGCTTAGTCTTATGCCTGCTACACAACAAGTAGGAAACATATCTGTTCCCACTTATGAAAATCAGTCCAAACCTTCCAACAGCACTGTTTGAAATCACTTCAGATCTTTGTTTTCATCTCTAACCTAATTGTTGACACATTGAGGACACATGTCAATTTACTATTGCTCTGTGTCACTAACCACGTGTTAACTTTTTAATGAACAAACATATGAAAAGAGGAATTAAAATATAGCTTTCAACTCATCCTGGGTTGAAATAATTCCAAGACTGTAGAGATCTCTCCACTAGTGAAGGAGTGAAACATGATACCTTTGCTCATAACCACCATTTCTGTCTCACTGAAGTGATTTGTTTCTGCACCCTGGAAGCCCTCTGGAGGCAGAGGACAAAGAAAACCTTGCACTTTAGAGCATGTTCAGCTCACTTTTAAACCAGAAATCTTTGGGATGAGAATGCTATTACTTGCAAAAAGAGAACTTTGCCCTGAGAATTTGGACACACCAAGAAAAAGGACAAGCAAATTGAATCTAGGGCATTAGAAGTTAGGAGAGGGGGTAATTTGAGGCCTAGGGGCACTGATGGGGAGGGAGAAAGAGGGAGTTTTGAGGGCTCTGGGACCTTCTGTTTCCTAATCTGGGTGCTAATTACATGGATATGTTCAAGTGGTGATAATTCACAGCTTGACACTTATGATTTGTGTATTTCTATGGATGTGCATTATAATTCAACCAAAAGACAGAATAATAAAACCAAAGAATGAGGTAGGTCTGAGCCTTCTAAAGGTTACTTGCTTAGGCAGGTAACTTTTCTTCCCTGAGCTTTGAGTTCCTTTTTCGCAAACCAAAATAATACTAGCATCTACCTCAAGGGTTTGATAGTAGGATTGAATGAAATAGAGTATACAAATGGCTTAGCACAGTGTCTGGTTCATTGATTATTAATAATTATGAATTAGTTGTTATTGTTTAACATTATTCATTTGGCTCAAATTTACTGAGATAGAGTTAGAAGTGTCCATCACTGTCAACTCAAGAGCAATAGGGGTCCAAGTATAGGAAAGTAAGATGTAGACTCCCCCTGACCCTAACATTTCATCATGAAAATTTTCAAACACACAGAAAAATGGAAAGAACTGTACAGTGAATTATTTTAGGCCTAACCTCCTGCATTCTACACTCAACATTTTGGTAGATTTGCTGTATAGTGGATTCATTCCTCAGATCCTGGTTAGATCTTTTGTTAAAAGAGACCTGAAAATGGCCCTGGGTTGAAGCTGGTTAGGGAAACTTAGTAAGGAAAGCAATAGACCAGTATCAGAAAGATATCTCAGGTGAATTCACCTGAATGGTGCTGTCTCATGTTGAATAATTCAGGTCTTTGTATTTATACCTCTCAGCAGTCCATAAACAAAAGAGCTTGCTGTGGGAAATGGAGGTAATATAGCTTCAAGGCTGCTGTGTCCTATGCAAAAGCAAATGAAAAACAAAGCCTTTGGGTGACCTTGGCTTGGCCAAAGGCATATGCAGCAGAAGATGTAAATTCTTCCCAAGAGCTTGTGAATTCATGAATTAACACTGACCTTGAATTAGTCATATTTTCCACTGGATGGATACTGAAAAGCCTAGAGATATTTTTCTCTTACATACATGCTGAGTTTTTATATTCTAAATTTTCTATAATGACTATGGATCATTTGTACAATAAGAGCATTTGTTTTGGTTCCTGCTTTAATAAATCATGATTCTGCTTTAATGAACAAAAACAAATAATTTATAATTTGTCCATTAATTATTTGCATGTAAATGCGTCTGTTAGAGTAACTTAATAAGCCATTGAAAAACATTCTCTACTGCCAGCTGAGTTACACTCTGTTTAGTAAGCATCTCTTTTGGGGGAGAGGTTGTTTTGTTTTATTTTGTTTGAAAGCAAGGAGGTGCTGGGAAACGAAATCAGATTGCATCTCATGAATTTGAAATATCTTGAATCCACTAGGCCTAAGGTAGAAAGAGAGGTCTCATTGAAAATTTAGTTAATTGAATTGTTAATTAATGGACATGTCCTATACCAGATTGAAGAGAAAGCCCTTTGGGAGAGTGGCCTTTCTCAGCACAGCCACCCAGAGGGTGAATTTTGAATAGCTAGTGTTTGCCAAATTGTGCTGCACATAAGAATCAAAAAGCCACTTCAAAAAATCCCAATGCCCAGGCCCCACCCCTTACCAGTTAAGACATTCCAAGATGGGACCCTGATGTCAGTATTTTTTTTAAGATCCCCAGATGGTTCCAATGTGTAGCAAGTTTGGCAAACACCAGCCTAAGAAAGATCCTCCTACCCTATCCACAGCTACTTGTACCCGGGGAGGGGGAGGGGACTGAACAAGAAGACAAAAACAAATAAACAAATATAGGATCTAAACTGCTCCTTAGCCACATATATACTATAAGAAGTGTCATTCCTTTGGCTTTTGAAAATGCAGTTGAGGGGCGCCTGGGTGGCTCAGTTGGCTAAGTGTCTGCCTTCAGCTCAGGACATGTTCCCAGGGTCCTGGGATTGGTCCCTAGTTGGGCTCCCTGCTTAGTGGGGAGTCTGTTAATCCCTCTCCCTCCCCCCTCTCCACTTACTTGAACTTTCTGTCTCCCTCAAATAAATAAAATCTTTTAAAAAAGAAAAAAAAGATACAGTTGACTTGAAGTCAGGTGAGTCATTTGGCTAACAACATCATTTCCTTAGGAGCTAGTTGGAAAAGAGAATGGTTAGACTGTAGATCCCAAAAGGAAGCCCAAGGAAGGCAGAGTGTTGGAGATGCATAGAAGAAAGATGAAGGGATGGGTGGCAAGGACAAGGAAGAAAAGCAGAATTAAAGGTATATCAAGTTTGGATTCCAAGAATTTCCAGAGCATGAGGTGAGAAAAATAAATGCTGTGGGAGAAATCCAGACTACATTTAAATGGAAAACCTAATGAAAAAAAAAAAATCTTCAAAAATAGGAACAATGTGTTTGCTTGGAGGGTGGGAGGCAGAGCCACTTATTACTCAGTCTAAATATCTCTTCAGTTCTTGAAACCTTGACCACTAGGTTCATTTGTCCAACTCAGTTTAAATCCTCTCTTGAGGCTGTTTCCAAGGAGTGGAGTATGTCTTCAAGAACAGGCATGGGTCCGTCTGGCTTGGTTGCAATGCTAGGCATGCCTCCTTTCTAAAATCCTCTTTCTCCATTTCTTAATGGGAAATGATATTTGAAACTTTGTAAAGTTAAGGTGAAGATGAGGTAGAATCATGATTGAAAGCATTTCCCATAGTATCTGGAACTTTGTAGGGCTCAATATTTTACAGCGATTGTCAGTAGCCCATCGACCAGCATGGGTTGTCTTATTCAATTTCCCCAGAGTTTGCTTCATAAGCACAGTGTGGAAAGAGTACATATCCTTGAAGAGAGCTTTGGGGTATGGCAGTGGCATGCCAGACCTGGTTCTCACCATTGTGTTGGCTCACAAGAGCTGACTTAGATTTTTAAGAAATGTGTGAGGTAGTTTTTAAACAAACATTAAAATTAAGTGTCATAAACTGACAACTCAATAAACTAAAAACAAAAGTAATAAATACTTGAAACTTATACTTCCTAATTATTTTATTGCATTTTACTGTTATCCCCATGCTTGAGGTCATGTAACATCTATTGAATCTCTGTAGTGGAAATGCTCTATAATTATGTGTGGTGCTGCTCCATGACATCCTATTGCTGACTTGATATCAGCCACTGTGAGTATTCATAGCATGGAAATCATCAACTGATAAAAATTAAGGCTTTTTTTTCCCCCTAATCTACCTAATTGTGAACTTTCCCTGCATACTTCTGGGGTAGAGTCAGTGTTAGGGGAGAAGGAATGGGTGCAGCTGAAGCACCTCGATTATTATAATGAAGGACAATAATGGGTAGAATCTGGAACTTTTTCCCAAAAGGTCTTAAGAAACTGGGTGGGGAGAAAGAGCTTTCAGTATCTTATACAAACCAGGCAGGATACTGAGAAAAGACATCCAGGAACTAGCAGTAGAATCCATGCTCTGCTTTCTGATGGTGAAATCAATCCTGCTTTCACAAGTGACAATGATGCCAGCAGCTTATGAAACTGCCTGGTGAAATCCAAGAAGACCAACTTTCCCAATCCTGATCTTGCAGAAGAGCTAATCCTTGATCATAAATTTGTAGTGTTTGCATTTTAACTGAGTTTTTAAAGTATAGTGAAGTGGTCCAAACAACCAGAAGGTATAGAAACTCATGAAGTGAACATAACACCATCTTTCTAACACCTCACACCTTCTGTACCCCTCCTGCTCTTTTTACATACACTTTGTTTCTTTCTTTACATCCCAGTAAATAGAAATTTTTTTTACCACCATTCTCCCCTTCATTGCACAAAATGTGACATAATATACTCACTTGCTTTTTCTTTCTTTTTTTTTAAACCATTAATGATAGATTTCAGTTATCTTCCCATATGAGTGCATAAAGATCTCCTTCATTTTTTTTTTTGTTTTTTAGATAATAGATGAAGAGTGTTCCATTATATGAATGGACTCTAAGTTATTTAATCAGTCACTTCCTTGACCCCTTGATTGTAGCCAATTCTTTTTGCTATCACATAATGCCGGAACGAGTAACTCTTTGTAATAGTAGCAACATAGGGAGTGGCTGCTTCCTGGCAGCCTAGCACACTGAAGGAGTGGTCAGAGTGTTGGATTTTGCCAGACTGACAGCTGAGCAATGGTGTCTCCATGGGATTTTAGTTTGTGTTTAATTTATTCACCTACACTCCCAGGATGAATACATCTCCCATGACTGGTGAGATGTATTTGTTGTTGCCATGTCACACTAAGCTTTCAGGTAGCTGGGGCAAACATAATGTGATATGGTGCAGCAGGTGAGCTCATTTGAAAAGGAGAGGTAGGTCTGTCCCCAAAATATCTGCCTATCAAACACAGCACCCACAACCTTCATTTCAATTACATGGCTGCCCAGAACCTACACAATGTAAAGTAGAAACCAACCTTCAAACTCAAGTCCAATCATACCTTCTTAACTCCTTTTTCTTTCTCTCCCCCTCCCCCTTCCTCTATCCCTTTTTCTCTTCTCTCTTCCTCACCTCTCTCTTTTTATTCCTCCCTCTCCCTTACCCTCCCTCTCTCTACCTCCTCTCTCTCTCTCTCTCTCTCTCTCTCTCCCTTAACCATGATGAGGCCACCCCACCTCACCTGAGTAAGCTGTGCTTCCCTTTCTCTTCACACCTTTCCTTGCTTTGTTCATTTTGCCTGGATTGCCCTGAGTCCCCAGCAAACTCATGTGTGCTGGTGTCTGTTTGGTCAGTAGCTATGGGGTAATGGAAAGACTACTGGATATTGTCCACTCAAATCCCAGATTCCTCACCTCCTTCAGCATTAAGGGATTTAATCCTTAATTCTCTAAACCCTGGTCTCCTGCTTAAGAAAATCTGGTGGTAATGTTGCATAGTAGCTAGGAATGTGGCTTTTAGAGTTAAGAGGAGAGTTGGAATCCTTGCTTATCTTCTTCCCAGTTATGTTAGTTAATTGAGGAAATTACTCTAAGACTCTAGACCTGTTACCGTATTCGTAAAATGGCAAGCAAATCTCCATGGATCTGTCACATTTCTGCAGGTTTTGTGAACAAATGAATTCAGCTTTTCTATACTGTTTTTTTTTTCAAAGATATTTATATAGTGCACACTGTGGAAGATATAAATTTCTCCTTATAGAGGAGAGGACAGATTTGTTTTCTATCCAGGAAAATAAAAATAATGTCTGTCTGTGTCAGAGCTTAGAACATGTATGTGCAGGCCCTGTGAATTGCTAGAATTTCTTAAACTCAAGGTCCTTCACTTGTAATGCAAATTACAGTGTTTATGGAATCTATCTGGCCCCTTTTCACATCAGTCTGTGGAAATTGGGACTCTAGAAACCAGTACAAATAATGTGACTCTGGGTATAGGTATTACTGTGAACAGTAATTGGTCCTTTGTCACTGACCCAGACCTTACATATCTCTGACCCAGGCCAGCATCCACAAGACCACGACAAGCTAACTTGCTGGTCTGAAAGTAGGGTAAATATCAGAACTTTGACATTACTTCCATATACTTCATAGATTTGTAGCAATTATTAAATGTAATAATGGGGCACCTGGGTGGCTCAGTGGGTTAAGCATCCAACTCTTGGTTTTGTCTCAGGTAGTGATCTCAGGGTGATGAGATTGAGCCCCATGTCAGGTGCCAGGCTCAGAGAGTCTGCTTGAATTTCTCTTCCTCTGCCTGCTTGCAGAGTGCTCTCTCTCTGTCTCTCAAATAAATAGATAAATAAATAAATAATCTTAAAAACATAAAAATAATGAAATATAATTAAGTCTAAGGCACATATGACATTGCTATGCCTAGTCCATGATAGTTTGAAAGTGATAGAAGCTAGAATTATTATTATTATCGTTATGGTTTATTTCATTGCTTGCTCTAGAGGATTGATGTAGGATTAGGCAAATCATGTTAGTGCCTGGTGCATGGTGGGCTCTCAGGCAAATTTTGTTTTCCATTCATTTAGTGTATCATCCTGGGGAGGCTGTGATAGCATGGAAGGACCACAGACCCTCCTCAAAGGTATATTAAGTTCCCAATTTGTTTTCTCCTCTCACTTTGTCTATAAGTCAGCTAAGCAAGGGGTGGGGGAGGGGCTCATGCCTCTGTGCAGGTTTCTAGGTGCTACATCCTAATTTTATACTAAGACCTCTCTTGGGGAAGAATATATACAATCTTTGAATCTAAAGCTTTCACTTAAGAATATGCTTAAAGATATTAGCACAGTTCCCATATCACTGGCAGTGGGAGCAGTTTGTGACCATGTGCCCCTGATCACTTAGCTGCTTTCACTCCCCACCCTTCCAGGATTCCTTTAACAAATATAACCATATTTGTTATGGTAATATTGATGTGATGGCTGCAGGCTGGGCATTCGCTACTAGCTATGGTGGTGAATGAAACAGACTTGGTTGCTACTCTCAGGGAGTTTACCATCCAGCAAAGAAGACAGAAGTAAATGAATAACATACAAATAAAATTGTAACTGTGATCAGTGGAGGACACCAACAGTGTTGAATTAGTTAGGGTAAGTCAGCCACTCCCAAACTTCAAATGCTTAGCGTAATAATAGTTTCTTTCCTCTCTTAGTCACAGGTCAGTGTGGCTGGACAGTGGGGACTGGGGCTGGTGCAGTGATGGAAAGACCTAGGCTCCATTCAGTCTTTTAAGTGCCCAGACTCTCCATTCATCTTTGTGGCCATTTCTAGCACCTTCTCCCTTATTCCTCAGGCAGACAACACACAGGCAGTTTTGGAGTTCTTACACTGCTCTGCTTACAGCATAAATACAAGGGAGACTAAGCATGGAGTAGCTAGGTATCTGTAAGAATCTTCCATTGTTTTCTGCCTCAAGGGAGAAGTAGAGAAACAGGGTGGTCAGGTACAGTGTCATCCAATAAATGACTTTGGTTAGAAACTCTGGCTCTGGAGTCAGCCTGCCCAGGTCTCCTCCTGCTTCTGCCACTGGCCAGCTTGGCAAGTGATCCAGGCTTTCCACACCTCACTCTTCTCAAATCTAAAACATGGATGACATAACACAGCACTGTCTTGTGAACAGCGAAATGAAATAGCCGATGCACTCTATAAATAACATTTAGTACAGGGTCTGATTAGTTTATTCCAGGCATATCATTATAGTGAAATTATTGGGATTGTCATTAGTGATGGTAAGACAAGACAGACAAGACCTGAAGGAACTAGAATTTTAATATGATAGTCACAGAGAGAGAGAGAGAGAGGCAGAGACACAGGCAGAGGGAGAAGCAGGCTCCATGCACCGGGAGCCCGATGTGGGACTCGATCCCGGGTCTCCAGGATCGCGCCCTGGGCCAAAGGCAGGCGCCAAACCGCTGCGCCACCCAGGGATCCCACAGAACTAGAATTTTAAGTCAGAGAGGCAGAAAACACTACACTACCTTTGTTGCCATATGTCCACACCCATGTCAGTGTGAAATTTCACCTGGTCCTTGGCTAATAAGCACTGGAGTAGCACCTCATCTCCTACCATCCCTTTATATCAGGTTCCTCGTGCCTGCCTCCTAACCAGAAGTCTAACAGGAGAGATGCATAGTTTTCATTTTTACTCAGATTTTGCAAATAGCTGTTGTGGCTTTTCTCTCTTATAAAATGATAGTTACAACTAGCTTTTCTCCAAGGTTTCTCTTAGTCCTAACAATCTGTATAGTTTTAATGGAAAAATAAAACATTAATATGACTGCCTGAATCCCAGCTCTTCTGTTTGGCAGGAAGAATCTAGAATTGGCAAGTATTTGCACTTATTGGTACTCATGTCCAAGGCAGACAGCTGCAGTGAAGGAGCAGAATCCTTGCTCAACACAGTGAAAGAACTAGCAGCCCCTCACTCTATCAGTGTGAAATGTTTAAAGGGGAATCAACATTTGAGATAATTAACATAGAGTAAGCTGTATGTTTGAGTTATCTTTACCTCTTTAAAGTAGGGTTCAAGAGGTATAATACTTGTTATAAAAATCTATTATGATCCAGTCAAAGTGCCTAGCACATAGTAAGCACTGAGTTATTCCTACCTGCGGTTATATATAGTGATAGTTTACATACTGATTTGATGGATATGTATTGCTTGTCTGTGTTATGCCAGGCCTTGTGCTGACTGATAAGGACACAGTGGTGAACCAATACACTGCCCTTACTCTCACTGAATGTGCTACTTGGTAGGGGGGACAGATGATGATCAAATGCTCACTCATATACCATATTAAACTACATTTGTGGCAATGCATGTTGCTCTAAGTCCATTAAAAGGAAATTTCACCAAAAGGGAAGATGAGGAATGGGTTCCTTGAAGAAGTGATCTGGGAGCTGAGGGCTGGAGGGTGGAGCAGAAGCTAGCCTAGGCGAGAGGAATCTATCAGAGGGAGCCAAATGTGCTTGAAGAACTCAGATATGCATAAGCCTTTGAAGAAAGCTAAGGGGATCATGTGGGATGAAACCGACAAAGCATGTCTTGAAGGCCACAGTTAGAATTAGGGTCTTTTGCTTAAGAGCATTGAAAGCACACCCTTTTATGAGTTTTAAGCAGAGAAGAGTGGGATTGCTGTGACTATATTAGACTTGCCTTTTGAAACATCTCTCTGTATCTGGTGGGTAGAGTTGAGCGTATGTGTACCAACCAACACAGGGTTCCTTCTAAGAATCTAGGGTTTCATGAGAAATGAAGAGAGCTTACTCTCTGGGGATAAAGATGGAGAGTGAGAAATGTAAGTGGCCAGAATGGGCATTTAGAAGTTAAAATCAACAGGATTTGGAGATAGGTTAGATAACAGAAGGATAATACGGAGGGTGGCTCCCCAAGGATTCTTGTTTCCTCAACTGCATGGATAGCCATACCATTCAGGGAGACACAGGTGGATCCAGACAGATCCTAAATTAGTTTTGAAGGTTGAGGATGTATTCTATAATTAATTTATAATATAAATTAGAATGGCAATATTTTTCAACTCAAAAGAAAAATAACAGGTATTGGAGGAGGAGGAAAAAAGGAAATAAATTACCATGTATTCATCACCTTTTATATTTCTCGCACCTTTAATTTATCTTCATTCCTCTTTCTAGAAACTTCTATCAGAGACACTTTCTTCACTGATTGAATCAGATAAAGATTCTGAAAGAACTGGTGACTTGCCTAAGAATACAAAATTAAAGATAAGGAAAATATGTGTTGGGTCTCAGATTTATATGATACCAAAATATACTGCAAGCTTTCCACCACAAAATATTTCCTCTGTACCTACTTTATGTTGGATTCCAGGTCTAGGAGAATTTATAGGAAGATATAAATGAAAATCTCAGGGAGATAATGGTAATTCCACAGTGGAGGGTTAAGCAAGACATCCTGTGTCCATAGAGGAGAAGTTCTGAGATTTCTCTGCCTTCTGGCAAAGAGAGGCCCTGAGCTGGGTCAGAGAAAGAGATGTACTTCGGCCAGGGTCAAAGATGCACAGAAGGGTAGATGTGGCTGGCCTCTATACAATGGAGAGATTCGTAAATGGAGAGAAAGAAGAAAGAGGGCGTGGAAAGACATGTTAGAGCTATTAGAACTCTTGGACATCTTTATAGACCCAAGTTTGCTCATGAAAACAGTAGCCAAAGATCACATTAAACACTTGATAACAGTAAAGGACTTAAGTTCATTAACCATCTTCAAATAATTTATTATTACTATTACTAAAAATAATTTTGAATGGGGCGTGAAAATGCAAAGTTCCTTTCTGTTCCCTTAAGCTAGCCATTTACAAATAAGGCAGCTGTCTTTATAACTGAGCATAACCTCAGCCATAGAGTCCAGTGAGGAAGGAGCAATGCTTAGAAATAAGCAGGATCAATAATTAATGATTGGTGTTTTGAACCCCTTGGAGCTTTTCTTTCTTTCTTTCTTTCTTTCTTTCTTTCTTTCTTTCTTTCTTTCTTTCTTTCTTTCTTTCTCTTTTCTTTTCTTTTTTCTTTCTTTCTTTCTTTCTCTTTTCTTTTCTTTTTTCTTTCTTTCTTTCTTTTTTTCTTTTCTTTTCTTTTCTTTTCTTTTCTTTTCTTTTCTTTTCTTTTCTTTTCTTTTCTTTTCCTTCTTTTCTTTTCTTTTCTCCTGAGGGAGTGTGGGAAACACATGACAATTAACATAGGCACTGCAATTAGTGAAGATATTTTTACAGATTCCCTGAAACATGTGCAAGAAACTGGTAAGCGTGATTGCCTCTGGGAAGTTGGCTGCAAGAATAGAAAGGAAACCATCCTTTAATAGAATGTGATTATGGGGGATTCCTGGGTGGCGCAGCGGTTTGGCGCCTGCCTTTGGCCCAGGGCGCGATCCTGGAGACCCGGGATCGAATCCCACATCGGGCTCCCGGTGCATGGAGCCTGCTTCTCCCTCCGCCTGTGTCTCTGCCTCTCTCTCTCTCTCTGTGACTATCATAAATAAATAAAAAATTAAAAAAAAAAAAAATTAAAAAAAAAAAAAAAAAAAAGAATGTGATTATGGGGGATTCCCGGGTGGCTCAGTAGTTCAGCATCTGCCTTCAGCCCAGGGCCTGATCCTGGAGACCCGGGATCGAGTCCCACATCAGGCTCCCTGCATGGAGCCTGCTTCTCCTTCTGCCTGTATCTCTGCCTCTCTCTCTCTCTCTCTGTCTCTAATAAATAAATAAATAAATAAATAAATAAATAAATAAATAAATAAAATTAGTATGTGATTATGTACCTCTTGAATTTTTAAAAGATTTGTAACTAAATACATTTTTGCATCCTGAAAGCTACCAGGGTATAAATAGAAACATTGTAGACTGGGACCCTTAACACCTGAGCCCCAGTTTCCTCATTCACCAAGTCTAGGCACTAATTCTTAGCTTGAATGGTTTATAATGAGGATTAGAGACAGTGTATACTTAATGCCTAGCATTCAGTGGATGTTCAACACCAATAATTATATTATTGAAGAGTAGAAAAGCCTTTATGATAGGTCATACATAGCTAAATAAATTTTTTTCTGGCTAAGTTTTAGGTCTGAAGAGGTTTTGTAAGTAAAAATATTGATCTGGTATTTAAAAAAGCAAAAGAAAAGATGTGAAGGCCTCCAGGACTGATAGAGTACTCGTGGGACATAGGAGAATTCCACAATTCTAGCACCACTGCTAGTGGGATGGAAGAGAATAGTAATCAACGACAACAACAGCAGCAGCAATGAATTTATTATTATTATGCTCAGGTCCAAGCTAACTTCATCTTCATCTCATATATTTCTTAAGAGAATTTAAAGTTTGTCTATTTCAGGGGATTACATTGCCTAAATGTTACTGACATAGTCTGGGCACTAAACTATTATCATTTTCAGATTCTGGATTAAGAAACTAATTACAAGGCTTTAATAGTTAAATCCTAGCTGCCAAGTTTTATGAATATTACAGTGCTATCTATAAGGCTGAATAAGTGTTTGATCTGTCGACATGGTAACTGTTTTGTAAAAGCAATCTGTAAGGTTTTTTCAATCTTCTGAGCAGTCCTTAAGAACTGCATTCAGATATGGCCATTGAAATCTGGGAAGCTTGTTGTTAAAAGCATGACCAACAAAGTAGTTAATTTTCCTCGGAGAAGATGTCAATTAACCCTAATAGAATTATTTTGGTACTGATTTTGTTTAATCAAACATCACAAAATAATTGAGCTCTGGATAAATGGCTTATTATAGAAATGTGCAGGTTGGCAAGAAAGATTGGAGAGTGCATTTCAATAATGCATATATATTAAAAGTTACTTTTTTCATTAAAATGGGCAATTACTAAGGGGCCTGATGTTCCAGGCATTGATAGGATGTGTGGCCCTTACAGAACTGCTTGGCTTCTCATCCCATAGAAAATCAGGTGCTCTGACAGAGGGGAGCAGTTAGAGGTTTGAGAGGAAGGGAAACTGTGCTGTTTTTTTTTTTTTTTTTTTTTTTACCTATCAGGTCTGAGGAGGACAAAATCCAAGGTTTTTGACCCACATTTATTTATAGATATCTTACATACAATCCCTATGTCCAGGATCTCCAGAAACATCTTTAAAAATATAATTTAAGCCACTCTTTCAAACCTTTGGCTGCATAGAAGAATCATATGGGGAGCTTTTAAAACCTACTGATGTATAGGCCCTGAACAATTCAATCAGAACCCTTCTGGCTAGGGCCTTGACATGAGTACGTTTCAAAAGCTCCCAACATATCCTGAGCAGAGTACGACTGCTTTGAGCCATCATTCTATCTACAGGGTTATTTTGCAACTTTTGAGTGCAACAGAAAGGATTAGATTGTCAAACTGGATTTGCACACATCAGTGATTTTACCCATTGTATTAGTAGGCTCAGGCTGCCGCAAGAAAACACCACACTTTGGGTGGCTTTGACCTCAGAAATGTCTTACCTCACAGTTCTGGAGGCTAAAAGCCCAAGATTAAGGTGCCAGCAGGCTTGGTGTCTGGTGAATCCTCTCTTTCTGGCTTGTAGACCCCACTTCCTTGCTGTGTCCTCACATGGCCTTTTCTGTGTACCTGCATACACTCCTGGTGACTCTTCACTTCTTACAAGGACACTGATACTGTCAGATTAGGACCTGTATTTATGACTTTATCCAACCTTAATAATCTCTTTTAGGGCCCGTCTCAAAATAGAAGAGTCATTTGGCAGTGAGGTTAGGGCTTTAACTTATGAACTTGAGGGAGAACATTATTCAGTCCGTAAAACCCACTAACAGGCTTTTTACTCAGAATCCCAGAGTCACTAATAATTATGAGACACAGGTAAAGTAGGGAGAGATCTGGAAGTCCCAATGCCATTCCCTGGGTCCTTTCTTACCTTCAGGTCATACTTTTGACTCAGGGCAATAAATTAAGTTCGTAAATGATGTTTTCTAGGAAATCATACCATATAAGTCAATAGATGCCAGCAGGTTTGTTTAATATAAGTAATGTCACACAGGCTAGGTACATCCTGCTACAAACATTCCATAGATAATAATCTTAAACTACATTGGTTTGTTTGCAAGGGATTATGTTGTTAGAAAAAAAGGAAATTTGGGATCCCTGGGTGGCGCAGCGGTTTGGCGCCTGCCTTTGGCCCAGGGTGCGATCCTGGAGACCCGGGATCGAATCCCACGTCGGGCTTCCGGTGCATGGAGCCTGCTTCTCCCTCTGCCTATGTCTCTGCCTCTCTCTCTTTCTCTCTCTGTGACTATCATAAATAAATAAATAAATAAATAAAGGAAATTTGACTCAGTAACTTTTCTTTTCTTTTTTCTTTTTTTCCTGGAAGATGCCCCCACATTCACCCTCCCCCACCACTCTCTTACAGGAGAGAAAAAATTGTAGTCCTGCTGGTAACCATAGCCTTCCCAATGGGACCTGTGACAGACCTGAGCGGACCTCTTTCTTCCTCTCCACTCTTATGGACAGTGTTAATCTCACCACGAAGCTTTGGGCACAGTCTTGACTTCAGTTTCTTAACATTTTGTTTCCCCAGACCAGCACTGTCACCTAGGTGCTTGTTAAAAATGCAAAATCTCAGGCCCACTCCATGAAGACTGAATCAAAATTTGCCTTGTAATAAGATTCCCAGGGGATTTGTTGGCACATTCAAGTTTGAGGGCCACCGCCGTAACATGCCAGTCTTGTCAGCCTCAGGATCTTTGCAGTTGCCCTGTTATTTCCCATGCTTGTGTCCTCACCTTTCAGGTCATAGCTTAAAAATCACCTTTTCTGTTTCGTCTGTTGAGAGGAGCTGCCCCCATGTTATTCTTGCATTGGCATATTATTTATTTCTTGCTTAACACTTATAATATATATTTTAATTGTTGTATTATTGCTTTGTCTGTCTTCCTAACTTAAGCAACTTGAGGTAAAGAATCTTACCTGACTTGATCATCAGCCATATCCTACCGAACATCACTCTGTGCATCCTGGGTAGCCAGTAAATAGTTGTTGAATCACTTAGCAGCAAACTGATTTTCCATGATCTGATGCCTGCCTGTGTCTATCTCTAACATTATCTTTTCTCTTCTTTCCTTGCACTCTAGATTTCAGCTCAACTTAAACTACTTATAGCCCTTCATCCTCATCCCCGACCCTGAATCAAATGTTTGCATGTTTTCTTGCATTTCCTCAAGCTGTTCACTCTTCCTGAATGCTTTCTCCCCATCTTGTCCCACTAAAGAGCACATATTCATCCAAAGACTCTGCTCCAATATTCTAGAAAAGGCACCTAAAGAACCACTTGGGCTACAGTTGTATCTTGAGTTACATTGGATTTTAGTGACACTTAGGTCCAATTTTCCAGCATGACACCAAAATCCAACTGAGAAAAAGGAAATAGATGTTTCTCATATCTGTATAGTCATTGCTTAATGCAGTGCATGAGCACAGGAACATCTCAGTGAATGGCCTTGGAGTTATGAGACAGGAGGAATACGGGATGATGTCTGGAAGAGGATTTAAAGACCACTCATGTCTACATCAAAATGTTTCTATGAAAGATCCTTCCCAGACATCATAGTTTCTTTAGTCCTGTATTTGCTTCTCATGATGAAAAAGTACTTTTCATATCCCTTTATTTTGTGGTCTAGCAGTCCTGGAAAGATAAGCTGAATCATATAAACACTTCATTTGTTGCACTTTCTGAAGATAACCTAACTTCTCAATGTAAAAATAAACAAATATGCTGTCTTCGTCCGTGCAGGCTATTATAACCAAATATCATTCACTGGGTAGCTTGTAAACAACAGAAATTGATTTCTCACAGTTCTGGAGGCTGGTAAGTCCAAACTCAAAGCATCAGCAGATTCGTGCCTGGTGACAGCCTGCTTTCTGGTTCAGGGATCTCTGTCTTCTCACTGTGTCCTCATAGGGCTGAAGGGATGAGAGAGCACTCTGGGGTCTCTTATATAAGGATGCTAATTCCATCCATGATGGCTCAGTTTAAGGACATAATTACCTCCCAGAGCCCACTTCCTAATATCATCCCATTAGGATTGGGCTTCAATGTAGGAATTTAGGAGAGAACAACATATCCTATTTGGTTTAGAGGCCACTTGTCTCTCAGCTTTGTGGACTTGACTTTTGTGACATCACACACTCCATTTCTCAAATAGTCTGACATCTCAACAGCCTTCTGCAAAACTCCTTATGGGACAGAATTCAGTAGCAAAGGGTGGCTACTTACTTAGATGTAGTACAAAGTATACCAAAAGGCTTTTTTTACCCAGTTATGTCACTTGCATATCTTCTGAGCTGCCAACTGGGCCTGTAATTCCAATTATTTGAGTTGTTGCCTTGGTTTATTGTGGGGGTGTCTGTTAAAGAGATAAATTTCCAATTCATCATTGGAAAGTATATGCTTTAAGAGCAATACTAACTGAAGCTCAGTTTGTAGGGAGCTGTAACTCATTTCCTTGTAATAGGGAGGCTAACTTTTTAGTTTGGCTTGCCTGGTGTTCACCAGGAATTCATATTTGTCTCAGTCTTGCTAACCTGCATAGGGAAGAGGACATGCCAGTTAGCAGGGCTATGTGGTCAAAGGTGTGAAGGCATTGAGAAAGAGAAAACTAAAGACTGCATGAAATAGTAGCTTATTCTCTTTCTAATGAAAAAAAAATTAGAAGAAATAAAATTACTTACCTTAATTCAATATTAAGTCTTTTAAAACACTCTCCTGTGTACAGTCTTACTTGATTCTCCAGTAACTAACTCCATTTTACTGGTGAGGAAATGAAGCTTCACAGAAGCCAAAGATGATCTAGCTAACATCCTTACAGTTGATAATCCAGTTCATGTTCTCTGACTTGCCATGACCAAGAAGGGGAAAAGATGTGAAAAGTGATGCTAGAATCCCAAAGTATTAGCCAGGAAAACGGTATCGCTGTCTTCCATAGTGTTATGGACACTGTGTGTTATTGGACAGATACAGATTCTGCAGGATGTTGAGATAATCAGTGTTACAGAGGAGTAAAGAATGTTTGTTCTGTACTCAAACGAATTAGAAGCCATCGGCTTAAATCAAAACATAGTCTCTCTTTAATAGCAAAACTTCTCAGGGTCCTTAATAAACTGTACTATGACTCCTCCTGACATGTCAGTGTTTAATGAGAGGCAGTGGGGGTGGGGGACCGGTGTTCCTATGTTCAAAAGAATATATTACAAGGCAAGTATTCATCAGAGTGAAATGTGGGATAACTATCCTTAAAAATCTGTATAAAAAGTTTCTTTCCTCTCCTTTAGAAAAGGGAAGCAAGAGATTCAGAGGCTAACAAAAATAGAAAGGAGAGAAAAGGAAAGAAAAAAAAAAAAGGAAAATCAAAAGCCCCTTTTGTGTCAGATGGTAAACTGACTGATCAGCATCCTTCCTCACTTACCTGGCAGAGAGCATGACTCACTCCAGGTGAGTGGGTGAAAAGCAATTTGCAAGCTGTCTGGTTAGAAAAGAAGATTTAGTAGCAGTGATATGAGGACTTCTATTGTTCTTGCTTGTATACTTTGTCATATTTAAGCAAGTCAGAGCTGGGAGGCTCAAACAGAAAGGAAGAACACAGAGCGTTCAAGGGCATAACAAGAAGCCATGTCCCTCCTTCCCCCAAGGACTCATCTCTTTACATCCTAATCCTGGGAATTCTTTCTTGGGACAGAATTTACTCTGGTTCTGATCCACCCTTTAGGCTCTGGAGGGTTTTAAAAAAAGATGTGGTGGCTCCGGTTTTCAAAGTGTAAGAGGTAGAAGAACAGTACAGGTCAAAATGCTAAGCTATGAGATGTCCACAAAGGGAGAGGGTATTTATAGCGCAGAGGCATCAGGGAATATTTGGGGTATTTAAGCCAGTTGTTGAAGAATTAGGAGAAAGCATGACAGCTAAAGGACAAGTGTGAACTGGATAATGCAAATAGGGAATCAAAGGGTATTCAAGGGAAGCATAAGCAAGGCCCTTTGCTAGAAGAGGAATTTAGAAAAAAATATTTAAAAAAAGAAGAGGAATTTAGGATGTTGGGGTGGTGAATGCTGATGAGGCTGGAGAGGGGAAGGTCAGGGGTCTGCTTGGGAGGGACTCGATGGCCAAAATGGGGTGTTTGCACTGCCTTCAATGGGCAGTGGATTTGGATCCACTGTGCCTAGTCCCACACTCACCTTCCAAGAAGGCACTCTGGCCCTGACATGACAAATAGTCTCTTTGGGCCACCCTTCTAGGTACAAGGCAAGCATAAGGAAACAACTCAGAAGTACTCTCTTTGAGCAGAAGGAGACAGAGAAGTAAATACCTAGTTGTTTCACTGCAGATTGTAACTGCTATAAAGAGAAATACCAGTGTAAAAGAATAAGAAATGAAAGGGATGGCCTAAAATCAGAGAGAGCAGTTAGGAGAACACAGTAATGGTAATTTTAGTGGATCCTTGTCATTGAGGACAAAGACAAAAAGGGGTTCACAGATGACTGAAACAAGCTTTGCAACTGTTATTTTTTGAGGGATGCAAGGTGGAGAGGGGTATCAAAAATGAAGAATATTGTTAATCATAATGATTTGAATGGATATAACTCATTTAGCTTTACCATGTGTATTAATAATGTGTATTCACATGTATTAATTTTCTCAGTAAGTCTAGGAGGTACTCGTACTGTCTAAATTTCAAAGATTAAGAAAAATAAAGTTTGGAGAATATAAATGACTTGGCCAAGATTCCTCTTAGTATTTGAGCACATGTCCCTCTGAGTCCAACACTCACATTAACTACTCTGGTATACCAAGACAAGCCAGAGGGTGTGGGTGACATCGAAAAAGGGAAGGAAAATGATGTGTTCAGGTTTTGATGCTGAGTCTGAAATGGTCCAGTGGCATTAATCACTGGTGATACTCCATTGGAAGAATCAGTGCTCAAGAGTGTAGGGAGAATTGGGAATGGCCATCCTCGGGTTGTTTACGTGGATTAAGTGGCTCATTGAAGGCATAGAATATTCTAATGACAATTATTCAGGCAGCTATGATGTGTCAGGCACCATGCTAATTCCTTAGACATGTTATCTCAATTAGTCTTCAGAACAGATAAACTTGGCAGGCACTCGGATTGCCTATTTGCTTTTGCCTTTGGGTACAATGTCTGGAGGTGATGAGGTCTGTCTTTGAACCCAGGAAAGTCTGACTTCCCAGATCATGCCCTTTCTATTTTGAGCTGTAGGTAAGCTTACTAATGCAGAAAGTGGTATTCAGAGAAAATTTACTACCTGAAACTGGGTTTGACTCTTGGGAGATGTCGAGGCAAAGAATAGGAAAAGGTAGGGTTTTTACCTGCAAGAAAAGGAGCACCCTGGGGATCTTTCCCAAAGCAGTGTCTTCCTGAACAATAGAATTGGGGAGGTTTTAAACTAACGGTGCTTGCACGATAGGTAGTTCAGCATAGAATTGGGGTAAAAGTCATCTTAAGGTGACAAAGTCCAAGTCAAGGTCACAGGATCCAGGAAGGGTCAACATCATCAATTCTCTGGCTTTAGTTGGTTTGGTATTTGAGTGCTCAAAAGGGTTTAAATCTTACAAAGATAAAAAAATGAATCTTACAAAGATAATTCAAGAATGTACATCAGGTCAATCTTTACTTTTGAACCAAACTAGGACTTTTACCACTGATTTATTGTCCCTGATATGATTAGGTTATCTCCTAGCCCAATAGAGGCTGTTCTAACATTCTGTTGTTCCCTTAAAATCATTATCTACTGGGGTCTATCATTCCACAATTTCAATGTATCCCAGGAAGTTCTGCAAGAAATGTGCTTTGGGCAAATAGTACTGATCAGGGATAGATCACAAGATGGCTGGGAGTCTAAAATGATTTTTTTTTTTTTTTTGAGAGGGAGAGAGCGAGCATATATGGGAGCAGAGGGAGAAAGAGAATCTTAAGCCAGCTCCACACTCAATGCAGAGCCTGATGAGGGCCTCGATCTCATGATCTTGAGCTGGCTCAGGAGCCCAAATCAAGAGATGGATACTTAACTGGCTGAGTCACCCAGGCACCCCCTAAAATGGCTCTTTTTATGTCAAGAAACCTATGCCTTGTCTTCACTTTCCCAGGGACCCCTAACTCTTTCTGTTTATAGAGTCAAGTGCAAATGAAACAGGAGTTTTCTCCTTGGTTGTGAGTCAGAAACTGCACTAGGTTAAGTTGTCCCACAAAAATAACTTTCATCTGCAGCAAATAAGGAGGTCACAGGGAATAGCTTCCAAAGTGATAGCTTCCTGAGAGACGATGAATAAGTTCCTTTTGTTTAGTGTTAGGATGAATATTTAGATCAGGAAGCCCTGTCATCCTATGTAGAGGTGGACATAAGGTCACACAGGTGCCTCAAGGAAACATGCCTGTGTATATACAGTATGTTATGTGACTGAGGCTGAGGCTCTTCCCTGGGCAGAGATTTTAGTATTATAATGAGGTAAAGGGAATTATAGGTCATTCTAGAGGTCACTAGGTGGTCCATCTGTGCAGGCATGGGTCAGGTTTAGGTCAGAAAGTCTAGGTGGTCTGGATCCAAGGTAGGTCTCATCAGGGCAGTTGCCATCACCTGAGGGTGGTTTTGAGTTTCACTGGTCTGAGTTACGGTGAAAGCCTGAAAGAAGAGCTTAGGGAAAATGTTAAGATAAAGGTTAGTGATTACAAACAGGTGCAGTCAAGGCCATGTCTTGGGGTCTAACTGGTGATACAGGGATCTATTCAATTCAAGTTCTGTCCTTGGCTTTTGATCATACATGACTTATTTTTCTGCCTTTCTGTGATGTGTTTGTTGTGTTCATTTCCCCTCTACCCAGGAGTTCAGTGCTCCATATTTAACTCCCTTTCTTCCCTGAAGAAAATGCCAAGGACTTTTCCACTGTAAATTTTCACTCTATAGATATGTAGTAAATGACCGGAAAATAAATGAGACTCATATAAGTAGTTAGGGATCCTTTCTTTTTTCTTTTTTTTTTTTAAAGGTTTTATTTCTTTATTTGAGAGAGAGAGAGAGAGTCGAAGTAGGAACTGGAGGGGGGAGGGGCAGAGAGAAAGGGAGAAGTAGACTCCCCGCTGAGCAGGGAGCCTAACTCAGGGCTCCATCCCAGAACCCTGAGATCATGACCTGAGCAAAAGGCAGACACTTAATTGACTAAGCCACCACCCAGGCACACCCCAATTAGGGATCTCTCATTCCTAGTTACAATTAAACTCAAATTTTGGCTAAGGAAAATCACTTCTAGAGGATTGGTCAGTCTTTTCTGTCCTTCACACTGTCATTCACCCATTCAATCTAACAATGCTATGGAGCCTCCTCCCAGATTTTGAGTTTCCAACAAATGAATAAAGTGGACAGAAGCTCTGATCTCAAGGAGCTAACATAGAAACTGGAAATTGAGACCTTAATGAAGTAATATATTTGCATAATGACAAATTGGGTTAAGTTCTTTAGAGTTTATTTATTTATTTATTTTTAATTTTTTTTTTTTTATGATAGTCACAGAGAGAGAGAGAGAGAGAGAGAGAGAGAGAGAGAGAGAGAGGGGCAGAGACACAGGCAGAGGGAGAAGCACCAGGAGCCCAATGTGGGATTCGATCCCAGGTCTCTAGGATCACGCCCTGGGCCAAAGGCAGGCACCAAACCGCTGTGCCACCCAGGGATCCCATCTTTAGAGTTTATTAAAGGAGGATCCATTCTGGTTGGGTAGGGAACTCCTGAGCAAGAATTCAGTGAACTGAAGAATCGTAGAGCAGCATATTGCAGCCCCATACTCACTGAGGGTAGTGAGTAGGAACCTAGCTAAAGCCAATTGATGTGTGTCCCTGCTGGATTATGCAGGATCATCTAGGATGTTTTGTGGCAAGATGTCACTGAGACTGAGGTGCTTAAGCATAAAGGTAACATGATCAAGTCTGCATGCTAAAGGATCCTCTGGCTTTAGTATAGCGAGTGGGATTGGGAAGTGGCCAGGAGGAAAGAGAGGTGGGGAAATTCCACAGGAAGATTTCACAGAAGAGCTGTGATAGCAAAGATGAGAAAAGAAGATTCATTTTTCTAAGGCACTTTTTTTTTTTCTGTTTTGTTCCCAACAACTAAAAACTATTGGTGTAGCACCCAATAAGTTAGCAAGTGTACCTCAGAGATAGTGCGGGTTCAGTTCCAGACCACCACAATAAATCAAATATCACAATTAAGATTGTCAGGTGAACTTTTTGGTTTCCCAGTGCATATAAAAGCTATGTTTACACTGTGCCATAGTCTGTTAAGCATGCAGTATAGCACTATGTCTTTAAAAAATGGTACATACCTTAATTAAAAAGTACTTTATTGCTAGAAAATATTAAGCATCAGCAATGTCCACAGTAGCCAAAGTACGGAAAGGGCTCAGATGTCTATCTACCGATGAATGGATAAAGAAGACAGTATATATACACAATGGAATATTACTTAGCCATCTAAAAGAATGAAATCTTGTCATTTGCAACAACATGGATGGAACTAGAGGGTATTATGATAAGCAGAATAAGACAGAGACAAACACCATATGATTTCACTTATACGTGGAATTTAAGAAACAGATGAACATAGGGAAAAGGAAGGAAAAAATAGAATAAGATAAAAACAGAGGGAGACAAGCCATAAGAGACTCTTAACTATAGGGAACAAATGGAGAATTGCTGGAGGGGAGATGGGTGGGGGGATGGGGTAATTGGGTGATGGGCATTAGGGAGGGTGCTTGATATAATGAGCACTGGGTGTTATATATAATTGCTGAATCACTGAATTCTACCCCTAGAACTTGTAATACACTATGTTGTATTATACAGTGTGCTATATAGTGTATAATATGCACTTACAAAAAACAGTAGTATTATATAGTGTGTTATAAACACTAAATTGAATTGAAATACAATTTTAAAAAATTGTTAAATGTTAACGTGTTGAGTTGTATTTTTTTTTTTTTTCTGCTGATGGGGAGGGTCTTGCCTTACAGTGGCTGCTGACTCATCAGGGTAGTGGTTGCTGAAGGCTAGGTGACTGGCAATTTCTTAAAATAAGACAACAATGAAGTTTGCCACATTAATCTTCCTTTCACTCGAACACTTAGAGGCCATCATAGAGTAATTACCTAATTTCAGTGTTGTTGTATCTTATGAAATAGGGAGGCCTGAGGAGAGGGAGAAACATGGGGAAACGGCTGATGTGGCAGTCAGAACACACACAAGATTTATTTATCAATTATAATTTATAAGTAAATTATCAATTAAATAAAGCCAGTTGCCATTTTGTATGGCACTGGTTGATGGTACCCCCAGAACAATTACAATAGTAGGATCAAAGAGCATGGATCACAGAAAATAACAGATATAATAATGTGGAAAAATGTAAAGTGTTGTGAGAATTACCAAAATATGATACAGAGACATGAAGTGAAAAATGCTCTTGAGAAAATGGTACCCACAGCCTTGCCCAGTGTATGGTTGCCACAGACTTTCAATTTGTAAAAATGCAATACCTGCAAAGGGCCATAAAATAAAGAACAATAAATCAAGGTATGCCTGTATTTAATATGTAGTTTGCCATATGAAATAATTAATTTCAACCTCATTTCAAGAGGTAAAACCTACATGAGTTGTTGGTAGAGGGGCCAAAGGAAGGAAAGTCCAAGGACACAGAAGGTGTGACAGATGACAAAACTTGTGGTTTATGGGCAGATAAGGTTGCCATGCAGGAGGGCTTTGTCCTTTTGTTTTCTTTGGATCTGAGTCAGTCAATATTTTCTATCTTTGACCAGATAGTATATAGTTTAGGCTTTGTGGTACATGCATCCACAGCTACTCAACTTTTGCCATTTTAACATAAAATGGGCCATAGACGAAAAGTAAATGAACAAGTGCCAAGATGTTCTGATCCAGCCGCTATTTGCAAAACAGTCAATGGGCAGGATTCAGCCCATGGGCAGTAGTTTGTCAATCCCTGAGCAGATCATGACTTCAGTTTTAAACAAGTGTAATTGGTGGTAGTTTTTGAGACATCCATATGAATGTGTTTACATTATTAATTATTGTTAAATATGGGTGTTAAAAAATATTCCAAATGTATTTAGTAATTAGGGATGCCTGGGTGGCTCAGCAGTTGACCATCTGCCTTTGGCCCAGGGCATGATCTTGGAGTCCCGGGATCGAGTCCCACATCAGGCTCCCTGCATGGAGCCTGCGTCTCTCTGCCTGTGTCTCTGTCTCTCTCTCTCTCTCCATGTCTCTCATGAATAAATAAATAAAATCTTAAAAAAAAACCCACAAATACATTTAGTAATTAGAACAAGATGAAATTTATAACCTTTGATTGGTAAGCATCTTCTAGTGAATTGTGTTCCAGAGGGCGATTAGATGAGTGGTCATTTGCAGTTAACATATACATTTTAAGGAGATGGCTCCTCTTGTGATGATGTTGTTTCAGAAAGTGACAGCTAGCTAATGTCAGCAGATGTGCATTGTTTGGTCCTCAGAAAATACAGGATATCTTTTGAAAGGCATCAACTTTAAAAAAATCAGAGGGTTCCACATAAGGCTGGTGGGGGGGTGGGGGAAGGAAGTGCTGAGACCAAGTATAGTTATCCCTTTTACTTAGAGGTATAGTAGAGTTTCATAAAGAATAAGAAACCTAGATTGACCTTAGGAGCAAACTGTTCATTTAATCTTGGAGGTTTTAATTATGTACATTTAAAAACAAGCACCCACCCCACTGTTTGTATTTGAGGGAAATGCAGGCATTGAAACAGTGAATGCAGATCATTTAGGCAGAACTATTATGAAATCTGTTCTTGATGTATAATTTAACACATATTTATAAGTATGCATAATTGTACTGTGTTCCTTTAAACTTGGTTGTTTTGGGAGCAGAAATGTCTTACTCTCACCCACGTCATTTGTTTACTTTATATGTTCTGCTGTCATAGGTATTTTAAGTTGTTTGGGCAATAGCATTATAAGACATAGTCTAGAGACTTTACTGGCTGTGCAAATATGTAATACATGTAATTTCACTACAACTCCATACTTTCCCATGAAATCATAATAGAGTATCACTGAACATTTCTGTCACTCATTCAGACTCATCAGAGATACTACATCATCAGGTTGAGAATAGTAGTCCAGGTAAGCAATTCTCTGTGGTCAATAGCTTCCGTGAACAACACAAAGATTTTTTTCCAAACCTCAGCCCTTCAGAAAGTACAGTTCAATAGTCCCCCAATCTGTCTACATTTCACCTGAGGAGCTCTAAAACACACTGATGCCTATTTGAAAATTTTAGAGGATCCCCAAGTGATTCATATCTACAGGCAAGTCTGGCAACCACTGGCCTAAGTCAAGTAAAGTCTAAAAACAGCATAAATGTATCTACATCCGGACTTTATGGTGAGATGAAGCCCTGGGTCCTTCCATGGATGCCCAGGGTTGGCCATAGTAAAAAAAGCCATTCCTAACAATATTGGGGAGCCACTTTCTTCCTAGAGTACATTTAAAAAGTTATTCTTACAAAGTTTGAATAGATAGAATCTGAATTAGTAAGTGGATTTTTTTTAGAGATTTTATTTATATGACACACAGAGAGAGAGAGCGCATAAGTACATAGAATGGGAGAAGGAGAGGGAAAAGCAGGCTTCCCGCTGAGCAGGGAGCCCGATCCAGAGCTGGATCCCAGGACTCTGGGATCACGACCTGAGCTGAAGGCAGACGCTTAACTGACTGTGTCATCCAGGCACCCCTTAATAAGTGTTTTTATTGTAATATAGCAGCCCTGAAATTCTGTTTCATAATCTAGTCAGGCTGCCTAAGGTTTAAAAATAGAGGCTCAGTCTTAAGGGGAAAAAAAGAAAAGAAAGGAAAGGAAAGGAAAGGAAAGGAAAGGAAAGGAAAGGAAAGGAAAGGAAAGGAAAAAAGAAAGAAAAGAAAAGAGAAAAGAAAAGAAAGAAAAGAAAAGAAAAGAAAAGAAAAGAAAAGAAAAGAGAAAGCCTGAGCAGCACTGAATGCTGCTACAGAATTCCTTGTGAAGCTCTTGGTAACCCCTCCACCTTGCCCACTCCACCTCCCTCCTACAACTGAAACCTCGCTCTTCTGTAGTATCAAAAACTCAACATTTCTGTGCATTTTTTCTAAAACCCCTTTTTCATAAATTAAGACAAATGTATTTTAATGAACAAATGGTGTTTTAATAAGAAAGTTCTTTTTAAAATTAGCTCATTCTATTAGGGTTTTAATAAGTTAAAAAATAATAACAATACTGTAGAGAATTATGCAATAAAAGCACCAGCCAGCTTGATCTGCAGAGTAAGCTTTGGAAGCATGCAAATGGATTTTCACTAAAGAAAATATCCCTGGAGTGACAAAATTTTCTTTTAGATAGAAAATGTCTGTGTGGGGAAAAGAACAGATCTCTTCTAGATAAAAATGATGCACCAAACCATGTTTATAAAAAATTTATCTCTGTTTGAGTTCTGCATTTGGCAGTAAGACAGCAACTAGTCTGGTTTTATTTTAAAATTCCAGTGATTATAAGGTCTGCACATTCCCTGTGGAGTAGCTAACTCTCTACTAGAGCCAGACCCCAATTTTTCTTTGCCAATCACATGTGCTAGAGAACTTTAGCTGACAGGTGCTTTTCCATTGTTTCTCTCTGAGCCAGAAGCAACGGAGTCACAGTTGATGTTTGGAGTCTGGGGCTTTACTTCTCTCTTTTAGGAGCATCCCCAGGAGACAAAATAAGTGCTTCCGATCACCCGTGTTTCAAAAGTCCCTTTTCTTTCTGGAGCTACCTACTTTCCCTGTTGGAATTTGAATTATTGGCTAATTGTCTAATAGTCTCAGAAGATCTTCACATACCAGATGCAGAATTAAGAAAAAGTATTTGTTAGAATGTTTCATTGCAAGTAGTAGACCGTCCAGGAAATATTGGTCACCCACTAAGGAAAGTTCATCATTTCATGTTCGGAATTCAGGAATACAGTGGTACATGTGATGGTTAATTTGCTGACATCATTATGTCACTGTTAAAGAATGGTTAATGACAATTTCGATGCTACAAACTAACTTATAGCACTTCATGAACTAGACAGTCTTCTCTCAGAGAACCACAGAATGGGGTGGAAGGCAGAGAGCTTTTTATAGGATGAAGAATTAAACAACAAGGAAAAGATAAACAGAAAATACCTGATTGGCAGGGGTCATATAATCAATCTTGTTTGAGGTGAGAAGGCTTAGAGTTGGCTTGGCATTTGGGGGACTGGCTGACTGAATACAGTCTGTGTCTGGTCAAGTGGAGCCTGTTTATAGGGACACCTATCCAAGTATGGTTTGCTGACTTGGCACCTTGGGAAGGAAAGGCTCCATCTTGGGCCTAGAAGTTATTTCAACATCATCAATGACACAAATTTTTTTTTTTTTATCTTTTTTTCTATCCTCAGTATATTGGCTTTTTCCAATTTCTTGTCTCTTCATGGTTAAAGATTGGCTGCTGCAGCTCCATATATTACATTTGCACACATCAAAGTTCAAAGGCTAAATATAGTATATCTCTTTTTTGTGTCTCTTTTAAGAATGGAGAATATTTTGCTAGTACTCTACATCAGGCTTACCTTTGCTTTCATTGGCTAGAACTATATATTATCTCTTTCCTAAACCATTGATCTACCTATCAACATAATCTATGTGCCACACATGGTGTTAATTGACAGTACCATCGATACAGTTCTCTTGCTAACAGCTAGGATTTCAACATCTCTTCCCCATGAGCCAGCTACTGAGCAGATCCAGTATCTAGTACCCATAAACATTGGTGTCCGGGTAGGAAATTCATCCTTATCAGATAATTTAGAACTGTATCTTCTAAAGAAGATTATAGTAAACATCCTAGCCCTTTTTTCTAATCTTTCTGCATCTTAACTTTGGCTTTCCACCTAACTGAAACACGGTTTTGTTGCAGGATTCAAAAGAAAATTGAAATTTATATTCCTACTAGCCTCTAGCAAAGAAAATTGACATTATACTTGAGTTTTCATAACCCTAAATGATTATTCTCCCTTCAATAAGTACCCATGGGTGTTTGTAGCTGACTATTTCTTATGAAACAAGTCACTGAGTTTGTGTGGATGGGTATAAGATTAATCAAATGTATCATTTAAAAAAATTCTCACTAGAACTTTTAAAGTTTATTTATTTATTTTTTTAGAACTTTTAAAGTTTAGTTGGTATCTTTATTCAACAGTGTATTTTCAATAATGATTTTTCTTGAAAAACAAGTAAATTAGACATTTGTTCATTTGTTGCAAGATGCAACTTTGTTGCTGTAATATATACAATTAAACTGAGTTGAGATGTACTTTAAATGAAAATTGAAAACAAATTAAGTAATCAATCAATGTAATGTTTGTGGTTACAGCTCTTATATATATTTGGATAAGTTAAGGAGGGGAGGGGAAAGCTATTCAGCATTGCTGGCTATTTTATTTTATTCCTAGGATAGAAAAATAGTGAGCTGACAACACTTAAAATAGGCTATAAAATGTTAGATAATGATAATTTCTTTTTATATTTGTATGAGCCCACATCTATTCCCATAGATCAAGTTTAATCATATGGTATATTACTATCTACTAGTGTTGGAATCAGGCAGTTTCAAGTTTTAGCTAATGAAATTTATTTATAGGGTTTTTTTTTTTGTTAATCTTTCTTATTAACCATGAGTAGGACCTTTTAATTTGACATTTGGAAACATTTGTATTAATAATAGCATTTTTTTAGGTTCCAACTTCTCGCAATTTGACATTTGTAAAGCTAATGCATATCTTTTTCTCTCTTATTACAAATTATTTCCTTAATTTTATGACTTTGGGATGGCTGCCAGTGACTTACTGCCTCAAAAATGATGATGTTGAGAAAGAGATGATTATGTTTTATATTTAGTAAGATTTATTAGTGCTGACTTGGGCTTTGTGTTCAGGCAAATGAGTTTACACGAGTCATCTGAAGATTCTTGGGTCTCTGCTTAGAGTTTAAATTCAACAATTAGAAGGTTATATTTTATGAAGCTTAATCCCTGAGCCATTTCCCCCAACAGTTTTACCTACATTTGATTTAGGTTTTGAATATAGTTTTCACTGAAGTTTTGATGGAAGTATCACACCCTGCTATACATTGCATCACGTTTTAATATGGTGCTAAACTTCCAAGAGCAATAAATTCATTTTCCTTTCCCTTTATCTCTTAAAATTATACATTTTTTAAAAGCCTCAGATTTTCCAGTATTTTTCTAACCAGTTTTTGGTCCAACTGTATTAAAAAGGTATTGGGAATGTCACTTAAATGTGTTCATTGGAATTTATTATGTAAGTTAATTTGCTGACTTAAGTACACCTTTTACAACTTGTAGATGCTGCAATTATTTATTTAGTAAATATGTTTTTCAAGACTGTTGATTGCAAGTAATAGAAATGCCACTGAAAGTGTGTCAGCATAGCAGAATTTCCTGTCTTGCATAAGGGAGAAGTCTAGGGAATCATGCTTCAGGCATGCCTATATCAAGTAGCTCATGCAGTTTCCTCAGTAATCATTCTCTTCTCCTTCTCTTTTTCAGTAACCTTTTCCTCTGTGTTGACTTCTCTCTCTTACAAACCCCTTCCTTCTTATAGCCATGAGCACTGACATCCTTATATCCTAGAAACTGCCAGGCCAAAAAAAAAAAAAAAGATGTTTATTGAATGTAATCTTAGTAAAAGTAAACTTAAATTTCTTTCCATTCCATAATTATTCCATCCCTGACCTATATTCTGTGCCTAGGAGTTTGGAATGTATCTGTTTATGATAAAGTATGGTCCCTAGAGAACCACCAGCAACATCACCTACAATTTTGTTAGAACTACATACTCTCAGATCCCGTCCCAACCCAAACAATCAAGAGATCCTACTGTCAGGCCCAGCATACGGGGTGATAAGGAATCCTCCTAGTGATCCTGATGAGTGCTCAAGCTTGAGTGATGGTGCAATACACAATAATTGGCCGAGACTGGGTCATGTAAACAAACCTCTCCTCCACCGCTCCCCAGTAACTTACGCATCTTACAGCAAACACATAGGAAATAGATCTGAGGAGCTGATGTCAGGAAGGAGGAAGAGTAGATGCTGTGCTGGCAAATGAGAGATCTCCGCTACAGTGCAATTTCAGCCCAATAGTACCCTTTCTTTGTTTCTAGTGATATTATTTCTCAGAACACGGTTGACTATGAATTGCCCTCCCCAAACCAGTATTTTCATTAAGCAAATCCACATTCATCCTCCTCTAGGATATAGTATTTTATTTTTAAATTTCATCTCCAAATAGGTACATGGCCAATATTGAAATGTTTCCAGACCATATTATTTTCTTTTTTTATCAAATGCTTCCTAATCACTTAGAGTTGACTACCATTATAGCCTTCAATAATGAACCTTGTCATTTCTAAATGATAAATAATAGACTAGACTGAATTTGCTTCAAAAATTCTCTTTGACCATGGGAGTGATGCCTACAGAATTTTAGAGAAGATGGTCAGCATTGTAATATCATCCAAAATAATTTTAAAACAATTTTTTTGAAGCTAATAAGGGAGATGCATGAAACTTTTCACATTACTTAAGATTTTTATTTCTATTTATCTAATCATAAGACTCCTTTGGGCATTTGTTAAAGATCCAAAGGTCTTTTTACTAATTTTTATTTTAATTATTATTTTTTAAGTTATTTTAAAAAATATTTATTTATTTATTCATGAGAGACACAGAGAGAGAGAGAGAGCGAGAGGCAGAAACACAGGCAGAGGGAGAAGCAGGCTCCATGCAGGGAGCCTGACATGGGACTTGATCCCGGGTTTCCAGGATCATGCCCTGGGCTGAAGGGGGCACTAAACCACTGAGCCACCCGGGCTGCCCCTACTTTTTATTTTTTATCATATTTTTATTTGGCAGGTCTAAGGTAGGAATGGGAATTTGTATTTTTAATAGTTGCCACGGGAATTCTTAGAACCAGGCAGGTTTGGCACATTTCATAGTGTTGAGAAGTAAGGATGCTAGGATGGAATGGTTGGGGTCAAATCTTAGTTATAGTTCATACTGACTGGGGGATGGAAGAGGTGGATAGTTCCTTAATTGTCAAGTCTTAAATGCCGCTATCACTGTTATTCTATTCTTTCCTTTTTCTCTGAACTAACCTGCCAGTTATACCTTCTCATTTCTCATGCTGCAGATAGAGGACATGCAGTGGGGTAAAGGAGTCCGGGAGATTCCCCCCTCAGTGTGTACGCTGCCTTGTAAGCCTGGACAAAGAAAGAAGACACAGAAGGGAACTCCATGCTGCTGGACCTGTGAACCTTGCGACGGCTACCAGTACCAGTTTGATGAGATGACATGTCAGCATTGCCCCTACGACCAGAGGCCCAATGAAAACCGAACTGGCTGCCAGGATATCCCCATCATCAAACTAGAGTGGCATTCCCCCTGGGCCGTCATCCCTGTCTTCCTAGCAATGTTGGGGATCATTGCCACCATATTTGTCATGGCCACTTTCATCCGCTACAATGACACGCCCATTGTCCGGGCATCTGGGCGGGAACTGAGCTACGTTCTGTTGACTGGCATCTTTCTTTGCTACATTATCACTTTCCTGATGATAGCCAAACCAGATGTGGCAGTGTGTTCTTTCCGGAGAGTTTTCTTGGGCTTGGGTATGTGCATCAGTTATGCAGCCCTCTTGACAAAAACCAATCGGATTTATCGCATATTTGAGCAAGGCAAGAAATCAGTGACAGCTCCCAGACTCATAAGCCCGACATCACAGCTGGCAATCACTTCCAGTTTGATATCAGTTCAGCTTCTAGGTGTTTTCATTTGGTTTGGCGTTGATCCACCCAACATCATCATAGACTATGATGAACATAAGACAATGAACCCTGAGCAGGCCAGGGGAGTTCTCAAATGTGACATTACAGATCTCCAAATCATTTGCTCCTTGGGATATAGCATTCTTCTCATGGTCACATGTACTGTGTATGCCATCAAGACTCGGGGTGTCCCAGAGAATTTTAATGAAGCCAAACCCATTGGATTCACTATGTACACGACATGTATAGTGTGGCTTGCCTTCATTCCCATTTTTTTTGGCACTGCTCAGTCAGCGGAAAAGGTAAGTGAAAATGCACACCACAACATGCATTTCAATAATATGTTTGTTTTTGTAAATACTGAAACCAAATTGATTGTATAGAGAGAGAAGGTTTATTTTCTGAATTATTAGACAACAATGCTACAGAAATCTAAAACCTGCAGGGAACTGTTCTATGTTCATTTCACTGGAAACCAACCAGAGGTAGCTTTTTCAAGTTAATTTATGATAGAATTATTCAATATAGCAAGAGATTGGAATGCCTGGGTGGCCCAGCGGTTAGGCGGCTGCCTTCAGATCAGGTCGTGATTCTGGGATTGAGTCTCGCATCAGGCCCCTGCGAGGAGCCTGCTTCTCCCTCTTCCTATGTCTCTGCCTCTCTATATATATATCTCTCTCATGAATAAATAAATAAATCTTTAAAAAATATAGAGAAAGATATTATCCACTAAAAAATTGTGTAGTCTATCCAAATTAGACTCTCCTGTACATTCATTACCCACCCTCTCTTCTTACACATATGTTTCCTTGGGATAGGAAGAAAAGGCCACAGTCCTTCATTAGGATGAGGATGGTCATTACTAACTTTCTCTTACCTTTCTTAGTGACAGTCTTGGCTATCACTATGGATTGGATCTACATGTGAGTGACACAACATATTAGAGTTTCCCATTTGCATATTTTATTTGTTTGTTTGTTTATTTATTTTTTTATTTATAATGGATAAATATAGGAGGGTTTTGGTTATCATTCCACCCTAGGCTTCCTAAAGCTAGATGTACCTTAATCACATCAAGTGATTCAGAGTGATACCAGAAATTCAACTTTCTAGCAGTGGGAGGGACAGTATGCAGTCGAGCAAGTGTCATCAAACTATGGAAATTCAAGATTAGTGGGCCTTAACATGTTATCCTAGATATGGTTAGTATACATGCTCCCCTCATAGTTATGCATTTTTACAAATCTGTAAATTAGGCAGCCCTAATGTGTTGCTTTGTGTGCCACTTAGATGACACTAAAACATTGATAAAAGATGAAATTTATATACATCTGACTTTTATATTCACTTGGATATGGTTTGTATATATGCAAATTAGGCAGTTCTAATATATTGATCTTAATAAGCTGTGTTGTGCTTCATGCGGTGAAGTCAGCTTGGGCAGGGTGGTACAGCTAAAGCCAGAACTGAGACCTAGAGCCCTAACTGGCATGCTGTATAGGAGAGAGTGGTGTTATGGCTTGATTAGAATTTAGAACACAGGGAGTCTAACCTGATTCCATGTTACTTTGAACAAGTCTCTAAAACATTCAAGAACTTAGTGCCATAAATGAGGAAAACAAAGATTAAGGTAGGAATCTCTACAAATTCATAAGTCTGTGCCTCTAAGAATTAGTCAAATCTGAATTTTTCATTGTTACTTTTATTCTCATATAATCATATAAATAATTAATGACATTTGACTGGTGTTTTGAGAAGATGCCTTTCACCTAAATTGTTTGATTCAGAAGCTATTAGTTTAGACTGTGTGGGTTTGGGGGCTTTTTTGTTTGTTTCTTTTTTCTTTTCTTAAATGAGTATTTCATAAGACCATGGAGAATTCTGAAACCAAGGACAGTGAGTGGTTCAGATATGGTTTTAGTAATAAAATGTCTTAGAGGAAGTTCTAAAATACATGCTCAACAAGCATAGTATGTTTCCAACAGTATGTTTCAAATTCATAATGCATGTTTACTGTCTGTGAAACCAACTTGAATTGCATTTTATTGCTTCTATCTATCCCTGGTCCAGGGGAATAGTAAAATATGAGTTAGGGTAGTGAAATGCAATAGAGAGAAAAAGAAAAAGAATTTCCCAAATGTATGCTGGTAAGTTGATAACCATTGAACTTTTTATGGGAAATGATGTGTATCATCAAAGCCTATGAAGATAATAATTATTTTTTTTATTAAAACACAATTCCCTTTGTAACAGGTTAAAAACATTAAATCCTTTTCTTGTAAATTTATTCTTGGGGAATGTAGTATTATAGAACAGCCTGCAATTGTTTTATAGATGGGCCTTGTTGTAATGGTGTTTGATAATATAAGTGTCTTCCATTTCATTTGTCATTTCCAGCCATTTCTAGTCATGATTATGAATCTTTTCAGTAAGGTCAATAGTATAATTGATTCACTGAAAAACCTGAAAATGAGGGGCACCTGGATAGCTTAGTGGTTGAGCACCTGCCTTTGATTCAGGCTGTGATCCCAGGGTTGAGTCCTGCATCGGGCTCACTGCAGGGAGCCTGCTTCTCCCTCTGCTTATGTCTCTGCCTCTCTCTGCATGTCTATCATGAATAAATAAATAAAATCTTAAAAAAAAATACCCTGAAAATGGTACAGGGTTTCAAGAATTGAATTCACTTATTCCAGTTGTTCTAGAAGACTTTGAGCTGATAGAACTGTACTACAGGAAAAATTAAGCTGTTTTCAAGCAGTGTGGTTTGTATCCTAGAGTTTAGAAGACATGTATTTTTTCTTTGTATACTCTCAATGAGTTGTGATGTTTTACATGCTTGATTGGCACAATTAAAGGTACTAGATTGCCAAACGGGAATAGTGAATTTTATATGGAAATTCACATACCTTAAAGATAGGCATATGGTTAGAGAAGCATGAGTGATAAATTAAAAATAGCTTTTGTACATGAAGCCATGGAATTTAAATTGTGGAAGGAGGCAAATGCAAATGCAACAGAAATCACAGAAAAAGGCATCACTGCCAAGCTAGCAATATTCAGAATCACAGCCTTCTACTTTTGTTTAGATCAAACAATTTAAGTATTTTAAGTGGAAGAATTCCATTGTAACAGGGAAAAAAAAAAAAGATCTGGCAGTGAGTTCAGTAATAACTATTTACTGTCTTAGGAAATTGAATTCATTCTGATTATGCTAGGGATATCTTTGTGAAATTTCTTATCACTTGAGTTCGTTAGCACAGAATAAAGGGTGAGAAATGTTTATTTTCTTGTGAAACATCAGCCCTCATATATTTTTGCTTTTGTGAAGAAGGATGCAGGAAATTACGGTTATCTTGTTTTATCATTGCTAATCCTGTGATTATTGGAATGAGAATCATGCACCATGGTCAAGGATGGAAGAAGTAAACTTGAGCTGTAAGAGAACAATCCCTGGTTTTAGGAATTCGATTTAGATGGCTGAAATGATTCAAGGAAACACTGCAAATAGTAGAGTAGTATCACAGTAGGAGTTAGCTTGTCTAGTGAAGTGTGTTAATGTCTCATTGCTATATACTGGCAATAGCTATCAGAGGACTAGATTGTTTTCCACAAAAACAAAGGCTTGGCCTGTGGCTTATCTATCTTTTTTGCATGCAACCATGAAAAGAGCATGCATCAGGTAGGGAGGTTATAATCTACCCTGCCAAAGTCTGAGAAACACTGTAGATCCTTTACTTATCCAGATCTTTTTAGCCAGTTGTTGTCAGGAGAACTTTCTAGGTAAGCCAGTATATAATTTTGTTGTTGTTGTTTTTATGCATTGATGAGGAGACAAGCTTTACACCACTTGGCTCTCTGCAAAGGCAAAGTAGACTTTGATATAAAAAGTAGGGTCAGAGGGTCTCATAGGTCTTCCTCTCTGTGTATATGTATGTATTTTGGTAGGAGGTTGGTGAGAAGAAGAGAAAGAAAAGAATTGAAGCATTTTCTTTGGAAAAAATGCTGGAAAAAGAGTAGTGGCTTAGAGAAAGGCATATGTCTTCTATAATGCTACCCATAGGCCATTCCTCTGCACATATACAAATAGAACAGCATGAATTACAATACTTAAATAATAGGATTCTTTGGTTTTCATTGAAGAATTACTCCACTATATGACAGAAGTAGAGCAACTACTAGCAATCTCTGAACCATGGTCCTTAACTCTTCTCAAAATTATGTACAGGATAATCCCAATTGGAACTTGTTTTTTAAAATATTGCATATCTGTCCCTCCCAGCTGGTTCAATAGGACACTAGAATGGGCATAGAACTTTAGACATTGTAATGAGCATGCTGGAAGTATGTCAGTGCAAACCAAGCATACTTCTTAAAACTACCCGAGCATTTTTTTTCCTAATCCACAGAACATGTACAAATATTTCCTGATCTATAATTTTAGATTCTTTAGGAGTAAAATAATTCTCATCTCAAGCAAATAGGAGTTCCACAGATTGAGAAACCAGGCAATCAGAAACACATTATTCACAATCAAAGACAAAGTCTAGATTCAGAAGGTCTGAATGAAGTTTCAACTCCAAAGTTATGAACAGAGATCTCATGGCAGGACCAAAGCATTGACCCTGCAGCCAGAGGTAACAAGAGGACAGACAGAAAGGAAGGCTTCTCGGGAGTATTTCTAGAAGGGTTTGGACTATAAGTCAACATTTTGATCTTCCACATGTAGCAGATAGGCTCTCCAATATCTGAACACAAAGCAAACTAATCTAGGCCTGATATTAGGGATCAGAAATATTTGGCAGGTGGGTAAACATTTCTTAATCCATGCCCTAGGCAGATCTTGGTAATCAATTACAGTGAGCTTCCCCTGAACCCAGGTGTGGTCTTAAAATCCTTACCAACACAGTCTTTAGGCAGCCACTACCAATGAGTCAGAACTGGAAGGAATTTGAAATACGGATGTCCTTTCTGATTAATTCTGGGCACTGACAGATGACCTTTGATCTCTCTTCCCATTCCCCTATTTGTTGTCCTTGTGCAAGAGCCACTGGGTGCCTTTCACTGAAATTAATCTGCTTAAATATAAAGAATAGTCATGGAAATGGGAGTGTGCTTGAATTAGTCTGTGTTTTGTTTCTGATTACACATCTCTCCTTTTAAATTTTCAAATGCCATGCAGAAAAGAGCAGTCCTGGCTTTCTTTGGGAATAATATATTAGTTTATGCCTCTGCACTACTTGATTCGATTAACATTTTCTCATGGTCTTTCAGCGTTTTAACAATTGTGAAAACCTATTATGTCCCTAGTATTCTCTGAAGGACTGGGGTGAAGGAGAGGTGAAGAAGGCATCATTTTTGTCCATCAGGAATTCATAAGCTAGTGGTCAATGCAGGCTTTCAAACCAACTTTGAATAGTGTGAGGCATGTTAAGTTGTCCAAGGAAAGTAGGACAGGCACCCAGAGACAGGAACTCCACTTCCACTTCATGGAAAAGTGATAAGTGGACTGAAGTTACCAGGCAGAGGAAGCACTATGACAACCAGTGAGAAATTACACCCCATGCCCAAAAGTAGAGGGTGGCATTTTCAACACATGGTATGGAGAGTGAAGAGACAGATTGCAATTAATGCAACTTTGACTCTTGCAAATATGGAGGTGTAAGAATAAAATTTAATAAAACTGCATTTTATGGGGAAACTTTAAAACAACATGAGCCCCATCATGTCATCCCCAAATTAAACTTTTGGCAAGAATCCCATTTTTTCAAAGTGATGGGCCACATTAATTTTAAATACTATAGCTTGTAAGCCAAAAATACCTGTTTTCCTTTCCCGGGATGATATTCTCCCTTGGGCATATGTTGAATTATGCAAGGTCTTCCCTCTGATGCAATCCCCCCTCTCTGATTTTGGGGGCCTGGGCCCTGTGACAGATATAACAATGTAGTGAAGAGCAGCAAATCCAAATTATGGGGGACTGTGTTTGGACTTTATTCCTGTAAGCTGTAGAGAGCCAGCAAAAGTTTATATAGGTGGGAGGAATATCAACACAGGATATTTTAGAATGTGAATTCCAGGAACAGTACTTGAGGATAAGCAAAGGTGAAGCAGCCAGAGTTAAGAAAACTTCATTAAGTAGCTCTTGTAATAGATGGAGAAAAGATAGCCCTGGTTTAAAGAAGGCCTGAGGAACCAGAAAAGATAAAGGAGGTTTGAAAGCTGCTTTGAACATTAAAAGAATATGTGAATGTAATATGCCTTATCTTCCCTTTTGTGTTCTGCTGCTTTGTTACTGAAATAGAGATATGCTTATAGATACTTTTTTCTTTTTTGAATTTTGCAAGTAGCATTGCCCACTATTTAACATGCCCACTAAGTGAGGCAAGAGGAAGGACTCCCTCCCGTCCTCTGTATACAGTCATTGCCAATAGGCTGATGACTCTGTTTCTAGATACATAAATACACACATATTCATACACAAATGCAAATGTCTTTTCAGACAAAAATCCTTACTTTCTTTGCTGGGATGCTTAGTAGAACCTCCACTTTGCTTTTAAACACAATTGAGAGAAGTGTCCCAGGGCATAGCTTAGGCTGAGGCCATTTATTTGTGCCCCGACGCTGTGATGGGCAAGCATACTGGTGTTTGAGGTTTTGCTTCTGTTGTTTAGTTTTGTCTGTTCAAATTTATATCAGAAGCATATGAAACCATCTCCTTTCTGCTTCCTGCTGTGACCTTGATGATAACTGAGCTTCTCTCCAAACAGCGCTCTGAAACCAGCTGTTTGCACATCTGGTGTTAGTCTGTGGCTTGGTATAGTGCCGTCCTGTACTCCCCTCATGATGTATCAGCTAATTTCAGGTGCAGTCACCTAGAATAATTGGAGTCTTCACCATCTTAGTCCCTTCCTTTGGCCAGAATAGCTAGTTCAGCAGGTAAAATCCAAGAGCCTGTGTAAAACTGAACTGAGTGAGCACTAATAAGGAAATAGCTTACTATATTAAGACAAGAGTCCCCACCATTAAAGATTTGAACAGAGAGGTTTTTCAACAAAAAGAAATTGCTGCCAAAGGGAAAAACTCAGCAAGTCTTGCACTAGTCCCTTATAGGGTATCCCCAAGAGTCCCACCTTTCCCATGAAGTGCCTTTCACTTTGAGATCTCAGCCTCTGAAGGACACAGTCACAAGGACCCAGGCCTCACCTTCATAACTAGCACCAGGATATTCAGACAAATCTGTTCTTTGGCATTTCTGAGAGCAGCACAGGCCACTTATCATTTTCAGAAACAACTCTTCTCAAAGCACAGGAAATTATAACAGGATACAGTTGGCCAATAAGCAGCCAGAGGGCTGCCAAATCCAGGTTTGGGGTCCTGAGATACCCACAGTACAGACCATAATACAGGTCTACTTAGTATTTTGCCAGATGCCTTGTGGTCCTAGAACACCATTCCTCCATACCCCATCATGCTGTGCTGCTCTGAATCTCATCAGTGTGCATCATGGATATGTGTCATTTAACCTTTTTGGTCCTACGTTCTTCCATCTGCACAATGGGTATAATCTTTCCAACTTCTAGGTTTGCGTAAGAGAAAATTAGATCTTTACATTGCTTAGTACACAGCTTCTTTATCCATTCATCTTTTGATGGACACCGAGGCTCCTTCCACAGTTTGGCTATTGTGGACATTGCTGCTATAAACATTGGGGTGCAGGTATCCCGGCATTTCACTGCATCTGTATCTTTGGGGTAAATCCCCAGCAGTGCAATTGCTGGGTTGTAGGGTAGCTCTATTTTTGACTCCTTGAGGAACCTCCACACAGTTTTGCAGAGGGGCTGTACCAGTTCACAGTCCCACCGATAGTGCAAGACAGTTCCCCTTTCTCCACATTCTCTCCAGAAGCTGTGGTCTATGTATACAACGGAATATTCCTCAGCCATCAGAAGAGACGAATACCTACCATTTGCTTCGATGTGGATGGAACTGGAGGGTATTATGCTGAGTGAAGTAAGTCAATCAGAGAAGGACAATCATTATATGGTTTCACTCATACGAGGAATGTAAAAAATAGTGAAAGGGATTATAGGGGAAAGGAGAGAAAATGAGTGGGAAAAATCAGAGAGGGTGACAAAACATGAGACTCCTAACTCTGTGAAACAAACAAGGGGTAGTGGAAGGGGAGGTGCGTGGGGGGTTGGGTGACTAGGTGACAGGCACTGACGGGGGCACTTGATGGGATGAGCACTGGGTGTTTTACTATATGTTGGCAAATCGAACTCCAATAAAAAATATAAATATAAAAAATAAATTGCTTAGTATAGTTTTTATAAAACGATTTCAGGTGCTGGTAAGGGTGTGGAACAACTGGAACTCTCACATAATGCTAGTGGGAATGTAAAAGTTAATCAGCCACTTGGGTAAATGGTTTGGCAGGTTCTTGAAATGTTAAGTATCTACCTTATGTTCTGCTCTAGTCATTCCTCCTATCTCTTTACCCACGCAAAATGAAAGAATATGTCCATATACAACTGCACATAATTTTTTTGGTAGATTCATTTTTAATACTCCGAAACTGAAAACAACCCAAATGCCCATCAATAGCTGAGTAGATAAACAAGGTGTAGTGTAGCCATAGAATGGAATACTACTCTGCAGTAAAAAGCATTGGATTATTGATATATCCAACGACATGGTTAAATCCCAGATAATGCGGCTCACTGGAAGAATACAGGCAGGGAATGTACCGTATAATTCCACTTTGACCAAAATATTTTTAAGATTGAAATTACTCTCTAGGGAGAGAAAGCAGATCATTTGTTCACTGGAGATGGATGGGAGGCTAAGAATTACAAAGAAGCACAAGGAAATTTGGAGGGTGATGTATGTGTTCACTCTCTTGATTGTAGTGGTGGCTTCACAGATGCATGCATATGTCAGAGCTGATCAGATTTCATACTTCAAATATGTGCAGTTTATCATACGTCAGTTATATATTGAGAAAGCCATTAAAATCTCTCTGCCAGAAACTCTTCCTTCTCTGCTCTTCTATTTTCTTGACACTTAATCATAAGTGTTCTTACACCTGCAGGCCTACGTGCCCAGTACTGAAACTATAAATTGTATCAGTAATGAAACTAGAATTACGTAAATGAGTTAACAGTATAAGAGGGTTTCAAATACTCTATAGCACATGGTAAATGCTCAGTAAAGTGAACTGCATCCTTCCACCCTCAGTTCTCCTTAGCAAAAATTGCTTTCTAGGTCAAGCAACAGAGTCTACAGAAAGTAAAATAGTCCTATATCTGAGGACACTGAAAGCAGAAGAGTTAGTATAGATTAGGGGGATGACAGAAACTCTCTCTGAAGAGGCACGTAGAGGTGAAATCTTGGAGGACCCTGTATGCTTGATTTTATTTTTTGGCAAGCAGGGGGAAATGTTCTGCAATGAATTTTAGGGCAGGGATGTGTGGGACATTGTTGGATTTATGCTCTCAAAAGATTCTTCTTTGCTTATGAGTAATGGTTTGCGTGATAGTTGTGATATTGTGATTTATAGTAAAATATGTTTGGGCTTTGTCCCATTTCTGGTAGTGAGCTCCTAGAACCCCTGGAATTTCTGAAGAGATGAAAGCCAGAAACGTATCTTTTGTTATGTTAATGAGGCGACTCTGGGACCCTACTGAAGGATGGGGCATGGTCACCAGGAGATCCAACCATGTAATTAGAGAGTTGGAACTTTCAATCTCACTCCCTGACCTCTGGGAAGGAGCTGGAGGTTGAATGGATTGTCACTGACCAGCAATTTAATCAATAATGCCTAAAAAATAAAACAAAATGAAATCAGAGAGGGAGACAAACCCTAAGAGACTCTGAATCTTAGGAAACAAATTGAGGGTCACTAGAGGGGAGTGGGGGGATGGGATACAGGATGAAAAGCATTAAGGAGGGCATGTGATGTAATGAGCACTGGGTATTATATAAGACTGATGGATCACTGACCTCTACCTCTGAAACCAATAATACATTATATGTTAATTAATTGAATTTAAATAAAATAAAAAAGTAATTCCTATAATGAAGCCTCCATAAAAACTTAAGAGGACAGGATTTGGAGAGCCTCTAGGTTGATGAATACTTTGAGATTTGGAGAGAATGGCATGATATGAGGGGAGGGAATCTCTGTGCCCTTTCCGCATACCTATGCACTATGCATCTCTTCCATCAGGCTGTTCTAAGTTATATCCTTAAAAACAAAACAAAAACAAGGATCCCATGGGTGGCTCAGTTGGTTAAGTATCTGACTTTTGGTTTCAGCTCAAGTCAAGGTCTCAGGGGTTATGGGATCAAGCCCTGTGTCAATCAGGCTCCCCACTCAGCAAGGAGTCAGCTTAAAGATTCTCACCTCTGCCCCTCCCCACACTTGTGAGCATGTGCATGCTCTCTCTCTCAAATAGATATGTCTTAAAAAAAAAAAAAAAAAAAAACGGGATCCCTGGGTGGTGCAGCGGTTTGGTGCCTGCCTTTGGCCCAGGGCGTGATCCTGGAGACCCGGGATGGAATCCCACGTCAGGCTCCCGGTGCATGGAGCCTGCTTCTCCCTCTGCCTGTGTCTCTGCCTCTCTCTCTCTCCCTGTGTGACTATCATAAATAAATAAAAATTTACCAAAAAAAAAAAAACAACAGAAAGAAAACAAACCAAAAAACTCAGTAATGTAGTAAGTAAAATGTTTCTCAGTTCTATTAACCACTCTAGCAAATTAATCAAACCTAAGAAAGATGTTGTTAGAACCTCTAATCTATAGCCTATAGGTCAGAAGCACAGGTGACAACCTGGGCTTGAGATTGCATCTAAAGTGGGGGTAGAACGGTGAAGTCTTACGGGACTGAGCCCTTAACCTGTGGAGTCAGTTGCAGTCTCCAAGTAGAAAATGTCAGAATTGAGTTGAATTGTAGGATACCCAGCAGGTCTCAAAGCTTTGCTTGGTGATGGGTGTGGGGGTGGAAATCCACATATCAGAATTGAGTGCAGAACCTTTTATAATTAATATGTGAAATTTTATCCTGGAGTGACAGACAGTGGTTACCAGTGATGATTTAATTTTCCTGTATTTAGACTTTTAGATCCATGATGTTATATATAACCCAAAGGATGAAGAAGACAGAGACCAGTCTCTTGGAGAAAAACATTGAATCAGACCTGGTATCCAGCTATCCCCCTCCCCTTTACTTCCCTTTCAGTAAAGGAGCCAAACAAATCTCCCATACCAGGAAGTGTTAGCTGGGATCTGAGAATTGGGATCCTGCTCCCTTCCCTGTTCCATAGGATGGTTGGTGAGGAGGAGACCTGGGAACACTGCCTCCAGTCTACACCCTCTGTCTTGGGGTAGGGAGAAAACTACAGGAGAGACTACAACACAGTAGCTGTTGATTTTTATTATGGGTATTGGTAAGAATGGCTTTGAAGGGTATATACTATAAATATTGTCTGTACACAATTTCCCTGGTTTTGCGTATCCTTGGTGTGTTGCTGTCCCTCTGGTTTCTTCCAAGGATAATAATGGGTTTCTGGCTTTTGAATTGTAAGCATTTCCCACTGAATAAAGCTGTCCTCAGCTGACTGGCTCTTGGATCTTAGAATCAGGGTGTATGCCATCTGCTGTGGAATTGTGCAATCTCAGATAGCCAAGTTTGTTCACCTGTGCCTTTGGTAGCTTTCTACCCTAATTTAGTACCACATTTAGCTCTCTAGGTATGGCTGAGTTTGACCATAAAGTTGTTAGGAAGTCAGTGCATCAAGAAGTGAGCAACCTGGGGTACCTGGCTCAGTGGATGAGCATCTGCCTTTGGCTCAGGTGGTGGTCCCAGGGTCCTGGGATCAGTCCCACATCAGGCTTCCCACAGGGAGCCTGCTTCTCCCTCTCCTTATGTTTTGCCTTTCTTTATCTATAATGAATAAATAAATAAAATTGAAAAAAAAAGAAGTGAGCAACCTCAAAAAAATAAATAAAAGAAAAAGATCTAATTACAGACATTAAAGAGGGATCATGTGGAATTTCTCAACTCTGAACAAAAGTCACACTGTTGTGTGACTCATGCACATGGGATGGTAAGGAAGAGAAGGATATACAGCAGACAACAAAGAAATTACAGGGCAAAACTGAGAGTACACCACAGCAAGGAATGTAAAGGACAAATCAGTACCACTAAATTAACAATTCCTTGAGATTCTCAAATATCCCTATGCACTTGAAGGAGGAACCTCAGTCAGGCAACAGTGGGTTACCAGTAAAAATCTGTTGATGGCCAACTGAATGACTGAAACAGGAAGTCCTGTTTTCTTTCTTATACTGCAGGCTCTCCAATTTCACATTAGATTTTAATGTGAAAAAAAAAGATTTTAATGTGATAACACTTTTCTGATTTATCACTTTCAGGAAGCTAATTTGTTTCCAATGAGGCTTGATTTATATATAATAAGTCAGTTGTTCACACCTGGAATATTCTGGCCAACCTCCCCAAAGCCCCAGATCAGCTTGTAGTGATTGAGTTTTCACATCAAAGACTAGATATTTAAACTGGCTAACTCTTCCAATTCGATCAAGTCCATTGTGTTTCTCTGGTAACCTTCCCAGTGTCCTGTCAAAGTGACTAGGTTGGGCCGCCACAGCCAAATTGCATTGTTGTTGAGCAAGGGCCACTGTCTGATGCTGGACCAAATGCAAGCTGAATGGAGTGCTTAGTTTTAACCCAGAAATTAAGATAATTAATTATCTCTTTGTTTAATGTTCCAGATCTTGAGTTATAAAAGTATCCTGTGCTTTTTTTTTTTTTTTGGAAATTTAACCAAGAGGCAAGGAACCACATAGATAATTCCAATTTGCATAGTGAATTTCAATCTAATTCTTCATTTCTTTTTCCCAGAATCCTTGCTGGGTACACAGGAGTAGGGATAAGTGTTTTATCTGAATTTGGCACTTGTGTGTTAATTTCAAAATTGGGACATTACCCAGTTAGATTGTAGTGGGGAACAGGCTCAGAATCTTCAGATTTTCCACTGTTGAAAATATGGCACAAAAGCTAACAAACAACAAGCAGAGGCAAACAGCTGACAGGAAATGAACCAGATACTGTAGGAATGCTTAGGGCAGAGGAAACCCACCATCTGATTCTAGGGTTAGAGCTGTGTGGATGATTGGTAAGTGAGCTCGTTAAATTTTAGATACTAATAAAGAGCTTTGGGAAATGGAAGGGGCTATTGTTTCATTTTGTCGTAGAAATCCAGTTTCCCACTACAGCTGTTAGGAAAGGAAAATGTGAGGGAATGATTCCTTAACAGTGATGCTGGCAATCAGTTGGCCTGACACAAAAGCACTGGTTTCTGTAATGGGTCCTCAGGTGCCTACAATTGAAAATTGTCTCTCTAACATGTCTGTGTACTCCCATTCAGCTTTATGTTCCAACTGATTGCTTGGCTTATAATCAACTGTCAATTTTTTGATCCAATGCTTCCCATTGCACAGGTCTAAAAATACCAGGTTAGTAGATGTACCTACACAGCAAATGTGAAAGATTTTTGTCCCCCATAACAACACTATCTTTTTTCTTGCAATGCCTACCACCCCTGAGCTAGATATTCTCAGAAAGAACGTTTTTATATAGTTTCTTAATCTTTTAGAGTGACCCTTGTTACTTAGGAGTTGATTTTTAAGTGCCTGTAATATGTCAGGCCCTGAGACCCCAACAACTGGGAATCATATGCCTCTCTCTCTTTTTTTTTTTTTTTTAAAGGAATTCTCCAGTGGCTTTCCATTGACATCAGTAGTAGTAGTATTAGTATGAATATTAGTATTGCCTCTCTGTCACCATCTAAATTATAGCATTTAAACTCTTCCTTAGAGTCTATGAGATCTAGAACAAGGGTCACAAACTACGGCTGGTGGGCCAAATCCAACCAGCTGCTTGTTTTCATAAATAAAGTTTTATTGGAACACCCATGTTCATTCATTTACATGCTGCCAATGGCTGCTTTCATGCTACAAGGACAGAGCTGAGCAGTTGTGGCAGAGCTTGTATGGCTTGCAAGGCAGGAAATACTTACAATCTGGACTTTTACCAAAAAGGTGTGTTGTTCCTGCCTTAGATGATGGGGTGCCTTCTCATCTTTCTGACTCATTTCCTATGTTTCTCATGCTTGCTGATTTCTCTTCATCTTGCTGATATTAACTCCTGCCCCTGAATATACTGTGACCATTTTCTTCCCAGGACCTTTATACAGGATGTGCCATGTGTCAAGGATGCTATCACTGAAAACTTTTCTTTCTCATCATTCAGATTTCAACTTCTAGACTCATCTTGGAGGGGTTCCATTTCAGCTTCTCTCTGAGCTCAGGTTCTCTCCAACTTAGTTACATCCTATTTCTTCCTGCCTTCCATCAATAACTAGTGTCAGTAATTGTTTTGTTTACGTACTTTTTGCCTGTATCTCTTCATAAACATAAGTACCTTAAGTGTAAGAACTTGTTTTTTCTGCTTCTACTCTGGATTCCTGAGGCCCCAAATAGTGACTGGCATTTGTAAATACCCAGTAAATTTCAATGTGTGGGATAAATGAATTAATCTATTTTGGAGTAAGATGCAACCCCTGCCTTCAATAAAAACCATCGGAAAGTAGCTCTATTGCAAAAAATGAGGGAGATTGGTCTTGCTAGAGCAGTATGTTCATGAAGACTGCACAGACAAGGCAAATTTTCAGAGATGATAAGCACTCTCAGAGAGGCTTTCTAAACTGCAGGAACTGATTGTGGAAGCTATTTATGGAAATTAATTACCAATTCATATATAAAAATATCCAACCTCAAACCATTTTTTTAGTCTTCAGGATACTAGAGATGAAAAAAATCCAATAATATACATAGTGGTGAAGGAAAGTGGACATTATTATTAACTATCATTAATGGATGATTAAATCTGTTTTTCTTTTTTCTAATTGAAATATATTTGACTTATAACATTGTGTAAAGTTAAGATACACCACATGTTAATTTGATATACTATATGTTATGATTGCAATTTTAGCAATATTTAAGACCTCTATAACATCACTAAACTGATCAAGTCATAAGGAGGGCCTGTTTAATGCTATGCACCAAAGAGCTTTTATAATATAAATGACTTTTGACCTAGTAGTTCCATTTCTAAGGAGTTTAGGATAAGGAAGGAATTGGAAACATTCTCAAAGATGGAGGTAACAGAATGTTCATCAGAATCTAAACGTCTGGCTATCAGGAAGTTGTTAAATGCATTGTAGATCTTCCATGCAATGTACTTCTTGGGAGTGTTAAAAATTATGATGCAAATTATTAAGTCTGGAATACCAAAGGTTGAGCATTCTCTATGCATCAATTTCTAGACTGAACACTTTGTATATATTTTCCCATTAAGACTCCATACCAAACCCTAAATAGATGTCAACATCCACCCATTTACAAATGAGAAAACAGAGGCTTATAGAGGGTAAGTGACTCTGGTCCCAGAGATGGGAAAGGTCAAAGAAATTTATTGATCAAGGCCTGTCTCACATAACCACCATATTCAGGAGTGTGGACACTGACAGCAGATTATAGTCATTTCTGATATCCTGGACAAATTACTTAATTTTTTCGCTCCTCAGTTTCCTTTGTTGTAAAATGAGAATGACTAACATTTATCTCAAAAGGTTACCATGAGGATTGAATGAGTTAAATAATCACATATGTGCACATGTGTCAGGCACTATTGTATATGCTGAGGAGGCAGCAGGAAATGGAGGAGATGTATTTCCCAGTCTATACTCCAGTAATGCAGTGGAGGGAGGAAAGACTTTAAATAGACGAAAAAGAAAAAGAATGTTAGACTATGGCAAATAAGATGAAGAAAGCAAAGGGAAATGGAAGTGCCAGGATGGGGGACATGGTGTTTGCAATTTTGAATTGGTGTTCAGAGAAGTCTCCATTGAGAAGATAACCTTTGGGCAGAAATTTAAAGAAGCAGACCATGAGGTGCTCTAGAAGAGCATTCTAAGTAAAGGGAACAGCAAGTGCAAAGATCCTAAGGCAGAAATATCTCAGGAATAGCTGAAAAATAATAAGGAGGACAATATAAATAAGGAGGAACATAGTAGTTGATGGGGATACAAGAATAGAAAACAAGTCACCAGTTCATGTAGAATCAGATTGCATGAAGTAGGAAGGCTCTAGAGAGTTATGTATGGAGGCAAAATGATCTGACATCAGTTTTGAAAGGTTCAGCATAACATACGTTTATTTCATATAAAGTACTCAGAACAGTGCCTGGTACATGTTAAATGTTCAATAAAGAGTAGATATTTCTATTTGTGTTATTAGCATTATCATCTATCTACTAGTTTCAATATGTTTTCCAAAATCTCTTTAGGACTACTATATGTTGTAAAAGAATCAGAAAAACTTCATCTTCACATATCCCCTTATCTACCTGTGTACATGCCATTTCCTCATTGCTCAAGAGAAGGTAGTTAGTGCTAGATATTACAAGGAAACCAAAGTCTTGTACCAACCCTGTCCTGATTGGTGCCTAGGAACATGTAAACTTGAATAGACCTCACCAGGCTGGTAACTTCATTCCTGGGACCAACCATTAGGGTTGCCATATGTAATTATGCAACAATGCAAATATAGGATCTAGGAAGACCACAGAAGAACTTTTAAAATGGCTATATCTTCCAGATCTGATTCAACAACAACAATTTCGCATTCAAAATACAATTTTGATGAGATCCTTGTTTGTGGCAACTGCCCCACAAGATTCCTCCTTTGGAATTTATAAAGTACAACTTAATCAAGTGGCAGCTCATGAAAGAATGGTTCCATATTTATAGACTTCTTTTCTCCTGACTTTCTGTCTTTGTCCAGTTTGCTGTTTCTGACAGTTTCCAATTTCAAACATTCATTGTTTGGATGTTCATTCATCCATCCACAAATATTTATTGAATGTCTAACAAATGTCAGATACTTTTCTAGATGTCAGGGATGGAACAGTAAGAATAAGACAATTCTGTGACCTCAGGGCAATTCTACTCTGATGGAAAAGTGAGACAGTATTCAGATAAATACGTAACAACAGGAAGAAATGGAGGAAATAAAAGCATGCCCAGAATAGACCTTGCAGGGGCTCTTGTTTAAGATAGGAATAGTCAGTGAGGACTTCTTGGAGGAGGCACTATTCAAGCAGAAATCTGCATGAAATGAGATTAGCAGAGGCCAAGTTGCCAAGGAACAGCATGGGCAAAGTTGCTCAGAGTATGATTGGCTGGAGAAATAGAAGCTGGAGTGTGGAGAATGGAAGTAGGAAGTGGGGTCAGGGAGGGAGACGAGGATGTTCAGGCAGGGCTGTAGAATCCATTCAGAGCAAAATGGAAAACAACAGGAGACTTGAGAGTCTGAATGATGTTTTAGAAAGACAACTTGGGCTGCTTGTAATGAAAAAAACTGTAGAGGGATAGAAGCAGGGTCAGAGAGGCAGATAGCAGTTTGAGAAGCACATGTACATTTGATAGAACTTTTGCAACTATGTTCTTGACATAATCCATGGAATAAAAAATCGAAATGAAAGTGGTTTATAGCATAAGTGTCTCCCTTTCCTCCCTTTGGGGAACCCACTTTATCAGATCAGTTCAGTAGGCAAGGTTCTGTAACTTCCCTGAAGTAGGCAAATTCTATAGGTAATGACCCAGGGTTAAGAACCTTAATCCCTAATCTTTTTCTTCTGAAAAGAGGTGAGTTTTTAGGCCCCACACACCTGCCCAGTGGCCATCTGAGATAGTTTCTGACAGCAAATGAGCCTCCCATGTATGTCCTCCTCCCCCATTCATTCATATTTTACAGAGAACCTTGATGTTCCACATGCCACGTATCAGGATCACAATATTGGGTCATGCACAGTGCCAGGGCTCTGCTATTTGTACAGACTATGATGGAAATGTCACTCCATGGAGTTGTACAGTGTGTAGCCTGCACAGCTGTACCTTGTAGCTTGCCACTGTGCTAGCCATTGGAAATAGAAATGACCAAGAGGTAATCTTTTCGGTTTACTGAGAGCCTATGTTATAGTGATTATCCTTGTCTTGGCTTTCTAATGAGTCCATTTGCTTATTAGCACCTTTTCTGTAAAGACAAAATTGGCTATACTGACAGCAGGGTGCATTTTCAAAAGGCAAAACCTCTAAGCCTGTCTCTTAGACAGGCCTCCAGCAGTATTCATTCTGAAAACCCATCAGAAACATTTCAGATCAAAGCAGGTAACAGAGTTGAGTTGCAGCCAGGGCTGATCTGAGATTCTAGACGCATCCCTGAGCACCATCTGGGCCTCTGCTGAAACATCTGCAGGCTCTTCTCAAAGCTCAGGGCCCTCACACCATGAGTAAGATGAGATACACAATCTAGGAGAAACCAGCAGATGGTGAGTTGCCTGACCTCTCACGGGGCTAAAAGTGTCAACACAACATCATTGTAGAAGGAAAGGTAGAGTCATTTTCTATACCCTGACCTTTCTTTCTCTCCCTTTATCTTTCTCTCTCTGTGTTTCTGTTGCTGTCCACATTTTCTTATTTTATGTTCTGTGGTGTCTTCTGCAAAGGAATGATTTATTTAGTCATTTGGCTTATTGATTGATTCATTCATTCAATATATATTTAGGACTATCAACACTATGGCTGGCATTATCTAGGCCTTGAAGGGGGAACAAAATTGACAAGGTTAGACCTTTCATTTTAGTGAGAAAAATACAGTTGACAGATAATTTCAGATAGTCATATGTGCTCTGAAGAAACTAAAACAGGTGAATGACAATGAAGAGTGGCTGGGGAAAGCAGTTCTCCTTCAGGTTGGTAGTCATAGAAGGCTTCAGTAAGGAGGTGACAGTTGCACTGACTTAGCGATGAGAAAAATCCAGACAGCAAACATAATCTGTTAAACTCATTCACACTGAGGTGCCCAGATACATCCTCTCCTTTCTGCCTATTCCTCCCCCCTCTGCCTTTTTTTGGTCAAATACTTGTTGAGCATCCACTTTAGGAAATAAAAAAAAATTAAAGAATCGAATTTTCTCTTTTTATGGCACTTTCATGCTGGTGCAGAGGCCGATATTTCATTAGCAAATGAACAAGTAATATCAATTGCTTAAATGTTGTAACATGATGGGTTGGAGACAGAGCAGGTGATCAGGGAAGGCTTCTGTGGGCAGTGTCATTTGTGCAGAGAACAAGAAGAGAGCAAGAAACTATGAATACATTTGGGAGTGGGGGTGGACAGTGGGGAGGAGGGCTCCAGACAAAGGGATAACCAAATGCAAGGGCAGGCGCTGAGGCAGAGGAATGATTGGCAAGAGAAAGAGCCAGGAGGCTCATGTGTCTACTGTGCAGCAGGCAGGAGGGGATCATAGAGGGGCAGGAACCTGATAATTTAGCCCTGGGCCATAGTGAGGAATTCCAATTTTGTTCTACATTTTATGGGGAGTTATTGGAATGTTTTGAGCAAGAGAATGACATGATCTGATCCATGGTTTACAAAGACTACCTGCCTGTTATGAGTAGAACAGACTCTGGGTGTAAAAGTAGAAGCAGAGAGGTGAGTCAGCAACAATGACTGCAATCCAGACATGAGTTGATGATCTCCTGGGCTGGACAAATACAGGTTGAGGTGTTGAATGTGGCTTGACTGGAGACGAGAAGATGGCCTGGACAGAATTTGTTGACTGCCTTTATAGGGGGTATAAACAAGAGAGAAATCCAAATGAGTCCCATGGTTGTGTTGTGAACAGCTAGGTGGGTGGCAATGTCATTTCCTATAAAGGAAGAGACTATGGAAGAGGCAGATTTGGTGCAGGGATGGTTTGATTTTGGACATGTTAACTTTAAGATGACTGTGAAAGATGGTGAATATGTCAGTTAGGAGTTGAATTTCCAATTCTGGAATTCAGGAGAGATGCTGGGAGTTAGCAGGTTACAAATGATACATTAAGCCTGAAGATTCAGTGAGGTCCTTTAGGCATGATGGTAGGCAGGGAAGGCAGAGGAATGATCCTGAGGATGATCCCATATTTAGAACTAGGGAAAGAGGGAGAAGTGGCAAAAAGCCGCAGGAGAACCTGCAGGTAGAGAGGAGGAGAACCATTTCCCAGATACCCAGAAAAGAAAGGGTTGGGAGGAGGAGGGAATCACTGAATGCTACTGAAAAGTTGAGAAAGATGCACACTGAGAGGCGAACATGGGCTTTGGGCAATGAGATCATCACAGAAAGCCTTGGAGCAGGGTTGGCTGGAGTGGCAGGTGTGAAAGCTTGATTAGAGTAGATGTGAGACAGGATGGGAGGGGAGAAAGTTGTGTCAGCGAGTATAGTAATGGCTTTCAAGGGGTTGACTATAATGATTCTATAAACAACCCAAAAGTAGCTGCAAAGACCCGAGTGGTAGGTAGTGGTTAGAAGCTTAAGGGAAAGTATTTTCAAATGTTTGGATGGTAAAGACAAATGATCTTGCAGAGAGAAAACTTAACCCTTAGTAGAGTGGTATGTATTCATTTGCTTACTTGTTTTATACAATCTTTCAAAAACGTAAAGACCATTCTTAGCTTGTGAGCAATACAAAAATATGCAGATATGGCCCACAGGCCATAGTTTGCTGAGCCCTGCAATCCAGCTGACTGCTAGGCTATCTCCCTTGACTGGAATTGGATATGCTGCTATTAGCACATCAATTCCTGGGACTGTTGTGTATGTGGAGGTAGGATGCCTCCAGCCATTAGGTGGGATATATTGTAGGGCTTCTGATCTAGGATCCCTTTGTGTCATGGTGGAGCTCAGTTTTTTTTTGTTGTTGTTGCTTATTTCCACGAGGATGAGATTTTTAAAAATGTGTTATCTGCTTCGGACCACGGATAGTGTGAGAAGTTAGAACTGCAACTGTCATCGAACAGATCCAATAGTGCTTGCAGATACTAGGAAAGGAGGAAAGCTAGCGCAGGAAGCAGCATAATCTCCAGTCAATCAGGACACATCACAGGTGAGCAATGAGGCAGTCTGGGGATAGAAAACACTCTGAGACAGCAAGGCTCTCCCTTCTGTTTCTACTTCCTACTCCCCTGAACAGACAGAGTGAGGGGGAGTTCACTTTCAGGAAGTCTAGAGGACAAATTCCCCTGAACTGTGGGATGCATGTGTTTGAAGTTTGAACCTTGTTCAGCCATGAAATTTGCCTGCAAATCGGAACCTTCTCTGAATCTCACAAGGCTGTTCTTTAGTTCTAGGTATTTAACATATCACAGATAAAGAACACAAAGCTGGGGGATTGAGGGAGGATCAGTGACCACAAAACGCTTGGCTAAATGTCAGTGTTGACTTGTATTAGTTGGTATAGGCTGGGATATGATGCAGTAAATGATGAATCGCCATATTCTAGTGGCTGTTGACGAGGTAAGGTGTGAAGAAAGGTTGGAGAGCCCTTTTCTATCTTCCAGGGCTGCTATCTGTAACCTACAATTTCTGAGATTGCAATAGCATGGGAGAGGCGAGAGAATATCTGAGAGATGTGATGTCACCAATAATGTGTCCTTTGGTAACACAGGCACACTCCACTTACAAGCTCCACCCATTTATCTAGCATTCTCCCTTACAAAGACACAATGTTCCCAACCCCTACAGTAGAGGAAATAAACTTTCTTTAAATCATTTTTATCAGTTACGTAGATGGGGTCTCATGTTCGTGAGCTTTGATCACAAGGGTATTGAAGTTGTCCTTCATATGATATTAAATCAAATAGGGCTTTTTAATCCTTGAAACAATTGTAAAATTAATCTTAAAAGTTGTGACCTTTACTCAAGCTTCTGAAAATCCTATTGGCAATTCTGCATTTAATGAGTCACACTTCAAAGTGGGCTAGACACAGATAATTTTTGACAGAGCAGAAGAGTTTCTCCATGATGAAAAAATAATCATTTGCGTCAGTAGTGAAATAATCAATAATTGACTTTGGTGGATTAAATATGGAGCAGTGACGACTTGAAACATGAATTTGTCTTTTCAGAAGGATTCCAAGATTGGATATAATAAAGATATCTGGAGTTAATCAGAGCAAAGGGCAAGGGGGCAGGGACTTAATTTTTTTTCCTTAAATTTTATGTATAAGCCTCTTAGAAGAGACCTCCCCACTCACAAGATATTTGACCTGGAGGAACTGTAGATAGATCTGATTCAGCTCTTTTATTCTACAGAGCTGAGAATAGAGGCTCAGATTTGAAGGGCCTGCCTAGGGGCCCATCATCAGTGGCAGCATTGATTTCATCTAATGGGACACATGCAAATTATGTTTCTCACAATGCACTGAGATATGCCACAATGCCACAATATCTTTTCATATGGGCTTTTTCTTTACTCTGAGATGTCCTTCTTGACGTTTTTATTATAAAATTAATGTTTGCCATACAAAATTAAACACTGAGAATTTTTATTCTTTTGTGCTTTCTTCTTTTTTTAAACCATGAAACTAAAATACATTTACTTCCTACTGGTTATTGTACATACCCAGAGAGGTTCAGAGCATCACTTAATGATATATTATGGACATCTTTTGAAACTTTAGTTCCTGTATTCTGAGTGATGAGACATCCTGGTCCTCAAAACATTAGCTTCAGTTTTTGCACTGACATCTGGTGTGCCAAGTTTTAGTACAGGGAGTCTGTGCTCTTATATCCAGAGGTGGACACACAGACATGTATGCTTACTTAAGTATCAAAAGAAATACACCCTCAATGGCTAGCAAAGCACTGCATTGAGAAGCAGTCTTTGTGTAACTCTGAAAGCATTTTACAGGTTCTTTATGGAGGAGGGGTTGTCAGAAGTTGAGATGAGAATAACCAACAAAGGATCTTGGTCTCCCAATGTTCAAGGGATTAGTGACAACCTCAACTCACGTAGCCCTAGGTATCTGCTGTTGTTTCGGGAACACACTATGGGTTCTGGGTTTTAAGACCCTGAAATACATGGTTGGAGGGTTTCTAGTGAGGACATAAAAGTTGTTGAGACACATTTTAAAGTCATTCTCTTTTACTGAGTGATAAGAGTGCTATATTCCATTAACTGTCTTATCACCTTGGCAACATGTCAAGCCAACAGGTCATTTAGCATCATTCATGCAAATATATCTTAAAGACTGAAGTTTTTACCAAATCTCCTGAACTGCCCTGAAATGTTGCCATCATAGAGATAGAATGGCTGTCTCCAGGAAAGGAATCCATTTTCATAGCTAAATTGTTGAAAAGGCATACAATGGCACCATGGTTTTTATGCTTCTTATTGTTATTTTTTTTCCAGTGGATACTTAAAAATCAATTTATTTTTATTCTGGTGTGTACCAGGGGTATAGTGTTTGTTAGGATGAAAAAGCAATTTTAATTTAATGGGAAATGGATTTTCTTTATCACAGAGAAATGTTGACTAGATGAGAGACACATCAAATAAAATTCTCATTCTCGATCCCAGGGGTTGAGGTGGGGAGATGGGGCTGGCAGGAGGACAAGTTTAGATTTTGATAATTCTGTTTGAATTTCTCCTTAGAGGTCTTAGTTGTCAATAAAAGCTCTTGGTAAGCAACACAAATGACCTCGTTATGCCTGTTGTGTTGAACTGGGGTGTTCCAAGGCAACAGAGTAACATGAATTTGAGTGAAAGGACCAGAGCTTGCATCCAGCTCTGCCACTGTCCACCCATGTAACCTCGAGTGTGTGTCACTTTGTCCACTCTGGGCATCAATTTCCCTATCCACAAAATGGATTTTAAAGTCACCTCAAGTCTGTGATTCTTAACTGTAGAAATGTCTTATAATTTGCCCATATCCTCTCAATGAAGGTGTTCTTTTCATTATAATTGACTACAGATTATAGTATCTCTGGGAAAATTCACGTTTCACTGAATTGATGAATGGGCCCATTCATTTCAAAAGCTACATCTGCAGGTCCTTTTTATAGTTACTCCATTGCCATTTTGTGTGCTATTTCAGCCAATTCATGTGCTATTTCCTTACTATACTTGGGTGTGTGAGTGCATGCACGTGTGTGTGTACAAGAGACAGGAAAAGAGAGAGAAAAGGAGAGACAGAAAAGCAACCCATCTTCAACTAAGCGAACTTATTTATATCATTTTTTTGCTAACTCTCTCAATGTGACCCAGTCACACTGTCCTGAATCCCCCATAGTTAGCATACTTTGTCCTGCCATAGGGTCTTTGCACACATTAAAAATCACACACATAATCAAATCACATTATAGTTGTATCTATCTTAAAATATCCTTTATGCTCATCATTACTATTAAATTAAGCTGGCTGTTAGACCCTGCTGCCTTGACCTTGTTATTTAAAGCATCAATAGAGAAGCATGTGTGTGCGAGTATGTCACAATTTTTAAAAGCATTTTGATAACTGTATATATACATATGTGGCTTCCTTTGTAGTGTGATTTTTTTTTTTTTTTTTTGGTCCTGTGCACCTAAAGGCAAAATGCTGAGAAGGGGTCCAAGGTTTCACTGGACTATCAAGAGGTCTTAGGCCTCTAAGAGCTTAAGATAATCTACATTAGTTGATAAATTAAGAGCAGGGGCTATCGCTGGATTGGTATATTCAAGTTTTTGGCAGACTGCAGATGTTAAATATATGCTGAGTGAATAAGTGAAAAAATAGAAGGCTGGAGAAGATAACCCTTCAGGGATCTAGCTACTTGATATAGACTGCTCAAGTTTAATTCTTAGGAAAAAGATGCATAAAAAGTTCAATCTTTTAAAAATGATTTGGGCTGCAAAGAACAGAAACCTGACTCAAGGCGGTTTGAATACCAAGGAGATGTGTGCTTTTGAAGTCCAAAGGTGGTCAGTTGTAGGGTACAATGTGGTCAGTGTCCCCGAAACCTGGAAAACGGAGGCTCTTTCTACACTTCTATTCTTCTGGCTGCAGTGAAGCTTACAGGACGCTGCTAGTAGCAACTGGGGCCATATGCTGGAGCTCTGTGTAATAAAAAGGAAGAGACCCTTACCCTCAACCACTGGAGATGTATTCTTCCCTTCAGTTTCAGTGGGCCAAATTAGAATGAATACCATTCCCTAGACCAAGAATAGATGCCAGCATAATATCATGTATTGATGGGGTAAGACTGACCAGCATCCTTGTCAGCAGATGAAAGGGACTGATTGAAAAATAAACAAACAGGAAGCCACGCCACAAATAAGAGGGAAGAAATGCAGTGTGGGACCAGCAGAGTCAACCACACACATCTCTTCAGGGAGGCTCATCAAAGGTCACATCTTAGAAAAAAAAAAGTTCATTCTATGTTTGTTAAACACTTATCCTCAGTAAAAAAAATGGTATGAGAGCAAGTCTAGGAAGCCATGATGTTCATAAACAGCCCACTTTTTTCTGATGCCTTCAGAGTAGAATTTCATACAAGAATATGCAGGGGAAATAGAAGCATCTCACTCTTGTTAATAATCAAACCCCCTTCCCCACAAATCAGGTGGCATATTGTGAATCAGGCTTTACACACTGTGAAAGAAAGGATACAAAATGAACATCAAAATTTAACACAGTTCTTTTCTGTTGTCATATTTTATACTCATATTCATTCAGTATCTGTCTCTCTGATTACCATCTACAGAAGAGATTAAAAAAGAAAGAACGGAAAGTCTCTTCTCCCTGTAATTATGTACAGATTCATATGCCTACCACCAGAAGGAGAGATACTATCTCAGAGAGGTAACAATTCACGTCTCTCCAGTCCTGTCCCTTGTGTCTCCGCTTTCAGCATCAGGGACTACTCATGCATAATTAGCTCTCCATTGATTTCCTGAAATGTTAGCTCTTGGAATGGAAATCTTTATGAAGATGCAATTGCGGTTAATTTGCCTGCTACTGTTTCATAATAAAGAAAGTTATTTCAGAAGAAATTACTTTTTTATAAGTTATATTCTCTAAGGTAGGCTGGTAGTCAATGTGGAATTCTATGAAGACTTGCAAGTTTGGTCTTTGATGTTCTTGTAGAAAATCGAGGTAGTCTACAATCACTACCACCTATGAGTAAGTATTCTAGACACTTGTACTATTTCCAGAGGATGGTATATTGAGTATGAGTTAGTAAGTTCAGTTTTTCAGTGTTGTTGGTTATGACTGGTAAGCAAAGCATCTACTGTCAAAAATGGGGGCAATCTCATGAACTCATTGTATTAGGGAATCAGACATAAAATTGTCACCATCTGATTTCCTACAAATCTGTGATGTAGACTGTACCTCATAAAGTCTGTCTAGCTCAAGCTGCTATTGAATATTGCACTAATGCGTAGTTACGTGCCTTTCAGTCAAACTTGTCTATTTTCAGTTGGTACAACAGAGCTTATATTTCTTTCCCAAAGACCTGACATACATGGTCAAGTGCAAATCTTATTTAATGGAAACAAAAATCAATCTCTCTGTCAAATCAGCACTCTAATTCACATGCTTGAGGCGGCCTTTTGTAAACTAGGGGAAAGAAGGTGGTGACTGGTTAATACAGCGTGTCACTTATTCAAAGCTGTTATTTTTTTTTTCTAAGTGCCCCCAGCCCAAAAACTTCTGCTTTTTGATTGTATATGTCACAAAAGTCAAGACCCCAATATGCCAAAAATGGTACTAGAATCCAAAGATTTATCGTTCTAGGTTTTGTTAACTCCTAGAGAAAAACTGTACCACTGAGTTAAATATCCAGAATAATAGCTCATACCAATGGTGTCTTGTATTTTTTTCATAACACTGTCACTTTCAAATGTACTAATTTATGGACTCATTTTATTTGTTGCTATCCCCTTTTGGTACTCATTTTGTATCCATTCTTTCAGAGTGTCAGGTCTAGTATGATAGGATTTTTGTCTGTTTTATCTTTATTATTATATTTATCATAGGTTTGAGCTATGGGGGGAGGAGGGATGCAAGGTATTTTGATACTATTTTTAAAAATCCTGCTTTGCAAGTAATTTTGAAAAGATGTTAATAAATACATGTTTAAGATTTTTTGAATAACTAATAGCAGTTATTAATGAGGACGTCAAGTAGATATAACAGCTAATTCATAGGAGAAATTAAACAAGGACAAATTTATATGGAATAAAGAAAAGCTGAAATGAATGTTTAAGTAGACACAAAATTGGCTTTTGCTACTAGGTTGGGACAGAGAAATTAGTTTGACTCCTAGACATACTGAACAAAATTGATATCTAAGACAAGAATTATTTAGCATTACTATGAATTAACTACAAATTATAGAGTACAAAAGAGCTCAAAGTCAATGAAAGTTCAAATCAAATATTCTAAAAGGGCTTGCTCTAAAAAAATGCCTAGTTTTCCAATAGAGACACTTATTAATTATGCACTTATTCCCAATTTTCTTAAAATCCTACCTCCTTTTGACCATAAGTAATCTCAAAAATAAGATCATTCTTGATTGTAAAATAAGACTGGTCTCATGAGGCTTGGCCTAGTTATTTATATAGGTGCAGCAAGTGTTAATTTGTTATCTAGGACAGCCTAACTTTGCTTTGCTGGAAATTTTCATAAGAAATCTCATATCGGACTTTTGAAGGCTCTCTATCATTTGTCATTCAGAGGCTAGGAAGTCAAGCCCAAGAAACTCTCCCAGATTTCCCCTGCAGTATCTAGATATTTGGTTAAGTTTTTCTCTTCTCAGATTTTTCAAATTACTTCAATATTCTTGGATTCCCAGGGTATGGCATTCCTTACCACCTGTTACCTGAGACCCCATAAATCCAGGTGCCAGAAGAGTTTTCTATAAAAGTCATTCTCAAATGTGGTTTGTTATACCTGATTAGATGAATATCATCCTCAAATATGATACACCAGGCAAGTCTTCTGTTACATAACCAATATTTCCTATTCTGGTTTAAAAAAATGGGGGGATGGACTCTTATTGAATCTATGCAAATAACTACACAGTCATATTAAGTAAGGAGATTCAAAAGAGTTTCTGAGTGGGGGAGGGTGGGGAGGGGGGCAGAAGAGTCAGTAAAAAAAAATGAAGAGGATAGCATTTGCAAATATTTCATTTCAGTTTAAAAAAGCAGAACCTACCAAATAGTTATGAGTTACAGATAGGTTAGAAGGAGAAGAGTCTCCTTATCTATTCATACTAGGATATTAAGCCACATTAACAGTATTGCTAACAAACAAATAAAATTGCCCTCATTAGTTCATTGAGCTCTACATAATTAATTCTTGTTCCATTTGGACTCTTGGGAGCAGTTTCATGAAGCTGCCTTTTTTTTTTGACTAAAAAGAGTCTGGGAAATCCTGGTATGGTCTAAAAGTTGTCCAAACCATGCCATCTAAGTTGGCTACAATCCTTTATGTTAGGGCTCTGAGAGGGTCTGTATCTGATTGCAAAGCCTTGAGGGAAGAGACAGAGTAAAATTATGAGTAAAATTAAAATTATGGTGGCTGTGTTTAATTTATTACTGGCCATTTTCAAATGTGAAATGTCTGATGAGAGTTCACATCAAGTATAATTCAATGACAAGGAAATTTGGTTGTTTCTGTGGCATGCAAAACCAGATAACAAAGACAATCCAAAAAATGTTTTAGACAAAGTGTCTTTAAGAATAATGATTAACACTTCTTTCAAAGGTAGGGGATGTTATATAAAATTTATAGAACTTCATGACCAACAGCTTTTACATACAAGTGAAATCTTAGTGAATAACATATAATAATCTAGAGGCATAGCATATATAGTATACCAATAGCATACCAAGAATATGGCAAAAATGTCTTAAGTCATTGTATAGGCTCTAGATATCTGCATCTTTATAAAACTGCCTAGGTAAGGCTGATGTGTATGTACCCCTGGTTGTAATCCACTGTCCTAGAAAATGGTAGATTTAAGTAAAAGGAGTGGTTTTGGCCAAGTACATTTTACATTTTAATAATTTAAAATTATGGCTAATGCTCTACCAGGCTTCAGCAAACTTATTTTGTAAAAGGCCAATTGGTACATCTTTTTGGCTGATAGGAAGTAAGGTCTCTGCCACAACTACTCAACTCTGCTATTACAGTGTAAAATAACCATAGACAATACATAAACAAATGGGCCTGTCTGTGTTCCAATAAAACTTTATTTATAGAAACAGGTAGTGGGCCATATTGGGCTGGTGTGCTGACCATATGGCTGCACTATACTATTATTGTCTGCTATCATCAGAGCAAGCATAACCAGGAGTCTGAGAAACAGAAACACACCATGCACAGTGAGGACACTGACAAATTTCTAGGAATTTTCCATATAGCATATAATTTCTTAATATTTATAACATCTACCATATAAAAATTTAATCTAGGGAAGGCTCAGCACCTCTTCTATTTTGACTTTTCCCATGCAACCCCATAAATAGAAACATAGCAAATGAAACTAATCACTTCTACTTTCTCTCTTTCTGTAAGGTCCAAGAACAAATCTATGATTCCAGGGGTCCTCTCTGTGAAATCTTAAAGAGAGTTTTAGAGATAAAAGATATCCTGAATGTTTTCTTTTTTTTTAAGATTTTATTTATTTATTCATGATAGACACAGTGAATAGAGAGAGAGAGGCAGAGACACAGGCAGAGGGAGAAGCAGGCTCCATGCAGGGAGCCCAATGTGGGACTCGATCCGGGGTCTCCAAGATCACACCCTGGGCTGAAGGCAGTGCCAAACCGCAGAGCCACCCAGGCTGCCCCTGAATGTTTTATTATTTCTTATTAATTAAGAATCTCCTTTGAGAAAGGCAAAAAAAAAATCAGAGGTGATTTAGACTCTTAAGATGTGACAGTAGGACATAAGAATAAGCATAAGAAGTAATACAGTTGTAAAGAACTTTGGCCTTTTAATAAGTGAAGAATCATTGTTCTTCTTAAGGGCATAATAACATCAAACCGAAGTTTATCTGGTAAAGCAATACCTTTGTTACCTAAACAGATTACACAGGAAAATTTAATTCTTCATATTGCAGCTGAGGTAATTAATTAGTAAATTAATATAATAAGTCCATCAATATGGAAGCTTGGCTGATACTTGCTCACATTTTACAGTTTCTCAGATTCAGGTATTCTAACCAAGACAAGTAAATTTCATTCTCAGAGTTGTGTCTGTCATGTTCTTTGATGTTCTGGAACAAATTGACTATTTTAGAACGGATCTCAGGGGTCTACAAGGTCAGAATTAACTTTATACTCTTACTAAAATGTTTTAACGTACAATGTGTTCATTTTTGTCATCTTCATATGAATCATTACATAAGCATCATAAAACTAGTTCCCTTTACATTTCCACTATGGTAAATACTGATCATTACAACTTACAAATAAACTCTCCTTGGAGTCCTTAATAGGTTCTAAGAATGTAGGAATGTAAGGTGTGTAAAGAGCAGAAAGGAGGCAAATACAAGAGGAACAAAAGAAACCTAATTGCCCACTGCTTTGGTATAAAATATTCTTTTCCTTGAAAAAACACAGAAGCATACACATGGTTTTATTTCCCTGAAACTACTGGTCCTGAGCATAATCTCAAACACTTATATTATAATTTTTAATGGAAATAAGTAGCCAGTATTTCATGGAGAAAACTGGGGCGTAGATAATTGAGGGCTGCCAGCATTTCAACAAGCTCACAGAAATTATTAGCAAACTTTTAACTCTCTACCACCCCATCCACCCCTCATACAAGTTCTCAAAGTGGCAAAAATGAATACGTATATTTACATGGTCCAAAGATAGAGCTTCTAAGTAAGAAACAAATGTATATGTCAAAAGTACACTATTCTGTTTTAATTAGAAATGATCTAGATATCTGAAACTATGGAGAAGCTAGGAAACAACGTTTTAGTTAGATCAGTAAACGAAATTGAATGTTGGGCGAAACAATACCACACATGCATATAGATGAAGATCTAGTAAACAGGGGGACAGGGAGAAACTGATGATGCGTGGTGGGGGGCCAGAGATTCCTGGAATCATTTTCTTGAGTAGAGGAGAGTAGATGAGCTCTAGAGAGCCAGTGGAAAAGGGGACTGAACTGAGGACTGATGTTTCATCTGTATCACCAGGAGGAGGCAGAGTGCATGACAAAGATGTGGGCAGGTGGGTGAATGTGGCCTGGGAGTTGGTGGAAACTTCTTGGCTTCTTGTCTATTAAACAGAAAGCAAGGGCATCGAATGAGTATTGGGAGTAGAGATCTTGAGAATTTAAGGAGAGGGGACAGTGTATGACACTGTCATCTAGAGAGTTGGAATAGGTAGGACTAGCAATACAGTCTGATATTTAGGTGACATCAGAAAGCCACTTGAAGTTAGTAGCAGTGAATTTAAGGTGAAACCAGCCAACCTGAAAAACCCACTTGAAGAACCTTAACCAAGAAAACTAAAACAAGTGATACCAGGAAGAAATTGGTTCTAAATGTAGCTGTCCCACTTAAACCTGGGTATTCGTGTCAAATAGATTCCTAGTCCTTTAACTCTTTCTTGGTTGACTTGATTTTACTTAAAACAGACTCAATTATTGCTGTCCTATGCTTGATGTTTATGTTTTAATTTTTTGGAAAGAGGGGTGGTATGAGTAAACATCTACCTTGCCAAATATAAGGCACTTACAAGATTTCTTAGCTAACTGTGTTATGCTAAAAGTTTTTTGGATTTTAAGTCTCAATTCTTATAGGATTTTAGTCTCTAGTGGTGGTAGTTATCTCCAGGGATCATCTCTTTAAAAATGTGTAAAGCCGTTCATGAATTGTCTACTGAATAAAGAATTAGCTGTAATAGAGATGCTTTTCAAAGTAATTTGAACCACCACCCCCACCTCCAACACACACACCAATTGACATGACAGTCCATTACAAGAATTTCCAATAGCCTGCTGACAGTGGTTTCAGTCCAGTCAAATGAAGCAATTACCCTGCAGATGAAACAACCAGATAGGATTTTTTTAATTTCTGCAATGTCATAGGACATTTTCATTTATGTTCTCATTTCTATTAAAACACTGGGCTATGGCCATGAAACTACTACTTAGGATTAAATGACCTGCAATATATTTGGGGGGAAATTTTCAGAGTTCAGTGGGTAATTGGCCTAACAAAAAGAAGTACACCAGAAAAATACAAGTCAGCTATTGCAAAGGTGGCAAAATTAATTAGGTATAAGATATGTCCAAAAGAACAATCTTGGGATTTTGTTTCTTATTTTCATGACTCAGGTCATTACATCTGGCCTATTCTATGGTTCCTATAGCAGTTGAGATTGTAATCTTTCACAGCCTCCAGATAATCCCAAAGGCCACATTTTCCTTAGAGGCTAAAGATAGTTTTGTTTTTGTATTTTGGGTTCTCCTGTAGTTATCACACTATGCATTGGAGTGGAAGATTATAAGCAAAGGAATATGATTAGCTCAGACTTTACATGGATCATCTTTGGTCCACTAAGAAACAAACATCAATAAGAAGATATTTAATATATAGTAGTGGTTTTTTGTTCACTAGATACAGTTGAGCCCATGGAGTGTATTATCAAGCCTCAAATATCTATACGCAAAGCAGTCTTAGAGAATATGTAGAATTGACTTATACATTCCCTCATAAGTCATAATCAATTTAATTCTACAAATATATATGAACATACCGAGCCTTGCACACACTAAAGTTTGCGGAGCCTCATATTTCTCATTTATGAAGTAGAGATGCTAATACTACTTAGGTTGTTTTGAGGATTAAATGAAACACATCACGTCCTGGAAACAGTACTTGACCAATAGTGATCAGTAATTATTATTAAAATACTGTTGCCTTATTGTATATATCAGGATCCCTGACATTTGGTAGAGAATGGTGGGAATGAGAACAGAGAGCTATGATACATTGATGAATGAGTTACTGGTGGTGAGGAGGAAACATGGAATTTAGGAAGGAAACATGAGGATGAAAAAAATCCCAATAGGAAGAGGAAATGGCCTCCTCCAAAGTATGTTTGTAATCCCTCTTTCCTTCTGGTCTCCATTGCTAGCATCTCCATCCTTCCTTGACATTATGACTATCTCTGGACTGTTTTTTTTTTTTTTTACCTCCTGTTCTTTTTTAATGTGAAGGATTATGTTTTTACCCAATTCAAACTTTCAACAATTTGCATCCACTACTCTGTATAGGAACCTTAAAATGTAAAAGAACCACATGGTATCATCCTTGCCTCTATTCTGACCAAGCTCATCTATTGTATTGTCTTTCTTGCCAAGCTTCTTCTTTCTATTCTTAGAACACATGATGCTCAACCCCTATTGTACTTTACTTCTGTATGACCTCCTGAACAGTACAGAATCCTCTTTCTTCACCTCTCAGACCTCTGGCCTGAGCACAAAAGCCACCTCCTCAGAGAAGCCCTCCATGACTATGCTACACAGAATGGCTCTCCTTCCATGGGCATTGCCTCCCAGGTCCCTGTAGATACATTGTTATGGTTAGTCAGTTGCATAGGATTCATCAGTGGATGAAATTGTGTTTGGTTATGTGGATTCTGGCCATCGGATTCAATTACCACCTATATAATAGGTCCACTTGAATTATCCAAGCTCAGGAGACTGATATACAGCAAATGAAATAGCAGACTATTAGTTCGCAATGTCAAACAGAACGACCATTGGAGCCAGCATATCTAGTTCAGCATAGCTAATAAGTCCTCTCTCCTATGGTTAGCTAAATAATGGTGGGAGTCAGATGGATAAGTGGTTAAGAGCTTTAGGCAAATTAATTTAGTAACTCTCTCCTCAGGATGCTCTTGCCAGAAGAACCAGATATATCAGCATCGGACAATTAGAAGGTACTTTGCCTAAGTGCTTTGCCTGACAGACCAAACCGCTTTCTCATTCTTACTTTGGTCTTGTAAGACTTCTTGAACTTTAATTTTCTGGGAAAGGGCCACTCTATTTAAAGGTGCATCTTTGCACCTTTGCATCTTCTGACCCCCTATTATTGACTTGCAGATGAAAGAGAAGCACCTTTTTTTAGGTATAGTAATGAGAGAGGGCTCTATATCCCCCCAGATAATGATAATATTTGGATAATGGAAAATGCTAATAACCTATAAGAAGAGGTTTTTGAGAAGGTAAGTGATGTGATTGAATGTGTAACATATTTGAGAGTGGTGGTGGTGAAGCAGAGGAATAGAAAGAAAGGTCTGTTGATTGCCACACCAGGGCAGTGTAAACAACAACTAACCTCTTCCCCCACTCCAGCACTCCTTGTAACCACTCTGTAGGTAAAGGGGTTGTAGGCATTTTGCAGATGAGGAAACTGAGCCTTAGGGAGGAGTTCCAAGGTTCCAAAGCCAGGATTTGGAGAAACAGGTCTGTTGAGAACAGTTTTTCAACCTAACCTACATACTGTAATCACAGCTAATAAGCTGGCAAGTCAGCCAAGAGGATAGAGAAATTAGGAAAGAGGCCAGAGAGAAATAAAAGTTGCTATATACTTAATGGAGTTGGAAGGGGTCTTTGTGATTATCAAAGCCAAGCTTTCCAATGACTGGAAATGGAAATCGAATCTCAAAGGACTAGAACAGTTGCATTCTTGCTTGTAAATTCACAGCCATGTACTGAAAACACTGGCATCATGTGGGAGCACTGAAGAAATATAGAATCTCAGACCTATTGAATCAGAATCTGCATTCTAACAAGATATGCAGGGGATATGCATATACCCATTAAAGGTAGAAAACTATAGCTCTGTGAGGCTACTCTTGCAAAGAGAAGTCTGGAGATGTGGAACATTGAAGTTAATTCAAAGTTTGATGGTGCATATCATAAGTTAGTAAAAACAACAACAACAAAAAACCACTATGGACAATTTTTTTAATAGAAATTCACAGTGCTCATGAGGAATATTGTGGAAAGAACTTTGGACTGAAAAGTAATAGTCTGGAATTTTAGCACTAATTTTGTCATCTTAAAGTCCCTTGCCCTATTTTGGATGCACTCCTTTTTCTGCGTGGCTTTTCTAGATCTCATCATAGATCCTTCTGAAAATCTTGAATATTAGTTCTATATTGATGGCATTAATAATACAGCATGGTAAAATGGTTAAAGACTAGCATTACAGAGCCTGGACTCCAGAGCCAGAATTCACAGGCCCTTGCTAACTCAACACCTTTGGGTTATATACCCTTAGTTAGGTTTCTTTAACCTCTTCTCAGTTTCTTCATCTCTAAAATAGGCATAAAAACAACAGTAGCTACTTTCTTGAGTTTATTTTCAGAATTAAATTGAGATAATATTTGTAAAGTGTTTAAAACCACTGAACAATATGCATTTCATATGTCAGGCCCTGGGCTAAGATATGCAGCAAAGAAGAATCCCAGCTTTTGAGGTTTATTTTTTTTTTTAATTTATTTATTTATGATAGTTACAGAGAGAAAGAGAGGCAGAGACACAGGCAGAGGGAGAAGCAGGCTCCATGTACCGGGAGCCTGATGTGGGACTCGATCCTGGGTCCCCAGGATCGCGCCCTGGGCCAAAGGCAGGCGCCAAACCACTGCACCACCCAGGGATCCCCGAATCCCAGCTTTTGAGGAGAGAAATGTGGGTTGAAACTGCTGGCAACTGTTGGAATCAGGGTGGGTCTGGATTTAAGTGAGTGGCCAAGTTCAAAAGGATCATAGAAAAACTAAGCTCTAATTCAGGGAGGAAATGGGATATATTTAACTTGGAGAAAATAAGACAGCTACATTGGACATAACAGCCATCTTAAAATATACAGTGGGGCTGTCATGGAGTAAAGGTTCAGATGTCTCCATGTGGCATCAAAAGGCAAAATTAAGAGGGAAGATAAAAGAGATTTTGGATAGATGACTACTAAAGATTGGGGAAATAGCCATTTGTATTTGCTGATACCTGGAAAGGCTTGGGTTTAGAGGAGAGATTAATTTATTGGGTAGCAAGAAAGAATTCTTAAAGACAACTTCTATAAAACTGCATGAATTTGAATTAGTTTGTGGAGAGGCCCAATTAGATTCAGTAGAAGATCCATTGCTTATCTTTAAGGAGACAGATTTCATTTCTTTCAAATATGCACAGTAACTTGAACCAATTACTCTTTCAGAGTAAATTAATGAGCTGCTTTAATGAACAGATAATATGAACATATAATTATCAGCAACGTGAATATATAATTAGTGTTTCCAAGTCTTTAACATATTTATGTGATGTAAAGACCTTAAAAACAATCTCCCAGTGTATTTACCCTCTCAGTTTGCCTGGGAAATACTCTTCATCTGCTGAGTTAAATTCTTCCGGTTTCACTTAATCTGAACAAATGGGGATTTGGAATCTGTAACTACCAGATTAATGAGATCTCGCTTAGATAGTAAAGGTAGAGATAGTGAAGTGTTGTGTTGACCAATAAAAGATTTGTTTCCACTGTTGCCCTATAACTGCTGGATAAGGCTCAGTCTATGCATTCAGCATTCCAACCATAACATACATATGTCCAGCATATTTCAACAAGATTCAATTATAGCTGACAAAACATTTGTAAAAGCGGCTAAATTTCAGCCCAGATGGTGATGGGCATTTGAGGAAAACTCTAAATATGTGGCATTATTCATCCCTGACACTCAGAATATAAACATGAGGCAACCACCTCTCAGGGCAGAGACGTGGAGAAGGAAATGTCCACATCTTCTGAATGTACAAACAGAGTTGCTGTTTTCCCCTGGAAGTTGAAGAATATTTACAATTTAACAAGAGATAACATCTTTCAGCATTCCCCCAAACACATAGGGCATATGTTTGGGAAAAAGGTGATCTGGGCCCTGGTTTGCTTTCTATAACCACTTCTAAATGAGCTATCATGCGATAGCATGATCTAAGCTAATTCAAAAGATAGTGATAGTAGGTCTCAACTTCTGACATCAGGGCCTCATGTTTGGTATTTTTACTGATATTCCTAGTGTGCATAACTAAGTCCTGGAAGAGGGAAAGCTGGGGGAAACTTATTATTATATTAGAAGTTCTGGTAATACTGCTATTCAACTTGTGGAAACATGAATTAAATCAACTAGTTGATGAATTAATTTAAATAAAGTACCTGAATAATACAAGGATATCTCAGTGAATTTTTCCCCATTCTCACTTTCAGTTTATACTGAGACTCAAGTTTAAATAACTAAAATGTCTCAGTGAATCTCTTATTTTATTTTTAATTTTCTCTTTTTGGTTATTTTCTTCTGACACATCTTCTAATCTTTTGAGCTCTGCCCTAATCTGCCATTAAATCTATGCATTAAATTCTGAGTTACTTTTTTTTAACCATCATTTTCAATCTTGTTACCTTGAATACCTAATAATGAATACCTGCTGACTATTATATAGGAGAAACTGAACAGATAATTTGATGTAATAGAAAAGATTGACTTTTGCTTCTAAGCGAGTCTAAGCCAATCTCTGTGAGGACTGGTATATTTCTAGATAGTTCTTATTCCTAGCTTATGACCCTTTGAGGTCTCAAACCAAAGCCTGGATGAATATGAAGTTTTCTAGAATAAGCAGGTGGCTTTGGAGAAATACAAAATAAAAAAGAAGGCAAAACAAAACAAAACAAAACAAAACAAAATCCTTACAAAGTACAAGGATTACTTTTTATCTTCTTTCTTAGGATCTTCTTCCTACAATTCTTCAAGGTCTTCTTCTAAGACCTTGAAATAGATTAGAGAGAGAGAGAGAGAGAGATTTTCAATTTTCCTCAGTTTTTCCAGGTGTTCTTATTGGGAAGTTGATCTGAAATACCTACTATGCCATTAACAGAAGTGTCTTGAAATCCAATTTTTAATGATATTTTATTCAGATACCACTTTACTTAAAAGTCAAACACAAAATATTTATTATGATAAAATGCAATGTCTTATGCTAACAGACTTTGGCAACATTTTGCACAATATTTGAAGCTTCTAAAATGAGAAGCATTGGGCTCTTTCAACGCTAGCTGCACCCCTTCACCACCAAAATATAATGTATGCTGCATCTGCTTTAAGCACAGTACGATAATATCACTACTGAGCAAAACTTTCAATAGGTGTATCAGGAACCAGCTAATGTCCCCATCCTCTATGCAGATACCCTTCATGACTCCAGATATACTGAATTTTCCTGCTATCATACTCCAGTGCTCATTATCTTCTAAGCTATGTGTTTATTTTCTGTATGACATGCTTTCCTTACCACATGTGGAGAGTTGGTTTCTCCTATGTATTTATAATAAGCTTCTTAAGCAAGGACCCCCAAATCTGTGGATTCTAACAATGGAAAACCCTGAAGTTACTGAAGAAAAGCACCGATTAATTTAGAAGCCCTGCCATAGGCAATAGGTTTACTTCTGTTTTAATTGCTGTAATTAATGACTTCAGAAAGAAAAACTTAAAGGATGCCTTAATGAATTGAGAGATAGGCTTTGGAAAGGAAGATTATCAGTCCCAAATTAATGTATGTAATTCTGGTGGGATTGTTTAAACCATTTCTAAAGGTAATACAGGAGAAAAATAAATAATAAAGACAAGTTTGGAAAAGTAGTATTGGTGGCTTACCCTAGCACATGGCAAGATATCTATCAAGGCTAACATAATTAAAGTATTGTGGTATTGTTATAAGGGTGGATAAATAACTCAGTAGAACATAATAAAGAGTACAGAAACAAACTCCTGTATATGGGAATTTGCTTTATAATACAACTGTCATTGCAAATCATGAACTTAAGATGTTCTGCTCAATGCATAATGTGAAATAAGCTAGATATTCTTCACGAAAGGAAAAAATATTTCAACCTATGTTTCACATCTTGCACAAAAAGGAAACCGTAGATAAAGAAAATAGCTAAAATTAAAAAGAAAAACATCTATAAATATAAATTCAAAAAATATTAGAATTGGAAGAGCTTTCTAAGAATGGTAACCCAGAAACAATAAAGCAAAAGAATGATAGAATGGATGAAAACTTTATTAGCAAACAAAAGAAGCAAGAAAATATAAAGGATTCCTGCAAGTAAGGAAAACAAAATAAGTCAAGGAGAAAGAAAAAAGTAAATCAGAAAAACAATGTCTATGACTTAGGGCTGATAAAGTCATGTGAAGAAATGACAGAGGAAAAACAACAAGACACTATATTACCAGAGATAGGAAAATGTTTAGAAGAGATTTTGGGGAGTCTCCATGGCAAGCAATTCCAGATGTTCACCCTTGATTAGAGAATAAGGATTTGTTTTTCAGTAAATCAAACTGCTTCAATCCAGTGATAAATACCTTAGGACAACATGTTGGATGCAGGGGGATAGAGGGTTCCAAATGCCTGTCCTGTGTTGTTGTCCCTGGATATAACTCCTGGGCAAATCATTTAACCCATCTTGTACCTTAGTATTCTTACATGCAAAGTGAGGGTGGCAGGGTAGGAATGCCCATAGCACAGAATTGTTAAAGAGAAGAATAGATAATGCCTAGCTCAGTGGCAGGCACACAGCAAATGCATAATAACTATTGCCTGATACAGTTTTTACTTTCATTCCTTCATTTTGAGTCAGGAATCAAAACCCATATCAAGGAGCTGGAGGTGATCTTGGGTAATTCACTAACCTTTCTGGCCTCAGTTTCCTCATTTGTAAATTGGAGAAATAATAGTGCTTACATGGTAGGGTTGGTATGGCTATTCAGTGAATTAATACGTAGAATGCACATTTGCCTTTGGAACTTGTGTGGTATACATTAAATGCCATTTAAGTGTTTGTTAAAAGGGTACTACTGGGTCTACCTCGCCAAAAATACCTTTGGCAATCAACACTGTTCTTAAATGTCAGAAGGAACATTTGGGAAATGTGACCACTTTTAAAGTGATCTGAAAATAATGTGGGCAAGGGGAGCGAGGTGTTTTTTGTTTCCTCTTCCTTTAGTTCACGTAAGCCTAAATAGTTAATTTTCTCTTGCCAACTGTGACTTAATTTTTTTTTAGTTTTAAATATTTTATTTATTTATTCATGAAAGACATAGAGAGATAAAGGTAGAGACATAGGCAGAGGGAGAAGCAGGCTCCAGGCAGGGAGCCTGATGTGGGACTCGATCCTGAGACCGCGGGATCACACCTGAACCAGGGGCAGGTGCTTAACTGCTGAGCTACCCAGGTGTCCTGCCAACTATGACTTTAAAGAACCCAGTTAAATATCACACATAGAGTAAGAGCAGACTCTATTGAATTGTGTTCGGATGAACATGGCTTCAAAAAGCCTATTTTGACTGTATGTAAATCAGAATCCCCTGCATAACTAACCAGCACAAAGACATATCTCTTTCACAGAAGCTGTCAGGCAACTGATCAACCCACTTACTCGTTTAAGAAAACACACCTTGAAAGGTACTAATTACAGAGGGCTGGACATGTCAGCAATGGCTTCCTAATAATAATGCAGAAAAGCCATTTGAAGATCCAGTTCTCTTGGCCATAGGTATCCATCTGCAAGCAGAAATTGTCCACTTCCACTCCCTCAGGAAAATGCAAATCTGTAGTGAGTATTGCTTTATCAAAGTCTTTATCAGCTGAGGTCCAGGGATCAAAAAAAAAGGGATAATTTTTAGAAGACAGCCATATCTTTGTCTTGAGAGTATGTGGGCAATTTTGCCTTTGACCATAATGCTAGAGAGGACAATAACTAGACACAGATGAGAGAGGTGGAAAAAACCCTGGGATGTTCAGGAAATGAGATGCACCAGGCTTATTTTAGTCTGCCCACTTTGCAAATATGTGTCACTGAATGCTATCATCCTTAATGAAGGTAATTAAATGTAATTTGAAGGCAAGTTTCTCCTCACTAGTGGTGGCACAGCTTCTGCTAATAATTTAGGTTATCAAGGTAATGTGAAGACTAAATTGGCCCTAAATGATGAAATTGAGGAATTGGGATATTACTCAAATGTCAGGTGTCAATAAAAGTCTACACTGGAGAATATAATGGCTCTACGTCATTGTGTGGGCACCTATGTGAGAAAAATGCATGGATCTCAGGAAAATACTGGCCTTTGCATAGAAAGATCTGCCTCATCTCAGTAGGTTGAGTGAAGCCCAAAAGCAAAACATGAAGGATCTATTTACTAAACAGTATGACTTGAGTTAGTTCAGTTTTAGAACCAAATAAAAGTTTCAGAGATGCTTTCAAAAGTTGCTGAGAGGGGGATCCCTGGGTGGCTCAGCAGTTTAGCATCTGCCTTCGGCCCATGGTGTGCTCCTGGAGGCCTGGAATCAAGTCCTACGTCGGGCTCCGTACATGGAGCCTGCTTCTGCCTCTCTCTCTCTCTCTCTCTCTCTCTCTGTCCTTCATGGATAAATAAATAAAAACTTAAAAAAAAAAGTTGCTGAGAAAGGGTCCTCAAGGATCATTGTCATCTGCTGTGTTGTCCATATGTCCTCTGAGAAGTACAGTAAAACATGGAAATTATCCAGGAAGTTCTTTTTAAGGAAGCATAACTAACCATGGAACATGTGTCTACATATGGCAGGATTGAGTATGTGGAGGGATTACTCAAGCTAGATTTAAAGAGTACAACTTCTAATCAGAAAGTTCTCCCTCAGAACAGGTGGCCTGGAGTCCTAGGCTAATGCTGTGTTTTGTAAACAGTCTCATGACATTTTATGTCTTCTGTTCTAAAAGTTCACCTTGCTCAGCATTCATCACTTCTGGCTTCTGGTAGTCCATGATGAGTGAGACAGCCACTGGCAAAATGTCTCAGCCATCCAATGCCATTTATTTTTAATTCTGCCTTTACCCTCTTCTAGAAATGGCAACCAACTGAATATAAACCACAAAGACCTCCTACTGTAGAGGCTGTCTTCTAATCTCATTGCCCACTCCCCTTACTTGCCTGGCCTCTGCAGGGAGCTGAGTATTTATCACTAGAAGGAAGAAATGCAAAAGGAGAGAGACTTTTGACATCATTAAGAGAGTTTAGGACTGAAAAAAAAAAATCACAAGCCTGTTGCTTCTAGAGTTGCCAGGTTTAGCAAATAAAAATACATGACACCCAGTTAAATATGAATAATAGTTAAATTGAATCATTTTTGGTATAAAATATGTATTATTTGGGAACACTCATATTAAAAATGCCTCTGTTGTTATCTGGAATTTAAATCTAAGTGGGTGTCTTCTATTTTTTATCTGGCAACTCTGTTTGCCCAGCTAAATAGAACACCTTTGGAGGAAAGAAGGTGATGTTCAGGATTTCAGACACATGAGGTATTAAGTGACTGTCTCAATGAACTATTACGACTTAAAACTACAGTTTGTTTTCAGAAACAGAACTGCAGGAAATGAATAGAATGGCAAATACTCTTGGTTTATATTTACAGCATACCAGGCAGTACAGTGGCATTTAGGCCCAGTGCTCATATTACATATATATGCTACACATAAATATATATATATATATATGTGGTTTTATTTCAAAAACAACTTTGATATGCTGGTGGAGGAATGTAGCATGTTACCCTTCTCTTCATTTTTATAGCCAGTTACAGAGTACAGAAATTGCTTTAAAATGACCCAAATTGCAACTTACCATTTAGCAACTCCTATTCGGGAATAGCAGAGTCCATGTCCTTGCCTGTTAGGTTCTGGCAGCCTTGTCCAGAATTTCAATGGTGTACTTCTGTTTTTTTCCCAGGAGCGGATCAAATCCTAGTAGCAAAATTACAGAAAGTAATATTCTGACACAAGGGGGTGGGGAGAAAGCCCATATTAAAAGAGGAGGTGAACAATTAATTTCAAGACTGTCACAGTTTTAGCCCAACACACAATTTTTATCTCCCCCTTCTTATATTGTAGAAAAAGAGACATGTTTCCCCACCCCCACAGTGAATTCATATCTATTTTTATGGACTGCAATAACTCCCTAATTGAACATAAATATGAGGGATCTGGGAATGATTGGAACTTGGCAAACATTAAGTGAAATGACAGACTTCTTATAATGACATTAGTTTGGAATGAGGAGCTCCACATTGCATTCTGGAGTGACCACATCCCCATTTAGCAATAATCATAAATGTATACTGCAGAGAGCTGTGAATTTGATGGGCTCAAAAGTAAAGCTATCCTTGTTTTAGGAATTATGACAAAGCCATTGGTTTCCATGGCTACTATTTGTTCTAATTGTGATACATTAGAAACAACAAGAATTGGATGGTTCAAGTCATTTAGTTAATTAAACAGAAACTTGGACTCTGCCAAAAGAATTATGGATGAAATTAGCATCCACTGGAATGCACCTGTAAAATGTGTATTGCTTGAGTTTCATCAGCTTAGGGTGAGAGGGAACGGAAGTGCTTGTGTATTTTAAATATGTCTTTCTTGGCCTTATCCCATTACAAGACTCATAATTTATTTTTAAAATATGTTCTCAAATGAAATACAACAGCATTGATCAATGAAACGTGTTTTTTGTTGCTGTTCATATCAGGAAAATATGTGAGATGTCACATGGAGGGAGGCAGTAGCTCACAGCAATTACAGAAAATGATGAAACCACAGAGTCTCCACTAACACACTGAGCTCCTGAAAATAAGAGTCTGTAATGGAAAAAGCTGACATAAGAGTAACTGTGGCATCCCAGCTATGTTTTGATATCACTGAAAGCCTGGCAGGCTCTTCGCAAAGAGAAGCAAGAACATGATAGATTGGACTGAGATAAAGTAGGATGGGGTTGTTAAATTCTGCTTATGAATCTGGGGAAATGCTAGAACAACAGCTCTCTCCTCATCAGACATCGTAAATATTTGTCTGTATCGCTCTTACTATTCTGTCCTGGAAAGGTGATATGATCTCCATTTTTCAGTTAGAATTAACGCTTGGAGAGGTAAAATGATTTTCCCCAAATCACTAAGCCAGGGCAGGGCTATTCTTGTCCTAAAGACTGTAGAACAGAGCTTCATAAATAGCTCAGGGATGGATTTTTAGTGTGTCAGTTTGTTAAGTCATTCAGCAAACATAATTATTAAGCACCCACTCTGTGGTAGGCATGTGGGATAAAAAAGTGAGTAAAATCTTGCCATGAAACTTCCCTTCCCATATCATACTAACCCTGCCATGTTGCCCTTTCTTTCAAAATGCATCAGACCACCTTGACTATATATATTTTTTTTACCACCTTGACTTTAAACAAACGTGTTCACTGCCTGTACATTGCAGAGATATCAGTTGAATGGATATACATAGTGCAAAAGATATGCCAATGAATGAAATAGACATGGCCCTTGTTTTTAAAACTGTGGTCTGGTGAGGGAGACAGCCATTCCTTTTTTTTTTTTTTTTAAGATTTATTTATTTTAGAAATAGAGACTGGGGGAAGAACAGAGGGAGAGAATCCTCAAGCAGACTCCCCACTGAGCATGGAGATTGATGGGGAGCTCGATCACAGTACCCTGAGATCAAGACCTGAGCTGAAATCAAGAGTCGGACACTTGACTGAGCTACCCAGATGCACCAGGAGGCAGCCATTCTTTAAGTAATCCCACAAATAAGTGGGAAATTGCAACAATGATTAGTGCTTTGGGAAAGGATATTGTGCTACGGGGCACAGACTAGGGTGAAAATGCTCCTGTTTCAAGCAAGGATGGAGCTGATATCTGAAGAAGACTTGGCTGGGGTTCAGTATGACAGGCAGTATTACAACTACTACAGGTATTGTGGGAGCCTGCAGCACAGAGTCTATAAGACTATCATCCTGGTGTTTGATGCTAGAACTTGGAGCCCACAGAGCAGGAACTTGAAGAGGGAAGAAGGATGTAAAATGGGAGAGAACAAGGACAAGCTAGAGCCTTTAAAGGCCAACTGAAACCTGTGTCAATGTGTGCTGTCTCTGACCTGATGCTGCATCATCTGAGCTAAAAATACAAACACACCTGCCCATGGGTCAAAGAAGCTAAAGAAGGATCCAGGAAAAAAGTCGGGTGGGTGTAGGTTCAGAAGATAATTTTGGACAGTTAGGAATGGTGTCGTTTCACTTCTGTCTGCCAGCGTTTGGCAGACAGAAGTGAATCAGGCTCCCACATAGAAAGTTGATCAATTTCAATCAAGACTGGTTTGGCTAGAATTTGACTTTGTCAGACTGTCTTAGGGGACAGTGGAAGGAGCATCCATGGGCCCAGTTTATCAGATTGCGGTTAGAATCTTGGCACAAGTCACTACCACCCTTTGGGCTTCAGTCCTTTATAATATAGAGGTGATGTTAGTAGCCGGAGAGTCTGAGTTGTTTGAATGGAGGCCTGTCTTGGATTCCCCACATATTTACATGAGTATTCAAACACAAAGCATTTTATCAAGAATGGTACACTCTCAAGGTAGGAGAGCGGGCAGGCCCAGAGGTGGCAACTGCATTGGGGTTAGGGGTGTTTTTTTCTTTTTATGTTTGCATAGGCTATGGGTTATAGCTAGGGCTGACTCGAACAGAGGTTGTTTCCAGTCATTTAAGGGACTCCTCCCAACAGTTGGGAAGCCGAGTTTTGGGACTTAGGAGGTTCTTTCAGACCTGTCTTGGCCATCTTCCCACATGGGGGTGTGCACTGGGGGTTGAAAGTGCAGTGTAAATCTTATATAATGAACTTATAGGTTATTGCAGGACACAGGCTGGAGAGTGTATGCTTGGCACCTGTTGTTCTGTGTCTGATAGCCCCAGGAGATGAAAAACCACAAAACCACTGTTGGCCACCACCCTTGCCTCCAGCTCATATATCTAGCTAACCACCTGCTCTATCACTACTACTCTCTACTTGACGAAGTTGTTTTGGTGACAGGTATAATAATGATCTAAACAAAGTAACTAGTCTTAGAGGTTACACCCGAACTAAGATATAGAAAGTAAACTATTAATGATTGGTAAGAGGAGAAATAAAGCAAAGTGAGGGATCAGAGTAAAGTTGTTGGTGTCTCATATATGGGATGAAGAAGACCTCTCCCAGAAGAAGCTATCTTAGTGGGAGAGATACCATGTGGGCTTAAGGAATTGAGGATTATGACTCTCCATAGGAAATCATAATTGTATGAACTTAATACACTCAGGAACTGCAAAACTACAGATTACTTACATTTGGCTTTGTAATAACTATACAGTTACATTTGGATATTAGCACTGTAGCATCTAGCATCTGGTAACACACACATTTCTAATGACATTTTTAAAAAGATTTTTATTTATTTGAGAGAGAGAGAGAGAGAGAGAGAATGAGAATGGGCAGGGAGAAGGACAGAGGAAGTAGACTCTCCATTGAGCATGGAGCCTGATGCAGAGCTTGCTCTATTCCAGGACCCTGAGTTCATAACCCAAGCTGAACTCAGATGCCTGACTGAGGTACCCAAGTGCCCCTCTAATGACACTTCTTAATGAAACCTCTACACTGAGTTCATCTATAATGTTTCTCAAAACTATAGAATCTTAATGTATGGAAAGTTCTAAAACAGATTGTGAACGTTGATACTAAAACTGTCAATTATTTTACCAGCAAGAGTGGGTTCATTCAAAAATAACAGAATTGTAATTGAGCCATATGCAAGGTCTGGCAAAACCATTGATGAATCCAGCAAACAAAGGAGAGGAACATTATTTTATGGAGGAGGATCAAGTTGGAAGAGGTTGTTTTGAATGAAAGTCTACTGGAGAACACAAGAGTTCATGGTGATGATGGTTTCTCACTGGCTGAGTTGTGGGGGTAGTCAATTTCTTGTAGGAGATGCAATGTACATCTTCTTCCTGCTGGGACCTATAATTATGTAATGATTTTTCCCTCTTTTGTTCTGTTGGGTCTGTAATTGATGGTTCTTCCTATAATTGACATTGGGTGGTAAGCATTCCCACTCTGTGTTAGTGAGGTTTCCCTTGACTAATTTTCACAGTGGGTTCTATGAATTTAGCTATTAACAATTATCTCTACTAACTGTGATATAATCTATTGTTTCTGAATCCTTATAAAAATTTAATGAGAAAATGTACACAAAATACCTAACTCAGGTTCTAAAGAGTTTTAGAGCCTCAGTAAACATTAATTTGCCTTAGAAATTTCCCTATAGATGAGATTAGTGACAATCTTTTGGTGGCTCCACTTTGTCTTTCCTAAGTTTGAACTACACTTGGTTAGCCACCTTGGGAGGATTTGAGCAGAAAAGGAAAGCAAAGCTTTAGGAAGGCCGGTTTATAGACAACATTGAATACAGTGGGCAATGGGAACAGGTTTCCAGAACAGAGAAACTCTTTAGAGGCCTCTTGCAGCTGTCAGACTGTGATAAGGACCAGCTCTGACATGGTGCATTTAGAATGTTGAATCAGATGCCTGCAAAAGACCTAGCAAAGAAATAACAAACAAGATTTGTTGGAGAAAGCAAGAATGAAAAGAATCCAAAGTCTATAGTCTGGAGAAGAAGAAAATGTAATGGAACTCTAACAAAAAGCATGGCAAGTAGTACGGGAGCTAGATTTTTTTTTTAAATCTCTGAATTTTATACCTAAACAAGCACTTATACATCATTTGCTTCTTTTGTGGATGGGAAAATTTAGGCTCAGAAATGGTTAAGTGTTATAAAACTCATGTGGTAAAGAAATAAGAACAGGAAGATACCCTCCCCCCATCTGCTCATGTTGTATACAGGCTGCCCTTATAGGTTCAGATTGAAATAATGACTGGACATCCAAATGGAAATGTGCTATAGATATTTCAAATATTAGGACTGTCAAAGAGAGGTCAGGTCTGGACAGAGGCATTTTATTGACAATATTCACAAAGGGAGAAAGTAGAGAAAAAGATTACCAAAGACACAGAGTTAAAAGAGAACAAGGAATGGCCTAAGAAGGGAGAAGACATGCAGGTTTCAACAACATGGAAAGTACGTTATTAAGCATCATGGAGCTATTTTTTTTAAGGAGAAAAAGAGCGTTTTAAGGAAATGGAAGGTCCAGAGGTTAGAGCACAAGAAGTAAAGGGGGGTCCATATCAAGAGCTGGTGTCCCAGGCAGCCAACTTTGAATAAGGCTCCTCTATGGGGGATCCCTGGGCTCAGCGGTTTAGCACCTACCTTTGGTCCATGGCGTGATCTTGGAGTCCTGGGACCGAGTCCCACATCGGGCTCCCTGCATGGAGCCTGCTTCTCCCTCTGTCTGTGTCTGTGTCTCTGTCTTTCTCTGTCTCTCATGAATAAATAAATAAATCTTAAAAAAAAAAAATAATAAGGCTCCTCTAGTCTGAGCCCTAGTCTGTTCCTCCCAGGGTCTTTCTTTGACAGCATAGCTGACAAATTGGTGGTTAGTAGAAGCTAACCATTCTACTTGGTAGGAAATAACAGCTTTATGGTATAAATGGATAAATTGGATCCTTGAGGATAATATGTCCAGAAGGCCACTGGAGTTCCTGGGCCAGACACTGGCAGATCCTCTCCTGGCTCAAAAAAACATCACATTAGAAGTGTTGGTAACAGGACTGTATTAGTTTGCCGGGGCAGCTATAACAAAGGACAGAAAATTTTTAACAACAGAAATCTATTATCTCACATTTCTAGAGGCTAGAAGTCTGAAATACATGTGTCATCAGGGTTGGTTCCTTTTGAAGCCTGTGAGGAAATAAAGGTATTTTCCATACCTTTCCAAAGCTTCTGGTGGTTTGCTGATAATCTTAGGCATTCCTTTTTGTTACATTATTCCAACCTTTGCCTTCATCTTCTTCACATGGCATTTCCTCTGTATCCAAATTTCCCCTCCTTATAAGGACACTAGTAACATTGGATTGAGGCCCACCCTGCTCCATCCAGTTAAGACTTCATTTTAGCTAATTATTAGATTTACAATGACCATATTTACAAATAACATTACTTTCTGAAGTAGTGGGGGTTAGGACGTCAATATATGAATTTGTGGTGAGGGAGACACAATTCAGAAGTACCAAAGTCTTTCTCATGTCAGAATCTGCCATTATCATGGTCTTAGTTACAACAGCTCAGGTCTAGAAGCCTACACAAATACCTCCTTTCATTTTTACTTTTTAGAAATTCTGAAATAACAACTATGTTCCCTTTGGCTGCCTCAAAAGTGTCAGTAGTTGGGTAGGGGGGAAGGATCCTTGGACTGCAGTCCTGCCTCAACTGTTATGAGGCTATGTTCAGCTTGGTGTAAGTCAGTGAGCCTTGGCTTGCTTGTCCACAAATTAGAAATTCATCCTTCCAAGCCAGGATACTGCAGTTCAAATTAAATAAAATACAAAAAGAGATTAGAGAAGCTGTAAAGCACACTCAACATTATTTTTATCATTCCAAGTTTATAAATACAAAACCAAGAAGAAACCTAGTCATTTTTATTTTTCCTCTTATTGATCAACAAATCGTTGAAATCAAGCACATGGCCTTAGGTGGCAAATTAGTCTCAAAAACCGTACCTGGAGTACAAATTAGCACTCCAGCTTTCTGTGGATGTAGAACAGAGATCATGTCCCTGTTTCAGATGTTCTTGTTAGCTTATTAAGGTTCAATATCTCAGAAATAATTATTCTCTGTTGGAAGAGTAGCATCTCATATTCATAAAGACAATAAAAAATTTTCCTTTATAGGTGTAGAAAGGTCAGCATGACAGGTATTTGCATAGCATTAGAACTACAAAATCTCAACTAGTTAGAGTTCAAAGCTTGTCACTGTAACTTGCTGGAAAATCCTTGTATTTCAAGGTATGTATTTTCTACTCTAGGACTTTGTTCAGTTGCCACAAAGTAAATACCACAGACTGGGGGGTTTAAACAACAGAAATGTATTGTTTCGCCAAGTATGGAGGCTAGAAGTCCAAGAACAAGGTATCGAAGGGCTGACTTGATTTCTTTTAAGCCTCCCTCCTTGGCCTACAGACAGTCATCTTCTCCTTTTGTCTTTACATGGTCTTCCCTCTGTGCAGACACATATCATGCCCAAATTTCCATCTCTTATAAAGATACCAGTCATCTGGATGAAGGCTCACACTAATGACCTCATTTCAACTTAATGAACTCTTCAGAGACCTTATCTCCAAATACAGTCACACATTCTAAGGCACTGAGGGTTGAGACTTGAATATATGAATTTGGGGGCACACATTCAGCCCGTAACATTCTGCATATTGATCACTCCAGATTCACACCTTCCTCACAAGCAAAATATATCTACCATTTTACTTTAGAACTCCAAAGCATAGCTCCCAAGATTTTTACTAAAATTGTGGCAATTTTTTCTAGAAATAGTAAGATATTAGGGCCATCTTTCCTTCCTCTTACAATAGGTGGTGTATACTTCAGTTATGTTATAGATATCAGCTCATTCACTTACCACCCTTCTCTTGAAGGCCTACTGTGTGCCAGGCATGGGAATATATATTGTGCACCTACCTTCATCTATCCTGTACCTAAAGCTTACAATAATCTAGGAAAAGCAAGATGATCCTAGTGGGCCAGTGGATATTATTTGTAAAGGCTCTGTTAGGGAAGCAAGTGACCTCTCACAGTTCAAAATACATGGACTTTGGGATAGCTCTTTTCATTACTTAATACTGGGTTCACCAGTTAGATGTAATTACACAAGAAATGGCTCTCCTTGTGAGACTTTACAGTAACACAAAGTACTGGATGACCAAAGCAGAGAATTAGGTAGAATTGTTTAGAAGCTAGCAGGTTGGATTTTGGTGTAGTCTCTCTCTCTCTTCTTAGTTTGCTCATGCCCTCTCATGGTGTCCTCATGTGGTCTTAAGGCTGAATGTGCATAGAAAGAAAGAATTGCTCAGTCTCTCTCTCTCTCTTCTTTTTAAACAAACAGTTCCATCTGATTAGAGCCCATCCTGATGACTTCACTTAGCCTTAATTACCTCCTCGAAGGCCCTATTTGCAAATACAATCACAGTGGGGGTTAAGGCGGCAGCATGTGATTTTGGGGGTACAGAATTCAATCTTCAACAAGTTGCCACAGAGCTTTAAGTACTTCGTTTTGCTAAGCATCATATGGACCAACCAACCAGAGCTTGTCATCTGAACTCTAAAATAGTACCTCAAAAGCCAGCACAATTCTGAAAAGATAACCAAGTTTAATTCTGTCGCAAAGATAAGATTATTCTATGTTCCATTTTTTTTTTCTCTCAGCCCAGCACATTTTAAAATAGATTTGAAACCCAGGAAATTAACACCTTCAATTTATTCCCAGAACAGATAGCTAATAAGTAGGGAAAATTAAAAATTTTCAGCCAGTTTGCATCGTGTTTTATAACACATACCACTTTGGCTGTGGAGTAGTTTAATTTGAATTAATCATTAGATTCTCTTCAGAGTTAGAAATGAGGTGGTATTTAAAGTAAGTTACATTGTTAGTACAATCTGACAGCTAAAATTTAGCCTGAGGTGCAATCAGTTGTATGTATGCTTGATACTTTGTACTTTTTTGTCCTCAAATCTTTAATAACAAGGATGATTTCCAATATAAAGATTACATGATTTGAGGGTAAGGGAAGATCCATGAAAGAAAGTTCCTTTAGGAACACAGATTACAGGGTAGGGGGATAAGAATTTTCACCTGCTCTAACAGACTACAGAATCTTCCCTGAGATGTTTGATCAGACACAAACAACTATGACAATAGAATCACTGAGCTACCTCAATATTTTTAGCACATGGCCAATGTTGTGCAAATTTACAAAAGACTGTTGATTGCCAAATCAGATTTCACTGGTGACCTGTACCTCTATTGAGCTCACTCGCCACACTGACAGCATTGCCAGATGTACTTCCTCCTGACCAGATGGAGGAAAGACAATGAGGGGACAGGGATGGATGGTTACTATCCAAAAATGTATTATATCACTTTATTTTTTTTATCTCACTTTTAGAAATAACTTGGAACTAAGAAGACCAGGTTTGGCTGGTCCCTTACAGTTCATTCATATCCTCACCCTACCTCTGTGCTCTGCTAAGCTGATGACCTCTGTTTCCAGTGACAACATTTGACATTAGCAGTGAAGTCAAACAATTCCTTTATAGGAGAAAACCATAACACTTTGCCAAGAACAGTTATGCTTATGTCATATTTCTCAATTTCATAGACATATGAATTTGGGATGAAACTCTTGACCCTCAGGGAGTAGCTGCATATTTGACATTATTTGGCGTTCAGGGCCATTTGATGTATGTTACATGCTTTTAACTTTTTGTCTTATTATCTATGGAACCACCAAGTGTCTAGTCCAATAGGTGAAGGAGGAATTCTTATTTGTGACTTTTCCAGAAATGCCAAATATGATCATCACTCCAACACTTAGATGTTATAAAAGGGAAGTTACTGTGAAGCTCTCATTTTAGTCCCCTGTGGATCTGTAGTCTGTTTCATGGTCGACTGCTTGCTGTACAGTTAGACTTCTGGGTCAGAGGCCATCCATTTTTTTTAACTCTGGGGACCAGACAACAGGAATACAATTGGCCCCTCCTGTGACCCATGTAGTATAGAAGGTGGGTGATGCTCTGCTGCACCAGACCGCCAGTGGACAATCAGCTGGCTAGGACCCATTGTGCTTTCTCTTTGTGCCCTGTGATCCCCTTTGGGGAAGTCTGTCTCTATTACAAATCTCTGGCTTTATACATGACAAAGATTCCAACGGAGGGATACTTGTGCCTCAGGTAGAAGTAACCTGCAATGATGAGTGTTGAAGAATACAGCTGAGGATACTTATTTCAATGGAATCATCACAATGGAATGGGATTCCTGGTGGAATCTGAGATCTCTGCATTGGAGAGCCTCTGGGTATTGGGAATTTGCCTCACTTTTCTTCCCTTCTAATCCATCCAGTAGGATGATTTGCTAGGTTGTGCGACCACAGTGATGAACAAGCCAGAGTAGGGATAGCTTTCATGAAGATTTCAGTATAATGGGGGAACTAGACCTGGGTTTTTCAACTTCAGTATTACTGACATTTCATGCTGGATAGTTCTTCTGGGAGGTGGGGAAGAGTAAAACTATCATTTACATTATAGGATGTTTAGCAAGATCCCTGGCCTCTACACCCTAGATGGCAGGAGCAACCTGCTTACTTGATTGGAACAATACTTGGTCTCCAGACGTGGCCAAATATCTCCTGGGTAAGAGGAAAGACAAAATTGCCCTTGGTTGATGTAGGCTAACATATAAGGAAACTAAGAAATAAAAAATATATATGTTTAAGTTATAAGTATCACAAAGGAGACAAATATGGCACTAGTTAAGAGAAATTCTTAGAATGGGATTTAATTTAGGTTAAAGGGTTAGAGACAGTATCTTTAAGGGGGTGGTATTTAAGATCAGACCTAAAGAAAGATCATAGTGAATTCAGGAGTCTTCCAGACAGAGTAAAGAGCAATCCCTAGGCCCTGCTTGAAGTGGATGTTGATCTATTCATGGAACTGAAGCAGGCCACTGTCAGTGGAGGGACTAGAGAGGGCAAAAGTCGCATCATAGAGGACCTTGGGGGCTGTGAGAGGAATATGGATTTTATTATAAGTGTGGTAGAAAGACTTTGGAGAATCTCAGGCATGGAAGATACATTACTTGACTTACATTTTAGGAGAAACAGATTTCCCCTTATGGTATAGAAAATGTATTTGGTAGGGGTAAAGTAGAGTAGAGGGTAAGTCAGCATTATTAATCATACTCTTGTGGGAAGGCCCTCTGAATGTTCGACTTGTGCTTATAAGGGATATAAAGTTAAGGGACAGAGTCCTATGGACAATCTGGCAAGAACCTCATCAATATGGCAAAATTAATTTACAGCCATACCTGATCTTAGATTCTATTTTATTTACAAAGAAATGATGATGGTATAAAATCAAAATGGCTAAGTGATAAGATGTGTGTGAAATGTATTGAAGACTATTTTCCAATCTGTAAGATGGGGATCAAAATAGAATGTATTAAATACCTATTAATGAAGATTAGATAGTTAACTAAAGCCTTCTTCTATATGAACATAATTATTTTAATTACTGTTATCAAAAGCAATAACATTTACTTCATTAAAAATAAAATTCAACTGAGTAAATTTTAAAGGTCTTTTTGGCTTTATTCAATGATTCATGGGTTGAGAAGCATACCATATTGCAGATGGAAAGGTGCTCCAAGGAGCTGTACATAAGCAGAAGGGGATAAAGAAGTTATACTAGCAAAAAGTGGATTAGTTATAGTATAGTCACTTTCCTTTAGGGGATGTCAGGGTTCTATCATACTGATTAACTGGGAGAGCTGAAACTGCAACTGAATCTCAGTTTGGTGACATGGAGATCAGCAGAAGTCACTCCAATTTGGGCCTACTGTCTTGTTTTTAACAACTTCTTCCATGTTAAATATTGTGTTTTATATACTATGCATATCTCAAATTCATCTGCTCTTCCTGACCACTGTCAGTCTATAATCTATTGCCCAGCCTGAACTTAGTTAGAAAAGTTTGCATTTAACTTGTGTTAAACTTATGTTTTAAAAAAGATCTTAGTGAATCTGTTTTTAAATAATGATAGAGCAAGAAAAGTCTGCAGTGGAACAATTTTATTCCTTATGTCATATATAGTGTTGAATAGCCAAGTGAGTTTTACAGAATAACCCTAAGAACCATAAATAGAAAATAAGATGATTATGCTTTGATAGAAAGACAAACAAAGTGGGGGCACATGGGTGGTGTAGTAGATTAAAGTGGCTGACTCTTGGTTTCAGCTCAGGTCATGGGCTCAGGGTCATGAAATTGAGCCCCGAGTTGGGATTCAGGCTCAGTGTGGAGTCTGCCTAAGACTTTCTCTCCCTTTCCCTCTGCCCCTCCTGCCTGCGTGCTCTCTCTCTAAAATAAATAAACAAATCTTTAAAAGAGAGAGAGAGAAGAAAAGCATACTCGAATTCTGACTTATCACCCAGAGATGGTGGATTCAAGCAATCATTCATCCATAAATCTGGATTGAGCCTACTATGAAGAAGGAACATACTAGGTGCTGGGATACAAAAATCTAGAATGGTCCCAGCCAATGCAAGAATAGAGGACACATGCCTTCTTATAATGATCATGTGACTAAAATGTGGATTTGGGGATAAGAGCCCTCAAGCTTTCCTGAAGACAGCACATTTCTGTCAGCACATGCATTTCTTATGTGCCAGGAACTATTCATGATTATTCGGATATTCATTTATTACTTTTATCAACTTGATATAGTAGGTATTAATAGCCTCATTTTGTAGACGAGGAAACAGAGGACTTAGGATTAGTAACTAAGCCAAAAATACATGGCTAACAAGTGTTGGAGCCACCTTCATTCCAGAGTCTATGTCTTAATCAATAAAATATATTGCCATAAATTACGAAAACTGGCATGCAGAGCTGGGTGCATATGAATAAGGATGAGGTGGTTAGGAGGAAAGAGGAATAAAATAGGAATTACTGTAGTCCTCAATACTGAAGCCTTTTGTGATTCTCCACTATTCCTGGCAGCTTCTACAAACCACGCTAGTTTCATATTTTTGTGGTATGCATAATAGCCTACTAGATGGTGCAACCAAAAATTCCCAAATGGTCATTGATGTTCTTTCCCTGCAAGGCATTCCCATTATTTTATTTTTTTGTATATACCCTACAATTTATCAACAAGACCCTTTCAAGCTGACCTTTTCCTTTTAATTATTTTTTTTTGCATCTTTTGTTATAGCTCATTCTTGTCAACTTAATTACATTCCAATAAATAGGGCAATTTCTTAATTAGCGATGTCCTACTCCTTGATCTTGGGAGGTATGTATGACAATAGACATTACCAGCAGCCTAAGAGAAAATATCCCAATTTGTCCTATGCTTTATGCTTTCTTTTTGTTCACAAAGCTGCTGCTATTAATTTAGTATTCAAAAAGCATGGTAAATCTCATTCCATGGATATGTGGAAACTCCAACATTGTGCTTAGCACATGGTATCATACCAAATGGCCACTTCCTGTTTCCCTTCCTTCTATGTATAGAGGGACATTTAGATGACTTGGCTGATAATTTAATAGTAATCTGAAAGAAGCGTAGGTTTCAGCTCAAAACTGTATAACTAATTTTATTCTATACTAAGGTTACCAGTTTACCAAACTTCTGATCTGTTCACCACTACCAACTGGTCATAATCAAGTAATTTGTTACATATTGTCTTGCTCTATCCTGGATCAATTAGGAAACTATTTCCTAAGCAAACAGCAACAAAAATATCTACATATCTTTTTCCCATTGCAGACTGAAAGAATATGCTATTAAACACATTGTCAAATTTTGATTAAAGGTGGGAATGGTTGGTTTGGATTTTGTGCTTAAAAAATATAAAACAATTGTAGATCTTTCAAGGTTAATAATAAATGGTCCAGATTTTGGATATCCTATTCACAAAAAATAATAGTTTGTAAGAAGTACAAAAGATTTCTTGAAGAGTATTACCGAATACTCTTACAATATGGCTAAGTGGGATTAATCGTGGGTATTCATTGATCAACACTGCCCAATAGAATTTTCTGTGATGATGGAAATGTACTATATGAGCATTGCTGAGGATAATAGTCAGAATCTCGGGTGGCTATTAAATACTTGAAATGTAATTGGTATAACTGAGGAATGAAAAGTATTTCATTATTTAATGAATTTTATTTATTTTTTCATTTATTACTTAATTATTTTTAATTAAATTTAAGTAGCACATCTGACTCCTAGCTACTATGTAGCATAACACAACTATAGTTTCCTGGAATAAAAGTGAGAGGAAGAAGCCAGAAATTTGTAACTCCTAAAACAACTGTCAGTGAGTAGATGGGACTCAAAAATTCTGAAAAGTGGATACAGCAGATGTACATGGCTTAAATCTCCAGTGACCAGAGGAAAAAGAAGACTTTGGCTGAAGTCAAGCAGAACTTGAGGGATGTTAAACACCATATCTGTTTCATCAAGAACTTTGAGGCATGGGGCTGTCACACCAGCCTAATTCTTTAATGAAATGGCATCTTTAATTAACTTTTCTAGATGATATCGTCACTAGTGTTTAAGATGAAATTCATTATTTTTCAACTGAAAGCTATAGACTACCCTGCTGCGTGTGCATGTAGCATCTTCAGTAGATAATTACTTCAAACCTTGTTGGGAGTTAACTGATCCAAGGACCAGAGTCCTCTGTGTAACACTATCATGGTCCAAAGCCAAATTTGCTGCAAACCTGTACAAGCTAATTTACCCTGCCACAAAAAGTACATCTGACATATTCATCACTCTAAATATATGCTATGTTATCACAACCCCCAAATTTTAGAAAGGGAATTTCTTCAAAATCTGTTTAGGGCAAATTTTAATTATACATGTTTTATCCTCCTGTGTGCTTAACTGTTGGCAGAAATACCCTTTTTTATCTTGTCTACTTGGGTAACTCCTATTCATCCTTCAAGATTTAACTTGAGCCTCACTTCCTTTATAATGTCTTTTTCTTTTCCACTTCCCAGGTCCTACACTTTGTGTCAATCATATTAACAGAGGATGTGGGAGTGAGTGTTCTTGCCTTTCTCTAACACTGGACTTCAACCAAATGAAGACAGACTCAGTCCTAGTCATCTTTATTTTCCTGAATGTCTGATGGGGCCTGGGCATAGTAAAGACATTGCAAATGTTTAGTAAGTTAATGCATATTCATTATCAAAGTTATGAGAACACTTCCATGAAGTAATGGTAGGACATCCAAGGGTCAGGTCTCAGTGAGGTTAATAAGCAGAGATCTGCTTATCTATATCAGGACAGCAACCGGAGACATAGACTATACTGATTCTTATAAAAATTCATTGCTAAAATGGTATCTGTGATTGCATCTGGACCTATGTATCTTAAATGCCAGGGATCTAATGTACATAAAGAATATTTCCACACATAGTAGGTTTGTGTAGATGCAGAGAGAAGCCCAGATTCATGGTGATATGAGTGCCAGTTAATCACTTCACTCATGTACAAACTGATGGGATCGTGTACAAACATCAAAGTGCCTGAGGCTCACCATGGTACTAGGGCAAAGTGCCAAACCCCTACCCCAAGTTGCAAAGCCTGTCAGAGTTTCTGCCAAATCATGAACACATTAAGCATTCTATCTACTAAATGCAATGGTTTCTCAAAGAGAGATAATAATTTCCTCAAAGACCATACTCCAAAATGATTTTTTCCCTTGATTGGAAATAACCCCTAACCTAGGGTCATGGGATGACAATTTTCCAGATTGAGATATCCCAAAGTGTAGGACTTTAGGTCCATGTTTTGTTTTGTTTTCAAATGGCTTCAAAAGAATCTTTAGCAGAAGTGCATGTATGGAGGCAGGGAGGATGCAGAGCATAGAAAGAGGAATAGTTGCAGACATGCCATCTCCAAACAAGAGGATCTTAACTTCTAGAAGATATGTATTAGGTCTGTTTATCAGGATATGTTCCTTTGCAAAAGACTCGATCACATTCAGCCAACCATTTAAGTAAAAAACAAAAACAAAAACAAAAACAAAAAACATGGTTTTCCTTTACTGTTACTGTGTACATGTCCCTTCTGACATTCCAGGTGCCATCCCCAATTAAAGAATCAGCCAGACACAAGCTGCTTTGCAGAAATTCTCTCTGCTAGCACTAAGGCAGAAGCATGCCACCTATTGGGTACAAAGGAGGCACACTAGGATTTGAAATAGAGCTTGAAGTCATTTGACACAAAGGCACCTAACTGAGGCAGCCCTCATAACAGACCACTCTCTGTGGTGACAGGGTTGGTCAACCTGAACAGTGGTGTTGCTCTGTCACTACAGCATGTAAACCTGATGCAACAGTGACAGCAACAGCTCATGCAAAGTCAGCAGTGAGACTTAGAGGCACATACTGACAGGCTGTGGTGCTGCACATCCTCTCCCATGGGAGCCTTTGCAGCACTCTTCTATCACCAGCCACTGTCACAGAACCTGCTCTGACAATTCTGACATAGGTCTCTGAAGATTCCAAAATCTGTGTTTGCCCACCATCGGCACTGCAGTGTCCAGGGACTGAATGTCCCCTTGAGCAAACTGGATAACTTCTCTCTGGCATATCTGAGAGAATTGAAACACAGGATAAGAAAACAAGAAAAATAAAATTGCCCTGAAAGTGTATTTGGTTTTGAGTTCCACACTTCCTCACTCTAACAGACCCATACCCTTTTGGCAGGGTAAAAGGTCAAGTTATAAAATCACAAATTCATTTTTACAAAGACTAATCTGCCTTCAAAGTATCCTAGGAATGCATACAATGATGGAGAGAGTAGAAGCTCCACAAAATATAGGGACTTCACCATTATGAAATGGAATGACGGCTACTCAATTTTCTTCAATGATTTGCAGTTTATAATGCATTTTGACACCAATTAATTGGGTTGATACTCAAAATAACTCCCTAAGGCAGACATCATTATCATTTTCAGAAGAGGAAGCTAAAGCTCAGATTAAAAGATTGCCTCAGGATCACAACTTGAAGATAATAGAGGTGGGATTTCCACCAATTCTTCGGATACTGTCCCACACAACCCATGCCAAATGCAGGGAGGCCTCCCAGAGAAATAACCCCATTTTCTTTCTGAGTAAAAAATGGATACAGTGTTTGGATATCTCAATTCTTCTGATATTCTGGTACAGCACTATTTTTTAATTTTACACACACACACACACACACACACACACAAACACACACACATATAACGGTTCAATAACAAAGTGAAATTCACAGGTCTTATGTTTATTTGGGATGAATTCTGACAAATATGGACCCTTTTATAACCATCATTCACATCAAGATAAAGATTTCTAGGAACACCTGGGTGGCTCACTGGGCGAGCATTTGCCTTTGGCACAGCGCATGATCCCGGGGTCCTGGGATCGAGTCCAGGGAGCCCGCTTCTCTCTCTGCCTATGTCTCTGCCTCTCTCTGTCTCTCATGAATAAATAAGCAAATAATCTAAAAAAAAAAAAAAAAAGATTTGCATTACCTAGAAAGTACTCTGTCTCTTTCCAATTGGTACTAACTGGAAAGAACCATGATTCTGACTCAGTTATCATAAAGTATGTCTGCCTGTTCTTGAATATCATATGGATGAATTTATATAATATGTACTCTTTTGTGTCTAGATTGTTTTACTCAAAACTTTCCTTAAGACTCAGTCTTATCTGTATACACTTCTGAACTCCTAGAGCACTTTGTTGCCACATCTTAAAAAAAATCCTTGCCTTTATCAATTTTTTTGTCCCACCCCTAACAAGTCATCCCTTATAGGCTCTATGCCAATTTATGTCTTGTCTCCCACAATATTCTACAAGAGGTTTGAAGTATATTTAATACAGGATACATATTTGTTGAATTAAGTGAAGCAAATGATCAATTCTTTCCTTGAGTCATTAGATGGTTTCAGTAAAAAAGGTCAGATGTAAGCAGGATAGCATGTCCTGTGTGAAACCATAGGCCACCGGGACAGGTATTTTATAGAGGTGATGGTTTTACTGGGCATGATGGAAAGCAGAAGGTAGAGCAATACTTATGGCACCTTATTATATTTTGTGAGAACTGATCAAATATGTAATGTCTTGGGAAGTAAAATTCTGCATTTTGACATGACCATATGCCTGGGACAGGTTACCATGCCCTGGATTCTGTGGACTCTATGACCACAAATTTCAAATGAAAATGTCAAAAATTTTGCTTGTTCTCAAATAATGGAATGTGATGAAGTCGAAAATGTCAAAAATTCCACTTGTTCTCAAATAATAAAATGTGATGAAGTTGAAGAATTCAAAGTCTGAATGCCAGTCAAGCAAATATTTTGAGGGAATATGTATTCTGCTTGCCCTTTTAATTTATGTACAAAGTGAGTGTAAAGAGAGACAGAGATATTATTTATAGCAATGACAAGAGCCTGGTACTCCAAGCTTCTAAAGTCTTAGGACTGAGTGCCGATTTAATGGGGCAGAGAAAAAAAATATGGAACAAGGGGAAAATTATGTGGAGGCTGTAAAGCCTTCTGCAGTGATGTCAGCTGGCTTTTATGCAGAAAAGACATATTATTTTGTCTCCAAGCTGAAGTGAGGACTATCCAATGCAATGTTAAGACCTTTGACTTTTCAACTAAGCCACAAAAATGACTATCATAAGATGTGTCTGCCTCTGACAGCCACTTTGTCCATTCAAAAACCACCTTAGGCTCAGTAGAGAAATCCTATTTGTAGATCAACTGTTCAAGAGTATAATTTTAGAGCCTCTGGAATGACAGAGAAGGAATCACGGCTGGGCCTTTCTGGTGATTATTGACAAGACTGTTGAGATTTTCTCAATCATTAACCAGTTTAGTCAGTGAAGAACTAATTTTCCATTAGTGACTATTCACAAATGAAGCAATAAACCAAATTCCTTTCTCCTTCTTCCTAAAACTCTCCGGGACCAGAACTTTCTTGGACATATTATTTCTTTGATGTTACTTGCTCACCCTTTACTACTGCAGTAATAAGTCCTCTCCAGTTTGATTTTGAGGCCAATTATATGTTGGAATGGAAAGGGAAAAAAAAGAGGAATTAGATACAGAAAAGAGAACTGAGAGTATTGAAAGAGTGAGAATATGTCCTGGGTTGGCCCCAAAATCATACTATATAACTAACTGAAGAGAGAAATAAGTAAAGAATAAAAAGTACTCACGGGTGAATGTTATCTGATCTTGCTATATGGAAGGACTTGTAGGCAATAGTTCTCAACCCTGACTGCACAATAGAAGCACCAGGGGAGCTTTTGAAAATCTTGATGCCCATCAAATTAAGACATTAGGGGTAAAGGGAAGAATACAAATTACAGTAGTTTTCAAAGCTTCCCAGGTGATTCCACTATGCAACCATGGTTGAAATCCATGTTTCTCAACATAATAATAAATAATGAAATAACGTCCACTTATTTGAATACATAAAACAAAGAGTTTGATAAACATTATAAATATCAGCAACATGTATAAAACATACAGTAGTAATGTCCTCAATGCATAAGGAATACAAAATTATAAGGAAGTATTTTTCTGCATTGTCCTTTAATTTTCCTTGTGCCCACACTCTCTCAAAAATGTTAACTTGATATCACAATGATAAAAGAAATGTCCTTAAAAACATGAACATTTTCTAGAAAGGGCAGTGTGTAGTTACCCCATAAGACTTTCTACTTCTTATTGCCTAGCTTTCTGTATCTAAAAAGGCATTATATAAATGCACATACCAAAATATCTACATCTTGAGAACTGTACTTTTTGTTTCATTCTTCCAGCTTTGGAAGATATAATTCTGAGATATAACTGACCTATAACATTGTGTAATATTAAGGTGTATAATGTGATGATTTGATATATGTATATGTTTTAATATATATATCAAATACGTTATGCATAAATAATATATAAAGCATATGATTTGATATATGTATAAATGAAATGATTACCACAATGAGGTTAATTGGAAAAGCTAACAAGGAATGTAACTCAGCACTTACCAGACTTTAATGTACATAGAAGTAATCCAGGGATCTTATTAAATGTAAATTTAGGCCTAAGAAACTGCATTTGGATCAAAATCCCAGTAGGTACTAATACAGTGAATTCTGGAACCACATTTTCAGTAGCAAGTACTTAGTGAACTTTCAGAATTTTAGAGAGGGCTAGAGCTTATATTCATCTTTAGTTTCTCTAACGATCTCAAAAAAATGGCCAGGGGTGTGTAAAATATAACTTAGGTATGCACATCTATATATTCTCCTAGACAAGAGCAAATATTACAGCTGTTCTCAATCTCATGCAAACAAGTGAAATATTTACAGTTAAAACTTGGCATTTGAGCAATTGCCTACCTTTTTTAATGCTTTGTCTGGATAATGAAATCCTGGAGTTGCTTTTGAAAAAGAAGACTTTTAGTTCAGTGAATCTGAATATTTGAGGGCCACTACAAAAGGATTGGGGTCATAGAAATGTATTAACCATGTGAGTTCAATGTGGACTTGGATAAAGATTATGCCTACCAACATGAGTTAAATACTGAATTACCTTCTGTATAATACACATACAGAGCTCAGCCTCACTTGGGTTTAACAATTGGAAAGCTCAACTAAATAACCACTTCTAAACTGTGATGTTGGATCCCCACAGCCGAGCACAGTTCATATAACAAGGAAGGCATTCAGTAAATAGTTGATGAATGGGTAAGTATGGAAAATATCAATACCCAAATGGCAGAGAGAAGGCAAATATTATCAACCCATTTTAGAAGTAATTAGTGAAGCTAAGGTCCTAAAAGAATGACATCATCCAGAGCCAGAGAACACAGTGTTCTGTGGGTGTCCAAAGATTTAATGATTCAATGACAGGCAGATTAGTCAGAGGACCAAGGAGATCCCCAGGTCTTCAGATTCCTAAGGAATCTGAAGTTGCTTCCTAAGGAAGTTGCTTCTTGCATTCAGTCACATCACATCCCAGATGCTTATTCAAAATTCAGATTCTTGGGCCCCATACCTGGGATTCCAAAATCTAAATCAGGTCATTATGTTTGAGAGGAACTCCATAGAAATGGAAGCCAAGATAGACTTAGTATGAAAACTCTGATTTCAGTTTTCACTTCTACCATTTGATCTTAAACACATTTCTTAGCCTTCTGGAGAACTGGTTGCCAACTATAGTATCTACAGGGATGGGATATGGAGCCTACTGAAAAAACAAGGCAGTCATAGGTGACAGGGCACTGTGGGGACAGGATGGTCATTCCTACCAAATTCTATTTAAAAAGTGGCCAGATCTTGAGATTTTAAAAGAGAAATTGGAAATCTAGTGTTTTATATGAAAATCTGTGACTTTTAAATGTGATTCTTTCATGAGTTTTAAACATGCTGTGCATACTGCAACATAGGTCAGGAGCTGTCCAGTGGCTGCCAGGTTATGGACTCTGTCTTAAAGCTTTGTCTTTAAAAAAAAAACAAAACAAAAACTGTCAAATGAAGCTAATAACACCATGCAGTATTGTGTGGCAGGGGTCAGAGATAATATAAGTAAAAAGCACTTTATAAATCATAAAGCGTAATAGAGGTTATTAATATCATTATCATCACCATAAGCATTGTACCCCAGTGCCTAAGTGTTTTTCATGTCGATGAGGAGAGAGAGTAGGCTATTTCTTTTTAAAGTCCATTTACCCATTGATAGTAGATGCAGTACATCCATCCTTTCTATATGAGAAGTGACTGGATGGTCATCTAAGGGGCAGGGCCACTCTATGGTCTGGTCTTTCTATATTGTGGCCTTGAAGAGAAATGTGGCCGATTTTAAATATGCCAATTATGACCTTTATTATGAGGGCTCAAATACTAATAGAACACAAGAAAGAAGACATATGAAACTGTAGATGTACTTGAACATGTTTCTGTGACTACAGATCTTCCGATAATGTAATTTGCAGAAATGGCTAGTTTTAATAGCACAGAACTAATCCCTCAGTTAGTTATCTCTTGGCCACCATTTGATACACATTATATCAGAAAGTAACATGAGTTTTCTTTATTCATTTTTGTCAAGTTACCTAAATAATTCAATTGCCTTCTATACAAGTTCCCAGAATATTAAAAGTTATGGAAACTGAGGAGCAGTTCTTTATTCTTAAGCCTTTATTCCTCACCATGCTAAATACTGCAACATGGTATCTCATTTAAGAGTCTTTGAAACAGTATTCCTGGGAATGCCAGCTGGGGAAAATGACAGCATGAACCCTTTATCCTGATAATTTACCACAGAAACTTAATTGGTGTCAGTTATCTGGATTTTTCCAGGTAGTTTTAGATCTGTATGATCTGGAAAATTGCTCCCACCAGTTCTCCATTCTATATGCAGTCTACACAGTTTTGTTGGTTTACAAGGACAATGATTTCTTTATCCCAAAGGAATTCACTTGGGCTTCACTCTCCCTTCTGGGTCAGGTCTAGAGGGTAGAAGTCTCTTCTTGGTCCTTGCTCACTTTCTTACTGATCCACGTCCTGCCTGGATTTCCATTCCTCTAGTACTATCTTCAGCCTCATTTTCACCAGATGTACCTTTCTGCAGAAGCCCTGTTCAACTATAGATTCAGCCAGGAAGAGAAGGATGAAAAAGAGCAAGGTTCCATGTCCCTAAAGTTGCATCTTCCCCAAGGCTGGCTCTCCCTGCCAAGTTTCACCCAAATGAGTCCTGTAAATAGCATTAGATGAGAAGAATAACTCATACCTTGCCTCAAGAACTAGTGACTACTTCTGAACTGAGATAGATGGATCAAAGAAGTCTACAGAACTTTGCTTCCAACCCCTAAAATTATAAAAATAATAATTAGGAAGTCTATATTTTCTTTCTTCTAGACCCATGAAAACCAACTGACCAGCCAGTCTCTACAAGGCTTCAAGTCTTAAGATATGCAATCTTAACTTGGCTCCTATTAAGTGTAATGCTGGAAAAAGCAGCCATGGCTCTGGGTGCTGCTGGGAAGGAGAATTGAAAATGAGCCCTGTGGCCCCATTTATGACAGAGCTATCAGACTTTGCATTTAGCCTCTGCAGGTGGTAATCTTCCCCAGTCTGACCCCAATTTTCCTTTCAGTGTCCAAAACCTCCTGCTATTTAGGAGTACGTTGAAACAATTTATCACACCCAGTCCCTGCATAAATAAGCTGTTTTATTTTATTATCATCTTGGGAGCATCTGGTTGGTTGATTTAAATCAGAAGGTCGTTTGGCTAAGGTCTTATAAACACATTTAAAAATCTATCAGAACATTATATCTCTTTCTCTTTCTCTCTTGGTTTTGGACTTAAATCTAATGAGCAGTTTCCCAATCTAATGAAAAAGAAAAATCTTTGTGTCAATGCAGGGTCCATGTTCCACAGCTGTCACAGTGGTTGCTTTTTCCCTTCTTCCAATGTATGTGGTTGGGTGGGCCACAGTCTCTTTTTAAGCTATCAGAAGGCACTTTGTCCTGTCAGATGCAATATTCAACTTTTTGAAGGGTCTTGTTAGTGTCACATAGTATACATCGGGCCAAAGACATGCTTGTAATTTGTTTTCATTAACAACCTTTGCCTGGTTCCACATGCCCAACAAAACCAGCTGCACATCTCTCTCTGCTTCATAATTGTGTGTGTGTGTGTGTGTGTGTGTGTGTGTGAGGGGGTTGGATATGTTTCTATGTGTCCATATAAGGGGGAGGGTGGGCTTAGAATCTCTGATGAAAGTAAATGGTTTGAGATTGAAGCCCGCCCCCCCCCCTTTTAGTAGTCAAAAAAGACCCTTTCCTAGGCTAAAGAAGTTTCAGTCTACAGCTCTTTAATCAGGGAGTCATGGGAAGTCTGTATTTTTGAGTTTATTTTCAAGGGCTGAGACAGGGAAAGGGCCTACGTCTTGGTGCTACATCACCAGCATATGTTTTAAGATAAGCTAGGTCCAGCCAGAGTGCTGTCCATTTGCATTCTTCTTTGGTCCTAATGTTTCCTTGGCTTTTCTTTCTGTCTAACCATAGTTAGTGCCCCATGATAAGTTTGCTAAATGGAGAGAAGTGTGATTACATAAATGGAGTAGAAGAAAACCCCCAAGTAGGTATGATGAGGTGGATATGGATACCTGTCTTCTAAGAATCAGCCTAGAAAACCTCTTTATATTCCCCCACTCTTAAAAAAAAAAAAAATTCCCCCACTCTTGCTTCCAAATCAGAATGTCTCTGCCTGACTCTAGCCTCCTACTTGATCACCTTTGAACCACCTCTTTCCTTGCTCTTAGGAAAAACAAGTGCATAATCTTCTCTTATCTTTCTCTTCCCCATGTCTCAAAACAGTTTTTTCATAACACACCCATCTGAACCTCCTTGACCAACTCATTCAACCAGAGGAGAGATGGAATTTTTAGGGAAACTGCAAGGAACAGATTGTGCAGAAGCAGTGTAGACTATGTTGCAGAGTCTGGAATTTATTGCAGTCATAAGAGAAAGCCAATTGAAGTTTTTAAGCATGAGAGTTACATAAATTAATTTAAAGTAAAAAAAAAAAAAGTCCTCTTTGCATTATATAGTGGGAGCAAGAGTGCAAATGATGACCACTTAGGAATCTTCTAGGTGAGAAATGATGGTGGCTATCAAGATAGAGTTAATAGACAGACATAGGTTTGGAATCAACAGACATGATATGCTACAGGTTGAAGGTGAGAAGGGGAGGAAGGGAGGGTAGAAAGACCATCACTGGCTTAAGCAAATGACCTTGCTATTGAAGGAAATGGGGTAAATCAAGGAAGAAATGGATTTGTGAGATAGCAGAAAAGAGGACAAATTCAAAGTACTCAAGTCTACTTGAAATTATTATTATATTTGTTGCCTTTTGTTTATTTAGCTCTACAAAAAGAGAATTTCAGCGCAAGGGGAGTTATTTGGCTCTTGAAGCTCACTAGGCATAACTGTCATTTCGTAATGATGCCCCAGTAGCTCACTAACCAACCTAGAAATAAACTGGGACAAAGCTTAATTGTATGGCAGGATCTCCAAAGCAATAAATCATCTTTCTCTATCCTTTGAGTGTGTTTTTGGATTCACAAAGGAGGTTTTGAGAAAGAAAGAAAGAAAGAAATGAGAGAGTCCTTTAACTTCCTTTTTAAATGTGGCTATGATTTTAAATTATTAACTGTGTCTAGTTTATTTTTGATGTTTGTAATAGGAAAATAGTTCGGGGGTTTTGTGGGGAAGGGGGTAGAAAAGAGGGAAAATGCTTAATAGAGAAAATAAATATATAGAGATCTGGAACACAATGAGAATCAAGAAGAAGCTGATTTCCCTTAACAGCCAAAGCACAGAAGTTTCATGCTGCAAAGGTAACCAAAGTTCTTCAGATTTGGTTAAACTAAGCTTCATAAAAAGTGTGCTTTCCTGCAAGGTGACAAGTTTAGCAACATTAGAAAAAATAGGTCTTCTGGGAGTTGATGAGAATCAGAGTGTGGTGTTCATAGGGTTTTTGCTTAGCCTCATGCCAGAGTCCCCTACAATTCAAAGTCAGAGAGGCCTGCTCTTTGGTTAATGGAACAAACCAGAAGTGGCACTTATTCTCCTCAGCCCAGCCATGGGGCACTGTGTATTCAGTTGATTAGGCCAAGCTCACTTGTCAAGGAAAGGGACTGCTGGTGAAAGTTTCATTTGGCCCAGGGGGGTAAAACCAATCTTTTAGATACAGTTTTTCACAAAAGACAAATTCCCTGCTTCCTAGTTGAGAGGCAGGTGTTTCTTCTGTTTTGCTAAGTGGTTCAAGGTAGCAGAGATACATGAACAAAGTGGGTGAATGGGCAGTGCAGTATCACCACCACCCCTCACACCCCCAACCCCCACCTGTCTTGCTTGCATGAGACGATTTTTACACCATCCCATTTTTTAACAGATTTATGTGCCTTTCTTTTGGGAAGATGAGCAGCATTGACATTTAGGTGAAAAATGATTGCTGAGTGAATCCAACTGTTTACCATCCTCCTTCCCAAAACTCTTCCTCATTATATAATATGGCCTATATAATTTTCCACACAAATTTATTTCTACTACAGTCAAAAAAATGGGGTATGGGGGGCACTACTTTAACAAGGAGAGATGTTCCCAAGCCAATATGAATTCTGTAATAATTGGTAATTTCATAGTGGTAATAATAGATTGTTATTTTTATAATAATTACACCACATCATTATCTAGGCTTCAAATGGAAAATTTGAGGACTTAATTAGAGGGTGAATTATTTGTTTTTATGTTCTTTCCTGCATTATTTTTATTTGAATGCTTACGTCTGCCAATCCAGTTTATTCAGTAAAGGGAAGGAACCGTTTATTCTACATAAGAAAAAGAGGGCAATTTGAAAAATGATTTAATGATATTTTGAAGTCTGTGACATTAAGTAACATTAGTGTTTCTTAAGGCCTTGTGTGCTATAAATACATGAGCTATGGAGTGAAGACACTCCCAGGTATGGATTCTGGTTCTGCCATTCCCTGGCTATGTGACTTTGAATAAGGATAGGAGTTCTCTGAGCCTTCCTTTCTTACTGGACATCTGGTGGTATTGATGGTACCCATCTGCCCAGCACCTATGGTGTTCAGGGACTAAGTGAGACATTGCATATAAAGCACTGAGCAGAGAGCCTACCATTGGTTATTATACGAAAAAGATGACAGTTCTTCACATCGGTCCCTATGGAAATTTCTGAATAATTCTTTCTGCTGGTAAAGAAAGTATCCCTTTCACCTTGCAGAAGGCATCCTGCTTGTCACCTATGAAGGCTCCGGCCCTAACTTGGCTTCAGATGTGTAAAATTATTAATTACTGTAGCACTGAGTGTGAAGTATGGCATTCATTTCTGTCTTACTGAGAGGAAGCAGAGGTCATTTTCTTAGAAGGGAATGAGAAAACTTCAAGTCCATAGTAATTTCTCCTCATCAAAAAGACAGAGTCAGAGGGTCCTTAAAACATTATAGCAAGGGTGCTAATGAAAATTCATGAAAACAGTCTCCTGATCACACCCCAGCCGCCAAATCTGGCTTTAGATCCTGGTGTTTGAAAGAAAACTGAAGGGAACCAAAAACACCTTCTTTATCATTCAACACATGCAACTTCATAGCACAGGGCGCTCACGTCTGCTCCTGATAAATGACAGGGTCCCCTAGTTCAGGGACCCAAAGGGTTTCTTTCTTCTTCCTAAAGTTTAGCTTCAGCATATGAAATGGAGATGCTAGCCATGGACCTTATGCTGGGGAAGGATTTAAAGCCACACACTGAAGCAGGATGGGCAGAGGGAAGGGGGTTGCCTTTTGTTCCTCAAAACAAAAACAAACAAACAAACAAAAAACCAACCTGCTGCTTGCTTCCAAATACATCACGCAAGCCTTAACCCCCTCAATATTCATTTGCATTGTCTATGAACTGCCAATTTATTTGTTTGCAGCACCAGCCTCTCTGCTATTGCAGAGATGTGGGAATAAGATGATTATTTATAGGCTTCTTAATGCCTGTTTTGCTGGACCGGAGAGGTGAATTTCTAGAAGTCGGGTGAATTGGCAAAGCTCCGGTTCTGTAATTGAGGAGGCTGGTGGCAGGGAGAGCTATTTACATACATCTCATTAGACCTTCTGGGGAATGAATCCCCAGTCCTAGCTCTGTGCATGCAGAGAATCAGTGTTTGGTTCCATGGGGAGGGGGAGGGAATTTCAACCAAGGACATTTGGTCCAAAGATGTGCTCATTCTGTGTGGTTTCAAATACAGATATGCTGGGCGGTGGCGTTTAGAGATAACAGAGTCCAACTCTTTATTTTACAGAAGCAGCAGCAACTCAGAGATAGGAAGAAGCTTATGTTAAGTTCATGGCGGAAGCAAAGCTCCAGCCAGCAGAACTAAGAGCAGAGGTAGGGAGAGGAATTTCATTTCTTTGCCCAAGCAAACCTACATGGCATACGGTCCAACCCATGGGCCCCTGCCTACAACGGTAAATAGTTTGTGCATGGCATCTGCCTCCTCCTGCCTCATCCCTTTGGACCTGGATCAGATCTTAATAGGATATGTTGACCATTTGAGCAAAAGAATATAAAATCATGGAGGGCAGTGCATTTACCTGGGGCAGTGGAGGTCTAGGTCAGAGTACCAGATCAGTGCATGACAGCTGACTTACTCTGAATATATATATAAGTAGACAAAAGCTGCATCTAAAAGATAGGGTCAGGGCTATAAGAGAAGTGTGGCTTCCAGGTACTCTTAGCTCTGAGAGTGCTCCCCAACCACCTTCCTTAAATCATCCTGATGTGACATTGCTTCTGTCTGCCTTCCCTGCCAGGAAACTCAGAATCATGCTCTGAAAGCTGATGAGTAGGAGCTGTTATCTCTTAGATCCCTCTTCAAACCATCTCTTCCCTTCCTCTAAGTTTGCTGTTCTCTGATTTTTTTTCTCTGACCTCACCTAGTTTTATGGCAAGTCCCTTAAAAATGTCTGTGAAAAAAAGCCTTTGGGGAAGTATAAGGGAAACATAAATAAGTTGCAAGGTAACTGCTACTGTGAGAATGCCCCAGAACCTGCACTTCAGTACGTCCTTTGCACGAATCTGCCCACTTAACAAAATAAAGGGAGGTGGAATGAGCTTCATCTATCACTCCCACATGTGTTGGGTGACATCTTTAGCCTTTGTGTGATCACCACAATTAAAGCATCACCAACTCAAATCAAGATTTCTATTTTACTCTTTCGCTTATGACTCAAAGACCCCAGAAACTTTTTTTTTTCTTCTTAATATGGTATTTAATACAACCAGAAGCTGCCTTTCCTGGATTAGTTACTGGAGTGGCACTGCTTAATAAAGAACACCCACATTTTATTACTTAGGCTTGCTCTCAGGTCAGTGAAGAGGTTGAGACCTCGGTTTCAATCGCCCTCTTCCATAGACAACAGTGTGAGATCACCTCTATGGGCCTCATCTGAGGAAATAGGGATTACCTGAAATGAGTGTGAATGAGCTAATGTATAAATCACATTACACAGAGCACAGTGCTGGGCTTATAGTAAATGCTCTAACATGGTAGCCATGAGTTATTTGTTGTTCCTATGAAGAACTGTCAATTACTTGACTACTAACTCTGTGTCAGAAAACAATCCCACAGGGTTGCCCACATATACGTTCTATTTATGGTCATCGCTATTATGTATAGAAGACTAGAAATTTGCCTCATTTACCTACCTTTGTCTCTCTCTCTCTTCTTACAGTGAAGTATGATGTCAATGAACATGCATAGGGAAACCTCTTACCAGCTGCCTCAATTGTCCTGAGTTCCAGATCTGTGCATTGACCCATTTAAACAAAATAGCAGATAGACTGATGTTAGATTATTGTCCTAAAAAATATAGTAGCTTTGCTTTGCCTAAGTTTGACACAGAGGAGCAGGAAGTTTAATGTAAAATCCTTAAAGCTGAGAAAAGCAGGTCTATTCTTTAAGCTTCTCAAATAAATCACCCTCATGTTAGCTGAAAGTTTGTTTCCAAAGCCTCCAAGGAGTAAGTCTCAGAGCCCCAAGTCTATGGCATCACAGTTCAACCCTAGCTGTGTTAGCTTCCTCCCCTTCTGTATCCTCAAAGCCTTTGGCCCTCAACAGACTAAATTGGGTCATCTCTTTTGTCTGTTTCTAATCCTTGCAGGAGGGCATGAGGGGAAGTGCAGAAGTCAGCTTTTACAGCTCAGAAGAGAGAGACACCATCATTTTGTCTGAATAATAGTAACCAAAACAACAATACCTATTATGTATTGACCATTTTCTAAATGCCAAATGCTATATTCAGCCTTCCATCTGTATTATTTAAATTATTTCACAACCAACAATCCTCGAGGGTTCTCCCCACAGCCATTTACAATGAGGAAACAGACTCAGAGAAATAAAGCACTTGGCCACAGCCCAACAGCAAGAAAGTGGTAGAGCAGGGTAAAAGATAGCAGGTGGAAATCAGAGAGCTCACTGAAAGGAAATGGTAACCTTTCTTTTCTGGACACTTGGGAATGGCTGCTCCAAACTACAGGAAGCAATAATTTAATTACTAAAACTGATTTCCCATCACTGATTTCTATCTGCCTTGATTTATCAAGCACTTACTGTTTACAAAGTATTTTTCATAACCTTGAGGAAAGGCCTGAGTAACAGATCAGATTTATCTCCTGTTCTGCATAAGATTTCAAAGTTAGAAGAAACCTGGGAGCATCTAAGCAAGCTTCTTTCAAAATTCAGTTAAAGAGCTACCAGTCTAGAAATTAGACATTTAAAAGTACAAAATTCCAGGTCTTGTTCCAGACCTGCTAAACTAAAGAGAGGCTAGGAGTAGATCTTCTTTTTTTACTTTAGTTCCTGAGTGACTTGTATGCATGCAGATTTAATTGTGAACCACAATTTTCATGTTCAGGACACTAAGAACACTAAGGCATATTACCTGGTATCCCCTATTCATGAGAATCAAAAGCATACATTAAGGTTGACTTGAACAAATATGAAAAAAAAAACTGCTCACAAGATGTCTATATGGACAAGCACTAATAAGCACAAGGACCTTGGATGGATGATTGGTACGTCCATTTTCTTACGCTGTGTTGGTCCAAAGGTCCCAAGTTATCAACTCTTAATCTAAGAATGAAATGAAGCATGCAGCTCTCTCTGGTCTTTGAGATAACTGAAGGAAGAAGCTGTGCAGGATTAGAAATATAAAATCAGTCCCAGAAATGGAAATTAAGATCATAATGAGATACTATTACACACCCACCAGAATGGCCAAAGTTAAAAACAATGATAATCCCAATGTTGGCAGGAACATGGAGCAACTAATACATTCGTGCATTACTAATGGGTATGCACTTAATTAAAGAGTTTGGTGGGGGATCCCTGGGTGGCACAGCGGTTTGGCGCCTGCCTTTGGCCCAGGGCGCGATCCTGGAGACCCGGGATCGAATCCCACATCAGGCTCCCGGTGCATGGAGCCTGCTTCTCCCTCCGCCTGTGTCTCTGCCTCTCTCTCTCTCTCTCTCTCTCTGTGACTATCATAAATAAAAAAAAAAAAAAAAAGAGTTTGGTGGTTTCTTATAAAAATTAAATACTACATGACAGCTATTCCACCCCTAGGTATTTATTCATGAGAAATTAAAGCATATGTCCTCACAAAGTTGTACATAGGTATCCATGGCAGCTTTATGTATAATACCACAAACTGTAAACAACCCAACTGTTCAGTGGATAAACAGATGGTAGTATATCCATACATTGGAATGCTAATCTACAATCAAAGGAAGAAACTATTGACTACATACAAGAACATGGATGAATCTCAAAAGCATCATGTTAAATAAGGAGTAAGACGCTAAAAACATACTGCATGATTCCATTTATATGTAATTGTAGAAAAGGCAAAACTGTAGTGATTAAAATAAGCAAATCAGTGTTGGCCACAATGTAGGGAGAAAGACCTGACTGCAAAGGGGCATCGAGGAACTTTGTAGGATGACGGAAATACTCTGTACTATGATTGTAGTGGCAACTACGGGACTGCAAGCATTTAAAATTGCTGATTTCTATGTTTTATCATTCTACCTAGAAGAGGAGGAGAGTAATAATGGGCTATGGACTAAATGTTTGGACTCTCCTCCCAAATTCACATGTTGAAGCTGTAACCCTCAATGTGCTGGTATTTGAAGATGAGGCCTTTGGGAGGTGATAAGGGCTAAATGAGGTTACCAAGGTAGGGCTATACTGATGGGATTAGTGTCCTATAAGAAGATGCACAGAGAGCTTGTTGTTTCTCCCTGCATGCAAAGAATAGTTCATGTAAATACACAGTGAGAGGGAGGCCACACTATGCCACCTTGATCTTAGAGTTCCCAGACTATGAAAAGGAAATTTCTGTTGTTTGAGCCACTAAAGCTATGGTATTTTGTGATGATATCCCCATACCTGACAAAGAAGGAAAAGGGAAGAGGGATAAGAAGAAGGCAGATAAAACTGGTTTCCACTAGCGCCCAGACTGGCTGTATTACTTTCCAAGGGCTGCCAAATTATCAGAAACTTGGTGGCTTCAAACAACAGGAATGTATTCTCTCACAGTTCTGGAAGCCATAAATTCTGAATGCAGGCATTGGCAGGGTTGGCTTCTTGTAGAGGCTCTGGGAAGGGCTATTTTAAGACTCTCCCCAAAGTTCTAGTGGCTGCCAGCAATCCTTGGCTTCTGTGGCTAGTAAACATATCACTCCATTCTCGGCTGTCTCGGTCACAGCACCTTCTCTACTCTTCGCTTCTCATTAGATGTGAGGCACCCTGATCCAAGGTATTCTCAACTCAAGTTCCTTAATGTTAACCTCTGCAAAGATGTTTATTTCAAAGAAGGTCACTTTCACAAGCTCCAGGCAGACATTATATGTATGCGTATGTGTGTATATGTGTGTGTTTTGTGTGTATATATATATACACACACACACACATATTCAATTCACAATTCCTTCTTGACTTCTTGGTGGTTTTAAAATGTACCTTTGTGTCTTGGAGTCTCATTAAAAAAGGGCATTAGCCACTGAATGGGATTTAGGGGTGAGACTTCCCCCTTATTATCACCTCAGTTTAGGTTTGCTTGTTTTCATGGCTATTAGATACTGAAGATTTCAGAACAAGAAAGAGACTAGGAATGAACTTCTGCTTTCCCATTGCAGCATATGGATTCTAAGAGTGGGAACAACTTCTCACCCTGAATAGAAATCTGCTCATCCTTGCCCTCTTCAAAAATTTTGGACATGTGGAAAAATCCAAAAATAAATGCATCTGTTTTCAGGGTTTCTTTATAAAGGAAGCATATGTAAGACAGATCTGGGTTCCACCACTTACGTGCTATGTGACCATATTTATGTTACATAAAGTACTTGGCTTATAGTCTATAATATGGGAATAACATAAAAGCTCCTAGCACCATGCTTGGCATATGACAGCAACTTAAAGAGATCATTTGGTGGTTCACCAGTGATGGGTACATGTTTTTACTTTTCTGGATAGGATAAAATGCATGCCTGATTGTGCATTTCTCAGAACATAAAAAATTATATAAACTGAGTGTGTGTCAATAGAGAAGCAGCAGGATACCCTGTGACAGCCAGGTTAAACTCCATCTCTCTGAGCATCAGTAATCATTCATACTTGAGTCAGGCTCTTTGATGCCTACACTTAAGAGTGTAAATTATACCCTACCTCAGAAATGTCATTTGAAAAATAAAGCATCCAAAAAGAAAAAAAGAAAGAAAAACCAAATGGTCAAGAAGAGATCCGAGAAAAACAAATGAAATAATTGGGGTTTTCAGACTTTGCCTTAAAATATCAGGACATCCCTATCAACTGAAGTATTAGGTCACCTAAAATGGGCATTCTCTACCAATTGAGCTGGTGAGTGAATTCACATTACATTACCTAGTGCCACTTGAACATTTAGGCTACTGAACACGTAATAAGTGTTTACTTTAGGTGAAGTGCTAAGACCTTTTGAAATCAGCAGGTGAAAATCTTCAGTGTTTTTATAAGAACTAATGAAGCTAACCAGGTAATGAGTGCCAAAGGAATGGCACATTTGTGCTCCGGAAAGTAAAGCCTGTTTTCTACACTTCCTGCATATGTCAACAGAAACAGTGACCAGAATATGTGGTTATAGAGTTCACAATTCCCTAGTAGGAACAGTGCTATTCTGAAGTCCCCCATATAAGAAAAATGTTAAAGTTGGAAAAAATAACAAGAATTAGGGGATAAATAGGTTATTCAAAGGATAGTAATTACTTGAGCAATACCTTTTGGTGTCAGAACGTTTGGGGTAGAAACTAACAGAAATGATAAATCTTTTATCAGATATAAACATCTAGGCAGGGCTTATTTGTGATGGGCTTGTGTTGTTGTGTACCCAGTCCACGGAATAAGAAAAGTACTAAAGCAGCTAGAACATGCCTCCGAAGAGGAGAACAGGTGTCATTTGATGTTCGTTTCCATCAAGGCAGAGTTTGTGAAATATCAAGACAAAGAAAGAGGTCATAAGAATTTCATTCCCTCTCCTTCCCCAATTATACATTTAGTGAGTGTCCATCACTTTGAAAATCCATTCCCTCTTATGGATGGCTAGCAGAGTAAATGATATATACTTCAGAAAACTCCAAAGTCCAGTGTGGTAGTGTCTGGGATGGGGGAGACAGATACATAAGCTATTAATTATACTAATTATAGTAGAAGGAACACCTTACTCTGCCAGGGAAAGTTAGGAAATCTTGAGGGACACACTTGCCCAGGGAGAGCAGGAGCACTGGTCACAATATACAGAGCAGGCTAGAAGTTACAGCAAACATAAATGAATGTTTATCCAGAGAGCTCTCCAACTAAACAACTAAGTGAGGCCTGGGGAAAACATTTTGCTCCCAGGTACATGTCTCTGCTAGGTCATTAAGGACTTTAACCAAAAAATAATGATGGAGCCAGAGTTGTTAAGGATGAAAAACATTTACATTTCTCTAAAATACCCAGGTTCATGTGCATCCAAAAGCATCCCTGATGAATGCTTGAAGGAAGAATGAATATGTGTGTACCTATCCATATAATCACACCCTAAGATATAAACTAATCTTGGAGGTGTTAAATCTTGCCAGGTGTCATGGTGAATTTTATAAACCTAGTTCAATAAATTTCTAATGAATTTAGAGAGCACAGAGGCAAAACCCCCAAGAAACACTCCCTATATATCATTTCAATAGGGACTATACCAAAAAGTAGGGGAGGAAAGCCATTTGCGTGAAACTTGAACTGTTTGGTTTGAGGAAATGCAGACTAGTTCTATTGTCATTATTTTGTAGCCTTTTGTCTAGACAGAAGTTGCATGTCGTGCCGACTCATTCTCAGTCTATGACATTCAATAAAAGCTATCCACAATAAGAGGTCTCAGCAAAAAAATGTCTGAAATCCAGTGCAACTGACCCATGGTCAATTTTTAGAGAGCTGCCTGGTGTAGAGCAAGTTACTGATGCCCTTTGTGATAAATGCTGTATAAACAGTTTAAACAGAATATTTTGGGGGGTGGGAGAGTATCCTGTTAACAGTAATGACATGTCTTAGAATTATCTCTATCATTGTTTATAATATAGTTCACAGAATAGCAAATCCCAACTAAATGAAATCAGCAAAGTTATTTAAAAGGAGTCTTTCAATTCTAACAATCTCCCATCCGTTTTTGTTGTTGTTGTTGTTGTTTGCTTGTTTATAGGCATTTCAGCTTTTTTCCTTTTGCTACATTTTTTTTAATTTATGAAAGTATAATACTGGATGAAGGTTTTAAAAGACCTAACATTCATATTTTAAATAAATACAGTGTTGGGGGTATTCCATGTCAAACGTGTCTTTGCATTTTAGGCATAGATATAAAAACCCTGGTTTGCAGAAATTTTAAAATAGTAAAAGTAATTACTATTTTCCAACCCAATAACTGAATGCTCTTTTGTCTGAGTTGCTCATATTTCTGTCTAGCCATCTCCCTTCAAGACCTACTCTGATCCAAGCCAAATGAGGTGAACATTAACTGTAACTTGCTGAATCTTGGCAATTTTCCCCATGAGCAAAAATAAATATTGCTGCTTGCCCATAAATCTCAGTACACCTGTTTACTCAGGTTTTCATGGATGCAAAGGAATGAGGAAACATCACATAGTACAGTATACTGTGTATTTTAGAGAAATATATTTTCCAGCTAGGGGAAATGATGTCTTTTGAGGAAGAAAGAGAGATGCATTGGATTTAAGCAAAGAGTCCAATGTCCATTTAAAGGTAATATCCCTTTCTGTGACTCCAATAATGGTTCGCTTGTGACTATTTTAAAGCAATCACACATGTAATGTCCCATAGCACCAAGCCTGATGTAAAGTAGAATATCAGTACACAGGAATTCTCCTCACAGAATATAAAATATACCCTGCCTGAAAGAAAGCGATCGCCTACTGGAATCCCCATCTGTTTACATGTAATGCACACCATTATGGCAAGACACCTGTTTTTGTTTAATGTTGATTGAGAGTCTATATAATTGATTTAGAGCTTATGAACCTACAGAATTGATCAAAACCCAGCTGGCTTCCATAGTGACAAGATCTCACTGAGATAGGACCTGAACTTGTATTGTCAACACTTTGAGAAAGATTTTCTTTTGCCATATCCTCTTGTCTTAAGGGCTCATCTCTGATTTCATACAGACTAACCTCACCCATCAGTCATTGGGGTTAGGCAAACCTTTCCTAGTAACCCATTATTTCTAGTAGTAAATTATTTTAGAATGAGGATAGGGTAAGTATTAGCATCTCCTTTCTAATACCTTTCCTAGAGAGAAAATTGGAATTTGGCTCACCGAAAAGGAATATTAGATAAAAACTATCACATATCAGGAGTGACCAGGTAGCTCAGTTGGTTAAGTGTCTGCCTTTGACTTAGGTCATGATCTCAGGGTACTGGGATCAAGTCCTGAGTCAGACTTCCCTGCTCAGTGGGGAGTCTGCTTCTCCCTCTCCTTCTCTCACATAAAAACATAAATAAATAAAATCTTTAAAAAACAAAACAAAACTATCAAGTCAGAGTAGAAGTATTAAATAAAACTCATATTTTAACTTTTTAAAATGATTTTATTCCCGTGTACTTCTCCTAAATGATTTTCCAAAAACAAAGGTAAATTCTACCTTTATAATGGTGAGATCTGGTGGTCGCTACCTTAACCACATGATCAAACAGCATCACAGTAGTAGAACACCCTAACATTATGACTCCAATTGAATCATGAGAAAATACACAAATCAGAATGTGGGACATTTTATAAGATGTTGGCGTGGGCCTGGGATCTTCTAAAAAGTCAATGTCTTCAAAAATAACAAAATTTGACAGACATGTCTATTGAAAACTATACAATATTGCTGAGAGAAATTAAAGTACACCTAAAACATGGAGTGATATATAGTGTTGATGTGATGGAAGACTCAATATTGTTAAGATGTCAGTTCTCCACAAATTATTCTATAAATTCAACCCAATGTCAATCAAAATTCTAAAAAGCTTTTTATAGAAATTGACAAATTGATTCTAAAATTCATATGGAAATACAAAGAACCTGTAACTGCTAAAATAACTCTGAAAAAGAACAAAATTGGAGGGGTGGCACCATCTGATATTAAGAGTTATGATAAAGCTATAATATGATATTAGTGTAAAGAAAGGCAAATAGATCAATGATACTGAATAGAGTCCATTAAAAAGAAAACACACATGTATAGACAACTAATTGTTGACACAGGTACAAGGGTAATGCAGGAGAGAAAGGATAGCCTTTTAAACAAATTGTGCTAGAAGGATATTCATATCCCCCCAAAATGAACTTAGATCTATACCTAGTACCATATTTTAAAATTAACGCAAAATGTATTATAGATCTAAATATAAAACCCCAAACTCTAAAACTTCTAGAATAGAGAGGAGAGAGTCTCTGTGGCCTTGGATTAGGCTAAGATTTCTTAGATATCGCATCAAAAGCACAATCTATAAAAGAACAAATTAAAAAATTATACTTTACCCAAAATAAAAACTTCTACTTTTCAAAATACAGTATAAGATAATGAAAAAGACAAGCCATGGACTAGGAGAAAAATCTTTGCAAAGCACATATCTGGTAAAGGTCCTATATCTAGAATCCAAAACTCTCAGATTTTAGCAGTAGGGAAAAAACCCAATAACAAACAAACAGCCAAAAGATTTGAACAAAGCATGTCACCAAAGAAGATGCACAAATAACAAATGATCCTATGAAATCTGCTGAATATTACTAGCTACTAGGAAATTGCAAATTAAATTGACAATGAGATTTTACTAAACCCCTATTAGAATGGCTATAATTGAAAAAGACTGACCATACCAGATGTTGGAGAGGATTTTGAGGAACTGCAACTCTCATACACTGCTGGCAAGAACATAAAATGGTACTATCTTTTCAGAAAGTAGTTTGGCAATTTTTAAAAAAGTTAATCATATACTTACTCTATGGTCCAGACATTCCTCTCTTGGTTGTATACCCCCAAATAAAGTGGAAAAATATATTTACACAAAATCTTTGGTATGATGTTCCTAACAGCCTTATTATAATAGCCAAAACTGGAAATACCCAGTTGTCCATTCACAGATGAATGATTAAATAAAAGTGATGTAAAAAAAAAAAAGTGATGCAACCATACAGTGGAATACTGCTTAGCAATACAAACAAGTGAACTATTGAAACATTCAACAATTTGGTTGAATCTCACAATAAGTATGCTGAATTTAAAAAGCCTGACAGAAGACAGTACACACTATATGATCCTATTTATATAAAACTATAAAATGCAAATTAATTTACAATGACAAATAGCAAATCAGTGGTTGCCTGGAGATGGAAGGGTGGGGATGGAGGGGTATGGAGGCGTGAAGGGGAAAGATTAGGGGGAGGAGGACACTTTTGGAGCTGATGCATATGTTTACTACCTTGATTGTAGTAATGATTTCACTGGTGTACATGTGTCAAAACATCAAATTTTACTCTTTAAATATGTCAGTTTATTGTTTATATCAACAAAACAATTTTAAAAACAAAGACAAAAAGGCTGCTCTAATTTATAAGAATCTAGAGAAACGTACTCAAATGCAGTGCATGAAGCTTGACTGAATTTTGGACTAGGGAAAAATCTTAGGAGACTTTTTCATGAAGAATGCGGGAACTTGGCTTTGTTATCATGTATTACATGATACAGTGTATTTGCTAAATATATTAGATGTGATAACACTATTGTGGTTATGTAGCAAACACCCATTTCCTTAGGTGTTACATATGGAAATAAGTGTCTGGCAGAAAGAGAAAACAATGCAGTGGAGTATCAACAAGTGGTAGACCTCAATGAGAACTGTACAGATATCCTTTGTCCTCTGTCAAAGTTTCTGAAAATTTTGAAGTTTTTAAAATAAAATTTGGGTGGGGGGGAACATATGTAGTCTATGTACTTACATGTGTCTGGATGTGAAAAGTGAGAGAGGGCAACGTTTCTGTTCATAGATACACAAAGAAGTGGAGGAACAAGTTCTGGGGAGGAGCTACATTTTGTCTGAGATCTGCTGGTTTTGCTTAGTGCATGCTATAAATGTTGTAGGTAAATGCTGCAAAACGGGCTGTAGAATAAATTGTTTTGAGAAAATTCTTAACTGTGATTGTAACTGAGATGCCCAGAATTCCAACTGATATGCCAATCCTCAGGTTGGCTTCCTTGGGAGCCCAAGTGCAGGCTTATTTTGGAGTGCCCCTAGTATCAACAACAATAGGTAGAAGGAAGAGAAACAGGTTTAGGATAAAGGGAAAACTTGGGCCATGATGCAGAATCAAGGTCTCAGCTGATGCCTCTTGAGAAGCTCTGAAGCTGCCCCTTCAGAGGGACGGTTCGTCCCTTCCTGGGCCAAGATGGATAAGCTTTTATACCCCGGCATGTCCCAGTGATGCAGGACAGAACCTTAGGCAACAGGAGCCTCTTCCACCCCCAGCATCTTGGGAAATAAGTCCCTCACTCCTGATGGGGAATTCTGTTGGGTGGTGTGACACGGCATCCACAATACCCTGCTTTGTGTGGTTCTTTGAAAAGTTCTTCATAGTTTCTCATGCATGACTGTTTATAATGCTTCTAAAGTAACTGGTATATTGTCCTTTATCACTTTTATAAATTGTGAGTATAGAAATGATTTCAAAATTCTAATTTTAGTCAAAGGATGGCTTAGCTTTCCCAAGTCATGGCATGATATGGAGACTATGCGTTTCGTATTGTTTTGTTTTAAATGTAGTTAGCTTAAGAGAACAGACACTTTTCTGAGGCTAAAGGTGACGATGACAATACACTGTCACAAATATATTTACAAATGGCTTTTTCCAAATCCTATAACTATTAGGTGGCAGAGCAGAATCCAGGTCTGCTGACACCTGAAGTCCAATGACTTCATCCCTACACCATTAATAACCTAGTTGCTCTAAGTCTTAACAAAAAGAGTAACACTTTTCTGACCACAAGGGCAAGACACTTATCCCAAAACATCTCCAACATATGTAAGACTCACACTTACAGCTTCACCATAGTAGAAGTAATAGGTGGGATAGTTCATTTTTAAACACCATATATTCAGCCAGTCAAATATCCCAGAGTCCAGAGAGATGTACATATAGTCCATACCTTAAGGTTACAGCCGTATTTCCTTTCCCAGCCCAAGGAAGGTCTCCTCTCTCCTAGTCAGCTTCTTGACATGGGGAGGTCTTTCCTTTGGAGGTCACCCCCGACACTGCCTCTTTATTGTAGTCATGGGGAATAAATCCCCTTTAGTGCCCTTCCTAAAGGTGCCCTTCCTAAAGGTGCCACTTCCTGGTTCGTATCCTCAGGTATGGGTACTCCATGTTTCAGATCCATCCCATATGTTCATAAAGGGATCAGACCTATCCCACTGCAGGGCCCTTTAAGCATTAGCTCTTTATGTGTTTTTATTCACAGAATCTCTTCCTGGAGGGAAATTGCTAACTGCCCTTTATTTATTCCATCTTATGTATATGCGAAATAGTTAGAAAGTGAAAGGAGGGAGAAGGAGTCCTGTCCCATCACTAAAGGAATAAACAAAGATATTGCTTGAAAATCAAAGAGTGTGGGGTCTTGGGTGGCTCAGTCAGATAAGCATCTGCCTTCCCTCGGGTTATGATCCCAGGGTCCTGGGATTTAGCCCCATGTCTGGCTCCCTGCTCAGAGGGGAGTCTGCTTCTCCCTCTGCCCCTTCCCCCTGGCCCCACTCATGCTGTCTCTCTGTCTGAAATAAATAAATAAATACAACCTTAAAAAAAAGAAAAAGAAAAAGAATTCCAGTTTACCTTCCTGATAATTCCCTTCCTCTCATCCCTGCAGTTTCCTTGGTCTACTCTAGCCCTTCTCAAATCAGCCAGTCATCACATAATAAACACATGTCAGCAGAACCATTAGACATTGCAACCTGTTCATGCTTCAGATAATATTTACATGACATTTGCATATTACTTATTTTTCATTTCTTTTATTCCTGCCTGCTCAAGCACACCTTTTATAATTTGGGCCATCTCCCTGAGTGTAAGCATCTGCACAATTGAGGGGAAGACAGTAATGCTGCATCCTCTTGACAAGAAGCTGGATTTGGCATGGAAATTGGACATAGTTTCAATCACATGCAGATGATATTCACACATTATTCTTAGTAGGGAATATGGACTTAAATATAAAACACACTTATACAAATACGGAATCTATGGTAAAGAATGGGAAATTTGTCAGTTCCTTTAGAAATACTTAGAGCTGTTTGTTTTTCTATGCATTGGCAATTAAAGCCTTGGAGAATAAAAAACTAAACAGTTCTATGATTCATTCTTTTATTAAATAAGCTTTTTAGTTGAATGTGAATATAGTAGAGTGAACTTTGGTGAGGCCAAAAGACCTCAACTTACATCTTAGCTTTGCTCCTCATCACTGTGATACCCTGAACATAAAATTAAGACCTTTCTGGAAACTTGGGATTTTGACTTAATGTCTTCTGACTATATTCACTCTAAGAACAAACATCTACCCAAAATATATTTGTAGCACCACTAGGTTTTACTCATTGGGATGTTTATATTTGCACCTTACTTTAGAATTACATTTTTTTAACTGCTATCCTTCTTCACTAATTAAAAAATATATATACTTGTGAAGTCCTTTTTTTGTGACAGGTGCATTCCTGCCACTATAAAGCTTAAATTCTAGTAGGAGACGAAGAGTTGGGATAAATGAATCCATAATTATGTTGACCATTACTGATTATAATATGTACAATGAATAAAAAGAATAGACTGCAGTGAAAGAACATCATGGAAGGAGAAAACTCAAGTTCGTAGAGCAGCAGGTAATCACAGAAAGTGTCAGAGATAAATGCATGGAAGTTGAACCTAACAGATGAGTTAAGAGTTATCTGGGTGAAGAACTCAGGAAAAAAAAATTCTGGGCAGGGAGAATGGTGTGTGCTCAGTCCCTTTGCTGGAAATGAGCTCAGGGCATTCAAGAATGCCAATGTAGATTAATCATATTCAAGAGAGACTAGTTAACAAGTTTGAAATGTAGCCAGGCCAGGTACCAAAAAGCAATGGAAAGTCTTTGAAAGATGTTTTACTGGGGACTGTGTGATCTGATTTGCAGTCTTTATAAAGACATTCTGGTTACTCTGTACAGAGTTGGTCAAAGGGAGCCAAAAAATGAGTGTAGTAAAACCAGTTGGGATGGTACTATAGCACCCCAGGAACAATGTGAAAGTGCATCATATCCTCATTACCATCATCATTGTTGCTAAATTTGAGAACTTACAAATGGCAACCACTGTTCTCTGTACTTAGATGTGTTAATTGATTAAACATTTAAGATGGGGTAGGGGGTCCAGGGGGAAGAGAAAGGAAAAGATTCTAGAAATATTTTATAGATAATATTAGCCAACTAGCTAATGGCCTTAATATAAAGGGTACAAAGTGAGGGAACTGCAAGTATTCAAGAATAACCTAATTTATGCAACCAGGTAGATGGAAGTAACACTTCCCTGAGATGAGGAAAATTAGGGCAGAAACAGGTTTGGCAGAGAAAGCTCTGCTTTCAATGTTACGTGAGATGTCTGTTTAATTGTGTCAGCAGCCCCATGAGGATGGCAAAGGTGATGATCCCTACATTAAAGATAATAAACATCTAGTGGCATATAAATGAGAATAACCTTCTCAGAGCCCTCTGCTGCAGGGTACTCTGACATGTGGGCCCGAAATCTCTGTAGACATCAATGAATAAGCTATGGAGGAGACCTTTCATGTCTTACTTCCTTCCCATAGCATATGGTGATTCCATAAGCTAAGACCGAAGAGAGAATTTCCTTTAAAAGTATGTTTTAAGATTTCATTCATCCATCTTTCTTAGAATTATAATCAAACTGTGACACAGTTTCAAGACTCAGATGAAACAGTAGACTTTAAGATTTTTTTTCTTAAATTATTATACATGAACCTAGATATTTTGGAGGGTGTGGAGAGATAGGAATCCACTCAGATGCTTGTTGCTTAACCATTTTATGGAACTCTTTTGTGGTTTCTAAAGAAGAAAAAATGTTTTAAGGAGTGATTTAGGAATTCCAAGTAGGAATAAATGCAGGCTAGAGGCTTGGAGAGGAAATCTTAACCACAAAAATAAATGAGGGTGAAGGACTGGCTTTTGTGTGGTCAGCTAGATTTAAATCAGAGCTCATTGGCATTGAGAGAGATGAAGCTAGTATAAATAAATGCCTGTGTCCTACCACTCCCAAAGGGGTCCTGAGATCTAAACAAGCTAATATCACTTCAAATCTCTTAGAAAAATTTTTAGCCAGTCTACCTTTTTTTTTTTTTTTTAAGATACTTCAAACTCACTCTAGGGTTTATGCATTTTTTGATGTTATTTAGAGTGGTACTCTCCTGGGGTTTTCTTAAAATGAGGTAAAATGTAAAAAATGATCCCTTAGTTCCTCATTCCTCTTATTTCCTCCCACCCAACCCATCCCATGTCCTTTCATTTCTCCTTACTAAAATTATCTCTCACCTGTCCTTTTTTTGTCTTGTTCATTGCTATTACACTTTCTAAAGAAGGTGGATTCATTAAGTGATCTTTAGTGATACTTCTGAAAAATCCCAGGAAAGATCAAAATTGCAAAACTAAAATGCACATATGGTCTGAGTTAAGTCAAAGTCATCAGGTTTTGTCAAATAAAAACAAAAACAAAATGCATGCTTCACTGCGTTGTCATAGCAACCATTTCTTTTTTCTTTTTTCATTAGAAAGAGACAATTAGATGTTAGCTTCGTGTTAGGGCAGCCCCGGTGGCTCAGCAGTTTAGTGCCGCCTTTAGCCCAGTGCATGATTCTGGAGACCCAGGATTGAGTCCCAGGTCAGGCTCCCAGCATGGAGCCTGCTTCTCCCTCTGCCTGTCTCTGCCTCTCTCTGTGTCTCTCATGAATAAATAAACAAAATCTTAAAAAAAAAAAAATAACCTGGTGTTAGTGCAAGCTTTTTAAAAGAAAAAATCTTTCAAAAGGGACGGTGTTGCTGATTTTCATTGCTACTTCTGGCTCCAATGGAGTCATTATTGGCAATTATTTTACTTACTCACTTATTTATTGGTGAACACATGAAAAAGGGTTTAAGAAATGTAGGTGGCAACCTCCAGGACAACATAGTCATTTCTTCCCTTGGGCCAATTTGGAAAGTACATTTTATAGACAGTGTAAGTCCATGAGAATGTCACATTTGCTCCTTCCTGCCAGGTACCCTCTTGACTCTCTGCTCTATGGAAGAAGGACAAGGGATGGAGCCAAAGACTGCAAATACAATGTCTACTTCCTTATCACTAAGACATACTTTCCTAACAATATCATTATCAACTAAGTCATTTGTATTGCCCGCCCATTCCCCCCCCACACACACCACAGTGCCAGGCAAGGATAAAATATAAACAGACATGCTTCTTGGTGGAGGAGACAGTTATTTATCACACACACACACACACACACACACACACACACACACAAATATGAATCTTATGGTTGCTTTGAGAGTTTATAACATGATGCTATTACCTAGTTCTGATTAGAAAAAACTTGGCTGAAGAAGTGATACTTGCATGAATCTTTAAAAAATAAATAAAACTAGGTAGGTGGGGGTGGGGAAACATTCCAGGGAAAGGAGAAAGCATATACAAAGGCCCTGTGGCAGACTAGAGCATGGCATCTTAGGAATATGAAAGTGGCTAGGAGGCAGAGAGAGATGATGAGCTGTGAAATAAAGATGAATACATTCCTTTGAATTTGGCTTCAGTTTGTCAAATGAATGAAGACCATCTCATTCATCAAACATATATTGAACCTGTTCCTTATGCCAGGCATGATGGTGCAAAGATAAATGAACCATGGTCCCTGCCTTTGATTTGCTCACTTCTGACTATTCTTTTTCCTCCTTGATTTCCACAAAATATTCTGGTTCTCTCCCTATTATTTGAGACAATTTATCTCTATGTTTTACCTCCTCTATTTATTAGCTCTGAAATGCCATGTCTAGGCCAGAGGAGTACCCCAGGTCCAGGGCTAGAGAAAGAAGTGAAACCACTGAAATTGCTAGAGGAAAAAGTATTTGAAAAAATGGAAAGCAATTATGATTGTTCAGAGACAAAGAGCCTCTGGACATGGTTACATTATCCCGTGCTACACAGACATAAATTTTATCAGCACAACACTCCGACTGGAGCTTTAGCGTTGAAGAAGTATGACCACTTACAAGTCATTTCTTCCTTGTTATAGCTGGGGTAGATGCCATTACTCACCTCATATTGTAAATAGCAATATTTAAGCTTAGAAAGGCTAAGGGAGGTGGTCAAGATCTCCCTGGTATTAGTAAGCAGCAGAGCCTGCATCCAAATCCAGAATTCCTGACTGTAATTCCAGTGCACTAGTCACACATTTTACTGCTCTTGGCTGCACAGTATCTATCTCCTGCCCTGTATTTATTCATTTGTTCAGCTGTTATGAACTGGACACTTACTATGTTCCAGGACCTATAGACCTATTGAAGGGTATGGTTCATGCCTTCATTGGCAGGGGGGAGGGGGGATGGTTGGGGTGGGTGGAGGGAGGATAGTCTAGTGACAGGATACCTATGAAATAAATACTTGAATGAATAACCACAAATTGTGATTAATGTAATGAAGTGGCATGATACGTTCTATGAGCAAGCAAGAGAAGAAGGTCACCATTTACATCTGAGAGTCAGAGGAGGAAGACTGAGACCTGAAAGGCAGGTAGGAGGCAGTCAGGTAAAGATGAGTGGGAATAGCATCTGAGGCAGATGGAATAGCATGTTCAAAAGCTTTGAGGATGGACAGAGCATTGCATATTTGAAGGATTTCCTACTTGCCGATTTCCTTGGACCATGTTGAGGATTTTATCTTTATTCCAAGTATGATGGGAAATTAAGCAAATGTAGCAGGATAGCTGAAGCCACTAAAAGTACTGTCCTCAGCATTGAGTTGTAAAAAGAAATGACACCTGGGAAAAAACCTCTCATGTCTGACAAGGAGCCTAAGAAGGTTAAGAGGACAAACTTGGAGCAGGTGATTATAGAGGCCAGACTATAAGCTCTAAGAGTGAGTAGAAAATAGCAGTTTGAGGTCTCTGACACAAGACTTTGCAAGTAGAGGCAAAGCAAAAGGGATCTTGTGAAGTCAGGATTAAAATCATGAACCATCCAGTTCATACTCCTTAGCCAGGCTCACTCCCTTTCACAATATTTCTCTTGACAGAATGGTTATTATTTCCCTGCCCAATTTCTGAGCCTTCATTGTTCCAGTTAGGGCCATAGGTTGAGCAAATATTTGTTGACAATTTTGAGTAAAGTTTCATTGTAGTTATTTGGGCTCCTTTGGGGCATAAACCATGACACAGCTAAGGGCCCTGATGAGGAATTCAGAGCATAAGATACCCTTGGATGGGCCATTCAGCTGGCCTAAGTTCCAGCTATTGAAGTGTTTTGTCCATCAGCCAAGGGCAACACTTGGCACATACTCTAATGGGTGCCGCAACATGCTACACAGCATGGCACTGGTTTGGAGGCCTGCATTCACCCACATGCCCATCACCACACTGGTGCTGTGCAAAAGCAGGGAGCTAAAGATGGTACATGTTAAACTATGAGTGAATGGAAGGGGAAATGAATTTCAAAAGCAGAAAGAAAGGTTCCACAGCCCAGTCCAAAAGGAACAGAGGAAGAGCAACAAAAATAACAGCCAGCACTAGAAAGATAAAAGAGAAAGCTGTATGATTAAGATAATCAAAACTTGTCAAAGTTCAACAGAAAGCCATTGTCAATGGCTTTGAAAACTGAGATAAGAATGCATTTTATTTTAGTTAAGAGCCTGACTTTGTCTTCTTGTCAATGACATTCTTGGGTCCAGTTTCAACAAACACTTCACAAATCCAACTTAAAACACATTGACTATACCAAGTAATGCAAAGATTATATCTTTCTTTTAGTTATTAATTTGACATCAGTTTTTTTTTCATTTGATTTCTATCTCATGTTCATTAGAACTATAAAGATGACTTTGAAAGTTGGCAAGATGAGACAGCTTTGCGCTCACAGAAATGGGAGTATTCCAAATGACAACATTAGAAACAGAATACTTTAGGGGCACCTGGGTGACTCAGTCAGTTGAGCATCTAACTCTTGATTTCACCTTAAGTCATAACAGGGTCATGAGATCAAGTCCCTCATCCGGATCTGTGCTCAGCAGGCAGTCTACTTTAGATTCTCCTCTCCCTCTTCCTCTGCCCCTCAACCCCTCACAAAATGGAATAATTTTTTTTTAAATAAAGCAACAGAATAGTTTAAATACAACTTTTTAAAAGTCTACTTGGGGATCCCTGGGTGGCGCAGCAGTTTGGCGCCTGCCTTTGGCCCAGGGCGCGATCCTGGAGACCCGGGATCGAGTCCCACGTCGGGCTCCCGGTGCATGGAGCCTGCTTCTCCCTCTGCCTGTGTCTCTGCCTCTCTCTCTCTCTCTCTCTCTCTCTCTCTGTGTGACTATCATAAAAAAAAAAAACCTTCTAAAAAAAATAAATAAAAGTCTACTTGGTTTATTTGCAAAGTAATATAGAACATCATCATATTTTACCTAATGTATTCCCCAGCAAGGTGCAAACATTTTCACATTGTAAGAAAGAATTTGAGGTTGCCTCCTACAAAAAGGCTGTTAGGTTTACTCTTGATGAATGTGGCCAAGGGTTCAAGGGAGCCAATGGAATTTGGCAGAAGTGTGTCTCTCCAGGCTGACTGTGGAGAAAACACTTTGCCTTTGTATGTTAAATCACTGCAAGGTAGTGACCTAACAATTGTAGGGCTCTCATCCCAGCAGGAATGGTAAATATCCTTCTAGATAACACAACAGGGTGAACAACGTCAGTATTGGCTTTATATAAAAGAGCAAATCTTCTGCCTTGTAGTTATAGGGGGAAAATATCTTGAAATCAAAATTGAGGAGTCAGATGGCCGGTGGAGGAAAGAAATTCATATGCCCAGCAAAATCATAAGTGACTGCCTGGAAGAACTGGCTATTGAGGTGGCCTGGACCTCTTGAGGATGTTATAGGGAGCAAAGCAGTGAACTTCCCAAGCATGTGGTCAGTTTTATTAACAGCATCTCACTGGAATAGACACAGCACCAGGCTTCTCCTCAAAAGAGCAAAGAACTGAGATGTAGGTGATTTCAAGCATGATATCTTATCTTATACTCTAGAAACTGATTCACATTCACCTGGAGTGCATGTCTTATGTCTATCCAAATAAAGAATGTAATTGTGTATAGATATAATACCAAGTCTGCCTATAAATACTAAATGACAAAAAATACAATAAAACTAGGTCTTGTCTAATAATCACCTGGTTGCCTTCATTATTTATAATTCTATGCCAGACATCTATCTACTAAATGTGGCCTATACTATTTGGTGTGTATATCTCGTTAGATATATCCCACTTCCCTCTATCCTTCCTTCCCTCTCTCCCTCCCTCTTTATTAGCTAATTACAGATATGAGGTCTAAAAAGAAGAGCATGAAAATTATCTACAGATGAGGGGGCCATCTACTTTAAAAAATACACTTATATTTCCTGAGCACCCACCATATGCTAGGCACTGTGCACTACTTTTCACACACAATACCCTTTAAACTTCAAATGGTGAGATGATCTCCATAGTAGTGGTAGAGTGAAGTGGGTTTATATATCAGAGACTCTGGTAACAAACTGCTAGGGTCTGAATTTTAAATCTGTCACTTGCCAGAGGTGAAGTAGCTTGCCCAACATCACCAACCAACCATCAGAGACCAAGATTTGAAATCAATTCTAATAACAACACTTTCTAGAAGATTAAGCTCTCTCTACCCCAAAAAAACAATATCTTTCCCTCATAATTATAATGAATCCTTTTGTCATCATGCATTACTTGATAACTAAGCCAAGAGTCCTCAATGTCTCGACCCTCCAGATGTCTGAGAAGTCCTAATTGCAAACATTCTGTCCCATTCCCAAATATATGCCATTATTTTTTTCCATCAAAAACATGGTTACTCTAATTAGAAAGCAAGGGGTACAGGTGGTAAAGATAGAAATATTGGTCTTACCTGCCAGGAACTTTCATTTCAATTCAGTCATATGAATGTTGCAAGCATCTGTCAGGTAATAATGTACCCTTCCTCTTTTCTGGGACTCATCAGACATACTTTTCATTTTTATTACCCAGACTTTGGGATGTCGTGAGGATTATGAAACGTTCCCTCCCCACCTGAAGATTCCATAAAGGCCTTCTTGTCCCAATTCTCAACTGTCACTTGGGGATGCACAAAATTTATTATTTCTCATAAAAGAGTCAATGACATATAAAATGGGAGTTTTAGAATCCTTTCAAACAAAAGAGAAGCAAATTTAATGAAATGCCTCTTCTTCAAAAGGGCTATGATTCAGATTTCATAAGAAAGATCATCATTTTGAAATGTACTATGATAATATGAAGGAAAATGGCATAGAACATTATTTTATGTTATAGCCAATTAATAAATCAGTGGTACTAATACACTTGATCGAGTAGTTGCTACATGCTATACACCCTTCTGTGTCTTTCACAATGGTCAACCCATTTGGTCCCAAAAACTTGCTAAGAGAGGTACTATTATTATCTCTACTCTAGAAATAAGGAAATAGGGGCACACAAATAATCACAAAAATAATGGTGATAATATAGACTACAAATAAGAGCTTTTCTCAAAATAGTGTTGAATTCCAAGGGTATTTATGGTACCTAATACTTGCTTCAAGTGCAGAACTTTTTATTCAACCAGAATTTAGTAAGTGTACAATTTGTAGCAGATACTATGTTTATTATACAGTTGATTCTGCTATAATGTGACATAAGTGTTCTCAAAAATCACCATGCTATACAAAACTGTGCAATAAAAACACAAAATTTATGGAAAAATTGAGTTATGGACAAAACACTCAAAAACATCACCAGTGATATTTTTTAAAAATCTAATAAAAATGGTGGAATGGTTTTCCACAAGTTAAATGGCTAAGCAGTGCATAAATGTTACAATAAATATGGCATTTTACCTTAAGAAAAAGGAGGTAAAGTTTGCTTGTGGAAACAGGTGCCAGAAGTATTGCTCCTTGTGATTTATTGTGAAATTGTACAAGGAGAACCAAGGCAGATGTTTGGGGGTGGGATGCATGCATTTTGTGTGTTCCCACATGGCTTGGAACAGCCAGATGTAGTTTACTGTGCTCATCTTGGGGAAGAAATCACACATGTGCAAACATGAACTTTGGGTTGGACTTAAATTGTTCCCTAACATATCATTCTGCTAGGGATGCATTGCATTTTCAAAGCAAGTGTTAAAGCACAAATAACTGGTGTACTCTTCCAAGCAGACCAAGTGAAATGCTCTTTGGAGCTGTACCTATGAGAAGGGCCAATAGGAAAACTGCCCTGACAGGAGACATAGAGAAGGGACCTCTGGATTAAGCATCAAATATAAACAAGGTGTCAGAGGTAAAACAGGTCAGCAAAGGAAATGACAAGAGGAGGAGAAAACATGGGCCAATATACATTGTGTGAAAAAGGACATGGTGAGCAGTTGATGCATGAAGAATTAGTTAGTCCTTGATTGCCACTAGAATCTGGCTCCCTGAGGGAGGGAAAATGCCTCTCATCTTCACAATGGTGTACTTAGTGTTTGGGCCAATGCAGGCATTTGGTAGTATCTCCATAAAAATGGAGAACCAATATGTGGATGAATGCACTAACAGTGGAAAAGTAAGTCTTTCACATAGCCTATCTGGAAAATACAACAGTAAATTCACAGCATGTGGTCATGAGTGGGTCTGACACTATGAGATAGTCCCAGGATGATTCTTCTTCTTCTTCTTCTTCTTCTTCTTCTTCTTCTTCTTCTTCTTCTTCTTTTTAGATTTTGTTTGTTTGTTTGTTTATTCATTTATTTATTTATTTATTAAAGAATGAATGAGCAGAGGGAACAGCAAGCAGAGGGAGAGGGAGAAGCAGGTTCCCACTGAACAGGGAGTCCTGTGCATGGCTCTATCCCATGACCCCGGGATTATGACCCAAACCAAAGGCAGCCACTTAACTGACTGAGCCACCCAGGTGTCTCCCCAGGACTCTTCTAATACAGTATTTTTACAGATAAAGATGGTAATTCATTAGTATAAATACATTATTAGATCACTTGTGTACTTCTAAGGACATCAGTGGTGATGTTGAGAGTATTTTGATGAACTCAAAAATCTGAAATTAAGCTTTTCTTGATCCATTTTTGTATCTGCCTCTATGACGTATAACTTTTTTTCCTTACTTCTTTTTCTCATAATTCTTTGGACAGTATCTCAAATACCATGATGTTCAAAGCCTGAAGCCTGTCACTATTACAACTATTAACAGCTTGCCTTGAAATCTTTCAAAATAGTGTTTAATTACACTGATTCTGAAATTTATGCAGAAAAGTTGACAAATTTCAAAGTTTCTCAAGAGCACTATCTAACCACTTTTCCAATTTCTAACTACCTTAGCAGTAAAAAGTTAGACAAGGAGAGCTCAAGTAACCGTAGTTGCTACACCATCTTACAGAACAATAATGGCATCTCACAATATGGGTTAGCATTTTACCCGATAATAAACTTAGACCAAGATGAGGAAGATTCAGGTAGGCTTTGTCTGGCATTAAATTAAGCATATACTTGTATATTCAACAATTGCTTGCTGGTACATTTCAGTCAGACCAGAGGTGAATATGCCTGGTGTTTTAGACACTACAACCTAATTAGTCAATAAGACATGAAAATGTTTAAAATATATGAAAATGGTTACAGAGGAAGTCTCATCTTGAGATGTACCCCCCCAACAACCTAATCTAAATAAATATTAAGCAGAGTATAAATAGTTATAGTTATAATAATAAGTAGTTAACATTTCATGGGTACATATTTCCTAGGCATTATGCTAAGCATTTTCCATATATTAATCAGATCTTAAAAACAACTATATGAGGTAGGAATCATTATTGTCTTCATTTTATAGGTGAGGAAACCGAGGGGCAGAGAGAAGAGCTATAGCCTTAAATTCTATGGATTAGAATTTAAAATAACCACTGTTCTATAATATATGCAAAGCTCCTTGTTGGCTTGTCTGTGAATTCCTTGCCTGAATGCTTTTTGGCTGTATAAGCTGAATTATATATGATGGGTGTTAGAAAAGCCACATTCAGTCAAGGAACAGAAACTAGATTCTGGAAATTCACTTAGGATGATGATGAAGTTAAGGCTTAATTTATCAAAACACATGGAAATTCCAAGGTAATCTGCGTCCTTCGCACAGGCCTGAGTCATTGAGGATTGGCCTAGGTGGGGAGACTTAACTCCACTGGGGATGGTCCTCAGAGAGCCAGAATAGAATGAGGGTTAGTTGAATGCCAGCCCTGGGGAGAGCTTGATCTCAGTAAAACTATGTATCAAGGGCCTCTATCTCTTGATGGAAAGGGACCAACAAGGATAACCAATTCTTTGACATTGCTAAAGAAATTATAAAGAAGATAAAATATTTTCAAATACCCACAGTTAAATACACAGGGTAATGTATTTTACAATAAGCATCAGGTAAAACAGAAACAGCTTCAACACTAAAATAAATACATTATAATTTGTTAAAAGAATGTACTATAAGTTGATGGTGGAATAAACACAGTCAAAAGGTGAGCCTCCCACCAAAAGCCAGAGAGACAGTGACTTAAATCCTCTCCTAGGGCTTGGTGGCATCAAATCCTTGTGGACCAATACCTGTGTGATCCCTATAGACGAAAGCCTTCATATCTTCATACCTATATACTTATTCCAAAATACTTTTATTGTATTGCTGGGTCTGATCCTAAGTACTTTACCAACCCTTACTCATTTAATTGTCAAAGCAACATTATAAGTAGCTACTGTTATTATCATTCCCATTTATAGATGCAAAAGCTGAGGCATAGATACCCAGATTATTTGCCCTGGGTCACAGAACTAGCAAATGGAAATTGAACTCAGGCTAGCTTCAGAACACTCATTTTTAAACACTATGGAGTATAAAGAGGAAATGTGGGAGTAGGAATTTGGTCAGTGGCATTCATGTTGGTTTTCACATACTTCTGAAGTGTCACTAGAGACTGCAAAACTTTCAAAACAAAATATCAAGTCTCTATGGGCTCTAGTTTGAGAATAATGGAATCAAACACTCCATAAAATGAACATCATAGCTTTTGAGGTCTTAAGTTGCTAAGTAGTCTTGTTAAGAAAAAGTGTATACACACACATACATAAGCATATGTACATACATAATTTACAGTTATGTTTAAATAATAAACAAACTATGGATTATTTATTCAACTGCAAAATTTGCTCATGAGCAGAGAAACAAAACTGAAGGTCACATAAGTCAAATTATATTATTTTCTTTTTTGGACTGCTAAACCATGGTTTGCAAAGTCCTCATTAGTAGGATGACAGCAGGGATCATGAAGGAAGGAAGGAACAGTGCCTAGCTCCATAAAGCCATGTGACCATGATAAGCCTTTCTTAAATACCATAGGTTAGCATAGTGGAATGGAGCTCAAAGTCTAAAAGTATTCCAATAGGAAAAGATGAGCTTTTAAAATATGGTCTGATTCACAACTGAAAGGATCATTAATTCAATATTGTTTTGTCTTTCTATTTTACATTCATTATGTATTATACAGTTAGCCGCTGGCAGCTCCTTAAAACCATTCAAAGACATGCACATTCAAATTAATGTTTGTTGGAAAACTGTATTCCTTCCACACAAGATGGCAAAGTGTCTTTTAATTTCTTTACCAGAGCCTCAGCTTGAAAAATAATACAGCAATATCCAGGCAGCTAAGAGGTCTGATAGAAATTCTTGTATGTTTAGAGAAAGACTGTATAACCACTGAGTCACAGGTAGGAAAAAGGCACCCATTATACAAACAAATGAGCTCATCTATCATGTTTATTTAAGTCCTATTGTTTGTCAATACTGTAGGCACAACCATGCACCACAGACACTTATTCCTGCTTTCATGATCAGAGAGAGATGGGTAGTCAAATGATTAGGGCAAAGCATATAAAATTACAAGTGGAGACCAATGATATAGAGAAAACAGTTCTTTGAGTGTATAAGTAAAGAAGCTGGCCTAGACTGGGGGCTATTGGTGAGGGAAGCCTAGGATGGATGTTCTAAGAAGCGGAGAAAAATCATTCCATACAGAAGAAAGCAAAAATAAAGAAATATCACATGTATGAAAGGTTCTATGGTTGAATGAATACATCTTTAAGACGTAAAGGAGTGCCCATATGGATGGTGGCCTGGGGAGAAGAGTAGGAGGGAAAAGTGGTGGCAAATTAGTCTGAAAAAATTGCCAGGGGACAGACCACATGGGGCCTTGTAGACTCCATCAAGGATGGGGATTTTATCCTCTGATCAGTGAGAAGGCATAGTTATGGAATACCATGATTGAATAAATGTATCATCAGCTTTCCACTGACACAAAAGGCCACGGTATCTATTCATTTTTTAATGTAATAGAAGTTCTATTAATGAATGAATGTATCCATTTATTTATTGCATTACTAGGGTATGATTAACAAAAACTATATATGTTTAGGTTCATACAACATGATCCTTTTTAAAGCATACAATGTGATGTTTTAATGTTTGTATAGTTGAGAAATGACTACCACATCAAGTTAATTAACACATCCATCACCTCACATTTAATCTAGCCTTTAGAAATCATGTAAAAGGCCCTACCTAAATATATAGAGGTGGGGCTCCAGATCACAAAAGAAGGCACTTCATAAACACAACTGGACCAGGCAAGTTGTCTATAGCTTTCACCTTACTGATCTTACAACTCCTCATACCCCTCAACCAACATCTTTTGAAGTTTATAACCAAGGTAGTGATTTAACACACTGCACAGTAAGTGAATTGTTGTTTACTGATTTTTTAAGGGAGCAAAAGGAGACAAGGACAGTTATGGAGACACCATCCAAACCACAAATAACACAGTGTCAGGAGAGTTGTGCACCCTATTGGCAATTTGTCAACCTAAAGAGACTGGACAAGCCAGCATCACCAGATCTTGGGCCCTTGCTATCAGTGTTTTGTAAATGAGAACTGAGCAAGAAGGGCTTACTTTTCAGGGAAACCTAACTCACTATTCTGTAGGTATGGTGAAGGTAAACAGTTAAAAAAATACAAGAAGGGATATATACTAACAAATTTTCAAAGGTCCCAGAGTGTGTAGCAAGAAATCACGTGGTGCTAATTCTTTTATGTATATACGGAGGATAAAAAATAAGCAGCCTTACTTAAGATTACACACTTCTGTGATTTTCATGTCTTTATATTCATCTGCCATTCTGATTGAAAATACTTCAAGTCTGCTTACTACTATGAACTTCTATGTAAGAGACTTCTCCAGGGCAAGCATGTACACAGATTCACCCAAAGGCATTCAATCAATTAATACATGTAAACACTCTCAGATAAATCTGCCCAGTCGTTCTGATTTCCTTTAATGAGAAGGCCCTAGAAAGGGCTATGATTTCTCTCCTAGCCAAAGTCATTCTTGATGTCACGTTAAGTATTCAGACTTCTTTTGCAGTCATTTTATTTGTAATAGTGTCTTGTGTGTTGTGTCTCCTAGCTCTACATACAAACTACCACACTTACAATCTCCATGAACCTAAGTGCATCAGTGGCTCTGGGGATGCTATACATGCCGAAAGTGTACATCATCATTTTCCACCCTGAACTCAATGTCCAGAAGCGGAAGCGAAGCTTCAAGGCGGTAGTCACAGCAGCCACCATGTCATCGCGGCTGTCACACAAACCCAGTGACAGACCCAACGGTGAGGCAAAGACAGAACTCTGTGAAAACGTAGACCCAAACAGTAAGTAACTTTCCTTTCCTTTCAAATTGCCCTCCTACATCAGGAAACTCTAGGAACTGTGGTATGAACTTGCCTTTCTTTGAAGAAATATGACGTCCATTCTTGTCTTTATGGAGTGGGTTCCTGGGTGAATGCTAACTTTTGCTCTTAAGAGTTTGTCTTATTCTTGCCCCCATTTCATTTTTGCTGCCTTTTAGGAAAAAAAAAAAACTTTCAGAGGCTCTGCTTCTAAAGTATGAAATCTCCCTCTTCCCTTCCTTCTTGTTCATTGGTACCAAACTGTCCACTTGGCATAAACATACCTGTCAGGTTGTGAACAACCTTTCTTGCTCTCTTCATGTCAGGGGAACAACTTCCCAGTAGGGAAACTTTAACACCTGATTGAACTGTAGCAGTGGGAATAAAACTAGAATATTTAATAACTTAGAAAGTAAAACTTCTTTTTACTGGAACATGAATGTGGAGAAAAATTATGATTCTATCCTAAGCAAGCTTTCTAGAAACAAGAAAAGCCCCAAGTATATAGATTGTAACAACCCCACATGGGAAAAACCTCTACAGCAGAATTTCATCGCATGAAAGACAAAATATTAGGGAGGAGATTAAGGGTGAAATGTTATATATAATATGCTATATCGCAGTATGTTGCATATCTGCAACCCCAGAGTAGCCTCTCGTCACCCCTGAAAATGACTCCAAAAAGATACAGATACCACTTTGTAAGAAATCAAGACAGTTTAACTAGAGGTTAAACACAGAGAATTCTCACTTGCCAATTTTACTAACAATAAGGCAATAGGACTGCATTTTAAATTAATAATACTACTTTCAGGATTTGTTTTCAAGGAACAAGTTGACCAGTTCCAAATAGAATGGCAGATTCAAGTGTTCATAATACTTTCTGTTTTAGAAAGTAGAGGAGGATTCAGGTTGTCCATCAAATCCTGTAAGACATTTTTCAGTTGTTATGAACTGATTTTGTCACAGCAAAAGCTTCTCGCCAAGCAGAAAGGAATCCCTACTCTAAATACTCTGAGGTAATCTTTTATGCTCTGCAAGTAAGAGAGAGATCTTTGAAGAGCAAGAGGTAACAGAGTTTGTTCCCAACAAACACTGTGCAAAGATCCATGATCTTGACTCATCTCCATTTCTAAACAGTTGGCTGAGTGACTATTGTGAAACTCTTTGAGAATATGTAGACAGGGGCACAAAGGCTTGTTGACAATATTGTGGGCTTCACTTTGAACTTTTAATAGAAGAAATTCTGGGACAAGGCAAGAGGAAGGACAAAGACTATACAAGACAAAGGAGAAGCAGAATGAATGTGTAGGGTATCTTCCTGTGTTTTCAAAGAAAATGGTCAATTGAGAGGAAGGAAAGTGGATGGTGAATCCCGTGATATTTGATGTGACGTCAGAAGAGGCTTTGGGTTAAGACAGACCTGGGTTCAAATCCCAACCACTCCACTTCCCAGTTGTGTGGCTTTGAGAATCATTGAGCTATCCTAAAGCTCAGCATCTTCATGTTTAAAATAGAGATACTAATATTTATGTCATAAGTGTGTCATAACATTATGCATCTAGAAAATAATACATCAACCGTTATTTCCATTTTATTCTTTAAAAGGTAGAAATTTACATTTTAAGGTGATTGATTACGTAGATGTGATGGTACATTTAGAAGCTGTATGGAGGTAGATGGAACTGATGCCCAAAAAGAAATATTTCCATGATTATTTTATGCATAAGCATCTATTTTTATGCATATTTCTGTTGATAAATATACCTGCACTTTTATACTTCTCTAATGTTTTATCCTAGGGCCCCTTACCAGACTTGCATTTTATAGAACCTTTATCCTAGAGACATTCCTTTAAGTGTTTTACATTTATATCTGAATACACACACACACACACACACACACACAGTTTAGCTAGATATGCCTAAGAATCAATAAGCAGAAAATACAGTCAAAAGTCGGTATGTATTGCAAAGAATGACCAAGTTAGAAGTTTTGAATTTGGAAAATTCAATACTTTGCTACTTAAAAATAGTTTTCAAACAACATTTCTACTATTATTAACTTTTAATGATTAGGTCCTATCCTTGTTGAGGCTGTTTTGGATATAATAATGGTTGTAAAATGCTAATACTGACACTAGTACTAATAGTAACACCAAATCTACTAATAATACTTGCATAAGCTATTCTGAAATAGGCATTATCCAAAATGCTTTGTGTGAAAGATCTCTTACCACTCACGGTACCTCTGTAGAAGGAGAATAGAAACCCAGGTTCAGTGAGATTGAGTGTCATTACCAAAGTCACACATCTACTTAGCAGCAAAGGTTGGACTGAATGAAACCCAGGTCTGACTCCCAAATCCGTACCTGCTTCTCTTTGCTGCTCTGTTCCTTAGAATGTGTCATGTCATAATTCCAAAGCAGAAATTACACTTTTGGCTTCCTCCACTGGTGATTCAGGTTGCGTATGAAGAATATAATGATATGTGTGGTAGACTCTTTAATTAAATGTGTTGGGAAATGTATTATTGCTGCTGTGTTGTCTACATGATAGGAGAAACTTGAACTCAAAGAAGGCTGCCCAGGTAGAGGCCTCATCTTACTTACTCCGAAATTTAAATAACTTATTGTCTGTGTGAATCATGACAATTACTCCATTTGGAATTCATTTGGTGCCTTTCATGAAAAAATTTTGTTGGGTTTTGTCAATGATGTTTTGGTGTCTACACAGAGCAAAAATAAACATTTCAGGGGAAAAAATGAAATCAAACAGAGTCCCTATCTTATAAGCAGTCCAAAATAATTTAAAAATTGTTTTGGTTCTTTTGATTTTGTGTAGACACTCCCTAAAACACCATAAGTAATTTGAATAGATATTTGCCTAACCATAGGAGGAGATTCATGTACCTCCAAACATTGGTGTTTCTGATCATCCAGCTCCCAAAGGTCCCCTCCAAAAAAATTAAAAGACTTTATCCACACAAAATCTGTCCAATAGAACCTTCTATAGTGGTAGAAATGTTCTAATCACATGTGGCCAATCAGCACCTGAAATATGGCTACTTAACTGGGGATAAATGCTCTTTATTTTAAATAATTTATATTTAAATATCCATCTGTGTTTGTGGCTACTATACTAGAGAGCTCATCTCTAGAAATTGATATGTCTTAATAGGCAAGGATTTTATCTAGGACACATATTGGAAATGTCTCCCAAAGTTTTAGTAGTGATGTTTACCTGGGATAAAGTCAACTTAAAGGGATGAAATATTTGAGATGAGACAAAAATGCAACCAATTAGTTATTTTAAATGATCCAAAAGGAGCCATTAATCTGGTATGATAGTGGTATCATAGTTAGTAATTATATTCAGAAAACCAGTCCTGAGCAATCCAAAAATGTATGTATGTAGGGAAAGAACAGTTATGAAAAATTTAACTCATGAAAATAAACAGTAAGATTATGTGATGTGAGAGAATATTACTATATTCTATTTAATACCAAACATAGCTCAAATATTTTCATATTTCTGAGCTTTGGTAGCAGAGACAAAGGAATTATTTGCTGAAATTAAGCTGTCTAGTTAAAAAGAAACAAAAGTGCAGACCATGTACTTGAAAAAGGAACACATCTTTCTAAAGGGGAAATTCTGTACACTATTTTCAGAGGGAGGGTATCAGAGAGGAAGTCGGGTTTATAGTATGAGCTATAAAATAAATAATGAAACAGAAATGTCCCCTTATTCATTGTTGCTCTAAACACTTAGTCTCAATGTATTTCAATCTTGAGTGTTTTCATTCTTAACAGCCCTGCTCCATCATTGCAGCTTGCCATCTGGTGCATGCACGCTTCTACTCATCCAACTGCACACTGCAACTACATGTCTACATAAATATGAATTTGCTTCTTGGCTTACTATAAGCAGAAATTAAAACTGCCCCACAACTGCCTGAGTTTTCCCCAGGAAGCTCAGTTTTCCTCTTAGGTTGCTCCTTCAGTTAAAATTTTCTTGTTTAAAAGAAAAACTTCTGTGTGGAATGCACAAAAAGTAAATCTTCTTAAAATTTTAATGTATCTATACACTACCGGCATTAGATATTCAGAGTTGGGCAAGCACTAGTTGGCTTCTGCATGGGATTGAAAAGCAGTAGGGGGTAGAGGGGATATAGCTCAGCTACTTGTTGAATTATTATTTATACAAACAAGATTTCTGTTGCTAGAGGATCAGAAGAGCTATACTTCAGATAGCTTTAGGTCTGGCCAAGATGATGCCTTCTCAACATTTCTTTCTGAGAAGAAGGGCACCTCAAGCTCTGGTTCTCACATCTGCAGTCTGAATTCAGCATGTTTCCCTGTACTTTCTATTGCTGACTTGGCAGATGTTTGTTCATGGCAAATGTGTAGATGCCAAATGAACAAGAGGACCTGGTTGTACTTGGGACATGGCTTATCGATGGCCACTAGGACTCTTTTCCAGTTGGATGAATAATATTAACTGAGGTAGCATGGCTTTATTAGGATGGGTGAATAAGAACTGCTGCCTTCCTTACCTGGACTGGTTAGAACCAGAAGATGCTCTGCAAATTATCTTCTGGTCAGATGCTCTCTTTGTAAAGGATTGCAGTACACAGTGATAAACAACCCTAAGCTACCTTTGTCCTAAACTACCATCCATTTTCTAAGCCAATGTCCCCAGGTAGTGCAGGGAAAGTACCTGCATGGATTAAAGATAGTTTAGATTCCAGAAGGTCGGTAGAAACGTTATCAGTCAGGTGGACAGCTACTCCCCCTTCTTGGATGTGGGAATGTATGACTGATTAACTGACTGACATAGAGGCTAGACATATACTAGACCAATGAGTACATTGTCTGATGAAGCATATTTTAGAAAAATAAAAATTTGTACCTAAAATAAAAAAATTAAAATAAGATATTTTAAATATAAGTTTGTATTCTGATGCTGTTTTTTTTTAAATTTTTTTACTACCATTTTTGCACCTACTATAAGGAAAACACATACATGAAATCTTGTGCTGTTCTCAAAGAAGGTGATTATTACATAAAATAAGCTGTCAATATAATGAGGTGTTTGATTAAGAAAAGAAAACTGCTCGAAAATGGATGTGGGCACCAAACCCTACATAAGTAATGATACCTAGACAATTCTGGAACATGCTCCTGCGCTGTGTTAATTTGTTATGGTTTTTGTTTTGTTTTGCTTCTTCATTTGTTTGGATCTCTAACATTCTCAACATTATGTTATTTGTTTCATCCTGCTGGACTAACCATACAGGCTGGTCAGCATGGCTGGACTAGGCTGAGGAAAAAAAAAGGGATGATAAAAGGAAGAAAAGAAAGCTCTGACCAGATAGATAACTTATCTGGGAGCTGGTTCCCTCAACTGCAACAGCTCAAGCAACTAAAACCCGACTGCCTTAAATCAAGAGGCACCAGCACTCCCATGTTCAGAGGTACCTGAATTGTGAACTGGTCTACCAAAGGCTATTGAATCCACTGAAAGAGTGGGCATAATGTCTATGGTCTCTATCGCAGCCTCTTCTCCAAAAGGGAAAAAAAAGAATAAAAGGAATATTGTGTGCACATTTATTTTATACATACCTATATATTTACTTTTCCTGTAGACTGTATACCACCAGTAAGAAAGAGTGTACAAAAGTCTGTTACTTGGTACACTATCCCACCAACAGTATAGCTTTTGCCTGCTTTCTAAAAGGTAAGAAACAATCTAATTTTTACTTGTTTGTATGTTCTTGTCTCTACTGAGAAAAGAAGTGTTTCCATGAAAACTGTGCATGATTACCTGTAAAGCTATTTATATGATGAAACATGTTTTCAAAGATGATCTGTTTGCTAAGCATAGTGCAGACAGTGGCTGTGGGTCACATGCTTGGTTTCTTTTCTGGAGAACATGTGTGTGGGTGTGTGTACAGTGCCTTTCCTAAGCAAGTAAACAACAATGGTGCTGGTCACTCTGTATATGGCCTACTTTAAAATTACTGATGGTGAGAGATTATTTTTAAATGTGTATTGTCATGCTCTGGTTTTAGAATGTAATGTGGAAACTTACAGTGAAGAAAGGGAGATATTTTACAAGCCTAGCAAAAATGTTTGTTCTGGTTTATTTTTAGTAAATTCATTCCCAGAAATGTATTCATTCAAAAAACAATGAATGGCCTTACCATCTCAAACCCAAAATAGTCTTGGTTCCTTCTTTACAGCAAAGGAAGAGAAAAGGCTTTGCTAGATGAGCTTGATAGTGTGTTGAAGATGATCTGTGGCTCATAGTTCTGCCTTAGAGAAACACCGAACCAACTTCAGTCATGTCACTGAGCAAAGAACGCATCAATAAAAGACCTCAAGAATCTATAATGAGTTTAACATTAGTCAAACCCAGGAATTGCCAATAAACACCAAAGGTATTCAAACTAATAGCTTAGGTGAAATGGTGAATGATGTGGTATGTGAACTAGATACGGGAATGAGCAGACATAAGAATAATGATTGATTCTTTACTGATGTTTAGTATTTGGGGCTCTCAGTAAAAGATATATGCTATGTGTGAATGTATTATTATTGTTATTCATTATTATTTCACTACCTCCCTCCTTTAGCCTACACAATAGTATAACGTAATGGAAAAGAACCCCTCTATCGACAAGCATCCTTATCCAGCTGAAAGTCAAAGTATTCCCAACTGTGGGAAAACAGACAGTGGGAAACATGGTGTAGAGTTATTAAAATCATGTGGTGGAGGGCAGCCCTGGTGGCTCAACAGTTTAGCGCCGCCTTCAGCCCAGGGCATGACCCTGGAGACCCAGGATCTAGTCCCACATCCGGCTCCCTGCATGGAGCCTGCTTCTCCCTCTGTCTCTGTCTCTGTCTCTGTCTCTCTCTCTCTCTCTCTTTGTGTGTGTGTTTCTCATGAATAAATAAATAAAATCTTAAAAAAAAAAATCATGTGGTGGCGGTGAATAAAAGGTTGCCTTTAGATTTCCCTTAAACTTGCTACTATGCTTACAAAATAGAGAAACCTATCTGTAGAAAGATTCCAAGAGAGAGCAGACAGGTCCTGTCACGGGAGGGAGAAATATTGCTTCGTAGTGTGGGCTAGTCTTCTTGTTTTCTATGTTGCTAAAGTGGAACTTAGATCAGATCATTGCTAGGTGCCTAATCCACTTAGCACTGTAAGACAGGGCAAGAGTACTTTCAGAGTAATTATATTTTTTGTTGATTTTAGATAGGCCTACAACAAAGTCTTTAATTTGGGATATATTGTTCATACATTTATTTCCCTTTTCCATATCAACATGATCTGTCCTAGTTTTTTAAATAGGGCATTCTTTTCTCCCAGTGAATATATAATGGTATTCCAGTGAGATTTTTTTAAGTTTTTATACTCCAAGGGCTTGTCAAAACACTGCAGCTCATCACTTGAATCGTCCTTTTACATGAGACTCTCTGAGAATAAAAGAGAAGGAATTTTCCCTGGGTAAAGATGATAGATTTAATCTCAATGCATTAAAAATTCTCTTTAGTTCCATTCTAAGTTGATTCCTTTTGGGTTAAAGAATGCAAGATGAAAATGTTCTAAGTCAATTTTTCAGTTAAAAAAAATACTTTCAGGGTGTGCTGTTTCAAAATATACTTTTGGCTAGGATTTTCTTGTTTCAAAGATTTTGATTGTTTCATGCTCTCCTTTTCTGCCAATGTGAAGGTGGCTTTACAAATTAATTATAATGATCTTAAACTGCTGCTTAAAAAATAATTGGGAAGTTAACCTAAGTTACATTTATTCTAAGAGGGTAGGGATTTACCTCGTTCAGGTTACAATAAGACAAGAAAGCTTGGTAGAACAGTGAAGTATGGTACGTAAAGTTGGGTGTTCAAATCCCTTTGTATATTGTTTTTAGGCAGGCAAAATAGTAACAGAAAATTTGTAGATTTGACTAAACTTTTGTGCTTCTGGGCTAGTACGACTTCAGTTTCGTCCACCACACCTCAACAAAGGTGGAATGCACAAAGGATATCAAGTACCCACTTGTAAGGGGTTGAAGGAAGCAGGTTCAAATTCAGACAGACCAGAACCTAACTTGCTTTAAAAATGCATTCCATCTCCTGCCTCTGTTGAACAGCATTCTCTGACAGACACCAAAGGCCAGACATGAGCTGAATCAGCACTGCCTGCCATCTCTTGTCTGAATGTTTGTAGATTTTACAACTCTGCAGAGGGTTATCAATCTAATGACATTTGTTTTAAAATGCAATTAAGCAACAAAAACACAATCAATCTGGCATCATTACCAACATTCTTGGGCAGGAAATAGGCTGTTTTGTTACGAGGTAAATTTTCACACCACAGGATGGTGTTCTCATTTTTTAAAACTTGAACAGTTTAATTCAGCCTTGCAAGTCATAGTCCTGAGTCTTGTTTTTACAAGGTATGTTCTTCTTACAAGCACATTGGTTATAATATTATTGACATTTCACTAATTTATTAAATGGTATTGTAAAAAAAATCAATAATCTCTTGTCTTTTATAATTACTATAGTGGGGTTATCTTATATTTTAAAGCTTTGCATAACTGTGTAAGCCAAGTTTTCGTATCATGTTGAGACTCTCTCTCCTCTTTAACATTCAATGTGATATGTCTAACTGGAGACTCTGTCAATTTAAAATCCATCTTGAAAAACTCTGTAAGTATAGCATAGCACAGAATATATGTTATGTGACCTTTGACATAGAATCACCTTAGAAATAAATGCAGCTGTAAATCTTGTTGGCCTATTTCTTTCCACCTAAGAGCTCTGTGAAACACCATTATTTCTCTCATCAGGGTTTGATATCTCAGCATCTTCAGAAAACAGTATTTGCTACCTCGGTTCAACAACTTCAGTTCCACTTACAGAAAGAGATGAAAGTTCACATGTCTGGAATTTATAATCTCTTTTAGCATAAAAGAAACATATACATCATGCCCCAAAGCCATCATCATTACGTCAAGTTTTACATTTTATCATGACACCACTGCATCTGGCCAGGATTTATGAACTCTAAGCGTATTCTTAAATTGTATCCATCAAAGACATGTTTGTCAAGCACCACTCTTCTGGGCCAGCCCTGAAATGACTAGGAAATGGGGACAGAAGTGAGCAATACCCACAGAGAGCCCCGACCCTATGGAAGACTCAAAGGGAAGCCATTATAATTCAAGGTGACAGGAATAGGTCTTAGGAGAGGTCTTTACCAAGTGCTAGCAAGCTACAGGTGGACAGCATCACCCAGCAGGTTTTGGGCTGGTCTTAAAAGATGAAGGACTCCAGGCAACCATAAAGGAAAGACACTCAAGGAAGAAAACAAGTATGCACAAAGAACCAGAAGTAGAAAAGAATATGGTATATGCTGAGATTAGAAAGGAGTTCTATGAGGCTGAAGTATTGTGTTTTGAGGCATAGTTGCAGAGGATGACATGCAGGAAAGCAGCCTGTGTGTAGAGGGACTGAATCACCTTTATTTTTGTGCCTTTAGCACAGGGTGTGGCAAATACTAGGTTCTCAGAAAACCTGCATGGAATGATTGGAGTATATATAATACCTCACATACCAAAGCCCCCAACCTTCCCTAGAACATACTATGTACACATTAAATAATAAGTATTTATTAGTAATAATAAAATACTGCATCTACAGACTGAGCAAGTAGAGTTGCATTCTTCCAGATAAAACCTCTGAAAACTACAGACAGCTTTGAAAAGGCAATTTTTTGACCATGGTATCACAAGCTTCAAACTATGTTGTGGTTATTACATAAGACTCTTAAAACGGATGGTTAATGCTACATCTGGACATAGGCAATTAACCAAGATCTCTCTTGGTGAGCTACCCTGTGTAAAAACCAACAAAGTTTTATGCCTATTTCTTCCCTTCTGTGGCCCTTAGATATCTGCTCTATTTTTCTTTCAAAGGGCATGTGAACTTCAATATTACCACTGGAAATGGATCCACTTGATCTAAATGGTTAGAGCTTCTAATTTGATAAAAACAAAAACATAATCTATTTGGTAGTTTACTGATTGTTAAGTACTTTTTTTTTCTTTTTAAGAAACTGATATTTAGAACAGATTTTGTCTTTTAGGCCCCATGTATCATTTGCATTTAAAAGGAAAACAGTGTGTATCCTAAACCAAAGTCAGTTAATCTCTACAATCTTTCTTCTTCCCAATTACTATGAATGAGCATCCTCTCAGGACGCAAGTGATGGTGACTCTTATTTCTGCCTCCTAAAGACATGTCTCAGCTTCGCAGAGTTTTTTGGTTTTTTGTTTTTTTTTTTCTTTTCTTTTTTGGCTGTACAATGGAACTTGGATGCATTTTAAATTAACTTTCTCTAGGAATCAAAGGTAATCATTATTTCTCTTTATGATCCACATGAATATTCTCATTATTTTTTTCTTTTCAAGTTTAAGATTAGTTTTGAATTCCCTTTATATCTCTGCCTTCTTTCAGAATAACCTCCAAGGACATGAGCTCGCACTAAGAGGATTGAGGAAATGTGTCCACAGCCTGTTCTTGCTGAGCTGACCCAAACACTTAGAAGAACACGATATGAATCAGCAGCCTCGCTTTCCGTAAGTGTTGGTCCAAGTATTAGTTAATGACCTTGTGTGTGCTCTTTCTTTTCTCTGGCCAAGAATAAGGAAAACTGCACTAAGGTCCTAATGCTGGCTCTGATATTTGAGGTAGCATAAACTTTATCACCTCACAGACCGCTAGGAGCCTGGATAAGTCATATCCTATGTGATCTTCAGTCTCCCTTGTATAGATGGGAGCATGCTTTTCTCCATGGGATACCACAAAAATGGTATGGAATCATGTAAATAAAAGCCTTCCTTTGCAAAGGCTGTGCATATATGAGGTAGCATTGTTAGCCCCTGCTCATCTCTCTGTCAGATTTTAATTGGCTTTGCTTTCTCCTCCTTTTCATGGTTACATTTTTTTATTTCCATAAACCATCAAAGTTTGAAGGAGTGACATCTAGATTGCCAATGAAGTCAGGCAACCTTTTCTCTAGGTACAACAAACTCTGTTTCCAAGATGGGTCACTTTGGTCTTTTGACGGTCAGTAATAGTCTTTCAGCTTGGTGAAATTGATAGAGAAGGCTATCAGTCACTCAGCAAGGATGCTGTGGGACAGATAGGCTCATACTGCCTGATACATGAACCACTCCATATGATTAACTTCGACAGGTAGTTCCACGCTGGCTGGCAAGCTGAAGAGCATTTTAAGTACAAATAATCGTTCTAGAGTATGTCTTGAGTGACAGAATAATGAATGAGTGGAACAGAGTCCCTTAATCTTTGCTTGTGAAAACACATTTTGCTTCCTTTCAAGGCCAGGATACGACCACAAAATCAATTAACAAAACCCCTCAGAGATCTTTGTTGATGCTTTGAAGTTTGGTATTTATCAAGCTTATATCAAATACAGAACTTCCTTGAAGGGCTGAGCTCATTTATCTCAGTCTTCAAAGGGCCTCACTTGGTGCTTTATAGCAATATAATTAATAATAATAATAATAATAATATTTATGATGAGGATAATAATTGGACCATATTATCGCTATTGCTAAAGACTTACAAAGTGCTCAACCATCCATTGAGATAGGACTCACTGTCCCCACATACCATATGGAGAAACTGAGGCTCAGAGCAGTGCAGCAACTTCCCGGTGACCCACAGAACTGCCCAGTGGCACAATGCATGTCTGAACACAGGCTTCTGGCCAGAGTCCTATTTAATTGACTTTTCTGAAATTAAATAGGATGGGACACAACATTTCAGTCTACATAATCTATTTCATCACATTTATTGCTCTCATTGGTTGATTGTAGAGGTCCTCAAAGGCTTCAAGGCAGAAAGCATAATCTGAGTTCAGGGACGTTTTGAAATGAGATGGGCCCTCTTTGGTTTTTTTTCCTTCCTGGATGGTACTGCAAATGACAAGACTATTTGGTGTTCTTTCACCTATTTTTTGGATTCTTTTGGTGGTCTGAAAAATTAAAGAATGTAATTGTTTCCTCTAAGAACATGGTTTTCCAGAGTTGAAAATGTTTAACTCTTGAGAACTCATTGAAATCCACTGAATAGCACACTCAAGGCCTACTGGTCATCCTGAGCTCTGGGCAACCTGTTCAGAGTTGAAATCCCAAGTCATCAGATATCGATGGCTGCAAGCAGACTCTGCCTCTATATTCGGTGGCATGAGAACCTCAGCAAATGAAATTAAGCTCATAAAAGGATTTGCTCATATTAAAAAATGGCACTTCCCTGTAACAAAAATGTGGAAAGCTAATTCCTACCAGTTTCATCACCTCTTCCTTCTCTCTCTCTCTGCTTTTGCCAGAGTGAAGCTCTATAAAGAAACTGGCCACCAGAGTCATTATCATCTGTGTTAGCTAAAAATTTGATTAAGCTGGCCTCCCAGGGTTAGCATGAAAAATTCTAGATTTTTGTTTTAGGAACTTAATTTCCCTTTTCCTCATTTTGGTCATGTTTGCAAATTTCATTTGCATTTTAATTTGCGGTGGTTTGCCAAAGTCCAGACTGAGACTTTAGCTGTTGTTTCTATTCAGGTGAAAAGTGCAACCACAACTGGCCATCTGCACTGGCATACAGTCAGGCAATTGTCCAAGGCAAGTATCATTTTGCATTCTTCTGAGTATCCTAAGGAAGCTTTGCTACCCAGCCCACCAAGGAATGTGATGAAGAGACCCTGTCCAATTTCTAGGACAAGATTAGCCCTAGGTGGTCCTCCACATACCAGCAATGTCCTCTTAATATTCCAAAATCAGGAAAAATTACACTAAAGAGTCTTAAAGCCCATTAGAACCTTTTCTGGGGGTCTTATTTAGGAAATACATTAATACTAGCAAATGGGGAAAGAGATCTCTACTGTGATCTACTTTGATATGACTCTTTCAAAGCCAGCCTCTCCATGAGTATTGGGCTCTCAGTCCATCCTGGGAAAAGTGGGAGGTATAGTAGCGTTGGTGGGGACTCCTACTTGACTCCTTTACAAAGTAAAAGAAAGTGAAATAGGATCAGCCTGTGAGATCCTGCTGTTTGTGCCAGGTGGGCAAATGCTGACGCTTTACTTTAGAAAAGGTCATCTCTCTGTGCCTCAGTTTCTTCATTTGTAAAATATAACCTCATAGTTCTCATAGTTGTGAAAACTACATAAAAGTAAAGCACTTAGAAAAGAGTTTGGGGGCATCCAGGTGCCTCAGTCAGTGAAGCGTCCAACTCTTGATCTCAGCTTAGTTCTTCATCTCAGGGTTGTGAATTCAAGCCCCTACTAAAAAACAAAACAAAACAAACAAACAAACAAAAACAGAAGAGTTTGGGACAGTAGTTATTCAAATGTTAGCCATCAGTGTTGTTATTAGGTCACCTAATATTAACTGAATTTTTCTATTTGTGTTTCCTCTAGGAAAGAATTTGGAGATTCCAATCTGATCCTTTTCCATGTGATCTTTTGTACCCATTCTATTTCTGTACCACACATAATAAAGTTTGAGTGTCAAGTAATCCATCTGTATCTGATTTTTGTCTGGAAAGGCTTGAAGGATTTTCAGATTGAAATATCAATACATCTCCCATCTTGTCTTTCACTTGTTTAGTATTGATCATTTCTGGTGCAACGGTGTCTTAAAGCCAAAAGTTCACTGCACTATCAAGAGAGAGACCTGGGAAACCACATTTAAACACACTTTGCTTCCATTTAATTTCATAACACAGCACATATTTTCCTTCCATAAATACATTCAACACGGTCACCACCATGGCAATGTTACATTAAAATATTACTGTTTGTACTCAGATATTTAAGGAAACACCAAGATCAGTTTTAAAATTCTATTTATGGCAGAAAATCTGCCAAGGAGAAATCTTTTGAAATGCATTTCAGTTTATACTTCGTCTAATTTACATCTTTTGTTTTCTACCCTGATGCTCATCAAAATGTCACGGAGTTCCTCAGGGTTCTGATACACATCCAGGTTTAAGATCTTTCTTTTTATTTTTTCCCTTTAAAACCTTCCTGATAATAGACACAGACAATATGATTTTGATGTGATGGTGATCATTTATACAGCGGGATGTTTTCCAGGATATTAAAATGACTGATTTAAAAAAATTATTCAGGTTTATCATACACATAGCATCGACCATATTCCCAGGAACTCATCTCTAGCTGTCTGCTAGCAATGTGAGAGCTATTTCAAGGTCTCCTCTCAAGAGAGTCTTCCAGACTGGTGTTGCAAACTAAATAAAGATGAAGCTAATTGCTGAGCTCTATTACTGGAGTCAGAAAACATAGCGCCATCTTTGTTTTAGGCTGAATCTCCATGACAACCCCAGAGAAGAAGCTGGGTCAGTGTTGTTCCTGCACAGGGCCACAGGTCATGGCCTTTTGTAGGCACAGTGATGCCCACGTGGCTTCTGTAGGCACGTCTTTATGCAATGATTCTAAGCTACTCAGTAGGTCACCTCTAAATTTAATTAGTCCAGAAGTCTATAAAGAGATGAAATATTTTTTAAAATTTTCATTGATGTTTCTTCTGCCCAACCTGGTAACAAAAAAGGTCAGGATAACCATTGTTTCAATTACCATTGCTGTTAATGAATTCAATGTGATCTTAGAGTGAGGCAACCTGGTGTACAGGTTAAGGCTGAGGGTGCCCAAACACTTATTCCTGGATGCTAAATCCAGCTTTGCTCTGCACTAGATTGCAATGTGGGTGACTTGCTTACTCTCTGTGCATTGATTTCTCATCTACAGAAAGGGTATAATATTAGTAACTACCTCATCAGGTTGTGATTGGGATTAATGTGCATAATATGCTTAACACAATACTTTGTATATAATATAATGCTCCATAATTACATATTATTCTTCTTATGAATATCACCAGCTAAGCTGTAGCTGCTCAGTTCATATGGTAACCACTAACCACACAGAACTATTTACACTAAATAGAATTAAATAATATTATTTTGTTCTTCAGTTGTACTAGCCACTTTCCAAGTGCTCAGTGGGCATACCATATTGGACAGCAAAGATACAAAACACTGCCATCATCACTAAAAGTTCTGCTGGATAGTGCTCTGAGCCATAGCCTAGAGAAAGTAAAAAGGAGGTTTGGAACATCCTTTGAAGAAGTGATATCATTTGTTCTTAGTACTCTCCGTTGACTGTGAAAATAGTCTAAAGATTCTCTGAAAGCATTGGAATCCATTTCTTTTGTAGCATCTAGTAAAGAGTGGCTTACACTGCGGAATATACAATAAATACTGTGAATAACAACAACAACAAAATTTCCATAAAAGTTTTTTTCTCATTTGGGAAAGTTCCCCATTCTTTTCTTATACTATTTACAATGTTCTATATTTATTGATTCTCTAGTTACACATAATTCTTGAAAATCAAGCAAAGTGGCAACTCTGTAGTAATCACATGTCTTACAGTAGAACCCTGTCGTTAGTGGAGAGGATGATTTTCTTAATCACCACCCAAATGGAAGCAACGTACATATTCATTTGCCACACCAGTGTTGCTCAACAGCGGAAAAGCCTACTTAAATATTCAAGGATGTGAGCACAAGCCTTCACCCAATCCCAAACAGCACATTTCCAGACACTTGTGATTACTCAACTTTGCAATTCTGGTGTTGGCTGAAAAATGATTGGTCTTCCCCATCAGAGTCAAATTGATATGGCCTACGATTGATTTGTCCCATGCACTGATAATTGATTTGTCCTATGCATTGGGTAGTCCTTGGAAACAGTGTCTGACAGGTGCTTTTTAAATGTTTGAGAGTAAAAGGAAAAAAAAATACAAGCAAAAAACAAAAGATGTCTATCATTTTCAACAAGCAGAAATGTTATATGAATGAGGAATAGGGATGTGATGCATTATATAAGGGAGTCTGCTATCAATTTATATTCTACAGAACTTTTACTGCAAAACTAGCATATAAATCTAAGAACAAGAGCCCATGTAATACACTAAATCCCAGAGCAGCTCTACCAACTGGTTTAGTATGTATACTACAGCTGAAGAGAGACCTCTCCTAGCTTCTAGGATGCTCATTCCAAAACTCAGGATGTCAAATGGCTGCATAAGGGAGACTGCCTCTTTCTGTTTTTGAATTTTCCAGACAATCTATATATTTTCCAATGGAAAAATATCACAATTGATTATATTGATTGCTAAATATTTGCTGCAGAACAATATCGATGAGTCAATGTTCCAGAAGTGCAGAAAAAGTTAAAAAGAAAATCCACAGAATTTTTTAAAAACTGCATCATCATCAATTAACTGTCACAATCAACTGCCCCTTATATAATATTTTATAGTTTTGTTTTGTCGGGTGCTTGCATATACAGCATCTCATTTCATACTCAGGCCATCACACTGAGGTAGGTGGCATCATCTTCATCTATAGATGTACAACCTACAGCTCATGGTCGTTAAGAACATCATCTTTGCTATTAGTGGCAAGGTAGCTTTAAAAGCCACTCTGACCCCATTTTACACACACCTGTGTGTCTCTTTAAAAATTTTTTTTTAATTTTTATTTATTTATGATAGTCACAGAGAGAGAGAGAGGCAGAGATACAGGCGGAGGGAGAAGCAGGCTCCATGCACCGGGAGCCTGATGTGGGATTCGATCCCGGGTCTCCAGGATCGCGCCCTGGGCCAAAGGCAGGCGCCAAACCGCTGCGCCACCCAGGGATCCCTGTGTGTCTCTTTAAAGAGCAAAAATATCTTTAGACTAACAAGTTTATTTTTAAGCTGGGAGTCAAGGAGGAGCAAAAATCCCTCATTATGGAAGACTCAGATTTACAGCACGGTCTGGACAACAAGACAAACAACAACCAAACTTCTTTTCCCTTCTACCTGTAGATGATCATCAGCAATGAGTAGCCACTGGTCACCTTATTTAGGGAAAAGTAAACAGCTCAAGCCATAATGGGAAATAAAGATAGACAGCTACAGAGGAAGTAATGAATTATTAATAACAGATAATGACTTATGCTGCATATCTCCCCAAGGCCAGGAGGCTGGCATGGCTGGAGATGAGTGTGTTGTGTCTGATGGAAGGGAAGAGGATTCTGTGTTACATTTCATTTAGCTTCTATTAAGTGGGTTATAAAGAGGAATATGCCATATTTAAATCCAGACTTATTTGTAAGCTTGCAAAGCTTACTAAAGAGGTTAAACCAAGTCTGTAAAGAAAGATAAGTTTACTGTTTCTTTTGTCTACTAGTCTTCTTGTCAACAGAGCCTGACCTCAAACCAGCCAACATGATTTATGGAGTATTTACTAAATAGTATTTACTATTTTAGGGCCTGGACATATAACGCTGAGATAGAACAAGCTACAGCTCTTCCAGGAGGTCACAACTCAGAGAAGAAGGAAAAACAACTCTTTGTCAGGCATGATTTGTTGATGCATTACTAGAATTATAAGATTAGGACTGAAAGTAGCCATTTGCTCTCATGGGTGGCAAGGGGACATTCTAAATTATCTTAAACAATGAACCAACATGGAAGAGGGACCATCCTAAGTAAAATTCAAGTACATGAAGTGGTGGCTACATTATTGACAGTGCTGGGTAGCCAGTATTGATTACCTCCCATGCACAAGCCACTATTCCAAGTACTTAATATTTAATTATCATTTAAGCATAATCATTTATGTATATTATACAATATGTCCATATTACAGATGAGGAAACTGAGGCACAGAGATTTTAAGTAACTTTCCCAAAGGCACACAGCTGACAAGCAGAGGAACTTGCATATATGCTCAGTCATCTGGGCTCAGACGTCCTGTTCTGACCACTGTAATACCTTTCAGTGATAGGTATAATGAGGAAGATTAATTTTCCAGCACAGCTAGACCACAAGGTTTCTCAACAATGGCATTAGTGAATAAATCTTTGTTGCAGGGGACTGTCCTATGCACTATAGAATGTCTAGCAGTATCCCTGACCTCTACTCAGTAGCACCTCCATCCTACAATTGTGCACATCTACCAGAAATATCTCTAGACATTACCAAATGTTCTCTGAGGCCACAATTTTCCCAGGTGGAAACCACTGGACAATCATATGATGTGTGAAAATGAAGAAAGGCAATAAAATATATTAGAACTGTGAATATTGTCAAATTCTATTCTGAAGGCTGTGGGAATGTACCTTTAGAAAGGAAGATGCCATTTGGGGTTTATAAATTGAGGAGCAGCAGAAGAAATAACTTGCAGAAGCATTACAGCAGTAGGTTCTGTGAGCTACAATATACACTGAGTTCTCAGTTTAGGAACAGAATGTAGTCTCTGATTTTATGAACTGTATGTTAAATCATCTTGAAGTTAAAGATAACAAAGGATAATCTATAAGAACAACCCAAAAATTGAGGCAATCATTTCACCTGGTGAAATGGAATGCAACCAATCCCTGATCTGAAAACTCAAAACTCAGTTTTATTTCAGGTAAGAAAACTCCTGGATTTGGGGGGAAAAAAAAACTGACCACTCAGCTTTCTTAAGAAGCTCCAATGTCAGATTCCATGTCATTGCGTTAAGTGTGAACATAGTTATGTCAACTTCAGAGAGGCCTTTTCTACAACAAGATTTACTGGACACTTGGCAACAGTGGAAAAAAAAGGAAGTATTCTCCTTGCAAGTCTCTATATGGACAAAATTTCAAACCAACGGGTTATGTGTTCAGAGCAGCTCTTTTATTAGCAGGAAGAAAGATCTACACATTTTCTAAGTATCTACAATAAACATATTATCAAACAAAAGATGGTTTTCAAATGATCAAATTCAGAATTGTGCCTCAGGCAGTGAATAAACATTGGCCTAATTGTACAATTTCGTCTATTCTTCAAACATCAGCTTACTTTTTCTATTCCCTGTTTTGACTCTCAGTGCATTACGTCACTGGGAAGGATTAGAAAGGAATATTTCCTGAGTTTTCTTTATAAGACTACCATGGCCATCTTGAATCTAGTACAACTTCAAGTTTCTAACAAACTTCATAGTGTCAAAGATGGATTTCTCTTAAGAAGAATAACTTGATTGCCTGTGAGAGGTTATCTAATCCCAGAGGAAGCAAACAATGCATCTATGACAGAAAAAGGCAGCCTTCTGGTCAGAGTCAAGACTTTGGAATTAGACATAGTGTTACTTTGACAAAAGCATCTTCCCACCCCAGCTGTCGTGTCTGGCAATAGGAGGATTTGAGTGCCGTCATTAATGAGGCTCTTTTGAGGTTGGGTAAGATGACACAAGCTAAGGTCCCAGGCTATGGTTTGATCTATCTATGACAGAGGTTCAGTAATTAATATTACTCTGCATCCAGAATTTAAGACAATCATTTAGGACTTTGGCAAGATCAGACCTTCTTTGGAACCTCCAGGAGATTCTTCTGTTCGCATGGGGGAATGACCTGGCTTCTGCAAGAGCACATCCCAGCCACTTTGTGAATCTCCCTCAACTCAAGGCAGGAAGCTGCCCCCACAACCCATCTCACTGTGGTCTTGATGCTAGCTGGGAGAGGCAGGAGGCTGGAAACTGGAACCCCAGCCTCTCTGTATCAGCAGTTCCCTTGGGAATAACACCAGGCCCTCAGCTTGCATTATAGTGGGGGAAAAGACGTAATAGTGTTGTCTTCAACAGCTTTGTTTTAAAAGTGGTACCCAAATAGTATGTTCAAGTCTAGATAGGCATTCAACTAATGATCTGAAATTTTAAGCAGCTGTAGTTTCTTCAAGCTTTACCATTTGTATTTGAAGGAGACTGCTAAGCTTTTAGATTCTTCATAAATAGTAAATAAAGTTAGACATAAATATCCTGTAATATGTGCTTTGTTCCTTTTATTCGGAGGCAAGTTACAATTTCTCATTAAACATGATAAATCATTACACAGCAGCCCTTACGTGGGAAGAACAGCCAACAAGAAGTACAGTTTCTGTACTGATGAAAGGCATGTAAAGACATCAAACCCAAAACATCTGCCAGCCATTGTTGGGAAAATAGAACACTGAGCAATGCCTTGTGGCATTTTAAGGACGGCAAACATCTGGCATGAATGTAAGTAGCTTTAAGATCGTGGGAAGAAATTCAGATCACAGGATTAGGTGATCAGCCCTCATCTCACAGGTGACTCCTTCCTTCCCTTCAGAAGTCAAAAAAGCATTCTTCTCCAAGAAAGATGTTAACAACAGAAGGCAAGCAGCCAGAAAGTGCAATTGATAAAATCCCAAGAGAGCAGGGAAAATGAAGCATTTTCCCCCTCTTTCCTCTAGAAAGCAGGAGCATGAAATGATTTAGAGTATTTGGGGACCACTGATAGAGGGTGCAGGGTGGGTGCTGACAGCAGCCCAAGACGTTTTCAGGACTGCAATAATGAGAGGCACTGGCAGAGTGACAGATGGGACCCTTGCTAGTGTGCTGCCCAGCCTCTCTTAAATGATTTTTTTCACAATGCCATTGATTCTCCGTGACCACGAGAGGCCTGGGTCTGGAAGCTCATATGCGCAGTTGCCTTTACGTCAAGCCATCCCTTCTGGCTTTTGTATGAGTTGTAGAAGGAGTCTAATTAAACTGGTGGTAGGTGCCTCACTGAGAAAATGCCCTCTCAGCCTAAAGAGTGGATGGTCAGTTAACAGGGACTCCTAACAGAGAGAGTCTTCATTAAAACTATTTGGAAACCAAACACTGAATTGAAGAGAACACAGTCATGTATTATTCATGTAATAAGACCTGCTAATTGTATCTCTAACTGGACAGTTTCAGACACTAAGTAAGGTCTGTTAAGATGGGAGCTGATTTTTCCCTCCTTGCCATAGTAGCTTCAGTAGTTAGCATGGTTCCTGGTGCATGCTAAATGGGCACTACATTTTTTGATTTAATGTATAAAATACAATGAAAGTTGCAATACATGTATTTTCAGGTAGCATTAATTCAATTGCATAGATTCTATAGAAAAAAAAAGGTAGGAGGAGAGGAGGAAGAGAAGAAAAGAATAATTGCTCTCCTTGCTTTTCTTGTGCAGTCTAGAGGCAGGCGTCCCCTCCCAGGGAAAAGTGAAGCCTCAGCAAAAATGCAAAGAGAATCCAAATAAGTAATTCTGGACTTTTCAGCTTCTGCAGTCCCAGGCCTTAGTGATTAATGAATAATTTAAGGCAGTGCTCCTCAAATTTTAATGTCCATGTGATCATCCAAGGATCTTGTTAAAATGCTGGTGTGGACTCTAAAGGTTGCTTAGACTCTGTGTTTCTAACAAGCTCCTGGGTGATACCCATGCTGACAGACGTTGGTCCACACTCTGGGTAACATGGATTCAAGGAACTAGGCAGGAAAATTTTGGCTATGCCAATCTTTTACTTGGCATGCTGACTTTAAAACCTAACTCCTGTAAACTATTTGAGTCAACTAGTTGCAAACATTTTAAGCTAACCTCACACAGTCACTATATCATCAGTGAGTGTGAAAACCTGACCTGATTCAATTGACTATTGCTATTTAAAGGTGTTTCATCTCTCTGAGCAGAAAACATAAAAATATGGTGAGTTATCATCTCACTTGTGAGTCATTTTAGGTTATTCTTGCAAGTACAATGGTTGAAAGCACCTCAAGTAATAAAAAGATAAATAGTAAAATATTCAAATCCAGCTTGCACTGTCATATATATTGATCTTAATTACAGACTGTAGATTTTCATCTAATTGCTAACAGTTGAGTTGGCTGTTGAATAATTAGGAGGAAGGGGTGTGACTTATGGTTGAGAACAGCCTCAGAGTACAAAACATTTGTTTTTCAAATGCCACTATGACATTTCAAAAAAATTCAAAAGAGAGATAGTAATGACAAAAACAGTGCAAATACTAACCCAACATGGAAGTCTAGTGAAAGGGGCCTTGTGATTACCCGCTGAAATACAGTCTGACTCTATGCTTCTTGGTGCTGACTGCCCTTTGGAGTTAGCTGGAGTGCCTGTGCCTAGGCCTCACCATCCAGCACTCTATCAAATTACATCGGCTGGGGTCTAGGCAGCTGTGCTCCAAATATCTCCCCAGGTGAGTCTAATGGCAGCCAGGGCTGAGAACCCTTGCTCTACTACAGAGATTCTCAACTCTGATGCCAGGACCAGAAGGAATAGCATCACATGAGAATTTATTAAAAATACAGATTCTCACCCCTGTCCTCTGACATGTTGAATCAGAAACTCTGGATAGGAGTCTATCATCATATGCTTTAACAAGCCCTCTAGGTAGGGATCCCTGGGTGGCGCAGCGGTTTGGCGCCTGCCTTTGGCCCAGGGCACGATCCTGGAGACCCAGGATCGAATCCCACGTCGGGCTCCCTGCATGGAGCCTGCTTCTCGCTCTGCCTGTATCTCTGCCTCTCTCTCTCTGTGACTATCATGAATAAATAAATAAAATATTAAAAAAAAAAACAACAAGCCCTCTAGGTAGACTCATGCACGCTACTGGAAGTTCTTTCCTGAGAAGAATGAGGCTCCTTGTCAATGTTCTTTCTCAAGAGATCCTTATGAGGTACCATTGCAAGAACTCACGTTAGGACTTCTCTGTTGGATAGCCTACAACCTGGGCTATAGTGTTAATTCTGGAGTTGGTTCTGGTATTTCCAGTCTGAGTCTCAGCAATGGAAGGAAACTTGATGTCATTTAATTAAAGATCTAATTGTCACTATGCCATTTAAAGAATGTGTATAATATGCTCTAATACCTCTAGTAATATGAATTCACTACAGCATGGCCCAATCCTTTCCATCTTCAGATGCTTACTAGGTAAAGATTCTAAGTATTTTAAAAGATGATTCATTTATTTATTTATGTGTGTCAGTGACCCCTGGGATGGGAGCTATAATCTGCATTTGACCCCTGCACAACTGAGGCTTATAGAAGTTTCACAGTTGGCCAAGGTCACGCAGTTTCTTACAAAATTTATGCCAAGTTCTTTGTCTTGAGGCCCTATAGAGAATTCATTTTCAGAAATGATAATCAATAATCTGTTGTTAAGAAAACTGAACTGTTGCTTTACATTCTCTTATCTCTAAAATAAATATTCCTTGTTCTTCACAGCCAATATCTAGCCCCTTCATCATCCCTGCTGGGTCCTATTGATCAGCACACTAAATAGCAAGGCTATTAATAGACTGTTTATGCATTCCATCTATCCATTAGAACAGTGTTTTTTCATGTCTTGGCAAATGTAAAAAATGATAATACTGGTAAGTTGGTAAGTCATACTTGATAAACTGGATAGGATTTTGGGGGAAATCTATGTAAGACTTGATGGAAAAAATGTGCATGTTATTTATAAGGATATTACCAAATAATTAAAAGTTTCAGAGAAGAGACTGAATATTTATCTAACTTCAAAACCTAGTATTTCCCTTTTTTAAATAATAATTTGGACTTAATTCCATGAACAGATATTTCATATTCACTTATATGCATGAAATGAGTACAAACATTCCTGGTCAAGACTATTTGATGATGATCTCTTCAAATTCTTGATAGAAAACGTAAGTGAAAAACTTTGTATAAGTAGGTGATAAAAAGTTTGAAAGCTTTTTTACAATGATTCAAAACTGTATAGAATTTGAATTTATATTTAGAGTCCAGTAGCTTCTCCTTTATTGATAAAAGTAGTATTAAAATGTCTTCTGATAATGTGAATGGATTTTGAATCCAAAGCAAGCTTTTTCTCTCAAGGGTTTGCATAATGATAATGATTTAATTTGCTGACGCGTATGTGCTGTTAGAGCAGTTATCATGCAGATAGACAGGTTGCCACCAACAGGGTACTTCAATCAGAAATGGATAAAAGTATCCACTTTATGTGAATGCAAATAAATGGAGTCACCAGTTGGATGTGGACCTGCCAGGAGGCCCACCCAGCCATCTTGTCCTGCTATCCTCAACTCTCTGGTTTTCTAAGCACATGAGTGAAGTCTTCTTAAAACTCGTGGGGCTCTTTGTCCATCATGGCAGTGGAACACACTATATTGAACCTTATATCCAGACTTCCAAATTCACCGTGGAAGAATGCCAAGAACTGGATCTCATTCATTGTGCCCTTCACCTACAGAAATAGTCAAGTCACCAGTTTCTTCTCTGTTTAAGAAGATTTCAAGGGAGTCCTAAACCCCCCAACAGTGTTCCTGATGGCTGGACATGGTTGTCCCAAGCTTTAAATAGCTGCCCCAAGGTCTAAAGGGATCAGTATCTTATAACACTCTACATTACTGGACACCAAGATGGCAACAAGTTGGCCAACTATCATACCCATGCATATTTGGACATCAAAGGCATTTTCTGAAAAGAGAGGAAAAATTCACTAGGGAAAAACATCTGCAAGCACCTCCTAGAGGCAAATGATGATCTTGAGTGCCTATATTTTTTCTACAGTCATTCATTCCAACCAACATTCAGTCCCAAAAGGACAACTGCCAGCATCCTGTCAGATAATTGTTATCTGAACAAAGTTCAGTCTGAAACCCAACTACCCCAAAATGATCTGGGGCTCTTGGGAAAAGTACAATACCATGGATCTCCCCAAATTCAAGGAACTCAGTCTACTAGAGATAGAGATTATAAAATAATAGCTAACAGAAATGAAACTGCAATTGTAAAAACACTCTGTGAACAAGAAGTACAGGGAACATGAAATTTATCTATGGAGACCTAGAATTACTTTCTTAAGAAAGATTTACTTGTGTGTGTGGACATTAACAGACAGAAAGTGGTAGGCAAACCACCTAGGCAAGGACATGTACAAAGGCCCTGTTATATACATGGAAAACAAGAAAGGTTGAGCAAAGGCCAGTGTGACCAGAGGGAAGAGAATCAGGGGGAAGTGCTGTTCAAGAGAGCCTGGGAAATAAATCAGTGTCAAGTCCCACAGATACTTGTAGAACAAATGAGACATTTTGCCCTTGTTCTAAAAGCAGCAGGAAGCCATTGAAGAGCTTTAAGCAAAGGAGGTGAAAAATAAGGAGCAACACGATCTGATTTACATTTTTAAAAGAAATCACTAACTGTATAGAGGAATGGAATATGTAAACATCTAGAATTCATTTTGGAGATATTTCATTAGTTGAGGTGATAACATTGGCTTTGGCTATATAGCGGGTAGCAGAGGCAGAGAAAAGTGGAAGTAATAAACTGTGTTAGAAGTGAGAGCAACAAGATCTGGTGATGAGTTGGTTTTCCACTCTGAAGAAAATTCTAGTGACTTGGACTGCAGTGCTTGCCTAAGTACCCACTGACTTCTGTGTCCCCAGACATGGCAATACAAAGTAGTTTGGTTCATCTTAACAGAGGTGTTTTATTTAAATTCTGTTGTTTTATTCCAGATCATTTATCTGTACTATGAAGTAAAGGGCAATTTCTCCAATGCAAAAAGCCAATTAACTTTGAGATCTTTATGAAGAGATCTCTGTGTCCATATATATTTTATTCATGACTCTATGCAGGAAGTCAAAAGTAGTTTATATGTGTGATGAGTTTAGGTCAGCTACAAAGTTAAGAGGGAGCAGTCCTCAAGATTGTCCCAGTTCTGACACCATCTACAAGCTTATAAGGTTCCCCAAACTACCCTTGGATTCAACAATTTGCTAGAAAGACTCACTGAAAGCATTTATACTGAAAGTACAGTTTATCAAAGGGAAAGGGTACAAATAAAAGCCAAGAGAAGAGGTGCATAAGACAGAGTCTAGGAAAAAGACCCAGACGTGGAGATTTCACTATCCTTTCCCCCAAGGAGCCAAGATGCATTACTTTTCTGGCACTGATATGTGAGAATACACACAGAGTATAGTCAACTAAGGAAGCTCACTCAAGCCTCAGTGTTCAGAGATTTACTGGGGCTCCATTATATCCGCAAGATCGAGTGATTGACTGTGCATGTGAATGAACTCAGTCTCTAGGTCAACCAAACATACCAAAGCCCCCACCCTAAATCACAATGTTACTTTAGCTGGAAGCATCAAGACAAACAAATATTACATCCCAGGGGCAAGAGCAAAAGGTCACACTTCTTTTTGGACAAGGTTAAACTTATTACAGCATAATATGCCAATGACATCAAAAATTGTTGATTGGGACACCTGGGTGGCTAAGTGGTTTAGTGCCTGCCTTTGGCCCAGGGCTCCCCAAGGGGATCCTGCTTCTTCCTCTGCCTATGTCTCCTCCTCTCTGTCTCTCATAAATAAATAAATAAATAAACAAACAAACAAACAAACAAAATATTTTTAAAAAATTGATAATTTATGTCAAGAGCAGTAGAAATGGAGTTAAAGTCAATATTGTGTTGAAGTAGAATATGGGCTTGTAGAAACAGGTAATTTTTCTCAGAAGCAGCAGATTAAATGAACTAAGGGTCGATTCTATCTTGCCCAAAACTAGTTTTATATTTGTTAGTTAGAAAGCTTATTTTACAGACTTCTCTATCTGTTCCTCCTTAACTGCACTCACAATCCTACTACCCTATGGTCGACTGGGGGGAAAATGCATGCTTTGACATTGCCTAAAAAGGAAGTTGGTTCCCATTTCAACATTTTAGTCTTTCTCCAAGTCCTGAGTTTCTTGGTTGAATCATTTCTGGCTGAGTCAGTTAATGGGCCAGATTCTAAGATCTTCGCCTCATCTACCTGAGGAAAATCCACAAGAAACTGAAGAGGCAGGACAGTTTCCTGTCCAGCATACTGTATAAACTTTGCCATTCAATAAAATTGAGCAGTTTCCATGGAGGTGATACTTGACATAATGTATAAATATGAGTATGATTATCAAGAGCACTATGTTAAGCTAGCTCTACGTCAAGTTGGCATCATTGCTGACATGCCATATAATTAATAATGATTATTATAATTAATTGCCATTTAATTGAAGACATCTATTTTATTTTTTTATTTTTTGAAGATTTTATTTATTTGAGAGAGAGAGGAAGAGAGCACAAGCAGAGGGAGTGGCAGAGGGATAAGGAGAAACAGGCTGCCCACTGAGCAACCCGATGTGGGGCTCAATCCTATGACCCTGGGACCATGACCTGAGGTGAAGGCAGCTCCTTAACCAACTGAGCCACCCAGGTGCCCCTGAAGCCACCTATTTTAAAGGAAGATGAAAATATTACTTACAAGACACCAGCAGATGGTAGAGCCATTATGGTCAGCAGAAATTTCTAAAATCACTTAGGCCAGATGCCTCCAAAGCATTCCCAGGAACTAATTTGACATTTGCTATCTCTGTTGCAGAAATTCTGAGTCCCTTTATCTTTTCTATTCCCATGGGCTCTCTCTCCAAGATAGAGCCATTTTAAGTGGCCTCTGACAGTGGGCTCCTGTGCTGTCTGTTCCTGGTTTGGCCCTCTTGCCATTTAACTTTATTCTTGGCAGAATCTGGTCTTTATAGCACTGCAATAGAACATCATCACTATAAAGGTTTTAATTTTCCTGATTTTCCATGCTCTGTAAAGCAAGCTTGTTATTGACTTCCAAATTCAGGAAATGGAAGTTTGGGGGATATATAAAATTGGGAATCTCATGGAGCACTTGTCTGGGCTAATTCCACATAATTAGAGGATTTTACAGGACATTAACAAGTCTCTTCTGTCATTTTATTTCCCTCACCAAATCCCTTTCTTTTATGTTTACTTCTAAACACATATATCTAAAAACATATATCTAGTTTTTATTTCAGTGATTTTTGGTTTCTTTGCTTTTCAATGTTTTCATGTATACTGTTATCTAGAATGAGGCCTAGTTTTTTAAAAGTGAATTGATATAATATTGATGTACAGAAAGCAATGAACAAATACTACAGCTACTAAGCAAATATGGCAAAAAATGAAAAAGGTGGAAGAATGGCTGACTGTGTGGAAAATACAGAGTGCTATAGGGGCAGAGAGAAGAAATCTAATTGTGCCTGGAGAAATCAGGGAAAGCTTCCTGGGGGAAGTGACAGCAATTCAAGTCTCAAAGGTTGATGAGGTATAAACAGGGTAGAGTGCACAAGTGCTCAGTCTATTGGATAAGATGGAAGGAAGGAGCTAAGTACAGTACATTTTTGTTTATAGATATAGGAACAGGTACTTTTAGAGTATGGAGACCTAGCCCAAACTTTCAGTCATAGGAAGAAAGGCATTTATCAGGAAGAAGGATGATTGGGATGGAAGTTATGATGTCAGTAACGGAGGCTAGAAACCATTCATTTTCAATAGTATGATGCCTGACAGCCTGAGGTTAGATATATCTCCCATCTCACTCAGCAACCTGTTATGGATCCAAAAAATTACCTGAGGCCGGGTGTGAATTAGTTTGGGCTCAGGTGTGAGTTAGGTTGGACTTATTTTCTCATAAAAACACATATAGTTGATATATAAATGTAAAATATAAGTATTATACATATATAAAAATTGTATCTAACTTGAAATCATATGTGTATGTATGTGTATCCGGTTTACAAACCATGCTCTAAAAATGGCCCAGGGACACCAGGAGGTGGCCCAGAGATTAAAGGTGTGGGAGTGACTGTGTGGACCCAAGCAAAGCAACCTCTCCATGACCTGGTATCTACTTGGACTTCCCAAGCAGAATTCATTTAAGTTAGGGTTCCAAACAAGTTTTAAAAACTAGTTTCAACAAACAGCTCAGTGTTTCTCCAATTCCCTGCATCTGGAAAAACTTAGGTTAAGGATGTCTGCCCATGATTTCTGGAACCCCTTTTCTCCAGAACAGGAAGCCAGCATCCACAAAGGGCAGTAAATGTGTTGATGCAGATGGGCCATTGGACTGTCCTGGGTCCTACTCTCATTCCCCATATTCCAGCCTTAGGAGGCACATTGGCTGTTTCTCCATATCCACCTGTTCTAAGCTCCCTTTTTCCCCATGACCTATAGATGTTCTAAGAACTCAGACAGGCCCTGGGATGGGATCCGTGGAATCTAATTTCTGACCCATTCCACTGAAGTATAAGGATTTATATTATTGCATTCATTCTAACTTGGATTTCATTTTTAAAAGAGGTTTGGAAAAAAAATAAATAAAAGAGGTTTGGTGTATCTCCTCATATAGTATATTAAATATCCATAATCAGCCTCATTATCTGGGTAATGTGACGCTAAAGTTCTGAAGCTATTTTCATTTTGGGAAAAAAAAAAAGCAACTCTCCAACTTGAAAACCCCACAGGACCCATTTTTCCTGCAGCAAAAGGTTTTGCAGAAAGTGCAACCCTGTCACTCATACACACAGTAATCGCTGGAGATTACCAGTCATTTTCATTATAGGTAATTTCAGGGTGCCTTTTTTTTTTTGCCTTGTCACTCACATTCCTGGGACCTTGCCAGAAGGTGCCACAAGGAGTAAATTAGGAAAGTAACCAGGGCTGTAGCCCCACAAGATAAACCCAAGTCTTAACTGAATTTTCCAGGCCAGAAGGCATCTACATAAGTAAAGACAAGGTAGGGGAATGGTGGGACATTGGTCCTGCCTAGATAAGCAAACCACAGGAGATCCTCAGCTCTTGCCTTTACATATTTCAGGCTTCTGTCACACTGTGTAGGATCTGTTTGTCCAGACTCATCAGCATGGGGAAACAAAGCTCCTGAAAGATCTTGCCCTAGTCTCATCTCTCCCAAACCCCAATGTCATAATCTACCCCACATTCATGCTGAGCAACATTTAGTTCCTCAGATGCCCTGCTCTCTACGAAAAACTTTCCCCCCTCTTCCCTTATCTCTATATCAACCTTCTCTTGGCTCCAGTACTCTACTGATCCTCACCTTTCCTGAGAATTTCTCTAAGACTGGAATGACCCTCCTGTGTACCCCATAGCCCTGTACTGGACTCTCTCACACTTTTATGTGGTTGCCCAGTTTCATTCACTCACAAACCCATCCTGGTGAATGATTCCTAAGTTTCAAGCACTACGGTATCCAGGATAATTCCTTATCCATGCAGAGTTTACATTTCAGTGGAAAAGAAAGGCAGAAACAAAAACAAAAACAAAACGGTTATGTTTAAAGAAAATCATCATGGCACTTTAGTAAGATAGAGGATTGCTATTTTAGATAAAATATCCCTACTAGAGGTGACACTGAGATAGGAATGTATGATGAGAAGTCATAGGCCATGCAAAGATCTCTGGGAAGGTATTCAAGACAGAAAGTCAGAAATGGCACAGCGAGTGTAGCAACTGTAAAGGCCCTGAGGTAGGTACAGATTTGGCATGCACCAGAATGGCAAGAAGGGTAGTGTAATAACTGAGCGGGAGAGTGGAGGGAATAAAGTCAGAGTTGCAGGTAGCAACAGAGCATGTGGCAGTCTCTAAGGGTATCATCAGCCATGTGATATGACCTGAAGTACCTCTGACTCTGCATTCAGAATAAGATTTATCAAAAAGAAGATGCCTCAAAGACACAGAAGGCATTCAGGAAGCATTCTGCTCATTTGCTAAAGGGACAACACTTCCCTTCCTGGATTCTCTTGACACCTCATCTGTGTGTCACATATCTGAGGCCATTATCACCCTCACAGGTGACTATGAAATCACATTGCTTTCCAAAAATCAACTCCATCTAAATAGCTATGACTGTGAAAAGCATAAACTGACAAGCCATTCTCAGACTTTTAAATATTTTATTAAAACAGTGAGAACAAAAACCGTCTATGTACTTCCTGCTCTTTCTGCACCTACTTAAGTTACATAACTAAACATTGAACAGGCGCATGAGAATATTTCAAGCCTTTGACAGCCACTTTCCTAAAATGAGCATTTCTGTATGCTGACATATGATCAAGCCCCAGGAGACTGCACTGTACCCATAGCTCCTCTGCCTCCAAATTGTGGGCTCTCCAGGAGAGCCTCAGTCTCCCCAAATAGTGCAGGCCTTCTTGGCCATCATGCTATAGACAGGAGATGGGACTAGACAGATGGGACTCTGGGCTCCACCTTTTATGACCAGGGTGACTTTTGGTAAATTAATCTCCTTAGACCTTAACTTTTACATTTATAAAATGAAAACAATGGAAGTTATTTTTCTTATAGATTCTCTGTGTGTGTACATATATGTGTGTGTGTATTATCTGAAATAGTACTTATGCAGTATTTAGACTTGACACCATTTATTTATTTATTGGATACATTATGCTGGTGCTCCAAGTAGGTGACCCCTTGGGCTGAACTCTGCATGAAGGTCTATTTTGTTAGGACAACACAGTCTCACTCTCCCCCTTTCTCCCTCATCATTTCTTTGTTCCTCCCTCACCAAGACCCTATTTCCATAAGGTCACATTTACAGGTACTGGGATTAAAGGCTTCAATATATCTTTTGGTGAGGGACACAATTTAACTATAACATGTCCCTTATGAAACCCCAAGTGGTTACAAGATTAAGAGTTAAAAGCTCTGGAGCATTTAAAAGTGTGATTTCTAAATAATACCAATAGTAATAATAATAACATTACAATTTTAAAAAGTGTGAGTTCCAGTTCTACTCCTGATTACTACTGTGACTTTGAATAAATTATCTTAATTGTTATTTTCTCATATGTATAATAGGAAAATAATACCTGGATCAGAGAATAGTTTAGGCATTAGTACCAAGTAAAGTTCTTAGAATAATGTATGTTAATATTGATATTGTTAATATTGATCATTAAAACTATTAAAGAAAGCTGTCAACACGGAGTTTGTCCCTGGGCTGTGGGGGTAGCACCAGCCATGGATGCTGTTTCCCTGGCAGTGATGTGAGTTAGCCTTCTACCAGCCTGACCCAATGCCTAATTTCTGCAAAGCAAGCTGAGAACTTGGTAAAGAAGCCTATCCGGACAAATGGAAGGGCATTTCTAAAAACCATTCCCAATGTCTCTATGTTTTTTCTGGAATTAAGCAGAGGGGGACCCTGTTGTCAATACTGTGATATAGAATTTGAAGTCAGGAAAACCAATCTCAGCTAAGCATGCAGATCTTTGTTTCTGAATCTCATTTCCATGAGTATGTGTTGCCAACCTTATTTAGTGAATGAAGCCAGAATACAAAACAAAACACACAACTGATCTGTACCATCCAGAAAGCTTAGAATTATTTTGAATGCCTTATTAAACAAGCCAGACTTGGTGAGAAGATGTTTGCATAGGCCATCTTTAAATATATGCAGTTTAGAACAGAAAACTGAGACAACCATTTCAGTATCTCAAACTGAAAAACAGATCCAACTCAGGTCTATTTCGGTTATCTCAACTTTTACAACTTGAATAGTCTTGTAGAAAGTGCCAGTATTCCTTTTAATTGTGTGTGCCAAGAAGTCCAGGAGTGATAAACAGAACATGACAGGGATGTAAATTTCTAGAACTGCTCCCAATGCCTTGCTCAACTCAGTGTTTGGTGTGTGAGCCAGCAACAGCAGCATCACCTGGGGCTTATCAGAAATGCATCAATTTAGGCTCCATCCCACATTAACGGACTCAGACTCTACATTATAACAGGATCTCCAGGTGATTCATAGGCACATTATAGTTTGAAAAGGGCTCTTTGGCAACAGTCTGCTCTCCTAGTCTATCTCATGCTGATTCACGTGTGCACATATCTACTCAGCAGCCTGGTTGTACCAGCCAAGGACCACCAACACATAATTCCCTCTGCAAAACTCCTCTACTAAAGAACTGGTTGGATCTTGAGAGACTATACCTAAGTCCATCTATTCCTAAATCCAAAGAGACACCATCACAAGCCACAGCTAACCTCACTCATTGGTGGCAGTGATGTTGAAGAGCATCTGAACTGAAGTATGGCTTTGTTCCCACCTATGAAGATTTGCAGGTGTAAAATGCTAAATCAGTCTTGTTCCCAGGCCAGTGGCAAATCAACAGCCACCCAGCTGGTGGCTTCTCTTCTCAGCCAAACAGCAGCTGAACCTAGGCTTCTCCCTGCCAAAAACATGGCATTCAAGGCTTCCAGAGGACAATGAACATGGCTTTCGACTTCAGAGAGAAATAGCCCATTTCTCTTACCTTCTGCCTCTGTGGGTTTTAAAAGGATTCTCACTGCAGGGCCAACAGGGAATTTCGCAACCTCAGCTGCCAATATCTAAGTCAAGTTTGAACTGGTTGCTCAAGGGTCAAAGTGCTTCCCATCCACTCCATTGAGACTGGACACTTTTTTCATTGAACAGGTTGACACTATGTTGTAGAACTTTAAATAAACATGTCTACAAATACAGATAAACTAAGAATTAAAGGCAGTCTGATTTCCAACATGCTGGTCCCTTGCTCCATTCCACTGGTGAGGGAGGGGGTGAAGGGGAGGAGGTCTTGCTCTAATCACAAATGATTTATGGTAACTAAATGGATGTCAAATATTGCCCCTCCCCAAATGCAGTATTTTGAACTTCCTAAGGACTGTATCAGTTGAACATGTACGTTCTGTATTTAAACCCTGACATCTAGCTGAGACATTTATCTTTGATCATAATTCATACTATCCATGTATTACTGACTGTGCCTTCAAGCACTGGATGTGCTTTTTATTCATTTATTTTGTTGTCTATCCTGCAGTTTTGATCTTCTATTTTTCTTACTGAGCTATGCAATCTTTTGGAAAAAAACAATTAGCAAATCAAAACGTGTTTATAAGAAGATTGTTTCTTTTAAAAAAGTCCCTTGCAAACTAAAAGGAACAGTGCATTGCAACAAATTTCCATGTAAGGGGGTTAGCAAAATAGTGCATATCCTTTTTGGGGAATATCTAAGGAATTTTGGGGGGGAGTATTTAAGGAATTCTGAATATAAATAAAGTGCTTCAGCTGTAAGTGTTACTTGTGACCTAATTGCTCTGTATGGCAGTAAATAGTTCCTTAGGTGTAAGAGTCTCAAGGAGAGCCATTATATAATTTACTAAAGTAGGTAAGCAGCTATATCTGCAGAGTGATTACAGCCCATTAAATATGATCAATATTCATTTCCAAGGAGGCATCTTAAGGGTCTCAGGACCTGATATACCACCTATTCAATGTCAGTTCTACTTGTACTCAGAGATGGTATTGTGTGCTATGCAACTTTAGGGACTGTAACAAGGAAATATTATTTGCTCTGTAGGGATAAAGACCTAGTTGACCGTGACTGCCAGACCATAACATCTTTTAAAGCAAGGAGAATATTTTGTCTCAGAATTAAAATGAGGTAATGGCTAGTGAGAGAGATGAAGGCATCATGATGATCATCTGGACTCCCTGCAAGGTCCCTAAGGGAAATGTGTTTGTATAGATTACCAAACAGCAGGAAAACAGAATTATTTACTCTTAGCTGGATCTTTATCACCAACCCATATGTTAGGATTGATGTAAAAGCACATGAAATGTTTCTTTTGTCAAAGCTAGAGGTGAGGAACACACAATGATACGAGGTATTTCTTCTTAGACCTATGATAGAACTAGCTCTCTTGTCCTTCCTGGGCAGCAGCCCTTGGTCTACCTTTTCTGGATGACATGAGGGAAGAGTAAGAAAAGCCAAAGGCAGAAGAAGAGGGCTATGGGCTCTTGGGAAGAGAAAAATCGGAAATGCCACATTCCTAGAGCATGATGATCTTTCTGACAACCTTTGGAAGCTCCACCTCTTGGGTTTGTGATTCTGGGGGATGTAGAAAAATAATACAAATCTTTATTGGGAAGTGGCAGACGTTAAGATGGGGTGGAGAGGAGCCTTAGGATATATTCACAGAGTATCAAAACCAAAAGCTAGATGCTCAATAAATGTTTCCTGTTGAATCTGAGCAGCTCTAGCAACACACAGCCCGCAAGCACCTGCTTCTGTAGGGAAGATGCGTAAGAGGCCCTCTTCAGCTGCCTAGGCAGAAAAGCCAATACCACATTGTGGCATAATTTACAAAATGAAACACCGCACATGCCAAAGTCAGGAATACAAGAACAACATCCCAGACCTAAACGGTCCAGTCCCTTAATAAGCAGACCTGGATTCTGGAATCCCTTATGACTCCAAAAGAAATTTATAGAAGATTTTATCACACAATTCCGATTAAATGGGTGGCTAATCTCTTATAATTAAAATAGTGTATGCCTATACCATGTCTGCAACTGTTTCTCTGACAAAGATAAAGCAATAGAAGAGACAGAAGGGAACCAAGAAATGCTCAGCAGACCTGGTGACATGATAGCAAGTACATATTCAATGTTTAGTAAGTACTTTACTGACACAATCTTTGGAACCATACAATGAGTAGGTTGTATCATCATTCTTAATAAAGAGTTAAGGAAATTGATGTACAGAGAGTATCATCAGCCTGCTCAAGGTCACACAGTAAGTGTCAGAACAGGGATTCAGATTCCCACAGTCTGGCTCCAGAGACTCATTCATACTCTACTCATCCATATTCTGCATATACACAGAGAAGTAAGAGAAATTAAAGGTCACAAATTCAGCCTTGTTCATTTTTAAAAGACATTTGTTTCTCTCTTATTCCTTCTTCATCTCCTTCCTTATTCCTTATTCCTATCCTTATCTCCTCTCTTTATTCCTTCTTCATCTACATTGTGTGTGAGTGTGTCTCCTGTCTTCCTTTGCTTGTTTCCACCTCCTCCTGTAAAAAGATTACATGAACTCAGCAGCCCTTCCCTAGATCCCATCCAGAGTAGCCTTTCTCTTCTCTGATCCCTGATAATATCCTCTCTGGTACCACCAGGCAGTCCCCTTCCAGGGGACCCATAACATGCCCTGGAAGCAGGAGCATCTGAGAAAACCCAGGTCTATCTAATTCAAAGGTCTGGAGATTTGACCAATATAGAGCTTTTCAATACACTGTGAGGGGTGTTTTCTGAGTTCAGAGACACATGAGATGGACAGATAAATGTACATTTGCATCCCACTCCTGGCACACAAGCTGTCTCCTTCTTGGGATACATTCTGAAATGACTACTCCTTTGGCCAGCAATTCCCCCATTCTCATTGCATAACTACCCAAGGGCTGGGATGCATTTATTGCCCTCATGATCATTTCTTTTGCCTACAGAGAAAATAATAGTTTTCAGAATACAGATTAGAGTCTGTAAATTGACCATTATCCAATTCCATTTCCAGCAAAAATGATACCAATGTTTACCACTTTACATGTCAACATCTCAAAGCCTAGGGCATATATTAAGAAGAGGAAAACATCTGTAGGCTTTTATGAAAAAGGAAATATATGGTGTGGACAGAGCAGTGATTGCCTGATTTTGCTCACAGAGAGCCATGGAGGACACAGAAATGGAATGACATTAATGGCCCCAGTCCAACTTGAATACATAATATGGTTCATTTGAACATCCTAATCCTGCGGCTTAAATGATGCTGCTGATTGATTTTATTTTTGTGGTTGGCTTTATTACAGAAACTGATATTTGGGCTGTATTTACAGGATATCAAAACAGCCAGTTGAAAAGTAAGTGGATCCATTCAAACTGATTCCAGTAACACTGATTAGGTAGTGAGCAAGGGAAATCGGATGCTTGAGGTTTATTGAATTTTCTGGTTGACTTGGGGTTACCTGATAACCTCTCTTTGTTTCATCCTTACAGTTGAAATTCTTATTTTCAAAACATAGCACTCCACTGTTTATTTGGTGAAGTATGTTGAGATTATTTCATCTTTTCTTGCTCAGGTAGGAGTTCTGAGATGGCCGTGAGTTCATATTTCTGATTGTTGGCATTAACTATAGAAAGACTTGCAAATGTGAAGGTCTAGAATGCTGGACATCTTCCTGGGATTGTCTTACTTTCCTAAATACAGGTTGTTCTTTTCCATTCCTCTTCAAAATGGTGATGGGTGACCTGATTTCTTCTCCCTCATATAAAAATGGATGAATTATAGATGGGTCAATTTGAGTGTTTATTTTGAGATCATCAAAAAATGGATAGAAAATACTCTAAAACTTTGATCTTAAAAAATATCAAAATCAAACCAATTTCTTTGCCAGTAGACAGAGGCAAAGCATAGCCCACTAGCATGACTGTAGTCTTGAAAAGGTGAACACATGTTGACTGGAAAATTATATAAGTAGTTATAGAAGGTCTGGAAACTACTGGTGCTTTTTTTTTCTCCCTCAGAGACCAAGAAGAGTTAGGCATTCAGCCATAGGACTTTCTTACAATGTATGTTTCAATCCATCACCTGCTTTGGTCTTTAAAGAGCAATGGATATATTGTCCAAAGGTAGAAATGATAGCAAGTTAAATGCAAATGTAGATTCAAGCACAAGAGCCCAAGATAAATCATTTCTGTCCTATCAAAAACGGATACATCTTTGTTTCTGGATGCCTGTTAGCAATCTGCAGCTCATCAGGTATAATGGCCCATCAGCAACAGGAGGGGAAGGGCTTAAGTGCTAGACAGAAATGAGATTCTATTTCCAGGTATGAGCTTTTTCAGAAACAAGAAGGAAAGAGAAGATTACTCACGACAGCAAATTCTACCCAAGATGCTTTACTATGGGTGTAACTGCTCTCGCTTTTCACAATCCACTACTACATTTCATTAGTCTTCTGCATGGCCCCCGAGTATGCAAGAGCATGCCGGCAGAATGGACCTACATGTTGTCACACCCTCCTCATTCACTTTCTCCACTCTCCTGATTTGCAGTAATTCCATTTTCTAAGATGAAGTAGATGAGCAAGAGCAAAGTTTCCCATTTAAAGAAGAGGTTCATAGTGGGTCACACATGAGTTTCCAGATCAAGCGACCTGGCTCTCTTAGCTCAATGGTCTTGGGAGTTAGGCATAACCTCTTCTCTTTAATCAGCATTTCAAATTATTCCCTTACTTTGAATTTTCTAACAGCTTTTGAGACATGCTCACCCTCTACCTCTCTCCTCTGTACATTTTTCTTACAATAGACAAAAGAGCCATTGAACATCATAAGAGGGTGGAAGGTAACCAAAGAGAAGGCCTTAGAACAAGGGGACACCAAAAAGAGTAGAGAACAATTATCCCCAACCTCCAGAAGAACTCAGACCTGAGAAGATGGCGTTAATGGAAGGTAGCTAACACAGAAAATGATGAACTTAGATACCAGTTGGAAAGTGAAGCAGTTCATCAATAGCACACCAAGAGTATGACTGGAAATGGAAATGAAAAAAGCCAGACATCTGCCCACACAGAAGACCTAGGGAGGATACCTGCCATTGGTCAATAGTCCAGACTACCTACTTAGGAGAGTGGCATGAACATCTGTTCCAGAAAACAATTCCCTGGGGACAAGGTCATGTAAAACTGACCGATGGGAAATGACTGACTTTAGAGTAGTAGTCTTTGGTGACAGCTCTCTGAAAGTTGGCAAACTTGGTGTGCATATGAGTAATGTAGGTTTTCTGCCAAGTTGGAAGTTCTTTGAGGGTTAAGGGTGATATCTTATATGTTTGTATACCCATCACAGCCCTAGAATCTGGGATGAAAGATGGTTCATGTTAGGGACTTGGTAAGTATTTACTGACTGTTCTATCCCCTCTCAATGAGACAGGTAGTTGTGATGGATGGAATGGTGTGAGCATTATGACAGCCTGAGGCAACATATCCCTGGGGACTGTAACTACCTTAGAGAATAATAATTGTTTGGAAACAATCATCAGAACAAAAGAGTGCTATTCTCCATAGCAACACAATAACCCAGATTTTCAAGACAGCTCTGATATTAAGAATTTCCTTAAATTAAATTTATTTAAGATATTTAAATATTTTTAAGCAAAATTATTTCTTTAGCCAAACTCTATTGGCTAAATTAAAATTGAAGTATTTCTTTAGCCAAACTCTATTATCTAGAGACCACTCTTATTTTCTGAAGTGATACAAAAATCTACCTTTTAATTATGCACCCACGTTTTCTTCGCAAAAAATATAATCTCCTTACACACTATACATAGACTGGGAAAGCTCCTCACCAAGGGCCTAACAGATTGCACTGAAGAAAGAATTGAGAGTTGAACACTCTCCAGTATATAATAGTAAAACTGGTAGTTTCAAGTCTCACGTCCACTTTTTGTTTAAATCACATCCGGGCAGCCCGGGTGGCTCAGTGGTTTAGTGCCACCTTTAGCCCAGGGCATGATCCTGGAGACCCAGGATCGAGTCCCATGTCAGGCTCCCTGCATGGAGCCTGCTTCTCCCTCTGCCTGTGCCTCAGCCTCTCTGTGCGTGTCTCTCATGAATAAAAAAATTAAAATCTTAAAAAAATAAAAATATAAATAAATCACATCCTATGAGACATATTCATCCTGTGAAATGAGTCACCAGTCACCAGATATGACCGTTCTTCTGAATTCCACTGACTTGGATAGATGACTAGTTTTCAGTGATGATAATTATGATGGTCAGGCAGTGAAAGAGATGGAGGTGATTGTGGTGGGGGAAGGGTGGGGGTCAGGGGGGATGGTGATGATAGCAGTTTCTTCGTAGGTGTCCTGTACTGGGTGTGCATCACATACATCATTACGTGGGATCCTCCCCACATCCCTATTATCATCCTGATTTCACCAACAATTTAAAGGCGAGGAAGCTGAGGCTTAGAGGTATCTCACAATATCCTGGTTTATAGAGCAAACCTCAGATTTAAATCCCTCAAGTATGACATGAGAGACCTCTCCTTAACCACAAATTCACATGTCCCCCACATCACTCACTTAGATGATACCACCTTTCTCTTCTTTTGGGGAGGCAAAGTCTGAACATTTGTCAACTTTTTTTTTCCTTCTAGTGGCAGCCTTTTCTCTGAATTTAAAATGGACTGGAATCGCATTGTCCATTTTGGATCTACTCTTCAAGTCTCTACAAACACTGCATTTCTTTCTCAAAGTATTTATTCTGCACTGGTTCCCTGGGGAGAAGGAAGGTGATTCTGAACAAAGGGATATTTATTGCCTGCCAAGTTTTGCTGTTAGGGCATATCACTGTCTATAAGAGTGCTTCTCAGTCTCCTGAAACCTAAGCATCCATGGTGCCAATTCAGTCACTCAGACTTTTAAGCACTTCGTGGGATTCAATGCCTCCTACAATAAGCTGGACATTCATGGGGAATGGGGAATGGGATTCTGGGGAAGCAACCAAGGCAGGACAGATGCTAAAATAAAATGGAGTGAGCAACAGAGATGTCTGGACTTACTGAAGCTGGCTATCCAGCCCTGCCTGGTACATGCTAGATACTTGGAAAATGTCTGTTGAATAAGAAATATCTGTGGCCTCTGACATTAATCTCACCTCTCTTACTCCTTTCATGCTTTATCAAAACCCATAGTTAGGAAAAGGTGGGGATATCTGATATGACATTGGATGTGTTTGCTAATCCATCTAATCCTCAAATGTCCTTTGGTAAAGTAGGAATGATATTGGTATCAGTCTCACAGGGCTTGCTGGATGTATTAAAAGGGTTTGTAAATACCAAATGCTCAGCAGAGTTCCAGGACACTTTTAAGTGTCCAACAAATACTACTACTGTCAGAGTACAACGGTTGTACTTTTTGATGCCTCATCCAGGATCCATATGTTTCTTAACTTCAGGGAAAGAAGAACTATCGAGAATTTTTAAAAATTTAGTGTTTCATCATCTCAGCAATGTTAACTGAGATTAAAGATTCACCCTACACAGTTTGTGATCAAGTTGTATGACTACCCTTTGAGATGCAACAGGTGGTTTTGAGTATGGAGTACATTAATGCTCTCTGGGAAACATGGAATTTTGAGTGGTCACAGCTAAGTCTATTTGCTAACCCACCTGGATCATATGGACCCAGTGTGCCTATATATTCATGTATCATAGACATGCAGAGATAGCTTCAGCCTCAGTCTTTTGGATAGAATTGATTTGGCAGTTGCCCCAGTCTTCAATTTGCTTTATCAGTGTAGACAAAGCTCGATTCTTGACTACAAAGTTGAGGAGTGAATAAATAGAGAATAACTCATCAGCTCATCTAACTGACATTCATATGGCTCTCATCAGTAGATATCCAATTACTAAATCAAAATAGATAAAAGCACTACATAAGTAAATGCACATTTACAGGCTCTACTAGTTGATTTTGCCAATAATATAATGGTTTTATACAATAATATAATGGTTTTATACTACAGTAAAGGTTCCTGGAATCGATGAGTAGCAGTTCTATATTGCACAAAAATGACAGGGACTATATGTAGGAGTAGAAACAGCTATTGATTATGTGTACAAGTCTGTCCACACAGTAAGAAAACTGTCATTTTTGCCATAATAGAACCTGCCAAACTCCTGCCTCCCCCCTTGGCTCCAGTGATAACACAATCTCTCAAAGTACAAGAGTTCAGTGTTACACTTTTACAGAGATGAAGCAGTGGCTAATGATGGCAGTATGGCTGGATGGAAGTGGAAACATGCTGACAGTAACCTGACAGATTTCCTTTTCCAATGAATGGATGAAATGCACTAGGTGCTCTGACAACGCCTTAAGCCTCCTCAAGGAAATTTGTTGGCACCCTAAGAGTATCCAAAAACCAAACAACTAATTTGGTTTTATTTTACAGGCAGCCTGATTGCTGTGGAAGGATCCCTTTCTTCCACAGGAAAGGCAATACACACACAATGAGTCAGTGGTGTGTGTGTGTGTGTGTGTGTGTGTGTGTGTGACATTCTCCAAGTACATCCAGTTAAAAACCCGATCATAGCTAAGATACACGGTTTAAAATCATACCAAATCCCATTCTAAGTGTGTTTCATGCATTAACACCTTTAATCCCCATAACACCATTGGTACTACTGTTATGTCCATTTTTCAGGCAGGAGACAGAGGCACAGGAAGATAAAGTAACTCGCTCACGGTCATACAGCTGAGTGGTGGCTATCCTTCTGTGTCTGCCAGTCCATCCTCTCCACTGCTCTACTTTTTATTCTGGTGACTGTTTTGATAATCACTCTTGAAGGAGTTCATTGGGGTTCTACACCCGGCCGCAGAAACAACTGCAATTTGTTTTCTTCTCTCCTCTGAGATATAAAACTGTCTTGAGGGCACTGCTTCCTGATGGCAAATGGTATGAGACAAAGGCAGGGCTAGCTCTCAGCAAAGTTGTGAAGCATAAATTTTGTTTTGGAGATGATGAGTCTCATGCTTTTTAATCATAAACTTCTCAAACATTCAGAAAAGTAGAAGGAAGAGTAGCATAATCCACCACTGAGGCTGAACGACTAATATTTTCCCCTACTTGCTTCATCTGTACCTATGTATTTTTACCTTGAACCACTTTAAAGTTAATTATAGATACCATGATTATATACTCTGAAATATTTCAGCTCATCATAAAATGTAGACATTCTCCAACCTTACCATCATATCATTATCCTATCTAACCAAGGTCACAGTAATTCTCTAATGGCACCCAGTCTCTGGTCTCCTGTCTTCAGAGTCTCTCAGTCTTTCCGGATAGAAGGCATTCTTCTGCTTCCTCCATCCAGTCTCTCCAAACCCAATCCCTTGAATCCAGCTAAGTACTCATTTCCACAAGACCTTGCTGAAATCTAGGGATGGGAATTCCAGTCTCCTGTCTGAACCCCTGAAGTTACATAACAAGTGGTCTGACCTTGAGTGCAAAAAGGAACAGGTAGTGTGGACAGGTCCATTAGGCGTTAGTGTGGCAAAGAAAATATGTTTAAGTGAAGACTGTAAACCATCAATTTAAAATTAGGAATTACATAGGTATCTCTCAGGATTGTTAAACCATCTTAAAGTCCTTGAGCCTAATCTATACGCTGAAGGGCCATTATCAATCCACCCATTCAAAGTAACAAATTGGTGATGTGTGAGACAAAAGAAGAGAAGAGAAACACTTCTAGACAGAACACTGAATGTGGAAAGTATGGAGCTATGAGGCGCCTGCTGTGGTTGAGAACAGGCTGTGTTGCTTGGCCATAAGGCCCAGAGTTTTAAGGCCAAGTTTGCTAATATTTGTCCTAAGCCATAACCAATTTCCAGTGTACTCCTCCAGTGTCTCTAATAGAAGCCATTATCACTACTCATGCATGGTGTGATTAGGGGTTTATTCCATGCATCTTTTATCTGAATACAAATTCTCTTGTCTGTTCCCTCAACTAATAATGTGAGGACTCTGTCCTACATAATCTTAATAGCATTTCATGTGCAATAACTTTAGTATTGATGCAATGTTACCACTTACTATAAAGGCAAAATTCAAATGTTCCCATTTTCCCCAATACAGCTACTATTTTTGGATTTTGTTTGTTTCTAATTCACGGTCCAGTCAAGGATCGAGCATTGCATTTAGTGTTTTTGTCTCTCTAGACTCCTCTAATCTGACAGTCCTACACCTTATTTTTGTCCATTCCAATATTGACATATTTGAAAAGTTTACCAGCCTTCTTTTAGCTTTTAATAATTTGATACATTTCTTTCCAACTTTCCAGTACACAGTTTTAATTATAGAGCACTCACAATTCTGTAACCTATTCTTTGTACTAAAGATTATTAATGCTATGGCATAAGCATTTCCCAAATTGCTCCATCATCTTAATAACCATTACCTTTGATAGATTTAAATGTCCTGCATTAAAGAATGCTTTAGAATTTATTTAACCTCTGTCTAGTTTTAGAGATTTAGATTCTTCAAACCTTCAAATAATATTATACCTCTTCATGAACATCTTTATGCATATAACTTGGTCCTTTTTATTTTCTTTCAACATTAGTAATACATTTTTTGTCTGAATCCGTATTGTTTACCTAATACTAATTCATAGGATTTACTATTTTACTTTTTTAAACGTTTGTTATCTTGAAAAACAAAAAAAAAAGGGGACACCTGGGTGGCTCAGTAGTTGAGCCTTTGGCTCAGGTTGTGATCCCGGGGTCCTGGGATTGAGTCCCACATTGTGCTTCCTGCATGGAGAAGTCCCTGCTTCTCCTTCTGCCTATGTCTCTGTCTATTTTAAAATATTTAAAAACAAAAACAAAAACAAAACAAAAAAACAAAGATAAAGTGCCTTGAAATTCAGTATTGTTTATTATTAGTGTCTTTGGTCATAAAAAAGTTACTATTGTTAAATAAAGGAGCAAATTAATATGCAAACTTTATAATAATGAAAAAGGAACTTTCCATCATCACAAAGTTCTGATGTTGAAACTGACATAATAGATTCAGATCTGAGTGTGAGCTGGTCAGTTTCATACATAGTGGAAGCTGATGTAGAAAACCTATTATATACTCAATCAAGCTTTACAATCAATACCCAATTTAGCCACAAGGGAATCTGGTTCTATTAGACTGAGACCTCTTTGAGGTCCCCAGCAACCAGTGTTTTACACTTGGCAGACATCTGCTTTACATTTGCTTCAAACTGAAGTTTGGGCTAACTTCTGTTACCTGTAGTGGATTTCAATCCTTCCATCTTACAAAGCCAGTATCCCAAAAATACAGCCTATGGGATACTGCATCTTTATTCCTGGACACAGCTTCAGTTCTCAGGCTCTTTTTCTTGCCAGGTTAAGATGAGTTGGATTCCAAGAAGGGAAGGAAAGCTGAGTTTTCCTTCATCTCTTTTCTTTGCCTTGGCAAAGTCTTCTCTGATTTCCTCTCCTTGAGCCTCTTGGATTCTCTAAGATCTAGAGTTACATTAGAAAGCACCTAACTGAACTTAGTAACACTTAACTGCCATGTCACATACACCCCCCCCCAAATTAAATATCAATCAGTCAATCAAACAAACAACACAGCTCTGGTTTCAAGACACTTCCCTATGACAATGGCCCCAAAGGCTCTTTCCCATGTTCTCATGCCTAAGAGAACAAAATGTTAGCATGGGCATTGCTGGTACTATGAAATGCTTCCTCATCCAGAACCCCACTGCAGTACTGTTTTGGAACTCCACTTACCACAGTCACAATCACAATCCTAATCACTTCATGCTGATCTCTCTGCCTGCACTTACTACCCACCTCTCCTCCATTTCCAGTTCATCCTTCAAGTTTCTGTTGGAACATTCTCTCCTTTCAAATATTGATGATTTTTTCAGTTCTTCTTCATAACCAGAACCCTATACATAACATAAAATGTCCTTGCCAATCTGAGATTACTCTCCCTAACCATCTTCTCCAGGATTCTTTATTCTCTTCATGAACCCTGTCCTCCTTAAACACTCCACACTTTTTGCCCTTCTCTTGTCCAAACCCTCAGCTTTTTCACAAAATATGCCTTTGCCAATATCATGTCCTTCACGTGGAATCTTCCTCAATACCTGTACCCTTAACTCCTGGGTCCCCTGGCAAAGAAATGTCCACAATTTACTGCTCAAGATACACTTCCATACTCCTTCCACTTTAAAACCTTCTCTGAGTTTATTATGGCACATTTAGCCACTCTGGAATTCATGCATACCACAATTTCTGCTCACTCTCTTTATTCCATCCATCCTGGCTTTTCAGATGCCAACCTCAGGGCTTTACACCTGTTGTTCACTCTATGATCCAAGAATTTTCATAGTTTTTCTCTTATCTTCTAGAAACCTCTGCTCAAATGGCCTCCTCTCTGAACCTTGTCACCTTTCCTAGGACAGCAACCTCAGCCTAATCCCTGTCTAGCCCCTTAGTTAACTTTTTTTCATAGTGTTTTGGATTGCCTGACATCAGCTTAGAGTTGAATCTCATTATTCATGGTTTCCCTATTTACAAACTCCTTTACTTGCTGAAAATGATGTGTAACTCCAAAACTGTTACTTGTACTTTTATAGTCATTTGCAGATAGATACATATGCAGAATAGGGAAATATTTGAGTCATTCGATACACACAATCTCAGCTAAGGCTGAACAAGGTGATGCTCTGCCTTGTTTGAGTTTGAGTTTGAAGGGTGAATTTGCAATCTGTTTAATATCTAAGTTTTTCATTTTTGCATTTTTGTCAGTGATTTTGCTTTTTAAAACAGTCCCCAAACTTAGTGCTGAAGTGATGCCTAGTGTTCTTGAGTTCAGAATGCATGTATTTTTAAACTTTGTTCAGGCATGTGTTATAATTCTGTTGGCCATGAGTTCAATTATAACCAATCAACAATATATGTTAAATAAGGCATCTTCAAACAGAAACAAACATAAAGCAAGGTTATGCCTTGATTGGTTGATAAAATGTTGTGCTCAGAGTCTTTAGGAACCTAACCCTGTATTTTCCCTAGGAACAATGGTTCAGTATTTACTAACTCAGTGTTTATGGCAACTTTATAGAATATAACAATGAATAAGGAGAATTGGCTGATTTTACCTTTTAAAAAAGTGACCTTTATCCCCAACAGGATGTAAGCACCATACAATCAGGGGCTATAATACTCTGTAATATGGCTAAATTTCCCTGCCTATAATAGTGATTGACACATAGTAGGTGGTCAATAAATATGTGTTGAATTGCACCAAGCCAGGAGTTGTTCAAAGAGACTATTTTTCCCTACCTCTGTACCACTGATTTTTAACTAAACTACTATTAGCACCCTGTAAGCTCTTAGTGATAGTGGAATAAAGAAAATAGAAATGAATGAATGGACGGTGAATTTCCTACCTCAAAATAGCAAGGCCCAGATTTTAGCTAGAGCTCTTCATCCAGGAATACTAAGTACTACTCTGCTACTATTTTGTCACTACTGCCTTATTTGTAACATTATCCTTAAGACAGGATTTCATGCACAGCTTCATTCTTGGATGCACCATTGCACTGCATCTATAATATGCTCCAGAATGCTCGCATCTGTAATAGGTTGAAATTGCAAAATACACAAAAGCTTTTCAATACCCAGGCAAAGTGCATAACAAGAAAACATAGAAATCTTTGATGCAGTAATTTAGTGCATCCTTTTTGTTTCTAGGGCAAAACATATACAGCCTCAATCAAAGCACCCAGATTTTAAGTTGGCCAAGCTTAAAGATGTTTCCTCACAGAGACTTAGTCTATTTGCTTCCAATATATCTTCTAAGAACCATATAAACCTCTGCTTGATGCTTTACATCTTAAAAACAAATTAGATTTTTTAAAGAAATACTAGAATGTTCATTGACTATTTTCATGGCAGAATTGAAAATTGATTTCTCAATTTTAGCCAGGCTGTTTTGGGCCTCTGTGGATGCTAAAAGGGGAAAAAAGAATGTTGTGATTTAAAAGTTACAAATGAAATCTAAGGAGTTACAGAAATTGTTAGCTTTGTGTACAATAGCACCAAGTGGACACTGAGGGGGGAAAAAAAGGTTGGCAAAGCCAATGAAGTTCCCCTATATTTGGGGGCAGGGCTGGGGGCTTTCCTCCTCTCCTACAACACTCCAGGATCTGACAATGACTTCAGAGAGCAGAAGCCCCTCTACTGTGATTCATTCAGTAAATATTGAGAACTGACTTTATATTACACACTAAGCACTAGGAAAAGCAAGGGTCTCTTCCATTCTTACACCTGCACCCCTAATATCTGAGCAATATGTGATCCACCCTGGCTGTGCTAAGTATGCCAAAGGAAAAGTAGAGAAGCCATGAGAGAATAGAGCAGGGACACCTAACTAGTCTGGAGGAGGTCAGGAAAGGCTCCCTGAATCAAGTGACTTTGAAAACTATAAAGAGAACAAGGAGTAGGAGGTAACAAGTCTAGGAAAAAGCTAATTAACATTGTAGAGTGGGAACTATAAGTTGAAGATTCTACTTCAAAATCACTGATGGCCTCTCCATGGCTTCTCAACTACCATTGCCTTACCTTGGCATTCAAGGCCTTTGACAAGAGACTCCATTAGGAAGCTAAATAACCCTAGGGACTATGTATTGTTCATTAATATTTCAATTATGTTGAATTTAGTATGGGAGCATGTATATTTATTTAATTATCTGGACCCTTCTACTCTGTCAGCCTTCAGTTCCAGAACTTTCTGATTCCCCTCTCCATGTATCTCAATAGGAACATGGTACACTTTTAGATTACCTGCATCCTTCCTATATTCTCACATTCATCATCCAGATGAAGTGCCCATTTCACTGAGAAACATTCTTGGGCTTAGTACAAAACACCCCCATCTAAGACAGAATTAATTAGCTTTTGTCAAATACCTTCAAGCACTTATCACAGGCACTGGAATCATTTCCCCAACCATAAAACAATTCCTTAACAAAAGGGACTATACCTGAATCATCTTTGTCCCTGATGAAAATGGGGCAAATACTTTGCACATTTTTTCTAAGGATTTCTAGGATTCTGCTTTTCTGTTTTCTTGAACTGGGTTACTATTGCCTGCAAATAGGGTAGACTGGTTCCAGCAGCTTCAATGCCCCATCATCCATTGAAAGGCTTCCCTCATTCCTTCACATTGGTGAAGGTGCCAATTTGCTGTGGGGATTCCTCCCAGTGTGAGTCTGACCTATGATATCCTGCCTTGTACCAATCATGTTACAGAGGGAAAAAAAAATAGGAAATTCCTAGCCCTTCTGATGGCACATGGAAGCCCTCTCTAAATAATCAAATTGTCAAATAATCCAAATTTACAATGAATGAGAACAAACAGCTTGCAAACTTCCAAGCCCTGTTTGCAAGATTACCACACATTAAAGTGACTGTTATTTAACAGGTGCTAATAATATTTTGTTAGATGGATGGTTGGCTACATGGACAGAAATTCATATTTTTGGATCTTTGGTGACTAGATTAGAATTACTGGTGATGTGGAACCCTGACGTATTTAGCTGATTGTACTTTGACCCCCACCAAGCCCTTTGTGTCAAGAAGTCCTGCTAACTAACATAAAGACAAATACTTCAACATACTTCTGGTAAATTGTTGTAACAGAACTGGGGGTGGGACAGAAAAGATGTATAAAAGTCTCATATTTTCTTAGATCAGAGTTCAACTTGCACAACTGACAATGCCTCATTTTTCTTTTCTTTTTTTGGCAATCATATTCTCCATTCTTAGGTTTTCCATCTTTTTGGATGAGTAATGTGCTACTTATATATGACAATCAATTAAAAAAAAGATTTAGGGAAAATCATTAGAAAATGATTTTCAATAAAGTATAGTAAGTTTGCTAGCTTCTTTGAAATTCTGAGTGGAAATTAACAATTGAAGGTAACATATACTCATTTGCTATTAAGTGATGGGACTAAGGCCATTTACTGATGAAACCAACAGGCAGGAAATCAAGCCGATGACCACAGAACTAATTACTAAAAGTATTTTCTTTTAGTAACAGTGAACTATAATATGAAGAATCACTCCCATTTAAAGTATTTTTAACTAAACAACTGTGGATTGTGGTTGACAGGGAAGCAAATGGCAGGGAAGGCACAGATATCATTTAGAATAGGTTCATAGAAAAGTCAATTTGTGCCATGTTTCATCAGACAATAAACCAGTATTCCAGAGTTTGTAAGCTTTACAAGGGATAGAAGTAATAGGCAAGACCAACATTTAAGAAATAACCGAAAGTATTTCCAAAAGTATGTTCTTGTGTAGTGCAAAGAACCACTAAAAGGTATGGGGAGAGGGCTAGGCAATCAAATAAATTTCAAAAAGAGTATAGATAGCATCACAGAGTCACAAAGTGGCTGCCCAGAGACTCAATCTATCCCCTAGTTACTTTCCTTTGACTTCCTCAAGGTTTTAATATGATTTTGAACTTGGTACTAAAAAACAGGCATTTATAATGCCTGGAATAGAGTCCAAGACATAATCTGTGCTCAATAAATTAAAAATGAATTTTGAAAGAGATTTCAAATAAAAAGTGAAATTTTACCTAACAACACAGAAGTACAGGTCCACTTTTAAAAATGAAATATATAAAAAAAAATAAATAAATAAAAAAATAAAAAAAATAAAAATAAAAATGAAATATATGGGGGATCCCTGGTGGCTCAGCAGTTTGGCGCCTGCCTTTGGCCCAGGGTGCAATCCTGGGTCCTGGGATCCAGTTCCACGTCGGGCTCCCAGCATGGAGCCTGCTTCTCCCTCCTCCTGTGTCTCTGCCTCTCTCTCTCTCTCTCTGTCTATCATGAATAAATAAATAAATAAATCGTTAAAAATAAATAAATAAATAAATAAAAATAAAAAATGAAATATATGACTAAATTAAGCTAACACCCTACAGATAATTATGCTCTCACATGGAGCAAGTGTTCATATTGTTCCTTAATATCTTACACTTGACCCACTTTTCTCATTTGTTTTATATGCTCAGCCCCTGAGAATTCTCTCTTAAAGAATCACAAAACACAACATTACATTAATGGCTTTAAGAAGCCCCACACATATCCAGGTGCACATGTGAAAACGTGAATCAGATATATATGTAGAAATACAATTCCTGAGTTAATGCTGTGTATATCCTCTGCTTTTCTAGGTACTTCCAGATGATTGTCTCATGCAATTATACCAATTTCCATTCTTACCAGACTAGTCTAAGAATCCTCACTTCTTCACACCCTTACTAGTTTTTGGTATCAGTGCAAATAACCTCTTTTTGTAATGATTGGGCATGAAATGCCATATTATTATTTTAATTTGTATTTTTCTAAGTGAGAAAGTTGAGCAGTTTTCATGTGTTTTTTTGTCTACAAATTACTTTTTGATATCTTTAATTCATTTAAAAAATAGATCTTATTAATTTGTATATGTTAAAAAATTTGTATAACAATCTATCAGTTACATACACTACAAATAAATTATCCTAGTTTATAGACTTTTTCTCATTTAACTTTATAAATGGTATTGTTTTTCAGATCCTATTTATTCCAGCATTGTTTGCTATTGGTAATAATTATAAAGTAAGTAGAGTCCATGAGTTAAAAAGAATTAGAAATTCTTGCTATATCCATACAGGAAACTATATAGTAACTATGATTACCAAATCGACATAAATATTAAAACCACAATGTTATATGAAAAACAGGTTGCAAATGGATACGAACAGAATGATATATTTGTACAATTTAAAAGACACAAAGCAAAACTCTTTATATTTTATGGGCAGCTACACATGCTGTAGCAGCATGAACCTCTTTGGGAAAAATGCATCTCCATCCACATCAGACTAATAGTTTTGGTTGAGAAGAAGAAAAGCACTGGCAGTGGGGTTGGGGAGGTAGGGAAGACTTTGACCGTGTTTTATTTCTTATGAGTAGATGGAGGGGCACCTAAAGCAAAGAGGTAAATATATTAATGCTCTATTTTCAAGGCTGAGATATTGTCTATACTTTCTCTGGATATTTGAATCACTTCATACATACACTGATATGTATATATATCTACATACACATTCTTATTAAAAACAAGAGCTCACAGAAATATATGGAATATTGTCAATGAGCTACACGATTCCTTACTATTTAAAAAACAAATATGGAATAGAGAAAAGAGCCCTATTTAATGTTATTCATTCAAAATTTTATATTTATTTATGTTTCCCATAATTCAGTGTTCCTTATACTATCTATGAGACTCTTTCTTCTTTATCATTTTTTTCTTTCTTTCTTCACTTCTATAGTCTAGGTTATATGTGTTCCATGGAACACACTTGAGAAATGAAACTTTCATGAAACAAAAAGGCTCATGAGAAATTAAAGAAAAACAAGTAGTTCATTGAAGTTAATGCCAAATCTAGTTTGATTTTGACAAAACACCAAGAGTAAGATGGAATGTCTTAACATTTTCAAATAGCAAAGTAATTCATTCCAAAAATCAGGATCCATTATACTGCCTCATTATAAACATCAACTCTACAAGATACTTTGCTTTGAAAACTACTGATGTAGGTAGGTAACTTTTAAAAATTCTATAGGGACCATGGCATATACCCCAAATGTTACTTAAAACTTGTAGCTTTAAAGAGAAGAAATTCTATTTTAAAATACAATAAGTTTATTTCCTTAAAAAGTATTTCACTGCACAACTATTTTGAGCTAAGCAATTTTCTTTTCTAGGCCATAAACTACATTGCTATTCAAATAAATGGAATTATCAGACACCACTGGTACTTATCTTATTTACTCATAAGGCTAGAATATTTTAAAAATAAACATTTTAATACATTGGGCATTGCTCTGAAAAGCATATAAATCACCATTCTAGGACCTGCACAACTCCATTACCATTTTTCTGCAATGTTCCCCAGATATTCTGTCAAGAAAGCATGGATTGAGGCTAATCATTTGTATAGAACTTTTAATTTAAAAATACCTTTATGCATTACGTTATCAGATGAGAAACTGGAATAGTTCATACATTTATGCCATCAACAGGCCACAGAGTGACAATTATTCTACCAATTTTACAAAGGCTCAGAGAAGTTCAATGTCATTGGACTGGTCTAGGTCACACCTCAAGTAAGTGATAGAGCTGGATCAGAACCTGGGTCAGGTGAATCCAAAGCAACATGGTCTTCCTACTGTGGTATGGAGAATGAACTGTGTAGATTCAAACGTTAGCTTCATTTTGGAATGTTGGTCCCTCTGACACTCAGACCCCTCCTATGTAAGGTGGAGGTTATGAACAGCATTCATCTCAAAGCTTACAAACACAAGAAGATAATCCATGCCAAGCATTAGTTAATTTCTTTTTTTAATATTTTATTTATTTATTCATGAGAAACACAGAGAGAGAGAGAGGCAGAGACACAGGCAGAGAGAGAAGTAAGCTCCATGAAGGGAGCCCGACGTGGGACTCCATCCTGGGGCCCCAGGATCACTCCCTGAGCAAAGGCAGACACTCAACCACTGAGCCACTAGGGCATCCCCATTAGTTAATTTCTATTACTATTATCATTTTGAATATTTTACAACATAACCTCATGTTAATGATTGTTTAATACAAACCAACACTCGGCTTTACAATATATGGACAATATTTTCTAACTTACTTATTCTTTGGGTGAAGGCTCTTCCAGAGAAATTGGTGTTTTCAAGTAACCTGTTTGGGGAATTTCAAATATGTTTTGCTTTTTTTTCCCCACTAGACAGCTATGCTTATATGGAAAACAGTCACATAATAATCACACAATAGAGATAAACTCAGATATTTTTGTCATTATAAACCTCTGGGTTGTTTCTTTGATTCTGCCCCGCCTCTTTGTCCTGAGAATAATTAATACATTGGCATTTGACAAGGCAGGTTATGATTATTTCTTGCAACTATCTCCTGGAGTTTTCTAGCTATGACACTATAAATAGGCTTCAGAGTAAAGAAAACATTTCTAGAATATTTTTCTCTTTATACTCAAACCAAACATATCAGTGGAGGCTATGTTAACAATGGGAACCTTCTTAGAAGTCTGGGGCATTATTGACACCATGTATTTATCAAGGAGGATGCAGCATGACCCAGCTCATGACCGGATTTTCCAGAGGACCCTTAATGTCATATAACTATATTTTCTCCTCTAATTTCAGTTAATAAATGCAATGTGATTTAATAAAGAAATGAGTCTGAGTCTTCAAATCAGAATTGCCAGAAGGAGTGTCTGAATTTTTAATCCAGAAAATGAAATCTGCTTTTTTATATACTATACATGAATATGTGTGTGTGTGTGTGTGTGTGTGTGTGTGTGTGTGTGTGTGTAATATACTGGCTGCATTACATACTCAAAGTTCAAATACAAACTCTCTCTCAGTATTATTGTAGCTTTTCCATTCCTCTAAATTCCCATATGAATCCCTACTCAAAAGTCTAGAAGAATTCTTGTTATTTGTGTATGTTAATTGAACAATACTACTTAGCATAAAAAACCGTGAGTAAAATAAGCCGTCAGTAAATGCTATGCGACAATTACTTTGTGTCCAACAGAAGCTGATGCAAAACTACTAAGGTTTAATGAATAAAGAACATGTCACATCACAGCAATTGTATTACTTGGTATTGAGAACTAGAGTATAATATAAATCAGTCATACTTCAGGATCTTGGTGTCCTTGTTTCCATCATGAGGACAAGAAGGGGTCTGATCTGCTCATCGGCTGCTCATCAGTGCCTAGCCCCGTGTCTGGCATGTGATAGGCAACTGACACATATTTGCTAAATGAATGAATGAATGAATGAATGAGTAGAGCTGGGCTCTAGAATCACCGTACCAAATAGAAAAGTAATTTATTCTATCTTTAAAGAAAACAAATACAGGGTATGTATGTAAGATTTAAGTGAGCCTCAAACTTTGATGGAAATAGTTCCACAAATTACCATTTACAACTTACTGATCACAATGCCGTGCAAGTCAATCACTAGTAATTTGATGGTGTGAATCCTAACTGAAGAAGGCGCTCTGGTTGACCTACTCTGTAGTCAAACTGAAATTAATCACAATGAACCAGGACAGACCCGTCCCGAGCAACAGCCCATTTATTATGAGAAGGTCTCAGAGATCACACAAGAAAATATACTGCAGCATGGGTGGGCCCTTTAAGCTTAGGGTCGGCTACTTACAAAGCATGGCATCCACTAATTAATTTGCTTAACCATTGCAAACCATAAAGGGGGAGGTTGGAGACATCTCAGAATAGAGAGTACAGATGGTTTGAGAATTGCTGGGCACTGCAGATATTAGTAGACAAAACCTTAGAAAGGATCCTAGGAATCTGAAGTGATTTGTGTGTTCCTCAGTGGTGCGCTGTTCCCTCTTGACATCATGATTTGCCCCCAAATCATCCCAGATCTGATTCCGTTTCTACCTTTACCAATAAGGTCACTGCTACAATAGACTCTTTTGCTTTTTTTTTTTTCAGGCCCTGCTGCAAAAAAGAAGTATGTCAGTTATAATAACCTGGTTATCTAACCTGTTTCATTCCATGGAACCAAGGAGGAGGAAGACCCTCAGTTATTTTGTCACCCAACCTGGCATAGGACTCTTTTGGTCCTGCCCGCTGCCCATCACTGGAGGAGCATCCCCGGCCAGGAGACCAACGTTAGAGGATCCAAGTGTCCTACACAGCTGCTTTATGAAATATTCTTACTTTATCTTGGCTTAATAAGTCACTGGCATCAGCACTGCCAACTTGGCTGCAATTTCGGACCTTCCCTAACACAGGGAGTGTTGAGACTCAAGTCCCACCCAGGCTCTTTAGGATGAACCATCGAGAGCCACAGTGAACGTTTTGGGGCTGACTTGTCTTTCTACGTATGTACTTCCAGACTGCAAGGTTTTGAAATTTTCTGTACAGTTTGTGAGGACTTTTGCACTTTGCCATCTGATGTTGTACCTCGGTTCACTGTTTGTTTTCGAATGCCTTGTTTCCATAGAGCCCTATTCTCTCAGACAGCAGAATATGTGGAAAAAAATTTGAAACAATTCAAATGTTAAAAAGATCTCGGCAGACTAAAAAAAAAAAAAAAAGGAAATTAAAACCACATATGTAATGACTGTATAATTATGATTATTGTACCACTGCAAATCATGTTATTTTTTTTAAGACAAAAAAGATAATTAAAGACCAAAAACTGTGCTGAGAAAGTATGCCCTGCCTATCTTTGGTATAAGGATAGGTCCCATGAAAGGAAAGTATTGGCTGAACTGAATAGAGGTCTTGATCTTTGGAATGCATGCCAGTAATGTATTTTACAGTACATGTTAATAATTTATGTTCAATATTTGTATTTGTGTTCTCTTTTGTTATTTTAATTAAGGTATATGGATATTTTGCAATAATTTTAATAATGATTAAGCTATTTGAAGAAAAGAATATGGATTTTTCATGTCTTGAGGTTTTGTTCATGCCCCCCTATGACTGACCAGTGTGATAAGGACTTTAAAAAAAAAAGCATGTATGTTTTTTACTGTTTGTAATAAGTACTTTCGTTAATCTTGCTGCTTATGTGCCAATTTAGTGGAAAAACACCCTTGCTGAAAAATTCCCCCTTTCCATTCTTTCAATTCTGTGATATTGTCCAAGAATGTACCAATAAAATACTTTGGTTAACTTTTTTATTTCCTGAAATAAATATTTTTAGTTGTTTATCCCCTTTTAGTTACAGCTTATTTTATAAAATCTTAAGTCAGGGAACAATGAAAACAACTCAGCTTGTTGAAAGAAACAAGTCTTAGCTCACAAGTAAAGCTCTATCTGAAATGCAAATGATAAACCCAGAGGTACTAAATGCTCTCAGAAACAAAAGAGTATCCCAAAACCCATGCAGTTAGTTTCCTTAAAATCAGAGGCCTGACAACCCTCAGACATTGACTCAGTAAGTTACTCATCAAAAATAGTCAGTGTTGGAAGAGAAAATAAAGAAATATTAGTTTCTTTTTTTTTTTTTTATTTTTGAAATATTAGTTTCAATGAACAATCTGGGCGCAAGTGAGTACAAAGACAAATGTCTCTGTGAAACTTAACCTAAGCACCTAAGTAAAGATTACTAAAATAGTACATTTATCTATACTTTCAAACAAATATGGTGGCTATGTTGACAGCAACATTAAGACTTGGGATTCCCCAAACACTCAAATATAGGAAATACCCTCATGGATAAACTCACACTAAGTTGGGTGTCAGGAGCACAAAAGAATGTCTGTTTACAGAGGGTGACACTGGTGTTTAGCACTCAGGGAAGGACCCCAAAATCCATTTAAGTGGATTTAAATGGCCCATTGTAGATCTACTTGTGACTAATTTTCTACTATCTCTAGAATCCACCAACGTCTTGCCCAGAAAATGTGTATACAAAGACTAGAAATCTCTTTTCAGTATCACACTGAGGAAAATTAAAATATCTCCCACCTTTCTTATCCCTTAAACATCCTTCAAACAATAGACCAATAAGATAAAGAGCTAATCACAGCACATGTGAGTGCTCTCACATTTTCAAGTGATAGAGCCAGACAACTGAATGTGAGACCTGGCTCCCCTCCTGCTAGCTATCCTGGGGGAAGTTACAGAAACATTCTGAATACTCCATTTCCTCCACTGGAAAACAAACTAATACTACTACATATCACATAGAGTTAGGAGGATTAGTAGAAAAAAATCCACGTAAAGGGCTCAGAACACTGCTTGGCGCTTGGTTAACTCGCCACATGTGTCAGCTACCATCAGCACCACCATGGATGTTAATCTTGCCTTAAAAATAAAATGAAGTGCACAGTGCTTTCTCATTCCGGACATGCAAACACAATCTGTAAAATAGCACACGGACAAGCCAGGCTGACTTCCGGCCATGTAGGAGAAACAATTTGTTTCACAAAGAAATCATGTAAGAGCCTTTCCCGATGATTCCAATGTACAAACAAGAGTGCAAGAGAAATAGCAAAAGCAATTTCATTTAGGATTGGAAAGAGGTACTGCCAAGGACTTTTGCTCTGCTCCTGGATCCTCACGGTAGGATTGAGATAACATTGATTAAGATAATGACAAGGATAAAAATTAAAGCTTCTATAGCCCTATATAAGGAACTATTTACATATATTATCTATACATTATGTAGATTATATATACATATATAGACTATATATGCATATATACATTTAATATATATTGTATACTTTGTATGTATTATCCCCATGCTCCTGGGACCCTTCATGTCTTCATCTTACAACATCAATAGGACATGGATTCAGGTCTTTTCATCCATCAGGCCACTCTATATGAACTTGCTCCAAATATTAACTTTGTGATCAAAATGTGCTACCCACGTCTAAACACAATAACCTACAACACTGCTCCGGTGGAGTGGCTGGGGTCCAAGTAGGGAAGAAGTACCACTTCTTTGCTGTCAGAATGATTAATGCCTAAGGTATCCAGCAGCACTTTTGGCCACCACTTCACACAAATAAAAACAATTAGGCTCCAATGGACTAAAATCCCTCAATCCCTCCTCCTCTAGTTGCTGCTGCTATATTATTTCCCATCTGACATTTTTCTTCTATAAATTATCCTTTTGTAAAATTTGCTTTATCATGCCCTCAATTGAATGTCTGTTTAGATGCTGATATTTGTATCTGTTCTCTATCCTTCCAACTGTCATGGTAGTGATAAATCTGCTTTACTAACTCTCAGTGAAGGTAGTGCTAATATTCTGGAAAATGATAAAGCCTAGAGCAGGGCCTTGGAGGCTTCTACCAGAGACCCATGACGAGGCTGACTTTGGTGCATTAATCAGCATTAGGTAGCTATAGGTATGGCTATTGCTCTAATGAGAAAGCCGCCAAAACAGCAGGAACAATCACCCTGTGTTATTTTCTTGTGCCTAATAAAAAATAATAAGAAATGAACCAAAGCAAAGGACATTTGTCATGTCTTGGGAAAATCAACATAACTACGTTCACACTGTTTCTCTATCACAAAACCTAAGACAGACCAATAATCCTATTACTTCATGAACCATGAATGGCTTCTAAGGCTGTCTTTTTTCCTCAGTATTAAGAAACAAGACACTGGCTTGATCATCTTCCCTGCAATCCTACCACAGAATCAAATCAAGTTCTTAAGTTATTCCTAAGGTCTTCCTCATTTGAAGTTCTGGCCATGTTGCACCATCTCCAGACTTTGGTCACACTCCCGTTCCCCAGAAGTCCTCCAGGTGAGAGGGGAGGACAGGGCACACCTTGGAACCTATGGAATAATTCTGATATCTTTACACTCCCAAACTCATCACCACACCCTGGGATTACACGATGGTTGCCAACCGGATTTTGCCAACTTATTTTGTTGGGCTATTTTGCTGGCTAATGAATAAACCAAATATTGTTTTTTGTTGTTGTTGTTGTTGTTGTTGTTTTATTCATGAGAGACACAGAGAGAGAGGCAGAGACACAGGCAGAGGGAGAAGCAAGCTCCATGCAGGGAACCTGATGTGGGACTCCATCTCAAAACTCCTGGACCACGCCCTGAGCCAAAGGCAGATGCTCAATCACTGAGCCACCCAGGTGTCCCCACCCAAGTATGGCTGAAAGTGGTATATGGGCAATTCAAGCACTCAAGGCTTACAGAATACCTATTTCTCTCTCACAAGGTCTTCCTGGCGTCTTGGCTGAAAGTGGTATATGGGCAATTCAAGCACTCAAGGCTTACAGAATACCTATTTCTCTCTCACAAGGTCTTCCTGGCGTCTTTTTCTGACCCCAAACCTTTACTAAGCATCATGTCTCATGTGTCAATGTGTTTATCCTTTATTTTGTCTTTTTTTTTTTTTACCTCTTTAAAAGAAATTAGTAAATCAATAAAGTGGAGGCAAGGTACAAATTCTGATTTCTTTCCTTTGTCTTATATAAATGCTTTCCCAACATTAATGTGCCTATCAATCACCTGGGGATCTTTTTAAAACTATAGATTCTTATTCAGCAGGAGGGCCTAGGGCTCTGCATTTCTAATAAACTCCTTGGGGATATGATGGTATCTGGTATCTGAACTGGAGTTTGGTTCTCAACTCTGATTGTACATTCACTTCACCAAGAGGCTTTAAAATATATCCGTGGCCAGAGCCCACCACAGAGAGGCCATTTAATTGGTCTAGGGTAAAGCTTGGTCATTATTTTTTCTCCACAAGCTTCCCATGTATAGAGTGGAGGATTAATGTTCTAGTCTAGTGTGTCTTGAGATTTAGTGAGCATCAGAATTCCCTGGTGGCTTTACTGAAACACACAATGCTGAGCCATTCCCTCACCCCTGCCCAAGTTTTAACTCTGTAGTCCAGGGTGGGAGCCGGTAATTTATATTTGTAACACTTTTCCAGGTGATGCTGGTGCTGGTGGTCCAAAGAACATACTTTGAGAACCACTGGTCAAATCTAAGTGATGATGCTACTATTCCCATGTTCTGGTTTTGCACAGACAGAAGGTTAAAACAAAGCAAAAGATACTTTTATTGGCTCTAATTCATTTTGCACATCACTCATTCTGGACTTTAGGCTTCAAACACTACTCTTATAGGTTACCGTTTTGTGGTAGTTTGCATTTGCTCATTTGCTCACTTTCCACCTTTTGCATAAATTTGTTGCAAACCAACTCAATGGAAAGTTTTCTGTACACCCACATTTGTCTCTTTAAATCATTTTTCTCTCCTTTCCTGAGATCATGACCAGAGATTCAGAATTCTAAGTGTCTTCTCCTGCTCTTGGGTCTGCCCATCCTATTTCTGATCTTGGGCTCATTACCATATTCTGACATTTTGAAGTCTATTTCTCCCAAGACTCATCTGCTCATTTGGCTATGGGCAGGCTACTATCCCCTGGCTCAGGAACTCAGATGATATTAACACTTTCCCCTGTCTTCTTCACCAGGCCTTCCTTCCTTGCTGATCTGAATTTGGTTCAGAAAAGCAATTCTTTTCTCTTCATTGTCTCTTATGAGTTATAATAGGCAGTGCTAGAACATTTAATCAAAAAATAATTTGAGCACCTGTTATATACTGGGCACTGCTCTAAATTCCTAGGGACATAGTGGTAAGAAGCCAAATCTTCTGTCCTCAAGAAGTTTGCATTCTAGATAAGGTGCCAAGCATTTTGCAGATGCTGCACTTCTATCCAGAGATGACCTCTTCAGGATGTGCAACCAGATATACTGTAGAACACTCCAACCCGAATCTACACTTCTCTCACTGCATTTCTTCTTTTCCTCCACTGCCCCCTCTTCTACTTAGAAAATTTGGACATGCTGACTCTTTATTTTGCTTGCCGTTACTTTATGTTTCATGTTCCTGTGGGCTCCAAGAGGATATGGACATCCAGGCAGGCAGATCCCCAGCTGTGTACACGCCTGGTTCCATAGCTGAGAAATTGCATTTGCCTCACAACTGCAGGGACCTATTCACTACAATAAAAGGAAATCCGAGGGAGAAATTATTCTTTTTTTTTTTATGATAGTCACAGAGAGAGAGAGAGAGAGAGAGGCAGAGACATAGGCAGAGGGAGAAGCAGGCTCCATGCACCGGGAGCCCGATGTGGGATTCGATCTCGGTCTCCAGGATCACGCCCTGGGCCAAAGGCAGGCACCAAACCACTGTGCCACCCAGGGATCCCAGGGAGAAATTATTCTAACTTTGAGTCAGCTAGCCATCTAGCAGCATCCATTGTTAGAGTAACTGGCATTTTTTTTTTTTTTTTACCTTCTCCTTTGAACATGGCTTTCCAGCCCGCTCTGCACCTGGTTATTGAGCTGGACAATGACAAAGACTATCTTGGTGACTGTCATCCTCCCAGTCGGCATTTCCTACCAGAGAGATTAGGTCAGGCAAATCACACTGGTTCTTGAGCCAAGGGGGCAGGGCTGCCCCTGCTACTACTCAGACATTGTTTGCATAGAGCTAGCACAAAGTTCATGAGGCACTTAGGCTCACACCATGTTAAGCAATTCGTATTCACCTCATTTAATCTTAAAAACAGCTCTATGTGGGAGGGGTTGATATCTTCATGTTAATGTGTAGTAAAAGGAAAGAGATAGTAGTAGAATAATTTCCCTAAAATCATGCAATTGGTAAATGACAAAACTGAGATTTGAACCCAAATCTCACTGACTCTGGAACCAGTACTATTAAACACTAAATTTCAATGCCTAAAGTATGCTTTCTTTTCACCCCAACATAATAATTACAATCACCATAACAAAATAAATCCCTAACCAGAATGAAATAATATTTTTACAGGATAAATGTATGAACAATTCATAATAATTACAATAAGAGAGACTATTAAGCAGTTTTAAAAGTGATTCAGAAGAATGTTGTAGAAAAACACTCTTAAGAGCACCTGCATGGTTCAGAGGTTGACTGTCTGCCTTTGGCTCAGGTCGTGATCCCAGGGTCCTGGGATCCTCATGGGGAGTCTGCTCCTCCCTCTGCCTATATTTCTGCCTCTGTGTGGCTCAACCACTGAGCCACCCAGGTACCTAATACTGATTTATTTTTAATTCCCTCCCTCCACAGTATAGTTTTTATTTTTTTCAGATTATTTATTTATTATTTATTTATTTATTTATTTATTTATTTATTTATTTATTTATTCATGAGAAGCACAGAGAGAGTCAGAGACATAGGCAGAGGGAGAAGCAGGCAACTTGCAGAGGGCCCGATCCGGGACTGGATCCCGGAACCTGGGATCACGCACTGAGCAGAAGACAGATGCTCAACTGCTGAGCCACCCAGGTGTCTTTCCCTGACAGTATAGTTTTGACAGAAACACAGATGCCAGGGATTAGGACTTACCGGGATCCTAGGAATTAGGAATGATGAACCATCCCACCTACCACAGCACCAGCCTCCCACTTGTCCCCAGCACACACTACCAAACTGAGAGACCATACTCCCAAATGCGCCGAATGAGAGCCTAGAAATGAAGTTATATACATGGGTCTTTTCCAAAGAGATGAAAAAATCATTGTCTATGGAATAAAACTGAAACATTTGTTCATATTATACACAACACAATCAATTCCAGATGGATTAAGGATAAAAATGTCAGAAGTAAAAAAGGCCTTTATGAGAAAATATAGGGAGATATCTTTCTAATCTTGAATGTAAGGAACAGTTTCTTAAGAACAGAGGCCTAAGGACGCCTGGGTAGCTCAGTGGTTGAGTGTCTGCCTTTGTCTCAGGTCATGATCCTGGGGTCTTGGGATGGAGTCCCACATCAGGCTCCCGGAGAGTAGCCTGCTTCTCCCTCTGCCTATGTCGCTGCCTCTGTCTCTGTCTCTCATGAATAAATAAATAAAATCTTTAAAAGAACAGAGGCCTAACCATAAAGAAACAATTGATGTTTTTTGATTATATTAAAATTAAGACTACTGTTAACCAAAAGATTCTTGAAAGAAAATGGAGGCAAAACTATAATCTGTAAGAAGATATTTACAATGCATACCCCAACAAAGGATTCATGTTAGAAATAGGAATAAATGTACACATGCATATTTGTGAAATACACATAAACATAAATAAAATGACACGTATATCCTGTAAGTAAGATAAAGAAAAACAACTCACTATTGGAAAGAACAGACATTGCACAGGAGAGGAAATCACATGACTAATAAACAGGAAGAGATGTTCAATTTCATTAATAATCAGAAAAAAGCAAATTGAGATCACAGTGAGAGAGCATTTTATACCCCACACTATTCAACTAGCAATGCCAGAAAAAATGTGAGTAAAAGAGATCTCATAAATGCTGATTTGAATGTTAATTGTACAACCACATGGACAAACAATTTCCATTTGATAAAGCTGAATATCTATGTTCCTTATCACCCGGCAGCTCTACTACCCCATAATGACTCAAAAAGCATTTTTCTGCAGGTGCCCCAGGAGACACGTAGAGGATGTTTATAGGAGTTCTGTTCACAATTACAAAAACCTGGAAATACTGCAGTGTCCGCTGGCAGAAAAAAGGACAAACAAACCACAGCATAGTTGTACAATGGAATATTAAGCAGCAATAAAATCCACAAAATTACTTTGATAGATATTAATAACATAATATTGAGTGAAAAAATTAAGTTCTAGAAGACAATTTACAAAATTCAGGATCATAATTACCTCTAGGGGAAAACAGGGGAACAAGATAAGGAAGAAGGCCACAGGAGAAGTGAATTATTGGTAATGGTGAATTCTTTTTTTTTTTTTTTTTTAATTTTTTTTTTGGTAATGGTGAATTCTTAGGTGACATATAGGTTAGCAAGTGCTCATTATATTATTAAACATAAAGAACGGTGTGCACGGATGAATGATGATGGTGCTTCATGTATCAAGGATGACAAGTACCTTTATGGCTACATACAAAATATGCACACTATAATCTCAACTAAGATCCTAATCTTTCTACTATATGTCTAGAAATGACCTGATTAGTGTGCTGCTTAGCCTATGTGATGAGCCACACTCCTCTAATAACACCAGAGTTAGCAAAACTCCATTGTATAATAATTTTCTCAGATCAGCAACTTTGTTAGATAGGTGGCTCTACTCCCATTTCAGGAGGACAAAACTAAGGAGTAATAGAGCTAATTAAGTCAATTGCACTAGTCTTATTTCCATCCTCATGGATCAAGAATCCATGAAGAGTCAAAGCTACAGCTTTTCTTCATGGAAGACATACCACTTTGCTCCTTCATAAGATTCAGAACTTGGTTTAATTAGCCTAATGTTCTGCTAAGTCCCCACTTAGAAACATGAATCTTGTGCTTCTATCTGGTAATGACAAAAAGTTAAGGTCAGGGGAGCTTTCATCACCATTGTTGCTGCCATGAGTCGCAGCTATAATGATGAACTACAGTTCTTGGAAAAGATCAATAAAAACTGAAGAATCAAGAAGGGCTTCATGCCCAACATGCAGGTGGAAGGTTTTCTATATGAATGACGCTCTGGAAAAATTAATGTTTGAGGAATTAAGAAATGCCTGTCAAGGTGGTGGTGTTGGTGGCTTCTTACCAGCCATGAAACAAATTGGCAATGTGGCAGCCCTGCCTGGGATTGTTCATAGAGATGTTGGGCTTCCTGATGTCCATTCAGATTATGGGTTTGCTATTGGGAATATGGCAGCCTTTGATATGAAAAACCCCGATGCGGTGGTATCCCCAGGTGGGGTCAGATTTGACATCAACTGTGATGTCCGCTTGCTAAGAACCTATTTAGATGAAAGCGATGTCCAGCCTGTGAAGGAGCAGCTTGCCCAAGCTATGTTTGACTATATTCCCGTCGGAGTGAGTTCAAAAGGTGTCATCCCCATGAGTGCCAAAGACTTGGATGAGGCCTTGGAGATGGGTGTGGATTGGTCCCTGAGGGAAGGCTATGCCTGGGCTGTGAACAAGGAGCACTATGAGGAGTACAACAGGATGTTGCAGGCCAACCCCAATAAGGTCTCTGCAAAGGCTAAGAAAAGAGGCCTTCCTCAGTTAGGGACCCTGGGAGCAGGCAACCACTATGCAGAAATCCAAGTTGTGGATGAGATTTTCAATGATTATGTTGCTAAGAAAATGGGCATCGACCATAAGGGACAAGTATATGTGATGATCCACTTGGAAACAGAGGCTTGGGCCACCAAGTAGCCACACTGGTAGCTATGGAAAAAGCCATGAAAAGAGACAAGATTATAGTCAACAACCATCAGTTGGCTTGTGCTTGGATTGCTTCCCCAGAGGGTCAGGACTATCTGAAGGGGATGGCAGCTGCTGGGAACTATGCCTGGGTCAACCACTCTTCCATGACCTTCCTAATCCATCAGGCTTTTGCCAAGGTCTTCAAAACAACCCCTGATGACTTGGACCTACATGTGATCTACAACATTTCTCACAATATTGCCAAAGTAGAACAGCATGTTGTGGAAGGAAAGGAACGGACAGTGTTGGTACACAGGAAGGGATCCACTTGGGCTTTCTCTCCTCACCATCCCCTCATTGCTGTGGATTACCAACTCATTGGTGGCACCATGGGCACCTGCAGTTGCATTCTTACTGGCACCGAGCAGGGCATGACAGAGACCTTTGGGACGACTTGCCATGGATTAGGCCATGCATTGTCCTGAGCAAAATCTCATTGTAATTTAGATTTCCAGGATATCTTGGACAAACTGGCAGATATGGAAATCACAATCCAAGTTGCCTCACCCAAACTGGTTATGGAAGAGGGTCCTGAGTCCTATAAGAATGTGACGGATGTGGTGAACACCTGCTATGATGCTGGAATCAGCAAGAGGGCCAATAACTGAGACCAATCGCTGTGATCAAAGGATAGAATGCTGACTGCAGCCACCAAACTCCAATGCCCCTCATGGGATGGAGGTGGACTGAAACTCCTCAGACATCAAACTCAAGACCTGACAGGTTCCAAAGTGCACAGCTGTAACTGCCCATTCCAAAGTGGCTGGCGGGCAGCTGCTGCCTTCAGGAGCCAGTGGTGTAACATTATTTTTTGGGAAGAGTAACATTGCCCTCATTTGGAAAGGGATGTATGTACTTCCTCTCTATCCCACGTGTTTTAGGAAAATCTGTTAGGGGGTGAGGATAGATCAAGATACTGCCTAACTCCTTATAGAAGTCTTAGTCATCACAGTGATATTCTTTACACCAAGCTCTGTTTATATTCTGAGAGGTATCTGGAGAGCTTTCTATTAAATAAGAAGGTTTTGAAATGTTTTCTTTCCCTCCTCTTTTTGTCAGTTTGTCCATTCATCCATCCATCCACCCTCTTCCCCTGAACCCAGCAAAACCCTAAACACCACTCTCACTTGGAAAGTAGCCACTAAGTCCTATCCATACACTAGAGGAAAGGATAATGGGACACGTTGAGGAGGGAATGTGTATGGAGGTGTAGAAATAGGGGCCCAAAAGAGAGCAGTTTTTCATAGACTTGCTAATTTCTCATCCTGAAATATGAGGCAGAGTTTTGACCTACCTGCACAGCAGCACCTGTTGGTACCTGTCATTAATTAGGCCTCGTCTGATAAACTGACTTGTTTTTGGATGATGTCTTGCACAGCAGGAACAGAGAACCTGCACATGATACTGAATATTTTTATGTTTATGATTGAATTATAAAAACATGCAATGACCACAGCTGTGATGTTAACAGTTGCACAGGCTGACTGCTCTTGTGCCATCTAATCACATTTTGTGTTCTGTACTATGACACCTGAAGATGTTAAAGTTACAGGTTTCCTAAGGCCTTTGTTGAGTCCAAACAGCCAGTAAAATAGAAAAATCTAATAAAGTTGCAATGTTTAAAAAAGTTTAAAAAAAAAAAAGTTAGGGTCAGCTATCTTGGCTTCTGGGAACCTCATGTTCAGAGTAAGAACCCATTATAGAGAAATAGAAGATTTTAGAAACCACCCATTTTTATACAGTTTTCTCATTTGACAGTGACTGGCCATTCCAATTTTTCCTGGGATTTTGCTGGTTTTAGCACATAAAATCCAGCTTCCTGGAAAACCCTCCAATCTCAGGAAAATTGAAATTGTTGGTCCCACTAACCTGACTTACTGAATCATCTCATTCTGATATCATTGGCTTTCTGCTCATTCTCTCTTAAATGGAAGAAATTTAGAATAGGTCAAAACAAAGTATAAGGATTTCATATCTGGATGAATCCATTTCTATCTCTCCAAAGGGAACTTGGCAGAGTTGTGTATGAATCTTTCTCAAAGATTCCTTAATACTGGGGATCCCTGGGTGGCGCAGCGGTTTGGCGCCTGCCTTTGGCCCAGGGAGCGATCCTGGAGACCCGGGATCGAATCCCACATCAGGCTCCCGGTGCATGGAGCCTGCTTCTCCCTCCGCCTGTGTCTCTGCCTCTCTCTCTCTCTCTGTGACTATCATAAATAAATAAAAAATTAAAAAAAAAAAAAAGATTCCTTAATACTTCCCATGTTCCCATTTTCCAACTGAAGACTCTGATTCCACATTAAGAATGACTTGTATGACCCACTGGGGTATATGTGCACTTATTTTGAACAAAAGATTCCAGACTAAAGCTTCTGACATTATAAGGATTGGAATATAAATATTATTGAATCCTACAATTACACACAGATCATTTCCTCATTCTTCTTGGGGAGAAACTTGAAAGTAAAAAACAAAGGTCAGCAAGAATTCCCCTCAATTGTCATGACAGGAGAGAAGTGTCACATCTATCCTCAGTTCTTCAACAATGGAGGCAGTTTAAATATTAATTTGTTCATCTGTTGCTTTACATTTTATCAGATCAATTGTACTAATGAAGGTAATCAATATCCACAAAGACCTGACAGTCGAGGTGAACTTGATCTACAACAGATCCACTGGCCCTGGTAAGATTGTACACATTTACCCATATTATGGTTAAAAATTTCCCCATGTGATGGTGTTTTTAGGAAAAAAAAAGGGGGGGGGGGAGGTGGTATATCTCAAAGAAGATGAACTATAAGAAGGAATGTGTAATAACAAGCCCTCAACCACCACCACCTAACACTGTATAGCTGATTTCTGGAAAATACTAGTTCTCAAACTTTAATGACAAAGCTTGTTTCTAGCAACTCTCATTTAGAAGCACTGAAACAGAACCAAAGAATCTGTATTTCCAGCCATGTCTTATTCCTGATCCTGCCCAGGACAGGCCATACTTCAAAAACTGTGCAAAAAACAAAAACAAAAACAAAAACAAAACAAAACAAAAAACCTGTGCGTAGAAGGCCCCTGAACCAAAGGTAAATTGAGAATATAGGGAAGTAATGTTCTTCCCTAAGCTTAGCAGTCTCACATCTAGACATCTCCAAGTCTGTATCTCTGGAGGGAAATTGGCAGAGCTGCACATAATTCTTTCTCAAAGATTCCTTAATAGTTATAAACACAGAATTTTACCTAATTATTAGAAATCACAAATAAATGATCTCAGATCCCAGGGTTAACAAACAGAGTTATGTGATGAAGTAAATACAACAAAATGAAAACTGCTGAATTTATGTAATGTATAGGAGCTCACTATATAATTCTTCCACATGTGTATGCATGAACATTTTATAGTGAAATTTTTAAAAATCTAATTTCTAATTTTTCAGTCATATTAGGGATTACATGGGAACTCCTTAATTTTAAATGCATTGTAATTTCCCCCAGTATTTTAAGTGGTTACGTATAACAAATGAAATAGGTCTGACACACAAAAATGTTTTAAATTTTTAAATTTTCAAATTAAAATTAAATTAAATTAAAATTTTAATTAGGGTATTCATCAGTGGGTTCAAGTGGAGGCAGGATGTGTTAGGGAGAAGTGGATGAGGCCCTATGTCACTGAAGGGTATCCACATGAGAAAAGAAGAATCTGGGGGGAAAAATTAAAAATTCAACAAACAGAAAACTACCATTAGGGATTTCTTTTTTTAAATTTTTTTTATATTTTTAAAGATTTTGTTTATTATTAATTTATTCATGAGAGAGAGAGAGAGAGAGGCAGAGACACAGGCAGAGGGAGAAGCAGGCTCCATGCAGGGAGCCCAACATGGGATTCGATCCTGGGTCTCCAGGATCAGGCCCTGGGCTGAAGGTGGCGCTAAACCGCTGAGCCACCCGGGCTGCCCAGGATTTATTTTTCTTAAGAAACAAAGTCTGTAGGCAGACAGTTGTGGCCTATTATAGCTGATCAAGGATGATATGAAGAACTTGAGTTGTCTTCTCCTACATTGCCTCCCAACCTTGATGTATGATATTCATCCTCACATTAACAAAATGGCTGCCATATCTCCAGGCTTTACATCTGCACTTTAAGCAGTAAAAATAAAAAAGCTACAGATCTCCTCCTGAAGCTCTGTCTTTTTATTGCGGAATAGAAACCCTTTTCCAAGAGTCCTGATAGTTTTTTGGCCAGAAACTTGCCATTTGGCCCCCTCTGAAAAGTAGCCTCTTCAACAAAGAGTAGAGAATAGGAGTAATATACTGGGAACGTATCCTGGCTGAGAAAGCAGAATCTCTCAAACTAGTGTTTCAGGAGATGTCATATAAACTCTTTCTACTTCTAGCACCTTCTTTCATATAAACTCTTTCTACTTCTAGCACCTTCTTTCAACTGTTGAGGACATAAAATCACTACTACCAACAAGACAAATCCATGAGACCTTCCAATAACATTAAATTCTGGAAAATCTGTCCCAAATGTTCAAAGTAAGGGTAAAGAGAGACCCGTGTCCTGATTCTGGAGGAAATCACCTGGCTTACCATTCCAAACAACTGTCTCTGGAAGGCTACATAAATGTGCACCATCATGAAGGTTGCTTAACTAAAACTCACCATAGCAAACATCAAGGCTGGCAAGGGCCACTTCAATCCATTTTACATAGATCATTAGGTTGTTGCAGAAGCCTGTTTGCTCTCTGGGTAGCAGCAACTGTCCCCACTTTCACTCCCATTCTGGATTGTATTTTAAGGCAAATTATCTATTCAGCCTCTGTATGCTAGCACATGAGGAATCATAATGAGACATTCCATTTCAGGCTGTAATTTCTGTGCCAAACTGACTTGGAATAGACCCAAACCTGTATCTAATTCTGCCCCTCCTTGCTTTATTACATTCTCATTTGCTTTATACCCAAACTAAAAGTACGTGTAATTCCAAATTGTAGGGATATGTTTCTCGCCACAATGCAGGCAGAACTAATCAGAGACGCAATAAAAAAAAATATTTTCTCTACACCTTTCATCAGCCTTTGCCGATAGCACCTACTGATTGAAATTTTTTTTCAGATTTCTTTTACTGATTCTCATTCTCTATTCCCATTTATTAATCACCTTATTAGATTTATGACAGCCCTTCAAAATCAAGACAGAAGCCATGAAATCATTTCTTCAGTTTAGCCCACTCAGCAAACTACTAAAATATTATGAAAATATAAAGGTATCATGATGTTTATGTTTATGGCCAGGTTCAATTGCCATGTTTATATTCATCTACCCATTCCCTCCAAGCTCCATGTTTGTTCTGGAAAGCCTATGAACACATAGAGTGATTCATGCTGTATAATGAAGATAAAGAAAAGTGGGGAAAGTATCACAGCTGTGTTAACTCACTATGTGTGCTAGACACTGGAGTTTCTCTCTCAAAGACCTCGCATGCTTCTTCTGAACAGAAGAGTGGAAGAGCTGAAAGACACATTTCCCAGATGCCTCTGCAACTAAAATTCTGGGTGCAATTTTTTTGTGCTATTTAAAAGCACATGCATGAGATTAGCAAGGAAATCCAACAGATAATAAATATTTTGTCCATCCAGAAGATAAGAAAGAAGAGGGAAAAAAAGAGTAGGACAAATAGAAGACAACTAGAAAGATGGTTGTTTGAAACCTAAATAAATCAGCATTTTTGTTAAATGTAAACAAGCATGCAAATTAAAATATGGAGAGTGTCAGATACTTTTAAATGAATTGTTTAAAAGAGACATACTTTAAATACAAGGCACAGAAAGGTTACAAGTAAAAGAATAGTGGAGTGGACTGAATGGTGGCCTCAAAGAGAACAAGTCCTGATCTCTGGAATCTATAAATGTTACCTTATTTGGAAAAAAAAAAAAAAGAGTCTTTACAAATGTAAATTAAGGATTTTGAGATAAGGAATACATGGGTAGCCAGAAAGTGCCACTATAGGCCTCCTTATAAAAGGAAGGCTAATGGAAAGGGGGCAGGGGGGCTTGGGTGGCTCAGTCAGTTAAGTGTCTGACTCTTAATGTCAGCTAAGATCATGATCTCAAGGTCATGAGATCAAACCCTGCATTGGGCTCCATGCCCTGCATTGGGCTCTACACTCAGCATGGAGTCTGCTTAAGATTTTCTCTCTCTCTCTCTCTCTCTCTCTCTCTCTCAAATAAATAAAACCTTAGGGATGCCTGGGTGGCTCAACAGTTGAGCATCTGCCTTTGGCCCAGGGAGTGATCCCAGGATCTGGGATCGAGTCCCACACCAGACTCCTTGCAGGGAGCCTACTTCTCCCTCAGCCTATGTCTCTGCCTCTCTTTAGTGCCTTGTCTCCCATAAAGTAAGTAAGTAAGTAAGTAAGTAAGTAAATAAATAAATAAATAAATAAATATCTTTTAAAAATAATAAAAATAAAAATAAAATCTCAAAAGGAATGCTAAGGGACATTTGATACACAGTAGGAGAAATCCATGTGATCAAGGAGATATGGGGGTGATGCAGCCAAGAGCCAAGGAATGTTGGTGACCATCAAGAGCTGGAAGAGGGAAAGAAAGGATTCTCCCCCAAGAGTCTCTGAAAGGAGAGCAGCCCTACAGATAACTTGATTTCAGCCTGGTGATTTCAGATTGCTGGACTCAAGAACTGTGAGACAATGAACTCCATTGGTTCAACCCATCCAATTTGTGATGACTTGTTATAGTTGCTTAGGAAATGAATACACATGATATGCCTTATAAAACTAACACAAAGAAAGCTGATGTACCTATACTAATACCACTAGTACTGCTTCTTGCCATAAAGGGGAACATTTCATAGAGGCAAAATGAAAAGAAAATGAAGCTATCTTTCTGCTCTATTTGCCTTTTCTCCTGGAAAGTAAGGTTATAGAATCACAAAGTTTTCTATAAATGACTTTTCAGTGGCTGTTCTTATTCCTGGGTGCCAAGAGCCTCTACTGTTCACGGTGGTAGAGGCCACTTCACAATTCTGGCTAGTTCATTCTTGCTTTGTGATCTTTGTGACTGTGGAAGAAAGATCTTAAGCTCCCAACTCCAGTAGTGGCTCCATAGGTAGGAGCAAGATTACTGGTCCTTATTGTCCTGGGACAGGGACCAATCCATGCTTTGCTTGGCTGATGCCTACTTTTAATATAAAAAGGGCCCTTTAAGAAAAAGAATACACATTTTCAATATGAAATTGCTGGAGCTCCTTCCAGAGCCTAGGTCATGGAAGTGAAGGGCCCCATACCTATTGTAACTCACAGTGAGGGAGCCATTCCTGGGGCACAGTCTAGAACCACAACTTCAACCCCAGCCAATGAGTTTGTGCCCCCAGAGTAAGTTTTTTTTTTTCTACCAAAACACAGGGATTTCAATACCAAAGCCTAAATGATACAGCTTTAAAATCCTCTTCCCTTCCCCAGGTCTCAGCATCTTTCCACCAAAGAACACTGCCATTTTAAACATTCTAAGAAGACCACCACTTAAAAAAAAATCCATCCAGACAGCTCATCTTTGGGTTCTTGGGTGCTCCTAGCTGTGTTTTTTCTTGTCTTGGCTCCCACTAGCTCCTGCTATTGGAGGCTGTGGAATTCCCCAAAAGAGTCATTCATATCACAAATTCATATTTCAGGGGTGCCTAGGTGGCTCAGTCAGTTAAGTGTCTGCCTTCAGCTCAGGTTATGATCCTGGGGTCATGAGATCAAGCCCCATGTTGGGCTCTCTGCTCAGCAGGGAGCCTGCTTTTCCCTCTCCCTCTGCCTGCTGCTCCCCCTGCTTGTATTCTTTCTCTGGGTCAAATAAATAAAAACTTTAAAAAAAAGGGAAAAGAAGAAACACAGCTAGATAGCTTTACATGGGAGAGAGGTAAGAGAAAAGGGGAATAGGGAAGAAAAGAACGTTAAGCAATCGGTGGAGAACTGAATCCTGTGTGTAGAAATGACTTAGGAATGGTTAAAAATAGGAATATCTAACACTGAACTTTAAATATTTTTAAAATGCTGTGGTTTAAATATTTTCATCTTTCTAAACCTTTAGTCAAGTCTTTATGAACATAAAAGCCTTGTAAGTATAAGTCTGGGACCATCCAAAAGGGATCACACAAATTTGGGGAGAACATTATGTTTTGACAGGCAGGGGAACAAGTTTCTAATAACCTGAATTGGCAGGAAAATCTTAATTCATATAGGGTCACATTTAAATGGTGTATTCTATGGGGCACCTGGGGGACTCACTCAGTTAAGTATCTGCCTCCAGCTCAGGTCATGATTGAGCCCCACATTGGGCTCTCTGCTCAGTGAGGAGTCTACTTATCCCTCTCCCTCTGCCATTGCTCCTGCTTATGCTCTCTCTTCCTCTCTATCTCAAATAAATAAATAAAATCTAAAAAAACACACACAAATAACCAACAACAAAAAAAATCCTGTTTTCTAAACTAAAACCTGCCTTATTACATTATCTGCTATGGATCCTAGTTCTTCTGTACAAATCCACACAAAAACAAACTGTGTTCTCTGACCTATGGCCATTCATCAGACAGTCTTCTCGTTTCCAGGCCAAGCTGCCCTTTCTCAGAAGACCATTTTTTTCTCTGCCATTCAGCATGCTCCCCAGTAAACATGCTCCAGTTTTTCAATTGTTTCTCATAAGGAATAAGAAAGAAAACTGAACAAAATACTCTAGAAACCACTCATCAGTTCTGGAAACACCAAGGATGTCTCAGATAATATTTACATTTCTGCTGCCATCACACTGATGAATCAACATTGGTAGACGAACAGCAAATTGGAACCCCCCTGTCATTGTCCAATGGGCTGCTTCTAAATGATGCCCTCATCCTTATCTGGGTTTGGTATTTAGAGTATTTTGGGGGTCTATCTCATGAAATTATACTCATCCTTTTAAATTTAACCTTCCTAGATTAGGCTTATTATTCCAGCTAGCTGAAATTATTTACAACCTAATTCTAATATCTAATATTTTTGTATTTCCTTCAAAATTGATGGCATTCATTAATTTATGATTCATGAAGTCTATAATATTACTCAAGACCCTGTGACCCAAGCCTAAAGCAGGTCACTTCAAGTTAAAAAGTAAATGCTACACACTACAGTGCACCTGACCTCAATATTTGCTTCCTATTCTCATTTTGCTCTGAGCTGGCTCTGAGCGCTGGGACCCTTAGAAGGTTCTGGAATACCTACTGTGCATTCAATCCCTGGACTTGACAGTTGCTACATCAGTGTATCAAGTATCCGAGCTTCCCCAGTGATTAGAACCATGCCTTGTAAGGAGAAAATGCTCAAACAACCACCAGATTAATGCTCCATACTTGCCTCTATTTTCAGCCTCCGGGAAATTAGCAGGACTGATATATGAATCAAGCTTAATATTATCTCCACCCCAAAATAATTCACTATCATATGTGAGGAGACAACGTAAGTCTAACAATTCCCAACATGTCCTTTACTAACCCAAAAAGCTTTTGGATTTTGCCCAATTTGTTTCTTGCAATGCAGAACTGATACTTATGGTCCTGCCATTGTCAGAATGAACCTTTATGAGTTTGATATGCAGAATCTGAAGAATCAAAAGCAAGTAGCAAACTGAAAGGCTGGGAAAAGAGGACAGGAGGCATTAGGCAAACTCCTGGAGAGAATGAAATTATGGAATTTGGAAGATAAGGAACAGGGAGCTAGGTCATGAAGGAAATGAATGGAAAATGAAAGAAAATTCTAAGAATTAATACAATGGACTATTTCCCTCCATCATGGTAATTTAGAAAATACTCAGGTGAAAAGTTTAAACTATTTGGGCATCATTTTTTGATTTTTGGACTGTTTCCTTAACAATGGTAGTACCCTTAAGCTGTATCACATGAGTCCCTAGCTTGTAAATACCTCCCCCTTCCGGAATGCCCATGTAAACATTTCATAATGTGGTAAAAGAAACTCATCCCCAACTTTGCTTTTCATCTTTTTAATTTTGCCAAGAAAATTACTAAAGAAGAGAAATGGGCTTGCAGTCCAATACATACAGTGCCTTAAATTAATTAAATTGAAGAGAAGACCAAATAGGCAATGGCCTTCCTGATATAATTACATTTTAACGGGATACAAAAGGCTCTGTGCCCAAAATCCGTTTCCACAAGGGCCGGCCACTTTGCTTCTAATTTATATCTTTTGAATATATGTTTTGGATTTATGAATTATCTCCTAAAATCATCTTATTGGGAAAATGAGAAATTCCTGGGGTCTACTACATGCCAGGTGTAGCATATTTATTACTCCATTTCTTTCTCATGACAACCCTGCAAGCATTCATTTCAACACTGTAATGATTACAGGCTGACGTCCTAACCTTCAGTACCTTAGAATGAGATCTTATTTGGAAATAGGGTAATTGCAAATGTAATTAATTAAGATGAGATCCCACATAGAGCAGGGTATAGGAGTAGGATGGGCCCTTAATCCAATAGGCCTGGTGTCCTTATAATAAAAGGGCTCTTTGGACAGAGATGCAGAAACAGCTGACAGACTGTAACAACATTAGAAGACACGTATATGGAGTGATACATCTGTAATGCAAGGAACACCAAGGATTGCCAGCACACACCAGAGGCTGGAAAAGCAAGGCAGGATTATCCCTACAGGTTTAAGGAGGAGCATGGCCCTGCTGACATCTTGATTTTGGATGTCTAGCCCTCAGAAGGGAGAGAGGATAAATTTTTTCTAAGCTACCCAGTTTGTGGTTCTTTCCTATACCAGCCATCAGAAATTAAAACAATAAGAGGTCGGGTGGTAAAACCCAGCAGAGCTGGGTTTCAATCTTAGCTTTTCCATCATTTGAATAACTTTGTAAAAATTGTCTCAAGCTTAGTACACCTCACATTTCCTCATTTGTAACATGCAGGTAATGCTGTCCACTGCCACACAGATTTTTCTAAGAAAGTAATTAAATGGTTACCTCTGTGCTCTGCTTACCCTAAATCCTTGCATTAGATAAGCATTTTAAAAACAGCATTTTGTGCTAGGATCATCCTAACAATCAGCCTTTCTTCCTCTTTGTGAATGAAGAAACCAAGAAATGGGTTAAAAAATATGCCAAATGGCAGAGCTGCAGTTCAAAATGAGGTCTGCCTGCCTCCAAAGAGGATGTCAGATTCCAAAAGAGCCCTTAGGAAAGAGATTATGTTTGCTCAAGAGTCTGTGGTGTGTGCTGAGGAGCTGGACAGTGAGAAGTAAGCCCTTGAACATGAGTGAAGAGGAGAGACAGAATACAGCACACAGGGTGATGTCTGGGGTGTGGCGGGGGTGGGGGGGGGATCTCTCTAAGGTAGTTGGGGAAATCAGGAATGTGGACATCACTACTACATCCTCCCAGCTCCAGCCAGCACTATGTCTTACACTGTCCCTCACTGCCCAAGTTCATATAAAAACTGCCATTTCTTACATGAAACAATGTTTCATCCTTTCAGCATAGCCTAGCTCCTTGGAGGTTTCCAAATTCACAAGACTATCCCCGTTACTTGGGAAGACCAGAGGACTGGCTTTTTTTCATTCATGTGTATGCAGTCCCTGTCTAGGCAGTACAAAAGGAGGCTCTCAGGGCAACAATAGTCTGCAAACCCAACCACATGTGGCCACTTCCGCTTTACCTGCAAAAGCAGTCTTTATCTCCAAGCCAAGAGTTGAGCAATGCTAGATATGATCTAATAAATCTTTATTTATTTATTTTAAGATTCTATTTATTTATTCATGAGAGACGGGGGGTGGGGGGGAGACACAGGCAGAGGGAGAAGCAGGCTCCATGCAGAGAGCCCGATGTGGGACTCGATCCTGGGTCTCCAGGATCGCACCCTGGGCTGAAGGCGGCACTAAACCACTGAGCCACCTGGACTGCCCAGAAGTCTTTTTTTTTTTTTTTTTAAGTAATCTCTACACCCAATGTGGGGCTCAAACTCACGATCGTGAGATCAAGAGTCATGTGCTCTACCAACTGAGCTAACCAGGTACACATAAAATTCAAAAAAAAAAAAAGATAGGTGACTGAGCTTCATGACTATTATTGCACAGATTCTCATGAAGTAAGGATAAGTTAAAAAGAAAAAAAAAGAAGAGATTAAAGACAGACAAACAAAAGCTACATTAAGAAATCAAAACCCCTGTCTAGTTCAACGCCTACATTACAGAATTTTCTATGTAAGAAAAATGAGTCTGAGACAGAATCTGGTTCTGGCTCTGTCACTATTAAGTTGCATGTGCCTGAGCCCAGAGCATGCACAACTAGTTAATGACAAACCACGTGTAAGAATCAGTCTCCCGCCTGTCCCTTCAGCATATGCCCATTCTTCCATAGCAGAAGATGACACATAAAAATGAACATATGCTGTGAAAAAGAAAACAATTTTGAAATTGCATCAGTAAACATAAAAAATGTATAGACTTCTGCTCTTTGTTCTTTCCTTAATTCCAGTTTAGTCAATGGGATCTTGTGCTTACCTAAGAGGAGGTCTTACTCTCGTGAATATTGCATCCTTTTAGGTGCACTCCTTGCAAAGCAATACCATAGGTTTTTAAAAAAATAGAACAATTTAATCTCTCCCTTTTATGCCATAAATTCCAGTTAATGAAATTTCTGAGGCAAATTTTAAATACTAAGCTGCATATTCTTTGACACGGGAAATACCAATAGGCTTTGAGTAAGCAACACTGCATTGGCACATCTCCATCTCCAAACGGGGTACACAGAGTGCCCTGCACATCCTACTATGCCATGAAAAATAGAACAAGCTGTGTAGATGATGACTAAATTTGCACGTAAATTCAAGGACAGTTGAAGTAAATTAAAAGAAAAACATCTTTTAAAACTCTGATTTCTTATATTTAAAAAATAGAAAAAATGTTCTCAAAGTTGCCTATTATAGAGGAGATTTGGAATTTAAATGCAAATAAATCTTTTATGACAGACCCAAGGCAAAGTTCTCTCTCTAGACTCAAACAGGAGGAGCTTGCTGCCTGATATGTTAAGGCAAAATTTGTTCCCTAGTCTACTTTTGTTCTTTTCTTTATTCCCCTCTCTCTTGGACATTTCTTTTCTGTATTCACAATGTTCCAGGTCATATACAGGGCTTCTCTAAGGAGAGCTAGGAGGCTTGTGCCTAGACTATATACCCACCTCTCACTTCTGGCTAAGTCTGCTCTAACATCCAAGAATTCTCATGTGTCTCACAGAACCTGATCTGACACAGTGAGGTGTGGAGACCATGAAGAACCAGATATATCTGAAAGTCTCTGCTGGGATGGAGGTGACAGCCCCTGGGTCAGTGGATCCAGGATCCAGGAGGCACAGCAGGGTTAGAGACAGAGGAAGCTATCTTTGAACTTCACAGTTGCATGACATAGTGACAAAGATGACAGGAGGCACTTCAGTGGGGTTTCTGTGGAGGCAGAGAAAATAATACGAAAACAATACAAGTTGAAGCAACATGGATAGAAGAGCCCTGGACCTAGAAATCTAGGGCTTCAATTAAAAGTGTCTCTCTCTCCATTTAGGGCCCTTCAGAAAGGGACCTATTACATGAGGTTTTTGGAAAAATCAAATATTTCAAATGAGAAGATAGGCACAGCTTACTCAACAGATGTTTGCAGATCTAGATTCTCTATCACTTGAATTATAGGGGCTGTGGGATGGTATTAAATATTGGACTGAATAAAATCTGAGATGAAAATGTAACACTGTTTCATTTCTTTTTAAGCATGGACAAAGTCATTTTCTTACTCCAAGGTCATTTGCAGTTGTGGGAAGGAAGGAGAAGGAAAAGACAGAGAAAGGTGGGAAAATGAAAAGGTGAGAGCACAATGAAATGAGATATTCTAGAATATGGTTGGACCCTATATGCTCAGTCAGAGGAATTGAGCATTCACTGCATATTCTAGGCTTAAACTCATCAATGGGGGGACATAGCTGAATAAGTCATCATTTCTATCTTCAAAACCTCTCTAGCCTTGTGGTAGAGGCAAATGCACTGACAGTAATACAAGGTTAAAACTAAAAGTTATGGTCAAAGGCTTGAGGAAAGACTGAAAGGGTGTAATTGATTCTTCCTGGAGATGGGAACATCAGTTCAGTGTGCAGAGGGAAGTGACACTTAGCTGGAGTTTGAAGGTTAACCAAGAGCACACCAGAGGAGAAAGAGGAGGATGGGCACCTTGTTTAGGCAGAAAAACACCTACTCCCCAGATGTGCGTGTCCTAATCCTCATAGACTACAATTGTGTTACTTTACTTGGAAAAAGGACTTTTTAATTAAGGCTGCAAACCTTAAACATGAAGAGATTATCTTGTGTTGCCTAGATGGGTTCAGTCTAACCACAATAGCCCTTAAAATCAGAGAATTTTTCTCTGGCTAAACTCCAAAAGAGGAAAGATAAGAGGAAGTTGAACCGATGTGAAGCTTTAATAAGACTCATTGCTGCCAATGCTGGAAGGGAGCCAGAGTGAAGCATGAGAAGAAATGTGGGGGCCTCTAGGAGGAAAGACTGATCAAAATGGAGATCTCGGTCCTACATCTGCAAAAAAATGAATTTCCCCAACAATGTGAATTAGCCTGGAAGTGATTCACTCTCAGAGTTTGAAGAATGGAAACATCCTTTCTAAAACTTTGATTTCAGCCTATAAGATCCAAAGCAGAGGACCAGATGTGGCATGTTGTATCTAGGCTTCTGACCTACAGAACCGTGAAACAACAAATTCGTGTTGTTTTAAGTCCCCAAATTTCTGATAATTTGTTTATAGCAGCAATACAAAACTAACATGTATGCCTAGCAAAAGACCTAGAATAACTGCACGGGTCATGAGAGAACACAGTATAACTCCACCCACAAAGGGTATTTGGACAACAACTAGGATTAATGCAAGAACATAAGCAAAAACTTGGTAACAGTTTTATAAAAGGTAGCCAGGGCAGCCCGAGTGGCCCAGAGGTTTAGCGCTGCCTTCAGCCCAAGGCGTGATCCTGGAGACCCGGGATCAAGTCCCACGTTGGGCTCCCTGCATGGAGCCTGCTTCTGCCTCTGCCTGTGTCTCTGCCTCTTTCTCTGCATCTCTGATGAACGAATAAAATCTTTAAAGAATAAAATAAAATAAAAGGTAGCCATACTGAAAGCAGAAGGGAGTCTTAGGAAGCTTTTGTTCAGAGGAATGGCAAGTGTGATTTGAGAAGGGTAGGTAGAAAATTAATAAATTCCTAAATTCATCAGAATTTACAAATAACAAAAATCCTCTTACTGCAAAAATAATTATCACAATAGTTTGCATTTTGATCTAAATGAGATTGCCAAGGTCTGAATATCCAGGAAATTTCTCTTTGAGACTTTAGAACCAATTTTGGAACTCTAGTAGTTTTCATATGTTTTACAAACATAAAAATTTGGGATTTTTCATTCACCTCCCAGGATAATCTCATTCAGTTTATCAAAGGCTTCCATAAAAATATAAGGGCTCTGACTGGCTTGTCTATCATCAGTACTGACCAGTCCTTTATTTTCTAAGTACTCTTTTTCCCTTAGTTTCTATAATACAGTAACCTCTTGGATTTCCTCCTACCCTTCTTGTTGATCATTCTGATTTCTTCCTATACATTCATTTTCCACTATCCAGCTAATAAATATGAGATTTCATCAAAGCCTGACCTAAAGGTCTTTGATCTCCTCACTTTTATATACTATATCTCCAAATTATCCATTGTCACCTATTTGCAAATAATTTATAAATTTGTCTCTAATCAAGATCTTTCCTCAAAAGTTCAGAACAAACATATCTAAAATATACATGTCACTTTTCTTCTTGGATCTCTCAAAGACACCTCAAATGCAAAATGTCCAAAACCAAACTCATCAATATCATGCCTCATTTGGTCTTTCATTGCTCTCTCTCCCTGTGAATGATCCCACCAATCACAAGCTAGAACCCCAGCATTATTCTTGGGGTCTTCTGCTTCCTCATTCCCCAGATCCAATTCTACATGTTCTCTTCTGCCTGGAATCCCACCAAGAACAAACCATAAACCTTCCTTGCATGCCAGCAAAAGAAGAGCAAACATCACATAGGACAGATGATGAATGAATGAGAAGTCAAAAGTCATTTTGGCTAATAGCCTTCCAGTAGTATAAATAATAGAAAGCCTGACCCATAGAAACTAGGGGATTCAGAGGGAAGGACTGTAGGCATAAAATACATTTGTCATCTCTATCATTAACCCTGAGGTTTACTTGTTTGAGTGTACTCAGATGCCTGACCCCAGAAGACTCTACAGGAATGGCAGGATATTTGGGGATCTCAGTAAGAATCGTGACTTTGCTTTTGTTTATGCACACATAATTAAAAAAAAAAAAAGATCTTAAGTAATCTCTACACCCAACATGGGACTCGAACTCACAACCCTGAGGTCAAGAGTTGTGTGATCTATGGACTGAGCCAGCCAGATGCCCTACACATCTTTTTAATGAAAAGTAATAAAACTTTTAGTTTTATGGCATGTGCTGAAATTGCCATTTTTAGCTTCTAATCATCTCTGAGGGACCAGGCAGATGTTAGGACAAGGTCTGTGCTTTTGTATAAAGACACCTTTTAGAATCACCAAATAAAAACAATCACTTAAATAAAGCCTCATCTTTATAACAAAAATCCCTACTAACCACCTTACTAATTAGACTTAACTCTAAACATCATTTGATTATTTCTAATAACTGATTCATCCCCATAAGACTCATAATTTCCAAATGGCTAGAACTAATTAGAGGCTTGCTAGAAAAGACAGTTGAATACCTGGTGCCCTAACAACCGAGAGAGGTGCAGCCCAATGTAGATTTCAGCAGAATTTCACACTTCAGTATCATTTTACAGACCACTGTATTGGTTTTGTATATTCCACTTAATTCATGGAGTCTCACTTTAAGGGAAATTAAATATAGAGAGGTCTATAGAGAGAGATACAATGAAAATGACTCATAAGCAGATAACCAGGCAGGATTCATGAGCAGATTACCTGAAAAAACAGCTGAAAAATAAAGTTAATGTCTTTTCTCAAAAGCAGAAGATTAAAGGAAATGTAGCTGAAAGGTGGATCTGGTGTGAGTCTCTCTTTTTGTGGGGCCTGTAGAATGTAGTAGAATTAGGATGGATGAACTGAAGCTATGGGAAACCAGAGGAAGGATTGCTGACTGGGATAAAGGGAAATGGAGAGAAGAGTGCCCTGGAAGGGAACAATGGCTCATTTATTAGTTATGTTCGAGTTTGTTGGAAGGACACTTGATTAATTCAAATAGATACTAAGAAAATATTTACTTTTTTGCATATTATATAAGAGCACATCTGAGAGATGGTTGAAGCTATGAGATGGATATTTGGGCTAGAAGATCCCCAAGGTTCCTCCTGAAACTGAGTTTCTGTAATTCCATGTCCCTATTATTAGGTTCAAATACCAAAATGGAAGTTAAAATTCTTTAATTTTGTCCAATAGTAGAATGTGGTCTCTTTAAAAGATGTTTGTTGTACCTCCTCCTATCACCATGTGTATCTTACAAACAAAAGAGATTAAGAGGGAAAGGAAATGCTGTACAAACTCTAAGTTTGAGCCTTCTTAGTATTGGAAAGGTAGTATCCCACTTGCCAACTACAGGGTACCAGAAAGATCCAGGAGATTATAAAGGTGGAGGATCTGATCCTGAGAAGGAAACTATCTGCAAAGCTACTCCAAAGCAGTGATTCCACAAAGTTTCTAGCTTCATAATTAGCTATATTGGGGGATATATTAGTTCCACCAGTGCAAATTCTTGGATTTCTTCTAAAGGTTAGTATCCTAGTCATGCCATCTTTTCATGGGACCTCTCCATTTAATTTCTTTGGATTCTGGGATCTCTGCTAAGACACTGGACCCTTAGATGAAATTTTTCACTGAGCATGTCTTGGTTTAGTTTCCCTCAGCAGAAGATCCTGAGAAAATAATAAAAGGACTAGTTATTTACTTGGGAGAAAATTCACTAGTGGATGGAAAAGAGAAATAGAAAAGCAGGTGGACAACAGAGGCATGTCATCAAGAAAGTTACCTCTGGAAGTAATTAGAACATTATTTCACTAGGAAACTCTTAACACCAATATAGAATTGAGTCCCATAATTATCCCAGCAGAGAGGCAACAGTGTCTCTCTTACTCATTTGTGGGGATTTATCTTGTAAAGCCTTTCCTTTCTGGTACTTCTGTCTGCCATGTACAAAAACAGAATGGACCCTATCACTAGGAAAAACTCCTTACACAGAGAAACAGATGCAGATGTCTAAAGTCAGCCAGAGTTGCCGCAATGGCAGGGCCCAGAGAATTTTGGCAGAGCACCAACATCTTCTGCTATAGGTGCTGTGTTTAGAGCTAGCACTTTTTTCTGGCATCTTCTTAGCTGATTTACAGATGTGAATATGTGCTTTGCCACTATTAGAAATAACTTCCTGCTTTATAATACCAACATTCAGCAATCCATATAGATAAATTATTGTGTAACAATGATAGAAACTGAAGGCAATAAAACAGTTATAGACAGTTAAATAAAAAATAGAAAATGGGAGAGAGAGCTTCAAAGATTGAGATTATTCTTTTAAATCTATCCTTTTTCTGGTACCTTTTCATGGTACTCTTTTAGGTATAAAATATTAAATTGCTTATTTTTTCAACTGGATATGGATAATTTGGACAGATTTTTGTAAGGTAAGTTAAGAGGATGAGAGATATTTCACTGATCATCTTACTTTGGATTTGTAGATACAAAACAAAAAATACATGTGGAGACAAGCAGGATCCAATAAACTATCCCAGGTTCCTTCTCTAGGTTGCTCGGCAACAAGCTATCTGGGTCATTTGCTCTCCCATCTGACCTGGAGGGACCATAGCCAAACTCAACTTTCCACAGTATTGTGAGCCATCAAGCAGCCATATTACTTTAATGGGCCTCCCTGCTGTAGGATATTTTGGCCTAGGTTTCCAGGGGCTAAGCAGCTGGTATCCCATGGGACTTGCTTAAATATCTGGGGCGTAAGTCCCTGCTGCCTAAAGTCCAAGCAAAAGGGAAGAGCCACAAGGAATGGGATCCTTCTGCTTTTTCATCCAGATGCACTCTAGCCCAACCACTCCTCTCTGAAGGGTGTGGAAGGACCAGAAGCCACATATAGACTATTAGCCTTCTGCCCACCAAACCAGGTTGTACAAAGCTATTCTCACTGGTGTCCACTCTAAGTCATCATATGACAATGAAAACCAAAATATTATAAATAAAATCTCAGCTGAGTTCACAGTAAACTACATTTGAAAAATGACTTAGCATCTCAAAATTAATTAGCAGGGAGGACAATAACCTCTAAATGAAACCATATCTCAATCTGTTGGTTTAATATACAGCAAGTAGGTGGGAGAAACACAGCAAGCAATAATAAATCAAAATGAAGATTCTTAAATTTGATATCTGCAAGCAATGTGAGTACATTAAGTCTTCTATGTTCCCTTTGTTATAAGAAAGACACTGAGTCAATTTGGGGAAAAACTGGGACTGGATCTAGGTTTGTCCTTGGCTGTCCACCAAGAAAAAGTAACTTAGAGCACAAATGGACTTATATATAGTCACCACCAATGGAGATGGACAAATGACCATACTTAACATGGTGTTTCCTGCACATTATAATGTCACAAAACTAAAGGAAGCCTTTTGCAGCTTTTTTTTTTCATTTAAGTATTTTTTCACAGGTGACTAGTTGCCCTCACCAAAAAACTGTAACTAGTCAAAGTAAATGAGAAGACTAGAAAGAACTACACATATGACACTTACCTACCAAGCACCTGGTCTTTGCCAGGAACTGTGAATAGGATGGTATCAGAGGCACAGTGCCTACATAAGACCACTCAGGGTGTGCTGGAGAAGTTCGAGAAGGGGAAAACAATCATCCATACAAGGAGAGTGAAAATGAAGATTTACAGTGAGATTTTTTTTTATTAGCACAGGCCAGATGCCTACATATACTCCAACTTGTTTAGTCTTTACAATAAGCCTGTAGGGAGGCAGGGTATTTCCATTTCATAGATGAAAACAAACAAAAAACTGGGGCTTAGCAAAACAAAGCTCATCTCTGGAAAATAAACTGTAACCAATGTGGTAAGAACTTTAACAGAGGTATACATGTCAGGACAATATCCCTCTGGGGAATCTGAAAAACATATCAAAGGAGATCAATTAGGAGTTGGAGATGGTGTGGTGAGAAGACATACGTTACATGGAAAAGCAAGGATGTGCATTCAAGGAAGAGGGAATAGCATGTGCAAAGTCACAATATATAAGAAGACATGATGTGTTCTGGAAAAAAATCAGTGACATTAAATTTCAAGCAGCAGATGGGGAAATAAGCTAGGGCTAGATTGTGGAAGGGCATATGGGCACAGCTAAAGAAATGAGGTGTTCTGCAGACAGTGGGTGTATTAAAGACTTGCAATAATGAGTGTGAAAAGTTAAAGCAAGCCATCAGGGTATCTGGCTGCTGACACGGTACTTGAGCAGTGGAATTGTCAACAACAGGGAGAAAATGTCAACCATTCAGGAGTGAAGGAATAATGCCCTCCTGAATTTGAAATGAACATCCACAAGATACTATCACTGAGCATCTGTTATGTCCTGGGTTCTGGTGCATATGTAAAGATACTTTCTTTTTTTTTTTTCCCCCTCTTGATGTGATCTTACAACTCCCTAAAGAGATTTTGCTACAACTAAGATAGCAGAGGTTTAGCTGTTTGAAATCTCCACTCTTAGACAGTAGTAGAGGCTGTAAGATATAGTTGGAGATAGGAGATTAAGTTGCTTAGAGGTTTGGGCTGCTATCTTGTCTCAGCAGGTGTGTATCAAATCTGACAAAGTCCTCTGCATATAATATTTGATAAAAATAATTGTATCACTAGGTTAAACCTTACTAAAATACACCATTTGCAGTATGGTGTGTAATTTAATAAAAAATACCAAATTGTGAAAATGCGATTACATTCCCAAAGTCAGATTTTCTCAAAGTGAGCATCTTGAGATGTCAGTCCTGGAGACTGTCTACAAAATGATGTTGGCAATGATGAAGAGGAGCACGAGATTATTCCAAACATCTATTGCTATATAATAAATTACCTCCAGAGGCTTAGTAGCTTAAAATATCAAAAATGTTTCTTATCTCATGATCATATGGATCTATTCAGTGCTCAAATGGCCAATTATTCTGCTCCACAGGGCATCAACAAGTGTCACTTGTTGATAATCCACTGAACTCTGACCTTGTCTGTTGAGTTAAGCTGGTTTCACTCTCACCTTTTACCTTGATGGGATGGCTGGAAGACTGGCCTCAGTAAAGCCACTCACTCTCTCTCTCTTCAAAGAGTCTTATGAGCTATCAATGTCATCTCTCTAGCAGGGTAGTTGAATTTTTTACATGGTGCCTCAGGATTACAAGAGACTAAGGAACTGCAGTTTCTTAATAGGTCTAAAACTGCCATCATATCACTGGTGTCATATTCTATTGAACAAAGAACTCTCAGGCCAGTCTAGATTCAAGGAGTGGGAGAACAGACACCACATATGATGGGTAATTTGCCTGCATGTATAAGAGGGGAAGGAACTGATGATGGCCATCTTGGAGATAAGTGACCATGATGGTGGCAGTGATGGGGGCATTGCTGTTTTTTGTTTGTTTGTTTGTTTTGTTTTTTTGTGTTTTTTTTTTAGGCTTTGTAAGCCATACAGTCTGTGGCATATTCATTTTCTTTGTTTTTTTAAAACTCATTAAAAATGTAAGAAACATTTTTAGCTTACAGGGTAAACAAAAACAAGTCACAACTGGCTTTGGCTTCTGGACTATTGTTGCCAATCCCTATTCTAGGGAGTTCCATGGCCAAATAAACTTTATAAGGCTGTATGCTTTATCTTTTCAGAGCTTCATAGCACACATTAACATATGGAAGGCTCTAAAAAGTTTTAAGTAAAAAGAAACTAATGCCACATTTTACAAAGGTTTAATAATTATTTTCTACCTAATACTTATTTTAAGTAATCTTTCAGAAAACATAGCTCTATACCATGTGAAAATTAGACTGTGACCAAGAAGTAGACTCAGGATCTAAAGATTTTGTTGACTTAATAGATTTAACAAACTGATTCCTATAAAATTTTTGATGGATAGAGGCAATGACTTCTCCAAAGTGCCCAAAAATATTCTGTCCTTCTTTGTAACTTAATCTTTCTATTTATAGTGATTTTTAAGCTTATATGCATTTAAAGAATGCCTCTTATCCTAAATTATAATATTCTATTCCAGCATATGTCTAGAATCTCACAGACTGAAGTTAGAAAAACACAAATCAGTAAGTCAGTGATATCATGTCAGCATAGCATTGTCAACAGAGTGTGGAACTTGGCCTTGGACCTTTGGATTATGTCAAAATGCTGTCATTTCTTAGCTCTGGAATTTAAAATAAATGACTGAATTTCTCCAACCTCTGATTCCCAGTACATTGGAAAATGGAGGCGATTTACCTATCAAGATTACTGTGAGGACTGCAGTGAATGAGAATGCACATGTGGAAATGGTTCACAAATTCCTGAGTATGATGTAAAAGTATGTTTTCAGTGTTCTACAGAAATGGTATTATCAGTAAAAGTGATCTCTTATGTTAAGTGACTTCTAACTTACTACATTTTGTATCTGTTATGGTCAGTCAGAGCTAGAAGTGGATGTTGTATTGATCAGGCTGCATAGGTTTGAATCCTGGCTTACTGTCTATGCAAACTTGGGAAAGGTTCTAAACTTCTCTGATACTTTATTGTCCTCACCTGTAAAAGGATAATAAGCTACCTACCGCACGGGGTTGTAACAAGCAATAGTGTTTAGCAATAAAAAGTGTTTTAGCACCTAGTCTGCTACAAGGTAAGTGGTCATTAAGCCCAAGTATTATTATTACTAAAATTAATAATTATTAATGACCCTACTATAAGAATTTGATAACCAACCTTAGATTCTAAAATGGATTTTCTATTTTGCTCAAAATTATGTGACTAACATGCAAGACAGGAGTTATTCTACCTCAATGGTGCACAGAAATGCAAAGTGATTTGCCTTAGGCCACACAGATGGTTAGCATTGAACTCCTATGCCAATTCTGGAAATCAGCTTCCAAAGTGAAGATGCTCAACCACTATAGTGTATCACTTCTGGAAGAAGAAAGATTGAGAAGAAAATATAACAGGCAGCCCAAAGAAGAGACACACTGTTGGGAACATTCAGCCGGTAGAAAAGAACACAACCAGAACATAGCATTTAATGTTCTTCCCTAAGACAAACCATACGATGGGATTTCCTTCTCAATGCATAAAACGCAAATAACATTAACTATGGACAGAGTTTCACAGACAATAAATTCTTTGGAAAATATGAAGCCCTATTTAAGATACTTAATGTCTTTAAAGTATCTCCCCAACTTCCCAAGTTTAAAGAGCAGCCAACGCAGTGGACAGAACTTGAGACTTAAACAAAATGTGACATGACCCAGGTGGGACATCAGGCATATGGGTACACTGCAGTTATCATGACAGGTTCTGTGCACCCAAGGCAGCTTATTTAATCTCCCAAGCCAGCATCTTCCAGCAACTCATCATAAACACTAGCCACATCCTACTAGCTCCCATTACAGACTTCCTGAGAGCAAATTTTACCACTCTCTAATAATAAGTCTTAGGAAAATAGGACTAGGAAACTACATCTCTAAGGGATGAAATGTATTTGTTGATTCAATAAATATTTGTTGAGTGTCTATCAGCCAGACACTGCCCTGAACACTGGAGATTCATCAGCAGACAAAACAAAAGGAAACTCTAATCTCAATGTATTTACATTCTTATAGAGTTAAGCAAAACCCAGTTAATTTCAGATAATGAGAAGGAAACAGAAGACTATATACAAAATGGTGAGGTAATAAAGGCAAAGCCTTTTGAAAAAAATAGTTTTATCAGTTAGCTATTGCTGTGTAACAAAGCACAGCATACACTAATTTGAAATAGCAAGTATTTCTCTTAATATAGTAGTTTAAATAGCAAATATTATTTCCCATAAATTGAGGGGTAAGGTAAGCAGTTCTGCTGAGCTGAACCCAATATGACTAATCCAGGTTGGGTTCACTTATGAATTTGCAGTCAGGTGATAGATCACCTTGTGCCTGGTTATTATCAAATGGCTTCAACTCTTAAGTCTACACATTAGCTGTCAGTTAGGATGATGAAATGACTGGACCACATGTCTCAGGTCAACTAGGAGGCTGGACTGGTCTTGTTTATATGGTGGGGGCAGGAGTCAAAAGAACAAGAAAAGTATGCAAGGGCTCTTAAGTCCCATAACTAGTACAATGGAATTTTGGTTGCATACTCTTGGTCAAATTATGCTTATATGGTCAGCCCAGATTCAAATGGAGGGGAAGTAGACTCCACTTCTTGATGAAAAAAGCTGCAAAATCATAGTGCAAAAGACATGGATACAAAGAGGAGTGAAGACTAGGGAAATGTTTGTCATAAATCTACCATGATACTCAAGATAAGTCCTCCTCAAAGAGGAACTTTTGAGCTGACACTTAAATGATAAGAAGAATCAAATATACAAAGAGCTTATTCTAGGCAGAGGGATGTCAGTACAAATGTATGCATGAACTTGTATTTAGTTACATGAAATATACTTGTAGGTACATGCATGTGTAAATGAACATGTATGTGCAGGTACATATGATAAACATCAGTGGAACATTCTGTCAGCTGAACGTGTCTATGTACCTTTTTCCCCTACTTCCGGTCTTTCAACGTAGGAACATTCACACATCAACAGAAACAATATGACGCAATATATTCCTTTCTCACAAATTAAGTTGCATAAGAACCACCTTCACAGATTCTCTGGGACTTATCCCTACAAGTTCTCACTCAGTAGATCTGAGGTAGGACCTAGTAAATTTGAAGCAGCGGATTTGTATCTAATAAATTAAGAAACAACATTTAATTTTTCTCGAGCTTTGGATAATCCACACTTTTCTCCCTCTCCAGATAACTGATGCCTAAATGGGTATAATTTATATCACCTTAACCTATACTATCTGAAACTTTCTCCTTAAGATAATAGAGGGAATATGGACCAGCTGATAAGGAAAAAAAAAAAAAAGAAATGGATACACAGCATGGGCATTGAAAATACAAAATCATATGCGATTTACTTGTTCCTCATCCAAGTGAAAAATTTTTAATTTTGCCTGCTTCCAAGAATACCATAATTCAAGGGTGTATGCCTTCAAATATCAAGTCCCTGGCAAAGCATTCTTTACAGAGTCTATCAATGCTGCCTCCACCCCAGAATAATATTTTTTTAAAAAATTAAATGAGCTATTAATTAAGAGTAGTGCTGGACTTAGATATTTCATTTTTCAGGGCTCCCATATGATTGTAATATACAGTAAAGATTGAGATCCATTGAGTTAATGGATCAAATTGGAAATTTTAAGGCAACACAAAATACCTACTTGAGTGAAATATTTGGGGTAACAAGCACCTCAAACAAACAAACACATACAGGTATGCTTCAGGGGAGTCCAAACTCAATGCCCAAATTCCCACTGGGCAGACAATTCTCTCACTGCCTACCAGTCAAGTCTCAGGTGTCCTGCAAAAAGCATGAGCTAATAAAATCCACTTAGCTGGTAGTATAATCATTTCATTAACTTAGCAATTGCCATAAAACATAATTTACTTTTAAAAGTAAATATGCCATTGTGATGTGATTATCCTTTAGGGGACCAGTTCTCCACTTTAAAATGTCACTTTATTTTGTTCAAGGGAGGAAAAAAAATGTCACCATATTAAAGTCCACTACATTACTTTAATTAGGTATGAGCCATAGACTTAGCTCAATTAATCAGAGATAATACAAAGTGTGAATAACAAAAATTTAGGAGGCTAACAGACCTTAATTTGGATTCCATCTCAATGGTTTGTATGACTTGGGGGCATGCTTCTCTCTGAACCCCTATTTCTTCAACAATAAAATGTCATCATAATGCTAACTCTACAGGCTGATGCCAGGAACAGAGGAACAGGAACCAGAGAAGAAATCAGAAAACTTCTTCTGTAAAGGCCTCAATAGTAAATATTCTAGGCTGTGGAAGTCAGTTTCTATCACAACTACTAGCTCTGCTGTTGTAATCTCCAAACAGCCAAAGAAACATAAGAGCATGCCATGTTCCAGTGAAACTTTGTTTACCAACATGGGACACAGGTCATATTTGCCAACCCTTGAGTTAGAGAAATATAGTTAAGCATTTAACACCATTGTGGACAAACTATGAGCTCAATAACTGGTAACCAGCAATGTGGCTAATGAAGATGGTGACAATGGTGATAAAGATAATATTGCTAGTATTGTTACCACCATCGTTGTCAGAAGTGAATGAAGAGACATGGAAACCTATTCTACTTCTGGCACTAAATTTCTTTTCTTTCTTTTCTTTTCTTTTTTTTTTATCTTGTCATGTATTTACAATATTTTTTAAATCTTTTATTGGTGTTCAATTTGCCAACATATAGAATAACACCCAGTGCTCATCCCATCAAGTGCCCCCCTCAGTGCCCATCACACAGTCACCCCCACACCCTGCCCACCTCCCTTTCTACCACCCCTTGTTCGTTTCCCAGAGTTAAGAGTCTCTCATGTTCTGTCTTGGCACTAACTTTCTATAATTTTTAGTCAAGTTATTTCTCCCTTAGGAACATTACCTTCAAAAGATGCCATCACCAGAATACATCCAGCATTTCTTCCCTGGCTATAGATATCTTTTATAAATCAGTCATTTAGAAATTTACTAACACCTGCAGCACTTTCAACTTCATTACCTGTGTTCTGCCTTCCACTGAGGAATAGCAAAGAATCTGGTTGATAGAAGGCATACTTGTCAAAGCTAAGATGGACGAATATCTTTTCTCCTGAAAAGAGAAGTCCTGCCTCTCAATCCTGTTGTTATTCAGAATTTGATTGCAGCTGTCAAAATAGATGAACTATAAACACACCATTGGATTTGATTTTCATCGTGGGTTTCAACACAGACATGACAATTAGGTTCAGACACAGGTACTCTCTCAAGAAGGTATATTTAAAGACAATTTAAAAGATGCCCGATGTCATGGCCACTATTACTCACAAGTTAAAGAAAACGTTAAGAGCTCTTGAGTTATAACAAGAAAAATAACAATTTCAAGTTTTTCAGAAAAGTATTGATGCATTATTACTAGGGCAAAAAATTACTAAAACCTACAAAAAGAACACCATTTATATAGGACAGTGAGTCTCAAACTCTGAGTCCCAGACATTAGCATTCACCTTAAGAATTTGCTAGAAAAGCCAAATCAAATGTCCTCAGCCCAGGGCTACTGCATTCAGAAACTAGATAAGGAGCCCAGCAATCTGTGTTGTAATAAGGCCTCTGATATATGCTGAGGTTTGTAAACTGATTTAAGTTATAAATGGCCCCTATGAGTCCACTCAGAATTTTACAACAGTGGGTCATCCTCTTCCTTCCTTTGGGTCATACCATACTTTTCCTTTGAATAGCTATTCATTCCCCATTGCCTATGGCCTTGAAGAGTCTGTCCATTAAAGTCCCTGTTCTCCTGCAGCCAAAAGGTGACCCACACTGGGCCAGAGTTTCTTCTCTTGGGAACATGAGTTTTGAGTGAAGGTATAGGGCACAAGAAGGTTGGAGTGGCCTCATCAATAGCTGGACTCCCAAGAGCACACCCACTCATTCCTGCCTATTAGCCCAAGAGCTGCAAGGATCCTGCCCTTTCCAATTTCTGACGATTCAGCATTACCCTTCATTTTATAAGCTACTATGTATCCTTTAATAAAAAATTCCTTTTTCCAAACTATGTCAGGCCTAATTGCTATTCTTTATAGCCATAGGATAAATTAATACATATATTTTAATTGCACAAAAGGACCAAGTTCCTGAACAATGAAGGTTGTTGATAAGCTGCTCAACAAGACCAATATACAGGGAAACATCCAAACATAGACCAGAACCCTGGGATCCATGATATAGAGGAAGGAGGCCAACAGTAACTCTCAGCAGTAGAATGGGATGGAGGCTAAAGTGGACAGTATGAGAGTGAGCCTAGGAAAATCACAATGAAGATGGCTGCAAGTGGAGAAGCTACCATAAATTCCTTTGCTAATTGGTGACTGAGGGATATGATTCCCCAAACTCTCCTCACTTAAGGAAACTGACAAGTAACTATGTCAGGACAAGTCACTGAAGACCCATTACATTGCCTGAACCTGGTTCCTAGTTCAAAGTGACTTAAATGACAAAGAAAGTTATCTGTTTATACAACCACAGAGTCCTGAGGGTGGGCAGGATTCAAGTCAACTCTATGATTTTGATGGGTTAGGAATCTGGCTCCAATTCTCTAAAATTATTTCAAGGTTTCCCTCCATTTTTCAGCCTTGATTACCTCAACAGCTCCTGGTTTAAACATGTCCACATTCATATGCAAGAGAAGAAAGTTAAATTCCTCTACCTTCTTCAAACACTGAACTCTAATGGCTTTGAAAGTAGTAAAAGTGGCAAAGGCCTGGGGTCAATTTCATTCAAATAGGGATTGGATGGGTAAAAGCTGAGGAACAGCTTCTTGCTCCTCAAAAACAGGTTGGAAGATTAAACCTGCATGGCACACTAAGATCATTCGTAACAAAGAATGTGTTGAGGAAAAATGAACAGATGGATACTGGGGTGTTGGTGGCAGTTTGGAAGGACTGTTGAAGATTCTCTGAGTCACATACTGGTGTAGACAATGATGAAATGAGGAAGGGTCAGTAAATATTTTCTGCTAAGGGCCAGATGGTAAATATTGTAAATTTTGTGGCCCATATGGTCTCTATTGCATCTAATCAGCTTTGCTATTATAGCACAAAAGAATAATATAAAAACGAATATGTGGAGCTGTGTTGTAGTGATACTTAATTTACCAAAATGGAGGGTGTATTGGATTTGGCCTACTGGCTGTAGTTTGTCAATTCCTGAAAAAGAGAACCAAACTTTGTGTTTTGCTACAATAATTAGCAGGTGAGAAGCAGCGCCATAAACCAGCAATCCTGCCTATCTTTCATCAGCAACCAGAGTTCTTTGGCATTTGCCTTAACATTTCTTCACTGAAGACCTCCATTATAAATAACAACCTCTGTTTTTACTCACTTGAACATGTGCCATCCTGGAAATGTTCAGAAGCCTGATAATAAAGGTTCATCTTTGTTTAGCTTGGTGAGTCTTTCCTACTTAAATCTGGTATCCTAGGCCAACATTAAAGATGAAGAGCAACATGTGCAGTTTACCTAAGCACATCCTCACTTGCCTTGACTGCTGTATTGAGGACATCTTTTGGCTACCACTCCGTGCCTCCTCTTTCCTGTCACTATCTTGAAGGGGTAATTCCATTTGTCTCACCCACCACCACCTCTATCTAAACATGTCCCAATTCCAGCTGCATCTTTCTACCTGAACCTATTCCCTATCCTACCATGCTTTCAGCCCTGTTTCTACCTTTATTCTATGTCCTCTTTCTGTTAGCCTCCTTATTCTCCATGGCTCTCTACTTTCAATAAGCCATCTGCCCTGTTGATTTGTCCCTCATAACCTAACTTGGGATGTCCCCTGCCCCCCTTCCCTATAGTCCCACTGCTATCACTCTAAATCTGGCTTGCAATTACCCTATACCTTTGCTATTGCAATCAGCCTCCCCACAGTTCTCTTCCCTTTCCTAATTATCCTCCCTCCATTCCACTGGGCACCTTAATCCTTAAAAAGCTTGGCTAATTGGGCACTTTCACTATGTTGCACCCCCTTCTTGATTTTAGGGGAAGTTACAGGATCAGGATTATCCCTGGGCACAGTTCAAGTCTCCTAAAACACTTGTGTTGGCTTCTGGCTGTTCAGAATCTTCTGATTCTGGAGTAGGCTGGTCACAGGTAGATATTTCTAGTTTTCTCATTGATGAATCAAGCTCCACTATCAACTTTAGAGTCATTTTAACCACACATTTCTCCTCCTATCTCTGGTACTGGGGACTCAGAAACTCCTCTCCTGCATTCTAATTCTTATCAATTATTAGGTGGTGCCAGTTATATAATTTAAAACTTCACATATTCATCCCCCCATCTCCCTTTTGAAAGACACCATTATAACCACTCTCCTGGATGAGTGCAATACCTTCCTATATATTTCTTTGTTCTCCATTTTCATTCATTTTCTCACTAGAGCCAGAGGGATTTTTAAAACAAAAATCTGATCAAGTTATATCCCTGGTTAAAACTTTAGGTGACTTTCCATTGCCTTTCTACATTGGTTCTCAACCCTGGATCAATATTGCATGACCTGGGGTTTTAAAACAAATATGATGCCAGGTTAAGAAAATCTGAACTGTAATTTATGGATTGCTGGATGCTCAGTGTAGATAATTTTGATCATTGATAACCTCAGGGAGACCCAGTCATTTGAGCCCATACAATATTTTAAAATTTACTTTTGAGATCTTGACCAGGTTCCCACAGTAAATATGGGAGAGAAAAAACCTTCCCAGGCTTCAGGAAAGAGAAGAAAAGGAACCATTTTAAAACACACCAGGACACTCTGCTTTCTTAAGGTTTGCCCTATGAGGAGCTAATTAACGACAGCCTAGTTAGGGCTATTATAAGAGTATAATTTACCTGGGAGAAGGGAAATAACCAAATCCAACCCACTCTAGCCATCCTGCTCCACCTAAGAGGACAGAAAAAACTGAGAAATTCTTGCAAGTTCACAGTTCAGAGGCACAGGCTTACAAAATGTCTGAGACCTAAGTGTTCTTATTTCTGGGGCACCTGAGTGACTCAACTGGTTGAGTGTCTGACTCTTGATTTCAGCTCAGGTCATGATCTTAGGGTAGTGAGATAAAGCCCTGCATTGGGCTCCACACTCAGTAGGTAGTCCGGGATTCTCTCTCTCCCTCTCCTGTCATGCTCCCTCCCTGTCTCTTTCTAAAATAAATAAATAAAATATTTTTAAAAAATAATATAGAACATTTCTTTTCCTCACACACATCACCATCACATTATTAAGGCCTATTTACAGCAGTTTCTTTTACCTGCTAAAGCATGTCTGGCTACCAAGAAAATATTATAAGGCATACCAGAAGGCAAAACATAATTTGAAGAGACTGAGCAAGCATCAGAAAAAAAACACGGCAGGAATGTTGGAATTATCAGACCAGGAATTTAAAACAATTATGATGAGTATGTTAAGGGTTCTAAAGGATAAAATAGCCTGGAAGATGGACAATGTAAGCAGAGAGATGGAAATCCTAAAAAAGAATCAAGAAGAAATACTAGAGATAAAAAATTAAAACAAACAGAACCCAAAATACTGTAACAGAAATGAAGAATGCCTTTATCTCTCTGATGGGCTTATTAATAGACTGGACACAGCTGAGCACAGAACCTGAGTTAGAAGACCAATAAAATCCTTGATAACCAAAGAGAACAAAACCTGAAAAAAATACAGAATAGCATATCCACAATCTATGGGATAATTGTAAAATGTGTAAAATACACATCATGGGATCACAAGAAGAAAGAGAGAAATGGAAATATTTGAAACAATAATGACTGAAAATTTCCCCAAATCATGTCAGGCACCAACTGCAGATCCTAGAATCTCAGAGAACATTCAACAGGATAAATGGAAAAACAAAAATAGAAATAGGAACTACATTTAGTCATATTATCTTCAAACTACAGAAAATCAAAGATAAAAAAAAAAATTCTGAAAGGAGCCAGAGAGGAAAAAAGACTTACCTATAGAACAAAGACAGAAATTATATCTTCCTGGTCTTCAGAAACAATGCAGGCAAGAAAAGCGTAGAGTGGGGGATCCCTGGGTGGCGCAGCGGTTTGGCGCCTGCCTTTGGCCCAGGGCGCGATCCTGGAGACCCGGGATCGAATCCCACGTCAGGCTCCCGGTGCATGGAGCCTGCTTCTCCCTCTGCCTGTGTCTCTGCCTCTCTCTCTCTCTCTGTTACTATCATAAATAAAAAAATTTTAAAAAAAAATTAAAAAAAAAGAAAAGGGTAGAGTGAAACATTTAAAGTGTTACAAGCAAAAACAAAAACAAAAGAAAAAAAAAACCCTAATCTAGAATTGTGTACCTTGTGAAATTATCCTTCAAAAGGGGAGAATTAATAAAGACTTTCTCAGACAAAAACTGAGAGGATCTGTTGCCCATAGATCGTCTTGCAAGAAATATTAAAATTCTTTGAACAAGAAAAAAATAATATAGGTCAAAAATTCATATGTAAACGAAAAAAAAGGAAGAGTATCTAAGAAAGACAAGTTAAAGTAAAATATTTTTTTTATTTTTTGTATTCTTAATTAAGCTAATAGGTAAGTTTGTTCAAAATAATACCAACAATGTATTTAATTATATAAGTGTATGTTTGCATCTTAAGTATGTGTATATATATGTTTATTTATGTTTATATGTAAATAAAATGAATTGCAGCAATGAAACAAGGGCTAGGAAGGAGGAATTAGTATTATTTTAGGTACTAGAAAGTATATTACTTTTGAAGCAGTACAGAGTTATTTGAAAGCAGATTTGGATTAGTTGTAAAAGAACAATGCAAACTGTAGGGCAACCACTAAAAAAAAAGTTTAAAAATGAAGAATAACTGATATGCTAAGAAAGGAGAGAAAATGAAATTATATAAAATGCTCAATTAAAATCAAAAAGGCAAAAATAATAGTCAAAGACAAAAAGAGCAACACAGCACATGAAAATAGTAATGAAGTGGTAGATATTATTCTAAATGTATCAAGAATGACTGAATGCCAATGGTCTAAATGCACCAATTAAAAGAGAGACTGTCTGAATAGGTCAAAATACACAACTCAATTTTGCTATCTACAAGAAACCACCTTAAGTATAAAGACATATATAAATTAAAAGTAAATGATAGGAGAAAACCTTGGTAACAACCAAAGAAAGCAGTTAGTTATATTAATTACAGACAGAGCAGACTTCAATGTAAGAAAAGTAAGGACAGTTATCAGGTACAAAGAAGGGTATTACATAATGATAAAGCAGTCAATTCCCCCACAAAACCATAATAATTGTTAATGCACAAGCACCTAGTAATAGGGGATTAGACTATGTGAGACAAAAACTGATAGAACTACAAGGAGAAATAGTCAAATCCATTATCCTAGTTAGAGACTTCAACACCTTCTCTCAGAAATGGATAGATCCAACAGGCAGAAAAATCAATGAGCACATAGTTGAACTTAACAACCATTAATCAACTGAGTATGATTGATATCTATAGACTACTTCACTCAACAACAGGAGAATACACATTTTCCTCAAGTTTACATGGAACATTGACCAAGACACACCACATTATAGGCTAAAGCCCACCTGAATGAGTTGAAAAAATTAGAAATCATACAATGTCTACTGTCTGGACACAACACAATTAAATTAGAAATGAATAACAAGAAGATAACTGGAAAATCCCCAAATATGGAGATTTAACAACACATTTCTAATTGATGTGGGTCAAAGAAGAAAGAAATTTCAGAAAAAAAAATTAAAATATTTTGAACTAAACGAAAATGAAACATAATCATCAAAATTTGTTGGATGCAGCAAAAAAGCAGTGTTTAGAGGGACAATTATAGCATTGAATGCATGTATCAGAAAATAATAATATCAATAATCCAAGTTTCTATCTTGGGAAATTGAAAAAGATGAGCAAATTAAGTTCAAAGGAAGCATAATAGAAATAATAAAAAGAAGAGCAGAAATCAATGAAATTAAAAACATGAAATCAATAAAGAAAAATCAGCAAAACCAAAGCTGTTTTTTAAAAAAATCTATAAAATTGATAAGCCAGGCTAAGAAAAAAAAAAAAGAGAGAGAGAGAGAGGACAAATTACTAACATCAGAAATGAAATGGGGGGAGTCAATACACATCTGAAAATTAAAAGGATAATAAAATAGTATTATAAACAATTCTACCCATAAATTTGATCACCTAGATGAAGTGGTCCAATTCCTTAAAAGACACAATCTACCAAAACTTACACATAGAAATAGATTATCTGAGCAGGCCTATATTTCTTGAAGAAATTGAGTCAATAGTTAATAAACTTCAAAGAAGAAAGCACCAGGTACAATGGATTCCCTGCAAACTTTCAAGGAAGAAATTATAAAAACTCTCTACAATCACTTTCAGAAAATAGCAGCAGAGGGAATATTCCCTAACATTCCATTAGTTCTAGTAGTGCTCACTGAGTATCAAAACCAAGAAAGACATAAAAGAAAACTACAAAATAGTATCTCTCATAAACATAGTTGCAAATATTCTCAACACAGTACTAGTAAATTGAATCCAAAACTGGATAGAAGGAAATATACAAAATAACCAAGTGGGATTTATTCCAGGTATGCAAGAATAGTCCAACATTTAAAAATTAATCAATTTAATCCAGACCTCAACAGACTAAATTTATGTGATCATATCAATTGATGTAGAAAGAGCATTTGACAAAACCCATGATTCATGATAAAAACTCTCAGTAAACTAGTAATACAGAGGAACTTTCTCAACAGGAAAAATACTATCTACAAAAACAAAACAAAACAAAAAACAAAAAAACCCTCCACAGTTACTTAATGGTGAGAAACTGAAAATTTTCCCACTAAGATCAGGTACAAAGTAAGGATATCCCCTCTCACCACTCCTTTGCAACATAATACTGCAAGTCCTTGTTAATTCACTAAAAAAAGGAAACAAAATGTATACACATTGGGAAGGAAGACATAAAACTATCAATCATAAAGTTGTCTGCAGGTAAAGAAAAATCCAAGATAATTAACAAAAAACTCCTGGAACTAATAAGCAATTATAGCAAGGGTGTAGGATATAAGGTTAATATACAAAATTGCTTTGCTGTATACTAAAAATAAACACGTAGAATTTGAAATAACACATGATTTACATTAGTACCCCCAAATTAATATTTAAGTATAAATCTAACAAAATTTGTACAAAATCTATAGAAATAATGCTAAAAAATCTGATTAATGAAATCAAAGAAGGACTAAATAAATGGAATCAAAGAACAACTAAATAAATCCACCCTCGTTGTTCATGGATAGAAGACTCAAAATTGTCAAAATGTCAGTTCTTTCCAACTTAATTTATAGATTCAATGCAATCCCAATAAAAATCCCAGTAAGTTATTTTATGGGTATCAACAAAGTGATTCTAAAGCTTATTTGAAGAGGCAAAATACCCAGAATAGCTAACATAATATTAAGGAACAGAGCTGAAGAACTGAGACTACTTTAAGACTTCCTGTTAATCTACAGTAATCAAGGAAGTGTGGTATTGTTAAAAATACAGAAAAGGAACTTAATACAACAAGAATGGAGAGCCCTTTAATATAGTCAAATGAGCAAAATTTTTTGACAAATGAGAAAAAGCAACGCAGTAGAGTAAAGATGGTCTAACAAATGGTGTTGGAACAACTAGACATCCACATGCAAAAATATCTAGACAAACTTACACCCTTCACAAAAATTAACTCAAAGTGGGTCATACACTTAAATTTAAATGTAACAATGCAAATCTATAACATTTCTAGAAGGTATACGAGGAGAAAATTTAAGTGACCTATGGTTTGGAGATGCCTGTTTAGATACAAAATTTTAAGTCAAGATCCATGAAAGAAATAATTGGTAAGATAGACGTCACTAAAATTAAGAACTTCTGCTCTGCAAAGGACATTATCAAGAGAATTAGAAGATAAGCCAAAGCTTGGAAGAAAATATTTGGAAAAGAAACATCTAATAAAGGACAGTTTGTCAAATAAACATTTGATAAAGTATCCAAAATACTCAAAAAAGACCTCCTAAAATTCAACAATAAGAAAACAAACAACTGGATTCAAAAATGGGCCAAAGACAGCTCATGAAAGAAGATATACAAATGGTAAGCAAGTATATGAAAAAATGCCCCACATCATATGTTATCAGGGTAATGAAAACTAAAACAATGAAACACCACTACACACCTAGTAATGACCAAACTCCACAGCACTGACACCAAATGATGGAAAAGATGTGGAAGAAGGGGAACTCCCATTCACTGCTGGTGGGGATGCCAAAAGTTACAGCAATTTTGGAAGATAGTTTGGTACATTGGCTCAGTGGTTTAGTGCCGCCTTCAGCCCAGGGCATGATCCTGGAGTCCCAGGATCAAGTCCCACATCAGGCTCCCTGCATGGAGGCTGCTTCTCCCCCTGCCTGTGTCTCTGCCTCTGTCTCTTTCTCTCTGTGTCTCTCATGAATAAATCAATAAAATCTAAGAAAAAAAAACACTAAACATTCTTATACTATACAATCTATCAGTCACATTCCTTGATATTTATCTAAAGGAGTTGAAACTTTCTGTCTACACAAACACCCATACATGGATGTTTACAGTGGTGTCATTCATAATTGCTAAACTTGGAAGTATCTAAAGTGTTCTTCATTATGTGAATGGTTAAATAAACTGTGGTATATGGAATATTATTCAGGGCTAAAAAGGAATGCACTACCAAGCCATGAAAAGACATGAAAGAATCTTAAATGCATATTACTAGGAGCAATAAGCCAATCTGAAAAGACTACATACTACATAATTTCAACTATATGACCTTCTGGAAAAGGCAAAACTATGGAGAAAGCACAAATATCAGTCATTTATAGGGGTTGGGAGTGAGGGATTGATGAACAAGTAGACTACAAAGGATTTTAGGGCAGTGAAAATATCCCATACATTATCATGATGAATTTGTCATGCATTTGTCCAAACCCATAGAATGTATAACACTAAGAGTAAAAACTAAGCTATGGACTTTGGATAATTATGATGTGTTAATGTAGGTTCATTTCTGGAGAAAAAAGAAAAGAAAAGAAACAAAAAACAAAACAAAACAACCAGCTCTTCTGGTTATGATATTAATGGGACTGTTGTTACTGGGAAACGCTATGCATGTATGGGGACAGGGATATAGGGGAAATCATAGGACCTCCTTCTCGATTTTGTAAACCAAAAACTGCTCAGAGATACAGTTCTTTAAAAAAAAAAAAAAAAGAAAGAAAGAAAGAAAGAAAGAAAAAAAAAGATGCTTTGGCTCTACCCCACCCAACTGATTGAGAATCTCCAGGGTGAGGACCTGTTTATGAGAGTTTTTTTTTTTTTTTTAAGCCCTTTAAAGGCTGATATCGCCACCTAAGTGTTTATCAGACTCCTAAATTTACTACTACCTATTCCTCCAACCGAATCTCCAGTAATAATGGCTTCTCCTGTATCTTAAATCTTCCAAGTTCTTGTCCTTGAGCCCTCACAGGTATTATTTTTCTGTTCTCCTGCCTGGGTTGCTTTCTTCTGCCCCACACTCGTCAGTAACCACCTACCTCCATGGCTCTCATACTTTGTTGAGAGGCAGAAGGCCCTGAAAAGCCAGCAAAGCACGCAGAGACCCAACATCACTAGAATAGGAAAAGCCAAGATCTGTGCATTTTGGGGGGAATTTTTAAATTGAGATCATTGTAAATTCATAGGCTATTATAAAAAATAATACAGAAATCTTTTGTATACGTAACCCAATTTCATCCAGTGGAAACATGTATAATCTATGGTAATAACTGATATAATATGTCATCCCCAGGATACTAACAGCCACCTTATTTAGATTTCTCCAGTTTTGCTGGTCTTTGAATGTGTGTATTCCATTCTATACTATTTTATCCCTTTGTAGGTTTGTTTACCCACTGTCATAGTTAAGATACTGATCAGTTGTAACACCACAATGATTCGGTTGGTCTTTTAGATTAGTGGTTTCCAGAGGTTAGGCAATGAGGGTGGGGATACAGGAGAGAATCAGACTTTGGTATTGCTTACCACTACTCTAGCAGAGTCTGATACTCTCCAATAACGGAGAGCCACTGACCCAACTAATTCTCACCCATCCTCTAATATTTCATTTTCTCGGGTTCAGATCACTTCCACTGATTGCCCACTATGCAATCTCATAGCAACCTCACTTTTTAAAAACACTTTGTACACTTGTAACTCTTTATCTAGCCTCTGTCTTTCCTAAATAAGCGATTTTCAAGCAGGATCCCTAGTACTTAGGCTGACCAGCCCCAAATACTTTTTAGGGAAGAAGACAACCCCAGATTGTCTGAATCTAAAGCATGTGTTATCCACTACAGTTCCCACGCTGTGGACAGCCAGTGGCAATCTCCCCAAAGTCTTCCCCCATTCACATTTTAGTTTTCTATATGGATTTCATTAGCACTTTTCATTCCATACCCTGAAACTTTTTCGGCTTGGGGAGTTTACATCAACTGCCCATAATTCCTATGGTATATTCCACAGCCTTTTCCCACATACACACATTTATGCACACCATATGTATATGAATATGTGTGTGTGCACTTAAACAGGGAAATGAATATACTAAAACTAAGGACTATGGAGTAGACAGTTCCATATCACTTTTCCAAGGTGAGTAATAAAATATTACTCATCTTGTAAAAACACCTTTCCATGGCTCGCATCCTTTACAGCATAAATAGTCTTTCCTATTCTAACCAGAGTCACACTCCTTCCTCCCATCCTTCTTTAGTGCACATAGCAGAAAAGATAAGAGTCTTCATACAGATTCTGCATAGGCTGATTTAACTGGTCTGTCAAGATTTAAATAGTGGATGTGAGACCCAAACAAATTAAAGTGCTACCACATCAGCACAACTTTCCCTCAATCGGGTTCGAAACTAGGTTTAAAAGAAGGGTCTGTCTCTCATGCAACTCTGTATTTCTATAGACTGATAGCTGAGTTGAACTTTGATGTTATGATTTCTGTTTTGTTCTATTTGTATTCCATAGGTTCTCTCTACTAAAATGGATTCTCTCCATGGAATGGGAGAAGGAAAGGACAAAGACATCTAATCCAGGGGTTCTCAAACTTGACCATGCATCGGCATCACCTAGATGGCTGGTTGAAACATAAATACTGGACCTATCCCCAGAGGGCCTGATTCAGTAAGTCTGGGCCTGAGTGAGAAATTGCATTTCTAATGGATAATATTGACACTGATGGCCCATCTACCATACTTTGAAAACCACAGATCTAATCTAAACAGCAACCAATCAGAAAACACTAATATTTCTAACTTGATTCCAAACACACCGGTTGCAAAGTATCAATCTAACATGAATTCCCAGGAATCTATGTATTGTTTCAAAAAAAGTTTGAGACAACATTGAATTAGGAAATGTCACAGTGTAACTCAACCTTCCAACTTCCTTTTTTTAAGAAAGAAAAAAGAAATACATCTGGCCACAGGGTCCTTCCTCCATGGTTTCAGTGGGATAGAGCTGATCAGCATGCCTTTTCTCTAGCTATGCTTCTTCATCTTAGGTTCACATTTGAATAACCTGGGAAGCTGTTAAAAACTGCAAATCCTAGGCTGCAGCCCAGCCCAATTATATTAGAATGTCTGGGGCGGTACATACTTCCTGTATCAAATGGTAGGTGTAGAACTCTACCTCATAAAGTATCATGAGGAACAAATGAAATAGTAAAAGCAACATATACTATTACATTATTTATTAAGCATTTAAAGTGTGTCAGGCACTGTATTAAGTGATTTACAAACATTAGTCCATTTAAGGCTCATTTAGAAAATAGTACAGAATAGGCATCAAAAATCAAAGGAGAAATTTATACAGTGAATCTCTTGTATAGAAAGAAGAGAATATATTAAGATTACATAGTAAAAAAAAAATAAGTTGAATTAATTTAAAACTTGGCTCTATCACTGACCAGCTGTGTTATCATGGGCAAAGACACAGTCTATTTACATAGGGTTTTAGTTTCCTCAGTTGTAAGATTGAGATAATAATATCACTGACTCTTTGGGTTGGAGGATTAACTCCTCTAATTTAACACATGTGGGCTTCCAAGGGTTAGCTGTGGCATGATTAGAGCTTGTTAGTCATCACTCCCAGACTTACAATAAGAGAAAGCTAGATGCATTAACTATAAATGGCTTTTTTTGGACCCATCAGAGAATGGAGGTTACAGGGCAAACTGCCACCCTGAAATCTGGAGAGTCAGATGCATATCCAGGGTCACAGTTAAGATCTATCCACCCAAGTAGAAATGTTGAGGAATTTCTGGAGGCCAAGCTTTTCACAATATACCGGCATCATAATAACAGTTGGGAAGTGTTTCCTTCCCTCTCGCTCTTTTTTTTTTTTTTCTTAAAAGAGTTTCTGTATTTTCTTGCTAGTATTCCTTTTTCAAATGTGTGATAGAATTTGTCAGTGAATCCCTCTGGGCCTAGACATTTATTTGTGACTTTTCAAATTCCTTATGGAAGGCACACTTTCTGGGCTCTATTTCCTGGAACCTATAGCTTCTCAACTGAAGATCCAAGAAAGCTTCTTTCCTGGCTCTACAACAAAGCGGGGGAAGAATAATCATTGTGAGGTCCATAAAAAAGACTTACTCTTGAGGAGAAATGATTTTAGGGAACTTAGCTTAGAAAAAGACATTTCTCCCATTCAAGTACCCTCTAGCTATGCTGCTTACCTACAGGGGCAAAAATACTTAGTAAATGTGGATCACAGATTGAAGGGAATGGTATAGAACTCTATCAGAGAAGGAGTAAGGGTAGGGTGGGAATAAAACAGCTATTCCACTGAATGAACACTTGAGAAAGTCACAGCCCAGGGACAGGGCTCACTAAAAGACTAGACTTAATTGGAAGATTAAATAATGCTGCCCTTCCCCACACCTCAATACTATGACAATAGAGCTCTAATTTAACTTAGTGTATTATGGATGAAAGAGCTGCAAGATGCACAGTCTAAGTGGCTGGATTTAGGGAAGATCAAGACCAAAACATGGACACTAGGGGAACTTCAATCCTGAAGAAGTACAAAGCACAGCCCTACAACTAGTCAGATTAACATAACATATCACATTAGAAATCTATTGCCTTCAATTTCTAGTGCTCAATAAAATGTGTCTGGATTTCAAAAAATTATAAGGCATGCTAACAGATAAGAAAAAATGAAACAAACATCAGGATCAGTCTCAGATGTAATACAGATGTTAGAATTATCAGAGAATTTTAAATATTGATGAGTATGACAAGGGCTCTAATAGAAAAAGTAGACAATATGTGAGAACAGATGGAGAATGAGAATAGAGAGATGAAAACATTTGGAAAGAATCTAAAGGAAATGTTAGCAATCAGAACCATAGTAATAGAAATGATTTAATATACTGGAAATTTATTATGTTCAAAATATTACCTGGAACATAGTAAGAGGAAGATGATTGTTGACTATATAAGGTAAAGCTGATAAACCCTTTTGAGGAATAACAAGGCAAGGAGAAGCGCTCAAGGGTTCTTTTGATCACAGAAGTAGGAGAGACAAACAGAATAGAGGTTTTATCAGAAAAGGTACATCTTCAGTACTATGGACTGAATTGTTCATATGCCCCCAAATTCATATATTGAAGCCTAATCCCTGATGTGATTGTATTTAGAAATAGGGCCTTTAGGGAGTATTTAAGGCTAACTGAGGTCATAAAATAGGGATCCTGATTCAAGAAGACTAGGCTCCTTAATACGAAGAAGAAAGATCAGGGATGCAAGAAAGCTATATAAGAACACAATGAAAAGGCAGCATCTGCAAGCCAAGGATAGAAGCCTCAGGAGACACGAACTCTACCAACACTTTGATGTTGGACTTTCAGCCTCCAGAACTGTGAGAAAGTAAGTCTCTGTGGTTTAAGCCATTCATTCCATGGCACTTTGTCATGGCACCCCTAGCAGAGTAATACATTCAAGAAAGGTTTAAATATCATCCGTAGTTGCCCTGGGTCCCTTCCTTAGGATGATGATTTACAAGTGATAAAGAACATGCAAACAAAGTAAAGAGACATCAGAATTTGGTCCATATTCAGTCTAACTCCATTTGAAGGGATATTTGGGGAGAAGTGTGACTGATGTTTGTGCTGAAAAAAATATAAAGATAGAATGAGCTGAAAAGTTAAATAGTGAAATTGATCCTGAAGAAGAACAAAAATACAAACAATGGGACAAAATGAATATTTAAAACAATAATATAATAAATTTGTCCAGAAATACAGGATTTTAATCTACATATCCAAAGGCCCCCAACAGGGTATCTGTTAAATTTAACCAAAACTAATCAACTCTAAGACATATCCTAATCAGAAATAATCTGATGGGATTTTGATATTGACTGCATTGAATCCATAGATAAATTTGAGAATTGCCATGTTAACACTACTGAGTATTTCAATCCATAAACACTGTATGTCTCTATTTATTTAGATCTTCCTTAATTTCTTTCTGCAATTTTTTGAAGTTTTTAGTCTACACATCTTATATTTAGTTAATCTCATTCCTATTTATTTTGTTCATTTTGATATAATAGTGAATTGAATTATTGAGTTCATTTTCAGATTGGATTTTTTTACTGGTATATGGAGATACAGTACTTTTGTGCACACATCTGGAATCCTGCTATCTTACTAGGCTTGCTTATTATAGTCATTGGTAGATTCCTTAGGAAGTTTCTTCCACACTGTATGGCTTTAATTAATTTTTCTTGCCTTTGGCACTGACTAGATCCTCCAGTACACTGTTTAGCAGAAAGGTCAGGGTGGACAGCCTTATTTGTTTCTGAACTTAAGAGGAAGAATTTCATTTTTTATCATTAAAAAATGTGTTAGCTTTTCATAGACATCCTTTATCACTTTGAAGAACTTGCTTAAAAGTTTGTTGAGTTCTTTTTTTCCCTCTCACCATGAATAGGTTTTGGATTTTTTTTCAGGTGCTCTCTCTTTGTATATTGAGATCATCATGTGTTTTTGTTCTTCATCAGTACATTTTTAATACATTAACTTTCAAGTGTTCAATCAACTTCATATTCTTTACGTAAATTCATTTAGCCATAGTAAACCTTTTTATCTATTATGGGCTTTGATTTGCTAATTTTGTTAAGAATTTTCATCTATGTTCATGAGTAATATTGGTCTGTAGTTCTCTTTTCTTATGATGCTTTAGTTTTGCCTCCTCAGTGAGTTAAGAAGTGCTCCCTCCTCTTTTTCCTGAACAAGTTTGTGCAGGATTAAGATTCTTCCATAAGAATGTGTATTCAGTTGAGTTTGGATGTAAAGTTCTGTAGATATCTGTGAAATCCATCTGGTCCAGTGTATCATTTAAAGCTCTCGTTTCTTTGGAGATGTTGTGCTTAGAAGACCTATCCAGGGTAGAAAGAGCTAGATTGAAGTCACCAAGTATAAGTGTATTATTATCAAGGTATTTCTTGAGTTTGGTTATTAATTGGTTTAAATATTTGGCAGCTCCCACATTCGGGGCATATATATTGAGGAGTGTTAAGTCCTCTTGTTGGATAGATCCTTTGAGTATGAGATAGTGTCCCTCTTCATCTCTCACTATAGTCTTCGGGGTAAATTTTAATTTATCTGATATAAGGATGGCAACCCCTGCTTTCTTTTGAGGACCATTTGAATGGTAAATGGTTCTCCAACCTTTTATTTTCAGGTTGTAGGTGAATGGATAAAGAAGATGTGGTTTATGTATACAATGGAATATTACTCAGCAATTAGAAACGACAAATACCCACCATTTGCTTCAACGTGGATGGAACTGGAGGGTATTATGCTGAGTGAAATAAGTCAATCGGAGAAGGACAAACAGTGTATGTTCTCATTCATTTGGGGAATATGAATAATAGTGAAAGGGAATATAAAGGAAGGGAAAAGAAATGTTGGGAAATATCAGGAAGGGAGACAGAACATAAAGACTCCTAACTCGGGGAAACGAACTAGGGGTGGTGGAAGGGGAGGAGGGCGGGTGTTGGAGGGGAATGGGTGACGGGCACTGAGGTGGACACTTGACGGGATGAGCACTGGGTGTTTTTCTGTATGTTGGTAAATTAAACACCAATAAAAGTTAATTAAAAAAAAAAAAAAAAGATTCTTCCATAAGAAACGGGGGGAAAATGATAGATTTCAACAGGAAAACCATCTGGGCCAAGACTTCTTTTGTGAAAAGGATTCCCATCCTCCCCATCCCCCACCCCGACTTCAGTGTCTTTATTTGATATGAGTCAATTCAGATTTTCTATTTTTTCTTGAGAGATTTTTGGTAAGTTGTGTCTTTCTAGGAAATTCTCTATTTTGTCTTAATTGCCTAATTTGTTATCACAATTTTTCAGAGGATTTTTCTCATCATTCTATTAATATCTGTAGGATTGAAAGTAATGTCCTAATTTTATTCCTATTTTTTGGTGATTTGGGCTTTCTTTTCTTTTTCCTAAGAAGAGAAGGGATCTAGATAAGAAAAGGAGTGATCCTAAAGTCAGCCAATGGAGAAGAAATAGACACAGGCATACGGATAAGAGAAAGACTTAGGGATAGTAATAGTCAGCAGTTGTGAGGAATCACATGAAGAATGGAGAGAGAGGAAAAGTCAATGGTATTTCCCAAATTATTGCATTGGCTTTCTGGGCAGATGGTAATGCCATTTGACAATCTCTGGATCCCAAAAGAGAAAGTCAATTTGAGAGCAAAGACCGGTTGATTTTGATTTTGCCTTCAAATTGCAAGATCTTAATAGAGAGAGGTAACAATTTAACATAAAATTACAGATTATGCCACTTTTTTTTTTTTAACGGGGAGTAAGTGATGATAACATTTTAATAGTTTAGTCTAAAGGATATTTTGGAAGGGGAGTAAACTTGAAGGACATCTGTAGGAATCAGGATGCTTGACTATCCCCAGTAGCTTTTCCCACATTTCTATTCCTGGCATCCACATTTGTGGCATTTTGCTCTTCTCTATTGTTGACAGTTTATTAAATCCCTCATAAAAGGTCATGAACACATTTTGTTCACCTGAGACCAAGTCACACCTAGGGAAATAGCACCATGAAGAACACCATTGTATTAACCATGTTCTTTTATTTTCTGTATTCTGCTTTGATATCTGACCCTCTCAAGGTAGCAATTTCCTAAGAAAGCAAAGAAAGTGGTAAGCTCCTTTTTCATATGCAAACCAACCAATCCAGAGCCTGCACCCACCCTACACACCTCCTTTATCAGGCTATCAGATCCAGGCCATTAGCCACCTGCCATAATTACCTCAGGGCAGGAGTGGAACAACTAGGGAGAGGCTCTACACTCCAGAGCCCACTGAAGTGACTCAAACTAGCCAGTTTAAATCTTGCTTATTGTGCCTCATTTCTTCCTTCCCACAAAAACCTTAATAAAGGCTCTAACACACAGTTTCTCCTGCTCCCTCTGCCTTCTGATCTATCCTCCCTCCCAGTCCTTTCCTGTATGGACCCTCAGGGCATGGTGTGCTCCCTCCTCTTGAGATCTTTGAAAAACTATCTCTTCAAAGGAGTCATCTCCTGATCTACGGACTTTGCTATACCTAAATAAACACAAAACCTGTATTTTAAAACAATCAGTGAGCAATCTCACATACCACAAGAATAAATTAGGTCTATGTGTGCCTGAGGCACAGAGGAATATGCCTGTACATATTCAAGGCAATTTTTCCTCTATTACTAACTCTCCACCATGGTTGTATCCGGGAAATTTGAAATAAAATGGTTCCCACAACAGCAGAGTGTAAATGACTTTTAGAAAAGTATTTGGGATCTAATTATTTCTGTCAAATCCCATGAGTGTTAAGAGATTGATTACAGAAAAGCTACCCTATTGCCTTATTTGCTGGATTCGATCTCATCTTGTTCTCCTGTGGCACAAGACTAAGGAGGTAGGAGCTAATTTTCTTCCATCACTGTGTGAATACCTTCTCCATCCAAGCATTATTTAACATATTTGATGAGGTCATTTGACAAAGCATTCCAAGTACAAGTGTGTGTGTTGGGGTGCAAGAAAGATGAAGGGAGACAGGTGATTCCTTCTGATCAGGTCAACAGAATAAATGTCCCACTAGGAGGATGAGATGAGAGGTTATCTGCTATATCTACACTGTCAGTTACATTTCCTGTATGCCTCTCCCTAGAGAAACAGGTATATGTCACATGCTAGGTAAAATATGTTTATAAATGACAGTGTATATTTATTGTACAAAGGTCCATCACTTGTACCTGTTAATCAAACAAAGAAGTATTGATTAGGTATAATGTAGCAGGAAAAAAAATTGCCTGAGTGAGCTTACATTGGATAGCAAATTATGGGCAATTTAAAAAATCAAGGGTGATTTTGACTATCCTGGATGTTCACCTTTCAACTGACTTTAGTACCTAAGATTCAAGCAAGACTAGACTTTGCTCTACATGGCACTCACTGTGGACCAAAGACTAATATTACAGAATACAAAGAAGTATGCAGGCTACAGGCCCTCTAAGCTCATTTATGCACTCTTGCAGAAACATGAATGAATAAAGAAAATAGCTAAAATCTAGAGTGAATATCAAATGAAAAGACTATCCAGTATATGTCAATTGAATCTTGATAAACAGAGTGCACAAGAGAGAAGAATAAAGGAAATCCTACATCTGTAAAATGTAAGGGAGAAGAGAAAAAAACATCTGAGAAATGTCTCTCTGCTCACTCTATTGAGGCATGTAAGCTAGTAAAAGGATAGGGAGATGTTGCAACTTCCATGAGCACTCAGAGCATGTAGATATGATGACCCTGCAATATCACTTCTGGACACACAAGAGAAATACTTGTACAGGTACATGAAATACTATATTCATTTTCTCTGTAGCTTTGCAAAAATGTGAAAATTATAGCAATGAATCTGAACTACTTGGAATAACATAGCTAGATATCCAACAATTATGATTAAGGGAGAAAAGAAAACTATGAAATAATACACACCATATGATGCTATTTATGTAACTAAAACAAATGTAGAAAAATTCCATATATTATTAAATCAACATTATGCAATGAAACCAAAAGTTACTTCTGGAGAAGCTGAGAGAGAAACAGGATTGATTAACTGATTAATCACTTGTGTAATTTTTTTTAAAAGAAATATAACAACAGTAATTATACATAGACATCTTTAGTAACTGGAAGCTATATGACAGCTACCAAGAAGGATTAATTACAAAGAGGAGAACTATGAATGCTATCTTTGGTTTTGTACTTTTCAGATTTCTTCTCCATCAATCAAAACTTTAACTTTCCCTAACCAAAAAAAAAAAAAAAGTAATTAAATTTTGAAAGCGCAAAGCATAGCTGGGGGTCAATAGGGAGGACATTTGGATTGAAATACCATAAAGAAGATACTAGAAGATGGACTCAAAAAGACAAATTGGTGCTGGGCTCCAGAAACCTTTAAATGCAAGGTTAAGAAGTTTGGACTACATCCTCCACCCACTGGGAAGCATTACTTTTTTCTGTGTGGGAGAATGTCATGGAGCAAAAGGATAAATCCATATCCATTCTTCACCCCTACCTCTCAAAGGGTATCTTTTCACTATCATCTCTGACTTGATAGAACTCTGAAAGGTTTAAGAGGCTGGGTAGGAACTTTAAAGACATGTTATCTCCTCTCCAAGGGGGTGACTCTTTAAAGAAGGATTTCAACTCTTAAGACTTTAAAAAGCACATTAAGAATTGCCTCCTACCTCTCCTGGCTCACCTTTATTCCATAGCATGAACGCTCCTAAAAGGCACTTGAAGATGATGATGCTTTTTCAACTGTAAGTAGCAAGCATGTTCAGCTGTCAGCAGGGAAAAGTGTGATCATGTTTCTTTCATCTCTGTGGCCTCTTAGGTCCTGTCTTTCAAAGCAAAAGTGAGCAGTAAACCCTTGGTGAAAGGAAGAAAACAATCATGAATACGATAACTGGAAGAAAAAAAAAAAACAGTTAACATCCTTTCTGAAAGCCTGGCATGTTGCTGAGTTAAACTACACGGAATGGTGAAAAGCTAGGGGACAGATCCAGTTAGATTTCTAGGATTCATCAGGTACCATGTTCCTATGGCTTAGCACCAAAGCACATGATAATGAGTGAATAAATAAATTAATGATCCACAGAAAAGGGTTAAACATAATATGTCATCAAACAGAAAGGAGGAATGCCTTGCCTCTCCTCTACTCCTCTTCTAAATTTTGGCTCAGAATGGCCAAAGAAAGCATCACAAGAAAACAGCCCAGAGAAATAAACCTATAAAGATAAAACAAAAAGTAAGTAAGCCAAAGGAGGAGAGGCACCATCAGGTAGTTAAGCCTGAAGACAACTAGCAATTTCTGTAACTGATGGGTTTCAATCTGCACACTTTACTGTCCATCCCTTCTTCCACCATGTGTAGTAAAGTGCCTCCTACGTGCCCGGCACTGCTCTGTGCCCTGGGGATTGGTAGTGAAGCCAACAAAACTCCTACCCTCATGGAGCTTACATTCTGGTAGGGGTAACAGAGAAGCAAATACATACCATCCTGTTAAACTCATTTCAGGGGTGAGGATACCATATCCTGAGTGTAAGCGACTTGCCTAGATTCCTGGGCTCTTGATGATCTCTCTTGTCATCTGGAAGGTACCTCACTAGCCCACAATAAAGACACTTTACAGAGGTCATTGTTGCCTATGCCTTTAGTAGTCATACACAAAATTTGCCTTATAAACAGCAAATTGTTTTATGTAGGAGCCAGTCAGTAGCTTGTTTTCTGAATTTGAGTGAAATACAAAATACTGTCACTAGAGGGCAAGTTGACATATACCTTTAGAAAGGAAGAAAGAAAGAAGAAAGAAAGAAAGAAAGAAAGAAAGAAAGAAAGAAAGAAAGAAAGAAAGAAGAAAGAGAAAGAAGGAAAGAAAGAAAGAAAGAAGAAAAAAAGAAAAAAAAGAAAAGACAACACTACAACACTGGAAACAGAAAGCCTTGAATCAGCCTCTATTTACTACAACCATCTCATTTTTATTAAAATTAAACGCAGAATTGTGACTAGCAAGTGGTGTCCTAACATACTTCTTACCAAACATCATACAAAGTTTAGTTGTCAAATTACAGCAGATAACCACCTCTTTCCGTCAAGACTACAGACACACTGGTTCTTCACATTTAATTTTAATAATAAGGATTATAATATATTAGGCTTAACAGAAATCGGATTTTGGTCATTCTCTCTTTTGTCTACCTGAGGAATGCCCACTCTTCTTCCAAGGATGAGCTCACTCTGCTTTTCACAGACTTTTCATCTCCTCTTTCCTGAGAGTCTGTGTTCCTCCACTCTTTCACCTGGTGTACACTGTGGGCAGCTGCCACTTACCATCACCCTGTAAGGAGGAAATGATGACTTCCCCATTAGACACATGGAGTACACTGAAGCCCAGAGTGGTTGGGAGGCTACAGTTCTGCCACCAAGAAACCAGTATGGTCATTAACAGATGCTTTGTTAACAGATGCTTTCACTAGACTTTATGTAACTTGAGGGCAAGGATCATCAACACATCCCTGGAGGTCCTAGGATTTTGACTAAAATAGGTTTCATGCTCCATAAAGAGCAAATACTCTATGACCTCTCAAAATATCTCCTTTGCAGGTCTGTGGTGAGGGTGGGATGACATGATGTATGAGAAATATCCAGTTGCACACCTGGCACAGAGCCAATACCTAAGAAATTCTGATTATTATTATTATTGGCATATTGTTGGCCTTATGATATGATGTCAGTCAGCTGTTATTGTAAGTTAAAATTCAAATTTCCCTCCATGGCTCAGCAAGATCTGTCCTCCGCCTGAATCTCCAACTTGGGCTTTTGCCTTATCCCCAAGTCCCAGGCCACACTGCTCACTCTCTGATCCTTAAATGTGCCAAGCTGGTCCCCACCTCAGGCCCTTAGTGCATGCTCTTCCTTTAGCCAGGACCACTGTTGTCCGACTTTGCATGGACATCACTTCTGTTCTTTCAGGCTCATTTCAGCTGTAACCCCCTCCAGGAAACCATCCTGGACTAGCCTGCAGTATCATTCTCTTCTCCTCTTGCCCTTCCTCAACCATTATCTCCCTCCTTCCTAAAACTAAGCATGGTTTGAGATTCTTTTATCCGTTTGTTTTTGTGTCTCTTTCAGATTTATGTACCAGTGCTTACATGCACCGTTACGGTCTCAGTGCTTTTACACACTGGAAGCCATCACTAGCAATTTTTTGTTTGTTTGTTTGTTTAGAAGGATGAATACATAGAGAAAAGAACAAATAATTACCAAATGTGAAAACTTGAGGCCTGGACAATGAAAAGGAACCAGAGAAAAGAATAGGTGCTGTTACAGGTTAAATTCTATTCCCCAAAATGGTATGTTGAAGTTCTAACCCCAGGTAACTGTGAATGTGACCTTATTTGGCAGTAAGGTCTTTGTTGATGTGATCAAATTAACATGAAGTCATTAGAATGGGTCCTCTGATATGATTATAGTCCTTATAAGGAGAGGGACATCTGGATACAGACACACACACGTACACATGGAAGAAAGCCATGTGAAGACACAGACAGAAAAAAGACAGTAATATAAAGAAAGGGGCAGAGATTGAGGTGTGCTGTCACAAACCAAGGAACATATGGGGTTACCAGAAGTCTGATTCTCCCCAAGAGCCCTCAGAGAGAGCATGGTCCTGTTTCTAGCTTCCACCAATGGGAGAACATTTTTCTGTTTGTTTGCTTGCTTGTTCTTCAGCCAGCCTACATGTGGTATTTTGCTATGGCAGCCCTAGGAAACTGATCAAGTGGACAAAATGTTGGAAGGGAGATACACACAGGCTTGGAATCACACACACCAGATTTGAACCCCAGCTGTGATAATACAAGATGTTTGCTGCTAATGTCTTTACAGACTAACACACACTTTTAGAAAAAGAAATTCTTATATTTGTTTCCCTGTCCCAAAACTCCCATGAAACAAGCAACAGAGCTCTAAAAGCCAAGATACTAGTGGGCTTTCCTTCTACCACCAGGGTGACCTCTGTTGATCTCTATCCTTGGGTCTGGGTGAAATGGGGACTCAGGTAACTCCCCACTCCAATCTATGTAAACTGGAAGTGGCTCTATATGCTTCCCAGTCCTCTGACCAACTCTGCTGAAGCCCTGTGAGTTCCTCTCACAGCTTTACTGCCACACCAACCCTTGGCAGTTCCTGGGCTGGGAGGATTTCTGGAACTCCAATTCAACATTTAAAAGGATAAGCACCCAAACCTGCTCTTTCACCAAAGCTCTGGCCCTACTACCAGAAGCTAAGCCTGAGGTAGAGTCGGTTCCTGGATTTTTGTCTTATTCTTTATTCCTTATTAGCCACACTTATAATTTATATGGAATCTACTGTACTACTCTGAGCAGAAAGCAGGAAAACTTAGAGAGTCATACACTAAAGTTAGACATGACCCTCACTTCGTAGAATTGCTGTAAGCAACTGGTGTATGGCTCAACACCAAGACCTGACACTGGCATTCTGTTGTGCTCTTGCCACTCCTCCTAATGGCACTGAAACCTCAGCCTGAGAGCTCAGAAATATTTATTTTCACTTTCCATTTAAATAGACACCAAGTGCTAATGATTGGGCATTAGCATAGCTCAGAGTTGGCTGAATATGGTAAACCAAGTACTCATTCAACATGCAAGATGAAAGGAGAGTCAGAAGGGAATATCTACTCAAGCACCACTCAACTTTCCCAGATTCAAATAGGATACCTACTCCCTGCAAACCAGCTTGATCCCCAAAGTGGAAAACAAACAAACAAACTGTCAAATCTGAAAATTTGAAAATATATGTCACACTTCACAATGCATCAACTTTGGCAAAGGATACACATGGGTTTGGAGGCAAAGGATCTAGACACCACTTTTGGACCTTGTATGCAACAGCTGAACACCAAGCAATAGTAACAACAAAGGCAGCATTTACTGAGCCAGTCCCTGTTCTTAGCACCTGCTACAAATTAGTTCTTTTACTCCTCATAACACCTCCATGAGATTGGCATTATTTGTCCTCACTGTGTAGATGAGAACATTGAGGCACAATCCACATGATACCTGAGTCCTTGGTCTTAGTCAACCACCACCAACACTGCCTCTCTAAGACCAGTTATAGGTTTGTGAGCATCTACCTATACTACACAATGTGCTTTCACAGCTTATCTCCCTGAGGTAAACTATAAAAAGGTATCACTAATCTGTCTGACAAGTTTGAGGTGATGCTCAAAAGTAAATATTTGTAAACATTTTGTAAGCCATCAAGATTTTTACAAATATTATTTCTCTAAGGACATTTGGAATTAGCAAAAAGATTACTGGACTTTCTAATAAAAAGCACTGCAGTGTTTTGAGCATACTCTTCTGAGTTATCTGCTTTTAGCCTTTCATTGCCCTTGAACTCCACTACAGCTCTGTAAGTTAGATATAACTGGTAGCATTGCAAAACGAGACCTATGGCCGGGCAAATATATTGTTTGGTAGAGGTCCAGTTGACTTCACTCTTTTCCCATGGTGTCCATTTGCACCCTCATTTCAATCTTTTCCTACTTCACATAAATTTGTACCTCGTAGACTTTTCCTGGGAACCTGTTATAAAAAATGTCTGATTCATCCTCTAATAATAAGCTAAGAAAAATATTTAATGTGCTCATATGTACTTTTTTGTATTTGAAAATTATTCTTTAATACTATTTATTATTACTAAGAAAGACTTTAAAACTATTTTGGCCTACTAATTATGTATGTACATGAGTCATCAATGCTTCATAAACACACTTACTTCCCTTTGCATTATATTTAATAGTGGATGGAAACTGGTAGAGTGCATACCTTGATTTACTTTCACATACAGTTAGCATGCATGTATAATACTGTAGAGTTGCTGCATCCTGGGTTAAAAAAAAATTGGTCAGTCTGCGAAGAGGTGGAGATTTTTTTAATTTTATTCATTTTTTAAAAAATTTTATTCATTTATTCATGAGAGACACAAAGAGATAGGCAGAGGCACAGACACAGGGAGAAGCAGGCTCCCCGCAAGGAGCCCCCCTGCAGGACTCTATCCCATCCCTGGGATCATGCCCTGAGCCGAAGGCAGACACTCAACTGCTGAGCCACTCAGGTGTCCTGAGGTGGAGATTTCTATGAGAATGCAGAAACATATTAACTGTCAAAAGATTTTGTCCTACAAATCTAAACAACAACAAAAAAATCCCCTCAGTGTAAATGTCAGGGCAGATGACACAGGAACAGGTTTCAGAGCTAGCATCTAAGCAAATCTGTACTGACTAGCTGGAGAAAAAAAATCTAAGACAACAAAGCCGCCACTCAATACACAAGATGGCCAGATGAGATACTGAAAAGAAATCATCTAATAAAACACAGCTTGAACTAGAAGAATGAGGTAAGAGAAATGGGTGAATCCATGCTATCAGCAGATAGCTGATAAACCCAGAAAGAGAAGGGCAAAATTCTGAAGAGATGTTCCACAGGAAAAAAAAAAAAAAATCAACTTAGAAATGAAAAATAGCACTGAAAGCCAGAGTGGTAACAATCTAGCTGAGAAAGACAAGAAAAATAGGTGGCTGAGAGATGTACTTGGTCTAAAAAAATAAAACAGAAATGGTTGTGATATTATCTATTTTACTTGCAAGGAATATGCAAGCTCAAAGCTATTTTCAGAAGGCTTTAGAAAAGACATATAATTTATCCCTTTCATTTCTTTGAAATGGGAATACCAATAAAGCTGCAAAAAGTGGGCGCCCAATCAAATACACACTGTAGGCCCTTCTACAAAATACCTAGCAAGGGGTGCCTGGGTGGCTCAGATGGTTAAGCATCTACCTTCAGCTCAGGTAGAGCATCAGGTCATGATCTTAGTCTTCGGTTGGAGCCCCACATTGGGCTCCCTGCTCAGCTGGAAGTCTGCTTCTCCCTCTCCTCTCCCTCTGGTCATGCTCAATCTCTCTCTCAAATAAAAAAAAAAAAAAATCTACCAAGACAACCCAATGCCCTTAAATAAAATACAGTTCACAGTGAACAGAAACTAAAGCAGAGGTCTTGGCTGCCAGCAGATACACCTGAGGAGCTTCAGAAATACTGATGCCTGAGTTTCACACCCAGAAGTTCTAAATGACTTTGCGTCTTCTTCAAAGATTCCTAGGTGATCCTATTATACAGCCAAGACTGAGAGTCAAGACTGTACACTAAAGCAGTGGTTTTCAAACCTTAGTGTGCTTCAGGATCGCCACCATAGATGCTTGATCTCATCTCCAGAACTTTGGATTTAGTAGATCTAGGGTGAGCTTGGAGAACTGGCATTTCTAACAAGTTCCCAGATGACCTGAGTGCTGGAGGTCCAAGGGATGACATTTTGAGAACACTGGACTGAAAGAGGTAACAATCAAACACAATGTGTGAAATTGGATCAGATTCTGATTTTAAAACAAACAGCAAAAGATGTTACATGGACAACTGGGGAATATTGAAGGTAAATTAGAAATCAAGTATTATGATGGGATTTTTCACTCTTATAGGTTTCATAAGTCGTTTTGGATCATGGATAAGTAAGCCCTTATTCTGAATACTGAAAGAAGGTAACCAATGTTTCCTGAATTTTTGACCATAAGACTAATTTCTAACTATTTTACACAACTCAATTGCTGTAACATTACTTTGAGATATAATTTAACTCTTCTATTATGTAATTTAGGAGCGTTCGTTTTATACTCCCTCTAAAAAACAGTCCATTTTTTAAGTTTGAGATATGTCCATTGAGTTCTTTTTTTTTTTTTTTTTTTTAAGTAGTTTCCATGCTGGGCTCAAACTCAGGACCCTGAGAACAAGACCTGAGCTGAGACCAAGGATTAACTGACTGAGCCACCTCACTGCCCCCTGTTGAGCTCACTTTTTAATCATAAACACCTACTACCGATATGTAGTACTTACTGATTGTTCTTGAATATACCTTATCACAACCAGAGGCCCCTGAGCAGAAGAGAAACTCACTTGTAAGTAGCATACAATTTTTTAACTCTAAAAACTGCAATACAGAAAACAAATCTGTTCATATTTCAGTAAAAAGAACACTTAATTGAAATGAGATTTTTTTCCCCTGAAGTCTGGAATTTCATATAGAATTTTTCCAGTTTTGCATCATTAATAGGAACATAAAATTGTCTGGGCTTTCATAAATCCTGAGGGACATCAGTAACAAAAGCTGTCATATCCAGAAAAAAAAACCAAACAGACTAAAAAACGAATCCTCCCAAAATGTGTCCATGAAAAGTCATGCTTTATTTTATTACTTGACGACCCAAAACCCATCCAATATTGATGTCAGCTCTGCATATTTTATCTATCCTGGTCAAGTCCTATCATTTCTGCTCCTGCTTTTGAATTCCCAACCTTCTGCCATAGTCTAAGCATTTATCAGCTTCCATTGAAACTTATTCCACTTACTGGGCTACCTGTCTCTAATCTCCCATCCATCTTTTCAATCCATCTACACACTATTGCCAGAATGATATTTCTAAATCAGGAATTGGCAAACTATTACCTTCGGGCCAAACCCGAATTTTGTCTTTTTTTAAATAAATTTTTATTAGAACACAGACATAATCATTCATTTATGTATTATTCATAGCTGCTCTCATGCTATAATAGTAGAGCGAAGCAACAAAAAGGTGATGCACAAACTTGATAATATTTGCTCTTCTGGCCTTTATAAAAAAAAAAATTTGCAGATCCCTGATTTAAATCCTTGGTACAAAAAGTGCATATCCGTTGCACATATATAGACAAGGATTATTTTGCATTACTGTTGTTATAATCGCTTCTCGGCCTTTTGGCTAAGATCAAATGTACTGTTAGTTATAATTCACTGAGTTGCAAACTTTCACCTGTAAGGTGATATGCATAGTTTTCCATTGTAGTCATCTAGGATTCTTTTCTGCTTATTCCAAATTTCCTTTCCTGGTGAGACTTGTTCACCTCCCCAAGAGCAACATTAGGAAGCAAGTCATAAGTTTCCACTGTTCACAAGCTCTGAAGACCCCTGCTCTCTCTTTCCTCTGGAGGCATCTCTCCTTTTAGCTTGGCAACATCTCCCTTTGCTAATGCATCATCTTTATAATGACTTGGCCTTAGGGGAAATAAAAGCCCAAAGGAAAAAGGGAAAAGGAAAGTAAACATATGCCATTGTTCACTAACATAACCTCTCTTCAAGCAAAAAAGAATTAAACAAAAGGTCTGCAAAGAGTGTGGTCTGCAGGGAAAAAAAAAAACACAAAGTAATACACGGATAAATGATCTCAGCATGCTGAGAAGTCTGTAGAAGAGAAGCAACTAGAAGCAAGTTCTGACAAGAATCCACCTAATAGCTTTACCCCTAGGTCCCCTGAATTCCTTTTGGCCAAAGAGAGATTTAGGAGACCTAGTTCATAGTTCATGATAATTTATTCATTCTGACCTGACTGCACAGGATAACTGAGCTTCTGCCATTTTCAAAAACACAAGTCTCACCTGGAACCTTAACTTTAATAATGAGTTCCAGCTCTTTGCTTCCCACATATGCCCTACAAATTCTTTCAACGATTAAATGTCATTACTGAGTAGGAGTCGAGGGGTGCTTATCTTCCTCTGGCTAGAATTCCTCCCCAAATGAAGTGCATTCTCCTAATGGAGTTCTGGGTCTTGTTGTAGTCTTACCTGTTATTTTTCTCCCACTGAACCTGAGCTATCCACCCACCGCTGGCACCCAGTGGTTTCAAACTTACTCCCTCTTTGTGGAGCTCCACTTTGCATACATGCTAGACTTCCCTTTGCCAGCCACATGTTGTACCTGCCATCCATGTCTTTCATGATGTAGTGTTCTCTCTTGAATTCCCTCTGGGACCCCTGCCACTCACTCCCTTCCCTTTCCCTTAGCTCCATCTACCTGTGCCACAGGGGCTAATTCCTCAGGGTCAGCTCTTAGTCAGTCCTTCTATTCTCAGCAACACTGTTGAGATGGGCATAAGCCCATCTGTACACAATTCTGAGGTCTATTTTTGGTGGCTGGCACTACCACTGGAAGATATAGGGTGGTTGTCAGCTACCTACCTATAACCTCATTATCAATTCCCAACAAAAACGAGTCTCAGATCAAATTTTTCCTTATTCACACATTTTTAAACAAAAATTTATTAGCAAATGGGAAAAACTAGTTCATACAGCTGTTCTGTACATTGCTACAGCCCCAGTTCACTATTCTTTTAGAGGTTGTATTCTAACCACTAGGTTGTCATAAAAGGTTTACTAAAAGTAGATATGACAATATCCCAGAGGTATTATGAGTGAGCCTCAAGTCAGCATTAGCAACCAGAAATGTCCTGGGTCTGTGCCCAGGATCATCTTCACACCTTCCCTAAGGATTCAGATTGGAGGTCCCACTAGAGTATTTTTCCCCCACTAGACTATTTTTTAATGCAGATTTTAACACACATATAAATGCAGGAAAATAATCCCTATATGCCCATTGCCAACAACTATTTGTATTTTACCAATTTTGTATCATCTATCTTCCTAGGTGATTTGTCTTGTCTTTTTATTTTTGTTTTTTTTTTTTTTTTTTGTCTTTGGTAGATGTGGCTGGAATTTATAAATGCAAGTCCCAGATTCAAGATATGTCATTTGATCTGTAAGCACTTACATGGGTATCTCTACTAGGTAAGGGCTTAAAGGAAAATTAACCACAATACCATTGTTGCTCCTAGCAATTAATATTTTACTATCATCTATGACCAGTTTATATTCAGATTACCTCAAATGCCTTAAAGATAAATTTTTATAGTTTATGTCTTTGAATGAGGACCCAAACAAGCCTCACTGAGATTCTTATGCTCTGGCTTTGCAAGAGGAAAGACTGTATGTATACACATAGACACACACACACACACACACACACACACACATAACATATATATGTAGTGTGCCTTGGCTGAAATATCACAATATGAGATGGGTAATAGATATCATACATATGATATTTTAGTCAAGCCACACAATCTGAATTCTGTTAATTTCATAGAGGAGAACTCCTTTCTATCAACATTCTGCTGATTAACAAGCAAACTTTCACCAGTAAACTTATTTATTAGGCAAATTGGCAAAAAAAAAAATGGGTTACTCAGAGCTAAGTGTAGCTGACGACCTTGTAGTAGGCATCCTTAGAGTAGAGCTTTTTCCAGTAATGATACTACCTGACCATCATAGAGTCTAAATCTTTAATCAAAGGATGCATGGGTGGCTCAGTCAGTTAAGCATCTGACTTCTGCTTAGGTCACGAGTTCAGGATCCTGGATCAAGCCCTGCTTAGGGCTCCCTGCTCAGCAGGGAGTCAGCTGTCCCTCTCCCTCTGCCCACTGACATGCACATACTCTTGCTTTCTCTCAAATAAATAAATAAAATCTTAAAACCTGTAATCAAAATTCTAGCTATACCTAATATGTTACTTATGCTAACTTACACACAGGGGATATTAGGATGTCTCTGAAATATTTCAAAAGGAATCACAGGTCCAGTACAAAGCATCATGGGATATGTGGCTTCTTCTGCCATCAGTCCACCTGACTGTCTAGATGAGAACATCAAGAGCCAAGACATGGAAAGTCTCTGGTGGCCAGAACCTGTGCTCCTCTATAAGAGAGCTGAGAAGAAAGAGGTTTTCTCAGAGCCAACTAAGGGCCGGGCTCGACACTCCCTCGGGTTCTCATTGCAACTCCCACCCCAGGGAAGGCAGGAACATCATCCTCACATGGACAAGAATACTCCTACACAGAAGGGTTAAGAAAAATCAAGCTCTGCCTGACTCCAAAGTCGTTGTATGTAGCTGGTTCTGTACAAAAATGAAGAGGAAAGAAGGAAGGTCATTTCTGAAAAGAAGAGGACATGTAAAGGCCGTGCCATTTCGCATCAGACAGTCTGCAGGAGCCATCGGTCCTGTGCCTGCTTCCACCTCACCCTGAACCACTGCCTGTGTGTGCAAAGAAAAGTGAAGGATCTCTCATATCTCATCATGCAAATACTGATGCGGAGAAAACAACATGTATGAGAAACACCCCAGCAACAGAGGCTAGCTAAGTGGGCTGCTGGGAGTTGTCTCACTTACGTAAAGACCACCCAAAAAACACTGGGCCTCCCAGCAGAACTCCTAGCTGAACTGAGTTCCATGCTCAGCCCTACTTAGCCATCACAACAATCCTGCCAGGAAGATTCTGTTTCCAGATAGGAATTATTCTCCCATTTAACAGAAATGGGTGTCAGGAGGTGCAGTTGTTTACCTCAAATCACTTAACGAACAGGCACTAGAACAAGGTTATAAACATGAAAGCACAATTCATTTATTTCCCCTGAACTTCATAAGAGGCTTGACTTCGACTCACAGGCAGTGGGAGGCTGGTCCCCACACCACAAGCCTAAGTCTTCCTGCGCAGTGTACCGTATCCTCCATTCTAAATCCTCTCTCGTTTTCTGCCAACTTCCTTCATTTTCACAGAAATCATCGAGGGTTCTGAACCTACATTAGGCCACCGATTCAATCTCATGCCTGGTTTAATCTTATTTAAACTGAAAACTCCTGTTTTCTTTTTTTCTTTCTTTCTCTCTCTCTCTCTTCACTGCTTCCGACAGAGGCAGTATTTTAGCTATTCCAACCAATAATTTGGGAATCAAAAAAGTAAATAATAATCATTTCTTGACAGAGCAATGTTTTTTGTTTGTTCTGTTTTCTTTTGTTTTTGAGGACATGAAAAGAATCATCAAAAGAACAAGCTAATCTATAAAGGTTTTCTTGAAGTATTAATAATTGGTGTTTTCCCCCCAAAATGTGTAATGAGCTTAAACTGTCAATAATTAATCACAAGAGAAAAAGCTCAAATACTATTTTGCAGTCATTTTATGGAGCTCATTTCCCTCCATTAACATGGCACTGGCATTAAAAGTAGTAAAAGGTTTACATACTTCACCTCCATTATCATAATTAAATCTGTTTCACGGTGCTGCACCTCCATGAGGCATTAGAGCACTACCTGCTAAGAAGGTTGAATCTCTGGCCAAACTCTGAGACAATATGTCTAACCGATGAATTAAAGCATAATTATTCAAGTGACAAAGTTTTATTAGCCCTCAGTGCCAGGTTCCATGTTAGACACGGAGAACTCATGTACCCAAATACTGAAGGAGTATTCACCATCTGCCAAGCACCATCATAGGCATTAAGGTTACAGAGGTTCCTGTGCCATAAAGAACTTCACTGGCCTTTGTCCTCAGTTCCTGGGAGGGAGCTTCTGAAACTTTGGAGTTTCCCAAATGATAGGGATGTTTTATTAATCATGGTGGGCCCTTTAAACCACACTCAGCTCTATGTTAACAAAGTGACTTGTGGTGAGGCCCTCATAGTTTAAGCTAACAAAGAAACTCAAGATAAGGATGCTTAGAGGATGGAGGTTTTCAGCCATGGGGTATCAGCCAACCTCTGGGGAGAAGGTAAGGAGTTTAACCTCATGTTCAATTGAGTTTGTCCTGTGTGCATAATGAAACCCCAGTGTAAACTCCAAACCTGAGGCTCAGGAAAGGTTTCCTAGTTGGCATTACACTCTGAATATCATCACACATTGATGTACCAGGAGGGTGACTTGTCCCTAAGGACATAGAAGCTTCACATTTGGGACCCTCTCAGACTTTACCCTATGTGTCTCTTCTTTTAGCTGGTTCCAATTTGCAACATTTAACTATAATAAAACTGTAAGTATAGTGCTTTCCCAAGTTCTGTGACTCATTTAGAAAATTATCAAACCTGACAGTGTATTGGGAACCCCCAAATTTTTAGCCAGCTGGTAAGAAGTGAAGTGCCCTGAGGACCCCAAACTGGTAGCTATATCTGAGGGGAGTGGGACTATACTTTTATCTTGGGAAGTGTGGCCTAGCTTGAATGTAGTTGGTGTCAGGAATCATTGCAGAAGTGAACAAGGAAATCTCTTTGTCCTCCTGGAATTTGCATTCTAGCGGACAAAGAAGGTAGACAACAAGCATATAAAGCAGCTATAAGGATTTCAGCAAGAGAGACATGCCATAAATATCAGGTTAATGTGATGGGGAGAGACCGGCTGGAATGAGTGAGAGTATGGTCTGGGAAAGCCTAACCCATGTTAGAGTTGAGACTCAAAGATGAAAGGGGAAAAATGATGAGGGTGGAAACCTCTCCCTGCCCTTCTTTGATAATCATCAAGCAGGAAAATGCAGAAGCAAGGCAAGTCAACATCAGCTACAGAAAAGTTTTGCTTTTCAAAAGAGTTACTCTTAAAAAGTTGACCATAAAGTGAATTTTCTGGTACTTGAGTACATTTTTCCCCTTAATTTCCATTATAAAATCATGAACAGGGTATCTTGGAAGGTCTATGTGGACAATGATAATGTGGACACACCAAAGAAACAAAATCAGAATGGCATTACAGATGAGACAAGGGTACTTTCCTCTTAATCAGTTCACTCTACCTCCACCGCACACAGCCCAATGATTCTCAAACTTTAATGTGGATATGAATTAACTGAGAATCCTGTCAAATGGAGATTCTGATTCAAGAGATCTGGGGCAAGGCCTGAGATTCTGCATTTCTAATAAGTTCACAGAGGATGCTGATGTCAGTGGTCTGAGGACCTCATTTTAAGTGATGCAAGTCTAGCCCAGCACTACTTGAAAGAAAGAAAATGTGAGTCACAAATGCAAGCCAAATATGTAATTTTAAATTTTCTGGAAGCCACATTAAAAAGTTAAAAAAAATCTTATGAAATATAAATATTTAACCTAATACATCCAAAACATTATTTAAAAATCAACATAAAAATATTTTGAGGTATTTTCAGTCTTCCTTTATACTAAGTCTACAAAATCCAATCTGCATTTGAGACTTTATAGTACATCTCAATTTGAAGTAGCCACATTTTAAGTGCTTAGTAGCCATCCGTGGTTAGTGGCTACCACAACAATCAGTGCAAATGTATTGGAGAGCAGCTCTACCCAGTTTGTTATTCAAAGGATTGTTATGGTAGTTTATTATTGGTACCAAGTAGGAATTTGCACAGGTGTTTCTGCTAAGCAGGGTAGCTGGACACAGAAAGTGGATTTTTTTCTTCCAACTGAATTCTCCTGATTGCTAGCCTACATTAACAGAAGTCAGCAGGTGATCACTCAAATGACCTAGTCTCCCAGAACTGCTATCAGCATCTTTCATCCAAGTCTCCTAAGCACATTAGAAGCACAGCTAAAGCTCCAAAATGCCCTGTAACTCAAAAAGACGCAATTTACAAACAAACTGATGAGACAGCCATTGGCTGAATGATTTGTTTTCAATCCCAAGACCCACTCCAGTGGATTGATAATCAGAAGTCTTTGCTTTGGGCACCATCTACCATTAGTCTGGCCTCCAATGGACACTGCATTTTCTCCCCTGAATTGATTTTTCCAAGTCACCTAAAGCAATGGTCTTGTGAAGAATGATGTTGGCAAAAGGAAGAAAACGAGCTGTAATGATTATTAAAATAATGATTTTTCAGATAAAGTCATAGTTGTAAGTAGTATCTCTGTACACGAGAATTATCGATTATTTCCATAATAGAAAATTAGGTTACCACCCATGGTAATTAGGCTCAGAGCAAAATTGTAATGTGTTTTTATAGACAGAAGGGAAAACAGATTTTTTTACTGAATTGCCAGGGGCAATTCTAACAGGGTGGGAGAAAATCTCCAATAGCACAGACAGGTGTCATCTACCCAGGAACCATGTGAGTATTTGTATTTTTTACTGCCTGATATTTCACCATGTTGTTCACTGAGGCCTTCAGTCAGCTCCAAGCATATAGATATTTTTATTATTAATTATTAAACATTTTGAACACTTATCTTGTCAGTCACTACAATGAGAATTTATATATATATATAGTAGAAACAAACATTATATATATATATATATATATATATATACATATATATATATAACATGCAGCCAAGAATACTTTATCCTACAAGGCTCTCATTCAGAATAGAAGGAAAGATAAAGAGCTTCCATGATAGGCAGAAACTGAAAGAATATGTGACCACCAAACCAGCTCTGCAAGAAATATTAAGGGGGACCCTGAAATGAAAGAGGAAGCCCAAAGAAATAATCCACAAAAATAGGATGGAATAGGTATTATGATGACACTAAATTCATATCTTTCAATAGTAACTATGAATGTGAATGGGCTTAATGATCCCATCAAAAGATGCAGGGTATCAGACTGGATAAAAAAAAGCAAGACCCATCTATTTGCTATTTACAAGAGACTCATTTTAGACCTAACAACACCTCCAGCCTGAAAATAAAAGGTTGGAGAACCATTTACCATTCAAATGGTCCTCAAAAGAAAGCTGGGTTAGCAATCCTCATATCAGATAAATTGAAGTTTATCCCAAACACTAAAGTGAAGTGATATAATGAAGAGGGACACTATATCATACTTAGGGGGTCTATCCAACAAGAGGACCTAACAATCATGAATATTTATGCCCCTAAAGTGGAAGCTGCCAAGTATATCAATCCATTCATAACCAAAGTAAAGATGTACTTACATAATAATACACTAATAGTAGGAGATTTCAACACGGCACTTTCTGCAAATGACAGATTTCTAAGCATAACATCTCCAAAGAAACAAGAGCTTTAAATGATACACTGGACCCCAGATGGATTTCACAGATATAGACAGAACTTTGCATCCAAACACAACTGAATGCACATTCTTCTCAAGTGTACATGGAACTTTCTCCAGAATAGATCACATACAGGGTCACAAATCAGGTCTCAAGCAATACCAAAAGATTAGGATTGTCTCCTGAATATTTTCAGACCATGATGCTTTGAAACTTGAACTCAACCACAAGAAGAAATTTGGAAGAAACTCAAACACGTGTAGGGTAAAGAGCATCCTGCTAAAAGATAAAAGGGTCAACCAGGAAATTAGAGAAGAATTAAAAAGGTTCATGGAAACTAATGAGAATGAAGATACAACCATTAAAAATCTTTGGGATACAGCAAAAGCAGTCCTAAGAGGGAAATACATTGCAATACAAGCATCCCTCAAAAAAGTGGAAAAAACTCAAATGCACAAGGTAACCTCATACCTAAAGGAACTGGAGAAGGAACAGCAGGTAAAACCTACACCAAGCAGAAGAAAGTTAATAAAGATTCAAGCAGAACAGAATGAAATAGAGACCAGAAGAACTGTAGAACAGATCAACAAAACCAGGAGTTAGTTCTTTGAAAGAATTAATAAGATAGATAAACCATTAGCCAGCCTTATTAAAAACAAAAGAGAAAAGACTCAAATTAATAAAATCACGAATGAAAAAGGAGAGATAACCACCAATACCAAGGAAATACAAACTATTTTAAAACCATATTATGAGCAGCTATACACCAATAAATTAGGCAATCTAAAAGAAATGGATGCATTTCTGGAAAACCACAAACTACCAAAACTGGAACAGGAAGAAATAGAATCCCCGAATAGGCCAATAACCAGGGAGGAAATTGAAGCAGTCATCAACAACCTCCCAAGACACAAAAGTCCAGGGCCAGATGGCTTCCCAGGGGAATTCTATCAAACATTTAAGGAAGAAACAATACCTATTCTACTAAAACTGTTCTGAAAGAGAAAGGGACAGAATACTTCCAAACTTGTTTTATGAGGCCAGCATCACCTTAATCCCAAAACCAGACAAAGACCCCACCAAAAAGGAGAATTATAGACCAATATCCCTGATGAACACAGATGCAAAAATTCTCAACAAGATACTAGTCAATAGGATCCAACAGTACATTAATATTATCACCATGACCAGTGGGATTTATCCCCAAGTTGCAAGGCTGGTTCAACACCCGTAAAGCAATCAATGTGATAGCTCATATCAACAAGAGAAAAAACAAGAACCATATGATCCTCTCAATAGATGCAGAGAAAGCATTTGACAAAATACAGCATCGATTTCTGATCAAAACTCGTCAGAGTGTAGGGATAGAGGGAACACTCCTCAGCATCTTAAAAGCAATGTACGAAAAGCCCACAGCAAATATCATTCTCAATGGGGAAACACCGAGAGCCTTTCCCCTAAGATCAGGAACACGACAGGGATGCCCACTCTCACCACTGCTAGTACTAGAAGTCCTAGCCTCAGCAATCAGGCAACACAAAGAAATAAAAGGCATTCATATTGGCAAAGAAGAAGTCGAACTCTCCCTCTTTGCAGATGACATGATACTGTACATAGAAAACCCAAAAGCCTCCACCCCAAAATTGCTAGAACTCATACAGCAATTCAGCAGTGTGGCAGGATACAAAATCAATGCCCAGAAATCAGTGGCATTTATATACACTAACAATGAGACTGAAGAAAGAGAAACTAGGAATCAATCCCATTTACAATTGCACCCAAAAACGTAAGATATCTAGGAATAAACCTAACCAAAGAGGTAAAGGTTCTATACCCTAAAAACTACCAAACACTTCTGAAAGAAATGGAGGAAGACACAAAGAGATGGAAAAATATTCCATGCTCATGGATTGGCAGAATTAATATTGTGAAAATGTCAATGTTACCCAGGGCAATGTACACATTTAATGCAATCCCTATCAAAATACCATGGACTTTCTTCAGAGAATTGGAACAAATAATCTTAAGATTTGTGTGGAATCAGAAAAGACCCTGAATAGCCAGGGGAATATTGAAAAAGAAATCCAGAGCCAGGGGCATCACAATGCCAGATTTCAGGTTGTACTACAAAGCTGTGATCATCAAGACAGCGTGGTACTGGCACAAAAACAGACACATAGATCAATGGAACAGAAAAGAGAACCCAGAAATGGACCCTCGACTCTATGGCCAACTAATATTCGACAAAGCGGGAAAGAGTATCCACTGGAAAAAGGACAGTCTCTTCAGTAAATGGTGCTGAGAAAATTGGAAGGCCACATGCAGAAGTATGAAACTAGACCATTCTCTTACACCATACACAAAGATAAACTCAAAATGGATGAAAGATCTAAATGTGAGACAAGAATCCATCAAAATACTAGAGGAAAAAAAAAATCCTAGAGGAGAACACAGGCAATACCCTTTGTGAACTTGGCCACAGCAACTTCTTGCAAGATGCATCTTGGAAGGCAAGGGAAACAAAAGCAAAATGAACTATTGGGACTTCGTCAAGATAAAAAGCTTCTGCACAGCAAAAGAAATAGTCAACGAAACTAAAAGACAACCTACAGAATGGAAGAAAATACTTGTAAATGACATATCAGATAAAGGGCTAATATTCAAGATCTATAAAGACCTTATTAAACTCAACAGCAAAGAAACAAACAATCAAATCATGAAATTGGCAAAAGACATGAACAGAAACTTCACCAAAGAAGACATGGTCATGGTCAACAAGCACATGAGAAAATGCCCCACATCACTTGCCATCAAGGAAATACAAATCAAAACCACAATGAGATACCACCTCACACCAGTGAGAATGGTGAAAATTAACAAGACAGGAAATAATAAATGTTGGAAAGGATGTGGAGAAAGGGGAACCCTCTTGCACTATTGGTGGGAATATGAACTGGTGCAGCCACTCTGGAAAACTGTGTGGAGATTCCTCAAAGAGTTAAAAATAGAACTGCCCTATGACCCAGAAATTGCACTGCTGTGGATTTACCCCGAAGATGCAGATGCAGTGAAACGGCAGGACAACTGCACCCCAATGTTTATAGCAGTAATGTCCACAGTAGCCAAACTGTGGAAGCAGCCTCGGTGTCCATCGAAAGATGAATGGATAAAGAAGATGTGGTCTCTGTATACAATGGAATATCACTCAGCCATTAGAAACGACAAATACCCACCATTTGCTTCAACGTGGATGGAACTGGAGGGTATTATGCTGAATGAAGTAAGTCAATCAGAGAAGGACAAACATTATATGGTCTCATTCATTTGGGGAATATAAAAAGTAGTGAAAGGGATCATAGGAGAAAGGAGAGAAAATGAGTGGGAAATATCAGAGAGGGAGACAGAACATGAGAGACTCCTAACTCTGGGAAATGAACAAGGGGTAGTGGAAAGGGAGGTGGGCACTGAGGGGGGCACCTGATGGGATGAGCACTGGGTGTTATGCTATATGTTGGCAAATCAAACTCCAATTTTAAAAAATATTCCAAAAAAATGGGCAGAAGTTATGAACAGACATATCCTCAGTGAAGACATCCAGATGGCCAAGAGACACATGAAAAGATGCTCAACATACTCATCATCAGGGGAATGCAAATCTAAACTACAATGAGATAATACCTCACACCTGTCAGAATGGCTAAAATCAACAACACAAGAAACACGTGTTGGAGGATATGGAGAAAAAGGAACTCTTCTGTACTTTAGTGGGAATGCAAAGTCATGCAGTCACTCTGGATAATAGCATGGAGTTTCCTCAAAAAGTTAAAAATAGAACTAGCCTATGGATCCAGACATTACAGTACTGGATATTTACCCCCAAACCAAAAACACTAATTAGAAGGAATACATGCATCTCCATTTATTGCAGCATTATTTACAGTAGCCAAATTATGGAAGCAGCTCAAGTGTCCAATGATAGATAAATAAAGAAGATATGGTATATATACACAGTAGAATATTATTCAGCCATAAAAAAGAATGAATTCTTGCCATTTGCAAGGATATGGATGGAGCTCTCTCTATATAATGCTAAGTAAAAAAAAGTCAGTTAGAGAAAGACAAATACCATATGATCTCACTTGTATGTTAGATTTAAGAAACAAATAAAAAACATGAAGAGGGAGAAAAAAGAAGGAGAGAGAGAAAGACAAACCAAGAAATAGACTCCTAGAGAGAACAAACTGATGGCTACCAGAGGGGAGGTGTGTGAGGGATGGGTTGAACAGGTGATGAGATTAAGGAGTGTACTTGTGATGAGCAAGCACCTGGTAATGTATGGATTTGTTGAGTCACTATACTGTATGTCTGAAACTAATATAACACTATATGTAAACTATAGTGGGATTTAAAAGAAAATTTTAAGAAATTAAGTAGAAAATTTTAAAAATGAAAACAAAGTTTTATTAGTCCCATTTCATAGATGAAGGAGGTTAATTAACTTGTCCAAGATCACAGATAGGAAGCATAAGAAACAGGAATTGAGCCCAGGCAATCTGACTCTAGATTTATCAGGCTTTTAGCTACTAGCTAAAATCACTCTTTTCAGTTTTGAAAAGCCCTCACAGTCTAAAAGAATTTTTTTTTTCAATATAAATGACTCTTTTTTCATAATATGACTCTTGTAATTTCTACCTCTTGGTACTAGCTCAGCATTTTGGGGCCAAATAAAACCAATTTACTCCTTACCTGATTTATATCTGGGGGCAACTGAGCTTTGTCTGAGACATCTCTTCCTTGAACTACCAGATACTAGGTTCTTTCCATTGCCCTTCATACTTTATAGGTCCTAATCCCTCCACCATGTCAAGAAATTATCTTCTATAATTTTCTTTAGAGTTCTGCATTTGAGTCAGTGCTTTTACATAATCTGCTACTGCTCTGATGGGTTAGAAGAAGAAGGTTGAAATTATGGTAGGATCACCATTGGGTATCAAGGTATTACGAAAAGGGTTGCTCATCTCGTAAATGACAGTCTTTGTCTTCTTCAACCTCTCTCTCACTCTCCAACCTGAAAAAAGAAAAGAAAGAAGCAAAATCTGATAGTATATGCTGTGATAGAAGAAACCTGTTGATGGTACTAAAAACGAACAGGAAAAAAAGAATATTAGCTTACAAGACAGCTGGAAGGCTAAATGTGGTATACTGCAAAAATGGCCATTCATCTCAAACCATTCCTGTATCTTTGTATTTTCCAATATGTATTTGCAGTTCTTCCAATCAAAAGATGGAGTCTATTTACCTTTCCCTTGATTGTGGGCTGGTTTTGTGATTGGTCTTAGGCAAAACAATGGGGTAGAAATGACACTAGCAAGTTCTAAGGCTAAGCCTAAAGAAACTTGCGAGCTTTCGGTAGGTCTTTTAGAAACCTGCCCAGCTGCCATGTGAAAATTTCAAGCTAACCTGCTAGAATAAAAAAAGACTACGAACAAAAGAGATGAGCTGTCAGTGTTGAGGCTATCTGCGATAAACTAGCTGAACACAGGAGACCAACTGAAACCAGAATAACCACCCAGTTAAATGAAAACCAAATTGCCAATCTGCAGAGCCATGGACTAAATAAATAGGTATTGTTTTAAAGCTATTAAGTTTTAGGGTGGTTTGTTACACAGTTAAAGTTAAATGATATACCTTGTCTGCAGCTAACATATAACATCCTCAAAGAACTACATGCAGTATGAATAAATATACAAAATACAAGTAGCACAGAAATTGAAAAATAAACATCACAAACATTCTTTTAAGAATAACAGGGACTGGTGTTCTCACCTTTGTTTGCAACTATCAAAGAAAATGTAAAGCACAGACCACATAGACCAAAAAGGAGAATTTCCTTTTCCTTAGAGACTACACAAAAGGCCATAGACTAAAGCATTATCTCAACAAATCATACCAGTTAATGTACCCTCTTATATTCAAGAACTTTCATACGGGTGGCCATTTCTATCATATTTTTTGACACAAAGACATTCAATCCTGCCATATTCTCACTCTGCTGTCCTGTCTTGGTCAGTTGTTTAAAGCCAATGGGGCACGTGGGTGGCTCAGTGGTTGAGCACCTGCCTTTGACTCAGGTCATAATCTCAGTGTCCAGGGATTAAGTACCCCCTACAGGGAGCCTGCTTCTCCCCCTGCTTTTGTCTCTACCTCTTTCTATCTCTCATGAATAAATAAAACCTTAAAAAAAAGTTAAGAAGTCCTAACAAAAAGAAATAAAGATCCCACAATAAACTGTAAACTTTCCCTTTGTCCTCATTAATAGATGCTAAGTTTTGACATCTATCACCCTTGGAAATTCTCTGGTGAGTCTTCAAGATTTGTGTTCCAACTCTTCCAAAGACTTTTCTGAATTTCTTTTATATGTAATATTCACTCCATTGGTTTCTCAGACTAAAAAATCTAAGTGATGGACTGACAATGGACCTAGTTATTATAAATTAATCATTGGTGAAGATAGAACATTTTCCATCACATTATGGATTCAGAAGAACTAAATTCCTACGTGTATTTTCTGAAATTCAATGCACTCTATGCACTTGTCAATCTTCCACAGACTTAAGAAGACATAGTGGTAGTATTTGGTAAAAAGAGCAGGGGATATTAATCAGAAATCAAGCCAATTTAGTATGTAATTTTCTAAGCTGTAGCAATTTGATAATAACCATTGGCAAATTTTAATTTGTACATTATCAACACTATGTTAGTTGTAGCCATAACAGTCATACTGTTTAGAGCAGGAATTCTCTAATTAAACTATCTTAGCAGGAATACTGACCTTACCACTTATTAGCTATTTGTCTTTGCACAAGTTCATTGTCATCTCTGCCTGAGTTTCAACCTCAAAAGTGGGGACAATAATACTTCTCTGAGGGCTAATACGAGGATTAAATGAATTACCACCTTTCTTTGACTGTAATATACCAGAAGCACTGATATTTTATATATCAATAGGAAGAAAAATGGCAATGAATTACACACTGATTTTGGAGAGATTAAATGTGGGGAGAAATGTGGAGTTAAAAAAGAACATCTTAGAATTGATTAGATTTAGTTAATACGGGCAAAATTCATGGTAAGTATTATTTAAGTGCATTTATATATGTAGGTTTGCTGAAACAAATATATGCAATATTTCCTACGTTTGATGAATGCTCATACCTTGTTTTTAAAAATCATAGAATTCCCCAACTCTGAGTTGGAAAATTATTTTATACAAAGTGCCATAAATATGAATAAAGGGAAGGCTATGTAAACTTCTTATGTTTGTAGAACAGAACTTACCCAACTCTGAAATTAAATTAATAAAAATTGAAATAAAACTATGAAACTACTACAAAAACATTCTGTTGTTTTCCTGAAAACAACTTGAAATCAAACAGTGAATGTGGTACTTAGTGCTGAGATACAGGCTCAAAAGAGTATAACATCCTTTAAAACAGGGCTTGCCAAGAGCTCTGATTTGTCTACCACTCTTTTTCATTCAAATATTCATAGGAAATCTATTTTCATAAACTCCTGTGATTTCATTTGCCTTTCACTGGGAAAAAAAGACACAGTTTTTTGATGAAGTCCACCTCTGTTGTTCTTTAAATATCACCATGAAAATTTAAATTATCATTTCTTCACACTAATACCATTCAAATACAACACAAACACAGACCGATATAACATGGGAGTTTTCAGATAGGAGTTGGTCATTCAGGCAAAAATATACTTACTTAAAAAAAGAGAGAGAGAATATGATAACAACCCAGAAATTAAAATTTATATCTGTCTATATTATCTACATATCCTCTAGACCTCAAGCACAAGTCAGCCAAGCCATATTTTAATCTTTTTTAAAGAGAGAATGAGAATGAGCAGGTGGTGGGGGTGGAGGGGCAGAGAGAGAGGGAGAGAGAATCTTAAGCACAAAGCTATGACATTTTTAGCATTTCATAAAAAACAATTTAAAAAGTGTGATTACAGCAGAAAGAGAATAAGCTTTGGATGATCACTTCCTACCAATGATGGGGACAAGTCATACAACTATCTCAGTTTTAGTTTTTCCTTTTTAGAACATAGAGATAATAAAGATGTGCATTAGAAGCTCTTAGGTGGCAGTGTTCAACACTCCTCAAAAATTTGGAAATAAAGGTGGTAATTTTAAGTGATAAACTGAAAAACGGATGCAAAATGGATGAAAGTCGATAAATGAATAGTGATATTATTTGCATACTTTGCTAATCAGAATTCATTTCTCAGTTTCCAGGGAATAAAAGAGAAGAGGAGTAACTTCAATAGTCATTATGCAGTGATTCTCCACCTGTCAATTCACTGAATGAACACATTCCATTGAGTGAAAACTGGATAATAGACCCCAAATTGCCCAATCCTATAGTTAGTGTCAGTTCCTGCTCGTTTTTACATTACCTGGCCCCAGAGGTAAACCAATAACTACATCTGGTACTTGTATGAAGAAACACAATCAGTCCTAATTCTGGGAAAATAGGCCGTTGGGTTAACAGAGAGACATTAAGTTCTAATATCATTTATAAATGTACATACTATATTTTACATGCAACTTAATGTATATCTGATATTATTTGGCAAAAGTACTTCCTTTTAAACTTAAGAACCTAACCCAGCTGAAGATGTGGTTCTGTTGTAACTAATGAAAGGAAATGTCCATGAAAAGAAGATGGTCAGCTTTGGAATGGAGAGCAAAAATGGTTCACAGAGCCTTTTGTGTCCTAGGAACAGGACTCCAAACTGCCCACCCGAGAACAGTCTGCCTCATTTAAACAGAGAATATATCACACTGCCTTCATTCAATTCCTAGCCTCTAAAATCATGTACCTCACTCCCCCAACTGAATCTCAACCTTCACTTTTGGAAAGAGGTGAAGCAACCTTCCAAATACTTTGGTCTCACGGGTGTGTTTCTATAGGGAAAGACACCTGGTATCTTCTTATAAGTTAATTTACCTATTATTCTTTGATCTTTTTAAAATTAAGGCTATACCCTGAGAGATGGAGTTCCTCCAGGAACAAATGAAACTAGCTTCCAAGTTCATGAGATTGAGTGCTCAATGCAAGACTGGAAAAAAGCAACAAGGCTACAGATGCCATCTTCCAAGGATACTCAGGAGGCAGCTAACTAACGATGGACAATGGTGTCAGAGGGATCGGTATTCAAATCCTGGCTTCAATATTTACTGACAACAGGACCATGAACAACTGTATAAACTGGATAGCCCTTGGTTTTCTCATTTGTGAAATATGGATAACAGTAAGTACCCAGATTTTAGTATGCACTAAACGTAATAAAGCTTGTAAGGCATTGATCACAGTATGTGTTATGCAGCAAGCAGTTAATAAATGTTAGGATGTGGTGCTGCTGGAATGACTAAGCACTCCTTCACACTATCACCATGCCTTATGATAATAAGATCTTTCCTTTCTTATTTCAATTTCTACAAAACCATTGGGAGTGATAATTATAATTGAACAAAGTTTCTATCACAAGTGACTGGGACATAGCAGCTGCACAATAAATTTTAACTGTTTTACAAGAGAAATGAGTATTATGATGGTCAATCTTATCCTCTAAAGATGTGTTCATACTTCAGCCAGTCTAAGAATAAGCAGTATTGAGATGAGGATACATTTTATGATAATTACCATAAAACATTTCTCCCTTAAATGCAACAATGTTCTTTCAACTAGCATTGTAGATACTGAACTTGGACTCAACAAACATTTGAAAATAATAATATTTCAACAGACCTCTGGAGCAGAGGAGGTGATTCCAAGGTAAGCATCTGCATGAAGGAATGGTTATTTGTTAAGAATACTCACATGCCTGGGGCTGCATTTCTTTACCCATTCCTCTAAGCACAAATGGAAGTAGATGATATAATTTTACCAATTTTACAGATAAAGAAATTGAGACTAATAGAGTTTACTAATCTGTTTAAGGTAAGGGGCAATATCTGAACACAGCACTATGTCTGTCAAAGGCCCATACAGTAAGCCACAAGACAGGTGGCACTGTTAGGCCACATTATCCTTTCCTTATATAAGTATTCACACTTAACTTTCTTGAATTTTAACTTCCTTAACATGAGAATGGAAAAGATCAGAGCAGGAATCTTTTAGCCAAATGGTTCGGTGAGGCTTTGAAAAAAATATGGAATAGCTAACTATGAAATATCTTATACATTCCTCATTGCTATAGACCAAGAAACTTATAATGAAGTAAAAGGAAAACTTCAGAACCTAAATTGAAATCAAGAAGGCTTGGAGTCTGGGCATTAAGTAAGGCACGTGATGAGATGAGCATTGGTTGCTATACGCAACTGATAAATTATTGAAAACTATATCTGAAACTAATGATCTACTATATTTGGCTCATTGAATCTAAAGAAAAAAAAAGAAGGCTTGAAGCCTGTCCTGTTAGGACAGGCTGAGAAGATTAAGGCTTTTATGATTGAGGTTTACTTAATCATGAATCATTATGATTTTCTAAATTCTTACCTATGTACAGCAGATGGCCCATATATGCATGACAGGGGTACTTTTAGAGAATAAAGCAACACTTTGCACTATGGAGAATAAAGTGTATGAAGTTATCTCAAGAAGTTGAAAACACAGGAATAATTCTGCATATACCGAATGCCTATTATGGCCAGACTGTGGCAGGTGCTTTGTATAAACTACTTTATTAGTTCTCATACCCTGTAAAGAAGACTTTGATTCCTTTTATGGATGAGAAAGTTGATGTTCATGAACAGTCAATATCTTGCCTACAATTACAGAATAAATGATAAAAGTCTGCATTTGAACCCAGGTATCTAATATGCAATTCTATGCTAATACTTGGCTTGAAGAGGGTTAGATTAGCATTCTCTAGTGTCTTCCTAGTAATAGAGGCTAGATTTTTTAAAAATTGGGGAAAATTGTGTTAAATAAAATTAGACAGGCTTTCTCACTGTGGAATTTATCAGAAGCTTTGTTAAATTTCAGAAGGAGGAAATAGCCTGTATCTTTTCCCAGATGGAATTTGCTTTTCAAGGGAAATTTCTTTGATTATTATTCTGAACTACAAGTTTAGGGAAGCAATGGCTAGATAAATTTCCAGGTGAAATATTTATTAAGGCTACATAGAACAATAACATAACCTCAGGGAGAATGAAAGCTGCCCTATTCCAGGGCAATGTGCTTGAAGAAGGAATCGTATTTTCTTAATACTTAACATTTAAAGTATGTGACTGTGTTTTCCAGTCCTTATGTTTTGCTTGATGGTCATAATGACAGGAGATTTGAAAGTTGTTTTTGTTTTTAACCTTAGGTAATGCCATGTGTTAATGAGTATGTGGGGAAATGAGAAATCAGAGTGGTGTAAGTATAAATTTATACAACCACTTCAGAGAGCAAGTTGGCAATTTCTAATTGAATTCCACTTCTAGATGAACAGCTTAGAGACACTTTTACAAAAGTGTACAATGAGACCTGTGTAAGTATATTCAGTACATGATGTTTGAAACAGTGAAAAAATTGGAAATGATCTAATTCTCTATAGTGGGAAATAAAGAAATGAACATATTATTCCTATTATTCATAAATTGAATCTTATAAGACAAATTAATCTCAAAAATACAGGATTAATATTATTAACAAATTGACAAGTTTCATATAGCATCACAACATTTATACAATTTTTAAATCGTGCAAAATAATACTATATTATTGTGCACAGATATTTGCATGCCATGAAAATATAAAACATTCTCTATGTAATATACAAAATGAAAAAAAATACATATTATAGATGTTTAATAATCACTAACCTTAAATAGTTATACCTAGGGAAGGAGGAAGGGACAAGGCATAGAAAATGAATTTTGCATAGAGTAGGTGATAGATGTCCTTTATTTACATTTATATATATATATATATATATAATGTACATCATGTATATTACATACATACTCATATAAATTTCTTGAACCTCAAAATCCTACCAAGATAATCAACCTGGTGTTTGTTTCATGAAAAAAATTAAAGTGATTGAGGAAAAACAAGGGTTAAAACTTTCCCTTTTACTTTTTAAAATATTTTATTTATTTATTAGAGAGAATAAGCAGGGAGAGCAGCAGAGGGAAAAGGAGAAGCAGACTCTCCACTGAACAGGGAGCCCGATGAAGGGCTCAATCTGGAGTCATGACCTGAGCCAAAGGCAGACACTGAACCCTGAGCCACCCAGGTGCCCCTCCATCATACTCTTTTAAACTATTCCACGATGGGCAGGATTTATTTAGCACCACTTATTTATAAATAATTATAGGGGTACCTGAGTGGCTCAGTCATTTAAATGTCTGCCTTCCACTCAGATCATGATCTCTGGGTCTTGGGATCAAGCTCTGACTCAAGCCTTGCCTCATGCTCCTTGCACAGCAGGTACTCTGCTTCTCCTTTTGCCCCACCCCCTACTCATTTTCTCTCTAATAAATAAATCAAATATTAGGTGTAAGGAATAATTTATTTAAAAGATTGTATTTTTGATGGATGCAATATATGATTTAATAATATAGCTACATTTATATATTGGCTGGTGTTTTTCTTTACATACCAGAGTATTGTAAAGTTCATTATAAATACCTAACATGACAAAATTCCTTCAAGAATTTATTCATTCTCTCAGTGATGCACTTTTTATAGTTTTACATAATCAGATAGTCACATTTTCTACTAACCTGTTGGTGCTGTGTCCTATTCCCATCTCAGTCAGCAATTTCATATTTATGTCGATTTGAGCTGAAGTTAAAGCATGAGATACATCATCGCTAGCTTTAAAAACAAAATATCGATAACAGCTCGGCTGTCAATCCCATTGTTGAATCTGTCCCTTATCTATCAGACTGTAGCATATAGCAGCAGACTATGTAATTACAATTCTCCATAGCTCTACAAACTTCCTCTGACATCAACATGATTATTTCCTGGGAAGCTATAACTTTAAGCAATTCTCTGAACTTCAAACTGCATGAATCAGCAACTTGGGTTCAAGATTCGAAGTGTCAGCAAATCATCTTTTAAAAATGGATATTTCCTGGAACACTTGGTTTAAAAAAAGAAAGTCATGTGGTTCTCCAAAATCTTCACAGGCCTGTGTGGATTTTCTTTTTTTTTAAACACCAGGCTCTCTGCTTACTCAAAAAGATTTCTAAAACCTCAAATGGTACTAAGAAGAATAACCAGAAAAATAACAGTGGTGCCTCACCTAAAAAAATATGAATCCTCAAAATGTATACAAATAAGAGGCTATTCAATTATAAAAGGAAATTTTACTCCATAAAGCGTTTTAATTACTTGCTTTAATGAAAACCACTCCTGATGAAATTAAATGCAATGTGACTTCCTGTGAAGGCTTCTACCTAACCTTGGGTGTCTCCTTATGCCTCAAATTTAGTCAGCCTAATCTTTTCGAAAATGATGATCTAACGACCTGATGTGAATTAATGGGCTTAAAGTTCTCCACAAGAATATGGTACACAGATCTTTCATCTCTAGCAGACTAGATTGGAATAGAACAATTATCCCACTGAAAATAAATAAAGATTCTAGATAAAATACTTTTTAAGTAATATACTTGAAAGTATTAAAGAGCAACCAAAGCAGTGAACATACAGGTGTCAAGATCTGCAGAGAAGACATTATGGAGATGAACCTGACACTGGAAACAGCTTTTGCCTCAGGCATTTGCCGATTCAACTTGGCAGCATACAAGTCAAAAATGGGAGCAGCAGGTACCAATATAAAGATACAAGATAACAACGATGAGAATAAAGCAATAGCTGAGAGGCTGAATTGAACACCAGCTAATCTTTGCTGGAGAACAAATATTGGAGTTTTTTAGGGGACAACAAAAATAAGAGGCCCAGGTGAACATTTCAGGTGGGATATCTGAAGGACTACACCAACATAGTAAGGGCTAAGTAGAAACAGACTAACATTCACAATGACCAAATCAAGTTGAAATCAGCTAACCCCCAAATCTATTAAAGTGGTATATCTCTAGCTCAAATGACTGCTAGAAGCAAAATTAGATCTTATCTCAAGGAAGAGAACATCATCAGATCATCGAATCATCTCTGCAATTCTTCTCGCACAATATTTGACATTCAATAAAATTTTTAAAGAAATTATCATTCAACTTACCAGGAATCAAGGCTAAATGTCAACAAAAATAGAAAATAAAAATAAATGGTTTAAAATAAAATAAAATGCTCAGAAGACTCAGGTACTGGAGCTCTCAGACAAAAAAATTTCAATATCCATAATAGTAGAAGATACGATGAGTAATTTCAGGAGACAACTGGAATCTATTAAAGAGAATCAAATGGAAATCATATAATTTAAAAATAGATGAACTGAAGTTAGAGTTAATAAAGCTGAAGAGAGAATTTATAAATTGGGAGGTTGGTCAGTAGGAAACACTAAGACTAAATCATAAGGATATTTTTAAAAGATGAAAAAAGAGTAAAAGCCATGTTGAGATTCAGTGAAAAAGTATAATATATATATTATTAGAATTCCCAGAAAGAGTGAAGAGAGGGAAATTCACAGAAGTGATACACGAAGAGATATTGACAAAGAATTTTGCAAAATGAAAGGCATTAAGCCACAAATTTAAGCATCAGTACAATCACTAAATTAAACAAAGATACTGAAAACTACTCCATAGGACCTCATAGTAAAAATGCTGAAAAACAAAGAAACAATAAGAGATTAATCCTAAGAACACCATCCCTGATTATTTTTAAAGGAGCAACAAGAAAAAGAGCTGATAGTCAAGAGAAATAATAGAAGTCAAAAGAGAATGGAATATATTCAAAATGGTAAAAGAAAATAACATCCAAAGTAATATTTTATACCCTACAAAAATATCTATCAAAAATGGAAAAAATAACAATATTTTCAAACAATTAAAGAGAGGGAATTTCTCACTGACAAACCCACACCAAAAAAAAAAAAAAAATACTTCAAGAAGTTGTTTGAATGGGAAGGCAAGCAGAAATAAAAATAAATAGACAAATCTAAACAAAGACTGACCACATAAAACTACTATAACATGGGGAGTTTAATGCACATACAAAATTAAAATGACTAACAATGACACAAAAGGCGAGGAGGGTTAAATGTCTTTAAAATATTATAAGGTTGTTATATTTCCTAGGAAATGGTAAACATATCAATTTACACACTTTAAAGAGATAAGTATATATAGTCTATGCTCTAGAGTTACTACTAAAAACATAGTAAATAACATAATATACTAGTGAGAGCAATAGGTAAAATGATAAAAACCTATTTGAATAATACAAAATGAGAATAAAGAAATATAGAATAACTGGCAAATATGAAAGTAAATGGTAAAATTTCAGGTTTACATGAATATCTAAGTATTTACTTTAAATGTAAATCAATTAAATAATTTAGTTAGAAGACAAATATTGAGGTGCCTGAGAAGCAAAGTTAATGAACTGTCCAACTCTTGGTTTCAGCTCAGGTTGTGATTTATGGTCATGAGATTAGGCCCCACAAATGGCTACATGCTAAGCACGGAGTCTGCTTTAGATTCTCTCTTCCTCTAACCCTTCTGTTCATGCTTTCTCTCTCTCTCAAATACATAAATAAATATTTTTTAAAAAGACAAATATTTCCGGACTGAATATCACTGACTTGAAAAATTGAACTCAACCCTATGCTTTTTAAATAGACATAAACACAGGGATGCAGAAAGTTTGAGAATAGAAGTAAGAACATGATATATTAGATGAAATTAACTGTTATGGATTTAGTCATGTCCCTACAAAATTCAAATACTGAAGTCCAACCTATAATGTGAACATATTTAGCTATAGAGCTTTTAGAAGATAATTAAGGTTAAATGAGTCATACGGTAGGTACTAATTGGACAGTACTGTTGGCCTTATAAGAAGAGGAAGAGAGAGATCACTCTGCATACATGCATCCAGGAAGGGCTGTGTGAAGGCATAAAGAAAAGGCAGCTAACTGCAATAAAAGGAGAGATGTCTCACCTGACACAAGCCCTGCTGACACCCTGGACTTCCAGTTTTCACAACTATGAACAAGTAAAAGTGTGTTGTTTAAAGCCACCCAGTCTATGGTATTTTGTTATGCAGATGAAGTTATTAACAAAAAGAAGGCTCATGAATTCACACTACTCTCAGCTAAACTTTAAGAAAAAAAAAATTACTACAGCAAATGAGGATAGTGTGTAATAAGAACAGATTCTATCACAAGGAAGCTTAAACACCTGCTCTATTATTTTTATTTTTTTTGGCAGTGACTACCTCACCTCAAAATATGAAAAAAAAAAGTGATAGAACTAAAGGAGAAAGGGACAAATCTGTAATCAGAGAAGGACGTTTCAATATGCCTCTGCAAGTAATTGATAGAATATAGAGAAAAAATGTAAAGATATATATTTGAAAATAATAATTAATAAAACTGACCTAATTGACATAAAAATGCTGTACTGAATAATCGTAGATCATATGTTTCAAGAACACAGGAAATATTTACCAAAATCATATATTATGCCAAAAAGGAAATCACAACACATTTTAAAACATTTAAGTGATACCAAAAGGTTTCTTAGCCATCATGTGACTGAATAGAAATCAGTAATAAAAAGATAACTAGACTATCCCCAATTGTGGAATTAATCACTTCTAAGTTTATGGCTTACATGAGAAGTCATAATGTAAATTAGACAAGATTTTAAATTGAATGACAAATATACAACCAATTAGAAGTTGTGGGATTCAACAAAAGCCAGGTCCAAAGATGTCTGGGTGGCTCAGGGTTGAGCACCTATCTTTGATCTAGGGCATGATCCTGGGGTCCCGGGATCAAGTCCCACATCAGGCTCCCTGCATGGAGCTTGCTTCTCTCTCTCTGCCTATGTCTCTGCCTCTCTCCCTCTGTGTCTCTCATGAATAAATAAATAAATAATTTTAAAAAGCCACATCCAGACAATATTTATAACCATAAATGCATATTTAAAAAAGAGGAAAGACTGAAAAATTGGGAGCTGAGCCTTTATTTCAAGAAATAGAAACTGAAGCCCAAGAAATTAGAAATGGAGGAAGTAAAAGTTTAAGGGGTAGAGCTGATGAACAAGAAAATGAAAGTACAGGGAAATCTGGGTGGCTCAGTTGGTTAAGCGTCTGCTCAGGTCATGATTTCAGGGTTCTGGGATTGAGCCTATGCCTGGATCCTAGCTCAGCAGGCAACCTGATTTTCCTTCTTCTGCCACTCATTCTGCTTGTGCTCTCTTGCTCTCAAATAAATAAAATCTTAAGAAAATCTTAAGAAAAAAAGTACAATGAAAATAAAGTAAAAAATTGGTTCTTTGAAAAAAGTTATAAAATTATATCTAGAAAAAAGGGTAAATCAGAAAATTAATAATAATAAATAACAATAATAATGTTGCCAGAAAGAGAACTACAAAGCTCAAATGGCTGCTTCATTGGATCAGATACTTTACTGACCTAATTATGAATAGCCACCAAAAACCTAGAAGAAACTATGTTTAATGAGCAAATACTATCATCTTCCATTTTAAGGTTGGAAATGAGACAAGGGCATTTGATATCATCATGCTCAGTTAATACTGTTATTTGAAGTGCAGTACAGAAAATAAAATAGATTAAAAGTTGGAAAACTTAAAATAGTCATTATTGGAAATAGTTTAAATGCTGTACCTACCAAATGTGGAGTAAAGTGGCAGCTGCTGGATTTGGGAACTCTCTCATACCTTATTGAAAAAAGACCTTAAAATCAAAAACACAAATCACACATGAGCTCTGCCTTCAATTTTAGCAGGAAATAGACATCTTTATTATAATTATGATTACCTATAAGTAGAGAAGAAAGGAAAGCCAGCAGAGTTTCTCTATTCACCTATCACAGCAAGGTTGTGGAATTAGAAAGCAATCAATAGAGGACATTGGGGAGCTTAGACAAGATATACGTTGAAAGTGCTCCTACTGGCCAAATCTGGGATAATTTGAGCACCGAAATAATTAAATATAATAATAAATTATAAAACAATGAAAGAATGAGAATTTTTAAGTCCAAGTGATAATACTTTGACAAATAAATAAATGCATTACAAATGGAGGAGAAAGGAAAGCTCTTTCATACTCTGGAATGTTGAACACCAAGTGGTAAATATGGAGAAAATGCTAGAAATGAAAAATGATCATTTTTCAGCTTTTATAGAAAAGTCTGATTCAGGCAAGAAACCCAGGGGAAATTTTTGACAAGGATCAGAATATCTGAATGGCCTTAAAGTGTCTCCCTAAAGAAATCTTAGTAATTGAAAGGAAAAAAACAGTTAACTGTCCTGTGGAAAAATTACATTCCTGTCCTTGACAAGATGATCAAAATTAACATTAAGAGCAAGAGACACATGAATACCGTATGCCTCCGGATGTGATACTGTGAGAAGCAGACAACTTCTCTTTCGTTACCTGAATCTAATCGTGAAAAAACATCAGCCTACACAAAATGAGAAACACTGCTTCAGAAAGTAAGAACTATATCCTTAAAAATTGTCAATGTCATAAAAGACAAATATTATGAAAATCTTCCATATTAGAAGAGGCTAGAACCATAGGGATCCCAGGTGTTTTCCTGATATTAGACTGGATCTGCTGGAGGAAAAAAAAATGCTATCAATGACCTGTTTGGGACAATTCACAAAATTGGAATCAATCAGCAAATTAAAAATATTCTATCCTCTTATATGAGGTAGAGTTGATAATTACATTGCTGTACTTAGGCAAAGCAATGATGCCTATTCATAGGAAATACACATAGGAAGTATTCAGCCGTAAATTGCCATGATGTGTGAGTCACTTATTCTCAATTTGACCAGAGAGAATTATACACGTGTATCTAGGGAAGAGAAATGGGGAAAATGATGAAATAAGTAAAATAAGGTAAAATGTTAACAAGAGATGAATCCGGATAAGGAATATTATTAACGTTATCTGAAGAAAAAAATGTTCTCTGTATACTTATTGCAATTTTTAAGTTTCAAATTATTTCCAACTAAAAAGGTTAAAAATAGTTAAAAAGTCATTATGTACAGATGATAGGTTTGTGGGCCTAGAAATTTTAAATATCTCTACAAATAATTTATTAATAATTGAATATATCTTTATTTACATACACATAGATACACCTAAGCACACAGATTTGCCCACATGCACAGAAAAAATAATGCTGAGTAAACATATATTAAGTGAAGTTAAGTGTATTTCTGTATACCAGTGACAAAAATTTCATTAAAAACTTTAATAGCACCAAAGAGTTCTTCATCAAATAACAAAGAGTAAGTCTAGGGAAAAAATTACAACCTATACATAAAAAATGCCTACAAATCAAACCAGAACAAAAAATGAACATTATCAGAAGAATTAAAGGTCTAAAGTAAGTGGAAGGATATTCCATACCATGTTCACTAATTGAAAGATTTAATACTGTTATGATGACAATTCTCCAATTGATATATAGTTACAATGCGATTATAATCAAATTTTGGCAGAGTCGGGTTTGTATATGCAAAGTGAAAAATGATTCCATTATATAGATATGTAGAAGGCCACAGGTTTCAAAACAATTTTCAAGAATAAAGTTGGTAGATATATATGCTAATAACCAGAGTTATAAACTTCAATAATTAAGATATAGAATTGGTGCAAGTTTGGACAGACCAATGGATCAGAATGTAGACATGAATCCGTACAAAACTATACATTTTAACTTATGACAAAAGTAGCACCGTTAGAGAGAGGTGACAAAAAGACAACCCTTTGGATAAATGTGACTGGCTCAGTTAGATATTCTTATGTCAATAAAAAAATCTTGATTCATAGTTTTCTATTTCTATACACAAAAAGCAATTTGAGGAAAATATATAATATTTTCTAGATAGGATTGACAAATATTTCTTACACAGGACACAGAAAGCATAAACACAGAGAGAAAAGGTAGCTTAACTGTACTACATTAAAGTTAAGAACTAATACTTACCAAAAATCCCATTAAGAGAGTAAAAAGTCAAGTCAAAGTGTAAGAAAAGATGTAAAACGTGTAATTGATGAGGAGCTTATATTCAGAATATGTACAAAAATCTTATGAAAAATAAGAGCTACAATCCAATGAAATAATGGGCCATAGACTTAAAAAGGTGTTTCACAGAAGCAGACATCCAAATGCAAGTAAGTATGTAAAAATATTCTCAACCTTATTAGCCACCATGGAAATGAAAATAAAGATGAAATACTACTCATACACCCACCAGTTTAGCTAAAAATACAATAAACAGCCAATGCCAAATACCGATGAGGATATGGAGCAAGTGAAGCTCTCACACATTACTGTTCAGAATATAAATTTGTACAACCACTTTGGAAAACGATTTTGCAGTATTCACAAAAGCTGAACACAGGCACTCTCTGTGATATTCCTTAGTACATACACAAAAGAAATGCATATACAAGTTTTCCCAAAACCATGAATATTCATAGCAGCACTGTTTGTAATAATCAAAAAGTTGAAACAACCCATCAACAGTAGAATAAATAATTGTGATACATTCATAAAATGGTAAACTATATATCAATAAAATGAAATGCTCTACATGCAACGGGAATTAATCTCACCAACATTACACTGAGTCACAGAATCCAGGCACAGCAGAGTACATAATGTATGTCTTACATTTATAAAAGGTTGAAAGTAATTCATGGCATTAGAAATCAGGATAATGGTTATCTGTAGGGAAGAGGATATAAATGAAAAGGAGAGATATGCAGAATATCTGAGCTGCTAATAATATTCTACTTTTTAAGTAGGATAGACATCATATGAATATGCTTCTTTTATTATAATTCCTCAGTCTGTACTCATGGATTCTGTACATTTCTATTTATGCTATAACTCAATAAAAGTGGGTATGTATGTGAATACAAAAATCTCAATATTGCCCATCAAATAGTCTAATATGACTGTTACAGTCAGCTTAAACCAAGTTTTGCTGTATTAACAAATGACTCCACAAATCTCAGTGACTTACAATAATAAACTTTTTGCTTTTTTTTTTTTTTAGGATTTTATTTATTCATGAGAGACACAGAGAGAGAGGCAGAGACATAGGCAGAGGGAGAAGCAGCCTTCCCATAGGGAGCCTGATGTGGGACTTGATCCCCGGACCCCGGGATCATGCCCTGAGTCGAAGGCAGATGCTCAACCACTGAGCCACCCAGGTGTCCCAATAATAGACTTTTCTTTCTCATTCACTTATATGTTGTTTGTGGATTGCCTTCTGATAGGACGCATATGTAAAAGAGAGATGGCAGGATCACTGAATGCCTTTTAATCCTCCTCTCAGATATGGCTTATTTCACTTCTTGCTCACATTCCTCTGGCCATAACGATTCATGTGAATGAGCATCAATAAAGTGGGGTACCCACAGTGAAGGACACCAAAAGCAATGGCTCACAAAGACCTCCATTATCCTGCCCTGACTATATCAGCAGCCTTATCTTTTGCACCTAATACTTCAAGCTCCAGTCACAATGAATTCTATTGTTTTCTGTCATTCTGCTATCTCTGAGCATCAAGCCTTTGCTGACCCCATCTTCCTGGCCTGGAACATCCTTTTATGCCATACTTTTTAACCTGGCTAAATCCTGCTCAGGGCTCTTTAAGACTTAGTTCAGATAATCTCATGCATGAATTTCAAATTATTTAAAACCGCATGTGCCATGGACAGAGATGTATCATCATGAATATATCTGTAAGTGACAGGTAAACTTAACATTGCATAGTGAATGAGATTTCTTGATTTGTCCTTCTCTGTGAAACTTCATTGGCCACCTTTGGACAATGTAGGTCCCTACTCTGGATATTTACTGTGCATCTCTATCATTGCACTTACTTTAGTGTATAGTTTTCAATTATAAATTTGTTACCCTGACAACAGTCCACTTGAACACAAGGATAACGTTTCAGTCTACACTGTTTCCCTAGTACACTGTAGGTGCTCCATACTTATGGATTGTATTATAGCCTATTTCAATTTATAATTGATTTTGGGCAAAGCATGTGATTTATAGAAGGCAAAGGTGACTCTTATAACCCGAATTGATCCATCTACAATTTCTACTGTATTAATTTCCCACTTTCCTAAAGCACCATTCTTTTAACATCAGGCTATATTCTGCTAGGGTTTGGGTCTAGTAAGAACAACAATCTATGAATTGCATAGAAGTTCACTGTGTATAAATTAATAGAATACACATTCTTGAAACATTGGAGGTAGTTATTCACCAAATGTGTATTAAAATGGAGAAATAAATGGAGAGATGTCTGGGCTATTAGCACCTCCTCTATATAGCTGCTAAGAAAAATCACTCCAACGGGAACAGTTAAAACAGATACCATAGTAAGTGTGGATATAATAAGCCCTTAAGTATTAAATGGATGATAAATGACCAATATAAATATTTATCTCAACTCTCCTTTGAGAGTTAGTGAATCATTTATGTTTTCCAATATATCTCCCTAGTTTTGCCCCTTAAGATGACAGAGAAATGATCTTTAGAAAAATACCACTGTACACTTCTTGATGAAGGGATTAAAAATTGTTTATCATAGCCACCCTAATTATACAGTAGGAGTTTTTCAAGTAGTTCTGAGAAAAACTAATGGATGGTGACATGTCTTGGGCTGTCCATCCTGATCCTGCCCTGGAAATGCCTCGTGGTGCTCACTTCCCCAAAGAGACGACCCTCCTCCCTTCTTATCTCAGCTACCTCAGGAAATGATGTGACTTTTCTCACTTCATCCTATTGACATTCTCCTGTAACACTTCTATTTATGCATTGTTCCTGTTTACTTGTTCAGGCATCTAAAAATGAGCATATATACTGCATTAAGACTTTTATCTTCTTACTGACTTGATTTTTCTCAACCAATTTCCTTAACTTCTGAGGATGCCTGTCAAGTGATCAAGAACAATGTCAAAAACATGTCAGCTAATATCTAGTGCTTTCCATGTGCTACATACTATATTATGTTAAGTGCTTTAAACACACACAACCTCATTTAAAGCTTACAATTAGCCTGTAAGGTCAGGGCTTTTATAAACCCCGTTGGCAGATGAGGAAACAGACCTGGATAAGTTAAGCCATGAATTTAAAGTCAGCCAGCTAGCAGAAAAAATGTTCAAGCATTAGATTTGGTTTTGAAATCAGAGTTTGTCTTCTTATCTGCAGCACAATAATACCTTTTGATCTTTTGATATTTTAAAGAGTCTCCCCTAAGTAAAAGTCTTTACAGATTTGCTTAAATTAAGAAATCATATGTCTAACTATATTGTAGTACATCTATTTACACAACAGAACAATCTACTGGCTGTAGATGAACTTGGTCATTACTACAAGATAATTTACCTACTGTTTATCTAAGTCCTTCATGGATGAGTTTTTTTTTTTTTTTTCTATTTTATATATTCCTTGGTGTCTCAAAAGAATATTTGCAAATTAGAGATTGTCTCTGTTAAGGATTTTTTTTATCTTTTACAAGCCCCTCCAGCCAAATTTCTTGTTCCTACATTTTGGACTTACACTAATAAGCCTGATTTTCCTTTGTGTATTCTGGGAGCTTTTGTCCTATCTCCAGTCAGTCTTGAAGACTAAAGAAATCTATAATTTGTATACATGTCAAATCTACTCCTTTTATGGATCTTTCAAACTAGCAGTAATTTTTCATATGAAGATGGTTCTAGCAAATCCTTGGGAAAATACAGTTCACTTGACAAAATTAACCAGCAATATTACTTCTACTATTATTTATTTTGTAAAATGTATTTTGAGAAGCAGCAAAAGAAGCTAGAGCTCAGTATCCTGAGCTTAAATTTTAAATACACGAATTTTAAATAAAAATGGCAGGAATTAATAATCTTGTCTACTCTAACTACACACCAGGTTCTTGCTAAAGATCTTTCCATGTATCATTATTATTGATTTTTAATTTGATTTTTAAAAATTATTACTGATTTTTTATAAATTCATGGCTTCAGTCTTATTCTGAGTTTCACTTTCTTATAGGTATCCCATTGTTTTACACTGTTTTAGATATTTCAGAACATTTTTGATTCTGACATTTTTCTACTTCTGAGTATTAGGTCAAAACTGGTGTCATTCTCTCTCTCTCTCTCTCTCTCTCTCTCTCTCGCTCACTCATGTGTGCATGCACTCACATAATTTTTTGGCCTAACAAAACCTTGTTTGTTCTTGAAACAAAGATAAAGGGCATTATGCCCTTATCTAATTACTGACATAGTAAGTATATTCTTGCCTCCCAACCTGCTTTTATACAAAGTTATCCCAGTATAATTTGGAATGTAAAAGAAAAGAAAAGAAAAGAAAAGAGAAAAGTTTTGAAGTTTTAAATGCATTCAATGTAAGATTCACTGAGACTTCACAGGGGACACATTCTTCAGAACATCCTAACAGTTGAGAAATGCTTTCACATTCTGTTTTAAGCACATAAGCTGTTTCTGGTTTCCTTTCGGGGTCATTATGACTGATACTAAAAAGAATAGCAATGTCAAAAAAATCTATCTGTCCATTTCAAGCTCATACTCTAACTCAGGATATATTGGTCTGCATGGAATTGTAATATCAGTGTTGTCAAATATATGACATTCAGCTAACCTTAAAGAAAACTGGTACTTTCTAAAGGAAAGATTCTTACCCCTCAATTCATAGATTGCCTTTGAAGGATATCTGACATATAGAATTCTGTGTAAAAGACTGTGCTAATGTGCTTTTGGGGAAAGATAGCGTCCATGATTTTTGCTCTATTCTCAAAGGGGTCTATGACACAAAAAGAGATTATAAACTACTCTTCTTTTGTATACTGCAAAATGGTTACCGCCACGGCATTAGCTAACATCTGCATCATGTCACACAATTGCCTTTCTTTTAAGTGATGAGAACTTTTAAGATCTACTCAGTAATTTCCAAATATATAATACAGTATTATTAGCTTATAATTACCATGCTGTACATTAGATCCTGAGAACTTATTCATCTTATAACTCTAACTTTGTGCTCTTTGACCAACATCTCCCCTTCTCTTCCAACCCTTAGTACCCACCACTCTACTCTCTATAAAACACTATTCTTGGAAAAAAAAAAAAAAGTAGGTATTAGGATTCTCATAATGCTATCAACTAATTTTTCTTCAACTTTCTACAATATATGTGCATAGGCTGAGAAAAGATCTCTACCCATTTATTCCTCAAACTTAGATGATGTACTAAATTGTTCAAAAATTCTGGATAACTGATAACTGATCCATGGTCATTTGTACCATCTTCGAACAGAAAAGGTACAATGCTGTGTAAGAGAAAAGTTATCATGGGAATTAGGGAAATAACATATCATGAGTCCTTACTCTATGAAGGGCCAGTCTTAGGCACACTAACTATGCCATCTAATTTTAGTCTTACAATAATCCTGTAGGACTGACTGTATTCCCATTTCACAAATAAGTAATCTGAAACTAGTAAGGTTAAACTCTTGCTTTAAGTCATACAGCTAATGAGTTGCCAAAATGAGATCCTACCTAAATACAAACTGCTTTTGAGGAAGTGGACATCTTCAGTGCATAGAGTGATATTTGGACCACTTTTAAGGGAGACGTTGGGAAGGGAACATAGACTGTCATTCAGGAGCATTCATTTTCATTGACTGACAGGGCCATTAACCTGTAAGTAGCAATTTGAAGAACAAAAAGAAGGGCCTTTATCTCAAATTACTTCTTTCAAGGAATGAGTGAGCACAGATAAAAATGAGAGAAAAAAAGTACAATATATAATTTAAAATCACACAGGTAGCAACTAGAATATCTAAAAATACTAATAATAAAAAAGATTAATGACTAAAGTAGAAAGAAGGAAAGAAGTGGAGATAATACAAAATAAGCTAAAAACTCAGTGAAAATACAAAGCAGTGAAAAATTGAAGTAATACTGACTAAAAATAAATAAAAGAAAATTTTGTATTAGGAACCATCAAAAAAGCTTCCTTAAAGATGCATCAGGAATTATAACTATACATATGAGCAATTCTAGGATACTTTATTTGAAAACAGACAAAAAAGATATTTCTAGAAAAATCTAATTTAACAAAAGTGAATCAGGAAGGAAAAGATCTCAATATTCCTCTATCTGTTGCAGACATTTTCAGAAGAAGTATTTAAACATTCTTACCAAAAGAAAAATAAATAGGCACAGGTACATCCATAGGCAAGTTTTAATGAAAATTTGGACTGATAATTCCAAGATATACATATGCTCTTTAGAGAATAAAATGAAAGAACACTTTCAATTATTTTTGTTTGTATAACCTTTTCTAAAAAAAACAACTTATTAAGGTATAATTGACATGTAAAATGCTATACATATATAATGTATACAACTTTATGAGTTTTGAGGTAAGTATACACACATGAAACCATCACTCCAATCTATACCATAAATATATCCATCACCACCAAAAGTTTTCTCTTACCCTCTTATTACTATTATTGTTGTTTTATAATAATAACACTTAATATAAGGTCTACCCTTTTAGCAAATTTTTAAATATATGATATTGTTAACTGTAGGCTCAGCACTGTACAATAGACAGTACCTAAGTGAATTTCTATGACTTCACATTGTATAACTATAACTCTGTACCATTTTGCAAATATCTCCCCATTTTTCCATCCTCTTAGTCTCTGCCATCTACCATTCTACTCTCTGTTTCTGTGAATTTGACAATTTTAGATTTCTCCTGTAAGTGGTGAAATGTAGCATTTATTTACCGTAGTGTGTCTCACTTTTTTCACTTGGCATAATGACTTCCGCACTGCTCCATGTTATCTCAAATGTGAGGACTTCCTTGTTTTTTCAGGGCTGAAAAATATTACATTGTATTTATATAACATATTCTCTTTATCCATTCATCTATTGATGGATATTTAGTTTGGTTCCATATTTGGACTATTGAGAATAATACTGCAATGAACATTAAGTGCAGGTATCTCTTGAGATATTGATTTCAATTCCTTTGGACATATACACAGAAGTGGGATTGTTGAGTCATATAGTAGTTCTCTTTTTGTTTTTTGAGGAGACTTTGTAAGGTTTTCCATAGTGTCTGAATGAATTTGCATTCCCACTAACGATGTACAAATGCTTTCTTTTTCTCATATCTTAGCTAATATTTGTTACTTTTTTTGTAATAATCATCCTAACAAGTGTGAGATGCTATCTCTTTATGGTTTTGAGTTACAATCAGTAAAGGAAGAGGAGATATTATAACTGATGCCATGGAAATTAAAAAACAATCATAAGGGACTATTTCAGTTGTTATACACCAATAAATTGAATAACTTAGAAGAAATGGATAAACTCCTAGAAAGATACAACCAAGACTGACTCAAAAGAAACAGCCTGAGAAGACCAATAACCAACAAGGAGATTGGATTGCAAAAATAAACAAACAAAAACAAAAACAAAAAAACCCTCCTCACAAAGAAAAGCCAAGGATCAGATTGCTTTACAGGCAACTTCTACCAAACATTTATTTATTCATGAGAGACACAGAGAGAAAGAGAGAGAGAGAGAGAGAGAGGCAGAAACACAGGCAGAGGGACAAGCAGGCTCCATGCAGGGAGCCCGATGTGGGACTCTATCCCGGGTCTCCAGGATCACGCCCTGGGCTGAAGGCAGCGCTAAACTGCTGAGCCACCTGGGCTGCCCCTACCAAACATTTAAAGAATTAATATCAATAACTCTTAAAGCTTTTTTAAAAATAGAAGAGGGAAACCAAGTTCAATTTACAAAATCAACATCACTCTTATACCAAAGCCAGATAAAGATAACACAATAAAAGAAAACAACAAACCAAATATATATCCCTGAAGAACATGGATACAAAAATCGTCAACAAAATATTAGTGAACTGAATTTAACAGCACATTAATAGGGTGATACATCATGACCAAGTATAATTTTGATAATACCAGTCTTGAATAACAAGAGGAAGGAAGATTATTGACTAATCTCATTCAGAACGTATTACAAATATATTTTCTTTTAATTGGAAAAAAAAATGGGACTTCTGGCGGCTCAGTGGTTGAGCATCTGCCTTCCACTCAGGGCATGATCCTGGAGTTCCAGGATAGAGTCCCACATTGGGCTCCCTGCATGAAGACTGCTTCTCTCTCTGCCTGTGTCTCTGCCTCTCTCTGTGTGTTTCTCGTGAATAAATAAATAAAATCTTTCAAAAAATAAAAAATAAAATTGGCAAAAATAAGGCTAACAATGCCTATAAAAAGACAATAGAGCACTACCAAAGGGGCTTATCAGAAGAATGTAAATTGAGTTTCAACTATCTGTTAATAAAATGTACCCTATTAACAAAGTAAAGGAGAAGGATCACATATTTATTTCAATAGAAGGGACAAAGAAGCACTCAATAAAATTTAACATCTACTCAGGATATAAAGGAAAAACAAAATTAAAAACTTCACTACATTAAACACAGGAGGGAACTTCTAATCTGCTAAAAGTTAACATTAAAAATAAATGTGAAGCATAACAACTTTATTTCATTCTGTTAAATCTAAGATACCATTTATTGTAAGGTGCACTACAAATGAAGAAAAAATACTACTTATTAAACTACGGTAATCAGTGGTGTTAAAGCTTATGATCCTTTTGGACTTGTTGAAATGTGAAAATTCATGTGCTATAGAATTCACAAACCATGGTAACAAATATTAAAACATTCTCTTAAAAGTTAGGACTGCAAGAGGTTGTTCACTAGCACTTCTTCTAGTCTTTATCCTAGTGAAGGTCTTAGTAGTGGATTGGATAGTGTCTCCTCAAAATTAATTTCCACTTAGAATCTCAGAATGTGACCTCATTTGAAAATGGGGTCTTTATAGATGGTTATTTATCTTGAGAAGAAATCCTCCTAGTTTTACAATGTTCCCCCAATCCAATCCCTGGTATCCTTATAAGAAGAGAAGTTAACACAGAATGATACACAAAGAAAGCCAAGTGAAGAAGAGCATAGATTGGAGTTATGCTGCTACCAGGCAAGGCATACTGAGGCCACCAGATGCTGGAAGATACAAGGAAGCCTTCCTCCCTAGAATCTTCAAATGGAGTGAGACCCTACTGACAGTCAAGGACGTCTAGTATCCAGTTAATGGGAAAATAAATTCCTGTTTTTTTAAGCCACTCAGAATCTGGTAATTTGTTACGGCACTTTTAAGAAACTAATACAATCCTCTGATACACTTGTACTAAGACAAGAAAACAAATAATACACAAAAGGATTGGAAAGAAACATATTGTTATTATTCACAAATCATAACTGTATAAAAAATCATGGAAAAAAATATTTTTAAAGAATGAATTTGGCAGCGCAGCTGGATATAATTTAATATATGAAAATCAATTGCTTACTTATAAAGTAGCCACACAATGTTAGAAAGCAGATTCTCTAATGTATTTTTAAAGACATCATTTGCAATAGTAATAATTTTATAAACCACCTAGTAATAAGTATAAAATTTATACAAGAATTTTTTGGAGAAAATTATAAAACTTCATTCAAAGTTTAAATACTTAGTAAAACAAATCATGCTTATAGATAAGAAAGAGGACATATTATTGGAAAGATAAAAACTTTCCCTAAATTGATAAGTAAGTTAAATTCTTTGTGAACTCCTACATACCAATTCTATAGTTTACAAGGAAGAGCAAAGGGCCAGAAATAACCATGATACTCCTGAAAAGGAGGGTTGCCTCAGAGGAGATGGTGTCACCATAGCTGATATTAATACTCATTATAAAATCATAGTAATCAAGACAGTATAGTATTAGCACAAGGGTAGACAAATAGACCAGACAAGCTGAACAGAATTGGAAAATTCAGAAACAGATCCACGTGTATATACAAACAGAAAATATACAAAATTGAGACCACACATTTAGAAAGATATATTGCACTCTGGAACTGCCACAGCATTCAAGCTCATGACTTCCTAAGTCTAGGTCCATAATAGATTGAAAATTAAAACAAAACCAAACAAAAAACTAGTCCTTCACTATTTTCTTAAGTATTGGCTTAGAAACAGAATTGCAATTTAAAAGTATTCAGTAGTCCTAAATAGTCAAACTGATGCTTCCTAGATATACCAAAATAGACTAAATTTTGCAAATCAAAATGAGCCAAGCTGGATGACAACCAAATCAGTTTTGAAAAAGTAGATCAAATTGGAGAAAAACTCAAAGGTCAGAGTGGATTGCAAGCAAACCTAAACCTGATGTTTATTGACCAGGATTGGTTGTGTGCCCTCATAATCTACCTACACTGTGAAATATGAACATGGAGTCACTGACACTCCTAAGATCCCACTGTGGTAAAGCGAGGTACTGTGCTGTAACAATCCCCCAGACATGCACCATATGTTGGACAGCTCCAGGGAAATCAGTGCATGTTTATAGATTCACAGAGTACTAAAGCGGGAAAGGATCCCAAAAGCCATGAAATCTTGTTGTTTCTACAGTAAAGAAACAAATACTGTGAGGTTGAACAACTAACTTCAAGATCACCAGTGGCCTTATGAAACTAGGTTAAAAACAATCATGCATAGAAATGCATTTTATTTATTTATTTATTTATTTATTTATTTATTTATTTTATAATATAAAATGACAAGGTTTTTTTAATACATAAATAATAATGATAATAAATAATGAATCTCATCACCTCACTACTGTGATTACCTTTGTCTCCTTGGGTTCTCTTGCAATCTCTTGGGATCTGTATGGACATTTCTGTCATGTCAACCCCACAGTGAATGCACAATTTTGAGAGCTGTTTTTCTCATTTAACATAATGCAATTTTTTAGCTCTTTACCTTAAACATATTCACCAATATCTTCATGATTCAGAGGTGGATTTTGTCAGTATATTAAACAATCCTTAAAAGAAAACATTTCGGGATCCCTGAGTGGCTCAGCAGTTTAGCGTCTGACTTCAGCCCAGAGCATGATCCTGGAGTCCTGGGATCGAGTCCCATGTCGGGCTCCCTGCATGGCGCTTGCTTTTCCCTCTGCCTCATGAATAAATAAATAAAATCTTAAAAAAAAAAAAAACACTTCTCAAAGAACGCTTCCTTAGGGGCAAAGGAGGGATTGGTTACTGAGCAAGACCTTGAAAGATGGATACTACTTGGACAAAGGACAAATTTGAAAAGGGCATGAACAAAGCCAGAGTGACAGAAGAGTATAAGGCATAGGCTGGGAAAAGTTGGAGTTGAGGTGACAAAGGATTTGGGGCGGACTGCATGAACACCATGCCAAGAAGCCTGAAGGTCACACGACAGGCCATAGATGGGTCATTGAAGAAAAGGAAAGCAAATGCCACTTTCTGAGGACTTATGTGCTGGGGACCTTCCACAAGGCAGCTAACAGCCCATGGATGAGAACATAAGGGCATTGATTCCCTCTCAGTGCATTAGGACAGACACCTGGGAGATGCTTAATCAGCTGCTAAGGACAAGATTTACCCTCACTTAGAACCAAAAGGAAAAAAAAAGTTAGATTTTCTTTCTTTCTTTCCCCCTTTTTATTTTCTGGCCTATTTACAAAACTTAATAATGCTTAATATTTTACATTAAAATTATTTATAATTTTAATAAAATAAAATTATTAATTTTACATTAAAATATTAACTTAATATTTTACAATAAAAATAAAAATAATTTCAGGAATTAGCGATCTTTTTTTTTCTCTGAAAAAGAGAAAGATCAGCATTCTTTTTTCTCTGAAAGAGTATTTCTTCTGCAAACATTCCAGAAGGCACATGTATCAAAGGAGAAAGAAGGTTCATGGTTCACTCTCCTTGCTTTGCCAGACTGAATTTAGAAGGATGAACACCAGGTCCTGAAGCTGGTTGACCCTCCCAGAGGCCTGGCATGGCCACTTGTCATCTAGAAACTTCACTTCCCCACTTGGAGGGATATAGCACAGGGGCCACAGTAGACTCTGGACGAAGACTTGAATTAGAGTCCCAGCTTTGCCACCTACCAACTGAGTGATTTTAAGCAAATGACAATGTTTTCGTGCACAATTTCCTCAGCCATAAAATGTGGACAGAAAAGCACAAGGCACCCCTCTCCCTGGATTTTCTGAGGGGGTAGAAATATATAAATAATTCATGTTTAAAGCAGACAGTGTCTGGCTGGTAGGAAGCTCTTTCCTGTCATATTCTGTAAAATGAAAAGACCATATTAGTTAGCCAGGCTGAGAGATCAATTGAGAGAAGCTTATAATGTTCTGTGACCTACTAGGTGCCAATTCCATATCCCTTCTTGTGCACACCTCCCACACAGCAACTATCATATTTTAATGTCATTTTCTTCAGGTTTGTTTGACTTCTCAAATCCATTAGGAGAAGCCACAAGAAGGGGTCTTTGTTCTTTGCAATCCATGTACCGAGTATTATAGTAGATCAGCATGAAGATTTAATACATGTTTGTTAAACACCCATTTAGAATGGCAGCAAAATCCCAGCAATACATGCCTACCATCATGCAAACTAGAGATACTAAAAAATAAATGTTATCTTATCTCCTTTAAACCTACCAGTCTTCTTCCTTTAAAAAAAGTTCCATGATTTGTCTCAAAAAAAGCAGGGTCAATGTTAATAAATTTCCTTGGCAGTGTTTTATAACCTTCATAGAATTCCCCCCCTCCCCCCAAAAAAAAAAAAAAAAGAAAGAAAAAGAATATTTATTTCCTAAATATCTCTTGACAAGTAAATTTGCATATACAACCATATCCATCCTTGCAACATCTTGCTCCTCTCAAAGGACAGTGCTGGGTCAGAGAGGAGGTAAGGAGACATCTAATTTACCTGTGTTCTTTGTCGCCACTTCCCTGGCCCTATGCAGGCATACATACCCTGGACTGTCTTATTGCTGTCATATTTGAAAGGTTCTTTTTCCCTCCCAAATGCATTTGTGCTTTCTGGTTATAAAAGAGATTCTGCTAATTGTAGAAAATTCAGAAAATAAAAATAAGGGGGAAAAATTTTGGCTGTGTATAATATCTGAACATAAGAAAAACCTCTCCTAAGAGTTTGCAGTTTTCCTCCCTCTCATCTTTTTAACATACAGTTAACCCTTGAACAATGCAAGGGGTTGGGAGCACTAGCTTCCTTCAGAGTCAAAAATCTGCATACAAATTTTGACTTCTCAAAACTTAACTATGGATAGCCTACTGTTGACCAGAAGTTTTACTGAAAACAAAGTCAATGAACATATATTTTAGGTTATATGTATTATATGCTGTATTCTTACAATGAGGTAAGCTAGAGAAAAGAAAAAGCTATTAAGAAAATCATAAGGCAGGGCAGCCCAGGTGACTCAGCGGTTTAGTGCCACCTTCAGCCCAGGGTGTGATCCTAGAGACCCAGGATCGTGTCCCACATCGGGCTCCCTGCATGGAGTCTGCTTCTCCCTCTGCCTGTGTCTCTGCCTCTCTCTCTCTCTGTGTGTCTCTTGAATAAATAAATAAAATCTTAAAAAAAAAATCATAAGGAAGAGATAATACATTCACAGCACCCTACTGTAAAAACCTATGTGTCAGTGAACACATTCAGTTCAAACCTGTGTTGCTCAAGGGTCAATTGTACATATAATGGCATAGTTGTTTGTCGTAGCTTGAGATTATTTTTTATTTTTTTCAAACATCATTTTCTGCATGTTTTGGTTTTGTTTTTTTTTTTTTTGTTTTGTTTTGCTTTGTTTTTTCTCATGTCTGGGAATAAGATTTTTTTTTTTTCATCCTCTGGGCTGGCAAGTCATGGAACTCAGTATTCCAAGGGATTTTTTTTTAAGATTTTGTTTATTTATTCATGAAAGACACATACAGAAAGGCAGAGACACAGGCAGAAGGAGAAGCAGGCTCCCTGCGGGGAACCCTATGCAGGACTCAATCGTGGGACCCCAGGATCACCACCTGAGCTGAAATCTCAACCACTGAGCCACCTAAGGGCTCCTCTTCCAAGGGATTTAAACTGATTTATCCCCAGGTTCAAATTCAGAGAACAATCTTGGGGGCTACTGGTTGAGCCAAACCCACTGCTATAGGAGAAAGTTGTTTCCCTTAGTGTTTTGGCTCCACTAATGTTTTCAACAGGGAGGGGCTATAGCATAGTCACACCTCTGATACTCACTTCTGTTAGTGTCAACACTATTAATTCAGGATTTGGACCCAATCTGTGGTTGTAACTTAAAAGCAAGAGTAAGTAGAAATTGAGATTTCTGCCCCTCTGGGAGAATCAAGCAGCTGATAATTATGTGTGTTTCAGCCATTTGGGCAACATACGCTTTTGACAAAACCAGTCTTGTCATTTCTATAAAATAAGTAGTGCCACAAATTCTTAAAAGGACAAATGCCTCTCAGACCTAAGCAAATCTCCTCTGCAGAGACACGAGTGCTGTTGATGGCTCAACCCGAGTCTCTGCTATGGTATTAAAAATGAATTATTTTCTTTTCAGGTTGTTTACTATTAGCAGAGGTTTTAGTCCTCTCCAGCGAATGTTTTCAGTGGCACAAATTCAAGCCTTCCAAACACCTCAGCAAGCCCTGAGTATAAGGCTGAGGCGAATATTGTTGCTGATGGTAAATAATTAAATGGCCTCCATTGCAGCTCGGTGTAAAAGATTTATATGGGACGAAGAAATAAGAAAAGAAGTAGGTAGGCAAAGTCATGGAACAATTATTCCTACATGAGAGGGTCTTCCCTTGAAGTCCCAGAATAACCCCCAGAATTACAAGCTGGGTTGAGGCTTGGCCATTAAGGATAACTGAAGGAAAAAGAAAGGAACAAAAGAGAAAGATATTAGCATTTATTCTATGCCTTCGTACAAGGCACTGTGCTAGGATTTATGTGGGCACAATTAGCCCTGTGCCCCTTAAGCGTTACGGAAGGAAGCCACAGAAAATAGCACTTTATAGCTTGAGCTTTGAGGTCAGAAGGAGCTGGATTTGGCTCTACTTCTGCCTACCTGTAAGGCCTTGGACAATGATCTATGTAATCTATGTTGCAATTTCTTTATCTATAAAACAGGCATTCTATTAATACTTAACTCTCAGCAAGCTTTTATGAAGATGACTGAGATGTGCCAGGCAAAGCACTTAGCACAGTGCTTAAGATTCATAGGAGACATTTCTGAACTGTACTTATTATGACTATCCCTACCTTAGAGACAAAGACCTATCTCAGAGAGATTAACTGACTTGATCTGAACATACCCATTGCCCTTGATCTGTGCTCATAAAAGTTAAGCTTTTTCATTGAAGCCATATCATACACAACCTTGTAGTGTACTTCTCCGAAGTCTTACTTAGAGGTAGTGTTTTGGAGCTGCAGCCTTCCAATCTTGTCCTCACTTGTTTTACATTATAGAAGGCTTTACATTTAGAGGAAGAGTTTATCTTCAGAATGTAGCCCATTGTTTCAAGCTGCCACAATCTTTTTGTCTTCAGCTTTTGTCAATCTAACATTAACCATGCCTTCCAGCTCCAAGTCCTCTGCAATGTTAATTAGTATGCCTTCCACATCCTCTTGGCTCAGGAAAATGTTGGGCAGATGGAGCTCCACAGGGCATCTCTAGAGACCAACTTTCCTCTGATGCAATATCTGGTCTTACCACCTTATTTTACAAATGAGTACACAGGTCTAAAAAGTTTAGATGTCTATATCACAGGGCCTGATTCAGTGAGTGAGCCAGCATGCTTTCATTCAGATGCTTAATGAAGGAATAGACTATTTTTTTTTTTTTAAGTGAAGGAGTAAAAACACCAGTAAGCATTTCTCCTCTCTCTTGGAAATTACATCTAACAGAGAAAAGCACCAGGTAGTCAGTGTTTGAGAAGGTACCATGCTACATTCTGGGACAGATCCAAAGATATACAAGAGGAAAGACCCTTGCCCTCAAAAAGGCTACTACTACTCGGTGAGGGGAAATGGTATTTCTTTGGATTTTATGTTTCTTAACATAAAAGGCAATATATCTTTAATGGTTAAAGAGTGCCAGGAATTGCAAGAGGGAGAGAATGCCTTACGCTGCTGTGCTGTCCAGTGGTCTCTTCCCAGAATGAAGCACTATTGAGTGAATGAGCCATAGACTGTTCAGAAGGTCTTTGCAAACTGTGTGTGTGTGAAGCCCAGCTCTTCCCTGGCCCTTTGTAGACAGATTTATATCAGATGATCTATGCAAGAAAGATATTTTAAGCGGCTAATGAATGGGCCAAGTCCACAGACATTTCCATTACAGACATCTGCATTTTATTTGCAAGTGTGTAGAGCTACACACTTATAAGATCTTCATCTTCACCTGTAGAAAAGGAACCTGGGGAAAAGACATCAAACTCTAATGGAGTGGTATCTGTTAGAGGAACACTGCAATCCAATACTCAAATGTATATGGTGGTCATTTCAACAGATCAAGTGGTATGCCCACAAGATATTAACATTAACATGGTTTACACTTTCTGTGGGTTGGCAACCTTGAAGTTTTGGGATAACATTTTTTTTTTAAATTTTGGAATCTCTCTTATTTCAAACTTGGGGCATTAAGTTTTTTAAAACTTTTTTTGGATTAAGCTAATTTCAAATGTGATCATTAAAATCTTCATAAAAAGCAATCCTACTATAATTTGGGTTGATTTGGGTTGAAAACAATGTTACAATTCTGAGCACCCATAAAGATTTATAGAAAAACATTAAATGCCAGTATTCCTAGGTACTATCTTGGGTGTATGTGTGTGTGTGTGTGTATATGTGTGTGTTGGGGGCACTTTTTCCTCCAAAGTCCAAATCAGGAGGCTGAAGATCTGCACCATCTACCCATTAAAGGCTCTAAATGGCAAACCCAATGTCATTGAAAGGGGTCTTTTCTAGACTTCTCTTCCCAAGCCACTCTCTGCTCCAGATGGGTCAGTGTGATCTTGCTGCCTTCCAAACATTTGCCATTTGCTCATGATTTTGCACCCGGGATGCCCTTTCAACCTCTTGGAATGTCTCCTATCTATCACCACAAAATTAACCATCCCTAGTTCACATCAATATTACTTACTCCAATCTCTTGGCACTGAAGCATGTTCTGTTTTACCAGTACTTCAATCTTTCTGGCATAGTGAATAAATTTCCCTAATGCATTAAAGTACCTATATCTGGTTCTGTGAAGAGCAAGTCCACACAGGATCACAAGAGACCATTGCTAATGTTTTTTCATATGCCATGAGTATACCTCAAGTATACTGTAAGGTAATGATACAATGCAGTGATATAGTTTGAAATCAGCCAGGTTGGGGATGTTTATACCACAGAAATTGGTAAGTGCTACAAATTCCCCACCCCTCCACCACACAAAATAGTACTAGTTGATAAATATATAACAACATGCCATTTATTATAGACAATAAACGTAAGGACTTTGCAGTCTGACTACCCATGTGTGAGCCACTTACTAGCTTTGTGATTGTATGTAAGTTATGAAATCTCTCTACACTTGAAAACTTACTTGCTGTGTGACTGTATGCAAGTTATTAAATCTCTCTATGCTTCAGGGTCTTTATCTGTCCAGTGAAGGTAACAAAAGAGTCAGGCTTACAGGGTAGAAGTGAAGACAAAAACCAAACATCATGCAGTGTGGTAGGTAGAGAGAACCTGGCACCATGTATCATTCCGTAAGTGTCATCTGTTATTATTGTTATTATGATTCCTTTTATTGGGGAGTGGGAGAGGAACAGATACCTAAATCTATAGTCAGTCTTACTTGGATATACATTGTCAGTTTTGATTGAGATATAATTAAATAGAAAGATTAAAAATCTAGCAAACATCAATTCAATAAAATCCCAAGATATTTTTCAGTAGTAGAAGCTGGGTTTGCTATACCACAAGAGGATGGGAAATCATATTCAAAACTTAGATCTAGCTACCAGTACCGCCATGCGCTAGCTGAGGGACATTCAGCAAGGATAATCTGTGAGACTCAGCTATCTCACCTATAAAATGAGGATATAAATACATATTCATAGCATTATTGAGAGTGTTATGTACGTTACATAGTGACCGTGAATGGCATCGTGGCTGGCTCATTGCAGGTGCCTGATCCTGATTAATTTCTTTCATTTTTCTTATTTCTCCCACAAGAAAATAAGAAAGTCTATACATTAGGTAAGCTTTGTGAACTTTTCATAAACCTTTGCCCTTTGTTATTTGTCGTGAGGTCCTAATTTCAACTAGATTTGGTTTTTAGGACCAAGAGGTAAAATTTAAAAGAAATATGACCATTATTATTAATGACTTAGATGTCAAAGAGGAAGACTGATATTCCCAGTAACAGAAAATTGCCAAGTTGGGAGGCTGAGCTGGCTTGGAGAGAATGATGATGAATTTGGTTTCAGACATACTACGTTTGAGCTAAGAGAGCCCTGTGATCCAGGCAACTGGAAATATAGGGAGGAATCTAGGAGAGCAAAAAGAGTTGAAAATGTAGATTCCTGAGGCATTGTCAAAGAATAGTTAATACTGTCTTAGGAAGGAAGAGTTAGGGGATGAAATGACAATGGAGAACTGCAGGGATAGATACTGTAGCTTCTCAAATGTCCTTACTTGCCCTAGAAAGGAAAGGATAGGAGAAAAGAAACTGCTAAAGGAAAAACCAAAGGCACTTGTATAGAGCTAAGAGAGCCCCTTCATGGGAAGAGCGAGTACAGCAGAGGTTTGTGCATGCCTGCAGGTACACACCTGTGGATCTACTGATTGAAATACCTCAGGATGGGATTCCAATGCCTAGAATTTTAAAACAAGAGTGGGCAAGATTTTTCAAGAAAGGATCAAATATTCTATAAACATTTTACATTTTGCAGGTTATATGATTTCTGTCACAACAACCTCAACTCAGTGATTATAGTTCAAAGGCAGCCATAAATAAAAATGCATAAATGAATGGCTGTGGCTATGTTCCAATAAAACTTCATTTACAAAACGAGGAAGCCCTCTGGATTTGAACCAAGTGGTTTAGTTTGCCAATGCCAGTTTTAAAAAGTTGAGAGCCATTAAAATAGAAAAGTTCTACAAAGTCGGGAGCCATGTCTCTTTGGCTCTCCACATTTTCCCAAGTGCCTAATCTGGTACCTGGCACAACTCAATATGTACTTTCAAATTGCGGGTTTACTGAGTGGAGAATTGTTCTGAAGCACATTTACCCTATAGTGTAAAGGACCAGTAAATAGCTTTCTATCAAAGCCAGATGCATTGTCACTGGCACCAAAGCCTTGAGTTAAAAGAATGAAGATGAGAAGCTAGAATTACAGATTCAGCCAGCAGATGTTTGTGGAGGAGCAAGAGGAGTTTTCTGGCAACCCTGCAAAAACACCAAGTAGGAAATTGCCCATTTCAAGATGCTTTATAGGGTCTCAGGAACTAAAACATATTAAAACCCCAGAGATATCACAGTCACAGTGCTGTCTGAAAGTCCCAAATCCTGGAGTCAGAGAATCCTCCTTTCTAAAAAATCTTTGGAGCTGCTCTCTCCCTAGCTGTGCTCAGAAGATGGCATTGCTGTCACATCTCAGCAAGACACACAGAGGTATTAACCACTCAGCAAGAACCAAACTCTTCCAAGAAATCTCATCTGATTAATATACACAGCTCATGCTGTAGTAAACAAATTTTTAAAAAAATGTAATGATAACATGCAACAGATTCTAGAGAGAATGTGATGTTGCCACAGAAGAAAATGATCTTGGTCCATGATGGGTTCCACTCTTCTCCCTCCTGAGGGAGGAGTGTCTTTGGGTAACTTGACTTCTGGTAAAGATTCAAGACTTTTGCTCTAGACCCTAGATTGAAGAACTAATAGTCCTTCTGTTATTTAAATTCTGACCAATTGGAAAGGCCCCTATTTATTGATTTATTCAAGCTCTTAATACTAAAGTTTCATGTGTTTTGCAGTTTGCTAGCTCCTAGTCCTCACTTTCAGGTTTATTGTTTCTAAATTCTCAGCTTGAAAACATTTGGTTTTTAAGAGTCCATGTGCACGTCCTTTGTCAAGCTTCCTGGTTGGGAGCTAAGATTTCTCCTAGATTTGATAATTCACTTCTCTATCATCCTTGCATGTAGTTCTTGCTCACCTGAACAATGTAAGGGGCTCCCATCCTGGGGCCCCCTGATGAGATGAGATAAACAAGAGATGTTTAGAACTTGTGCCCTTCTCTCTGCACGGAGCTTGCTTCTCCCTCTACCTGGGTCTCTGCCTCTCTCTCTTTCTCTCTCTCTCTCTGTCTGTCTCTGTATCTCATGAATAAATAAATAAATAAATAAATCTTTAAAAAAATAACTTGTGCCCTTACTCTCTCTCTGGATCATTTTCCCTTGCCTGGTGAGCTCAGCTGGCTGGGCAACAGAGAATCTCTGGACTCTATTAGTGATCAAAGGTTTGTGTCCTAGAGACCTGTTATACCCCAGGACCTGACACATTTTGCTAATTGAGCCACCATGGAAATAAGAAGCAGCTCTTGGGTTCCTCTCCTCTGAACCCACTCAACTTCCTCTAAGCTCCAGTCCCAATGGTGCTTGCAAGAAAAAGGCATTTCTGATCTAAGTAAGAAAAAAAAAAACTCTTATTATTCTCAAGAAACTAAAGTTCCACATAAGCAGGCAAACTCTCCAAATTAGAAGTCCTAAAAATCCCCAAAACTAGGCCAAGTGTCTTCTCCTAACCTTACATTCTCTTCTCCATTCCACAACAAGTCATTTCAGCCCTTTGCCCCATTTGAGAGTCTTACATACAGTTTGTTGAATGAAAGAAGTTCATTGGTTTGATGGATAGATGGATGGATAGATGGACAAACAAAATGGGGAAATAAAGGGAAAAAATGAGTCAAGCCATTCTTAAAAGTTCTCTTTTCTTTGAGAGCCACCATTTATATTAGCATAGTAAGGGTTTCCCTAGGTCCTGTAGCAAAGCTCTCTATTAAAGTAAGTGAACTCAACACTTGTCCAACTCACTTGCCCTTACACTTTATCCTTCATATAACTTTTTGTCAATTCTTTGGAACTAGTGTTTTTAGGGTATATTTTAGACATTGCTGATTTCCAGATATTTTTCCATGTTCAGGGCAAATGATCTCCATCATTCTAACAGGAAAAGAAATTAGGAGAGGAAAAGCACTATAAAGAAGCATGTAATAAAAACAAACAGAAAAGTATTGTTTTTTAAAAAGTGCATAGTACATCAACTCTATAGCCATGTGACAACAAAGAGGCAGCAATTGCCTTTCTAACCCCCTGCAAAGTTGGATATAAGCCCTTGAGTTCTGATGGAAATCAAGTCCCCATTCAAAAACTGCTTCTTCAAAGTTTCAGGGCCCCCTTAGGAGTCCTGGGGTGCTTGTTAGTCCTGGAACCACCTTTGTCTGGTTCTGACATTGTGTTCTTGTTTTGTCTTTCAAGCAAACTATGTACTAATTGGTTTTTCAAATGTTAATCAATATACAACTTTATTTTTCCCCAACAATTCAAACCAAGTACAGTGTGAAAATTGCAGCCCAATTGCCTTTGTGCAACTGGGAAGAAATCAATTTCAGGCTCTTTCCACAACAAGCTGGTATTTATATTCCTTGATTAGCTTTAGTCTCCCCTTTTGCAAAAGTCTATGTTTGCTTCTGCATTACTGCCTTACTGTCCTCCAAAGTTAAGGTTTTGGGTCTTACTGCTCTCAAAATACTTAGAATCTAGCAAAGGGACGTCCCCACTATAAATCGCTCTTAACTGAAAAGCAACATCAATGCACTTCATCCATAAGGAACCCACAAACAAGTTCAAAACCTGAAATTAGATAGAGATGTCAGAGAACTAGACAGTTCTAGAAATGTGTTCATATAGCTATTTGTGGAGCACAGGGATCAATTAGAAAGGCCAGAGTCTCAGTATATAATATCCAATGATTTATGTTAGTAGCATGATGTCTTATACAGGTAAGTCAAAGCAGCAGCAATTCAATTTATGAATCATGTGTCTGTGTTTCAATTTGACATTACAGATTTGAGGAGATATGATAGTTGTTTCCAAACATTTGAAGTACTATTATGTGGGATAGGGTATTTTTTAATACGGCACTTTCCTTCTTATTAACCTGTGAGGTGCAGGAAAAATTTGCTCAGGAAAGTATCTAAATTATTTTTTATTCTGATATTGACAGCTTTAGTTTGAATTTGGATTCCAGATTTCCATCTCTTGCCCTGACTGCCTCTATAGTCTAGAGTCCTGAACAAAGAGTATACCCACAAGAATGGACAGATTCATTTCTCTATCACATTCATGTCAATGTTTTGCTTTGTTTCCTTGTTAGTCTCACTTAAACAAATCAATTCAATAGCAGTAATTTGGGAGTAACAACCATAAAGCAAATTCCTTTATCAATGCCAAATACAAAACTCTGTCTTTTACTTGAGCATGTATTTGAAATGCAAAATCACAAATACTTATTTTATGCAAATATGCCTAAACTGATGTCTATTAAGATGTGTGCTATTGCTCAAGGATGAACTGTAGTAGCATTTGGCAGTCATCAGACTCATCTGCTAATTTCAATCCAAGTCAAGGCCAAGGAAATGCCATTAATGTCACCATCTTTCTTACTTCATTATATTAAAAATTATTAATAATAATAAAAATTTAAAAATAAAGAAGCTCCAACAACTCACACAATTCGAGACTCTCAGAATCTGCCCCCAAGCAATCATTTCAGTCCTAAATCCCACAATTATTTACAGTTTAACTTCATGTTATAAACATATTGTACCATACCTGCTTCTAGAAAATGAGCACTAGACATTGTCTCATAAGCTGGCCCTGCATTTATCCCAGGGCAAGACTGATTCACATCCACACTAATGTAAGCTCCATGAGAACAGTGATTGTTGCTAGTTTTCTGCCCTGGTTCTAGCACTGGGCAGATGCTTTATAAGTATAATCAATAATTATGCACTGAATAATTGTAGTTAACACAACAGTATATACCTAATAGATATCAGAAAACCTCTCTTTCTCTCTCAATATATATTATATAATATATATACACATTGAACCACAAGTCCATAGATGGGTTAAAAGATAATGGGCACCAAAAATAATAATCATAGGCACTAGAACTACTGCATTATAGGCTCCAGATGGTACCATTATCATGTTGTTAGGTGTGGATTTGGGATGGGCATGAAACAGTTACTGTAAATTACTGCTACTGGACAGGATGACAACTAGTATGTTACACATTTCCTGGTGCTTTTCCCCAGGGGGTGGGGGAGACAGACATATTTGAAGCTTGGATCCAATCTCAACTTACTCTTTCCACCACAATAAATAGGCACATAACCATTCCCTTGGCACGGGTGTCTTACACAACTCACATATTGCCTCAGAAATTGAATAAGAAGCCATTTCCACAAAATATATGCCTAGCAGTGGGTACTTCACAGCATATGACTGGAAAAAAGTATACTCTGTCCAGCAATACAATTGATCAGAGTATGTGCTTAAAATGTGCTTTGGGGAAGTCAATAAACAGAGATTAAGAAAGGAGGTTTACAATTCAAGAATGTGACATCTGAATGCACACAAAAGAGGACAAGAATAGCATGATGTGATCTAACAGTAGAGGAATAGTGGAGGGTCAGCAATGGAAAACAAAGAAAATTTAAATCCAGTCAAGACAGCTCCCACTAGTCAATGCCAAAGGTTTTCATCCATTTGTACTGAGTAGGCAATTGTAAATGTTTTATTTTTCACATGGATAATTAATTATCATATTGCATAATGAATCACATACATTTGATTCCCTAGTAAGAATTCAGCCACTTGCAACTAGTCCTTTTATTATACCCATTATACCCATAAAGTTGCACAGTTAATGTGGTGAACTTCTAATTTGATCATTAGAACCCAGATTCTGGTGCCTGCCCTGGGAAAGTAATTTGTACCTCTCACTTAACATGCTTATGAAGAAAAGTAAAGCCCCATTATAAGAAGAATATACTGTTCTATGGGGGATGAATGCTTGGGCAGCCAAAACAATTCTTTTAAGTGCCCAGAATACAGACTGTCCACTGAAAAGCAAGAATTTGATTCATTTCAGAACCAGCACAGAGGCTTGCAAACTGCAAACGCTCACTCTATATCAAGATTAATATATATATTTACATACACAACTTATATTCAGGCACAAGGGAGGAATACAACTCTGAGCAACTGCAATAGGGAAGAGTCCAATTAATATTGCCTACTGCATGTCAGCTGGCATATTTAAAGATAAATCAGTATAAAAATTTAAAGACATGTTGGAGTGTCAAGAATTAAATTTTAAAGTATACATTGAAAGGCTATTATTAGAAAATCAAGGACGGTACTCTCTTCTCAAGTGGAATATGTAGTTTATCTTTCTTGTCTCAGATTTGTCATTGAATCTTCATTATTGTGACCCTCGATGGATGCAGGCAGACAGGCAGGGAGGGTGCAGAATTCTATCATCTAGTCAGAGGAAACATGTCTTAGTCACCTGTTGTTTCACATCACACTGCCTTGTAGCATCAGATCTGCATAGGAGCAGCATTGCTTTGGCAGGGTCTTCATGCTATAAGGTTGATCATACTGATCCATTGCTATTTCTAGGTGTTCACCCATTCTTATGTCATGAGAACTCATTTTCCCTATTAAGTTCATTACTACTTGTATTAATCTTCCAGGACTGCAATAATGAATACCACAGATTGGGTGGCTTCAACATGAGAAATTTATTTTCTGAGTTTTGGAGTCTGAAAGTCTAAGAACACGCTTTTGGCAGGGTGAGTTTCTGGTGAGATCTTCTCTTCCTGGTTGGTGCATGGCCTTTTCTCTGTGTACCCACTTCTAGTGTCTCCTCCTCTTCTTACGGAGACACCAGTCCTATTGGATTAGGACCCTACCATTATAAATTCATTTAATCCCAGTTACCTTTTAAAAAAAATTTTATTTACTTATTCATGAGAGACACAGAGAGAGAAAGACAGAGACACAGGCAGAGGGAGAAGCAAGCTCCCCATGGGAAGCCTGACGTGGGACTTGATCCCAGGACCCTGGGATCACGACCACAGCCAAAGTCAGATGTTCAACCACTGAGCCACCCAGGCTCCCCTCCCAGTTACCTTTTTGAAGGTACTACTTCCACATATAGTCACATAGGGGATTAGTACTTCAACATACAGATTTGAAGGGAGACAAAACTCAATCCATAATACTCTGTGCAAAGTGGTAACATCGGGGGCAGCCTGGGTGGCTCAGCGGTTTGACACAGCCTTCAGCCCAGGGCGTGATCTTGGAGTCCCAGGATCGAGTCCCACGTCGGGCTCCCTGCATGGAGCCTGCTTCTCCCTCTGCCTGTGTCTCTGCCTCTCTCTTTCTCTCTCTGTGTCTCTCATGAATAAATTAATAAAATCTTTTAAAAAAATGGTAACATCGGAGATCATATAGAAGTAAGGTTTCTATCACGTGCTATTTAGTTCTACTTTTGATAAAAATGTTTCCAGAGATAATACTGGCTATATTTAAGAAGAAACATAGCCTGGATCTTGATCAATCAGAATAGATGCTGGAGCAAGGATTTGGGATCCTGATGGTGCAGAACTATGGTGGGCAGGCGGGGTTGTTGGGAGGAGGGCCATGGGGCTTGGCGGTAACAGTACAGAAACATTTCAATATAATGAAAGCTAGTGTGCTTCCTTAGGTCCAGAGGGCTTTGTTATCACTGTCCATTTTTAAAATGATTATATTTCTCTTTTTATTTTCTCACTAATACAATAATTTAACCTATAAAAGAGCCAAATTATGGTCATATGGCTTGGAAGGCAGTCTGACTTCCTGTACTTTTTTGTTATTATATATGTATTTTGCTCTCTGGACCTGATGCTGCTGCACTTTCTCTTTCCTCCTGCCACTTTTCTGTCATGATTAGAAGGCAACCAAAAGGAGCAAACTTTATGAATAACCCTGACATCACAAATGAAGCAATAGACACAACATGAGGCCAAGTAGAGCATTCATCTTGGGTTAGTAGGTTCCAATACTGTCTTGATTCTGAGACGTCATCTGTGTTCTGGTGTACTTTGTACTTTTGGGTGAGACAGGCTTTCATGTCTCTTCATCTTTATTGTATTTTTATGCATAATTGTGATAAGGTCACTCTTCCCTAAACTGAGTGCTTTGTAAATCCAGTGAGCAACTGTATCTCCTTGCCAAGAGGATGACAGCGTCCCACACCCTAACTAGTCCTGCTATACCACACGACTGCTAAATGCTCATACTGCATCCCTTGAACACCTCCTATGATCCCATGTACCTTCAGCACTGGCCACCTGAGACTCCTGAGAAGGTACTATTGATGGATGCTAAGCTGAGAGGCTAAGCAGACTACACTTGAATTCTCTTTCTGCCATTTGCTGGCTCTACTCTGCAACACCATACCACTTAATAAATATTTCTAATTTCTGAAGACATGGCAGTAAGTAAGACAAGCAAGGTTCTTACCCCTGTGGGGTTGAAATTCTAGTGCTGTTTCTATTCTCAGACACATTGCTAAGTTCCAATGAGTTTCAGATATAAAATGAAATGAAGACTTGCAGGTCTTCTCACTACAATTACCTAAATATTCTCCATAGTCCGTTTTTATATTTGTATGTTTGTGTTTAGATTATTAATATATTTTTCCCAGCTCACATCTACAGTGTGAGAAATGGACTGTAATTGTATTCAGTGAGGTCATGCCACACCAGAAAGCTGTGGATGGGACTAGGATATTGATGGTGTTTCAGGTGATCAATGAAGTAGTCACAGTACCCTTTCCCCCTTCTGAATGTGGGACTATATTCAACAGAGTCCAAGCAAGAAAACAAAACCTACCTCTGTTTAGGTAACTCAACAGAGAGGACTAAAAATGGGGAATTAGTTATAATGATGTCCAAAAGAGGAAAAAAAAAAAAAACATGGAAAGGGGCTGCAATCTAGACATGAGTATCCGGAGGACGCTCCTACCACCTCTAGGATTGGATGGACAAAGGAACAGAGTCAGAGGAACCCATGAGATGGTGCCTCCAGCAGAAACACTGGAGCTCTCTGGAAGGCACCTACCCTAAGCAGTTAGACACAGAAAAAAAATATCCTGGCTTTCCCTCTCTTCCTGCCCTCCACCACCCTGCTAAGCACCTATCTTTTCTTGAGTCAGCAAGAAAGTTGGAAATGTAGTTAGAAAGGTCATGCCTCCTGTAATGAAGAGAGAGTAATCAGCAAGCTAAAGGACATGAGGAAACAAACAAGCAAATGATCAGATAGGAACCAAATGAAAATTAAGACAAAGGAGACTGACAGATGGAAATCAGAATATTGAATTTATTGCTGAGAAAGCTCTTTGGAGAATATGACTTCAGTCTGTGGGCAAAACTGTTCCCTATGATTGCCCTGAATTAGATAGATTTACCTACCCTGTGTACTGGGCTGAGCTGGACCTCCAAAGGCCACCCCTCAAGGTGGGTGGCTCATTTTGTTGATGAAGTGTATGTTCGTTAGAAGGATATGGTTCATATAGTTCTTTTCTAATGCATGGAAATTAATTCACTATCTTTGCCAATATCACAGTAATCACCTTTGGGAAATTGCAAGTATAAAAAGACTAGACTTTCAATCACAGGTTATGATGTCTGTCAAATCAAGGCAAAGTGCAACCAAAAGCTTTTCTTTAGAAATAAGAGAAAATTATATGATAATTTTTAAAAGACTTGTTTGACTTTGTGTTTCTATGGTGACTGCAGGGAGATGTTCAGAAGCAACCAATTTCTTGAGAATGTACTAGAGAATGACATTTAATAGTGAAAGGAAAGACAGCCAAGTATTTGTATTATGAGCTTAAACTCCAGGTTGCAGTCAGTGGGAAGTGAAATGATGAGAGAATAAGCTGGTGGAGGTGTGGAGAATGAACTGAAGGGGGAGGAAATGGAGGGTAGGGGATTTATCTGTGCATCGAGAGTCATGAGGACAGAGATGACAAAGCATCAAATGGAAGTGGTGGCTCAAGGAAGGTTCAGTTCCTTGGATTTATGTAACCATTTGTCCTTCAGGGATCTTGGATCTTGCATGCATGCAACTATTCACATTTTCTGTTTATTCTGGGATCACATGTCATTCCTACTATTCTCCATTCTCTCCATTCTCCAAGCCCATGCCAAATAATCATACCATTGCTTTCCAGAGAGCCAAGACATGGTCTCACCATGCTCCCCACAGAGCACTCTCACAGCTACTTTCATTTATTCCTATCAGCAACTTGCTAAGGAACATAAATTTTATCCCTCTATTGCTACTCAGGCATAGCTTCTTTCTTAAATGGCATCTTTGTCTCACCTATTCCAACTCTCAGTTTCTTCTTCTAAAAACTAGGTATGCTAATAACAGCCATCATAACAACTATAGTTGTTAAAGTCTTAAATGAGGTAAATGGTGTCCCTTATGCCAGGCCAGCTAAGTAGTAGAAATTTTAAAAATGGCTATTATCACTATTCTTTGGGCTGAAGCCTGTTGGACATGGGAAGTCAATACACGCTGGTTCCTGTCCTCTTCCCTTCTTCTTCACCTGATCTGCTTTCTCCTCTCTTCAAAGTCAAGCTCAAATTTGGCTTCCTTCTATCTACTTGGTTCCCTCCCCTATCCCAAGCAGTATCACGATGGATCTATTTACATGTATGTGTCTTAGACTAGCTGGAAAGTCACCAGAAGTTTGGTTTCATGACTTGCCTCTGTATCCCAGTTTACTTACATATAGCAAGTGCTCAATAAACTGTTTCACAGGTGAGAACATATATTTGCTTGGTGAGTGAATTCCCAACACAGAATCTAGGAACTGTAGACATTCTTTATGTGTAAAGGTGTGGTCCGTTAAGACAAGAAAAGCAAATATTATGAGCAAGGGGGTCCTTATTTCCACTGCTATAACAATAGAAGCCTTTAGAAATACTGAAGGGATTTTACAAGATAACATGCACACAGTATTCACCACTAAGCATCAGGCTAGTAAGCATTCAAGAAACATTAGCTCCAGGAGCTTAATCAGAAGCTATGTTCTAGTGTTGCCATCATAGATGGGGCCAAATTAATCTCTTTTCCTACTAAATCAGATGAGCTACCTCCATTTCCTGAGGGCTGGACAAGCATTCTGACAGCTTCAGGGAGAACAGATAAAGTCCAGACTGGAGACACTGCTCCATGCAGTCATCCCTCATAATAGAGCGACTTGACCAGGAGGCTAAGAGGAAATATGACTAAAAATTCTAGAAATCTAGATCCCGGGAAGCAAGATTCTTCTCACAAAATTTCCTGTTCTCTATGTTCCAATGAGTGTGCACATCCTTTAAAAGTAAATCAAAAGCATCATCTATCAAAGTTATTGGAGGTTTTGTCTGTTTGCTTGCTTGTTTGTTTACTTAAAATTTCTGCAGTGCAGATGGAAGTTGCCTTAAGAGGACTGTATAAAGTAGCCCAAGACTGGATAGAATTCAGCCAGTCAGGAAAGAAATCAAACTGTGCCCCAAAAAAAGTACATAGAGACGTAGATACAAAAGTTGTAAGGAAGGCTGATCAGTTGTTTCTGAAGTCTATTGGAAAAGCAAGATAGTACAGTTCCATGTTGCCCAAAGGACAGCTCTAGAAAACCTTCAGTTGTTACCATATCCTTATGCCACCTCTACTTCTTCCTTCATATTTTTCTTTGAATCAACTCACTTAACATTTTTATTGTAGAAAGGAATCTTGTGTAGCTACTGCAAATAAAAAAGAAGTAACACTTCTCATAAGGAGAAGGCAACTGTGAAAATAAATTCAATGGAAACAAAGCTACGTTATTAAATGCAACAAAATTTAATGGGGCTCAGTGTCTCTGTTCAACAAAGATTAGCAAGCCTTCACAAAGGCCCAGTTGGACACTGAACCAAGACCATCTCCTTGTTGGAGTGTGAAAGCATGAAAGAGAATGAAGAGGGAATGACTCTTCCAGCGTGAAACCCTCTAAAATCATCTCAGGGCTCACCAGTAAGAGTCCTGCACTTTGGTGTTGGCTCACCAGAAAGAAGAGAAAACGAAAGTAGGTAGTTACCCCAGTTCCACCATTACTAAATCACAGTTCCACCTCATGAAGGAACTTTCTCTCTTCCTTGACCTCCTGACATCTGTTTCTGTTAAATGGGAGAATAATTCCTATCTGGAAATAGAGTCTACCTGGCAGGATTGTTGTGATGGCTAAGTAGGGCTGAGTATGGAACACCCACAGTGTCTGGCTCTGAGCTCCATGAACATCAGCTCTCTCCCTTTGAATCTGCAAGGAATGTGAATGGGTGCACAAATCTCTAGAAAATTCATGACTGCAGAGTTCTGCTAGGAGGCCCAGTGTTTCTCAGGTGGTCTTTACGTAAGTGAGACAACTCCCAGCAGCCCACTTAGCTAGCCTCTGTTGCTGGGGTGTTTCTCATACATGATTGCTTCTCTGCATCAGTATTTGCATATGAGAGATCCTTCACTTTTCTTTGCACACCAGGCAGTGGTTCAGGGTGAGGTGGAAGCAGGCACAGGACCGATGGCTCCTGCAGACTGTCTGATGCAAAAAGAGGCCTTTACATGTCCTCTTCTTTTCAGAAATGACCTTCCTTCTTTTCTCTTCATTTTTTTGTACAGAACCAGCTACATACAACGACTTTGGAGTCAGGCAGAGCTTGATTTTTCTTAACCCCTCTGTGTAGGAGTATTCTTGTCCATGTGAGGATGATGTTCCTGCCTTCCCTGGGGTGGGAATTGAAATGAGAACCCAAGGGAGTGTTGAACCCGGCTCTTAGTTGGCTCTGAGAAAAAAACCTCTTTCCTTCTCAGCTTTCCTAGCAGAGGAGCACAGGTTCTGGCCACCAGAGACTTTCCATATCTTGGTTCTTGACGTTCTCATCTAGACAGTCAGGTGGACTGATGGCAGAAGAAGCCACATATCCCATGATGCTTTGTACTGGGCCTGTGATTCCCTTTGAGATATTTCAGAGACATCCTAATATCCCCTGTGTGTAAGTTAGCATAAGTAACATATTAGGTATAGCTAGAATTTTGATTACAGATTTTAAGATTTTATTTATTTATTTGAGAGAGAGCAAGAGCATGTGCATGTGAGTGGGCAGAGGGAGAGGGACAGCTGACTCCCTGCTGAGCAGGGAGCCAGACTTGAGGCTCCATCCCAAGACCCTAAGATCATGACCTGAGCCAAAGTCAAACACTTAACAGACTTAGCCATCCAGGCACAACTCCCCCTCACACACACACACACACACACACACACACACACACACAACCATGCTTTAGAAGAAAAATCCTAAACTAGATATATGAGGACAGTGAGAACTCTGTGTCATCTGATCATCTGGGCTCAAGAATAAGCATGACACTGTAGGAAAACACATATTTGTAAACTCTGGGCTTAAAAATCCAGGGAAAAAAGTCTTGATTAATTTACCAATAATAATTCAATTCAGGCTTAAAATCCCAAAGGCAGCTCCTGAGGAAATGTTACATGTTAGACTTCAACAATACAAGATAATAGATGGTGTTCATTTAGTTATATATTATAAGGGCTCAGATTTTAATTACAGATGGTGTTTTCAATAGGTTTAGCATATAATTTCTCACTGATCACACAAGGCAGCACAAACCGGTGGCCCCAAATTAGTCTGGCAGATTTCTCTAAGGCACAGTCATTAAATGGAATGCTTGCCACCAAGGCAAGATGGTCACACATGTGTAGATAACACACACTCCCTCCGCCAGGTGAGTCTAGTTTCATGTGCTTCTCAAGGTAAAAACAGGTCTGGGATTAGGTACAAAGCAGGGTTATATTTATGTAAGTGGGATGGATATGTAGCTCTATTTGAGATTGCAGCTTTAGTTTTTATCAAACCTCCTGGGAACTAAAATGGGTAATGATGAGTCTTGTTTGTAAAAGAAGATGAAACAGTCACTTAGTCTTTGCTATAAATCAAAAGGTGACGCACAGGATGGCTTTGGCTTCCTGAAAGACAAGTAAAAAATAAAATCTGCCTTCTTAATATAGGACAGACCAAACCCAAACAAAATAATCTTTCCTTTTATTCCCAGAAACCTTCTCAGTGATACCTGTCCATAACCTTTTATGTTTAATTACAGAGGTACTAGCAACTGTGACAGGTTGGGGAACTTTCTGGAATTTTAAAGATAAGGGAGGATGAAGTCCTAGTGGGCACAGGTTGTGTTTAGCATTTTTTTAAAAGATTATTTATTTATTTATTCATGAGCGACACACACAGAGGCAGAGACACAGGCAGAGGGAGAAGCAGGCTCCATGCAGGGAGCCCGATGTGGGACTCGATCCCGGGTCTCCAGGATCATACCCTGGGCTGAAGGTGGTACTAAATCGCTGAGCCACCCAGGCTGCCCTCTGTTTAGCATTCTATCCTTCCTTTCCTTTTGAGAATCATACACTCTTCTCCTCCTATGATAATTTCTGACGGTGCCAACAGAGCACTATACACATCACACTAGGAACCACTAAACCTTTCCTGAGTATCTTCAATCCCATTTCCAGTCTCCAAAGCTTACTTACTATCGCTGACTGAATTTATTCCTAAAATCCCATGGACCATCTTCCCCAATCCACAAGTTAGTAAATCCTCTCAATCTTTCTCTCTCACTGGTTCTGTTTTGTTTTGTGGCTTTAAATTTGTCAATATGGAAGAGTTCTTTTTTTTAATTTTTTTTTAATTTTTTTTATTATTTATTTATGATAGTCATACAGAGAGAGAGAGAGAGAGAGGTAGACTTAGGCAGAGGGAGAAGCAGGCTCCACGCACCGGGAGCCTGACGTGGGATTCGATCCCGGGTCTCCAGGATCGCACCCTGGGCCAAAGGCAGGCGCCAAACCGCTGCGCCACCCAGGGATCCCGGAAGAGTTCTAATATAAAAGATTTGGGAGAAGTGAAATGGTTTGTATATGTATACTCTATAACCTGACATACATACAATCCCTCTTGGATTGGCCCTACTGCCTTTCCAGACAAATCTCTTTTAAGATTTTATTTTTTATTTATTCATGAGAGACAGAGAGAGAGAGAGGCAGAGACCTAGGCAGAGGGAGAAGCAGGCTCCCTGAGGGAAGCCTGATGCAGGACTTGATCTCAGGACCCCATAATCACAACCTGAGCCAAAGGCAGGCACTCAGCCACTGAGCCACCCAGGTGTCCCCAAATCTCTTGATCCTGCAGCCCACTTCACACCACCCACATGCAAGTGCAGGATTTTCCTTGCAAACACTTTCTACTTCTTCTTAATATGGGCCTCTATATATACTGTTTCTAATCTCTTGGAACTCTCCTATTTCCTACAAGTGTTCTAAAGAGAGGAAATAACACACACAAAAGCCAACTTTGCTTGACTCCTATTCAAGCTTGGCATCTGGGTTTCAGCTTAGATATAACTTCCAACATGACTGGGAAGTTGTCCCAGCACCCAAAAAAGAAGCAAAATTTATCTTCTGCAAGCTCTCACTCTACCATGCTTACCTTATTTTTTAACATGTATCTCCCTGGTTGTAATTATGTATTTATTTACTTACTTCCCCAATAAACAAGAACCGTGTTATGTTCATTTGTATATATCTAATGATGATGCCTGGAAAAAGACCTCAAATATTTGTTGAATGGATGAATGTCAAACATTACTAGCTAGAAAATAAATATCTGGATCTAGAATCTATAAATTCTAAGAAGTGAGTACTTCCCCTATTAGTTTATTTAAAAATATTTTAAAAGTGTATTAAGTACCATAGAGTTTAACATTGTCAAAGGGCTTCCTTTTACCTGAACCAACTTTCTGACTTTCAAAAGAGGAACTGAAGATGGAAGAAGATTTTCATTGCTCAGAGAATATGGGCAAATGCATACTTTTATCTTCTTTGAAAATTCTAGATTATTTAAATTTGTCCGTTTTTTCTAATTACCTAAAAATAGGTAAACATCATGGTAAAGCCACTCACTTAGGGAAGGTAGGCTCCTATGGCTCCCACCATAGTTCCTTGCTGGCGGGACTTCCTTTCTATATGGGAATGATAGTTTCAAGATGCCTTTGCAGTGAGTTCCTTAGGTGACCTATGATCAGTCAGGTTGAGACACCTCCATGAGACTCAGAACCTAATTATGAGCACTATGATAAGGTAACAGCCTGCAGGGAGAGTGGAGCTTCTGCCAAGCATGATGGGGAAGGAGTGTATGGTTCTTGTGAGGGAAGCTCAGGAGCAAGTCCCCAAGTAGCTGGTACCAAGTAACATGAAGGTCAGAAGAGGGATTTCATTCAGAACATTCCATGCTATGACTCCTGGTCATATGATCTTGGTTATATAGATCCAAGCTTAGGTCCTGGTCCTGAAAATGCTGTAAACTACCTCATGGTCTGTGATCATTTCCTCTCTGCCTAACCAGCATAGGTAGATTCTGTTATCCGCAAGAACCTAGGTCTTCCTCACCACTTTTCACAAAATAACCTTAACCTTACTACCCACATGGTTTATCTGTGAAGTAGTGTAATCTACCTGAAATAATAGTGTTTCTGGAGATGAGAAAGTCAGGGTTTGGGGAACTGCATCAGCCCATAATTAGTCATGTCAAGTAAAGAAGAACTAATTTAATGAAGTGCTAGGATGAAGGTTCCCATTACAACCTATGCATCACCAAGAAACAGATTAACAGGGTGTATTATTTCTATTATATTTTCCTCATGGAAAGGTTCCCCCCCCCTTAAATTATTATAGAGCATGCTACCTGGTATATTTGCTTTTGAAGGAATGATTTTGAAACCAACATTAGTGATGGGGAGATTTATACTATGAGGGGCAAAGTATTAAATTACATTTGAGTTAAAATGAATGGATAGAGAATGTCAACATTCTTGAATTAGAGCTTGGAGGCATTTATCTCACTTCCCAGAGAATATAAGCAAATGCATATTTATGTCTTCTTTGAGGATTCTAGATTATTTAAATTTGTTTAATTTGGGGCTCCTTTTACCTCTGAACATGTGCTATTTATTTCAGGCCCCTGACAGCAGCCCTTTATTTAAAAATTAATATCTTAAGTAGCAGCCTTTACATAGGTTCAAATAAAAAATAGGTGCTTATCTACTTAATTTAGTTTTATGCTGCAATGAATTTCAAATACCTTCCCTATTTTTAGTGCATCATTACAGCAGTATGTTTTTAAAAACTTAATTGTTTTAATGTTAGATAGTTGATCAATTTTCATCTGACTTTTGCTTTTGCTGAGAAGGAAAAGGAATACAGAACTAATCAAAGCACTGAACTGGCTGTTTACCTAATTGGAAGTAGACATTTAAATTTAATGTGAGTGGTGAATATGTAGGGTTTCTAAGCCCTATTGTTTCCTAATGCACAGGTTTATATACATAGTAAGCTCATTCTCTCTCTCTCTCTCTCTCTCTCTCTCTCTTTTTTTTTTTTTTTACTTCACAGTATGTCCACAGATGGGACATGCAGAATTATTAAGGGTGAAGTGCCTTAGCAATCATCTGGATTAGCCTGCTCTTTTAACAGATTAGAATCTCAAATACCAGAAAAAAAAGGAAAAAGTCATCGAACTAAAGTCACATAATGGGCAAGTATCAGGTTCTTGTCTCTCTATGCAATGATTTCCAAAGATAGACCCTCAATTTCCCCCTTCTCTCCATCCCAGAAATCTGTATTTTCTTTTCCTTCCAAAGTGATCACCACCACTTCTCTTCATACCCCTTCTTATTTCCTCTAAAATTTTGCTAAGAAGAAGGAAGAAGCCAACAACCTCACCTATCCTCCTACTGGACATTACTGACAATATTTTGCTCAGGTTTAGGACATGGTTTTTCCTATAAGGGCACATATTTTCATCTGTTTTTCTCTTTTCTATTTTCAGAACCTAGAACTGTGACGATTATTTAATAAATACTGAATGGAGGACTTAATTATTAAATGAATGAATTAATGAGTAAATGAATAGGTGGATGAATGAACACATGAATGAAAGAGGCAGAGACAGATAAATTAGGGTAGGAATAAAGGATCCACACATAATCTGGGTAAGACTTCCAGGCACTAACCTCACCCATTTCTAACAAGAGAAAGGCAAGGACCAAACAGGGTGGACTCAAGAACCTACATAAGTGCTAGCAAAGAAGGTTGTCACTGGGGCTCATTTCTCCATTGAGCATCCTTTTCCCCCTCTGGTATTAACTTTCTCCCTTTGCTGAGAAAATTATCTGAACAATTCATTTGATTCATCTCCTTGTAGTAGACATTAATAAATTCTTAGACCAAAAGGATGAACCAAACATACTTCCTGGATTGGAGAAGCTTCCCCCTTGGGGAGGAACTGAGATCCAAAACTAGACTATCTGTACTCTGATGTCATAAAGACTGTGCCTTCAGTCCATATGGGATAAGGCAAGTATACATACATATGGTCATAAATATAGAGGTAGGAAGTAGATAGGAAAAGATATGAAAATCTTAAAAAGGTCAAAAAAAGAAGCAATATTTAATGTGGGCCTTGGGAGATGAGTTAAAGTTAATGAGATGAATAAGAAAAGATAAAGGAGAAAAAAGCATTCTAGGCACTGTACACTCCTTGAACCAAATCACAAACACGTGCTCCACACACCTGTCCCTGGCCTCTCTCAGTTCCTCCACCCAGCCCTAGACTCATGTAATATCAATAATGTTTGGTAGTTTCCCAAAGTTGAAATCAAGGATCTGTCACATCCTCCTTTTGCTGGTGCTCTCCCCATCAACATGTCAGATCCTTTGTAGCTTCGGATGACAACACCTCTTTGAATCTCTATCACCATCCTGGTCCTTGCTACACTAAACTTTCTTTTTTTTAAGATTTTATTTATTTATTCATGAGAGACACACACACACACACAGAGGCAGAGACACAGGCAGAGGGAGAGGAAGGCTCCATGCAGGGATCCCAATGTGGGACTCGATCCCGGGTCTCCAGGATCACACCCTGAGCCAAAGGCAGGCACTAAACTGCTGAGCCATCCAGGGATCCCTACACTAAACTTTCAAGTGGCCTTCCAATCCATACTACAGGGAAATCATCTTGCTTGAAAATGAACCAATTTATTTCCCTATTTCAAACATTTCAAAGGTGTTGTGGACTGAACTGTAACCCTCCCAAATGCATAAGTTGAAGCCTTAACCCTCAATGTGACTGTATTTGGCAACAGGACCTTTAGAGAGGTAATTAAGGTTAAAGGACATCACAAAGGTGGGTCCCCATATAATAAGAGGAATATGACTGGTATCCATATGAGAAGAGGAAAAGATGCCAGAGGTGCGCATCTATAGAAGAAAGGCTATGTGTGGTCACAACAAGAAGACAGCCACCTGCAAACCAAGCCAGTCTTGATGGCACCTTGATCTTGGACTTTCGGTCTCCAGGACGTCAGAAAATAAATGTCTGTTGTTTAAGCCACTCACTGTGTGATATTTGTTCTGGCAGCCCTAGCAGACTAACACAAATAGGTTTCCATGTTTTTTACCCAAATGCATCTAATATCCAAACATTTTATATGGCCAGCAAGGTCCTACATGATCTGACCCTCACCTCTATCTCCTGCCTCACCTCACACCACAGTCCCCTCACACTCTATTGCCTCCAGAAATAGGAGTCCTTTCTACCCCCTTATGTATTCCTGACTTTGTCAAGTCTCCTGATTATCGGTGCTCTGTTCCCATTCTTTTCCATTGAATAAGATGTCTGTTTGATTCACATCTGTTTCCTTCACTAGGGTGCAAGTTTATAACAGTAGGAACCACACTTGTTTCTACTACCACAGTATCTTGTGCCTAGCATCTAACTTCATACTTTGGCATGAAGTTTCTGCTAATATTTGCCGGAGCAATACATTATACTTGTAGGTATATTAGGCCAGTTTAATCAATTTGAGAATAGGATAGTTGGTTACAGCATAGGATTAGGGGAATAGCTGGAAATGAGAAAAGATGGCTGTGGTTAAGTTGCCATACTAAAGAATATTGGCAAAATTTCAGAAGTCTGAAGATACCAAGTATCACAGAAAATATAGAGACATAGGATCTTTTTAACATTCCTGGTGAGCATATCAAATGGTATAATTGCTTTGAAAAACTAGCTTGGCTTCATCTTCTAAAGCAGTGCTTCTTAACCATGGGTCATTTTGCACTCACTGCCCCTAGTCATATTTGGCAATGTCTGAGGTTATTTTTGGTTGTCACAACTGGGGTGCAGATGCTACTAGCAGGCAGTAGGTACAGGCCAAGGATCCTACACTGCACAGGACAGCTCCCAAAACAAGGAAATATCTGGCTTAAAATGCCACTCGCTAGTGCCAAGTTTAAGAATCACTACACTATACAAAGAACAATAGTCCTCTATCCTATGACATAGCCATTTCACATCTAAATTCTCAATGTGTTTTCCACATTTACAAGAGGAGACATTACAAACTGTTTATCTACTCAAAGAGAAAAAAAAATTGAACTATATCAGACACCCATTAATAGGAGAATAAACAGTGGCATATTCACCCAATAGAATATTATGCTGCAATGAAAACAAATGAACTAAAAGGGTATAGGACAAGCTGGATGAATCTTAGCAATATACTAATAAGTAGGAAAAAATTACACTTTTCTATAATGTTAAAATGAATTAAAAATATGGGTAATAGTTTTATAAATATATAAAAGTATATTTTGTAGAAGTGTAGAGAGGCATTAAAATTACCCCCCCCCCCAAAAAAAAGTAAAAATAAAGGAAAGGAGTGATGAGCCCAAGATTCAGGACAGTGGTTTTTCAGTTTTCAAATGACAAGAGGATATAGTGGGGTGGGAAGTCATGTGGTTAAAGTGCTAGCTTTTGCTTGGGGTGGTAAGTTTGTGGGTGTTTATTATATTAAAAATCACTATCTAGATACAAAAGCAGATCATGCACAGCTTAGGAATAACAGTGTGTTGTGAATCAAGGAACAAGATAAAATAAACTCCAACCCAGGACCAATTTAAAAACAGAAAATTCCCAGATAAAGACTGGTAGTTCTTACAGAATGCTCTGAAAAACTGCCTTACACTAAGGAAGAACCTTTTATATGATTTAAATTGGTCTTCTGCCTATGATGTCATTTGAAAAAAAAATATCTGCCTCTAAAATAAAATAAATGAAAAGTTTGAAAACACTGCTGTAAGTGAGAAGTCACTGACTGTTGTAAAAAGGAGGCTGCAATATCCCAAGATCTGTGACATGAAAAATCACACACTATAAAAAGGAGGCCCCTCTAAGTGATATTCACATTTCAAAGAAGAGGGTAATGGTAGACTCCAAAGAAATGACTCACAAATGCTGTAAACTCAAAAACTAAAGACAAGAAGGAAAGGGAAAGAAGATACTTTAAGGTACCTCAACCCCAAACACAGCATGGAAGTAAAAAGAGATTGGAAGAGCCAGATACAGACATGTAGTCAAATCCCTAGTAGTGCAGTGCTTTTATACATCAACATATAAAGAAGCTAATAGCCAGCCATCTTTCAAAGAAAAATTATCAGCTAGGTAAAAGGAGTTTGAGAGGAGACTTGGAAGAAGTGACAAAATAGACCACCAACTGTTATGTGTTATATCTAATTGTTTTTCTTCATAGAGTTTACCTAAAAAGAATCCATTAATAATAAGCTGTCATTTCTTTCTGTAACCACTTTGCTAACAACAGATTATTCCCCTAAAATTGGGGGAGGAGAAAGTTGAGATTATGTGTCTACCCTTTTCCCCATGAACAATCAGAAAACTCTGGAAATGCTTATCTCCATATAAATAACAATGAAAGATACACATAGCTCACATTCACCCAAAGTCTACTTTGGGCCAGATGCGTTCTATAAATCATCCTATTTAGTACTTCCAAGAGTGATGAAAAGTAGGTATTATCCTCCTTGTTGAAATGAAGGGATAGAGGCTCAGAAAGGTTAACAGACTTATCTAGAGCCTCAAAGAGTAGGAGTAGAGACTTATTGTCAGTCTTATCTTGAACTTCATTAATCCTCATATCTAAGCCTTATGGCCTACATTTCACCATTCCCATGTTATAGATAACAGTTTAAATCCATACACAGTTTGGAGTCTTGTGTTCTTTTCACCTATTTAAACTTTTTCCTTTAGTAATATCTGAAGTTTCTAAATATCACTTTTGTCATAACTACAACATGACTATTTGCAAAGCCATTTGTAGTTTACAAATGTTTTTATGCGTCCTTAATTTCCATCTTCTCAACAGTCAAAGAGAAGGTTATTTTTTCTCCCAATGTTATAGATATAGACACTGAAATTCAGAATAGTTCAAGGAAGAGCTCACAGTAAAAGTCATGACTGGAACCTGGACCAGATGCAAGTGATGATGCTATAGGAAAAAAAGAGCAGTTGAATGTATTGTTAAAGCAAATCCTATACACAAGCCCCTGGATTAAGCAAGAGATAAGCTGAGGAACTGACACTATAGTAATGCTGAGAAGACAGGCACAAACAGCAACTGACCAGGGTTTTTCTGGATTTAAATGTTTAGTTGGTCTTCAGATGGAGCCAAATGATTAGAGATACAAGAACATTCAGCAGATTAGTTGTCAGTGAGGTTTCCTAGTCGGTACTGTTTCAGGCTTTCCAATTTCCGTGAGCTTCTAGGATTCTGTTAGTCCCACGGTTCTGCTTCTGGAACCTGTCAAGAAATGAGCCTACTTGCAAAGGATCATAAATGAAAGAAAACCACTTCTGGATCTCCTCCCATGGATTCCTCTTCCCTCCCCATCCTCCGTTGGAGAGCACTGGAAAACACTCTGCACTGATAGCCTGCTGCTTGGACAAGAACAGAGCCACATGCAAACATGCCAGGCAAATGCTCCATGGCTGGCACACACAGCCCAGGACCATCTGCTGAGATGGCTTCCAGCCTGCTGAGAAGATAGTGAGCTAGTTCCCTTGAGGCAAAGAAGCTAAAAATGAGCTTGTAAAGTCTTTGTCAAACTAAATATAATAACTTGTCTCCCAATCTTCCTAAACAAAGAATAATGAATCATACCTTGCTGCATCATCCTTTCAAATTTCAGAGCCCTCTGTACTCTCCTGAGAGAATTTCTGTTCTCTGATTAGCCTTTTTAACTTCTGATTCCTAGTGTTTAAATGGGATTTATAAGTTTTTTTGAAGGGTGGGGCACCATCTTTCCTTATAATTATGTACCTAGGGTAGTATCCAGCACATTGTAGCAACTGTTTAATAAACATGACAGGTGAACGAATATAATATGATCACTTAATACAGCAAAAGATGTCAATACTGAGCTTATTTCAGACTAAATACCTAAATTTCAAAAGAGAATGAGTAAGAATTAGTAGCAATGCTAAGATTTCTTAAAGCATCACTTTCTAATTTCAGAGAATGTACATTCTCTACCTATGTATTTTTGGTGGGAATAAAGGGGACTACCAGGCATCCAAATTATTTTTCTAAATTTGGAGAATCCCAAAAGAGAGAAAGATAAGATTGGGACATGGGAAGGATGGGCCAGTTCATGGTAAAGACCCAAGAATTAGGGTAGCCAGTCAGATGTCCCCAATAAGGATTCACATGTTAAAGAAAACAAATACCCAGCCACGGTAAAAATATTTTCAAGGTGATGGCAGCTGGCAATAGGAGAGTCAAAACTCTTGTGATGACATCACCATGAGTGTCCTGCAGTAAACAAAGATTAATGGAGAAGATGCTGGTAATAGCATTTTAAATGAATCAATGAAAACCATTTACTTAGAGGGATCATATGCATACCTGTTTTCTGGTTATATCTTGGTTCTGATCCATTTTGCAAACCTCCTCTTCCCACTGACTCTATGCACTATACAATAGCCTTCCAAGAGATCCCCTTCCAAGGTCATTTAATCAAATTTGGTTTCAATGATTCACAAGTAAGAGCATACTCTGGTAGAGGGAGTATTGCCAACAAGCAGAGTTCCTTGACTTCCTATGGGGTAATACATGCTTTGGAGAGGAAGTAAGGGAAAACTATAGTATCTCGTGCTTGAGAAAGTTTTACCTTGCAGCCTGGTAATATGAGGGAATCAGGCATTGTATGCAGCAATTTCTTCACTTATACACAAATTCTGGATGACTTTGACCCTGGGCCCAGTTACATCAATCATTTTTTCTTTCCTCAACAACTATTAATTGAGTATGCACCATGTACTATGATCTATGCTAGATACTCAAGATGTGAGAATAAGGTAGATGAGGTCCCAGCTTCCAAAGGTTAAAAATGTCAGTCCTGAGATCCAGCTGCTTGGGCTTGAATACTGATGTTATCACTTCCAGCTATAAGACCTTAGATAATCAATTTAACCTCTATATGCCTGTCCCATCTTCCAGTAGTATTAACAGGACCTGCCACATACCATTGTTGTAATAATTTTAATAATACCACCACATAAATTCTTTGATTTGATTCATTTAATACTAACATGTAAATCTCTTAAAACAGTGACTCACATAAAAAAAGCAGTTACTAAATGTTAGTAGTAGTTCTTGTTATAAATGTATTATTAGTAAAATGATAAATGTTGGTAACAGAAAAGGCAAGAGGGAAACATTCTACAATTTGAAAAGTGACATAAGCAAGGATATTCAGAAGCATGTTGAAAACCTAAAAAAGTCATCCCATAGCAAGTAATGTCCAAATTAAGACATGAATACTGAATAAGAACAACTAGTTTGAGTAGGAAGGGTCAAGGCAAAAGAGAATAGAATGTGTACAAGTCTGGAAGATCAAGAGGCCACATCAGGTTGACAGGCATGAACTGCATTCAGAATGGGTATAGGAAAAGCCAAATGATAAATAGAGTGGTGGGGTAGAGCAACAGAATAGTCGGCCCTAAAGCTGAAAAGTAAGCAGGAGCTAAGGTCATGTTGAAGACCATGTCCAAGAACCATGAACATTCAACTCCAGAATTTTAAGCCAAGGGGAGTTATTATCAGATTTGCACTTAAGCAACAACAGTGGACACAGTCTGGAGAACTGTTGGGAGACCCAGGAGGAGTAATTCAACTAATGTTTCACTAACGGAGTCAACTTACGTTGGTGAGGAGTTGGGGGGGTGGCAATTATAGGGATTTCACTCACTGAGAAGTGATAGGTATTTAAGATACATTTGGGGAGCAGAATAAGGAGACCTTAGCCATCTATTCAAAGTACTATTCAAAGTAGTACAGATGACTTATTATGAAACCATCTACAAAGTTTCCTTAGTTTATACTTCTTTTATATTTTTGTCATTATTTGATAATGGGATTAGGAAAGGGAAAAAGCACACATAAAATCCCAGATTCCCTTACCGACCACGTGGTGAAAGGTGGTGCCACTTGGAATATGAAAGCAGAAGGAAGAAACAGATTCTGGGTTGAGGAAAATGGAAGGTAAATTCACTTGGGGACAAATGGAGTTAGGTGCCCTGGATTCATCTAGATGGTTAATTCCAGTAGGATTTTGGATATATGGGTTTCAAGATAAGGAGAGAAGTTTGAGCTGGTTATTTAGAAATGAATCTCCATAGCAGAGAGAGAATCGAAGATTTCATTCAAGAATAATATGTTGATTGAGATGACAGCCTAGGACAGAACTCAGAGGGGTAACTATCATTGAAGGTCCAGGAAAGCCCATAAAAAAAGAGTAAGAAGGAACAGGAAGAGGATTAGAGGAAGCCAAGAAAAGGCAGCAATATCAAATCCAAAATGTAGAGATTTTAAAACGAGTTAGTCATCAACCCTGTGGAATGTTGCTGAAAGCTTAAGAATGGAAACTGTCAGTTGATATAGTGGTATCCAGTTAGAAAACCAGTATAAGTGATGCTGAAGATGCAAAAGCCAGGTAATAGGTTGAGGAGGAGTAATTGCAAGATGAGGAAGTAGAGACAAGGAATATTGACAATAAACTTTAATGATCTTGGCTATAAAGAACAGGAAAAATACACCGGTATTTGAAGGAAGGAATGGTATGGAAGACAGATATTTGATTTGTCCCTTGTTTTCTCACAACCTTTTCTTTGACTTTGGCAAAGCATATACTTATGCCAAGTCCAGCCATTGCTCAAAGACATTGTGTAAGCTATGTTCAAACATAGTTAGGAGGCCACATAGGAAAAAAACAAGTCTACCTTGGGCCCAGAATGGTGATCTGGAATACATCATGATCTTGCAGACTTAAAGCTTGTAGATGTTCACGTATAGCCATAATACATTTAAAGTGATAGGGTATTTATTTCATTAATTTTAGTACAGATGACTTATTATGAAACCATCTACAAAGTTTCCTTAGTTTATACTTCTTTTATATTTTTGTCATTATTTGATAATGGGATGCCAAAATATTTGACTATAAAACACATATTTTTATGTTTCTTGTAACATGCAACGTTATTCTCCTTCATGATTCTTATATTTTCTTATTTTATTATTAATATGTGTTTGTGCTTCAATATTTTGAAACCAGATGATTTAGTTTCATGAAATCCATGTTTGGGGAATAATTAGACATGTATTAACATCGGACGCCTGGGTGGCTCCAATTGGTTGGGCGTCTGCCTTCGGCTCAGGGCGTGATCCAGGGATCCAGAATCGAGTTCCACATCGGGCTCCTTGCGGGAAGTCTGCTTCTCCCTCTGCCTGTGTCTCTGCCTCTCTCTCTCTCTCTGTGTCTCTCATGAATAAATAAAACCTTTAAAAAAAAAAACACGTATTAACAAATATATAATAATATGTAATTGAAAATTATTTTTAAATTAAATATACCAATAGTGTTGCTTTCTGGAGAGATTAAATGAATAAAATCAGTTCAAATTTATTACAGAGGAGATTTCCAAAAAAACAACAAAAAAGTTGGTTGAGATTTTCCTATCTGGAGTGTACTTAAAAATCAACAACTTCTTGCAAATTATCAAGATAAACAGCTAGATCAATGACTTTTTTTCTGGAAATGACAGCAAATGACATCTATTTGCATCTGATGAATTTAATTCTAATGGTAAAACTTTGAGGAGTTTTCTCTGTTATCAGAATATGATACTAGCTCAGAAGCCCAGCGTTGAGATAATGAATCCTTTTTGAGATCACTGGACAGAAAGCTGGATCTCCTAGATGGAAGTTTCCATCTCTACATTCAATGAGTAAAGTATATTAGCTCAACCACCTCTATTTCAGGAAGGACTTTAAAAAGCTTGAATGCACTTTTTTAGTTAATTAAAATGTTCTAGTACTATTACAAACATTAGCAAAGATGTTTTGGAAAGGCAAGGTCTTAATTCATAAATTAAATACATTATAAAATTATACAATTTTGGTAGAGCACATACAGGTATTCATTGTAAAGTTCTTTCAACTGTACTATATGTCCAAATGTTTTCAAAATAAGGCATTGGAAAAAAATAGGAAGTTTGAGATTGTCATAAATACAACAGTTCAACTATGAAGATAACCACTAACAAAATGCAAATATATAGTTGAAATACTAAGTTAGCAGGAAATAAAAAGATTATTAATCTTATAAATGAAATGGAAAACAAAGCAAATGCAAAAAAAAGAAGTAATAGACATAAAAAAACGTGGAGGAAATAAGACAATATATCACAATAATGTTGAATGGCTACATCCTTTCATTAAGACAAAATAATAGCTAGCTATATGATGCTTAAAGTAAATACAACTAAGATGACATGTAAAGTTTAAAACAATAAAAGAAGAAACAAAGAAAAAGAAATATTCAATAATTCTACAAAAAAATGAGTTATTTAAATATGTGGGTTTCTTTTGAATACAAACCAAAAAGGGATTAATTCCTTCTGCCTTTACAGATGTTTCCCTTTTTTTTCTTCTTCTTTAAGCAAGTTAGGAATCAAGTTGAGTACAATACCAAGCAGTAACTTAAAAGGCTGGAGTTAAAAGCCTTAGTTTACTCTCAAGTGAATTTTATGGGCTTTGGTGTATTTCTCTCCGGAGTCGGGTTTCCTTTTTCTGCATCCTCTACTGTGAAGTGCTGTGTCTTAAATCTCAAAGGGAACAACATGTTTGATTTCCATTTCTTAAAGGACTTCCAACATTTTGCATTTAGGATGTTAACAGCTTTCATGCTATAGCACATCGATTTACCAAGTGCTCAATCCTCCTACCAACCCAGAAGTGTGGGGATAATCCCTTGCTATTGAACACCAAAAACAACCAGATGGAAGGTGGAAGACCCAGCCAAGTGGCCCTTTTGCTTACAAGGTATCACAACTACCTAAGAGCTTCCGGTACCAAAGGTATTCTCACCAAAAACCTCAACAAAACCAGAGATCTGCATGTGTCTCCATCTCTGACCAGACCATATTAACTCTATGAAGGCTGTGTGGGATCAGGCTAGTTAACACCAAATCTTGTAAAAAAAAAAAAAAAAAAAAAAAAGGGAACATTGGCAGGGTGTGCCTGTGAAAACCTTTTACTCTAGAATACATGGAGCTATTACAATTTAGTTCAGATGTCAAGATAAATGTAACATACATCTGCTCATAAATCTTGATGATGCACTAATAGAGGAAAAAGAAACAGCATTAATTAATTTTCAGTGGGTATTACATGTTGTTCTTAAAAAAAAATAAGACAATAGTCTAAACATCTAAGATGACTTCCCAAGATTTATTAGGATTGAAGGACTGTTCAGTACTAATAATTATTTTCTGTACCAAAACATAAAAATATTTAAATGTTTATTTTATGCCAGACACTATAATGATTTAGAAAGATTGTGTTATTTGGTCTTAGTGACCTTCTCACCAGTGAGTAAGCCCAATTGTTATCTCTTTTTATAAAGGAGGAAGCTGTAGCTCTGAGAGCCTCAAGAATGGACTTTTTTGTGACCTTAACAAGTTTTAGGGCCAGGACATGGAGCAGATTCTGTTTGACACCAATCAAGTGATTTTTCCCATCAAGCTGTATAGACTCCCCAAGAATGTCATACTGGCTTATAAAAGTTGTATCACATACAGGGTTTGTCAGATATTAAACTTTCTCCTTCTAAATCCTAGCACAAATAATTTCTGAAAAAGAATCTTTGTAAAATATGGCATACTGCCAAAATTTCATAACCTTGGAATTAGAGTTGAAAGTATGGTAGGTTCCATATCTACTTCATATAATAATTTTAAAAAGTTTTTATTATTATATATAATAATATTCTATTATTAAATCAGTGCTTCTTATATTATTTTTTTCTTCCCTGTTAGTTTTTCTTCTACTCAATGTCTTTTTCCCCAATGACTACATTTCTTTGGACTCCTTAAAGATAGGGAGATAATACATTCACAAATAACAGTGAACACCAGGGCATTTTTGCCCTTAAGTTATTTCTGATTCCCTTGATAATTTAAGAGAACAAAGAAAGCTTAGCTCTTATTTCCAGGTTACATCAAAACAAATCATTTTAAAAGAGCAAATCAATTTTATGAATTGGGGATTTGTTCCAGACTTAAAAGAGTAAACAAAATGTAACTAAGTGCAGCCATAAGTTTCACAGTCATAATTATGATCAATATCATATATGTGGAAAATTCTGAAAAGTTATTATAAGCACTTGAATTATCCAGAAACTGCTTATCTGGCAAACCCTATCTATTCTTGAAACAGCCAAGAAAGGAGAAATAAAGACATGTGAGCAACCAAAAGAGAATTCTGGAAGTTACAAAATGCAGAGGCAAGGCAGGTGCTGCAAATGAACACAGGAGGATGGTGGAAGCCAATGGAACTGGGGGGAGCCATGAGAAAGTTACATCTCAAGGGGCAACAGTGATTTAGCTCCAATGGATTTCCACCATGTAGGAATAGGAGATAAAGGTCATTGGATCTCCCAGATTCCAAACAGAAGCAGGACTTCTGTGAAATTTCCTCATATTTAAAACATGGCGCAGACCAGAAAAAAGTCTTCTCCACCATCCAAACTGGAACCAGGATAAACCAGTGGATGACTCTGAGCTGGATTTCCTACCCTCCTGAAGAATTGAAGCCTGGGCAGTACAAATAACTCACCCAAAGTCAGATATTTAGAAAGAGACTGAACTAGAAATAGAACCCAGGTTTGCTTATATCATCCTTATTTATGTCACAGTCTCAAAGGAGAAAACTGATGCAATTTTTACTGTGACTGTTTCTCCAGCACAGAATGGCAAGGCCAGAATTGGGCCACCATAAGGAATGAGTACAAGTCAAGCAATCTATATAGAGTGCTCTCTGCCCTGAAGCCCTCCTCTGTCAACAGTCACAGCTGCATTATTTCCACCTTTGAATGGCATTTTCTACTCAGGAACAGTCTTTTAGCAGCAGTCAAGGGCATTTTTACTGAGGCACATTCACCACTAAGTAAATCCAGAACCAGGCCTAGGGGAAGAATCACTGTTCATCATCATTGAGACATTATGCAAGGATAAAAGGAAAAAAATCTACATTTATTATTATCAAGTCATATGAAGACATTTTTCTTCTCAAAGTGTTTTTCTAAATTATTTTAAAATACCAATTCTTACCTGTGATCTTATCTCATTACAAGTCATTGTCAATTCATGCCTCCTTTGCAACTTGAATTCAAGATCTGAAAGCACTTACTCACAGCCACTTAAGCACTTACAGCCACCCAGATTAAGAATATCTCATATGCTGAAATTCTCCAAAGGAAACTTTCACGGTCTGTCATGTACAATGACTTTTGTCCTTCCACCACCAGGCCTTGGCCTCATCCCAAGCCCATGGACTCAAGAACTTGATATATTCTCCACATTTTCCCTCAAATATGTTAAAATAAGTTCAAAATTAAGAAAAATAAAGCCTGTCCTCATGTCATCCAAAAATCCTCTTTTTTAACACACCCTTTGAGAAACTGATATAAACAGAGCTATTAGAAGCTCTAATGTTGTCACAGTTCCCTGATTCTTGACAATGTTACTTCATTATAGTAATATATCAAGAGTAAAAGGGAAATATGTTTCATTCATTATTGCAAATATTAAAAATAATAGCAAAAACACATAATGTTTAATATGTGTCAGACATTCTCACCATGACCCTATCAGACAGCAACTACTATCTCCATTGTACAGAAGAGGAAACTGAAACACAGGAAAGTTAAGTTGCCCAAGATTATCAAGCTAGAAAGCAGCAGAGCCTAGGCTTCAAACTGGGCATCTATCTTCAGAGTCCTAATGCTTACTAAGACCATACTGTGTCACCACGAAGCATCAGGAAGCTCTGAAAGTCTGGTTCCCTCATATCTGCCATGGTAAACAGATACACCATGAGGAAGCCAGAGTCCTAGAGGTCCACATGGATTTGCGTCCTGTACTTGAGGCTCTACTCGGGTCATACCGGCCATAAGAACAAAAAATTCAGGGCCAACTCTAATCAAGGTCCTGTGAACTTTGTCTTATTCCTGAGGTCACTTCACTGAAAGGCTCTGGGAACAATTCCACAGTGAAGATGAAGCCTGTCTGTGAACAGAGAAGATTACTCTGCTAACCCCAAAATACTCTTTTCCATCTCCAAATAGAATCCTGCTGAGATGGGGGCGGGGAGTTTTTAATATAAAGCAGGCAGGGGCAAGAGCAGGACACTTTCCAGCCCAGCAGGCTACCTGCCAAACTCAGGCAGAGAAAGGGGAGAATAGGGCAGGGCAGGGGGCTCATAAAATGTCCAAACTCAAGTTATATATATATAGCAAGCAGTTCTCAGGCTCTCTCTTTTTATCCCTTTGGTAATCCCCTGAAGTAGGTATTATTGTCATTTGACACATAAAGAAATTAAGGTTCTGAATAGCCATGTCACTTGACTATGATCAACTCTGTTGGTAAATAAGACAGCCAAAGAGCAGAACCTGAGATCTGTATGAATAAGTCCATGCTCTACAATATGAGGAGGGGAAAAAAAAAAAAAAAAACTGCCAGTACTCAGTACTCCCAGACTTCAATCATTCGTGAAAAAAATGAAAACAATATTAAGCCCAGAGAGTATGAAGGCATTTTCTCAGGACTCTGTTTATCTTTAAATCTGCATTTACATTGTCCATATGGCTCTGTGAAATGATCTCCATTTATATTCAGAGAAAATAAATATGTTGGTATTAAGTATGTTGGAACCACGAATTATAGCATAAAAAGAAATAAAGCACTGGCCCTAGAGTTTCTCAAGGCAGGTACCCCTCACACTCCAAATCCCCAGATTTATAATACATCACTTCTCAAAATGCTAGGAACAACCATGAGCAGAAGCCAAACTCAAAGCATTGGATTACAAATCTCAAAACTTGAAGTTTCAGAGAGTATTTACCTCAATTTGCTTCCCACCCAAGGAGGTCAAAGGGGAAATCAGAGATTAACAAAGTGAAGTGCCCAAGGTCAAATAGTAAGTCTGTGTGACAAGGACTAGAACCCAGGCCATCCTTCCTCTATTTTGAGGTTACAGTGTAGGAATTGTTAACTACAGTGCAGGGCTCTAAGCTCAGATGAGCCAGGTTTCAAGTTCTGATACTAATGCTAATTTGTGACTTTGAGCAAGTTATTTAACCTTGGGTACACCTCAGTTTCCTTGTTAGCAAAATGGAGATTGTACCGGTGCCTACTTAATAGAGTTATGAAGCCTAAAAGCCAGAGTTTTCCCACACATAAACACTTAGCACACAGTTTGACCCAAAGTTGTGTTTAATAAACGTTAACAGTTTATTATGATGCTCATGAAAATGCATTATAAACTTTAAAGTGCCAATGGATGTTATTTATTACTGCAGCCTAATTTCCCTAACAAGGTAACATACCATTCTATATAAATCTTTTCTTCCTTATACAACCTAACAGCATTTAGGCAGTTACAAGGTAATCTGTAAAGCCATCTTGTTTCTCATCTTTTTTAATGTAAGAAATGCAAACTGCACACATAATCATTTCTAATATTCCTACATACTGCAGTCCAGACTCAGATAGTAAATGTCTCCTTTCACTATACTGCAGATTAGTCAATAAGACGAATGGTCTTCTTTGACAATAGTCTTTATTTAAAACAAAATTGAAAAATGTAATGTAAGGGAAAAAAAAAAAAACATGTTTTGGTCTTTGTCCAGAGTTCCTAGTATACAGCATCTAAAATGCTTGGGATTTCTAGAGTGACAGAGGTGTCTTTTGTTACTTATAAAAAGTATAGACCACACTTGAGTTTATGTGCATGAGAGGACCCACAGTAAGGCCCCCAGATAGCCTCAGATTAGGGGCTGTTCAACCAGAAAGATCAAAGATGATTCGAGAGTTGTACTTTTAGCACCATGCCCCCAATCTCCATCCAGGTAGAGGGGGCTATAGACTGAGTTCCACCACATGACCGATGAGTTCACCATTCATGCCTCTGTAATGAAATCTTGATAAAAACTCTGAAATACTGTGGTTCAGAGAGCATCCAGGTGGGCAAATACATTAATATGCTGGGATGGTGGCCTACCAGCAGAGGGCACAGAAGCTGTGCCTCCTCATGTCTCCCTGTCCTAAACTATAATGGTGTAACTCTTTCCTGAGTTTCGTTAGTTGTTCTAAGAAATTATCAAACCTGAAAGGAGGCCATGTGAACTTCCCAATTTGTACTGAGCCAGGCAAGGGTGGTGGTGTGGGGCACCTGGGATTTAGGGCTGGTGTTGGAAGTAGGGGCAGTCCTGTGGAACTCAACCCTCAACCTTGGGGTGTCAGAGAATTACTGTTGGAACGATGCAGGAGACAACTGCCTTGGTTCTGAATTTTCCTTCACATGTTGGTAACTAGACTATGGTATGAACTCTAGTTTTTCTACCTCCTTTGTGATTTCTAGATTCCCCAACTGGAACAAAAAGAGAGACTGTCTACCCCCTATGTCCTCAGGCTGGGTCTGAGATTATGAAGATACAAGGCAGTCACTGGATATGGTAACACGGAGACAGAATTTGAGAAGCAGTGCGAATGACCTCCTAAGAACTTTTCTTGTTTGAGTCATCCTTGGTTTTGGCAAAACCCTTCTAGTTGTAAATTGAGCAAGAAGTGTTGGCTTCCAAGGTATTGTATGGGGATACAATTTAGCCAGAGACCCAGGTACTTCTAAGGCAGTGTGTGGGTGGGACCAGATCACTGGGTTTCAGTCTTGGTTCTGCATCTTACAATTTAAATGACCTCATCAAGGTCATACAGCTAAGGAGCCCCCATTTCCTAGTTCATGCAATGAGGCAGTTGCAGTTGCATGGATCTTGAAAATGTGTTCTAGGAGCCACCTGTGTTTGACTCACCTAGGTTGTTTATGAAGGCAGTTTATGTTCCCTCAGAACTGATGGCTCAGAATATCTGGATTTGGGACCTTTTATTATTTAGAATCTATTATTGCTGACAAGTACCCCAGACAATTTTGATACCCAATAAAAATGGGCAACTATAATACTTAACCCCTTTCATTATATTATGGCATTTTATTGCATCTACTTTATCAAAATGGTTCTTAATTAGAGAAATGATTTATCATTTTGGTGAGGATATTCACAAGGTAAGCATCATTTATTGTAATACTAATATGTTTTGCCAAGTAGTAAGGCCAATTAGATAAAATCAACTCTTCTACAATGTGTCAACCTAGAAATTCTCTCTGATGAGTCTCCAGAATCTCCTCATACAACTTCATCTTTGGCATGGCTTCTTTTGTGGGAGTTTTTTTTTTTTTCAAAAAGTGGCATAATTTTTCCATTTAATTGGCCCACATAATTTCAGTCTCAGAAGTAAATGTCTCTCACAATTATATACAAAGCCAGGTGCAATCTTGTTGACTGATGCAGTAATTTCAGACAATGAGCAAATGCACTTAATGTAGTTAATGCTATGATGCATTAATTCAAACACCATAGATGTGCTCCACAGAGTAACAAAGGAATTTAAGTGATTTTGATGTCATTAAAAATGCAAACACTTCTGAATCTAAAGATTAGCACTGACTCCTCAAATCTGTATCTTTTGAAGCCATCTGCTCTGCCAATTTCAGATTCTTGTTTCTTCTTTCTTCTTCCCTCCCTCCCTCCCTTTTGTCCTTTATTTCATGCAGTTTTTAGGTTGTTACCTTAATCACTTAGAGGAGGTCAGTGGTCTCATGTTCATTTTAAAGTCCCTGGCTTCTACACAGACCTTTTTACAGGTAGTAAGTATACTTTTTGAACCCTCTCAAATTGACATGTTGGGAAAACATAGAATGACTTCTATCGTCTGTTGGATCTGCATTCCAGCCTGTCTCATTAAATGGCCATTAAACTGGCATCCCAATGCATTTTATCTATGCCATTTGTCATAAGGTAATTTAAGGCAATTCCAGTTGGCGAGGAAAATTTGGTGAATCCCAGATTCACCTAAGATACCGTGTTGGGTAACTTAACATCAAGACTGTTCTGGATGGTAAAAGTCTTTCATTTTCATTATTACGAAAGAAGTCTCCTTAAGCTCTGATTAGATTTTTATGAACAAGAATATCTTTTTTCATGGTAGAACAGACTTCCCAAATGTGGCCCTAACCTCTTGGGACAGGATGGATAGGATGGAGGCACTCCCAACTTTGAGAGTATCATCACAGCGACACACCATCACCCTCCACCATAAAAAGGGACAGTATACACTGGACTGAGAACCTTCCTACATATGCTCTCAATCAGAGCTACTCAAACTGTGGATGGATAATAGGGGTGGTCTGTGAGTTGCTTGGTACTGGTCCACAGAAAGGTAAGTACTGAAATTGAGCAGAAATCATACAGAAACTGTAATAGACTTGAGTGGATAGTTTTATGCTTGTTGAATCTAATACTATAAAAAGGAGCTTGTACTTTGTATCTTCTGTAGTTTCATTTTTAAAAGCTTGTTTTGTTGCATTTTAAAAGTATATTAGTCTGCAATGGATTCAAAATTTTAAAAACAACAAAACTGACCCTTCCCCACAGTTAATTTGGGAAGCCTCTCTACATAGGAGCTTGCATTCCCTTCTCATGAGAAGTCTCAAAAATAAGAGAAGTCCCAGGCCATGATATGCCAATCTGTAGAAAATCTATAGGCCTAGCAATCCCATTTATAGGATGTAGATAACCCATATAAGAGATGCAGCCACAGAGAAGTAGTGGGTGATCTTGTGCTAAAATTTGGTCAAGAGCCAGAACTCAGAATCTTCAGGATGAAAGAAGTATTCAGATGGCAGGAGACATAGGGCAAAGGTGAATTATACCAAAGTTGCAGGAGCCAAATGTGAGCCTCAGGTTGTTGAGCTGGATAAGTCATTCACGCCTCTGAGAGATGCACTGGACCCTTTGAGGAGATTGGTTAAAATGCACTTACAAGTGGAAGCCTCCTGAGTTCTAATACCTTCGCTCAGAAGTCTTTAGCAGTGACTACTGTGTGGGGGCAGAGGTTTGGGGCTATAGAGACAATGTGTATCATGGGCAGGGGATGTTGATGTGCCCAAAACTTCTCTAAATGGAAACTCATCCACTGTGGGAGCTGAACATCCCAAGTATGGGGAGGCTCCTGATAACACACACAAATACTGGACCCAGTCCAGGAGCCTTAAGGGCTTTCTAAAATGAGTCCAGGGACCTCCCCCTAGACCCTTGCTCACAGCAGTGATTCTCTAGGGGTGGGGGCTAACAGAATTCACAGGGAGGAGAACAGAGTAGTGCCCTTCAGCAGGACATGTCACATGACCAAAATCAAGAGCAAATACTCATGTGCTGAGTTAATACCCGTTGCCTACCTCCACAGCCTTTGCAAATTAATCAAAATGCAGCTCTGCTAATGATGAGGATTACTATATCCTCTAGGTAAGTCACACGAACACAAAATAAAGTCCAGGAGAACACTTGATTTTACTGCTTTAGATATTACGTGCAAACACGCAAACATGCCGTGCAATGAGAAACAGTAAAGCAGGTTACCATGCTGTCCCCACCCATCAATCTACTGCCCTCCCCCTGAGATGCACACTTCTCTTCACAAGCTTCTGGATAACTTAAAGCTCCAAGAAAAGATCACTTCCCCACTCAGGGTCTGAAAAGCTTACCCAAGGCTACACAGCTACTTTTAAGAATCCTCAAATGACAACCAGGGTCTTCCAACCTCAAGCCTCACACACTTTAAGTGTCTCTGATCTATTTTAAAAGTAAACAAATTCTGTACTTACTGACTCCAATTGAAGGCAGAAATTTCTTTAATTATTTATGCTCAGCAAATGCATTCCATGTCTTGGATCCTGTGAGAAACCTGATGAAATGTCAGCTTCAAATACACTTTTTTCTCAAAATATTAGAACTTGGTATTGCAATTTAAGTGTGTATGTCTGAATAAACAGGCCAATGGTTAATAATAATTATATATTCACAGAAACAAGCACAGAGATCAGTAAAGGAAAAATAATGGATCCAACATAGTTTCTCATTAAAAGCTGGGTATCTTCCAAGTGGTTATAGGACAGCTCAGGAAAGTGTAGGACTGATAGACATGGAAGGAGTTGATGCTACCCTAAGCTGGTACATTGGCTTCAAAATGCCAAAGACTTGTATGTTTTCCAGAACCACAAATCTCTGACAGACCTATTGCTGGGTGGGGATTTCATTGGTGGCAGGGATAAAATGTCTACTTCTTGAGTATTCTTAGTTTCTGCCCTACTCCTTCCTTCCCCAGGGAAAATTTAGTCTTTGCTTTCCAGGTCTGACCCTTCTGTCTATTGTTGGCATGGACTTTTGCCTAGCATAACCTTTTCTGACTTTAAGGATCATTAAATTGATCCATGATAGGAGAAATTGTACAAACCTGAAGATCTTGTGGACCTAACATTGGGAATGGAAAGAAGTACCGAGCACGAAGAAGTAAGAGTAAGGACTCAGGGAGGGAAGGGAGAAATTTAATTGCCTATACAGGCGTTTGAGTCTGCTAACAGTGTGTATGCGATCAGGACAGACAGGGTCTGGTAGGTGAAGTATATTTAGAAAAATGCAAAAAGTGGGCAGCCTGGGTGGCTCAGCGATTTAGCGCTACCCTCAGTCCAGGGTGTGATCCTGGAGACACAGGATTGAGTATCACGTTGGGCTCCCTGCATGGAGCCTGCTTCTCCCTCTCCCTGTGTCTCTGCCTCTCTCTCTCTCTCTGTCTCTCATGAATAAATAAATAAAATCTTAAAAAAAAAAAGAAAAATTCAAAGAGTGATTATGAAATTCTATTGTGATGATGACCTAGAACATGGAAATCTGCTTTATTATTCAAATCTGTAACATAAGATGATAAGGAGGAACAGAGGCATTTTTAACCAATGTATGCGGAGACATGTCTTGACAGGTCCACTCCAGGATTAGTTCTCTGGAAGACTGTACCTGTTTGACATTGCTATTTATTGTTTGATTGGAACCCAGGCACTGTGACATTACACATTAACTTGCAGATTTATGTCAGATAGAAAAGATATCCCCCCAACACTCAGGTTTTAAGGTTTTATAGCCTTATTGGACCTCAACCAATTTTGTATCCAACCTAGCAAACTTGGGCTAACATTTTTTAATTCCTATCAATGCTAAATTCCTTGAATATTCTTATAACCAGCCTCATCATCTCATCTGTTTCCTTATTAATGAGTTAAATAAATTTGACACATGTTCATACTTTATTTGTATTACAGTCATGTTTTTAACATTTTGAAAATTGTACTTTGACAGAGTTAATATTGTAAAACTCCTTCCGATATCACTACCATTTGCTTTTATATTAAAGTCTCAAATTTTTTTCGTTATTTTTTCAGCTGCTAAACCATTTCTTTAAACACCAATAAAAAAAAAAAAAAAGGCCATTCCAGTTGCACGTAAGTTATAAGTCCTTTACATTTTTCCCAGCATGGGAGGCTGCATTTGGGGATGTCCAAAAAATAGGGGGTCAGGAAGCCTCATTTCTGGTAACTGCTTTGTCTAACACTCTAAGAAACACTCATTCCTTCTCAGAGGCTCAGTCTCCCCATCTGTGTAATAATCTTGACGTTACTCCATTTCTAGATGTTCTCTGCTCTAAAGGCTTTTATTGTGGCCCTCTTATCTACATGATAATGCTTCCTCAGTTTCCCCTCTTCTTCCACAAAGTTGGAAGAAAAATCACCTTTGAGCCTCTACACCAACCAGCAGAGGTTGTACTGTGTCCTGACTAGAGAAGAAATTTCTCAGACCAGAGTGAGGCCCAGCAGAGAAAATCACAGTGAATACACAAAAAAGCAAAGAAAAGTAGCTGAAGGCTCTCCCAACCCTGCCAATATGTAAACCCCTTAGCAGCTTGCAAATGATTTTATATTCACATCTGGGAGGGGGGAATAAAATGAAAAAACATTTCCATTGCCATCACTGATAAATATCGTATTTAGGTGCCAATATCAGCATAAACACATGTGGATCTGTACTCATTTTCCAGTCATTTAGAGTGTTTATATCTGTTGAATATGTATTATTAAATTAATGCTGATTGGAGTTAGGAGGCAATTTAGATTGAAATATATTTCATTGTGCTGTAGGTAAAGCTGAGTGTGGGAAGCAAATTATCTGGCAAATTGAACTTGCTGCACTCCAAATACCCATTCCTGGTGAATACTTGATTTCCTGATTATCTGCTTGGTTTCCTTCCCAGTGCTGACAGGCTTCTTCCAGAGCTGCCTTGTGGGGAGGGAAACCAGCGTGAGGGGTGGAAGAGGATACAGGGGATGTGCTTTGGGTCCTGATATAGGGGCAGGGCACTCTTCATGGTCTTTTAATAAGTAAGTCATGGATTGAGAGACAGGGGGCCAACTACCTGTGGGTTTAAATGAAGCCAGAGTTTTTTGTTTTTTTGTTTTAATTAAGTCAAGGGAATAAGAAGTACTTTTAATAGAGAAGGAACATGGATCCAAAACAACTTGGTAGGGGCAGCCCTGGTGGCGCAGCGGTTTAGCGCCGCCTGCAGCCTGGGGTGTGATCCTGGAGAGGAGGGATCGAGTCCCACGTCAGGCTTCCTGCATGGAGCCTGCTTCTGCCTCTGCCTGAGTCTCTGTCTCTCTCTTGCTCTCTGAATAAATAAATAAATAAATCTTAAAAACAACAACAACAACAAAACAACTTGGTAGGGAAAAGATAGAGAGAGATAAGACAGCGTCAAAGCTCAAACAAACGCAGGTCTGATATAGCTTAAATGGGGGAAACTGGCAGATTTTGCCTTTTAGCAAAGACTCCTACAAACTGCTAGGGTTTCTTGGGTATGACCCCTCCAAACATTCCTACTGTCCTTCCTTCCTGTGTCTTCTCACATCACAGGAGGGCAGGCATCCCAACAATGCTTCCCAGAAAGCTGTTCTCTGGCTCAACCCTAACCAACACCCATGGGTGGGGTGGAATGTGGGAGACCCAGAGTCAAGGAGACTCAGGCACTTCTTTAAGCTTCATGGTAAGAAACATGTTCTCTGCATTGAGTTCCATGCCCCATAAATGGAGGCCTCTGTTACAAGGAGGATCAGATGCAAGAAAGAATCAACACAATAGCCAGTCCCCACCATGATGCTATGCCTGCCCAACAGTAAAAATAATACTATTTGATCTATTTGCAGTGGAATTTGCCACATTTTCCACCATTAGCCATTAGCTTGGTGGCTGCATAGGGTCATCCCAAGAAAAAGAAGGAATTGATAGAATGGCCATTTCGAGAAAGTCCTATTCAATTATCTAGATAATTTTTGGCAAATAGAAATACAGACAACAGAATCTTCTACTTTCTTGGTAGATTTTTCTACTTTTACTTGAGGATTTTAGGTTTTGCCTAATTTGACCCGGTGGTCTGACCATATATTAAGAAGAAATAGAATAAGCTCCATTTTTATAAAGACCACCTGTGGTTCCATTAAAAAAAACAAATAACCATGGTACAAATGACAATAGCTATTTTCTCAGTGCCTAAGATGTGGCAGGCACTGTTAATGTTTACACAAGTGGGATCCCTGGGTGGCGCAGTGGTTTAGCGCCTGCCTTTGGCCCAGGGCGCGATCCTGGAGACCCGGGATCGAATCCCACGTCGGGCTCCCGGTGCATGGAGCCTGCTTCTCCCTCTGCCTATGTCTCTGCCTCTCTCTCTCTCTCTGTGACTATCATAAATAAAATTTAAAAAAAATTAAATGTTTACACAAGTTATCCTCATTTCCTTCTCAGAGTTCTTGAGGTATTCTCTGTTCTCCTTTCCATTTTATAATTGAGGAAACTGAAGTGCAGAGAGATAAATTATCCCATTCAAGGTCATATAGGGGGCATTTTTGTCAAGAGACTAACAACTGTAACAGGTAATCCTAAAATCCTTGTAATGTAACACACTGAGGAGGTAATTCTTTTTGCAATAAAGCCCAAGTCAAATATTCCAGGTCAAGTCACCCCCACTCCTGTTGGGTGGCTCTTTTTCAAGTAAGGACTCAGGAATCCAGACTAGAGGCATTTGTGGAGCTAAATGTCCTGTGAAAACATCACAGGGGTACAATAAAATTGGAGAAAGCAAACTATATTTTTAGAAGCTTCCTAGGTCAGGATGTGACATGCATCATTGCCTCCCACATTTTATTTCCCAGCATAAAATAAAATGGTCTCACCTAGATACAAAGGAGCTCAAAACTGTAATGGTTGGCTGGGCAGCCACTTTCCAGCAACAATTCACCATTCTGAGCAGAGGCCATCAGCTCTGGCAATCAGCCTCCCTCTCTTCCACAGCTAGCACATGGTAGAGCTTACACTTGAAATTCAGCTCTTTAAGCCCCCCACTGAATCAGTTTTGGGCACCAAACTTTGGGAGACCAGCATTGTTTTTAAGATACAGAAGTCTATTTCCAAAAGAAAATTTCTAAGGAAAATGTTGTGCATCACAGGTGCTTGAAGCATCAAGCACATAAGTAAAACCAGTCAGGGGAAGAAAAGTGAGATACACTGGTTAAGGGCAACTGCTGTTCAGGTTCAAGGCTGTGGGGGTGGGTATGTTAGTATGTTGGGGATTACAGAACTGTATCTAGGAGCAAGGACAAATACAGATCTAATATGGTTGAATTTTTTGGAGGGGGCAAGAAAGAGAAGATAGAGAGGACAGCAATGTGAACTTTTATGAGAAAGCTCAGATTTTCAAATGTTATTTCTGCTACCATCTCATTATCAGAAGAATTAGCATTGAAAGAGAGGTAATTTTACAGAAATGGGCCTAAGGGATTGCAACTGGTGTCCTGAAACACCTGGTGAGAGGCCTTCTAGCTAAGAGGAGGGGACTGCTCTGTGGCAAAGGCTGACCCACAGTCTTCCCTCAGAACACTCTTTGGCTCTATCTAGATGTCCCATCTAACATCCTTCAGAAACTCCCTCAAAAACCACTCTTCCCTCCATGAATCCCAATGCTTAGCCAAGTTTTGCCTCTTAATATTCTCATCTCTGTCTTTTCTTTTCTTCCTCTTCTCTGCCCATTGGAGATTCCTTCCACTCCTGGTCTCAAATATCATTCTAATGATGACTTACAAAACTTTGTCTTTAACTCTCCTTCTCCTTTAAGCTATAGGATGACCTTTCCAGGAAGCATCATCGCAACAAAATTCTTCACCCTGGCCCTCACCAAAACTGGTTTCACATCTTGATTTCCTTAATTGCATCACTTTGACTAGTGCTTCCCAAACTATTTTTCGGGGAGGGGGGCACCTTTTATGTTTTTAATTCTCTTTTCTCTCTCAGATTAATAATCTTCGGAGTTAATGCTCCATGAATATTTTTATATTTTTGCTTGGCTTAAGCTTTCTGTAAACTGAAAAACTTGGGTAAAAGATGATTTAATGGCAAATAGACCCTTGGAAGCTGGAAATAGCATATTGCTCCAAAGAGATTTAAAGTCTTATCTCTCATGGAGCCATTGACTTTCTTCCAAGCTAGGGAAGCTAGATATCTCATTTCCTTTGCTTCCTAGAGAATATTTACTTATGTTCCAGAATAAAGGTCTCTCTCTCTCTCTTTCTCTGTCTCTCTCTCTCTGGAGGGGAGGAGGAGCCAATATGTCAATCACCATAAATAAACTCAAAGTCTCATAATTTCTGGGTTCCTCTCTTGCCTTCATTGTATCACCCCAAGAGGATTGGGGCTCAGGGAATGGGTACTAAGATACTTTTTCTGAGCAATAAACAATATGTTCTATAATTCAGAGACCCTGTTTTTTTTCTGTAAGAATATTATATATATATATATATACACACACACACACATATATATATATTGTTGTTATATACTATATATATATAAACCGATACATGTATGAAATGAAAAAAAGAATTGCATGCTTAAAGAATAGATCTTAAAATTTCTCATCTCAAGAAAAACGTTTTCCTAACTATGTGTGGTGATGGAATTTAGCTAGATTTGCTATGGTGATCAATTCACAATATATACAAATACTAATCATTATATCATACACCAAAAACTATTATAAAGTTATATGTCAACTATAACTCAACTGAAAATAAAAGAAGCAGCAGCAGCAGCAGCATGCACGAACATCTCAGAAGTACAACGGTCCAAAATGTGAAGCCAGACAGCCCAGGTATGAATATTGGTTTTGACATTTATCATCTACCTGTATACCCATCAGCAACTTAAACTCTGTGGCTCAATTTCTTCATCTATCAAGACTATGATATCACAACTTCACAAATACGTTGTGAAGATTCAAGAAGTTGGCATAGGTGGAAAACTTAGAAAACTGCCCACATACACTAAGTGTTCAACAGAAATAAGCTGTTGTTATCATCAAAGGCTATGAATTTTAGCTCCCAGGCCTCTTCTCTCTCATAAGGGTCATCCTGGTCCCTTCCAGCTAATTTGGGACAAAGTCCAGATGAAGTGGGCCCATAATTATTTGGGGAACAGGACTAGGAGCCTTAGGTAGACACTCAACTGTCCTGAACCCAGGTAAGCAGATTCATATGTAGTATCAGTACTCCCTAGAGAATCTTTACAAAGGCAGCCCCCCTTTGCCAGTTCTTAGATTAGATTATATTAGATTAAGCTCTTTCCTTATAGGCAAAAGTGAGTGAAGTTTCAACATGCCCTTATTATTTATACAGCTCCCTCTAAGCGTCCATAAGAATTCTTTGGAAGATTACTCTTTAAAAATGTGAAACAATTTGATACTTAAGAAGAAGGGCGTAAGGCAAAAATTATTTAAATGAGACCCAAGAAGTAGTAGCACTGCTATTACTACTTCTATAGACTAAACAAACTAACTGAATTTAGTGGGAGAAGAAGGCTTGAAACAGCCTCCAGATGCCCCCCAGAAATGAACTATGTGAAATATAAAATCAAAGGCATAAAGCACAGAGACCAAATTTTATTACATAAAGTCACTCTATCAATTTTCCATAAAAGCTTCTAATCCTTATCCTTACTTTTAGCTTCTCTGCTCACTGTGACATGGATCACTGCAGTTTGTGGGCCTACACACATCGGAGGACTTTGAGTGGCACTAGCATGTACCACCAGCTGGCTCCAGTCAAACGTCAACATTAACCTATTTACAACTCCTTAATGGAGATAATATGGGTAGAACCTGGAATAATGCCCAGCACATAAGTAAGGGTTCGATGAATGTTAACTATTATTGCTATCCAACTCCACCCTCTCCTTCACCCTTTCTTTATAAAGAACTCTCAAGTCTCGTTAAAGTCATCATTTATTTTCTGTACTTATCCCTCCTTCCCCATTCCCATAGTCAGAACTTTAGTTCTGTGTCAACATACCCTTACTATCACATAGCTATACTATTTCAATAGTATTCTAATCAGAAGCAAAAGCAGCTCTCGAATATGGAACTTGGGTGTTTGGATTGTCAGTGATTGCAAAATCACCAGAAAAAAATAAAGATGTATGTATGGTCTGTTTGAAGAAAACACTGAGTTGAAGCAGTGCACAGCTAGAAGCCCACTAGATAGATGACTAATCCACCAACTTCCCATGGGACCGTGTCCACAAAGTCTAAGTTATGTCTCATTTTCTTCAAACACCAATTTCCTTCATTCATTAGAGATGACACAGGAAAAGACCAAATAAAGGAGCATATCATGACTTCTTCATACATTCTCAGGCTGTAGCTCAGAACAACATAGAAAGGTAAAACAGGCAGAGGGAAGGAGTAAACATATTCCATTAAGGATAGGCTGGGTAAGGCTGAGCCCTCCTCTGCAAATACAATGATATATCCACTGGGAGTAGTCACAGTGTTATAATAAATATATACCTGTCTCTGCCTCACACTGAACAACTCCTGGAATCACTTTCAGTGACTTTGCCCAAAATCAATCTAGAAAGACTGTTGGAGTAGTAGAGGCCTCTAGGGGCAGGACTACCAGGTCATGGTGCTCAGAGCCCTAGAACTCAAGCCCCATGATGTTCCTGATCTACAGGTGGAGATTTAAAAGACTGAGATATAGAATAGCATGGTCCAATGGCAAGATCTCCTGAGGAATTTAGCGGAGAGATTTCATAAGTTCTTAACAGGTACCAGATGGACACCTGGATGCAGATGTCTATTACAGTGCTAGAAATACAGCTTAGTACAGAATCCAGCCTTGGAGAGAAGGTATACACAGAAAAATGACATGTTAGGAGATTGTCAAGTCAAAAATATAAAAACAAAGAAAACATGACCGAGGGCAGATCCTAGTGGCATCTTTGTATGTAAGTGGGGAAGACAAGGAGAAACAACATTTAGAGAGGAAGAAGAAACCCACAAAAAATAATCAAATAATGAGAGTAAGGTATCAGAGAATTTATTTTCAAAAATATTATAAGAAGACAGGGATATTTACCTGTAGGAGAAATAAAAAATGGTGAGGAGCAGGAAGTTATTGAATTTAATTATTAGGAGGGTATCAGGGACCTTTGAGAAAGCAGTTGTAGGAAACAGGTAGTTAAGGAGTAAAGTGAGCCGTAAGACGGATGACTTAAAAATGAGATAGAGGAGCACCTGGGTGGCTTAGTGGTTGAGCATCAACCTTTGCCTCAGGTTGTAATCCGGGGTCCTGGAATTGAATCTCCCCACAGGGAGCCTTCTTCTACCTCTGCCTATGTCCCTGCCCCTCTCTCTCTCTCTCTCTCTCTGTTTCTCATGAATAAGTAAACAAAATCTTAAAAAAAAAACTGAGATAGAACGATTTCAAGATTGTAGTGCTAAGAGAAACAAAGCAAGTACTCAATAATAACAAAGTTACATAGCCAACGAACTGATTTACTTTCAACTGTTATCTCAGTTTTTCCTTTTATCATCTATAAATGCTATACTTTACTACTTGTTTTAAGAATAAGTCAAAGCCTCAAATACACTATTTTTAAGGCAATTATCCAGGTAATTCAAATCAAAAGGTACCTATTGGTTACCTAGCTGGATAATACAAAGGAAAGCATTCTGTGACTTGAATTATCCATGATAACCCCTCAATCTTCCACTTTCTAGTAGAGAAGGCTGCAGGTAAGAGCAGGATGGGAGAAAAGGATAAGTGGTATCAGTATCCTCAGCTGGTCCATAATGAGACAAGAGCTCTTATCAACAAAGGTGAGATTTCTGGAGACTGTGCTATTAAAAACTTCGAACACAAATGAGGACTAAAATTTAAAGGTGGAAAGAAGATAGAAAGATAATCAACTGCACCATCCATTGAGTCCCTAATTGTGCAGAGTACATGAAAGAGGCCATGCATAGCAGCTACATTCTCCTTAATAACCAGCTCCAATGCCAAGCCAGTCAAGCCAACACTCCGCTGCTTTTAGAGTGTTACTTACTAGACATTATTCTCCTACTTAGGATGGAACTTGGAGCCAAACCAATTAATCAAACCTCTCCATGTCTTCAAGAACAAGAATTTTGGCAGCTTGAACTAAATGTTAGATGAGAGCTTAAAATCCTGCATATGAAAGTTATTGATTTTTTATTCAGTGAGGTTAAAAGAATGATTATAGTTAGACAAGTCTTACTCTTAGAAAGCAACCTGAACTGCTTTGCCTACTCTTCCCTGACTCCTACTGGCCCCTTTATCTGGATAGAAGGGACTCACCCCCACCTACACATAATTCTGTTGCATGTAGCTCCTTTTCAATTTTGGCATTTCTGTATAAAGGTCATCTTCTTAACAAGACCATCCTCAATTACCATGTAAATACCACTTCATTTCCTCTGATCCCTGCTTATTCCCTTCAAACCAATTGTGTAAGGCATTTAACATTTTCTGCCTCCTTTTTTTTTTATAGCCACCCCCCGTCCATTCACATATATCCCACATAGGCATAAGCCCTGTTTTTTCACTACTGTGTATTTTGAGAAATATTGTTGGAGGGAAATGGACAAGATGAAGTGAGGAGAAGAGGAGATTAAGGGAAACAGGAGTTGTAGTTGAGAGAGAAGGAAGGGGAATGAGGTTGTATTAACTTCCAGTGTCTGAAGTACCAAGTTAGTACAAACCCATGAGCCTAAAATAATAGATTTATTATCTTACAGTTCTGTAGGTCAGAAGTCCAACGTGGGTCAACATGGCTAACATCAAGGTGGCAGCACGGTCGCATTTCTTCTGGTGCCTCAAGGGTACAATCTGTTCCTTGCCATTTTTAGCTTCTTCCTTCCTTGGCTCCTGGCCTCCTTCCAGCAATGGTAAAACCTCAACTTCCCCTTCTCTAACTCAGATTCTAACTGCCCCTTTCTTATAAAGATCCTTGTTATTACCATGCACACACCTGGATAACCTAAGGTACTCTCCACAGCATTTCAAGATCTATAATCAAACTGCATGTGCAGTCTCTTTTGCCATGTAAGATAATTTATTCACAGATCTGAGGATTAGGATATGAACACTTTTGGTGGTTCATTATTTTGTCTACCACAGAGGAGGAAAGGGAAAGGAGAAGAAAAGGGAAGGGAGAGGAGAAAAGGAGGAATGATTCTCTCCTCCTAACCCCTCACTCTACCTAAAACCTGATCCCTGAAAAAACTTTCCATTATAACACTATGTATTTGTGAATCTGTTGGTCACTCTTGCCTTCAACCAAATTTTTTGAGTTCAGACTGAGGTTAACAAAATACCTTGATCAGTACAAATTTTTATTCATTCTTTATTAATTAAATATATCATCTTTAATTATTTCAGACGTAATGAGCATGTTTGGTGTATGCCACAGCAAAATGAGCAATTGTCCATTCAAAAACAAGATAAAAGTTATGTTAGAAGCCTCTGGGAAATAGATCAAGTGGCAACAACTGGAAGTTATTCTATGTTTCTAAAGGTAAGTGGCATCTACTTGTTTTTATGCTTGACATATTAATAGCTCAACTCAGTCGAAATGGACAATCCAAAAAACTGTCCAACATGTTCTTTCCAGTCTAAATAACACCAAACAATTATTATTATTGCTTTTCCCCCTCCATGAATTCCCCTATCTGCTTATACATTATGTAGAAAAAGCAATCAAGAGCAAAACTTTAAGAGATCCCATAAATATAACTGATTAGAAATGGGTACTAGTTCTTCATAAAACAAGGGATTCTTTAACAATATCCAGCCTAAGTACTGAACAAGTGTTATCTAGTAGGATAAGCATCCCTAGGAGTCTTATCTTGAAATTTTCTAACTTATAGCTAGCTAACAGCTAATTTGCTAAATAGAAATTCAGACTTTTCTTAAGATTAAATTATCTCGATATCGTTTTTTTTTTTTTTTTTTTTCTGAGGCCAAGATTCTCCTCAAAGCCTCATGCTGGCTTTCAAATTAGGATGTGTTCTACATCCAGCAATCTCAATAAAACTCTCTCCTGCCTTTTCAGACCGTGGGCTCCATAGTTGATGGAGTATTTCATTATGTTGCCTGCAATTCTTGACAAGAGGTAGGAGAAAGAGGAGGAGGAAGACACTCTAAGAAATAATTGAAATGAGAAATGTCACCTTGAGTTTAGTGTCAGTGAGCTAACAACACTCAGTCTTGGCTGGAAAGTAGACAGTGGAAGTAAAATGGCATTTACAAAAAATACTAATCTTGTGCACGAATAAATCTATCTTTCATTAATATTTGATTTTTTTTTTGTTCCTGTATTGATTGCCATGACATGGCTGTCACCCAGCTGAGTCCCATAACTTCTATTGCAGGCAATTTCCTTACAGAATTACTTTCCTGAAAGGGCTGGATGTTATAGCAGACTTGTCAAACTGCACACATGTCAACAGCATTTGGTAGTGACCGTTCAATAATTAATTTACTAGGCTGACTGTCAGAACAATTTGAAAAGTCCCTGTTTGCTGTTCATGCTTCTTGAGGCCAACCAGCCCAGAATCATCATGACTGGGCCATGACAGCCCAAGTACTAGGCTATGCGATCTGATAAAAAAAATCAACTCTAAATGTGTCCTGAAGAAAATGAGTTAAGAGTCATGGAGGTTTAGAGCTCAGAGGAATCATTATCCGTTACTCACTTTATGAATGATCCACTAACCATTTAATTCTTCAATTTTATAGAATTTGGGGCATCTACATTTGTAAAGCACAATTAGAAAAGTTTGTTAGCTGGGATATGAAAACACAGTTTTTATATACTATCATACACTGTGTGAGAAGGAAACAGCAAAACAAGACGTAAAATGATGAAGACCTGCTCAAGTCAGCCCTGCAGAGTTTGCTCTGCCTCATAGCACATGTGCATAAGACTGAGAACAAGCATGCTTATTTTTTTAAAATAGTCATTCCAGTAAAGTCTTGCTGACTGGATAGTATTTCTAGTCCTGGAAGACTTAAAACATGACTGCAAATTATTTGATACTCCTCCCATTGAGAGGTGAGTCTAAGTCCTTCCCCTTGATTCTGGGCAGTCTTTTGGCTGCTTCAACTAATTAAGTACAATAGGAGTAACACTATATGACTTCTAATATGAGGCTATACAACTTCTACTTTGGTCACTGGAACACTATGGTCCCTGGTCACTGGAACTGGAACTCAGTACTGCAGTCCTGAGCTTATTTAAGAAGCCCAACTACCCAAATGGTACAGCCTGTGGGGAAGCCCAAGTCACCTGAGGAGTCCACATGTAGGCACTATGGTTAACAGTCCCAGCTGTGTTTAGCTGTCCAGAATCATCCCAGTTCAGGTATGTAAATAAGAAAACTTGTAGATGGTTCTAGCCACAAGCCATCAAGCCTTCCCTGTTGAGGTTACAGACATTGGAGAACAAAGACCAGGCCCATCTCAGAAACCTAGTAGTGGGTTGAACACATTTACCTTCTCAAGGAAAGATTGTGGGGTAAAGTGGGGGTACAGATAAATGAAAGGGGTCAGGAAAACAATTGGCATTCATTCATAAATAGAATAGTTAGTTACAGATGCCCAGAAGAACTCCTGAAGAGAAATGAGGGATCCCTGGGTGGTGCAGTGGTTTAGCGCCTGCCTTTGGCTCAGGGCGCAATCCTGGAGACCCGGGATCGAATCCCACGTCGGGCTCCCGGTGCATGGGGCCTGCTTCTCCCTCTGCCTATGTCTCTGACTCTCTCTCTCTCTCTCTCTCTCTCTCTCTCTGTGACTATCGTAAATAAATAAAAATTTTAAAAAAGGAATAAATAATCTTTAAAAAAAAAAGAAATGAAAGTATCTTTGAAGGAGTAAAGTATGTGGCATTTCACAGCTACTCAAATACCTGCAAATAATTTCAGAAACACTACTTGAGGTTCTCATTTTGAGACACAATTTGTTCCTTACAACAGCTTTTCAACTGAATATTTAAAAGTCCCCTTCAGTTTAGTATATACATAGGCTATGTGTACACGAATCACTATACAATGCTAAATGGCCTTATAAGATGTTACATGTCAGTCACAAAGCTATGGTGGAAATTCATGAAGACTTGCTGCCTGCCCATATTTACCATATTTACTATGCAAAGCACCTGGATCATCCAGGATTGCAAAATCCTTCACAATGGTGGAAAAATCATGTTATAATTTAGATATTACTGATCTGCTGAGAAGTCCCCAGAAGCATTTCATTGCCTGATTACTACAGTTTAATTCGTGTATATTACCCTTCATGGTATTCTATAATCTTCCTCTAACTTACTCATCCATATAATACTTGCTTTTATTTTCATTAACTAAAAAGAAGAAGACCTGCCATGTGTCAGGACCCATTCTCAGGACTCCATTGGTGAATAATGATAGAGAAAGTCCCTGCTCCAACTAAACCAATATTCTCGTGGGAGAAGTCAGAATACTTAGAAAATAAAATACTTCACAACATTGATTCGTGCCATGGGGAAAAGAGGTGATAAGATGGATTTATTGGCTAGTGTGATTATGGAAAATAATAGATTTTTCTAAATTTCTATTAAAAAACTTTTTGAAGACTCAGCAAAGAAGAGAGAACATTACATATGCTATCATGTTTTTGTTTTAAAGTAATTTACAGATCTACTTCAACCCTTCAATAAAGTAATCTTGGAAAAATGAGAGAATTTTCCTACACAAACAGCACCATAAACACACTAAATAGAAATGATAATTTCTTAATGTCAAATTCCCCACTATATTCAATCCAGTTATTCTCCAAAAGTCTATTAGGACTGATTTGTTCAAAACAAGATGTTAATAAGGTCCCATCTTTACGGTAAGTTCTATGTTTTTTAATCTAGAAAAGACCTGCCAGTCCTCTCTCCCTCTTTCCCCATGTTATTGACTAGTTCAGGATACTGGGCTAGTTCTGGATTTGCTTAAAGGTTTATCATGGTGTTATATAACATGTTCTTTCTTCCCTGTATTTCATTAAAACTTGAAATTAGGCATAAAGGCTTGATTATATTCAAGTTAGACATTTTTGAAAAGACTATTTAACAGAGTGCCTTGTGCACTTCATATTATGTCATGTCAAAAGACACATAAGATCTAGATGATCCCTCAACCTCCTGGGGTAAGGCAGTGACAACCTGATTCTGCCTTCAAAGAGTGACAGTACCTGACTTGCAACCAGCAGGTGGTACACAAAGGTAGTATGGCACCATACACATATCCTTATCAATCTTTCATTGATGAAACAATTTAATTGATGATCCCTGAGTAACTCAATTATTCCATTAGGTAATTTTAAAAAGGTCATTTTTCTAATTCTTTTGTCTTCTATACTTATTAGCCAAGCAATCTTCTAAGGAGACCCTTCTCTTATCAGATGGAGCTATGTGATCACCCTGACATGTAGCTTGCAGAGGAAAGCCAGAATAAATACCTCTTTACCTTTACAGCACTAAGGAATTTTTTATTTTTGTCATTATTTGGCTTTAATTTGGATTTGTTTTTTGAGAATTACTATGGACTTATAATTTTATATATTAATTATGATAAAATAAATTATACTTTTCTTACTGTTATTTAAATTGTGACTGTGAATACTAAGATCCCCTCAAACAGGCTTCTTATCCTTTTTCTTTCTTTCTTTTTTTTTTTTTTTTTTTTGCTTTCTAGCACATCTATGAGATCTCAGTGACACCCAATGCATTCTCTCCATAAGAAATCAGCCATTTCTCTAAAAAGGCCTTAAGTATTTCAGTAAGAAATAGTATTTAAAGAATAAAATCTAAATTCCATGCATTCTCAATGGTCCTGGGAAGTTATTGCTTCCAGCCTTTTTAAATGCAGAGATAGCAAAATTATCTTTTAAAAATTATGAATACATACTGAAACTTCCAAGTCACATTAAGCCCTAAAAGGTTTACTTAATATTATTTTATAATTGTACTTCTTTTCTCTTGCATTAGAAATCATGGTTTCTAATTATAATAACATAATTATTTACTTACCCTGTAATTTAAATATAATGGTTTCAAGATAGCAAAACCAGCATTATTCCTACAAACACAACTGCTCCGTGCTGTTTAAAATTACCTTGCAGTTATGGTCCTTAGGATATATCTCAATAACGATACAGTCATTCAGTTGCTACTTTATCAGAAATCACTTCAAAGAGTCTCTCTTTGGGATGCCTGGGTGGCTCAGTGGTTGAGTATCTGCCTTCAGCTTAGGGAGTGATCCCAGGGTCCTGGGATTGAATCCCGCCTGCATTGGGCTTCTGCATGGAGCCTGTTTCTCCCTCTGCCTATGTCTCTACCTCTCTATCTGTGTCTCTCATGAACAGATAAAATCTTTTTTTTTTTTTTTAAAAAAAAGAAGGTGTCTCTTTGTGGATATATTATGTTTTTTATTTACTTGGATACATTTGCTCATATGTATGTTTAGTGTTTTATTTGTTTAGAAACCTTAAAAAATATCCCACTAGCCATGTGTAGTTAAACTAATTTATTTTAAAGTCATTTAATAAAAATAATTTTATCTGTGTGGGTTTTTCACAGCTGTAATCATCTGCAATATCATCTGTTATGTCTGGATTTCTTATCTTTGCTAAGAGATTTTTCTCATGGTTGTAGGTTAGATTTTCTTGCTATTTTGTATGCTTTGTATTTTTGATTGGATGCTGAACACTGGATATTTCATGTTGTTAGTTGTCAGACTTAGCTTTATTCCTTTAAATAGCATTAAACTATTTTCCAGCTCTCAGTTACTTTGAAACAGCTAAATCTATTAAAACTTGCCTCTACCCTTTGTTAGGGAAGATATAAAGCTGCCTATCATCTAGGGCTAATGTTACCCTGTCCCTTAAGGTTACAACCTGAAGATTCAAACCAATTCCCCATGTACTAGGAGACTTTTCAAACTGGTTGTTACAACAGAAAATATTCCCAACTTGGAAGCAGCTGTAGAGTCATAATCCTGCCTCTGCTCAGCAATTCTCTCCCTGACCTTATCCATAATTTTCTGTCATGCACACCAATAGAGAAAGATGAATACCATATGACTTCATTTTTATGTGGAGTTTAAAAACCAAAACAATAACCAACAACAAAAAGAGAAAACAGACTCATAAATGCAGAGAACAAGCTGGTGTTTGCCAAAGAGGGGGGTGGCGGGGTTAGAGGATAAGCAAAATAGGTCAAAGAGATTAAGAAGTACAAACCCCCAGTTATAAAATAATTAAGTCAGAGGGATGAAAAGTAATGCATTGGGAACATAGTCAATACCGTAATACACTTATTACGGTGAGCATTTTGTAATGTATATAATTGTTGAGTCACTATATTGTGCCCCCTGGAAATAATTTAATGTTGTATGTCAACTATACGTCATTTTAAAAAAAGAAAAAAGGCCAGTACTCAGCCAAAGATCAGAAGGGATACCTCTACAAATCACCAGAGCTCTCTCTCTGTTTAGCACCATCTTCTCTGATATCCTGCTCTCACAAATTCTTGCTTCTTTGGGGTCCCAGAATTCTCTCTCCTATGTGTTGCTTGAAAATGGCCTGTAGCAACTGGGCTCACCTCAATTTTTCCTCTTCAGGGATCACAGTCTTGTACTATCTGTTGCACAATGACTTGAAAACCATCGTTTCAGAAATTTTGTGTTTCTTTGTCTTTTGTCTTGTTATTTAAAGTGGCACAGTGAATCTGGCTCTTCTTATTATATCATCTCCAGAAGTAGAAGTCTTTATAAATGCTTTTTTCCCCTCATTTTCCCATCATTTATTGTTAGTAGTTTCTGCTTGTTTTTAATTTTAAGAATTACAATTTTCACTGTTCTTAAATTTACATGTTTCAGAGTAAGAATACTAAAAATAAACTCATAGTAGTTTCATTTATGCCATTATGTCCTCACATCTATCCTCTAGATAACCATTTTATTAGTTTTTGATTCATCCTTTCAGTATTCAGAGTTTTCTGGAATTGTCTCATATGATGTAAAGAGACAATTCTGCAAAGACCCATGGAGATAGCATTCAAAACAGAGACATTGTCAAATACAAATTCCCTGATACTTTAAAGAGCATGGCTTACTAAAGGAAAAAAAAAGGAAAATTAAACCCCATAGTGTGACCAATGTATTATGGTGAGGAAAGAAGAGAAACCATTTATTTAGGGTTATAGAAGTCAGTAGAAATCTTACCAGGTTGGCCCTTGTGTTTGAGAATAAGAACCTTAGTTACCAATCTCAATCCAATAGGAGACAACTGAAGCATTTTAACCAGAAGAGTGATAGGATAAGGTTTTCATTCTTAAATTGTAACTCTGATAAAGGAAGTATAGAGAATAGAAAGCTAAAAGGGCAAGAATACCAGTAGGGAGACAAGTTTGGAGGCCATCGTAACATTAGGTGACATGATAATTTTATCCAGGTAAGTAACGAGAACACAGAAAGTAAACAGTAAAAGTCTTCAAATTACATATTTGCATCAGGACAGGAAATACTGATGACTTACATGTAGATGGTGAAGAGAAGGAAGAAATAAGGATGATAAAAGTGATTTTTAGGTACTTGGCTTGAGGAACTAGCTTGAAACTTGGTTTAAAATACCTCAAGGGGAAACAGGCTTGTGGGACCAAGAATTCTATTTGGGCCATGTTAGAGGTCGATAAGATTTTCAAGTACATAAAACAAGTAGAAGGTTGGAGATACTGGTCTGGAGCTCAGGGACTAAGGAATATAGAAAAAATTTGAGGGCAGCCCAGGTGGCTCAGTGGTTTAGCACAGCCTTCAGCCCAGGGCCTGATCCTGGAGACATGGGATCGAGTCCCACATTGGGCTCCCTGCGTGGAGCCTGCTTTCCCTTCTGTCTGTGTCTCTGCCTCCCTGCCCCGCCTCTGTCTGTCTCTCATGAATAAATAAATAAAATCTTTAAAAGGAAACTGAGAGGCAATAGGCACTAAGTCAAAGCTTTCAGGGAAATTGTATTCAGACGTAAGAGGGATTAGACCCAAACCCTTAAGACATATCAATATTCAAGAGTCTAGCAGAGGAAAAGAATACAGGAAGAAGAAGAGGAAGGAGGGGGAAGGGATGGGGATGTCAGTCAGATGGGAGAAACCAGGAAATTATGTCATGGGAATCAAAAGTAGAATGTGTGTCAAGGAGATAAGGTTAATTTTGCCTAACTCAGACCTGCAAAGAGCAGAACAGAGCAATCTCAAAAAGTAAATATGCTAGAATGGTTGATCAAGAAGACGGCCTAGAGAAAGAGGTCACCTGATTATTTCCAGTTCCTGTGATAGTAAGTTATATTTATTACAGTTGAGATCCACACTATCCCCAATGCTTCCTACAAATTCTCTTTAACTGATACATTCCAAGAGGATTTCCTTTCCTGATACTTATGAACACTATGATACCACTTTAGAAGAAGGAAACTGATCATTCTGAAACAATACATCCTATAAAAAAGATAAAGAAGGATCTGATGATGATTATAATTGGTAATTAGAGTCATAGGTGATTTTTTTAAGGTATAAAGTGAAAGGAATGGAGCACTGGTTATATGCCAGACATAAGATATACTTTACCATACTCTAAATCATTTAACCTTATAGCAACCGTGGAAAATTAGAAAAGAAAGTATGGCTCAGTAAGTTTATCAAGTCTCTATTCCTTGATCTAAAGCAAATTTGTGGCAGAATCAACTCTCTAACAAAGTTTACTTTAAAGCCCACTGCACCTGACCTTCAAAATGATAAGTGAAGCCACTGTTTTAAAGTGCATGAAATATTCCTTCCTTTAGCAAATCCCATTTCTGGTGGGCAATGCCCCATCATCAGACTTTATCTATGGCACTGAACCCTTATGCAATGCACAGAGAATTGGCTGTCAGCTTCATTAGGAAAGGTCAATGACAAACAAAAATCCCTCCCCCAAACAACAGAAACCCAGGAAGTAGGTTTTTTGAACACCATGCAGACTAATCTATATGAGACATCATGCATACACACACAAATTCCCAAAGTAAAGGTAGTTTTAAAATAGTATAAAATCATGAAAGGAATGCATTGAATTTAGGGGATAAAACTTGCTAAGCACAAGGAAAAAAATCATAGCAGAAGAGATTCTATGAAATTCATCATCTCAGTGTGGGGTAAAATTTATAGATATACACACATATATTACAGAAATTATTATGCAAAAGAAAAAAAATGTTGGGCTTTATTTAAATGACATTGAAATAGCACTACAAAAGGAAATCTCTGAGACTGGAAATCCCAAGCGTTTTATTAAACAGATGTAGGTACTGTGACCCAGAGAAGTTTAATGACTTGCCCAAGGTCAAGTGTTTGGTTAGTACTCAAAAGTAGAAATCAGGTGTCTCTCATTCCATGATTGAGCCTTTTCAAGACTTTATAGTCTATGAATTGAAACCCATGTGTATGCATAATTGATGATATTCATTTATAGCTCACTATAGTCATGCAGATTTAATTAAAATATAAAATGAGCTTCCTTGATTCCTGAATATCTACAATTCTAACTTCAAAAGGGAAAAAAACATTCTTTATTTCCATCACTATCACTTTTTTTTAACCAAGCCAAATAGAAGACCCCACATGTTCAGGAAGAATTTTTTAAGTGTTTTGTAGTTTAAATGGATGTGATAAGGCATGGCATTATCAAGGGAAATTACTGTAGACCTACAGTATGGAGAGGCTGGAATGCAAAAAAGATATATTCTCAAAGGGGGGACAATCAAAGGAGGTCAAAGAGCAAGTGTGCACATGGGTAGAGTTTTCCTGCCCTTTTCAAAGAACACTTGGCTTTTGAACTGCCCAGTTGCACACTACAAAGGTTTTAGAGTTGTCTAAAATCTTTGAAGGTTTACAAGAAGTCACTTGGCACTAAGGACTGCATATTATGAGCAAGTCACTGAAGCAGGCAAAGCTAAAAGCTTTCAACTACTCCAGAACAATGGCACTCATCCTACTGACCTTTAGTTGAAATGCTTCTATGGAAATCAAACAAAAAGTAGGCTATCTGAGAAACCCCCTCAATTTCATTGCGAATCATGAGACAAAGTCAGTGTAGCAACAAGACAATGGCTGAGTAGAGCATCAGGTACCTAAATTCTATGCTCATGTCTGTGACAGTTTGATATGTGATCCTGTGCCTTTTGTGATCCAAGTGCCTTTTTCTCTCCAAGTAAAGTTCCTAATTACCAAAATAAGGAGGTTATATCAACCTAGTAAACTGGTCACACTCTTTGGGCCACTCTAAACAGTGGATAGGTTTATCCAATATCAAGTCCTAATCTCCTGCTGTCTATCAGAAATGCATTTTAAATATAAAGACACAAATAGGTGAAAGTAAATGGATGGAAAAAGAGTACGCAAACACTAATATTGAGAAAGCTGGATTATCTGTTTTAGAGAGAGATATATTAGATTGTGGGTTAGTTATATTGTCAGATAAAAAAGCAAAGTTTTTCATAATGATAAAAAGGGTAAGTTTATGAAAAGGACATAAAAATCCTAAGTGTGTATGCACCCAATAACAGAATATATATATATATATATATATATATATATATATATATATATATAAAACTGACACAACTAAGAGGAGAAATAGGTATATCTACAATTATAGTTGAAAATGAACACTTAAAAAAAAGATAATGAACACTTAACTCTCTCAGTGATCAGTAAACAAAGTAGACAGAAAAAGTCAGTAGTAATTCTTATATATACAATGGAATATTACTCATCCATTAGAAACGATGAATACCCACCATTTGCTTCGATGTGGATGGAACTGGAGGCTATTATGCTGAGTGAACTAAGTCAACTGGAGAAGGACAATCATCATATGGTTTCACTCATATGGAGAATATAAAAAGTAGTTAAAGGGATCATAGGGGAAAGGAGAGAAAATGAATGGGAAAAATCAGAGAGGGAGATGGAACATGAGAGACTCCTAACTCTGGGAAATGAACAAGGGGTAGTGGAAGGGGAGGTGGGAGGGGGGTTGGGGAGACTGAGTGACGGGCACTGAGGGGGAGCACTTGATGGGATGAGCACTGGGTGTTATGCTATATGTTGGCAAATCAAACTCCAATAAAAAATATACAAAAAAAAAAAAAGAGTAGAACAACACTATCAACTAACCTGACCTAGCAAATATGAAAGAACATTGCACACTTAGCAGGTTATATTTTCAACTATACATGGACTATTCACCAACATTGATAGATAATAGTTGAGAATTTTTCACAATTGAGAAAACATGGAATTGCTGATTTAGGAAGGACAAGGAGTTTTGAGAAAAATCAATAACAAATTCACAAATATTTTATAGTTAAACTATAGGATACTAAAGGAAAAAAACAGCTAGAGAGAGAAAAAAAAAGATCACTTAAAAAAGAAGAGTAGTAATTACAAGAACAGGAGACTTCTCTGCAGCAAGAATGGAAACCAGACTACAGTAAAATAACATGTTCAAAGGTCTGAAAGTAAATGGTTGTCAATTGGAATTATGTATCCAGCAAAAATCTCTCTCAAGATAAAAATGCTATTTTCAGATAAACCAAAATATAGAGTTCACCGTATAAACCTTTCTTAAAGGAATTTCTAAAATACATACTTTTGGAAAAAGAAATATTGTACCAGAACGGTTTGAGATATAAGTTATGAATGGTGAGCTGGGTAAACTGATGATTATGTGGGTGAATCTAAACAAGTAATGACTGTGTAAATGGATAATAGTGCTTGAAATTTTAAAACAGGTTAAGATTTTAATACTGAACAGTAGCAGTATATAATCCTTGCAAAGGTGATTAGAGTTTAAACATCCAAAGGTCCCTGTGTTGTCCAAAAGAATAAAGCTCTCTATTAGTTTACAGATTCATAAAATTAAGAATACATAGAAAAATGTCCAATTGTAAAATACAAATAGTTTTCTCTAAGTTTCTAGGCCTCTAAATTTTCTCTAAAGTACAAACAGTTCTAAAATTGATGTTGAATCTGAAGTTTGCATGGGTCAGCAAGAAAGGAAACTTTGGAAAGGAACTTTGGAAAGATCACAGAGTCCCAAAACCTCATGGACAGCAGAGAATCAAAGAAATTGAAGAAATAAAAATTGGGGGTTTAATTTATATGAAGATTTGAATCATACTTAGGGGTAAGTTAACTGGACAAATATAATAGGATGATCACAGCAAAATGGGCCTATGTAGGGAGAGGATGTTAGAGAGGCAAGTGAAAGAATCAGGATAAAAGCAAGGAAAGACATGGTTATTAACTGACAAACTGGACTTTGATCTAGATGCTGTAGATTCAAGAAGGTAACAAATGAAGACTTCAATCTCACTTGGGTTTTCTGGGAGGTACCTTGTGGTCTGTGGAAAATACAGGATAAGACTAGTGTTGGGGAAGATCGTTGAAAAGACAGGACTGCTGACTGACCTATGAGCTAGACCTAGACATTAGGTAGCTCCTCATTCCTCTGTCCTAGAAATGTGGGTTCCGCTTGCCTTTCCCATTCCCAGAGGCTGCTCCAAAGGCACAGCCTTGAGATAGTGATGTGGTATTGAAAACACCCGCCCAGTATATGAGCCTACACCCAGTTAGTGCCTCTTTGTAAACTTCTAAGATTTGGCACATGGGTACAGGGATCCCTTCACCCTGCTGCTCAAGACAAACCTCAGATGTAAGTTTCCTTTGCTTATTAAAACTGCCACCTACCAACCTGGAGTGACTCGTCTCCTTCTTGGATCTCTCCCTGGTCTCCACCATAGGGAGGACCAGTTTCAGATTATACGTGGGAAGTTCCCAAAAGTGTTGTAAACCAACAACCAGGCAAGAAGCATGACCTCATTCATCCCTTCCGCCTCTGGAAGGCTGTCTGTGATAGAACCCACCTCTGTTTGTTCCACCACAGTTCTTAAACTCCAGAACCACCACTTCACAAGAGCCAGGCCCTAAAGCATGACAAACCAAGTTTTATTTCTAATATTAATAAAAACCAGGAATGGCTAGTCCTCATCAAATCCTCAGGCATATTAATGTATATTCACCCAGAATCTAGTGCATATTAACCCATGTCAATGCAAACTAAATAAACATTTTAGAATCTCTAACGGTAAAAAGATAGTTTTACTCGACCCCAAGTTAGGACACTTGCCCAATAAACACACTATTCACAAGGAAGAAACTGTTAAGAAGAATGAACAGTTTTTACAGAGTTATAAAGGTTTTCTATCTTGCAAAAGCTCAAAACATTACAGATTAGCAGATAGGCAGGAATTACGAGTTTTATCATAAAGAATGCAGGGAGTAGGAGTATTAATCGATATCTCAAAGACAAGATAGTTTTCCTTTAGGCCACTCATACACAAAGCAGATGTTCAACGCATGCATGTGTGGCAGGCCATAAATCAGGCCTTTGGTTTAAACAAAGTTTATCAACAGTCACGTTGACTTAGAGACCTAAAATGGCATCCCTTGTATATCAGGCCTTTAGAGAGTTTTTCTCTTACTACCCAGAGAACCATTAAAACACAACCGTGACAAATCAGAAACAATTCATATTATACCTAACACATAAAAGACTCAGCCACCAAGGTCTTTTTTAAAAGTTGACTAAAAATTGTCCCTTTAAAGTCAGTTCTGAGAACTTAAGCAATAAAAATAGTCACTACAGTCATCAAACCCCCACCCTTTACTCCCCTAAAATACTCTAAGCACCATAGGTATAAACTGCCTTAGAGAAAAAAACTACCAATTCCACAAAAAGAATATGCAAATAATAGGAATTCCATTCTGTTTTAAATATTTGCAAATAGATTCAAATAACAATGTCATGGAGAGAAAAAAACCCATAATAAGTTCAAAAACGATGTTGACAAGTTGATTATTTTAATAGTGAATGGGATAGTTGGCTAAGCCATTTGCTATATTCACTCAGTGCCCACCAGATACCACTGATGTCTGCTGCAAACACTCCATTAGCAGAACCAAAGGCCAGAAAACTCTACTACTGCCTTTTTACAATATACCCGATCTAAAAACCACATGGCAATTCTCATAATGCAATATAAATCTGTGGTGACATATGCATACGTGCACCATAGGCCAGATAGGAGAGCTCGAGGAGGCTCTCAGCAGAACTCTCCCATAGCATTTAATTACTCCTTAATCAACTCTATCATTTCCTAATCCTACCATCTAAACTGTCCATAAAGTAGCAATTTCCTAAGAATCCTCTATGCCAGGGGTCAGAAAACTGTGGTACATGGGCCCTATCTAGCCCACCACTAGGTTTTGTACATAAATGTTTATTGGAGCACAGCCAGGACCATCATTTGTCTACATCATATTGCCTACAGCTGCTTTCCTTCTACAAACTGAGTTAAGTAGTTGCGACAGACACCATATGGCTCCAAATGCCTAAAATATTTACTATCTGGAGGTTTATAGAAGTTTTTCCACCCCTGGCTTACACAACTGGGCTATGAAAATGATGGAGGAGAGAACTTAACAGCAAAGGACTAGGCATTGCTCAGCACGGCTTTGCATTTTCATGCCACCAGCCACCCTCAAGATGAAAAAGTAGGTGGTATATGGTATTTGTGAATGTAATGCTGGTGCTATATGGAATAGAGTTAGAGAGCATCTAACCTAGCAAACGTGTCACAATTCATCTCTGGGGAGCCCAGACAGAACTTATGAAATAATCAGAAGATGCTTACCTCTAAATACTGCTGTCAGCTCAGAACCCTTTCCACACAGTTGTCTAGGCAGCCAATAATTGATTGGGATTAGCATAAAAGAGGAAGGGTTTTCACCATCTCTGGTCTAATTAATTCCCATGTTGTTTTTTTAAACCATTATCCTTTAATCTGTCCACAAAACTCTGACTTCCACTAACTTCTGTTGGGGCTCATTGGCCTGTAAAAAGTTGAACTCTTCTTAGAAATAGCAGTTTTACCAAAATCGGGAAAGTATATGTGTGAATGTGTGTATATAAAAACTGAAAAAAAAAAGGATTATAAGTGACTAAAAAGTTGATACGGAAGCAGAGGGGATTATTGGGAAAGTTCTATTTTCATAAGATAATTTCCAGTTATGTTTTTGTGTAGATTTTTCATTTGTTTGTTTTAGAGCAATAAGAACTCAAGGCACGGGTTACTGGTATGACAAACACTAGGAACTCTAGAAATGTGTGATCTTTCAATGAAGTTCTCGGGCTAATTATGAGTCGATATGGCTGTCTCCACTGGGATGTACATCTTACCTGTCTGAAACTTGCCTCTCGTGCTCCTGAAGGTGGGACATGCTGTGGGAAGGTCACTGCTGTCCTCCACAGGGTGAACACATTTCCAGCACAGGCACAGAGTACTGAGTAGCTTAGGGCTGCCCTCAGGTGCCTCCTGATGGAGCCTCTTGGGTTCCCTTCCCATTCTCTCATTTACTCTTTATTTCTTCTTCATTAATCTACGCATATGCTCAAGACTCCTCTTCACTGCTTTTGATTCTAGGCAAAATGTTTAATCTCACTGAGCCATAGATTGTGACATTGTAAGGATCAAGACTAGGAAAACCAAGTCTTTAAAATCTGAGTCTCGAGAAGGAGGAGCCTTGGAGTCCATGCCTTTTCACTGACAACACATTCTAATGATGGGGCTAGTTTGGAAAACATGGCATTGCTAATGCCACGACCTCAAGTATGTATTTGAATCACTTGAATGCTTATTAAGTAGTCTCAAACCAAACCCAGTGACACTGACTCTCTTAGTGTTTGCACATTCTGGTACAAGTCATCTGCAGAAAGCTCTTTGAGACTAAAGCCTCACCTCAAGCCCTGATGCTCACAGTGTGGTCCTTGTTCACCAAGGTCAGCATCACCTGGAAGTTTTTTAGAACTCCACAAACTACTTAGGCCCTGCTGCTTCTTAATCAATGTGGACATTAATAAGCACCCCAGGGCTGCTTTGGACCTAATAGTTTGTGAAGCACTGACTTAAGTCCAACACTGAACCATAGAACCAAATTCTAAAAACTGTTCTGTACTCAAATGTTCTAGCTTGATTTAAAATGTTACCTGACCCACTTAATCCCACTTTCTAAATGAAAAAATTGATACACAGGAAACGTTAACAGGGAAAAAAGATGTCTGTCTTCAAAGCCAAGGCTGGCATGGCCAGGTGGTGTGACACCTGCTCTGAGAACCCACTTCAACAGCCCAGGAGCTCTGACTACTTTCTGTTTCAAGATGCCTATGAGAGGAAACATCACCCATTTGGAAGTTGGCAGGAACAAGTCCTTGAATAGGAAAAATGGCTTCTTATCCTAGGCCTTAGCTTCTCTATTTGTAAGAGGGGGACACTAGTGCCCACTTCAAGTTTGCAGAGAGGAAAAAGATGATGCATATAAAACAGAGCATGGCATGAGGCAAAGTCTTATTGGAGAAAGGGAGTCAGTAAACTACGCAGAGGGGCAGTAGCAAAGGCCCCTGAACTTATAGTTTTAGTCCTCACTGGCATGCTTGTCCTGCCTACTGTTGTCTAAGAAGGGGGAAAATACTTCTATTGCATTTGTATCACATCTGGAGATATATAAAGGAGGATAAAAGACAGGATCGTTTATGGGACAGGACAAAAGACACGATCATTGAAAATATTGTTCCTAGAGAAGCTACTTCTTATTTGCAGCCTTGTTGGCCTCTTCTTTTATTGTTCTTGATCCAAACTCTGAAATGGCCTCACATTTACTAACAACCTGAAATAATAAGTCTCCGACCCAAATCTTAATGGTTAAGGATTTTTCAATCTTAAACACTTATAACCAGCAGGACTATTTTTTTCTTGCCCTCTGCTTCCTTGCTTTTAATAGAAAATGAACACTGAACTACAGGTACATCAACACTTTTTCTTCCTATATGAATTCAAGCATGCATTGATCAAGCACTTATTATCTCCCAGGTACATGCTAAACTCTATAGATGCTTACTGTTTCATTATTTCGTTTTACCTTCATTATAACCCTATATATTAAGAACTCATTTTATAACCTTTCTGTAGAGGAGAAAACTGAACCATGGTTAGGTAAAAAACAAACCAAACAAAAAAACCTTACAAAGATCACTCCACTTAAGTGACAGGGACAGCTATTAAGCTGAGTCTGACTCCAGACCCAATGTCCTTAACCATCAAGTGGGGCAGCTACTGTGTGCCTGGAATTGAGGCCATGAAAAGGGTTTATGCAGCTTTTGCCCTCAGAAGCTTGTGGCCTAACAGAAGACCGCAAATGCTAATTTAAGGATGGTAATTCCTTTCACAACTCATAAGCATTTTTACTTGCCTATAGGAAATATAACTAACTAATCCTAATTGTCTTTCCACTGAGTCTGGACTTGGTCACATAGGACTCCAAAAAAAAACCACCAGAAATCACTTGAAGTTGGAATTTGAGATGGCACTTTTTTTTTCCTATTCTTGCTCCAGTGGCAATAAATCTAAACTGGTTTATCATTATTGCATGCCACGCACATTTGACCTATAATAGAAGCATAGGAAGGTATTGATAGTATATGCAACTAAACATATTAGGTATTAAAGATTCTTGGTACACAGGCATAAACCTGAAAAACCTAAATATTACAATATTACTTTCATTTTCTTAGTTTGTCAGGAAAGATAAGTTTACTTTATCCAAATTACAGGTACATAGCACCTCCTAAAATCACTAGAGTTCATGTAAATCACTTGCTTGAATTTTAACTTTTCAGGAATTAAAAAGAACAGGTTAAAAAAAAAAACACAACAAATATGGGACTAAAACTAAGGCTGAAATACGGATATAAGACAATGGCATTTGATGTCAGAGCCAGTAGGCCAACGAAGCGGAAATCTACCTTAGTGAACATATTATAATCCACCTTTCACCAGTTAATTGAAAATGAGTTAATGCACAGGTGGGCTGAGGTAAAATTAGCATAAAAGAAAATCACTTTTCTGTTTATATAATTTGCATGCCTTTGTAATCAGTGAAATGACAGATCAGACAAGGAGCCTACCTGCTGCGATGCAATCTTTAATCTCTGTCATATATTAATCATCCCCCTGTAATATAATAAAGCTGCTTCTGTCATGATGGCATTGAATGTAAATAGTTCCAATTACTGGTAATTCTCAACTGTTTTGCAGAAGGAACCATGTGGTATGATCCCTGGGCTTTAGAAGGAAACAAAATAATAAAAGAAGGTAACTGAATTTTGCATCCAGGTTGAAACTTTTCTGGTGTCTCCCCAGATTCCGTGCTTACTTTTCTTGGATTATTTTTAAAAGCCAGAGCAACACAGATGCAGACCCATGGGAGGAAAACATCCTCTGGTTTACAAGGTTCAGGGTGATTTTAATAGGCTGAAAATGAGTAAGCAACTTGTGCTGTTAATTTCCTCCAGGCATTTTCCACATTTTTACCATTATAGCGTGAGGCCTTTGAATAAAAAGGTTCTATTTGAACCAAATATTCTGCCGCTCTTGTGGCACAGAAGAGAGAAATCAAAATATCTCCAGCAGTGAAAATGAGTATAAGACATGAAACTAATGTCATACCTGCCTAGCATCGTGATACGCTTTCCTCAGAGGTTCCCCCAAATTCCATCAGCATTTAAACCTTCTGACATTCTCAGAAAATAAATGTTTGAATGCTTCTTGAGAAGAAGTTCTTCAAAGAGAGATGACTTCTGGGATTCCAGAGAAAAGTTGTCATCCAGGATGGAAGGCTCAGATAAGGGTGACAATACCATTGCATTAGCTCTTCTTTCACCATTGGCAGACCTCACTAATGGATCTCAATACTTTTTCACATTAAGCCTGGTGGCAGAGATCACTAGTCATTTTTAATGCTTCCCCTTTCCCCCATTGGAAGCCACTTTAACCTTCTCCCCTCAACCCTCAGGATAACCATTAACAATTAACTGAAGTGGAAGTAGGAAGTGAAAGACATTTGCTATCTTTCTCTCAGATTGAAATTGCTAACTAGAGACAATATTCCTGCGGCTCTGTTTTGAACCCCTTTTTCATTTGAAAGGGTACAATATCACCTTCTCAATTAGATAGAGATCAAAAGGGGCAGGATGAGATTTTTTAAATGTTCCCACTTCTCCTGCTCCTATCTGCCCCTCATTTTCTCTTTAAGAAATAATAAAACTAATTGTAGAAACTCAAGGCCGGGAGTCTGAAATTCACTACCAATGTTTACAACTGAAGATATTCCATAAGATTTTTTAAACATTGTTTAGTTTTCCCTTATTTGTTATTTCTGTAACCCTGTCTCAGTTAACTAAACCTTCCATAGCTTGAAACATATATAGTATGTTCCAACTTCTTATTAAAAATATTTATCTTAGTTAATTTCAGGATTTACACAGTGAATATTTTGGTGGCCTATTAATGGTATTACAGCAAAGGACTTAAACATTACCTTACAAACATTTCCCCTCAAAATTAAGGACCCAGATGTAGACAAATGCAAAGCAGAAGGCAAATCAGATATTATTATCTAAGTCAGCATCTGTCATTGAGTGTCTCTGATAAAGACCAAGTTAGAGCCTCCAGAGAAAAATGTTCTATTATTTCATCTCCCCAAATCCAAGAATGCTCAATTATTCCTGCAAAACACATGATGAGAGATGGACCTCCTCATAGGACTCCCATGTCCATTTATCCAATCAATTGCATAGACTAAGAGTAAGATAAATGTGGCATTTGCCTTTTTGTCACATGGTAACCATAAATCCAAAGGCCCATACGGTTGAGCTTAATTATGACCAAACATATTAGCAAATCTTTTTTCTTTGAAGAAAAAGACTAGAGTATCTCCTCCTCGGTGATTATCCCAGTTTGAAATCTACACCTGCATCCCAGATAACCACTATCCATCATTCAACCTCTTGCATGTCCTGATTCAATGCTGGTGTGCACCACTCAACTCAATATTTCATCATTATTTTGAAGTCTCTGATTGATTAACATTGATTCAGTATTTCCATCTAGTTTGTAGTGTTTTTCATGGTAAAGACAACTTCCTTCTGTGTATAGCACAGATTTTATTCATACTATATATTTCAATTGGCACTTATTACACGATAAATATTTGCTGATATGATTAAGATTACCTGCCATTAATAAATTAATTGCCATTAATAAATATGTGAGTTATTTAATTATGCCTCAAAGGACCTAATGAACCTAAACATATCAAAGTTCCAATTGTTCTAAATTGATAGAGTTTTAGAAGGGAGTACAGCTAACAATATCTTTAGAATATCATAATGAAAATACTGAATTTGTCTAATTGTAAGACCATCATGGAAAATTTAAAAATTATGTTAAGCTAGGGGAGGTCTTTTACTGAAGAGAAATAAAATCACATATGCACAGAAAATCACAAATGCACACAAATGTTTAATGAAGTTATATGCATAAGAGTCAAAAACTGGATATACTGAAATGTGCATCTGCAGGAGAACGGATAAACAGACTGTGCTGTCTTTATAGAATACGATGTAAAGAAGTGCATATATATATGCATATGTATATGCACATACATGCATATGTATATATACATATGCATATATACACACACATACAGACCCATTAATACATATATGTATACACACACACACACACACACACTCATATATTCAATATAGATAAACTTTTAAAAAACATGATATTGAGAGGAGGAGGCCAAATCCAGAAGAGTAGATCCTCTATGATTCTATTCATGTGAAATTTTAGGACAAGCAAAACTAATCTCTAGTAACAGAAAGCAGATTAGTGATTATCTTCAGCAGAGGATGGAAAGGGTGACCACGAAGGAGCTCAGGGTACATTTAGGGGTAATGGAAATGCCCCATATTTTACTGTGGTGGTGGTTACCTGTGTGTATACATTTGTCAAAATTAATTGTACTGCGTACTAAAAGTTTGCACAATTCTTTGTATGTGAATTATACCTCAACAATGTTGATTTAAAACATCATGCTAACCTAAGAGAAAAGAAAAGCCTATAGTCACAAATGTTTGTAGGCCTACCAAGCAGGATAGAACCGCATGCTTTGACAAATAAGACTCATCTGGGAGTAGAAACCCCTGTCTCTCCTAGAATCATATTCAGAGAGTTGACTGATGGAACCAAGAGTAACAGCAATCATTTTTAATTTGTCTTGTGTCGGATTCTAGCTGCTGTTTTAAAAATAGAGAGAAGCCGAATAAAGTTTTCAAATGGGCACATAGTTTGCAATCACACTGAGGTTTACAACCCTCTGAGTTATTGTGACACATTAGCAATTTTAGGGCTTGACAAGTGGAAGCAAATACTCCTAGCTCTATTTTCTGGGAAAGTGAGAGCCCTTGGAACACCTTGGGGAGGTGGTAGAAATGGCCTTTGTATTTACCTTATTTTGATTGTAGTTTTATTTGGAAGAGAGGAGAATGGCCTCATGTGGCATCCACGATGTACACCAGAACACTGGCCAAATGCACTAGAGCCCAGGGAAAGCAAATTAAAGAAACACTAGACGAGTCTCTCATCCCGGTGGCCCTAGAATGTAGCTTTATGTAGAAGAGCTGCCCATGCTCATAAAGAGCTTTGTAGGCCTTGTTAAAAAATGAAATGGAAAGCCATTTAAGGATATATAATCTAGAGAGAAGCTTATTCATGTCTGCATTTTTTAAAAAAGAATGACTTTGGATTTTGCATGAAATAGGAGATGAAGAAGAGTGGATGCTGGGGAGACCATTTGAGAGGCTATTGAAATCATTCCAGGGAAAAGATTGTGGTTTTAAAAAGGTGGTAGCAGTATTGTGGAAAAATATTCATAAAGTAGAATTGACAGGACTTGCTAAATTAACTGAATTAGGGAGGTGAGGAAAAAAATGTTAAAGATGATATCTAAATTTATAATTCCTATAAATGGAAAGGTGATGATGGCATTTTTTACAAAAATGGAGTGGAGAAAAGGAGAAGAAATTTTATGATTATGTAACCTACTCATTCCAGTGAAAATTAATTAAACTGATCTTATTATAAATAAGATATATTTTTTAAAAGACCAAGATGATGTTACTCAAAGTGATAGTCTACACCAAAGATAAATATTAATTCTAATGATAATAACAATAATACTTAATTTTATTGATTTCTGAACACCAAGTGTGCTAGGCAGGCTTTTTGCATTCAGTATTTCATTTTCAATTTCATAAATAGCCCTATGACATGGGTATTCTTATCCTCTTTTTACAGATGATTTAACAGTGGCATAGAACAATTAATTTTACCTGTGGTTGATAACATCAATGTTCATCAATATATAATTCTCCTTTAATCAGGTCCTCAAGGATTACCATCCCTTGCCCACTTGAAGTGTATCAATGTGACTTGCTTTGACCATTGGAATGTGAGTGGAAGTGAAGTACCATTTCTGAGTGGAAACATGGAAGAGCCTCTATGTGACCCTGTATGTTCTCTCCTCCTTTGCTGGGTTGACCAAAGAGGCCATGTGTTTAGGTGGTATAGCTCTACATGGATATAGCTCCTGTGAGATTGTCCAGTAAAGACAATATTGACCTGAGTCTCCCCTGAACCTCATCAACCCGTGTTGGACATGGAACATGTTGTGTTAAAACACTAAGACTCTAGAGCTATTCCTTACTGCAGCATAATCTAATTTATTCTGACTTAAATAAGTTTTACAGATTCAGGAAATAGATTAAGTTAGTACTAGAAAGCAGCCCTTTAACAACTAAGGCATGTTTACAAAACAAAGAAATTATCTCAACAATGAGGCAGCTTATTATCAGATCATAGACTTAGTAAAGGAGATGAAAGCAAGGCAACTAAGCAGCTTCAGCTTGCACACTATAGATCCTCCCCTATGAAAGATACCTTCTTTTATCTGCACTGTCTTTATCTACCTGCATTGGACTTCCTGCTTTATTTATGGAAAGCCCACATTAGTGTGAATTCAAGTCAAATAAACCAGTGGAGAGCATTACTAGCCCTAGACACCCACTCTAGATCTAGATCAGAGGAGAAAGCCTAGTTACCAAAGGATCATTTGGCCAATATACAAAATTTGTTCACTGCTCACCACCACCACCCCTTTTTTTTGCAGAGCCATTGTAATTTTTTAAGACTTTATTTTTTAGAGCAGTTTTAGGTTCATAGTGAAATTGAGGGTAAGGTAGAGAGACTTCCTATATATCCTTGATTCCAGTATATACAGCCTTCCCCATTACCAACATCTTTCACCAGAGGGCACATTTATAACAAGTGATAAATCTACACTGACACATCATAATCATCCAAAGTTCATTGTTTACATTAGGGTTTACTCTTGGTGTTATACATTCTGTTGGTTTGGACAAATGCAAAATGATATGTACCTATCAGTATAGTGTACAGGGTATTTTCACTACCCTAAAAATCCTCTGTTCTCCAACTATCCATTCCTTCTTCACCCCAAACCTCAGGCAACCATTCATCTTCCTGTTGTCTCCATAGTTTTGCCTTTTCTAGAACGTCATACAGTTAGAATCACATAATATGTAGCCTTTTCAGATTGGTTTCCCTCAGGAATATGCATTTTAAGTTTCTTTCATGTCTTTTTATGACTTGATAGTTCATTTAATTTTAGTGCTGAATAATATTCCATTGTCTGAATGTACCACAGTTTATCTACTTGTTCACCTGCTAAAGGATATCTTGGTTGCTTTCTAGCTTTGGCATTTATGAAAAAGGTGCTCTAAACATCTATGTGCAAATTTTTGTGTGGACATGTGTTTTTAACTCCTTTGATTAAAAATTAAGAAGTACAACTACTAGATCATATAGTAAGAGTATGCTTAGTTTTCTAAGAAACCACCAACTGTCTTCAAAAGTGGCTATACCATTTTGCTTTCCTTCTAACAATGAAAGAGTGTTCTTGTTGCTCCACATCCTTACCAGCATTTGGTTGGCAGTGTATTCATTGTAATTTTATAAAACTTAATGAAAGATTCAACAGTTTTAACAAAATGTTCAACTTTGGCTATTAAATATAATATTTAGAAACATATTAAATATCTTTTATCATTTGGAACTAAAATCTCAATGTTGATATGGTAGTTTTCTTTTAATCCTAATTTATCTATTATATGATATACTTTGGCTAATTTTGATTTGTTCATACATTTTTTAATTTAAATTAGAATTTACAATTAATTTTTAACAAATTGGCTTTCAGTAGACTACTCTTGATAAAGTGACATTTGGGGAATTAATTTTTGGAAGTTGTTTACTTCTACCATCCTGAAGGATGCTCCAAAATTAGAAATAAAAGCAATTCATAAATTTAGCTAATGGTGCAGTGATGAAGGGGCATATGATGTGGATGAAATAGATACCTTTGTTTTTTTCATTTTTGTCTCTTGGAATGCTTTCTCCCTTCTCTGATAATAGAATAGTCAGTAGTTTAGGTGGGAATAATTCCTCCTACTGTTGGCCACAGGATTATGCTAATACTTCCAGCCAATCAACCATTACACTTCTGATTCCAAATCCTGTATTTGCTCTTCATTTATGAATGACCAAATCTCAACTCAAAGAAGACTAAACAAAAAAGACATTTACTGATTTATAAACCTGGGAGCTTAAAGGAGCATCTAGGTTCAGATATGGCTGTATCCAGAAGCTCAGATGCCTCTTTCTTTGCCTGACTTCCTTCTGAAAGATGAACCATGAATCTGGAGGTATCAATAATAAACTTGGCTCCCAGGTACCATCTGTTCTGCAGCATGGTTCCAGCCTGTCTCACACAGTTGGCAACAAGACCCACCAAGAAGGATCGGTGAGTTTAGGGAGGGAAAGCCAGCTTAATGAGTATTCTAGGCCCTACACTCTCATTTGTAAACTTGGAGGAAAACCAAACAAACAGTAATAAGTCATTAAATATGAGATGACAGACATTTTTACAAAACAACTCAAAAGCAAAATAAAAGCCTTATTTATTGAAGAAAAAGGCAGTTCTCTTAAGAGTGGCTGTGATAAAATTCTCACCTGCTAAATCTTCCTGATAAAATGGGCATTGGGGTCATATTAGGCAATTGGTCAAATGTCTCTCTGCTTCTGATATCCTATTTTTCCCTTAGCGTCTGAGTTTTGTCTGTTTGTTCAAAGTCATTGGGAAGGGATGGAGCTTCCCCTTATGTAATTAGCATGCTGTCAATGAATGAGTTAGAAGATCTTCAAACAAACCTCGAGTAGGAACCAACTAAAACTCAAGATATTTATGGAATTCCTACTGAATGCTAGGCAATGTGCTAGGCAGTCAGGATCAAACAGTAAGCAAGGTAAGATAATAGTTCTATGTTCTGAATAATCTACAGCAATTCTGATAAAGAACTCTAAATTCAAGGAGAGGGTGCAGGAGGAACAAAAAGCAGCCACTGAACCTATGAGGTACATCAAGGAAGGCTTCTCAGAGGAAGCAACAGCTGGAAGGATGGCTGGGAGTTATCAATGGAAAAAAACATATGGAAGGTGGGAGTAGAGAGATCCAGAGAGAAGAAGCATGTACCAGATTCAAAGGCAAGTTTGCTTAGCTCTGTTGAAGAGTGGAATAAGTAAAACAGGAGTTTCAAAGGTAAATTGGAGGAGTGGCAAAAATGGGGATAGGGAGAAATCTGAGATCAGACTCTGAGAGATTTTCAATGGCACCATAAGAGCTCTAAACTTTATCCCAACACAGTTGAGATGGTACTGACAGGCCTTAAGCAAGGGAACACATTCAGATTGTACTTTCCAAAGATCTCTCTGTTACTCTGTGTAAAGTAGACTGTAGGAGGGAGCACAGGTACTCAGTTATTCACTATGACAGGCCTGAAGTGCATTTTTAAATCTTGTGGTGTCTTCAAATATTGTCTCAAATTTTAATGCAAGTTTTTCATCTTTAATGCAATATATTCTTCTTTGTTTTGCTATTACAAGATATTCCTGATATTTACTGTAGTTAACCTCATTAATTGAGTAATCAAAGTCATTTCTCTCCTCATTAACAGAATCAGAATTTCATTCAAGATGACAATGTGAAAAGCTCCAAGTACAGGATCATAATTAGTCTAAGCCAATTGAGACAATTGTGAATTCTGATGTATAATTGTCCCTATCTGTGAGGACAAAATATTGTCTATTTTCAGCAACTGAGGGTAAAATGGAATATTTAGGGAGAGGATCCTGGAAAGATTTTTTTTCCCAGAGGCAACTAACATTGCCCAACCACATTGTACACAGCCTTGTCCATTGAAATACAGCAGCTGTGTTGCGATAGTAGGTGCAAGACAAAAGACAAAAGCTGAAATGCAAAAGAAGGTGAAAGAATGGCTACTAGAGTAAAAAGACAGACAAAAATCAAAGTCCCTAAAAGTACCATCTAATGCTGGAGATCTTGTTATGTAAGCAAATTATACTATTTATTTGTTTAAACCACTGGTTTTGTTACTTGCAGCTCAGCGTATTCCTAATTAATATACTAACCCTGAAGTGGAAAAAATGCTCCACTACAATAGATCTAACTTTATTGTGAGGTTTGATGTATTACCAGACACACTAGGCCACGATGTCAGGGACCACATGTATCCAAGATAGAAAAGCATAGTCTGGGGAAAACATCAACATTTCAAAGACTAAGAAAAATAAGGGGAATTCTTTTATCCTATGTCTGAGTTTACCTGAGCTCTCTGTTTAGGGAATAGCCATGACATTCATACATGCAAAGTGCTTTTTAGATTGAAGGTAAGAGGTAGTACACCAGCACAAAGAATATTTAACATTCTTAAAGAGTTTTTCTATTTGTTTCCTTTGGGGCTCATGTACTTTTGTTCAAGAGCCTCTGAGTGGCCTGATGTATCAGCTTTCAGTTTTTAATATAAGTTATGCAAGCCAAGACAAGAAGGAAGGGTGTCCTCTCAATGTGGTTTTCCTTACAGCGTTGACAACAGAGCAGGGTACTTGCATCTAGTGGATGGACCAAAAGGGGTAGGGTGGTGGGGTGGGAGGGATGAGTCTGTTCCTGTATTTCTGTTATCTGAACATTCTTCCACTGCCCAAGAGTCCTAGAGGTGACTGCCTTTTGGATAGCGCAGGCATGATCATTTGATAGCTACTTATGAGCGAGTACTGTCTTTTCCCAGACTCCAGACAATTAATCTATTTCTCTAGTACTTAAAGACACAAGTACAACCATTAGGAGGAAAGGGACTGTTTACATGATAAATGCAGAAATGCTGCAGCTTCATATGATTTATTATAGATGAATGTGAGAGGGAATATAAAAACTATTCCATTAATTTCATTTCCATTTTAGTGGTTATGTAGGCTTAGCTGCCTTGAAAATTATCTTCTCATTCTCTCAGGAGAGTGATTTGCAAAACTATACAATGGCTGGATGTGTTTTGGCATTAGCAATGGAAACATCCTTATGAAGCAAGTTCTCCTTGCTCCCTAAGCCCCAAACTCCTATAATGATTTCTGGGCAGTGAAAGATAGGTGTTTGGAGCCTTCTCTAACTCTTCATATCCCTGGTCTAATTACAGTGTCATTATCCCTTCCCACTAATTATACCTACGTTATCACTTCATTCATTCACATTTAAGTCCATCTGTTCCTTGAAGGGGCTCAGTAATGTCTATACATGGAAACACTAATATTCTGGTTATGCTTTCATATCAGTAAAGCTCTTTTTAATGCCTTCATTGCATTTCAAAAACCCAGATTTGTAAACTGGACATTTAGAAGGAGTTGTTTTAAATTCATATCAATTCTACCAATTCCCAAAAATATCTTCATGCCAGAAATTCCCAGTCATATCACAAGTTCTCACTCTATTTTAACATAACTGGCAGAAAAGCATTTTGCACTAAGCAAATGAGTAATAGTATTAAATTTTTGTTTTACCACGAACTTTACACTGTCACAAGATTTATAAAACATTTTTTTTTATTTTAACAGCTATACAACACTTTGTGGTAGAGATAATTTTTTGTATCTCTAGTATATAGGTAATATAACCAAGAATTTAAATTTCTTAAGATAATACATCTGGTAAATGGTGAAATGTGAACCTGGACACAAGTGTTTAGATCCAGAGTCTAGGCTTTTAACTGAACTATGTGTTGCCTCACATGGATATTTTCAAGAAAAGCTCTGTTTTCAAATGTATCAGTTATTGGTCCTGTATTTTCTGTGGTTATTTTGAAGAACAGATGGAATTTGTAGGGGAGTCGACATTTTTGGTGATCAGCCCAGCATCGTTTGTACCCCCCTCCTTCCATTCAAAAGCATTATTTTATCCAGGTATGCACTCTGCTCTCATGACTATAACTCCATCTGCATCTCCAGAAGTGATCCTTGATTAATCCAAGCCAATTGTGGTATTCCTGTCCTCTTTGATGGTAATTAGATTTCAAGCTTGCACTAGTCTGCTGTGGAAATTTGCTTGGTAATCATCCTTGGCCCAGAGGTGGGCTCAACATGTAAGGAAGTCTAATAAGAGTGAGGGAAGGAAATCCATCCTATAGTTAGATAAATTATCCTTTCCTACTAGAACAAAGCAGTGCTTTGCAGCTAGGGTTGCAGATGGCACCCATCTTATAACCATGAAGAAACCCAAGCTGAGAATGAAATTGATACAGAGGAGGAAAGAATCAAGAGAACAGCAGGGAACAGCTAAATCCCTCATCACTGGAACCTGGTCACACACCTCTTTCTACTAAGGCAATTTGAGTCACAGTATCTTTATAGCTCAATACATCCTGATAACAAAGATAGCCACTCACTTGGTATCATTTCAGAGGCATTGAGTGGCAGACTGCACCTATGCACCCTCTCCACCATCTACTCCAATACCTAAAGTTCCTAAAACTAATAGGATAGATAACTACAGGCAGTCCTTAATCTCCTGATGATGCTGATAGTCAACTAGGTCAAATTAATAGCTTATTTGAGGGGGATATTTAAGTGCATTAGGTTTACGGTTTAGTTCACGTTAACTTGGCTCTGCTTGACATCTTACCTCCCCATTCTCTAACCTCATTATACCCTGTTCTCTCCCTAACCCCTGCACTTCTGCCTTACAGCCTTCCTCAGATCTTCCAATTTACCACATCCTCCTCTACCTCAAGTCCAGTGCGGCTACCATGCCACACACACAGGCCTTTTGTTCATCTCAGCTGTTTGAGCTCAGCTAACACTTCCTCAGGGAAAAATTTCCCTGGTCTTTCTTGTGTAGATTACCACTCCTTTGTTTTTGTTTTTGTTTTTTTTTAACAATAAATTTATTTTTTATTGGTGTTCAATTTGCCAACATACAGAATAACACCCAGTGCTCATCCCGTCAAGTGCCCCCCGCAGTGCCTGTCACCCATTCACCCCACCCCACCTCCCGTCCTCCTCCCCTTCCACCACCCCTAGTTTGTTTCCCAGAGTTAGGAGTCTTTATGTTCTGTCTTCCTTTCTGATATTTCCTACCCATTTCTTCTCCCTTTCCTTCTATTCCCTTTCACTATTACTTATATTCCCCAAGTGAATGAGACCATATAATGTTTGTCCTTCTCCGATTGACTTATTTCACTCAGCATAATACCCTCCACGTTGAAGCAAATGGTGGTATTTGTCATTTCTAATGGCTGAGTAATATTCCATTGTATACATAAACCACATCTTCTTTATCCATTCATCTTTCGATGGACACCAATTACTACTCCTTTGAACCACTCTCTGGGCAATAAGGTAGCAGAGACTGTGAGTTGTTTCCTTATACCTGTTCTTTTCCTCTTTCTCAGAAGTAGTACCCTAGATTTTTAGCTGAGCACACAGATGACCAAACTAAAGACTATATCTCTTGACTCCTTTTCATCAAGGAGTGGCCACATTTTAAACTTCAAAGCTGATGCTGTCAGTGCTTGGTCCATTTATGCTCAGCAGCCAGCACTTCAGTACATTCTAACTTCATCTTACTGCAGTCACCGCATACTCACTGACTTGAGGGCATGTGCCTGGAGCTGGCTGGAAATTCTGGGGAGTTAACAAAGCCAGGAGCAGCCTTTAGTCATTGTAAGATTGAAATAGGAGCATAAATACCTCAGCTTCCTCACCTTGTGCTTGGTACAACTCTGAATCATGTTCTGTACTACCTTCTGGAATCTCCCATGGGATTAAGCCTTAGATGTCTATAGTGGTGACCTGTACTAGAACATGTTCTTTATTACTTCTCTCCTCTTCTCACTCCCCCATAACCCTACCAGTGCTTTCTGGGATCACTTCCCAAATAAATTATTTATACTTGAGTCCTTGTCTTAGGGTTTCTTCTAGAGAAACCTAATCCAGGACACAGTACTTTCTCCCTCCAAAGTTTTCCCTGACCTTACCAAAATAAATGTGGTCACCTTGCTTTTCTGGATCCATTTATACTTATTTTGTATCTGTCCTGTGACATTTTTATTGCTCTCCATTTTGTTGGCTCATAGTTAGAATCTAAATTCCTTGAGTATCACATTAAAAGCTTAAGTTTTGGGATCAGACAAACTTGAAATCTCAACTCTACCTCTAACTAGCTTTGTAATCTCATACCATATCTCTCTGGGTATGTTTCCTCATTAATATAACAAAAATAATGATGGTATCTACCTTTCAGTATTTTCGTGAGGTAATCCAAGTAAAGTATTTACAAAAATGCCTTCAAGCTATCAGTCAATAAATGTTGGCCACTACCATATTATTAATAATAGTATTAGTATTTGTTTTGTTCTTGGCATCTCCCACAGTATATAATACAAGACATATTCAGCACATAGTAAACATTAAATTTATATTTGTTAATTAAATAATAAAATGGTGAAATAGAGTAGCACATTTTATTTCCATAATCAGCCTTGAGACTTGATTTGACCAATGAATTTTTATAGTACATACAACAGAAGTACTGTTAAACCACTCAATCCTAAAGATTTCTCACAGATGTGAATATAAACTACAAGTGATCTTCCATCTGCTCCATGAGCAATATACAGTTTGTCATTTTCCTGAGAAGTTCAAAGTCACAAAACACATGTTAGAGATCTCTCTTCTCCTTTTAATATACTCAGGATATGTTTAAAGGGATATACAAGCTACAGTTAGCACCTCTATAGAGATAGTGGGTTTGGGAGCAATGCTGAAGCATATATCTTTCACCTAGCCATGCTCTGTATCATGCCAGAGTGAGCTTTATAAACCATACCTGACCAGGTTACTCCTCTGCTAACACATCCTCAACAGTTTCCTATATCCTACTCTAAATATGGCTTACGATGTTGTCAGTTCATGGCAACATCTCCAGTCAACATCATTACAGCAAGGTAACTCTAGCCAAGTTAAACTTCTTGTGATTCCTCTTAAGACCATTTCCTACTTATATGCCATTGCCCATGCTAACTATTTTGTCAGAAATGCCCTTCTCCACCCTCTTTTTCTTTGGGGGAGGAGGAGAGAGTGAGTTGGTAAATACCTGCTTACTTTCTAAGATTCAGCTTGACCTCCATCAAGAAGCCTTCCTTATCTCCAGACTGCCAATCAGCAAAATTGACCATTTCCTTTTCTGCCTCCTCCAAAAAACCTGTCTTAGGACCTATGATGCTGGATGATATATATATATATATATATGACTTATGTCCCACAATAACCAGGTAATCTCTACTATAAATAAATAATTCTTAGTTCCAGCCAAGTTCAAATGTACTTGGCATCTAAATCAAAGGATTTTTCTACTGTTCACATGGAATCATTTCAGACAGTACCCACTTTAGATAGATAAACCTGAGTCCTTCATTTCCCTTCTTAAATCTACCTCTTCTGCCTTCACCCAACTTCCTGATTTCATCAAACCACTTCCTCACTCTCTGTGTTTCAGAACAGCAAGAACCCTGGCCTTAGATCTCTGAGGCTGGCAATGGTTGAGCCTCATATTGACAAGATCAATTCTCTTATGAATTATTTTTTTATTATTTATTATTTTTTCTTGTGAATTATTGAGCAAGTTATTTAACGTTTCTGTGTCTTAGCTTCCTTAACTACATATAGGATAAAAGCACATACCTCATAAAGAAGTTGTGAGGATAAATGAGGTACTATATAAAAAGTGCTCAGAAGAGTTCCTGGCAAATAGTGCTCAATAAATGTCAGCTGTTATTTGTTTTGATAATATTATTATGATGAATAATTAATCAGATTAAAAGCAGTACAAATATTGATCACCTCTCAAATGATAAATTCCATGGATTTTTATGTTAAAAGATACTTACTTCCACCAAGCAGAAGGATGGAGGAGAATGGAAAGGCAAAAGGGGATGAGACTATCTTGGACCACACATTTATTTGTTTATATAGGTACCCTGTTCCTCCTCCCTCCAAGCAATCTAAGAGACTGTATGTCAGCTTTGGAAAGGAAGTGTTATGTCTTGCTTCTAGTTGTATCTCTAGCATCTAGCATGATACTAGGTCCAGAGTAGGGCATCAGTAAATGATTATTGTACTTTACAGTGACACCTGGACAACAGCCTCTCTACCTAGCATTGGCACCAGTAAACAAATTCCATTCCAAGGCTGAAGGCCCTGATCATGTATTGATTACATGTTATGTTTCAGGCTCTTTCATTCCTGGCTAGTGTTATATTCCTACTCTCATTTTCACAGAAGCACTGAGACTGTTTATCCAACCTGTTATAAACTCTTTCATGACCATATTCACTTTTGTTTTTGATACCTAGAAGAGTATTTACACATAGAAGATGCTCAAAATAGGTATTTGTTGAATGGGTCCACCGACACTATCAGCTCTACAAGACTTGTAAACTAAGAAGTCAAAAAAGCAGAACCAGGACATTCAGAAATAGGTTGTTTTAAAAGTGATTATGCACACCCCAACCAAGAAGAAGGATTAGGAACTAGCTGGGGGCTATAACTCCAGAGCAAACAGATATATTCCCTAACATAAGCAGATGCCAAGGTAATTTCTGATTCTAATTCTTTTCTATTATATATTAATTTATCATTGTATATTTACCTCTTCTCTCTTTAAAAAAAAAAAACTTTAAATGTACACGTAGGAGCTTATGACAACAAAGACCAAAATTTATCTTCTCTATACTTGGGAAAATAATGAAATAACTAGAAAGCACCCCCTCCATAAAATACCTTTATGGGCAAATGCAAACTAACATTTATTATAGAACTAGGTATGCAAAGAGAAGAAGCAGAATAACTTTTAAATCAAACCTTGCACTCTTGCTTCTGATTCATCCCCTAACACAGCAAATCTGAAACCAGATTTGTTGCGATCTCCCAATTTTTAAATGTCAGTAACTTATTTTAAAACATTTAAGGCATAATGTTGTCTAAATAAAACATACCTGGGCCATATGGCTTCTATTATGGATAAGGAGACATAGCATGAAAACTCATTCAGAAGCTACTGGGAGGCTGACATCATTTCAGGAACCGCTATGTTAATAAAGAAGAAAATAATACTGAGAATGTTTAACAACCAAAACCAGGTAAAGACAGATGGATTTATTCTCATTTGGCTGAGGGAATTCAGCTTCACTACCTGAACTAGCCACAGAAGTCGACACCAGGTTTGTCTCTTATTTTTCATTCTCTTTATCCAGTTTTCTGTTACCTTTGGGTTAGAAGCTAGGAAGGAAGATTCTGGAATGGGAGGGTGGTGAGAGTGGACTTGGTTTTGAAATCAATGGTGAATCATGAAAAGTTTGTTAGCAGAAAGAATAGACAAAAGCAAAGCAGTGCCTTGGAGGTATTCCTGGGGAAGTGTATACAAAAGATTGAAGGAAAGAAATATTGAAAGAGATGGATTTGATAGACATCAAGAAAGAGAAATTGGCAAGACTTGGTGACTGAATGATTTGGGTCAGAGAAGGAAGAGTTATGGGCTTTTGCACTTGAATGAATAGCAGCAACGATGGAGGTATAGATCTTATTTATAAAGCTCATATCTCATATCTTAGGGCTTATTGCAGGTCACTTCTGTTATTTAAGTTATTGGAACAGCAAGAAGTTAATCTGAAAGGCAGAGAATTAGATACATTTCCTTTAAGGGGAAAGTGTAGAGCTGGGAAATAAGAAGATAATTTAACTTACATACTGGGAGAAAATAACTTTTTTATTAAAAGAATCAAGTAATTGGCAATAGTGTTCATATTTCAATGATTTAAAAAAACACAATTCACACATCGATTTAAAGCCATCATATAGCTTTGTTTATTTTAAACTGGATGTTTTAGTATCAAGTAGGACTGTTTTTGCCGTTGGTTATCTTATCTTAAAGATCATGTTAAATTTCCATAAATTAAAATTTGTGTACAATCTTCATATTTTTAAAGACAGCTTAAAAATAATAATAATAAAATAAAGACAGCTTAAGATCTCTGGAAACATTACTTTTAAACTAGGATATGATTACAGATCCATTCAACTTTTACAGTTCCATTCCATGATCATCCTTCTGCTGGTGGTGTTTCTCAATTCAACTTTTTAAATACTGGAATGATGTGTCAGACTTTTGATGTTTCTAGCCACATCCATGCTCTGATAATAACTCTCCCTTCCACCAAATAAATGAACACATGTGTGAAATGTAACTCATCCTCTTGGTCATAGCTGATTGGACCAGAGGTAGTCATATGACCCAAGTGAAGCCATTAGATGTTTTCTCCCAATTTGGGGCACAGGACAAGACTGGACCATTTGGCTATGGCAGGAGATTTGAAATAAGATGTGGATTCAGTGGCCAAAGGCACCATCTTGGGAGTAGTTCTGAGGGCTAATATGCCAATGAAGCAGAAGAAGCCCTTCCTCTTCTGAAGGTAAATACAGAAATAGAAACAGAGAACTTGTGGCTCCAGAGAAGGTTAAGAATGAAACTTTGTGGCTCTCAGTGACATTCCTGTACTGCAGAAGACCAAAGTGCATATACTTTCTATGCTTGAATTCTATGATAAATCTCTGAATCATAGCAAACACCTGAAAGTTAGCTCCAGGGGTTGAAATTTCCCAAGTTAAAAGAAGTTTTGCAACCATATAAGATAATTATGCTGGGTTTTTAGGGTTTGGGGGTAATGAAGTCTTGATAAGCACCCCTCCTTGGTTTTAGCAACCCTCCCTGTTAGATTTTTCTGCTGCTCTTCTTCTCTGAATTCCTAGTCTTCCACTAATCTGCAAATGTTCCATAGGGATAGTTAACTCTTTCCTGCCTATGGTGTGCATAATTAACTTGACTCTTTATAATAATTAGAATACTCTAATGAGCAAGGTGCAACATAGATTGATGCTTTGCTACCATAACCAACTAACATTCTGGTGTAAGAAATAACTACTTATGTAGTCAGATTAGCAAATCAACAATGTGAAAAAATGGCTTGCATTAATTCCTTCTATCTCTACTCATTTTTTAAAAAGATTTTTTAAAATTTATTTACTCAGGAGAGAGAGAGAGAGAGAGAGAGAGAGAGAGACAGGCAGAGACACAGGCAGAGGGAGAAGCAGCCTTCATGCATGGAGCCCAACATGGGACTTGATCCTGGGACTCGATCCTGGGACTCCAGGATCACACCCTGGGCTGAAGACAGCACTAAACTGCTGAGCCACCCGGGCTGCCCCTATCTCTACTCATTTTTATGACTAACATGTCACCCCGTGGATATCGTTAAGCAACCTATAAAAGATATAGTATCTTCTACTTTCATCTATTTATACATAAACTGCATCTTTCTGGCAATACCTTTAGCAATTTATAGGCCTTTGTTGAATCACAAAATCAGTTAATGATTCTGGGAGACTCTTGCCAAAAGATGTTTAATACTTCCATTCTTCTTAACCAAGTTGACAAAGTCAATCCCTGGAACAGTATGAGATTGCAAGTGTATATACCTGTGATTGTGTATTTTTCTTCCCATTTAAAATTTTCCAACCAGTACTATTGTCCTCCTTGACATTATAACTAAGGGAAAAGTCCTTGAAAGAGATGATCCCATTATTTCTGGTCTCCTGATTTTGATAGCCTGGTGGTTATATAATCTTTCTAATATTTGAGATGCATAATGCATCAAGCTTTTTGACTGCCAAAGGAGCATCAGAGACAGATGGGATGTGTAATGAGAGAGAGGCAGTTGAGACAGATCTTGCTCAAAGCTGGCTGGTGGGGATAGTGAACTTACATCAGCATTTTTTGAGCTCTGCAAAGAATGCCACGAACTGCAAATGCGGGGGATCCGGAAAAGGATCCATAAGCATGGTAGATCCAAAGCACTGGGGCCCTGACAGGTTAGGGCCCAACAGAGCTAAGCCTTGTGTTAAGTAGTTTAGAAGAAAGGCAATGCCCTGTTGAATTACCTGCCTCTCACATTCTTCGTGCCTTCCCCAAATTATGAAACATAAATACTTAGATCATTTGGTTGTATCACTTTTACCAAATTAATTTTGATGAACCTTGTTTGGATCCTGAGAAGGCAGTCTGAATATAGCAGGCACCCTGGCTACCTGGGAACCAATAGATTTTGCTGTGGAAATTAAAGAAGAGAGGGAAGGAAAAAAGGATAGAAAAAAGAAAGAACAGATGTGAAATGCAAGAATGAAATGATGAACAGAAGGAAGGAAGATGAGGAGGGACACAGAAGAATGGAGTAGGGAAGAGAGGAGAAAGAAACTGGTGGGGGTGGGATTTAACATAAGAAATGGGGTGGGAGGGGGTGGGAAGGAAGGAGATTAAGGGTGGAAATAGGGAAGAAAGAAGAGAGGAAATAGAAGGAAGGCAGAGAGATGGCAAGAAGAAAGGAGGAAGATAAAGTAACTTAAAGAAAAAAGAATGAACAAAGGTGGAAGAAACAAGCAAAAAGGCAAAAGAAGAAACAGAAAATGAAGAGAGGGAAGAAGAGAAGGATCAGTCCACATAAGGTATCATGTCTAGTGTTCTAGTTGTCCTGAAAGCTAACTAGAGGAATTGGAGTGGGGAGACTCCAAGTCCCTCTGACCTGCACCTTCAGACTGATCAAAGAGAGAACTCTGGGTGATATTGAAAAATGCAAAAAAAAAATCATCTATGTAATAACAAGATAGTGGGGAAAGAAAAAAGTATCTTCAATCCTTATTTTCCCTTGGACTTGCACCCATGCTTCCAGGGAGGATATTTCTACCAACTAGGTTCTCCTACAGGATGGCCATGGCTGATGACAGATGACACTATTAGCTACCCTTCAGGGACCAGGGCTTTCAATGTCCTGGCTGCTACCCAGGTGATATCTGAGGAATGCAAGGTGTGTCAATTTGTGTCTGCAGAAGACTTGTATGGAGAAAGGAAGTGATACACTCACCACAATAATACTAGCTCATGACCAAGGATTAGTCTACTCACTATACTATTTCCCCCAGATTTTGTCATCCAAGGCATGAGCATTGCCTGGTTAATTTCCCCCAATGTTGTAATAGCTCATTTATTTCCTATGGGCATATTTTATGCTGGAAACTAATTTAAAAAGTGTGGAATCATTACTGGATGAACCTTTAACTTACTTCAGAAGGAAAAGTTTAGTAATAATACCAGGAACCAAAATGTTCTTGTGGCCAAGACCTGCTAATCAGGGCATTATTTTTGCTATTTTATCATAGCACTTAGTTCGTAAACAAACTTGTTATTTTTTTCTCCTTTCCTCATTCCCAGGTAAGTATAATGGGTCAAGTCTGTGCCCCACCCAAATTTCCTTTATTGGCTAATACACTATCCCCAGCTGCCTGTATGTATTGGATCTCAGCTGCTTCTGTCTCCAAATCTCCAATACAAGAACTGTCCTTGGCCGAAAGGAGCCACCGCACCTGGAGATAGTCCACTTCTCTCCAAACAGAGTTGCTTCCTGATTAACTGACTTGGGGGGTATAAAAGTCTAGGTCCTTTGCCCCATGGTGGTGACCATGTCATAGCGCTATTAGCCACATCTCTTCCCTGGGTACCAATGATTTTTGTTCTCTGTATCTTCTTATTTTGCCCAGATTTTTCCTTCAGTCCTCTCAAGTGCCCTCCCTCAATAAACTACTTGCACAAGATTTCTCATCTCAGGCTCTGCTTCTCAGGAATCTGAACTTAGAGAGATTACCACCAACAAAACTGCATGCCTAAGGGCAGGGAATACTGAAACTACTCAACAGCATCCTGTTAACAATGTCTATTTGCCAAACCATTCCCATGTCTATAAAGTAACATTTTATGAATTGCAGCTGCCTCCAAATTATTTGAACCAAAATACTTCCGAAATACTTGAGTTGGAGGCCCCATGAAGATCCATGTAAAGGCTAACTTACCTAGAAACTCATTTGCATACTGTTAGAAAAAAGGTATCGTCAAAGAATACTTCCATAAAGTTTTCTTCTGCTCAATTCCTTATTCACTTGGTTTAGAAAATACTGCACTGATGTTGCAATAATATGAATGCATAACTTCTGGGATGAGTAGGAAAGCAAAGTACCCCAAATTACTTAATATAACCCTTGTGGTGATAACTAAACACTTTCCTCAGCATTTTACCATTTATTGACTACATTTTATTTCTGCTTCAATAAGAAGCTGTCAAGTACACTGAGAATTTCACAAATTCACTTTACCCTACTGACTACACTTTGCCATAAATTAATTACTGCAAGTGCATAATATTTATTTCTGCCTAAGGCAGTCTGCACTGGTATGTCTTATTAGCATTCATTGAGGAATATAAAAATAAAGAGTATAGTTGGCATGAAAAAAAACATTTATGTCTTCACATCTCCAGCAATGAGGCTTAAAAATAATTTTCTACTTTATTTCTTCATTGAGTTTGTGCTATAGGCAGCCCCCTCACATTTTTAAGTTGGTTGTGTAAGGAAAATGCAGGTCAGGGGTAATTCAAGCTCTGACTCCCATTGAACACCACAAAGTAAAACATTGTCGATGTTTTATCAATTTGAAACCAGTTTCCAGTTATTTCTATAAATCTATACTCTAAACTGTGATGCCACAAAGGGTAAGAGACATGTCTATTTTTTTTTTACCTAATTCATTTTTATGTCCCCAACAAAACTCCCATAGTGACTTGCAAACAAATAGGTATCATTAAATGCTTGTTGAATGAATGAAGCCAAAAGATAGAACAAAAATCATTGGTATCTGGGGAATAGATTTGGCTACTAGCACTATGACATGGTCAAAAAAGTGTTAAGTACTTACCCGGCATTTACTTATCTTCTCTGAAGTACTGGGGATCTGAAACGTCCCTGGCAAATCTAAGTACTAAAAGTGTTTGACCTCACTGACAAAGTGGGGAAATTCAATAGTGGAATCAAATATCTCTCAGGTGGTTCTATTTCAAACTCTTCTATAAACCATGTTTCCATGAAAACTAACTTGAATAAGCCAAATAAAACTGGATCTTCCTGTACAAAATAATTTAAAGCATCTTGTTGCTCTTTGCTCCTCAAAGTGTGATTCATGAGAAGCATCAGTGAGATTACCTGGGAGATTGTTAGACATTCAGAATCTTAGCCCCAACCCCAGACCTACTGATTATCTGGATCTCCCTATTACTGGGTAATTATGTTAAAGGTTAGGAGGTACTCTTGTAGCAGGGCTGTCAGCAAGCTAAGCATGGGCCCAGGTTCCCTTTACCATTTTTGGGTGCTTTCATTTCCAACAGCCAGAACCTGTGTGTCTCTTTCTAACAGCCCTGGCCTCGGACTGCCAGAACTTGCTTTTCTTTTGCACACAGAAACATAGTGCCTAAGAATGCATGCTCCCCAAGGGTCAGTCTTTAACCAATAACTGATAAGTGAAAGTACAAATAATCCACATCACTAGTCCCTGAATGGACAACTTTGTTTTCAGAGATGCTCTGTGGGATTAAGACAAAGTAAAACTCCATAGGACTGTGTTTGATATCATACTCTTCTTTGGCCTTCTTCCTTTACTGGTCCTATTTCCTTATTCTCCTCTTATTCCCTTATCTCTGTAATGATTTCAAATTAATCACTTTCTCACAAATTCTCAATTAAGGGTCTATTTCTGGGGATTACAACCTGAAACACCTATCTATCAACAATATGCTGGGAAATTTTTAAGAACTAATTCTCTGGGTAAAAAAAAATCTCACATTTTTAGTTTTTGTCAGTTGCCATAGTGTAAATACTCCTACCACTAAAGATTTCAAGCTATAAATATAAGGTCATGGAATTAAGAAATGCTCAAAATCTGTTCTCACAAGCCAGTATGAACTGGTTCTAGCATAGCACTGCATATTTTCATAGCCCACCTCATTTAAAACCAACAACTCTTTCCCAAGCTTTCTTGAAGAACAATTATAACAGAATTATATAACAGAGCACAAGCAAATCTTTCTAAATATCCATCTGTCTAAAGAATCACAGAGTACAAAAAATGCTTCAATTTACTGATTCAACAAACATTTACTGAGCAATCACTATGTGCCCATACATGTAAGGGCAGAAATAAAATCAAATAAGACATACATTATTTCAGTATGTGAGAACTTCACATTCTAGAGTAACAAATAAATAGTTTCAAACTGTGAAAAATACTAATAAAAAAGGAGTCAAGGTAGAGTAAGGACTGAGTGAGTATAAGGAAACACACTTGAGACAGATTTGCCAATACAGGTCCTTGTGAAGAGCAGCCAGTTAGGTGAAGACCTAAAGTAGAAGGAAGCCTTGGCTTTGAAAGAGTGGGAGGAAAAGCATCCCAAGCAGAGTTAATAATAAGGGCAAATACCCAGAGATAGGAAAGAGCCTGGGATGTTTAAGGAACTGACAATAAAAACCTGGCATTGCATCAGACTGTGGAGGAAGGGGATTAAAACAAGATGAGGTAGTTAATGTCCATATCAGGCTGAGCCTTACGGGTCATGGTTAGAAGTATGGCTTTTATTCAAAATGCAAAGAATTGCCATTAAAGAGTACTGGGCAGGTAGAGGAATGACTGATCTAAATTATGTTTTAAGGGATTCAGAATGTGTGTAAAGTAGATTGACAAGAGTGGAAACTGCAGGACCAATTAGGTGGCAAGACATGGCGCAGGAGAAAGATAATAATGTCCTCGATGTGGAAGTGGCAGCATAGATTTGGAGATGTGAAGGAGTTTCAGATACATTTTGGAGATGGAGTTGAGAAGATTTGATAATGGACTTGATGTGACCATTGAAGACAAGAAAATGAGTTAAACGTGTGACTGGAGATTGAAGGCTTAAACAACTAGGGACATTCACGTTTTACCTCTTTTGTTGTTGTTGTTGTTGTCTTTTTCTAAAAGAAGGACCTGTTCATTTAGCTATCTCGGTACTTTTTTGCCCCACCTATACTTCCCAGAATTTTTCAACTAAAGATGGCAACATGTCTCTTTAAAATTTATATGAATTCAGATTCTCATGGTTTTGTCCAATTTTCTCCACTCACCATCTATTAACTCAATAAAGTCCCATAATCAGAACTGAGAATAATTAACAAAGAATTCTCAGTAAATACTCAAGTAAAGAGAGATTAACTATAAATATGTATATTACTCTTCTTGTCCCTGTCTTAGTTAAAGGAGCATGAATTTATCCAATAATGATATGTCATGCTTCTCAGACTTTAATGCATCAGCATCACCAAGAAAGTACTTAAACACACGTTGCTGGGGCCCACCTCCAACTTTCTCATTTAGTAAGTCCAGGGAGTGTCTAAGAATTTCTATTTCTATAAAGTTCCCAGATGATGATGATGGTGGTAATGTTCTGGCATCCGCACTTTGAGAGCCATATAGATATACTATCAAAATTGCATTCAGAGGTATCCAAAATATACAAACAAGGAAATGGCACTACTTATGTATTATTTTTAAGATGTTTTCAGTCCTAATGTAATTTCTTTCTCTAGGTCTTAGGTAGTGAATTTCTCAATCAGACTGTTGACCTGCATGCGCACCTGCTGTATAAAGTGAGAACTGCAAGCCTTCAGAGAAGCAGAACATTCTGGGCACAGTGGTAACTTCTCATTACAAAAGACGAAAACAGATGAGTTCATCAGGAAGCCCCTTCAACTCCACGGAGGCTCATCATTCCTATTTCACGAGTTCAGACAAGCAGTTAATCTGCTGGAAACATGGAAAATGAACTGGCTGTAACAATCTATTCATGCCAGAGGGGACCTTACATTAAAAAGAGGATGCTCATGTATTATCATTAAAGACATCTAGGTTGTTCATTCAAGTATTTATATTGTAATGTTGTGTTTAGTGAGCCTGCTAGTCTTTCTCTTCTATGTGAAAGAGAGCCGCAATAAAATTATCTTATGAGTGTACGCTACATTATAGTTTGTGAGGCTTTTAATGGATAATATATTTGTTTTTAACCTTAGAGTAATCTGGTATGATAGAAATTATTCTCTCCACTTTGCAGATGAAGAAAGTAAAGCTCACAGAAATGAAGGACTTTCATAAGTTCACATAGCAAGGTGGTAGCTTAATTGAGATTTAAATTCAGGTCTTTTAACTCTTTGTGCAATGATCTGACTCCTTGAGAAGTCTTCATGACTCTGTGGCTCCATGAGTTGATGGATTGGCTTCCAACTCATGACTCTATAAGTTAAAGAAAAGCCCTAATCTGATGGTTAATGTCCATACAATCATTAGACTAAACTCATCCTATGAAACACTGACTGAAGTCTTTACTTATGAGGGGCCAGTGGGTCTGAGTTTCTGATCACCAACCTTCGAGGTACATTTGTTCTGACCAGCTAAGGCCATTGAGAGTTCCAGTCCATTTGCTTTGACTCCTGGGTGTTGTTCTCTTTTAACAAAAAGCCAACCCCTACAGAAAGGCCACAACAAAAGTATTAGGTTGAAGCCTATGAAACTGCCAAATTTTGACTGTTTTTAACATGCTATTTCACATTTTTCAGCCGTAAATAGTAGCAATCATATCAGTACTTTCCATTAAGAATGATGTTTTGGAGAAGAACATGGCCTTGGAGTCAGAAGGTCTGGGTTCAAGTCAAACCTGCACATAGCACTTAATGTCCATAAGCATAAGCCTCAGTTTCTGACCTGATGAGACAGGAATGATTATAATACCTACTTTATAGCATCTTTGAGAGGATGGTGTGAGATTATTCCATTCAGCTACAGCTTATCAAATAGCTATCTTGTTCCAGGTGCTCCACTAAATGCTGAAGATACAAAAATAAACAAGAAAGAGTCTATGCCTACAGGGATCAAAGCTTAGTGAAAGAAGCAAATAAGTAAATTAGCTGCTGCAAAATCGTTCAGGAAGTCATAACAAAAGCACAATGAAAAGAGAGATGATAGCTAACTCTGTGATCAGTGTAGGGCTTAGAAGATTCAGAGGTGCCAAACAAGAGTACTATCTAAATCATCAGTATCTAGAAATACCTGAGGAGCTTTAAAAAATACCAATGCCTTGATGCCCCTTATATAACATGTGTGGATAGGTGGAAAGAGGTGGCCCATTTTCACTTGTAGAGGAACAGATTTTATACAGTGAAAGGGCTTCACCACCTTAAGACATTATTATTTTTTTTTAAATTTTTATTTATTTATGATAGTCACACAGAGAGAGAGAGTGAGAGGCAGAGACACAGGCTGAGAGAGAAGCAAGCTCCATGCACCGGGGAGCCCGACGTGGGATTCGATCCTGGGTCTCCAGGATCGCGCCCTGGGCCAAGGGCAGGCGCCAAACAGCTGCGCCACCCAGGGATCCCAAGACATTATTATTTAAAATAAACAGAAGGCAAAGGGACAGAAAATTGTGACTTTTGTTTCTACTGAAAGTATTTACAGATGGAAGCATTGACAATTTAAATTTAGGATAGAAAAGGAAATAAACTTTTGAAATGGGCACACTGTGTCATTTTCCTGTTCATGGTCAACAATGACCATTTCTCAACAAAAGCTATCAAATTAACAACCACTTTTTATTGTTTTGAGTTTATTTTGGGGAGAAAAGAAAGATATCTCCCTATTAGGTATTAGCCAAGGTTTGATCTGTTGCTATGATGTAGCATCATCAGTAATTACAGCTGGATATGGGTGCAGCTCTGTTGGAAAATCTCTTGGGATAAGGTCACAATGTATAATTCTCTGAGTTGGGATTTTTGCCTGTGCAGATATTCAGTTAGGAGAGTATACAGACATCCAGAGGTCACCAAGCTTTCCTTCCTGTCCACCACCTCAGGCCAGGGCAGCACTGAATGCTCCCTCAGATTGGCATGGAATGACTGGCAGTCACAGATCAGATCAGAATCACAGAAGGGATCCAGGAGGACCAATCCAGGACTAGATGGACCAGAATCTAACAGGATGGGTTCCCTGCCTCTTTTATTTCTCTTCCTTCTTATAGAAATCCCATTAGTCTGGAACAGTGGATGTTTCTTTACTATAAATTGATTTACCCTTAACCTGGAGGAAAACACTGATTTTCCTTTGGAGAACAAGGTCTTCCTCATAACTAGTCTTATAATTTGGATGGAACTGGAAATTATAGGGATAGATCCATCGTCCCAGGCAGGCTACTTACCAAATTTCATTCCTTTTGGCCATAGGAGTGGTCCAAGGCTGTCAAGTTATCCACGTTGGTTCTTTTACACTCAGTGTTGGTGCTTTTGCTGGACTAATTGGCAAGGAGATGCCATTACCCTATTGGGATAATGGGTCAACTATAAATCTGGGACTCCTGTGTGCCTGAGAGAAAAGCAAGATTGAAAGATAAAGATAGAGAGATTACTTCTGATGACATACTTGCTTCTTAAGATCCACCTGTACCTAAAGCCTGGACCTTGTATTTAGAGTCAACATTCTACTATTTCATCCTAGATTATTTGTTTGTTTTCACTCTAGATTGTTTCGTTTTGATTTCACTTATCTATTACTGAGAGATTCTAACTAGAACATGAAATACTCCATGTTGAAGGATGGAATTCATCCACTTAGCAGATCCAACAAGAAGGGCCTTGCCTAGTAGGACTGGCACCATATAGAGTAATGATCAGCAAACTTTTTCTGTGAAGGGTTAGATAGTAAATATTTTTGGCTTTGTGGGCTATACAGTCCCTACAGGAACTACTCAGCTCTGCCTTTGTAGTATAAAAACAGCCACAGATAGTATGTAAATGAATAGGTGTGGCTGCTTTCAATAAAATTTTATTTACGAAAATAGTGGTGAGCCAAATTTGTTGATTCTTGACATGGAGGGTTTAACCTAAAGAAGGACAGCTACTGCATAAAGTGTCAGATTAGGTAGACTGTGCAGAACAGAAGATCTATGCTATGGGTTCATTTCAACCTCCTCTCACACCCATGGTGGACATCACAGATCCATCACGGGAGTGGGTTGGGGATTGGCAATGTTCTGGAAAGCTGCATGTTCACTCCACCGCTATCACTGTACCCTCTACATCTCTTTCCTCTTGAGATATTTCTTCTTTTACTTATGGAATTTCCAACTCTAACTGCCATATGAAAGTATAATCCAAGGAGCAATTACTCATGGAGGAAGAAAGAATAGGAAGAACTGAAATCCTAAAATGAAAAAAAGCTCTTGAGGTAATGGAGAGTTCTAGCCAACTCTGGGTGCTGAGGGGTTGAGACTTCTCTCTGTGCCTCTCTGCCTCTGTCTTCCTCTCCACTTATACCTCTACCTCTATCTCTATCTCTATTGCTCTATATATTACTATTTCTTTTTCTTGAAACCCTTCATAGCTAGAAGCAGGAGGATGGGGTATATAAATGGGGATGGGCATTTCAATATTTTTAATATTTTTGTATTACCTTATAGGTGGAAATTTAAATTTACCTTGCAATAAAAATTGTACCTTTATTTTAGGAAAATCACTCTAATGTGGCTTTTAGCTATGCAAAGGTAAAGCAATGTGTTTTAGAATGAAGAAATAGAATGCAAAGACAATTTAAGTTTCTCTGAAATAGACTGTAAAAATTTTTATTTCATTGTGTTAACATTTTACAGATTATGCTTTCTCTAAGGATACATTCATTTCCTAATTCATGTGCTGTTCCTAAAATGTGTGTTTATTCTGAGAAGATATGTGTATTCCTATTTATGCAAAAAACATAAAGAGAGAATGATAGAGATTGTGTCAGCAAATTAGCCAGAGGGACTCTAAAAGGAACTGGATTAATAGTGCCAGAACCTACATTGTTATGTTACATTGTTTGCCTGGTGGTGGTCATCACAAAGGGGTTCCTGCAAGAGAGTCAACCAAAGCCTTGTTAATTTATTTTCCTAAAAAAAATGGACATCTCAAGCAGCAGTCATCCTAGAATGGAGCAGATATTAAGCTAGACAAGGAGAACCTTGGAATTTAATCTGTGACTTCTGATGGGCAAAGGCAGCTGCTAGTTAAGAGATGAGCTGGATTCTGCAATTATTATTCATATTATTATTGTTGTTACTATTATTTTGTGAGAGAGAGTATAAGAAGGAGTGGGGGAGGTGGACAGAGGAAGAGGATCTTGTTTTTCAAAGATTTTATTTATTTATTCATGAGAGACACAGAGAGAGGTAGAGACATAGGCAGAGGGAGAAACAGGCTCCATGCAGGGAGCCCAATGTGGGACTCGATCCCTGAATTGGGATCATGCCCTGAGCCAATGGCAGATGCTCAACCACTGAGGCACCCAGGGATCCTGAGGAAGAGAATCCTAAGTAGGCTACATGCTCAGGATGGATCCTGATGTGGAGCTTGATCCCACGACCCTGAGATCATGATCTGAGCCAAAATCAAGAGCCCAACACTTAACTGACTAAGCCACCCAGGGGCCCCAGTTCTGCAATTATGATGACAGGCTGGGAGCCAGCAGGAGGACCTGGTACTAGTTTCCTAGAGATGTTATAACAATGTACCATAAGCCAGGTGGCTTAAAAAAAAAAACAACAGAAATTTATTGTCTCATAGTTCCAGAGGCTAGAAGCCCAAAATCAAGCAAGGACATGCCTATGGCAGGGAATCCTTCCTTGCCTCTTCCTAGCTTCTGGTGGTTCCGTCAGTCCTTGGTGTTCCTTGGGTTGCAACTGTATCACCTTAATTTCTGCCTCTGTCTTCACATAGCATTCTCTTCTCTGGGTCTCTGGACATCAATCATGTGGGACTAAAGAGCTCGTGTCACTCCTGTATCACCTCATCTGAACTGACCTCATCCATAAGATCTTATTTCCAAGAAAGGTCACATTCTAAGTTACTGGGGGTTAAGATTTTGAAATACATTTTGGGAAACATAAATCAGCTCATAGTAGATCGTGCATCCTCCATACATCTTCCAGAGGAGGCTTTGGCCTATGAATCCTGAAATCTTCTACATTCGGTATCTATTTCTAGTCTTTGTGATGCAATTTTCCTCCATTATTTAAAAAGGTTGCATCAGCCTGTATTAGCTATCTCTATGGTGAGTTAAAGAAAAGAATGTGCCCAAACCCAGAGATAGTTACAGAAAGAAGCCCAAGCCTGAGTGGACCCAGCAGCAGAGGAGGGCAGAGATCTAGAGCCAGACAGTTGGTGGAGATAGCCAATTGGATAAATGTATGAAATACTTAAGCATTCTCTGTAGATGTGCAGAGACACCTGAGGAAATCAAGTGTTAAAGACAGAGCTTTCTGCAAACATAAAAGAGGCTCACTTCCTAATTTTGATATTTAAAAAAAGAGGGGTGTTTAACTTTATTTTCTAACAGAGGCTGTGGGGGGGGGGGTCTGGGAGGTCCCTTGGGATACACTAAAATTTGTCTTTATCAAACTTTGAGAAAGCAAGCAAACCAATAAGCATGTTTAGACAACTGAGAGCTCACAATCTTTCTCCTTCTTTTCCTTTGACTGATGGCATGTTTCCAAACAGCACAAGAGTTAGTGGAAATAAAGGCCTCGAGAATCTGCAGTGAAGAAAACTAGCCCAGTGCATTTGGAAAGAAGCCAAGAGGATGATGGTCATTCCCTAGAAAGGTAATGTGAGCCAAAGGTTAAGTGTTTTCCACCCAACTATTCAACAAACACAGAAGGGAGACCAAATTCAATGGCAGTTAATGGCATTTTCTAAATGCCTTAATTACTTGCATTTTTGGTTATTAGTTAATGAGCTGGAAACATGGGATAAGACAATGTAAACTCATGAGCATCTGAATAATTCAATTTATATGATTAGGCAAGATGTTGCCTGGAACCCTGTTGTGATAAATAAAAATAAAATGTCTTTGGTTAAAAATTCCAAGGAAATATATATAGTCTCCCATCCTTCCAAATTGCAGTAGAGTAACTCAAAATGTCTAATTTTTAATTCCAATCTTCCCTGTCCTGACCATAATCTATGAAATAGGAGAATTCAAAGATAAACAAATGAAAACAGGCATATATCTCTATCTTTAATTAGCCAGGAGTTTCCTCACTCCTACAGATATGCACAGAGCCCAATGAAAAAAGTGAATGTAAAGAGTATTTTAGTGTTTTTTTTTTATTTTTATTTATTTATTTATTTTAGATTGTATTTATTTATTCATGAGAGACACAGAGAGAGAGAGAGAGAGAGAGAGAGAGAGGCAGAGACACAGCCAGAGGGAGAAGCAGGCTCCATGCAGAGCCTGATGTGGGACTCGATCCCAGTACTCTGGGATCACACTCTGAGCCAAAGGCAGATGCTCAACCACTGAGCCACCCAGGTGTCCCAGTGTGTTTTGTTTTTTTTAAAGATTAAGTTAAATTCAGTATATGAGGTGACCAGACTCTGGCTTAAATATCTGTTGGAAGAGGCGGAGATCTAGTTCCTGCACTCAGGAAGCTCACAGTCTGCTGGGGCACAGTATTTATTTACCACCAATATGACATGTGCAATAATAAAAGTATATAAAACACACAGAGATAGCACTGGTGAGAGAGATGAACCAGGTGGGTTGGATGGGCAAGAGTTGCAGAGATGGTTGTATCCCAGCCAGGTCTGGAATTTGGATAAGAGATAGCTAAATGAGACACCTGGGTAGCTCAGTGGTTGAGCCTCTGCCTTCAGCTCAGGGCATGTTCCCTGGGTCCTTGGATGGAGGCCTGCATTGGGTTCCCTGCAGGAAGCCTGCCTCTTCCTCTGCCTATGTCTCTGTTTCTGTGTGTGTGTGTGTGTGTGTGTGTGTGTGTGTGTGTGTGTCTCATGAACGGATTAATACAATCTTTAAAAATAGAGAGAGAGATAACTAAATGGACAATGTGGAACTGAAGAAGGCTCCAAAGATCTGAATAGATAAAGGCAAAGGCAGTAAAACAGAGTGGCACAAAGAAAAGCAATGCTAGGTTTTTTATGCATCTGTAATATAGTATACAAGATGGTCTAGAATGATTGGCAAGCAGTCAATGGGTCCAATGAAAAGTTTTAAGCAGGAGAATACAGTAAGAATTTTTAAAATTTTTTGCAAAGGAGACTATTGTTTGTGGCCTGTTACTTGTAGGTTAGCAGGAAACGTTTATGAGGAGGAGGTCATAGGCTCAAGTCCATGCAGGATGGTATGGCACAGGATGGTATGGCACAAACTCAAGTCTGTGACCACAGATATATTTCTGCCTCTCCTTCAGCCATTCTTGTTTGAGGCAACCCCTACATTAGGCATTTTATTGTTAGCAAGTTTATTAGGAGCAATAGCTGGGTGTCTGAATGAAGTCGACTTGCAAATGTAGAGACCACCAAGATGACCTAGGGAACATGGAGCCAGCTTTTCATTATTATCAAAAGCTAAATTTTGTATGATGATATTGAAATTGCTACAGGCAAGAGACAGGAGGTGTTCTCATCTGTCCGTTCTGGCCTGTGCCCTGTTTTTCCTTTGACATTTTTCCTAGTTCCATTCAAACATAATAGAAAGGGGGAAAGAGAGTTTTGGACCCAAGATGCCAATTCCTGTGCATCAGAACTCTCTTTCTGAACCTAGGGAAGCATCACTAATTAATCATGGGACTCTTTCCACTAATTCTCAGGATCCTTTTGATCTGTCCAGGCTGCTACCATAAACTATTAGCATTGGCACAGGAAATGAAGCCTAGTTGCCATCTCTGTTTTAGAACAATTCTGCAGAATGGTTTGTTAACATTGGCTTTATGAGGACATAATCCCAGTGCCATGTTGTTTAAGGTGGTGGCATCTATGTTCATGATGGGCTTTCAAATGGCAAGACTAAAAGCGAGCCCTGGCAGAGTCAAGGCAATAGTTAAGAGGTAAAGGTAGGAATAATCAAAGAATACAGGTCAGAGCCCAGGGTCAAAGTCACACACTCTCTCTCCTGCTTGGGATATCTTCCAGCTTATCTTCTTTTGATAAATCTCAATTTATCTTTTAGGCCACAGCTTAGAAAATGTTTCTTCTGCTCTGACCTTCATGTGTGAATTCAGTTGTACCTTCTGTTGTACTGACAGCATCCCAGACTTTCTCTATAATGGCAGCTATTACCGTATGCAAGTAATATGGGCACTGCATACACCCTCCAGGGGTGTATCACATTAGTCCAGCTCAACCTTATAACTAGCATAGAGGATTCCCCATTTCAATTTTACAAACTGAGCTGACATTAGAAGACAGAGAACAATAGGATCTGGCTCTCCAACCTGATTATTTCATTCAAAGGCTACATATGTATCTTGGTGACAAAGAACTAGAAACATGGAGAAATTGAAAAAAAAAGTCTTAGGCAGAAAATCTTTCCTATTTTTCTTCTATAGCAGGGTCCTATTTTTTTCTCAGGACAGGACAAGCCCAAAGTCTGGGCTAAAAAGCCCAATTTATAATCTCTGGCAACTCCTGACATTTGCTGAATGAATGCAATCAGTAAAGTAAAATGCTATTAGAATCCAGCTTGTTATTACATAAACCTATATGTACTGTGTGTACCTGGATCTGAAAAGAACAATCTAAGGAAGAAAAATCACAATTGTTAAGTCAGAAAGATCTGGACTTTTTTTTTTTTTTTTCTTATTTGGTAGGGAAGGCTTACATTTCATTTTGTAAAAGCTTGATCAAATTACTTAGCCTTTTTGAGTTTCTGATTCGTTGATTTGTAAAACACTTTGAAAACTTGTTGAGATATGACATTTATCGAAGATGTTACAATGTTTGGCCCATAAGGGATAGTGAAATAAATAAAATTACTGGTACTCATTTAAAAACTATTACTTGGAAAATGACATAGGCATATGTCATCTCTTTTCAATCCTTAAAAAATAAGCTGTATTATTATTTCCAACTGATAGATGATAAATTAAGCCTCAAAGAAATTCCCTGATTTTTCCCAAGGACATCCAAAGAGTAAGAGTTGGACTGGGATCCAAACCCAGACTCATCTAATTCTGTAGCCTATGCCTACCACTATGGAATACAATGGGAAATATAGCTCTGACCTAGTCAGCTTATGGAGATGGTAAAGAGGATCTTTGACAAGCTGTAGATAAAACCTATATTTCCCATCTCCCCTTGACATGGTAGGCAAAAGTTCTCACAAAGCTTTCTAAAGGGAGTTCATTCCATGAGGATGAATACTTCAGCTATTCTCCTTTTCTCTGTTCTCCTGCCTAGAACAGAAATATGATGGCTGGAGTTACAATGGCCATCTCACAACAGTAAGTCATCCTTGAAGATATAAGTCATACTAAAGATGGAAGAGCAGATGCCAGGGTCACTGATTAATGTGGAGCTATCATACCAGCCCTGGACTGTCAATCACTGCTTATTTTTTTGTAAGAGAAAAAAAAATTATCTTCTTTCTTAGTTAAGCTGCTGCTATTTGAGTTTCTTTCATATGTAGCTGAATTTAATCCTAACTAATACAGGCTTCCACTATATTTTTCATTTTTAGATTTCTCAGACTCCCAGATAAAGTAGAATGGAGACTCAAATTGTATTTTGAAATTTATAAAGCATAACTGAATCAGGCAAGGTGCCCACAGAAATAGCGAGGGAATACCAGAATGACAGAAGAATCCACCACTGCTTCTGGGTCCAGAAAATTGTAAGAAATGAAACGAAAAGCAAATATTCATTATTCTACTTTGGAGAACTCCAAATACTCATATTCTGCTCATAAGGGAAAGACTTTCAAAGACTGAAGCTTCTGAAATAAAATCTTGTATTTATCTCCTCAGAGATCATCCTACTAGCTATACATATCTTTCTGGATTCTATCAGAGCACAAGAAACAAAAGAAGCCCATTCATCTTCATGTTCTTGAAAGAATATGATCAAGAATGTCCTAAAGGACCAAAGGCAACAGTGATAGGGACAACAGCCACACTGTGGGAGACATAGATTAAATTTTATTCTGTTCCATGGAGAATTCTAACTTCTTTACTTCTGCTTAACTCATTGAATTCTCAAAACAACCTTATGACCACTGATCTCTCCCATAAATCGGGATATTAACACGTAGAGAGATTCTGAATTAGGTATTCACATGAAAGAATGACTTGAAAAAATAATGATAAAGCAATAATTTGAAACCATCTAATATTTGCAGTTGTGGAAACAACAGTATGAGTGTTCTCCTTGAGAGAAAAAAAGGATGTGGGATTGGAAATATGAGTCCTCTTGAATAAGGAATTGACTGTAATTAAAGAAAGTCATCAAGTAAATCTCCAGAATGTGAAAGTATTTTGTTTCTTCTCATTTTAAATTTCTTCCCTGTGGAGATAGAAAGTCCATGGGACCCACCAATTGTAACCTGGAAAACACAAAGTATTTTAGTTGACTGGCAAACCAGTTAATGCAGGAAGCTCATCAAACTTTTTAATCATAAATAAAAGGGTTCCTCAGTGCTATTTTTGGCCTTTTAATGCAAAGAAGTAAGAAATCACTCTCAAGTAATTTTACTATCATATCTGTGTAAATTCATCTGAAATATAAACCTCCATGTTGTTTAGGTATCAGAGTCTTTAAAATACATTTTAGAAATTGTGGCAGATTGTAAAAAATGGCTAGTTTAGAATAGAATGATAGTTTATAAGTTTTATCTTGTGTTAAGTACTTCAGATATAAATAAATTTATAATAAACATACATACTTCTTTAACATCTAGAACTAATCCCTCTTTTTCTTCAATATTATTAAAAGTCCAGGACAATTTTTGAGGTGGCTTTTTAATATTGATGTCTCCCTGTTGCTAGTCCCAACAAGCTTAGATGAAAATTAAAAAAAAAAAGTCACAACAATTTAAACCTAAACCAGATTATTAAGTTTGTTTCTTCTACATAATGGAATATGATGTTCTAGAGCCTCCATTTAAAGCAGAGAGTAGGGATGCCTGGATGGCTCAGTGGTTGAGCAGCTGCCTTTGGCTTAGGACGTATTCCTATATCAGGCTCCCTGCATGGAGCCTGCTTCTCCCTCTGCTTATGTCTCTGCCTCTCTCTCTGTGTCTCTCATGAATGAAAAAGCAAAATCTTTAAGAAAACAAAGCAGAGAGTCAATATATAAGAACTAATTGTTTAGAGCCTGAAAATACCTTTCTAGGCTAGCTACATGAAATGGAGACTTTTAGAAACAGATCCTTGATTTTCAAGGATCTTCACAAAATTCTGCTCATATGCTATTTCTTGAGTCTCCAAAAGTGTCCTGTAAGAAAAAAGGGATGGAGGTTAGACCTATTTCACATAAAATGAGAGTGATCCATATAGTGATGGTAGATAGTATTGCCGCTTAAAAGAAGACATCTTGGCTTTTTGTTCTACACCTATTTGACCATGCCAAAATCTTCTTTTCTTTAGAGAAGGAAGACAAAGTTTGAAAGACTATTTTTTTTTCATCAGAGTCATTGTTCTTTGAGGTATATCAAGGGTCTCTCCCCTGTTATATAATGTGTGAAATGCGGAAAGGCACACATGCCTCTAGACCTCTCACTTATCAACCAAGCCCAATGCTGGCACATCTCTCCATGAAAGCCATTCTGTTTAGTTTAGTTTACTTTGAGTCTCCAAAATATACCCAGGAAAATACACATGACAACTGTTTGAGAAATGATGTGAATTCATAAGCATCCTTTACAATATTATCAGGGATTGATTATTAGTTCACTTTAGTTCTTGAAGGACTAAAGGAAGAAAAGTCCCATCAGGAGAATCTGTGTTGATAAAGTGAAGGGGAGAGCTGGAAAAATCCCTCAGTTGAATTGCTTAAGATCATTTCAGATGATTAGATGAAAGACAACGTAAGAGCCAGGCAGTAAGTGTGGAGATGAAGCAAGTGGCAGCTAAAAGGAATATGTAATCAGACTTCATCACCTTTCCTATATTGTCTAGGATTTGGCCTTGCTAGTAATAAGTAACATATATGAGCAATCACCAGTGCCAATCATAATATAGAGATTATCAAATTTAATCTTCATCATAACTTTATGAAGTTAGGTATTATTATCTTTAGTATTACAGAGGCTCAGAAAGACTGACTTGCTCATTGTCACACCAGAGGGAACAGAATGACTCAAAATCAAGTCTGTCTGACTCAAATAGTATGCAGGCTCCCAAACAATTAAAGCCTTCATTTATGGATTATTGCTTCATGAATATCCCATTTGGTTCTCATTACTCTAAGATGTGGTTATTACTGGAGAGAAAGAAACCAGAGCTAAAATAATTTTAAAAATTGGTTTAATTAAAAAGATCTAGTAAATGAATGAAGTAACTCAGCACCAGCCTTGTGATTGCAATGCCCATTACTTTTCTACAACGATGTTCACCCATTTGCTTAACAAAAAGTAGTGAGTGCTTCTCTATTCAGTCTATTAGGTACTGGGCATACAAAGATGAATAAAATATGGTCCCTTTCTTTGAATTTAACATCGTAGGGGAGCAACTGACAAATATTTAGAAAAATAGATTGTAACAAGGATATAGAAGCCTCTAGAGAAATCTGAAAAGCCTTCATTAAAAAAGATCACAAATAGGGGCTCCTGGATGGCCCAGTCAGTTAAGCGTCTAACTCTTGATTTTGGCTCAGGCTGTGATGCCAAGGTTGTGAGATTGTGCCAGGCATTAGCGTCCATGCTCAGCAAGGAGTCTGCTGCCTTCCCTCTTTCTCTCCCTCTCCATTTGTCCCTCCCCATACCCCTGCTCACACACACACTCTCTCTCTAAAATAAATGAATAAGTCTTTAAAAAATACTACAATTAAGTTAGTTATTTATACTAGATAACCTTTTAAAGTGTCTCTCCAATTTATAATCTGTTATCTCTTCCCTAATAATTGCTCTATCACCACTATCCACAAATACATTCCCAGGAACAACATGGTTGCTTTGTATCTCTATTGACCAAACCTAATTTTTTAAAGAAATTTACTTATTTATTGTAAAGAGAGCATGGGTGGAGGGGTAGAGGGAGAGAGTATATCCCAAACAAACTCTGTGTTGAGTGTGTGCCTAGCAAGGACCCAATCCTAGGACCCTGAGATCATGACCTGAGCTGAAATCACAAGTGGGACACTTACCCAACTGTACCACTCAGGCACCCCTTGACCATTAGACCAGCAGTATGCATCTTACCAGAACTAGACCAATTGAATTATCTCCCTGGAGAACCTAAACTGAAACACACAGAGTATAGGGATTGGAAGGTAAGTCATATCGATGGTGGTGTTCTAGAGCAAGTTGTCCCCCCACTGGGGTGTTGGAATTCCAGAAGCTGCTCAGAGACCTGCCCTTCCTGGGCAGGAATTTGTCCAGTAAATTCCATTCTTTGCCCAAACTAGTGTAATATAGATTTATCCTACTTGCATTCAGTCAAGTTTCAGGTTGAAAGATGAATAAGAGCTACCCAGACAGTAAAAAGTTGGAACCAAAGTTTAAAGATGCTCAAATGCCACACTTTATCCTGGAGGTAAGAGCAAGCCAAAGAAAGCTTGTGTTTGTTTTTAGAAAGTGTTATAGCCTTTAAATGAGCAAATTAGTAATGGGCTAATGCCAATGAGGAATAAGATAAATGTTGACAGAGCAGTGAAAATCTACAAGAAAATGTCAAAATATTTCCCCTCAAATTATTTTGGAGTGAAACTATATACAACATTGCCTCCACCCACACATCCTGTTATACCTGCATTCCTTCTGGGTGATTGTGCTAAGTATCTTCAGCTTGTCCTTCCAGATCTTCTCTCCAATTTGCATCCTGAGTCCCAAGAGGCTGCCTAGTATAGGCCACTTCTTCAAGCTTCTCTGCTCTCTAGTTTTTCCAGTTTGGTTTGGATATTGGAGCACATCAGTGAGAGACTAGAGGAAGAAAGTTCAGGGCATTTATTCCCTGGGATGCCTCTCTGCATAGTCTTTATTAACTTGAACAAAAGGCGCTGCTCTTCTCAGACAACTCTCTCCATATACTCTCATCCTCTCTCTGATTTGATTTTTTTCCTTTAGATTTTAAGAACCATTGTTCCCAGTTCCCCCTTCAGATGATCCTATTTCTAACCCTGGTTAGAATAGGGTGGTACCCAATCTGTCTTGCTCTCTTTGTGCCCTGACCAGGCCTTTGTAAATAGTCCCTTTCTAAAATTGTCTTCAAACTATACAATTTGTATGCCATATGGTTCTTACCATAACTCTGATCAAAACTGGGCCCTTCTAATGCCTTACATGTGAAGACCTGGATAGGAGGAATGAGTTCCCTTTATAGCTCCCTAACTCAGGAAAGAGCTCGATGTATAATGTCCTTTTTAAGGAGTATCCAGGGGAGTTCTAAGGTTATTACAGCCATAACTAAACATGTTAACAGCCACAGGGGATCCAGAATTTCCCCAAGAAAAATTCCCTGTGCCAACCCGAGATGAAGAATACTTCACACTAAAATGAAAGAGGTAGCAGTTGAGTGATAATAAACAGGCAAGTCCAACAAGCAAGGAGAATCAGGCAGACACACCTGTTTTGGGATGGGAAGATGGGGCCAAATGCCTGATAATTTGAACTCTTTAAGAACCAGTCACACCTGCTTAGGCAGCCTGTAGGGCAAAGAGCAGAAAAAAAGAGGAAAGGTAACTTAATTCACACAAACTCTTTATAACAATGACTTGAAACAGGCTTATCACAAAGTCTGTTCCAACAGTTTGTATTAGAGTTATTCCATTACATTTACATATAGAGTCCTTGATACATCTGCTCATTTAGGGAGTATCTCTTCATTGAAGGCTGATTAACTCTTTGATTTATTCATGCATTCATTTCTTCATCCAGCCATCCATTCAACAAATGCCAGAGCATCCACAGACTATGAGACATGGTGTTATGCATGGGAGATACAAAGGAAATTAGGAGAGACAGTGCCTAATTACAATCAGGTTGGACAGACACACAAAACAGATAAATGAGCAAGTTAGTGATTCTAGGATGATGAGTGCAAAGGTAATAAAATGCTAGGGCAAGGGGAGCACAGAGGAAGTAGACATGGCCCAGATTGAGGGGTTCCATGGTGATGGTCAGTGAAAGCTTCGTGGAAGAGGTGACAATTAAAATGTCTTACAATGTTAAATCTGATTTAAAAGGTGAAAGGCATATGGTATGGATCATAAGCGTCTTTGAACAGAAACTTCCAAAAGAGCAAAGTTTTTTTTCATAGTACCTTAAGTGGTACCCAGGGGCTAAAGTACCCTCATCCTCTTTCCAATATGTAGCTCGGTTGCTAGGCAACAACAACTGGGCTAAATCCAACCTCATTCTCAACTAATTTGGGAAAGATCGTTTGTTTTTTAAATTTATACCCTTGGAGTTTCACTTTACAAAGAAAAGGGAATAGCTCCTGGTCTTTCTATATGATTTAACTGTGAATTCTCTTCAATCATACCTCAACCACAATAAAGATTCAAAAAAGTCATATATATCACTGTGAAGAAGTACTGGTATCATTTTTTGATACAACTTTTTCCCAGATACACTTGCTAGAAGCATTAAACTTCTTGCACTCTCTTGGGAAAAAGAAAAGTGATTAAGATGGATTTTGAATGTCTTCTAAAAACAAGAAGATCTTGCAAATATGGAGAAGGTGTTTTGTAATTATGTATATTATGTATATTTAACTTAACTGCCTCTGGTTATGTAACCAACACAATGTCAGGTGCGAAGTGATGAAATAGCAATATATTTCAGAGGCTTCATCTTGGACAACTTTTTTTTTTAATTTTTATTTATTTATGACAGTCACACAGAGAGAGAGAGAGAGAGAGAGAGGCAGAGACACAGGCAGAGGGAGAAGCAGGCTCCATGCACCGGGAGCCCGACATGGGATTCGATCCCGGGTCTCCAAAGGGCAGGCGCCAAACCGCTGCGCCACCCAGGGTTCCCATCTTGGACAATTTTTAATGATGATACAAATGTGCTCCAGTCCTGCACACTGAAGGATTCTTTTTTTTTTTTTTTTTTGACTCCCAGAAGGACATGATCTTCCATGAAAGTTTTCAAACATCCCAATAAAAAATGAGATATAGTAAGACAAAATCATATACCTACCACTGTCAAAGCATGGAAAACCAGATTTGATATTTCATACATTTCATAAATGTATGGAAAATAATTTATAAAATTAATCACATTAATTAATACAAATTGATAGTTAATAGGGGAATGATTGCTATTCTAGCTCACCAGTTTCCCATATGGAGCTTACAGTGTATACATAGATGTCTAGAGAGCACACAGTATGGAATATAGGTCCAGTGCTATGGATATGTTCTTTTTAAGTTTGAATTAAGAAATTTCTTTACTCTTTATAGATAGATTCCCAATGGAGTAACTAACCACTGGAAGGCAAATGTTGGCACACACAGAAGGATGAAAATAACAAGTATTATAGAATGGTTCATGCAGAGAAGTGGTTAAATGAAATATAAGGTATGCATATAGTGAAATGTTTTTGAATTATCATATGAAAATAGGGAGACTTCTATGTTCTGAATTAGAAACATCTCCAAGAAAAATATAGGTCTTAGAACAATTCACATAGTATGAGACTGTTATTAGGGATATAAAAAACATATGTTCATTTGTTTGTAAATGTAAATAAAAGAAGACAAAAACATATGCACCTAGCAGTCTTTACTATTTACTAATTACTTGACTATTAAGGTTGAGGAATGGTAGTGAAATTCCACATTCTGTATTGAACCACTTCTATGGGAAGATGTACTTGAGTATGTATTTGAAATGTGAACATTAAATATGCATACATACAAACAGAACATTTCTTAATGAGATTTCTTTCTCTGTGGGTGTGATGCCTATTTCCCCATGTTCCTTAAAGAGAGGGATAAAGACTTTACCAAAGACTTTGGAAAACTTCCTAACTAAAGATTTTCTCTAAAATTCACAGAAGCTAAAGCCTTAGCCAGTGACTGCCTGCCTGCCCTTTGTGTTATAACTTTAAATTGTAAATATATACAAGTATAGAAAATAACATGATATTCCCAAGTGTCCAAAGCGAAATATAATATGTTAATATTTCACTATATTTTCTTCACAACTCTCTCTTGTTTTTAATTAAAAACATGTTTTAAAGATTTTATTTATTTGTTCATGAGAGACACAGAGAGAAGACAGAGACATAGGGAGAGAGAGAAGCAGGCTCCCTGCAGGAAGCCCAATATGGGAACTCTGGGATCACGCCCTGAGCCAAAGGCAGATGCTCAACCACTGAGCCACCCAGGTGTCCCTGTTTTTAATTAAAAATTATAAATAAAGCTAAACCTATCCTTTCCTGTCCACACATATACAGCAATAGTGAACCACTGCCCTACAGTTGGTAATTTTTATTCCTATGCAAGTTTGTGTACTTTTACTAAATACACATATTATACAGTATTGATTACTAGGTCTTTATTATGTACATAAGTTATATCATAGTGTATATGCCCTTTCTGCCTGAACTGGACTTTGTGGCCTGTTCTACTCCATGTATTGATTTAAATGATGCAATTAGAGGCACCTGGGTAGCTCAGTCAGTTAAGATTCTGACTCTTGATTTCAGCTCAGGTCCCGATTTCAAGGTCCTGGGATCAAGCCCTGTGTGGGGCTCCTCACTCAGCAGGGAGTTTGCTAGATATTCTCTCTTTCTTCCTCTATCCCTCTCCCAACTCCCTCTCTCTGTAAAATTAAAAAAAAAAAAATCTTTAAAATAAATAAATAACCCAATTAAATCAGCCTTACCAGGTCTATTTTGACAGTCAGGCAAAGAGGCTGCACACAGGGAGCAACAAAAATGCAAGGACTGTGATTAGAGCTACTGCTAGAATTCCAAGGTCTCCAAGGCAGCGATCAACAAACTATTTCTGCAAGAAACTTTCTTCTATAGAGCTTTGCAAGCTATATAGTCTCCATGGAACTATTCAACTCTGCTTTTATAAAGCAAAAGCAGCCATAGATATTATGTCAATGAGTAGGTATGGCTATTTTCCAATAAAACTTTATTTCTAAAAACAGGTTATATGTTGTTTTGGATCTGGGGGCTATAGTTTGCCAGTCTCTGTCCTATGGCAGTGACACATGCAGAAGGAAATCAGCTGCCACAGCTCTCTGTAGAAGCCTAGTGCTGGGAGGGCCAATCTAAGAAACCACCTTCCTCCCTGATGCTCCAAGTGCATCCTTGCAGAAGTTGAGTGCTTTATGGAGACAAAACCCCATTAAGCAAGGACCACTACTTGGTCAAACTTAGCAGGGAAGTTCTGTCCCCTGCTAGACCCTGGTTCCAAGTAGTTGGAGCACTGTGTCTCCAGGGAAAGGATAAAAAGCTGGCAATCAGGGTACATGTTTTTGGGATTTGATTCCCAATTTTGTCACCATCATTGCTGTTGTCTGTGTTGTTCCAGGCAAGGCATTTCCTCTTGCTAAGCATGTTTCCCACTTGCAAAATGAGGGTTTTGGGGGCATATTATCTCTGAGGTTTCCTGCAAGATCCCATGATATTTGGGATGGTATAAATAAATACAATCTATCGAAATCCTCCAAATGTTCTTTCTTGCCATAGTATAGCAATGCTCTCTAGGAATCCTCCAGAAACATTAACGAAGAGGATGAATGATTGATTTAAATTCTAGAAGCTCCCTTTCCCTACCTACTAGTCCACAGAGAAAAAGGCTGACCTACAGAGAGCAACCAGGAAGGTGGAAGAATTTCAAGTCAAGGCAAAGGACCAAGAATTGAAGAACCAATGGGAAAGGAGATGTTCAACATCAAAAGAGAAGATTCACTATGGAAAAGAAAACTGGCTTCCAATAGAAAGGTAGATAAAAATCATAAATTAGAGCAAATTGTTTCCAAACAATTGCAGAAGGGAGAAATGAATGGTATTTATAAGACAGACTTTGGTTCAGCTCAAGCAAAAGAGATACTTTCTGGAAATTACAGATATCTGAAAGTGTAGCAGCTGTTACAGGAATATCTCACCCATAGACATGTGCAAGAGAAGAATGGCTAAGCACTTGGGATAGCACAAAAGGATTGAATGAGGAGTTGGACGAGATTCCTTCTAGCCCTGAGATTTTACAAACTAGTCCATAGAGGCTGGTCTTTGGATACTTAGTACTGGGCCCGACTTCCTCCCTTCTGAAAAAGCTTACTGCATTTTCAGAAATACCCAGCTATTAGAAATTATTTCAGACAAAGGAGTTTTCTGCAATGTTTATGCCATTCCCCAAAACTCAGTACAATGTTGGGCACATTGTAGGTTCTCATTATTTGTTTAAGAAATGGAATAAAGGGGGCATGTGGGTGGAACAATCAGTTAAGTGTGGGCTCCCTGCTCAACAGGGAGACTGCTTCTCTCTTTCCCTCTGCTGCTCCTCCTGCTTGTGCTCTCTCACTCTCTGTCAAATAAATACATAAACACTTGTTTTAAAAAGTGATCAAAGCTATGGGGAAAAGAGCATGTAAGGAGAGTGACCAGATAGAAGGAACAGGGGTGCAGGATGGTTGCCTTTTTAAATAGGATGTCTGGGAAATTCTCACCCAATAGGGGATCTCTATAGAACGTCCTGAAGCCAGGCCATTATCTAGGGGGTGGAGGGAGTAGTCCAGGCATATTAAACTGGGTGGGGGCAGAAGTGTGCTGGAAGTGTCAAGAAAAGCTAGGAGGCTGCTGTGGCTGGATGGAGTAAGCAAGGAGGGGAGCAGCAGGAGGTGGGGGAGGGGAATCCCAATCAGTGGGCTTTGTGAGCATTGTAATGTCTTCAGGCTTCTACTTCATGTGACCTGAGAAGCCTCTTGTCCTTATCTCTACATTCCTCACCTTCCAGATGAGGAGGTCTGGGCAGACAAAGGATATGATCTAAACTGTATTTTCTCAGGATCTTGTCTAGGCCAATGAACTTTTTCACACTTTCTAAAATTTCTCCTCATTTCTAGTTTCCTTTGAAAAACCCAGTCTAAAGTCATACCCGCTTTTGCTCCATATCTTTTCTTTTAAGCCAAATCCACTTCTTTTCAGCCATGACTCCAATTTTGGGATCTAAATGTGTGCCCTTACATTACCTTAAGGATTAAAACTAATAAAAAGCTCATACAGTATTCTCACGCTTAATTTTTAACTCAGGGATTTAATCTGACAAATTATACTTTATCTCATTTGTGGTGACTGGGATTCACCAACTTCCCCTTGAACTAAATGATAAGTTTGTAAAATACTTCTTTAGGGAGGAGTGAGATACTATATTAGTTCCTGGGGTGCAACCATTAACAGCAAATCTAATGTCATCATCTAGCAAGTGCCAAGTACTACCTCACCACTTAGAGAAGTTTATCAATATGCACAGACTATGTCCTCTACTAGCATTGCTGGTATAATAAGAGAACATTTTAGAGTTTTCTCAAGGTCAAAAGAGAGCTCAGAGAATCCCTCTTGATCACGTTCATTCAAGGTTAGAGTCATAAAACAAAAGACTGATAAAACAAAATGCCTCACTATCATTTGTTCTTAAGAAGAAGTGTCAAAGGGTCTAATTTAATCATTTAGTGTTATTAAGTAGAAATTAGGTTTCCATGGAGGCAGTGGCTTTAGACTTGGCAGGATTCTGATCCTCATTTGCTAGCCTTTTTTCCTCTGTAGAAGCAGACTGATAATAATACTCCCTTCCTCAGTTTCAAAGATGCAGAATCCTGCAGGAAGTTTAGGTTCCTAACTGGCAAATTGGGTGATGGTCTCTCAGGTCCAGGTGCTTCTGGAAGGGAACTATCTTCTGGTTGCAGAGACATGAGACAAAATGAAATGAGTGTACTGCTAAGATTCATTATTGGCATTTTAGGAGTCTGGAATTATGATTCTGAAGCTTTAAGGGTTTTGATTGCTTCACCTGCTCCATGACAGTGGAAACCTTCTTTCCTTCCCTGAGTTGGAGTTAGCTTTCTCATCTGTTGAGTGGGGGAATGATATCTCTCCCACAAGGATTAAATGAGAAGATTCATTTTCCCGGCTGAAGCAGCAAGCACAGAAGGCATTCAATAAATACCAGTGCCCTTCTGTTCTGTTTCTGTATGAAAATATTTGCCTGAACTCTCTTGTAGGTAAGATCAAATAAACCATGTATCCAAATATGTTTCCAAAAGAAGTAACATTATTGACTACTTTATATTTGCTAACCTACTAATTCATAGACATGACCCATTATACTCTGGGCGGGAAAAAGAATGGAAATTTTATTTCCCCATTTGGTCTTTACCTACTATAGCTCTCCTCTCACAAAACCACAGTTAATTGAGACTGGTGATACATAAGAATCCCTTATATGCCTACCCCAACATCCCAGATCTAAGCCTCAAGCTATGTCTTCCCCATAACTGCTATGACTTCCAAGGGATCCTGCTGGTTGCTACAGAGGAGATGATCATGTTCATGCTAGTGCCACTTCATCCTGGAGTACATGGTGGGATGCTGCCAAGTTAAGAGCAGGGCACACCAGAGCTGTGACAAACCAAGTGTTGTCTACCAACTCTACCAACCCATTCTAACTTGAATGAACTTGATCTTGGGGTAGCACAACCATCCAGTTCAGACAGCAGATTGAGTTAAACCCCCCTCCCCTTTGAGACAGAAAAGCAGGGAAGCTAGAGCTTCAAGTATGAATAGGAACATATAAACCATTTAATTATTTTCCTTTGCAATATTGTATAAGTTCAATTTTTATTTATCTTTTATAGAGTAACTTCCAGTTGTTACTTCCTTCATTCCTTGCTCCCTTCCTTTATTATATATTTTTAAATAAATATTTATTCACTTATTAGAGAGAGAGAGAAAGAGAGAAGTAGAGAGAGCATAAGCAGAGAACAGGGAAAAGGAGAAGCAGGCTTCCTGCAGAGCAGGGAGCCCAACACCCACTCTATTGCAGGATCCTGGGATCATGACCTGAGTTGAAGGCAGATGCTTAACCAACTGAGATACCTACGTGCCCAAGCGCTGGTCACTTTCTAACATAATAATTTATTTTACTCTTATTTTCTGCCACCCCTCCTCTCAAATATAAGCATCATGAGGGCGGAGACTGTTATCTATTTGGGTCACTACTATGTCCCAAACAGTCCCTGGCACATACTTGAATGAATGAAAGAAAGAAAACAAGTCAGGAAAGGTTTTGAAAACTACAAAATAAAGCAAGATAAATGGCTCTGGCCCCACTGTTTCACTTAGCATGGGGGCTTATTGCATGACTTCTTGCCCTTTGAAATGAGCCACTCATGTCTCAAAAGTTCTATTCAGCCTGAAATAGTTCTAGCATCACAGCAGAGAGCACTGGGAATATATTATTCTCTGGGCTGTGACTGCTGTGGCAAGCTGTGTTCTCTGGCAGGGGCTTGGCAATGGCAGGGTGAGGCCAGAGTCTGCCTGGGCCCAGGGGCTCTTGGTTCACTGTCCATTCCACCAGGCTGCCAAAACATCTGGTAGGAATGAAAGGAAACACATACCCAGAGCTTGTGTCTCTTCATGCCAAGCAACAGATTTATCTAAAATGTCTACAAGACTAGAGGAACAAGAAGAATAAACACATGTGTATACTTCTGCAATCCCCTGAAATTCCTCTAAAATGGGAAAAAAAATGGATTTTCAAAAAAGATATAAATCAACAAGGACAAACAAGATGGAAGAAGAGAGAACAGTAAATACAAGATGTTAACCAGTTTGGGGAAGACTGAGAAACAGTGGGAGAATTACCATGTATTATCAATTCTAAAACATGCTCTCCTTTGCAAAACCAGAGTTAATCAAGACTGGTAACACACCAAAATCCCTTATATGCCTACCCACAAAAAGACTTTTTGTGAAAAAATCTTTTCACATTTTAACATTTCTGAATGGAAGATGACTTACAATCGGTGGTATCTTGCAATTGTAATTGGAAGCATCTTTTCCTTCTTCATTATTCATTAGATAATAGACAGTACATAATATAATAGATCTCATCTTAGATGAAATTAAATATGATAACCATAAAAAGGAATCTGAATGCCAAAAGTTTGTAAAAGGCCATGTCACTGAGAGAAAGCCAAGCTGCCTTGAAGAATTTCAGGAGGGACAAAGGGCTTGGAAGCACCAGATGCCAGGAAGGTGGGACTGAAGAACAAGGCTAATGATGGAGGGAAGATACAAAGTTGATTTAAAAAACAAAAACACACACAAAAAAAATAAAAAAATAAAAAAAAATAAAAAAAACAAAAACACAAAAACATATGGGCTCCCCCAGATTCCTGCCACCTTACACACTGATGCAGCCAGATTACCACTCCTGTCTTCTAATGATGTGGATGGGGTTGCCAAATAAAATATAAGGGGCCCAGTTAAATCTGATCTTCAGATTTGTAGGAGACATACTAAAAAGGATTCCTTATTTATCTGAAATTCAAATTTTCCTAGGCAATCTCTATTTTGTTTTTCTTTGACTAACTCTGGAAGTTCTATCTAGGAAGAAATTGAATCAGAAGTATTCTAGGGCAGCCCGGGTGGCTCAGTGGTTTAGCGCCACCTTGGGCCCAGGGCCGGATCCTGGAGACTCCGGATCAAGTCCCATGTTGGGTTCCCTGCATGGAGCCTGCTTCTCCCTCTGTCTGTGTCTTTGCCCCTCTTTCTCTGTGTCTCTCATAAATAAATAAAATCTTAAAAAAAAAAAAGAAGTATTGGATGTCTGAGGTGCAAGCCCCATGGAGACTGATAAAGAAGACCAGGACTGAAAACAAGTGGCTTAAATAAAATCATGTTGAATGATGACAGTCTCAGCAACACTTGGCAATTCAGCTCTAAGAGCACTGCCCAACACATCCACATCCTCTACCTCCAATCACCACTGGAAGAAAGCAAAGCGAGAAAGTTTAGGATATTCTGTTGGGTCCTTGTCTGTGACAGAGAAAACAACTGATTTTTGGCAGTCCCCTAATAAAGTAGCTCATCCTTTGTCTAATCGTGCTATAGAGCAGTCCACCATTCTTTTTTTTTTTTTTTTTGAGAAGCCCACCATTCAACAAGTTTCCGTACCCTGCTTCCCCCACATGTAAGACTCACATTCCAGTTTTTGCCTGTTAATACGGACAGAGAGCAAAAGCCTGCCATATTTTTAAGGAAAGCCTCAAACGTGAAAGACAGTAACTGAAAATAGCACAGAAAAAAGACTCATAGGGTGGAAAGGTAATATAAGGAGGAAAAAAACCTTAAAAGATAATGAATACCTTGTTAGAAGAAAAAAGGGTCACCTGAGTGGCTCAGTGGTTGGGCGCCTGCCTTCAGCTCAGGGCATGATCCTGGGGGTGGGGAATCGAGTCTCACATCGGCCTCCCTATATGGAACCTGCTTCTCCCTCTGCCTATGCCTCTGCCTTTCTCTGTGTGTCTCTCATGAATAAATAAATAAAACATTAAAAAAAATAAAGAAAATGGAATTATCAAAGAATGTAAGGATATTATTTAGAACCAAAAACTATGAGTTTCTGGACCAACAGGGCCTGTGGGATACACAGGACCAAGAATGAAAAGAGTGCCACACCAGGCCCCTTGGCATGACCATTCAAAACACTGGTGCTGAAGAAAATTCTTAAAGAATTGAAGGGGTCAAGTAGGCGTCCAAGCTATGATTCAATAGTAGGTGGACACCACATTTTAGGAAAGCCAGTCTCAAACTGGCAGAATGAGATTGCCTACTAACACAGTCATCTCAACGACGTAGTCTAGCCTTCGAGGGTGCTAGGGAATGATGGTGAGGGGTACATATAGTGAACTGGTCTGGAGTCACTCCTGAACAGCGGTCCACACTGCCTTTGCTCATGAGAACAATGCACTTCACTTGGCTCTCATGTTAGTGCAGTTAGCCTTTTATAAGAACTCGAGTTCAGACTGCACAAATGGAGGGTCTGGACTCAACACTTGCTTACACATACATGACACAGGGAATGAAGGAGAGTTCATTGGCATCAGAGCATTCAGAGGATTCATGTTTGTAAATCAAAACACTGTAAATAACTAATTAATCAAAATAATTAAAATCAGGAAACCTCACTTCAAAATCTAGATTTCTAGCTATTGAAGCACATGAAGTTCTAATATCAGGCTTCTCTTCTTATAACATTTTGCTGGAGCTTCATAGTAGATACCACTTTCAGATTAAGCATGCATTTCTAAGTAGCCACAAACTATCATTCCCTATTATCCCCAAATCCTCAAATAGACAGCTGAGATCAACTGTCTATTGCCATTTATTATTGACTGGGCACTATTTATTTTTAAGAGAGTTGAATAGAAAATGACTTTTTTCCTTTAACCTGCTTAGCATCACCCATATTCATCACCAGCCGAACTTCTGCGTACATCTGAGTTGCTAGCCAATTTTAGCAAGCCACAGAATGGCATCTCATTACCACTGAGTCTGGCTACCATTCTAATGTTTTATCATAAAGATAGTTTTGCATATAGGGAATCCATAGCGTGGGCCAGGGGTGAAAACTCACCAATGAGCTAAACAATCAATTATTCCGGACCTCAGTTTCCTTCTGCAAGACGGATTTTGTGATATTATATTGCTAAGCCTCTGCTAATGTAGTAAGTCTACCAGTCTATTTCTACCGGAAAAAATATAGCTGAGAGCATAATATTTTTACTATTAAAACTAAACTCTCATTTAATGGCTTTTTCCTCATTTGTTCCAACTCAAAAACAGAACCCTCATTTCACACATAGTATTTCATTGCATCCCTGACTTGTCCTTTCTACATTTTCTCAATTCAGAACATAAAGAAGGAAAAGAGACAGTAATTTATGGTTCAGTATCTCAGAGAGATTTAAGATTGTAGACTCGATTCTTCCATCTTAGTACAGAGACCTTTCAAAAACTCAATTGAGGATGTCTCTGAAAATTAAGGAGAGAAAGAACAATAACCTGGTATTACTGGTAAAAGCTGCTGACAACTTATCAAGAACTTGGCACAACCATGTTTTGGTCATGACTAGATGTGGGGAATCTCTGAAACTCACCTGTCATTAGGACATCCCTAACTGTGGGATGTTGGGTGGGGTATGCCTTAGTGCTCTTGCTGTGCTATTTTAGGCAGAGGAATCCAGGTGTGCAAAAACCCAGTGGAATGAAACAGTAGGACTGCATAACAAACTCCACATTGTCCAGTGTGCTGCAGAGGGTGTGCAGCTTGGGGAATGAGATGCTATAGATGATGGGCCATAGCAGGGATTTTGCAGAACCACTGAGGAAAATGGTATAGAATATCACATGAAATGTGTTCGTAATCTGGAAATACACTCAGTTTTTAGAATAAATTGTCCTGTCTTGTTATATGCCTCTTCATTTATGTCAGCAACAATAACCATCTTATTGAATAGTAGGTGCTAAGGGTGCCTTTCACTCCATTAGGTGCTTTATATACATCTTTCCTGATTTTTTCAACTACCCTGCAAAGAGCATATTCACCCATCATTACCCAATTATCTACCCATCCTACATATGGATTTTGGGTTCCAATGTCATGCCAGTGCCATTGTGCCAAGCACTGGGGATGCATTTGTGAACAAAACAGTCAAGATCCCTACATTCATGACACTTTTAACTTACATTCTGGGGAAGGATAGGCAACAATTAATTGAACAAAAAATGTAAGAAATTAATAAGCACTCTAAAGGAATTAGGACAGGAGATAGATGAGATAAAGAGTGTTGGGCAACACAAAACACTCATTTGTGTGTGAACTGTAATCGATGGCATGACAACATAATGCAAAGGAGCTATGCAGGAATATATGAGCGTAAACATAATTCAGACTGGAAGGAGAGGTGTCAAAACAAACCTGTGTAAGTAAGTGGCATTCAAGCTTAGACCTGAAGAGTATATGGATGAAGTAGGTACAGGGCAGGTTGGAGGGGAGGTGGCAGGTGAGTTGTAAGCAAGAGGAAGAGCACAGGCCTACTGGAGTCACCAAAATAAGGCCATAGCCGGGACAGCAAGCCAAGCATGAAGACAAGATGAGGTGAAAAGAAAACTTCACAGGCCAAATCCCCATGTACACCCAGGTCATGCCTAAGGAAACAGGTTCGGAGAGATTAAGTAACAGGCCCAAGGAACCTAAAGGTAATGATCAAGATTCGATCAGATAAGAATCAAACTACACAGTTTAGCACAGTCTCTCTACTACACATACTATCTTTCTCTGTACTAAGAGATAGTTAGGGCACATACACAAATATCCTTCTGATCCAGGGCTACCAGTTCAAGACCAGATCCTTGCAGTCTGGATGTATCTGTTTTTTGATAAAGATGATCTGACCATTGCTGGCCCATTTCTTCCAGGATCAGAGGTCATACCAACGGCTGTGCACCTCTGTAAGGAGCCAAGAACAACTGCGCAAGTCAAAACTGGGCTGGAAGTGCTTAATAACAAAACTTCCAGAGCCAATGGCAAGTCAGATGATAGAGGAATAAACAGAGTCATTATATTCCACTCTTGGTCTGTAAATCATCTGAGAGCCTCCAACATTTTTGTTGAGGTATTTTAATTGCTCTCATTTGCAGGAGCAAATTAGGTGTAGCATTGTTTTCTGGATGCTGTTCAGATTGGTGCCAGGAAGGAACAAAATGAGCAAAAAATGAAAACCCTTTTCCAAACAAAAGCCCAAACTCTGCAAGTGTAATTGATTTGTAAATCCTGTCAAGGTAGTTTCTAAGGAAAATCTGTTCAGTGCATCATGGGGTTTTTAATCAAGGTCGAGAGAAATTGTTAACATATGCATTTGACACCAAGAAAGGGCCCCTTGCATAGGACTGAGAGCAGGACTTCACTGCTGCATAGTCTCCATTTAAAAACTCAGGACAAAGTGATGAGTGTTTCCTATAGCCAAGCTATTGGAACTTTGTGGAATTAAAGTCTTCTCTAACACACGCTAAGTAAAATGGTGATTAGCGAAGTAATTTGGGGAATGCAGGCAACCCACACACCTCTCTCCATTTATCTGGGTAATGTATTTCTGTTTTCTCCCTACCAATTCGGGTTGTTCTGACTAATTTCTTGCTTAATGACATAACCACAGGAAGGTGAACAGGGAAAGGAATTTGATTCAATTCAACAAATTTTTAATGAGTGCTTACTCTGTGCCAGCTATGGAGCAAGGCTCTGGAGATATAGTCTGAAATTGGTGGTACAAAAACAGATGGCTGAGAATGTATGGCCACCTTGTAAACTTGCTGAGACACCCTTCCCAATGCCATTTGTAAGGACTTACACAGTGTATGAGGTAGCTTTGGAGAGCACCCATGCCAGATTTCCTTTAGTAGTTCCAATTTTAAGCCTTTTGTACTGTCATCCAGAGACCATCAAATAATTTCACAAATTCCAACACTTGAAGATCGAATCTAGACTCTTTCTTACCTGGAAATATGTAGGAAAACCATAGTCCTTTGTGTGACAATGTAACCTGAGTTTAGATTTTTAAACTACTTTTGTAGATAATTTTTTTGTGTATTTTTTATATATTTTGCATATTTTGTAAATTATCATCCATATGGGTCCTTCCACTGAGATTGTGGATTTCCTGTAATTTAAGTGTACCTATCATTGGAGTATTGAGATTTTACCCAACTGTCTCAAACGTTGAGGATGGAATTTCTCTGGCAAAGCAGATCATTAGAGGTGTGAGGCTGGAATTAACTTAATCTAATATTAATTATCAAACAGTTCCACTTGCTCATAAGTGGTCTACCTTTGAGTCCACAGAGACACTCTGGCAAGTAAAATTAGTACTTGAATAAAGGACGAGCCTAGTTAAGTCAGTGATGAGGGTTAGGAAGGACTGTGAATCAGGAACCAGAATATATAACAAATTCCTAAACAGCTCTCAGAATGAAGCTTTATGGCAGTGTCCCCAATTTCCAAACTATTCAAGTACAGCTATATGAGATTGCTATTTTTATAAGATAGAAGTGGTCAAATATTAGCAATTTCATGTGGTTCAAATCAATATATTTAGGCTAACTCTAGGTTTATGAAACACTCTTCAATAGATGAAGAGAGGTGTGGGGTGAAGCTTTGATCAAATATTTTAGGTAAATCTTGTAGATGAAGCATCCACATTAGCATATTTAAGTCTCTGAGAAATTCTGAAGTAAATAAACCTATTAACCACAGTTCCCAATGGTCTTTGACTTTGGAACTCTTTTTCTCCATAAGAAATCTTAGGGACGCTTCAGAAAAAAACTGCCTTTCAGTATTCAAATATGTCATTAAGAACAGTTGTAGGTGACATAATGGCATTTGGGGGTGATAGAGTGTTTGTGTATTGAAAAACATGGCCTTGGGGTCTCCAGTTGTTTCAGTACAATGTCTACAGATATATTTACCAAGATAATCAGAGGAATTATGCGTGGATTGTAAATGAGTTATCTTCCTGAGCAAGATATCTTGAAAAACATAAAATCCACCCTCATAGATGTAAGATGACAATCTGAGAGCCATAAATTCTCTCATTTTCAGTTGAAATATCCCTTAGTTCTTATCTACACATATTCTCAAGTGAACAGAGTACAGTAAGAGTGATTTTTCTCTCCTCATATTCATAATATTTACACCCAGTATTATTACTTAGGGGGAGCACAGAAATTATCTGCAAATGATTTGGTTCAGGAAAATATTAATCAAACAGTGTTAGACAAAGTAGAAACGTCAACAAACTACAAAGTTTGTGCATGAAGCACTCAGAGCAAGGGAAACAAAATACATTCTGGTATTATTAAAACAATAGCTATTGCTTTGGAAGACTGTACTGAAGATCCGTTCAATACACTCCCAGGGGCATTGGGTCTAAAAGGCTCTGTCACTTAATAGATATGTTAATGATTTATTGCTGGACTTGATTTTCCTCATCTATAAGATAAAGAGGAATGTCCTAAATACCTCTGTGTGCTTCACTGAATTCTCATTGGCCTTTTTTCCTTCTATCATATCGTTTGGTTTTTTTTCCCCAGTATCTGTCTTTTATTGGGTTTATTTATATGCTTATCCTTCCTTCTGGGCCTTCAGGACATAAAGAAGCAAGAACTCTGATTTGTATTTGTAGTGCACATACCACCTTATGGTTGTTAAAGGTATAGTTCTAGAACAGACAGCCCGAGATGGAGTTTTTGATTCTATTCCCGACTGGCTGTGTGACCCTGGGCATTTGCCTAACTTGTGCCCCTTAGTTTCCTCAAACATGATATTGGTATTATAATTATCTGTGATATGGTTTATCATATTCAGGCACTATACTTAGAACACTGAGTGATATACAGTCAATCGTCAATAAGTGTTAAGTCTTTCATACTTTTATCAGTTACTTTTTAAAAAGATTTTATTTATTTATTCATGAGAGACACACAAAGAGAGAGGCAGAGACACAGGCATAGGGAAAAGTAGGCTCCCTGAGGGGAACCAGATGGGGAACTTGATCCCAGGACCCTGGGATCACAACCTGAGTCAAAGCCAGATGCTCAACCACTGAGCCACTCAGGTGCCCCCTTTTATTAGTTACTTGATAAGTATTTGTTGATTCAGTAAACATGCAGGTGATTTATAACAAGTGCATATTGCTTCTGTATCATGAAAATAATTTTTCTATTCTAAATAGCTTTTCATTTCTCCCTGTCTCCCTCAGAACAGTACAAAAAACATTGTTTTAATCCTGGCATTCTCGATAAGGTTATCTTAAAATTTCAGTATATCTTCTTACATCCAAGCTCCCTTATTTCCCTTCTCATCTCTTGAAAATATGTCTTCTTCACATTTTGCTATAAATAAGATCTTTGATGAAGAATGCAATTTTATACAAGTAGCACTGAATCATATTTTTTGCTAATGTCGAATTAATAGTGTTAATGTTCCACCAACTATATGCCTGGTGTACTGGCTGGGAGCTTCTGCAGGGATCAGACCAAGACTATTTATGAGAGAGGGTGACCACTGTCAAGGTATTCCTTCCTGCTGACTTCATCCCATTCTGGCCCTTTCTAGATTTTATATAGCTGGTTAGCCCCTGTAATTCTCTTTCATTGAAGGTTCATAGTAGATTAGAGATAAAACTCAAGATTTATTCTACACCATGCTGTTCAATAAAGTAGCCCCTAGCCATATGTGTTTATTGAGCATTTGAAGTATGGCTTGTCCAAATTGAGATGAGCTCCAAGTATAAGATATACACCAGTTTTAGAAGACTCTATACCCCCCAACGTAAAAATATCTCATTAATAATTTTTATATTTATAACATGTTGAAATGATTAAATGTTAGCTTGGATGAAATAAAATATATTATAAAAATTAATTTCAGCTGTGTTTTACTTTTTTATATGTAGCCTCTAGAAATTTAAAATTTCGTGGTTTCATTTTTTTTACTGAACAGCACTGAGCTCATGTATAATCTAGATCTAGAATATTCTCTGTGACAATCCCTGTTCTAAATTCCTTATATGTATTCTTTCACTATAAAAGAAGTCCAGTGAGAAATTCTTACTTTAGACTTAATAAAATTGGGAATTTTTGGAGGCTAAAGAATTCATAAGAAGCAATGCGAACATTGGATTTTAAGTTTGTCTCCAAATTCAGGTTCACTTGGTTGCACTAGACTATATTTAGTGGCAAACTGGCTCAATATTAATGTTAAATCCATCAGTTTGGTTGGATTCTCCAGAAGCAGATGCTGCAATGGAATTTGGGTGAAGGGTGTTTATTAGAGATCAACACTTGTGGAAGAAAGGGGGGAATTAAGATTCAACAAACCAGGGCTGCCTAGGTGGCTCAGCTGGTTAATCATCTGCCTTTGGCTCAGTTCATGATTCCAGCCTGGGATCCAGCCTCGTGTCCCACCTTGGACTCCTGGCTCATTAGGGAGTTTGTTTCTCCCTTGCCCTGCTCCTGTGCTCTCACTCTCTCTTTCTCTCTCCCTCTCAAATAAATAAAATCTTAAAAAAAAGAAAAAGATCAAGCAAACTATGGTGACCAAGAAAGCCCTGACAGGAAACTCTACTGCTAATAATGCCGGCTAGAATGACCTCTCCTTACGTCAAAATAGCAGACCTAATACACCTGACTCAGTTAACTGTATGTGCTGCTCTGAGAAGGGCATGAACTAGAGTAGAATGGCTCTCTGCAGCTGAGACAGACTCTACAGGAGCTGATAGCTGAAGGTTTAAACTGTACATCCTATAAACCCTTGAAGGGCCTGAGTGGTTTATTCCTTATTGAGCAAGGTATTTTAATATGTTATTTGTTGTAACTCCTCTTTTATTCTTCTAAATACCTGCAGGAGACTTACCTCTCTCCCCGTCAAGACAAACACAAAGAAGTAGTGGACTTCAGTCTCAGAGATTTGGCAGGCAACAGAATCTAGTTATAATTTAATACTATTAATTTGTTTTTAATTACATATAATTTTTAGTTGTATTCCACTTATAAAATGTGTATTGGTTTTCTGTGCATGATTATATAAAGTTTTCTTTATAAAAACTTATTTTTATAAAGAAGCAATTAATTTAAATATGCCAAGTAGGGTTATTTAAAGAAAATTAGACACCTTAGTGGCTTGGGACTCAACATGATAAAATCTGGAGAGAGTGAGTTCACTCTTCATAAGGGAAATAAGGCCTGAGTGGATATTCCAGGTCAGGAGATGAGTATTACCAGTGGGGGTTGGAAGTCAGTGAAAAGCACAAAGCAGAACACTGATGTCACAGTTTTTTCTGGAATTGGACCACATGAGAATTAACTTTGCCACTACAATTTTGCCACCATACATTCTCGTCAGTTCCTTCTCTTAAAAGACTTGGGTTTCTTACCAGAGTCTGTCATCTGACATTGCATTGCTGTTATGTGATATTCTTCTTAGTACAGAGTTTGTTTTTTTAGCCTGATGCCCTACTGAGGTATCCAAAACACTGAAGCAGTTGAGACCAAAGCTGAGTAAAGCCTGTGCCCTTATATGAAAAGATTAATTAGACATTTTAATTTTGTAGGGCTGGGGGCAGCACCTCTACCTCTTACTCTGACATAGATGGAAAAATACAAAAGAAACTGTTAAAGGTAATTACCTCTAGGGGGTAGGTTGAAAACAAGAGAAGTTGGGGCAAACGGTGTAAAAGGGAAAATATACTTATTTTTCAATACTATTGTTTTAATGCTTCTCTGACATTATGCATTACAGTTACAATTGTTCACACTGAGATAAGTTAAAACATAAATGAATACCCAAAACCATAAAGCTGGCTAGCCAAGGATATACAACCAGAGGGGGCCACTGTAAGCCCATGGGGAGATACTCTCTCACTGGGATGTTTAAAAATAAAGAACTGTCTAGCAGCAGAGCATCAGAAGAATTGCTCTGAGGATGAGAGAGCCTGAGGAGACACAGCAGGATCTTTGAGTTCCTGGGACCTACCAGCTGCTGACCGTGAGAGTTGACACAAGAGAGTAACAGAGGAGACAGCATGAATGAACGAAGCTTCTGCTGAGAGCAAGTGCTCATCTGCACACAGTATTCACCGGGAATTCCCACTAGCTTAGTCTCCACTGACACAGCAGACAGGCTGTGAGATCCAGGCGCATTGGTTCTTAAATGCAAGGCTCTCTGTCATCTCTATCCCTTATTCTGTTTTAGTTTTTCAAAGCAGTTATCACTATGTGGCATTTGATTGACTGATCATTCCTCACCCCTGCCATCATCCAAACATAACCTTATGAGAGTAGAAACATTGACCACTTTTTACTGCTTTGTTCCCTGAGTCTAAAGCAATTCCTAGAGTCTCAATAAATACGTGCTGAATGAATTAATACACTGAGAGATGAGACCTTGCTTAACCAGCATCCCTATCCAACCATGAAATATGTATAAACATAACTCAACAAACATGTCTGACTCAGTTCCAAGAGGCCACCAATAAAACTGAGACAAGTGTTGTCTCTAGTTTCAGCCCAGCCTTAATTATAAAATACAGTGTAGGAACCATTAATTAAGAAGTTTTTGTTATTAAAACATATCACCGTAATAAGTATGATAATGAAGTTCTCTTTTTATGTGAGGAGGAAAGAAAATTCCCAGGTAATGATGTAGGTTTTTCCATCCTCATTTACCACTATGTCTCTATATTCTTCTGAAATTACTAGCTTCACCATAATTAGGTTTCATTCTCCCCATTAACATAAAGTAGATGTTCAACTAAAATTTGAGACTATTAATACAAATTAACAAAACCAAAGAGTTAATAAATTGTATTCATTACAAGGACCAACTTAGGTTCTTCTTCGTTAAGACGTTTGTTAATGTAGTTGTAGGGCACAAACAGTTCCTTGGGTTTCCCTCAGAGTTGCCCTCTGATCTTTCCGACCATTCTCATCCAGTCTCCTTTACTGCTTTCTCCTCTGCTCATCCTTGAAGATGTCAACATTCACCATGCTTTAATCCTCAGATTTCTTCTCACCTACTCAGGATTCCTCATCCCCATAATTTTACCAAATATCAGAACAGCCATCATATAGCTATTTCAAGCCCCCAACTTCCTCCCTGATATTTCTACTAAGCTCTTAACCCCATACCTCCAATTCTTCCAGCCTCAACAGGGAAGTGCTTTCATACTCAATATATTCTTTCTCCAAGCTCCTTATTCACATTCTTACCCCTGTTCTTCCTCCATGTTCTCCATGTCAGTGAATGGCATCAATACTGGTCCTGCCTCTCCATCCCACAAAAGCTCTTACATGGACTGTTAGGAAAGTCATAGGTTCAAAGACTTAACTATTTCCACTCTACTATGTTTTCACCATGTACTTCTAGAGAATGCAGTATATAAAACACTGAAGCATATAGATGATTCTATTTCTTTAAAACCTGCAAGAGCCACAGGGCACAAGACCAAAAACAACACTTCTCTGCATGGAACTATTTCCTGGCTTATCACAGTTCCAGTTCCCACTATATCAACTCACACACCATTATCTTTCAAGCAAATGGTTGCTCTTATGCAGACAGTTTTTCTCTCTTCTCAAACTGCTCTACCTTCCCCATCTGCTGAATGATGAAGGGTTCATCATTCAAGATCAATATCAAAAATCTCTTCATAATGACACTTTCTTCCACCCCCTTATCATTCATCTAACATATTATGATTTATGTTCTGATAATTTCATGAACCTTTACCATAGAGGTTATCACATTGTATTTTAATGATTATGTTGATACTATTTTTTAACCACTCCAGATGCAAGATCCTTATTTTAGCCTTTTTTTTTTTTTACCTTTTTGTATTCTTAATGTAGCAAGTGTCTGCATATAGTAGGTTTGTTTGGGATGTGTACAAAAACAAGTGAATAAGAAAAATGAATGGGCAAATCAAATAACTGTGTGTCCCCAAGGAAATAGTGTAACCTATTCAGGGAGCTGTGAACAGTATGAAGAGATCACTCTTCAACCTAGAGATACTGCTTTGCCTACTTCCTACTTCCCCTGACCCCAAGCTACTTCATCATTCTCCAGACCATAGTTCTATCCAAATTTAGCACTACAGGAGTCAGACAGAATGAATCTAATTCACAAGATGGAGACTCTGCATATCAGTAGTCCCTTGCACATGACTGAAAAATTTGGACTTATTAAGCTTCTCCCACCCCTTACAAAGCTTGCCTGGACATCAAGTTTCTGATACTTTCACAGCTCAAGTATTAATGTTTAACACTCCTCCCCTGGGCTGGGTAATGACTGTAGCATAGCAATCTCTCTTTGTTACCTCCTGACATTACCAAATTACCCAACAACAAATAGCTGGCATTCATTCTGTGCCTGACATTTGAATCTGTATTCTTTGTAACGATTACCATTTATCAACGATCAGCTATTGATTACTCCCATCTGGGTTTGCAACTTGAATGAAGGTAAGGTGGATGCAAACACTTTTTACGTAGGCTTGGTGCCCAGAAACCCAGCCTGAGCTGGGTAAATGAGGTGTCCAGACACAAAATGAATAGCACCAATCCAAATTATATTAACTTTTAATGAGCCAAGATTAAAAGAGCTCCAGGGACTCAGAGTTCTTGGGGAGGAATAAAAATCTAGGCTGATTAAATACCACTTTGACTAGCTTTTGCAGAGGTTTGAGATTCTGTTTTCTCAGAATTATGCACATCTTCCATACATTTGAAATACCTATCAAAATACACACTTCACAGTGAATGTTTCTTAGCACCTCTTTAATGGAGGCCACAGAGGGATGAGATTCGAATCAGAGGGAAAGAGATGCCCCGGGAAACTCCCTATATAATTAAGTTCAGTACTGAGACCAGCTTGGTGGCATCACAATGAGGTGAAATTTAGGTAAGTTAGAAAATTAATTGCAGATTAAAAAACTTGGCCAACTGTTATGTGTTTATTTTTTTCTTTTTTTTTAAAGATTTTATTTATTTATTCTTGAGAGATAGAAGGAGAGACAGAGCCAGAGACACAGGCAGAGGGAGAAGCAGGCTCCATGCACCGGGAGCCCGACGTGGGATTCGATCCCGGGTCTCCAGGATCGCGCCCTGAGTCAAAGGCAGGCGCCAAACCGCTGCGCCACCCAGGGATCCCCTGTTATGTGTTTAAAAGAAATTCTGGACGCTTTGAATTCGGACCTCCAATCTGCTACTCTTAAAAAGTGGCAAGATAAATAAAAGTCATACCTGAGAGCACAAATTTATGTCATAACAGTCAAAATTTAAACCAGTTTAGTCCCTTAAAAGTCTTTGTAAATTACTTGATCTTTCTACTAATCTTTAGAGTGGCAATAATAATGACTCTATTTGAGGAGTTGTTGATGGAACTGGTTCACATGACTACATGTACTGAGTTTAACAAGTTGTCTAGAACCTAGAAATAATTCAATAAAATGTTAATGTTATTGTTATTTATTCATTTTCCCAATATTTATTGAATGTCTACAGCATGCTACGCTCTGTGCTGGAGTAACAATAACGAAAGGAAAAACAAATAGGTAAGATTCCTACCATCGTGTTAACATTACTTCTATCTGGGTCTGCAACTTGAATGACAGTAAAGTGGATACATACATTTTTCATGTAGCCTGAGCTGGGGAAATGAAGAAATGAAGTAATTGCAATTTGCAGTAATTGTCAAGGAGATGTCAAACAAGGCTTTTTGTTTTTGTTATTTAGATTTTATTTATTCATTCATGAGAGACACAGAGAGGGAGGCAGAGACATAGGCAGAGGGGGAAGCAGGCTCCTCATAGGGAGCCTGGTGTGAGACTCAATTCTGGCCCCCAGGATCACACCCTGAGCCAAAAGCAGATGCTCAACTGCTGAGCCACCCAGGCGTCCCTGTCAAGCAAGGTTTTAGGGTGATATAAAAATAGAGGTAGACTTGTTTTAGGTAGTTAGGGCAGGGAACACAGCTCTGAAGCAGTAACATCTGAGCTGAAAATTTAGGGGCAGCCCTGGTGGCTCAGCGGTTTAGCACCACCTTCAGCCCAAGGTGTGATCCTGGAGACCTGGGATCTAGTCCCATGTTGGGCTCCCTGCCTGTAGCCTGCTTCTCCCTCTGCCTGTCTCTGCCTCTCTCTCTGTATCTCTCATGAATAAATAAATAAAATCTTAAAAACAAAAACTTAGTAAAAGAAATGAAAACTATGACAGAAGTAGGGGAAAGAGCATGTTCAATGATCCTGAAGTAGGTAAATGTGTGGGCTATATGAGGGACCAAAAGAGAACAAGTATGGTTAGAACATTGTGAACATGAAGATTGCAGAGATATGTATAGACCACATCATGAATAGCCTTTCTGACCATGGTAAGGAATTTAGACTTTATACAAAGAATGATGGGGAGCCACTGATGAATTTTTAGGGCAGAAGAGGATGTTCAAATGTGCATGACAATTCAATATTCTCCCCCAAATATTTGTTTCCCTTACCAGATCTAAGTCAATATATAGAAGGAAGTCTGTTACTCTCATCTCAGTGCTCACCGCCTACCCACTATGGGCAACAATGCATTTTTATTTTTATTTTTAAGATTTTATTTTATTTATTCATGAGAGACACAGAGAGGAGAGAGAGGCAGAGACAGGCAGAGGGAAAAGCAAGCTCCATGCAGGGAGCCCGACACAGGACTCGATCCCAGGTCTCCAGGATCACACCCTGGGCCGAAGGTGGTGCTAAACCGCTGAGCCACCCGGGCTTTCCAACAATGCATTTTTATTACCCAGATCTTCCTACTCCCAAGATGAGGGAGAGATGCCAAATGCTACCTTAGAGCAAAACATAACCAACATACAGAGTGGTGGATCGATCGAGAGTTTGTTGAATTTATTCTCAAAGTGGCGGGTTAATCACCACAGGCTTTGAGTTAATTTATAGCCTACAAGAGCAAATTTAAGTCTCTAAAACAATCATATATTACAGTTTATATGGACAAATGGATCTTCCCATAACAATTCTTTAAAAGTTTTGTGAATAGTAGCCTTGTGGTAAAACATTATACTCCTTGAGATTACACAAAACATTCTAATAGTCAATTTTAAAGATAAAAACACAGAATGTATAGATTTAAACTTCATTAAGACTTTTAGCGCTCTTAGATAGTCCATTTAAAGTACTTCTCCCTCTCTTGCCAAAAATGGCAAGTTCAACAGTACTTGAGCATTTTGTTAGTAACATTATTCTCAAGTCTTCCTACCAAATATAGTTATACTTCTTTAATAAGAGTCAAAGAATTTAAACTCTATAATCCTCAGCTTCCACAAATTATCTGATGAACTCATTCACACTAAGGCATGAAGATATAACTTTGCCAGGCATATTCAATTTTGAAGAGCAAGAGGATAATGCCTAACCTCCTGTTGGAACTTACTACGGGAGGAATTTCTGAGATCAGTTACAAGACAGACACGAGTAAATTAGTGTGACTGGAACTTTCCACGTTACTTGAATAAATTCCTCTTTGACCATGCTTAAGATACCTAACTGGAACATTTTGCTTGAATAAATTTCTGGATATTCTTCTAATGTAGGGAAGAACTGAAAAGAGAAATAAAGATATGATCCCTCCAGAGCTACTAGAAATCAAATTGTAAGATTATTGGAAGCAGAGATTGTTCCATTCTCATAAAAACTCTGTCATCCTAAAAGGTCTAGCCATTCCAGTTGCCATCATAGGAGCTATCTAATAAATAAATAATGTCACCTCTACCGGCATAGAATGTTTTGGAGTACTATTATCTAGTGTTGGTTGCCTTGTCCACTTACTCATGTCCACTGCTGATGGAAAGATAGACACAGATCACATGATGATTTCCTGATAGAATGATGGGAAGATGGCATGGGACACATTTCTATTACCTACTTCCTGAGTATATCAGCCTCTCAGCCTTTCCCAGCCCTTCTTCCTTCCCTGCCAATCTGGTCTCCACTAATATCTGTATCAATATTAATCCTTTGGAAACCCCCTATTCCTCTACCTTATGGCCCCTCTGCCATATACTTCCTGCCAATCTCTAACCCTGAATCCATCCTACATATATATTTTCTCTGCAATTGCTTCCAGGATTCCCCACAAGGGTGACAGAAAATCACAACTACACTCTCTTTGCTACATCATGTTTTCTGATCTGAGTGATGTGTATCATGTCTTAGCCTTTCTTCACATTCTGTCTCATTGTCCATGGGGCCTGTTCCAAAGTTTACCAATCCAGTCGAGCATTCAGGCTCTACCTCCACCTCCTTCCATTCACAAGACAATTTTAACTGTTCCACAGAGAAAATACAGGCCAGTGTGCCACTACTCCAATTTTAGTGATCTTCTTATGCATCCTCACTTTACTCCCTCCTGACCCAGAGGAAGAAGGTTTCCTCTTCCATCACAGACTAACTGTTCCACTTGCAGTTTTTGATCTACTGTTCTCCAGGCTCTGCAGTGATCTCTTCTCTCTGTATCATTTCTATTCCTCTTTCTCAACCAAACCCACCCCCTTCAATAGTGTTGAGGTATCCCAATATTTTTAAGTTACTTAACTTCCATGTTGCCCTGCCCCAAACCTGAGGTTATTACCTTTGTCTCTTTGTCCCTTACTTCCCAATTCCTTGAAGAGCTGTACACACTCAGTACTTGATTTCTTCACCCCTTCTCTTCTCAGCTGCAATTCAGTTTATTCAAACCACTGTAATTAGACCATTAATGAACCACTAATTGCTTCAACTCTTCGCTCATTTCAAGTTTCAGCCTTCTTGGCATCTCAGTGGTGCTTGACATTGCTAACCTGCCCTATCCTCCTAAAGATGTCCCTTTTCCACATTTTCATGAAGCCAACCTCTCTTTCTGTCCCAGCTCTGAGGATCCCTGCTGTCTCTTTCCTTAACATCAGTACGTGTTTTTCTGCCATCCCTGAAATATGAGATTCTCTAAGCCTTCACTATTGACCTCCTGATTCTACATTTATCTATGAGAGTCCTTCCTTAATTCCCATGGTGTCAACTAATACGTGTCTCAAGACAAAAAAAAAAAATAGGTCATATTGTCTCAAATTCTTTCCCTCTCCAATTCATTGTATCACCTGAATAAACTCTATACACAGATTTGACTACTGCCTTAAAAATTCCAGTGGGTCTTGGCCTTCAGGTTGAGGTCACCTTCTTCATGAGGACAACCAGTCCTTTCCACGTCTGTTTTAATCTTTTCCAAACTCCATCCCTTCTCACCCTTCAATATTTGTTGGATTAATTTGGTTTAGCAAATATTATCCAATACAGTGTGGTCTTTCACACTTTCATGTCTTTGTCATTCTGCCTGCAATACCTTTCGCTATCGGCACCCCAACCCATGAACACTCCCATTAATCTCAAATAAAATATTCCAAAAAAATAACTAATCATAGCTGGTATTTACTGAGTGCTCACTACATGTCAGAGTTGGTGAATTCCTCACATGCATTATCTCATCTAATCTGTAAGACAACTTGATAAATAGGCATGGTTATTATTATTCCTTTATATATATAGGAAAACTTGAAGTTTACAGGGATAGGTAACTACTTTAAGGTCACATGGCTAGTAAATATATTTGATCTGGCTCCAGAGCTTTCTTCCCCCAGCACATGATCCAAAGTCTTTGTGTTTCTTCCACATAATTCTGTTTCTATTCATATTATATTCCTCCTTAACTACTCATTCTTACCTTCATCTTCTGGTACCATATTAAAAGCCCCTGGTTTTCTTCATTTGTTCCCTATCCCTATCCTTCCAACATGCCTGACAAAGACTGGAGGTTCAACAAATGCTTTCTACATCTAAATTTGAAATGAGCACCTTATACATACTGACTAAGGGGTAAAGAGGAAATTCAAGGCAAAAGATCTAATTAGCCTGACTGTGTGGGTGAAAGGCAGCATTATGAATGAACCATTTGTTCTTGAGTCCCAGAAGATGACAAACATGTACGGCTCATTCTCTGTCCCTAAATCTCTAAATCTCTTGATATAGGCTTTCTATGCAGAACTATTGAAATTACAGTGACTTTACTTGAAATAATTTTGTTTATAAAAAATCTATGGTTTTCAATTTTCTATAAGATGAACACTCAGAATAGTGACTTAGCAGCCCTGTGAAACTGAGATATTAAGGCTAAGTGACCATTCATTGAAAATATTGCAGAGGCAGAAATATAGCTATCACATATTGCAGTCACGATAACAGTTTCTTATTCTCCCTAGGATATTCTGTGACATCTTACATTCACCTTGGATGGAGAGCTTGTATACCATAAAGTAAATGGTAAAAGAAGGGAGGAGATGGTCAAATAAGCAGAAAAGCAGAAAATAGAGATATCACCATGCTCTCATTGCATCCATTTCTCTCTCTCAAATATAGAACCTGTATGTCTCTCTACACCTCTTCAATACATTGTAACAGAGTGGTTTAGCTTCAGCTCTGTCCTGATGCTAAGTACTCGCTTTCCGAAATCCACTGATGCTTGACTTTTGAAATTAGTGAGATGTAGCTGAATTTTACTTGGGAAGCAAATGGATTGATTCCTTCAACTGGATGTAAAAAGTGTCCTATTTTAAAAGCGCTAGGAGATATTTCTTTTAAAAATCAAGGCAAACATGAAGCCAATGTGCTATAACTGCCTAATGGTTTGAGCGCTCACTTTATCTTCTTGGAGTTTAGTCCTCCATCTTTTCTCTCCCTGATCTCCATCACTCCAGTAGGAGGACAAAATAATGAAAGGCATCATATGTAGGCTCAAAGAGTGTCAGAGCTGATAGAATGTGAAAATACTAGTTCAGATTCCTCATTCTGCAGATGGGAAGAACGGAAATAAGAGAGAAGGAATTTCCCTAGATTCCAAAATATTTGAGAAAGTCCTGCTGAATCTGGCAAGAGTCAATACTCTGCATCTCTTCCCAGCTCTGCATTCAGTAATATCATGTTGATATCATTGGTCACAGTGGGAATATGTACACCTATAAAACACTACAAATCAGGGTGCTTTCTCCCCACCTTGGAGAACTGGATTACCAGCACACCACTGTTAGATATTTGTATATACGAAACCCAATGTTTTGTCCATATTCTCAAGAGTCATGCCTTCTTTCTTTCAACCTCTTTTTCTTGTCTGGTTATCTGCTTTCATTAACTCATAATTACTTTTTGTATGCCAAGCACAATGCAAATAGTTGCAGATTAAGTGGTGAAGAAAATAATCAAGTTCTACCTTCATTGCACATAGTATAATAGGTGACATAAGCATTTAGCATATGACAGTTATGGCATATATAAGAGAGGCATAATCCAGGCTGGGGAACTGACATATTTCAAGGAGATCTTCCTGTCAAGCTGTCACAAAATGGTGTATGTGAATCCAGAATGTGCTTTGTAGCCAGAAAGAACTGATTTTGAATCCCAGCTTTTGAATGTTCTTTCTGGGTGAGCTTGGACAACTTCTCAAAGCCTTAGTTTTCTCTCAACCAAAATGAAGATTATCTTAGCACCTACTCCATAAGGATGATGTGAGAACTGAATTGATAATCATATGGAATGTTTAGGTTCACTAGCACATCATTGATGTTCAATAAATATCACCTCTGTTTATGATTAGGATTATTAGTATTACCTTTTCTTCCTACTACATGTCTAGAATGTTCACTGTGTCCATGCCTTTACAGGACATCAGCTTTGCCTCCATGTGTATTTTCTCTGAGAATGTGGGGACTTGCAGAGGCCATCTGGCAATTGTGGACACTAGCCAAATCATCACTAATTGCCTAAACGCTCTGGCTCTCCTTGGTAATGGCTATGGCGGGTCTAATTAGTGTAGACCACATGACATCTTTGAGTTGCTGCTGTTGGGAGCTTGAGCCCAAGCCAGCAGTTCCAGGTTCCTCCTGAGTTTGGAGAGGAGCCTTCGGAGAATCATATTTAACAAAGAACTGGCAGAGGTGGGTCTTGTCTCCTCCCACGCCCTCCATGTGGGAGCTTGCTGTGACTAAAAGAAGCACAGAGGTTGTGATTAGAGGGACAGATGGAAAGTGGGAACATTCACTTAGCAAATTTTAGCGACCTCTGAGGGGCAATCTTTAAGCAGCTCCAAGCTCTTGGCCTGGGTTTTGATTTGCAAAGCTAAGGCCAGAGCCCCCCAGCCTAGGATAGGAAGCATATGCTAATTCCAGGATTTACCTACTATTTAGCCTCACAGCTGCCTCTCTTTGCCTTGCCATATGTGGTCATGCCTCAGTCTCAATAACAAACACCAAGATATATGTTTATCCAGCATACTGTCTGGCACACAGTAGGAACTCTGCAAATGTTAGCTGAATAAACAAACAGGAGAAGTACTATGGTATCCTTCACTAGGTCTGCTTCCTGAGTTTTCCACCTTCTATCCATGCCCCCCTTTGTCTGTGCTGATAGTCAAACATAATACATGAGGAATGTATGGAAAGCACTTGCATGGGACATGACAAGTGACCATACGACTATATGATCGTGTGGTATTTCCCAAAGACAATCAACAAGATGATGTTTCTCTAGGGTTAGCCATGGATAATGTCAACACAGATGACACCAGCCTATGTCCCTGCATTGTGGCCTTGTCTGAGTTATAATGTATTCATACCCTTGGCTTTTCTCTTATTGAAGGTCAGAGGAAAAAAATGTTAGCATCTGCTGAGTCTTGGGTAGTACAGCACTTAATATTTTACAAGGCACTTTCCAATGCAATTGTCTCACTCTGCCTTCCCCCAGCCCTTTTGATTTGCAAAAGGGGATTATTAACTCTATTTAACCTTTAGTAATCAGTAGAGACACAGTCTCAGTCACCTAGCCAAGGTCACAGAGATCACATAAGAGATAAGAAAAACAGAAAACAGTGTTAAATTCTGCAAACTCTTCATGCCGCAACACGCCAGGGTGGCACTTTTCTTTTTCCAGACAGATTCGACAGTCACTAGTATTTACTTATACCAAAGCAAGAGAGAGAGGTGCTTACAAATGTTGCTTGATTTCTCATTGTCAAAGTAGCCTGGCTGAGGGAAACCACATGAGGATTTTCAACCAGGGGATGAAAAAGGATTTTTAGATACAGAAATATGGTCAGAAAAAAAGGGAAGTCACAAGTAAAGTAGCATATGTATATATAATCTGCCTCAAAGGTACACCACAGAAATAAATAATCAGGCTTAAAAGCGTCCCCTGCCTAGCCTGTAAGTCCTTGGAGAACTGTGATTAAGTATCCAATGGTCCTCTAAGCACTCATGCTCTCCATCCTAGCTCCAGTGCACACAAACCACACACAAACTGATAATTTGTACACCTGATGACAGTGGGGGCCAAGTTGCCTTCACATTTTCTTTACACCAAGACTTACAAGTCCCAGAGCAATTCTGTAGAAGGCAATTTTTCCACTTTTCCAAAGGACTTCATACTCACTTCTATAATTCATTCTGGCTTTAAAGTAGTGAGGAAAAAATTTTACAAAGCTGTTTCAGTAAAGGCCAAGTGTGTGAAGAGGGGCGGAGGATGGATGGGGAAGACTGCAGGATTCTGAGATCAGGCAATACTAATGACATTAAACAAATTCTTAATTTCTTGCCCAGACCAAGCCACAGATATTATCACAGGTTTGCTACTGGGGATTTTTATTATTTCAGACAAATCCAGAGTCTGGCACCTAAACTCTCTCCTAAGCAATGGCTCAAGTTTACACATGGTTTTCAATAAAAAGCAACCTAGAATGCAAGAGTTGGAATGGTGGCTGTGGAGACAGACTGTGAATTTGAAACCAGAATCTCCTACTGAATTATCTGTGTGACTTCAGGCAACTAAGTTCACCCCTCTGAGCCTCAGTTTTCTTATGGAAAGTACACCAATGTATATCCTGTATTTCAGCCATGGCTGAGGCAAACAGGTCCACATGGGATGGGACTTTGGAGAAATGCAACCTGATGCTCATACATATCCCTCTGGGTTCCCAGGCCTCACTGCAACAGTGGTGTAAGATGCCTGCAGGAAAGTGACTGGTACTCACAAGCATGCAACCTGGATTTGTGGGGTCATCCTTAATTGATTGGGGGATGACATCTCTGAGCATTTCCTTAGGGCTCTGTAATGAAGAATGTGCGCTTTTCTAGGACCCTACACTGTCTAGACCCTGGAGTATACCCCTCAGTTATCTGATTTTACATAAAGTATTTTACAACACTCTGAATTATAAGTGACTGATAGCAATGCAAAATACTGCTTGTCCGTAGACAAATAAATTCTGTCCTGCTGATAAGACTTTCTTTTCCACTGTGGCAAAAGCAAGTTTGCCTCCGTTTGCACATTCATTTTAGTACTTCTCATCTGTGAATATATCTGTTCTTTGGATTTTCTTTTAAAGTGAGTAAAATTGTTGTCTAGTTGCCTCATGGATTATGAGCTAAATATTTAACATGTGTTCATTTTTATATCTGTAAGAGAATCATGATTTACCCTACTTGAAGAATTATCTTTTAACAGTTTCTTAGACTATTCCAAGGGATTAAGTATCAGTAGCCTCTGTGTATAACACAAATTTGTATTGTTTTTCCCCTTCCCTACTCTGTTACACTGCCCCTTATGCCTTACTTCTGGCTCTTTAATATCACATTCCCAAGTAAGCTACCTATGTAAGCTTTTGTTTTGGTTTCTGCTTGGAAGAGGTAAGGAGTGGGTTGGGAAGGAGGTGAGGACATGGAAGTTATTCTATAAATGTTAGTTATTATTTGAGTAAAGTAGTAAAGTAAATTGGAATCTTACAATTGACAGTGTAAGCCATAGGAGCGGCTGGGTGGCACAGTCTGCGAAGTGTCTAGCTCTTGGTCTCAGCTCAGATCCTGATCTCAGGTTTGTGAGATCAAGCCCCACGTTGGGTTCTGTGTTTTGTGTGGAGTCTGCTCAACAGTCTCTTTCCCTCTCCTCTTGCCTCTCCCTGCTGCTCGCTCACTCTCACCCTCTCTCAAATAAGTAATTAAATCTTAAAACAATAACTACAACAACAATGTAAGCTGTATACTGAAGATGTCAGAGCAACAGAATAAAAGGAGCTTGGGTCTCCAACAATCATGGAACCATTATATGAGCCCTAGTTTGTGTTTACACAAAAGAGAAGCAAACATCTGTCTTATGGAATAAGTCAGGATATATACATGTTGAGTTTTCTGTCACTCAGGACTGAGCCTCATCCTGATACACTACCTTTTCCCCTAAAGCAGTCCTTGATACTAATAGGCTTATGCATCTAAATGGAAGAGGTGGAGCTGACATGAGGAGGCCACCCATAACTAAAACAATACAGAACTCCACACTGAGCTATAATTCTGCAGAAACTGTCCTGGCTAAGACGTGGCTTGAATGGACTCAAAAGGAGTAGGTAGTATTTAAAGTAGCAAAAGGGATGGTGTAAGAAGCTCAAGATAGAAAGTAGCCTGAGGAGTTACAAGAAGGTGGCAGGCCATGGAGGGGGAGGGGGAGAAGACCATGTTAAAGGGGGCTGCAGGGCATGGAGGAAATGTGTGAACAGTTCTCAGAGTGCCCCTTCTCCCCCTGCCCACCCCCAAGGACAGCTACAGGAGCCCTGCAAACGCTCACCTCCTAGAACCTCACGACAGTTCCATCACTGCCTCTAGATACTCGTGACTCCTTGCTTTCATCATCAGCCTCAAAGGGAGTTCTTATGTGGGGTCAATGAGAGGACCTGTCAGGATGTCTGTTAACACCCTTTTTTCCTCCTTCCCTTCTCTGATGACATCTCTCTCCAGACAAAGTTCAGTCCTCAGCAATTTGTACCACAGTTTCAATATCTGATTCCTAATGGTGATAATTAAGCCATCTAACTTGTCTATAGATACCAATTGGCGTATTAAGTCTTTTCTTCCTATACTTTAAAAAAATAATACTGATCCTTTCATATCAAACACTCATTACAAAAACAGTTCCCAAGCCTGGTATTAATTGTGTCTCTTGTTATACAGTTATAAATCACACTGATTCTCGATCATACCATGTGATTATTTTTATTCATTAATAGCCAGCATTTAAGAAGAAATGGATCCTACTTAGTAATTGTGGAAGGGTACTTTTTGATGCCCTCAATGGGCATATCATCAGTAAGAGTCAAGACAGCTCAGATTTTGCATAATTATAGTTTATATTCTCTAACATAACAATATTTGTCCATGTTGTTGAGGAAGTTTATTCAAGGAGTTCAGAAAAGGAAAGGTATAATCCTATATGGCCCAAATTTTTTAAAAGAGAATTAGCAGGCAGCCCGGATGGCTCAGCGGTTTAACACTGCCTTTAGCCCAGGGCCTGATCCTGGAGACCTGGGATCGAGTCCCATGTCGGGCTCCCTGCATGGAGCCTGCTTCTCCCTCTGCCTGTGTCTCTGCTTCTCTTTCTCTCTCTCTTTCTCTGTGTCTCTCATGAATAAATAAATAAAATCTTTAAAAAAAAGAGGGAGAGAAATACCTAGGGACTCAATGTAGGGAGTTCAGCTAGATGATTGAGAGAAGCATCTGAACAGCATGATTTTCAGACATGGTTACAAATGAATCACTTGTGTGTGTGGTGTGTGTGTGTGTGTGTGTGTGTGTGTGTGTGTGTAAAATAGAAATCTTCCAGGGTCTAGATAATGAAGGGGCTAGTTTTCAAAGAAAGAAAGAAAGAAGAAAAAAAGAAAGAAAGAAAGAAAGAAAGAAAGAAAGAAAGAAAGAAAGAAAGAAAGAAAGAAAGAAAGAAACTACACACACACACACACACACACTCACACATTTTTCCCTAAAGAGCCCTAAGGAAATGCTCAGAGATGTCATCCCCCAACAAGTCAAGGATGACCTCACAAGTCCAGGTTGCACACGTGTAAGTATCAGTCACTTTCCTGCAGACATCTCACACCACGGTGGCAATGATGGCTTGGAATCCAGAGGGATATGTGTGAGCATCAGCTTGTATTTCTGTAAAGCTGGTCCCAGTCTACCTGGACCTGTTTGCCTCAGCAGCAGCTAAAATACAAGGTGGGCTGAGAAGAATTGCATTGGTGCTCTTTCCATGTGTTGTATCATCAGTCTTCCAATAACCCTTATTATTGGAAAAACTGTGACCTTCCCAAGGTCACACAGCTAATTCAGTAAGAGACTCAACTTCCAGTTCACACAGACTGTGAACATTCTAGGTTGCTTTTTTTTGAAGACCACATATAAACTTCAGCCATTGCTTAGGAGAGTTTAAGATGCAGATTCTGGATTTATCTGAAAGACTAAAAATCCCCAATAGCAAAACTATTATAATATAAATGATTCAGCTTGGGCAAGAAATTATCAAGTGTGTGTTTAATGTCATTATATTGCCCAATCAGAGAACCCAGCAGGCATTCTCCCTGCCCTCCAGCACACACACAGCTTTTGTTTGTTTTCAGGATGTCCCTCTTTGAGAAATGTGAACAACACAGAAAAGAGAAGACAGCTCATGTGCTTTCAGCATCCTTCCTGACTACAGTACCCATCTACAATCATGAGTGAAATACCGTGATGTTCAAGGCTCAAGCTCAAGTCAGAAGAGTCAAATCTCTCCCTGCTCCTGAAAAACAATATCCTCAAAGGGAGAATTATGAGGAAAAAAAGAGAACATACCTAGAATTTCTACTTTTCTACAATTTTGTCCTGGTTTTTCTTTTGAAGAGGTATTAGGATTTAGATTTGTTTTCCCTTTAATCTTTTATGAAATTCCTCTTTCCAAAGGGATATCCTAGCATGTTTATAACAACCAAGGAAATAATACAAAGCTATGTAAGAAAAACTATAACCTTTCACCCATTTCTCATACCAGTCAGAATGGCTAAAATTAACAGCTCAGTAAACAACATATGTTGGCTAGGATGAAGAGAAAGGGGAACCCTCTTACACTGTTGGTGGGAATACAAGCTGGTGTAGCCATTATGGAAAACAGTATGGAGGTTCCTCAAAAAGTTGGGAATGGAGCTACCCTATGACCCAGCAATTGAACTACTAGGTATTTATCCAAAGATACAAAAATAGTGATTCAAAGGGGCACCTGCACCCCAATGTTTATAGCAGCAATGTCCACAATAACCAAACTATGGAAAGAGCCCAGATGTCCAACAACAGATGCATAGATAAAGAAGATATGATAGACACACACACACACACACACTGGAATATTATTCAGTCATCAAAAAAAGGAAATCTTACCATTTGCAACAATGTGGATAGAACTAGAGGATATTATACTAAGTGAAATAAGTCAATCAGAGAAAGGCAATTATCATATGATTTCACTCATATGTGGAATTTAAGACGCCAAACAGAGGACCATAAGGGAAGGGAGGGAAAAATAAAATAAGATGAAATCAGAGAGGGAGACAAATCATAAAAGACTCTTAACCACAGCAAACAAATTGAGGGTTGCTGGAGGGGAGGTGGGTGGGGGAAGGGGTAACTGGGTAATGGGCATTAAGGAGAACACTTGATGTAATGAGCACTATGTGTTACAGGCAACTGATGAATCACTAAAATCTACTTCTGAAACCAATAATACACTATATGTTACTTAATTGAATTTAAATTTAAAAACAACTATAGCGATCCAACCCATTTACTCTTTTTTTCTTTCATTTTGCATCTAAGACTAAAGGATATTAATAGCCTGATGAATATCTTTCCTATTCCTGTATGTAACAAAAACATGAATGTGCACACATGGATTTTTGTCATGTGGTTCTTTTAAAGCATCTTACCATTTGCACTTTGCTGTAACTTTCTTTCTTAGGCAATAATGCATTGTCGATACTCCTCCAAATGGTTAGAATATGAGTTTCTAAGTTTTAGCATATGCATAATGAGCTGTGATATGACTATATGGAAATCCAATAGCTAATCCTATCCCCACCTCTATTCTTCAAGTGCTTTTCCCTCCATGGATCTTGTCTTGCCCTTCCTGGCTCATGGCATGCAGGCAGAGCCAAATCAACTTCCTGTGATGAGGGCACTTCTGAAGGTTTCAGGTCTAGAACACTGCCCAGAGTCATACAAGTTCTCCTTGATTTTCAACATCTATTGCTGAAGCAAACACCAAAGTTGAATAGAATTGTGAAGAGGACAAAGAAGGCTTCTGCTCTCAAGAACTTCTAATTATACCTAAATCACACAATAAGGGGGAAAGCTCAAGATAGAAGAGAATTCAGGGTGTATCCAAAAACACAAATTGAATTAGTGATTCAATACAGAATCTCCCTATCCCATGGATAGCATCCATAATTGAGTTTGAGTACCCTTTCAAGTCTTCCACTGATCAGAGAAAGGACACTTTATTTTTTTTTAATTTTTTTATTTATGATAGACACAGAGAGAGAGAGAGAGGCAGAGACACAGGCAGAGGGAGAAGCAGGCTCCATGCACCTGGAGCCCGACGTGGGATTCGATCCCCGGTCTCCAGGATCGCGCCCTGGGCCAAAGGCAGGCGCCAAACTGCTGCGCCACCCAGGGATCCCAGTAAGGACACTTTAAAAATGATAGATGATGAAGGAGCACCTGGGTGGCTCAGGTTAAGCCGGTTAAGCCTCCAACTCTTGGTTTCAGCTCAGGTCATGATCTTGGGGTCATGAGATCAAGCCCTAAGTGGGGCACCATGTTTGGTGTAGAGTCCACTTGAGATTCTCTCCCTCTGCCCCTCTGTCAGTTCTCTCTCTCTAAAATAAATAAATATTTTTTTAAAAAAATAAATAAAAATGATAGATGATGGAAAGAATTGCTCAATTTCTATTGTACCTCTGCCTTTTCTGTCAGGCAAGAATGACTGGAAGATAATGACAAGAAAGTAGATATGGAAAGATATTGATACATCAATTTCTAACTCTATCTATCATATACCAATAGCTATTGATACAAGATGTGAAACTCAAATTGAGTTTGGAGTCTTTAAAACACTTTTTGTTGGGGTACCTGGGTGGCTCAGTTAGTTAAGCATCCAACTCTTGGGTTTTGGCCGAGGTCATGATCTCAGGGCCATGAGACTGAGCCCCACCTAAGGTTACGTGATTGGCACACAGTCTGCTTGACCCTCGCCCTCTGACTTTGCCCCTCCCCCTGCTCTCTTTTTCTCTCTATAATATATAAAGAAATAAATAAACAAAAACTTAATAAGTAAATAAATAAAACACTTTCGTGTTTATGTTTCTGATAAACAGCATTTGAGGACTCCCAGAGAACTCAGAGATGAAATACATGAGTGGCTACGAGGATCTATAAAGAATGCTGGAGAAAGGACAGCTTATTCATTCATTCATCCAGCTAACACATTTGTTGCACATTTCCTATTTGCCAACACCTATGATTCAAAGGTGAACAAAAAGACAAGAACCATGTCTCTGCATTTTAATGAAGACTTAAGGCAGTGAACAAGGAAATAAAATAATGTAGGATTATAAATTGTATGAAGAATATAATGTCTTATGTGCTCCTAAACTACACCTGAAATGTATCACTCAGATTGGTTGCCACACCCTCAGCTGAAGGCTGACAAAATAGAATATACCTAAGGAGACAGATCTCCATGATAAACAATCTGGGAGCCTTGACATTCAAGAAATCAAAGAAAGAAATGATGTCATGTGGAATAGAAAATTCATAGGTGATGTGACCCTTGTCTTTAAATCCTTCAACTGTCATATATATAATCTTTTTACATATAGAATCATATATGTATAGTCATATATAAATGTATATATATGCACATATATGACAAAGTTCTATTAGAACTATCTGCAAATGGACCTCTTTGCTTTGGAAGATAGTACATACTCTATCATTAGAGGAAATAAAACTGAAGTAATAGGACCACCACCTGGAATATTGTGGAGAGGATGTGTATATAACTAATAAAAATCTACCTTTTACTTACTTCCCCTTCTAAGTGGAGTCTAGGAGAAAGAATCTTAGTCCAAGAACTTACAGTCAAGCCCCTGGAGGACATCACCCTGAGCATTATTGGGAAGACCTTGATATGAGTAAATCTCTCCGCATAAGAAAAGGAGAATAATTGTTTTGACTCCATTTGGGGAAGGATATAGAAGAGAGGACAAAGAGGGAAATAAAATTAAAGACAGTGATAAGTATTGGAGAAAAAGGAGTCTTATTTCAGGCATACCTCAAAGATACTGTAGGTTTGGTTCCAACAACCACAATAAAGTCAATACCACACTAACTCAAGTCAAATGAATTTTTGGTTTCCCAGTACATGTAGAAGTTATTGTTACACTATATTTTAAGTATACAATAGCATTATGTCTGAAAAAACAATACATAGCTTAATTTAAAAATACTTTATTGATTTAAAAAAAAAAAGCCAAGCATCCTCTGAACTTTCTATGAGTCATAATCACTGATCACAGGTCACCAAAACAAAATAATAATGGAAGAGTTTGAAATATTGTGAGAATTACCAAAACTTGACAGAAACACAAAGTGACCAAATGCTGTTGGATAAATGATATCTATAGACTTGCTTGATGCCAGGTTGCCACAAACCTTCCATGTATAAGAAACACAATCCAAAAAGCACAATAAAGCAAAACACAATAAGACAAGGTATGATCATACCCTGTTAGCAGAAATATAAATTGATTCAGCCACTTTGGAAAAGAATATAGAAATTCCTCAAAAAAATTAAAAATAGATATACTGTATGATCCAGCAATCCCACTTCTGGGTATATACCCATAAGAAATGAAAATAGGATATCAAGGAGATATTTACAGTCCTATGTTAATTATGACATTATTCACAAAAGCCAAGGGAGGAATGAATAAAGAAGATATCATACATGCACATGCAATTAGAATTCAACTATGAGAATAAAGGAAATCCTGCCTTTTGCCAAAGGATGGATGGACCTTGAGGACATTAGTTTAGTGAGAAGTCAGAGAGAAAAACAAATAACGCATGATATCACTTAGGTGTAAAATATGAGAAGGCAAACTTGTAAAAACAGAAAGTAAAATATTGCTGGCAAGGGGCTTGGAAATGGACGAATAGGAGACATGTTAGTTAAGGGTAGAAACTTGCAGCCAGTAGTAAATAAGTCCTAGAGATCTAATGCACAGTGTAGTAACTACACACAACAGTATTGTATTGTAATAATCAAACTAGTAAAGAAACTAGGTCTCAATTACTCCCACCACAAAAAAAGAAATGGTAGTTATTTATGTGTTGTGGTAGAGGTGCTGTCACTACAATGGCAATTACATTACAATATATAAATGTACCAAATCAAAACATTGTACAACCTAAACTTATACAATGTTATATGTCAATCATATTTTAAAGAAAAAAAAAGGAGAAAAGAGGAAAGGGGAAAGAAGAACATCTGGAACCTGAATGGATGAAATGGTCCATGAACTGTTTGAAGAATAGTTAAGTCTAACATTCAATCTTAATTTGTTAGTAGAACTGATTTTAGAAAGTACTCTGTATGTGCACACATGTACACACAATTGCCTATGTATGTGTGTGTGTGTGTGTGAATGTGTGTTTAAATTAGGAAACAGGACTAAACCTTATTTTCGTTGATGTGGAAAAACAGGAACAACCAAGTTTATTTATTGATTCCATTTATTCATCCATTTAACAAATATGAATGAGGCACCTATAATGTTTCATGAAACTCAGTTCTGCAGGTTTTTAAAACCAATATGTATTGATCTAAGATGATATTGATTGTAAGGTACACCATTATTTTATGTAATACTACAAGAAAAAAAATGCTTCCAATTAGACTACAACTTTAACTGTAAGTTTGATCTCATTTTCAGAGATGTTAAAATGTGAAAAAATGTGCATTTTAAATTAAAATATAATAGTCCTTTATCTTTCAGGATTGCTTGGAATAGCACATATTAGGTAGGTAGAGCTATCACATTTTAAGCAGCTGATGAAAAGGAAGTTTTCCAGAGGACACTGATAACTTAGATAGAATCAAAAACAGAAAAGCAGAAGAAAAAATATCCATACACACAAGAATATAACCAAAGCAAGAACATAGAGCTGGAGATGTCCCTCAGTATTCTCAGAAATATTTCCAAGTGTCTGGTACTTTCTTTAATTCACAGAGTAGGGGTTTCAACCAAAAGCTAAGATATCTTTAGGAAATATAGGGAAAAGATATCCCAAAAGAGTATCACATGGAATCCTACTCTGCAGAATGTTTAAAAAGGCAATATTGTTTATCAAAAAAAGTTTGGAAAGGATTAAATTACAACAAAATTGAGAGGATTATTTATTGCAGTTTTCAAAACACTTTATATGCAAATGTATATTGTAACCAATATACCAAGGAGTAGTTTTCCCAGTTTTTAAAAAACTTTTCGTGATCATACACTAAATATTAACATATTTAGAATCTTTATTCCAGAAAACATCAAACTGTTAACCACTGATATAAAGTATAACTAAGTAGTATTGTTCAAGTGGTATTTTATCCAGACATACAATTTGTATATTAAAGTGGGGCTGCTTTGATTTAAGGCAAATAGAAGGGCTATAGGGAGAGAGAGGCAGTGGCTTGGAGGTTAAGGCCATCTCCCTGCCCCCAGGAAAGCCTTTGAGTCCTCCCCAGGGACAGTTAAATTCTACAACTCAAAGTTTGGAATAATGCAACTTCTAAGGTTCCTTACAATAATAGGCTGAAGTTGCCTCCAAGTGTTTCTTGAGAGCCAATTCTGCTCATATCTTCCCAACTCCACTCTCGATGATATCAAGTGTAGCATGAAATCAGCCATCATAGGAGTATTTATACCACAGAAATGGGCAAACACCACAAATCAGAGTTTGTTTCACCAGAAACTCAGTTTTCCAGAACACTACTGCTTGAGATTACGAGTCCAACCTACCACAAGTTTTTGAGGTGAAAGGGCAGAGATTGAGGATGCCGTCATGATGCCTTCCTTTGTCTGATTTCAGTCTATTAGACGTAAAGAGCTATCCTTACATGTTTTTGCTGCCAGGTTTTCTTCTCTTGCTTTCAACTTCTATGATGCTGAGAACTCATCAGGGGTGTTAGAAGTACAGAAAGACTTACCACATTCACATACACACATCAATATTTTCTTAATATTAAAGTATAAATAAGATCATGCATGAAGCAATTATATGAGATAGAGAGAAATTGTCATTATGGAAACAGCTAGGAATCATGACTTGGGGCTTTACCACAAATGTATTCTATCTTATATGGTGTGCCATTATGATTGTCTTCTTAGACTCAGTCTGCTGAGGCTGTTATAAAAAATTCCATGGACTGAGCAGCTTAAACAATAGAAATTTATTTCCATCAGTGCTAGAGGTTGGAAGTCCAAGATCAAGTTTCCAGCAGAGTTTGGTTTCTGATGAGGGCTTGCTTCCTGGCTTATGAGTTGCTACCCCTCACACATGAAGAGGGAGAAATCTCTTTCTTTCTCTTCTTTTAAAGCCGCAGGTCCTAAGGATTAAGTCCCTACCCTTAAGACTTCATTGAACCTTAATTACCTTTTAAAGATTCTATTTCCAAATCAGTCCCACCAAGAGTTAGGGGTTCAACATATGAATTCAAGGCAAGGAGGGGACACAACTAGGTCCATAGAAAACTGCAAGGTCCTTGAAGAGAGAGCATAGCTTAGCCGTCTATATTTTAACAAATCACTACAGCATGGGATATGTTACAGCTGGTTAAATATATGGTAATTGAGAAAAGACATTCCACTCCCCAATTTCCTATCTCCATGCCTACTGCTCTTTTCTAGGATTAGATAAACTTTGAGGGTAAAAGGAATGAAGACACAGAGTCCTACAGAAGGGAAGGATCTAGAAAATCAATTTTACTTACTTCCTGGCACAGAGTAGGAACTGAGTAGTATTGTTAACTGGTGGACTGAATGTCCTAGGTCATCCGCTGAGTGGGGACAACAGTTCTTAGGGATAATAGTTAAGTCTTACTTATTTCTGTTTTCATAGTGTTTAATACAGTACCAGGTTCAGGTGCTCAATATATTTTAGTCAATTAATTAATTGTTTGCACAAAAAAAATTGTTTGTGACAGCAGAGAAGTCCCTCTTACCCCCTTTGGTATAGTTAGGACATCTGTGCAATGGGAATAATAATGTCTTAAAGGCAGCAGACTGCATTAACCGATCTTTTAGTAAAATTTAGCACAGAGCTTTCTGCTTCTCATCATTAACAGAAGAAAAGATGATGTAGTATTGGAAGGAAGCTAAAGGGAAAGGCAAGTTTCTTTCCTTTTCCTGCATATCACAAAACTGTCTTGTTCCAGGTCTTTATTCCCTGCCCCTGTTCACTGCACTCTCAGAAGGTGTTTATGTGGTTATAAACTGACCAAAGAATGCTACAACTTAAGGTTAAGATGCTTTTATGCGACACAGGAAATAAAAGATAGAAATCGAAGTATATGTCTTCCTTGGACGATAAGGTTCTCAGCTATGATCTTGCCCAGAGTCTCCATGGCTGTGCATCAACCCATCCAGATGAAAAAATTAAGTGCCCTTGAATCACTGCAGTCTTTTGTTATGGCTCAGCTGGATGGTGGAGAATTACAATTGTGCTTACTACTTATACAGTATTGTGACACTCAGCAGACCAGCCTGACTTAATTTGTAATCTCCATAGCCACTCACCTGCAATTATATTAGAAATATCTTTTTTCTATCTATTCTCCCAAGAGCAAAACCTTTGGATTTCATTTGTCTTAAAACATACTGATTGCTTCCTGGGGCCCTTCAAGAAAGAATAAAACCCAACATAGCCCAGCAAGGGTTGTTTATAAGGGGTGCCATTTCCTCTCACTCCAGGTTGGGAGTAGCAGACAATTGAGAATCAAGAAAGCCTGTCAACTTTATTTAATTACAATGAAAAGAAAGAAAACCCACTTTAACATTTCTAATCAACAGGAGTCTAATGAGTCATGTTGGTTCCTGGAGTTGAGACACAGTAGGGCATTTTTGGAGCTAATTTGCTTCATTAATATTCAAAGGATGTAGATCACCCATATTTTCTAGGCAGCATGAGCCAAAAACGTCAGAGGTAAAGTTTTATTTTGCATGTGATGTTAGACAGATATTCCACAATGGACCAACTATAGCATCTACTATAAAATGTCCATTGGAATAATTATTTTATTTCCTGCCTCAATCCCACTTTCAAAATGATCTGTAACTCCTACTTCTAAGATTTCTCAAATTTTTAGACTTGACACTGATGCCACTAACACAATGGTGCCTGGCTTTGGCATAGTGGAAATCATTTGGCCTTTGGAGCCTACCAGCCTGGGTTCAAATTCAGGTCTATTCAACTTCCAGGTGATATTTTTGTAAAGATTCATTTATTTGACAGAGAGAGAGAGAGAACATGTGAGTGAGGCAGAGAGAGAGAGAATTCTCCAGCAGACCACCTGCTGAGCACAGAACCCAATGGCAGGGGCTAAATCCCACAACCCTGAGATCATGACCCAAGCCAGAATCAAGAGTAGGACTCTTAATGGACTGAGCCACCCAAGTGCCCCATTCCAGGTGATATTTTTAAGAAACAATTTAGTTAACTTGTCTTTGGTTCAATATTTTATAAATATTTGTTAAACACCTTAGTGCTAGGCACTAGAACAACAGGACAATTGAAGCATTATGAACCTCAGTTTCCTCATCTGTAAACTGGAAGTTCAATGTTCTGTTTCATAGGATGGTAGTGCTAATGAAATGAGACAGGACATAGAAGACACAGGGAGAATAGCAAACATGCAATAAATGGCAATTTTATCTCCTCCAGACCAGGATCATCCATACAGCTAACTACACTCAGGCATTTACTTGCAAAGTTGTGATTTGGGGCATGGAATTGCATACGAGGCTGAAAGATAGGGTTTCAGAGGCCAATCTATGGAGTACAGATCAGCAGAAACTCTGTGAGGGGGGAACCTAGATCTTGTCATTTGACATAACAAACAAAGTATGAGTCAATGCTAATTCTATAAGCAACTAGTCCTAAACATGGGATCTTACATATAGCATGAATTCAGTAAGGGTTTCATTAACAAGAATGACCCAACTAGAGAGAGTGAATTACATTCCTGCCTAATAATAATACTCTACACAATTAACAAAGACTTTCACATCCATTCAATTCCTACATGTTTATCTATACACGTATATCTATACACATGCACACAGATCTACTATGTTTAAACATAGTTCTAGGGACCCCTGAGTGGCTCAGTGGTTGAGCATCTGCCTTTGGCCCAGGGCGTGATCCTTGGATCCGGGATCAAGTTCCATGTCAGGTTCCTGGCAGGGAACCTGCTTCTCCCTCGGCCTGTGTCTCTGCCTCTCTCTCTGTGTCTCTCATGAATAAATAAATAAAATATTTTTTAAAATAAACATAGTTTTAGACATTGGAATTATTTAGTAAAGAAGACAATGTCCCTGCCTTCACAGAGATCATTTCTAGTGAGAAAAACAGACAGTAAACAAAACAACTAGAATGTCAGGTAGTGAATGATAAGGAAAGCAAATGAAATACTTCAGGTACCTCATACACTCCTGTCCCAGAGTCTTTTTGAAGGCAACTAAAAGAATATGAACAAAACTAAAGGAAACTAAATTAATATGATAAGAAAGAGAGGTGTGTGTTATTTTTTGACAAGATGGTCAGGAAAGAGGATCTCTGAGAAACTGTTGTTTAAATGAAATCCACAGACTAGGCTAAAATCTAGGGTAAGAACATTTTAAGAAAAGGGAACAGCAGGGCTAGGACCCCAAAGTGCGAACAATATTTGCATATTTGAAGAAGAGTAGGGTGATCTGTGTGTCAAAAGGGGAGGGAAAGTAGAAGAGAGGGAAAGAGTCATGGAAGATAACATTCAGCCCTAGTAAGTCAGTGAGAATTTTAGGTTTGATTACGGGATGTAGTAATAGTACCCAAGTGTGGCCCTAACAACTCATTCCCTCTTTGTTCACACATGTCATTCCTTGAATTAAGAGATGAAACTAGTTCTCATGCCCTTGCATCTGGGCTGGCCATGTGAGAATTCTGACTAGGAGTAGGTAAAGCAATGCTCTGGACTTCAAGTCCAAGCCTCAGAAATACCAGCAGCTTTGCTTCCTTACTCCTTTTTTTTTTTTTTTTTAGGTTGATTTTCATCATGATCTGATTCCTATTTCTCTACATCTTCTCCACTGAATATACATCACCTCTGCATCTGCTAGATGCAGATACATGCTCGCTTTTTTAAAAAAATTTTTACTGGTGTTCAATTTGTCAACATATAGAATAACACCCAGTGCTCATTCCATCAAGTGCCCCCCTCAGTGCCCATCACCCAGTGACCCCCACCCCCTGCCCACCTCCCTTTCTACCACCCCTTGTTCGTTTCCCAGAGTTATGAATCTCTCATGTTCTGTCTCCCTTTCTGATATTTCCCACTCATTTTCTCTCCCTTCCCCTTTATTCCCTTTCACTATTTTTTATATTCCCCAAATGAATGAGACCATATAATGTTTGTCCTTCTCTGATTGACTTATTTCACTCAGAATAATACCCTCCAGTTCCATCCACATTGAAGCAAATGGTGGGTATTTGTCATTTCTAATGGCTGAGTAATATTCCATTGTATACATATACCATCCATTCCTGATCAAAACTCTTCAGAGCGTAGGGATAGAGGGAACATTCCTCAGCATCTTAAAAGCCATCTACGAAAAGCCCACAGCAAATATCATTCTCAATGGGGAAACACTGGGAGCCTTTCCCCTAAGATCAGGAACAAGACAGGGATGTCCAATCTCACCACTGCTATTCAACATAGTACTAGAAGTCCTAGCCTCAGCAATCAGCTTCCTTACTCTTTGAGTACTGGGAGCATTTTCTCTTAGAGTTTAGCTGCAATGTCACATGGAGAGGTCACACGAGGAATTCAGTTGGTATGCTCAATAGCCCCAAACGACCTCCAGCTGACAACAATATCAACTTCCACTCATATGAAGGAGCCATCTTGAACATTCCATACCAAGAGAGCTCCCAGACAACCCCAGTCAACACAAAAAGGAGTAGGGGAACTGCCCAGTCAACCCACAGATTCATGGAAGATACTAAAATGGTATGTCTTAATTTATGAAATTCTGAGGGTAATTTGTTACACGATAATAGAGAACCAAAATAGATGAGAAGCCATTAGATATAAACTCCATTATAATATTTAATTAATTTTCTCATTCTCCCTAAGAAGTAGGCTTCAATAACAGGTATACCTTGGAGATATTGCATGTTCAGTTCTAGATCACTGCGATAAAGCAAATCAAACAAATTTTTGGCTCCCCAGTACCTATAAAATTATGTTTACACTGTACTGTTGACTAGTAAGTGTGCAATAGCATGTCTAGAAAATGTACATATCTTAATTAAAAAACACTTTATTGCTTAAAAACGATAGCCATCATCTAAGCTTTCAGTGAATCATAATCACTGATCACAGATCGCTACAACAAATACATTAATAATGAAAAAGTTTAAAAAACTGCAAGTACTACCAAAATGTGACCCAGAGATACAAAGTGAGAAATGCTGCTGGAAAAGTCAGCCATTAGACTTCCTCAGTGCAGGGTTGCCAGAAACCTCCAGTTTATAAAAAGCACAATACCTTCAAATCACAATAAAGCAATAAAACAAAGTAAATCTGTAACTCCTATTTTATAGGTAAAGATACGGAAGTTAAATATGACTTCCCAAAAGTCACAGAACAGCTAAAAGGCAGAGTCTGGCCTCAAATATAGGCCTTCTGTAGGGTTCCTTCCCTTGGGTATAGCTGAACATTGATCCAACAAAACAGAGCCACCTAAATTTAATGGACATAACGGGTAATTCCAGATGCTCCATTAATCACATTACTATATACCTAAAATGTGCCTACTAAAGTATCTAAGATTTAAATTTAAAGCCAGAATTTTTCTACCATCTGCATCAGACTATTTAATACCCAGACTAAAATCACTCTGGGGATGTGAATATGTGAGATAACTGAAGACAATGTCTGCCAAATGCTTTGTAGCTGAGGGAAAAAAATGAACAAATTCATGAATTAGCCTCTGCTTATTCTGAAATTTCCAGACTCAGTATTAGTCATCTACATTAGGAACTTCCATCCTGAGCAGAGACTTCTTATTTGAAAATGTAAGTGAAGCTATTCCCAAGGGGGAGATGCAAGACTTGTGAAAATTAAAAGGTGTGAAGAGTAACTATATTTAGAAAGTTAGGTTAAGAAATCAACATTCAATTTGTTTGCTGAGAGGGTAAACTGAAAATAAATGCATGACTATATTTTCCTTCTTTTTAGTATACCAGGAAACACAGAGAAATATAAATGTAATTTCCACCACATGCACTGTGCTAACAGCCTTTAAAGTATTGCTCTTTTTTCTCAATACAGCATCTAGGTGCAGGGGACACTCCCATTACATGGAAAGTTGCCTAGTGCTTAGGGGCCTCAAAAAATATTCCTCTATTGAAAATGTCCCTCTTCCAAGACTCAGTTTCTTCATCTGTAGAATAAGGATATGGCCCACGAAGGTAAGCATGTGCCTTTACTATTTTTACTTATTGTGGACATATTCCAGCATGACACTTTCCCTTTGATCCCAGACTCTACCTTAGACCCTTTTTTGAAACAGTACCTTGGTTATCGTACCAGTTACTCACAGTTGGCCCTTGAAAAGGGACCATGTATCCTTTGCTAGGCAAGTACACCCTGCTCTCCAATCTCTGAAATTTACAACTCCATGATCCCAAAACCATGGAAACCTTTAACATAAATTCTTCTTAAAATGTTGTCATTTTAACAAAAGAAAAATGATTTTAACAGCAACTGCACCAAACTACTCACCATGGACTGAGCTGGGTGATTAATTACTTAAGTACTAATTATCACTTCATTCTTCACTGCAGTGTTTATAGCATCTTCATATATTTAGCATGTAGAAAACACTTTAGCTCTTTTGAATGACAAGGTGAGCAGAAGTGCCTCTCTATTAAAATTGTCTCTATAATTTGTGAGTCACAACAAGTCATGCTTTTATCTAGACTTGAGTCATCAAGCTAGAAAGTCACGATGTAAGAAATGGTGCCACTAGTTATAAAGGGGTGAGTGGCAGAGGGCAGAGGAGAATACTAGTAAATAAAAGCATAGCTTTGGAAACAGTATCAACTATATTCAAAACACTGTGTTAGGCCTTTATGAGAACTCAAATCAGAGTATGACAGTGTCGATTCTTCAGGAATCCATTGTCTACATGGATAAATACAAATACCAGTACTCATTGTGCTAAATGTCAGATAGATAGCAGGATATACTGCAGAGATTTGGAGGAGAGAAAGGTTAATATGGACTGGGGCTTGGGCAAAGAACTTAAAGACAACTCCCTGGAGGATAGTGGACCTATTTATATAACCTGTAGCATCTAGCTAAGTACCTGGTACATAGTTGATGCTAAAGAAACATTTGGAGGGACACTTGGGTGGCTGAGTGGTTGAGCGTCTGACTTCGGCTCAAGTTGTGATCCCAGGGTCCTGGGATTGAGTCCTGCATCGGGCTCCCCGCCGGGAGCCTGCTTCTCCCTCTGCCTATGTCTCTGCTTCTCTCTGTGTGTCTCTCATGAATAAATTTGAAAAATATTTTTAAAAAGAAACATTTGTAGAACTCAACAGATATAAGTTACAATTAGTCAAGTAAAGAAGAGTACATCAGAGCTAGGTACATAGCAAAAGCAAGCCAAGGGTGGTTGCTCTTGGTGAACTCTGGAACACAAAAGGTCAACCTGGAGGAGGTCCAAAAGTGAGCATAATAACTCTCTCCTCAAAAAATGTTACCTATGACACAAAAACACCTATGATACAGACTCCCATTTGTTACTCAAATTCCACTCCAACAAACTTTTACACCCTCCTCTGAGACAGCCATGGGATATCTCCCTTGGAATATCTCATTGAGTCCTCAAAGTCAAGTAGTCTAAAGCTCTTTTAAACTCCCAATCTGATTTTCTTTTCTTTAATATTGAGAGGACCCTCACACCAGACTGGAAACTGTATTAGCATCTTCAACCACCTACTCCTCAGGCATATTCTTGCTGATTCTCCATCAGTTCCTTTTGTAGTTACCCATACCCTATTCTCACTGATAGTCCCCAATGGCACCCAAGGTTCATACCTCCCTGTGTCTCCTTTGATCAATTTTATTTGATTTCATTACCTCCAGCCTGGACTCACTGCAATCCCTCCTATCATATTAACCTCCCAACAGAAAAACTTGGATCATAGCATCTTTCATGCATGTACCTATTACTCTGAGTAAGCACCTACTATATGTCCAGCTCTGTTTTTTCTGATCACCACTCCCCCACACACATACACACAGAATCAGAAATAATTTTTCATTCTTCTTCCTTTGGATCACATTTACCTAATCTCTCCTTTTAAATCTGTGAGCTGTATTGACTATGTCATATAGTCATTGTCATATTTGACATGGTCATATTTGTCATGGTATCACTTGAAGCATCCTAGCACACAGCCTTGCATACAGCTGGTGCTCAATCAATGTGGCAAAAAAAACTAAAATTAATGCAGGATGCCAAGACCATAGGTATTTAGCCTTCATTCTACAGGAATTTGAGAGGCCTTGAAGGCCTTAGGTTTATTAAGAGCCACCTGCCAGCCTAGGCATTAGGAAGATTATTCTGGCATCAACAGATAGGGTGATCTGAAGCAAAGAATCCTCTGAGTAGAAATAGCCTTGATTTTCTAAAGAATTGTGACACTTTAGGTGGAGGAAAATTGGTTAAGAGAAAATAATGAGAAACATAAAAATGAAAATTGAGAAAAAAAAGTCTATAATATATAGAGTATCCCAATAATTCTAAAAGATTACATGAAGTATGTTTCAGTTGTCTGTGGTAGTCAGGCAGAGTGGATAGTGTTAATATAAAACTATCTTAAATCTTTTCTGGGATAAGGAATAGTAAAAATAAATTAACTAACTATATGATAAAGGAAATAAGTCTTTGTTATGTCAAGATCTCTCTCTCTCTCTCTCTCTCTCTCTCTCTCTCTTTCTCATACTTTTATCATCATTATCATCTAAGGCTAGAAAAAGTAAATTTAAAAAGTAGTGTAGCTAAATTTATTTGCCCTGACCATCAGGTGACAGAAGCATATGTGAATATAGAAAGGATTACAGAAAATTCAAATAGAAAAGAGGTAAACTAAGTTCTGTGGATGTGCTCTAGAATGTATCCAGGTAAATTAGAAAGTTGTATGATCCTCATGGTCACATGAAATGTACACCAGGCCCAAAGCTTTCCTTATGATTGACCACAAAACTTAGCCCTATTTTCTAGGGAACTTGGCTGATATAAGAGTGAATGAAGAGGGCAGCCCAGGTGGCTCAGCAGTTTAGCACCGCCTTCAGCCCAGGGTGTGATCCTAGAGGCCCGGGATCAAGTCCCACATCGGGCTCCCTGCATGGAGCCTGCTTCTCCCTCTGCCTGTGTATGCTCCCCCACCCTCTCTCTCTTTGTGTGTGTGTCTTTCATGAATAAATAAAATCTTTTTTTTTTTTAAAGAGTGAATGAAGATTCCCTCCAATATCCTAATATGAGTGATATGCTGACCACCGGGGTTTGGAAATGGACTCTCTTTTTTGTTTTTAACCTCAAACCAAGGCATATCAAGCTTAGAGATGCGCATTTCCCAGCAACTGCTTTCTAAAACACCAGTTGTTGTTGTTGTTGTTGTTGTTTTGTTGTTGTTGTTTTTGTTGTTGTTGTTGTTGTTTTGTTCAGAGACATGCTACAATCATTTAGCTATATATAGCTAGATATTGCTTTAGTGAAGGGGATCCAATTGTGAACCAGACATACTTGATTCCAGTCCTCATGATATTACAGACTCTTGGCTAGCCAAGAGAACAGACGTACAACAAGTAAGTACCATAACTTACAATGAGTGTGGTGACTAGGAAAGTACCACAGGATCTTATGGGGTAGCCAGCAGGGGAGGGCTACATCAGAAAATAGCCTAGCATATCAGAATATACCTCCTTCTAGAACTGATGTTTAAGCTGAGACCAGAGGGTAAAGAAGAGGTAGGTAGCAAATAAAGTGGTTGAGGAAACATCCAGCCAAGGAAATGCCATGTACAAAGGTCAGGTGTTCTGACAAACTAGAAGCTCCATGTGGCTGGAATATTGAAAAGAGGGTGCAGAATGATGAGCATTGAGAGCTGAGAATAACAAAAGGGCATATGACCTTCAAAGTGCATGAAGAAATCCTTGACATGCTTAAAGCAGAGGATTGACTGTGTCATATTTATCACTGATAAAAGTCATCTGGGAGGAAAATGAACTAGAAAAGAGAAAATGAGAAGCCAACAAATGAAGATGCCACCATCTTCTGCCATCTTGAATTCATTCTTTCAATGTGCATATATGGTCTCCCTGGTTTGATTGCAAATATATATAAACTGTAGGCTTAAAAAATCCCATTGGCTTGGAGATTATGTCTGAAGTAGTAACTACGAGCTACTTGGGGTAATGCCATGAAAAAGCTACTAGAACCTGAGGAATTCTCTTATTCACTCACTCACTTATCCAGATATGCACAAGTAAACAAGACCAGGACATAAGTGAACTGACAATTCCAATACAATTGGATAACAGCTAAGGCAGAGAAAGGTTTTTCAAGTCATTGGACAAATCACAGAAGGAAAACTAATCCTTTTGGGGGATGTCAGAAAATACTTTCAAAAAACGTGAGGCTTGAGCAGTGTACTTAATAAAAATTATGGTATTGTCAATATTATGAATAATAGTATTATGAATAATAAGAACAATTATTGATGAAGTGCTGACTGCTAAGCTGCAAATGATTTTTCTTATATTATCCTATTATTTGCCATGAGAGCCCTACAAAACAGGCATTTTTAAGTTGTTTTGCAGATGAAAGAACCAGAAACGCATAATATTAACCAACAAGGTAAATAGTCCAGCTATTGTATCCAAATCCAAAGTCTGATTTCTTTCCACTGCACTATGCTCCCAGGATTTAACCAGGTGAACAGAGATCGAAAAAGTGTTACCGGAAGATAGAACAATGTGAGTGAAGGCATGGAACAAAAGAAAGCATGGAACATTCCGGAAATGAATGTGATTTCTCTGCATGAATACAAGATACATATGCAAATGTGGTGAGCAACTATAATAGTCAGATCCTAACCAGCCAATGGGTTGGTGCTTTACTCTGAAAACAGCAGTGAGTTTTTGCAGATTATTGAGCCAGAGGGTGGCAAGAGTAGATTAGCATTTTATAATGGTCACTCCATTGTCAACCTTATTGGAGGGAACGTGGAACTTCAGGCAGGGAGAATGGCTGCCAGAACACAGGGGAGAGAGCTGGGGGCTGTCACTTGGACACAGCAATGATAACAAAGAAGGTGGATAGACAAGAAAAGTGGATAGAGAAGTAAGTAAGTTTCTAGTGGAAAAAAATAAAATTTTGAATATTACTCTTAGAAAGGAAAACTTTCATTATCAAGATCATGGTAAAATCAAGTAAACTAATATACTGAGAAATATCCATTACATAACTGTGCATATACATGAAAAAGAAGCACACATTAAAGATTGGTGTGTGTGTGTGTGTATGCTGTTTGTGTTCATCCTTAAAATATGTATCTACATCAATGATCATATAATAGGAAACACTTGGGGGATCCCTGGGTGGCGCAGCGGTTTGGCACCTGCCTTTGGCCCAGGGCGCGATCCTGGAGACCCGGGATCGAATCCCACGTCAGGCTCCCGGTGCATGGAGCCAGCTTCTCCCTCTGCCTGTGTCTCTGCGCCTCTCTCTCTCTCTCTCTCTCTCTCTGTGACTATCATAAAAATAAAAAATAAAAATAAAAGATTTTAAAAAAAAATAGGAAACACTTGGGCCAAATACATCAATAAGTCCAAAATTGCCTTTCTCTTCCATATAATACTCTGTAAAATGGGCTAAACATCTAGCATATTCCAAAAGTAGACATTATTTTGACAATTTATTACAAATGAACCCCATTTTAACAGAATGATATCCCTAAATTCCATCTACAATGCTTCATCCATAGACAAAAGTAAAAACCAGTGATTCTGAATGATGTCAATGCCCCAGAAAAACAATCTTACTGGAACTCACAGAAGGTTTCTCACTGTTGCCATTGAAAAGGAAGCAGTAAGAAATAGGGAGATACATATAATGAGTTGCTTTGGGATGAGGCATATTACTTCACTGAACTTCCCTGCTTCTCTCTTTTTTGACCTTGATTTTCTATTTGCATTTTATCATGCTCTTGTGGAAAGAGGCAAAGGCTAAAATAAATCAATGAAAATGTTCTAAGTATTGACAATGGCTAGATAAGGAGAAGTGTGCTTGGTCTAGAGGCAAAGTGGTAACAGAACACTATAATGAGTTAGCAACCACTTGTCACTACCTCTCAAAAAAAGCATTCCTTTGTATGTTTTTCTCCACATTATCAAAAGCCCTTGAGACCAAGGACCAAGCTTAATTATGACCTTCTCTCTCCTTAGTACCTATCACAGGTCTTGATCCAAACACAATGACTCAATAGGCATTGTTTCTCACCTCAACGCAGGGACAAGAGTTAACTTTCTAGGCTCATCAATAATCAGCGTGCAATGTCACAATCTCCTCCCATAGCATTTGAGAGAGAAAATTCTACAGTGAGACTTTGAGACATAATTTGTGCAGTGGAAAGACAACATTTTGAATTTTGTTTCAAAATATATTACATCATATTTATATCTAGGTTTACTGGAATTTTGTAAGCAACTAGAATCTGTGCCATTGTTTCTAGTTTAGATTGGAATGTAAATAGACTGGTTGTCTAAGAGTTTATGTTTATGATTATTCAGGTAGACCTCTGCAAGTAGGCTTTTATTTAATTGTGGTAAAATATACATAAAATTTACCACTTTAACTATTTTAAGTGCACACTCCAGTAACTTTAGGTACGTTCACATTGCTGTGTAATCATTACCACTATTTATTTCCAGAACTTTTTCATCATCCCAAATTGAAACTCTTCATGTATTAAGCAATAACTCGCTGTTCATCCTTACCCAAACCACTAGTAACCACCATTCTACTCTCTGTGTCTATGAATTTGACTACTTTAGGCATTTCATATAAGTGGAATCACACAATATTTGTCTTCTTGTGCCTGGTTCACTTAAAATACCCATTTCAAGATTTATCTATGTTGTAACAGAATTTCATTCATTTTTAAGGCTGAATAATATTCTCGTGTGTGTGTGTGTGTGTGTGTGTGTGTACCATGTTTTGTTTATCCATTCATCCATTAATGGCCATTTAAAGGCTGTGGCCACCTTTTGGTTTTTGTGAATAATGCTGCTATGGAAATCACTATACATATAAATATCTGTTCTAATCCTTGCTTTAAATTCTTTAGGATAAATACCTAAAAGTGGAATTTCTGGATCATTTGGTAATTCTATGTTTAATTTTTTTTGAGGAACCACATCTTTTTTTCCATAGTGGCTGTCCCATTTTACATTCCCACCAGGAATGCACAAGTGTTCCAACTTATTCACATTCTTGACAATAATTATTACTGCTGCTGTTTAAACACACCTGTTTAGAGTTTTTTTATAAGAGTCAAAATGATGGGTATGAAGTGGCATTTCCTTGTGGTTCTGATATGTAATTCTCTAATTGTTAGCGATGTTGAGCATCTTTTCATGTCTTTATTAGTTGCAGATCTTCTTTAGAGATATATCTATTCAAGTCCTTTGTCCATTTTTTTAAAAAACTGGGTTGTTTATTTATTTTTTTTTTTAATTTTTATTTATGATAGTCACAGAGAGAGAGAGAGGCAGAGACACAGGCAGAGGGAGAAGCAGGCTCCATGCACCGGGAGCCCGATGTGGGATTCGATCCCGGGTCTCCAGGATCGCGCCCTGGGCCAAAGGCAGGCGCCAAACCGCTGCGCCACCCAGGGATCCCGGGTTGTTTATTTTTTGTTGCTGAGTTCCAAGCAGCTTTTCACAAAAGGAAAAAATTTCTTAAAACAGACGTTCACTATAAATAAAATCTTATCTGATCACAGCCACATTCATTGGTCAAGGCATCGTCTACAGCTAGTTTCATACTGTGAAAGCAGATTTGAATGACAGCCATAGAGACAGTATGGACCACAAAGCCTAAAATATTTACTACCTGGCTTTTACATAATAAGTTTGTCAACCACTCTTCTAAAAATGCCATTTGGTTGAGCTATTTTTTAAAAATACCTTGGGCTAAGAACCATAATTTTGTTCTTCTTTTATGATATTTTGTCTGCATAAGGTAGTCTATGATCAGCTCTATGGTTTAGGGTTGCCAGATAAAATAAAACATGCCCAGTTAATTCTGAATTTCTGATAAACAACAAATAATGTTTTCATATAAGCATATCCTTAATATTTCATGGATCATACTTATCCTAAAACATTATTTGTTGTTTATATGCATATCAAATTTAACTGGGTGCTTTGTACTTTTATTTACCTGCCATGATAACTCTATTATAGTGTCATAAAATTGGGGTCAGAGATGAGTCCCAAAGTTTTAGAGAAGCAGGAATAGTTTTGACAACTTTTACGCCTTTTCCACAACTGCAAGCATTTTTTCCTACTGTTCTCTCTGCCTTAGAGACTTTTTCCATGTTGCTTGGTCAAGTTCTGAGAACCATTTGAAGCCTTTATTGACACCCCCAAGGTGAAGCTGGATGCCCTTTATGATTTTACTGCACAGTGTTAACAATATAATAATTATTATATTAGCATCGAACAAAAGCTGAGCTGGAGTTGCTTATTTCTATGTGTGAAGTGCTCAAGAACATGTAGTAGGTCTTCAACAAATAGTTGATGAGGAAACCTAAATCAAATAGGACAATGCATGAATTAAATCACTGATGGGGAAAAAAAAATAAATAAATAAATAAATAAATAAATCACTGATGGGCACTCCTTTCCCCCTCCTTTAATTATCCTATACAGCCCAGACTTGTTCCCAGCTGATTAAGAAATTGCTTGATACTTGCTTCTGGACCATCTCTCCACAACTACACCTCAGCACCCTCGCCCTCAGCCTCAGATATGCAGTGTTCTTCCTGCAGCATCTAGGACCGTAGCATCCCCACATGCCTACCTAACCCTCTCCATCAAAGTAATCCATCCTGTAGCCCAAATCCTTTCAAGTCCCAGCTTTTGTTCCTCAGTGAAAACAGGTACTAGAATATTTGCTACAAGGGTATAATTAGCTACGGTTTCCTTGCTTGTAAGGTACGGGTATACAGAGTATATGTAATATGACCCACGCATTGGCATGCTTGCAATGAAAAGTGGCTTTTTTGAGGGGTCTCACAAAGGGTGTTGATTTGGGGAAGAATTTTCTGATTGAATTTTTTAAACTAGACTCAGAGGCAAAAACTGGGACTACAAAGAAAGGGGAAAACTCCCCTACGTAGCTTTCCTCCAGTCTTTGCCTTCTTATCCATTCCTTCCCTAACCCTGTTCTTCTGTCCACTACTCCAGGGTTGACTCTATAAACTACATTTCTCAAACTTCCCTGCCAGGTGGCTTTCCATTAGGTTCAGCCAGTGGGAGGCTCCAGTGGGAGAAGCCAAAGGCATTTGTCCTCTTCCCTCTGTCACAGCAGCATCTCTCATAGAGGCTTTGTCTCCACCATGATTGCAGTTTGCAGGGCAGCCGTGGCTCCTAGGCTATGGTGACACTACCTCCTCTGTTTGTTCTTCAAGCTTTGAAGTGACAGTGGATTCCTGCAACTGTAAAACCCTGAGGTGCCTCATCCCATTTGGCTTTTGAGCCCTCCCAGCAGCCTTCTAAGAAGTTGCTTCTATTTCATTTTTGCTACTGAATTGCTGGCAAGTTCTGTTTCCTATACTGACCCCTGTCTGATAAAGCAGCCCTTAAGAAAGGAGAATGCAGCATGTTTGCCATCATTTCCCAGGAGAGAGCCAGAGCCAGGGGAAAAGGGACTGTTCTGTATTCTCAGGAAATTCTAAACATGCCTGTTTGCTCATTCTAGATTTCAATGGGATAAAGTAGGAGGAAGAGGATTAGGGAAGAAGGACAGGGATAAAAGTCACTAACATCTGTTTACCAATTAAATGCCTAGGATTTTTAATTAATCCTTAGATCATACCTTCTAGGTATTATTATCCTCAAGGATTGAAGACCCACTTTCAAGGTAAGCAATGAGAAGCTGTTGCTTTGAAAGACTGATCTTCATTTCCAAGGTTACATAGCTTAAAGCCTAAAATGGTCTTTTTCCCTTCTATCCTACTGACGAGACAATTTTTATAAATGCAAAAACTGGAATTTACAAAAATCAAATCAGGTAAAAAAAAAAACCAGTTTGCTCAACTCTGTCATGATTGTGAAATAATTCCATATGCCTGTTGTTTTTTAAACACTAACATGTAATTAAGATGTATCTTCTATAAAACAAATCAGATTTATCTAGAAAGACAACTTCAGATAATACTTAGATACTCTCAAAGGTAATGTCCCATCCAAAAAACTTACTATCTCATAGTATTTTATGATGCCATTCCAGGGCATTGTGAGCCTCTGGATCTGTCCACATAGCCCTGGCTGACCTAGCTCCACCTGACCATGAAATTAGGTACATTTTTAGCTGACCACCGGGGGCAGGGCAATGATGGACATAAAGAGTCACTTAAACTCCATGAGACATTTGAACAGAGAGGGTCAGCTTTTCTACTTTAGATATCAAGTAATGTTCCATCAGTTTAGTTTAGTTCAGGTATCTAATTCTAGTGAACTCTGAGATGAAAATAGAAACTTTATGTTTTAGAGTTCAAGGTAATTCTGTAATTATTCTAACATTTCCAAACCATTGAAAAAGTGAAGACACCCTATTTTAACACTAAAAATAGAAAAAAATCATAAGCCAAACATGCAAATGAATACCATTTTAACCACCTAATATGTCTTACTGTATATACTGTATATACACACATAATATATACTAAAAATAACTAGAGCTAAATGGAGTGTTAAAAATACCTAGACATAGTACCTATGTCTTACTGTATATACTGTATATACACACATAATATATACTAAAAATAACTAGAGCTAAATGGAGTGTTAAAAATACCTAGTATATATCCCTAACTTCCATTTGACTAAAGGAAGTCAAGGTACATACACAGAATATATTTATATATCATGTGTGTGTATATGTATACACAACACACATATATGCATATATTCGCCTATACATACGCACACACTCAGACACACATATATGGAGAGCGAGAATGGATGAATGTGCATCTGTACATTGATTAAGGTACATGTCAGTGAAGTGGTAGAAATGACCATCAAAATAGCAAGCACAAAAATTTTGTTTGGAAGAGAGATTGTCTTTAGGCTGAGGAGCCTTTGAAAAGGCGAGGCTTTTATGAAATGGGATGGGGAAAAACAAACTGCTCTGAAGAGGAAATAAATAGGATGTGGGGGTGGGACAGAAGAGAATGAAGACTGAAGAGTCATTAGTGAGCAACATGACAGTCAAGAGTTTTATTTATTTATTTATTTATTTATTTATTTATTTATTTATTGGAAGTCAAGAGTTTTAAAAGCAGACATTTTAGGTATTTAATTTACTTAACATGTTTAACATATTTGTGGTTGCTCTAATGTAAGAACCCTCCAGAATCTCTAACCCTCAGCCAAATCTGCAACATACACAAGCCTAGTGTATGACTTTGGGATAAAATTAAGGTAAAGAGATGGAGTTCTATGAGTAGGTGGCAAGGAAACAGACAACAGGAGGAGAGATTCAGAGAAGGTCAAGTGCTGGGTAGGAGTAGAAACTCACCACCAGCAGGAAGCATGAGTTTGCATGGTCTACCAAAGCTGTGGAGAACTTGGGAAAAACATGTGGTCCAAGGCTTGAACTGACTGCTGGACTGTGCACACAGGCTTCATGGACATCCCATTCAGGCTGCACTAGGGATTTGGGCAGGATTTGGTCATTTCTGGGCTGCTGGCAGCAGAATCTGAAAAGGTGGTAGTACTGTTTGAGATTTAAAGCTCTTCTGGGGTGGTGAGCTAAGAGGAGAGCCACAATCCCACATTCCCAGAGGGCTGACCAGGAAGATGGAAACTTGACAGCCACGGTGGAATGCCTACTGAGGGCAGAGGGAAGCGCTCTCCTGAAGCCACAGGGAGTGGTGAGGACAGTGAAACTATGGAATTACTGCCCAGTCACCTGACTGTCATCAAATACCAAGCCCATATTTAGCCTTCTGTTATGGATAGTTAATATCATCTCAGTAAATCAGCAAGATCTGTGTCCTAAAAACCCAAATTTATTTTTTTAATTACTAGTATTTTTTTAAGATTTTATTTATTTATCCATGAGAGACACAGAGAGAGAGAGAGGCAGAGACACAGGCAGAGGGAGAAGCAGGCTCCATGCAGGGAGTCCAACATGAGACTCGATCCCGAGTCTCCAGGATCACACCCTGGGCCGAAGGCAGCACTAAACCGCTGAGCCACCAGAGCTGCCCACAACCCAACTTCCAAGGTAAAAGCTACACACTACTATCAGAAGGGAAAGGAGGATAGAGAGACAGACATGTTTAAATTGGGCCAGAGGGTCCACTCCAGAGGACTGTGAGTGAGGGACCACATCTGGACATCTGAGCTCACACTAGCTCACTGGGGGAAAAAACGTGTTTATCTAGTTGCCTTCTCCACTTGTGCATGCACGTTTTAACTTGGTTCCTTCCTTATACATTGCTGGGTGGCTCTGGATGGTAGATGTGGTGGGAATTAAAAGGACAGCCAAGACATTTTTTTAAAAAACACAAGATAATTCAGAATAGTTTAAATGAAAAGGAAGTGTACTGAGTCAGGTAACTGGGAAGTACAGGTGTGGTGCCACCTTTGGGCAAGAATATAGCAGGTGCTATAACAGAGTAGGGCTTGGTCTCTCCCTCCTGCCTTGCCTCTATCTCCTTCCATGTTTTCCACTGACTGCCTTTCCCAAGAAGGGGAAATGGCTTTCAACACTCCCAACTTTATCTCCCACTTAGCAACTCTTTTGGGAATGAGGACCCTTCTCTCTCCCAATATCCTTACTAAACAAACTCACAATGGTCTTTGGTTAATATTTGAGACTCTTCATTCTGTAAGTAACTTACTGAACTCTTACGATCTTCAAAGCACTTTTCTACAACTAACAATATGAAGCCCTACTTCCTTTTTTTTTTTTTTTTTTTTTTATGAAGCCCTACTTCTTATGAAACAACTATTTATGTGCCTGTGCTGTTCCCAGGGAGAAGGAATACTATGCTTGGAATGATCTGGACCAGATACTTACCACTATGGGGCCATGGTGGGCAGTTCACACTGTGACTGACATCATGGAATGAGGGAGGGACAGTTTTCCAAAAGATACAGGTGTTTCAAGCATACAGAACAATCAATGTACCATACACCATCTCACTTTCTATTTTCCTTCTTCATAAATTCCAGAACCGTCACTTCAAGCCCACCAGCTGCATGTAAGCATTCAGACAGGAAAGGATGCCAATGGAGGCTTTTTTTCTGGAACAGCTCTCACAGTCCCTAATAAAGCAGCCAACACACAGGTGTTGAACAGGTATGAGGAATACTGCTACAATCTCCAAGTCTGCAAACTTAGTAACTGTGTTGGCATCTTGGCAGCTGATCTTGTTTGCATTTATAAATTAAGTTTTTAATACTCACATTTGTAGAGGTGGAGTTTTTTTTTGGCTTTTGACTTTTGTCTTGAAAGCAAAATGTCATGGTATTTTTTAAAGTGCATAAAATTGAAACAAATGCAAGGCAAGAGTCTTCTGGCTTGGAAAATAATTGGAGTACACTCATCCTGAAATGGGATATAATGAGGACCTCAAAAGACCTATATCATTTCTTCTAACAGGGGCCACACCTTGGCTTGCCCTTTATTCTGAAATTCAAAATACTTTTAACAGCGCTTATGTCTAGAGGAACAGCATATATATAATTCATAATGCCTGGGAGATTCAGGAAAGGAGATTATATACACAAAGGGATAGGAAAGTCTTACAGGTGTCACAAGCACTTGTTGGACAGTTGCTAAAAAATAGCTTTTTTGTTTCACTGGATGTCAGGGAAAGTCATGTGACTATGAAGCTGAAGTAGAAGGATGATAGGAATATTCAGTGCATGACAAAAAGAGTGACACCCATCAACAGCCCTGGGCATTGCCCTTTACGAACACCTATCTTCCTGTTTTATATCTGCTTGATCACTTCTCTTTCTTATACTAGATTCTAAGTTCTGCAAGGACAGAGACCAAATGTTTCTTACATACTTTGAAAACCACAAGGCCCAGCAAAATGCTTGGCACATGATGATGAGGATGAGGGTGACGATGATGAAGACAGCCAGCATTTACTGAGTACTTCTTATTTTCCAGGAACTATTCCAATCACTTTAAATACATTCTTTTAACCATCCTAATCTGTGTGAGGGTATTACTACTACTACTTTCCCCCCACATTATAAGGGTTCATTGAGTTAGAATGATTCTTCCAGAGTTACATAGCTCTGAAATGAAAGAGTAAGATTGAAGTCCAGGTAGTATGATAATTTGATTCAAGAGCCTGAGCTCTTAAATATCTATTGAGTGAATGGTGAAAGGCCTCTAACAATCCAATTACTTTACTTTTTGTCCCATGGGGGAGAGGAAAAGAATGAAGCATTCTGGATACTGTCTGTGAGTAGAGATTGGGAAAGTAAAACACCTTTGGTAATCTCATTTCACTAAAACCATAGTGGCAGATCAAAAAGTTTTAAAACCAAAGTAATACGTTCCTTGGAAGTAAAGTTCCTGGCCCACCCTTCACAACCTCAGTCCTGTTTAACAAAGACACCCATTTCAGCTCTTAGTTGTTAGTTTTGTTTTTTGTTTTTTGGGGGTTTTTTTTGGTAGTTTATCTTCATATGACTTGAACCTCATAATCAAGATCAAATTCATCATTATATATTGCCTGCTATAAAATAGGGCAGGATTTAGCTAACTTATACCACTCTTACTTCTCCCTATTTAGATATTTCATCATTTTTTAGATTTTCCATCAGTCACTTTTTAGTTTGAAAGCATATCCTAGCATTATTATCCATCACTGGTCTCTCAGGGATGCTTCATGATGTCTACACGAAGATATACACATCCTTCCTCTTTCCTTCAGGTCTCCTCTTCTGTTTTCCACCAACTTTTGCCCTCTGTGCTTTCATTTTCATGCAATTAAGTTAGATCACTTTTATATTTTGTCTTTCTTGACAAATCTAGAGGTTTATCTTAAAATTGCATATCAATAATGAATGTTGATTTTTTATACTTTAGAAAATTATTCACCATGAAAATCATTTGTGTACTACTATTTATAAAATAATTTTTCCCTAGCGTTTCTCATTATCTTTACTCATTTTTTTTCTTCATTTGTCATATATCTGTTTTCTCCCTAAATCCTCTTTATATCAATAAGTTCTATTGACTTCCTGGGCCCTCCAACTGCTGTCCTTAGTTGAAATGCTTACTGCACAGCTATAATCTTAGGAATTGGCTTTATATGTTTTAAACAACGCTAGACTCGCTATGTCATGAATCCGACGTCTTCCCTTTTCTCGGTACTTTCTCTGTATCCCTCAGAATAGACTTCTTTATGCTGAAGTCACAACAACTCCAACCTCCATGGCTCAAAACTGCAATTTCATTGCTTGCTAAGAGTACATATCCACCACAGACTGGTAGTGGCTCTGTCCCACATCACCTTCATTCCAAGACCCAGGCTAGAGAAGGGAAAAAGAGCTTGGCTAATAATCATACACTGGTTCTCAAAAACTTCCACTTGGAACTGACACATGTCATTTCCATGTACATTTCACTGGTCAAAGCAGGTCACATATTTAATTCTATCTTTACAAGGGGGAAAGTTAGTATGGTCCTTCCACATGCAAGAAAAGAGGAAAAAGGGGATATTTGTGAACAGCCTTAATGATTTTTATACTCTTTCACTTTGTCGAAGTACATCTTCAAGTAGCTTCCTAAGAAATGCAACAGATAAATGTTTGAAATTTCAGGTCTTAAAATTTTCTGGGATCCCTGGGTGGCGCAGCGGTTTGGCGCCTGCCTTTCGCCCGGGGCACGATCCTGGAGACCCAGGATCGAATCCCACGTCAGGCTCCTGGTGCATGGAACCTGCTTCTCCCTCTGCCTGTGTCTGTGCCTCTCTCTCTCTCTGTAACTATCAAAAATAAATAAAAAATTTAAAAAAAATTTTCTGAAAAATTTCACTCTCAAAGGGAAGTAAAAGTAAAGAGGGCATGCGCTGTCCTGCATTATGTTATAATCTACAAGGAGGAGTTGACCAGAGAGAGAAAGTAGAATACACTTTGGAAGACTCATGCCATTTATTGTCCTAAATAATTTGAAAAGAGGGCAAATGGGTTAAAATTTCTTTCATTTGGCTATAGAAAACAAGATTAAAACTTTCTTAAAGCAAAGAGTGGTGGATAAGAAGGTTTTAGAGAAGCACTTTCTAATGTAACTTTCTATGATGAAGGAAATATTCTGTAATGTATGGTAGCCAATATTGTAACCACTAGCTCAGTGTGGCTATTGAGTACTTAAATATGGTAGGTCTGACTAGAAAGGTGTAGAAGTGCGGCCAGTGGCCATCATGTTGCACCAAGCAGTTCTAGAGATTCTTCCTAAAATGTGAGTTCAATAGGATGGCCTCAGAAATGACAGTCTAATATTGTGGTCCTAAAAATTCTGGATGAGAAAAAGAAAACCATGGGCCCAACAGTAGTATTTTGTTGAGTTTACAGATTAAGAAGGACACGTGCAATGATGAAAAGAGAAGCTATGATATCAAAGAATAACAACAAAATAAATAAATAGGGTCAAATGTTGTATACCAATTTTCTTGGTGCATTAAACAATGACAGAAAAAGAATATTTTTTGTCTTTTGATAATGCAGAAGAAGGAAAAGAGGAAGAGATGGTATGAGGCCTGCTGCATGGAGTCCACAATATGGTTAACCACCCTAGAGAGAGTCGTGTCCCAGTATGTGCTCATCTTTCTCTTTTCTGCCAAAGAGAATTCATGTAGTTGAAAAGTAAAGGGGCAAGTGGGCTGGAAAGTGCCTAAATCTTCTAATGGAGTTAAATTCTCTGACCCAGAACTAGAATAATGATTTTCAAACACAGAGGCACAAAAGAATTACCTCCTCTTTGAAAACCATGCAAGTTACCCAGAAACAACTCTGGGCGATTATTATCTAGAGGATCTGAGACAGGTCTCAGGGATTGTCTTAAGGGTAGAGCAGGACAGATGTTGGAAAATCACCAATATGACTGTTGAAGGAGTCTCTAAGGTGGGGTGGGAGCACTGTCAATAGGACTACAGGAAGAAAATGTCAGCCCTCTCACTGGGGGATTTCCACTTTATTAAAGTTTAATACATGACTTGGCAGGAATATTTGTATATAATTAAAAATAAATATATAAGTTAAAGCTACATGATTGAAAGAAAAAAATTTTAGGGGCACCTGGTGGCTCAGTCAGTTGGGCATCTGACTCCTGATTTCGGCTCAAGTCAGAATCTCAGGGTCATGGGATTGAGACCCATGTCAGGCTCCATGTCAGCCAGGAGTCTGCTTGGATTCTCTCTCTCCCTCTCCCTTTGTCCCTTCACACACTTTTTCTCTCTTTCTCTCTCTCTCAAATAAATCTTTAAAAAAATTTTAGAAAGTAAATTTAAAAGTTTGGAACCACTACAAAGGGTCATGCAGCAAAATATATGTCTCCTTCCCACTTTTGGCTCCTATTTCTCAAACTCCCCTCTCCAAGTTGACCCATTAGCTCTAATGTCTTCTCTTTCTAGCTTGAGAGTCTGGCCATACACAAATATCTAAATCTTTTTTCTCTGGACATAGATGAGAGCTTGTTAAAGACATTGACCAGTATCTTGCTTTTCTTTTTTCACTAAAAAATATAAGTTGTTGGCTCTTTTTTATCAGCACATGCTAATGTGTCTCATTCTTTCTAGGTAGAGAGAAGCAACATAATGAAGTGGTTTTGAGCACTGACTCGAGGGCTAGCATTGCAATGTTATCTTTGCCACTAACTAGCTGTGTGACCTTGGGCAAGTGGCTTAGGCACTCTGAACATTTGTTTCCTTATCTGAAAAATGAGAATAATAATAACAGCACCTATCTCAGAGGACTGAGTGAAGATGAAGCTAGTCAACTTACAAAAAGTAATTAGAACAGTGTTTTGAGCATAGTAAGTGTTTATTAGTATAAAAAAGGATCAAGTGGTTCTGATGGGAATGTGTCAAGGAACATAACTTGAAAATCCTTACCCTAAATTAGGAAGGTTTCATAATTCATTCATTCATTCATTCATTCATTCATGTATTAAACACTTAGTATGTGTCAAATGACAAATGTATAGATGTGAACAAGAAGAACCCACTATTGCTTTCACAGAGAATCCAAAGAGATGAATATCTAAGAGTAGAATTTTAGGATGTATAACACTCATCAAGGATGTTTCCAACACATGGCTTAATGTAGTCAGCCTTGATAATAACATCCCCCCATATGGTTGCTAGTCTTTTAAAATTTACAAAGTCCTTGCACTTTTTATTTACCAACACTTGTCTATGGGCTGAGTTCACTATTCCTGTTTTACAGAGTAGGCAACAGGGAGACAACACATTTAAAGAACTTGTTTAAATTCAGGATGCTAAAAAGGGACAGAGCCAGAATTCAAACCCTGAGTTTCAGCTTTGCTCTCTAACTGCCTTCCCATCTCATTGTGGCCAACTCTTAAAGGGGGCAAAGACTGAGGAAAGAAGACATGTTACTAATATAACCCGTCTATTGTCTCTGAAAATCATACTCCCAATATTGTGGTGATCAGTTATGAATTCAATCATCTGTTCCAGAATCCTGCACAAGGCCATGATGGATGTAATTCACCAAAGTACAGGAGGGTTGTCTGTGATCTCAACTGGAAATACATTCTCCGTGCAGCAATCTCCCTAATTCAATGGTTTTAGGCCAAAAAAAACACCTCTTCTCTTGTTTCTGTAGCTGCATTGCCCTCTAGTGGGAAAAGTTGGCACAATGCCCTGAATGAGAGTGTCGCTCACTGAACGTTCTAACAGTGTGACAGTTATCAGCATAAACTCTGATTTATTGAAACTGGTCATAACTCTGCATTATTGAAACATTGGGTCACATTCCCAGATTAAGGTGTAAGAATATCTTTAAAGCCTTAGAATGTAGAATTATATCACAGAGTATTTTCCCCTTTTTATTTTAAATTATGTGTATTCCCTTCATTTCAGGGGACTGCCTCCTTTCGCAATACACAGACATGAACCATAGGAAGTAATAGCTGAATTTAGAAAGCATTTGGCTCAGAAACTGCAGAAACAGGTGGGATTGGACTGTGAAAGTGTTTTTGCATGGCCCGCACAGTTCTTTTTGCTTATTCACTTGTTATTTTTCTAAAATGAATCTAAACATCTAAATGCCTTTCAGTGAATTTGTACTCTCCAGTTATCCACAAATTTTTGTTGTTATTGTTTGTTTTTATCACTTCCTATTGTTTTAGCTTGATTCCCCCAAAACAGATCCAAGACAATGACTTGGATACAGGTGTTGCATCTGGGAAAGGATCTGGGATGCCGTGAGGCAGCGGGGAAATTGAGGCAATAGGGAGTGCAACATCAATAAGGTGTGTGCTATGGGATGACACCCAAAATCCCTAAGTTGGAGTGATGACCCCCAGTACCTCAGAAAGTGACTGCATTTGGCTAGAGGGTCTTTAGAGATGTAATTAGGGCAAAACAAAGTCCTATGGGCAGGGCCCTGATCCTATAACAACTGGTATCCTTATAAGCAGAGGAGATCAGGACACAGACACACATACAGAGGAAAGACCATGTGAGGACACAGGGAAAAGTTGCCCATCAGAAGCCAACAGAGAAGCCTCAGAAGAAACCAACCCTGCTGACACTTTGACCTTGGACTTCCAGCCTCCAGACTGTGAGATACATTTTTGCTATTTAAGCTACCTGGTCTGTGGTCCTTTTTTATGGCAGCCCCAGAAAAATAACACTGTATGTATGAATGAATGAAGGGGTCACCGCTGTGGGCAACTGGGGGTCAGTCCTGCTGAGGACTCTCTGAGAAACCAATGGGGAATACATCTCAGAACTGTGGCACCAGAAAATGGAGAGGCTGGGGCATTTGCCCTGGCATGGGTCCCCCTTGGCTGAGGGCTGTTTCCAGGTGCATCGCTGATTACCCTGTGAAAAATGGAACAGGTTTTCCTACTGATGGAGACCAAAGCCTGAAGGCAGAGAAGCAGACAGATGCAGGCAGTTGAGATGAGAAGCTTTCATAGTGTTAGGGAGAACTGCCCACCTTCCCAGCAGGTAACCCAGAAGTGGACCAAGTGTCAGCTGCACCTGCTACACTAAATCTCTCCTATAGGTATTAATCTCTACTAATATGCTTTGCTGCTATCTCACGATGAACAGCTCCGCACATTTATATCAACATAAATGCTCCTAAGGTGATGTGTGCTCTTTTGCACTGTCCCTCTGCCTTGAGCACCTATCCCCCTGCTCCAATGTGTCTACTCAAGTCTCACTCAGTTGACATCTCTTCCAGAGAAACTTCCTCTGACCACACCAGCTCATGCTGCCCACCCCAGGTGTGCTGGACACACCTGTCCAATTTAGAATCCCTGTCACTCCCTCTACCCATGCAATTGTGCACATGGCACCAAACAAACCTGAGCCTTTGCACATGGTGCCTTTATTTTTTTTTAAAGATTTTATTTATTCATGAGAGACACAGAGAGAGAGGCAGAGACACAGGCAGAGGGAGAATCAGGCTCCATGCAGGGAGCCTGACTTGGGATTCGATCCCGGGTCTCCAGGATCACGCCCTGAGTGGAAGGTAGATGCTCAACCGCTGAGCCACCCAGGCATCCCATGGTGCCTTTTATGAAGATTTATTTTATTATATGAGGTTTCTGAATCTTAATGAGGATAGTGCTTGCCACTGCTGTACAAAGCAAGTATATGACAGCAATCACTTTGTTTTTTTTCCCATTTGTCAACTTGTCACATCCCCCTTCCAAAGACAAACATTATTCCTTTAGCATTTGGGCAAAGCTAATGGTAATGCCCTTGTATTGAGTGCTGCTTCTCAGCCACAGGACACTTTCAGATGTATCACTTCAGGAGGCTCTCAGACACACTGAAGAAACACAGCAGAGGAGCAGCATCACCCCCACATTCTAAAGACTTGCAGACCAGAGACCAGAGCAACTGTGGCGTGTCCCAAGGCCACCTAACAAGGTTGCAACAGGGCCACACTGAGAAACCAGCTCTCTAACTTCCCAGTGTGGAGTCCTTCAATTTCCAGATGCTGGTAGGAAACAAACTCTTATTTCACACACAACAGTAAAGGATTGTTCTGGGGGAAAAAAAGCAGAGCAGCAAGTCTGGCTTCAAAGGAAGTTCTCCCATGAGAATGTGACCCTTTCATTGGGGATTCTTCTCTTTCTCTCTCTCTCCATTGGAATTGTTTTGTTGTTTGGTGAACAATGATCTTCAGCTGCCTCTGTGCAATTAAGCCCCTTTCCAGTTGAGAAAGAAATTATATGCTAGTATACTTAAGGAGCTTATCTCTGCCCCCACTGCCCAAAGAATCTATTGACATATTTTTCTAAAGTTTGTTCTCCATCTAAATGATGTTGCAGACAATAACCAACTATCTCACATGTAATCATGCCAAAGGCATCTCAGCTTCTTTCTTTGCGCTTTTTCCCACCTTACACAGCTGCCAAAGTGACCCTTTGAAACCATATGACAGAGCAGGTCACTGCTTTGCTCGAAACTGTTTCCCCTTGTAAGGAGGGTAAAAAATCAAAATCATTACTAGGCTCTACATAACCTGCTCCCTGACTCCTGCTCACCTCTTAGAACGCATCTGCTATCCCTCTCCTCATTTATCCTGACCCACCTTCCCTGGCCTTCTTTCTGAACACCACAACTGTGTGTGTGTGTGTGTGTGTGTGTGTGTGTGTGTGTGTGTGTGTTGTTTAGGGCCTTTGCACTTGCTGTTTCCTGTGATGGAAATTTCTCCCAGATTTGTGCAAGCCTATCCTGTGCCTCCTTTATTCTTTGTTTAAACATCATCTTTTTAGTGTGCCCCTCCATGCACGAAAGGATTTGCTTGTTTGATTTACTGTCATAGCCTCAGCTTCTATATCACTCAATAAATATTTGTTGAACTAACAGAGTAAAAAAGGACATATATGTAGTTTTGGGGTTGTTGTCATATACCTCATTTAAAATAATTCCAAGATAGAATCTAAACATATGCTATGGATAGATTATGCCTAACTCTACTGTAAAAAATCTTTCTTACATACTGATGATCTCTTCTGTGGCAGGAAAGTGAGAGCAAGTCTCTGACACTAGCAAAGAGAACTGACGGTCATTGAAGTTTCAAGCTCAGATGTCAGCTGTGACTTCCCACTATCAATAAGTCATGTAAAAAAGAGAAAAAGAAAACATGTCTAAATGTATATGCAACTCCCAAAACCTGTCTTTTTCATAATCTGAAATTGCATAATCTAAATATCTGACTTCAATTTCTCATATTGACTGTTCATCAAGCACCTACTATGATTTTAAAAAAGAAGGAGAAAGCTCTTAGAAGGGAAACTGTTGTTGAGTTTTTTCAGAGCAGATTCTGAAACAAAGGTTTGGAGGGCATGTAATTCCTTTGGGAGGTGATGCCAGGAATCAATAGTAGAAGAATGAGAGATAAAATAGGAAGGGGAAGGAACTGGGGAAAGAAGGAGCCATAACAAGCAAACTACTGAAAACAAATGGACTCAGTCCTGCTGGGAACTCTAGGAAAGAGAGCCTCTGGGAAAGGAGAATGTATGATGGCCTAAGTAGCAGAGGCGGGCATGAGCCACAAGCACAGAGGAGGGTGAAACCAAGGCTGTCAGAGCTTCAGGAGAGGTCCTGAGGAAGTGGTGGTCAAGAAGAACCTTCCCAAGCAGAGGTAATGGAGAATGGCATTTCAAGCCCTGGAGCCAGTATGGGCAAAACACAGAGGGTCATTGAGGCAGATGTCAATTTATATCCCTGGGTGCTCTAGACATGTGACTATTTCTCCAGTAGTTTAATTTTTCCTTTGAGCCCCATCCACTGGGTGAGAGAAAATCAATCTAGGTCTCTCCTCCCTCCCAGTCCAGGGACTTGTAGAAGTTCCAAACACAGTAGTTAAAGTATCTGGTTCTTTGGCTTGGGATCCTGATAGTTACTTTTACATCCCAACTTGGTAGGAGGTGGTACCCGGTATTTGATCAAATATCAATCTAGATGTCACAGTGAAGGTAATTTTTAGATGAAATTAACATTTAAATCAATAGACTTTGAATAGAACAGATCACCCTCCATAATGTGGAGGCCATAAGAGAAAAAAAAAACAGACTTCCTGAAAGGAAGAGGAAATTATGCCTCCAGACTGCCTTCAGACTCAAGCTGCAACATCAATTCTTCCCTGGATCTACAGGCTGCCAGCCTATGCTGCAGGATTTGGACTAGCCGGTTTCTACAGTCACATGAGCCAATTCCTTAAAACCAATCAATACATCTCTTTCTCTTCCTCTCCCCCTCTGTCTCTCCATCCTAGTGGTTTTATTTCCCTGAAAAACCCTGACTAACATTGACCATCATCTATTTGCTTTGGAGTTCTTGGAAACGTTACTATTCCCTCTGGCCTCCCATCATACTTACCCAAAATAGACAGTAACATGAAAGAGTCTGTGTTGTGTAGGAGGGACAGAACACCTGGAAATTCTCTTGTGTATCTCTGGAACCAGAAGAATCTCTATGAGGTGTGTGAGGTGTGTGTGACCTTCTCTGCTTGAGCACACCTTGGCAGCCTTTCTATAATACAACTTTCTCCCCATTCCTAGTGCAGGGGAATCTTACCAGCCTTAGCCCAGGATGCTCTGGCTTGAATTCTCCCAAATTCATATTCCCATTCCCAACCCCTTGTCAGAACTAGATGGGGACGGGACTTGCAGAGGATGTGGAAGGAAGAAGAGAGGCAGGTTCATTATCAGGATCCATGCTAGCAAATTTTTCTGGCTACCTCTCTCTACAATCTTTGATTGCCATTTGCTCCCGTTTTCTTCCTCACAGGATGTTTTTATAGTTGTGGGCTAGACCTTATTAATTACTCTCTCTTGGGTAAGATAAGTTTTCTTGAACCACCTATAGAGAGGAGATCAGGGTATGTTTCAAGTGAGCAGGTATTTTTTTCTTTCACCCAAGTGTTTACACATGAGTTTGCTTGGCCTTTACATCTCTTCAGGTAAAAAAAAAAAAAAAAAAAAGGGCTACAAGACTGTTCATATTGTAAATTCTCTCTTTTCTTCCACTACCTCAATGACATACCGCTGTCCATACACATGGCTGCTCTGTGTGATTCTTTGCTTAGACCCACTCCTCAATTTCTCAGACTGAGACTGAATTCAGGGCAACCCCGTCTATCAGCCCAAGGCCTTGTTTGCCAAACCTACTCCCAAGGAATTTTTTTGGTTCACATTAAAGTTTGCTCCACTTCCAGAATCATCCTTTCCAGGCTTTTCCTGAGATCTTCAGTTTCATAACTGCACCCCTGCTACATCTCTCTTTCATGAATCTACCTTCCCACCAACTTCATGGTGTGGGGTTTCAGCCATCTCCTTCCATTTAAGGTGAAATTTTTATTTGTCTCTCTGAGTAACTTTCTGCTGCTGTGTTCAAACCAAATGTCTCTTATGGGCTCATTATCTAGTCTGAGAGGGCAGGAAAACTGGCTCTGCCCAGTCATATCTTCTTCTATGCTTAATTGTTTATGTTTGCAAATATATGCCCTGAATTCTCTGGACTTAGTTTCAAAGGTCAGATTCTTACAACTGAAAAGCTTTTCTTCTCTGAACTTCCCTGTCTGCAATGGATTAAAAGTCTGTTTTCAAACTCAAAAGCCAAGATTTCACTTTCATGTTACCTGAGATATGCCTAAACCACCATGTCCTGAATCAATGGATGTTTCAATTTTTATGCCAGGGCAATGGCTTTTTAAAATTATTTACTAAGAATAAAAACATACCAGCTAACATATCAAATTATTAATCTGCCACATAGTGTAACAGATAATGTTTCAGAACCTATGCACTACAGCAGGAGCTAATTATCTTTTATTATGGTACAGCGAATCATTACAGACAAAAAAACAACTAAAAATAAATAAGTACCACGGAAGTGCAAGGACAGCATTTTGGCAAAGAATCTTTTAACCATCTTTCCTAAACCAATCAATCTCTCTCCCTGTTGCTCTTGCTTGCTTGCTCTCTAAGGTTGTCATGATTTAAAACATATTCCTAAATACTTTATCTCCATTTTGCAGTAATTTGACCACATGTCAGAGCTGTTACATAAAAGACATGATACAATTTATAATGATTTGGTCAGAGGCAATATCATCTAGAAATCATTAATAGTATAAATAAAATTATTTTATAGGCATCTACTCTACAGATATGTATTACATTTCTCCGCTCTCTCTCAGAAAACTATTATTTTCAAAGCCTGCAAACTATAATGTAGTGTATATTTAGAGCCAAACTAAAAATTTCTTGGTGATAATATTTAGTAGCACTGACTAATTATTTTTATATGTTAGCTACTCTTTCTCTGACACAGAATGGAGGTAACTTAGCATGTTTCTCTTGGCACTATCTTATCTGAAAAATAAACTCTGAGAAGTTGTTTATTTGTATATGCAGACTACATTTTATTCAGTTTTGTATGAAATACCATAACCTTTATTGCAGAACACATTGCAACTTTTTATCTTTGGTCTGGAAGTTTTGTAATGGCCTGTGCCCAAAGCAATACAATTCTGACATTTAGATGGAGTCAAACATCTCAAACGGGTTGTTTCATGTTTATTTTTATTTTATTTTATTTATTTTTTTTGGTCTAAAGGAATCCAAGGTGATCCAGAAGCTTCAGTGGTTAAAAGTGAATTGCAAAGCAATGTCAATGACTCTGCAGCCACAAAATGAGAAATTCAATTGAAAAAGTATATCAGGAGAGAAAGTCGGATTGAGAGATTGACAAGTATGAAGAAATACAAAGCAAGGGGCCCCCAAGGACCCAGGTTCATGAGCTCATTCAAGTTAACCAACCTGGGCCTTATTTTTCTCATTGTAAAATGGGAAACTAATAATAGCTCCCTAGCAGAACTATTTTGAGGGAAAGTTGGCATGTGAAAAACACTGTGCATGCTGTGAAATATGTACGTCAGCTGCCATCATTATCAGAAACTGCATTTTATTTAAAACCACACATAAAAAATTGCATCTCTTTGTTCCGTCTTGAGGTTATCTCTGACTTAGGTTGGCATCTCTAGAAGGAGAGTCTGAAACCAGGATACTTCTTGAGGTGGAAAACTAAATAGGGTAGGAGGAGAAGGCAGGAGAGATGAGGTTTCAGCTACAATCCAGCCCCAGCCTGATCCCCTGGGCAACTGTGAAAGTGTGAATGATAACACAGGGTCATCTTCACTTGAGGCAAAGGGGTCTTTTGTATCCTTACATCTATCACTGGCTGTGGGGGAGATGGATGTGATGTGATGTTCCAGATATTTCCATGTGAAGCAATTCTATCTGTCAAGCGCAATTTTCCAGCAAAGAGTTTGATTGTGGACTGTCAGCAGCCAAACCTTCCTACAGTGAGGGAAGGATGCCCCCCCACCCCGGGCAAAGGAAATCTGGACTAGGGCACTACAAGCATCTTCTATAATCACCATTTTGACCCCAAAACATCCAGCCTTATCCAGATGTTTCTCACATTGACCCCCTGTGTAGATCATATTCTCTGCTAGTCAACAAATTCCCCGCTAGTCAAATATTTCTGCTGCTACAAAACCAGAAGCAGCTTAAGATAGAGAAACTTAAAAAGACTGTAACGTCACCGGCTTTGTATTGTTGAATCATGTGATTCACAGGCAGAAGCTAGACATGAAAATAAGATTTGCTCATGTTTATAGATTCAGCTGTTGTTTATTGAAATCCCACTATGTGCCAAGCCCTCTGCTAGTTACTCCCATATGGTAACTCATGCTACCTGTACAACTGTCTTATAAAGTTGATAGATATTATCTTCCTTCTGCCCACCTTGTAATTTTATGGTTCAGGAAAACTGAAGCTCACTTGAAGAGTATTCATATGAGAGACAGAATTGAAAATGTTAATAGCCCAAATGGCCAAGATTACTTCTAGTTCCTAGGAAATGTTAGAGAATGTTGAAAGTTATCCTTGGCATTCCAATTCCAACAATGTGTACCCTCTATGTATTCCAAGTTTCATGTAAAGCAATGATGCACAGAGCAAGCCCTGCCTTCTCGGAGTTTGAGGTTGTTGGTGGCAGAAATGATTCCTCGTTAATGGTGGTATCCCCAAAGATAGACAAGGAATTAATTCAAAGTGCTTTTACTGAACACTTAATAATGTGCAAGGCCTTGAACCCAGAGTGGGATAAGGTACATTTAGGAATAAGCTACAGTCCCTGCTGCAAAAGGGTATATGGTCTATTGATCTGATGTGTTCTTAATTTTCATCTTCCTGGCTCTTAAGCCCTATCTTAAAATCTAATCTAATCTTACCTTTACCTCAATGTTGTGTTTAATTTATTCCAGAATGGACATCTTAGTAGGAGTCCCATGGGCTACATAGTTCCACTGACTCATTCACATTCAATGCATCAAGTCTTTGCTAGAGAATATATACTGACATCCATCCTACAGGGACCACATCAGGCAATAATAAGAACTAAATTAGATATTTTCACTTTAGTAAACCCAAAAAATTACATTCCTAGAGATGGGGTTAAATATCAGCCATAATCTGGAATAATCTGAATTATGAGTTGCCATTTTAAGGGTATATTTTGAATTTACTGGAATAAGAACTTTGATCATGTCAAGTATTTATAGTATTCAAAAATGCAAACAGTAACATCCCCCTCCTTCATTAGACTCCATCTTGATTCAGAAAATGAGGTCATTTCTTTCTCTGAACCAAGTGGGGATTTATTCATGACTAATGGCAATGGTCAATTTCTGGCTCACATTACAGATATTTTTATACATTTATTGTGTCTTATCTTCCTTAACATATCCCCTTCTAGATTTTCAGCTCCCTGAAGTAAAAACATTTGTTCTAGTTAGTCTTAGCCTCCTTTGTGGCATACAGAAGGCATTCAATCAATGATGATTGACTCGCTGGCTGGAGTGACGAAAGGATGGATGAATACAGAAATGAAAAATGTTGCATTCTTTGCCAATGTTGTCTTGGGGCTGATAAAAACTGCAGGGTACAATGTGACTCACCCAGAGAAGAGAATGAAGAGAAACTTAGAGATAAAGCACTTGCTGGTGGAAAAATGATTGGCAGAGAACATAAGCCTTGTACATAGTATGTACTCAAGGAGTTCCCTCTGAATTGTGTCTGAATTGCATAGGTGCAGACTTGGATTTCCTGTACATGTATATTAGGAGCCACAGGCTGGCTGAGCAAACCAAAAAAAAAAAAAAAAACAAGCAGGGAGCTGTCTTAGTATTACCCACTACACCTCTGTCCCACTTGTGCTCTCTGACATCTAAAACTCTTTCTAGAAAAAGGCATTTAGAAATAAATATGAACATCTAATTCTTCTGGGTGATTGCATTGGATATTTACTCTCTGGCTTCTCCATATCCATGATCTCTTCTGCAGGAGACAGACAGCCTTAACTTTCATTTGAGAATTCACTTCTTTCCAGCTTGAGCCCATAGAATCTAGACTTGTGGTATAACCCATGATGTAGACCTAAGACAGCTGGTGTATCACATACCCTGGGCCATAGTGGATTGGTTCAGGAGGGGGCATGTGATGGACAGCAATTCAGTAAGAATGAAGTTTAAAACTTTTACCAGGCCTTTTAAATAAAATGTTCACTCTTTCGTTGGGTTTAAATAGAGAACCAGGTGCTGTTGGCAGCCATTTTCGACTATGAGGAAAGAGCCTTTTTGAAAAGAGAGGCACAGTATAGCCAAAATGAAGACAACTGGATGCATGAACGCTTACATCATTTAGCACCTGAAATAGGCCTTTGTCTGCAATTTTCCTTTTACATGATCCAACAAATTCCTTTTGTTGGTAAAGCCAGTTTGGTTTCAGTTTTCTGTCACTTAAAACCAAAGAACTTGAGAGAGGATAGAAATGCCTTAAAGGAAGGATTACCATATGACTAAAATTCACAGTTTAAAAAAATGGCTATAGAAGACACAGTTGGTGTCCCCCATATCCATATATCCACTCAGGCAGAGGTGAAAAATGTAACTTCAGTGGACAAAAATCATACATGCTAAAGGCTTCCTATCTCAATTGCCTGTATTTCTGCCTGAGGGCTTTCTCTGGCCACAGAAGCATGATCATTCCATACACGGCAAAATGGGAAGTTAATGTCCCCAGAAGTGAACTTTAACCAGTGAATGATAGCAGTTGCCACCCCTCACTGGGATCATTCTGATTTGTTTTAAAAAGTGTATCTAGTAGGAGCGCCTGGGTAGCTCAGTTGGCTCAGCATCTACCTCAGCTCAGATCACTATCCCAAGGCCCTGAAATTGAGCCCTGATTCAGGCTCCCTGATTAGTGGGAATTCTGCTTCTCTCGTTCCCTCTGCCTCTCCCCCTGCTCATGCTCTTTCTCTCTCTCAAATAAATAAATAAAATCTTTAAAAACTATACCTAGTAGAATGGAGTCCTGGTTTCCCACAGTAGTAACTCATTCACTGAAACAGCTTTTACTGATTTTCCTTCTATCCTGCCTGCCTCCTTATTCCCTCACTGTGCTACCTGGGAATCATCTCTCAAATAAACAACTTGCACCCAAATCTTTTGTCAGGTTCTGTTCTGGGGAGGAACTCAACGAAAGGATGGATGAAGTTGATAAAAATTTGTTTGTAGAGGGCAGCAAGAGGAGGGCAAGAGGACTAGAAAGTGCTCCCATGAAAATACAAGGTGCTGAGAGAAGGGATATGAGAGCAGCCACTATCTGTGAGCAACAGCCCATACCACAACTATTAGTGTGCAAAGGTAATCTTTGTCACCCAAAGCCTTCCTTTCTCTATCAGAATGAACAGAATATGAAATTTAGAACCTCAAGATCTTATAGCTCTACCACTTCCTATTAGTGTTAATTTTTGGCAAGTAGCCTAACACTTTTAAATCTTATTTTCCTCATCAAGGGCTAATAATACCTATTGTAATGGTTTTGGATCAAGGAGCAAAAGACAGGAAAATAATTTGGAAACTATAAAGCATTAGGCAAAAGCAATTATTTCTGATTCTCAAGTACAGAAGAGGGTAACATTCTAAGACTACAACCAGATCTTACACAGAAGAGAAAATCACACTGAAAATGCAAAGTGAAAATATTCCACCCCAGGAGATTCCCTAGACTTGAAAAAGGTTAACCACAAGGCACAAAGGTGTTAATATTAGATGGTGCCACTTCAGTGGTTACCAGTTCATGTTGATCCTTCAAGGAAGAAGAAGTAGAGTATTAATACAAACCCATACTTTATAAATACTGCAAAAGTAAGATTGCTCTAAAAGAAGATGGTAGGCATTATTCTTTGAAGGTCCCAGATGGATATTTTAGAAAAGGAAGTCAGCAGTAAAAGTGTTTTATAGCCTTAGAAACTTAACTAATTTAGAATCAGAAGTTTACTGTTTCACGAATATTTATGGGATTACAAATTTATCTAAAAATTTGTTTTTGTCCCACACACCCAAGGTTATTAATGAGCCAGCTGCTGGTTATTAATCTTCATTTCCTAAAACAAAACTGGCCCTATGTTTCTTGCAGATTGTACATCACATACAGAAACCATATCCTGGAAGCCAAATTAAGCTTGAGTCAATAGCCCATTACAGCCAAGAGTTGTGGGCAAAAGCCATAAGGAACTGCATGTCTAATGTTGCAGTGACGGAACCACATTTAGATGTAGAAAAGTTTTGGAAACATTCTATTTTTTCACTTAGAAAATAACTTAGGGCTTTACAACTTGTTTTTTTCTTCTTTTTTATTTCACCCTATTTTTTGTCCAAATGTTTCCTTTCCTAAAAATTGGTTTTCAAAGACAAGGTGAAAAGAAGGACTGAGCCAATATCCATCTACTGACAGGTGAGAGACAAAAGACAAAAGTTCATATAAAGAAGAATACTAATAGTATAAATATCGCTATTGAGTTTAGTATGCTAAGTGTTTTAGTTGCCATTTATTCTCCATTTCACAGATGTAGAAAGTGAGACTCAGAAAGCTTTGGTGATATGCCCAAGGCTAAACAGATCATTCGTGGTACATCTCAGATCTGAATATAGTTTATTCCAGGGCTCTGCTCTTAATAACTATGTCATCTATATCACCCACAAAAAACAAACTAATTGACGTTCGTAACCCTGTTGACCAGGAGGAGTGACAATGCACTAGAAAGTTGCACAAACTTTTACTACTCTTTGTCAGGTTAGCTAGGATTTTACATAAACTTTCATACTGAATTTCAAACAGACACATTGCAGCCCATCATCTACCACTAAGTGCTAGATCTTATATTGTGTGTCACTGATGATCTATCTACCAGATACCAGATGCTTGGAATGAGGCTGGACAAGATTGGAGTGAAGGAACTTTCAGAAATAAGTCCAACTTCCATCTTTTGTCATGCAAGAGAGGAGTTATTCTGTATGTAAGACAAGGGAAGGGGGTAGAAATGTCTAAGAGGGGCACAGAGTAACCTCAATCCTGAGCCTACCTCCAGACACCCCTCCACTCACTGATTCATCAAATTCTGGCCATTTTACTCTGATGACATTTTAGTATCTTTTTAACCCTTTCAACATACCTGTTGCTTATTTGGTTATATGAGGCATCCTCTCTTTTGGAACTCAATGTGCCAAATATCATTACATTCATTCAAGAAATATATCAAGGCAGGCAAGAAAGATAGGACCTCTAACCCTATATAACTAGCATTTAGTTCTGTTTCTATACTCCTCTTACATATTACTTCTGGATTGACATGTGCTTCTCTAAGATAGTGAAATGGAATATTCTCTGTAACAAGAAACTTCACATTAAGTATACTTTCAAAAAATCTAAACCCAATTTAAACTTTCACTTGCTAGGGTTGGCTCCTTCCCCCTCCTAGGTGGTACAGAAATCCCAAAGAGATTAATTTGGTGTAAGAAATTTGGGGAAGGGCTTTGGTCTTCACTGAAGTGTTTGCTGATTAGGGCCATTTGGTTCATTCAAAGTGTAGGTCTCCAATTCCCCAGCATTCAGACCTTTCATGTTTAAATTAACTACTGAACTTTTGATGCCAAAGAGTTTATGGTTAGTTCCCACCCCTGAGGACTCACACAGTCCTTGGGTGCTACATGAGGGTGGGACACAAGGCTACATCAAGTCTCCGGACTGGCCACCTTTACTTTCCTGCCCTAATCTTAGAAACTCTAAGTCTTAATCTCCTTAAAATGAAGCTGAACTTCTTTTAGTCCTCCCTTTCTCAGGGAAAGAAATACTTAATTTAACTTTCTCCTGGGAGGCTCTTAGAAAGAAGCATGGAAACATGGCTCTCATTTTTTCATGACAAGACTACAAAAAATAAACATAGCTAGTTTTTCAATTCTATTCCCTTGTCACTTCTATTTGTATCAGGCTTCATGGACTGTTTTTTTTCTCTTTACAGTAGGGATGCAGCTAGGGTGAATAAACATTCTCTACTCAATCCTTCTTACCTCTGATGCCCACTCCCCAGATGAAACCACTAGAAACTTCCAAGATTTACTTTCATATTTCTATATACACATCTATCTGTTGATTTTATAGTTTTTCCTATTATTTGTTGGCCTAATACTTTTTTAAATGAAGATCTCTTTTACATGATCCTCACAAAACATCCTGCCCGCCCCCCCACAAACACACGCTGACACAGTGACTCCTATGATTTTGGAATAGTTATATTTTACTACTTAGATATTAAACCAATATTCAGTGGCATGACTATGTAAATAATGTTCACAGTTAAACCGTATAACATTCTATGTTTTCACTGTCTTCCCTGTATACCTTTTTGTTTTCTCTGGAGTCAACTATTGCTTCACTTTTTTCCTTTTTGTTGTCCATCTAGCTTTTGATCTTCCTACTAGTAAGTTATTGCTTCATCTTCCAGAATACATCTCCTCTCAATATACTTTAATCATATCAGGTAGCCTGTCAGTTTTAACTTTTTTTCTTGGAAAATTTTTGAACCTTCTTCCTGTAATCTTTAAACCAGGACTGGATACTCTCTGGCACTACTATATACCTGTCATTCTAACACTTCACCTAACCATTATCTTGGGAATTCCCTCTTCCTTCTTCCTGCTGAAATTTGGAGATGAGAATGGAGATGGAACAGCCTTCCTACAACTTGAAGCAACAAGCATGAGCACAAAGGCCAATCTGCCAAGGAGGGAAAAATGAAAAGAACAAGCTTCAGTCCCCCAAAATATTGTTAGGCCACTTTATAGATTGTAGTTTGTCTTCCAGATGTCTTTGTCTTGTTTTTTGTTTTGTTTTGTTTTTTGTTTTTTTAATAGTCCCTTTTTTCCTTTGAGCCACTGTAGTTTTCAGTCACTTGTAGCAAAATGCATTCCAAACCAAAACAGACACAATGAGATGAAGTGACTTGTCCTAGTTCATACAATTACCAAACGATGGCAAAAACAAAATTTGACTTTCCTAAGTCACGCAAAATATTATGACCAGTACTACTACTATTTACTAGTACACTTAGTACATTGCAAAGTCAGAATTTGAACTGTAGTATGTCATCTAGGTCTGTTTATGAAGACACATAATACATGATTTTTCACTAAATGGTTCAGTTTTGTTGCTTTGTGTCTAAAGAGTCATTGTAGATTCATAATCATTTTGGATTTTTGTGCTTGGCATTTTGTGCAAGCACATGTCAATCCATAAAGGCAGCCTCTAAGGTGGCCATCAATGAGCCCTGGATCCTGGTATTCATGCCTTTGGGAAACCGCTTCCCTTTGTATGTAGATGAACTCTGAACTCTGTGGCTTGCCTGTAACAAATAGAATACAGCAAAAGTAATGGGATGTCACTTCCAAGATGAGTTGACAAAAGACTCTATCTTCCATCTTGATTATACTCCCTGTCTTGCCATCTTGTTTGCTCTCTCTGATGATATAAGCTACCATGTTGCAAGCTACCCCATGGAAAGGCCCATGTGGCAGAAAACTCAAAGGAATCTTTTATGCAACAGCCAGTGATGAACTGAGGCCTTCAGTCCAGCAATCCTTGAAGAATGGAATCCTGATGACAATCACTTCGGTTGGCTTGGAAACAGATGCAACCAGAGTCAAACCATAAGACAAGACAGAAATTTCAGCCAATACTTTGATTAAAGCCTTGTTGGGTACCCAGAGGACTCTGCTAAGTCATGCCCAAAGTTCTAACCCACAGGAGCTGTGAGTGGGTTGCTTTAAGTCACTGATTTTGGGAGTAATTTGTTAAATATCAACAGATAACTAATACAGCAATGTTTTTACATGTGTACATCTGTAGGGCTTAGGAAATCCACAAGAAAATAACCAACATAATTGTGAAAGTTAGGATTTTGGAGAAGAGCTTTCCACCAAGATTACCTCTAAACAGAATGAAGTATTTGCAACAATCCGTTTTAAACGCAAAATTTATACACTTCTTTTAAGATGATGCATTTGGTTGGAGTTCTTGCCACAAAGAAGGTTTTCCATCATTCTAGGGAATTTTTTTAAGTCATTAAAGGAATAAATAGACTTTCACACTTAATGATGACTTAGGACTATCCTACATAATCAATCATAAAGCTTTTTATCCATAATAAAGTAATTAGTGTGGCGCAGTGATATTCGCAATGAAGTTATGTTTTCAAAATGTGTATTATTTATTTCCTGTTGAAACAATGCATCTTTGTCTCTTTCTAATTTCTTTTCATGGGTTGTTTGGAAAGACATCACTTCATAACCAAGGAATTAGAGAGAGACCAATGACAGGTAAATGGCTTTACTAAATGCTCACAAGTTCCTCCAAAGATTTTAGCCTGCAAGGAAGATGAGTCATTGTTGGTTCCTAAGCAATAGCTTACTTAATATTGCTAGTTTATATTCTAACTTAATGAATCGAGAGAGATGCACTAAGCAATAACTACCTACTGTTCACAAATCCTAATGACTATGTCTGGACATTTTATTATTTTGTTCTCCCATACTTGCTTTCATCTTCTGAGAGAGCTTTCTAACTTATATTCAGGTCTTACTAGAAAAGCAAATGGTAAGAAATTCACTTTGAACTGTGTGACGGCTGAAATGTGAATGATGACAGTTGATATGAGAGAGGCAAGGACCTAGAGCTGTTGAATATCTGGCTTTATTTACATCAAGACCAGAAGTTGGGTGGTACCTGGGTGGCTCAGTTGGTTAAGTGTCTGACTCTTGGTTTCAGCTCAGGTCCTGATCTCATGGTTATGGGATCAAGCCCCACATCAAGCTCTGTGCTCAGTGAGGAATCTGTTTGAGATTCTCTCTTTCTCCCTCTGCCCCTCTCACTTGTGCTTGTTCTTTCTCTCTGAAATGGATAAATAAATCTTAAAAAAAAAAAAAAAAGACCAGAATGTGGGAGAGTCTGGGATGTAGTATTCATTAGCATGTCTCTAAAGGAGAAAGTGAAGCCCAGTGTCCTGGGTGAGTACATCTCCATATTCAGTTCTTGAAAAGCCTGGTACTAGGTCTTAAAATGTCTCAGTTTCTTTGTGGTCTTCTTGCTAAGTAAATAGACCCATGCTTACTGTTTGACCTTGTCATTAGATTTGAATGGTTTATTTTTTCCTGTATGGATTTTTCAGAAAGTGGATTATCTAATCAGAGCATTTCTACAGAAACTCCACATGTATCACCAGAGATGGGGTTTGTGCTATGAGGCTTCAGCCATCTGTGATGGTGATGGGCCAGCATCTGACTCCCCTCCCCACCAGAGAGACTGTGTAAGAGAATTCTGAGGTCAGTGTTTTGATGAGACAACATGCAGAGCTATAGCTCTAAGTCCTAAGATCCAGCTGCTTCTTTGTTTGGGTCACATTCATAGTTTCTGCAGAACTGCAAGGCTGTCACTCAACATGATGCATGGTCATTAATTCACTGGTCAGTCCAAGCATGGGGGCTTGTCTGGGACAAGGCTGTGGTGTCAGGAGGGTGAAAATTCATGGAGCAGAAAAGATGCCAGGACTTGAAGACAAGCCAAATCGAAAGTATAGCTGACTGTCAAAATGTCCAACTGTTAGTGTACAATTTACTGTTGTGTCAAACCTTTTTGATGTATTATCTCATGTAATTTTCCCAATGACCCTCTGAGACAATGGTATTTGCTATTTCTCACCACAGTATCTATTCATAGTTGAGAAAACTCTGGCTTAGAGGGGCAAAGTGACTTGGTCAAGGCCAGAGTTCACAAGTGGAAGATGCTGGATTTAAACCTGGATTTGCCAGCATGTAAAGCCATACTTGCTATCTTCTGAAAATGTTATCTCAAAGGATTAGAGAAAGACTCACAGCAGGACACCATCCAGGAAAAGAAGGGAAGGGAGGAGAGCAAAGCCCACTGAGGACCCCTGATCCAGTAATATGGTAGCTATGTTTGTATCAGACAGGGTTCCTCAAACTCCACTCAGCAAAGAGATTCTAGGGAGAGCTACTGTGTCTCCAAGAAAGAAAAACAAGGGCATTAGTTCATTAATTCTGTCAAGTTTCCTGCTCTAACAAGTGTATGTTCTGGTACAAGAGATAGGTAGGAAGGTTTATAAGTTTGCAGATTATTTCAAATAATGGTGAGGGTTATGAATAAAATAAAACCATTAACAACATAGGTTAATACACGTATCTCAGAGTATCATGTAACATGAGGTGTAAGGGAAGGTTTCACCAAGCTGAGAGATAAATTAAGAGCTTGCAAAAAAAAAAAAAATTAAGAGCTTGCTAGGGTCTGAGGTCAGGGATGAGAATTACAGGCAGGAGCAGCAAGTGCAAAGTCCTGAATTTGAGGCAGGTATGGCATTTTTGAGAAACAAAAGAAGGTCAGTCTTTTTAGAGCAGAGTGAATGAGAGGGAGACAGAAAGACACAGACAATAAAAAGACCTTGTTGTGTTAAGATAAGTATGATGAGAAGCCACTGGAGGGTTTGAAGTGGGAGACCCAACAGGATTTTAACAGAGCCTGGAGGCTCAGAGGAATGGAGAATAGGAGCCACAGCATGCAGCTAGTGCTATGATGCTAGGATGCTGGCTGGAGAGTGTGTGGTCAGGGCTAGGCAGCCACAATACAGGAACAAGAAGTCACACAGTGGCCTTGTGGGAGCAACTTGAGGGCCAGAGTCAGACCTTGGAATCTGCAACCTAATGCTGTTCCTCAATGTTCATCGATTCTACATCATGTGCACTGACATTCAATCCTGGATACAGGGGTCAGCACACCCATCGAGTTGATGTTCTAGTAGAAGAAAGAAATTAAATAACTATGTTAGATAATTACATTCAATAAGTAGTGTTCCAAGATAGAGTGGCTAGGGACTGAGCTTCTTTAGATCCGGGAAAGCTCCACGGAAAAGGTGACTCCTGAAAGATACAACTCATAGAAGTGAAAGTGCTCTAGTCAGAGAAAACAGTGTGGATGAGGGCCCAGAAACATGTAAAACTCTGTTATGTTTGAAGAAAAGGAAAGCAGCCAGGGAGCCTGGACCTTGGACAGCAGAAGGGAGATAAGTGGTAGATGAAGGCAAGAGGCTGGTAAAGGTAGCTCAAATCATCACGATCAGAGCTGAGAATGTATTCTAGAGCACAGAAAGGTCTTCTTTTGAGGAAATAAATGCAAAATTCACTTTTAAAAAAAGGGATGATAATTAAAAGTTAACCAAGTACTTGCTATTGAGTGAATATTGTGTCTGTTGTTGCCACTATATGCCAGTAACTACTGCAAGCATTTTACTTACATTAAGGCTTTTACTCAAAACAACTCAAGAGCTAGGTACTCTTTTCCTTATTTTGCAAATGAGAAAACTAAAGAACAGAGAGGTCCAGCAGGTTGCCAAAGGTCACACAGCTCACCAACAGCTTAGCCAGGACCCGAACCAAAGCATTTAACTCCAGAGTCCTTGCTCTGATATATCAAATGTATTAATATTTTTAATATTCAAATATATTTGAGTGCAGGAGATCACAGGGAGATGTGAATACCAAGAGCATTGGTAGAGTAATCATCTGGGTTCACCCTGAACACAAAACAAGCAGAGTTATTCTTCACTTTTTCCCCTCTTCTATGTAACCATTCAAAAGTGTTTATTCAGTATTTACTATGTAGCAGACACCATGTTAGACAGAGGTCCTCCTTGGTGCACTCTCAGTCTGTTGTGATGGGACAAATATATTAAATAAGCACAGAAATAATATGAAATTAAAACAGGAATAAGTGGTGTAGGGGAGAGACAGATGCTGCTCCAAGAGTAGATGACAGAGCCACTTTAAAATAGTAAAACTCAAGGAAGGATTATGCATCTGGAAGGCCTTTTGTTTAGAAGGTACTTTTGGCTTTAGATTTCTGAGTGGGGATAGGAGGGCTCAGTGGGAAGGGGTGGGAAAATGGTTGGCATGGGAACATACCAGGCTCTTCACGGTGACTCTAAGGTCTAGAATTATAGATGAGAAATAAATTATATTTTTAATCACCCTTCTTGGTTTTCCAGGTCAGTTCAGCCAAACTCAGGATAGATACTTAGACCAGGAATAAATGTGATCTTCAGCAGCAGTGTCCTATGGACCCCATCACTGATGAAGCTGGTTCTTCCCCCAAGGGCATGGAACCCCAGTGGGAGAAGGAAAACAGCTCTCCAAGGGCTGTTAGTTACCCTCTCTGAGATCTTGGCATTTTAGCATGAGCCAGAAATAGTGAGGCAAAGAATGAGCTCTAGGAAGCAGAGTAGTAGGTGGAAAAAGTAAGCAGAACTCTGGAATCTGACTGACCAAGCACCTATCTTAGTTTGGGTTTCTTCCAGAGGCAGAGCCTGAAGCAGTGATCCCAGTGTAACTGGGAGTAGAAACCCACGTAGAGATGTAGAAATGGGGGAAAGGGAAGGCAAAAAGGATGTGTTTTCAAGTCTGTTACTAAACCCTGTGCATTTAATTCTGCTGGAGAATCCAGTGTGAAACACGCACTTCCAGCTTATGCCATTCAAAGGCTGAGAGAGATGGGCTATTTATCTCCTAATTCCCATCAGTCACTGGATGAAGGCAGCTCCCAGGAAATGTTAATTCCCCAGAATCTTCTACCTGCCCTGTTGACAGGCAGACAAAGCTCAAGTGGGCTACAGAGAGAGTCCTGGGCATGAGCAGATATAAATTAGGCTGCATGCATTGATAAAGTAAATGCCAAGGGGATAATGGCATGTTACCAATAGAAGCCTCTATAGACCTAACTTCCTAGGGCCTCAGTTTCCACACCCATAAAAGGAAGATAAGAGTACCTCAATCTCTCAAGATTTGAGTCCAGTAGAAAGGCTGTTTTACAAGAAAGGATGTTATTTTCAGAATATTTACAACATATCAATGGTTCCCACAAATATTTGTTCATTGAATGAATACATGCAGGTGTATGCTGGAGCCAGCTTGTCCTGGCTCACAAGAGGAGATTGTTAAATATTCAGGAATTTTGCAAGCCAATTGTTAAACTGTTGGTAGCTCAAAACCAGTCATAATGGTTGTCTTTACACACTACAAAACCAGCAAATACTGCATATCAGATTTTTGGTTTTTATTTTTTTTTTCCTCTGAGAGCCAGCTCACCAGAATGGGAAAGTATTTGGCCTAGCATCAAACACATAGGAGGTACTCTAAAATGTATATTTTCTTCCCTTCAATGAAATCGAATTTGGTGATCAAAAAGCTACCCTTTTCACTGTGTTTTGTTTCTCATTTCTAGTTGCCAGGAAGTGCTCATCAAAGTGGGCAATTATCTATAATTTTTTATTCATTTAAAGAATGAAAAGGGAGGAGTAAAGTAAATATAATGAAATATTAAACCAGAGTAGTGTATACATAGAAGTTTATTGTTCTCTGCAATTTTTTGAACATTTAAAATATTTCATAATTTTAAAAAGGAGGGGAAAAAACTAAAGATGCTGCTCAGCTTCAGTTCTGATGCCATGGTGCCCTGGGAGTGATCAGAATGAGTTTCACCCTCAACACACACTGAGAAACTGAACAAGCATAAGTGTCATCATCAAATGTGGGACCAAAGCAAGGCTGCAATTAAGCCTTCATCTATTTGTGAAACTGAGCACATTGAATTTCAACAACTCCTCAGATTCAGATGGGGCCTTCATATAATCCATAATCAGAGGTAAAGGCTACCTCTTTAGAAAAAATAATTAACATATATCATAGACACCTTATAAATGTCATTGAAAACCATATTTGAAAAATCCAAAATTTGGTACTCACTCCATGGTAATTAATCATTACAAATTGCCTAAACTGATGAAATTTTGCCATCTTGGGCTTGGTTTCTCTTGCTTCTAGAATTATATCCATGAATTTATGATATTCATGGAAATGTTGCCATCTTGGGCTTGGTTTCTCTTGCTTCTAGAATAAATTATATCTTTAATCATATATGATATGGCTGTGATATATGATATATCATATTATATGGTACATATATGATATTCATGGAAATGTTACCATCTTGGGCTTGCTTTCTCTTGCTTCTAGAATAGATTATATCTTTAATCACCCTTTTTGGTTTTCCATGTCAGCTCAGTCCAACAGATAAGAGAGCCAAACTCAGGATAGATACTTAGACCAGGAATATCATGAATATCATATATGTAGGGAATTTCAGAAGGTATTTCTTTTCCTCTGATGGGCTATATTTCATCAAACTTCCAAAATAATAAATTCTTAATACCAAAAAGTTTGGCTAGTATCTTTAGACTCACTTCGCCATTTCTCCACCAAAGAGTTATGAAGACTTCAGGCATTATTAAACCCAACCCTTGTCAAGTTGGATGCATCTGTTTTGAGTCCCTGTCAGTGGGGCACATCCAAACTCTACTCAGATCCTTTTAACTTAGATGTGTTAATTGTGCTCAGCTGCCTCAACAGATCACTTACTTACCCCACCCAAATACGAATGTGTCCTCCTAGTCTGATGTCTTCAAAATTTTCTGAAGTGAGACATTTTTTCCATACTTCATTTTTCTGGTCTTTCTCCCTCAGATGTTCTCTATTTTAGACATATCTATGTTTCTACCACCTGGGGTTAAAGTTTTTGTCACTTCCTGTTTTTTTCTCATGTTGTAAATTGACTTTTTTTTTTTTTTTTTTTTTACTATGGCTGCTTTAACATAGTCTCTCTGTTCTGTACAAAATAATTTTGTTTGGCTTAAAATGTTTTAGATTAGAGTGGGCAAGCAGATGGGTATTTCAGAACTTGCTGTGAGCAGATCTGGCTCCTGGATCTGCCTCCATCTTGATTTTCTATTTCACCTTGCATAACTAACTTAACCTCTTTGGGTCAAATTTCTTCATTCACAAAGTGCATTAGATTCCAAAACTGTTCATGTTTTTGAAAATTTGTTGTTTCTGTATTTTTACATCTGATCTAATGAATGGGGATCAATCCTGGGGTTGGGGAATCAGGAAATTGTATTTTCCAAACCTTCTGCTGGTATTTCTCAACAAACTGACCCATGGATATGTGTTAAGGAAAAATAAAAACATAACAACAATAACTAACGTGTTGCTGAGCACTTTACACCACAACTCTTTAAGTCAGGTATTATGTTATCTTGCTTTCATAGCTAAGGAAATTGAGGTCCAAAAATGTAAAAAAAGAAAACAAAACATAATATAACATAACAAAAAAAGCTTGCCTGAGGACATACAGCCATGAAGTGGGAAGCTGTGGTCCCAATATAGCCAGTTCATTTTCTTTTTTTTTTTTTTTATTTTTTTTTTATTTTTTATTTTTATTTTTTTAGCCAGTTCATTTTCAAAGCCCATGTTCACCATTGCTGCAATGGACTATTCCTGGTAACCACTGAGTGAGACAAATTTGAAATTCTTTCAAATATATTAGCAACTTTTATTTTTCCCAGGTGTAACTTTTTACACCTTTTGAACTGATTTCTGAAGATTCTATCTTGTTTACGATGTCTTAAGTATGTTTGTAAATAACTTCTAGGCACAAAGGGAAAATTCTTTTACCATTAAGAAAATGGTCCTTTGCAAATGTTCCTGCCTGGGATGCTTCCTTCCCCATCTATAGCCACCTTTGTCTTGTCTTCCAAGACCCCCATAGATGCTACTCCATCCAGGAAGTCTTACTGATCCTATATCCCTACTAATTAGTATGTATTAGTGATTAATGTGGGTATGTTATCATTAATAATGATGATGTATATGTCCACGACTTTTCAGTGCTTGGGCTAAAGTTATGCATCTTGACCAGCCTACCATTTGGCTTCTTCCTAGGAAATACATCCAAAGGAACTGAGGAGTAGATAAAGATAACCAGGGGTCCAATCCAAACCTCACAGCTATGTACTTTGCTCCTTATCTTCAATGTCTGGTCTTCAACTTCCACCAGCTCCTCTCAGATGGTTTCTTCACCATCTAGATTTTGGGTCTATGGTACTCTATCTTCTGCCCACAACATTTGTATTCTGGGATTATGATCTACAATAAGACACACACACACAAGCATCATCTAATTAGGTAACAGTCTTTCCGTTACTTCCTTCCCCTTAAAGAATACAATATCTTCAAAATAAAACTCAAACATAGGACTCCAGATTCATGACCACCATCTTTCCATTAGGGCTGATTCTTGCCCTACTATTTACCCCAATGTCCTAGGCATCCTCTTTCACTCTTCCCTCACATCCAATCTATTCCTATTTCAATACAGGCTACCATTATCTCTTATCTCCAACAGTCTCCCTGCCTCCCATCCCACTCCCCTTCAATTCATTCTAAACAGAGTGATCGTTCTTAGATACAAGTTTGATGATGCCACCCTAAACCTTATCAGGTGTCTCCCTTTGCCCCAAGAATACAGTTCAAATTCTTTAGCAAGGGAAATATGGTCATCAACATGTGGCCCCTACCTATCTCTCCTTTTACCCTCAAGGCAAATAGCCCTTCAATTTTGCTGAGAAATTGTGTTTTTCTATATATTCTCTGTCAGGTGGTCCTTTGTATGAACCTCTCCCATTTTCCATTCTGTTGCTAACTACTTTCTATTTGCTTTTGCTTTTCACTATCCAACTTAGTTGTCTTTTCATCCAAGAAGCCTTTGCTGACACTTTCTCCCCAACTCTTACCAAGAAAGTATGATACCTCTTCTCTATAGTGCCTGTGATTTCCACTGTCCATACTTTGTTTTTATCAATGGCTGATTTTACTCTTCACTCCAAGCTTTTTAAGGAAAGGAACTATATACCCTCTTTTATCCTACTTAACAAGTCCAGCAATCAGTAGATATTTGGCAATCAGGTTGTCTGGTGAATAAATGAAGATTTGTTTGCCTTTAATCTGCCAATGGTATTTGGTGCATTCAATATCCAAGATGGCCACCAGGCTAACATTACATGAAATATATAGAAATGATAGACACAATTTAGTCTCGTACCTTCCAGAAAGGTATGAAACTCTGAAACAACTAAACCATCTCTTTAGATAAATATTATAAGATGTGAATAGTGTTCTATTTTCAAAATAAAGAACATCTTTATTTCCCTTGGATAAGGCACAGGGAAACCCATTTCTATTCTGAAAATAAGAAAAAGAACAAATTTCTAAGTTAATATCCAAGAACTTTCTGTGGAGGCAGTTTTAGCAGCCATAACTTGACCCAGAGTATATCTGAATCCTTGTGATAACATATAACATTACAGCAGGTTTGTACTTTTAGAGCAATGTGAAATTCAGCTAAATTTATGATACTGCAATAAAATGATATAGATTCCAAAGACTATTTCCTGGGTATGGATTTCAAAGACCACAAACAAAATATGGGTTTTCCCCCTCTATTTCTGTTTACCTTAACAAATAACTTATGAAGAACTGCTCTAAGATATAATCATCTCTACCACCTCAGGGACTATTAAGAGACTGTATACTTTGACATAATGCAGAATGGAGGCCCAGATTTAAGGACACTGAAAGTTCCATAGGACTAATTCCAGTTCCTTCAGAGGACACATTTCTTTGGGGTCTGAGTCAGATAGCCTAGCGGCACAATTTTCTTCCCAATCATCTGAATGGCCAGCATTTGAATCTTGGTTCATTTAGTAGCAGGGGGACCTCATTAAATGCTGTGTACTCAAAAGGTCAACAATTTCTTACACTGAAAAAAGGAAAAAACAGAAACCCCTCCAGCAAAACAATTGAATAATACTATAAATGTTAGTAAATGAAAAAATGCAGGAAAGTCCCTGCTGGAAGCAGATACTGGACAAAACATTAAAGCATGAAGGGAAATTCTCTATCATCCATCATGGTCCAAACTCATGTCTTCTGGTTAAGCAATGTTTTAATTAATCAGAGATATACTACCTGTTCAGATGTCCAGTTTTCAAAGAAATATGATAAAATTAAATAACACTCAAGGTAACTTACTTTCCCTTGTGATTCAGAGAGCTTCAGGATATGACAAGAACTCAGAGAAATCCAACAAGCCAAATTATTCCTTTATTCTTATTTCTCCCCATGAAATCATGTTTCTGCAAAATTTCTCACCAGTAACCTAATAGTCAGCTACACTAAACCTCCATGTTGCCATTTGAAAAATGAAGGTGATGGAGATCTGCGTCCCTCTCAGTTTTAACTCATAATAATATATTCCTTTGGCTACAAAGTTATATTGACACAGGGAAAACACAGTTATTGGTTTCTGTAATGACAGTTTTTTTTTCTCATATAGACTGCTAACATCTTTTACCATTGCTAAATTTCTTAATGGTGGTTTTAGAAAATCAGATTTGGAAGGCAATTTGTTCTGTTGTTGGATCAATTAATTCAGAGGAAATCATTTGTAATTTTAAGTGTGTTGAATTTTTCAAGTATTTTCTCAAATATAGTTTCTCTATCACATCCTTGTTGTCATTGTTAAAATTAATATTCTGATGTTAAAAAATCCAGAGTGGACTCAACGGGCAAAAGATATTTGACAAAGTGAATGAATACAGTGTCTAAGGAGTATACAAATGCTGTTTTTTTAAAAAAATTTTTTCCAAAATGGTTGTAACATCTATCAAACACCATTTCAAGGAGGCAGTACATTTATTATTAGCCACTGAAACCCAACCTTCTAAAATTTTCCATATTAATGACAGCTCCTAGGGATTATTCCCATTTAGGAGGTTAGGAGTCATTACACTTTATTATCTTCCATGTCAACAAATATTATTAGGAACAAGTGAATTAAATTATTCAAGACATTTAATGCATTTATTTACAAATCCCAAGAATGAATTTATTCATATCGTTCCATTTGGATTCATGCTTCATCAAGCATTAAAAAGCCTTACACCACATGCCTTTCATAGTTTGACAAGTCTGTCAGCCTGGCTCTACCCATGTGCATGAATAGGTAAATCTGTTAAGACACAAGGTGAGCTTAAAAAAAAAAATCTTAGTTGTTTTCAAATGACTGCACTAATCATTCTAATTGTGCTTTTGCTGAAACATCTCCTTAAAGAACTCCAGAATTTCATATCCACTATGGCCAGGATAGGAACAAATTCTCCTTCCACATTATGTCAATACCCAATTACCCATAAATTTGCCATTCAGTTTGTCTTTTGTTTTCAAATCTGTGGATGATTTCTTTAAAATGAGCCACCATAAGGAGGAACAAAAAATATGGGTGGTAGTCTTTTAAAACAGGTATTTAAATCACTGAAAAATCTTTGCCTTGTGGGAAGGTTGATGTGTACAGTGTCAATTCATTTGGTGCTTCTAAATTTGATTTTTTTGAGTGGGTTGGAATCTTACAAGGCAAAAATTCTCTTAGGCACCTGAGATGTTTTTTAATCAACATATTAGGGCCATGTTGCAACAAATATAAAAGAACACTGAATGATCACTGCTTCTAACTGAATTTCTGGGAAATCAGATAAAAGTTGACTATGAAGGCTATGGGAAAATAATGAAAATATTCAGGCAAAAAAAGAAGGAAAGTATAGACAACCAATGAGAGAGTACAGGAAGGTGTACTTTTCAGTATTTTCCTTCTAAATATACCATCAGAAATGCTTGTGATTATTCTTTGAAACTAAACTTACAAATGGCTCACTTTTATGTCTTAATGTAATATTTCCTCATGACACCTAGTAGATGAATTTCTGAGAAGCTCCCTTACAGATCAAACTATAAGAACATGTGACACCAAAAGACAAATCTGGAGGGAAATTAGACCTGTAGCCATGACAACCAGAGTAATCAAGCAGCACATTTTCTAACTTGGGAATAAGAAAAATTCAAAACATTACTAAGTGGGAGGGTGAGGGGGGGCAAATTCTTTCCTAGTTCACCATAGGGTGAGTGATGATGGAAAAGAGTAGGTTTTGATGGATTTGTGTTGAGTGAGAGAGTCAAAAGTAGTGTAACAAAGCTAATGTAGGATTTTAACACATTAGGCAGCCCATACTCACCCACCTATGGAAGGCACAGAGTCACATTTAATGTGCTTCCTCTGACAGAAGAATGTTCAAATTGTAAAGCCTCAATGAAATTGAGAAAAAAGTAATTCTTGGCAAAGGGAATGCTCTTTTGACACTAGAGGGAAGGTAAGTGCTGGTATTCTTATACCCAGTCTTTCTACACACACACACACACACACACACACACACACATAGTATATAGTATGTATATATATATATATATATATATACATTATCATACATACTTTAGGCACTTGCAGCATTGGGACAATCCAATTAGATGATGGCTGCCTAAATGATAAAGTGACCAGACGATGAGTAGCAAACCAAAGAGACTTTCTAGAAAGAAAAGAAGTCCTCTGTATAAGGATATAGAAGCACAGGACTCTCTTTAGGCATCTGCTTCTGGCCCATCAGAGGATGTTCTCCCCCTCCCCATCATCAATATTCTTTGTAACATGGGACCCTACACATGTGAGCCTCGGTCAAAGCCAATAGCTGATTTTCAAACATTAGCATGCATAAGAATTATCTGAGAAATCTGTTACATATGTAAGTCCTTGAGTCTCAACCCCAGTGGCTCTAATTTAGTCGGTCTGAGATATAATCCAAGAATCTGCATTTTTAACTTCAGGAAATCCTTGGACCTCAATTTGACAAACAATGTATTCTCGCTTTTCGAAAAGATACCCAGTTGGAAAGTCCTGATAATATTAGGCAGAATGAGTATCTTTTGAACTTGGAGTGGGGGAAACAAAAGGAGAAAGAAAAACATTTGCTTTCATTAATAAATGATAATTAATATATGTAGTAAGACTTAAATTTTAAGTCCTGATAATTAGATCATCTCAAGCTTATGCTGGAAAAATTAGACATCTTCTATACTTAGTTATGGTGACTGTCCATGAAAGGTCTTAGTCTGATAAAATAGTGGTGTAAATGAATGGGATTTTGGAACTCATACTTGGTCTTCAGAAAGCCTTCACTGTAGCAAAACCATCCCTAGTAGAAAGTCTTCACACATACAGTAGCCAAGTCAATTGTTTTCCTTTCTGTATCAAGAAATTATCTATGAAGATGGGATTGAATTCTAAACTATAGACCCTCTTGGCATGACCAACTGAAACAAGGAGAATATCTTAATACTGGAAAGAAAAAGATACAATAATAAGCACTTTTGATCTATTATCAATTATAGGGAGTTTTCTTGGAGTTAAGCTCACATTACAATTGTCTGACTTCTACTTCAGTTGACTTAAGGAAAGCTGTGACTATCTGACCAGTTTCAGATGGGAAAAAAAATTAATGAATTTTTTTAAAGATTTTATTTATTTATTCATGAGAGAGACAGAGGCAGAGACACAGGCAGAGGGAGAAGCAGGCTCTATACAGAGAGCCCGACGTGGGACTCGATCCTGGGTCTCCAGGATCACTCCTCGGGCTGAAGGCAGTGCTAAACCACTGAGCCACCCAGGCTGCCCTAATGGAATTTTTAAAATAAGACTTCTACACCATTACAACAGTTAAGTTTACAACTGTTAAATTAAAGAAAGTCAATAAGATTTTATTCACTGGTTCGTATTTCTAAATAATCTAAGATAGTTGGTTATTTGGCTGAATTTTGTAGTAAAATATGAATATTCATTCCTCAACTAACTGTTTTGTTACATCTGACCTTCCAAACAACAGATTTTGACTCTCTGACTTCTGAAGCACAAAGAAGAAAGAGAGAAATGTTTAAAAGTACTTTTTAAAATTGGGAGCTCTTTAAATACAAGGAATTAACCAGCTCTCTCTTCAGTAGGTTCATTATTGTTGCCCTATGCTCCTGGCAGTGTTGTTATAAGAATCTTAGATTCTGAACTCCTAGAAAATTGAAATTGTACCTTAGCCTATCATTGTATCTTAAAAGTCTCATTAGAGATATGCCCTCATGATCGGAATAACCCACCCTGGTTTCCACTGCACAACCCTGACCTAGAAAAGCAACTTCATACAACAGGGGAGGTAAGGAGAAATAAATAACAGCCATCAGTAGAATATCATCATTTAGCTATTTCCTGTTGCTTCTGGGGTCTTTCCTCAAAGACAGTCTGAACTTATTAGTCCATGTACAAGACAAAGTTTACAAGCTATACAGGAAACTAGTTGACATTTTCCAAAGTGCATTTATATCTTTTCCCACTTACTCGAAAGTACTACTTGAAGACACCTAGAACAGAAAATATTATTTGCCAAGGAAATACAAAAAACTCAGAGTACAGGAAATGACATGCTTTGCATAAGCTATAGATGGTAGAACTAGGGCTAGAACTCATATAACCTGAGGTGCAACCCTGTGAGCTCTGGCCAAGCCTCTTATTTTCCTACCTGTTGGTGTTCTGTTACTAAAGTTCCTCATTCCTAAGGCTTATCATTAAGCATTTATTGAACATCTACCATGTGGCAAATACTTAATTCAGCTGCATAGGTCAAGATCTCTTTATGTTTTCAAGTTTCATTATCTGAGAGGCCAGTATCTTCCTCTCTGCAAAAGAGATCAACTATATTGCCTCTAAGGTTTCTTTCTTTCTGAGACCAACCCTGTAGTTTGTTTTTAATATATAACAAGAAGGAAGATAATACAAGTTACTCAGGCATAATTTTAAAAGTTTGCCTAATTGGTTCTAATTTAAATTTCTAGGGAAGCTGGAAGATCCAGCATCTTTACGTGTTTCTGGTGGGTTAATAACTTCTACATTATATAAAACAGTAGGTCGCTTAATGATATATCATAATAAAGGGTTGTAATAACCAGAGGGTGCATGCTTGTTCTGACCATTTGTTCTGCTGGCTTGAAACCATTTATTTCTCTTACTCATCATGTTATGGCCTAGGTTTGTACTTGTCCTGTTCCATAAATCCGTAGTTTAATTGGGAAAGAGAGATATCAGATCCCTATTAATTGCAATTACCCTTCAAGACTACACCCCCCTTCCAAACACACACACACACACACACACACACACACACACAAATCCAACAACAACAACAACAACAAAAAAAAAAACAGATGAACAGATGTAGTCTAGTCTCTATCTGGCCCTCTATATTCTAAATAATTTCAAAAGAAATTGCTCTGACATAGTACAATTCTGATGTCATATCCATTTGTATAAAATAAGGACAGTTAAAATATTTTTCCAATAAATGCCTAAAACTGGAACCCTTTCTCTTATATCTTTGCTACAACAAAGGACTTGGATTCAGAGGGTCTAACCTGTACTTCTGAGGTTTATCACTTATGCTGTCAGCATTATTTATTTCTCAAAGTGCCTTCATGGTTTCCCTCTTGATATATACTCACCACAACCCTAAGAGGGAAAGAAGGCAAGTTGCAAATGGGGAAGGTGCAGTATTTACCTAGGACTACAGTGAATGGTCTGAGGTCTTAAGTCAAAGATGGAAATCAGACCTAGCACCTCTGACTCCTGGTCTAGGGCCCTTTACCTTTACCAGTGCTATGATTTTTCCCAAAATGAGGTGAGTGTTACATAATGAGTCACAGCAGCTTAGTGTCTGGGCTCTAACTCAGTCTCTCCATCAATGGATCACTCCTATCTTTTTCCTTCCCTGGTGTTACTCCATCACCCAACCAGGTTCACACTATGGAGCTGAGCCATTGACAAGCAGTATTAAGATTTATTGTACACACTTCAACCCAACCAAATGACAACCCAAATATTAAACTAGAAAATAAGCATGAGAACATGCAAGAGTGTTCTTGGTTTTCTTAAATGGCTACTTGGATGCTTGCTTTCTCACACTAAAATTTTTACAAAGAATATTTTGGAAGGGTCCCCTGCTTTGTAGATACTCCAAGCATGTATGCATTGTGCTGTCAAAATCAACCACTTGGCAATGAATAGTAAAGAACACACTCAGACACACACACACACACACACACACACACACACACACACACAACTTCTCATCCTATACAAAATCAATGCCTTACAGCAGGGGCCTCTGCCAAACCAGTGCCACCTCAGGCCCAGCTCCCTGCAGGGGTCTGTTGTCAGATCTCTAAGGAAAGCTTCCATGAAGAAAGGCACAACAAACAATGTGCTTCCCTGAGGTGCCATCCTGTCAACTCTGTTTCCTTCCACCAGGGCTAGAAGCCTGGGTGCTCTTCTAACTGAGTCAGAATCATTTAGCTCATGAATAATCCTGTCACAACTAGTGATACGCTCCACTAGAATCATTCAAAGTTAATATAAGTATAACATTGATAAAATCCGAACAGAGCTTCCTTGCTGGGAATGGCAGTGGTAGCAAGGAGAGGAGTTGTGGGCCCAATTACTTGATAATACATATGCCCCTCAAATTGCCAGTGGGATGATACAATTCTCATTGTGTCCATTAACTCAGGAATTGTTCCTTCCATTTGCAAGTGAGTTTTGAAAGGAATAATTTACATTTCCAACCACAGTGTCTCAAGCCCGAGACAAGATTTAAATTCCATATCAGACTTCACTTTGATAACTGTATATTATCCCGCCCTAACTCTTCGATTAGGCATTTTGTTATGGATCAATTTCTCTGGTGGTAGTTAATTCTGTATGGTGGAGGGGAGGCAGAGTAATGCATTGCTATGTAGCCCCCATTGTTTGCAGCTCTGATTTGCTCATCTAGACATGCCCATCATACATGTGTTCATGTGGCAGCTGGCCATAATGGCTCAGTTACATTTAAATTCAAAGTACAAAGTTTAACAAAAAATTATTCATAGTTCACTATGGAAGAAAGCCAAGTTGATAGCTAGCCATTTTCGCCATAAATAAGCAAGATAATAACCAGGCAGCACATGTAAATGATAGCCACTATGTATTTTAAGCAGTGATAGTATCACTGCTAAAATAATACTTTATTCTAAATTATGTTTCATCTGAGACCAATAATATTGGGAATGAGTCATTAGCCTCTGTTCCCCTTTGAAAAGAGCTGATTGTGTGATATTGATTTCAAAGACCTACCTGTAGTTAAAGCTGAGAGATGCTCTCTGAAGCTATCAGGATACTTGCCTTGCCAGAAAGAACTTTCCGCACAGGCCTAGTATTAGCTGCCTCCATGGACTGGGTACCTGTTAACTGCAAGGTTTTTACTTTTGGGAACAGAGAATGAACCCATTGTAACCTAACTTCATAGTAACCAAAGGAGTACCTAGTAGATTTGGGAAAGAAAGGAGATAGGTTTTGATGGTGACTGACCCACACTGTTTACAGTTGTGCTCATGCATGGTGCAATTTCAGCCCTGCCACCTCCTTCTCACTCAGCCCTCCTCCCCTGGATGTACATTTCTGTAGGCTCAATCCCATCCTAAACTTGGGATTAATCCTGAATTGAAGATCAAAGGAGGAAAGAGTTGGCCCCTATCTCATCCTCTGAAAGGCAGCACCTTTCTCTGTTACTCTAGTTCCCTCCTGGAATGCACAACAAACTGATAGCATCATAAGATAGAAAGAGTCTGGACTCCTGAAAAATCAAAATGGAAAAGAACTTCCACTTAGTTGCACTGCAACTTACCTGAGCAGAAAGCAAACTCTCCTATGGTAATTCACTGAAATGGGGGATTGGTTGTTAACAAACCATAAAATAATACGCACCTCTTTTCTGGACCCCCACCAAGCACCATCATTTAGTCAGCATGATACATGTGCTATCATTTCAAATGCCAAACCTACCCTTTAAAGTATTCCTCAATCATTAGTCTTCCTTTGACTTCTGGCAGCTTTCCACCGCCCAATGAAATGTTGGCTGTCCCTCCACTGTGTGATGGGGTCAGTAAGAAATGAAATGAATCAAAGCTCCTGGCTGTGCCCCAGCAAGTCAGCTGCAAGTACAGCCAGTTTTAATTGATGGAGCAACTTACTGAGTCTCTAAATTAAAATATTCGATTTGAGCCACATGATATCCTAGGATCCGCCTGACCTCTCTCTGGAGCTCAGAGGTGGTGACATCAGAATACAGCAGCCAGCAGTAAGTGCACCTGTTCTGTAATTAAGGTCCTTCCTCACCCTCCAGGGAATGATGCCAAAGCTTTAACTTGAGACACAGGGCAGATAAAATGTTAATTGCAATCATGTAGGAGGAGGCACAAGGTATGAGCTGCACTGCTCACCTTGCTCAGTCAGATTTCAAGAAGGTGGTGTCTGAGAGTTGACGGCTTTATTAGCATTCTTATTGTGCTTTCCAAGTCTGTAATATTTGCAGAACTCTCTCCACCAAACACATAGTTAGGAAAGATGCCCGGTAAGTAAGAGCAATGGGGCTCACAAGGGGTGACAGCTTATAGGACTGGGGGATGTTATATGTGCAGAATCACTATTATTATGCTTTGCGCATTAAGTCTGTCTGGGCTGAATGCTGATCCAATTCTGCCAAATACAGAACACAAAAAGGCATATGTTCTCAAAGGATGTTCTCTTAGAAAATGTCCATATGAAGATACCCACTGGGAAATTTGTAAGCATTTTGTCCCTTAGTAAGTATATCAATAGGTATCGAGGAATTGGAACATGCAACTTTGAAAGGCAAAGGAGAAATCGTTGGTGTAGCTTTGCTAGTCCCTTCACCTTTAGGAGAAAATTGACCCCTGTCTTCTGCTTGCAGCCCAGTGGCATTGCACTATACCTCTCCCTGGTATCACAGTGATCGCACACTTTCTATCAATGAAGTTAGGATGTCAAATATATGGCCTCTAAGTAGATACTATCTAACTCCACTATGTCATATCTAGCTAATTAATCTCAGCACTGCTGTTCAACCACATTCTCCAGATGGCCGCTACTAATTGACCAAGGTTAGTAAAAGAGATGAAACCAATTGTTCATTCAGATACGAGATGCTTGTCTTTATTTTTCTGCAAATAACTGGTTGAAGCCATCTCCATTACCCCAGATTCTCCCCGACAGTCTGCTCAGGAAGTCAAGCTGATCTGGGCTTAATTACCTTCATCAGTTTTGGCTATGGGTCCTGGGAAAACTCACCTGGCTGTTCTGATCCTCTGTTTATTACTGAAACGATGCCTCTTAGGGTTAATGGTTGAAACTAGCAGAAATTTTAAAGCTTGTTTTTCAGACAACTGTTTCTCTAATCAGCTATTGTTCCTTTTCAGACCCCACTAACAAATCTACTAGCTGTCTCTGCAGAAGCCTGGACTCAAGGTCAACTGGAACAAGCAAGGCCCTGCATTCCTTATCTGAAATAACAAGCCCAAGACCCCATCTAGTTTGTAACATCCCTGGAAGCAGGTCCATAACCCCTTCTACTTGCCCTAAGATAGCCTCCTCATGTCAGGGCCTGAATTTTGCCTCTTTCTAATGTTCTCTCCACCCCAAAGTGAACAGGGACTATATGGTACATACATGTTTGATCAATGTACATGCTCCAACATTCCTCATGAATACTCATAAGTTCCCCCATCCTTTTCATCAATATGTATGTCATTTCAACTGCTAGGATTATAAAAAATTTGTTCTCTCCCCTTTCAGGGAGGCAGATTGGAAACCTGCCCTCCTGTCTCCTCATCTGACTGCCTCTTGAATAAATCCCTTCCTTGTTGTGTACCTGATGTGTCAGTGATTGGCTTTGCTGCATCTTGCACACTTGGTTTTGGGTTCAGTAACGTTACATATAAAATGAGAAGTAATGAAATCTTTCATACAGTGTGCGATTGGGAGGATTATGTAACATAACATATATGAAAACACCTAGCACAATGCCTGCCATATCAAAAGTGCTTAATATACACATGTTCATTACGTGTTTCAGTCTGAAAAACATTGAGATGCCGTCCAGGGACAAAGAGAACTTGCTTGCAGGTTTTATTTTTCTCTTACCCTCCCCCCATTATGTTATACCTATTAAGTAAGAAACATAAACTTCATGACATACTTCATACTTAGAAACAGAATTAACATTAGTGGTGAAAATATGAAGGCATGCATGCAAAATGATTTTTCAAATATTGATTTTTTTTCCCCAACAACATTGGCAGAGGAAGTGGGTACATGCTAGAGAGTTTCATGAATTACTAAAATGACATCAAAATCTCTTATGTTTTCTTATAGAAGAAGGAGATGGAGATGCAGATAGAGTCTGGAATCTTTGGCCTGTCTTAATTAACATAAACAATGCTGGGGAAAACAGATAAGGAAGAGGAGTCTCGTGTTTTCCTAGAAAAATAGTTGAAACTTGGAGTCTGTAGAACTCTGCCTGCAGCCCCATACGTGCCACATAAGTCAAGCAGATTATCAAAGTCTGGCTTTGAAATGAAAAGAAAAGCAGCAAGGCTAACAGCCTGCTGTCTAAGGACTGCGACACAGCAAGATTGAAATCCTTGACCAACAGATAATGTCAGCTCCTTCAACCAATGAAAAAACCCCAGCACCATAGAGGAGACCCTTAAGGTTGGAGTAAGTCAGGTGGGTTAAGGCAAAAGAATACCTGTTGCCATCTGAGAGGCATGTTAAGGCAAGAGTGCTGAAGGCCATTTCAGTTGTTTTGCAAAACCTGTAAGACAAATTCCCACTTCTAAGCATAACCTACAAGGCCTTCCATGGCCTGACCTCTCCATTTTCTCTAGTCTTATCTCTTAACCACACTCTGCCACATAGAGCAGCTCCATGCTACTTGTAACTCTGCATACCGTGATGTTCCTCCTCCTTGACCTCTACTCATGCTCTGCCTTCCACCTGGAAGGCACTCTTCTCTTTTTCCCTCCCTCCCACCAACTTCCTCCAATTCTCCTGCTTGACTCCTTATCTTTTAAAACTGGGCAATCCCAGGGAATCTCCCACAAGCTGTGTCACATGCTTTCTGTATGCATCCCATAATTCACTGAACATAAGTTCTGTCACTGCCCTTACCATCCTGCTTTATGACTAAGCACTTCTGAATCTTCCAGTCTAGACTATAAGCAATAGGAGAGGGGCCACGCTGTGCCTTTCAGTGCTGCAGTGCCAGTGAGTAGAAACGGTTGGGCTTGCTGCAGAGCACTGAAAAAATGGTTACTCGATGAACAAACACCTGAATGAGGAATTAATGACTAATGTACCCCTCAGACATGGAAAGGGGGAAAGAGAGGGAAACCACATCTTGTAGACCACATCCTATCCACTCCAACCAGCACCACCCCGGAGATTCGGAAGTGCCCAGGTGACTGTATGTGGAAAACAGTTAAGACTGGGGTTTCTAGGATTGTTACACTCATTTTCCCACCACAGAGAGGCAGTCAAACCCTCTAGCCCTGAGTATATCCAGTTTCTTCCTCCAGAGATGGCTTTAGAGTTATATTTTTAATCCCTTTTGATATGAAAAAAAAATCCTTAGTGCTCAAACACTAATCACAGTAGACTGTTTGTCACTTTAGTCAACACCAGAGGTAAAGCTATGCCCACTCCAGCCTCAACACGCCATCAAACCTGATGACTGTTGTGATGATAAAAAGTGACATGAGACACGGCTGGCATACACACACCACTCACTCCTGGCGATGTAGGAGATTTAGCTGATAAGCATTTTAGGTGCAAGAGGAAAGGAAGGCTGTTTCTCAGAATTTGTGGTTGGAATAACAAGGATAGGTAAAGTACTCTCCCGACAGCATCATGATACAAACAGTATTAACTGATGTAGTATTTTTCTTGAGCCATTGAACCCATTACTCCCTGACATAATAATAAATATGTTACAAATATCCAGTTATATTACAACCTTGCTTTCCTAGGGACCAGTTGATCAGTTATTTACATCACCCAGGAGTCAAAATGAGAGTTACAGGGGATAAGAAAATGTCCATTTTATGGTTTCTTAAAAGTTTATCAATTTAGCCTATTTGCGACAATGCACACTTCATTCCACTAATACATTTAACAAATATTTGCTGAGTGCCCACCCTGTGCATACAGCACTGCACTAAGTACTAGAAGTTCAGTTGGGTCAACAGGGAGAAGGGAAAATAAGAGTAGAAGGGTGAACTGACATCTAAAATACAAGTTGATGAGATCCTAAAATAAATCCTTCTTTGGCAATTTTTTTTAGTGGTGTTTCCTTTAACTTTGTGGTTCCAAACTGGGATTGCAACATTTGTGACAGTGTGTGCCACGTTAATGTTTTGTCTTTCCTAAAAGGTGAAGTAGAAGTACCTTTTGGATATAAGCAGAAATCTTAACCCAAGATGCAACAAAAATTGGTTATTCATGAATGGAAGATATAGCATCCACAGTAACCCTGATCCAAAATATTCTGGTAAGAAAACTAGGAGAAATGTAAAGGTAATGAAGAACCTCCAGGAACTTCAGAGAATTCAGAGAATAAGGAAAGGTGTTAAATGAATAATTAATGTCCAATAAAATTAATACCATTTAACAGCAAAGTGGCATTTCATCTTTAACACCTGATACCAGATACCAGATAATTCTCTATCTCCTAGATAGAGAATTAAAATTATTGGAGAAATGATTTATCAGGACTTGAGTACATGGTGCAAGCTTAAGGTTTGGGACCAGGATATCTGAGAAAGGCAAAAGAAATGGGAAAGAGTTGATTTTTTCTCCCAAGGGCAGAAGAGATGAATAAGAGAGAAAGTAGGGAAGGCAGTGCTGCGACTGGGCATAGAGACACATGCCAAGAGAGCTACTGGCACAGATTTGGCTCTAAAGACTTTTAGGAAGGAGAAATTCTAATATTCAAGATTAAAGTTGTTTCACATGCAAGCCTGGAATGTCAACCTCTCCACTGTCCCTCTAAAACTTATGAAATTTCTCAAAAGACTTTAGGATGCCAGAGTTTTCCTGGAACCCGAAGAGTTTTATAGTGAATTACACAGAGAAGCACAGAAAAATATATGTGTATATGTGTTGGAATGGAATCCCTGAGGCAAACAAAGGCAAGGGAGTAAAATCTCTGCAAAGAATTCACTGAACTCTTGAAAAATCCCACAGACACAGAAAACTCTTGCAGTCAGGCTGCTAACTTACAGGTTACTTTGCTTTATTTCATGTGAGAACTTTTGCCTTCAGTGGTAACTGAAAGAAAACTTGAGACTATTTCTCAAATCTCTGGGGCCAGTGAGAGTCGATAGCAAGGGCACAATTGTTGGGCATCTACCTGCAGGTTTGTGATTGTGTCAACTGGCTTTAAACAATCAAAATCTGCAACACCATCTTTTTTCCTCAGTAGAAAAAAAATAGATTTCTAATCAAAAACAAGACTTTGCAATTAAAAGCATTGTTGAATCTTAATCAGCTGGAATGGTCAAGTAAATGATACATTTTCTTTCCTAATCTGCCACTGAGAGCCAAGAGGCAAGAGAGACAAATGATTTATATGAAAGTTTGTATAATATGACAATTTTTAAGGGGAACTTGAAACCAGCAATCGAAATAAGCCTCATTTTTCTGATCTACAACATAAAGTTATTAATGATGAGCTTTGAATAAGGTCTGTAGTCTAGTTAATAGCACTGCACAAATGTCAGTTTCCTGGTTCTGATTACATATAGAGTTATGTAAGATGTCCTTATAAATTGGGTTAAGGGTACATGAGACCTCTCTATACTATTTTTATAACTTCTTATAAGCCTAAAACTACTTAAAAATAAAAAGTTTGAAAGAGGGATGCCTGGGTGGCTCAGTGGTTGAGCATCTGTTTTCAGCCCAGGGCCTGATCCTAGAAACCTATGATCGAGTACCACGTCGGTGTCCCTGTGTGGAGCCTGCTTCTCTCTCTGCCTGTGTCTCTATTTCTCTCTCTGTGTCTCTCACGAATAAATAAATAAAACCTTTAAAAAATGTTTGAAAGAAATGCTGTTAATAGTATCTTCCTAACAGGGCAGTAATGATTAAATGGAATAAAATATGAAAATATACTGTTAAATTCCCAAAAGTGCAGGATTCTTGGTGGAGCCTATTCTCCAGCTCTTAAAATCAATGTTCTAGTAACTTTTCTCAGGGTAATAATAGCTAATATATGTACCTCTTACACGTGTTAGTTATCACTCTCAGTTTTTATGTCTGCTATCTCATATAAGTCTCTCAACAGTGCTATGAGAGACTAATAATGGTTTTCCTTTTTGCAGGTAAGGAAAATGAGGCTCAGAGGGATGAGACATTTGGTAAAAGTCACAGAGCTTATAATTGGATAGAACTGGGTCACAAAGCTAGGTCTAAGATTCCAGTGCTGGAGCTCTTAAATGCCACATGCAATGCTTCTCCTTCTGCTGTCTTACCTCCCCCAGGTGCCAAAATAAAAGAGATTGTGGTTTGTATTCATTTTCTATTGCTGTACAACAAATCACAGCAAACTCAGTGGCTTATAGCGACATTCATTTATTGTCTCATTGTTCCTCAAGTCAGAAAGTTGAGGAGTGGCATGACTGGGTTCACAGCTCATGTTCTGAAGGACTGAAATCAAGGTGTCTGGGCAGCTGCATTTTCATCTGGAGCTCAAAGTCCTCTCTACACTCAGATGGCTGTGGCGGAATTCAGTGCTGCACAGTTGTAGGACTAAAGTCTCTACTTCCTTGCTGCTGCCAACAAAAGGACGCTCACAGCTCCTCAAGGTACCTTCAAATCATGCCATGTGGTGCCCTTTATCTTCAAAACCAGCAATGGAGACTCTCCCTAAATGAAATCCTTTTGGATTTCAAATCTCAATTCCCAGGAAGAGTCCAGGCCCTTTTAAGAGCTCACCTAACTAGATCAAGTCTGCCCAGGATATTGTCCCTTTCTTAAAGCCATCTGTGCCACATAAATAACCTAAAGATGGTATGACATATATCAGAGTCACAGCTTGGGAATTACACCAGGGTAGGGATCTTTGGAGCCATCTTAAAATTCTTCCTATCCCTTGGGCACCTGGCTTGCTCAGTGGTTGAGTATCTGCCTTTGGCTCAGGTCATGATCCTAGAGTCCCAGGATTGAGTCCTGCATCAGGCTCTCCACAGGGAGCCTGCTTCTCCCTCTGCCTATGTCTCTGCCTCTCTCTCTGTGTCTCTCATGAATAAATAGATAAAATCTTTTTTAAAAAAATTCTTCCTATCCCAAGACTTTCTCTGCTTTTCCAGCCTTGTCAACCCTCTCCCTTAACCTTGATGGACTAGCATATGAAAAGATAAAAGGCCATCTCAAGTTAACTCAAATGCAATTAACTGATTAATCCAGCCCTTTAGTATGTATTACACAACTGAGCAAAGTGGTGTGCTATGTCTAGCTCCCAAAGTTGCTTGATGAATGGAGATTTCAATATTCACTAAAAGTCAAAATTCAATGTTTTGTCATTGTTTGTTTGCTGTCACATTTTGACTAGGACAGAAATCCATATGAAAAGAATACGACAAGGAACACTTGGGATGACCACTTCTCAGGATAACCAGGAGAATCCAAACTACATTGAGTCATGTGATTTGATTACTCTTCAGCGGATTCATTGGGGCAGGACTCTTTAAACAGAGTATTTTGGGATCCCTGGGTGGCGCAGCGGTTTGGCGCCTGCCTTTGGCCCAGGGCGCGATCCTGGAGACCCGGGATCGAATCCCACGTCGGGCTCCCGGTGCATGGAGCCTGCTACTCCCTCTGCCTGTGTCTCTGCCTCTCTCTCTCTCTCTCTGTGTGACTATCATAAATAAATAAAAATTTAAGAAAATAAAAAAAAATAAACAGAGTATTTTGAATATTTGTCTGGGAGATGAACTGCTCCTACATGTAAGCATAAAGAGGCCAAAAATAGGGCAGCCCCAGTGGCGCAGGGGTTTAGGGCCCCCTGAAGCCCAGAGCGTGATCCTGGAGTCCCGGGATCCGGTCCCACATCGGGTCCCACATCGGGTCCCACATCAGGTCCCACATCGGGCTCCCGGCATGGAGCCTGCTTCTTCCTCTGCCTGTGTCTCTGACTCTCTCTCTCTCTGAATAAATAAATAAATCTTAAAAAAATAAAAAATAAAAATCTAAAAAAAAAAAAAAGAGGCCAAAAATATTAAAGCATCAAAATCTTTAGGCCTCCCCCTCCACCAGAGGACAAAGAGAATGCTATATTCGTCCTTAGCTCTTCTTCCTCTTCTCCTGTACCTTTGAGACCTCCCACTCTCCAGGAAAGAAAATCAGCACCAGACTGGTTACTTGATTTGTCAGTGCATCATTAGAGAAGGGACAGGAAGACATAAGACTGAGGGAGGTAGAGGTAGGAAAGTCCTTTACAAGAAATGCTAAGTCAATCTGTAACGTAAGAAGCTGGAAGAGAAAGGAGAAGTACGACAGAAAATGTGTGCAAGCTGAAAGCAGAGAGTAGTGGGGACAGGTGGAATTAGAAAATGAATCCTGGAGAGAATATGGGATGGGAAGAACTAGGAACCTTTTAATAACCTCTGGAAAAAAAAGATTAACTTGCTCTAAATAAGTTTTAATTTGCTTGAGGGTGGACAGTGTTCCTAAATCCACTAAAATGATAAGTAAAATTGTGTGTGAATATACTCTTTTGAAAATTATTCTGTAACTTCCATAAGAAAGATTATTTGACCCTAAAAATGTTGTGAGAAAGATACCATGACTATGGGAAAAACACCAGAAAAGGCCTGGATTCTTCTGGAGAAGATACAGGATTATATTACAGTAAAAGATTCAGATAATCTTAGGTATACTGAGGCCCTGAAAAATGTAAGTCACTGCTTCCAGGTCATGCATAGCACAGGACATACCCAACACATACATCATAAAAATGTACCCAGTCTTTGATTATTGAGAAAGCTGGCCTAGTAGATATTTTGTTGTCACTTGATGTGGTGGCCAGCTTCTCTGTGGTGGCCAGCTTCCAAGATGGCAATCAATGATCCCTGCTTTCTGATTTCCACACCCTTTCATATTCTCTGTACAAGCTGAACCAGGGATGGCCTGTGTGACAAATGGAACACAGAACTCATTATGTGTGGGTATGGAGGTTAAGTCATGGAGGTCAGGCATCATTGCTTCTGCCTTGGTCTCTTGGATTGCATACTCTGGAAGAGCTAGAAACCATGTCACAAGGCTACTCACATTGCCCCGTAGAAAGTCCCATGTGGAGAGAAACAGAGGCCTTTCACCAAGAACCAGCATCAACTTATCAATCACATGAATGACCCACACTGCAACTGGATCCTCCAGCCCCTATCAAACCAATGACTGCAATCCTGGCTGGTGTCTGAATGCAATCTCATGAGATACATAAGCCAGAACTGCATAGTCATGCTGCTGCAGTATATCTGACCTACCTATGTTGTAAGAAGTAATCAATTATTAATCTATAAGCTAGTAAATTTTTGGAATAATTTGTTATCCAGTATTTAGCTAGTTAATTCATAGGCCAATGTGCAGAGGTGGTACTCAATTATCAATTATTAACATTGATATTCAATCTAATATAAACAAAGGTAAACATCTAATCTAGTTAAAATAAGTAACTTATAAACACGCGGCAGTATATTTTTAACACTGACAATGTAGTTTGTTCCCTTCTGGTTACAGTGGGAAAATGCAAAGCTTATATTTTCTCTTGACATATTGATTTCACAAGTATAGTATAGATCCCTCTAACTCTGGAGTAAAACCACTACTTCTCTAAGAACAATAACAACAAAAAAAATCCACATCCTATTTACATTGCTTGCCTTTACAATAACAAAGAAGAAAGCTTATACTAATCCTTAGCTGGATTTAGAAACCAAAGAAAGTGATATTTGGCAGTATCTTAGTGACATAATAATGAAAATCATCAAATCGGTATTAATACTCTTGATGGAATTTGTTTAAGTAATAAATTTAAATGTATTCATTGCACACCTTGCATAATATGATATTCTCTACAATCAAAAATTAATAAGCATAAAAGTCTACAATGTATTTATTTCTGAAAAGAACAAATACAATGGTCTCGTAAGAACAATTGGTTGATCTCAATATTTTCTCTCTCAAATCTAAAGCAATTAAAGATGAGCCAACCAGGAAGAAATACAAATAATTACAAAGTGGAAACTATTGAGGAGAAACTCACAAATAAATGATGGATTGTGTAAACTAGATCATTAAAGCCTAGTAATTTCCAAGGTTTGCTAAGCAGATAAAGTATTATTTACAACATGAGGAATAATAGTTCCTCACTTTTGCAGTACTCTGGTAATGATAAACAGTGTCATTTGGAGGTGTTTCTAGAAGGCCAACTGTATATTTCTAGAAGTAAACTATATTTATGTTTCAATGAGAAGTCCAAAAAAGACAGGTGATTGCTGAGCTATTATTGATAATCTTTTCAAATATCTAACAGCAGGGATGAACATATCTGCAGCAAGTGACAAGAAGTAAGGTAAACTAGTATAGGCAATAATAAGTAATAAAATAATAATAGCAACATATAGTGAGATTTATGAAGCATTTAGTATAGATTGAAAAAGTGTTTATAACCATTCCTAGCTCTCCCTCTATTCAGTCTCTTTGCAATGTCACAGCAGATTTTCCCATGAAGAGGTAATCTACTTCCCCACTTCACAGATGTGGGCTGGCCTCATGACTTGCTTGGTCTAAGCACCATGGGAGAAAGGATATGGGTAAGCTGCTGGAGGATGTGGGACCATGTAGAGACAAACTGAGCCATGTCAGAAACTGACCACGATACAGGAGTGAACAGAGCTGAGATCAGAATAACCACACAGCAGAACCCAGCCCAAATGGCCAACCCGCAGAATTATAAATTCAATTGATGGTTGTTTTGGGTCACTAACTTTGGAGTAGTTTGTTATGTAGCAATAATTAACTGGTAGATCACAGGCACTACTTGAAGTGTTTTACACACATTATTTAATATAATCATCGCTACATGCTATAAAGTAGGTAGTATTATTATTCCCATTTTAGAGGTGAGAAAATAAGGCATAGAACAACAAAGGGAATTCATTGTTCAATGTAATTGGAATATCCCAAGGAGATGATCCAACTGGATTCAGGTATGACTGATTCAGAACTTCAGGCAATGTCACCAAGACTGTGCTTTGATTATTCTCCATTTTTGTCTCCACTTGTTTCATCTCTGTATGGATTTATCCTCAAAGTCTCTCTCCCTGTGGCTGGCTATCTGGTCATAATCCAAAGGAAAATAGCTCAATTGGAAGTCGAGTGGAGCTCTGACTGGCTAGACCTAATCATGTGCCCAATTCAGGGACCAGAGGGCAGGTGAAGCCTTGTGATTGACATCAGAAGGCTGGTATATTCTAAAAATATTCAGAAATATTCAGTCCCATCAGAATCGCCTGGTCGGGATGGGATAGGAGAGGAATAATTCTGTGATGGATAAGTGAGTATTGAGCACACAGTAACACTATGTCCTCCATATGGCTCCCAGATTCACTAAGTAGATCCTAAGGCCCCTGAGGGTGGAAGTGATTGGAAACTTCTGAACTATAACATTGAATCCGTCTAGAACCTGGTATACCCTCCAACACACAAAACCAAGGATTCAACTCTTCCCGTTCCCAGGCACCTTTCTCTTCCCACATTTCTCCATGTCACCTTGCCACAACTCCTCTCTGAATAATAACACTCTCTGGCACTTTTTTAGTTTTATAGATTTAGCTGATGTTTGAAGAACAGCATTTTCTCCACAGCTAAATTGGAAAGTGGATTATTTGCTTTACAAAAGGATTCTCGACTTTACAAAGGATTTCCCAGAAGAGGACTTTAAATAGCAACCTCCCCCTAGTGCATTTAAACTATGATTCCATTTGCAAGCTATTGCTTCTGAATACCTCAAATTTAGTTTACTTGAGGGGCTGGGCTAGGCAGTTTCTAAGAGGCTTTCCAACTTAAAAAGTACACAAGTCTGTGACCAATGGCTCATAGAGCAAAAAGAGCAGGGTGGTGGTACTGAACAGCTAGTATTCTAAGACTGGCTCTGTCATTGATTTACTATCTGTGTGACGACTTTGGGCAAGTCACTGAACCACTATAAGCCTTAGTGCCCCCACCTGTGAATGGTTTATTAGAATGTCACCTATCTCACTGGTATGTCGTAAGGATTAAATAAGTTAAGATATATGCAACACCTAGCACATCGCTAGTACAAATCAGGTAGGCTGCCTGCAACTACTTTGACATTTTGTCTTCTGTAGCCAGAGGGATCCATTCAAAACATAAATATTACCTTGTCACAACATTCTACTTAAAATCTCAATGGTTTCTCAATGCTGCAATTAAAAACCCAATTCCTTGGAATATTCAGTTCGGGCCAAATACCTGGCCTCCCCCTGGCTGCTTAGTTATTATGATTCATCATGCTTATTCTCATCTTTACAAAAAAATCTATTTTTTTTAAATTACAAAAAATAAAACTTATTCTCTTGTTCTAGCTACTCTTGTGAGCCTCAGCCCAATTTCTGTGCCCTCCTTTACAAAGAAACATCTTGAAGGATTTGCCCACATTCATGATTTTTGGTTGTTCTCTAGCAACTGCCTACTTGACATCTCCACTTAGGTATAATATGTAAATCTCATCTCGGCATGTCCAGCAATGAATTCCTGGTTCCTTCCTTCCCTAGCTTGCTCCCTCTGAACTTTTTCTCACATCAATTGATAGCAACTCAACCTTCTGGTTGCTCAGAATGAAAATCTTACAGAAATGTCAGACTGTTCTTACCTGCCATCCATACCCGTCAGCTAAGCATACTGCCTCACCTTCAGAGTACAAGTGAAGGATGACCGCTTCTCACTATCTGCACTGCCTTCAAATGGCCTATGCTATGGTCATCTTTTGTTGGAATCACTGTAATAGTATCCTCATGACCTTGGCTTCCACCCTTGGCCCCTATGCCTTTATTTCCAGTAGAGTAGTAAGAGAAATTCTTTTGAAACAGAAATCAGATCATATCCTGACTGCTCAAAACTCTCTAGTAGCTGCTCGACTCACAGCAGAAGCCCAAGTCCAATAATGACCTGAAGGCCCTCTGTAATCTAACCACTAACCAGATCCTTTTGGCTTATTTCCTACTAACCCTCCAACTGGTCCACTCCACTCCAGCCATGCTGGCCTCCTGCCTTTACTGAACATGCCAAACATACTCCCAACTTTCAAACTGGGGTAGTCTCTCTACCTGGAAAACTTTTCCACTGGATATTTATACAGCTCACCCCCTGACCCTTCAGACTGTCACCTTCATAATTAGGATCACCTTGATCAGTCCATCAAAAGTATGAGTTGCCCCGACCTAGAGATACTCATGATTCCCTTTACCCACCTCCATCCTTTTCCCTTATTACCTTATAATGTACTATATAACTTAATTATTATGTTAATAATTAATAATTATTATGTTAAAATATTACTATTATTACTATTTATTATTATGTTATTAATAATTATGTTAATCAATGATAATTATTTATTATTATATAACTTAATTAATTATCCTTCATTGACTCTCCCTTTCCCAAATATATAAGCTATTCAAGGACTGGCATCTTAGTGTGTCTTGTTCATGTATCCTACACATTCAGAAAAAAAGATTCTATATATAACTGATGTTCAGTAAATAGTTGTTGACTAAGTATATGCTATTGCCATGTGGTCTTCTTCCGTTCTCTCAAAACTTGAGGCTGTAGCTCATATATCACTTCCTCAGAAAAACCTTCAATGACCTCTCTGATAAACTTCCTCAATGACAGACATAATGTCCCTCATAGAACTTTTGAGAGATTTAATTTATATTTGCTTTGTGACAACCCGAGCTCTGTCAGGACAGGGAAAACTCTGTTTTTACTTATGAACTTATCACTAAGAGTTTTTGCATATAGTAGGTATTCAATAAATATATATTGAATAATTGAATAGTGTATGGATATTCATATTATTATAAGAAGTTAATATTCCTTAACTAATCAATGGCTCCCAAGCACCTACACAATTAGCATGATTAAAGTCAACCTCCTTTTTTTTGATACTTGAAAAACTGCTACCTGTCCTCCAATTAGGCCAGTGGTAACCTGCAGGCTCTTGTAGATACTTGGCTTTCTACCCTATGTGGCTGAAGTAGTGCACCCAAGTGACCTGTGTGCCTTCTATGAGAATTTTACCTCAGTATTATTTGTTTTCAGCTGAAGCAGGCCCTCTCATTTCCATCTTAAAGGCAGGCAATATTTCTGTTTTATGTGAATAAAAGATTGAAATTTGCAGATTATACTAAAAAAAACATTTTAACCTTTCCAATTTAAAGTGTTTTCCTTCTAAATCTACTTTATAAGAGATTAATTCAAAATTCATCATTGTAACAGAAAGATGAACATGATTGTCCACTACAAGGAAGATGGTACATCTCTGACCTTCCAATAACTGCATAATTCCTATAATTCCACATGCATGGAATTATGACTAGCTGAATTAAGATTATCATCATATACCCTGGCTTTGTTGGGTTGTGTCAGTAATTTAACACAGAAAATTACTGATACAATATTCTGCTTAGTAAAATTAAATAGAGTTCTTTCTGGATACACTGCAGTCATTTTATTTCATTTGTTTTTTTAGTTAAAAAAATGTTATTCCTTGTCTTTGTTTTATAACCTAAAATCTAAAATCTAAACTCTTAGTTCTGGGGCACCTGGGTAGCTCATTGGTTGAGCATCTGCCCTCAGCTCAGGGCATGATCCTGGAGTTCCGAGATGGAGTCCCGCATTGGGCACCCAGCATGGAGCCTGCTTCTCCCTCTGCCTATGTCTCTGCCTCTCTCTTTCTGTGTCTCTCGTGAATAAATAAATAAAATCTTTTAAAAAGTAAAAATAAAAATAAACAAACAAACCTTAGTCCCAGTGGATGATAAGAGAGAAGAGTTTTTATATGGGCATTTCTACCAATTATTTAAGAGGCAGTCTTTGAAGGACATTGTCATTTCTAAAATGTATTTAGTCTTTCATACCTTCTAGCATTGCTTTTCCCTAAACTATTTCAGTTTGGGCCTTCAGAAGGCTCAGAATGAAGAGACATGGGTTAACTACTTATGTATTCCTAGCTTTCTTCCCAGAACATTTACATAGTGTGTCCCTGTTGGGATGCTCAAGATTGACTGCTGAGCACTAAATAGTCTGGGCCCAGCCACAGGAATAGATTACTACATAGAGGCTTGATGGAATTTTCCTCTGAAGGAGAGTTCTACTTCTCCTTCCCACCCTGCTCTGAACAGACACTATAACTTTTGTGTGTGTCTGAGGCCTTGGTAAATAAAACAGTGGTAGAGAGGGTGGGCTGGGCATCTTACATTTGCCAAGGACTCTTGAGAGAAAAAGAAGACACTTTAACAATTTTACTACCAAATATTTCAAGCATATAAAAATGTATACAACATAATAAAATTAATACTCTTACACCCATGACCAAACTTTGCCAACTCTTAATATTTTGCCTTCTATCAGAGCTATAGAAATAGAAAAGGAACATGAGAGATGTGGTTGAGGCTCCCTGAGAAACCCATCTATACCATTCATTCATCCACCTTCTCTTTGAGATATGTTTGCTTTCTAGAGAGTAAAGTTTACGTGAAATATGTTGTTTTGTCTATAAAATTTTGTTACATATTAAAATTATTAACTATAAAATTTAGTTCATGTGTGTTTTAAAACTTTGTACAAACATTATCATATTCTGTATCTCTCTGCAAGGTATATACACGCACACACACATGCATATGGACGCACACACATGCCTTGGCTCACTGTTCTGTTTTTGAGATGTATTCACATTAAAACATGAATAAACAACATTTCATTTCAGCTGCTTTAAACTACTGAATTGCATTACAGCATTTAAACTCACTGTTGATATACTCATTCTCATGGTGGTGGTATCTGTTCATGATATTTCTTTTTCCTTGGGGGAATAGGGGGCAGGGGTAATCGTGGTAGGAGTGAGGGAAGAATAAAGAGCTGCTCTTCCTAGTGATTCCAATCTGTTCTCTGCAAGAAAGCCTGTGTGGTTAAAAGATGTCTATGACTGTTAATTTTATGTGTCAACTTGGCTGAACCATGGTAGATTTTTGGTCAAATATTATTCCAGATGTTTCTTGAGGGTATTTTATGGATGAGATTAACATTTAAGTTGATGGAATGTGAGTAAAGCAGATTGCCCTCCATAATGTAAGTGGACCTCATTTAATCAGTTGAAGGCATTAAGAGAAAAAAGACTGAGGTTCCCTGAGCAAGAAGGAATTCTCCCAGCAGACTGCCTTGTCTATGTCCAATGAACAGCAACTCTTCCCTAAGTCTGCAGTCTCCCAGCCTATCTGGTAGATTTTGGACTTACTGAACCTTCACAATCACATAAGCCAATTCCTTAAAATCAATCAATCAATCAATCAATCAATCAATTTTTCTTTCTCATTCTTTCTCTATATATTTATATACATCTATACACACACACATACATGCATATGTGAATATACACACACACACACATACATGCACATACATACACATACATTCTGTTCCTTCTATTTTTCCAGAAAACCCTAATATAATGTCAAAATACAAATTATATTTGTTTTCATTTATGTCCCTTTGGTCTTTAGAGATAAAAAAACTAAAGGAAAGATGCAAGAATATCAAATAGGCCTGGAGCAAAAATTATGGAGATATTTGTTTAGTGTATTCTGTTCTAGTTCACCCAAACTTATACTTTCTACCCTGAACCATGACTTACTTTCTCTACCTACTGTCTGTGCTTGATTAGAAAATGTAATACCCTTCATAGGCACTCATCTAATGTCTATTGAATTATTAGGTGAATAAATCAGTGGTGATTTCAGAGAGCCAAACAAGGATAACAGTAATAAAGGAACTAGTTAACCAACAGATCCATCAGTAAAAATACATCTGTGGGGCATGGTCATATATTTATCACTATGCTGGGAATGGGCAATGGGGTCCAAAGAGACTTGGAAAAATAACTGCAATGGTGACATTTAAGATAAAAATAATAAAAGCAACCAAGAAACGCTGCCATAAAAGGTGCACATGATAAAAGTAAATATAAAAGGAGTCATAAGAAAGTAGTGATAAAAATGAATATGAGAGCAAGTATAAGAAGAATGAGAGGTAGCATAACAAAGTAAAAAGAGTGCTGGATTTGGGACCTAAGGTCTACATTCAAATCATTAGCATTGCCCCTCTCTGTCCCATATAACTCTTGGCCAGACAATTAACTCTAGCATTAGTTGCTTTTTCAATAGAATGGCTTTCAATTTTCTCTCACTGTGTTCACCTTCTAGATTGCCCATGTGTTGTCTGGTGAATAAGTTAGTTATTATACTAACATCAAGTACTAATTTATTGATTTCCCTCTACCCTCCATCTCTCTGTCACAAAAGCTAGTCAGTTATCCAGGCATAGCAGCATTCAGTAATCAAAAGGGTGCCATCTCTAAAAGAAGCTATTGATCTCTGTCAATATCCAGGAACATGACCAAGTGTAGGGTGAACCGCCCCATTACCTCTTAAATGATTTCACATTTCACATCCTGTTCTGGAAACTTCAGAATCTTTTGACATATCATATAATGAAACATGGGTCACATAAGTGCCATCAAGTTGCTCAAATCAGCAATCCTGTAACAAGATAGGCAGTCAGATGAAATTATCAATAGCACAGATGGCACTCAATTTTGTTTACTGCAAGAGAATTCTTTCTCAAAACATGCAGGAGTAGAGTTCTCCTTTGTGCTACCCTTTGTGGAAACGTTTTATGTTTAATCAACTTCTCTTTGCCCACATGCCTGAGAAATGCAATTCCCTTTTCAATAGGGAAAATTGGCCCCTGACTGATTTCCATTATATTTATATATCTTTAGCCTTGCTGGGCATGCATCAGTTGGGTCTCTGCAATGACAAACTGATGGATGGGGCTCTCTGAAGTGGAGAGGAGATGCATCTCTATAGGACCAAATTTCTCCTTTCCATCTATCTATTCTGAAGGTATACCATCTCCCAGCTGGAAGCCACAGAAACACAACACAAAGATCCTGAGACACAACAAAGTGCTTTGAAAAAGAGAACTGAGAAATACAAAGTATAGTCAAAGGGATCAAAGCATTCTGTTACGTCCTGGCTGTGCTGCTAGCTAAATAGGTGACCTTGGATAAATCACATAAACTCATTAGTAAAATGAGATTCTATCTCATTTATCTTAAGAAACAACAAAAAAATGAAAAATAATATTATAAATGCAAGTTTTTTGATAAATATTATCATATACAGTCTACTAGGGATAAAATCTCAAGATGCCTCCTATCGTGTTATTTAACCCACAGCAATATAGCTTTGTGGTTACATGTGAGAAAAGGGTGTTAGAAGTGACCTGCAGGGTTTAAAATCCCACCTCCGGGATCCCTGGGTGGCGCAGCAGTTTAGCGCCTGCCTTTGGCCCAGGGCATGATCCTGGAGACCCAGGATCGAGTCCCACATCGGGCTCCCGGTGCATGGAGCCTGTTTCTCCCTCTGCCTGTGTCTCTGCCTCTCTCTCTCTCTCTCTCTGTGTGACTATCATAAATAAATTTAAAAAATAAAATAAAATCCCACCTCCAACTCTGACTGTATGTGTGACCCCAAGCGAGTTACTCTAAATAATCAACCTTCTCTTCCTTATCCACAAAATAATTAGCTCATAGAGTTATTCTCATGTTAGTTCCATAGATGACAAAATTAACATAACTGAGTTGATTTAGTTATAGACATTAATTTTGGACATGGTGATACTATTTGGTGCAGTGTTTGTTTAAAAGATTGAGAAGTGGGGCACCTTGGTGGCTCAGTTGGCTAAGCATCTGTCTGCAGCTCAGGTCATGACCCCAGGGTCCTGGAACTGAGCCGCACATCAGGCTCTCCACTTGTGGGAAGCCTGTTTCTCCCTCTCTCTCTGCCTGCTACTTCCCCTGCTTATGCTCTCTTTCTCTGTCAAGTAAATAAATAAAAGCTTAAAAAAAAAAAAAAAAAGACTGAGAAGTGAACTTACAGAACGCTATCACAACAAATCATGGCAAAACTCCTTTTTATGCCCAGTGTCAGCATTCACCCCCAGACCTTTCTTCTCCTTCCCTGCTATCCCTTTAGTGAGCTCAAGTTCAATGGAATTCTAAAGCAGACCTTTCTCCATACTGCCCATTATAAGAATGAAATGTAGATATAAGACACTGTCTTCCAGAATGTGCATCTTTTGGGACCAAATGCAAGACCCAAGAAAATCTGGAGGAAAAATCCTAGAGTGTATACAAAAATGCTCAAGACAAAGAAATGAAGCAAGGGAGATGAAGAAGCAAGGGAATTATCCTAATGGGATATTGGTCACCATGGCTATCTAGACATAATCAGTTATGTTCTTTGAATGTCTACTATGCAAACATTGTCCAACATACTTTATTTATCTCATCCAGTTCTCACAGCACAAATTCAGGGTAAATATTATCATTCCCCCCTTTACAAAGGAGGAAAAAGATCATAGTGATGTCTCCTGGCTGAAGTCACACAGAAGTAAATTATGAAAAGAGAATGAATCTGTGACAGGCTTTTGCAGCCATGTCTTACACCCCATACTCTCAGGTTTTTAAAAGTTCATTTAACCGGTCACGTAAAATAATTAACCCCTAAGTGGTCAAGGCAGTCTTCTGGACCTTGGGCTATTATTTTCCTGCTTTCTTTGACCCACTGAAAGCTTCAGTTCCCAAAATCTCTAGTAAAGAATGGCTCCAAAGGCTCCCTGAGTCTAAAAGGGAGAAAAGAATAATAAGTAGACAAAATCCTAATTACACAAGTAAAAAATATTGGCAGAATAGACCACTAAAAATAGGAGCTAACATTTCCCAGAAAATGAGGGGAATGAAGTTTTATCTTGAAAAAATAAAACTAAAGTGCATTAAAAGGGGTTGATTTTATATTTAATAAGAACATGAATTATATTGCAATTATTTGATGATTAGTAATAAAGAATATTTGAGATTATTTTCCAAAGAAATTATATAATTGCATACTCATGATACCCTTTAATGTAAAGGGAATCATTTTTGCAAAAAAAAAAAAAAAAAAAGAAATTTCATCAATTTTCCCAAAGGCCTCCCTGCATCTTTTGATATTCAAATCATCAAATTATTCTCCTTTGAAGCCTATCATGTCATGATCTTCCTTGTCAATTTCTCTCTTCTTCAATTATTAACCGGTCTAGCTTTGTCAGATCCTCATTTGTCAATTATCTTGCATGTGATTAGAGAAATTCTCCATCATCCCTTCATCTTTGCAAAATCCTGCAACTTTTTCCAAGACATGCAGTTTCCTTCTGCAATGATATTGGAATATATATGTGCTCTGTCATCAGATATTTGAGAGCACCCAGAGAAGGTACCAATGCTGTGAATGTAGAGAGAAGCGTGTTAAGATTCACATGGACACTAACTGTAATGAGTGGACTGTTTATTCGAGCATGCTGTCATGCACCAATGCCTTTCATCCCACTCTCCTATATAGCTGCAACTTTAGGGTTGATGGTAAATAATACTGGGATAAAAGGATTCTCTGTAGTAGAAAGAATAATAACTCCTAACTCATGGAAAGCTCTTCACAGACAGCAAGCTACTTTCACATCCATCACCTGGTGTCATCAAAACACCATCCATTAGAGAGAGGTGGAACAAGTATTTTTTTTTAGATTTATTTATTTATTCATGAGAGACAGAGAGAGAGGCAGAGACACAGGCAGAAGGAGAAGCAGGCTCCCTGCAGGGAGCCCGATGAGGGACTTGATCCTGGATCCCAGGATCCTGCCCTGAGCCAAAGCCACCCAGGCGTCCCTGGAACAAGTATTTTTATACACAATTTAAAGATGAGGAAACTGAGACTCAGCAAGACAGATTTTTTTAAAGAGTTTCTTCCTAGCCTATCTGCATAGTAGTAACTTTCATTTACTGTTCTATTGCTTGGTATTGAGCCCTGTGCTAAGTACTTATATATCACCCCATTTATTCCCAAAACTGTCCTACTTAATGATTACAATTAGCCATTATTAACTTAATTTTACAAAGACAAAACTAAGGATAATCAAAGTTACAGAACTTGCTGTGTTAAGTTGGTTCTTGCTACAATAATGCTGCATAACAAATGACCCCGAAATCTTAATGGTTTCCAACAACCATCGTCTATTTCTTACTTAAAGAATTAGTTGGAAGACTGAGGTGACTCTGGTTCAGGTTGTGGGTTGGGTTCAGATCTGTTCCATGTGTCACTCATTTGTGACCCAAGCTGAAGTTGCAGTAGCTATCTGGGGTAAAACCTCCTCATGACATGTCAGCAGTACATGAGGCTATGTTCATGTTATATCCCCTAACTTATCACTATCCAAAATGAGTCACTGGTTAAACACAAAGTCAATAGAATAAGGATGAATAAGGATGTAGAATCTGTTTACTCTCCTAGGAGGCACTGAAAGTCACATGACTAAGAGTATATGTGGATAATCCTATTACGGGGGGGAGGGGCAGACAGTGTAATAGTTAAGCATCTTCAACAATGGACCTATTTTACTACTGGCTCAACTTCTCTTAACAAGCTCTGGCTCCAGAGTCTATGCTGTTACCTACCTCAGGGTACTTCCTTAGAACTGCACCTATTGCACCAAGGTGAGTCCTTATGGTCATGTTGATATTATATCACCTCTTCCTCCCGACCAAAGTTGTTTGGCACCTGCTGGCTGAGCCCTCCTGATCCTCCTCTGTATATATGGCCCTATGTATCTCAAAAACTGACCCAGATCTGGGTGATTACTTTCCATATCTTTAGTATAGCAGCTAAGTAAAAAGAAAGATTTCCTCCTGGCCTGCACTGACCTTACAAGTATATTGAAATAACAATTCTCAGTTCACATACATTTCCATAGGTCTTATCTCGATGGCCCCCGCTAATTTTTAGGGGGTAGACATCATTATAGAGATTTACAGATTTAGAAGCTTAGGCTTAGCAAGATAAAATGACTCTCCAAATAAATAGCTCCTGAGACCCATGGTCTTGATGTGACCTGCAACCTTCTGTGTAATGTACTTCTATCATCTGGGCAAGTAACTTACTGAAACTACTACAGATGGCTTCATTTAATCTTTACAGCAGTGAAATGGGAAAGATGTTATTAACCCTTTCTGTACATGAAAAGTGATAACAATTGTTTCAGCTCATAAGCTAGGAAGGGGCAAAGCCAGAGTCCAGCCCAACTGTGTCACTCAACTGCTTGAGCCCTTAAACTCTACACTATTTTGCTTCTTCTTGCATTCTTGTCTCACTTCTCTGCTTAGTAATCAGCTGTCGAGAGCTGGATAGTCTTTTGCCTTGAACCCTTGTGATACAGCTAAACCATGGTCTGGTTCCCCATCTCTAGGCTCTGTCCTTGACTCCATGCCTGAATCTCTCTTTGCTTTCTTTTCTCAGACACCTGTTTACCCTGTCTTTTAATTCCATCTGGATCAGTTTCTTTCTGACCCCTGGGGCCACTGGATAGATTCTGATGTCTATTGCCCTTCATCCTGCCACACAGAGCTCTCCCTTCTTAATGTTCTATTTTAAGCCATTTTTGCATTCACGACTTTATCAATTGGATTGGAATGTCTTCAAGTTCAACTTTGGGACAAACAGGTTGACCATATGTTTATAAGAATAAATCTATCATCGCTGCTTTTGTCCACAATATATCTCACATATTTACATTGTTATTTTTATTTATATTTACATATAATAAAATTAAACCTTTTAATATACAGTTCTATGGCTTTTAGCACACAGATAAGTTTGTATAACTACTATTAGAATCGATATACAGAACCATTCTATCACCTCCCAAATTTTCCCTCTGCTTTCCCTTTATAGTTACACCCTTCCTCAGTCCTAGCAATTGGTAACCACTGATCAGTTCCTCATTACCCCAGTTTTGTGTTTTCAAGACTGTTGTATAATTGGAATCATATAATATGCAACCTTTTAAGACTGGCTTCTTTCACTCTGCATAATGCTTTTGAGATGCATCCAGGATGTTGTTGTATGTATCAGTAGGTCATACCTTCTTAGTGCTGAGTAACAATCCATTGTATGGATGCAACACAGTTTATCCATTTCCGGTTAAAGGACACTTGGCCAGTTTCCTGCTTGGAGTGATTATGAATAGAGCTGGACGAACATTCACATATAGATGTTTGTATGAACAGAAGTTTTCACTACTCTAGGAGGTCTCCAGGAGCAGATTGCTGGGTCATATGGTAGCTGTATTCTTAACTTGATAAGAAAGTGCCACAAAGTTAGAGCTAGTTTTCATACCTACCTGTATGCCCTTTGATTACAGGCAGATGCAATTACAGTACTTATTCCTGCTGTATCCTCCTCCAGATCTACTCTTGGCTCTTCTTCATCTTTGTCCATGCTCAGAAGATTAGTATCTATGACTGCACCAACTGGCTCCCCTTATCTTTTTGCTTCTCATTGGTTTTCACTTGTCGTAGGCACTGTCAAGATTGCAGAGGGAAGGAGGAGAAAGATGTCTGGATTTATTTGCCTGATTCCTCCCTATTCTGGTTGCCAGAGTTGCTACATCTCTCTAACAGCTGCTTCCAGGCCACACACTTTCATTCCCTCACCTCCATTGGCCTACTTTTGGTCACTGTCCCTGGGGTGCACTGTCCCTGGTCATTTTATATTTAGTATTTAACATTTCCAAAATAATTATAAAATAGGAAGATAGGTGTGAAAACAGAGGCTCAAGGATAATTTGTCTAAGGTCACATGGCTATTAAGTAGCAAAGCCAAGATGAAAATCCAAGTCTTTTGACTCTCAAGCCCATGCTCTAACCAATAAGCTAATTGCACCCCTTTTGTGTCAGTGGGCTTATTATAGATCTCTACAAATAATTCACTGCACATGCTGGAAGCATTAAAATAAACTAGCAAAAGTCTTGAATTCAGGATTGCATAAATTGTATGAGCAGATTGTATCAACATAAATTCTCTTCTTATTATTCGTTTGCTTTTTTTTCTTAATTCCTAATACCCAAGGTACCTTTCATATCAATTCTAAGCATAATAAAAATATCCAAAATTCTTGAATAAAACACAGGAAGACTAAATAAAATACTTTCATTTTTTATAGTGAATATTGTATAATGCTAATATGTCCCATATTCATTATATCAATGAATAACTGAACGGATTAATAATTTCTTTTAAACTTCAGATATTTTAAAACAATCATCTACTGACATAATTACCAATGGTGAAGCTGAAAGCAACTGATCTTGTTTAAACTACCAACCAATGCCTACTGTTGGTCTGGCCTTACCTCCTTTAGGGAAAAACATGAATATAGGTACAATTGACAGTTCTGTATGCACAGTCATGTATTCATTCCTTTGCAAATAATTATTGACTTCATTTAAGCCCTTTACCCAAGGTCTCTCTGCTAGTAAAATGAGGAGCAACTTCTCTTGATTTTCACATCAGGAATCTATTTGCTACATGAGTGTAATTTTAACTGGTATCTGCAGAACACAGAGCTCTTGAGATGCACTCTTAAGGATCTGCTAGGTGCTCTTAAGGGTGTCCAATCATCCCAATTTGTCCAAGAGTGAAGGCTCTTCCCAGGATATGAGACTTTCCGCACTAAAACTGGAAAAATCCTGGGCAAACTGGAATGAAATGGTCACCCTAACTAGATAGCATATGTTTGAATTCAATTATAAGGTCACCTAGAGGATTCGTTTTATATATATATATATATATATACACACACACACACACACACACACACATATATATACACACTCACACACACTATACATATATACATGCACTATACATATATATACATACATAGGTTATATATGCATATATACATATATATTCATAGTACTATTGAAATTATGCGAACAAAATTATTTTTAGCTTCAATTCTCTTCCCTACCACCTTTCTTTCCGCTTATCCCCAACTCCAGAGAAGCCAGAAGCAGCAGGCCAAGTTGGGAAAAAGACAGAGAAAGGAGAGCAAAGAACAGCCTGCATTTCCTTCCCTATTGCTAATCAGTGGAATTCAAGGCAAACCTAAACTCGAGTGAGCAAATCACCTCTGAATAGGATGACAGATTGGACTCTTGAGTTTTCTATCTCTGAAAGTTATATTGCTAAAATATCTGAAAGTGACCAAAAAACTAATGGAATCTGCTTAACATAGCATCTGGGAACAGAGAAAGGAATTCAACCGAAGATATCTGAAGGCAGAGCTGGGTATAAAACAAAGCCATTGGGGATCCCTGGGTGGCTCAGCGGTTTAGTGCCTGCCTTTGGCCCAGGGCACGATCCTGGAGTCCCGGGTCGAGTCCCACATCGGGCTCCCTGCATGGAGCCTGCTTCTCCCTCTGCCTGTGTCTCTGCCTCTCTCTCTCTCTCTCTCTCTATCATGAATAAAAAAATAAAATCTTAAAAAAAAAAGAAATGGCATTTCAAGATTATTAAAAAACAAAAAGCAAACAAACAAAAAAAGCCATTTCTTAACTGTTCCCTACCAAGACCAGCCTGCTTTAAAAAGTAGTTATGGAAATGCAGGTATCTCTTTGAATATTGATTACAAATTTTGGGGGTAAATTCCCAGAAGTGGAATTGCTGGATTACATGGTAGTTCTATTTTTAATTTCTTGCAAAACCTCCATAATGTTTTCTATAGCAATTGCACCATTCCTGCTAACAGTGCATGTGTTCCAATTTCCTCCCCCACATTCTCACCAACACTTATCTTTAAAGTTTTTTTTATTTAAATTCAATTTAATTAACATATACTACTGCATTATTAGTTTCAGAGGTAGAACTTAGTGATTCATCAGTTGCATGCAACACACAGTGCTCATTATTTCAAGTGCCCTCCTTAATGCTCATCACCCAGTTACCCCTTCATTCCACCCACCTCCCCTCCAGCAACCCTCAGTTTGTTTCCTATAGTGAAGAGTCTCTTATGTTTGCCTCCCAGTTTTTGTCTTGTTCTATTTTTCCTTCCCTTCTCCTATGTTCATCTGTTTTGTTTCTTAAATTCCACATGAGTGAAACCATATAGTATTTGTCTTTCTTTGACTGACTTATTTCACTCAGCATAACACCCTCTAGTTCCATCCATGTCATTGCAAATGGCAAGATTTCATCCTTCTTGGTGCCTGAGTAATATTCTATTGCATGTGTGCATCACTTCTTTTTTTCCATTCATCTTCCATGGATATCTGGGCTTTTTCCATAGTGTGGTTACTGTGGCCACTGATGCTATAAAGACTGGGGTGCAGGTGCTCCTTTGGATCACTATATTTGCATCCTTTGGACAAATACCTAATAGTGCAATTGCTCGGTTGTAGGGTAGCTCTATTTTTAACTTTTTGAGGAGCCTCTATACTGTTTTTCAGAGTGGCTGCACCAGCTTACGTTCCCACCAGCAGTGTAAGAGGGTTCCCCTTTCTCCATATCCTTGCCAACATCTGTTGTTTCCTGAGCTGTTAATTTTAGCCATTCTGACTGGTATGAAGTGGTATCTCATGGTGCCTTTGATTTGATGTATTTCCCTGATGCCAAGTAATGTTGAGCATTTTTCATGTGTCTGGTAGCCATGTGTAGACCTTCTTTGGAGAAATGTTTGTTCATGTCTTCTGCTCATTTCTTTACTGAATTGTTTGTTTTTTGGGTATTGAGTTTATTAAGTTCTTTATAGATTTTGGATATTAGACCTTTATCTGATAAGATATTTGCAAATATCTTCTCCCATTCCAAGGTTGCTTTTTAGTTTTGGTGACTATTTTCTTAGATGCGCAAAAGCTTCTTTTCTTGATGAAGTATAATAGCTATCTTAATGGGTGTGAAGGGATATCTCATTATGGTTTTGATTTGCATTTCACTAATGATCAGTGATACTAAGCATCTTTTCACATTCCTGTTGGCCTTTTGTATGCTCCATTTTGCAGAAATGTCTATTCTATCAGACAGAAATGTCTGTTTTTTTTCATTTTCATTAATCAGATTATTTGGATATTTTTGCTATTGAGTTATAGGAGGTCCGTACATATTTTGCATATTAACCCCCTATGCAATATATGATTTGCAGCATTATTCACAATATCCAAGATACAGAAACAACAAAAATGTTCATCAGTGAGTGATTGAAGAAAGAAAACGTGATATATACATACAATGGAATATTATTCGGCCTTTAAAAAGAAAGAAATCCTGTCATATGTGACAACATATGGAGAACATTATGCTAAGTGAATATGTCAGTCACAGAAGGACAAATACTTAATGATCTCACCTATGGAAACTAAAATAGTCAAACTTATAGAAACAGAGAATAGAATGGTGGTTGCCAGTGGCTGGGAGAAGGAAGAAATGAAGAGTTGCTGTTTGACAGTTGTAATATTTCAGTTATACAAGATGAATGCTTTATAAATCTGCTGTACAACATAGTACCTATTTTAAAAAATACTGTAGTATGTACTTTAAAGCTTGATAAGGGGAAGGCCTCATTTCAAGTGTTCTCACCTCAATTTAAAGACAGAAAAAGTAGTTATGAAAGAATCAATGGCCCCAGTGAATGATTTAGATGTGGAAAAGGAGAGGCAGGTATCAGGGTTCTCAGCCTACCTATGGGAGACATTGGAGAAATAATGATATTTCCATGTGTTATGAAGGTCAAGGATATGGAGATGGAAGGCTTGAGTTCTAGTCTCCCTATGTAGTAACACTCCCTGGCTGTGGGATCTTGGGAAAGTCATGAACTAATTTAAGTCTCATTTTTGCATCTGTAACATGTAGATGGTAATAGCCACTACACAAAATTCTGGTGAGGGGAAAATATGATAGGGCATGGACAAGTGCTTTGTAAATATAAAGTACTATGGAAACATGAGATATTATTATCGGCAACAGAAAATCAAGAGAAAGGGTCCTAGTATGGCATAGACAGCCAGGTTTCTATATGGTCATTCCCAAATGATAAAGTACAGAGGAGTGGATGAATCCTACAGACAGTAGAAAACAAGACGAGAAGTCAGGATCAGGGTTGTTGATTTGTGGCTTTCCCTAGAAAAGGAGAGCCACAGTCAAGTATTTTGTACCACACCCTGCCATCACTCTCTTGCTCACTATCAACTCATCTTTCTGATTTCAGCTCAGTGAGCACTTCCTCAGGGAAGATTTCTCTGAACACCATCCCCACCCCTCAGACAAACTCCACTTCAAAGTCCACTGTCACATTTATTTTTTCAATTACTTGATTGATGCCTGTCTCCACTCAATGCTAACTATGTAGCAAGCTCCAAGGATGAAGGAATCAGAACCATGTATGTTTACTTTTATATCCTTATCACCAAGAAGATTGGCTGATGTGTAAGTGGATACTAAAAACCTGAATGAATAAGTGAACGATACATCCTGCCCCATCTGTCCTTCCTGATCTGCCTAACCACGCTACCTACCAACGATCCCTGAATTCCGGAACTTTATTATATCTGGCCTTTTATTGGATTTCTAGTCAGTGTTATGCTTCTCCAAATTGACTCTCTGCTCCTTAAAGATAGATGTTGGTTTGTCTCTATTTTGTTCACCTCGTAACGCCCAGGATCTGGATAAACTCATAGGTGGTGCTCAGCAAGTGCACAGTGGCTCTTAGCTCATGAATTTGACTGTAGGAGGGAATTGCCATTTTCTCCATCATCCTTGCCAACTGCACCCAGAGGAGAACCTATTTCTGAACTTGATGCCAGCTGGGTCTCTAATTAAAATAAATTACCCAGATTCTGACAAGGCCTCCACATGCACACAGAGCTATAGAGTTCTTAGTCCAATGGGTCTCAAATGGTGTATCCCAGAGTTCCAAGGTTCACTGCAGAACCTCACAAACTGAGCAAAGCAGCTTGGTGAAGAGCCAAAGGGGAAATTTTAAGTTTCCTCATCTTTTCTTTAAGCCAGGCAGCTCTTTCCTCTGTTCAATACATTGAGGTTTTTAGGTTAATATTTTAGTGATTGAAAACAACTACTCTAGCCCAATCCTTCCATTTTACATAAGAGAGAATTACCCAGGTAACAGAGGGAATTGGCGGATAAAAACTGACAGCAGAATGCTACCCATGAGAAAACTATAATGATAATCTCCTTCAAGCAGAATATTTTCCAAGTTTCTATGTGATCTGAGCCTCACTTCCTATGAAAACAACAGTCCCCAGAGCCCTCTTTGTATCATATATTCTACAATTTGGCCAATTTGGCAGCATTATTAATAATATAATTTAGAAGGTATGATTTCATAGTCATCAGTAGTAACTTGCTGAGTATCTCAGTGTGTGGGCCTGTGCGTGTGAATTTCCACAGGGGCTTGGGTTTAGGTGTCCCTTCCATACAAGTAATCATCCTGTCATTAAGTCTGTGTACTGCCACACTTGTCAGCAGTAATCACGGCATCATCAGTAACCAGCAGAACACAGAATAGATATTTTAGGGAAAATGGACACATCCAAGACTTTACAAAAATAGAATGATCTCTAGCATTTGCATTTGTTATTCTGTGTATGTGGTTTCTATTTTCATTGACAATGTTTTTTTTCTCATTTATTCTTTCTGGCTTCTTTGTCGCATATAAGTTTATAATACTATTTTTCCATTTCATAGTCTTATGTGCTGAATCTCTGAAAACATAAGATTAAACCAGCAAAAGAGTAGGAACCTCTTTTAGGAGCTGTAAGACAGGGAATACAGAAAATTTCCTAGGACAAGGGACACTGGTTTTTCTTGAGAAGCATTGCCATTAATCTAACCATGAAAAGATATTTTCCAGACCTAAATGCTCATAATGGAAAGAAACAGAGATACACAGAGACACATACAGACACACACACACACAGAGAGCAACAGGTCACTGAGAGAGAAGTTCAGAAATAATGGGGAAAAGTTGGTGAGCAAAAAGCATGAGTCTCAGAGTTTATTGAAAGGAAAAAATTATTTAAAGGAAAAATAGTAGCCCTCACAAATCATTTCAACCTCTTTTGGTCTCAATACTTTATGTACTTAAAATCTATTGAAGACTTCACAAAGTGTTTGTTTATGAGAGCCGTATCTTTTAATATTGACCATATTTGAAATTAAAATGGAAAAATATAAATATATTTATTAATTTATTTTAAATAACAATAAACTAATTATATTCATAACACATTTCTATGAAAATGAAAAACAAAAATGGCATTAAGCATTGAAAAGCTATCAAGCTCAGGCTGGCAAATATAAATTTTCCAAAAAATTCTACAAATGGTTGCATGGACCCTCAAATTTGCCTTTGGCAACTAATGCTGTCAGTTGTTTTTCTTGAAATGACAAGCTCACTTCGTTCATTTTAGAGAAAATGTCTGCCAAATGCCCAAGACCAAATACCAACATTTTTTCAGTCTTTCAAGTAAAAATGGCATGCAGTGAAAAAAGCAAATAGTTCAGCTCACAGCTTAAACAACTGCAAAAGTATGTTTCCTCGAGATAACCATTATACTATACCTGGCTTGCAATAGAAATATTTCACGTATGTTTCTTATTTCTTTACACAGAATACTTAATAAAAATAATATCACTGCCTCATCAAGGATAGTTCTAAAAGAAACTAGCATTTTTTGAAAATAGCATTTTTCAATACTGTAAATGCATAGTTTGAAGAATATGACTCCTCTTATGATTTGATCCCATTGCTTTGATTTGTACTAAAGCAACATTATTTTTGTAATAGCAATGCAAACGTCAGTGGAAAAAACATATGGCATCTCAGTATTACTATGAATATATTTTTTACCTCAGACTCCCTGAAAGAGTCTTGGAAACCTCCAGGGCACTACAGTGATGACCACTGTCTTCAATTCTTTCCTTCTTCCCTTTCTTTCCTCCCTATGCTTGTGAACAAAGCAGGTTGAGGCTTGAATCCAAATACTAATGGGAAAGCACAGACAAATACAACCTCTCTCCTGTCCCCACAAGACTCTAGTCTTCTTGAAAGCCCCATCTTCTAGTGACACACTCCCTTTCTTCTCATACTGCCCTCTGTTACTTGAAAAAAAAAAAAAAATCCCTAATCAAGCAGAGCATTTAAAAGACCCAAAACAGATTCTTCAGGTTTAATTCCATTCCATGGATTTTCCACAGCCTACTTTATCTATTATTTGTATCTATAATCTATTAGCACTGATTAATTTATCAGTATTCAAGCACTCATTCTCATTCCATTTCTTATATTCTGCAACATGGATATGTTTATTAGATTGAATTATATGAAATTTCCATTTTTGAGAGTGTCAAAAATGGTCGAATGACATCAATTTCATGTAGTTCAATCTAACAGCCAAAGCATTATTTTCTATTATTGGAAGGGAAAAAGCAAAATACATCAGCTGAAAGAAAACAGGCTATTCCCAAGTGATAGGATGGGTATTTACTCCAATAAGAAGGATATTCAGTGAAATAAAGATCACATGACTTAAAATGTGTCTTTGTTGGAAAAACAAGGCCATTTTGGACCACCGTGGTTTTATTCAAAGATTGAACTCACGTGTTTTGTGTTTTTATGACCCTATACTGTTGAGGAAGACAGGTCTCCCATCGCTGATGTACATCCATGTGGACATCCAGCTTCTCACCATCCCACATTCCTCCTCAGTGGGAAATTTGAATTAAAGTACAGGGCTTTTTCTGGACTGATCTCCCCCTTTCTCTTAGGATGACAAATTCAAGTCTACTCCTCCAAACTATGCCATATACAGGGCAGCCTCCTAGGTGTGAGGAGGAGGTGGGCTGTGTCGGTGCAGCATGTCTTCAGGTAGAAAATTTTATAGTAATCTAAGGTTCACAGTAAAGAATCACACTATACACACATCCAAAGTACTTTCATACTTCTCAATGGCTAACTCTCAATTTGGCAGGAAAATAAAGATTAATTTGTGACTCTAAACATCAACATAGTGCTGTTCATATTTATTCACCCAGTCCATAACATAATGCTTGGCATACAGCAGCCTCTCAACAAATATTTGTTGAATGAGTGAATGCTTGCAAATATGGAGCTTCTTAAGAATTAGCCTCTGTGGCTTATTGATGCATGAAGGCCAAGGGAAGAAGTTTAAATTTTATATTAAGGATGTTAAGGGAGTAGGAAATTACTGAAGGTTTTAAGCAGGAAAGTACATGATCAAATTCATGTTTAAAATGTTAATTAAATAATTGTGAAAACAAATGGGAATTTGTTTCTGGTGGAGATCCAGACAAGGGCAGGTGGTGGTGAGTAGGGGAGGAGGATGTCATATGGGTCTGTTTCCGCCTCATTACTTTCATGGTCCTCTTTCAAGAGATGACATGGGGAGACCTGCATCCTGCCTGATCTCCGTAGGTAGATGGTGTTACTTTTGTGACCTGCTTCACAATATCTGGCTGTTTGTCCTTGATACAACAAGGCTTCTCTGAAGGTTATGACAATGATGTCAATTATTTTTCCCAGAGGGAAAATAAAATTGACTGTAGAATTTTATTGATGAGTTTTGGCTCTCTGCTTCTCAGAGATAAAAAGCCTTCCACACATTATATGACTGGCAATTTAGGCACTCTTTCATAGTCATTGTGGTCTAGTGAACATGGATGTCATCTGGGGACAAACCATTTATTTGTCTTTGCCTTCTGCCTCAGAACTCTCTATAAACAAACTGATGGAATATTCCAGATATGGCAAGGGGATTTGAGAATCTGCTGTAAGGTTTTAAAAGTAACTTCACTACTTGCCATCCTCAAGTACAGAATAGGTCTCTTTTCTCTTAGAAGTCATCATCTTTAGTAAAGGCCACATCACCTACAACATAGAAGGAAGAAGAAAGTGTCAGTCTACCCAACTAGATCAGCTGGATTAATCTTGACCACTTGTAGGGTGACAGAGATTGGTGAAATCTCATATTTACAGCCAAATTTTAAGAAAAACTTAAAATTAAAACCGATAGTGACCATGAGTAAATGAAAATAGGTTTGACATTGTCACAAACTCATGAGACTATGCGTTATCACATAGAAAGGTAAAGAAAAAGCATAATAGCTACTGATACTGTTTTTCCCCTTAATCCCAAGACTTCATACTTAGATTCCTGATGAAAATTGGTAGGGTTTAGATCATGCTGCCAGTGAACACAAAAAAAGTAAACCCATACCACCTTTCCAGTCTCTAGCATAACAGGACTAAGCATTCTCTTTTACCAGGGCCATATTCATCACAGAAATGTTTGCTTACAACTTCAGCTGTGCAGTTTTTTGCATGGATAAGCCATAGAATCTAATTCTTAAGAAGCTAAATATTTGCAAACATTATTCATTCAACAAATATTTACTGAATGGCTGCTGTGTGCCTTGCATTATGTTACAGATTAAGTAAATAAATATTAACAAACCAAATATAGCCTGTGACTTCAGGATTACATATAATGCAGGCATGTGCAGAATATAGAATTTTCCATTTATAAGCCAGATACCAGAAGAGCAATTTAACTTATCCAATTACACAGATGAGAAAACCAAGGCCTAAGGATTTAGGCCTAGAATCACACAGTAATAAACAAGAGCATTGGTGGTGATAATAAGTACCACTAATCTTCACTGAGTACTAACTATGTGCCAAGTATCTGGTAAGCAAGTTCTTGACACGGGCTATTTTCATGAATTTGTATACAATTTTTCTCAAATAAGAAGCCTGAGCTATAAGTTCATAGAGCTGGGAAATCAATGAGCTAAGGTTTATCTAGGCCTGGTGACTTAAAAGTGTTACTAATCATTGTCATACTGCAAAAGTATGTCATCTCAGCAACACATCCTCTTATCACTAGCTAAAGTCCAACACCTGCTAAAATCCACAAAATTAAGGAAATTTAGCCAACGTATAAAGAGATGGTGATATAGAAACCATCTGTTTGCCTGCATTAAAGCCAAGAGTGGCCATGAAAAATATAAATAGGTTTGAGATTTCCAAACATGTCTGAAATCTTGATCACTGGTATATCAAATTTTCATGTAGGAATTATACATGATGCTAGAAAATGAGTATTCTTAACAATAGAGGTTGAAACCAAAGGTTGACTTTCTATAAAGATGAGTATCCATTTTACCAGAAAGCTCCTCCAAGCGGGCCCTTGAAATTTTATGACTTTCAGTTCCCTCAAAACTTGTATTTGTCACTGCTTTACCCAATATAGAAGAGGGAGTTATGAGAGTTAACTCTGACTTTGAATTGACTAACTATGAGGCTTTGGGCAATTTATCTCTTAGAATCCATATTTCCATATCTACTAAATGGAAATATATACTCGTTACATAATAGGGTTGTTGGGAGAACAAGAGTGGCCATGTTCATACAACAAGAAAGATCAATGGTACATGTTGCCTCTATCCTTCTATTTCCTTGAGAATAGCTTTTATCCACAATAACAACACCTCAAGACACAGTGATTAAAATGAACAAGGGTCCATCTTTCTCAGCTAATAAAAAGTCTAGAACGAGTCTCAGAGATGTCATGGGGATCCAGATTTTTCTCTTCCTTAGTGTGGACTCCATCTTCATAGTCTCAGAATGGCTTTCTATTCCAGACATTGTGCTTGCATTCCAGGAAGAAAAAAGAAGGGAACATGAGGTATGCCAGCTGGATTCATCTCCTTATAACAGGAAAATACTATTCCAGAAAGTCCACTGTGCAGAGAGAGTTAATTTGTAGTTGATCTGTGATAATTCTATTCTTATCTTACGGATGGCTAGAACCATGCCAGAAGCCATGGTATGGACCCTCAGACAAGAAAGGGATTAAACACACTAGCTAGCAGTTTACAATATTATGCTTAAAGTCCAAAATTCCCCCAGGAGGCATGCTATACCAGCTTCTTTACACTGTTTATTGAAATGTAGATTGATAGGCTGCAGTTGGTTTACCTGGTTTTATAGCCTACTTGACCAGTGGGGTATAAAAAAACTGCTCAGGAAACCTGTGCATCAGCTTCCCAAGAATAAGCTATTTCACAAGTATCTGGGTAGTTTATGATCTGGTGAGAAAGTACCTCCTCTGAGAATGAGAATCTGTACCTAGATAGCTCAAACCTCCCTATGCTTCCTTTTTCTTTCTATATTGTATTTTAAGTCTTCTTTAAAGATACATATGTGTCTGCGTGTGTGTGTGTATATATATATATATATATATATATATATATATATATATTTATAGATATATGTATATCTTTAAATATATAACCACTCTATATATTTGACATATAGAATAGATATATAGACATAATATCTATGTAGCAAGAACCTAAGTGTATATATATATATGTATGTGTGTGTATATATGTATATATATATACACACACACACACACACACACACACACACATTATATGATCTTTGTCTACATTAGGGTCTATATTTATATATTACACACACACACACAAGTTGTTTTAATGAGCCAACCCTGTGTAAATGTTGCACCCATCCAGTTATATCTCACTGATAAGAAGTGAACCCCATGAAATCTCAGCTCTAGGGGATCTGAGGTGGTAATAATTTTTAACTGTTAACACTTCTTAAGCAAAATTGGAGTTCTGTAAACATGAAAGAGAAAGTCATTTACCTAGTATAGGGTTCTCAAACTTTAGCTAACATCAGAATTATAGATTATCAGGCCTCATCCTCAGAGTTTGATTCAGTAGATCTGGGATGGGGCCTGAGAATTTTAATTTTTAACAGCTTCCCAGGTGATGCTGTTGCTGCTGGTCCAGGGATTATACTTTGAATGCCTAGCAGGAAAAAAAAAAGATAGGATTAGCTTTACTTGGTCTTTGACAGCTTCTACTGGGTTGATTTTATGGTCCAAGCAAAGCAGAAAATAAATGAAGAAACCAATATTAAACCTGGATGGGGCTTATTTCTATTTTTTCTGGGGAAAATGTCACATAAATATCAGTCCATTTCATTCACTTTATTTGGTCTGGGGACCATAAGGGTGCTAAGGAAGAGGCTGGCTATTTGGCCAAGGATTTTTAGACCCATCTCAGCAATGAAGAGTGAGCACTTATGCCAACTGCCATAGAAGAAACACAGAGGAAAAATGACAGATGAATCCTAGGGACAGCCAGTTCTGAAAATGCTATTTTCCACTGCAAAAATATGACCAGAGAGATCATGTATTCTAGAAGCTGCCAAGCATGAGCAACAGGAAAAAGGAGAAAAGCTAAGAACTGATGCCCATAGCTTTGTATTTTAGGTCTTCATTTACTTCAGCATAATGTTTGTGTTCTGGCTGTCATGGGAAGGAAATATGGGGTTCTCTGACAAGCCACTGGAGGAAGACACTGGACCTAACTTGGCTTCACTTGAGAAATGCTAGACCTATCTCTTCTCTCCTAAATTCTAATGACCCATTTCCCTATATCTTGTTTAACAAAGGTCTATGATTACTTATCCACAATTCTAAAATCCAAACTCTCTGAAAACCAAGGGTTTGCAATCCATTTGTGGTAAAACTTGACCTGATTACATTTGGCAGCAAAGCCTGATTTGAACTGACATAAAACTCCTCATAGTCTAAATTTTCTTACTTGATATGAACAATTCTACATTTCACTGCAAAAAAATATTAACACACTTGATTATAAGGCTCTACCCAGACATGCTGGAGAGGTTTTACATAATCAATGAAAAATGCATCATGATACCTTTCAAAAGAAGAAAAATTCTGAATTCCAAAGTATATATAGTCCCAGGAGATTTTAATATGGTTTTGCGGACCTGACCTTTGTTTTGCCTGTTCATCCTGGTTCTCATTTTTGATGAATCTTTCTGTCATAACCTTGCCCAGATCTCCTTCCCCTGTGGTACTTTTTCAATACATCCAGATGTTCTTGAGTTCCTTAGCAACTGGAGATGTGAGACCACTAGTCCGTGGCTGAATCCTATTCTGAACTCAGCAGGAGGTTTTACTCATGAAGTCCCTTCTCAGTGGACTGAAACTCAGGAGAGGAAGTCTGAATCTCCTGACTTGACTGCTTACTTTGAGAAAACCACTTTAATAATTTAAGTCTTCCATTTCTTTCCCAGGTCACATCCCCGGCAGTATTTTTATATACAAAGCAAAGAAACCAAGACTCAGAAAAATGAACCAACTTCTTATATTACTGCCCTAACATGATACTAAGACACAGTATTGTAACCAACTTGAGGGAAGTAACAGATTCCACCATCTTCTGTACAGAACAAGCAGCATAATTTGCAAGCCCTGTGAAAACAAAAGTGTGGGATCCTTTGTCCAAAATGTACTAAGGATTTCCAGATGGTAATATTAGAGCATTAAACCCAACACCAAGTGCTTTTAGTGTGAGGTAGTTCATAGGTGCACAAGTTCCACGCCCACGAAGCCAGCACTGTTTCTGTATTTTCCACATCATCACCTGATAAAGTATGACTTGATGAAATAATGTTTTAATTGAATATCATCAATGAAAATCAATGGAAGATAATGCCAAGAAATTACATCCACAAAATATTATAGAGTTGACTTCACATTATTTCTCCCCACTTTAGTACTAGCCATTAGACAGTCTGGTTAACTTGCAAACTGCTTTTTTATGCATTGAAATACCACTTCTGTAGCAGGCATATTGCCCAGGAGATGGCAACACTGCTAAAAACCTATCTGTGCTCAAAGTAATTTATTATCCCTAAAGCTTTTCCTTCCTTTTATACATCAAGTTATAACCTCTTCCAGAAACCATTACCCAACACTTTCTCAAAACACTTTCTTCTGGTTACATTGTGGATGTGATGGCATGTCCATTTGTCATGGTGAGTTTATAAACATTCAACTTTTTTTCACTGAATATTCAACTCATTCAAATACTGCCAGCTCATGACAAGAAAAGCAAGCTAACCAGTGAGTAAGGCCAGAGTCGACACAATCATGCCTAATTGGTAGAAAAGGTTGGTTTCATTATGAATAAGCCAGTAATGTTCAATTATCTGTACAAATGAAAGGAAGCAGAAGTATTTAAAATCTAAAAAAATACATAATTCGAAGATCTCTTTTGTGACTGCAGAGTTGTCTTTTTTTTTCTGTATTCTCATCAGCTCTGCTTTGTGTATGATGTGTGAAGAGCTCAATAAGCCAAAGACATGTCTCGTGTCCTCTTTTTGTGACCTTATGCAACTCTAAGGACAAAAAGATGCTCAAGCTTTGGGAAATCTTAAATATAAATAGTCCCCACTTCCTCATATCATGGAGGGAAAATCTGAAGCTTAGAGAGGCTTCTTCCTGCAGTCCTATCTATACTGGAAACTGGAATCTGATTCTTGTCTCCTCTACTCTCCTCAAACGTACAAAGTAGTCAAGAGCTTGCCATCTACTATATTGGCCTAGGTTCTACGTCAAATATATAGCTGAGCTGTCAAGGAAACTGTTAAAGGCATATCAGGCATCATGGCATTTTGACTTTTGAAGTGTCCACAAAAGAAGTTTCTAAGAGTGTATTAACTGCAATAAGGTCAAGCTATTCACCAAATCATTAAATAGAACCAATCTCTGGCTAAACAGCACTCTGCCAGGCACTGAAGGAGTTAACAACAACAAACAACTAGGCAATAATATACTCCTCTTCCTCCTGAAAAGAGTCAACAACCAATTTGGGAGACAAAGTGGGTTCTCACCCTAAGTTCCTCTGGAGCGAGCTCTGTGTGCCTATTTTGTTTTTATGGGTTTTTTGTTTGTTTGTTTGTTTGTTTGTTTTCCACTTTTTCCAATTGCTTTATTACATATATATTACAAAGATCTTTGGCCCAAATGTGCAATGGGAAATAAACCCAGCCCACCCACCACAATGCCACCACTTTGTTGGAGGAAAAAGACCAAAAAAGGATCCCAAGTCAGAACCATAGTGCCAAGCCCCTCAGTAGGTGATCTGGTATACCGAGGTGTGGTCATTGGACCCTGTGACAACCAGGCAATTACTGAGGGACACATCACAGCATAGGATGGAAGAAGTCTCCAGTACCTAGAACTCTGTGGTCACTGCAGGCATGCTGTAGATGCTGACTAGGTCATCCATCTCAATGCTCACCCACCACTAACCAAGAGGAGAGAACTTGAGACCCAAGATGGTTTCCTCTTTATACCCCACCACATGCTTCTGGCCCACTTAGATGGACTGCAGCCGGTTGGCCATTGGCTATGCCCACCAGCACCTAGTCCTCCTGAGGACTAGGGGATAGGCTCATTATCTAAGACTCAAATTGGTATTTCTTGGGCTCCCCAGTGGTCCTCAGGTCCCAGCACCATAGGCAGGTGTCCAGATCCATCCCCACTCCCCATACCCCCAGTCCAGATGTTCTGGTCTTTAACAGCAATGCTCTTGGCTCCATTTGGGTGGCCCAGCAGAACCTTGATCCTGACTGTGCCATCAAGTGAAGCCAATGAAGGCCAAGTTGTCTTCAGGGCAGGAGGCCAGGGCCTGGCAGGTGATACGTACACAGGGCAACTCATCTCTCATATGCAAGGAGGGCACTGTCAAGCCCCACATACACATACCAGCCAGGTTATGGCCACTCATCAGCATGGTCATGCTGTTTGAGGACAGTAGGCAGGTGTGCAAGTACACCTGGTGGGTCTGTACACACAGGTGGCTCTCAGGAAACCTGTCCTCTACGACCTGGTTGACCAGGCTCCATACTTTGACACCACTCTCCCCATAGATGAATCCATGTCACATGAAGCTGCTGACAGCCCTGGCCAGCACTGATTCCCCATGTTTTAGCATCTGCATCTTCTCCATTTCATGTGGGATGGTCAACTTCTTGGATTGCCAACACAACACCTGATCTTTTCCACATGTCCCCAAAGTCCTCAGGGTCCCAGCATATGGGCTTCAGAAATGGATAGATTCTCCAAGCAGACTACTGGGCCACATGGGATAGCACCCCCTCTGCTTTGATGCCTGGCTCTGTGCTCCCTTCTTTAGGACCCTCAAGGGGCACTGGAATTGGAAGCACAAGTAGGCTGAGAAGAAAAGTGTCTTTGGTACATGGCTCCAGTCCCAAGTAATATGGTCCTGGCATTCCAGGCCTGGTGCCTGTTGTGTCCTCTTGTTCTATAGCTAACCCACCTTAATGTGGGTCTCAACAAAAATCTGCCAGAGTAGCTCAGTCACAACATCCTGGGGCTCAGAGGCTCTGGAAGGCTGCATGTCCAGCTAGTGGACTAGAACAGCATCTGCTCTAGAGGTCTCCTGGGGCCAGTCTGATGACCTTGTAGCCATGACAGCTTTAAGTGTGTCCCCTGGAGACTGGAGGGCTGTGGGGTCTTGAGCACGGGGTACAGGGAAGCCTGGGGCAGTGTGGCCCCTAGCAATTCTGGTGAGGCTGCTCACCAGAGGAGACTGAGCTCATCTGGTACTCCCTGGGCAGGGAAGCCAGAGTTTGGCTCCAGGTCGCCATGGTCTGCAGGAAGTGTTCTGCCTGCTTATGATGTTCCTGAAGACCCTGTCAGATCTTCTGGAGTGTGTAGTACATGCTCTCCATCTGTGCCATCAGGTGAGGGAGGAACCTGGGGAACTGCTATTGGAGCTGATCCAGGACACCCCAATAGTTCAGTTCAGGATGAGCCAAAGTTCCTAGGAGCCTCCTTATCCTTTGATTGTGCTCCTGGGAGCTGAGATGGCCCCAATAGGTCTCTTCAGGGAGTAGTCATAAGGACTTTTGTCAAAGACTCTCCTTGAAGATGGAAGCCCAGGACAACAGGGAGGAAACAGGATCATCCAAGTTCAGACTGAGAATGAGCACCCCTCTGCTGTCTGTTTGCCTTTTACCTCTGTGCAGCCAGAGCAATCCTTCCAAAAGGGAAGTCTTCACAGGTTTCCTCTGCTTTCAGAATAAGTGCCAAATCTTTAATGCTATCTTTGAGGTATGGCACAGTATAAACAAGGGATCAGGAAACTTCTGTGTAAAGAGTGAGATAGTAAACATTTTCAGCATTGCCAGCCAACCAATGCCACAGAGGTGGCAACCTTTGCATCACACCACTGCAGCAAGAAAGCAGCCAGAGATACTTCATAAATGAATGGGCAAAATTGTGGTCCAATAAAACTCTCTACATAAACACAGGCAGAGGGAGGATCTGGCCTGCGTTCCACAGTTTGTGGACTCTTGAAATAGACTATGTCTCAAATAATATGCCTACTAATCACCCGAAGATCAAGTTTGAGATTTTAACACAGTAGGCCTGGGGTAGAGACTTAAAGATAAGTTTGCAGCTGATGCTGGTGCTTCAGGTACAGAGAATAGTGACTCCACTTTTCTAGCCTCAGCTCATACCCAGCTTCCCTTCGCTTTCTGTGATGGTGCCCAGTGGACCTGTCAGTTCCTTCTTCCTGTCAAACTCCCTATGCTCCAGGGCCTTTGTGCATGCTGTCTTTGGGCTGAATTGTTCTTCTTTTTTCTTAATCTATTCATTTAAATCCCATCTCAGGTGTCCCCTTCCTTAGAAAAGATGTTCCACAGTAGGTCAAGCAAACCACCCATATGTTCTCACTGGTCCAGATACCTCTTCATCAGAGTTATTATCACATTTGTCATTTTATATTTCTTTATTATATTATAAATGCTGATTAAGGGCTATCTCTTCCACTGGAATGTAAGCTGCTTGAGAAGAGACACTATGACAGTTTGGCTATTTTATACCATGTCCCAAGCACAGATTTCTGTATTAGTTGCTATTCTACAATACTGAATAAATCAATGTATCAACTGATCAATTGCTATTGATTAGAATGACCCATAGTAGACAGGTGCTCAGTGCTCAGATTGTTGAATAACTTTTAGAAGGTTTTGGAATTCCCAAGATTTGTAAATTTTGGAAGGTTTTTTATTAGACGCCTTTACTGTTCCCCTTCCCTTCCTTCTGTTCTCTATTCATGTCTCTCAAAACCAATCATGTCCAGCAGAACTTTCTACAATGATGGGAGTGCTCTGTGTTGTCCAGTATGGTAGCCAACCATGCTCCTGAGCATCTGAAATGTGCTGGTACAACTAGGGAATTGAGTTGTAATTGCATTTAATTTGAATTTGAATTTGAATTTGAATTTGAATTTGAATGGACACATGTGATTTGTGACTACTATATTGGACAGCACAGCTCTAGATTTTTCTGGAGTGATTATGTCTATTATAAAATCAATGGTCATCACTATGATGCTAGTTACTAAATCTTTTAGAACTGAATCACCAGGAGTACAGGGAATATCTTGTTTTGGAATCCATTGTATTGTCCTATGTCTGGCATCAATTGTAGTATGCTTGTAGCTTGAAGTATATGTGAGTGGCACATCTTTATGACTTCCCAGTGCCCAAACAGTTCCTTTATAGAAATCTGAGAATGCTTTTCCTGCTCTTACTTATTTGACACAATCACATCTATTCTTTTTTAATGGTGAAATAACTTGAATATGAGTTATCATACTTTTTGAGATATAATTCACATACCACAAAATCCACACCTTTAAAGTGTACTATTCATTTAATACTCTTCATGACATTGTATAATCATCACCACTAACTCCAGAACCTTATAATCACCCCCAAAAGAAACCCCATACCCATTAGCAGCCACTCTCCATCTTTCCTTCCTCTGGAACCCTGGTATCCCCTATTGAACTTAATATTTTCTTGGATTTGTCCATTCTTGACACTTCATATAGATGAAATCATATAATATGTGGCCTTTTTTAGTTAGCTATTGTCCCTTAGCATGAGGCTGTAAAGTTCATGGAGGCTGTAGCTTATATTGGTACTTCATTATTTTTATACTTCTTAATGGCACACCACACTTTCATTATCTATTAATTATTAGGCACTGGGGTCATTTCCATGTTTGGACCATTATGAGAAATGTTGCTTTGAAATTCCATGTGCAAGTTTCCTGTGAACATAATTTCATTTCTCTTGGAGATATATCAAGGAGTACAATTTCTGGGTCAAATGATAGTTCAGTGGAACTGCCAAACTGATTTCTAAAGTGCCTGTACCAATCTCCATCTCCAAAACAGGATGGCCCCAATTTCTCTACATCTTAATGTTTGCTATTACTGTCTGTCTTTTTTATTGTAGCCATCTTAATGCATGTGAAGTGGTATCCAATTGAGATTTTTATTTGGAATACACTAATAATTAGTGATGTTGAGCACTTTCAATGCTAATTGACTATTTTGGAGAAATGCCTATTCAAATCTTTTCCCTGATTTTTAATTAGGCTTTTGTCTTCTAATTTTTGAGTTGTAAAAGCTCTCTATGTATTCTGTATGTAGTTCCTTAACAGATATATAATTTGCAAATATTTTCTCCCTTTCTGTGGAATGTCTTTATGCTCTCTTCATAGTATCCTTTGAAGAATAAACATATAAATTTTAATGAAGTCTGGTTTATCCATTTTTTTCCTTTTTGTTGTCTGTACTTTTAGTATCATATTTTCCAAACCACTGCCTAATCAGAGGTCAGAAATATTAATTTATACTTCTTTTCTTTTAAGTGTTTTTTTCATGTGAGCTCTTACCTTTAGGTCTTTGATCCATTTTGAGTTGATTTTTATTAATGGCATGAGGTAGGGATCTAACTTCATTCTTTTGCATGTGGACATCCAGTTGTCCTAGCACTGTTTCTTGAAAAGACTATACTTTCCCCCCATGAATCATATGGTATCCCTTTGTTTCTTTTTCTTTTATTTGTCTAAAATTGATGAGAGTGGACTTCCTTGCTGTTTTTCTGATCTTGGGGGGATATTTCAGTTTCTCACACTTAAAGTATGATGCTAATTTACTATGGGGTTTTGATGGATTACCCTTATCAGGTTGAGGAAGTTCCTTTCTATTCATGGTTTGTTGAGACTGTTTGCATCATGAAAGGATTTTGGACTTTGCAAAATGCTTTTGCTGCATCTATTAGTATAATCAAATGTATTCTTCCCATTTGTTCTATTAATGTTGCATATTATATTGATTGACGTTTGTATGTTAGGCAAGCCTTGTATAGCTGTGGGATAAATCCCACTTGATCCTAGTATATAATCCTCTTTATATGTTGTTGGATTTGGTTCACTGATATTTTGTAAAGGATTTTCATTTCTATATTAATAAAGCATACATATTTTTCCTTTTCATTCATTTCAAAGTATTTTTTTAATTTCCATTGTGATTTTTATCTTCAACTCACTGGTTATTTAGGTTTTTTAGGAAGATAATGTTTAATTTCCACATATTTGGAAATTTCCAAATATCCTCGTGTTGCTAATTTTCTATTTCATTACATTGTCATCAGGGAACAACATACTTTGTATGATTTCAATTCTTTCAAATGTATTGAGACTTGTTTTATGGCCTAATATATGATCCATTCTGGAGAATGTTCCCAATGCACTGAGAATATATTTGTTCAGTTACTGAATGAGAACCCTATAGATGTATTAGGTATAGTTAGTTTAGTGTTGATAAAGTCTTATTTTTCCTTGTTCATCCTCTATCCAGGTGTTTTAGCTATTCTATAAAATAGAACATTGATGTTTCCAACTATTAAAGTTTAATTGGTTGACTCTCTTTCAATTCTATCAGTTTTTGCTTCATGTATTCAGGACTATATTGTTTAGTTTATAAGTGTTTATAATTATTATACCATCTTGGTGAAATTAACCTTTTATAATTATAAAATATCCTTCTATATATCTAATAACAAGCTTTATCATAAAGTCTATTTTGTCTACTATTAGTAGAGCCACTCTAGATTATGGGGTTATTTTTTTATGGTATATATTTTTCTATTTTTTTACTTTCAACCTATTTGTGTCTTTGAATATAAACCATATCTTTTTAGACAGAGTTCAGTGGAATTATTTTTTCCAGTCGAAGTGAAATAATTGACATACATCGTTGTGTAAGCTTAACATATACAGCATGACAGTTTGATTACTATATATTATAAAATGATTACCACAAAAAGTTTATTTAACATCCATCACCATAGAGATACAATTTTTAAAAAGAAAAAAAGGAAGTAGCCCGTGTCCATCGATAGATGAATGGATAAAAAAGATGTGCTGTGTGTGTATATATATGTATGTATATACATATATATAACAGAATATTATTCAGCCATCAAAAAGAATGAAATCTTGCCATTTACAATGATACAAGTGGAGCTAGAGATTACAATGCAAAGCAAAATAAGTCAGTCAGAGAATGACAAATACTATACGATTTAATTCATATGTGCAATTTAAGAAACAAAGCAAATGAGTAAAGGAAAAAAGAGACATAAACCAAGAAACAGACTTTTAACTAAAGAGAACAAATGGATGGTTACCAGAGGGGAGGTGGGGGGAATGGGTGATATAGATGACAGAATTAAGGAGTACACTTGTTGTGATGAGCACTAGATAATGTACAGAGTAGTTGAATCACTGTATTGTATACCTGAAATTAATATGACACTGCATGTTAACTATGCCAGAATTAAAATAAAATTTAAAAGATACCAAAAAATTTATTCATGGATAGAACTCAGGATTTACTCATTTAACAATTTACCTATTTATCCTATGGCAGTGTTAACTATAGTCATCATGTTGTACATTACATCTTAATATTTCTTTTTCTGATAGCAGCAAGTTTGAATCTTTTGACCACCTTCATCCAATTCCCCCGCTCCTCCACCCCCTGCCTTTGGTAACCACAAATCTGACTTTTTTCGCTATAAATTTGGTAGCTTTTTATTATTGATTCCACAAATAAGTGAGATTATATAGTAGTGTCTTCATATTTCTGACAAATTTTACTTGGCATAATACCGTCAAGTTCTAGCCATGTTGTTGCAAATAGGATTTCCACATCTCTTATGGCTGAATAAAATTTCAGTTGTACATATATAGCACAACTTTCATTTATTAATCCATTAATGGATACTCAGTTGTTTCTATGTCTTGGTATTATTAATAATGGTGTTATGAACATGAGAGTATAGCAATCTTTTCTAGTTAGTGTTTTTTTTTTTTCTGTTGGCTATTTTCCCAGAATTCAAATTCCTGGATTATATGGTAGTTCTATTTTTAATTTTTGAGCAATCTCCATACTGTTTTCCATAGTGGCTGCACCAATTTACAATCCTACCAACAGTGCCCAAGGGCTCCCCCTTTTCTCCACATCCATGCCAGTTTTTTAATTTTTTTTTATTCTAGCAGGTATGAGGTGATCTATCACTGTGGTTTTAATTTTTATCTCCCTAATGACTAGCAGTGTTTAATACCTTTTCATGAACATTAGCCATACATTCTCTCTTTGGAAAAATGTCTAGCAGGTCCTTTGCCCACTTTTAATTGGATTATTTGGAGTTTTTTATTTGCTATTGAGTTATAGGAGTTCTTTATATATTTTGGATATAAACCTTATCCAATATATGGTTTGAAAATATTTTTTCCCATTCCATAGGTTGTCTTTTCACTTTGTTGATGGTTTTCTTTGCTGCACAGAAAGCTTTTTAGTTTGATGTATCCCACTTGTATTTTGTTGCTTTTGCTTTAGGTGTAATTTCCAAAAATATCATTGCCAAAACCCATGTCAGGAAGTTTTTATTCTATGTCTTCCAAAGGTTTGTCAATTTTGTTTATCTTTTCAAATAACCAGTTTTTAGTTAATTTCATCTTTTCTATTGTTTTTCTGTTCAATATTTCATTTACTTCTGTTCTAATCTTTATTATTTATTTCCATCTGCGAACTTTGGGCCCAGTTTGTTTTTCATTTTCTAATGTCTTAAGGTATAGGATTAGGTTATATTTGGATCTTTCTTGTCTTTCCTCCTTTCTTTCTTGATTCTTAATGTAAGTATTTATTGCTATGAAATTTCCTCTTACAACTGCCATTGCTGCATCATTCAAGTTCTGATATGGTGTGCTTCCATCTTTGTCAAGAAACTTTTCTATTTCCCTTTTAATATCTTCTTTGATCCATTGATCATTCAAGAGAGTTTGTTTAATTTTCACATGTTTGTGGATTCTCCAGTTTTCCTCTTACTATTGCTTTCTAGTTTTATGTCATTTGAGTCAGAGGAGATACTTAATATAATTTCAATCTTCTTGAATTTGCTAAGATTTGCTTTGTGGCTGAACATATGGTCTATATCCTAGAAAATGGTCCATGAATATTTGAGAAGAACATGTATTCTACTCTTGTTGGATAGAGTGTTCTGTATATGTCTCTTAGGTCCATTTGGTTTTTAGTGTTGTTCAAACCCACTATTTCCTTATTTTGATTATTTATCTGATGTATTCATTGATGAGAGTAGGATATTGAAATTCCTAACTACTATTATATTGCTATTTACTTCTCATTTTAGTTCTGTTAGTTTTTGTTTTACCTATTAGGTGCATCAATGTTGGGCACATATTAATAATTGCCTGTGAGGTGAGTCCAGAGTAGAAGCTCTTACAGAGTAACACAATGCTTGGGGTTTTTATTGTTCCCCTGGGCAATCTTTTCCAACTAGAGGAAAAGGAATTCCTTTTGCATTGTTCAGAACTGACGTAGAGGAAGAGCCATGTGGTCAGCATTTAGCTGTTCCTCCTCCCCTTCTAATGCAGTCCATCTTGGTCTCTTTGGTACAGGAAAATGTTTCAGCCTCATCCCATGTTCTAGAAATCTCTCAATGGTGTCTTGTTTATAAATACTTGTCAGTTGTTTTTCTTGTGAGGGGGAGTAAAGTGAGGAATGACCCATGCTGCTATCTTGGTGATGGTACTCTGGATAGTTTTTTTTTTTTAAACTCATTCAGCCAATCTCTGCCTTTTTTGGAGTATGCAATCCACTTATAACTAATGTTATTACTGATAAAGTAGAATTTGCACCTGCCATTTTGCTATTTATTTTCTGTATGTATCTTATGGTTTCTTGTTCCTCTCTTCCTTCACTTTTGCTTCCTTTTATGTTAAACAGATTTTTTAGTGTACTATTTTAATTATTTTGCCATCTCTTTTATTATTTTTTATTAATGATCACCTTACAGATTACAATTAACATTTTAGTTCGTAACATTGTAGTTCAGACTAATACCAACTTAATTTCAATAGCATATGAAAACTTTGTTCCTATATATCTGTATTTCCTTACCTCCTCTTATACTGATTGTCAAACAAATCACATCTTTATAAACTGAATGTCCATCAACACAAATTAATAACTATTGCTTTTTGTAGATGTCTTTAAATCAAGTGAAAGAAAAAGGAGTTACAAACCAAGCATACATTTATATTGCCTTTATATTTACTTACAAATAAAAGAGAACCTGCTAGTCCTCTTTATTCCTTCTAATAGATTTAGGTTACCCTGTAGTATCATTTCATTTTAGCCTGAAGGACTTTGTTATTTCTCACAGGGCAGGTCTGCCAACAAAAAATAGTCTCAGTTTCTACTTACTGACAATGTCTTCACTTCTCCATTTCTGAAATATAGTTTCACTGGATATAGAATTCTCAAACAACAATCTTATTCTTTCAACATGTTGAATATGTTTTATGGGATCCATGCTTTTAATATGAAGTCAACTTTTGTTCTAATGGAGGACACCATGTACATGATAATTTTGTTCTTTCTTGCTGCTTTCAAGATTGTCTCTGCTTTCAGCTGTTTTGCTATAATGTCTCTAGTTATTATCTCTTAGAGTTTAGCCTACTTGGAATCATTGACTTTATCCGATATGTAGATTAATGTTTTGTATCAAACTTTATCCATTATTTCTTCAAATATGCTTTTACTTTCTCTCCTCTCTTTCTAGAACTTCCAATAAGAGTATGCTGATGTGCTTTGGTCTCCCACAAGTCTCTTAGGCTTTCTTTATTTTTCTTTATTCTTTTATCTGTTTTTCAGACTGAATCATCTCAATTAATCCATCTTTAGGTTCATTGATTCTTTCTTGTTCCTAATGAAATCTGCTGTATAAAACCTCTGGTAAATTTTTCATTTCAGTTATTATACTGTTCAACTGCAATTTTCTATTTGGTTCTTTGTTTTAAATAATTTATATGTTTTATTGATATTCTCTATTTGGTGAAACATTATCTTTACCAGCTTGGGCTGTCATAACAAAATACCATAGACTGGGTGTCTTCAACAACATAAATTTATTTTCTCACAGTTTGGAGGCTGGAACTCTGAAATCAGGGCTCTGGTGGGGTATTTCTTCCTTGCGATGGCTACCTTCTCACTGTGCCTCATGAGATATGGTCCAGTTCTGGTGGGGTATTTCTTCCTTGCAATGGCTTACCTTCTCACGGTGTCCTCATGAGATGGAGACATGAGGTAGTTTTCTCACAGAGAGAGAACTCTCTGCTATCTCTTCTTTAAAATCACTAATACTGTCACAAGGACCTCATTCTTATAATATCATCTCATCCTAATTACCTCTCAAAGACCCTATTTGCAGATACGACCACATGGCAGGGCAGGGGTGCTTAGAGCTTCAACATAAAGGGACTGAATACAGAGGATCTGGAGCTGACTGCCATTCTAAATACAAATTCCTAGTTCATTTTCAGCCTACCTCTCTTTGTCCTATGCTGCTGAAGCTTCAAAATCCTTATCTGTCTCTGTCCTGTCTGTGTCTTTGACTTTGAAGTTTGAAAAATCTGGCTCTAGAACATTCCAAATGAAAACTAAATGAAGATATAAAAGAATAATTTCAAAAACATTTGTTATTGAATTCAACCCAGCCAATGGGCTTTTGATGAAGTATTTCCATGGTTTTCCCTGATCTTCCCTGTAATCTTTTGCTTCTGTCCTACTGAGTTAGCCTCCTTCCCACTACTATTTCTCCACTTCCTTCTACATTTTTTTAAATTAACCAAGGACCTTCCTTTCCGACAGAAAATGCCCTATAGGGTGCTCATTGTAAAGTGTTAAGTCATGGATGATACAGTAAAAAGGAAAACTGAAACTTAGTTTCCACGGATTACTTTTCTATACAGACTTAGTCCATAATTTGTATTGGAAATTTTTTTTCTTCCCTCTGTGCCTCAATTTCCTCATCTACCACATGAATATATTGATCTTCACAATTTTACTTTTAGTGTTGCATAAGTCTGTTATTATTCAGTCATTACCTCTAGATACTACGTATTTTTAAGTATATGCATTTAAATGAGAATAAAGAAAGATGGCAATGTTATATCTTCATGCAGGACTTACCAGTGGTAAAATTTCAGATACTACATATTTATTGTACCAACATATACTAAGGGTGCATGCTAAAGACCCTCCCTATGTGTTGGTAATACAGATAGTGTCCTTACACAGTGGTCACTTATCTGTATGTGACCTATGAAAGCACAGTCACACAAAAAATCCATTTTTGGAGAAGACTTAGTCCAACCAGAGTGGTAAATGAAATCTTAACTCCCTTGTCAATTTTACTCTATTAGTAATGCCCACTTTAATAATCATTTTAGCTCTTCAAGATAGACTGCTGGAAGTAGCTATGACATATCTGTTAGGCATACAGATAATAGAATGGTACCACAGATTTCCTATCCCTACTCTTAGACTACTTCATGTACTGACTGACTGACTCTGCATTAGTTTTCCATCTCTTCCCATTAGTTTCCCTTATTTTTCACTATGCTTTACCTCGTTGAATCTTCTCTCTCATCTAAAGCATGGGGATAATGATAGCACTTACTTTATGGGACTACATGAAGACTAAGTTAGAAGACATATGTAAAACAAAAAGCAGAGTCTGACACACAATAGGAAACCATTATCCTCTAAATCAATGTTTCTCTATTGGTTTGGAGCAGGAGGTAGGGTGGGCTATCCCCCCCCCCCCCGCCCCAGGGACATATGGCAATATTTGGAGACATTTTTTATTGTTACAACTTGGGGAGGCACACTACTAGCCTGTACTGTCTATAACCCAAAGATGCTGTTAAATAGCCTGAAATAGACCAGTCTCCCCCCACAAATAAGAATTATTCAGTCTAAAATGTCAATAGTATTAAAGTTGAGAAACTCTGCTCTAAATTAGTACTAGGAAAAAACGCTAAAACAAGTTTTTACTATAAGATATTAATTTTTGTTAATTCTCAAACTAATTATCTACTTACTTTTCCTAAAATCATAATACAGGAAATTCAAAATGTATGCTCAGTGGTGGACACCAGGCAACAAAGAAAATAAAGCATAGCTTTCCTCCCTCCTTACATCCTCTATCTCTTCCTTCCTCTCTGGTTCCCTCTCTCTCTCTCTCTTTTACCCAAAGTTCTGCAAAGATGGCTGCTAGGTGCAAGCAAAGATTTGCAAAGAGTATCAAGGCACATAATTTGCATTTCAAGTTCACCATGAAAATTTATGTTCCTGCAACAGGCAGGAAGCCTAGGAAGCTGATTTTCTCTGGTGACATATGCACTCCATAAGGCAGAAATTGTTGTTGTCAGAATAACTGAGCTAAAATATCAGGATATTTGCCTAAACTCAGAGAGCTTGTCATATAAATTGCCACTGAGCAGGGACTGCATATGGGATTAGAACCTGCCTTTTGGAGGGGCAATTTGTCAGCCCAAGCAGCAGAACCAGCACAGTAAATAACACTATAATGAAATGAGCTACATTCTCAGAAATGCTGTACTTTATGTTGCGATGGGCAGTTAGGGAAATAGAGATAAGTAATGGCTGCCCACTTCATGCTCACATTTCTACCCAACCATGGCCTCCTCAGTCACAGGTACTGTGTATCAGTATGAAGACTGACCATGGGTCTGACATCCTTGATGGGGAGGAACATGTGCATAGAGTTAATAACATGCCAGAGAAAAAAAAATATGGAGCTTTAAAAAAAGAAAAGAACATAGTGCCATGAGTGGATGAAGAAGGTACAACTGGCTGGGATTAAGTAGGACTTTGAGAAAGCATGTTTGAACTCAGCTTTAAAATATGTATAGGATCTAGATAAGAACTTCTTGAACTCTATGAGCCTTTGAGTGACTCTATGAATTTGAATGGGAAAAAAAAATCACATCTTGATTTTCACCAATCTCTGACATTTAACATTTCCTTCATTTACTAATATAAGCCATACACATAATAGTTTTGGTAGAACCTGTCAAGTAGAAATCACAGGTACTCTCATGGCATGTTCTACATTATAGATAATTGAAATATTATTTATGTTCATTGCTTCCTTGAAATTACAGTAATTATTAGGCCAATTGTTAAATCTTATTTATGAGTCCATTAGAAAAGCACATACATTACTCTAACACAAATTCAGTTTTTAAACTTTTGTTGATTATTTTTATTTTTTTTTTATTTTTTTTTGTTGATTATTTTTAAATATAATTCATTTTCTGTGTAAATTTATGGATTTTGTATTGTGCATTTAAAAATGTTCTGACAACATCTTAACAGACTTCACCAGATGCCAAACGGACCTGGGGCACAAAGGAAACTAAGAATTCATGATAGAAAACAGAGACATATATTTGTCACATAACAGTATAGACAAAGGTACAGAAGTATGACTCCATAACTTTGAGAAATGACTTCATGATATCCTTGAGAATAACAAGAATAAGATCTGACATTTTTACAATGCTTTATGGTGGGTCAGACACTACTCTACATTAGCCAATTTAACACCCTCAAACTTTATGAAGTTATGATTATTTTCCTCATTTTGCAGATAAGGAAACAAGGACAGAGAGGTTGCTATAGTCACACAGCTCTTAAGAGGTAAAGGTGGCCAAGCTGGTAACGACTGTTATACTGGTACACAATAACAACAGCAATCCTAATGTTAGCAATGATCATTTTCTGAGTGCTGCCTAGGCATTAGGTGCTGCATTACCTGCATTACAAGTATCATATAGTTTAATTCTTATGATCATTCTGGAAGGTGTTTGTTATCCCTACAGTAGAGAAAGTGAGGCATAGAGAAACTATGAGATTTTCCCAAGTCAGGCAATTAGTGACTAAAGGAGAATGTCAAGTCTGGGCTTTTAATGTCTGTAGCCATGCCAAGAAGTTTGATTTTAGCTTATGGCAATAGGCAATTACTGATGACTTTTGAGCAGAGAACCTGCATTATATGCTCTATATTTTAGACAGATCAAATTGATAATAATATGGAAGATACTAGGAGGAACAAAACAATGGGACCAGTTAAGTAGCCATTGGAGAACCTGTCCCAGGAAAAGATAAAAGTGAGAACAGATAAGAAGGACATTTGGGGGAAAGAATTTAATATGGTACAGATCAGATATTACAGAAGGCAGTGTAAAAAGTAGAGAAGTCAAAGATATCACCTAGTTTTTTAGCTAGTGATTAGGTTGAAGATAGGGCCACTAAATGGAAAAAAAAACATGGGAGGACAACAAAACAAAATACAGTTATCTCTGAAGGGCAAGGAGAGTAGAAACACCATGAGGTCTTCTTTGCACATACTGAATTTGAGGTACCCATTAAATACACTAGTGGGTACATTCAATTGAAAGCTGGAAGTTTGACTATAGTCCTCTACAACTGAGATTAGCTCATATCCTGGGGATGTTCCTGCGTTTCAAAACTAGATCAAAGAAGTGGATCCAACAGAACTGAGAAATGGACAGACAGGTAGAAGATGCAGACATCAAGAGAAGAAACTGCTCTTAATAATGGAAGGGAGTCGTGGAGATAGCGGAAAATGAAAGAGTAATAAGACAATGAAATAGATCCCCAAAAAAGATTTTGAATTTCCTTTTTTGGAGGCTCTTTAAAGCAAGTAAGAATAGGCTTCTTGGATTTATTTAAGTCCTTATTTGTATAGAGGCAAAGGGATGGAGAAAAAGACACTACTAGGTCCTACCTGACCCAGGTACAGATTGAAAATTCAAAGATAAATAATGAAAGAACCATTTGGGTTCCCACACAGAAGAGAGGTTAAGGCAGTGATTGGATACCTAAGGAACTCTCTTTTCAATTGGAAAACTGGAATGACAGAGGCATGTGTGCATGTGCTTGCACTCGCATGTACATGTGTTTTGGGGGGTAGCCTTAAGTTGTTTACATTTATATGCCAATGTTACAACATTGTACAAACTCTGGAAACAACTTGCAGAGAATTTAAACCATGATAACATAAAAAGAGCCTGAATGTGAATGTGGTAATTTCTATAAAAAGCCATGATTCTTTGTGAGAGGTGTGGCGGGGGGGGGGGGGGGGGGCGGGGGGGTTAGAGAGTGGTAGATAATAAACTACTCAAGCAGGTGAATCATTTTAAATACCTGGGAAATCTCAATAGCCCAGGAGAGGAAAGAATCCTGAAGTTAAGAGATTAAAATTTATTACAATAAAGAGGAACATTAAAGGAGATTTATAATATAGTCACAAAGCCGATTATTAAATTTGGCAGGGCAACTTGGATATGGAAAGGAGAAGATAAAAAGACAATACGGTAGGAAACTGTGTTAATGAAATTTCCCCTCTTACTTGAGGCTTGGATAAGATTTAAAGAGTGGAAATTTAAAGAGATGCAGAATATTGGTAATCAGTGACCAGAATTTACTTTTACAAAAACAGAAAAAGAACAACTAGAAAATACATCTGAGACTTGGAAATGCCAGGTAGTCTGAACCAAACAAGATGTGCCAGATAGTGCCTGCCCATTCAAATATAGGTCCCATCAATGCAGAGAGTGAGCACTAATCCTCCTTGTGTCTGACTTGATTAGAAGTCTTCTGATTTGCCAGTAACAGAAAATCAAATCCTCTGTGAGGAAAAGAGAAAATTCTTGACTTCTGAACCAGGAAGTTCTAGGGCTAGCATTATATTTAAAGTCAGTTTAAGACAGAGGCTCAAATACTTTCTCAAGAATTCTGTTCTCTTTATCTCTGAGACATCTCTGTTCCCCTCCTCCTGTGATTTCTTTCTTACACAGGATCTCTCCTCCTGGTCTCAAGGCGGTTGCCAAACTCTAAATCTTAACTCTTCTCAGTTTCCTAACCAGTGGGAGAAGCACTGCTCTCCCTACAATGGTCAAACATGAACCTGGGATATGATGCTCACTGACCAGACGTGGGCCTTCTGCCCATTCCAAGTCAATCACACTACGCTCAGGAAATAGGGAAATGATAATTGGCTTAAACCAATCTGAGCCCAGCCCTGGACTGGACTGGTAGAAATTAAATCATAGGAGTTAAAAGGGAGTGAGAAGTGGTTCCCCAGCAAAAAGAAGGGGAAGTTTTTTACAAAATGGGAAAAAGAATAAAAAAATAAATAAATGTTGACTATAGTTTCCAACCTTTAGTTCCCAGAGAGTCCCACCTTTTGAATCACTTAAGCTTCTTATGCTAAAGTTTTAATCTAGTCCATTTAGATCAATGATAGTATCAAGTACACATCAATATGCAAAAATCCTCATTTTTGCAATGGAGAAAAGTCTTTTGATACTTCACATGGGTGGTCTGCCAAATTGAAGTAATTCTAGTTATTGTAATTGAGCTATTCTCATATTTTTTTCAAACTTAAGGAAGACAATGGTGGAATATATATTTAGGAAGGTAAAATCACCCAGCCACACAGTCATCAAATTATCATATTGCTTATTGTATAAAGAGCTTTTGATCCTTTATTTGAGTTCCTCTGGGGATCACCTGTGTCTCTGTACTGTGAGATGTCCACCATTCACTGGCTCCGCTTCACAAGTAAGGTCTGAACTTATTAATTACAACCTACTAGACCTCAGTGCAATTAATGCTGTTGAGAACATCAAATGTCTTGGAAAATAACTAAAGAGGAATGGTGGTTAAGCATTGTAAAATTTCTGCACAGCACACGACAAAGCAGCACAGACTCATTTGTTAAAGAGAATGTGATTTTTAAACAGAATGTGATTATCATGCAGAAGAAATAAGTCAAATGGCACTGGATCTCCAGCTCTGCAGGTGGGGGTATTTGAACGCATTAACACATTAAACTTTTTTAAAATCTAGGAGAAGAGTTAACTCTCTCTCCACGTTATATTTTCACAGTGTATAATTACAAATGCCAATCCAGACACAGCAAAGGCCGCCCTTGAATATATTAAAGGCAAAACCATGCATCTCTGGGGGGAAAGAAAGTAAGAGAAGCAAATTGCATTGTGTCATCCATCAGGCAGGAGCAGTTCTCTGCATTGAGAGTACAGAAGAAAAAAATATACATAGGGAAAGGTCCCTAAGCCGGAAGGTAAGTATCAGAAGTGGCATTTCATTCTCTCTGCTCAGTCTCACCTCTTATCCCACACTTCCCCTTTTCCCATGCCTAAGACAATCTTGACACAAAATAGCTAAGATAGAGGAGTCATTAGAAAAATATACTTCTTCATAGAAACCAAGCTCTCAGTTCTTAGAAGCTTCCTTAAAATATGAATTCTTAAAAAAAAAAAAAAAAAGCTCTTTCTGGCTGGCTGTCCTCACATTGTGTTGTCAGCTTTCAAATACAAAATGAATTACAATCCTTTTGTGTCACAAAAAGCAAAGCAGATAGAAAAATCTTCCAAGAGAATGTATTCAAGACACTCAGCAAATCATGTAATACAAATAGACAAGCAAGATCCTGCCCCAGAAACACACAATCCAGTTCTTTGTCAGTTTCTACAAGCAAGAGAGGGATGTTCAGAATCAGTCTTCCTTAATTATCGTAGGTAGCTCTGAAGCACATTCATTCACTCACTGAGTGAACATTGGTTGATGCTTATTATGTGCCAGACACTGTGCTGTTTACCTCCACATATTGTTTCGTTCAACCCTCACTTTATCTTCTAAAATGAAGATAAAGAAATGGAAAAACTAGGGGCTCAGAGAGGCTAAATAACTTATCCAAATACAGAAATCCAGACAGTGTTAGAGCTAGGTTTTGAACCAGTATCTGCCTCATTCGAAAGCTTCCAAAGCTCATGTATTTCCAGGATACCATGTTGTCTATCAGGGAAAGGAACCTAAGAAAAATTTCCATGCCTACTGTGGTGTCAAGGACTCATGAAGAGGATGCTACCCGGATCTGAAGATGATGATCACCTGGATGATGCCCCATGGTGAAGACAACTCAGCTGAGACAAAGGATCTATTTCAGGGCCTCTAGCCACTCTGCATTCAGCACTCTCTGCATCTAGGACCTCAGGAAGAAGAGAGGAATCTTCCTTTAGGAAGCAACATCATGACCTGGGCAAAGGTGGGTCCAAAGGAAGCACCAAAGCTTCTCCGGGCTTACCCTCAGGAATGAAAGAAGAGAGGCCAAGATTGAGGAGACATCCATTTAAGAAAGAAAGTCATAGACTATAGATCTTGGCCAGTGGCTTTGGGAATGCTTGGAGACCTATGGAATTTGCTCCTTCCCTTTACATCTTATTCACATCATTTCCGTGTTTAGATAGCAACATCCTAAAGCCAGGAAGAAAAACAATGCACAGATTATTTGCCTGAGCAACCAGGGAGGTAAAGCAATAAAAATGGCATTCACCTCCACAGCCTGGCCAGGGAAGGGTGCAGTGACTTAAAAAATAGGTCTACAAACTGAAAATTCTCCCATGAAGAGGTAGAGACTACAGTCACTCCCTTGGAGGGTGGGCTAGGCTAAGTGACTCACCTGTAATGGAACATAGAATAAAGCAGAAGTCACAATGTCTGACTTCCCCAAAATGGGGTCATGAAAATGGTACTATGGCTTCCATTTCAGTGGCACTTTCCCTTGAATCACTTACTTTGAGGGAAGCAAATTTTCTTGTTTAAGTAGCCCTATGTAAAGACCCACATGGCAAGGAACTGAGATCTCCTAACAACAGTCACAGGAATAAGGTTGGAAGTGAATCCTCCAGCCTCAGTCCAGTTGACACCTTGACTACAACCTCATGACAGACCCTAAGCCAAAACTACCTATGTAAGTCATTCCTAGATTCCTGATCTCAGAAACTGTTTAAAACAATACATGTTGTCTTTGGGGACATTTGGGGATAATTTGTAATATACCAAATATTAGAGAATTCAGAGAGGAACAGGGTTGAAGAGTAAAGGAAAACTGGATGATGCTTGAGTCTTTGCTGATTCCTAAAGCATAGCTCCAAGACCCAATCTAGAAGGAATGAGGCTCCCTAGTTTCCTTACCTGGAGAAAGACTGGAGAGGTTCCCACATTAGTTACTATGTGTCAGGTCCTGCATTTGCCTCTGGACAGATGACATAATGTCAGATACAGCTTCTGCCCTCAGGATCTTGAAGTTTACATGGAAACAGACAGATAACAAGATTCCTTAATACTACATGTGGTGAGGAATAAACATGGGATGTTCATAAAAAGTAGAGAACAAGATGGTAAGATAATCATATATATGCTTCTAGATAATTAAATACCAAAGTTTAAGGTATGAAACAAGAAATGTGGACACTGAGAAGTCTTAAGAAGGGAAACTTCCCAGTAGGTTGTGGTTATTAGAGAAGAATTGAATGGAGAGGAAAACTTATTGGCCCTTGAAGGACAAGCAGAGAAAAATGGTAAGGAAAATAGTAAAAAAAAAAAAAAAAAGTTAAGGAGACATGTCATAGAGACCCTTTTACCAGACTTAAGTCTTTACATATGAGAGTATTTAAAATATGGGAAGGAGCATTTGAGAAAGTCAATGTATTACTTTACTCTTACTGCAATAATGCTGTGTAACACACAACCCCCTAACACAGGGACTTTGTGATAAATTCATCTTTTTCTCACTCTTGAGTCTTTGGGACAGACAGGGCAGCTCTATCTCCGATTATATGTTGGGCTCCAGTTCACTCATGTGTCTGCACACTGGGGCCTAGCTTACAGGGATAGTGCCTGCCTCAGGCATGCTTTTCTCATCATAGCTCACAGAGAGGGAAATCCATGCAAGCAAAGTTCTGTTTGCATCATGCTTACTCATCTTTATTCAGTCAAAGCAAGTCACACAATCAACTTCAACAGGGTAGCAAGTATACTCTACTTACGTGAAGAGATACTGCAAAACTACCTGGCAAAGGCTGGGATTTACAAACCTATTGTGAAAAATGGGAAAGAGTAGTCCAATTTATCCCAGCCAGCCAGAAAGTTTTTAATTTATGTTCCAGGCAGTAGAGACCTATTGAAGTTTTTGAGCATCAAAGTGGCAGGCAGTGGAAACGTTTTGGTAGGACATAGATTAGAGATTGGAAGACAGAAGAAGCTAGTGTCACAATTCAGGTATACAGTAATAGAAGTGGTAACTATTACATAACAATGATGATCAAGGAAAATGAAGAGCTGGGGAAATTGCTTGAAGGGTGGACTGAGAGGACTTTAATGACTGATTGGAAAATGATGATGACAGGCAGAAAAAGTAAGAAGACAAGTCCAAGATGATTCTAATGTCTCAGATTTGGATGAGCAGAAATTCTGTATCATGTTCACTTAAAGAAGTGGAGTTGACTGGAAGATAGGAAAAGAAGAGAGTGTTGTATATAATATGGGATCCTATGGTATGTTTTATGTAAATGTGAAGTAGCCATGTTGGGGTTGCCAAGAAATGTCTAGAAGTTGAAAAGTTCCCATTATCATCTGGGAGAAAGGCCAGATTTGAATGAGTAGAATTAAGGTCCTTCCATGTGAAGGAGTAGTTGGGATTACCAAGTATGTGAACATAAATAGAAAGGACCAAAATTTACAGAAAGTGGATACGGGGGTGAAGTTGATGAATGAAGAGGGTAAGACAGGACAGTGACACTCTGCATTAAAAACAGTAACTCGGGACGCCTGAGTGGCTCAGCAGTTAAAGCGTCTGCCTTTGGCTCAGGGTGTGATCCCAAGGTCCTGGGATTGAGTCCCGCATCAGGCTCCCTGCATGGAGCCTGCTTCTCCCTCTGCCTCTCTATCTCTCTGTGTCTCTCCTGAATAAATAAATAAAAATCTTTGAAAAATAAAAATAAAAACAGTAACTCTGTAGACAATAATATATAGGCAGCAAACTTCTCAATATAATTATCTTAGAAATGTCTTTGTCCACATTAAAATTACTCTGGAATTTTAAAACAGATTGTATTTCTGTGCCTTTGTAGAACATTATCTGGGTAACAAGAACATGTAAAGATGTGAATTTATGGATGTTAAAAAGCTAGAAGAGAAATGCAGCAGCTGGAGTGTTAATGAAAGCATAATCTGTTATGCGTGGAAATAAGCAACATACATTTGCTGTGATGGGGAAACCCTTATGAAACTTCACTGCAGTAAAGTGAAAAATCTGAGCAGAGAAACTTCCAGCCAAAAGGGAGAAATGTGATGAATTCTTTTAATTTTCTTTAAACTCAAATGTTCCCTTGCATATGCCAGTATCACAAGAGAAGAACGAAATTGGCTGTTTATTGGAGTTGTACACTTCTTTAAAAATTAAGTAAGTCCACTTAATGCATTAGATAATCATCATTTATTCATGACAATGTTATATATGATGTCAAGTCTGACATATATAATAGAATCTTAATTGAACCATGGAAACATGCACAAGTGAGACAACGTTCATCTATTATTTGGGAAATGCAAACTAGGGTTCACAAAACAGTTTTGTACACATGATAGTCTTTGATCTTCACACAACAGTCTGAGGATATGTCCTTACCCAATTTATAAATGAAGAAACAAAACATAAAACTGATTAAATGATTTGCCCAGTATCATGTAGCTGGATGGTCAAAGTGGCTTTGAAACCCATGTTTGGTTTCCTTCTTACACCATCAAGCTACTTAGCTACACAAAAAAGAGGCCTCCTCTATCCCTCTACCTCCTCCCCTCCACTAAGACCTCTATTGGCTAGTTACTGTCTATCAGATAGGGTTCAACTTTCTTCACAGAGCATTCAAGCATCTTCATAATCAGTCCTTTTACAATCCTGATCTCAACCTCTGTCACGATCTTCCTATCCACCTCATCACACTGGTTTCTCCACCATGATTATCTGGTGACCATGGGGCTCCCTCTGGTCCTCTGTGGTACTTAGTGGGTAAAAAGAAGTTCCCAACCTGGGTCATCAAATGTTTCTTGTCAGGAGAGAGTGTAGTATGGTGAGATTCCCTTACCAGTGTCCCTCAGCCTCCTAGTGACTCTGAGCATAGAAATGAGTCCTAGGTCTTTAGGGACAAAGAGATAGCCTGGCCTAAGCCAATTGCCGTAACCAGGTCCCCTTTTCTGGTTCTGCTGGCCCATCTGGGATTTGGAGGTCAGGGAAGAAAGAGCCTGCAGGTACAAAGAAGTTTCCTGGAAACTTGCTATACCTGGGTTTCTCTTGCTAGTTCATCCACCTTTCCTCTGTATCTCCTGGTAAAAAAGTGGAGTTCTAATCTTGGTGTGGAAGAGGTGGCCCCTTGTTTCTGGCAGAGTTCTGAATCTATCCTTTTTCCCAGGGCCATCAGGCTTACCCAATGTTGTGAAAGGGACTTCTGTTCAATTCAGGCTTTCCTGGACTCTCTTACGTTGCTACATCAGGAGTCAGGAAATAACAAGTGTGTGACCTTCTGATGGGTGAGAGGACACAAAACCTCCTACCATTATGTCATTCTTTTAGACCTAGGATTCAAAACTAGGTCATCTTCTTCTTACCTCCTAGCAGAGTTATCCTCTCGTTGTGTCTTACACCATTTCTAGGCTTTGTAGTTGTGCTTAACAGAGAAGAACAGAAATAATGGGTCTGTGACATCTTGTTTGAACCAAAAGCCAACCCATGTTATTTTAGCATATCAATGCCAGGATTTTCATTACTGTAATTTCACTATTTCAGATATGACACAGTAATGTCCTCCATGTCTCATTTCTCTCTTCAATACATATCTCCTGCCCTCTCCCTGCCTTCTTGCTCCCATCCCCAAAGCTCTCACCACAACTCTCCCAGCCATTTTATTTCATTGAGCTTTCCTGTCTCCTTCCATCCTCTCTTCACCTCCTACATAATAAAAACGATACAAATTATCATTATTATTTAAAGTAAAGCTTCTGGGAGTCACTTAGAAAAACATATATAGTCACCAAGACTATGTGGTAAGATATGGACTAAGGGCAGAAATGACCCTTGAGGTCAACCAAGAAAGAGAAATCAAAACTACTGAGGACTGAAGATCAAAGATGCTGAGCACTAGTACAGCTAAAATTTAAAATTATAAATATGTATGTTTGTGTAATATTTGTATTTTCAAAAAATTACATTTTGCATGTGTTTTGAAGTGTTCATAAATTCCTAGTTTGAAATTCACTCAATATTTAGTTTTGTTTGTTAAATTTGTGAATTCTAAATCATTTAAGACAAAATACTAGTATTAACATCACTGTTTTAGTAATATGTGGAATAAATAGTAAAATGCAGGTAGTGATAGCTTCTTCGGTATTGAAATTGCTAATCACACATAACACTACTCTTTGAACATGTCAGCATTTGAGCATTTTAATCTTCATTCATCTCCAATCTTTTCAGAAAGTAAATTCTTCTACTGTACATTGAGCAAGACAAGAACAGCCTATGATCATTTAGATACTACAAAAATTTGGACAATACAGGGGGATCCCTGGGTGGCTCAGTGGTTCAGTGCCTACCTTTGGCCCAGGGCTTGATCCTGGAGTCCCAGGATCGAGTCCCGTGTCAGCTCCCAGCATGGAGCCTGCTTCTTCCTCTGCCTGTGTCTCTGCCTCCCTCTCTCTCTCTCTCTCTCTCTCTCTCTCTCTCATGAATAAATTTTTTTTAATTTTAAAAAATTTGGACAATACAGAAAACACCAGCTCACATCAAAGTTTGGCATACCCCTAGGTTACTGTTCAACGTGGCAATCAGCAATTCTTCCTTGCACATTGTGAATGTATTACTGTAGAACCCTACACATTCACAACAAAATCAAAGATACAAGTTAATGAAAACCCAAGGGCTTTGGGAATGTTGAGTGGGTAAGCAATAGGTATCATAAAGTGCCACGTTGCATAATGGAAAACAGCTAAGACTATTGTGTAGAACAAAGATATTATACCATTTCCAAATGCACTTGCTAAAAATACAGATACTATAATTTCAGTAAGTGGATTTTATAACTATGGCCATGTGACTTTTTTCCCATGAAATACTCATTAAATCTACCATTCTATTTTTGTGTTTGATAATAATTACTTGAGAAAAGATAAAAGGTGAATGCTGAAACTGCTCTACAGTTTCCATTTACCACATCTGGTGACAATGACTAATTCATAGAGATAATAACAAAAAGTAATTCCCCGAACACATACATATACATTTTTTTTTTTTACTCCTTATTGTTCATTCCAGCTATACTTCTGTTCCCACAGAAAACAAATTGGCAGGAGAGAAACAGCTGCTCTTATCATACCCATTCCAAGTGGATTATGCAAATCTCATCCTCTTTTATTTGTTTTTCCAAAAACTCTCTTTAGAATCCACTTTGATAGAATACTGCACCTCTAGAATTTTAAGGCCTACACCTTTGTTCATGATGTTATCTGATGTAGAAGAAAGGCTCCATCTTTTCCACTTCCTTAAATCCTTACCTGAATATTCCAGCCACCAAGAATGGTTTTGTCCTCCCACTCCTACAGAATGACTGTCATAAAATCAAAGATTCTCTAAATGGGACAAGATCCTAAGTATTTTAGCCTCCCCTCAATATTTAGTTTCATCAATTTATCTAGTTTTCCATTCAACAAGCATTACTTAAGACTTACTTCATTGTGAGGCACTGTTCAAGACATAAAGATAACTGTGAAGAAACATACACGTTGCATATCCCCAAAGAGCATATCTGCTCACCTTCTCTAGAACTGAAATCTGTCTGCTATTTAGGGTTACCTTCTTTCAGCCCTTAAATAGCTCATGATGGTAACTTTGTCCCTGCTCTTTCCTTGATCTGAATATCTCCAATTCTACTGAACCCCTGCATTTTATTTTTAATATCTGCCTACATGTCTGCCTCCCCAACTAAACCGTGAGCTTCTAAGAGCCAAGTTTCACATATTATCTCTATTCATCTAGACAGGCTTTTATAACCTCAACATTATTGACTGGATAATTCTTTTTTCTAGATAGCTCTTCTGTGCATTGTAGGATATATAGCAGCATCCCCAGCTCCTACTCACTAAATGCCAATAGGAACCCCCTTTCCAACTGCGGCAATTAAAAATGTTTCCAGACTTAGTCAAATTTTCCTGGGGACAAAGTCATACCCAGTGACCACTGCTCTAGCACTGTATCTGGCAATGGACTACACACTGATACACAATTCACATTTATGAGCAATTTACCATTTGTAAAAATTTTCAAATATATATCTCAGTGATATTCATTAGATTTTCTGAATTATGTCTTCGTGCTTATTTTGTATTTGAGATTCAAACCTGGGTCATTTAAATCCAGACTCAGCACTTTGAACCTAGCTGTGTAATCTTGGGGAAATTACTCAATATGCCTAAACTTCAGTTTCCTCATCTATGAGATGGAGGAAAATAGACACACCTGTTTCAGAGTGTTGTAGTGATGATTACATGAGATAAATGTAGCACATAAGGGCTTCAAAAAAGTTGGTTCACTTTACTATTCCAATAAATACAGATTTGAGTGAGTGTGGCCAGATAAGTGTTCCATTAAATCCTCAGGAGAAAAAAAAAGTTATCAGGATATACTACAACTCTTTTTGGAATCTCAAAAAGTGTTATTAAGTTATAACTTGTGATTTGATATCACATTACAGTTATCTTTCCCACCACATGAAAATATCCTATGACATTAGAGAACTAGGACCACATCCAAAGATAAAGAGACAAGAGATGAGAGAGAGACACACAGAGAGCAAGAATGACAAAAAATTATTGACATTAAATGCATACAACTAGTTATGCCCTTCGACTCCTTAGTACTTGAACTAATACATCCCCTTTTGTGCTTAAGCTAAGTAAAGATGAATTCCTATCTTTATCATCTGAAAGAAACTCGACTAATACAGACATTCAGGATGACTGTTTACTCTCTCCCAAAGAAAACAGTTCTCTTATAATCATGAAACCATGACAGAGGTTATAAGTTGTTTATTATAGTTCAAAATCAATGAATTTTTGTTGAGGGGTAATGATATACCCTCGTTTGAACTATACAGTTTAATTCTACTTTTCTGTAATTATAATGGACAAAGTTTTTCAGTTTGAATGGCCTCACTATTTAATTAATACTTACTACTACAAAACAATTTTGCAGGTCTAATGGTATAATGAGAAAATGAGGTCTTCTCTAACCTTACACGCAACTTTCTAGAAGGAAAACAGATAAACTTCAGAGACAACATATTGAGGCATAAGCAGAGTTCTTTGAAGCCAGAGAGAAGACTTTAAAAAAGGAATTTCAATATATGACTGATGCCAGTTTCGTCTCTCAATGTAAATATTCATGCATATTATACATGCACACTCATGCACACACACAGATATCCTCAATTTAAAAATTCTCCTGATCAAAAGGAAGAACAGACAGAAATATACAAAAAACAAAAGCAACATGAATCCATGAAGATTATGACCAAAGAGAACAGTCAATTCAAGGTGTAAAGAAGTTTCATCCCATCATTGACACCTCAAGCATAGTCTTTGATTTGTGGCCACGGTTCTCATGTACTGTTTGCATGCTAGAAATTTTAGTTTCAACCAGAAAGGAGTTGGGTTGAAGATCAAAATCAGAGAGTTGCTTAAATATAGCTGAGAAAATTAATCTTCATAGTCTAAAATTGTTCAGCCAGAAGGTAAATTTGTGACTAGCAAGTCCTCTGAAAACCTACAAATACGTTTTCTTCTCAAACTATAATTCCCCTGCTTTGCAATATTCTAGCTTTTGCTACACCTCTATGGTATCCCTATTAATTTCATATTTCTTCTACTGAGTACTGTTTTAAGTCTGTAATCCTACAGCTTTCTAATTTACCATTTCTCAGTTGGCAAGCAAAGAAAATCTTCTTAGGCAAATATCTCAAGTAAGACAGAGATTAACAAACTAAGCTACTGATCACATTTATATACCTATTTATATATATGCTTAATGTGGCAATGAGCACATTTGAACATGAAGAGGGAATCTGTTCTCAAAATTGAATGTGTCTATTACCCTGGCCCACCAAGTCCAGGGGAGCAAAATGTGATGCCATAATAAAAATGAACATTTTTACAGAACATTCAAGTTGAAAAATGCTTTTTCATACCCATAATTTGATTTATGAGAGTTAGGAATCAGATCCAAGCCTACTGGCCCTACATTCCATGATATTTACATCATATCTATTGACACTTTGAGCCTTAATTTTGAGAGAGCAGGTAGTGCCTTCCCTGGTGATTGCTGGTGAATTTCAGCAATCAAGATGGATAACAACGGGGGAAAGAAGTTTGAAGTGATAACACATCAAGAGTCACCATCTACCTGTGTAACTAGGAGAAATCATGATCTGATCTTTAACTATCCCTGTCCTGCCTACATTGTCTCCCTGAGATCAGTTATCATATGCATATACATTCTTCCTACACCTATATGATCTATATATAAAACGCTAAAGTCACATATACAAGTAGTCATCTCATTCTTGGTCATTTAAGAACTGATTTTGCATGAAAATAGAATATTATAGAAGAAATAATACTTCTTTTGCACTTAGCAGGTAATTTTTTTTTTGGTAATTAATAGAAACAGATACCTTAATTCTAGATTTCTGACACAATGTTCACTCTACTCTGTACCATTTCCCTCTCTCAGGGGGAGATGCCTTACCATGCACTGCATGGTCTATGGGCATTTCCTTCTTTGTAGGTATGTGAGTCTGTACAAGTGCAGGACTTGTCTTCGTGAAGCTTAATCTATTAATAATCAAGAAATCCCTCCACAGAACTAGTCAAAAAAAATGATGAGTCTGGAAAATACTTCAGGCAAATGATAATATTATAAGGAAATATCACTTTGATAATTAGATTCAATACAAAGAATGAGCATGAAAATAAAAAGTCAGACATGGGGATGGCTAAATGGTTCAGTCGATTAAGCATCCAACTCTCGGTTTCAGCTCAGGTTATGATATTGGTGTCACAGGATCAAGCCCTGAGTCATGAACTGGGAGTCTGCTTAATATTCTCTCTTGCTCTCCCTCTGCCCCTCCCTCAACCCTGCATATGTGTTCAACCTCTCTCTCTCAAAAAAAAAAAAAAACAAAAAGCAAGACATGTATGCCTTCATACTTTGTCTCCATCTTCAGGGGTAAAATTTAGGCCAATTAGTAAGCAGAGACATAGGCCTTTCCCCAAAGAAATGGAACACATAAACTATCTCACCTGTGACAGAGCATGGGTTGAAGAGGGAGCCACCATACAAGTAGGTAATAAGCTAAAATTTTAATTCATTCATTAAAGGCTAATTATAGGCTATAAATGTCATTCTGTGATACCTCCAGACACAAGGGGAATCTACATTTCTCACAGCTCTTTATTGAGGACTCATAAGAAATAGTGAAGACAAACAAAAGGACCTCGGAGAAACTCTTCCTTGGTACAGAATCTCAGTGCAAGGGGTGATCAGTAGCTGCTAGGGGAGAGGAACAATGCCCTTCCCACTTCCTCAGATATCTCTTTCCAACAAACCAAAAACCTTAAGCTTCTGGGAGCGGGAAAGTAAACTTTGTCACTGCCAAGGCACAGCAAAGAACCATTGCAAATGGAGGATGGGTGGATGAAGCCTCTACCCCTAGAGAAAAACTGGAAACATCACTGGTCAAAAATCCTATACTAAGCAGAGATTACTATGACTGAAGATGAGGCAGGAAACTACCACTAAGACCAACTATAGATCCAAGTCAGAGTTGGGTTCTCAGGGAGAGGAAGGAAGGAAAGCCAAGAAAGCATCAGATGCATGGGGTCATATAAACCTGAGGCAGGGCCAGAACAACAGAGCACACTTCTTACCACCCTCCTCCATGAGGCTAAAACTGAGGAAGGAGCAACAGCAGCCCTATGTTAGGAGCCAAGAACCTGGAAACGCCATCTATGCCACAGTGTGTAGAAATAGCTAAAAGCTGAGGGTGGGTTTGCAAAATATTAACCCACAAGTTCCTACTGGTAGAAATCAATGGTTAAATACATAAATAATCAAATAATAAATGGGGAGAGGAGACAAATCTCTGTGCAGAACTCTAAATCATTTACAGATATCCTACCCTAAAGGAATGAAACATAATTCTCCACACCTTAAGTGTGGGGTACACATGATGACTTCTTTAAAAAAACAAATACAGTATGGAAATGGGTAAAATAGGAGAAACTCTTAGTGTTGAAATCTGGAAAATACAACCTCAGCCATGACAAGGTCAGTCTCAACAGTGATAAGTCCTATTAATAGCAAATATGCTTGGAGTGATATGATGAGAATGGCAATTTACCTCTGTGCTGTTCCTCCAAAAAATCCATAACCCCAGTCTAACCATGAGAAAAAGAATCAGAGAAATCTCAATTGTGGGACATTCTACAAAGTAACTGGCCAGTACTTCCCACAACCATCCATGTCTTGAAAATTACAAGAAATCTGAAAAACTGTCACAAATAAGATGAGCCTAAGGTGATATAGGTCGACCAAAATATAACATGGTATTCTAGACAGGAATCTAAAAAAGGGACATTAAGTAAAAACTAAAAAAAACTAGTCCATAATAATAATAATATAATTAATATGAGTCCATTAATTTAAATAAATGTGCCATGGAGAAATTACAATGTAATTTTTATAATTTCCCATTTTATCTTTTACATGTAATTTATATCCAAATAATAATAGTAAGATATCAAAAAATAATAATAATAAGATATCAATATTGTACCCAAATGTAAGATATTAATAATAATTATTATTATTATTAATGTTAGATGTTAATAATAAAGGAAAGTGGACATAGAGTGTATGATAACTTTCTTTACTACCTTTACATTTTGTCTATCTAAAATTATTCCCAAATTAAAATTTTATAAAAGATAAGGTCAAAATAAAGGACTTCTCAGAATCACAAACATATTTTTATTGCCAGCATACATGTTAGCTAAGAAATTGCAAAGGATGTTCTTTGAGCAGAAGGAATAAGATCCCAGACAGAAATCTACATTTGCATAAAGAAATGAAAAAAATCTGGAAGTGCTCCCAAATAAAGGTAAACATATTTATATTTTTTTTACTTTAAATGGCTCTTAAAGAAAATTCACTGCCTAAAGCAAACTTCATTACATTGTTTTTTGCCACATTTATAACACACATACAAATAAGTGTATCAAGACAACAGCACAAAGGCTGGGTGGGAGAAATAGGAAGGTCACTATTATAAGATCCTTGTATGGTACATGGTCCTATAAAATTACCAGAAGGCCGACGATGAGAAGTTTAAAATATAAATAATGTAAAAGACTAAGTAAACTACAAAATTACAGTTAGTGTCACAAAATTAATTCATGATTCAAGGAATGAGACATGAAATTATTTAGAAAAGCACTTGAGCAAAGACCAAAAAAAAAGGAAATTTAAAAAGCAGTGGTCACATTACTTGGTTTTGGAGGGTTTGAGTTTTGTTTTGTTTTGTTTTCCTGTTTTTTCTCTTCTGACTAGAGAGATAATAACATATAGAATCAAAAATCCCCAAAAGACAAACAATATAATGATTTTACTCATAAATAAAGACTTTGGCCTATAATTTTGCTTAATGCCTGTTTGGCTTATGCCTTGTCTGGGGCAGCATGACTTAAAGATGTTAAGCAAAGGTGTGAACTTTCACAGGAATTCAAAACTCTGGGCCTTTCTGAGAGTAGGGGAAGATGTGGGAGGTGATTATTTACAGAGAGGAATAAAAAAAGCAAGCACAAGCTGACCAGGACAGTTTCAGCTCCTGACTTAGACTCTTCAAGGGGTGACCTTGGGCAACATTTGACTTTACAGAACTCTCAACTGCTCATGAAATTCTGAGGCTAACACCCTCCACTTTGTAGGTTCGTTTTAAGGATGAAATGAAGGCACTCCATTGGTCATCAATAAATGACAGCTTCCCTCTCTAACAAAAAAATGCCAATGAAGTATATTTTACTCAAAACTGGGGATGAGACTGAAAACATGAAATAGCACCCAATCTGACAGATATCACAACCAATCAGAATGGATATTGCCATGAAAAACTTCACCAGACTTTGTCAAGTCAGGCTGGATGATTATCAGTTCCACCTGAAACTATAACCTATTTTGATTTCTGATGTCTGCCTGATTATCCTGTCATAATTACTTCAAATGGAATTGTTTCCTATTTTTTGTTTCTGTGATAAGCAAAGCAAACACCATTAAAGAATCTATCACCACAAAAAGGCTCAATTTTAAGTGTTTGGCAATAAATGAATTGCAGTTTTTTATCATGTTGTGCAAATATTAGTGATTTGTCTTCTAAGTAGAAGCCAAGGATAGCATGTGGGCCTATTTCTAGATTTTACTAGTCTTCTCTTCAAGTTTCTCCTCCTTCTTGCCCTCCTATTCTCGTCTTTCTCCTCCATTTTCCTTTTATCCTTTTTTTTACCTCCTCAAAACATTAACATTTTGACTCATACGGTAGGTTTATATTCACCAACTATTTAATTTTTCTCTGATTTTTTCCTTTGCTTGATTTTAATTCATTTTGTCCAATTAATAATTACTGAAGGGGGTACCTGGATGGCTCAGTTGGTTAAGATCTACCTTCAGCTCAGGTCATGATCCCAGGGTCCTGGGATGGAGCTCCACATCGGTCTCTGCTCAGCAGTCTGCGGGTTTTTTTTTTTTAAACCGTCTCCCACTGCTGCTCCTCTGCCTACTTGTGCTCTCTCTCTGTCAAATAAATAAATAAAATCTTTAAAATAAATAATTACTGAAGATAAACTACAAGATTAAACATATAAATACATATATTAAGTCTTAGAAAAAATATCTTGTAGGTAGACAGATTAAGTAAGCAAATAGAATGTTTGCCATCAGAGTTAGACCTGTACAGGAGAGTTGGAATCATTGTTGGCAAAAGTCATGCTTAGATGGAGAAGTCGGGGGATCTAGGTGGAGGAGATAAAAAAAATCAACAAGAAGTGCAGAGGGATTTTCTGAAGAGGCATAGAAGCTCTATTCTAAGAGGCTTCCCTGATCATAATCCAAGAGCATAAGCCAAAGCCCAGAGTTGCCTGACATGGAAAAGTTGACTCTTGCCAAACCAATTTAAAAGCCTGATTCACATAGACCACAAGTCAGTTTGCTAGTTTCCAGGAGGGTGTATCCTGTTCTAATCCCTAGAAATCTTAGTCCCCCATCTAGGTCCACCTTCCTTATCAATTCAGAAGCCTGAGACACTAAAACGTTGCTATGTCACAGACTGAAAGTTTTATTTTCAATGCCAAGTGCCCAGAAATCTTGGCAATTCCAATTCTAAATTCCTTGGATGGCAAGCCCAAACTGCCCCAGCAATCATGAAAATCACTGTGGCCCAAACCAAGGAGACACTGGAAATGTAGTAAAAACAGAAAATAGGAATGTGTTATTTCCTTTTTAAATACACATAAATTGGGGTGCCTGGGTGACTCAGTGGTTGAGCATCGGCCTTTGGCTAGGTTGTGATCCCGGGGTCCTGGGATTAAGTCCTGCATCAGGCTTCTCACAGGATCCTACTTCCCCCTCTGCCTATGTCTCTGCCTCTCTCTGTGTCTCTCAAAAATAAATAAATACAGTCTTTAAAAAATAAATATACATAAATTTTCTTTTCCTTCATTCATCTTAATTTCTAACCTTCTACAGGAGCTGAGATGTTTAGTAATGCTCAAAATACCTGAGTTTTTCTGCTGCCTAAAGACTTATCAGTGGCTCATTTCATCACCATTCCACCCACTTATTCAGTAGCAACTGGAGGTATACCTCTATTTATAAATGGACTGGCCAATGTGTAAATACCTGGCCATTTTAAAAGACTTTCAGAAAGTATAATTCTGGACTAAACAAAGCATCTGTCAACCTCATGGCAGCCAAGGATGATAAATTCTCATGCCACTTCATCATCAGAGCATCAACCTACAACCTGTCTTTCTGGAGATTATATAATGAATCAACTGACAAATATTTCAAATAAGGCCAATTTTAGGCTGGACCTTGGTCTCTGAAATGACTAAAAACTGGACTCTCTTTCTGCTCATTGAGAGAGTAGTCCTGCAAAGATAAAGATCACTTTGGTTCAATAATTCATGTCTTGTTTAAGAGTTTTGGTATAGTCACATTTGCTTTTGGCAACACTATAAATGGAAAATGGAACCAATGTTGGTCCAGATCCTTCAGCAGTGGAGCCACAGATGGAGAAATTAGGGAGTATGAATTCACAAACAAAGGGCTGGACATTTTTAGGGCAATTTCATTAAGGCCACAATAAGAACTCATGGACTATACCTGAGCTGCAGTTAAGAGTTGATTTTTGCCACTAGAAGGTGCTGAACACACACTGCCAACAAGTAGCTCTGGGATTTCTATACTAGCTCTACCAATACCATTCTCTTCTTACAATCTTTTTCTGTTCCTATGTATTTGCTTATATTTTCATTTACTATATTACAATCATTGTTCTGTTCTGTCTCCTGAGAAATGCAGGCCACCTGGATTGGATTTTTGCTAATTTCCTAGTCATTTATATATCATTTTTTGGTCTACTCCTTCAAATGGCTAATTCTATACACTGTGCCTATATTCTTTCAGATTAATTCTGAGATGGCTGGTGTTCCTCACTATTGACCTCAGGAATAACTACATAGAGTAGTTTCAATTTAATCTAATTATTTGTATGGCTTTGTACAAATGAATTAATCTATCTCACTTTGGTTTCCTCATCAGTACAGGAAGAAGACTAAAATCTATGATCTAAAAGTTTTTCCAGTCCCATTATTTTGTGGTTATATAATGGTCCTTCTTTGCCCATCATGAGCACTAAAACAATAAAGAAATGGGGTAGGTAAACATGATATAATGACCATGTATTTATTATTAAGAGGTAACAATTCTATGCCTGCATTAAAAAACAAGGCAGTGTTAAAATATTCAGAACCAAAAGAAGTGAATTCTTTCTACAAACTTATAAAATTGCTGCCTTACCACAAATCCAATTTAATGCAAGACACAATAATATCAAAGATATATTACTCTGTGTGTTTCCTTTAAATACTGCTGTTAAAACTGTTTATATCCTTGAGCATAATTTTTATTGCTCTAGGAGCCACTGTTTTCCTGTGGGAACACATCTCTGAAATGTTGTCAATAGAAAGCAAAGGTTCAATTTACAGAAATTTGATTTACAAACATCTCTTGAGCTCTTGTGGGGCTCTTGGATGTCCCCTGGTGGCCACCTAGAGTCAATGCAAGTTTCATAAGGTAGTTAATTATATGTGGTACCACCACCAGCTCCTCTGCTTTCTCTCCTTTGCACAAAAACTGCAGCCTGTGTTAGGATCTATTACCACATACTACATCTGAAGATAAATCAGATGCCATCTGCCTCCACTTGTTCATTTTAAACAAGAGGACTAATTGCAAAAGTCACAAGAGCTTTGCCCAAGATGTTAGAACTAGTCATAACCTGGGACGGACTGGATTCCAAATGATGTGACCACCAGAGGTCTCACAAAGCTTTTTATGAGTTCCCATCTCTCAACATACCAAGAAACTTATGCTTTTTTGTTTTCTTCTTCTATTGTGAATATATGCAAAACAGTAAAATTGTAATTGCAAGAATTGTATACCCTCATTGAGCTCATTTGGTTTAAACGCAGAGTGCTATGATACTTGTTGTTTATTATCCAGAACTGAAACTCCTCCATGTGTTTTGAAAAAAGTAAATGAAACAGCAGGATCAGGATGCATAAGTCCATTTAATTATTGTTTACAAGTCTCAATGAAGCAGTATGCCAAAAGTTTCCTTTGCCACCCAGCCTGTATTTTAGATGAAGAGCCACACCTTAACACTGCAAGGAAGTTTGAATAGTCCTGCCAGGTTTTAAGTCAATCCATCAAACTAGAACTAAGTGAAAATGTGCTGAACACTAGAATTGCTCCAAATATGAAAGGAATGATGGAATACCTAAGTCATTTGAAATAATTGTCTTAATACTGGACATCTCATGGGAGATGGTTCAAATCCTAGTAGTGCTTAAGTTTTGAATCAGGATTATATGCTCCCAGGATAATTCTCTTGACCATCATAATATAGGGCCAAGTGATCCTCAAAAGGCTAATAAGAACACAAATGCCATGGAACACAAAAATAATAAAGCCTGGGGAATGAAGGTGTTGAGATTACCAAAATATCTTTCTATGACTTACCTACCTTAGATCTATGACCTTTTTATCTTTGGATCCAAAATTTAAATTTCTGCAAATATTCTTCTTTTTAGATCATCAGATTTCAAAGAGGTTCTTTCAATCATTCCAATTAAGTGTTTAACACTCTTGAACATCTCCAAGAATTTTGTTTTTTCCAGGAATAAAATTACACAAGAGGCACAGTAACAAGCAAAGGGGAATTTACAGAGACTGAGAAATCAATCAGACAACTGAAAGATCTTAACACACCTCACCAAAGTAGATACAATGGCAAGTGGGAATATGAAAATATGCTCAGTATTATTTGTCATTAGGAAACTCTGAGTTGAACAATGAGGAGTTACCACTACACACCTATTAGAATAACTAATTTTTTTATCTTTTTTATTTTTAAAGATTTTATTTATTTATTCATGAGAGACACAGAGAGAAAGAGAGGCAGAGACACAGGCAGAGAGAGAGAAGCAGGCTCCATGCAGGGAGCTCAACATGGGACTCGATCCCAGATCTCCAGGATCACACCTCAGGCTGCAGGCGGCTCTAAGCCACTGCGCCACCGGGGCCGCCCCTAATTTTTTTAAAATGGACAAAACCATGTTGACAAGGATGTAGAGCAACAGGAACTTTCATTCATTTTCATTGCTGAGAAGAATGCAAAATAGTACAGCCACTTTGGGAGATAGTTTGCCAGTTTCCTATGACACTAAATGTAGTTTTACCACACAGTGCAGTGATCACACTCCTAGGTATTTACTCAACTGATTTGAAAACTTATCTCTACATAAAAACCTGCCTATGAATCTTCATAGTATAAATATCCATAATTGTCAATAATCGAAAGTAACCAAAATGTCCTTTAATAGGTGGATCAGTATACCCAGGTAACAGCATATTACTCAACAACAAAAATAAATGAGCTATTTAAGTATGGAAAGACATATATGAATCTTAAGGCATTTTGAAAAGTGAAAAAAGCTACTTTAAAAATGCTATGTAAGCCAAAAAATAAAACATAAAAAATAAATAAAAATGCTATGTAGTATATGATGACAATTATATGACATTTTGGAGGGGGCAAAATCTAGCAGAAGTTAAAAAAAAAAATCACTGGTTGCCCCGGGTCCAGAATGTGAGGAGGTAAGCTGAATTAGGTGAAACACAAGAGATCTAAGGTGGTCAACTGTTCTGTATGATACCATAATGGTGGGTAATGACACTATGCATCTAGGGTCAAAACCACAGAACTACAGAGCATAAACTATACAGCATAGAACTGTAGTGAACCTTACTGTACAGAAATATTTTAAAAATCATTTTAGAAGTTGGAGATTCCAGGATGGAGTACAGAATATGACATACGATCTAACTGCATTATAAATATATAAAACAACCTAGGGGTAGGGGGAAAAGGTGCTCATCTAAGGAATTTTAGCAATGAGTAGAGTCTGTAAGATTAAAGGAGGAATAAGTTGTACATAAGCCCTGTATTCCCACTGATAAAGTCTTGTCCCATGAGAACAGGTTAACAATTCTGATATTTCCTTACATGTATACTAGAATTAAACTACTGAGTGAAAGAATGACAAATGGTAGGGGCAAGTTTTCCACTACTACAGAGGGAGTTTGCAGATAAATGTGGGGAGAAGGCCAGAATGATCTATGTGATAATGAATTAGAGTCAGAGACATCAATACGAACTCTTTTCCACCCTAACATAGATATAGTTACAAAAAAACATTTATAGATATGTGTATATACACAGGTTGGCATACATACATGTAAGTCCTTCCTGTCTGCTGAAAAGAGCTAAGTGCAACAACACCCATAGTAAGGTGTACTCCTAGCATTCGGGTCCTGGCTTTTTATACCATTCTCCAATAAAAGGAACAACAACTCACTGGCTCACTCTAGGACTGGGGTAGGAGATAAGCTGAGCTTGGAGCAACATCTTCTAGTGGAAAAAAAGTAAGGGTTTGCTTAATAAAACACCCATACTGATGTTGGAAAATCAAAAGCATCCAGGAACCTAATGACAGAGCTCAGAATAAAGCAATTTTGAAAAAAAAAAAAAAGAATAAAGAAATTTTGGCTGCAGAATTATGTGGTATTGGGTTATAACCTCACGTAGAAAATAAATATCCGTGAGTCCATACTAATGGAAGTCAGTGGCTGAATACATAAATAGTAAATGGGGGAGAAGAAACAAATCCTCCATGTAGAACTCTAAATCAATAATATACTCTACTGTCAAAAAGGTAGAGCATAATGCCCCACACCGTGTGAGGTACACATAGTACCTACTTTAAAGAGACTATAGTATGGAAATAAGGAAAATAGGAACAACCTTACAGTGTTAGAATCTGACAAACACCACATCAGTCATGATCAAAGTCAATAACAAGTCATAAATATTTCTAGATTAATAGATAACATAAGAAGAAAGTGGCACTTTACCTCTATGGTCTTCTTCCCCAAAACCCAAAACTTTAGTCATATCATGAGAAAAGCATCAGAAAAATTTCAATGGAGGGATATTCTTCAAAATTCTTGACCAATATATAGCTCAGAATTGTCAAGGTCTTCAAAAATAAGAAAAGTCTGAGAAACTGTCACAGGAAAGAGAAGCTAAAGAAAACATGATGCCTAAATGTAATGTTGTATACAAGAAAGGATTCTGGAACAGAAAATGGACATTAGGTAGAGACTAAGGAAATCTGCATAAAGTATGGGCTTTAGGTAATTATATTGTATGAAATTTGGTCCATTAATTATAACTTAATATATTATGCCCAATGATGTTATCGACCAGGTGAATTGCCCTGTTATATGCTTTCATTACACCTACACTTACTCTAGTAGCACATAACATATTTAGTGGTAATCATCTGGTCAATGGTCTGACTCTTCCACTAGACTCTGATTTCCATGAGGACAGAAACCATGCTTATCTTGTTTATAATTACAGTCACAAGGCCTGGTGTTTGAACATAAAGCAAATACTATGGAAATGAAAGATTTACTAGCTCTTCCAACAAACTATTAGCTACTGCGAACGTGTACAGTTGTTTTTTTATTTTGTCTCCCCAGCATCTATTACAGTATCTGGAATATATTAGCTGAAAATAATATAGCTGAGTTTGAAATCGATGAGATGACATCAAGAAGTCAGGGAGAAGAAACTTCCCCCTAAAGATGGCTTTTTAAAGCTTCCTTCCTCCAATTCACTTCGCTCAATAATCACATGCTCAGGTTACTCTGTGTTACGTGAAATTTCACAAGAATGTGAATTATCTATTTAAAAAAGGAAAGGGGGCAGCCTGGGTGGCTCAGCAGTTTAGCACCGCCTTCAGCCTAGGGTGTGATCCTGGAGACTCAGGATGGAGTCCCACGACAGGCTCCCTGCAGGGAGCCTGCTTCTCCCTCTGCCTGTGTCTCTGTCTCTCTGTCTCTCTCTCTGTAATTATCATAAATAAAAAAAATTAAAAAAAAAATAACTTCAAAGTCTTTACCTCCATTTGTCAAATATCAGAATACTTTTTAGCACTATTTCTTTTCATTACCTTCCCTTCTACACCATTACCAGCCTTGTACTTTTCTCTCCAAAATGTTATTTTAAAAAAATCCTTCCTTCCATGAAAATGATGAACTATTGCTTTTCTTTTTTTTTTTTTTTAATTTTTTTTTTGAGCGAGAGAGAGAGAGAGAGAGCATGCTTGAGTCTTGAGTTGGGTGGGGGTTGACAAAGGGAGTGGGGAGAGAATCTCTGGGGCAGAACAGACTCCTTTTTGAGTGTGGAGTCTTACACAGGTTCAATCTCACGACCCTAACATCATGAATTGAACTGAAATCAAGAGTCAGATGCTTGGCCAACAAGAACATGAGAAAATGCTCCACATCACTTGCCATCAGGGAAATACAAATCAAAGCCACAATGAGATACCACCTCACACCAGTGAGAATGGGGAAAATTAACAAGGCAGGAAACCACAAATGTTGGAGAGGATGCAGAGAAAAGGGGAACCCTCTTACACTGTTGGTGGGAATGTGCACTGGTGCAGCCACTCTGGAAAACTGTGTGGAGGTTCTTCAAAGAGTTAAAAATAGACCTGCCCTATGACCCAGCAATTGCACTGCTGGGGATTTACCCCAAAGATTCAGATGCAGTGAAATGCTGGGACACCTGCACCCCGATGTTTCTAGCAGCAATGTCCACAATAGCCAAACTGTGGAAGGAGTATCGGTGTCCATCGAAAGATGAATGGATAAAGAAGCTGTGGTCTATGTATTCAATGGAATATTACTCAGCTATTAGAAACGACAAATATCCACCATTTCCTTCGACGTGGATGGAACTGGAGGGTATTATGCTGAGTGAAATAAGTCAATCAGAGAAGGACAAACATTATATGGTCTCATTCATTTGGGGAATATAAAAAATAGTGAAATGGAATAAAGGAGAAAGGAGAGAAAATTAATGGAAAATATCAGAGAGGGAGACAGAACATGAGAGACTCCTAACTCTGGGAAACGAACAAGGGGTGGGTGGAACGGGAGGTGGGCAGAGGGTTGGGGTGACTGGGTGACGGGCACTGAGGGGGGCACTTGATGGGATGAGCACTGGGTGTTATTCTTATGTTGGCAAATTTAACTCCAATAAAAAATAATACTAATAATTGGAAAAAAAAAAAAAGAGAGACGCTTAGCTGACTGAGCTACCCAGGTGCCCCAACTATTATTCTACTGCTTTCTCCCAACTTTGTCAAAATGATGGTCAAGTTATCATATCCCCAGGCCAAAAGGGTCACCCAACTCCTGTTGCCACAATTCGGTTATATAAAAATGGTGAAAAGTACACTCAATTGGACTACTCATTTTTCTGCTTTAATATGTTTTGGAATCAATTGTTACCATATAAGTGTTACCAGTTATCTTTTTCCTTTCCCTTTCCCATTAAAGAAGGAAAGTTTTTCTAATTCGTTTGATATCTTCTCTGTCCTTCAAATTACTTATGTATTTATGTAAATATAGTTCCAGGAACTATACCTTCAGGCCCAGATTTAAATCTTATCCTCTGGGACTTCCAGTGAGACTGTAAATACCCTGAATTTACCTAATTCCCTGAATTTCTGACAAATAAATCAAGAATAGTTTATATTTCCTAAAACCAAAACTGATTTACTCAATCCTAACCAGATTTTTTGTTATGCACACTAAAGACTAGCATCATAAAGCTAAACTGAAGGAACGAAAGGAAAATCTACATGCACGTAGGCAGGCCCTTTAGAGAACTATCATATCCCTACCAGTGACAGAGGATGGAAGGAGAATTCTAAAGTATCCCTGGTACTAGCAGGTTTATATCATACTGTTTACTAGCAACTTGTATATGCTAACAGAATTGTCTGTGCTCATGAACACTGAACCAGATAGTATAGCCACAGCTGAGTATTAGGTAGGTTTAAGTCAATTAAATTAGAAGTACAGATGAGTACTTCTTTTGCATCTTTTCAAAGTACCTAGTGCAGTACTTTGCTATCCAGTGAACTATTAAAATATTCATCAGAAAAATTCAAAAGTCTTCCAAAGGAATAAAATCAAACCTAATTATATCCACGTAAAAATGCTTTCATGCCCTCCTAACCCCCTCCCCATACAGCCAAGACTCTTGAATCAAAACACTAGATATCCTACTTTCTGCCAAGTTTTAAGTTTTAAAGTCTTTCAAAATCTTATTCCAAATATAGTTACCAATTTCCAGTAAACAACAAAAAAATTTTCTAGTTTTAAATCTTGAGAGGAAAACAAGCCGAACAGACATCCACCAGAGAAAGTGCCTGCTATACTAGAAAAAAAAAAGATAAATGTTGGCACATAAAATATTAAAGTTTTTCTTTCCTAGAAGTGAGAATGCTCCATTGATTTTCTTAAGTCAAAACCATCAGGTTAATTAAAGGTTTAATGATGTAATCTAGCTCTCTTTAGATGAACTCACTTCTTTCTTTGAGCCTTTTGTTTTTTACATTATAAATGTAAAACCTGCTTCAGCAAGTCTGGGAACAACTTCATTATTGATCCTCCAAAACCTGTTACTTGGGAGTTGGCCTTTTAGATCCACGGTAGAATATGTAATGTCTACCTGAGAGTTGCTGAAAGCCCCATCCACCATTTGAAATTAAAATCAAGGCACTATACAAGTGTACAGGGAAAGATGTTGTGAAAGAGATATGGGAAAAGAATAAATGGTCTTTGAACATGCTATCATATCTCATGTATACAAAGTAGAAATTACCCATCTTTTCTCCCATTTGGGACAAGGATCATTCTTTCTTATCTTAGAGAAAGGAAGAACAAGAGCAGAAGATTTGCATGTTGCTTCTTCCTCATTGGTCCCATAGATTGTGAACTCCTCAGTCAGACGAAGGAAGCAGATCTTGACCTAGACATCAGCATACAAGAGGACTGTAGAAGAGTGCTCTTGAGAACACCTGAGGAAGAGATGGAGAAAAAGCACAACTGGGCAAAGGGAAGAGCTAGGGTGCAATGCAGTCTCAACCAATGCCTCAGCCAACCCTATGAGGAACTCGGTCACTGGGATGGCCCTTCATAGTTAGACTCTCAATCTAGTCATTACATATGGGCTACACACTACTCCTTGCCACTTGCATTTTCTCATGAACTTTAGTGCAAGGGTTGTAAATGATTTAGGGCAATGCTATTTCAAGAATTGAGAGGCAGCAGAGTGCTCTGAGAATTTCAGTTATCACGAACAGACGCAGATCTTATGTTGATGGCACTCACCTACCAATTAAATCTTTTAGAGTAAAGCATATTCACAAGAGAGGAGACTTGGGCCATCTGTAAGGAGACATTCTCCAAGGGCTGAATTATCATACTCCAGCCAAGAAGAGCATGATAACTCTTCATTTTGCAACCCATCTGGGGGGCTCTTTAAGCAAAGGGCATTGCCTGGCTATGTCTAGTGCTCCCTGTCCCGTGGGAACCTCAGAACATATTTGGCTCTGAGCCAGCCCCTGTGAGGAAATGGAGACATTATCAAGAGACCTACCACATAACAAATCTGCCTCCAGATAAAAGAGAAGTATGGTGAGAGAGCTCTTACGATTTTAAAATTAAAAGACTTAACATCCACATGGAATAAAGACATTAATTGTCTACAAATGTTGTACTCATAATATTGTTTTTTTTTTCTAAATTTCATATAGAAAGAATTGTAGAATCATGGTGCAATGCTGGGTAATGATATTCCCTGTATGACTCAAAGTATCCCAGAGTATATAGACCCCAAGGAGCACAGAGAATATATTAAATATGAAATCATTAAAAATGTGCCTCCCACTAAGAAATGCAGTTCCTCTGTATTAGGTTAATTAAGATTCTAATGGGGTCTTGTAAGAGGTTATCTTAAATTAAATGGTCCATTTTCTAGGGAAGTTCTAGGTGCAAAAGTGCTCTGGGGGCCCCCATCTTTTTCAGATGCCTTTATAAGGAGATAAGACCCTAAGTGGAAGAAATCAGGGTGACCTGGGCAAATGACCCCCATTGGCCAAAGCAGAGATGGGATCTGAGGAGGAAGTATGTTGAGTACTGCTTTGCAGACATGCACACATGATCTGACTGAAGCCTGCCTCTCCACCCCGTGTCACGGCAAGTTGCTCACCAAACTCACACTCATCCTTCATAATGCAGTTATTGGCGGGAAACAAATGCCCAGCCTGTAATTACATTTCTTAGCACCCCTTGCATCCAGGAAGAACCAAGGAATAGCAAATGGCATCTGCGTGGAAGTGATATATGTTACACCAAGCCTGGCCCATAAAAATCTCCTGCACAATCCTGCCTATCACTTTTCCCATTATTATAACAATGGATAGTGTAGTGAGCAAAAAATAAAATTTTATTTTGTTAAGTCACTGAGATTTGTGATCATCTATGGCAGTGACTCAATCTTGACTAATACGCCAAAGGAGGAGTGAATCAATGAGGAAGGAATGGTCCAGTGCCCAGTTCTTCTGAGGTCAAGTAATATAAGAACAGACTAATCAATCTGCAAATATGGAGATTTCATTTCTTTGTCAAAGAGAGTTTAAGAAAAATGGAAAGAAGAGAAACCAAACTGGAGTGGGTGGAAAAAAAAGAGGAAGTAAGAAATGGGAAACAACACTTGTGCACATTTCTTTTGCCCCTGTGGCAACAATGTTTAACTTGTTTTCTCTGTCCCCTGTAACTCCTGTAAACTGGTAGTTAGACCTGGCTTGATTGATTTGTGATTAGTATTTTGACATTTCTTATCGGTGGTTTTTTTGTACTTCCATCAGGCATATAGAATTCAGTTAGCTGTCTCTTTTTTGTGTGACTTTAAAAGCACTGATGATCACTTCCTACATCTGTTTCTTCATTAAGGTTTGCAAAATAGGGATGCTCTAATCCAGTGGTTCTCAAAGTGTGGTCCTGGACCAGTAGCCACAGCATCACTTGGGAATTTGCTAAAAATTGATTCTCCAGAGGTGCCTGGGTGGCTCAGTAGATTAAGTATCAACTCTTAGTTTTAGCCCAGGTCATGATCTCAGGGTCCTGGGATCAAGCCCCAAATCAGCAGGAAGTCTACATGAGGATTTCTCTCCCTCTTCCTCTGCCCTTACCCCATGTACATTATCTTTCTCTAAAATATATATACATATATGTGTGTACATACATTTAAATATATATTTAAATATACATTCTCTTTTCCTCTCCCACCTTTCCTCCCTTCTTCTCTATTTATTTAGTTGCTACCTGCAGAAAGGTGAATTAAGATGGGAGCTACTCAGTTAACTTTGAATCTCTGGAGTTCTGTGACTCCATCAAAAGCCAGGATACTTAGATGATGGCGAATCCAAGTATAAGCCCCTACAAAGGAAGCACTAAAGAATGTTAGCAGGACTCCCAGGAAATGAAGTGCTCACCATTTCTCAGCACTTCTGATCTGCCTTTTCCATGCAAGCACATGTTACATGATACATGCCAGGCCTTATTAATCCAATTTCCCTGTCCCTATCCAAAGGAAAGGAGGGCCCTAGTAATGATCAATACCCTTACTGTGATGATAAACAAAGACAGATGAGCCTGTGAAGCCTGGCTGGTATTTGTAATTACTGCCTCTGTAGACATTCAATTACTGCTAATGAAAGGGTGACAGGGCTCCCCCCTTGCTGACAGAAGACCATTTATGCAGACTCCCTGGCATGGCCTGCAGCTGACAGCGGTCTCTTCTTTCCTCTCCCAATTGCAGTTCACTCCACCAGGGCAGTTTCCCCAGTATATGGAACTCTAAATGCCATGACACTTCCCCTAATGGAATTTTTAAGGAAGAAGTCCATTTTGTTCATAATTCTACCTTATCAAGCTATTCCCAGGCCTGCACATAGACTGTCAGCATGATTCACTGGCATTCTGTGACGTAGGTGGTTTGGGCAAAGACAAGGAGGTGAGCATCACTGCTTGTTGACTCTCTGCTCAAAGCTTTTACTTAAAAGACAGGCACCAAGAAGGCAGCTTGAGCATCTGTTTCTACTTTTCAATATTCCGGATCAAACATATGAAATTGCATGTTATAACTTCTTCTCATCGAAAGAGATGTCATTAAGTGATGATCAACTTAATTTCTTTTGCTGAAGAGCTAAATACAAAGGACATCTGCTAAGTGCTAGAGCAGCACCCATTTTCCTTTCTGAAATTTTATCTTTCAAGACCATGCCTCTTACTAGAGACTGATGGAGCCCTGCCCTGATGGCCTGACCTGTTCACTGGTACATGTGGCCATCCCTAGCTGCTGTATGTGTTGGCCAGTAACAATGTACAGCTGCCTCATTCCCTAAAGAACTGTCCTCAGTCCAGCAGAGCTGCCTCCCTCTACCACCACCAGGCCTCCCCCAATGAATGACCAGCATGGGGTTATAAAAGGTGAGCTCCTGGTCTCACTGAGTGGGATCATGCTGAACCTGGTCTTCACCTGAAACCACATTCTTGTTTATCAACTTCCCACTTCCTTATCCCTCTCTCCTGATGTAACCCCCAATGAAATCAACTAAGAATCTTCATTCCAGACTTCACTTCTGGGAAGCCTTCTCTCACATCCTTAGAAGTTGGAATGGGACTGATCCCACCCACCATCAGAGCCCAATGAAAGCACTCCATTCCTCTTAAGCATTGGTTCAGAGATGGCATGAGACAAATGCCAGACAATGACAACCCTATCGGGTAGAACAATTGTTAAACCAACTATTTTGGAATTGGTGGGAGTCCTTCATCAGGGCTGAGAATAAGGTGAGGTGAGAGAGACATTTACCTGAGGTGCAAAATCTGGGGCTTAGAAAAAAAAAAAAAAAAAACAAATAAAATTGGAATGTAAATTAGTGCAGCCACTATGAAAAAACAAAACATTAAAAATGGAACTACCCAACCCCACTTCTGAACACCTATCCAAAGGAAATTAAAACATAATATTGAAGAGATACCTGCACCTTCATATTCACTGAGCATTGTTCACAATTGCCAAGATAGGGAAACAACCTCAGTGTCCATCAAGAAATAAATGGATAAGGAAGACATGATGTATACATACAATGGAATAATATTCAGCCATAAGAAAGAAGCAAATTCTGCCATCTGCAACAACATGGATGGAACTTGAAGGGATTATGCTAAGTGAGATAAATCAGAGAAAGACAAATACTGTATGGTATCACTTACATGTGGAACTCCCCCTACCATCACTGCACAAAAAAAGTGAAACTCATAAGAGAATATTAAAGTAGTTGCCAGGTGCTAGGAGCTGGAGGAAACAGAAAGAGGTAAAAGGTAAAATAAAAGGCAAAATCTTTCAGGTAGAACAAGAATAAGATCTGAAGATCTAATGTAAAACATGATGACTATAATTGCTAACTGTATTACATAAGTGAAATTTGCAGAGAGTAAAACTTAAGGTTTCCCCCACCAAAAGATAAATATGTAAGATAGATGTGTTAATTAACTAAATAGGGAGAATCTTTTCACAGTGTATATATATTTTAAAAAGCAGAAACCAAACTAATATTTTAATTATTTTTAAAGATAAAAAATAGATTCGGCTGGGTTCAAGATGGTGACATAGGGTGATCCTGAACTCACTTCCCCCATCCCATGAATACAATAAATGTACAACAACATATGGAATAATTATCTCTGAAAAACAAAAAACAAAACTGCATGAACAGAGCCTTCACAACAAAGACCAAAAAGAAAAGAAAGATTGGTAGGTGAAGATTATCTCATTCAAAAACCCATGTATAGAGATCCATAGTTGGGAGGATGTCAAAAACATAGAACTTTTCCTTGAGAAATGAAGAATTTGTGTTCCATATTAAACACCCCAATCCTTAGATCTTACATAAGACAGATGAGTCCCCTAAACAATGGGCTTTGAAAACTAACATCCAGGTTAGTTTTACATCTGGATGAAAACATGCTGATCATATCCAGGAAAACTGTAGAATTGTAGCAAATGGGGTACCCATTCTTAAATGGCTATCCTTAGACACTCGCCCCGCACACAATGCAAAAACACCAATTTGAACGCACCCAGACAAAAAAAAAAATGAAAGCACCCAGACTACATACAAAGAAGACTCACTAATCTTAAAGCACCTACAAGGAAGGCACAAAATCACTGGGACTTTGTCCAGGGACAGAGTTACTCGTAAGTGCCATATTTGCAACCTCATCCTACCTTGCTAAGGTTGGTACTCACTTTGAAACAATTCATCTAACCTGCTAGAGCCAGGGGGCAAAACCAGTTGAGAACATTACCCACCCATGCAGCAAAACCACACACTACTGCCAGTCCAGGCAACTGCCCACACTGACATCCACCCCAACATTGTTGCACAACACAGCTAGGCTGGGTGATAGTCCCACCCACTCCCACGCCACAGCAGCTAATCTTACCATAGCAGACAAGCAAGTGCATCACATATATAGGACAACACTTGCACTCTGGTAGTCAGAGGGGATTGTGTTTTGGGGTGCTATGTGAAATATCCTACACAAAGCAGCTCCTTTAAAACTCTAAGATGTGAACAACAACAACAACAAAAAAAAACAAAACAAAAAAACATGATATAACTGATTTGCCTGATACATACAAACAAACAGAATCAGGCAAAATGAAGGGACAGAGGAATATGCTCCAAATGAAAGTACAAGACAAAATATTAGAGAAAGATATTAATGAAATGAAAGTAAGCAAAATACCTGATAAAGAATTCAAAGTCATAAAGGTGATCACCAGACTCAGAAGAAAAATAGATTAACACCATGAGATCCTCAACAAGGAAACAGAAAATAGAAGAAATTTCTAAACAGGGCAGCCCTGGTAGCTCAGTGGTTTAGTGCCAACTTCAGCCCAGGGCATGATCCTGGAGACCTGGGGTCGAGTCCCATGTCGGGCTTCCTGTATGGAGTCTGCTTCTCCCTCTGCCTCTCTCTGTGTGTGTATGTGTGTGTATGTCCGTGTCTCATGAATAAAAAAACAAAATCTTAAAAAGAAGAAGAAGAAAAAAACGAAGAAGAAGAGGAAGAGAGGAGAAGAAGAAGAAAAAGAAAGAAGAAGAAGAAGAAGAAGAAGAAGAAGAAGAAGAAAGTTCTAAACACAAGTGTTACTGCTGAGGAATATATAGAATAATGGAACCAAAAAAATAAACTACAGGGGTTCAACATCAGACTGGATGAGCCTGAAGACAAGATCAGCAAGTTGGAAGATAAAGAAATAGAATTCACCCAGACAAAGCAGCAAAAAAAGAAAAAAATTAAAAAGTAAATTTAAAGGACATGTGGGACATAATCAACTGGAATAACAGTCATATATTAGAGGCCCCAGAAGGAAAAGAAAGAGAGAAAGAAACATAAAATTTATTTGAAGAAATAAAAGCTGAGGGGTGTCTGGGTAGCTCAGTAGTTGAGTGTCTGCCTTTGGCTCAGGGTGTGATCCTGGGGTCCCAGGATGGAGTCCTGCATCAGACTCCCTGAGAAGCCTCTCTCTCCTCTCTCTGCCTGTGTCTCTGCCTCTCTCTCTGTGTCTCTCATGAATAAATAAATAAAATCTTTAAAAAAAGAAATATTACCTTTACCAAAAAAAGAAAAAAAAGGAAATAAAAGCTGAAAACTTCTTCTTATCTAGAGAAGAAAACACAGACCTAAAGGTCTATGAAGTCCAGAGTTCCAAAAAAGATAAACCCAAAGAGAAACACATCAAGACATATTATATTTAAAATGGCAAAAATTAAAGAAAACATCTTAAAAGTATCAAGAGAAAAACAACTTATTGCATACAAGGGAAATCCCATAAGGCCATCAGATTTTTCAACAGAAACTTTCCAAGACAGAAGAGAGGTCACACTATACTCAAAGTCCTGATAGGGAAAAAAAAAAAAAAAAAAAAAAAAACTCTAACCAAGAATTCTTTACCCACTAACATTATTATTCAGAATTGAAGGAGAGATTAAAGGTTTTCCATATAAGCAAAAGCTAAAAGAATTCATCGGTACTAAATGGGCCTTCCAATAAGGGTTAAAGGAATATCCCTAAATTTTTAAAAACAGCAAAAAATTAATAACAAGAAAGTTAATGAAAGTAAAAATATCACTAAAAAAGGTAAATATATAGTCAAAGTAAATAACTTATAAAGCAAGTATAAAAGTTAAAAGACAAAAATAGTAAAATTAACTGACTGAAATAATTAGTTAAGGGATGCATAAAATAAAAAGATATCAAATGTCATCAAGAACATAAAATGTGGTGAGGGTGTGAGGCTCTCCTCAGGGAGCCTGCTTCTTCTCTCTCTGCCTGTGTCTCTGCCTCTCTCTGTGTGTCTCTCATGAATATCATGGAGAGAGAGAGAGAGAGGCAGAGACACAGGCAGAGAGAGGAGAAGCAGACTCCATGCAAGGAGTCCAATGTGGGACTTGATCCCAGGAATCTGGGATCAGGCCCTGAGCCAAAGTCAGGCGCCCAACCACTGAGCCACCCAGGCATCCCTAAATAAAATCTTTTTTAAAAACATGGCAGGGGGAGGGAAAAAAAATAAAGTTTTAGGATGTGTTCAAAATTAAGTTGCTATCAACTCAGAAGAGAACATTATATACATAGGAAGTTATAGGAGAACTTCATATTAACCTCAAAGCAAAAATCTATAGTAAATTTGCAAAAGAAAATGAAAAAGAAATGTACATTTAACAATAAAGAAACCCATTGAACCACAGGGTAATCAGAAAAAGAATAAAGAAACAAAGAGGAACTACAAAAACAGCCAGAAAACAATTAACAAAATAGCATTAAACACATACCTTTCAGCATTTACTTAAAGTATACACAGACTAAACTTTCCAGTTTAGTGGCAGAATGGATTAAAAAAAAAGTCCCATTTTTATGCTGCCTAAAAGAGACTCGCTTCACAAGTGAGACTGAAAATGAAGAGGTGGAAAAAGATGTTCTATGTAAATGGAAACAAAAAGAATACTGGTATAGCTATACTCATAGCAGACAAAATAGACTTTAAGACTGAGGCTGAAAAAAAAAAAGACTGAGGCTGTAATAATAGACAAAAAAGAGTATTACATAATGATAAAGGGGTCAATTCAAAAAGAAGACATATTTATAGATATATGTGCACCTAACATAGGAGTATCAAGATATATAAAGCAAATCCTAACAAACCTAAAGGGAGAAATTGACAGCTAATCAATAACAGTAGGAAAATTTAACACTCTACTTACATCAGTGACAGATCATCCTAACAGAAAATTATTAGGGAAGTATCATCATAAAGCATATTAGACTAGATGGACTTAATAGATATATGCACAACATTCCATCTAAAAGCAACAGAATACACATTTTATCAAGTGCAATTGGAACGTTCTCCAGGAAAGAGGCCACAAACAAGTCTCAAACAATTCAAGAAGATTGAAATCATATTAAGCTTTTTCTCCAACTACAATGGTATAAAACTGGAAATCAATTATAAGAGGAAAACTAGAAAAATCACAACAAAAGTCTGGAGATTAAACATACTATCCAACAACCATGGGTCATCAAAGAAAGCAAAGGAGAATTTTTTTTTAAAATGCATTGAGGAGCACCTGGATAGCTTAGTTGGTTAAGCATCTGCCTTTGGCTCAGGTCATGATACTGCCCCATATTGGGATCCTTGCTCAATAAGGAGTCTGCTTGTCCTTCTGCCCCTCTCTCTGCTTGTTCTCTCTCTCTCTCTCTCTCTCTCACACACACACATGCATGTTCTCTGTCAAACAAATAAAATCTTTTTTAAAATGCCTTGAGAAAAATAAATTCAGAAATGTGACATACCAAAAAATCTTTGATACAGCAAAAGTGGTTCTAAGAGGGGAGATCATAGTGATACAGGCCTACCTCAAAGAACAAGAAAAATATCAAATAATCTAACTTTACACCTAAAGAAACTATAAAAAATAAAGGAAGCCCAAAGTCAGTAGAAGGAAGGAAATAATGAAGACCAAATTGGAAACAAAGACTTAAAAAAAAAAAAAAAAACAATAAAAAAGATCAATGCAACTAAGAACTGATTCTTTAAAAAAAAAAAAGTTTTATTTATTTATTCATGAGAGACACACAGAGAGAGACAGAGACAGACAGAAGGAGAAGAAGGCTCTTGGCAGGAAGCCCGATTCAGAACTCAATCCCCACACCCTGGATCAGGCCCAGAGCAAAGGTTCAACCGCTGAGCCACCCAGGCATCCCAAGAACTGGTTCTTTGAAAAGATAAACAAAATTGACAAACCTTTAGTTAGACTAAGAGAAATAAAGAGCAGCTCTAATAAACAAAATCAGAAATGAAAGATAGGAGTTACAAGTGACACAACAGAAATAAACAGGATCATAAGAGACTATTAACAATTATAAGCCAACATACTGGACAACCTAAAAAAATGAATAAATTCCTAGAAACATACAATCTGCCAAGACTGAATCATGAAGAAATAGAAAATTTTAATAGATCAAATACTAGTAAAAAGATTGAATCAGTATTAAAAAACCTTCGAACAAACAAAGGTCCAGACTTCACGGGCAAACTCTACCAAACACTCAAAGATTTAATAATTATCAGTCTCAACCTCTTTCCAAATGCTGAACAAAAGAGAACACTCGGACTCATTTGATGAGGTCAGCATTACCTAGATGCTAATACCAAAGAACACCACCAAAAAAAAAAAAAAAAATTTATAGGCCAATATCAATGATGAACATTTATGCAAAAATTCACAAAAATATTAGCAAATCACATTTAACAATACATTAAAATTATTATACACTATGATCAAGTGAAATTTATTCCAGGCATGCAAGGATAGTTCAACATTCACAAATACATCAATATGATGCAGCAAATTAACAAAATGAAGAAGAAAAAATCATATGATCACTTCAATAGATGCAGAAAAAATATGGCAAAATTAAATATCTATTTATAATAAAAACTCTCAATAAAATGGTATGGAGAGACTATATATAAGCCTAATAAAGGCCACAAATAATAAACCCTCAGCTAACATTAAATTCCATGGTATGATCAACAACACAAGGATGCCCACTTTCATCACTTTTATTCAATATCATACTATAACTTCTAGTCACAGCAATTCTGCATTTTTTAAAAACAAATTCTAATTGGAAAAGAAGGAAGTAAAACTATCACTGTAAAAAAAAAAAAAACAAACTGTTTTTAGAATTAATGAATGAATTCCAGAAAGTAACAAGATATAAAATCAATGTACAGAAATCTGTGGCATTTATATACACTAATAATGAATCATCAGAAAGAGAAATTAAGGAAATAATGCCACTTGCAATTGCATCAAAAATGAAGAAATATCCATGAATAAACATAACCAAGGATGTCAGAGACCTATATACTGAAAACTATAAGATATTGATGAAAGAAACTAAAGACACAAATATACAGAAAGATATTCCATGCTCATAGATTAAAATGCCCACACTACTCAAAGCAACCTACGTATTGAATGTAATTCGAATCAAAATTCCAATGGCATTTTTCATAGGAAGAGAAAAAAAAGTCTAGAATTTGTACAGAACCACAAAAGACATTGAGCTGCCAAAGCATCTTGAGGAACAACAAAAGCTAGAAGTATCACACTCCCTGACTTCAAACTATGCTCCAAAGTTATAGTTATCAGTGTGGTATTGACATAAAAACAGACATACAAAAAAATAGAACAGTAATGATTAATAAAATTCAATTAATTTTAGTTAAATTAGTTGTTACTAATTTAGTTGTTACTAATTTAACAAAATTAAACCTTTACATATATGGACAACTAATTTATGACAAAGGAGCCAAGAACATATAATGGAGAAAGGAAATCTCTTAAATAAATGGTGTTGGGAAAATTGGCAGCCACATGCAAAAGAAAGACTACTATCTTACACCATGTGCAAAAACTAACTCAAAATGAGTTAAAGACTTAAATGTAAGACCTGCAAACATAAGATTCCTAAAAGAAAATATAGGCAATAAACTCCTGCTTATTCAGTTGCTCAATCGAGCAATAGTTCCTTAGATCTGACTCAGTGGCAAGGGAAATAAAAGTAAAAATAAACCAGTGGGACTACATCAAACTAAAAAGCTTCTGCACAGCAAAAGAAACCATCATCACAATGAAAAGGCAATCTACTTAATGGAATATTTGTTAAAAATATTCCTATTACTATCTTTCCTGTCAGAATCAATCTTTTGCAAATCATATATGTGACAAGGAATTAATATCCACAATACATAAAGGACTCAAGCAACTCAACAACAAATACGCAACCCAATTTAAAAAATGGGCATAGAATCTGAATATTTTTCCAAAGAAGACTACAGATGGCCAACAAATACATTAGAAGATGTTCAACATTATTAATTATTTGGAAAATTCAAATCAAAACCACAATGAGATATCCACCCGCCACCAGTCAAGATCAAAAAGAAAAAAACATTACAAATGTTGGAGAGGATGTAGAGAAATAGGGAACCCTCATACTCTGATAGGAATATAAATTGGTGTAGTCACTGTAGAAAATAGTATGAAGGTACCTCCAAAAACTAAAATTAGAATTACCACATGATGCAGTTACTCCTCTTCTGGGTATTTGTCCAAAGAATACAAAAACACTAATACAAAAATATATATGCACTCCTGTGTCCCTTGCAAAATTGTTTACAATAGCCAAGAAATGGAAACACACTAAAAATTCTTCAATGAATAGAGGAAGGTGTCACACACACACACACACAATGAAACATTAGTCTTAAGGAAGAATGAAATCTTGCTATTTGCAGAAACATAGACGGAATTTCAAGGTATTATAATAAGTGAAATAAGTCAGATGGAAAAAGACAAATACATATGATTTTACTCAAGTGAAATAAAAAACTGTAACAAACAAAACAAAAATGAACACAGATACCGAGACTAGATTGCTGGTTTCCAGTGGGGCAGGGAAGTGACGGCTAAGCAAAATGATTAAAGCAGGTCAACTGTATGCTAGTGGATTCTAACTAATCTTTAGTGGTGACCACTTGGTAGTACATTCAGGTGTTAAATTATAATGTGGCACACCTGAAACATAAAAATTTAAGTACCAAGTTTACCTCCGTAAAAAAAAAAAAAAAAAAAAAAAACCTAGAGAAAATTTTAAATAATGCAAAAAATTTTATCAAATTTTTAAATAAAGACAGGATCAGTATTATACTGATGTTTTCCTTTTGCCTCGTGCTCCCATGAGGCTCTGTACCACACTGCAACTATCCTACCATTTAGGAGTTATACTATAATCCAGGCAAGACAGAGAAAAACAGGTCACGAGATGAGGAGAGAGAGATTCCTGTTGACAGAAATTACCACATGGTATAGTAGTGAGGATTAAATAAATTAATGAATATAAAGCCCTTATACATGGCCTACCTCATGGTAAACCCAATATAAATGCTGGTTTGGGTAACTATTATTATCTCTCCTGCCAGAATCAATCTCTGCCTTCCCTAAACAACTATGGCCTTCATTCTTCATCTCTTATGTTCTCATCCTCTACTCAGTAACATGGACTTTTATGTTGATGGGTCGATAACCTAGTGATAGTTTTTTATCTCCTTGGTGTAGGAAACAACTTATTAATTTCTTATTTGATGTCCTTTTCCAAGAACCTAAGATTTAGTCCAATGCCAAATGGTATGTGTTTGCAGAAATAAAGAAGAGAGAACTGGAATTGGAGGCAAAGAAACCATCATAAATTATAGGTGTTACAACTTCTACTGAGTCTATAACAAATTATAGTATCAGATGCTATGATTTCTTACCATGAATATTCCAGCCTCTAAAGTTGAGATCACATAGTTTTAATGACATGAAATACATCTCCTTTGCTCCTTCATTTAATGTAAATCCTGCCAGTCCTTCAGAATTAGATCAAATTCTTCCTTTTCATTGAAGTTATTCCCATCCACCCCTTCATCCTTCTCCTTGGCAATCTTATGTGATGATACATGTTTTGGTATCTACCATACATCAATATTTCTCTGCTGCATTAATTCTAACCAGCTGTGTGACCTTGGGCAAGATGCTTAAAATGACTGGTTTTGTACATTGGGAATGTTTTATCATTTTTTAAAACAAATAATTTAGACTCTATGGCCTCGAAGATTCTTTCTGGCTCAGACTTCAGCTCTACAATTCTCTTTTGGCAGACTTCCACAGCCAAGCATCAGTGGAAGACATTTAAACTTCACTGAACTGCTTGGCACTTGTTGATTTTTATCACCACATTAGTGTTACTCTTTGAAGAGGGCTTGTTTCTTTTTAAAAACTCAGTGCTGACTTATGTAAGGGAATAATTCTATGCACTTAAATCACCTCTTGGCTCCCCAGAGCTCCAAACACAATGCAGGCAATTGTCTTATTAATCCTTTTGCACTTTGCAGAAAAAAAAAACTGTCAAGAATAAAAGCTTTCCTCAAAGATCACCTGCTAATCAGGGTGAACCCAAGAGAAGAGACAAAACAATAGATTTCTGATGTTCTCTGTCTCAAGTGACCCAAGACACTGCCAACCTAGGGAATCTGACATGATTGAAACTTGTTCCCTGGTCAATTTGTAGAAAGTTATTTTGAAGGCGATGCCAAACAACAAAATCATGAAAACTTTAGATTCAATTTATCTTTGAAATACGATGTGTAAGATGACATAATGGCATAAGAATTCAATTCTATATTCAATATCTGGGCTCAAAATTCTAAATTTAACCCCTTATCACTTACAGACTTTGGAATTTACTTTCTCCTTTGTGCAAAAAAAGAAATACTCAAATTTATTTCCTTATTTGTGAGGCTTAAGGAAGAAAATGTATTAAATAGTCTACTGTTTAGTACAAAGTAAAGACTGTGTCTATGTATGCTATTATATTTAATAGTATTATTATTCCTCTGTAGCATTTTCTTTCCCATACTTCTATTGTAGAGATTAATTAAAGATTTTAGAGAATGCAAGTGAAGAGACCTCAGGGTGATAGCTTGAGTAGTTAAAAGGACCCTTGTGGGGGAACCACGAAGATTGAATGTGTACCTACAGATAACCATCCATTTATCAAATATTCATTGTGTCTTAGCCTGTGCTAAGGACTGGGGTACCAAAATCAACAGGAAGGCTCCCAGTTCTGCTGTCAAGGAACTCACAATTTTGGCAAAGTCTGTGTCTCATACACTGTTTTTGATGATCAATGTGTCTACTGAAGAGAGAATGGGACAAAGGATTAAGTTTTATTTTGTTGCTATTCTTTGACGTATTACTCATCTTCTGCCAAATCACAAACTTTATGATGTCTCAGCAGTTTACAACAACACATAGTTATTTCTTGCTCATGTTACATAAAGGCTGCAAATGGTTGTGGCTCTGCTAGGCTCAGCTCCACAAGTCTTTTCATACCAGACTCAAGATTGAAGGAAAAGATATATTCTGGCACATGCCGATCTCAAGATAGCAAGAATAAGAGCTGTGAAACAAAACCAATTAAAGCATCTGTTCAGATAGATTCCTTGGGCTAAACAAGATCATATTCCCAAGCAATGGGGTGATACTAGGCTATAGGGAAGTATATTAAACTATAGGTAAGTGAGTAAAATATGGAAGACAACAAATAATTGAAAATAATACAATTTGCCACACCAGCAATGAGAGATGGTGGTAAGCTATTAATAATAAGAAAAGGAAATAAAAGAAAAGAAAGACATTAGTGGCATTATGAAGTCACTAGGGGCTTTCTCTTACAGAATGTATATTGTGCTATACACAAACTATCAGAAAACTATGTGGCTTCTGGTATCCAGTTTGGGGAGCAAGTAAGAAAATTGTGTTTTTAGCATATTAATGTGTTTGTTGATTTTTCCCACTTCAAATCCAGATTGTAAGAAACATGACCTTAAATTCTTTTGTATTACCTTATCTTTTTTAAGTTTAAAAGAAGCAATTATATGTCACTAACTGAACACAACAATCTTTCCTTAGTAACCAACCATGAATTAACATATATCACAAATTACAACTTTATCTTCCAAGAAATATACTTATGTGCTCATCGTCTTAAATCTGGTATTCATTTGTCAAATAACAAGATCAGCAACCAGATCTAGTTACTTTTTAACCTTAGATATCATCACGTATGAAGTAAATAACAATTTTTAAAGGCTAGAATTTCAATTGACATCTTTCAGCTTTTTGAACAAAAGAAATCAAATGAATAAATTATTAGTTTATTAAGTACAATATAAGAAAGAATGAGATTTCACAATTTTTTTTGTTCTGAAGAGAAAGTTAACCATCTTTTTGTTCATTTAGAGATTTCGTGCCTGGGAGTAATAAACTTCAGTCTACTATAGAATTCAATACTGCATATTTTTAAAGTATTATTCTTGCTTTGATAACTGCAGCTCTACATTTTATTGTTCGATATTTTCTGTCACCAACCAGGAATTAACATATGGCTTCCGGTCAGAAAATAAAAGAACCAGATTGGCATTTGTGCAAGCTTTTGAGAATTAATGCAGACTAAATGTTTAACCTCACAATAACAAATACAGGTTGAGTCACTGGCAAATTTTTATTACCAAATACCTGGTTAAAAAAAAATTGGTAGTTGCCTGAGCAAAAAGGTACTTAGAGACACATAGATATTCTTCAGCCTCAAATTCCATTTTTCCTTTAAGCCAAATGTATTAGTATCAAGAACATCTAAAGACAAGATTTATGACATACACAGTAATCTTAGCAAACCACACCTGTTTCTGTCAACCCTGAAAGCCCAGATAGGAATATAGAAGATCCTCTCTGACAATATCTCACTTTAATTTTCAGTCTCAAGCAGCCTAAAGTAAAAGATGTGAAAGGGTGAAAGAGAGAGTTGCAAGACTATTGATTGCAGCAGAGAAAAGAGCTATCATCTCTATACCTCCCCAAATAGAGTTCTGTCATCCTTATGCTATCTCTTATTTAGACTCCTATGAAGGATTATTTAATTTCTCATCATCATCTCACCTTTTCAATATTGAGTTGTCTTGAGGTATAGTTTTCTGACTGGCCATCTGGCTTTAACACTACTCTTTCATTATTATATTTTTATTAAGATATTGGGCATAGTTATAAAAGCTACTTTAAATCCTTTTCTGCTATTTCCAATATCATGGGAGCCAGTCTCCATTTATTCTTTTTCTTTTTATTGTGGCAAAATACACATAAAAATTTACCAGTGTAATAATTTCAAGGTGTACAATTCAGTAACCTTAGTATATTCATAATATACAACCATCATCACTATGTAGTTCCAAAATTTCTTATCACTTCCAAATGGAAATCCTTTAATTAAAATTAAATTAAATTTTTTTAATTAAATTAAATTTTATAAATTATTTATAAAATTATTTATAAATTATTTATATATATATATTTTATATATGTTATATATATTTATATATATTTTATATATATATTTATTATTTATACATTTATAAAATTATTTATAAATTATTTATAAAATTAATTATAATTTATAAATTATAAAAAATTTATAAATTATTAATTAAATTAAATCCTTTAATTAAAATTAAAAACCAGTTAATAAGCCACTCCCCATTACTCTTTACCCACAGCCCATCACAACCACAAATCCAATTTTTCTACCTGTGGATTTGCCTATTCTTGATTTCACGTAAAAGGAATCAAACAATATATAGCCTTTTGTGTCTAGCTTCTTTCACTTAGCATAATTTGTTCAAGATTCATCCAGTGTATGTCAGTGCTTCCTTCTTGTACATAGCTGAATAATATTTCATCATATAGACTCTCTGCATGGCATATATTTTTCCATCCTTTAAATTTTCTTCCTTTGGATCTAAAGTGATTCTGTTGTAGACAACATATAGATAAATCATGTTTTTTAATCTATTCTGCCAATCTCTACCTTTAAGTTGAAGAATTTAATCCATTTACATTTAAAGTAACTATGGAACATCATCTGCCATCTTGCTTTTTGTTCACTACGTCATTTATACACTTGTTTCTTAATCGCTCCATTACTGCTTTTGTGTATGTGTGTGATTTTTTTAGTGTACCATTTTGAGTCTCTCTTCATTTCCTTTTTCGTATTTTTTAGATGTTTTCTTCATAGTTATCCTAGGACTTGCAATTAACATCTTAAATTTATATAACTTTTTTGACTTAAAACCAAGTAAGGTTCAATAATATACAAAACTTCTGCTCCAGTTTAACTTTGTCCCTCCTCCCTTATATTGTTATTGTCACATGTTAAATATTTATGTATTAGGTGCACATGAAAATAGATTTATAATATTTGTTTTATACATTTCTCTTTTAAGTGATATAGGGGAGAAAAAAGAGGAGATACAAGCCAAAAATACTTTTTTATGTAGTTATCTTTACTGATATTCTTTATTTCTTTATATGGCTTTAAGTTATTCCTAGTGCTCATTTAAGCTTAAATGATTTTCTTTAGCATTTATTGTAGGGCAGGTCTACTATTAATGAATTCCATTAATAATATGCTTTTGCTTATCTGGAAGTATTTTAATTTCTCCCTCATTCTTGAAAGACATTTTTTCCATATATGTAATTCTTGGTTAACAGTTCTTATCTTTCAGCAATTTAAATATGCCCTCTCAACTGCTTTCTGGCCTCTATGGTTTCTGCTAAGAAATTGCTGTTATAATGTATTTCAGTATGAAGTTTCAGACCTTTATATTTTCAAGTATTCTTTCTTTCCTTTCTTTCTTCTCCTTCTGGGATTCCCAGCATGTGTATGCTGGTAAGTCTTACAGTGCCCTACAGCCTCTTATTTTTTTAAATATTTATTTATTTATTTGACAGAGGGAGAGAACAAAAGAAGGGGGAGCAGGAGAGGGAGAAGCAGGCTCTCTGCTGAGCAAGGAACCTGACATGGGTTCAATCCCAGGATCCTGGGATCATGATGTGAGCCAAAAGCAGATACTTAACTGACTGAGCTACCCAGTTGCTCCTGTCCTACAGTCTCTTAAGTTCTATTTTTTCATGCATTTTTATTTTTGCTCCTGAAACTGGATAATTTAATTTGACATACCTTCAAATTCAGGGATTCATTTTTCTAATTGTTCAAATTCTAATTTGAACCCCTCTAATTAATTCTATACTGCAGTGATTATACTTTTCAGCTTCAAAATTTATAGTTTTCAAAAAATATTTTCTAGCTCTTCATTGACATTATTTATTGAGAAATTATTCTCCTTGTTTTGTTTCTTTGTCTACTCTGTCCTTTATCTCTTTGAGAATAATGGGTATTTGAGAATAATTCATCTAAAGCTTTCTTATAGGAGGTGACAAGCACAGGGTGGCCATCTGTCCTTGGGCCCTCCAGGCCCTCTGGCCTTAGGGCGGTGGGTGAACTGGGGGAGCCCGGGGAAAAGTCATGAGCTCAGACCTGCAGAGACCCAGCGCCCTCACCAGGGCTGCCCACTGGCCAGGCCCAGCCTTTGAAGCAGTCTTGAGGCTCCCCCACCTGCACCCACACCTGCACCCCCACCCGGCCCTGATGCCTGTGGCCTCTCGGAGCCCAGACCTCACCGGCTGCCCACTCTCCGGGCCGAGCTCAGCCAGCCAGGCCACGGTGCCTTTGGACGTCGGATGTGACCAGGTGAGAATGGTGGCGGTGGCCGGCCACTGGGGCCTCTGAGGGCCCGAGAAGGCGGGTCTCCGTGTACATAAGCTTGGCCACCCTTGGGCCTTGGTGCCCCACCGATCCGGGCCCTGGGATGACTGCTCCGTCCCAAGTGGACAAAACCTCACCTTCTTTGGAGAACAGTGGACAGAGGCCCTAACAGGCCTGGAAGGTGAGTGAAGCCCCCCCTGCCCCCCGCCCCAGTCCACGACAGGTGGAAAGGTTTGTTAACAGGCTATGGGTGGTTAGTCTTCACTCTACCAGACATTGCTTTTGGAAGATCAAAATCGGAGAAGTACCTACCACATTTGGCCAATAGGAAGACCACCCTTTGGGAAGATTTACTGGCCATTTATAGAAGGCCTGTGCATAAAATATGAAAAAGATGCTCTAAGCTTACCCCCCAAACCTTTTCAAAAGAAAACTTTGCCACATCTAGGCCTTCTAGATGTAAAGAGGTTGCCAACACATGATAAAGTAGAGTTAGAAAATCATACGTCTTGTAAATGCCGATTTGTTTTTTGGTTGTTTTTTTTTAATCATAGAAAAGAAATGTCTTTTGGAAATGCCTTTTTGAAATGGAATTGTTAGACCACCTCTAGAAGCGACATCAGGAGTGACACACGTCCATGTTTGTGCAGTGGGTGAGAGGACATAAAGTAGACAACCTTGAGGAGGAAGAAAAGAAGGTTCTGTGCCAGACTGGTCATATTTAGAAGACATTTTCATATTATAACCATTGTTTTGTGTGTGCATTTTATTCCTCGACTACTGTGTATATAGTTGACAATGCTAAGTACCTTTTCAAATATCTAATCTTCCTAGAGGTTCTGAAGTGCCTGGTACATGTTAAAAAAAAGAGGTAGTAAAAAGCCATTTTGAAAATATCTTCATTGAACATTCATATGAAGTGCTGTTTAATTCGGGGGGAACGGCCAAGCCACCTCTTTGAATAGTATGCATTGTGTTTGTGCACTGGCTCAAAGGAGGAGGGAGGAGAAGGTGCAAAGAACTCTGCCAGTGTGTTTATAGTGAGGGAAGACTAACCATTGTCCTCTATGTTCCTGCATTTTGTTTTACTTAGCTGTGTATATAGCATATACACTGGACAAATGAGTCCTAATTTTCAACATCTAGTCTTTCCAGATGTTAAAGAGGTTGCCAGAGTATGACAAAAATAGTAAATGAATATGTTTTGTACGTTTTGTGTTAAAATTCCTAGAAAGATTGTCTTCTGAAAATTGGAGCATTTTAGCTCACAGAGTTGCTAGAGGAAGGAGGGAAGAGAAGGGTTAGTCTTAGGCTAGAATGTTCTTATTTTGAAGACACTTTCAAATTACAACTGTTACATGTGTGCAGTTTATTCAACACTGGTATGTATACAGTGGACACATTAAGTCCTTATTTTAAAACATCTAAAGTCTGCATGTTTAGAAGTGCCCAACATATGTTAAATGCAGAGGCAGTAAAATATTGCTCCTTAAATATTTTTTGCTGGGGACACCTGTCTGGCTCAGTGGTTTAGTGCCTGCCTTGGCCCAGGGTGTGATCATGGAGTCCCGGAATCAAGTCCCACATCTGGCTCCCTGCATGGAGCCTGCTTCTCCCTCTGCCTGTGTCTCTGGCTCTCTCTCTCTCTCTCTCTCTCTCTGCATCTCTCATGAGTAAATAAGTAAAATCTTTTATAAATAAATAAATATCTTTTTGCTAAAATTCATAGGAAATAACTCTTGGGAATGGAATTGTTAAACCACCTCTTAGCATATATACTGTATGTATATTTGTTCGGTGGTTTGGAGGAGGGAAAGAGTTGCAAATGGTACTACGTTAGTGTGTTATACTTGGACATTTTCAGATAAAACCATTTTTTGTATGTTCTGTGCATTTTGTTTTGCTGTGTATATAGTGTATAAAGGACAAATGAGTCCTAGTTTTGCAACATCTAGTCTCTAGATGTTAAAGAGGTTGCCAGTGTATGGCAAAGTAGTAAAATTAGCACATTCTGTACACATCGTGTTGAAATTCAAAGGAAAACGTTTCTTCTGTAAATGACTTTTAGATATGAATCTGTTCAATGCTCTCTTAAGCATTACACATGGCTGTATTTGTCTACTGGATTAGCAGGGGAGAGAAGGAAGTGAAGGAGGGAATACTTTAGGCCAAAATGATGGTCAATGATGGTCATATTTAGAAGATACCTCAGATTATATCCATTGTTAGGTGTGTGAAATTCTATTTAACAGTGCTGTGTACATAGTGGACAAGTTAGTTCTTATATGAAATATCTACTCTTTCTAGATATTTAGAAATGCTTGATGTATTTAAAAGTGGAAGATGAGTAACACTTCTTGTAAACACTTCTTCTTGCTTTTAAAAACTGATGGGAAATATTATCTTTGGAAATGGAATTGCTAAACCACCTCTCTGAACAGTATGCTTGTTCTGTGGTTTGAGGGAGGTGGGAGGAAAGAAATTGCCAAAGATTCTTTGCTAGTGTGTGCTAGGAAATTTCAGCTTATCCATTGCACTATATGTTATGTGCATTTAACTTGACTGTATATGTTGTATATATACTGGACAAATAGGTTCTAATTTTATAATATCTAGTCTCTAAATATTAAATAGGTTGCCAATGTATGACAAAAGAGTTAGTAAACTAACATATTTTGAATACTTTGTGTTAAAATTCACTTAAAGGCTGTCTTCTGAAAAGGATTTTTAGAGATGACATTGTAGTCACATCTAAGTGGCATGTGCCTATCAGCCTCTGGGTTGGCAGTAAAGTTGTGACAAATGAAGGGTTCTAGACTAGAATGTTCCTACGCAGAAGCCACTTTCAGATAAACCCATTGTTACATGTGTGTAGTTTATTCAACACTACTATGTATATAGTGGACAAACTTAAGTCCTTATTTGAAACATCTAGCCTTTCTAGAGGTTTAGAAGTGCATAAAGTATGTTAAAAGTATAGGTAGTAAAAGAACACATTTTATAGATAATCATTTTGTTAAAATTCATATGAAATCTTGTCTTTTGAAAATGGGATGATCAAAGTGATCAAACCACCTCTCAGAGCAGTACACATTATATGATATTTGTGCTGGTTCAGGGAGGAAGGAGAAGAAAGCACAAAGGGCTTTTATACCAGTATGTTTATAGTTAGGCAGGATTAACCATTGTCCTGTATGTCTGCATTTTGTTTTACTTAGCTATGTATATAGTATATATAAAGGACAAATGAGTCCTAATTTACAACATCTAGTCTTTCTAGATGTTAAAGAGGTTGCCTTAACAACAACAACAAACAAAAAGAGGTTGCCAGTGTATGACAAAAGTAGTTAGTAAACAAATATATTGTTTTTGTATTGTGTACACTTTGTGTTTAAATTCATAGGAAAGACTATTCTGACAACGAGAAGAAGCGAAATTTTTAAATCCCCTCTAAGCATTACAGATGCTTATACTTTCCAGGAGGCTGATATAGAGAAGAAGAGGAAAGGTTCTAGGCCACAATGTTCTTTCAGTGCTGCTATGTATGTAGTGGGCAAATCTTAAATAAATCCTTACTTGAAACATCTAATCTTCAGGATGTTTGAGAGTGAACAGCATGTTCAAAGTAGAGGGTTAAAGTAAAAACACCCTTTAAGTATTGTTAATTTATAGGAATGGTTGTATTTTGGGAATGGAATTGTTAAACCTGATGCCTTGGAGAATATGCTGACTCTTCACTTAGGGACAGGAATAGGGACAGGGGCAGGGAAGAAGTGAGGAGAGAAGGGTTCTGTGCCCTTGAGTCTTTAGACTAAAATTCTGTATGTTCATTTTAGTTAATATTGCTGTGTGTCAAAGGATAAACCCCAATTCCCAAAGTATATTAAAAGTAGAGGCAGTAAAATAATCCCTTTATAAATGCCCTTTTGTTAGTTTTTAGGAAGGATTGTTCTGGGAGTGTCTGTTAATCCACCTCTTAGAGCTAGATGTAGTCCTATACTTAGTCGTTAATATGGTGGAGGGAGCAGAGGAGGGGTGAAGGGAAGGGCTTTTTGCTAGTATCTCCACATCTGGAAGACAGTTTTGGGTTATAACCATAGATCTACATATATGTTTTTATGAAGTGCCTGTGTTTGTTATGGAAAGGGTTCATTATTTTGTAACATCTAAGCTTTTTGGATATCCTGAGGTGACAATGTATGATAAAATGTACAGCTAGTGACTTAACCAATTTATAAGTTTCTTTTTGTTATCATTGATAGGAAAGAAGCATCTTGGACATGGGATTGTTAAATTGTCTCTGAGAAGTGTCAGAACTTATTAGGTTGGCAGCAGAGGAGCAGAAGGAAGTATAGAGGGAGAGTTGTATGCGGATGTTTTCATATTTACATTTTAGTGATAACGTGTGTACATCTCTTTAGCTGTGCTGTAGGAATACATTAAGTGATTCAATGGAAACATACCTCCTTGCTAATATTTGAATAATATAGATCAGATGATGAATTCTTTTAGAAACATTATATGTTGTGCACTCTGTTACTTTATGCTCAGTTTTAATTGAATGAACATTAACGGAATGCAGTATTTTAATTATAACTCTGCCAATATCTTTATCTAGAAGCCTGTTGCCATTTTTATCTTTTATATTTTTGTTGCCAAGAAAGGCAGGATTACATTTTTTTCTTTCAGAAGGAGTTTCTGTAGTGTATTCTTGGTTATCAAAATACTCATAGTTTGGGGACTTTTACATGGTAAATATTCACAGTGTGTAAATCGTACATAACTGTATGACCTTAGTGACATTAAAATGCCTACTTATATAGATACACACAATGGGAACTAGAAGCCAAACTGTAAACTGCTCATGATTATGGATGACTTTGTTCTTTGCTTCCTGTGCTTTTTAGTTTCCTTTTATGCACATGTTAACTTTTTAAAAATATTTTTTAAAAAATAAAATAAATAGGGATCCCTGGGTGGCGCAGTGGTTTGGCGCTTGCCTTTGGCCCGGGGCGCGATCCTGGAGACCCGGGATCGAATCCCACATCGGGCTCCCGGTGCATGGAGCCTGCTTCTCCCTCTGCCTGTGTCTCTGCCTCTCTCTCTCTCTCTCTGTGACTATCATAAATAAATAAAAATTAAAAAAAATTAAAAAAAAAAAATAAATAAATAAATAAATAAAATAAATAAAAATAGTTTTCTTATAGTAACTACAATGTCTGTGCTTCTCCAAAGACAGTTTCTGTTCATTTCTTTTCCTTTTTTAAAATATCATGCTTTCTTGTATGTTTGCATGCTTTATAATTTTCCATTGAAAAATGAACACATTAGATATTCTGATGTGAAAAAAGAAAAGAATAACAGGAAACCAAATGAGGAAAAAACAGGTGAAGAAATAAAAGAAAAGGTAAAAAGATATACTCCAGGACTTTGTAATTTGACTTTGTGTTGAAGTACTCTTTCAATGCTTAATCAGACCACTCACACTTCACCTTAGTCTTCATGTACTTTGAGCCCAAAGACCAGCCAAGGATGAACATAAGGTCTTCTGAGGTCTTTTCTGAGCCTAAGACCTGCCCTGATCATGTGTGTATTTTTCCAAATTCTCCATATACATGGCAGTAAAACTTTGAAAAAGCTTGAAAACAAACCCTAAAGAAACCTAAGGAAGTGATGAGACTTCAGGGATTCCCTGGAGCATGACTACCTAGAGATGCCCTTAAGAATTTACTAAAGTGAGCAGCTTCAGCAGCAAGAAAGCCAAAAGGCCACCTAGATTGAGGGAATGGACAAAATGGAAGGTAAAACATCAGGTGTTGATTGTCTAGGACTATGAAAAATTTTGGCAAGAAGGAAAATGAAAGATGGATCTGTAACCAAAGGCAACTGAAATCAACATCCTCCCTTTATACCTATCTTAAGATGGAAGAGAAACTAAAAATCAGAAAATTAATTTTTAAAAAAATGGAAGAGAAACATGCATTTAAAAATGAAAGTGAAAGATCTTAATGAATAAAAAAAGTTGAAGATAGAGGAAAAAGGACACTTTTTAACATCCTCTAAATAAAGATAACATACTCATATAAGCAATATGGAAATAAAGTAGAAAAGCCCTGCCCCTTCCTCCAGGACCTACCACACTAAGGTCTCAAAGGTTATCTCTATCCAGTCTTTATTTTCCCTTAGGGCTTACTATCTTTTACCATACAAGGTAATTACAAGGTAATTCTATTTATTATGTTTATTATTCATATCCCTGGATGACAATGTAAGTTCCACAAGGCAGATTTATTTCCCGTTCACTGCTTGGCACATATCCACTAGATAAGTATTTTTTGAGTAAATGAATGTTGCATATGCTTCTGGACTTTCTCTACATAAAAAGAGATCTTATAATACACATTTTTTCTATAGTTTTCTTTTCAATAGAATACAACTATATCCTTGCATAGATATCGCCCTTATTCATTTGAACAGTTACATAAAATGCTATAGCAAGATTTATTTAAACAATCTTTTACTGATGAGCATTGCAGATATTTCTGATTTCTATTATTACATATAAGCCTATTCGCACATTCTATTTTTTATTTTCTTGTGGGAGAATTTCTAAAACAGAGATTCCTAAAAGTGGAATTACTGAGTCAAAGACTATGCACATTAAGATGTTGACAGTGCATTTTAAAATTGACCTTGAAATTATGTTGGATCAATTTGAGCACATGAAAGTGGGGAGGGACCATGGACAGAGCCAAATTCCATGGAATATGGAGGATTTTGGATTAGGAGAGGAATTGAACCAGGCTTAGGAGATGTTCTAAGTAAAAAAGATACTTGGCAATGTGATGTGATGAGCACTAGGTGTTATATGCAACTGACGAATTACTGAAGTCTGCATCTGAAGCTAGTGATGTACTATATGTTGGCTAATTGAATTTAAATCTTTAAAATATGAAAAATAAAAATAAAATAAAAAAGATACTTGGGCAAGGAGCATACCTGTGGAATCATCATCAGAACAAAGTAATGAAATTTCTATCTCAGACAAATAAACATCACGAATCCTCTCCTTTCCCAGAGCTACACAGAGAGCTGGCAACACAGACTGCAGAAACTATTTAGCATTCCTTCCCTGGGCCATCCCTCTCCCCACTGCTTTGTGCCAAAAGCAACCAGGGCTCCCTGTCTCCCTTTAAAAACATAATTAACATTCTCAGTGGGGTGAGTTGCGCACATTACTTGCAGATGGATGCTTCCTGTCTTGTTAGCTAGCATGCTGGCTTTGGAGTAATATGCCAAACAATGCTCTTAGTTCCCTTTTTCTTTAATTAAGGGAACCTTTTTACTCTGCTGCTGCATTCTGACTCTCTCCATCAATTCAATAAACTTGAACTGAGTGCCTACTATGTGCCAGACACTGCACTCACCCAGATTAATCAGAAATGCCCCTGCTTTGAAGAACTTAAACCCTTTCAGGAACTCAGGCCCATATATAATCACAAGGCCATGCAGTATTAGAAAAACATTGTACAGAGTGCTTTGAAGGAGCTTTAGAAGTAGAGGAGGAGAAAACAGGAATTGATTCTGCCTTGGGTGTAGAATTGGGATGAATTTTGCAAAGGACCCTTTAAACCGGGAGAATGAGAAAAGGATTTGGTGCCAGAAGAAAATTCAATTCCTAGTCCTAGGTCCCCACTTACTAGCTGAGGGCCTCTAGACCTCAGTTTCCTTATTTACAAATTGAAAAACACAATCATCTCTAACCTTTGGAGTGTCTGAGAGCATCTCTTATTAACCCAAGAGACTACACAAATTTGAAGTAGCATAAGCATACCCATCATTTCGTTAGCATCTACTAATACCAGGAATCATTTAAGCTTTTTATATACTTTAGCAACATGAAGTCTCTCTCTCAAAGTAGAGGTCAGGATCTGCATTTCAAAGCTGAGTCAGCCATTAAATAAATTCTAATTGGCAGAGTCAGAATGTGAACACAATGCCACTTAAAACATGTTTTCTTTCCAAGTTACCATGCTGCCTTCTGTTTTTCCTGTTAGGCACTAGGATGGCCAAGATGCTGTTGGCTCAAAGTGGATTCTGGCAAGAAGAGTTGCATTACAGGAGACATTAAAAATCTACAGATTCTGAATATCCTCATTAGTTCCTCCCTTCCATGCTTATAAACCACTTGCTATTACCACCAGTATTTTTCAATCAATAAGAATTTGTTATGTGTAAACTGTGCTCAAGCCTTGTAACAGAAGTATCATTAAGGAATGTTGTCCTCCAGAAATATTTACAGTTGCTGCAAAGGTAGAACTAATATCTGTATGGTAGAAAGCAATCTACTTAGCTTGGTCTAGCACATCCTGAGCCTGAGACCTTTAGATGAAGATGTCCAGTAAGCAAAGAGAAATGTGTATCTGGAGTTTTGGAATTTTGGAATTGTTGGCATGCAAGCAATATTTGAAATCAGTTGTGTAAGTATTGATCCAGTCACCAATCTCACTGTGAATTCTAAAGCCCATAGCGACCCAGGGAAAGCACAAAGGAAAAGAGAAAATCATTCTCAAATAATTGTTTATATTCAGTTACCAGGAAAAAAAATATCATATGGTTTGTCTTCCTTTGCTCCGTGTTTTCAAAAACAAATATCTCATCATTGTTCTCTATCTACTCTGATAATGTAAATGAAAGAAGACACCCTTCACTCTGGCTTCAAAATAATAAATAAATAAATAAATAAATAAATAAATAAATAAATACATACATACATACATACATACATACATACATACATAATGTATCTACAAGGTAGTTCATGGAATCCACAAAGCCGTGAAAGCTGCAGTATCAAGAACCATGAGGCATACATTTAGTCTTACACAACCAGAAGTAGCATACAAATCAAGCCTCAAAGTATTTATTCGTGCTCCAAATGCAGTTGGTCAAATCCCGGAAGGCATTTCCATAATGACAGTTTTCTATATGCCTGCTCTCTATCAGAAATTATGGGTTCCATAAAAAGTAATAGCAGTATGATTTTAGTTAAAACTCAATTTACATTCTGAATTTCTGTTCAATAGTCTAGTTGATTGAGGCCCTTTGGGAACAACTCTCATCCTGTGGTACTGAAGCTCATTAAATAAAACCACGAATTGTGCAAAATGGTTACACACTTGGCTTACAAGTTCCTTAAACATTATTTACCTTTCTCCTTGGCTTAAAATATCAAGCAGAAAGAAACACAGATATATCATTACTGAATTTGTTACATTCCAGGAAGGAACCACCTTAGTTTATTGGAAATAGCAACCTCATCTATGTTTGGGAATATAACTTGACATAATTGCCTCAGAAATTGGAAATAGCACATATCTACAAGTAGCCACTAAATCTACTACACATAAACCCAGAAGCCTTTGCATAACAAGTCAATGAGGTGCTGCCTAACTGGGTGGAAGGAAGAAACCAGTGGGATGATTACATGATTTTAAAGTTAGAAGCATCTGCAGAACTCTCACTGTTATTCACCAACATTCATTACTCAAAAAAAACCTGCCCCCCAGTATAACCTGTCTCATTTTGTGCCAGACCATCCACTATTAACTTGCGATCATTGCTAGTCTCTTGGAGCTTCCTCTGAATCTTAGAAGAGAAGCTGAGAACTTCATTTCCCATAGCCTCCTTACCCCTATGGCTCCTAATTAAACAGTGAGAGGCAGTGATGTGTGATTTGGCAGGCAGAAGCATTTGCATGCAGATGCATGGGTGCTCACCAGATTTGAAGTGGCTCTTGGGTGAGCTTCTTAGGGACCTCTTGTACTTAGACTACAGACCTATGGTTCTCTAACTTTAGTGAGCATCAGACTCTTCTGAAAGGTTTGCTGGAACACAGATTGCTGGGTCCCATCCCCAAGGTTGCTGACTCAGGAGGTCTGGAGTAGGGACTGAGAATATAAATCTCTAACAATTTCCCAGGTAATAGAATGCTGAAGATTGGGAGATCACATATCTAGAACCACTGCTATAGACTGAGACACCTGGGAGGAGATTCCCAGAGGTTCAAGGAATTCACAGCGGCTTTTGAATGAAGTCATGAAAATAACTCGGATTAGAGTTGGAAGCTGAGATTAACAGATCTCCATCCAGAACTTTGTCCCTGTCCCTTTCTTCCATTGGTCACATAAGCCTCTAATTCCCTTGTGTAAAAACCTTCACATACCTAAGATAAAGACTGATTAGATATCTCCTCAAGTCCATAGCCACTGTCCTACTACTTACTGTCCTTTTCCTACCTGTCTCTCCCTAACCCAGCCATTCTCCAAACAATAAAATATCCCAATGCTCCTCTTAAACACCTTTGATGCCCCAAACTGGAAACAACCAAAATGTCTATCAATGGTGACTAGACACATAAATTGTGGCACAATGGAGTACTAGGCAGCAATTAAAAACTACTGACGCATGCAATAGTATGGATGATTCTCAAAGACAATTTGCCAAATGAAAGAAGCCAGACCCAAAAGGCTATATACTCAATGGTTCCACTTTTATGACATTCTGGAAAAATCAGAACTGTAAGGACAGAAATCACAACGGTGTTACCAGAAACTGCAATGGGAGATGAAGACTGATTACAGTGGGGTAAGAGAATGTTAGGAGATATTCTACATCTTGATTGTGATGGTTATCCATCTGTATGCATTTGTCAAGATAATGTAGAGCGGTACACTTCAAAGGTGAAAATTTTATTGTATGTAAATTATAACTTAGTAGACCTGACCTTTAAAAAAATAGGTGCTGGGATCCCTGGGTGGCGCAGCGGTTTGGCGCCTGCCTTTGGCCCAGGGCGCGATCCTGGAGACCCGGGATCGAATCCCACATCGGGCTCCCGGTGCATGGAGCCTGCTTCTCCCTCTGCCTGTGTCTCTGCCTCTCTCTCTCTCTCTCTTTGACTATCATAAATAAATAAAAATTAAAAAAAATAGGTGCTATTACCAAGAGCACTAATTCTAAATTCCTTAGATTAAAAATGGAATGAAAGAAAGTACAAAGAGAAGGTTTGTGCTTAGGAGTAGTGCAGAAAATAGAGAAGGGTCAAGTCCATACCCACATCTACACTTCTCTGTATACTCAGAAACCCTTCTTTCAGGACTGCTAATAGTGGCCATAAAAACCTCCAAAAACCAGAAGAATATTGGAAAGGGACAAAGAATAATCTAATCTTGCCATCACATTATACATGCCAAGAAGAAAAGTAACGTGAATGAAGACACAGGCTATGACACTTTTTTCTAACTGCCCCAAGGAACATGACAGTAGATGGAAGTTTGGTATAGAAATAAAAATTCCGGTTCATAGAAGCACACAATTCAACTCTTACTTTTTCTGAAGCTTGCAGAATATTTTGGAATTGTGGAAATCTGATCCTGTTACAGCATTCCAATGCTATTCTAGAAAACATTAGCCACTTGTTCACTGGAATCCTACACATTTAATGATTTTGTTTAAAAATGTACTTCCTCCACTGTGATAAAGGCTTGTAATGTTCACTTCTGTGAACATTCTGGGTGCATGGAAGGATTATATTTCCCTGACTCCCATCCTGCATGGGAGAAGGGATATATGACTAATGCCAGTGGGTTGAAAGAAGTAACATGCATCACTTTCATGCTGGAGCACTTATTTGATGATGTGGGATATTCCAGCACTCTCTTCTTGCTGTAGTGATCAGGAAAGAGACTTTATGTTGAAATGGAAGGCAGTCTGGATTATGGAAAATGGACTCCTCAGGACAGCAACCAGGACCCCCAGGGGATGTGTGTAAATTTGAAATGGGATTTTGTCCCAGGCACTGAGACCTTTAGGTTGTGTGTTATGGCGGCATCACTTAGGATACCCTGACTAACACACCCATATTGAACCCCCAAGTTTAATATTAACTGAGAAAAGTTATTGTTCTATTCATTTGTGTCTCAGAAAAGGATTATGCAATGCACAGGCCTTATAAACTTTGCTATGTAAACAGCACAGGGGCAGCCCGGGTGGCTCAGCAGGTTAGCACCACCCTCAGCCCAGGGCCTGATCCTGGGGACCTGGGATCGAGTCCCACGTCGGGCTCCCTGCATGGAACCTGCTTCTCCCTCTGCCTGTGTCTCTGTCTCTCTGTCTCTCTGTCTCTCTCTCTCTCATGAATAAACAAATAAAATCTTTAAAGAGCACAACATCTGCCTGATATGAAAGGTCATTTGTTACATACGAATCATCCAGTCTCACCTTTACTTCACTACAGCTCAAATTGCCTCCTTACCTCCATAGGAGCCCTGCTTTGTAAACATACAATAAATACTATGGATAGTGTTTGAGCCAAGGAATGGATATTTATTATGCTATTACTATTATACTATTATACACTTACAGCCTTGGATGTATTAAGTACATTTCCTCTGGAAAGCCTAGGGAAATTTTCCCTTCCTTTGTTTTTTCACAGTGTTCAAATGGAAGATAAGATGTAGATGCAGGATGCCTGGATGGCTCAGTGGTTGAGCAGCTGCCTTCAGTTCACGTCATGATTCCAAGGTCCTGGGATCCAGTCCGGCATCTGGCTCCCTGTGGGGAGTCTGCTTCTCCCTTTGCCTATGTCTCTACCTCTCTGTGTGTGTGTGTCTCTCATGAATAAATAAACAAAATCTTTTAAAAAAAAAGATGCAGTGGCAATTTTTTTCTATGGAGGAGGGCTAAAGGGGTGACAATCTCATTAGAAGAGATGCTTCAATTTTATAGAACTTTACATATGAAAAAAAAGAACTTGGGGATCCCTGGGTGGCGCAGCAGTTTGGTCCCTGCCTTTGGCCCAGGGCACGATCCTGGAGACCCGGGATCGAATCCCACATCAGGCTCCCGGTGCATGGAGCCTGCTTCTCCCTCCGCCTGTGTCTCTGCCTCTCTCTCTCTCTGTGACTATCATAAATAAATAAAATAAAAAATAAAAAAAATATTTAAAAAAAAAAAAGAACTTTACATATGATTGAGAGAATTTCAAGTGTCTGTATCAGGGATGCCTAATAGAACTTTCCGCAATGATGGAAATGTTCTATACATGTGCTAGCTACATGAGACTATTAAGCTCTTGCAATGTGACATGTGACTAAGAAATCGAATGCCTAGTTTTAGTTAAGTGTAAAAGTCATTGGAGACAAGTGGCTACTCCACAGGATTATGTAAATCTATACCCACAAATAAGGCTGATAAAATATGAGGAGCCAATCTTCCCCGAGTCCCAACTTCGACATGGTCACTGGTGAAAAGAAAATTTCCCAAAATAGCTGTAGTCTTTAATTAAGCCATAGTAAATATTTAACAGTTCTTCAAACTTTCTAAACTATTTGTGAGATGGAAGCTAGCACAATTACTCTTCTAAGACTATTGTATAAGGTTCTTATCACTGAATCAAGTCCATGAAACTCACCAAATACTTTGTTGGTTTATCAGTCAGGATAAGCTAGGTGATGCTGTGGTAACAAGCCCAAAATGTGGCTTTACACCACAAGTTTATTCCTCACTCATGATGTATGTCCATTGCTGGTGGACAGTGGGCCCTTCTCATTGCTGTTACTCTAGGTATTTGCTACCACAATCAATGAAAACGTGGGAAGAGAAAATGTCAAATTACACATTGGTTCTTCAATCTTCCCTCACATGACTTTTCAAATTTAATTGACCAAGTTAAGTGACGTGATCACATCTAACTTAAAATGATATGGCAAAATAAAATCCTACCCTGTGCCCACGAAAGAGAATACCCTAAAGTATTTGATTAGCAGTCAAATGGCTATCAGTTCATTTAACCTTTTTTGGCAGTATCTACTTTATAGTATCTTATAGGAAGAGTCGTCTACTTAATACTTACTCATGTATAACAGTTTATTCCGTGAAAATACCAAGTGATTAAAGAAAGGGCAATGAAATTTATTGAGCAATAGCTATATTTTAGAAACCACACTAAGTATATTTCTATATACTTTCTTGGATTCTTTCTTGTGAAGTAGATACTCTTAATCGTTTTATAAAAAGAAAAAACAGACATAAGATTTTCCTTTTATTAAGGTTTTCCCTAAGGTTATACAAATAGTAAAAGCAGAAAAGGGATGGATCTGAACCCAGGTCCACAGTCTGGTCTCTTTCCACTAAGCACATTATTTACAAACACGGTAATGGAGAATTAGCAATGCTATGGAACAGTTGTAAAAACAAAAGTGCTCGTTATAGGTTATTGCTATGCATACTCAATTTATCAATGTAATAGATTTATGTATTCAGTAACTTTTATGTGTCTAAAATTTTAGCTACATGGAGTATCTCTCTCTCTCTCTCTCTATCTCTCTCTCTCTCTCTCTCTCTCTCTCACACACACACACACACACACACACACACACACACACACACACACACAAAACTATCACCTTTAAAAAGCTTAAAACCAATCTCAAGGCTTCCAGGTTACAAGACATTAGTCCATTTCCTAGTCAACAGGATGCTGTACCCAGAATGAACAGGATTTGTACACGGGAACTCTGATTCAGATTATGACTTTGTTGCAGGTGGTTCAAAATCAAGTGAGAAAAATTCAACACTGCTAGACACAAATCTCAAGTCTCTTGCCTAGCAAAATATTCCCATTTCCCCCTCAGTCTTCATCAGCCCGCTCATTCAAGTCATCAGTATTCCTGTCAGGCATGACATCAAATGACTCAACAGCAACATTTCTCCCATTCTCTGGTGTAAAATTTTATTTAGAGAGTGACATACATTTTGACATTTGAGATTTTTTACTGAAATTTGAAATACAAAGGCAGGGAATTGCTGCCAGCTACTGAAGTACAAGCATTTACCTCAGGTTCAATAATAAGATCTCATCAAGAAATATGGACAGCCAGTGTCCTAATGGAAAATTTTGCCTGCATTTTTAATATTTCTGTCAAAAAGTTTGATGGCTGAAGCTGGTACATTTTCCACAAATAATTTTTTATTCATCAAAATTTCTGCCATCGTAGGTAATAGGGGAATGATTAATCGAACACATACTCCTGATCTGAGTGAGAATTTAAATGGATATTCTCACCAAGAGGACCTTCAAGCTGTACCCTGCTCAAAGATGCCCTGCTGAGGGGAGAGCGGGGGCAGAGACCGAAGCCAGGCTTGTCTCAACCACCGACAGGACATGAGAGGAGAGGGCTACACCTTCTTGCTCACACAAAGATGACAAAGGGCTGGCAGGGTCCTGATGGAAACCCTTTCAGTGAACAAACTTGCTCTCTGCTCTCCATCCAGTTCAGCCTCCTGGTACTCCACCTTCCCCTCCTATGCTCTCTTCCTCATGTATTCCTATATCCTCTGCCCTGAGCCAGTCATTGCTTTTCAGTTCATTCTATCAGAGTCCAGACTTTTTTTGTAGCAGATGGTGTGTGACAAGAGAACAAAGGAAGAAAAATTCTCAGAGTTTTTCCTAGGTCCCATTAATCCCTTAATCTAAACCCCACCAGTTTCTTTGGTCCATCTGGGCCCCCCGCTCCTAGGAATCCCTTGTCTTGAAGCCCCCACCTCTGTTCTGGTTCCCATGAAAGTTCCTGGAGGATCTAAAAAGCCATAGACTTACACTACAGTCCTCTGTGCCCATTAGTATCTTATAGGAGACTCTACCTTTCTCAGAAGACTCTACATGAAAAAAAGGGATAAGAAGTAAGTTTCAATCTATATTTGTTACCCCTCTCTGCCTGACATTTTTTTTCCCTCTCATAAGGACTGTAACACACAAAGGATAATGTGTAAGAGTAGGATTCTCCCAGTGGGAGAAAACTGGGGGTCATGTTCTGACCTTGATTTTGGTGGTGATTACATGCCTCTATGCATTTGCCCCAATTCATAAAACTATGAACCAGAAATAGTGACTCTTACCAAATGTGAACTTAAAATTTTATGATACGAAATAAAACATTTTAAGGAAAACTTGTATGAGTCTGAAACTTGCACGAGGAGCATGAGAGTGGGGGGAAACCATGAAATTGCCTTTCTTGGGGCCCCAGGAAGAATTGTCACCACAGGGTAGATGAAAGGAAAACACTCAGTTTTAGGGCTGATGAAGGAGAAAGGCAGCAAATGAGAGGTTATAAGACACTGGGATCCAACCCAATGATATTTGCTATCTGGTCAGGCCATCTTCAACTTCTAGGCCTTGAAGTTCTGACCCCTGTTCTTTCAGTACCTCTCCCCCCCCCCCCCATCTTGGTTCCTGGGACACTTCCTTCAGATGGTAGAAGCAGCCATGAAAGAATGAGACCTGGAGAAACTCTAGTTCCAGAACAACACAGTGCAGGAAGAGGTGCTTCTGAAATTCAAGGCTGAAATTCTCCTTAGACATTTTCTACAAAAAGCATTTATATGTTCAGTTCAAATAAGAACAACAACGATAGAGGAGTAAGCTCAACAGTTACTGTGGGCCAGAGAGCACTTCATCTCCTCAACTACATAAAGAAAACATTTTAGTTTTGATTATACAGAAGAGGAAGGACTTAAAGAAGCTAAGATCTCAAAGCTAGCAAGTGATAGAGCTAGAATTAAACTCAAATATGCTGAAAATTATTTAAGTCCAGTGCAGTTAACTTTTTCACTCCATATTCCAAAGGGCTTATGTGCTGAAGGGGCAGCTGATGTCTAACTATGTCTGTATGGGAAAAAGAAGCATACCACCTGACGTGGACTATAATGACCTGCCCTGATCTAGAAATGATCTTATAATCTGAACAAAATGACCAGATCTGCCTAAATAGTTTTATCAATGCTCAAAGCCTTAACAACACAACCTACATGAGACCAGTTAGATATAATTTAATTTCTTCAGTGAAGATTTAGAAGGTCCTTCTAAATTTGCTGGACCTCCGGACTCTCACTATAAAGCAAAATCCTCACCAAACAGTAGGCTCCAAAGCACCAATTCTCAGGGGCCCAGGATTACCAGGAACGAGCTAGTATTCTGTTCCACTGCTAGGAAAACAGGCTTGGTGAGGTCAAGTAACTGCTAGTTCCATAGACACACAATGGAGCCAAGGATTCAAATCCAGCTCTGACATCAAAACCCTGGCTCTTGCCATAATCTCCTACTGTTTTGCAAAGGCAAGCCTTACTGACAGTGATCTCTGTAGCTAAAAATGGGAAAACTAGATGACCTAAAGTTTTTAAATGTGTTTTTTATAGCTAAATTCATTCTATATTATGGTAAAAAGAGAAAAAGAATTGAAGTTTTAATTTCATCTTCCAAGCCTAAAACCAAAGTACTCAGATTCTGTCACATATGATCTTTCCTTGATTTCAGCTTTATTGAGAAAGACGTCCCTGCCCTGGGGTTTCCATGCCCTGGAAATGACGGCAGAAAATCAGCAGTGTGGATGTAAAAGTTAAAATTACTTTCTCCTCCTCCTGATTGAAAAGGGAACGATGTGAACAACCTCAGAGATCTAAAAGCAGCTTCCACAGAATGTTGGCTGATGCCAAGCAGCGGGTTCCTCCTAAACAATAACACAATTTTAATATTAGAGCAGGTCACACATCTCAATCTGGATGTGTACCAGGCACCATTTTGAGTACCACAGATCTAGCACTCCTAGAACTCTCACAACAACCCAAGGCAGATCCTTTCATTACCTCCACTTAACGTATGAGGAAATGGAGTCACAGGGAAACTGAGTAAATCATCAAAGCTAGTATGTTTTATAAGTAGAGTTCATCTCAGCTAGTAATGGAATTCATCTTGAGAATAAGATTCGGAAGAAGGTTAAAGAGCATGGATGATATTATTCATGTTATCCCTCTTTTGAAAATCATATACATGGTATATAATCTGGAATGGATTTATATACATGTAATTGTATATACATATTTGTATAAAATAACATTTAATATATATTAATATATATTAATATATAGTGTAATAAATATATTAATATATTTAAATTACATGATTTAAATTTTATATAAAATTTTATTTTTACATATAATTACACACGTGATTATACATAAACACATTCCAAATCACAACAACAAAATCCAGTATATAGTATACTAATTATAAAAGTAGCAGGGACTTTCACTGATAAAAGACCTGAAATATCTGCAAAAACATGGAACTCTAATCCTGGCTGGCAAACACATGCCATTAACTCCTATCCGATATTCATTGACAGATATTACAATCTTTGTACTCTTTTTCACTGAAGCCAAAAAGGAGCTCAGAATCTTTTTTAACACAGCTCTTCAGACAATGACAGTCAACCAAGCAGAGGTACTTTGGCAAGTTCAAGTCAATATGCCAGACTTAGTCTAGACAGCTGAGACTGAGAATTACAGCCAAGGGTGGTCCTGCAGAACCATCAATCCTCAAGGGTAGCATGTAGTTTCCCTGTCATCATACCTCAACTTGGTGGCAGAGCAATGGACCCTATCAACCATGGAGGGGCATGAGAGCTAGATCTAGGGTGGAGGTGACCTCAGGGAAGAAGAGAGTCCTTCTTCCCCTGACCACCAAGTTCACCAGTGAAAAGCACAGTTTAAAAAAACAGTGAAATTTACATCCTTAAATACCAGGCACTTCTACTTGAGTGGCATGTGTAAAAGAGCCAACATTTCATCTCAAATTAATTTAATTAGTTCATGAGGTGCTTTCTAAGGAGAAGCTAATCAGAATGCTCAGTATACAGAAACTCAAAAGAATACTCAGAGCCTCTTCTTTAGAGATTGCCTCTTCTCACATTAAAAAAAAAAAAAAAAGTAGCCAGTGCCTTAAAGATCCTTACCAGCAATCTATTTGTGACCAGTGTTTATGACTCAAGCTGAAACAGGCAGAGAGTGTGGGGTACAGGGAGTTTCAGTTCCCACTACAGAGAATTCAAGGCACATACTTTCCAGCCAGAATGAGGCACTATCTGGGGATTCCATTCTCTCCAACACCAGATATTATTCTTTCACTACTGTCTTTATTCAGTACTTCTTTGCTTTGTGCAAGGTGCTTGCTCATAGCTTCCATAACAACTCCATAAATCCGTTGTTGTTAACCTCATTTTGCAGATTAGGAAACTGAAGCTCAGAGAAGTTAAGTTGCATACCCAGGGATGACAAAGCCAGTTGTCTGATTGATCTCCTCAGAAGACATCGCAGACTTGATGACTCAGGGAAATTTATTTACTATAAAGCATTTCCAGGGAAAAATCAGCAACTATCTGAGTGGGGAAGTGAGACATCAGGCAAATATCCTTCTCATATGAAGGGAATTCTGGAAACAGCATGAGCCACTTCAGAAAGGTCACTGTGGGGGTAAGGAATTTGGGGTGCTTACATCAGTCATTGGTTAAGGGCTGCCTCTAGGGTATGTAAATTCCCAGACACTCCCAGACTTTCTGAAGAAACTGGCAAAGTGAATATAGCAACCTGAGGGTCTCCTTGTCTCTGCTGAGAAAACGCAAGGACTACCTCCTGCTGTGCTGTCCTGCCAATACCCCACACCCCCTTTCAGGATCAAAGCTCTCCAGCTGCAGTCCTGCCCAGAAATTGCAGTTGGCCAGAGCAGTCTTGCCAAGTTCCAGCCCCTACTGGAAGTAGCTGCATCTAATGACTGGTCAGTGTGGGGTCACAATGCCCAGGTCCCTGGCCTCCTATGGTCCACTCAGAAGGGCTTATTCCTCTCCAGAGCTCCCTGCAGCAAAACTGGAGCGGGGTGTCAGTCTCCCTCTGCCCAATCCTGACCCCCTCACTCTCTTAAAGGTGTGGTTCCAAAGCTCTCCTCAGTGAACCTCTTGTTTGTAATCTCTGCCTCAGAGTCTGTTGAGAAAGCAAACTTGGGTCAGGAGAGAAAGCATCCCAGAAGCCAGTGTGATCAAAAACAGCAAAGAAACCTGAAGAGATGTTGGAGTGGGTACACCCCCAGCCTTGGCCACACTGGTGCATGATAGAAGCGGTAAAAAATTACCCTAAAATGCTGAAAGGCAAGACATGGCATATTGCCTTATTTTGCTGACTCAAATTTAATTAAGCTCTTCACTCACCCAAGTGGTGATATGTATGTTCAAACTTAGTCACTTTTTTTGTATCTGTCCCTAGGATTGAACAAAATATCTGGAAAAGCACAAAAAAAGTGCCATTGGCACACCTCACCTCATGCATGAATGTCCTGAGGACTAAAAATTGGAGGGATGCATTATCTGCAGGGGTGATGGTGGTGATGGTTCAGGGTAAAAAAAAGGCTGGAAGAACAAGGATTATAGGGACACAGGATGAATAATTCTTCTTAAAAATTATAGCTGTCAAGGCCCACCAAGCTTGTTCTTCCCTCATGGGTAAGAAGGAAGAACAAGCCCTCCTCACTGGTAAATAGCAGCAAGTGGGTCACTCTGCATAGTTGTTGAAATGTCTCCCTTTGCCTTCCAAAGATACTGTGTCCTCTGAGCCCTCTTACCCTCTTCCTCCCCTCCTCACTGCTTCCCCCAACCACAGACACTATGGCAGGTGGGTGGGTTTCCCTCTTCCCTTGCCGAACCCTGGCTACACCTCTATTCACTCATCCCCAATAACTCTGTTCAGACTTTCCTCTTAACCAGAAATGGCTTGCAATTCCTTCTCCATTTGTTGAGATCCTATCCCACCTCTCCAGCTTCAAGGAAAACTCCCTATCTTCCAAGAAGCCTTTGCTGACCACTTAGTACTGACAGACCATTCCCTTCTCTGGCCACCAACCACACTCACAGTCATTGCATGCCTTCTGGTGAAAACAATCCATTTATTCTTATTTTTATACTAATGCTTCACCTGCTTAAATGGTCTGTTAACCAAGACCTGAATAAAAGACCTTCTGAATCTTCTACAGTGCAGAACATGAGGAAACAGAGGATGCTCTCAGAAAAAAATAAGTCCATTGATAGTTTATCATACTAAAGATTTATTTATTTATTTATTTATTTATTTATTTATTTATTTGTGATAGTCACACAGAGAGAGAGAGAGAGAGAGAGAGGCACAGACACAGGCAGAGGGAGAAGCAGGCTCCATGCACCAGGAACCCAACGTGGGATTCGATCCCGGGTCTCCAGGATCGCGCCCTGGGCCAAAGGCAGGCGCTAAACCGCTGTGCCACCCAGGGATCAATCCCTCATACTAAAGATTTTTTAAAAAGATTTTATGTATCTATTCATGAGAGACACACAAAGAGAGGCAGAGACATAGGCAGAGGAAGAAGCAGACTCTCTGAAGGGAGCACAATGCAGGACTTGATCCCAGGACCCTAGGATCGTGACCTGTGCCAAAAGCAGATGTTCAACCACTGAGCCACCCAGGAGCCCCTATTATACTAAAGCTAAGAGCCAAGAATGATTCCTAGTTTTAGCACTCTTTGTAATTAGTATTCCAAGCTATGGGCTGAACTATGTCCGTTGTTTTCCCCCATGTTTACTCTTCAATATTGATTGAGCTACATTTCATTCTGAGAAAGGGAAGCAGGCTCTTTTCCCCCACTCTTCCTCTGTGTCCACTCCCAAATCCTTCCCAAGATGAGATGCACTACTTGGATCAAATGCCCCCATTCCAATATCTCTATTTATTCTGAGAGGCAGATCCATAGCTTCTGGGTGTTATGGTCTTTCAGGCATAAGCCACAGGATGCACCAGACCCACAGAAATTGAAGAGAAAGGGTACAAGTCTGGACACAAAAGGGATAAGGGATCCTGCCATCCTCAGAGACAACAGAGATATCAGAAAGAATAAAGGCCTTGGAGAGAGAAGGATGAATGAGCATGCTTAATAGTGAAGGCTGACATGAGAACCATTTCTTGCTATCTGGGAAATGCAGCAGAAAGAGCAGCAAAAGGAAATGATGCTTCCTTGTGTGTCAATGACAAGTTGGTTTTGAAAGTCAGAAAGACCTTGATTCAGATCCTGGTTCTGTCCCTTCCAAGAGCTACCTTGAATAGGTGACTTCATCTCTCTGGGTTCCTTATCTATAAGAAGAGGATAAAAATAAGAGTTAACCCAGAGTTATGACTAGAACATAAATGGTTAGCTGCCCACTGAGGATCATGCTCTCAGCACGTAATACATAGCTGTACTGTGAGCATTGCTCAGCCAGGGACCATGTTTCTCAGACGTCTCTACATCTAGATAGGATCAGGTTATCAAGTTCTGGTTCACAGGAACCTTCTTATAGTCCTCCACACTCACACACACAAGCCTCCTGATTACAGGATGCAGAAAATGGATTTAGACTGTACCAGGTCTCATACCAGAAGACAAAAGACACCCAGTTTCTCACTCACTTTTAGGAGGAGGACCGTCAATCAAATTCCCATATTGGATTCATGAATATATAGAAATAAGCTACTATATTCAGCCACTGAGATTTCAGGGTTGCCTATTAGAGGAGCCAATCTTAAATTAGCCAAACAAGGATTAAATGTTTTATTTCAAGCAGTGAGTACTATGTTTGACAGAGTAAGCACACAAATATATGGTTGCTCTTCTTTTTGTTACTCCTAACTCTGTACAGTACTTTATGCCTTCTAGGATGTTACTATATTGGACAGACTAATTCAATTTATGTTGCCAAGCACTGAAGAGGATAAAAAGTTAACAAATAAAACTCAGAGACTCCATTCTTCAGGGATTCATATGCTAGTGGTGCAATTAGATCTGTAATGTAAGTAATATTGCAAGGCAAATTTTATTAAATGTTTTAAGAGAGGCTCAAGGTGCAATGAGGAGGAGGAGATTAATTTTACCTGAAGAGGAGATTGAAATGTTCCTGGAGGAATAAAGATATGAATGGGGCCTTGAGGCACAATTTATACTTTGACGGTGGACACTGGCCAACAGTCTCTGGAAGGGAGAAAATTATAGATAATGGGAAACAATAAAAGGTCCCACTTCCTCTGTTCTCTTGTATAAGGAAAAGGTTGCAGGAAGGAATAAGCTTTGTCAAGGCTTGAGGAGGAGCCTCAACTGCCACAATCAGGAGTCCAAACTTCCCTTTATTAGTAATAAAGTACATTATTCACAGCTCTGATTGGAAATGACAGAAACACAAATGGCATAAGCTTAAGCAAACAGGGATTTACAGGCTCTGCTCATAATCCAATTATTAAAAGGGTTAGAGCTGGTCCTTAGGGATAAATGGAACCAGGGACCTGAGCACCATCAAAAATCACAGGTAGTAGTATCCCCACCCTCCACCCCTATTCATTCTCCTAATCCTGTTTTATGTTACTTTTACTGTTTTCCACTATCTGAAATTACCTCACTTACTGAATTGCCCAACCTCCTAGGATATAAGCTTCCCAAGGACATGGGTCACTCGGTTTTATTTACCAAACATCACAGCTCCTAGCATGGTCTCTTACATATATGGCACACAGCACGCACTCAGTGCATATTTGTTGAAAGAATGATGTAAATGGATCAGAAATTTTAAGATGTTCTAGTTACACAAGTATGAATATTTAATCTCCCTGACTGCTCCAGTTCACCACATAAATTCGCACATTTGCAGTAAAATTTGAATAGCTCAATATATCCGTGATTAATGTCCTCAAGAGTCACCAATAGCAGTGAACATTTGGTTCTGTAAAAGTGAAGGTCAGAAGCTAGACTCTAGTGAATGAACCACCTTGTGGTACCACAGGGAAGTAGACCAGCTGACCTGTGCTGAGATGGTCTAACAATTCTATGAAGCTTCTTTGAAATGCCAGCACTTTCTGTCTCAGAAAGTCTTACACCATGGACCAAACTCTATTCTTTAAGACTGAGGAGAATGCATAGGCTTTATGTCACATAAAGGGTCACAGTAACATTTGTTGAGACTTCATCCTATTCTACAAATGGTGGTCCCTATGAACCTTGTGTAAGAAGTCTAGAACTAGACATAAGTAAGACACAATCCCTACTTAGACCTTAGCCAGATTCTGAAACTATTCTCTTCTGTCCTTTCTGACGTACTACCAGGTCCTTTGGTTTTGCCAGAGCAGAGATGGTTTGAACATACTGGAGAGTTCCACATTTGTTCTCCTTGTTATCACATAATGAGATGATCACAGCCCTATTTTGAGTCTTTTTGTCTGAAATAGCCTTCCCTATTTTTACTACCATTTGACAAAAAAGAAAGAAAGAAAAACAGCCAAAGTTATTTCAGGATCAAGACAAAGAATCATCACACAATTCTCTGGGTATGTTGACTTTTTTTTAGCCATTCCACTCCCACCTATGTTTGCCCTATATTTTCACCTTGATCTGCTGAATACTCTATTTGTATATTACTCTGAAAATAAACAAGGTATCACATTCTTTTGTGTTTTCTTTCCATTTTTTAATAGTTTGATATATATTTTTGTTAGAATTGTTAAGTACCACCGGAAGTCATAAAAAGACACAGGCATAGTGGTATACTACATATCAATACATCACACTCTGGCCATCTTAAAGAAGTCTATTTGATGAAAACCAGGAAAGGAAAAGAGGTAAGTAGTAGAGACAGGAACACTCCCCAATTTTCTCAATAGCCAGAATGGCTTTTCCTGGGAAGGAAGAGAATCTCTTCTGCAAATTATTTCCATTTGGTGTAGTCACTTACCTTAGTCACAAACTATGACATGAATCCAAAAATACCTTTCATTGTGTGCTAACATGAAATAATGGTGAGATCACTGTGGTATAAGCAACTGACCGTGGTTCACCTCACTACTTCTGCTGTCAGGCCTACGCTCAGTCAGTATTACAGAGATGAGTTTGTGCCAGCTCATTTCTAAATCTCATCTGGTCCCACCTGGGACCAGTGATAGGCAAATTTACCAGGAGTGTCTCAAATTTACCAGGAGTGTCTTAATTACCAGGAGGTAATTAAGACATAATTTCTATCTGTAGCTATCCCCAACATAGGGCTCAAATTTATTCATCCTAAATCTGAACTAATCAGCAAAAAGTTACAAAGATTTATGCTAGGGACCGGACAGCACGGGAGAAATTATTTTTTCTGTTCTCTAGGAAGTGACAGTCAAGTGGGAGGAAGAGAAATGGGGCACTAATATGCTAAAACAAAAGTAAGTGCCCTTAGAAGTGAGACAGTAGAAGAGGGAGTGGTCAGGATAGCAAAGAGCAAGAGTTGTGGACAGACATGAGGTTTGACTCTCCCCCTTAAGATATCATTTAGCCATTACTGCAATAATGCAGTGTAACAAGTATCTTTTTAACAATAGTTTACAATATCAAACATTTTTCTCATTCTGCAGGACACCTGGGTTTTAGCTGATCTAAAATGTGCTCCTCCTGAAATCCTGGAATTGGGTCTAGACTGTGCCTTGAATTCAGGTCTTCTCTACTTTTGTCTCACCTCCTTGAACCAGTGACTCTCTGAACATGTTCTTATTACACAATAAAGGCACATGATCCTTGATTTTGGGCCTATGGGCCTATGAGCCTACAGCAGAAGTTAAAAGATAGCATAATTGAGTCAAATTTTCTTTATATAAGAGACCGTTTATGAAGGCTGTAATTTCCACATATCAAGAACTATATGCATGTGAAAGCAAAACTATCCCCAACCCTTACCTCTCTCACTTCTACAACAACCACGGGACAATAGCATAATACCTTCAAATCTTTTGTTAGTATTCTAAGGTTTATGACCTTGTAGAGATGCATTTCCTTTCTCAGAGCTCCTTAAGTTTGGGGAACATAAATTGCTCTGGATCTTACTTTAAGACAGGGTAGATAAAGTAAAACCATTCCAAGCAAAATGTTACAAACTTTGGGATGTTGGAGTCTGGTGTCTAGTGAGAGGAAAAGTCTTAAGAGGGAAGAATAGACCAGGAATATTGTATTGAGCTGGGAATTAGGAAGGTACATGGTTAGTAAAGAAATTCACTATGATGAGTTATGGTTAAGTCTTCTTGGGAGTAAGGACTGATGTTAAATTTTAAGTTGCCTCTATTGTACTGTGCAGTTATTTTTCCCTTCAAATACTGTGCACCTAACAAGTAATGTCTGCATCACACAACAGCATTCTATAATTGAACTTGGAAGAAATGAAAGAATAAAGATTCTGGGCAACACAGAGCAAAGTAGTCATAGAAGAACACAGGAGCTGCAAGATCCAAGTCAGGTTGAAGAGGTGAGAAATTTAGCAGCTGGAAGAAATCACAGTGAGAGGTAAAATGGTAGGAACACAAGCCTTCCAAAGAATTCTTAAATTCTGAGCTTCTCCAAACCTCCAGCATTCTTAGTTTTCCTTTGGGAACTCCTCTTCTCCCAACTGGTAGGGCTGCAAACACATGGCCCTTCTTTTCCAATTCAGTGGAGGATGGGCCTGCAACACAAAATGTTTGGTGAAGGGCCCTTTACCCTCCTGAACACATAACAGGTTCAGGTTCAGCACCCAGTTCAATCAGAGTCCTAAGGAATGGAGAAGGAGTTACAATAGTTGCTGCAAGTAAGAGGGTCCCTTTTTTTCAGCAAGTACATCGGTAAGAACTAAGAGCCATATAAGCTCAAAAGATTGGCCATTTTTTCTATCATGTAAAGAGAGCATGCCTGAGAATGAAGCCAATACAACAGAAAGGAGGTGCAAAAAGTAGAGAATGAGAATCCTGGTGCCATTCTTTATGCCCACAGATCCAGCCATAACTGAAGCCCCATCCATACTGGGAGTCTGCAAGCCCAGACTCCAGAAAGGGTCCTGTCACAACCAAAAGAAAGCCTCCTCATATCCTGAGTTCATGTACATACCAATTTACCCAGTCTACTCTCTACAGCAGAAGTTAGCAAATTCTTTCTGTCTTTCTGTAAAGAGCCAGATGGTAAATGTTTTAGGTTTTGTGGGCCATTAGGTCTGTGTTGCAACTACTCAACTCTTGTTATGGCATAGAAATAGCCATGGACAGTATGTAAATAAATGAGCAGAACTATGTTTCAATAAAATTCCATTTATAAAAACACGTTGGCAACTCAGATTTCCTATTTATGTTGTAGTTTACTGACCCCTGCTCTACGGAAACCCTAGATGGTAAATTTCATAAATGACCACTGAATTTGTGCTTCAAAAATTCTATAAGAAAAAAAAAAATTCTATAAGAAGTAAATTTCATAGGGGTGGCTCTAAAAGTCATTTCCATGGCTAAAATGGGATTTTGGGGGAGGAGGAGGTGTTGTTTTATTTTTTACTTCAATGGCTTATTAAAAGTATGGATGACATAACGGATTCTTATCCATTCATGCAGTGTTTCCTCTCATCCACTCTGTGAATTCCAACATGTGAAATACCCAGAATTCATAAAATTTAGCTAGTAACACTGGACTTTTTAGGCCTAAATACAGTGCAACTTTGAAAGTTAGTTGACTAAACAAGGCACTATTAACCACATCAGCAAAAAGCAATGCTGCTTAATACACCATATTTGTGTATTACATTTTTGATGATGACTGTGGTCATCCTGGGACATCATCGAGCTTCACTTATCCCTTTGCTGAGGGACAATGAAACTTCCTCTCCAGCCTATTAGTTATTTCACTTTCCATCGTCATTATTCTCTAGAAGAGCTTTTTCCCTTGAAATAGTTGTTAGAACTTTGTGCTCCACTGACATAAGCAGTCAAAACATTTACCCAGGTAGCTTTATGACTTTCTTATGAAATGCAATCAGAATGGCCAGCAGTATGTGTATGAATCAAATCAAAGACACCCTTGAGCATCAGTCATGATCAGAGAAAAATTAGGTTTACAGCATCAACCAGCCACAACTACAGAAAATACAGACACAAGGCTTAATTAACTCTGCCACCACCTAGCCATACGGTCTACTGTTTTTCCATGAGTTCTGAGTTTCTATTTGGATCACTTAGGGTTGAATCTGACCAAGTCCTAAAACTCTTGAGATGGCAGCCATCTCTCTGACGGCCTCAAAATCTGGGCAACTTATTCCTGGATTTGATGAGGCCCTGGTTCCAGAAATCATTATGTGGTGCAGCTAGTCTCCCTGATTCACTGATGTTGAGTATTTTCTGAACTCAAGATCAAGACACACGCATTCCCACTAGACCAGGAAAAACTTACCTGATACCTTGTATAATGCCAGAGGCTGGTAGAAAGAACTTAATCTCTAAGAATGTGAAATGTTAACTGTATTCATTACCCCTATGATATAGAACCTCCAAAACCTTAAACTTAAACCCTTCCTAAAACCCAGGATCAAATTTCTCTCTAGCCCATCAGATCAGGCTCTATTCTGAGTTTTCTAGCAGGATCCCAGGATCCATGTGCTCTAAATTTCTTCTAGGTCTTCATTAATATAATTTCAGTGCTTATTATAGTATCTGGCACATAGTAGGAACTCAAATATTACTGACTGCATAAGCAAATTAATATGTTGAGAATTTGCACATACTCCTAAAATGGTAGATGGTATTAGAATACGATTTGGTAAGATTAATTCTATACTCCCCTCCCACAGAAGAAATAATCTTACTTGCTTGGCCATAGAATTGTATTGTTGTTATAATGATGATGGATTTTGCTTCCCATACCTTTAATTTGGGTTGGGCCATATAACTTGATTCATCCAGTGGGATGTAGGCAGACATGATGCAATAGAGATTGTGCAATGTAACATCTTATTATACTCTCTTCAGCATCATAAGAACTCCCACTCTCAGGGCACCTGGTGGCTCAGTTGGTTAAGTGTCTAACTTTCGATTTCAGCTGAGGTCACGATCTCAGGGTCATGAGATTGAGCCCCACATCTGGCTCCATGCCGCACATGGAGCTTGCTTAAGGTTCTCTCTCTCTCTCTCTCTACCTGCACCTCTCTTGTGTTCTCTCTCTCTCTCTCTCTCTCTCTCTCTCTCTTTCTCAAAAACAAAAAAATTAGAACTCTCACTCTCTCCAAGGTAGCCATAGCTCCTTTGGCCTGGGATTTGAAATAAACACAGATGGAATAACCTGAGCCTACACTGCAGTAAGGAGCCAAGTCCAGCTGGATCTGCAAGTTGACAAACAGCCTCCCAGCTAAGCCAGGCTAGAACAGTCAACTGCCAGGCAAACCGTTGACAGGTCAGCAGGAATAAATGACTGCAATACAGTGATGTCAATTGTTTCCTCAAGAAAGTGAAACAAAATAAATTTTAAAAAATTTAAAGAATAAATGACTTATTTTAAGCCACTGGGTTTGTAGTACTTGGTTATGCAGCATTATTATAATACTAAATAAAGATACACCACTACCACAGTAATATTAACAGCACTATCACCACTCTATCACTGCTATCAAAATGACACAGACCCCAAGCACATGACAGCTCTGCTTCTGCTGGGAAGACAGAAAACACCATAACAGCCCTAGTGCCTAAGTGGAAGACACAAAAAGGAGAAGACCCAAAGGCTTTGCTTGTCTAGCCCACAAAAATGTCGAAGACCTGCCTTGAAAGTAAGAGCTATCACATGGAGAAAATCCTCTCAAATGAAGAAGAAAAACAGAAAAATGCACCCTATATTTTCTTCCCCCTTTCCCATGAAGTGAAGAAATCAATTAAGTTCCTTTTTTAAAGTAATCATTTCAAAGGTCCTCATAGATCTGAGTGGGCACAACCGTTGTAACAATAGCTGCTGATAGCATTAATATGCAAATGATTGACATTCAGCATTGGTGACTTAAATGCAAACCCAGGACCCTCATTCTTCCAATCAGCATTGATTTTGAGACAAATACTGATGCTTGCATATACATTTGTTGACTTTTTCCTGAGAAGTTTCTTAAAAAAAAAAAAAGGCAATGAAAAAGAAAATGGCTTTTTGTTTGAATTTCCTTGAAGAGTCATTTGGTGAAGCAAGCATCATCAGCTCTGGTAAACACGCAAAATTCATTTAAGTGATCTCTGACTGTTCTGAGAAATTGGAATCTGAAGCCTTGTAGCAAATTGTCTCAAACGGATCATGGAATGTGAAATGCATGTGATATAGGCAGGATTGCCTTTATGACAACTCAGTGAGGAAAACAATTACTGCTACTTTTAATGCTCTAAATTAAGGCTCTGCTGTCTTCCATCTTGATAGAAGAATCACCCAAGGCTTGTGATAGATGCTGCAGGTAGGGTTCAGGAAGAAGGATAGAAGAATCACCCAAGGCTTGTGATAGATGCTGCAGGTAGGGTTCAGGAAGAGGAGGATGGTTGAAGGACCTAGGAGCCCAGGAAGCAGCCCAAACATTACACAAACTCACCAACACTATGTAAAAACGTAGTGTAATCATCTCACTTTTTGCCTCTTCCACTTATCTGCCTCTTCCTCCAGCTTCCAAAGAGGTGTCCAAGGATGCCAAGGAGATCAAACTGTACACCCAACAATACTGACTAGTACATGCTGGCTTACCCTGGGTGCATCTCATAAATAAAGGTGTATATCTCCAGGCATCTTTCCACCAACTTCTCTCCTTTCATTTGGTTCCATCTCCCTTGAAGATCTCATCTACTCTATAGCTGATGGCTATCAAAACTCTAGTTCCACGTGACCTCTCTATTGAGCAAAATTCCTATGTTAAATGGCGAAAGTTACTTATTTTACAAGCACCAAGACCCAACATGAGCCAAGTAGAATTCATTAATTTCTGCCAGATGTATTTCTTATCCTGCTTTCCCTTCGTCAGGTAAAGGCATCAGCTGAGCTAAGAGACTTAGAATCATTCTTTACTCTTTTCTTCTTTCCACCCTCAAAGCCAGTAGGATGCCTAGGACCCTAGAGTTTCATTTTCTACTCTGTTAACCTACATCTGCCATTCTTTCCAGCCAACTTCCCATTCACTCGTTGGTCCAATACTTACTGAGTCCTTATTCTGTTCCAGACTCTTTTCTAGGTGTTTTTGGGATACAGCAGTGAACAAGCAGACCAAAAGCCCTCCCGTTGCAGAGCTACTTTTGAGTGTGGCAAGAGAGACGATAAACAAATAAATAAGAAAATATATAATTGTGGTAGTGTTAGGGAAAACAAAGCTCAGTAAATGGATGGTAAATGGGCAAGTGGATGGGCTGTGTGGAGGAAGGACAGGATGCAGTGTTGGATATGGTGGGCAGGATAGATCTCTCTGTAAAGATGAAGTTTGAGCAAGGATTTGAAGAAGCCAAGACTTAAGCAGGAAAACATTATAATAATCCAGGCAAAAATGTGATGAGGGCTTAGACCACTGGTAGCACTGAAGATAATGATAAAGGTAGAGGCAATGGAATTTTAGGATTGGTCCACTATGGAATATGAAAGAGCCAAGTCGAGGGCAACTCTAAAGTTTTGTCCTGACCAACTGAAAGCAGCAAAGCTGGGAATGAAGCAGGTTTAGGAAAGCAAAAAATCACCAGTCTTGGGCATGCAGAGTTTGAGATGTTTATTAGACATTTGAGCAGAGACATAAAGTAGGCAGTTGCACAACTAGAATAGTTGCATAGGCTAGAATTCAGGAAGGAGGTTTAGCCTGGAGATAGAGTTCAGGTCCACATCATCGCTCACCTGCATTATTGCAATGATCTCATAATTGGGCTCTGTGACTCCAATTTTCTATTTTCTGCAATTGCCTTCCACATTTCTACCAGACAAGTATCTCTAAAGCCAGAATCAATTCCATTTCTCACTTGCTTAAAAATCTCTGATTTCCCATTCAATACCAAATTAAACACTATTCCACAGTATGGCACTCAAATTTGTATTTTGAGCTCTCTCTTATTAGTGCCAAACAAATGGAGATGATACACTGGACCCTAAACTAATCGATAGTCTTGAATGTGTCAGGCAGCTTTGAGCATTTGTACATGTTTTCTGGATGTGGAATATCACTCCTCCCTTGTATTCCTGGCAAATCCACTCTTCTGTGAAGTACTAATTCAAATGCTGCCTCCTTGCTAGCCCTTGTTTTGCATCTCCCAGAATTAATTGCTCTTTTTTTCTGTCTTCCCATTGCACTTTGTACATTCCTCTAGTGGTAACACCATGTGGCAATACAGCTTTCTGTATTTGACTAATGCACTGATCAGATGCTACTTTATTCACTTAAGTCAATGGCTAGCACAGCGGCCAGCAAAAGCTCATACAATTGCAATGAACCAAAAGAAACCCAGCTGCCTTGTCAGCGTACATAATATGGTAGCACAATCTAGGAGCCTGGGGATGTGGGAGAGAGAGTGGGTAGTGATGTTCCCCCATCACATGTGCAACCAGGGGCTGTCAGTTTTAGGGTGAGGCAGTCCCCTCGAAGTAGGTAATCATCCCTGCAGCCCGCAGCAACTAAAATCTCCCCTTTTACTCAGTCTTGTGTAAGCCTGGCAAAGAAGAGCAGTGAGGGTAACAGGCTTGAGTTCTAACAGTAGGGGTTTTGTTTAGGCATAAAGAATGTCCTCATTAAACCAAGAAATGAGATGGAACTTGCAGAGAAACATTAAGGGAAATAGAAAAATGTTCTCTAAATTCATCAGACGCCAGAGACCTCAGCAGGCACCTCAGTTCATCACACTTTGCTTCCCTCATATTTACAAAGCATCCACAGGCCTGCTTCTGCAGTTTATTAATAGATATGCCTCCACCTCTGGTTCCCTACATATACTCTTTCTCCTGCCTTCTCTATAACAATGTCACTGATCATTTAGAACATTTAGAACAACTGCCTCCCAGTGTTAGTTGAACACCTTTCAAGGATCTTTTGATAACTTAGCACTTTTTAGATTAAAACAAAACTCTTTTCTAGTTGATAAGAAGAGATGAGAGAAGCCTCTCCTAATCCCAATTGCAGAACAACTCCCACCTCCTCCTAGAGAAATAACCAGCCATAAAGTTCACTTTGTGCTCTTCTCTGGGACTTGGGGCTAATTCCTAATTATTATGAACATCAGAGGCCACAGGGAGCCTCTGTGTCCTGAATATTCTAAATAAGGCTCTTTGGGAGAAAACCAAAATAAGAGCAACTTATGGATGGATTTATTCTTCATTATGTTTTAGGATTCAATTACTTCTAAGGAAAATAGAGCAATTTTCAGGGATGCTCAAACATGACTTTGATGCAAAAATAAATTAAAAAACTAAGATTGAAAAGGTCCAAAGAGAGGCCACCCCATGAAGCCAGGACATTTTATTTGTTTTGTTCATGGTAATACTCCCAGCCTCCAGAACAGTGCTTGGCAGAATAAGCACACCAAAACCTTTATTTAATAAACAATGAGTCACAGGACTTAAAAGTTAGGGTCAAATAGAAGGATGAAATGCCAAAGATCAAATGCTGTGGTAAGGAGTCAAGCAGTCATTGTAGATTTTTTTAAAGATTTATTTTTATTTATTTATGATAGAGAAAGAGAGAGAGAGAGGCAGAGACACAGGCAGAGGGAGAAGCAGGCTCCATGCCAGGAGCCAGACACGGGACTCAATCCCAGGACTCCAGGATCGTGCCCTGGGCCAAAGGCAGGCGCAAAACCACTGAGCCACCCAGGGATCCCCTCATTGTACATGTTAAGCTGATTAAACTCCCTTAAAAAATAAATGAGCAAAAGATAAGGTACCCTTCCAGCATCTGTTTTTGTGTCTCATGTGTGTATAAGTAGAGAAGCAAGACAAATGGAATAATTCAGCCAAATATTTACTGAAGGTAGGAATCTCAAATACTCCAGTCCTTCTTCTCTTCTTCCCTTCCTCCCCATTTCCCATTGCCCTGTCTCCTCATCCCCCCACTCACCATCCTCAGGCAACCTGCCACTAAATATTATGGTTTGTATCTCTTCTGCAGTTGTCTCCCACCAATTGCCTGCCCCCAGTCACTCTTAGGCTCATTCTCTCTCTACCCTGCTATATAAATGACCCTTCTAAATCACTTGACCATATCTTTTTCCTCCTTATACACCATAAATCCCCTCCTTGTCTAAAGTACAATGTTTAGTTATGTTTGGGTGGCATTTAAAACTTCATCAGCTTCACCTCCAGCAAACAGTGACCACTCCTTATAAACTGTCATATGTCCCTCTCCCCACTGCTTGCTTGGCAATCCCCTACCCATGTTTTAAGGCCCAAATGCCTTAAGGACTTAGTGATAAGTAAAAAGATTTTAAAAACTAAACATCTGAAAGGACAAGAACTATATGATCCTCTCAATAGATGCAGAAAAAACATTTGACAAAATATACCATCCTTTCTTAATAAAAACTCCCTGCAATGTAGGAATAGAAGGAATATATTTCAATATCATAAAAGCTATATACAAAAGACCCACAGCAAATATCATCCTCAACAGGAAAAAACGGAAAGCTTTTCTCCTAAGGTCAGGAACATGGCAGGTATGTCCACTCTCACCACTGTTCTTCAATATAGCCTCAGCAATCAGACAACAAAAAGAAATAAAAGGCATCAAAATTGGCAAAGAATAAGTCTAACTTTCATTATCACAGACAACATGATACTCTTTGTAGAAAACCCAAAAGATACCACCCGAAATTTGCTAGAACTGATATAGGAATTCAACAAAGTGAATGGATATAAAAACAGTGCATAGAAGTCTGTTGCATTTCTATATACTAACAATGAGACAGAAGGAAGAGAAATCACAGAATCACTCTCATTTACGATTATACCAAAACCTATCAGATACCCAGGAATAAACTTAACCAAAGATAATATAAAGGATCTATATTCTGAAAACTATAGAACACTTATGAAAGAAATTGAGGAAGACACAAAGAAATGGAAAAACGTTCCATGCTCATGAATCAGAAGAACAAATACTGTTAAAATATCTATGTTACCTAGAGCAATCTATACATTCAATGCAATCCCTATCAAAATAGCATCAGGATTTTTCACAGAGCTGGAACAAAATCCTAAAATTTGTATGGAATCAGAAAAGACCCCTATAAATAGCCAAGTAATGCTGCAAAAGAAAACCAAAGCTGGAGGCATCAAAATTGTGGACTTCAAGCTCTATTACAAAGCTGCAATCATCAAGACAGTATGGTACTGGCACAAAAATAGACACATAGATCAATGGAACGGAATAGAGAACCCAAAAATGGACCCTCAACTAATCTTCAACAAAGTAGGAAAGAATACTTAGTGGAAAAAATACAGTCTTTTCAACAAATGGTGTTGGGAAAATTGGACAGCCACATGCAGAAGAATGAAACTAGACCACTTTCTTATACCATACATAAAAATAACCTCAAAATGGATAAAAGACCTAAATGTGAGACAGGAATCCATCAAAATGCTAGAGGAGAACATAGGCAGCGACCTCTTTGACCTCGACCCAGCAACTTCTTGCTAGACATATCTCCAAAGGCAAGAGAAACAAAGGCAAAAATGAACTCTTGGGATTTCTTCAAGATAAAAAGCTTTTTAACAGAAAAGGAAACAGTCAACAAAACTAAAAAGCAACCTTGGAATTGGAGAAGGTATTTGCAAACGTCTTACCAGATAAAGGGCTAGTACCCAAAAATCTATAAAGAACTTATCAGGGCAACCCAGGTGACACAGCGGTTTAGCACCGCCTTTAGCCCAGGGCGTGATCCTGGAGACCTGGGATCAACTCTCACGCAGGGCTCCCTGCATGGAGCCTGTTTCTCCCTCTGCCTGTGTCTCTGCCTCTCTCTCTCTCTCTCTCTCTCTCTCTCTGTGTGTCTCTCGTAAATAAATAAATAAAATCTTAAAAAAAAAAACTTATCAAACTTAACACCCAAAAAACAAACAAACAAAAAATACAGTCAAGAAAAGATCAGAAGAAAAAAAAATTAAAAAAAAAAAAGAAATGATCAGAAGACACGAACAGTCATTTCTCCAAAGACATACAAATGGCCACCAGACACGTGAAAAAATGTTCAACATCTTTCCATATTAGGGATATTCAAATCAAAACCACAATAAGATACTACCTCACACCAGTCAGAATGGCTAAAATTAACAACTTAGGAAACAACAGATGTTGACAAAGATATGGAGAAAGGGGACTCCTTTCACACTTCTGGTGGGAATGCAAGCTGGTGCAGCCACTCTGGAAAACAGTATGGAGGATCTTCAAAAAGTTAAAAATAGAGCTACCATAAGGCCCAGCAATTGAACTACTAGGTATTTATCCAAAGGATACAAACACTAATCCAAGGGGCACCTGCACCTGCACCCCAATGTTTATAGCAGCAATGTCCACAATAGCCAAATTATGGAAAAAGCCCAGATGTCCATCAACAGATGGATAGATAAAGAAGATATGGTATATATGGACAATGGAATTTTATTCAACCATCGAAAAGAATGAAATCTTGCCATTTACAATGATGTGGATGGCACTAGAGTGCTGAGTGAAATAAGTCAGTCAGGGAAAGACAAAACCCATATTATCTTACTCATACATGGAATTTAAGAAACAAAACAGATGAACATGGGAAGGGAAGGAAAAAAATAAGATGAAAATTGAGAGGGAGGCAAACCATAAGAGACTCTTAGCTATACAAAACAAACTTAGGGTTGCTGGAGGGGAGGGAGGTAGGGGGACACGGTAACTGGGTGATGGGCACTAAGGAGGGCATTTTATGTAATGAGCACTGGGTATTGTATGCAACTAATGAATCACTGAATTCTACCTCTGAAACTAATTTAAAAATTTTTAATTTAAAAAGAACTAAACCTCTAACTCCTTATACCACCTAGCATGCCTAGAAGAAAAAAGCTATCATATTTATTTTTCTAAAAGCCTGAAAGAGTTTTCGGTGAAAATGTACAAGAACAAAAAAATACATATGCTTTCAGTCCCTAGCAGGGGTGAATCCCTTATTTCTGCAGTTAGCTGACATGTATGTGGCCAGAGTCTCTTAGTATCAAGTAGCTAAGTGGTGGCACTCTGGAAGTCATTGCTGCTTAATCTATTTAGGCATCTAATTTGTCTTTGATTTTGTGATTTCTTAATTGTTTCATTTCCTGCAAGGATTGAGGCTCCCAATTACTGCCATCTTAATGAATTAAAATAATATATTCTCTCTCTCCAACAGTGAGGGTTAGAATAATGTAGGGCCATGTAATATTATGAGCAGTTTGGAATTCATTTCATTGAATTTGTTTACTCTTTTGAAATTAAAGACAAAAACCTTCAGCAAGACAATAAACTCAACATTTAGTGATATGTCTCTTTCTATCCCAAAGGCCACATGCCAAGGATGATAGCCAAGTTTGGAGAGTTCAATTATAAGTTCTTTTCTCGGTGTGGGAGAGATTGTCCTCAATCATGGACGACATGAAAAGTCAATAAAAGAAACTTCCAAAGGATATGAAAAGGCCACTGAAGGGTTCAGTAAAAATAAGTATAAAGAGGGCAGCCCGGGTGGCTCAGCGGTTTAGCGCCACCTTCAGGGCATGATCCTGGAGACCCAGGATCAAGTCCCATGTCAGGCTCCCTGCATGGAGCCTGCTTCTCCCTCTGCCTGTGTCTCTGCCTCTCTCTTTCTCTCTGTGTCTCTCATGAATAAATAAATAAAATCTTTAAAAACAAAATAAGTATAAAGAAGTAAAACTTTCTGCGAAAGCCTTTTTAAAATATACAGTCAAGGGATCCCTGGGTGGCGCAGTGGTTTGGCGCCTGCCTTTGGCCCAGGGCGCGATCCTGGAGACCCAGGATCGAATCCCATGTCGGGCTCCCGGTGCATGGAGCCTGCTTCTCCCTCTGCCTGTGTCTCTGCCTCTCTCTCTCTCTCTCTCTCTCTCTCTCTCTCTCTCTGTGACTATCATAAAAAAATAAATAAATAAATAAAATAAAATAAAATAAAATATACAGTCAAACTATAGTTTCAGCAGGGTAAAAATCATACACCTGTTTTTAGTCTGAATTCCAAGCCCTCTAATTAGTAATATTAAATATATAATCCAAAAAACAAAAAACAAACAAGAAAACACTTTTTAATTACTTCTAAGTTTCAGAGGACTTGCCACCAAAGAGCTATTATTAGATGGAGGGAGTAGATCTCCTGGTTAGAAAATATTGGGTAGGGAAAGATAAAATAGTAACTTTTCTTTAATACATTCTGCTTATAGAGAGAGGAAGATGCAAAGAGTAGTTCTCTCTTATGTGAATAAAATGCAAGCATGCCTGGGAATCTGAGCTCTTTTAGAGACAAGCAGATAGAAATCCCACGCAAAGTTCTTACTAATTGGAGGACACTCCTGACCCTAGTGAAAGCCACAGAGAAACCTCAAGACCTTTCCATTTCAAATACAGAACAAAAACCACAGTAAGTCCACACTAGCTTAATGCAAACCTTGCTAAATTAAGCAGTGATGGAGCCCAGTTGAACCATGGTAAGAGCAGGAGCTGTTTGTATATAACATTTTCATCCCTCGAGATCATGTTTAAATCAAAAGGCTGGAATAAAACAGGCCTCACTGGTCATTTTGAAAGCCATTAGGATAAAGCCACAGAGAGGAACCGGGGCACATAATAAACCAACAGCAACTTCTTCAAAAGTTTCACATATGAGATTTAATGTGCCCCATGTGAAACTGAATCTTCCTTAAAGTTGGGTCAAAATCACATTTCAGTTACCAGTCAGGTTTCATGCAACATGTTTACTACCACAAGCTGCATTTTCCTGTATTCTTCTCTTTAGGATCATAAATGTTAAAAACTCTGAAGACTCAACAACAAAAACAACAAAAGCAATCTACAGATTCAGTGTGATCCTTATAAAAATTCCAGTGGTATTCTTTACAAAAATAGGGGGAAAAATCCTTAAGTAAATAAAAGCCAAAGCAATCTTGAACAAGAATGACAAAGCTCAAAACCATCATACTTCCTAGTTTTAAAATGTATTATAGACATCCAAATTGGAAAACAGAATTACCACTGTCACTATTGGCAGATGATAGGCTACTAAGGAAGCCCTCAAGATTCCACCAAAAAAAAACCCCACTATAACTAATAGGTGAAATTCAATGAAGTTACAAGACACAAAATTATTGCACATAAATATGTTATAGTTTTATACAAGAATGAGCTATCAGAAAGAGAAATTAAGAAAATAATCTCATTTATAGCTGAATTAAAAAAAAACAATAAAATACCTAGGAATCAATTTAATCATGGAAATCAACAACCTATTGATCTGAAGAATAAGACTGCTGAAATAAATTGAAGATAACACATATAAATGTAAAGAGTACATAGTACATAGTTGTTAAGTACATAGATGTAAGAATCTATATTTTGTTAAATCATCCATACAACCCAAAACAATCTACAGATTCAATGCAATCCATATCAATATACCAATAGCATTTTTCACTGAACTAGAACAAATAATCCTAAAATTTGCATGCAACCTCAGAGGATCCCAAATATCCAAAGTAATCTTAATAAAGAAGAACAAAGATTCAGTTATCATGCTCCCTGATTTCAAACTATACTCCAAAGCTATAGTAATCAAAACAGTATGGAACTGGCACAAAAAGAGACACACAGATTAATGCAACAAGAGAATACAAAACAAACCCATAATTATACAGCCAATCTTCAACAAAGGAGGCAAGAATAGGGAAAAAACAGTGGAAAAATGGAAAGACACATGCAAGAAAGTAAAACTGGATCAATTTCTTACACTATATATAAAAATAAACTCAAAAGAGATTAAATACTCAAATCTAAGCCTGGAAACCATAAGACTCCTTAAAGAAAATATAAGCAGTAAGCTCTTGGATACTGATCTGAAAATAATTTTTTGGATCTGTCTCCTTAGGAAAGGGCAACAAAAGGAAAAAGAAATAAATGCGACTTCACTAAACTAAAAAGCTTTTGCATAATGAAGGAAACCATCAATAAGGCCAAAAGGTAACCTACTGAATGCAATAAGATATTTGAAAAATATATACATATATCTGATAAGGAATTAATATCTAAAATATATAAAGAATTCACACAACTCAGTGTCAAAAAAAAATCCAAATAAAAAATTGGACAGAGGACTAGAAGAGATACTTCTCTAAAGACAGATGGCCACCAGACACATGAAAGATGCTCAACATCACTATCAGGAAAGGCAAATTAAAACCACAATGAGCTATCTCCTTACACTTGTAAGAATGGCTATTATCAAAATGACATGGGATCAAACCCCACGTCTAGATCTACACTCAGCATGGGATCTGCTTGTCCCTCTCCCTCTGCTCCTCCCTGCTGCTCTCTCTTGCTCTCTCTCATCCTGTCAAATAAATAAATAAAATCCTTAAAAAGAAAAGACAAGAAATAAGTGTTGGTGAGCATATGGAAAAAATGGAACCCTTGTCCACGGTTGGTGTGAATGCAATATGGTATATCCACGAGTCAGTAGTATGGAGGTTCCTCAAAAAATTAAAAATAGAACTACCATACGCTTCAGCAATTCTACTTCTGGGTATTTAGCTGAAGAAACCAAAAACACTAATTTGAAAAGATATATGCATGCCTATGTTCATTGCAGTATTATTTGTAATAGCCAAGATATGGAAGCAATCTAAGCATCTATCAACAGATGAATAAAGAAGATGTGGCATATATATACAATGTATTACTCAGCAATAAAGAAGAATGAAATCTTGCCATTTATAACAACATGGATAGACATAAAGGGCATTATGCTTAGTAAGGTAACTCAGAAAAAGAAATACCCTACAATTTCATTTATGTGTGGAATCTAAAAAGGAAAACAAACAAAATATAAATAGATTCACAGATCAGAGAACAATCTGGTGGTTTCCAGAAGAGAGAGGTTGAGGAGACGAGCTAATGGAGGAAGGGGATCAAAAGCCACAAACTCTAATTATAAAATAAGCAAGACACAAGGATGCAAGGCACAGCATAGGAAATATAGTTAATATTTTAACAACTTTGTATATTGACAAAAGGTACCTAGATTTATTGTGATGTCATCATTACTTCATTTCCCAATGCATATAAATGTTGATTTGCAATGTTGCACATCTGAAACTAATACATCTTTTGTCAACTATACTTTAATATAGACACATATATGTGCTACATTAATTGAAACAGTATGGAAATGGCATAAAAATAGACACATAGGTCAATGAACAGACTAGAAAGCCCAGAAAAAATTCATGCATCTACCATCAAACAATTTTCAACCAGGATATCAAGAATACAAAATGGAAAAGTTTAATAAATTGTGTTGGAGAAACTAGATATTCACATGCAGAATGAGATTGGACCCTTATGTCACATTGTACACAAAAATCAGCTCAAAATAGACTGACAACTTAAACATGAGATCTGAAACCATAAAACTACTAGAAGAAAATATAGGGGAAATGCTTCTTGGCATTATCCAACAGCTATTTACTAAAATCTTGGCTAGACCCTGGAGATATAAGAAATAAGATGTAGTCCCCATTTTCAGTAAAATCAGGGCCTACCTAGGGAAGACTGAAGTTAGAAGGTAGCAAATGCTAAAAACTCTTCCAGTGAGAAAAGGTAATCACTTGCAAGAGTATATTCCCATATTATAAAATAACTTTACATTTGTAAAATGCTAAAATTATTCATGGCTGTGTTAATCCTCTGGCTGAGAGCAATATGAAAAACTATTTTAGGGAGAATATTCAGAGAAGGATTCTTAAGGACAGGACACTGAAGATGAGACAGCGATCAGTTTTGGGATTGTGATGAGATTTAACTACATTACCACAGAATTTCTAAACTACTTAGCTAAAACTGAATTTTGTATTTGACATCCCTTTCCTTCACTTTCAGCCTCCCCTTACACATCCTTAGCCTGAGGTGTCCCCTTGTCAGGAGAGCACCAGTCATGTTAAGTGTTAGAGACTTGATGTGTTCATCAACCAGGAGTTCCTGTACTTCTTAACACTACCAGCAAGACACAGGAAAGTGAATGTAAATAGTATCCATATCCGTGTGTAAAATGTAAAAAGTGAGGGTTGCTATATACATATATCCTTATATATGTATGTAATGTCTGAAAAAAGACTCAAAGACATCAACAACTATGGTTGATTCTGGGGAAGAAACTGAAAATCTTGGGATCCATGCTGAAAAGAGACTTCCTTTTCAGTAGCTACCCATTTGTAATGTGTTGTTGCTGTCTATCTGTCGCTGTGTCCATGTACTACTTGTCAATTTTAAACTAAAAAAAAAAAAGCCAACCCAATGGAAATCAGTTGCCATAATGCCAACACAAAGAATGACAAAGAGTGAATTGACAACACTAAGGCATAGGATGGGAAAGTTATTTGAAGACTTGGAGGGCCCTCCATGAAAGTTGCTTGCTCCTTCTGTCTATTAGGAGTAGCTTGACCCAGTGCTTGGCAAGGTTGCCTTATTATGCCATGTTTAAGTCCATATATACGAAAGATGCTATCTTAGCTTGAGTTGCCTGATGAAATAATAAAGACTAAGTAACTTAACAACCAAAACTTATTTTCTCACAGTCCTAGAGGCTGGCAAATCAAAGAGGCAGCATCGACAGTTCCTGGGAAGAACACTCTTCCTAGCTTGCTGACAGTCGCCTCTCACTGTGTCCTCACATGATGAGCAGAGACACAGCAAGCTTTCTGGTGTCTTTTCTTAAAAGGACACTAATCTTACCAAAGATAAGTGCCCCAACCTCATGACCTCATTTAACCATAATTACCTACAGCCTCACCTCCAAATACCATCAAATTTTGAGTGAGAGCTTCAACATATGAATTTTAGGGGCAGCACAGTTCAGTACATAGCAGATGCATATGTGTTAAGACGCATCTTAAGATAAATATTTGATCCTATCAAGCACATTTATTTTGTGGATGTGGGTCTCGCACAGAGAGCTTGCTCTTAAAGAACACTCTGTGTGGGTTTATGCCAAACCTTTTATTAGAAATGAGAATAGATGGAGAGTTGAGTATGGAACCTGGCAGGAGAAAATGCTTTGCCCTTCGTGCCCAAGAAGACACAGAGTAGAAGCCAAGTAGTCTCATTAAGGAAGTACAAAGAGGGTAATAAGGAAAGCCTTAGTGCCACCTGCTCCCATTTCTCCTTATATCACAGGGTAGAAAACTACCCTATAAAACTAAGTAAAACACCATCTGTGCTGTTGCTTCTGGAAATTGCTTAATTGATAGTACACCAGGAAACAAAGTGAAGTGAGCTTCTAATTCACTCAGCTCAGTCCCACCTCAGGAGTCTCAAAGACACAGGGAACGTGTATTATGCCTAATTTGGAAGTTTAGACTCTTCTTCCTGCATCAGATTTGATTACCTAACATTTGAAATATCGCACTGCAGTTATGAACCCATCTCGTGAACACACAGCCTTGGTTACAACGTGACTTTCAAAATCATCACTGCCCTGGAGCTGTTCTATTTCTCACAGAGCCAACAGATAGAACACTGGAGGAATTACATATTTCCCTTAACATATTTTACTGTAGTTCCATAAAGGTCCATTTTTGCAAGAAAGGCAACATGTGTTTTCTGAGAATGGAAGGCAAAGTTACACGCAAAAAGAAATTAACAGGATGACAACTATCTAGAAAACGAAATACAAGCTTGTTTTATTGCAACTCACTCCTGAATTCCATTGAAACCTACAGGACTGAGATCAATACTCAATCAGCTGAGGCAGTCTCAACACCTTGAGAATCAACTGGCAACATGCCACCCTCCTATACTAGAGAGTGCTATTGACCCAGGTGGTGCCTGCAGCAGATATGGCCATACCCCCCCTCGGGTATTCTGGACCTTCCTGATAACCCATGTTTGACGGCCAGAAAGATCTCTTATCAGAGCATTATCTGCCAAGGAGAGAATTCTTTAACAGCACAATTGGTGCTTTAAAATATACACCAAGTCATTCAAACTAAGTTTTGAGACCCTTAGAATTGTAAGGTTCTTCGATCGATTCTATTCTGCAAAGTACTTACTTCAATCTATGGCTATGCTACCAAGAAATTGAATATTTTGATTCCTGATTTAGAAAATTCAACTCAAGGGTTTTAAATCTTCATCATCAGGAAGAGGTGATTTTTTTTTTCTTTCCCTAGGGACTATTCCTATTTGTAGCTGTATGGGCTTTCCATGAGGTATGAAGGCACCTATCATTTTTTTTTTTTACCTAGAAAATGAGGCAAAAAAAAAAAAAACCCACAGTATTAAATATTGTAACGCAGTTTTGTAGGACAATAACCACTGCCTTGTAGCCTGCTTACTAAATTCTAAATGCTTTATGTATATCCACTCATTTCATCCTCACAGCCACATAGGAGTTGGCTACCATTTTTACAGATGAGGGAATGGAGGCACAGATAAAGTAACTTGGCCAAAGCAGAAAGGGCAGAGGCATTTCAAGGGAGGCTTCTGATTAGTTTAACCCAAACACTTGAAGAGTTTTGGAGGGGAATTTAAAAAAAAAAAAATCGTCCCTCAAAAAACAAAATACATTTGAACATGGTGTCCCTGAAATTGTTAATGCCCTTATGTAAGTACAATGAAGACACCCCTCCCCCAACCATCCTGCTTAGGTGTGTCCAGTAACCTGGTGTCTCTACACAAAGTAGATATTCAGTGAATGCTGGCTGAGGGAAGGAAGAGATAGGTAGAGAAGATGGTTTTTTTCTAAATTACTATGGTCTCTTTGCAGCCCCTCCCACAAACATGGCCCCTGATGACAAAGAAACAAAAATGGTGTCTTCTCAAGGCTTTAAAGATCACTGTGGACTCCAGCACCCATCCCTCCCAAATTAATGCATGGCTAACTCATTCATTCCTTACCTGTGAGCAATTTCATCCAGTGTCCATTCATCCACTTCTGCTTGTCTCCACACACCTTGCATCCCCACCCTATGTAATCATGTACCCCTGTTTTCCCTAGGGTCCAGGCAGTCAGAACAGTAGACCCATAGACCCTTCAAGCAGGACAAATGGACTGCACACAATTGCTACATCAATTCTTGGAAGACATTTTATTCCCACTGCTTCTGCCTCCCCAAGTAAGAGAAAACATTAAATTGTGGCTAAGTACAGATAGTGATCAATGTGATAAATAATAAGCACTTGAATTGGGTCAAGATACTTGGATGTATCAGCCTATCCCTTGCCACTAACATGCCTTATGACTGGGAGTCTCTTCCCTTCTAGAATAGTAGAGACTACTGGACTACTTGGGGGACAGCAAATGCATATGACCAGGTCCCATCCCCAGTCCCAAGGCATGCATCACTCATCAGTCATTTTCCAATGAGCCAAAATTAAAAGTCAAAATTTACGATAGAAAGCATTCTTTTTTAATATTTTATTTATTTTTTCATGAGAGAGAGGCAGAGACATGGGTAGAAGGAGAAGCAGGTTCCCCGGTGGGAACCTGATGTGGGACTCAATCCCAGGACTCCAGGATCATGAGCTGAGCAAAGGCAGATGCTGTACCACTGAGCTATCCAAGTACCCCCACAATAGAAAGCATTCTGACAGATCAGAACTGGCACACTGTCTTAAGCCTCTTTGCTACCTCCCAAATTTGGTAAAACTTGACATCTTTCCCATTAGTTAATTTGTGCTATCTTGTGTTGAAATCAAGGGCAACTGGTCAATAGTTTGGGGAGATTGAGTTTTTTTTGTGGAGTTTTTTTTTTAATCACTACTTATTTGCTTATCTCCTCCCTGGCACCTTTCTTATTCTCTCTACCTCCTCAAGACTATCAAATATTTGTGTACACATAATCTGAGAACCTACAAATGTTATTTGTGGGTCAGGAGATTTAGATTATATTCTTTCATTCATTCAGACTCATTTAAGTTTTTTTGGAGTAGCAGCCACATCCAGGCCCAACCAGTTGGACTCTTGACAATGGCTCACGTGTTTGGGTAGGGATTGCCTATCCTAATTTAATTGTCCTTTCCAGTGAAGGACATTTTCCCTAACAGAAGGCACTAAAATGTTTAGGTATGGCTGGTTATCTCCTATGCTTACTTTTTCAACAGCAACTCTCCCAAAGAAATGTCCCCCAGTTAGTCCCCAAAACTCTCTGAGCTGCATTGGATGGCATTTGTGTGTGGTCACCCCAACAAGGTAACACAACACCTCTGAGCTCCTAGAGATAGAAATTTTACAAGAGGGGAGAGGACTCTGAGGTGTCACAAGGAGGGCTGATGTCTAATTTGGCTGACATTTACATTTTGTCTGCATTAAGGCACATTACCTGCCTGTTCCATGCCGACTTCGCTCACCAAAAGAAGTGCTCATATTCTGAAGTCAGGTCCAAATAATGATGAAAAATAAAGAAATAAGTCCAAGGAGCCCAATCACTTTTTCTATTATCCGGAGGGACATCAGAAGCCAAAAGGCTCAAAGGGTTCCATGCCTATTATATACAAGATATAATGCTGACACACAAATGGGAATCAAGGAAAGAAGGTATAGGGAATAGTTTCTGACTCAGTGCAAAGGACATATGAACAGTCAGAGCTGCCCAAAGAAAGAGAAGATGCATGAAAGAGTAAGGAGCTTCCTGGCTTGAGGAGGTAATCAAGCCAGGCTGTAGTAGAAAAAGAGAAGGGCCCATGCTTGTCTTATTTAGCTCTATAACCTCAGTGCCTAGCATATAGGTGCTCAATAAATACTTCTGAAAGAGATGAAGAAAGGGGACATAAAGAATCAAGCTAACAATCCTGGTTCTTGAGGGAATTCTTACTCTCAGAGCGTGGCTGGATTAAACGACTTTTGGTCCCTCCTATTTCTGAGATTCTGTGATTCTGAGAAAAAAGAGAAGTGTATGAAAGACTTACCCCAGGTTTTTAAACTGAGATCAATATGACTTCTAAATGAGGGAGCTCCCCCTACTGGACTTCATGAGCTTTGCTGCTTAGTCCGTTGGAACTGGGAGGTAGGAGCAGGCCTTCTCATACCAAATCTTTCTAGACCCTGAAGAAGCCAGTATTCAGTGTGCCACACCCTGGTCTGAAGAACCAACTGTGAGCAAGTGATAGAGTCATAAGCAGTGAAAATACTATTGATCGGAATCCCTAAGTCTAGTCTTTCTTGCTACCAATTTCCTTCTCTCAAGGAATCAGTTTCATCACCTACAATAAAGCTGTACCCCATTCTATTATAAGCAGCCAGTCAATTGTCTGGTCTCTATTCAACACCAACTATACACCAAGCTGTCTGACACTAAAGATGCAATGATGAGCATAAACATAGACCAGCAGAAAAAGAACTACAAGATTCTTTGAGTGTGTGTGTGTGTGTGTGTGTGTGTGTGTGTGTGTGTGTGTGTGTAAGGGGGATTTGGGGAAGTTGGCCCATGAAGACCTCCGGGAAGAACTGATGTTCCGGACTGATGTCTGAAAAATGAATGGGAGTTTACCAGGCAGAGTAGGTGCTCACTGTTTATAAAAACTGAACAACTAAGCCACATAGCCCAACCTTTCTTTTCTTATTTAAGGTTTTTTACATGCCTATTGCTGAACAGACTGTGGATGCTTTGAGGGCAAGTGCCTTAGTTTATACACCTGCTAGTCCTTAACCTCAATTATTTCAATAGAGGATACCAAGAGATTTCAGTTCTCTAAACAGAACTAAGGGATTAAATCAGAAACCTGAGTTGACTGCATTTTCAGCAGGGCCACCTTTGACTTGGAAGTGATTGGGATGTTAATAATATTTAAAATTCAATCTCCAAATACCACTCACAGGTTTCACATTTAAAAGTTTTGATAATGCAGACTCCTCCTACCCATTTTGAGAGGTTAATGCACGGAGTCATGAGTAACCACTGGTGTGAGCAGGAGTCAGGAAGAGTAATTGTTAACCCATGAGGCAAAGGTATAAACAATATCTGCTCTTGAGGAGAAGGAATTTAAAACTGACATTTATTGAGTACCTACTATGATCCAGATATAGGTCTGTGCTACTGCATTTTATCTTTGTAAAAAACCACATGAAATGGATATGTCAACTTCAACTGATTGGTAAATTGACATAATGTAGACCATGGGGTCACCATGTTTGCAAAAGAGTAATAATTACCTTCCTGCCAGTCTTCTCCAAACTACAAAACAATAAAACTATATACTAAGCCGCTACCATGTACCAGGCTTTAGGTCCAGTGTTTTTTATAAGTGCAGCACTGACTTCATCCTGGATACCACAATTCTCCTTTCTGAATGGGTACACTGGGGCTCTGAGAGATGCCATAATGTGCCCAGAGCCACACAGCTGCTAAGTGGAGGAGGCAGGACTCTTCATCAGAGCCTGACACCAAAATCTCACTTCCTGGACACATCCTACACAGTGTTCTAGTGTACCTTAACACAGGCTTAAAGGACTCAGGAGGCTTTGATCACACAGGAAGTCATCCACAGGGAAACCTTGTTTTCAGCCTACCATAACTCTACCCTACAGCCCATGCCAAGACCCAAGAACAGAAGAGTCACCCTTCTACTCAGGCAACGGGGAAAGGAGTGAATTTTATTTTCCTAGCATACACCTCAGGCCAGGAGAAACTCTAATGGGAGAATCAAACTTTTTAGAGGAAATCTATGCAAAAAGGATGCTCTAGATTGCTGCAATTTAACTTTCAGACTCCTTGCCATCATAAAACCCCTTAAAGGGATTCTATTAAAGCAGAACTTGACTACAAAGAACATTACCAGGAAAGAAGTTAAAAATACAAGATTTGGCAGACAAGACAAAGAATGAACCTTGAACAACGAAGTGGGGAGATGTCTCTACCCCCTTCTCCTCCAACCAAACACCCCTACCAGATTCACCTGTGTGAATTTCACCCAATTCTTCTCTGCACCTAGTTGCACTTGTTCTGCACTATGGGATGTAAACACAAAAGTGTTCTCACCAACTTGGATATCTGATGTATTCAGCAGGGGGCAAGGACCATGGCTTACTTGTCTCTACGATGCCCAGTGTCCTGCTCCATGGCTCACTGAGAATGTTCTCTCAAGATAAGTTAGCTGTTTCACTTCTATTCTAGTCAGCTTGGAATGCCATGACACAATGCCACAGACTGGGTGACTTAAACAACACACCTTTCTTCCCCACAGTTCTGGAGACTGGAAGTCCAAGATCAAGGTGTCAGCAGTTGGTTTCTGGTGAAAATTATATTCCTGGCTTGCAGACACAACTTTTTACCATGTCTTCACATGGCCTTTCTTCTGTGTATGTGTAGAAAGAGAATTCTCTGGTAGCTCTTCCTCTTGTTATAAGGACACCAGTCCTATTGGATTAGGGCCCACCCTCATGACTTCACTTAACCTTAATTACCTCTTTAAAGGCCCCATCTCTAAATATAGTCACATTGGGGATTAGTACTTCAACATATGAATTTAGGTGGAACACAATTCTGTCCATAATAGACATATCATGATTGTCACCATCATCTTACTCACCCCTATACTTCAGTGCCACCATGGCCCCAACACAAAGTAGAAGCTCCAAAGAGTATTCACTAAACTGAATCTCATTCCTTTGCATCCACAAGCTTAAAGTCAGTGTGACCACTATGTGCTATATACAGGAGCAAAAAACAGTCACAGGGCTGTAAAAGTTCCCTGCATCTGGGAGGAGGTAATTAATCATCCACTCATTCAAGCTAAAGATATTTATGGAAGATGCAAAAAATGAAAATGAAATCTGTCAAAAGAGAGAGAAAAAAAATGAATGTGCATGAATGAATCAATCAATTAATCAATCAAGGTGTGCTTTGTATGGAATTCAGAGGCAGCTTCTGCTGAAATCTCTGCTGGTCCTATACCTTACAAGCTGAAACATTTAGTTTCTAGTTTTGCTTTTTGATTGGTTCATCAGATATACTTGGAGATTATAAATCATAAAAACTCACTCTTACTATTAGAATCACAAAGGCTCTTCATGTAGATGAGAGTGTTTGCAAAATAATCAGGACAATAGACATTAATTGTAATTAAACATTGATTGTAATGCCAAAGTTATGTATATACATTGTAACACAAATATCTTTTTTCACATATAACTTGTAATTCATCCAGTTACTGAAGGCAGAAAGATAAATTCCTACTCCTGGAGTTAACTACAGTCTTTGACTCTTTTATTAGTTTAAAAAAATTATTATCTTGTGAGAAGAAACTGTGTGGTCTGGAAAAGGGCTATTTGAATATATGTTTTTGGGATCAGACGAATTAAATGGATTCAAATTCCAACAATGCCACCCATTATGTTGGAGAAAATCTTTGCCATTCTGTGCCTCAGCTTCTCCTCTGAAAACCATCAGCAGAATAATGCCAGTTAGATGTAACAGCAGATGTGAAAGGGGCCTTAGTTTTTCTTGCATTTGAGAGGTGTAATGCCTTCCCATCATGTATAAAACCTTCACCCTTTTTTCCCAAACAGTATGCACAGTACCCTGTAGTCTTAAAAGAAAATAAAAATCATCAGAAACTCTTTTCACTCTGACACTGGCAGTCCATAGCAAAAATTAAATTTAAATGTGAATTTATATTGTAAAGCAAATGTGTCCCAAAACACAGAATTACAACTCAAGCCACCTCAGTACACTTTGCAGTGACAGCACCTAACTCTGGTTTCACCTAGAAGAACAGAGCACATGATGTTGAGGTCACGTGACGGCTGATAAGGCAAGTCCCAGCAGTGGTGCTCTAAGGGAAATGGGACTCAGGGAGATTAGGCAAGTGAATCTGAGTCACACAGATGTAAGATGGTAGAGCCAAGGTTTGAATCTAGATTGGTGTGAAGGCAAAGCCTGAGAGCTTACCTGTCACGCTGTAACATATGCCTATGGAGTAAACATCACCCTGCCCTCAGGACCTTTGCCTTTTCAAAGAAAAACCTTAAAGATGCTCTAAACAAACAGGACAGAAAAACAGGCCACTACATCACTATGAATGCATGTAGCGAGAAGCTGAAGACCAAGCAACAGCCAATCTGTAGGCTGCTGTTTCCCAAGATGTCAAACAGCCCATTTGGGCTGAAACTTTCAGTGGGGGACCTCTCAGTTTTGAATCACATCAACCCAGTGCTGAGTGCACCTGCTCTACAAATGTAATAGCCAATATCTGGAGCAAGATGAGATAAATTAGCCCCTCATCCAGATGTTTTGATGTTCATTAATGTGACATCTTTTAAGAATGTTATATACTGGGTATCTGGTAGGGGGCTGGCTCATTTTTCTTATTTTCCTTTTTACCAGATGTGTTGTACAGTAGGAATGGAAACATGGTCTCAATTCTCATAGAAACAAAATGAATGGAGAAAACAAGATTATAAAACAAATGTCTCTGACTAATTTGCATTGAATTAGCAGAATTTATTATTAATAACAACACAATGACTAGCATATCTCCACCCTTCATGGAGAACTAATAGGCATGTCAAGCAATACAATGAATGTTTTATGTATATTATTGTCACTTTTAATCCCTGCACCTATTCTATTTGAGACACAAGGATTTGGAGACTAGGAAAGTCTGTCAAGTAGCAATGGTCAAGTTAGATTCAAACAATGACTGACTCCAGAGCCTTAATCCAATGTCACATTAGTGACTTTTCTGTCCTTGATACTCAGAGTGTGGTTCATGGACCAACAGCAATTGACTTCTGGAAGCTTGTTAGCAACATAGGATATCAGCCTCCCTCCCCAGATCTAATGAAAGCAAGCCTACACTTTGCCAGGATTCTCAGGAGACCGTGTGCTAACTCTTGTAGGTTTAGTTCACAGACCACTTAGTGCATATCACCTGAGTGCTTATGGAAAAAAGACATTTATCTGGGGTCCACTCCAGGTTAATTGAATTCTCTGAGGGTAGAATTAACTGGTTCTAGCGGGTAGAACCAACTAGAACCAGAATTAACTGGTTCTCTGAGGGTAGGATCCCGGAATCTGTATTTTTATCAGTTCTTCAGATTGTGCTGATGGCACAATGATGTTTGATAACCAATGCTGTGTTATAGTCTTTTCAAAGTCTAGATGTAGGGTTCTATGCTTATTTCTGGAAGTGAAAGATGTTATACCAAGATGGGAGGACTGTAAGAGAGAAAATAGATCCAATTTAGGGATTTTAGGAAGACATTCACCTATTGCTGATTTGTAATCCTGGGGAAGCTTTAACCATCTCTGCAAAGCCAACTCATCAAGTCCATCCAATTCAACAAACATTTGCTGAGTCCATGCACTCAGCATTAGCAACGGGGAACAAAAGGGTGGGTTTTCAAGTACAAGGCTAATAAGCAAAGGCACAAACACAACCCAAAGCACAGAAGCTTCGTGACATAAGAGATGCACACCATCCAAATTAGCTCTCCCTAACTAGAAACCCCAATGCCCTCCCTCAGCCAGTTGGCCCCATCTGGCACGAAAGCCACCATCCTGTCCAGGGAAATAGATTGGCCATGACCTCAGCCACCCTTCTGGATGCTACCTGAAGTTAGGCTGGTGGACAAAAACCTCTACACCTCCCTAAGCCCTCAGCATGCACTTGTACATGATCCATGTTGCCCTAATGTGTTCACTTGGGTTTTGGCTTTGTTTTTCCTGTTTAGCTGTCAAATAACCTACTAAGATTAAAGCCTGTAGTCTTTCAGGGCACACAGCCCTTGCTGATGTTCAGCAACTTCCCTGTTAGCTCTCTGAAGTGGGCTAGCATCTGGATCTTGAGCATTCATTCATTTCACACAGGTGCCCAGGACTGAGATATCACAAAGATACTAGACTGATTCTGTATTCCACACCTGGAAATCTGACTTAGAGGCTAATAGGGAAGGACATTAACCATTAAGTAATTACAAACAGAGATCAATGCAATAGAGGTGAGGTTCAGAGTCTTGTGAAATGAATAGAGGAGCCAAACTCAATGAGGGAAGTGACATTCAGTGGAAACCTGAAGATCCAGAGATGGAACTAATTACCTGGACCCCCACCATCCCTTGTGGATCAGGATGCACCTGAACATCCACTGCTCTACAATGCTCATGGCCACTCAATCTGCATTTAACACTTACTAGTGTGAACAAATGAGGTTTTGTGCTTTGTTATGAATTGAACTTATGCCCCCCCACAAATTCATATGCTGACGCCCTCATCTCCCATGTGGCTATACTTAGAGATGGGGCCTCTGAAGAACTAAGTGAAGGTAAATCATCATAAGAGTGGGGCCGTGATCTAATAGTATTTGTGTCCTTTTGAAAAACCCCTGAGCACTCCCTCTCATTCTCTGCCATGTAAGGACACAGCAAGAAAGGTGCTGTCTGCAAGCCAGGAAGAAGGTTCTCCCCAGAAACCAAACCCTGTTGAAAACTTGATCTTAGAGCTATAGCTCTTAGAACTATGAGAAAATAAATGTCTGCTGTTTAAGCTACCCAGTTCATGGTGTTTTGTTATGGCAGCCAAGCAAACCAATACATGCTGTATTTTGACATGAATTTGCTAAAGGCACTTTTTTATTCATTTATCATTACTTATCAATACAAAAGAAAAATTAGACCTTGGAGCTTGAGGACTTATTTTCTTTACCTTTTTTCTGATCAGCAACAATATCTATGTGATATTTGTAATGGTGGACTAAATTAAAATAAAACCCATTAAGTTCACTTTATAGCTCAGGTGAATAAAATAGATTTCCTATCAAAAATATATTTTATGATTTTAAGTAATCAAAGTTTCTAAGTAATTTACACATTTAATGGTGAAATTGATACTTCACTTTATCTCATGAACTCATTAAAATTATAGAGAAACTATTATGCTTAACATAAGAAAATAAGTATTCTTCAAAGGTTTTGCCCCACCTGGTCCTTTTTTCTTTTTAATACTTAGGGATGAATATGCTCCAACATTTTTCTCCTTATTTTTAGTGAGAAAGACAAAAGTTATCCTGGCATCTTTTGGATTTCACAAAGTTGTTTTGTTTTGTTTTAAAGATTTTTTTAAATTTATTCATGAGAGACACACACGGGGGGTGGCGGGGGAGTGGAGAGAGAGAGGCAGAGGGAGAAGCAGGCTCCATGCAAGGAGCCCAACGTGGTACTGGATCCCGGAACTCCAGGATCACGCTCTGGGGCGAAGGCAGGTGCTAAACTGCTGAGCCACCCAGGGATCCCCTTACAAAGGTTTTTGATTTGTTTTTTACACTTACAATTTATATTTTAACAACTATGGCTGATGTAAGAAATCAAAGCCTCTGATTTCTGATTTCCATGCCATACCTTAGTTACTATGCTCCACCCTTACAAATAAACAAATGATGAGGTAAACATCATGATTCCTACTTAGTAGATAAGGAAATGAGACACCACCGGAAGGGACATGAAGATAAAGCCAATGTCACATAGTCAGAAAATAGAAATCAGCTTCCAAATCCAGGCCTGTTTCACTCTCATCAACACTATCTTCTACACTTAACCACTTAATTCCTCATCTACACTGCCTTCTCTTCTGATTAGAACTCTCCACTACCTTCCTGCCCCAAGCCCATCAATGGCTACACTCTCAAGAGGACCCTTCACCATCCACCCTCCCCCATCTTTCCTATTGTGCCACACTCTGCCTCCCTGTCCCCACCTCGTGTCTCACACCCACAACCAGTGTCAAGAAACGAAGTGCTTCTAGAATGAAAAAATGTGGAAAAACCAACCCCCTGCAGCTGGAATCGGTAGAATATTAGAAAAAGGCAGCCTTGGCCTTGAGGCTTTCGGGAGGAACCAAGTTGTGAAGAAATGTAAATATTATAAACAAAGGTATAGAGCAGAGAAGTTATAAAATACATGAAATATATCCCAAATTAGAGTTCAGTTTTGATAAAGAACAGAGTGCATGTATTAGGTATATATCTAACACTGGGATAGGTTGTCTGGGTAAACTGTGGAGAATACTAGGCACAAATTTGTAGAAAATTTCTTGTGCCTCCCCAGAATCTCCCCCTGCGCTGGTAACAGATGCCACCACATACATATGACCCAAATTGGGCCAATTCTAGTAGCTCCTTCTGGCCACAGTGATTGGCAGGGTACTTGACTCAAGCTAGACTGATCATATTCTCTCTTTTGGGAATATGAGTATTCTTGAGACACCTAATTACCAAGAGTGGTTGAACCCGAGTCATTCTCTGGCAGTTTTCTAGACAGTAGGCCATGTGCTCTAGCCTCTGAGACATCTGGGCAACCCTGCATCCCATCATTCCCCAGGCTTGGTTATCTGTCTCTTCCTTTGATTTACTGAGCTATCCCATTTGCTTGAGGCAGATTCTAGTGCTTTAACACAAGCTAAGGAATCTGTGCTTCATTAAATAGGAAATGTAGGGTCATTAAAGGATTTTTAGAATAGGGGGTTGTTATTATCAGGCCTGCAGAAATTATCCATAGGGATAGATATAAAACAGCATAAGAAGGCTGTCTACTGATAGGCCCATCAAAAATTATACAGAGCCATAGTCACCTGCCTTGTACCATAAATAATGTGACTAATGATAGTTTGAAATATCAACAAAGAAATCATGGAGAAGTCCCAAAAAGCAAGGTAAATTTCATTTCAGACCATCAGAAGCACATTCTTTCTTAATCTTGAGAATTCCCTACTTGAGAACTATGATTTCACAGTACCAGAGAATATTCGGGTTACATGTGACATTCTATTACTTGGTCTCAGGAAACTGATTTGTGTTGGATATTTTAAGTGTGTCAATATTATTGCATTCTGCCACCCCCAAAAATTCTAGTCTTGTCCAAAATCTAGAGTCCTGCGACTCAATATTATTCCTGATGATAAGGCATGCTCTTAAACTCTTGTCACTCCCCACCTTTCAAGAAGCTGCACTTGGATGAAATGAGCTCTGCCTAAGGCCAGTGGACTTGGATTTTCCTCAGGACAGGGAGGAAGAAACAAAAGCATCCAATGATTATGCCCCATTTTAGGTCATTCTGGGCTCCATTTTGCTTTGGGATTTGATGCTCAGAAATGAGAGCAGACAGTCGTGGGTATCACAGACCTGCCTCCACATGCAAACACATGGGATTATCTATCAAAATGAACCTGTCAATTCACACAGTTTATAAGATTTCCATTCCAACATCCAATTCCACATCCTCCCTACAGGGACTGCATTTACCCACACTCTTATTTTGTTCTCCCATTTCTGTCTTCCCTGCTTCTCAGCAGACATATGGGTATGGTACTACGAGAAAGTACGAGTCTGGATATACATGCCCATATGTGTTAGAACAGTCATTTTAACTCCTTAATCATATCTCCTAATAATGTTATCGAGGTTAGGAAATCTGAAGACTTTGCCCATCTACAGAATTTTATAATTTGCTAAAACTTTGCGTACGTATTATTCCATCAATTATGTTAAAAGGCATGGTTTCTCAACCTCAGTACAGCTGACATTTGGGTCTAGATATTTCTTTGTGGTAGAGGTCTGTCCTGTGAATTGTAGGATGTTTAGCAGCATCCCTGGCCTCTAACCACTATCTACCAGCAGCACCCATCCTGGTTGTGGCAATCATAAGTGTCTCTAGACATTTCAAGGGGCAAAATTGCCCCCAGTAAGAACTGCTTCAATAAGGTATTACCTTACTTTTTCTCAATGCCCCTTACTCCATCCTCTATATCTACCTCACTGGCAAACTCCTACTTATCCTTTCACAGTTGGCTGACACATTGCCTCCTCCTGAAAGTCCTCCTTGGCCTCCTGGAGTCAGTTAGGGGCCCTTCTCTGGCTCTATTCAAAACTCACACTCACCTGGATTATGCAAGTGTCATACTTTATGACCATTACCCAATATTGTCCCTTGGGAAGAGGGGTCACTTATTGTTCACATTCTACACCATCCAAAATGTATGGCAGTGCGAATTATAGCTGGTAGGTATCCAAAGACTCCTTGGGAACAAAGAAAATAGGGCAGGTGATAATAGCCCAATCTGCTCATGAAGAGTCTGAGGTCAGGGTAGTTGACTGACTTCCTTATGCAAGGTCATATGCTTGTTAAATAGTTCGGCTTCTTTTATTTCCTGAATGTCTCTGGATTTCAACTATTTGCCTCCATCCTCATGGAAATCACCCAACTCAAAGTTGTCATGTCTCACCTAAGCTTCTTTTTTTTTTTTAATTTTTTTATTTATTTATGATAGTCACAGAGAGATAGAGAGAGAGGCAGAGACACAGGCAGAGGGAGAAGCAGGCTCCATGCACCGGGAGCCCGATGTGGGATTCGATCCCAGGTCTCCAGGATCGCGCCCTGGGCCAAAGGCAGGCGCCAAACCGCTGCGCCACCCAGGGATCCCCTCACCTAAGCTTCTTATAGCTCTGGTAGTGTCCCCTCCAGTACCTACCATCTGTTCTTCACATACCAGTCTGATGGCCTTGCAGATGTTAACCTCCCAGGTCAGAGCTCATATCTGTTAGGGAAGCCCCTGCCCACATCTCCACCTCCCCTTACCACACCTATCCCCTCTTTGGTTCTCCCTCTGTTCTAAATATGAGGCCACTTCCTCCCACAGCAGGGCCCTGACACATACTTTTCCCCTTTTTGGAATATTCTATCCCTCTTTTTCACCCAATAAACTTTTCTACTCCAGATTCTCTCAGTTCTAAGATTTTTCCTTCTTCAGCACTCTACAGCATGAACTAGATCAAGTCCTCCTGCTATAGGCTTTCATGCCTCCAATACCTTTCTTTCATAGCACTTATTATTTCTGACTATTTCTGTTGAACGTCTGTCTCTGACACCTCTCACCTAAAATATAAGCTCTTTGATAGTGAGTCTATGTTTATTTTGTTTACTATTATTATACCACTACATAGCACAGCAGCCTGGCAGGCAGTAGGCACTCAATGTACATTTATGGAAGGGAAAAGTGAAGGAAAAAGGAAAAAGGAAGAACAAAAGAGGAGGGAAAAGGTAGCAAAAGGGAAAGGTAGAAAGCAGAAGGGAGGTGGTTTGGAGGGAAGTAAGGAGGGATGGAGGAGGACAAGAGCATGCAAAGCCATGATTAGTAGGCGATACATAATACATAGAATTATCACTGATAGCTTATGCTATTAGAACTGTGGGATTCTTAAAGAAAATACCACTTTTCTCTCCATTCTGACAAGATGTCCAGATTGTCTTAAACCATCCACTCATCTAATCTATCATGTAAGCAATTGTTTGGAATCTGCTACACAAAAGGAGAATCAGAAATCAATGGAGCTTGTGACCTTTAAAGGAAGTGACATTTTGCAGGATACATTGGTGGCACAGGGAACACATGATACTTTTCAGGTAGGGGGTTGTACCTTTCGATATATATTCCAGATTTTCTCTCTGTATACCTGCCTTCACCTAAGCTATAGCTGGATTTTCTCCATGTGGTAACATTGAGGCCATCAGTCTGCCTGCCTCCTGCAGACAGAAGAATCTTTGAAGATGGTCCAGTCCTTTGGCAAGTTGGTTTTGGTGGAGTAGATGGTGGGGACCATGGGAAAGGGGAACTTGAACTTCTAAAGGATGGAAGCTAATGGAGAAGAACAGAGGCTGCAAGCAGGCACCATCTCTCCTTCCCCTCTCCTCTCCTCCCCTCTGCTTCTCTCTCTCCCTCTCTCCTTTATGTTTTCTCTAATCAAAGGTGGAGAGGAAAACTCTGGCTTCTCCCAAGGCTGTAAGATAAGTCTAGTTCTCAGCAAAATAAGTGCTTTAGGGAAGGCCTGATAGTTTGCACCTAAGCCCTCTGAACCCTCTGCCTTCCATTCAGGGAGGCCCAGCCTCCATCCCCCAAATGCTCCAGATTTTCTAAGTCTCTACCACTTGTGATGGATGATTTCATGTGTCAACTTGGCTGGTCCTTTGGTACCCAGTTTTAGGTCAAACACCAATGTAGATATCATAAAAATGGTTTTTTAGTGTAATACATTGAAATCAGTAGATTCTAAGTAAAATTGCCTTCCATAATTTAAGTGGGTCTCACCTAATCAGTTAAAGGACTGAAGAGAAAAGACATATTCCACAAGGATAAAGGAATTCTGCTCATAGACTGCTTTGGGCTCAAGCTTTATTTTTACTTTTTTTAAAGATTTTATTTATTCATGAGAGACACAGAGAGACAGAGAGAGGGGCAGAGACATAGGCAGAGGAAGAATCAGGCTCCATGCAGGGAGCCTGAAATGGGACTCGATCCCGGGACTCCAGGATCACACCCTGGGCTGAAGGCAGCGCTAAACTGCTGAGCCACCCAGAATGCCCTGGATTCAAGCTTTAATATCAACTCTTCCCCCGGCTGCCTGCTGGCCTGGCCTGCCGTTACTGAGCCCCCAAAATCACCTAAGCCAATTCTTTAAAATAAAGCTCTCCCAATCTCAGTATTTCCCTCCCTCTCTATCTCTGTCCACAGAGATACAAGCACATGTGCATACACACATATACACATATTCTATTGGTCCTGTGTCTCTGGAGAACCCTGACTAATACACCGCTCCTCCTCCTTCTCATCACAAGGCACAGCTCTGGTTCTGGCCCCCTGGGCGTGCTGGGACAATCTGATTAACTATTTCTGGCTGCAGCATTATTAGATACGAACAGAGGAAGAGATCACCCCTCTGGGAAAACATTCATTGTAGCTAGGGCTCGCAACTGTGTCCATGTACTGATTTTCATCTCCCATTCTCCCAGATGAGCAAGGAGAATGCGCATTCATATAACCCTTTTTAAAAATGAGTAAAGTAATCCTGGGGAGGTCAAATGGGATGCCCAAATTCACATGTCTACTGTCAGTCAGAACTCAAATCCATGTTTGTTTGTCCTCAGTTCTGGCCTTCTTCTGAAGCCGTATTGGTCTGCCTAGACCCAAGCTCTTGACATTACAGTATTTAAAGTTGGGACCCTGAGACACAGTGTCAGGCAGGAGGAGAAGTTGAAAAATGTGGCAAAAGAACTTGGATTTGGACTGTCAAACCTGCATCACAACTGTGCTAACTCCCTGTGGGATCTTGCACAGCCATTTAATCTCTCTTGGCCTTGGTTTACCCAATGTAAAATGAGAAGATTGGACTAAGTAGGTGATTAATTTCTAGGAAGGGTCTCTCTCTGTGCAGCTTCCAAAGTGCCATGATTGGAGAGAAATAGCTGAGCACCAGGAATAAACTAATCCAAGAAAGGAACAAAGATTTCTGGTGTATGTATGTCTGTGCACACATGTGCGAACACGCCTCTGTGTGTGTGTGTGTGTGTGTGTGTGTGTGTACATTTTGTTTTCATCACTTCTCCCCACTGCCAGGGTCTGTTTTGAGTTTTTCCACCCTTGACACCCGTGTCTGACACATCTCTCCAGCTCATAATGAGCTTTCATTCAAGTCACTGATCAATAGCAGGAACCAGCAGGTCTGTCTCTCCTGCTTGTTTTCTCTATCTTCAATCTGCCAAGACAGATTAGGCTATTTCCAAGGTCACTCAATATTCAGGGAGCGAATGGAAAGATATCTGTTGGGCTGTTCATAGAACAAGGCTGCCAGCAGACAAGATGTGAGCTCAACTGTGTGTTCCATGACAGATTCGATTTACATCAAGGTCAAAGAGGGTATGTTTTGTTGCTGAACCCTCCCCTATCAGTTTCTGGCTAGTCCATCAGCTACCAACTCAGGGTCCTCCCTAATGGAACACCGACTTACAAACACAGAGCCAGCCTCACCAGTCAAGAGGTGCTGTGTAATCTTGTGATCTAAGGTGTCCCTTGCTATGCAATCTGCTTTATCAATCTGTTGAAATATTCATCACTGGACTTTAATGTAGGACATAGCACAGAGCCCCTGTCTTTACCAATCCTGGCATTTTTGTTGCAATAGCTAAGTCTAATCTCTTGACAGGTACTTATATTCACCCAATCATTTCTACAAAGTGCTTGTAGAGAAACATCTGTTCAGCCTTTAAACACATGCACAGATGTTTCCTGGTTCAGGAAAACAACATAAGTATGGTGTTACCAGGCTGCCTGAGTGGCTTGGCCAGTTAAGCATCTGCCTTCAGCTCAGGTCATGGTCCAAGGGTGCTGGGATCATTGAGCCCCAAGTCAGGCTCCCTGCTTAACAGACAGTCTGCTTCTCCCTCTTCCTTTCCCTCTCCTTCTGTCCTTCCCCCCACTTGTCCTCTCTCTTGCCCACTGTCTCAAATAAAGTCTTGTTTTTTTAAGATTTTATTTATTTATTCATGAGAGACACAGAGAGAGGCAGAGACAGAGGCAGAGGAAGAAGCAGGTTCCCCTGCAGGGAGCCCAATGCGAGACTTGATCCCAGGACTCCAGGATCACAACCTGAGACAAAGGCAGGCACTCAACCACTGAGCCATCCAGGTACTCCTCAAATAAAATCTTTAAAAAAAAAAAAGAAAAAAATATGGTGTTGCCATATTCCCCCATTTATTTGTGAGGAAACTAAAGAAAATAAAACAGAAAATCTCAAGTAAAAAAAGGTTTTCAATTTTAAACCTGTAAGCAATTGTTCATAAACTGTAAAGATGAAGCCCAGGTTGCATGCAACATACAGACTTGGAGAGCCTGCCTTGACTCTTGTTCTGGGTTAAATTTTGTCTCTACAACAAGTCATATGTTGAACTCCTAACCTCCAGAATCTCAAAACATGACTGCATTTGGAGTTTAAAGTATACCTTTAAAGAGGTAATTAAATTAAAATGAGGTCATTAGTGTGAGCTCCAATATAATATGATTGGTGATCTTATATGAAGCAAAAATTTGGACAAGGTCACATACAGAAGGAAGATGGTATGAAGACACAGAAGATGGGCATTTGCAAACCAGAGAGAGAGAGACCTGGAACATATGCCTCTCAAGGCTCTTAGAAGGAACCAACCCTGCCGACACCTTGATCTCAGATTTCTAGCTTCCAGAACTGTGAGAAAATTACTTTCTGTTGTTTAAGCCACCCAACCTGTGGTACTTTGTTACAGCAGCCCTAGCAAATTCATAAAACTCTCCCTGAAGACAGCGTAACATTTGCCAAACAACTGAAGTCATATATTTGGATGTAGGGACCCTTCTCTGAACAAGTTTACAATGCCAATAAAAATGGTGTTTCAAAGTACATGCTTTCTAGAAGAAAAAAAATGTAAATATAATATGCATATATGAGAGAAGAGAAAAAGAGAGAAAGAGAAGTACTTTCCCCTAATCCTTTATTTTCTATGATACTTGGAAGTTGTCAAATTTGGCTCTGAAGCACAGTACTTTTTATTAACAGTCCCTGATGTTGTTAAGGGATTCATTAAATCATTCTACAAACATTTACTTGATGTTCCCTATATTCTACTAGGAACTGGGGTTATAGGTATGAACAAAATCCCTACTGTCAGTGAGTTTACATTCTAGGAAGGGAGATAGGTGAAAAAGAAGTGAATACATAGGGAGTATGTTAGGTAGTGATACAAGCTATGGAGAAAAAAAATTAATCAGGGAAAGGGGATGAATTATTGAGAGCTGTCACCTTAGACAGAGTAGATAGGGCATGCTGGTTATTGACCCAATGCCTCTCTGCTCTATTCTAGTCCTTTCAGGGTCAGCTCTGAAAGCTTGCAAACTACATTTCCAAGATTCCATTGCAGCTGGCACTAGTGAGGCTCTGCCAATGCTCCCTCTGCCAATGGGAGGCACTGATGGAAGACTGGAGGGCAGAAGGAAGGAAGAAGCAAAGTTCTTTCTGCTTCTAGAGGTACTTTAAGCAACTGTAGCTGCCGAGGTGGAATCAGGGGTGGGAGGGTTCTTGAGTCCCTGATAAGACAGAGTAATGCCAAGAGCATTAGCCATGAGGCAATTAATGGCTCTGGCTCTGGCAGTGGTTAACACCAGAGGCGGGGGTCTCTTCTAGCTCCCAAGCACCAATGGAAGTGAAGACCCTGGTCTTGCTGCAAGGTAGTGGCATGGTGGAGCCAGCAGCATCCAACTCTGTGGCAGATCAGGAACTGGCTCTGGGTTACACTATTTTCCCCTTTCTCCTCCAGCCCCGCTGCTGTCAAGAATCTCTGTGTAGGTCCTACACCTAACCCTTCTGTACCTCTAGGCTTTGATTGGCAACCAATCTCCTCTATTATATTCTCTGTTTGCAAAACCTAGTTGTTCCTGTGTTACTAAATAGACAGTAACCAGGACAATAGGTCTCACTGAGAAGGTACCATTTGAGTTAAGGATGTGAAGAATATGGAGTGAGACTTGGGACTATCTGACTGAGGGATAAGCATTCCAGGCAGAGGGAAGACTGAGTGCCAAGGTCCTAAGCAGGAGCATATCTGGTATTTTCAGGGAACGTAAGGAGGCCAGGGGAGATGAAGCAGTGTGATGCAGAGAACAGAAAATGAGATTAGAAAGAACCAGATCATAAGATTACTGAGATGATGCTATTAGTCTAAAAAAAAAAATCCATTGAAAAAAATCTATTGAATATGTAAAAAGGGAGAGAATGACAAAGCTGGGAGTCATCATAATTTTGAATGGATACTGGAGCCTAGTGTATGCCTGTTCCAACATTACAAAATTGGAGAAACCATGGGAACTGTGATTTAAAACAGGCTCTTTGTGGACTATAGCCCACAGGCCAAATCCAGCCCACCACCAAATCGTTTTTGTAAATAAAGTTTTACTGGCTCATAGCCACACCCATTCACTTATATTGCATATGGTAGTATTTGCACCACAATAGATAGCTAAGTACTTGCAATGGAGACTGCCTGGACCAAAATGCCTAAAATATTTACCCTTTCCTTTATAGAAAAAGTTTGCCAACCCTGATATAGAGAGTTAGTCATCTCAGTGATAAAGGAGAAGTGATTTCAGAATAGGAAAATAACCATACATAGTTAGTAAAAAGTTCTGACCTACATAATGTACAGTCTTTGTGTAAGCAGAAGGATCACAAAATAGAAACCTCCAACTATCACATCACAAAATTTTTCACCTACTTTTATTTTCACCTACTTTTTAAAAAAGTAGTATCAGACCTATAAATACAAAAAACAAACTAATGGTTGCCCGAGGAGAAAGGGATGCGGGGGGGGAGGAGCAGAATGGCTGAAGGGATTCATTCCAGTTAAAGAATGAATAAGTCATAATAGTGAAAGGCACGGAATAGAGAGTATAGTCAGTGGTATTATAATCGTATTCTATGGTGACAGATGGTAGCTACACTTTGATGAGCATGTAATGACGTATAGAGTTGTTGAATAACTATGTTGTACACCTGAAACTAATGTAACATAGTGTGTCAACTATACTCAAATAAAAAATATTTTTTCACCTAAAAGCAGTCTGGATATTGTCAGGAAAGTATCAAGTAGTAGGCAGTGATTGAGGCAATGAAGAGAGGCACTAAAATCAGTCATTAGTATGATCTCTTGAGCAAGATGACACCTGCTTAATCAGAACAAAACAAAACAAAAGCCAATAGGTATCCAATAGGGTGTCAGAAATTCAGCAATGCTGGACAAAGAAAACTTCACATGGTTGGAAATGCCACCCTATTCCTAAATCCTAGAACAGGGGGAAAAAGAAATGCATCTGTAGTTCTCACTCTATGCCCTCATCCCATATTTTCCCAAAATGAGCACTTCCATCCACTTCTTTCCTTCCTCCCACCTAGGTCATACCCTACCCTGAGCACTGAGGTGGAATAGCAAAATTTGTCTTTAAATATGTAAATTTAGCTCCTTATGTGTTTGAAATGTACAGAACCAGAAACTAACATTTGCATTTCATAGTCTCTAGATTCCCACAGACCTTGATGAGCCGAGAGGCAGTTAACACAAGCATTCCTGGGTAAACTCAGTTTTCTATTGGCAAATAAATCTTTTTATATTAAGGTGAAACAATAATAATCATTTTAAACAATCATGTGGAGTGTGATTACAAAATAGCTCATTTGGAAAGAACATTATCAGCTTATGAGATCCTTGGAGATTCTAAGACGGAAGGTGCTATGGATAAAACCAACTGTTATGGGGTTTTGTTATTTCCACAGTACATGAAGGCAAAATTCACATTTTAATACTGTAATGAGAAAACAATGCAAATTCTGATTAAGTAAAAAGTGAGAGCACTTGTTACAGCCAAACCCAATGTCTTTCATATCCTTGCTGGCTTTGAGAAGGAATCACGAGAGAGATTTCTAAACTCCTGGGGCTCCTCAGGTACCATTCAGTTCTGTGCACTTCCATTCTGAGCACGCTCCCTTTGAAGGCTGGGTAATAGCAAAGGTTTGCTAGCAAATGCAAACAATTACATTTTGCAGTATTCCATTCACTTGCTATTTACCCAAGGTTTCCGGAAAGCAGAATTCCATCTGGCCCAGTCTAAGTCATGCTGAGCTCATTTCAATGGCAAGTTTTCCAGAACACTACAACCTCCCTGACTTGGGCTTATTGGTAAAATGTCAAGACTGAGTTACTCAACGTTCAGAAGAGTCAAGAGCATGAAGTACTGTGGCCAAGGTATGGTGTATTCCTTCTGAGTACTTAGCAACTCCTAGAATCATAAAGAAAGAAGTAGCATTTATTCATTCAACAAACAGTAAATGAACCCCTTCTTTGTACCAGATGCTGTCCTAGCGCCAGAGACAATTATGAAATAACAGTTGGGATTCTTCCTGCATGGGACTTCATATCCAACAGAAATGGGAAAAATAGGTCATCATCATATCAATGATTTTATGAAAAGATATATCAAAAACCATTTCCTTCTGAATATGGCAACCATCCCCACTAACATTATTTACACAAGGATAAAAATTATTTATCCTTCTTTCTTAACACAATTATAGGTAATTTTGAGCAAAGCCATTATTCAAATCATGAATTCTTGACATCTAAACCAATGTGACCTAACTCCTTGTTGCACTGGTAAAGGTAATATCTACTTTCTGAAATATCCATGAACATTTTTTCAGCACATGTAGTTTTTTTGTTTTTGTTTTGTTTTGTTTTGTTTTTTACTGCTGCCATGCACATCAGGCTTGCTTCTGCACAAAACAGAATGTGGATGCTTGGAGGACACATTCCCTTTCTCATTAGCCTTTTCCATCTTTATGCACTTACTCTCTATTCTCTCATTAGCCCACTAAAACGTGGCTTCTGCCTCTGTCTTGCTGGTTGACTACTGCCAAATTTATTAATAACTTCTCTGTTGCTTAAGTGCAATAGACAATTGTCATTCCTCAGCTTCCTGATCTTCTCAGCTGCATTCCATAGAGCTGACCACTCTGTCCTAGCCTTGTCTTTCATGGCACTGCATTTATGTAGCTCTCCTCATACCTTCTTGGCATCCTTTGCTCACTAACTCTCTTTTAAATGTTAACATTCCCCAAGGAGGTCTCTACAACCTTTCCTCCTGGCTTCATACTTTGTCTCCTTGCTTCCATTACCATCTCTGGGGTAATGGCTTGAAAATCTATGTGCCCAGCTCATGCCTCTCCTCTGATCGAAAAACAATATGCTCAATTGCCTAGTTAACATTTTCCTATATACCACAAGTACCTTAAAATCATGTATCTAAAACTAAACTTGTAATATAATTTCCTAACTCATTTTTCTCCAAAGTCCTCTGTCTCCACGAATAGCATCACCAGTTGTTACAAACTAGAAACTTCAAAGTCAATATTCCTCCTTTCTCACCAACCACATCCCAATAAATGTCAAGAGCTATTGATCCTACTTCCTAAGTATCTCTAGGACCTATCCAAAGTTTGTGTCATATCCACTAACAGCTCATTGGCTAAAGCCAGTCACAAAGCCAAGCCCGGAAGCAAGGAGCAAGACTGTCATTCCTCCACTGTAAATCTACAGGGGAAAAAGGCATGGATATACAGATCGTTGAAAAACTGAGGCTAAGGATGCAATTTACTCCCACACACTGACCTGACATCCACTTGAACATAATCCTAGTATCTCATACACAGCACAACTTGGAAACACACTAGCAGTCCCTCTTCCTTGATTCCCTTTGGTCCTTTAACCAGTTCTGCATCCTCTCTGGTCTCATTCACAAAGAGCTTCACACAACATGGTTCACAATGACTATTTCATGACAAAGACTGAAAAAACAGTCAGTGTTTTGATCTTTTTCTAGTGTGTGGCAGTCTCTAGGCAAAGAGAAATTTGTTTTAAAAGCAAATTAATAAAAGGAGGTTTGTATACCATTTTGGTGTTATCTGTACCCTTGTGCCAAGCGTGCTCCATGGACCAGCAGCTTAGGCATCACCCACAGGCTTCTTAGAAATGCAGAATCTCAGGCTTTGCCCCAGACCTATTGCATGAAAACCTGCCTTTTAATAAGATTCCCTGGGTGATTTGTATGCATATTAAAGTTTAAGAAACACTAAACCATGCCATGATTCCTTCAAATTCAGGGAGAGACCAAGAGGTTACTTTGGATGATGATGATCAAAATTGGATGTAACCAATTTCCACTCTTTATAGGCACAGAAATGGACAGCAAATAGCAATGTGACTGTTGCTATTAGATTATCAGACCCAAAGCTTTAGTTTTCATAATCTCTCATGGGAAAGAGGATGATGCATTCCTTGGTGAACAGTCTATTTCTTTTGAAATCACGAAACTTCAAACAAATTACAAGAAAGGTCAGACTGAAAATTAAAGCTATAATTTTATTGGGTGACTCCTCTCAGGCAGACAAAGCTGTTTTTCTTCACTGCATCACTTTTATTGAATTTCTGGGTTATTTAAAAGGAAAAAAAGTTATGCCCAGAGTGAATGAGCATACAGTCAGTTGAGTGAAGAAAAAGTATAAAAGATTCTCATTAACTGTGAAATACTAGTTTCTGATGAATGACAAAAATAACTAAAGAACTATGTAGAAAAGACAAGCAACCAAGCAACTTTCTTTTGTAGGAATAATATAGACAGGAAATATGAAAAAGAAAGTACATCTTCAAAAAATAATCTACTCATCCGGAGTGTAGGGAGAAACATGCTATCTGTAATTTGAACAAAATAAATACATTTGTAAAAGTTTGCTGTGCCCTTTCTAATTCATTCTTCTCTCTATACCTGTCCCCAGGCAACCACTGATCTGCCTTTTGCCATTATAGATTAGGTTGATGGCCTTCTTAGAATTTTAAATAAATGAAATCATATATTACATATTTTTTTTTGCTCTGGCCTCTTTCACACAGCATAATGATTTTGAGAGTCATCCGTGTTGTTGTGTGCATCAATAGTCTATTCCTTCTTATTTCTAAACAGTTTTCCATCGAGGGTATTAGAAATAAAGTTGCCATGGAAATGTGGGGGTAGATCTTTGTATGGACATATGTGTTGGTCTTCCTTGGGTAAGTACCTAAGAGTGGAATATCTGGTCATGTGGTAAGCATATGTTTTACTCTTTGCAAAAACACTGTCAAACATCTTATGATGTGGTTGTACCATTTTGTATTCACACCAGCAGGGTATGAAAATTTTGGTTCCTCACATCCTCATGAACACATAGTATGTCAGTCTTTTTCATCATAGCCATTTTAATGGGTGGGTAGTGTTATCACTCTGTGGTTTAAATTTGCATTTCCCTAATAATTATCCTGACCATCTTTTCACATTCTTATTGCCCATTGTTATAACCTATTTTTTGAAATGTCTATTCAAATATTTAGCTTGTCTTCAAGGAGTTATTTTGCTTTTTATTATCAAGTTATACAAGTCTGTTATATATTCTGGATACATGTTATTTTCTATTATATGGTATAAAATAAGTTTAAAGGTTCTTTCTGATTCTCACATTTTAATATACCATTGTTTGGAAGTATTCCTGAATATTCAGATACTTGTAATTATGGAATCGAATGGTACAATAAGCCTTTTACTTCTCACTTAATCATTTGCATTTTCTACAGATGTAATCCACTAAGCATGGATAAATTTTAAAAGACTCCAAAACCTTGCTTATTTATTTTGTTTTCTAGTACCATAGCAATTTAAAATGTACATTGTGACTTTATTAAGAGTCACTATTTTGTCCACTGTCCAGCAGCTGTGGGAGAAATGGGACCTATTTTGGAGAAAAAAAAAAACAAAACAAAAAGGAGAAGAGGGGAAAGAATCATAGAGAAAAGAATCTGTTTTCCTTAAGGGTCAAAGAAGCACTTGCCCTTAAAGTCCAAAGGAGATTCCTAAGCACCTTAATAAGCCTTAACAAAAGGAGTCTGGAAGGCTACTTATAAGACATCAGACACAACACCAGAAGATAAAGCTGTCTCGCTTAGAGACCAAATGAATAGGTTTGGTTACTGGTCATTGTGCCCAAGAGAACAAGCAAGACCAAAGAGACAGGTAATATGAACACCTTTGGTGTGTGCAGTTCCAGTATTTCTTAGGGCCTCTCAAGGGACAGGGCCTCTGATGTCTTCTTAAGTACTACAGGGTATATATCCAGCACTGCTCTGCTCTTGAGCTTGAGGACTAAGAAAGGACTAAAGCAAGATTCTTGCCTTCAAGGGCCTTATATTCCAGAAAAGACCAGAGAACTAAAAAAGAAAGAAAGATAGAAAAGAAAGCCTAGGATGAGACTCCAAGAGCAGCTCAGGTTAGCGTGGCACATCACATAAAACAACACGAGGTGTTAGAACCTAGCACCACCAAGTGGTACAATACAAAGGACTAGCAATGCACCATGGTTTCTCTGACACCCCAGAGTAGACATCCTTCTCAAAAACAGAACTCAAAGCAGCAATGTTGAAGCAAGACCTGAAGGTAAAATAAAAATAAATAAATAAAAGTAAATAAATAAAAATAATATCAGAAAACACCACGACAGCAGCAACATTGATGGTGTCAGGGGCAGAAAGCCTTATACTTCAGAAAATTAACTGAAACTACAGAGACATAACCTCCAGACTATCTTCCTGTAATTAGCCTGTTTCTAGACATGGATGGCCAGCAGCAAATGAAAGCTTAGCAAATTGAGGGGAGAACCGAAGAAAAGAATGACCACAAAAAGCCTAGAGTCAGAGATGATGCTATACCTCTCTTTACCTCCTTTGGCTAAAAGACTGCACCTGTGCCAAGAGTTACCATGTTATAATTAATTAGGCATATGTCCAAGCTAACTATTTGGTAAAACTCTATGGTAGATTGTTTAGATTCTTCTCATACTTGTTCTTTTATGTGTTTTCTCATAAAAGAGACATAAAAGGAAGGAAATCCTGCTGTTTGTGACAACATGGATGAACCTGAAAGACATTACGCTAAGTGAAATAAGCCCATCACAGAAAGGCAAATACTTTCCAATCTCACTTAGATGTGGAATCTAAAAAAGTTAAACTCCCATAACCAGGGAGTAGAACAGTGGTTGCAAGGAGCTTAGGACTAGAGGAAATGTTGGTCAAAGGGTACAAACTTGAGATCCCTGGGTAGCTAAGTGGTTGGATGTCTGCTTTCCCCTCAGAGCATGGTATGGGTCCAGGGATCAAGTCCCACATTGGGATCCCTGTGAGGAGACTGTTTCTCCCTCTGTCTACCTCTCTGCCTTTCTCTGTGCATCTCTCATGAATAAATAAATAAACAAAACCTTTTTTAAAAAGGGGGCACAAACTTCCAGTTGTAAGACAAATAAGTTCTGGGGAGCTAATGTACAGAATGGTGATTAATGTTGCACTGTATACTTGAAATTTGTTAAGTAGATGTCAAGTGTTCTCACCACACACAAAAGAAGTAACTTTGTGAGGTGGTAGTTATTTCACAATGTATACATATATGAAATCATCACATTATACACCTTAAAAATGAAATCACTTTATATAACCTAAAAATAAAACATATAAATTTTTCAAAATTAGTAAATTCTTAAAATTATTTTTAAGAGGTAGCAGCAAGGTTATGCAGCAAGGAGTTAACTCTGAACCATACTTCAGAACTGCCCCAGTGAAGGCCCCTCTGCTTCCAGAACAAAGACACTGAACTTGGTCCACTGATGGCCCTAAAATACCAGGACTCCCACACTTACAAATATCCCCAGAACCAGATGTCTCCCCCAGGATACTCCCCAGAACAAGGACTCTATGCCCCATCTGCTCCCTCCTTCTGCCTGCATTTGCATCTTATTAACTGAGCCTAAGTCATATGTCTGCACCCAGCAGCAAGGGGGTGTGGGAAAGTAAGTATTCAGCTCCTACCTGGTGTACAAAGGATTCATATTAAAAAAGACTTTTCAGAAGATTCTGTGTGGCCACAAAACAACAATGCACATGAGCAGTTCTGTCTGTCCAACCAGGCCCACAGTTAGCCATGTTGGGTGTAGGAATAATGACAGGGAGACTAGAAATATCCATGACATAGGCATGGCAAAGCATCTAGTTTTGCTGAATTTCATTCTCATTCCAACCCAGACAAACGGTCCTCACTGATGTTCATTTCCTTTTCTTGCCTGGATAAACTCCCTTATCAGAGGTTCGAGTCAAGCTTCAGCCTCTGTCACTGACATAGAATGATAGATAAAACTGAGTTTCTGAATTATTGTTGCTGGAGAACAAACCTACGCTCATTTTAAAGAGCTTTTGTCTGCTCCACATACAATAATGATTAGTTAACAATCGCTATTGTATTTTGGCAAGTACATTAAAACTTGTAAAAAAAAAAAAAAAAGCACTTTTATGTGAGCAAAGCTAAGTGTCTGAACAATGATAAAAACATCAGAGGCCACAAAGAGTGGAAAAGTTCCAAAGAATAACAAAGGCTATTTTTCAGATAACAGCAAGCTGAAAAGAAGGTCACGTTGGCAAGATAGACTCTCCTAAAAGAGAGGAACAAGCAACCTATTAAAATGAATCAATACTATTAATATCACAGAGATGTCATTTAATTCACCTGCTTAATTTCATGAAACGGAGATTAATGACTATAAACCAGAAGAGAAGGGTCATATTATTCAGGTAAATGTATATCTGTACTATTAAATAAGTTCTGATATTATAATAAAGTCAGCCCCAAAATGCTCAAGTTGGTGTCTGCCTACCTTTACCAAGAATGTGATATATTTTTAAAACTAGAGGCACCTGGGTGGCTCAGTCAGTTGAGCGTCCAACTCTTGATTTAAGTTTAGGTCATGATCTCAGGGTCATGGGATCAAGCCATACATCAGGTCTGTGCTCAAGAGGGAGTTGGCTTAAGAATCTTTCCTTCTCTCTCTGCCCTTACCCTTGCTCTCTCTCTAAAATAAATAAATAAATCTTTAAAGTATATACACACATACACTTACAAATAGCAGTAAACTGTTTGTAGACAAGTGTATCAGTAAAAAAATTGGGAAATTAACGCTATTGGGCAAATTTAGTTGTAATTTTTCAAATAGCTTTTTGAATGTTCTCTTAAGAGTAACCCATTACTTAAAACAATTTAATCTTACTCAACTATCTTTAACAGTCCCAAAGATATGAATAAAAGCTTTTAATATCCAGACTGAGTTTATGATTCTAGGTGGATATACTTGTATTAATAACAAAGTCATACTTAATGTGTACTGTCCATAAATATAATATTCTATTTTAGATGAAACTTTGTTTCAAAAAAAATCAATGAGCATATAATGGAAATTGGGCACTTAACACATGAAATAGCATGAAATAGCAATCAACAATTTATTTTACAATTAGGTTAGGTTCTTAAGGTCCATCAGAGGGGTATTGTGTACAAATTCATACTAGTAATGATTTCTCTCAAGTGAATTTAACACGTGAATAAAAATACTAAAATCAGAATAAATATCTTAAGCCTGACAGCTTTAAAATTATGTCTAGAATTATTTTTAAAACTGTTAGAAAGCTTAGAAAATTTAAGTATTCAGTCCACATAGTTTCTTAAAGAGTCACTTCATTAAAAGATAATACCCTTTAAATAAATGTATGGCAGTCAGCCTGGATAAACTCGTAACCAAAATCCAGCAAGTACTCTGCCTTCCAAATCAGCACTGCCTTGCTCATAAGCAGCATTAGGACCCTGTGTACCTAGAACTACGGCTTTTCAACCCAATCTCTTGAAAGGAATGGAATGTCATGTTTTCCAAGTTTTTAAAAGAACTTTTCAAATAAACTTCATATATTGCACTGAAGAAAGGCACACAGCTACTTATTTCCTACTTCTGTTGATCTGAAGGTTCCACAGAACTCATACAGGCTACTTTCATTATGCTGCAAATGTTCTCTAACCTCAAGCAGCCATTCTCATCACCTGCAGAGACAGAGATGAATGAGAGAGGTGGATGCACTCCAAGGAGGTGATTTCCCTGATATAAGTACTAATGTTGGTGACATTAAGCCTAGACAGAGAAGAATTACCCTCAGAGTTAGAAGGAAAGAGTGCCCTTTATTTGCAAGTTCCTGGGATGGAGAGCTGGTTTCTGGACAAAACAGTGAAGTTAGCAAAGTTGACCCGAACTTGGCATACTCTCTTCCCCACCTCCAAGTGTCCTGTCTCACACTATTGCCTACCGAGAAAACAACCCTATATGCCCCTTAGCTGCTCTGAGCCTTGGGGTCCCCATCTATAAAATGGGGGAAACAATATTACAATTTTTGTGTTTGTTAAAGGAGCTACTAAAGTAGCTAGATCTGAGTATGTGCTAGACTAGTTTAAGAAATTTTCCATTTATAACAGCACAGGTGATATCAACTATGAACTACTGATTGTATCTTCCAGTTATTGTTTTAGGCTAAATATAATAAGCCAAGTTAACATTATTATTAAGAGCATCATCTTCGGGATCCCTGGGTGGCAGCGGTTTGGCACCTGCCTTTGGCCCAGGGCGCGATCCTAGAGACCCGGGATCGAATCCCACGTCGGGCTCCTGGTGCATGGAGCCTGCTTCTCCCTCTGCCTGCGTCTCTGCCTCTCTCTCTCTCTCTGTGTGTGTGTGACTATCATTAATAAAAATTTTAAAAAAATTCTTTAAAAAAAAAAGAGCATCATCTTCTGGGATGAGCACTGGGTGTTATTCTCTATGTTGGCAAATTGAACACCAATAAAAAATAAATTTATTAAAAAAAAGAACATAATCTTCAACTCTCATGAACTCTGGAGGCATGCATAAATGAGTTAGAACAGTGGCTTTATATATTTATATAAATACGATCCATTTAGCTTTTACTATGTACCAAGCACTGTGGTAAGGATTTAACACACACACACACATGCAAAAAACTCTTAACCTTTGAATGATCTGAGAAGTGAAGTGCCAGTATCCACAGTGGGATGGGGAGAGCAGGAAGGACTAAGAGAACTTGGTAGTGCTGCTCTAATACCATGCAGGCAATTGTCTACTCTATTTACAACAAGAAATTTTTGGAAAGCAGACTTCTCCCAAATGTGATCATCATCCTTAATAAGAAGCACAGTGTGTGTTCATGTGTGCACATCCTAAAGACGGATGTGTAGTTCTATTCTCACCCCACCTCCAGCCTGCTGTGTCAGCTTAAGCAGTAATTTCCTTTTCCTCAGACTAAGTGTTCTCAACTGGAAAGCAAAGGCTAGATGATGTCTACAGGTCTTTAAATCTCTAACATTTCAGATAGTTACTTAAATCAATCTTCTGCTAAAAAAAAAAAAAAAAAAAAAACAGAGGTCCATTGGAACTAGTGCTTCATAGAAGGAAGGAGGTTTTTCATAGTATGGTCATGGAAAGTGGTCCAGCCCTAAGGAAGTTCTGAGGCCAGCAATTCTATCAGGGAGTCTCGGCTTCAATCTGGGCTTCAACTCTGTTATCCTCTTTTTTCTATCCATCTGGGATCTTCACCTCTAATCTGTTTTTCTTTCTTTTTGTTGTTGTTGTTGTTGTTGTTGTTTTTTCATGACTCTCATAATGTCAGTTTGCACATTTTCTTCCTCATGGTATTCTACAGCCTTTTGCACCCACCATTAGGTGGGTCAGCCTCTTCGTTTTCCAGTTTCTGGAAGAATTATCTAATTCATCCAAGCAAACACTTCTGGCCAGGCCATGGCCATGGGTCACTATTCAGCCTATGGACTGGCCACTTGTGTTCAGGCCCCAGCCTTGATGCATTCAGCTGTGATCAATGAGAGGAAAGCACCACCTCAGTGAGATAAAACAGTCTCACTCCTCATCAATGTTTGTGGGTGGGGCAGTTTCCTCTGGAAGAACACTGTGTTCAATAAGAACACCAGAATCTAGCAAGGCTACAATACCACGTTCATGTCTCTATTAAAAGATACGCTTTTACCAGAGAATGGTGGCCATGTTTAGGATGTGGCTTAAACACACACACACATCTGTACAGATACCCATACAAGTGTATATACCCACACACACACATGTGAAGAACCATGAACTCTGTATCTGTACAGCTGCAAACATAAAAAGTTCCACTTTTCAATAAAGCTTGAGAAAGATAAAAGGAGCCCCTGATATCCAGCTAGACCTTGATGTTCTCCTGTTGAACATAGACAATGTCACAGTACATCAACACCAGACAGGGCCATGCTACAAGTATGATGAGTCAACACACACAAAAAAAGACCATAACCCTGTCTGAACACAGACAAACATGAACACTGTCCAAGACGCCACAAAAGTCACCCAACAACTCCTGACTGATTTGAGCATCAGTCTCCATTTCATCTTCCCTCTCCCTAGATAAAATGAATTAAGTTACCTAAATCAGGATCACAGCTGCATCCTGACACTATCTGGTCCACAGAATAAGCCCCTCTTCTTTAAACCCTCCCCAAACCATCTGACCCAGGACCAAATCTCATCAAAATCTTTCAAACACCCACCAAGACGTCCCATAGTTCCCTGTGGGATCATTCTCCCTTACTGCAATGAGTAGTGGACCCAACCTGTACAACTACAGGTGTGTTCTTGGAGGGCACGGACATGATTTATAGCTTATAAAGCAAGTCTGCTTGTGTGAAATTCAGTCATTTAATCTCATATTTGCCCTATGAATAGAAGTTGTCACTCGTCAGTAAGTGAAGCAAGTAAGGTTGAGCAAAGATTACGTGGAAGCACAACTGGTCCTCTGCAATGGCCAAATTTAAATACGGTGCTGATTCTAAATCCAGTGCTCCTTATTGCAGAAGGAAATAATTTCCTTAATGTGACTGCCTTCCTTGCAATGATTACAGTAGCCAAAGACAGTCATATCCATAGCTAGCTGTGGGTCTCTCATCACCTTTTCCCTCTTTCTCTCTTTCATATAGCCTTCTTCCTGATTTAAAAACTAGTGTGAACAACACGAAACAGTCACACTTTAACCTAGAAGTCATGATCATTGAGAATGTGAGGCTTGGCTGGAGACAAGGGCCATTGCCACAATTTAGGAGAAAATTCTGGTGGCACATGGAGATAGCTGGCCCAGATGGCATGCAGTCCCTGGGGATTTCTCCATCTCAACACCAGCCAGCCTGGGCCAGGCTGACCAAGTGCCATTCTTCTCGCCTTCTTGCTCTTTTCTGCAAACTGGAAGAGATCCAGTTTCCACTGCCATTCAAGCACATGAATAGGAACCAATTCCTCTTCTCAAACTTTTCATCTAAATGGAGGTGAAAAGCCATCCTAATGTGTACTTACTATGAAGAGTTGCTCCTATAAATGGAGTACTGAATGACAGAGTTAATAAAACATTGAAAAAGAGGCATTTTCTCACCTGAGAACTTAATTGCTACAGCAAATTTAACAAGGAGCTCTTGACATTCTATTTCATAAAAAGTGTTTTATTCTCAAATTGTACCTTTGATTTATAAACCGCAGGGTGAGGGCCCATCAATGGCCATGGGGAACATTTCTCTTCTGAAATACCAAGGTATAATTTACACACGTCAAGACTAAAACTAATTTATTTGGCTTACAATATAACTCAAAGTGCCTTTAATTTATGTCATTATAATTTTGAAAAATTAACTTTGAAAATAAATTAAAGCATTGCCCATCTTCACAAATATGCATATCCCTTGGGAATTTGCATAGGCCAAAGGCTCAAGTTATCACTATAAATGGGAGTTAGAAAGGATCCTGCCCTACCCTTTTGCAATAATTTAACCAAGAATATGAATAATAGAATATTTGTACAAATTCCTTATAAATATTTTAAGACTTATTTTTCTTAGCAAGGCTAAATGAAGGTTTAAGTTTTCCATCTTAGAAGAACTTTACCAAAGGATTTTATATGATAGAGTGTATGTGTATATCTTAGTTTTTACAGAAAAAAATATTTTTGAAAATGTTCCAATTTCACTAACAAACATTTATTAGATGTTTATTCTATCAATCAAGTCTCAGCTGTAAACAGATGCACACTCAAAATAAATAATCCTAGATGTTTTATTCACAGAGGGGCCCAGTACAAAGGCATAGGCCTATAGTAATCACAAAGGGTGGTGGTGGGTACCTAGCGTTAGCAACAGGGACACTGTGTGGCTCTTAGGCCAGATGGATCAAAGTAGAGAATAGTTCCTAAACCCTAGAAAGGGAGATTCCAATAGTGGAAGCTACTTTTAGAGACATAAAGGCCTATAGGTAGATGAGGGATATATACCTGGTATGAAGAGCACTCCCAGGGGAAAAAAAAAATCCTGATCTCACTCTTCCTTCTCCATCCATTTTTAGGGGTGTCTAGACTATCCATTGAACAAACCCAAATGGGATAAAAAAGACACCGGAAACCATTGACATGATTTGCAGAGGTCAACCTTTGGGGAGAGAGAACAGAAAAGGATGGGAAGTGGGTGGGCACACAGAAGATGTCAAGCACATCTACCACACTGTACTAAGAGGACATGGAGTCAAATAGCAGCCCTATCTGCCCTCAAGAACTGTGTCATCTGTGAGAGAGAAAGAATATAGGAGTATAAATTAAATAAACCATAAACAGAGCATTATAGAATTTTAGTGGAAAGGAAATTTTAAATTTTTATAAGCTCTGTTTTGCCTATATGGGAGCCGTTCTCTATTTGGTACAAGCACCCTTATTTTCCTTAGCATAGTGGTTCTTAAACTTTAGGGATATGTGAATCACCAGGAAGGGGTGGCAAAACATAGATTACTGGACCTAACAATTCTGGAGTGAGCCTTAAGAATTTGCATTTCCAGTAGGTTCCCAGGTGATGCTAATGTTGCTGGTGTCCAGGAGGGCAGTTTGAGAACCACTGCCTTTGGAAAGCTACCTGTCCCCCACACTCCAAACCTCAGTTCCTAAGGCTCATATAAGGTTATCAACTTCACACCTGTCCACTGGTAGTCATGACCCAGACCAGTTGGCATCATCACCCATCACCTTGAACTCCACCCCAATGGAACTGCTCTGCAAAAGCATTAGTCTGTGAGGCAGCATTGACCTCAGGCCCCCTATTCACCCTTTCATCTTCTTCACTGGTAAATAGCCCAGCTCTCATGTGCTCACGACACTGTTTACACTGTATACATCTTCAGGAAATACTCTGAAGTCCGTGCCAAGATTTAGCAACAAGGATATTCATCACAACATTATTAACCACCTAAACAGACAGTTACAGGAATTTGGTCAAATAAGGTATCACATGTCCACACAACACTATATCAAGAAGCCATTAAAATTTTGAATGCAAAAATACATTCCTTGATACAGAATGATGTTCACAATACATTAAGCTAAAAAAAAGCAAGTAACAAAACTATTTATAAGATATTATCCCTTCTTAAATATATATATATACATATATACATATATGTATATATATATATAAAAGTTAATACATCATGTATTAACTGATTGTTTTTTTTTTTTTATGATAGTCACAGAGAGAGAGAGAGAGAGGCAGAGACACAGGCTGAGGAAGAAGCAGGCTCCATGCACCGGGAGCCTGATATGGGATTCGATCCCAGGTCTCCAGGATCGCGCCCTGGGCCAAAGGCAGGCGCCAAACTGTTGCGCCACCCAGGGATCCCTAACTGATTGTTTCTAGGTGGGTGGGATGATGGGCTAATTTTAATTTTCTTTTTTGTTTGCCTGTCTGTTCTTTTTTAAATGGCCATGGATTGCTTTTGTAATAAAACAAATAGTAAAAGAAATTTCATTTTGAAACATATACTCATGCAGTTCTCATACTGACTGTACCTAATTTAAGGGCTCAAAAAATAAACACCTATATTTGTTCTATTTTCTCATACCTCTGCGGCTCCATAAAATCCAGATATATTAGTTATAATTAGGTTTTGCTGTATGCAACCTAAAACCCAAATTAAGAAAGGCTTAGAACTGAGAAGGTTTATTATCTCCCATAAAATTTATAAATGGTCTAGGGTCAAATTGATAGCTTACAAATGCTAAGGAACATTGTCACCTTCTAGACCTCCCCATTCATTGTTGCTTCTTCTGTAAGTTCCAAGATGACTGCCCAAGTCCTGGTCATTTTAACTCTATTCTAGCCAGGAGTTAGGAGGAAGGGTGAAAGAAGAAATACTCTCTCCCTTCAAGACATTTGACTGCACTATGCATACTGCTTGCATACCATATATCCTATCCATTGGCTAGACCTTACCACATGACCACACCTAGATGCAAGAGAGGCTGGCAAATGCCTTTACAGTGCACAGCCACATCCTCAAATAAAATTGGGAGTTCTATTACTGTAAGAGAAGTGAAAATGGATATGAGAAACTAACTGACATTCCATGCTATACCATGTCAAGGAAAAGGCATGATCCCCTTAAAGTCTACCCAGTAACTTCTCCAGATAAGCACTCAAAATTAAGGTTCTTTCTGCAATATCTCCTGGTAAACCTGAGCTTCAAAATTCCCTAACTCCATGCTGTTGAAAGAATATACTTCAATGGCTTTATTTCAGAAGTGGCTAGTACAAGAAGAGGATGTTTAAACTTGAAAAAGTTTATAAAGTTCAACTTTTCCTTCATGGTCATGACTGAAGAGACTCTTGCTTCTGAGAAGCTAGTCATCGATTGTGTGGAGGTTCATTACCCAGAGAATTTCCTGAATCCACACTATCTGCATCTCATTTTAGACATAACATCTGATATAGAGCTGACTTCTACAACAGATGGAGTCTACTGATTACTCCACTTCAGTCACACTGGATTCCTCATTGCCCAGGAATGTGCCAGACAGCTCGGTGCCTGTGACCTTGCTTGCTCTCTGTTTGGGATGTTCAGTTGTTAACTTGGCTCAGTGACTCACTCCTCTGCCTCCTTCAGATCTCTGCTCAAAAGTCACCTTATCAACAAGGCCCTTGCTCCAATCTATTTAAAGTTGCAATTGCCTGCCTCCCTACCCAGCACTCTCTACCTCCCATTTTCTACTTTATTTTTGTCAGCTGCAATGATCTATGTCAAATATAACATTTTTGAGAATTTAATTTCTGTCCTACCTTTGTCCCCAACCAGAAGGTAAACTCCATGAAGGCAAGAATCTTTCTCTGTTTCACCCAATCCTTTTGTCCCCTGACCTACAGCAGAGCCTGGCATATAATAGGTGCTCAATAAATATTGAATCAGTGAATTGATGAATAAACAAACAAATCTTATATCCTATTATCTCTGACAGAGTACTAACTCAGTACTCTTGAATGGGCTTTTTTTTTTTTTTTTTGAATGGGCATTTTATAAAAGAATAAATCAAATAGTTCTAGGTGTGACTCATTAAATCCAGAGCTCAAGTTTGTGTTTTCTGAATCCTTATCTCTGCTAGACTCTTTGCTAGACAACAAGTAAGCATTGGTGAGCAGAGCCACAAAGGCTCTAAGTCATAAAAGTGTCAACCTGATGAAGTAGCACAATACAAATCATAGAGTCCCACAAACAAATGTGAAACTAGGACTGTGCCAATCGGTACAAAGGGGAGCGACCCCTTCCCAAGTGATTGTTCATATCACCCTGTATTTTCATATTACCTTTCAATAGAGCTTACTGAATTTTCTATTTGTTTAACTCTTTCTTACATACCTTCTCCACTAAAATAAAGGTCTTCTTTTCACAGGGATCTATCTGCCTTTTCTCCATGACCTTCGTACCTAGAGCAATACTTAGCACTTGGAAGGCACACGGTAAGTATTGTTGGATTGATGAATAACGCTATGAATATATGAAAGAAAGTAAGAAAAGCAAATGGGTGGTATGATTGATGAGAGATGTGAAAGCGAAAGAACAAGTTAACTGAGCAAATAAGGAAAGGAAGGACATTCCAGTCAAAGAAAAACAAGAGCCTTGTGCAAAAACTCTATGGTCAGAAGGAGCACTATCTGTACCAAACTACAGCTTGTGGTTTGATATACACAAAACAATCCAATTCATCATCTGTTTTTGTAAATAAAGCTTTAGTGGAATACAACCATGCTCATTCCATATTGTCTATGAATACTCTCACACTAAAGAGAAAGAGCTGAATAGGCAGAGATAAGTAAATGCAAGGGAGGCCCAAAGCACTGCAAAGCCCAAAATATTTACCATCCTTTACAGAAAAAGGTTACTGACCTCTCTCTATACAAAGGCTGAATGTTAGACAAAAATATGGTAGGCAGTGCTACTCAAAGTGTGAGCCTCAGACCAGCAGCATCAGCATCCCCTGGAAAAGTGTCAGAAATACACTCATCAGGCCCCATCACAGACCTACTGATTCAGAATCTCCGGGACATGCATGCAGCCATCTGTGTTCTGAAAGCTCTCCAGATGATTCTGATGCACACCAACCACTGTGGTAGAATGAAAGGGAAAAGAGGAGTGTGGTGAGAAATGAGGCTGGAGAAGTCAGCAAAGGCTAAATAAAGCACGCAGGCCTAAGGATACGTTCTAGAGGTCAGTCTTCATCTTAAGGACAAAAGGAAGCTGTTGAATGGTTTTAAGCAGGCAGGTAATTCTGAGCAGATTTGCAATTTGCTATCATTCTGGCTGCAGTGTGAAGAATAAGTTACAGAGGGCGCTAGAGTGTGGGTGGCAAGACCAGCTGTCCCCACCAGAGAGATGATGGAAAGGGACAATTCTAGTCTGAACTCTGGATGATGCCGACGGCTGTGTAAAAATATAAGAAATGGATGTAAGGAACCCCCTGAAACATCCAGTCATCATGCTCTTGTTGCCCTCATTGCTTTTATTAAACCTGAACATCAGTTTCCTTATCAGTGAAATGGGGTGTAACTCACAAATTTGCAATGAGGATTAAATTAACATTTTACATGAAGCACCTAGCAAGGCTCTAACACAAAATAAGGATTCAACTAATAGGAGTTCTATCCTTGAGGTCCTTTCCTTGTTTTTCTGTTTTGCCTTCATTCCTTCCTCCTGAATAATGACCCTTGTATTCCACTTTGGCCAGTCTACCACATGACAACTTAGAAGTAGAGAATATATTCCTATTTCCTTTTCACATCTAGCAAGATTAGGGCTCATTTTTATGATGAACCTTAAACTGCTATCAAAAGCAACGGAAACTCATTCATGTGGTATTGATATGGTCATTAAGAGGGAATTCTTTTTTAAGAAAATACTTTTTCTTCACTTATACCCCACCCTATTCCAAACAGGAGTTAAGATGGCTTCCAAAAATGTGCATGCCACAGAAAAATAAACTGAAAGGAAGAAAAAAAATGAGACAAAAAGAAAATAAGGGAAAGAAAGAGATTCAAAGCCATAAATAAAGTCAGTAAACTCCCTAGGACTATGCCACTAATTTGGCTGTTTTCCCAAAGTCAATATGTCAAGGAAGTCAGAGTAGGTTATAGGATTCACAGTGTCCGTAAGGCTGAAGCACAGTAGTGCTAAAGAAAAGCCCCTAATACAGAGGCCAGAGAAAGATGCCTCCCCTGGGCCCTCAGAGTGAAGACATCGAATAATGTAACAAACAACATCCTTGGCAGCCCCAAGAACAAGCCTGAAGAACTCCTGCCTAATTGCTATGTTTTATAAAGCCAAGATTCAAGTTAGTGAAGGAGAGAGTATATCACCCCAAAATGTGCCACTTTGGTAGGTGGATAATTTTGAGCTGAAGGCAATCAAGACCCAGCCGACTCAAGAAAAGATTTTACTTTTCCCTTAACTGCCTAAAACTAGTTAAGAGGCCTGGCCCAGAAAGAGAGCTATTACTAGAGGTAACTTTTTATCTGAAGGACTTACCTGCATGGCACAGCAAACAACTGAGAACCAAACATTTGCTCTTTTCTCCCTATGAATTATCGTCCTCCCCTTTGAAACCCCAGACCCCATCCTATTCCTTAGGTCTGGCAGCATAGAAGCCTCAATTGCCCGACTGCCTTCAGGTCTCACATTTTTACAGCACTCCTGTACATATGAAATTAAATTTGTTTTCTCCCATTAATTTATCTTATGTCAATGTAATTATTAGACTAGCCAAACAACCCAGAAGGGTAGAAGGAAGATTTTTCTGCCCCAATGTTAGCATCATCTATCATTTCAGTGGTCCGCCTGAGAGCTGAGGAATTTCATGCTGCTGTGTTAGTCATATTCAAGGAGAACATGGGAGCTAAAAGTCATGGGGAGTGTTCCAGCCCAGAGGTTCTGAGGCTATTTTGTGGATTCCTTGGGTTCCAGAGATGCCTGAGAAAATGTGAGGGCTCGGAGGAAAACACCAGAGGCCAGAGAAGCAGGGTTTGCTCTCCACGTCTTTGGCTCCATCCAGAGTAGTTTGAAAACCACATGGCCTCGGTAAAGTGCAGATTTAGTGAGCCCACTTCAGAGTTATTTGGAAGTCAGACAGACTGGGTTAAAATTTACACTTAGATACTCCCTAGCTGTGGGACTTTGGGCAAATTACTTCACTTCTTTATGCCTCAGTTTCTCTATCTGTCCAGTCTATTCCAAATCTGTCTATTTGTGTTGCCTCCTACATAAGGCTGCTGAGAAGATTAAGCTTCTTGGTGAAGCTACAGTCTCATGATGCTGTGATTTATAATAAAAACATGGTTTGGTCTTTACCCTTATTCTTGGCTCACATTTCCCAAAACCCTTGGAATTTTCTGAGCATAAAAGCAATCAGAACATCTTTTATCAAAATATTTGGTCTCTTGTCTTCAGTTCCTAAAATTGCTTCAGAGTCATGAAGGTGAAATGGGTGTCTTGTTAATTCATAACAAGTCCCTTTCCATCACAATTTGGTGTCAATGAGATGATTTTGAAAAGCAGGTAAGGATGGGGCTGCTTGCCGGGAACTAACCGTGAAGAGAGGGTTAGAATTTTCAGTCATCCCTTGATTTCTGGAGGGGAGAGAAGCTAAAAGTTGAATCAACCACCAATGGCCAGCGGCCTATGTAACGAAGCCTCTATAAAAACGCAAAAGGAAAAGGTTCAGAGAGCTTCTATGTTGGTAAACCAGACACTTCCATGCACCACCATGCCGGGCCCCAAACTCCACAGGAATAGAAACTCCTTTTGTTTTCAAGACCTCACTCTATGTATCTCTTCATCAGGCTATTGATTCATATCCTTTAATATGCTTTGTAATAGGTAATCCAGGGAGTAAACAGATTTCTCAGTGGTCTGTGAGCTGCTCTACCAAATTAACTGAACCAAATTAACAAAACTGATTGATTCAACTTTTAGCCTCTCTCCCCTCCAGAAGAAAGAGGTCATGTGAGCCTCCGATTTATATCCAATCAGTTAGACATACAGGTGACAATCTGGACTTGTAACTGCCATCTGAAGTGGGTGCAGTCTTGCAGGACTGAGCCCTTAACCTATGGAATCTGTTGCTATCTGCAGGTAGATAGAATGAGAAGTGAGCTGAATTTTAGGACGCCCAGGTGGTATGGGAGAGTTACTTGGTAGTGTGGGGAACTCCCCACAGCATGCACACACACACACACACACACACACACACACACACACAACACACTCACAATGGAATAGAGTCCAGAACCCATTCCTTTAGCAGAATGCCCGGCACAGAAAGTTTAATAGCAGAAGTGTGGGTAGGAAAAATATTAACCCCAGAATCTAGTTCAACCTCCTACATATGAAGAAACTGCTGCTATAAAAACACTCTGCCTGCATAAGGGTTATCCAAAAGAAGAGCATCCAGAAGTTGAAGACACTTGTCCCAAATCACATTTCCACTAGCAGAACAGGCACTGAGCCCAGCCCTCCTACCTTCTTGTCCAGTGCCCAATCCACATGAAAGGGAGACCAGTTCCTATTTCTCATGGCTGTGTTCTGTTTCACTCTCACTGCCTCCTTGTACCCGTTTCCTGAAACCCAATATATGGAATGGCAATGAGTTCTCATCTCAGGTGTGACCTCCAATTGTCAGTGGCTTCTAAGAGAAGGATTTTATATCATATTCAGGATTATCAATACAGAGTTTGATAATCAATTACTAATGTCCACTGTGGAAAGAACTAGGGAGTTATTTGCAGATGTCCTTTACTGTAGCAAATACTATGCTACATAGCAATTTCTTGAAGATGGAAACCATGTATTAGTGTTTTGGACTCTCCACAGCACATCTCCCACATAGTAAGTCATTTGTCAATGTTTACTGAGTGACCAACTAATTATTTGTATAAAATCTTTAATGAGCATAAAATAACTATAGTGACTGATGCCTTCGACCTTTAACGGAACATAGAGTAGGTGAAATTACATGAGGCTAAGAATTATGTGCATTAGATTATTTACTTTCTCAAGATCCTCTGAACATATAACAATGCCTAACTGCTTTTAGAAGGTCCATTGGCTGAACAATGGGCAGGAACATTGCACTGATTTCTATTAGGAAGATGTCCATTTGTGAAGGCCCGTAAATCAATTCAGCACTCTTATACAATGGCTGACTTCAATATGCATTGCCTCTGAAAATTGCTTATTTTCAAATAATTCTAATGCTGCAAAGTTACTGGGTCCCTACTTTACCCAGATGCTGTGCTACTAGCTATAAACCACAGAAAAATGAATCAGAGTCGCTGGCTTCCAGCAAAGATATAAATGCCATTTAATCTTAAACTTAAGAATGCAGATTGATACTAATATTAGAGCAAGAAAAATGTTATTAGAACATATGCCTGCGGCAGAGGTGGTGAGTGGGAACGCTTCTTGGAAAAGGTTCCTTTGAGCAAAGTAGAGTCCAAAGATCTGTTATGAAGGGAAGACCATTCCAGGTGGCTGAACAGGCTTCAGCACAGTTATAGAGAGGTTAAGAATGACAAAGCATGTTACACAAGGCAGCTGCCCAAAATAAGCAGAGGAGAGGGCATGTGATGGGGCAAACTGGAGTGGAAAGTTGAAAAGGCTATTAAGGGCCAGATAATAGAAAGCATAGAACACCAGGCAGGAAACACTGGAGTTTTCCAAAAAATAATGGAGTGTGAAAATGTTTTTGAGCAGTAGAGCTTTGGCTTCAAGTTACTGGGGAGAAACAACAGAGAGACAGAGTAAGACACAGAGACAGAAAGAGAAGCATAGAGAACCAAGAGGTGAAACTTACCTAAGAGTATATAACTTAAAGAGAAATGCTTCAATTTTTAAATAAACCAAAACTGCTTTTGGAACCATAACTTTTCAAAATTCCTAGTGTGTTACCTGAAAACAAGGCTCATCCTTTGGCAGTACATTTGTAAAGAACTTCTAATCGATGAAATTACTTCATGTCAGTTATCTCACATTTGAACACAGTCATGGATTATACAGAAGAGTTGGGATTAGCATTCCAAGCTTACAGATAAGAAGGCCAAGACATAGAGAGGTCCCATAGCAAGCTGGTAATTTTTAATACTGGAAACCATGCTTCTCTCCCTCACTACCCCTACTCGGTGATTTCCTCAACACATTGCAACATTCATTTCATGATTGTTGAGCATATATAATATATACCGAACATCACATCAGGAAAAAATCCCTAAAAGCCGGCATAATGCCTAGCATAGTGTAGGAGACCAACTGGTTCTAGTTCTAGGTTTGCCACCCCCCCATTTATTGCCCACCTTAAAATCAGGTACTTCATGTGGCAATGAGAATATGCTTATAAATCCTCATTTCTGAATTTTTTTATTATTATCCAGGAACGCATATAACTTGCTATTGATTTTTTCCACGTCCTTCTCTTACTCAAACCAGCCCACATTATACCTTTCTGAGCAACAATGTACTCAGAGGTTGTTCATTCAATCACTCAATAGATATTTACTAAGTTTCCATTGTGTGGGCATTGTTTTAAACACTTACAAATACAGCAGTGGAGGAGACAGACCTAGGGTCTCTGTCCCCATGAACCTCATAAGTGGTGAGGAGGTCAAAGCTTGAAGGGTGATTGCAAAGTGGGAACAAAAAAAGAAATCTGCCAAACCTGTCTCTGAGACTTGAGTTTCAAGTGAATAATATATGTAGGAATACCTAGGAAAATATTAAGTACTGAACAAACAAAAGTATGGTTAAAATGGTAATAATGGTAACTACAAATGTGTGGAATTTGTATCAGAGGAGCAAGAGAATCTCCCAGTTTCTAAACTCCTCATCCAGAATTTAAGACAAAGTTGGTCAAATACCACCAATGTCCCATGAATAAATATTTCAAATAATAATTCAACCATGGGATTAGAGATTTCACCTGTATTGTGATATCTGGAAATGAGTATAAAACTTTAAGAATATAAGGATAAAGGGATTCCTGGGTGGCTCAGCAGTTTAGCACCTGCCTTTGGCCCAGGGAGTGATTCTGAAGTCCCAAGATGGAGTCCCGCATCAGGCTCCCTGCGTGGAGCCTGCTTCTCCCTCTGCCTGTGTCTCTGACTCTCTCTCTCTCTCTCTCTATGTCTATCATGAATAAATAAATAAATCTTTAAAAATCAATCAATCATCAATCAATCAATCACATATTTGTATTAAAACCGTGTTGGCTACATACCCTGTAGTAGGCTGTAGAATTGAATAAGACACAGGCTCTGCCCTCCAAGGGCTCTCAGTCTAATGGGAGAGGTAAACATGTGAACTGATCCTTGTATTAGAATGCAGGGCGTGCAATCATGGAGCTCTACCTTGAAGAGACTGGGAACCCAGAGCAGAAGTGGACCTTGAAGGCTGAGGGTGCAGGGAAGGAATAGAATGGAGTTGGAACTTAAAAAGTCTTTCTAGAAGAGCCAATACCCAAATAAATAACTAATGAGGAGTTACTCAGGTGATTGTGTTCTTCCTCTTTTCTGCCCCTTGATGTACTTGGCTCACGTAGTTGACAGCACAACATCCTCCCCTGGTTTTCCTCCTACATCTCTGGAACTAGACCTTCTCAGTCTCCCTTTTGATTTCTCTTCATTTTCCTGAATTCAAAATTTTGGAGAATCTCAGAGTCCAGTGCTTGGATCTCTTTTCTTTTGCATTAACATTCCTGCCTGGTAGTCTCATCCAGTATTATCACTGTAAATGCTATCTGTATGCGGATGGCTTCCTAATTTATGTTTCCAGCCATGGCTTTTCTTCTGGACTCCAGACTTGTATAACCAATGGCACACCTAACATTTCCACTTGGATGTCTAAAGATATCTCAAACATAGAATGTCTCAAACCAACTTCTGATACCTACTCCCTCAAACCACTCTTCTTCCAGTCTTCCCATTCCATTCCAACTCACTACATGGCAGATCCATTCACTTGGTGGCTCTGCGCAAAAACTTTAACTCCTCTCTTTTGCTGGTAACTTCTAACTAATCTATCAGTAAATCCTCTCCACTATCCCTTCATTTTACCTGGAGTTTAATCCCTTTCCACCATGTCTGCTCTAGCACCATCATTATTCATGTGAATTACTACCCTGCCTCCTAACTGATCTCCATACTTCTACCCTTAGCCACCTGCATTTCTCAACATGGAAGCCATAGTGATCCTGTCAAAATGTAAGACAGATAATTCAAGTCAAGTCCAATGCCACCAACAGCCTCACCTTTCTCTTAGGGAACAAAAACCTAAGTCCTTACATATCAGGGCCCACATGATTTGTTCTACCTACATTACCTCTCTGAATTCATCTCTCATTACTCTACCCCTTATTCACTCTACTTCAGCCACATGAGCTCCTTGCTGTGCTTCAAACACACCAGGTACTTTGCTACCTCAACCTGGGATGTTCTCTCCCCAAATACATACGTGGCTCACATCCTCACCTTCTCCAGGCCTTCTACTCTATCAAAAGTTATGTTCTGCAAGTCATTTCCCAGCCACCCTATCTAAAAGTGCAAGCTGTACTCTCAATACTTGCTATGCTTCTTCCTTGCCTTATATTTTTGCTTAGAACTTACCACTCTCTTGTATATTTTAATCAGTTTGTGTACTTTTGATCTTCCCCACTAGAATGTAAGCTCCATGAGTGTGGGCATTTTTGTCTCTTATTTACTTTTGTGTCCTCAGCATCTGGAATACTGGCTAACACACAGAAGACATTTAATAAATATGTATTAAGTAAATGAAGGAGGGGATCCCTGGGTGGCGCAGCGGTTTGGCGCCTGCCTTTGGCCCAGGGCGCGATCCTGGAGACCCGGGATCGAGTCCCACGTCCGGCTCCCGGTGCATGGAGCCTGCTTCTCCCTCTGCCTGTGTCTCTGCCTCTCTCTCTCTCTCACTGTGTGCCTATCATAAATAAAATAAAAAAAAAATTTAAGTAAATGAAGGAAAGGGAATTCCATTCCAGCAGTAGAAAAGCAAACAGAATGCACGATGATAAGAAATAGTCCATATTCTTTTAATGAAAAAGAACTCACATATTTTAAATATATTTTCTAAACTTAGAAGGCAAAATTTAGAAGAAAAAAATATTTGCAACAGTGAAACTATATGATGAACACTCTGTGTTTTTTCTGGAATTCTAGTCACTTTTATTTTAAATGTTTCATAAATATTTTTAAAGGTGCAATGAATTTTCAAATACTTCAAAACATCAGGAAGTTATTTTGGAACATCAAATTGTTTCTAAATCTTTTTCAAAAAACTTCAACTCATCAGTAAGCTTACAAAATAAACTAGTTTAATATCGAAAATGTTTTTAAGTTGTGCTTTAAGATGTTTGGCTTCAAAATGGAGGAAGAATTATTTGGAAACAGTTGTGAATGCCAACTGTTTTCAAGCTGATCATGTTTAAAATTTGACGTTTTCCTTATCCGGGTGAGGACAGAGAATAAATCAAACATTTCAGTCATTTACAAAGCAACATTTCCAAATTTGGAGTGAAGCAAATTGAAAATGTTCACAGGTACTTCTTGCTGCCTTGTACTTAATAATAAAAACCTGAAAATGTGTCTGTCAATAGGAAAACTAGCAAATAAATAAGGCATCTTAAAGTGTAATATTAAAAAATACTGAACATATTCAGCAAAGAAAGAAAATTGTGGAATTATATGTAAATCATAATCCCATTTACGTTTTTTTCTAGGCAATTTAATGTATTTGTCCATAAGACATACCCATGTTTATAACTCTCTGGAGGGCTATTTCTCCCTAGATGTTAAAGGTGGTTGCCCCCAGAGTAGGAGACTGGGTTAGATAAAAAGGAGGACTTTTAGCAATTTACTACTTTTTGTTATGTCTTCAAATTCTTTGAAATGTGATGAATTATTCATGAGGACATTTTTTCCTTAAAAAATTAAAATAAAAACTATGAAACAGTCTCAAATGTTTTAAGCATAAGAGGGCTTGAGATACTGAGATGAATTAAATCTGTTCCCAGCTTTTGAAGGACTTAAAATATAATAAAATAGCCAGAAATGTTAAGGAATTATTTTCCATAATATCATAAGCTCTATAGCAACAGCACAAAATTTAGGAGATGTACAGATAAAGGAACATCTCACTCTGTTAGAAATCCTTCCCAGAAGATAATTGGGCCAGTTCTTGTGGGACAGATTGATCTGAGTCAAGACATTTCAGAAAGATGGATTAGCAGAGCTAAGACATGCAAAGGGCATATTGGAAGGAACAAAGTGGCAATTTAGCTTGACTGGGAGATGGGCTCAAAATTCCTTCATGGTTATGGCTAGGAAGACTGAGCCCAAGTTAGGATAAGCTTTGGAATAAAAGAGAATGTAAATAAGTAAAAGCATTAGGCACAGACCCCATTTTGGTACAATTCCCAAACCTATAGGAAGTCTCCTAAACCTGAGGCTTTCCTCTGATAAGAAGCCCCTGAGTTTAGCATTCTCATATAAAGTATCCTTTCTAAAGATTAAAGGTATTTATAATGAACTTACCAAAGGAAGAGACTCTCAAGTAATAATCTTCTTTGATTCAGCTTTTAAACTCTTTCTACTAATGCAACATCCATGATTGTGTTTGACCTAGCCAATGACCCACAAGAATAGATAAGTTGGAATATTTTCCATTTTATAGGGAACATTGTGGAGGCCAAGTGACTTATCACTCTGCAAATTAGTGATTGGGCTAGAACTTAAGTTCACATTCCTGGTACCTCCAGTCCAATGTACCTCCCACTGGATCATATCGTAAAATGATAATGAGTCTTTAAAACTAGAAATAAGTCTCTGGGGGCCTGTGCCACCATTGACTGCTCTCATCTCTTACTACTGGCTGTTGGCAGCACCTCAGAGAAGATATTGAAAACAGATATTCATTTCTTCACGAAGTTCCTTCCAAGACAGTAGTCCTTTTTTATTCCTCATTATTGAATGAACACTTAATTTATTGATGGCTATTCTCTAAAGAAGTCAAAATCTGGAAAACGTATTTTAGGTAGAACTTAGTGGCTCAGGGATGCCTAGGTGGCTCAGTGATTAAGCGTCTGTCTTTGGCTCAGGTCGTGATCCCAGGGTCCTAGGACTGAGTCCCACATTGGGCTCCCCACAGGAAGCCTGCTTCTCCCTCTGCCTATGTCTCTGCCTCTCTCTGTGTGTCTCTCATGAATAAATAAATAAAATCTTTTTAAAAAAGAAAAAAGAGGGCAGCCCGGGTGGCTCAGCGGTTTAGCGCCGCCTTCAGCCAAGGGCCTGACCCTGGATACCCGGGATCAAGTCCCACGTTAGGCTCCCTGCATGGAGCCTGCTTCTCCCTCTGCCTGTGTCTCTGCCTCTCTCTCTGCATCTCTCTGTGTCTGTCATGGATAAATAAATAAAATATTTTAAATAAATAAATAAATAAATAAATAAATAAGAAGTTAATGGTTAAAAAAAAAAAAAAAAACAGTGAAGGAGAGAAGCTGGTACTCCAGAAGGGTAAGGAAGGTACAAATCATCATGCTTTGATCAGGAGTTAACTTATCTTTGAAGACAGAAGGATAAGAAACAGGCCACCAACATGGGTTCTTCTTTGTAAATTCACTTTCTTGATTATTGCATTTAGCTTGAGGAAAAAACTCAACGTCTAAAACTACTTTTGCCTTTATATGACTTAATGTCTCTGAATTTCTATTCCCCCATCTTAAAATGGGGATAACACTAAGACTGGCCCATAATTCTGCTTCTAACCACACTGGAGGAAGAGTTATCAGATTTACCCTCCCACCTAAAACAAGGGGAAAATGGGCAGAAAATATGAAACAATGGCTTTCAAAAACACTGAACAATAGGTAATGAAGGATACTGATACTTGAGAGATGAGGTAAACTCTAGGATTGCCCCAGATGAGTGCTTTGAGAGTTTCCTGACTGAAAAAAATCTTAAGATACAAAAAGATTAAACTCTAAATAGCGTAACTGCATACCAGAACAATGCTTAAAATTATTTGTAAGAATACAAAAATATCCAGGCACAAACAAGATAAAATTCATAATATTTGGCATCCAATGAAAAATTACCAGATATGCAAAAAGCATAAGTATATGTACATATATATGTAGATATAATGAGAAAAACCGATCACTCACAACCAACCCAGAAATGACACAGATGTTAGAATGATCAAAGATGTTAAGAACTATTATAACTCTATTCTATATGTTCAAAATTTAACTAGAAACATATATTTAAAAGCCAAAAATACAATTTACAGATAGAAAAACTGAAGCATGGAAATGTAAAATATACCAGGAATTACAGATTATATTTTCTAAAATAAAATCAGTGAACTTGAAAACATAGCAATAAGCAATGATTTGAAACACAAAGGCCAAAATTTTTCCAAATTTTATTAAAATTATAAACCTATAGTCCCAAGATATTTTCTGAAGTGCAGAACAAAAGAAAATATAGGGGCACCTTGGCAGCTCAGTCGGTTAAGCATCTGCCTTCCCTCAGGTCATAATCCCAGGGTCCTGGGATAGATAGATCCCTGCATTGGGCTTCCTGTTCTGCAAAGAGTCTGTTTCTGAACTCTCACTCTCCTTCTACTCCTCCCCCTTCCTCGTGCTCTCTCTCTCATTCTGTCTCTCAAATAAATAAAATCATAGATAGATAGGTGATAGATAGGTAGATAAATAGATAGATAGATAGATAGATAGATAGATAGATAGATAAAAGGCACATCATAATTAAACTGCTCAAAGTCATGGAAAAGAAAAAATATCAAAATCAGTAAAAAAAAAGACTTGTCACAGAAAAACAAAGATAAGGAAAAGATGAGAGCAGCTTCCTTTTGAAAACAATGCAAGCAAGAGGAGAGTAGAACATCTTAAGGCACAGAAAGAAAAACCATAAACATAGAATTAATTGTATACCAAGTGAAAATATATTTCAAAAAAGAAAATGAAATAAAGATGTGTTCAGGTATATTAAAACAGAATTCATCACCAACAGACAGGCACTGTAAGAAATGTTACAGAAAGTCCTTCGGGCAGAAGAAAAATAATATCAGGTAGAAAAACAAATCTGTGCAAAGAAGGAAGAATGCCAAAAACAATAACTAATGGGTAAACTGTTTAAGATTTCCTCTTATGGGGATGTCTGGGTAGCTCAGGGGTTGAACATCTGCCTTTGGCTCAGAGCGTGAGCCGGAGTTCCAGGATCAAGTCCCACATCGGGCTCCCTGCATGGAGCCTGCTTCTCCCTCTGCCTGTGTCTCCACCTCTCTCTCTCTCTCTCTCTCTCTCTCTCTCTCTCTGTCTTTCATGAATAAATAAATAAAATCTTTAAAAAAAAACAAGGTAGAAATCAAAGTTTTGTGGATATGACTATCTAATTGAATATGAATATCTAATTCATGCAAAAACTAACTTCAAATAGATCACTGACCTATATGTGAATTCTAAAACTATAAAGCTTCTGGAAGACAAAACAAAAGAAAGCTTTTGTGACCTTGGGTTAAAGTTTTTTTAGATATGACACCAAGGCATGTTCCATGAAAGAATAAAAAGATAAACTTTATCGAAATTAAACATTTCAGTTTTTTGAATGAAAAGAGAATGAAAGACATTCCACGGACTGAGAGAAAATATTTGCACATTATATATCTGGTTAAAAACATGTCCTCAGCATATACAAAGAACTCTCAAAACTCAATAATAAAAAATTAAAAGACAAATGAAAAAAAATGAACAAAGAATTTAACAGACACTTCCAAACCAAGAAATATGCAAATGGAAAATAAACATGGGAAAAGATGCTTGATATTATGTCATTAGGGAAATGCAAAATAAAATCATAATGAGACACCACTACACACCTAATATAAGAGGTAAAACATAAAAGACTGGACATATCAAGTGCTTATAAGAATATGGAAGAAATGAAGTTTTCATACTGCTGGCTAAGATGTAAGAAACTGGGACGCCTGGGTGGCTAAGCGGTTGGGTGCCTGCCTTCAGCTCAGGTCATGATCCTGGGATCCAGGATCGAGTCCCACATCAGGCTCCCTGTGAGGAGCCTGCTTCTCCCTCTGCCTTTGTCTCTGCCTCTCTCTCAGTCTGTGTCTCTCATGAATAAATAAATAAATTTTAAAAAAAGAATCTTTTAAAAAAAAAGATGTAAGAAACTAAATTTCTAAAGGTAAACATACATTTATCATATTATCCAGCTGTTCTACTCTATTTACCCAAAAGAAAGTTTATATGTTTGTGCTCATACACAAATTTGTCCATGAATGTTTATTATGACTTTATTTGTAATAATTAAAAACAAGGGGTGCCTGGGTGGCCAGATGGTTAAGCATCTGCCTTCAGCTTGGGTCATGATCTCTGGGTGCTGGAATTGAGCCCCACATCAGGCTCCCAGCTCAGCAGGGAGTCTGATTCTCCCTTTCTCTCTGTCTTTCCTCCCTACTCATTTTCTCTCTCTCTCTCTCTCTCTCTCTCATTTTCTCTCTCTCTCTCTCTCTCTCTCTCTCTCTGTCTTAAATGAATAAGTAAAATATTTTTAAAAAACTAAAAACTAGAAACAACCCAAATATTCAACATATGAATGAATAAATAAATTATGGTATATCTACACAATGGAATACTTCTTAACAATAAAAAGTAATGAGCTACTGACATACACTACATGTAAAATAGTCAATGAGGGGCACCTGGGTGGCTCAGTTAGTTAAGCATCTGCCTTCAGCTCAAGTCATGATCTCAGGGTCCTGGGATCCAGCCTCCTATCAGGCTCCTGGCTCAGAGACAAGTCTCTCTGCCTGTAGCTCTGACTACTTGTGCATTCTCTCTACCTCTCTCTCTCTGTCAAATAAATAAATAAATAAATAAATAAATAAATAAATAAATAAAAATATTTTTAAAAATAAAAGTAAAAATAAAAAAAATAATAATCAAAGAGGATAAACTTCATTGATTATTTTAGGCAAGCCAAAATGAGTATTTTGAAAGAATACACACCAGAAAGAGTACATATTGTGTGTTTCAGTCTATATAAAATTCTAGGGAAAGCAAACTAGTTGATAGTGACAGACAGTAGACCACTTTGCTTGGGACAGGGTCCAGGAGAAGCCAGGGGGAAGGATCATAAAGGAGCATGAAGAAACTTTCGAGGGTGATGTATATATTCATTATTTTGATGGTGATGATAATTTCCTAGGTGTATAAAATCATACTCTTAAATGTGTATAGTTTACTACACATCAATTGTACCTCACTATAGTGGTTAAAAAATGAAAACAACAAAACCAAAAAATATCCAAGAGGAAAATTGGCCAGGAGATGTAAAAACAAAACAACAAAACAAAATAAAAACATAAAGCCACAGCACAGGGGTGTGTACAAGAAAAGTCAGGTGAAAAATGGATTTGGCAGGGAGTATAATGTCTATTTTCTCAGCTTCATGATTTGAAAGGAGTTAAAAATTTTTTTGATGATTTCAAAACAGTTTGCAATATTTCAAAATAGCGTTCAACAAGCTTGAATTCAAATTTTGACACCTGCTGGAGTTGGGGCACATCAAAACTTCATTGTAGTAGGACCTACAGAAAATCCATCTCAATGAATGGAATGTCCTGGCTCAAGTAGATGATAGGCTACATAGCTCTGGCTCAAATGTACTAGTTCAGACAGCAATCAGTGTGATCAGGCCTCCACTTCTCTCCCTCTTGGCTCTGCCTTCTTCTACTCTGGCTTTATACCAGCCTTCACATTTTCCCCTAGACGCCAGACAGTGACCACCATCTCCCCCAACCTTCCCTAAATCCAATGGGAAAGATAGAGCCTGTTGATTCACAGTCACCTAATTCCTCCTGATTGGCCTGGCTTAGAGCACATGATCATCCTAACCCAATCTCTGTGGATAAGGACATAGGATACTCTGATTGGTTTAAAGTCTATGTCCCATATTCCATTCATTAAGTTGAGGTAGAACTCCATCCAGAGGATGTGGAAGGAGTTTTTGTTTGTTTTGTTGTTGTTGTTGTTGTTGTCGTTTAGATTTTATTTATTTATTAACGAGAGATACAAAGAGGCAAAGACATAGGCAGAGGGAGAAGCAGGCTCCAGGCAGGGAGCCTGATGTGGGACTCAACTCCAGGATCCTGGGATCATGACCTGAGCCAAGGGCAGATGCTCAACCACAGAGCCATTCAGGTGCCCTGGTGTGGGAGGAATTTATCTCCAAGCATTGGGGACCATTTCTGGAAGAGAAGAGTTCAGCCTCTGGGAAGGCAAACACCAAACCCCCACTATGAGCACCAAACCCAGTTTTCAGCACTTGATAGATGTTCAGGAAACAGTATCTCCAACTTTAATTCTGGATCTGAAAGAAACTAGTCATGTTATATCATACAAATTGAGGACATAACAATAAAGAAGAAAGAGTTTTATCCAGTTTCATCAATTTTTTCCTCAGGAAATTAGGTAAGACCAGATAAGTTACATTTTCAAACAGGATACATCAGGCTATAATCTATCAAAGTAATGTTTAGGAAACTGAGGCTGGGAATGTTAAAGCAGCCATCTGCTCTTAGAGGGATGTCTATCATTCCCTTTTGGTCATAAGGCCCCATCTCTTTATCTGTAGGGACAACCATATATTTCAGATGTGGCCAATGAGAGCACACATCCCCAGCCTACACTGGTTCTGGACAGGTTTGTGACCCAACCTATACCAAGAAGAGAAAACAAAGAATCTTGACTGGATTTTTTGGAAATAGGATACTGGTCCTGATGGTATTACGATGCTGGTGGTTTATAAAACTAGAGCTGTTGATGATTATCTTTGCCACCATTATGGAGGGCTTGCCTGGAAAGAGAACACCAGAGAAAAACAAAGCTCGAAGAATAAGAGACATTTCCTGATGACCATATTTGAGCTCCCGGATTCAGCTATATCTGAATGCAGTGGTACCCCTAGACTATCCAGTTATGTGACCCAGTAAATTCCTACTTTTGCTTAAGTCAGGTTTTAGGCTGGTCAAAAGAAACTCAAAGTCTGTCTACTCAGAATTCCTCAGCTCCCACACAGCCAATTCAGTCTAGGACCCTGATAAGGTTATAGGCCACAATGGAGAGTAGACAATAAATCCACTTTCTAAGGATCAAGCTTCAGATTTCTTGCTCCTAGATTGTCTACTCCTTGCACGTCTGACTTCAAGCACTTGAATTGTCTTGACTGTCAGGTTATTTGGACTTTGTTACTGTTCAATTTACAGCTGTGTCAATGTAGAATTTGGAATGAGTAAGTGTAATAAATTGATCCTATTTTCTGTGATGCCAAGCCTTAGCTAGATTCAATCATCCTCCAAGTGATACATCTACAGCTGGGGCCAGCATGAGGGTAAGCACAGAGGGTGAAGGGAGGAGGGTCAGGGAGTGAGAGTTAAAAAAGGCAAGTACAAGAAAGTAAGGAGAGTCACCTAAATGCTGTGAAAAGTATACTGAACCAGACATAGCCAGATCTAACCCCACCCTGGGTAAGCCACTTCCCCTTTTGATGCCTCCATTTCCCCCCTCTATAAAATGATCACGATACTGAGTGCTGGGACCACTTTTCCAGAGTGACTGAGAAAAGGAAATGAAATAATAGATAAGCAATGTATGGATAGTCCTGTTATTGCATCTACCACTTTCATGGGGAAGAGCTACGGGACATAGCTAGGCATCCCAGAATTCAAGTATCCCTTTCTGGAGCTTCCCGCAAATTACCAATCTTCCAGGTGAAGTCTGTCCTCCTCCATTCACCTATTCTTCATACACCAGGCAGGTATAATTGGATGGGAAGAGCAAGAGAGATGGGTCCAACCAAATCTGAGTTGGAGGCTGGCTCCACTCCTTTCTAACTGCATGATCTTGAGCAGGTGAGTCAGGGATTCACCTCCGGGGACAATGAGGTAGTAGGGGAGGGATGTGGAAGGGAAGGGAACAGACAGGTAATGAGGACTTAGTAAATGTCAAACATGGCAAGCAAGTTTTGAATATTAACTTGCTTAACTCTCAAATGACTCTGGAGGGCAGGTATCACTTTTCTTGTTACACAGGTAAGAAAATGGGCCCAGGTGATAAAGTCACTGGCCTACAATCACACAGTTTGTGAACGGGAACATAGGAAGGATTCCAGCCCTGGTTTGAATGAGTCTAGAGTGCTTCTTTGTTTCACTTTCTCTGCTGGGAATAAACTCATATTAACAATAATACTAAATAATGGGCGGAATGAACATTATGGAGTACTGTGCTCAGGACCTCAGAACACTATCTCATTTAATCCTTTGACATCCATTTGACATCTGTATGGGACAGATACTAATTCTCAGATGAGGAAACAGAGGCCCTGAAAGTTGAATTAACTTGCTCAAGGTCTCAAAGCTGGCAAGTGGTCAAGGTAGGATTTGAAGTTGCACAGTGTGATGACACAGCCTGTGACCTGTTAACCACTATGCAGTATTGCCTATGTAACAGCATTTGGGAAAATGTGAAGTGAGGCTGCAGATCACACAGAGGTGCTCCTGGGCCTTGAGCATGATGGGGTGGCTGCTCCAAGATTCCTCACAACCGTGAGGTCTGGAACACTTTCCTAAGCACCTCCTGAAACCTTTCTCTTGCACTCAGCTACTGCACTGAGGCATGCTCTGGACTCTGTTGCTCTGTTCTGCCCTGGGCCAGAAGGGAGTATCCATTTACCCACTTCACTACAGGTCTTTTGGGACTTCTCCACTCTGTCTCCAAGGTCTTCATCGTGTTGTGAAGTCCATCAGAGCCACCACCTCATAGAAAATCGACCAGACACCCTGAGGTTCTCACCTCCTCCAGGAAGCTTGTCTGCCACTTCTCTCATTCTTTCCTTCCTCCCTCATTCCACTCCCCGCCCCCACAAATACTTTTGCAATATCATAAGTTTGGGGAAGGCAGAACTCAGCCAGGATGTTCCAGGGCACCACCTGCCCACCATTTCCAGAGCATTTGTTTGAGACCCTGCAGCCCATCTTGGGAGTCACTCTCCAGTCCTCTCTACTTGCAGATGTTCATCAGGGAAGGCTGCTCCAGATGACACCAGAACCCTGGTTCTCAGCTTATATGCCACGTGCTCAAATATCTACTGTTAGCTGACATCTGGTATCTATTGCTGCATGTCAGTATCCTAACCCTGTGAGAAAGACCTGATTACATCACAGACATATTAATAAGAAAGCTAAGGAGTCACACAAGACTGTAACATCACTCAGCAAATGCCAAGACCCAAAGTTAAATCTGGACTCTTTCCTGCTGCATCATCACAGGTTCTGTACTAGCTCCCTGGCAGGGTTGGCATGGGAGAGAGAAAGAGATTATTCCCTGGGGAGCAGGATACTCAGAAACTTAGCCAGAGTCAGCTGCCTTCTCAAGGGGAATCTTGCCAACTCCAACCCTTCTCCCTAGGCTCTGAGTCACTTGCCATCTATAAGTAGGGGCTTTGGGTTGGATACTATTAATAACAATACTATTAGATACAATTAATACAGCTTCCTTTCCCTAACTCCTTTGGCAGTGCTTGGTACTTTGCCAGGTAGATTGGGAAAGTTGGCAACATGGACTCTACTCAAATCCTGGCTCTACCACTTAATCATGAGTGGCCACAGACAAGTTACTTTTCTCAGTTTACTTATGTATAAATTGCAGATAAAAAGAATACCTACATGAGAGTTGCCCTGAGGGTTTAGTTAGTATAGACAAAGGTACCTAGAGCTGCATTTGGACTGAGATTGTGTTGTTGGTCTCTTTACAACCTATGCCTTAATCATCTCCCTTCAGACTATTGGCAGCCCATCAGGTCATGATCTCAGGGTTGTGGGATTGAGCCCCATGTCAAGTGCTCTCTTTCTGCTTGAGTTTTTCTCTCCCTCTGCCCCTCCCCCCTGCACTCACTCGAGCACACTCTCATCTCTCTCTCAAATAAATGAATAAATCTTTTAAAGAGATACTCTTGGCAGCCCTCTGAAGTACAAACTATGATCTCCATTTTATAGATAAGGAAACATAGGCTTAGCAAAGCTAATTAACTTGCCCAAAGCCACACAATCTCTTATGTATAAAATTGGATTCGAATCCAAGTTTGCCTGACTCCAATGTCCAGGCTCTCACACTACATATGGTCCCACTACATCAGGGATTCTCAACCTTGGCACTATGACATTTGGGACCAGGTAATTCTTTTCTGTGGGGACCTATCTTGTGCATTAGAATGTTTAACAGCATCCCTGGCCTCTACTCACTAGATACCAGTAACATCTCACAGCAGTTAGGGCAACCAAAAATGGCTCCAGATATTAACAAATGTTCCCTAGAGGGCAAAAATTGCTCCCAATTGAGAACAGAGATGTTCCCCAAGGTCAATCTCACTTTCACATTCTACATCTCTACTTCTATTAGAACTCTGACCAATTGACATCTTCCAGGAAAGCAGAGAGGTTCGTGATGCTGTTTGTCATAGGAAATAGACAAAATCTAGTGGAAACCTTCCCTGTACAAGCATAACTCATTTTTTTTTAAAGATTTTATTTACTTGAGATAGAGAGAGAGCACAAGTGAGGAGCAGAGGCAGAGGAAGAAGGAGAAGCAGACTTCCTGCTGAGAAGGGAGCCTGATATGGGGCTTGATCCCAGGAACCTGAGCCAAAGGCAGACATTCAACCAACTGAGCCACCCAGGCACCATCCTTATAGGATAGCAGCTAGTTCAATAGCACCTTTGTGCTTAAGAAAGTTACATTCATTGAACAAATTACTGCATTGCATCATTTTTATGTGTTAACATCCTTGAAGTTGACATGTCTTATAATCAATGGTCTATCAAGATTTGACTGGCAGCATCTCATCTTTCTTAGTTGTACATAAAATAGTGGTGCATCTTACAAAAAAAATGGCATCCTAAATGTGTCGATAAACACTTTGCAAACCTCTCCCACTCTCCCACCCCTGGTGAACACAAATTAGAATAAGCAAAGGCCATGGCTCAGCAAATGGACGGTGCACTGTGAAGAAAAAGATGCCACTTCCTCCAGGCAGACACAGGGCATAGAGCTTGGGGAGGAGCACAGACTCCGTTTCAGCCCCAGGGGCATTTCTTTAACATACAACCTTACAATACATGATTCACTGACCAACTCTGAGCAACCCCAGTGGCTAAGAATTAAATTATCATCAAATGCCACTGGATATCAGATGGTTTCTCAGAGCCTGAAGTAATTTCATGTTATAATTTGTTGAAATGGTTTCCAATTTTTTTATCAAACCCAACAAAGCAAGGTATTTTACAGATCAAGAATGCCAACCAATTACCTGCAACTCAAAGGCAACTGAATAAACAACCACAATATGATATTCTTTAAAAAAAAGGGAAATGCTCCCTCAACAGGAGACAGATGTAGCAAAACATCTATTAATATTGTTCCCTGAAGAAGAATGAGTTAGTATAAAACCAGGAAGGACAACAGCCATGCATCTTTCTCTGTCTTCATAAAATACAGCCGTCCTTAAAATTGATGTGATTACTTGTGAAGCCAAAGTTTCTCTACTTTTTCTTCTTTGATAGCTGTGTGTGCCTTAATGTGCTTTAAATGTGTAATAAAAATCTAATGAAAAACATACATTTATTCAATGTGGCTGCTACAGCATATGCTATAAAGCCCGAATCCTGTAAAGTTGAATTTTATAGCATTTCTTAAACTTGTTCCTTCTACTTATAGCTGCCCTACAAGATTGGTCAGAATTTAGTGCTTCTCTCTCCCACCCCCATCTCCCAGGAAATTACTGAGTTTGGACATTCAGTTCCTATCCCTGCCCCCTTCCTTTTCCTCCAACCTAGCTCCTACACTATACCTCTATTCCCCTCATCTTCCCAGCCTCTCCTCCCACCCCATGAAACTCCATCACAAAGACATTCCTGTGAGGCATGGCTTGTCACAAAACTCATGCCAAAAAAACAAAACAAAACACATGAAGACTCCCCTGACCAAAAACAACCTCTTATATTAAAATGTGAAGCAGTGGAATTAGATCAGGGCTCAGCAAACTACAGCCAAATCTGGCCCACATCTACTTTTACAAATAAAGTTTTATTGGAACACAGCCTTGCTCGTTTGCTTACGTATTATCTATAGCTGCTTTCAGACTACAAAGGCAGAGTTAAGTACCTGCAACAGAGACTTTATAGACCACAAAGCCTAAAACTCTCACTATCTGGCCTTTGACCAGAAAAGTTTGCTAATCCCTGGGTCAGAGCCAGGTCTCCAGGAATAAAATGCCTGGGTTCACATCTCAGCTATGTGCTTTACAGCCCTGAGTTCATGGGCAAGCTAAGTACCCTACCTGCATTTCAATTCCTTGTAACTAAGTGGGGATAATAAAAAGAACTTCACCATGGGGTTGTGAAAATGCATAGCCCTTAGAACAGTACCTGGTAAGCAATGTAGTAAGAACTCAAAGAGTTAGGTGTTGTTACTATACCAACCCACATCCTCTGTGCACTAGTACTTCTCAAATGATGAAAGAATTAGTCTACTCTTCCTTATCTTCCCCTCCTAATCTTTCTGTCCTCTCAATGCACTGTCTTGTCCCACACTTTGGCCACTCCAATAAGACCTCTCAGATTTGCATTCAAGGCCCTCCACAGGAACACATCCTACCACTTCTGAAATCTTTATTCCATTCTATTTTCCAGTGGATTCTGATATGGTAGGACCCACTCCTACCTACTCAACCTTGGAGTTGGACTTCCTCCCTAGGAATATCCATCCAAGGGCATGGGCCAACTGCTGTTGTTGCTCTAGGTCCTCATGCATTAGAGAAAAGCAATTCTTTCCCTGAGTTCAACCCCCTGTAAACAACATTAAGGCAGCATGTTCTCATAGCAGCCACATTCTACCCACACAGAGCAAGGGCCCCAGTCTTCACTCTGACATCAGCCTAATGACGTTAGGATCTTTAATTACTCTACTCTGAAGAGTGAAAATAACTTTTGTTCCTTGACAACAATCATCATAGTTTGGGTTCCCCAAAAAGCAGCCCTGAGACAAGATTGCAATGTAAGTAGTTTATCTGGGAAGTAATCTTGAGAGATATTGGAAGAAGAGGAGGAAGTAAAGCAGAGAAGAGAAGAAAACAAATAAAAGGTGTATAATCAAGAAACTTACAAGGATGGGTAACAGGCACTTAGCTCTGATATGGATCTCTGAGATACAGCTCAGAACATTTGTCTCTGAGTCATCTCAAAGGGGAAAGGAGTGCCCTCTCAAGGCTCTATCCACGGGTTCTGATAAGTCACTGGTTGAGAGATGCTCCCTAAGGTGTTAATTACCTGCCCTCCCAGCCTGCCAGGCATGCAGGGATAGCAATTGAAAATCATACCAAAGTGCACTGAAATGGTAAAGAAGCAGGGGGATGGGGCATCTACAGCATTAGAAACAACACTGTGTCAAATAAATTACCCCCAGTGGAAGGAGAGGATGGGATTGGCGGTTATGGAAGATTGCAATTTTATGTAGAAATTGAAACATGCTTGTTAAATAGAGCTGCCATGTGGCTGTTAGACAACAATTGCCTTAACCAAAGGCAACTGAAAATGTTTGAATTTGGAACAGAAAGTATTTATTCTTCTGATCGAATTGCTCTGGGATGTTTAAAATAAGAGCAGCTCTCTACCTTCAAGGTATTATTAATGTTACTAGACTGTCAATCAAGCTCTGTTTTAATTTGTCCTAGAAGAAAATGTCCCCTTTTCTCTATACTTAAATTGTATTATTTCTCCTCACTGGTACTACTGAGCAAAACTATACCTGTAATGACATACCAAGCTTTTCAAGACTTTTATTTTCCTTTACATAAACACAAATAACACATCCAAGTTAGCTCCGTCTATATTTTACAATGCAATAAATGAGAGACAAAGATATTTTTAACATTAAGCAGCCATATCAAATTCACTCATTTTGCAGCCCTTTGTTCAGGCACTCATTGAATCAACAACTAGTTTTTTCAATATTTATTGTGCAATTTATTAAAGGCTAGAGGGGGGTGTTAAAAAATTAATAAGCCATAATCTCTGTCTTTGAGAGAGTGTAAGGTATAATAGTGTTGAGAGAGTGTTGCAAAGAGCATTTGCTATTTTGGGTCTGTCCAGCATCCTTCCCTCCCTGTCAGTGGTGGCCCTCTATCTCAGTACATGGTCTCCATCTAGAGTCATGTGGTGGGCCTTGGATGCAAATCTCAGGGTTCTGATCAGAGTGGTGAAGTGCAAGACAAAGCAGTGCATATAGTACCCATAAAGACCTGTACCTACCCCAGGTCATGGGATCCAGGCCAGTCAATCAGCTCACTGAATATTCTAAGACACATTGATTTGTTCAGAGGTAACCACATGATCACGTCCTATCAGAGTAAACTTCAGGACTTGTGTGGGACTTGTCAGGAAGACGTGCTTCTTCCTTTTTCTGTCAAACTTGAACTACAACTGTTTAGGCTAGAGCTCCTAACAGTCACTTTACTCCCACAAGAGGAGAGATTATCTGAGAATGGAGCTAAAATGTAGGAAGTGGAGCTGAAGGATGAAGAGAAGGAGATGGAACCCTGATGATACTCTTTGCACCCTGAACCAAACTTTCACTGCTCTGGACGTTTTGGACGATGGAACCCAATAAGGTCTCTTTTATGGCTTGGCCAGTTCAAAATAGATCTTCTGATAAACAGAAACAGTGTTAACCAACCCAAAGTGAAATAGCCCTGATGATATTTTCTGATGAGGGATTTCAGATGTCCATCAGTTTCATGAGGCAACAATGTAATGTGGCCACTGAGCAATTAAATGTGTCTTTTGGATGTAATGACAGATATATAGAGTACAGAACCACAGAGATGGGGTTCTTGATCTTGGCTGGTCAGATCCCATCTAGAATACTTACAAATTCTGGATATATCACCAAATAAATGGAAGATACTCAGAAAAGGGAAAGCAAGACAAGTTAGTATGTCAAAATCATGTCATAAGAGTGACTGATATAATTGAGATGTTTATCCAGGAAGAAAAAAACAGGAGAAGTTATAATTTCATAGTTATTTACACAATTATTTGTCTGAATGACTGGAGCATTTTAAGGACCACCAGATGAATAATGCCCTCCTTTTGAATGTATTTCAAGCCAGCCTTTGGCTTTTGACTTTGGTTGAGAGACTGAAAATCTGACAACATGCTTTTCTGGTCTGGGATAGTAAGCCTAAAAGTGGAACTCATCAGTGGTACTTCAAAGCTAATTCCGTTATAGGCAATACTGGAGTACTGAATATTCTCCATTTATCCAGCATTGCCTGCTCTCATTTATCACCAAAGGTAACTGTGCAGAAGCAGTTCTCATGGTGGCACAGTCAGATTCCTTAACAAACTGAAACATCTAGTGTAATGCAGCCTCCCAATCAATGCAATCACAGTCCTGCCCATAGCTCTTAAATCTTCTGTAACTAAACAGCATATTCCAGCATTAGAGGATTTATTTAACAAACATGTTTGAAATACCTAATGATCATAGGACATTGTGTAGGTAAGCTCTGGCTGTTGTGTATATAATTCAGCAGGATATTACTTATGCCCTTAAAGGACTTAACAGTTAGCATTAGTGAAGTTGTGTGCAAAAGAAAAGAACAGTAGTACATCAGAAAAGGCATTTAAGAAACTCATGTGTGGTTTTTTGGTTTTGCTTTGTTTAGAAACTCATGTTTCAATTCCTCTTCGTTTAGACGGATACTGTTAATGATTATGACTATCTTTCCCCCTAGATACAACCTCAGAATCCTTCTCAACACAACTTTCCAGGCAACTATTATTAATCAACCAGGTTTCCTTCCTAAAACATACTTGCCACTTCTAAGTTGGGGGAAAGGAGATTGATTCCTACTGCAGAGATTGCTAGTACTAAAGAAGTAGCTAGAATGTCTCCACTTAGAGATTTGAGTAACATTTTCACCATATGGAAGAAACTACATGAGCCATGACTGAGATGGGAAGGTAGTATAATTTGGCAGTATAATTTGGCTGACATCTCAAAGAGTGAAAATGAGGCTACATATGACTGAGGCATTAGGTCCTACACTGGCAACTAGAAGTTATTTGGAAGGTAAAAATAACCTTCAAAAATATTCTATCAGAGAAGTATTACATTTTAGAAATGCCATTGGCTGGGTTCTAGGAAGATAACAGAAGGAATCAAAAACAAAATACAGAGAGAGGAGCTAAACAATCAGAAGTGTACAGGGGAGAAAGAACGAAGGTCTCAAAATGAAAGGGAAAACTGACAGTTGGAAGAAGCATCATGGGGAAGATACTGATGGGGTACTGGCCTGTGAGTGGGAGGGAGAAAGAGGAGGGGAGGAGTAGACCCTGACTCTGGGATTCTGAGTTTGAGTGAGAACATACAGTATCATTAACTATGAGAGGTTAATTTCTTTTGGAGCATGCTGAGCTTGAAGGGTGTAAGACATCCTGTTGAGATTTCCAGGTAGAAATTGAGAATACAGGCCTGGAACGTGAGGGGAAAGAGAGGGTGGAGACATGGAAGGGAAAGATCCAGTCATGAGAAAGTAGGAGCTCAGTGAAGACAAGAGGAAGGATGGTCAAGAGGCCCCTTGAAAGAAAAACTCTATTTAGGAAGCAGCCTGAAGGAAGAGAGTCATGTGAAGAAAACAGAAGTGAAACACACTATTTTCTGAGGTAATAGTTCCTATCCAGGGCTATAGATGATTTTGAGTCAAAGAAATCTTTCTTTTTTTTCCCCCCCTAGCAAAACAAGCCCCCAAAGCATCCCTGGCACTGACTGTTGGTATGGTCACTTAGAGGCCACCATCAGAATCACTCACTTCTGAATGCATAGACATCAGGGTAGAGAGAGCTATGCACAAAGCTAGGAAGAGACTCTCTTAGCTACAGATTCAGGTCAAAGCCAAACTAGCTTCCCAGGCCAGGTGCAGAGAAGCATCCACTCAGGTACTTCACATACATTGAATCCGGCACATGTTAACACCTGAAAATGTTTTAAGACATATATGATGGAAAAAACAATGTATCTATCCAAGGAGAAAGATCATCAGAAGGCTGCCAGGTCTAAGAGAGTCTTCTTTGACTTTCAAGGGCCCTGTACTGGGCCCGGTACCACTAAATACGGATGGATGGACGGATGGATGGATGGATGGATGGATGGATGGATGGATGGATGGATGAGTAGATGGATGGATGTATGGGTGGGTAGAGAATGGAGTAGGTGGATGAGTAGATAGGTGGAAGGAGCATACATTTATTGATAGTGTTGACTAATAACTGTTAACAAATGGGAATTAGTGTCTTTCCCCTCTCCCTGACAGCAAAAGAAGATAATTGTTTAGTTTTTTTCCTTTCTACACCCTGTAAAAAGGATACTTGTCACAGACCTTCTTTCCAATCTTTGGAAAAAAGGACAAAACAAAATAAAAACAATAAAAAAACATTCACATACATACTGATTCCTGTAAAGGAAAGATTGAGAGTTAATGATGCATTATACCACTCCTCCTACCCCTGCTGTGTATGGGTGGTGTGTGGTGGGGACAGAATATCTAAAATGAGGAAGACAACTCTGCCTGGGTATAAATTAGTAGCTCCCAAATGTTGCTGGACTCAGAAGTTAAGAAATGACACAAAATTGGGGTGCTCTCGTGTTCTACACAAGGTGCAGGCTGAAATCAGAATCCTTGCTTGGATTGTGTTCTCCTGAACATAATGTGTAGCAAAGACAACTTCACCAAACATGTCATGGGTTTCCTTGCATTTTCCAGACTTCCTGAACTAAGGGTTTGGACCATGTAACTTGTTCTTGCCAATGAATTATAAATGGAAATGGTATATATCCCTTCTGGACTAATGTAATTAAGAGATGATGTGTCTTTTCCAACTCCCTGATGGTCTATAAACCACATATTCTAGATATCACAGTTAACAAGATGGAAGAGGCCACCAGAGTGACAAATGATGAAATGTTTGGACCTTTGAAATGTTACATCACTGAGACATCAAGTTTTATTTGTTATTGCAGCATAGCCTATCACTATTCTGACCAATACCTACTACCATGAACTACATGGCTCACAGGCTCATTATAGTTATGATAGTGACATTGAATAAATCGTTTTAAAGATCTTCAGATAAATTCTCCTACCACCTCATTTTCTAACTTATTGCCTCTAAAATACACAAACATTCATGTAGTGCTGTATGGTCAGATGTACAAACCAAAAATAAACATTTATATATTTTAGATGATATTTTAAATACAAATGGAAGCCTGAAAATGCAAAGAAAAAGAGCATCTATATCTATCCAAATCAACCACTGCTTGTTTGTTTTCTCTTACACATGCTGTATTAGATTACAATATGTTTGAAGCATGCTTTTCAGAGCAACAAAACACTTACAAAAGCAATAATAGGAGACACAATTGATACTACATCTATGTATAAATGGAAACTGGCATAAAATTTAGTATCCTGTTTTCAAGACAGTCGATTTAATATCAAGGAACACTTATAGAGGTCCTTGTAAGATAGATCATTTTTATTTTGGTAGCTTCAGGGGTAAATTTTAACTATCCTTTCATTTTTTCTATTAAAAATAAGATGCAGAAAAAAATGAGAAAATTTAATTTTTTCAACCCTCTAGCATAAGTACTAGGGACACTCAGAAACAAAGAAAGAAGGAGGAAAAAATGAAAAAGGCTTTTGGCCATTATATTGTTACAATTTATCAATACTGTCCTATAAAATTTTTATGTGACATCTCAAGATGTGATAAAAAAAAAGTCCTGAGTTTAAAATAAAACTATCCCTCTAGTTCTCCTCTAGTCAGTCTATATGTGAAGCTGTAGCAAATATTATACCTGAATTCTGAAAGAAAAATAAAGGCAGATAATAGGAAAAAGATACAGAATAAAGCAAAAGATCTAATTTTATTTTTAGAAATTTACATTTAGGGTCACCTACCTGGCTCAGTTAAGTGGCTGACTTCAGCTCAGGTTTTGATCTCAGGATCCTGGGATGGAGTCCCTCCACCCTCAGGCACTACACTCAGCAGGGAATCTGCTTCTCCCTCTCCCACAACTCCTGCTCATGCTCTCTCTCTCTCTCTCTCTCTCACTCTCTCTCTCTCATTTTCCCTCATATAAATAAATAAAAATATTTACAAAAAATTAATTTAAAAATAAATAAAAATCTTTATAAAAATTAAAATATAAAATATTATATTTATTTTATTTTTTAAATAATACTGTGACTCATTAAATCATCTTCAAGGTCTATAGAAAGATGGCAAAGTGTCTATCATCCTAATGTCAAATATTACAGAAGTCACAACTATTTTTCCATTTCTTTCACCAACTCATCCATCCTCCAGCCATCCATATTCCCATCCATCTATCATTAATCCATCTCTCTATCCATGAATTCATTTCATTCACCAAATGCTCAGTTAGCCTAAAAAATACAAAGTCCTAACCTCAAAGAACTATTAACAAATAATTTTAGACCAAAGCTGACAGAGATAGGACATAGGAGAGGTACCAATAAAATACTGAGAGTTAAGAAGACAGGAGCAATCGCACAGTGGAGATCAAGAAGTGTTCAAGGAGGGCAGCCAGGGTGGCTCAGCGGTTTAGCACCGCCTTCAGCCTGGGGCGTGATCCTGGAGACCCAGGATTGAGTCCCACGGCCTCCCTGCATGGGGCCTGCTTCTCCCTCTGCCTGTGTCTCTGCCTCTCTCTCTCTCTCCCTCTCTCTCTGTGTCTCTCATGAATGAATAAATAAAATCTTAAAAAAAAAAAAAAAGAAGTGTTCAAGGAGAAGGTTGAAGGTGCAACTGAAGGCACAATAGCATCTTTTTCAGTGCCTTACAAGTGAGGTTGAGCCATGAAGTAATATTATTAACAAATAGCTAGCTGTCTCAAAGTAAGTTTATTAGCTACCACTGAAACATGTAACAATTTCTGCAAACAACTCCTGGAAAGTTTTACCACTTACTTAAAAAAAAAAAAAAAAGAATGCAGATTGAGGTGGCAGGGGTCTTTTTCAACTTGGTTCAGCATTCTACAATGCCTTTTGCCTTCCCAACCAGGGCCTGCAATCAAAATGTCATCAATGTGCCTCCTCCTGTTTTTCCAATCTCTCAGGAAAACTGCTGTTTCAAAAAAAAAAGAAAAAAGAAAGAAAGAGAAAAAAAAAAAAACCACGACAGAACATTTTGACGTTATTTCTATGCTGCTGTCCAAAAAAGTGGCATTTGGTTAATGTCAAAATTCAGGTAGTATTCACATCAGATGATGTGATTATTTCTTTTAACGTAGGGTCTTACTTTTTTAGCTAAGAATTTCTAGCTAGACAGCTAAGGTTATCCCCACATATACATTCCAGTGGCTAAAAGAGAAAGAGAGAGAGAGAGAGAAAGCCACTAGTACCCTTGGCTGTGTATGAAGAAGACTGAGCAATATTTCTGGAGCCCCTCATGGGACTGAGGTTTTGGAGAATACACCAAGTTACTGTTGAAGCAGCTCTACTTTTGCCTTCTATTTGTCATTTCTCTTTTCTTAACTCCGTGGGGACTCAGAGCTGGGAATTCGCTTTGTGAGAATGGCAGGCTCCTCTCCTGTTTTCCCATCAGCTGCACCACTATTTAATCAAGGGAACTAATCAACTGTGCAGTTCATAATGGATGTCAGTAACATTTCCTGTGTTATGACTGATGAATCTAACTTTGGACTTAATGCCTTTGTGCCAAATTAGATGACAATAGAATCGAGATTAATACCGTATTTTTTTTTTTGAAGCTGCATTATGTCAGCTAACAAAAGTAGTTCTCTCACAGAGATGGTACTGCACGGGTGGGACCAGAGATGATTTTTGGCAGTACTTAGACTATTTTAATTGTAATAACATGGTATATTTTAACATGCATTAATGTAAATCTACTTCTAATAACTGATTCTGGTATTTTTCCCATGAAAGGTGGTGATAAAAAAAAAATCTCCCTTTTTGTAAAAATTTAAATAAAAACTTAGTCCTCTGCCCATGTGTGTTGAATAAGTAAATCTCTATCCTTCAAAGAACAAAATAACCCACTGAATCACCCTTTTCCCATCTCTATCTCTTTCTGCCTCTCCCATGCATTCTCTCCCTTAAAATTAAAGTTAATAAAATGCAGATGACCCATAGACAACTCCCTCAAGTCAGCTGTGCCCTCTAGGGATCCAGTGTCAAACAATTGACAGAGTCCTCCCCATTCATGCCTCTCTTCTAACCCTAACCAAACCTGACCATTGAATCCTCAGTCCACCAGGCACTTGCTTCATTTACAGCTTCTTTGTTCCCTCCTATTTTCCTTTATTTTTTGATTAATCAACAATGCTTCTCAGTAATAATCTCAAAAGAACCTCTTGATAGATTACAACCATTAAAGGACTTTCTCTGCAGAGAAATGCACTTGAAATGTTCATCAGGTTGAGGGGTGAGGGTGGGGGGAGGAAGCCGTGGAGGAGTCCTTTAGCAGTCATAATAGGAGAAACTAATAAGACTAAAAACATTCATTTCAACTCAATGGGGAAAGAGTGGGGTTTTTAAATTATTAAGTTCTTAAGACAACAAAATTACATTATTGCATTCTAAAATTGAGCAAAATGCAAAGGAATCTTCTGCATAATAATAAGTAACTATATTATCTTGATTTTTAAACATCTTCACTTAGCCCCTAGAAACAGTTCTCTCCTGAGAATACAGATATCTCAACAATTATCTATTTCTGTAAATCCCTTTGCATTAGTTTTTCTTAAATTTCTTAGTAGGCACTACAACATATTTAGAAAGGGGTCTCCATTCATTGGAGTATAAATGTGAACTGGTTTTTTTGTTTGTTTGTTTGTTTGTTTGTTTGTTTGTTGTGAAATGGTTTTATCTTTTCCAAGAACTGCTACCAACTATCCTCTATAGGATTCCTATTGCTCCCTGAATAGAAGTCTGATTGCGTAACTTATTGGTCACCTATTAAAACAGTCTCAGTTGGGTCCTTTATGCTCCGTCATATTTGTCTCAAAGCATCAATTTCATATTTGCTCCCAAACTAGCCTCTTTCCCTTTCCTCTCACTACACACTAAAATGGCAGCTCAAGATCCTGAAAAGGAAGGAGGTAGGCAATACCAGAAGTTTCTTTGACATTCTCACTTTGTGAATGCTGGTCAAATTGAGAAGAAGGAGAAGGAAATAGACATCTTTTGCGACTATCCCATAGCAGCAATGAGCCTTCTCCTTGACTGGTCGTAACCACCAATCTATTTCTTTGTTCCATGGATTTGATGGGTTTAAGTAGAGACTCCAACAGGCCCTTCTGATGGGAGCTTCACTCCACATCTGACTAACAGGAAGAAACCTCAATTCCTCAGCAGAACATTTAAGGCCATTTATAATCTGATTCAAAACTCTCTCCAACCTTACTCCTGCCACTCCACTCCAGAGACCCTAAGTTCCAGGTCTTTGAAACTTCTGTGTGCCAAATCTGCCATCTCTGTCCTCTGTCCAGCCTTGTCCACTTGCTTCCCCATCCCCCAAATTTGGAGTGACCTTTCCTCTCTTCTCTGGCATCTAAACTCTTATTTATCCACAGTCTTGAGATGCATCAGACTTTAAGGCAGGTAAGAAGCTAGGGGTACTCAAGGTTCACAGAATTCTCTGGAATTCTGAAAAAAGAAGACTCTATAAAATTTAGAACTAGGAGAAACCTGAAAATATCCAAATTTATCTTTTGTAAATCATTTGAACATATAGGTAGTATTTTCCATCTGCTTTCAGTACTTTCTATAATGCTGTTATAATTCGTCTTAAACTAAAAGTCAATTTAAAAATAACAATAAGTTATATAAAAAAAAGCCATCAGGAAAACATTTAAATTTTCTCTCACAAGTGCTATCATTACTCCCATATAAATGATGCTGTTTTCTTAAAACAAATAAATAATTAAAATGATCCAGGCAAATAAAAACTCTGATTGTTTCACTGAATGTTACTTCCTTGAGAAAATACACACACATATACATACACAGAGTGGAATTCCATCAAGATGGCTTTTATAGGTTGTCTTACATATAGTCCTCAAAGTGATACTACACTCCAAAAACAACAAAATACAATAATCAGATGATGTTAATTAAAACACCATATCTTATATGCCTTAGAGAATATGGTGTTTTAACTCTGCAAAAGAAGAAAACAGTAGAAAAGATCCTAAATTAATATCTATAAATCAATGATCTTTTTAACAGGAGGGAAGAAGACTCATTATTGGTTACAGAATAGAAGTTCCTATCAGGTTACTTATCTCCTCTCCTCTCTCCAAAATAAACCATATATATAGAAATAGCCTAAAAGTTTAGGAAAAACATTTTCTTTGACTGGGTAAAACTCTTCTATTTCTTGTCTGAAATGACCTTTGTTTAAGGTTCCACTACATTGTATTCAAAAGAATACATAAAATTGAAAATTAGTTTGGGCTTTTTCCTTCCTTAGAAGGTTTGACAAAATTTCCGTAATGCACTCCAGGGTGGCAGTCAGAGTCCTGTGGGAGTCAGTCTATGGAGCAGGTAACTGATTATCTTCCCTCCATTAGACCACCACCAATGTGGGGATCCATGTCCCAATGTTCAAAACCAGGACTCTGCAAAACTACCGCCCACAAGCTAAAAGCAGCCCATTACCTGCTTTGATTAAAACAAACAAACAAAAAACCTTTATTGGAACACAGCCATTTGTTTCAGTATTGTCTATAGGTATAGGTATTTTCATGCTGCAAGGACAGAGTTGAGGACTTATGAAAAGGCCTAAAATATTCACTTTCTATCCCTCAACAGAAAAAATTTGACAATCTCTACTCTAAATACTTTCATCTTGGTACTTGGCACATAGTCAATAATCAATCAATCAATTCTTCCCATTGTCCCATTCTATACTGTAAGCAAAGAGGTGCCAAGTTGCTAGTTGGAACACTTTTCCAATAAGAAGCCAATCTAGGGATCCCTGGGTGGTGCAGCGGTTTAGCGCCTGCCTTTGGCCCAGGGCGCGATCCTGGAGACCCGGGATCGAATCCCACATTGGGCTCCCGGTGCATGGAGCCTGCTTCTCCCTCTGCCTATGTCTCTGCCTCTCTCTCTCTCACTGTGTGCCTATCATAAATAAATAAATAAATAAATAAATAAATAAATAAATAAATAAATAAATAATAAATAAATAAAAATAAATTTAAAAAAAAGAAGCCAATCTAAAAGGATTATATGGACAAAGAGAATAGATATGGCATATTGAGTTTCAAATAATGTCAATCAGTTATCATTCTGACGTCAACCGATAAAGTAATTATGTCACTCCCTTTCTCATTGAGCACCATCCCAATCCAGGAACCCTCAGGTAAAAAAAATAGGAACTTCAGGTGACTCCTGTCCCAAACTACTCACTGAATGAGAAATGGGAGTATCTATAAAGAAAAAGTAGTTGCATTGGACCATTTAGTCAATAAAAGCAAATAATATTTTAATAATCGGGTTATTTGAAAGCAAAATTGTAAAGACACCAAGAAGATACAAAGTCAAATTAAATATTAGTGATACCACCAGCCCAGATCAGAGCTCTTAATAAACTGAATAATATTTACATTTCAACTTGGTCTTCAGTACTATATGTGGAATATTCTAATCCATCACTCAAACATGAAAAACACTGGCTTAGCCACTGGTTAATTACTGGATTGTCATAACCCATTTCATGCCCGCCCATCTTTTCTTTTAATAAGCTGATTTTGTTAGTGCTTTTATTTTGTAATTACAGTCTCCTGACAAGTGTCTCTCCCATTCCTGTCACTTTACAATGGAATCTACTGAGAAGGGAAAAAAATCCCCTATGTATAGAGACTTCAAATATCTTACCATCTAGTCTCACAAGTAGTTTTAAGACATTGAGCGGACGGATGCTGAACGGCCATTCTAATGCCATATAAGGTTATTGAGAGCCCTAAGGGAATATATAACTTCTTTTTTATATATAACTTCCTTTAAACATGTATGCAGAATTAACAATGCTATCTTAGATGCATGTCAATGAATCCTGGGATTAGCTCCCTATTCAGGTTGATTAGTAGTTATTTTTGAACTCCTATAATTACCAGGATGACTAATTTAATGAATACCATGACCAGTGTTCACACCCCTCATAGCAGGGTGTATAGTGTGGTTTGCTCAGAATAAGGAAGGGGTGACTTCACAGCCTCTTTACAAATAACATTAAAATCATGACCTTTTTTTGCCCAATTCTGTCATAGTCATATTTCACGAGCCAAAAATGATACGTTGCTCACTCCTCTAGGTCCACACAGCCACTCCTGTGAACACCTACTATGTCATCATGTCGTCAAGTGTGGGCTCATTGCAGTGTCGGCTGCTTACCTCTCTGGATGGCCACCCTACTAGACTGTAAACCCCACTGGGGGCTGGGAGAAAGTCATGTTTATCTATGAGTTTCTTATCCATAGGATAACATGTGGCACCTTTTAAATCTTTTCAGTAAATGTTTGTTAACTTACACATGGTTCTGCTGGTATGACAAAGCCCATCCAAGTTCAGCACAATGCCACCAGGCTATGAAGATGAAAAAGGCACAAACCATATTTCTGGTCTATGTATCATCAATGCCTATCATCAATAAGACTTCACACATTAAAAAAAAAAAAAAGACTTCACACAAGGAAGCCACTGAATGAAATATTTCTGGAAAGAAGGAAGGATTTTTACCGGGAGGCGAAAAACCCATTCGGTGATATGAAAACACAACTTCCACCCAACTATGTTGTGGATCTAAATCAGAAGATGACATTTTTTTTTCTGCAAAGGTTCAGTGGTAAATATTTAAGGTTTACAGGTTTTACTGTCTCTGTTGTAATGACTCAGTTCTGCTATAGTCAATGAAAGCAGCCAGAAACAATAGGTAAACAAATGACTGTGATTGTGTTCCAATAAAACTTTATTCATAAAATCAGGTAGTGAGCCAGATTTTCTTACCAGCCATAGTTTGATGACTCTTAAGATGAGAAAAGACAAAACAATAAAGCTTTTATAAGATAATACATCCAAGTATCTATAAGACCTCAGTATATGGAAAAAGTCTTTTTAAAAAAATATAAGAAAAGCAATTATCATTATGGAAAAAATATGTCAACTGTATTAGAGTTAAGAACAATGGTAGCATAAAACACACCATTGCTACCAACCAACACTACATGAGAAACTTCCCAATATAATGCTCAACAAAAGAAGTAACATATAGACATTCACATAAAAACATCATTAATGAAGGGAAAAGTTACAGGGAGAGAAAGAAACTTGTCACTTATATAACTAATGAAGGCCATAAAAGTGCTGCGGAACCATTTCCAATGTATGGGTTTTTGCTCACACCAACAAGCAATTCCCCAACACCAGCTTGGTGTACTACAATTCAATTCAATTTTGACACTATCTATCCGAGAAACCATCAGACTCCAGAGATCAAGGGCTTAATCCTTCAAGACTGCTCCCTGCCAACCCTTGGACACAGCAGCAAGTCCAGATTATCAGCTGTGCTTCTGACTAACTGGTTAAATCAGAGTTTTCCATCACCTCCTCCTCAGGCTCCATTAATTTACTAGAGCATCTCACAGAACTGGGAGGAATATTTTACTTCCTAGATCACCAGTTTGTTTACAAAAGAATGTAACTCAGGAAGGGCCAGATAAAAGAGCTGCATAGGGCAAGGTGAGAAGAGATGGTGCAGAGAAAGCTTCGAGGCCTTGTCTTCCCAAATCTCCATGTGTCCACCAATCTGGAAGCTCTCTGAAATGTATCCATTCAGGTTTTTATGGAAGCTTCATTACATAGCTGATTGATTAAATCAGGGGCAAGTGGCATTTGATTCAACCTCCAGGTCCTCTCCCCTCCATAGAGGTAAAGGAGTTCCAGCCTTCTAATCATAAGGTTGGGTTCCCCAGCAAGCAGCCTCCACCCATCTAAAGAGTGGTCTCAAAGTCACCTCATTAACATAAAAAAGACATCTTTATTGCTCTCAACACTTAGGAAGTTGCCACAAATGGCAGGAGCTCTGTGCCAGAAACAGGGACAAAGATCAAATATATATTTCTTGTTACAAATCATAATATCACGACCATGGTACAGTAAAGAACCCCTACATATCAAAAAGGGAAAGACAAGTGAAATAGAAAAATAGAAGAGGGCAAAAATAAGCATTTCACCAAAAAAAGCATATCCAAATGGCCAATAAACATATGAAAATAAGACCAACTTCATTAGAAATCCAGAAAACCCAAGTCAAAACCACAGTGATGTACCACTCCATGCTCACTCCGGTGGCAAAAATTTAAAAGGCTGGAGCCAGTCCGAGACAGCATCTGATCTCACTTTTTTCAGGGACACACTGAATCTACAGCAACATACAGAACAATTTCCCCTTTAAAAGACCTCAAAAATAGCCAGACAGCTCCTTCCCATCAGGATAAAGGAGAAGACCAGCATCAAAGTGCGTAAGAAAGGGTGGGACACAATCTCACCAGAAAGCACCCCACTCCCAGTTTGCAGCTATTTGAAACTGGAAGGGAATTCACATACCTGGAACTTCTCCCAAAGGAGCAAAGATTTTATATCCCACATCAGGCATCCCCCCCCAACTTTTATTTATTTATTTATTTTAAGATTTTATTTATTCATAGAGACAGAGAGAAAGAGAGGCAGAGACACAGGCAGAGGGACAAGCAGGCTCCATGCAGGAAGCCCAACGTGGGACTTGATCCCAGGTCTCCAGGATCACACTCCAGGCTGCAGGCAGCGCTAAACCCCTGCGCCACCAGGGCTGCCCGCCCCCTAACTTTTAAGACTTGCATCTGAGAGACATGGCCTCCAAATATCCAACTGAAGAAGCAAAGGGCTCACATCCTCCCACAAGATGCACAAGGGTGGGAACAAAGTGAGAGACTGGTCTTGGGGAGCTGGAGCAGACTCACCTGCCCCAGGGCCGAGCAAGGAACCTTTCATTTGAAAAGCACCCAGACTTGAGGGGAGGAAAGATTCATCTGCTCATCTGAAAGCAACAGCTTGAGGGGCAGTGTAGACCCAGGCTGGCACCATTTTTACATCCTCCTTCTACCTTGCTAAAGCCAGCAGGCCCCTTGTTTCCCTACTTCCACCTCTGGACATTTTTTCCTCCTTGCAAATGCCATCATTATCCTCCAGTTGGCGGGTACCACCTTCATGCCCTCCCTCAACTCTGCTCCACAGAACCAGTATCTCCCACAGCTGAGTTTTACACACACTTGGTCCTGGTATTTCAGCTATAGTCCAGGGAAGGCCCCTTCAAGGCTTGGTCCCGGAGGCCAGGGCAGCTTGCTTTCCTGGTCCCATGGGCCTACACAATTAGAGCCCCAGTCCCTGGCTGGCTCCCATCCCAGTGCGCTGCAGACTCCAGACTGAAATATTCCCCCAGGCTTTCTGGGAAGGAGGCCTATTTGCTTTGTTCAGGGGCTTTGAGTGGAGACACACATCTAGAGGCCTACTGAGGTGCTCTCAAGGAGGAGAGGCAGGTAGACACAATCTTTGTGCTCCAGCTTGCCGTATCTCCCAGAGAGGATCTTATGCCCTATCTAGCACCCTGATTTTGGCAGCTGCTTCCTGGACACCTCTTTATCAGCTGGCTCTGCAGGCCTGCAGGGCTTATACTCGTGCTTGTGGGTCCCACAGGACCATAATCAATGGAGTAAGAGTTCTTAAACAGATACCCCCAGGGCACAGCAAGAAGCAACAGACCCAAGATCTGAGAGTTTCTGTTCAAGAGGCCTATACGCTGATTTTCATAGCTGCAGCCTGAAGGGCAGGCTTCTGATTAAACACATATGTAAGGGCTAGCTGTAAACCTTTCCAGAAACCTCAGAAAGCAGGCACTACTCAAGCTCTCCCTCTACTGTGCTCCAGAGCACCAGTATCTATCTCTTGGAGCAAAGCTCTGACATGTGTCTGGTGCCCTGGTTCCTACAGCTGCTGCCCAGGGGACACCCCTTGAATATCTGGCTCTGGTGTCAGAAAGTCTTGTGTTGCTGGGTCCCCTGACACTTGTTAACCTAAAAATAAAAACTGCCAGTTATTTTACCAGGAAAAGATGGGTTTATTCAGGAGTAAAAGAGAATTCTGTGTTGCTCCAGTTCACCAGTAACTCCCAGGAAGGAGCTTATTTATTCATCTGGAGCCCTGATTTTTTTACTGTCACCCAGGGGACACCTCTAGATCACCTGGCTCTGGCAGCCACCAGGGATTATGCATGTGGTCCCATAGGACTATATATTTGTTCATAGTTTAAAAGCTAATGCCTGAGGATCTGGCTTCCAATAAGCCTGAATCTAGGTGTTGAGATGCCTCAGCTCTGGAACACTGACAGGTCTTGGCACATCCTCAACAAGTGAGAGCTATTAAAAACAAACTAGGCTATGGGGACAATCATAAAAGTTTAAGAGACAACCAAGAGCTGAGGTAGGGTTGAATGATAAGATTCATCTCCTATACAAGGCCACCCCTTCAAGACTAGGAGAGGTGGCTGTTTCATCTCAGAGAAACAAACACAAGAGTTGAGCAAAATAAGGAAACAGAAAAATATGTTTCAAATGAAAGAACAAGATAAACCCTCAGGAAATAAAAACCTTAATGAAAAGGCAAAATGTTGGTGAAATTCGAACAGAGCTCTCTTCTACTGTTTTGGGAGCATGAATTGGTACAATCACTTTGGAAAGCAGTTTGCCACAACCTATATTGAATGTGTACTCCTAGGTGATACCTAAGAGAAATGTGTGTGCAGGTATAACAAAACACGTGTTTAAGAATGTGCATGGCTGCATTATTTGCTAGAAGTAATTGGAAGTAATTTGTGTGTCTACCAATAGTGGAATGAATAAATGTTCACACAATGGAATATTCTACAGCAGTGATATAAACAAGCAAAAGCTACACATACAACATGGACCAAGTTCACAAACCCATACTGAGAAGGAAAAAAAAAGAGACACAAGTGAGCACATACAATAATCCCATTTATATAAAGTTCACAGGGGATCCCTGGGTGGCGCAGCGGTTTGGAGCCTGCCTTTGGCTCAGGGCGCGATCCTGGAGACCCGGGATCGAATCCCACATCAGGCTCCCAGTGCATGGAGCCTGCTTCTCCCTCCGCCTGTGTCTCTGCCTCTCTCTCTCTCTCTCTGTGACTATCATAAATAAATTAAAAAAAAATTATAAAAAAAAAATAAAGTTCACAAACAGCAACATGTAGCCAGTGATTACGACAGAAGTTGGCCCTGTAGTCATCTTCATGAGGCAGAAAGAAGCATCAAGATGAGCATCCTAAGAGTTCTAAGTCCTGGCCATTATTTCTTGACCTATGTAATTACATAGGGATTTGCTTAATATAAATAAATAAATAAATAAATAAATAAATAAATAAATAAATAAACAAACATTAAGCTGTATAGTTCTGTATATAGGCTTTTCTGTATATGGTAATAGTTCATAATTTTTTTAAAAGGCTTTAAGACCTGTCATCTGTAATAGAGATTTTTAAATAAAAATATCACCATCAGTAGGTCTCCTTTGTCTTTTCAACGTTGTTATTACTACATCTTAATGAATATGCCATATTCCTTTAAGCAAAAGTGATATTACATGATTTCTGAGGCTAGGTCACAAAAAGCACTACAGCTTTTGCCTGGTTCCCTTGACATACTGGTTCTCAGAGCACTCCTTCTGGGATCACAGCCACCCTGCTATGAGAGGTTTAAGCCATGCAGAGAGGCCATTTGTGTACCATAGCCAAACCCAGTTTCAGAGTTATCCCAGCTAGGCACCACATATGTGGTACCAGAAGATTCCCACCCCCAGCCAGTAGAGTCTTCCCAGTTGAGGCCTTGGATATCCCAGAGCAAAGACAAGCTACCAGCCATACCCTACTAAAGTTCCTGACCCCCAGAAACCATAAGCACAAGGAAATGGCTATTAATTTATGCCCCTAAATTTGCAGTGTCTGTTACACAGCCATAGCTCCTGGAATGACCACTTTAATGCCATTATTTCTAATTTTTGTAAGAATTTGATGAAGACAGGTGCTTCACTAACATTCAGGTGAGTGTGGCTGAGGATTAAGCAATAGGTGAACTGCCCAATGTTATATGATGGAGCCTCCATTTAAGCCCTAATCTGTCTGTCCCTGAAGTGTATACACTATCGACAGGTCATGCTACCTCTCTTTCAGAAAGGGGTCGATCACCGCAACAAAGTACCTCAAAAAATACATGCAATAGAAATAAGAGCGTATTGGTGTAACATTGGTGTAACATCTGATGCCAAGTCTAATCACCAGAATTTCTTAAGACTAACAGACTTTTAACAGTCTAATGGAAACTCTGTCACATGGCAGCTCCATGCCATGGGCAATTCACCTGAGCCTTCCTTTTCTCATCTGTGAACACTGGAACATATGTTGGGATAATGCCTGCTTGGGGCTACATTTGGGGTTTTTTATGAGGATAAAAATGAGAAAATAATGAAAATTTAAAGGAATCATCTGATGCCATCAGACATGTTGCTTCTTGGCCAATTGACTAGTTTTGAGAACATGAAATTCTTTCACATCTGCAAAGCACTCATAGTTTTCAAAGTATTTCTACCAATATGCCTTGGGAGAAACTACTTGATAAAGTGTAAGGCACGATGACAGCATTACTATTGACACACAGGGTGACAATTAACACTGAGGAGCATCATTTTGCAAGAGCCATGGAACCAGAATGATAGAAAAGAGGAGAGAGAAGAAGGATGGGGATGGGCCATAGGCATGTGGTTTTCCTTCTTTGTATCCTCTGCATAAGAACAGAGTCAGATGCACAGAGGAGTGTGAAATTTCCAGAATGGTATCCCATGTTCCCTTTCAAGCCGGCCAATGAAGTTTTGGACAGCTCAGAATTAGAATAATTGTCACAAGACAAATTTGGCTCCCAACTCTGCTCCCTTGTGCAAGAGCTCAGAAAAACCATTCACTGTGGCAATAAGGAGAAAAACAATGAAAGCCTGTCAGCATATTTATGGTGGCCAAAATGACATTCCCCTTTATTAGATGAACTTCTGTGAGAGGACATAGGTCTAGAGCCCTCTGAAGAGTTCAGCCTCCCTCAAAAGGTTGGTTAAGGCTCCACTCACCGATCTTAATCCAAAGATTCCCTGCTTAAAGTTTAAAATGTGCTGGGTGCCTCAGTCTGATTCCTTCTTTTTTTTTTTAATCCACTTCAGCACACACAATGGAACAGAACATGAGGTCAAGAAAAAAGTAGAATAGAAATTCACTTTGTGTCTCTGGGAAGAAATGGGAAAATGGAAGATCATGTTCTGAAGTGACTTTCACTGCTCTCCAAGGAGCAAAATACAATGAGAGACCCAAAGAGCAGGGTTAGAGGTCATTTCCTTGCACAGCTCTTGAGTTGATGTATTTTATTCTTGGAGTCTTTTATAGTATTCTGCTCCTTCTAGGGCACAGAAAGTCATTTCAGAACTTGTTCTGCTACCTTCTGTGTTTCATGGAGTCAGAGGTTGGTCCGTCTTCAAAAGACAAAGAATTCTTTGTTGATTCCAAGTCTTTATGGAGTTCTTACTATGTGCGCACACACCATGTTAAGTTCTGTATCTGGCCTGGTGCCCAAATACAGCTGGTGATCCAGAGATGCTTGGTTATTCATTCAAACATTGACTATGCTAGGTTCTCAGCTCAAGCTGGTGAAACAGATCATCTCTGCCCTTATGGAGTTCCCAATGTAATGGAAATGCCACTGGGACTAGGTACTGAATGCCATAGCACTAGAGGCAGAGGTGACTACCTGCCTGTCACCAATTTATGCTTCCCTCCATAAAGTAGTTGCTGGGAAGCAATTGCCTATGGTGTTACTAGCCCCTTTGCATCTAGGTTGGGTCATGTTCATCATACCCTAAACAAACAAACAAACAAACAAATGGAGAAAAAGACCCAGATCATAAAAACTTTCTGCACAATCCTCTGTGCTCTCTCTCTTCTCCCTCTATTGGCTGGATGTAAAAGTTTGTGAGAGCCACATGGTATAGATAGGACAAGGTATGTCAGCCTGGATCCCAAAATGACTCTATGGAGCAGAGATTCTGCTTTCAAGCTCTGCACTGCTTGAAATCCACTATTGGACTTGACATTAGTGAAAAATAAACTTATATTAAGCCACTATATTGAAAGTTTATTACTACTGCTCTTTTTATTAATTACACATACAGTACCTTTCAGTTCATTCATTTATTTTTTATTTATTCAACACACTATTGAGAACCCACTATTAGTTAGGCATAGTGCCAGGCACTTGGAACACTATATGTAGGAAGAGACAGAAAATAAGCAAAAAGATAAATACACAAGAGAATTGAAATGCTACGAAGATGTCTTAGTCCACTCGGGCTGCTCTAACAAAATACCAGACTGGGTAGCTTATAACAACAGATATTTATTTCTCATAGTTCTGGAAGTTTGGAAGTCCAAGATCAAGACACCAACATAGTTGGATTTTGGTAAAGGCCCCCTTCCTATTTCGTAGTTAGCACCTTCCCGGCCGTGTCCTTATGTGGTAGAAGAACAAGGGAGCTCTGTAGGGTCTCCTTATAAGAGTATCATTCCCATTGATGAGGACCCTACCCTCATGACCTAGTCATCTCCCAAAGCCCCCACCTACTAATACCATCACCTTTGGGGTTTAGGATTTCAACATATGGGGGGCAGGACACAAACATTCAGACCACAGCAAACAGAACAACAAGCATTGCTGTGTTAGCAATTAAAAAGCATCTCTAAAAAGCTAACAATTTAACATAAGACCTGAAAGATATAAAGGAGCCAGCCATGCCCATATTTAGAAGAGTACTGTCAGCTGAAGGAAAAGCAAATGCAACGACTTCACTAGGCATATTCCAAGAACCAACCAAAGTTGCATGTGCTGTACTAGTTAAATCAGGATAAAGGGCATAAACTGAGAGAGCTCCTAGCCAACCAGGAGGTGTGGTTCCCTCCTCATGACTTTGCCAACCAGTTTCAAGATCAGTCACTGCTGCCCTATAATCCCAAAGTTTTCCCTTCCCAGTGCTTCACGATCTGGCTGTGACTGCCCCTGGTGAGGACTGACTTACCCCTGAAAGAATGTTTTTTAGCAGCTATAGCAGCAAGCACAATTTTAGAACACTGCCTGAAATCATCTCCTGTACACTGAAATGAAATCATTTCAATCAATGAAGCATTTTAAATTTATGACTTTTTTAAAACTGGCAAAAGTACCATTGGCTTGAATGTCGCCAAGAATTTTGACCTGAGGTTTCAAGAAACCAACACTATGTAAATTGCTAAGTATTTCTTCATAAAATAAATAAATAAAAGTCAGGGCAATCACAATAACCTCGCCATGGAGTGTTTCCTCTAGTAGGGAAGAGGAAATTGTTATAGTTTCAATTCGGGACTTGGGGACCACATTTGATGTGAACTCTCTTGCCCTTACATGAAATATTGAATTAATTTCTGTTATCAGTTGGAATATGTTGCTGTCTTATTCACTATGAATTACCCTGGCTGAAAATATTTACTATTTTTTCCCCTTTAGATTCTCCTGTGTCAATAGCCTGGGGGGATAAACTGTCTGATTTAGTTATAGAGAAAATCACTGTTTTTATTTGATGCCTATTTTTTTTCCAAGGGGACAAGAAAAACATTCTCACTGCTATCAACTTGTTTCTAAGAAAAGAAGAAGGTGCCATTTCACTAAAAATCTATCACACAGTCTGAATGAGATTGCTCTGAGCTTGGATGGGGGAAGCTCCAGGAGACGATTTAAGAAGAAAGTCGCAAGAGAGTCTGGAGTAAGAGAAGTATTGAGTAATTCCTGGCGTGGCCTCTACCCTGGGGGCAAATGGAAGCAGAGCCTTTGGTGTTCAATGGTCTCCACAGGGAAAGAAGAACTGAGACAAGTGGGGAGGGAAGGAGGTAAATAATGTCAGAAAGCTAGATTGTGGTCCTGACTATATCTCCAAGTGTTGGTGTATAACTATTACTCTAGGCCTCTGTTTCTTCATCAGTAAAATGATTTTGGTTTAATCTCTGCTAATCCCAATGGTCTATGGTTTTTCAACAATGTTCACTGAACATTGTGATGGTTATTTTTATGTTACCTTGGCTGAGCCACAGTACCCAGATATTTGGTCAAACGGTATTCTAGATGTTTCTAAGAAGGTATTTTATGAATGAGGTTAACATTTAAGTCAGTAAACTTGAGTAAATCACATTGCCCTCTATAACGTGGACGGGCATTGTCCAATCAGTTGGAGACTTTACTGACCTCTCCCAAGAGGGAGTTTTACCAGCAGATGGCATTCAGGCCTGAGCTACAAGTCTTCCCTAGGTTTCCAGCCTGCTAGCCTACCTTGCAGATTTCAGACTTGCCTAGTCCACTTTCACAATCACATGATCCAATTGCTTAACACAGATACTGGTTTTCTTACTGGTTCTGTTTCTCTGGAGAACCATAATACAACCACCTACCATGGCCCAGCATCATCCTAAACACTTGGGATTTATAAAGAAACAAAAAGAGGCAAAGACTCTTGACCTCTCAGAGTTTATGATCTTGCCTAGGTCTTTGAGGACTGTGTAGGGTCATTTCCTCATAATAGTCCTCAGGAGTTGGTATTAACTAAGACTAAAATGAGAATTAAAGATGTGTTGAAGTAGTCAAAAATAAATAACTGAAACAAAATAAAACCTAGGGATAGTGTGCGACAATAAAGGGAGATAGCTTGTTTTGTCCTGTTCTTCAAACTATCCCTGGAATATGCCCAATTGCAGTAAATTCTAAAAGCCTTTGAACACTATTAGCAAACCACAAGAAAATAGAATGTATCTAGGTGGGATCCCTGGGTGGTTCAGCAGTTTAGCGCTGCCTTCAGCCCAGTATGTGGTTCTGGAGTCCCGGGATAGAGTCCCACATCGGGCTCCCTGTATGGAGCCACCTTCTCTCTATGTCTCTGCCTCTCTCTCTGTGTCTCTCATGAATGAATAAATAAAATCTTTAAAAAAAAAAAAAAAGAATGTATCTAGGTGAGAGTGTCCAGGTTAGGAAAGTTGGCCAAAAACTTCAAATGCTCTATAGGAAACAGTGGGGGGAAATGCAGCTTTCTAAAAATTCAAGTAGCGTTCTCAACTGGCAATGATTTTGCCCTCCAGAGGACATTTGTTAATGTCTGGAGACATTTTGATGGCCATAACTGGGTGTGCTACGGGCATTCCAGTACATAGAGGCAAGCCTACAATGCATAGGATACCCTCTCTCAATAAAAAATGATCCAGACCAAAATGGTAATAGTGCTGAACTTGAGAAATCCTGAATCAGAGTCAAAGAAGGAAGAGATCTACCTAATAAAATGAATACTATTCTTTTAGAACTATGCAAACATGGAATCAGGAGCTCCATAAGAAATGAGTTTTGTGTTGCAGGACATTTCTAGGGAAAAACTATAGGTCATCATGATATTACAGAGAAGATCCAAATCCTGAACTACAAGTGATTCTCAAACATCTATAGGAAGCTGCATGGAGTGGTCTATGAGTCTTCATCCAGTTTAGAAGTCAAATGATTTAGGTGCAATCTCATAGTACTCTGCAAGCAGAGTTAAAATTAAAATTCACAACTGTGGAATCTTGTATGGAATGGAGAAAATACATCTTTAATCTCTCTCCTTTGGCAGATACAATAACTTAACTGAATAGAAAGTAAAAATGTGATCATTATTTATAATTACTTTATCTACCATTTTTTTTAGCACTTCATCCTAACTCCTCTGCATGTCTTATATAATCCTCTAAAACAAGAATGGAGAGTACAAACAAGAATGAACTCATGAAAACCTCTGAGGCAACTACTGTTATTACACCCATTTCTCAAATGAGGACCCTGAGGTATACTGAAAGTAATTAATTGGCTAAGGGTCCTTTAGCCAGGACTTATCAGAGCTGGGATGTGAGCACAGCCTGCCTGATAAGCCCATATGTGTTCCCGCTACAGGAACAAAAGCAACACCAGAAGATTCTGTTAATGAAGACCAAGTGAAAGATTAATGGTGTTGTTTGGACATTACATTATAGTTAAATGCTAGAATTTACCTTTCCTGAAAAAAAAATCGCTGCTAATGAAAATTCACCATGCTTTGTCCTTCTGTCAGCACAACCAGAAAACTCAGTTGAGGTCATACTCTTAGTCTTCCTGGGCCTAAATTTCATGGTTTATAAAATGGGGTGATGACCCATCAGTCAGTATGTGCAACCTGTTGCAAGTACTAAGATCATGTTTATCAGGCAGGATACCTACAGGAAAGAGAAGTAACACTCGAGAACACTTCAGAGGTATTTACAAAGAGATTCATTCAAAACTCAAGGGACAGTGCAGGAACGTGGGTTAATAGCAGTGGAGCTGTCTGGATGCTTAGGAACTAAAGGACAAAAGGAAAAAGTGGGTCCCAGAACATGGAAGCAAAGACAGTTGTGTAGAACAGCTACCTTGGGCACACAGGGTACTGAATCTGTATCAACTGTTGACTACACAGGGATGGAGGAAGTCAAGAGAATAAACACTGTGACCTTGTTCTTCTCCCTTCCTACCCCATCTCTTGCTGGGACTCCTCTTTGGCCAAACCCCACAGAAAGGACAGGTAGGGGAGCCTGTTGATGACCTTTCCAGAGATCACCTCCCAGAGGCAGAGAAAAGAAGAGAAGAGAGGACATTTGGAGAGACAAAGCGATACTGTCAGACACATATAATTTTTGTGCCCAAGATTGCGAATCTGAGAAACCACCAAGGAGCCGACACGGATGCAAGTACATGAGGGTTTATTAACAAGCTCGAGCTTGGGTCCAAGTATAACCAACACAGCGGAGCAGGGACTTGGACCCCAAGGTGGTTTACAGCTGGGTTTTTATGGGCTGGTCTAGGGGACCTCCAGAAGGAGTACAGGAATTTCTTAAGCTCTGTTTTCATTACAACACGGGACTTTCTGTCAAGGGCATTCTGAGCTCTGTTCTCATTCTGATATGGGACTCTCTGTCAAGGGCATTCTGCGGTTTTTCCTATAAAGTTCAGCTCTTATTCACAGGGGCCTGAGATGGCTGTACTTGTGCTAACACTAAACTTGAGGTGGAATGGCTTTAATTTTCTCAGCCTCCACATAATGGAGCCCTAAAACACGTGAAGAATGTGCAGCCTCACCGAGATCAGAAGGGAAAACACAATTTTAAGTATTTTTTCACATCAAATTTGGAAGAAATATTTTAAGGTGATAGCAAGTGTAAGTGGCTTTGATGAAACAGGCATACTTAACTAGAGCTGAAGTAAAGATGTTCCTTGTATCTATCTGTAAGGCAGTTTGAAAAAAGCAGCAAGAGGTATTAAAATATTGTTACCTTTGACTCATTATTACCATTGATATACGTACAAATATTCTAGAATATCTGTAGAACTGTAGCAATATTTATAAAAGTGAAAAGTTGTAAGATTAAATGTCTAACAATAGGGCCTGGTTAAATAAATTATAGTATATTCCTATGATAGAAAACTCCACGACCACATTGTTGGAGAATATTTAATGATAAAACAAAATGTTCAAGGTGTAACATTATTGACAAAAAAACCTGTTATTTTATTATAAAACAGATACCATGAAACCCAATCCATTTAACATATTCTATCTGTATATCTGGGATTACATCTGAATTCAATCAGGAAGTACATCAAAATATTAGCTATAACAGGGATCCCTGGGTGGCGCAGCGGTTTAGCGCCTGCCTTTGGCCCAGGGCGTGATCCTGGAGACCCGGGATCGAATCCCACGTCGGGCTCCTGGTGCATGGAGCCTGCTTCTCCCTCTGCCTGTGTCTCTGCCCCTCTCTCTCTCTCTGTGACTATCATAAATAAATAAAAATTAAAAAAAATATATTAGCTATAACAAACTACTTCTGAGTCATGAGATTTGGGATGATTCTTATCCCCTGTTAGCTGAGACAACAGAAAAAAAAAAAAAAGGGGGGAAATAAGTTGGTATTGGTATGCCTCAAATCAGCAAGAAAATCAAGGTTTTGGGGATCCCTGGGTGGCGCAGCGGTTTGGCGCCTGCCTTTGGCCCAGGGCGCGATCCTGGAGACCCGGGATCGAATCCCATATCAGGCTCCCGGTGCATGGAGCCTGCTTCTCCCTCTGCCTGTGTCTCTGCCTCTCTCTCTCTCTCTCTGTGACTATCGTAAATAAATAAATTAAAAAAAAAAAAATTAAAAAAAAAAGAAAATCAAGGTTTTAAATTTCAGCTGAAAACACTGTGCCATTCCCTAATGCCCTTAAGTCATATCAAAGAACTCAAACAGGGAAAGGAATGGGGGATGCTCCAGAGTCCCCTTTCCTAGTCAAGAAAGATAAGATTCGAAAAATGAATAACACTTCCAAGTCAAGTATCTACTATTTCTAATGTAGCTATTTAAAGTCAAGCTTTAGTTACTTTAAACAATAAACCCTAAAGTGAATGGCTCTATCAAAACGCACGCCTACCCACTCTCATTAAGTGACACCATTTACCATTTGCTGATCCTAAAAGCTATGACAACAGTTTCTTAGAGACAAGAAAACCCAGTTTACCAAACTCTTCCACATATACCACTTCCCATACATATCTCATTTTCATCTCCACATTTACAAGGAAGGAGCTAAAAGCAAAGTCGCTGGTACAACTGACGGCTGATAGTAGATCATGAATGAGCTCTGCTTCAACCTGGAGCACCCATGGCATTCCTGTAATTTTGCAGATGAGGAAAGTGAGACCCAGAGTGGAGAATCTCTTACCCAAGTTTACGGGGTAGATGATGACTTGGGCTAAGAATGGAGAGGACTTTTCTTTAGAGCAGCTTCTCTCCAAATGGCTGAATGTGCCTGAGGCAAATGCAAGGCCAAGAAGCCTCTGAGGAATGGAGACCTTCACACACAGATTCCAGGGAGGGCACTCCACATAAGAGCCTTAAAATGGGCATGCTCTTGGTTCTGCGTTTCATTTTTCAAAATTCATCCCAAGGGAATCCTCAAAGAGGCATACAACTGTTCATATACAGAGACATTTATGAACATTGTTTATAAGAGCAAAGTAGCAGGAAACAACATAAATGTCCAAGAACAAGGGAATGGTTAACTAAAGGATGATTTAACCATGTAACAGAAGACTACATAGCCATTTTAAATGCTTTCAAAGAATACCCAGTGGCATGGGAAAATGCTCGCATTATAATGCTGAACAAAAAAGAAAACAATCTGACAAAGATGACAAATTGTAATCTGCCAGGACAAATATAAAATGATGATTTCAAAGAAAAATGACTGCTTCTTGTAGCCTCTAAATAAATACTGGGAAGATTTCTTTCTTTTTCAAAACAAAACAGCTTAGACTCTTGAAGAGTCTTTTCTACTGACCTCTATCTTCAAAGCAGTTCAACAAAACTATATTTATTTTAGTTATAGCTTCGCTTCTGATCACAATTGTAATACATGCACAAAGCAGAAAACTGAAGAAAATAGAAAAACAAAAAGCAAACAAAAGCACAAATAACTTTCACATATTCCCTCTCAACCTGTGCCCCTAAGATAGCCAGTTAATAGTTTTGCCCAAAATTCTCCCCTTTTTCTCCCAAGCTACAGCTTTAAGTTTTATAATCTGTGTAATATATGACTATATGAACAGAGAATCAAAATATTCTTAACTCTACAAGCATATTTTGTGTCTTCTTTCATTGTTCAAAAATGAACTAAATAAAAAGTAAAGAAATGCTGTCAACCCAACAAAACTATTGACCATCCTTTCCTTCCCCAAGCATCATGGGAAATTATTTTCGCCCAAGAATGAGTAAATGAATAAATAAAAGAATTAAGTCTGAATTAATGAATGCATGACAAGTAAATGTCTCCTGGTCTGGAAAAGAAAGTATGAAGCTGTCTGCTAAGCTGCTTTCTGGCCTATAAACAATTAACAGCAACACAGCATAAGGAAGAGTTGCCATCAGGTCGTGCCTGTCTTGCTATAGGAATATCTGAACTCCTTTTTCGCAGTCTTCAGTTTGATAGGCACAATTCACTTGCAGCACTTTATTTTTTTTTTTTTTTACCTAATGGGTTTTAAACTATTCAGCTTCTAAGTGTTCATATTGAATGAGGCACAGGGATGAGAAAAAATATTTGGCAACAAGGCCTAATTGTCTTCAACTCACTGGAGGCACTCTCTGCCTTTGGTACTGTCCGCAGTGTCCCTGTGTCCTCTGAGCTGGCCAGAGTTTTCTCTATTATATCTCACTGCTTCATGAGACAAGGACCAGGACATCTATAGACACAGTTACCACTCTTATAGCCATTTCCATTCCACAGACATTACTCATTCTTTTGCTCATAAAGATCAAAGTATTAAAACACAGTTCTGATGTCATCTTGCTCATGGTCTTATCTAATGATAAATGGCAGAGGGACTGAGCAGACATGATCCCTCTTTTGTAAATTCAATGTTACACTAAGAGACATATATTCCTTGATAACTCTCATGATTATCATTAAGCATTCATTATTTATTCATTCACTTAATAAGTGAATGAAGTGGCACTTATTAAGTGCCTACCATACTAAGCCCAATGCAATGAGCTGATGAAATAACAGGGAAGGAGAAAAATATGAGCTCTGTCTTCATGAAGTTCCCAGCCCAGCATAAGAAACAATGAGGAAATAGGGAAATAATCAGACTCTCAAATAGAAAACAATGGGACAGATACTGGTATTCAGGGAAAGCTGTATGGTGGATTATGATGCTCCTTCAATGTAGGACTTCATGCCTGGGAGTACCATCAGCTCTCAGCCTTCAGCTGTCAATCCTTTCAGGGGTGGCCTCAGCTGCAGAGAGATGACTCTCCAAGATCACATCCTTCCCAGTGGAAAGGTAAACCCCACTTAAGGCTGATCCATGAAAGAGTATAAAGACCTGGCAATGGCTTCCAGCTGGAAGAAACACTGTAAGACCACTCTTGATCCAGAGCTCCCTGTGTAGTCAGCCAGGGCTGAGCCTGGCTTGCTCTGCTCCATGTCTCCCTCTGCCCACACCAGCTCCATTCCCCTCTCTCCCACAGTAGGTGAGCCTAAGAGTCCCCATAAAAAAAGACTTCATGCTAAATTACATCTCAGCATCTTCCTGGGATAGGCAAAAGTTGAGCCTTGAAGGATGAGCAGGAGCTAGCCATACCAAGAGGCAAAGGAAGCAATCCAGATTAGGGGAACATCAAATTCCAAGTCACGGAGGCATGAGCTTGTTGGCATGATTAAGGACCAGAGAGTATTAGGGACAGAGTCAGCAATCCAACTGGTTAGGAGATGGAATCAGAGAAGCAGGCAAAGGCCAGACCACAAGGAGATCTGTAGAACATGACAAGGGGCTTGGATTTCATTTAGTATGTAGGGAAAGATACATGAAGGGTTGTATGCCAAGAAAAAACAAAATCTATTGTTCATTTTTAAGACATGACTCCAGTGGCTTGCTCTTTGCAAGACTGCTGTAAGGAGTAGGAATACCCAGAGGCATATATCTCTATGTGAGCTGTCCCAATACACAAGTCTGGACAGATAGCAACTCTTTAAGATTTGTCCAAGAGATAACTTTGAGGGGTATGAAAGGGGGAAATGCCTAGCAGCTAATGAACACCTACTATGTACTAGCCATAACAAAGCTTTTGATACAGGCTTAATTACCTTCATGTAGCAGCAACAGCAATGGGGGACAAAGAGAAAGTAAAAAAGTGGCCTAAATTCCCTAAATTCACACAAATAGTTAAAGACCAGGGATGTGAATCCAGGTCTCCTGGCTCTATAGCAAATTACTTCCTCTTTGTAAGTATTACAGTATTATGACTATATATTATACATATTCTGTTTTTATATAATAATAGTGCTATATAGGTTTAGCACAATAAGTATTATAAGATGTTACATCTTTTGTAAAGCCAATGATAATTATAGGCATTTAAATGACCAGTTGCTGCTATTCTATATTTCCCAACCTACTGAACAGCTGTACCTGCCCCCAGATAATTTTCTCAGAGGGTCTTAGGGTGAAAAGGAAGAGACCAAATGCAGTCTCATGGTATCCAAATTCTATTTTATACCCTGAAAAATTTTTGATATCTTCTCCCCCTAGAGAACCCCCCTCCCAGAATGTTTCATGAGAAGGACTCCCCCTTGCAGGTTGCTGACTTCAGGCACAAATCCATGGTATGAATCCAATTACCAACCAACTTTGGTTGTTGTTTCATGTATCCTGCAATGCCACCCATTGTAATTCAGTGTAAGTGGCTGAACTTTCAAGAGTGTCTCCCTCTGCTATCCCTTGATCTGGAACAAGATAGCAAGGCAAATGTGTGCAATTGAAGGGCTTTTATCATGCGGTGATATGAAGGTCAGCAGAAGGTAACTTGCTTCCTCTCCCCTCTTTTCAAGGCTTGCACAATGAAGATTTCCAACACAAATAATGTAAAAGGGCAAAGGCAATATGAATGCCAACTCTTCTTACACATTTTTTAGAAACATCAAGGTCATCGATGCATTATATTATTTCAGGGGGTAAGATTCCTGCAACAACATAAAAGGGCACAACCAGAGAATTCAGCCCGACTCCTCCCTCGAGGAAATCTGGTCATTGCATACTCTTTTCTTTATAAGACTATTACTTTTCCTGTGTTCTGCCTTTGTTTTCTTTTTACCAGAACTGCATCTAAAAGCATGAGCAAACCCATCCCAATGTTTCAAATGTTTGTTTTTCTTTTTTTTTTTTTCTTTTTTGAGAGAGAGAGAGCACGAGCAGTAGAGGGACAGAGGGAGAAAGAGGATCCCAAGCAGGCTCCATACTCAGTGCAAAGTCCAATGTGGGGCTTGATCTCACTATCCTCAGATCATGAGCTGAACCGAAATCAAGTGTCGCATGCTCAGCTGACTGAGCCATCCAGGCACTCCTCAAATAGTTACAAAGACATCCTTAATTATGCAAAATGAAACAAAAACCTTGAGGCAGCTTAAAGTAGAATATACAGAGAAAACAAATCCAATAAAAAAATCATTAAACTGAAGTAAAAAGTCAAGAACAAAGAAGTAACCATATTCAGCTTGCTGAGATTTTCTAAATGTATATTTATAAGTTAGTAGATAATTTCCTAATTCTCCAGAACAGCAGATTCTCTGGTAAAGATGGGCATCTCTTCCTGGGCTGAGTTACTCTTGTAGAAGCATGAGTGTTTTACTAAATAATGTTTTTAAAGGTAATTCAGTTAACTGAGTATATTATATACACAGAAATGTGTAATCAGTAGAATATAGCTTGAAAAGTTTTACAAAATGAACATTCTCATGTTACCAGCAACCAGATCAGGAACTTGAACAATGCCCAGCACATTAAACCCCCTTCACAACCCTCCCAGTCTCTCCCCTCCCCAACCTCTTCCCCAAAGGCAACCAGTATCCCAGCTTCTATCATCCTAGGTTAGTTTTGCCTGGTTTCGAACTTTATGTAAGTGGAATCAAATAGCATGCACTCTGGTGCTTAACTTCTTTTGTTTAACTCAGTGTTGTGAGTTTCATCCATGTTGTCACATGTAACAGCACTTCATTTGCATTACAGTGACATTCTTCCTTTCATGACCATACAATATCCAATGCGGATGTACACTTTGTTATTTCCTGTCCCCAGCTACCATGAATAGTATTGCCATGGACATGCTTGTACAGCTTTCGGCACATGACTTGCATATCTCTGTCGGAACTGAACTTCTAAATCATACAGTATGTGTATAGTCAGCTTCAATAGATACTAGTGAACAGTTTTCCAAATTGATTGCACTAATTTACATTCCCCATGACAGGGTATGAGAGTTCCTGTTGATCTAAGCATTTTTCCAAGGTTTGACTGGTTTTGAATTTTCATCAAGTAATGCATGTTCAAAGTTTTAAAAAAAACAAATAATACCATAATGCTTGTAATGCAAAAGAACAATCACCTACACTACCTTTAAGTCCTGTTCCCCAGACTTTTTCATTCTTTTAGCATTCTCAATTCTTTTAGCTCCTTTTTCCAACATTTATCTTTGTGTTTTGATTTTTATTCCTTAATTATTTTAAGGATTATCCATTGATTTCCTTCTACTGAAAAATAGTTTTAACACTCTTACACCCTATGCTCCCACCCTCCCCACATGCATTGCACCTCTATCTTCTTCATACAGCTTTATTATAATGTTGATTTTAACAGTAGTTACTATCTAAATTAGTATTATATAATTATTCACAAATAAAGCCAATAGTATACTACAATTGCATTCCCTTTCTTATATAAAATTGTGTTTTCTCTAAAGTTAGTAATTGCCTTTATTTTTCATCATTTCATCTCATCATTTTGTCTCAGGCTCTTAGAATTATAAACACTCTTTCAAAAAACTATAGTTCCCTGGGAAATCTATCAGTACTGCATTTTCCCTTTGAAATTTGGTGAGGTTTTTTGGTTTTATGAGGTTTTTGAGAGTTTGGGGGTTTTTTTGGCAAAAGGCCTGCTCACTGAGGCTCCTGAACAGCTGTCATTTTAGGAAATCCCTTCCTTATCATCCTAGGAATTCCTTTACTCCTTCTCAGAGTTGGATCCCCCATCTCCAGAATCTTATTTTCCTTCCTGATGTTTTCTTTTGCTTGTTGGAACAAACCTTCCAGTAGTTTCCCAGTATAAATGTTTTGAGCCTCCCACATCTACATTCCATCTACTCATTTGACAGTTTAGAAGTTTATGGATGTGTAGGCAAGAAGCCTTTGCTCGGCCTGAAGACACCACTCCCTTGACTTGTTGGCTTCTATGTTTGCCGCTAAGTAAGATTTCATTGTCATTCCTGATCCTTTGATATGTGACCCGTTTGCTTTTCTCCGGGGTACTTTTAACATCTTCTCCTTTTATCTCCCATGCTCTGAAATTCCATGGTAATGTGCCTTGATGCAGACTCATGTGCTGAGTACAGTGAGTCTTTTCATTTTTTTTTTAATTTTTATTTATTTATTCATGATAGTCACAGAGAGAGAGAGAGAGAGAGGCAGAGACACAGGCGGAGGGAGAAGCAGGCTCCATGCACCGGGAGCCCGACGTGGGACTCGATCCCGGGTCCCCAGGATCGCGCCCTGGGCCAAAGGCAGGCACCAAACCGCTGCGCCACCCAGGGATCCCCAGTGAGTCTTTTCAATCTCAAGATTCTAGTTCTTTTGTTATCAATATATAAAGGACTTTTAAAAAAATTTTCCCCTTTTTTGTGTCTCTCTTGGTGGACCTACTTGATTGATTCCCTGATTTTCTAATTTCTCTCTTGCTATCCATGCCTTTGTTCTCTTGCCCTACTTTCCAGGAGATTGCCTCAACATTAATTTTCAAACTTCTGATGTTTTTTTTTTCATTTCTGCTATAATATTTTTCATTTCCAAGAGCTCTTTGTTCTCCAGTCCTTTTTTAAAAATAGATTGTATTTTGTTTTATCAATGAAATATCTTCTCTTTCTGAAAATATTAATTAATTATAGCTTTTAAATTAAGTTGCCTCTTGCTCACTTTACTATCACAGTGTTCATCAAGTTCATTTCCTCTCAGTCTTCGTTTTGGTCTTTCTTCATTTTAGAATAGAAAATTTCCTCAAAATCTGGTGATTCTTACACATCCACTGATATATAAGAGAAAGGCAATAAAATTCTCATTGGCAGTTCATGCTGAGTAGCCTGGGCTTTACTTGAGAGTGACTAGACAGAAATTTATCTAATTCACTGGAGGCCTTTCTCTTGGATTATCAACTACTCACAAGAAAAATTTTCCCATTTCTGCTTGGGGAACATATACCCTGCTACTTATGTTCTGGAAATTGAGGAGAGGAAGGGGATTGGGCAGAGAAGTCTCTATCCTTATTTCACTTTAATATCTGAGGCCAGCTAGCCATTCATTGTTCCTGATGTCCTCAATCTGAACTCTCTCTGAGTGTCTCCAAATGCTGTGGGAAAAATCCATTACCTGGTTATTTGGAATAAGAAATGGCATCTCAAATAAAACAATCCATTATACATGCAGTATTAATAAGGTATGCGGGGGTGGCCTATTTTCTGCTTTACTAAAAAACTGCAATCCATAGAAATGGACTTAGGCAATTTAAGTGAGAAAGAACTTTATCAACTGAAGGTACTTCACAGAATCTTTGGGAAGGCTAAAAAGCTAAATCTTTTAGAAGTAAGCCCAAAATCACCCACCAGAACAGGCCTGGTAAGTAAATGTCCACAGACTCTACTACCCACCTGGCACTAAAGAAGATGATCACTTCTCCCACCACCACCCCACCAAAGCCAGTTTTATAAAGACACTTGACCTTACAACCATTGGCTGACTGCTTCCACTAAAAGCTAGATTTCCCTCTGCTTAAATAATGAAAACACACACAGACTCTTTCCTCAGCTCACTTGTAAATTAAAATGTCATGTGTATTTGATTGGCACAACCAGGTCCCATGACTGAAGGGGAAATTGGGAATTAGAGTTTAGATTGGGGAAGCAAGACTACAGATTTCCCTAAATATAAAAACACTACTCAGAAGATGACAGATGGCCACAAATATGAGAGCTATCCTCTACTGCACTCATTCTGTACATTCTGTCTTTATAGGTATCTGAGCTCTGATTTTCACATCTCTAGAATTCCGTGGCCAAAGTTGGCTTATTTCTTGTTGGAAGTCCACTCTCCAGACACGCTGTTTCACCTTTTTTGCTCTTGTTATCCAATTGCCATTCATCCATCTGCTCTCCATCTTCTACGCTTGTTGACATCTTTAATTTGCTATTGGTTCCCCTCCTGTACCTTTTGTCTGGGTAGGCTTATAGCTTTTTATTTCTTTTTTGTTGTCTTAGTGGGGTTCAGGAGGAAGCAGAAATCATTATGTGCTATGTTTAAACAAACTTTAAGATATCTTTTGTGTAGCCATTAAGGTACCAAGGTGATTTATTGATTATTTAATGTACCAGAGTAACCTCTTGAAAATTTTAAAACTTTTAGTGAGCTCAGACACATCAGTACTGCTACTTCTCACCTGCTAACTTCCTTCCACCTAGGCAGGAAGTCAGAGGCCTGTACATCTTTGAGGGATGGACTTTCTTACCAAAATTGTATGTATTTCAGGAATGATAATGGAAAAAATGCCAAGCTGAGTCCTGTGTTTTTACCACACGGTGAAGAAAGGAAGCTCTAGTCTCCTATCCCTGTAGCATTTCTCTCTCTAGATTCAATTTTAAAATCTCAGGGAAGAATTCTGGCTAGATTGGGTCATGTACCCACCACAGTGGTCAGGGTACATGAGGACTTGTGACTGGTCCAGTCTGGCTTACTCCATAACTAGAGCATAGGTCTTTCACAAGAGGTTGGGGGAGTGAAACAAGACATTCTGAGGCAAGTAACAACCTAACGTGTGTACACTACACTACTACGCAATGGATATTCCCAGATATCATGTAACCATGGCAAGATGCAGATATAGAAAATAAAATTGCAGTAGGCTGAATAATGCCCTCAAGACACATTGTCAATCCCTAGAACCTGTGAATGCTACCCTATACAGCAAAATAACAACAACAACAAAATCTAATGTACATGTGTAATTAAGTTAGGGACCCAGAAATGGATGATCATCCTGGATCATCTGGCTGGGCCCTAAATATAATCAATCAAATATGATCAGTACATGTAATAAAATATATCCTATTTTAAAAAGAGAGACAAAAAGAAATTTAACACAGCTATAGAAAAGGGAAATGCAATGTGATGAAAGAGATAATATTATATCAGCAGCTACCAGAAGCTGGAAGAGGCAAGGAAGGAATTCTCCCTTTGAGTCTCCAGAAAGAGTACAGCCCTTGGTTTGGGACCAGTGAAACTAAGGAAGACTACTACCTTCCAGAACTATGAGAGAATAAATTTCTCCTGTTTTAAGCCTCCAAGAGTATGGTAATTCACTATAATAGCAATTGGAAACAATTACAGGTTTTGGTATCTGCTGTAATAAATTCCTACAAATAGCTTTGGAATTGGGTAATGGGTGGAAGTTGGATTTTGAGACCTATGAGAGAAAAAGAGATTGCCTTAGCACATTAAAAGAAACGTGAGCATAAAATGCACTGTTGGTGAGGTCTCAGAAGTAAGTGAGGAACATATTATTGACAACTGAAGGAAAGGTAGCCCTTCTTTATATAATGGCAAAATGCTAAACTGAAATGTATCCTACATTTGTGTGGAGAGCAGAACTTGTAAGTTATGAACTTGGACACTTAGCTATTGAGATCTCCAAGTAATGTAGTGAAGATACAGCATGATTTTCTCTTGCTATTTGAAGTAAAACGTGAAAGGAAAGACATAATATGAAGAAGAAACATTAAGCAAAAAAGAATCAGAACTTGACGACTTTGGGAATTAACTTCCTATCCAGATTGCAAAAGATGCCAAAATTAGTAGATAAGGTAATCACTATAAGGAAATCATGCTCTGAGGAGTAGGTCAAGAGTGTGGCTGGACAATCTGTTGAGAGAGCCAACAAAACTGGGCATGTGACTTCATCATCTCAGCAGAAGCTGGGAATACAGATAGGATTGTCCAGGAAATATCTGTGGGGAATCCTTTATCTAATAGCATGAATGCCTATGATAAACAGTGGAGAGCCACAAGATTTTTGAGCGTTCTATTTGTAGAAACCATGCTAGTTTTGATGGAAAGAGAGAGAGAGAGAGAACAAAATGAAGAGAGGGCAAGAAACAGGCTCATAAAAGCATTGACCTTCAAATATATACTACTTTAAAAGAAAAAGGAAGACCAATACCCAGAGTGGAGTCTTAAGCTAAGAGGTCAGAGCCATGAACCACAGAGGATTATTTCCAGGCCTTGAGACTTAATAGAACTTGTCCTGCTGGATTTTAAAATTGCTCAGGATCAATGACTTCTTCCTTACATTTCCTCTTCTTTGGAATGGGAATATGCATGCCTGTTATCCTATGCCTGTCCCACCACTGTATTTGGAAGTATGTTTTCTTGCTGTACAGGTGCGTAGATGGAAAGAAAATTTTCCTTATGATGAATTATGCCAAGAGTTTCATTGACACCTGATTTATATGATTTAGATGATGATATTTTATATTTGAGCTGTTGGTAGTTACATGAGATTTTGGACTAGAGTTAATATTTTAATGGGTTGAGACTTAGGACAATGCTGAGATGGGGTGGGTGAAAGCATTTTGCACATGGGATGGATATGAATCTTTTGAAGGCTGAAGGGTGGACTGTGATAGGCTGAATAATAACATGCTCTCCCTCCAAAATAATATACCTCATTCTAACCCCTAGAACCTGGGACTGTTACTTCATACTGAATGGATAAATGGATGAACGAATAGATGGATGGATGGATAGATAGACAGACAGACTTTGCAGGTGTAACAAATTAAGGACCTTGAAATGGTGAGCTTGTCCCAGATTAACAGGGTGGGCTCCAAATGCAATCAAATGTATCCTTATGAAAGGGAATGAGAAGAAGCTTAACCACAGAGAATATAATATGACAACAGAAGAAAGAAAGAGAGATTTAAAGATGCTACTCTGCTGTCCTTGAAGATGGAGGAAGGGGCTATGAGCCAAGAAATTCAAAGAATGCAGCACTAGAAACTAGGAAAGGCAAGAAAATTGATTTTTTTCTCTACAACCTTGAGATGGAGTATGGTCTACAGATACTTGATTTAGCACCATAAAACTTACTTCAAATTTCCGGCCTCCAGAACTGTACAAGAATAAATTTCTATTGTTTTAAGCCAACAAGTCTGTTGTAATCTATTACAGTCACCACAGAAAACTAATACACACTTGAAAGTATCAATGATCTCTGAGAATAGAACAATCAAGAGGAAGGGGATATATTCCCTTAGAAAGGAAGATAACAAGTAACTGAATGCCATACACACCCTAAACTCCAGACATTGCCACTTAGACTTATGTGACCGTGGGCAACACAACCTTTAGAGCCTCCCTTTCTTTACCATTAATGTGGGTGACAACACCTGGCTCACTTTATTCCCTTGGTTGTTTTGAACTTAAATAAGAAAAAGTAGACTTGACATTGCTTTATAAATTCAAGAGTACAATTAAAAATGTATAATGATTACTTTTAATAGATGAATCCATCCAAAACATTATCATAAGTTGAAAGAAAGGTATTAAGTACTGCAAACATAGGTTACCAAGACATCTAATTTTTAAAATGTAAGACAGTGACACATGCTGGAATTCACGTGGTGGAACGTGAAGGCTTGGGAATATGACCATGAGAAACATGAGTTCTGGGCAAAGAATTGGTTTACTTTCTTTATCTAAGGGTAGGAATTCCAACAACCTATGCAAGCTAATGTATTCATTCCAAGTTAAATGTGCTTGCTACTGGGAAAAACTAGATTCAATATGTCACATTTAACAGGCATGATGAAATGAGACTTAAAAAAATAATTTGGGAAATTAAATCCATTCAAACGACACTGTTACTGTTCAAAGCATCTGCAGAATGACTGTGAATTTTTCTTCCAAAGCCAATTTCACCAGCCAAACAAGCAAAAAAGTCACTAATTCAAACTAAGCCCTTGATTTGGCTCTTAAATGGTGTTTCCCAGAATAATTTACCACTTTTTTTTAAAGATTTATTTATTTATTTTAGAGAGAGAGAGAGAGAGAGAGCAGGGGGAAGGGCAGAGGGAGAAGGAGAGAATCCTCAAGCAGATTCCCCGCTGAGCGCAGAGCCCAAAAAGGGCTTGGTCTCATGACCCTGAGATCATGACCTGGCTGAAACCACAAGTTGAACACTCAACCAACTGCACCCTGATAATTTCCTACCTTATTCACAAGAGTTGCCTACAAAAGTGTTGAGAGTATTTCCAAAAATGAAATCTATCCCAAAAGGACCAAGATTTGCTAACACCAAAAATCTTCTTAAAAATATTTTTAAAAATGTACTCTAAAGGTCATTCTAAAAGAAGCCCAACAGTGTTGGAAACAATAGTATGTCACTCCAGTAAGTTTCTAGCGCCTCCTGACGTACTGATCATGGGGCTGATGTGCTCACATCTCTGTACTGACAAGCAGAGAAGACTCTTGGGCAGAAAGCACTGCAACACTAGAGACAGACTGACCTGAGTTAGAATCCAGCTCCATCCCCCACTGCTACACGACCTTGAGTGACTCATTACTTTCCCCATGCCTGTTTCTTCTTCCATAAAATAAACACAATATCTTGGGTGGCCATATAATTTATTGTTCAACCTGGAGCACTTTGGAAAGTGAAAAGGGTTCATTTAATACTGACATCAGGACAGCAGGCAAACCAGGATGCTTAGTCATCCTAATGCCCTACTCCTCCTGGGTTTTGTGGGGATCAAGTAATATAATGAGTTCATCAAGTATGCAAAATGGTAGCCTTATAAAAATTATATACACCAAGTTTAAAACAAAACCAAAAAAAAGGTAGTTATTTTGGCGATGCCTATGTGTTCCAATGGGTTTGGCTTTCAAATGCCTTTTATTTACAGATCTGTGCAGGTCTGGCACCTTGCTGCATCTGCTATGATAAATGGATGTGCGTTTTACACTGACCGCTTGGCAGGGCTACTGACGGGGCCTTTCCTCCCTCCATCTGCACGATACCACCACAGGCTGGCAGGTTTCCCTCTGAGCCCAGCCGGGAGAAGGCAGCTCTAGGTCCATTTATCATTTGCTCTGTACGCACAGAGCTGACCACACAGCGGGGTTTTCAGGGTTATAACAGGCTCAGCATTGGGCTCCAGTTAGTTGAACTTTCTCAAGAGAAGTCAGTTAGACCCAAGCATTTCTGCACATCCCAAGTTATATAGACATTCATGCTTCTATATGTCACCCTGGGATAAGAGAAATTTCCAAGTTATTAAAATATTTAATTTATTTATTTGACAGAGAGAGAGAGAGCACAAGCAGAAGAAGCAGCAGGCAGAGGGAGAGGGAGAAGCAGATTCCCCACCAAGCAGAGAATCTAACGTGGGGCTCCATCCCAGACCCTGGGATCATGATCTGAGCCGAAGGCAGACGCTTAACCAACTGAGCCACCCAAATGCTCCCAAAATGTCCAAGTTATTAATAATCCAAGCCCTGTATAAGCTATTATACCTTCTAAGGCTCGCAACCACTTTGGGAACAAATACATCTGACAGTCTTAACATGAAGTGAGCTTTCTCTGATTAGCTCTCATGCCTGATTAATCTTCTTTTGGCTACTTAGGCCTCCCGGAACAAATGGAAGTAACAATAAGATCAATTACAAAAACATACTATAAAGATGAGGGTCATGCACTCAGGTAACAGTCTGCCTGGATTCAAACCCTGCCACGTACTAGCCCTGTGACGAGCCTGGGCAAGTACCTGAACTTCTCTGTGCCTCGCTTTCCTCCTCTTTTAAATGTGAATAATAGTACCTAGCTTTTCGGCCTGTTATAAGGAGCAAACAAGTTAAATGAGCCACTTGCACTTAGCTGGCACTACATAGGTTTTTGTTAATTTTCTTTTTATTTTAGTAAATAGCATTACAGTAATGTGTGAGCTCCCAGTTCCTAGGTCCTTACTGCGAACAAATACTTCACTAGGCTCTGATTGGATTTTCTGGACACCAAATACATCATTCCAACACCGATTTTCCAATTCTCTGACACAAACTAGGTGTCCTACAATTCAGTTCAATTCTGACACCAACCAGCTGGAGTTAGCACAGACCCCACAGGCTCAGGACCCAGTCCCACAAGAATGCCCTCCACCTGAAACAATAAAGACCCCAGACTATTGTCACTTCTATCTAGCTGACTACAACTTCAGGGGTTCCCAGGACCCCTCCTCAGGCTCAATAATTTGTTAGAACAACTCAGAGAATGCATGACAGAGCTATATTTATTACTGCAGTTTATTTTAAAGGATACAAATGAATAGCCAGATGAAGAGGTGCACGGAGCAAGGTCTGGAAGTGTCCTGAGTAAAGGACCTCTGCCTCTGTGGAACTGGCGTGTGCCACACTCTCCCAGCATGGATGTATTCACCAGTTTGGAAGCTCCTTCAATCCTTATCATTCCGACATTGTTTGTTTGCTTTACCAAGGTTTCATTGCAGGCAAGATTAGCTAATCACTGGCCTTCAGTAGCTGAACTCAGTTTTCAATCCCTCAACCCTCTGTGGAGGTCAGAGGTAGGACAAAAGTTCCCACTGTTATCCTGTGGTTGGTTTTCTGGCTACCAGCACCAATCCTAAAACTAGGGACCTTCATCTCATTAGCACACAAAGGACACCCCTTTCACTAAGGAAATTCCAGGGTTCCAGGAGGCTTGTGCCAGGAATGAGTCCCGTCTATTACCTCCAGCTCTTTGGGTATGTTATCTCATAGTTAGTCCCTTTTCAGGAGGCTGAAAGTTTGACTTACTTGCCTCAGGTCACAACTGGTACGTGACAGAGCTGGGAACTCACACACACACACACACACACACACACACACACACGTCTATCTCACGTTATGGCCTCATCTTTTGTTCTTTTTTTTTTTTCCTTAGAAAGAGGGAGAGGGAGGAAGGGGCAGAGGGAGAGAGAGAATCTTAAGCAGGCTCCATGCCCAGCATGGACACTTCACCAGCTAAGCCACCCAGACCACCCCCCTTTGGTTCTTTCCTTTATAACCAGACACATGGGTTTCACCCAGGCCCAAAATCTAGCAGAGAAGAAAGATGTATCCACATGAAGCAGACTGTCTCTCACTCTGATGTGTCTTCAATTCAACCCCATGGACTCACAGCTTACACTATCAAGAGGAGAACAATAACTAAAATGGAAAGAGTTGATTCAATCTGATAACCCTTTGCGGCACAAGCAACATGGCAGGAATTCCCTCTTAGGTACCAAGTTTAATGCAAAAAATGGAAAGCAGCTTTCCCCTGTTTTCACAGAAGCACATCACCCAGTCTGGAAAGTCAGGAAGCCCCTGGCCTGGCTGCAGAGGAGACAGACAGCCACAGAAACAGCACAGCTGGGCACGCCAAAAGATCAGTTCCTCGTGATGTATCAACAACCACAGCAGGAGACAAAAGAAACAGAAAATTCCAGGAAGCCCCTGACCACACAAGTGGCAGGATTCATTCTTGAGTACATGAAAATTCCTTGCCAAGACCCTGCAAAATACTTGAGGGTTTCTATTAAGGAAAAGGCAGTTGTGTGAGTTGTGTGAGAGCCACTGCAAGTGATAGGTATGATGCCATTTGGCCCCACAGGCACATAGATACTGGGCTAAGATAAAAATCCAACCCCAGGGCAGCCCCGGTGGCTCAGTGGTTTAGCGCTGCTTGCAGCCCGGGGTGTGATCCTGGAGACCTGGGATTGAGTCCCACGTCTGGGCTCCCTGCATGGAGCCTGCTTCTGTCTCTGCCTCTCTCTCTCTCTCTCTCTCTCTCTCTCTCTGTGTCTCTATGAATAAATAAATAAAATCTTTAAAAAAAAATCCAACCCCAGATTCAATTTCAGAAGAGCAATCTTTGATGCATTCTCCCTTTATTTACATAAAACTTGAGAGCCAAGAGACACGTGATTAATTCAATTGCTTTTTGCATTCAAGTCAAGCCCTCCAAAAACATGTCTCATTAAACCCAGACAATTGGTCTGTCCATAGCAACAGCATCTGAGTGTGGGATTTGCACAACCAAGCCCTATTTTAATTATAACATAATGGGCAGCCTGGGTGACTCAGCAGTTTAGCACTTGCCTTCAGTGTGATCCTGGAGACCTGGGATCGAGTCCTGCATCGGGCTCCCTGCATGGAACCTGCTTCTCCCTCTGCTTGTGTCTCTGCCTCTCTCTGTGTATCTCTCAGGAATAAATTAAATAAAATCTTAAAAAAAAAAAATTACAACATGACCACAAGGGGACTTCCCCAGTCAATTGTTAGGGCTGCCATGGAAATCTTCATCCAGGTGAATCCATCCACTTTAACATGGTAAATCATAATAAAGAATAATAAAAACACTGCTCCAGAGGAAACAATAGAACCAGGAGAAGTTTATTAGTGTCCCCCCCTGACATCCAAGAGTAAACAGGAGACTAGAAATGTTGCCCATGCTGACATATCACTTAGGGCCAGAGCTTTTCATGTAACAGGATCATTTTTGGAGTCTCAGCACATCAAAAGGGTGCTAGAAGAAATAAGTAATTACCTGGGGAAAATATGTGACGACTGTGAATATAAACTCTGTTGACGTTTTCTCAGGTTCCATTTTATCTTGACTTAGCAGTCACCATCACTAAACAAACATTTGTGGGTTCAATTGAATCTTGAGTGAAGCCAGCTCCCATCATTAGGCAAACATTCAAACTGGGACACGTGTCAATACAAAAATGATCTGCTCTGTTGATTGCCACGCTGCCATAGAACAGACTCAGGACCAGCTGGGTCCAGCAATCAGCTTACTTTATCCTCACCTCACCTCCCCCCAGTCTCCTGTCCACCAGAGAAAATTCTCAGTCCCCACTGGTCTCTCTCCTTCTTCCTGAAGGCTGATAGGGCAGAAATGCAGGCTCTCACCTTCCTTTGCTTCTTTGCTCTTCCAACTCAGTCAGAAGAGGACTTCAATTCCAACTGGCTTGACTACCTTTCTTAAGGGGACAAATCTAATTAATCACTCTCCTGGCTAAATCATGGTGACCAGGGTATAGTTATAGTTGTTTTGTAGGCTATTTCAATGCCAAACACTCTTAGTATCTGAAATATAATTACTTATTGCCCTTTGCTCCTATTTCTCTAAGATTATCCCAGAAATATTCTGCATAGGAAAATGCACACACAGAAGCTGGCATCTAACTCTGCTTTCTTCTTTTTTTTAATTAAAACTTTTTTTTTTTTAATTTAAATCCAATTAACCAACTAAAGGAGAAGACAGGTAGCAACCTTTTAGCTCTTGGCCACAGCAACTTCTTGCTTGCTCTGCTTTCTATCCCAAACCCTAAGCCGTAGATTCACAATTAGGATTTAAGAAACCTCCTATGCATTTACATCCATGCTGATGATAACGTTCATGATGGGAAATGGACAGAGTGGATTTTGTTCAGTGCAGACTTTCCTAATTATGGGTCTGGACCCCAAAGAAAACTCTCCAAAGCTGTTTCCTGATGTCCATGCTACAGCCAGACCAGATCTGTGGTGTTGAGCTGTGGAAGTCTGGACCCCAGCTATCCAGAGGGAATATCTGTTAACTTTTTAAGGATCTGTTGCAATTGAAGACGGCCACAAATTCTTTGACACTCTTCCCATCGAGAGGTGAAGTCCATTACCTGGAAGGCACTATGCTAAGTCAGACAGAGAAAGACATATGAGCTCTATCAGCTCATGTATATGTGAAATCTAAAAAAAATAAAAAATAAATAAAAATTCAAAAACCTCCAAACTCTAGAAACAGAAAACAAAGTGGTGGTAGCCTGAGGTAGGAAGCGGGGGCAGACAAAAATGGGTGAAGATGGTCAAGGATAGAAACTGCTAGTTATAAAACAAGTCCTAGGTAATGAATGTACAACCCAGTGACTACAGTTAATACTACAGTATTAGCAATGGAATACTACTCAGCCATTAGAAACGACAAATACCCACCATTTGCTTTGACGTGGATGGAACTGGAGGGTATTATGCTGAGGGAAGTCAGTCAGAGAAGGACAAACATTATATGGTCGCATTCATTTGGGGAATATAAAAATTAATGAAAGGGAATAAAGGGAAAGGAGAGAAAATGAGTGAAAATATCAGTAAGGGTGACAAAACATGAGAGACTCCTAACTCTGGGAAATGAATAAGGGGTAGTGGAAAGGGAGGTGGGCAGGGAGTTGGGGTGACTGGGTGATGGGCACTGAGGGGGGTACCTAGTGGGATGTTATACTATATGTTGGCAAATTGAACTCCAATAAAAAAATTAAGTAATTAATTAAAAATAATAATAACACAGTATTAGATATTTGAAAGTTGTTACAAGAGTAGATCTTAAAAGTTCTCATCCCATTCCAAGAAAAAAAATTGTAACTGCATGGTAATGGATGTTTAAACTTACTGCAGTGAGTGTTTCACTATATGTATATATATTTCAATCACTATATATATACATATTTCAAATCAATTATGTTATACACCTGGAACTAATATAATGTTATATGTCTATTATATCTCAATTAAAAAGTGAAAAAGAAAGAAATAAAGGAAAAAAGAAAGTAAAGAGAGTGAAGCAGGGAGGAAGGAAGAGGTAGGGTCTATTTATTCTCCCCTTGAAGGAAGAGGACTGGACTCTCTGACCAGTAGAATTGAGCAGAAGTGATGCCATGTCAGAAGTAATTTCTGGCCTCAGCTTTAAGAAGACAGGCAGCTTCTACCCTGGTCTCTTGGAAGCCAGTAGCCACGTAAGAAGGGCAAACACTTGGGGAGTATCATTCCTGTGAGAAGCCTATAGAGAGGCTGTAAGGACAAGACACCACATAGAGAAGAGAGATCCGGGGCAGCATCAGGCTGCCATCTTCAGCTCCCCTTGCTGGTGACACCAGGTGGATCAAAACAAGCCACCCAGCTGAACCTCTCTCAATTCCTAACACCTACAAAACTGTCAGCAAAATAGATTGGTCATTTAAAACTACTGAGTTTGGGGATGGTTTGTTATGCAGCAATAGATCACTGGGATAGTACTAATTTACCAAAAATGCTTATCTTGAACTTGGTATGCTTGTTCCCACATGACAGCCAGCTTTTCCTTCCGTCTGAGTTGTTGTTCTCCTAGGCCTTTGCCTGACCAGATCCTTCCAATTGAGGTTATAGAACAAAACCTCCAGCTTGGAAAGTCCTTACCTAACTATTCTATCTAAAGTGTGTTTCCCAAATATGCACACCTAAGTCACGCTTTATCCTATGGCCCTCCTAAAATTCCCTTTTTGTTCATTTTTTTACTAGTTGATAATGGGTCCCTCACCCCTTCAGGATATGGAGTTTTGACTTCTCTGCTTATTGTCTTATTTCAGTCACCCAGAACAGTGCATGGCATACATTAGATACTCAAGAAATATTTGTCTAAGACAAATTTCTTTTAAAATCTAACATTTCTTTTTAAAAAGAACAAGAAGAAGAAAAAGAAGAGGAAATGAGCATGTTACCAGAAGAGTTGAGAAAACAAAATGTATCTCCAAGAGAAAAAGTTGTAAATTGTGATAACATGATGTTATAATAAAGCAAATAAAAGCTTTTCTCCCTTACTTGCCTGGTTCTTATGCTTCTTATGTTTCCAAATTAAGAATGTAAAGGAATGATTTAAAATTTTCCTTCCTGATTCTCCAGAGTAAGAAACTGGACATTAAAATATCATTTACAGAAGACATTACTCCATTATCGAGCAACGCTTCCCTCTTAAATGTAACCCATTTTTCTTACCTTAAGACTTCAGTTTGAAAGGTACACTAAGGTGATATTTTTGTTATGCGGAAACCCTGAAATCAAAGATACTACCACAGTGCCACCTGGTGACTGATTCTGATTCTGCGCATATTTTTCTATTGACATAAGGTGGGAAGAAAGGTATCTTGCACCTCAGGTTATGATATACATAATCTTGTTTGAGATACAATGATTCTGAAGTCGGTGATATTATTCTCATGTGATGGAGGACGAATGGGGGGGGGGACTGACAAACGTTCACAGATACCTAATATGTGCTGTATTAGGCAAGGCTTTTTCAATAATTTTTCTCATTTAATACTTAAAATAACCATGGGACGCTGATAACCACCCTCATTTTTGTAAATGAGCAGACTTGCACATAGTAATGTTCAGTGTCTTGTCCAACATCTAGTAGATGGGATTTGGACCCAGGAATGCTGGCCTCCGAGCCTGTTTTCACTGTACTGGATAGCAGGATTAAACATCCTCGCCAAGGATGCTGAGCCTGTAAACTTCAGAGAGGAAACTCAAGGCCCAAACTTCTGAATCCAAAGTTCGTATAGTACTTTCTTTAAAAAAATAAAAAGATTTTATTTATTTATTTGAGAAAGAGAGAGAGAGAGCAGGAGCAGTGGAGAAGGGCAGAGGAGGGGAAAAGCAGACTCCCTGCTGAGCAGGGAGCCCCACATGAAGCTCAGGCCCAGGACCCTGGGATCATGACTTGAGTCAAAGGCAGATGCTTAACCGAATGAACCACCCAGGCTCCCTTGTGTAGTACTTTCAATGTCCAAAATACTTTTACATTCATATTATGTTTACTCTTCCCCTAAATGAAGTATATAGTTACTCTTGCATTCCAGAAGAAAGGGAAGACCCAAAAGGCAAGTGACTCGTCCACATTACATTAGTCCTCCTACATTAGCAGGTAGCCCACACCACACTTTTATCCAATCCCAATCCACTTATCTTCTCACTATGCTTCTTCATTTTAAATGACAGTGTAACTTAATCCCTGGTTACTGCTGACTTACCAGATTGCAGTCAGCAAGGAATCATCTGACACCTAAATCAAAATTAATTCTAATTTTCATACTATTAATGTTCTTATCCCTCTGCGTAACAATTTTGTTGAACTTAGTTCATTGGCCAGCAATACTTTGGTTAATATCCTCGTCTCAAAAACAGATACCTGTCTCGTGTTTTCGTAGCTCAATTGGGGAATTTAATCAATGAATCAATTCAAACTAGGTTAAGTAATTTGTTTCCACTGACTTGCTCGATTCTTTAATTGATTTTTATCAAATTGACCCGTTACATGAGTTGAGAAGATATAACGGGATAATTCAATTAATTTTAAATTTAGTAGGAAAGTGGGATTGGAGGGAGTAAACACCACCATTTGCTATTCTGTAGAAGAAAATTACACCAGTGGTAAATTCTCCAAAAGAGCTCCAAAAAAAAAAAAAAAAAAAGCAAATCCTGGCATTTGTTCATTCATCATTCATTCCTTTTTTTTCTTTTGATCATTCAGTTAACATTAATTTTGTACATACTAAGTGCCAGACCTGTGCCAAGTAGATGGTAAAGAGGTGGTTAAGAGGAAGGTACAATACAAGAATACACCAGCTATCAATTTATTGCCTTTTTCAGATCCAAATCATCTTTTACTGACAGCTCAAGGAAAATATTTTTTGAAGACGGTGTAATGCCCAATTGTACCTATAGAGGTCGATGCAGAGACACTGCAGGAAGGAGGAGCTGCTTTTGTTCTTAAGCCTTTACAAGTGCTGCTTCTTCTGGTTCCTACCAAGAGCTGTTGTCAGCAGTGTGCTTGCGGGGTGCACAGGGACACGTTCCCATCAGCTCCAGCAACACCCCCAGGATGGGTATCCAGTGAATTACAGGAACCCTGCAGTCACTTCACCTGCATCGGGAAGGGGTGTTTCCTGCTCTGGTCTCTGCCTCCCTTCCAGTTGCTTCCTGCTTACCTAGCAGCTATACACCAGCCCCAGCCCAGAGTGACGGAGAAAATGCCTCCACAGAGTGCACTGCAGAGAAACCCTGCTTCACAGTAAATTTTTCTTCCTGAAATTACTATGTGGTTTCTTTCTTCTCATTGCAGCCTGACTGACAAAGAGGGTGGGAAAGAAACAAAGGCAGATAAATTAAATTAGACCTTGGTAGCTTTTATCGCCAGGTGTTTGTCTTAGCAGCTCTGTATTGTCTAAAGAATCCTGCTTTTCATTAATATTTGATATTGCTGATGGACTCAGGAAAAACACAAATGCTGGGAGCTAAGAAGAGAAACCCAGGTAAATTTTTAAAATTTAGCTTGACACGGAATTCCTTATTGATGAATGGGGAACACATACTTCACGTACAACAAATGCTACACCCTGCCAAACGGGTGGGTAAGGGCATCATGAGATGGCAGCTCATGTACTCATTAACAAAGAAAATTTAGCATGAAATACTAGAAAATAATAAATTCAAGAAATCTAAAATATAATCCAAAATCACCTCCCTAGAGTGAGAAGGGCCTTAAAAGACCACCAATCCAATGTTACCCAACTTAGGAGGAAAATCTGGGTCATCTGGGGATTTTATGAGGAATACAGCATCAGGGCCCTATCATGTAATGATATAATTGAAGTTTCTGAGAGGCAACAGAGCCCAACTCCTTCATGTTAGACAGGCCCATTGCTGACCTTTATGAAAGGCACCCTCTGCACCAGGCACATGATTTGGCAGGTGGAAAATCTAGGTTTTAATCTCCTCCTGCCCCCTCAACCAAGTTCACTTGTGCAGTGTGCAACCTGCAAAACTATACATGGGAGCCCTAATTTGCAAAACAAAAAAATTGAGGCCAACAAGATTCAATTTCATCCTTGTGCTAATTTATTCTCTGACCCATTCATTCACTCAACCATCATTTATTGAGTATTTGATATGTCAACTCTGTGGAAATAAGATAAACAAGACATGGTCCTGTCCTTAGAGAATGTGCCATGCATCTAGAAGATAACTTTAACAAAAATGCTCTGTTTATGCTATGGCATCTGATCTTCCAACAATGTGGAGAGGTAGGTACTACTAGTAATATTCCTGTTTTACAGATTGAGAAACAGAGGATAAGAGACATATTCAAAATAACATGCAAAATCCAGTCCTGAGATGCAATCAGAGCCCAAGCCCTCAAACCCCAGCACAGTTTGTTCCTTGATATAATATTGCCTGTTCTAGGAAGCCACAGTGGTGCCCTGTACCCCAGCCTCAAATGCAGCCTATCCCCCAAATTTGGATTATTGAAAGTCATTTTCAGGGCATCTGGGTGGCTCAGTCAGTTAAGTGTCTGCCTTTGGCTCAGGTCATGATCCCAGGGTTCTGGGATCGAGCCCCACGTCTGGCTCCCTGCTCAGTGGGGATCCTGCTTTTCCCTCTCCCCTCCCTGCTTATTCACTCTCTCTCTCTCTCACTCTCTCTCTCTCAAATAAATAAATAAAATCTTCAAAACAAAACAAAAAAGAGCCATTTTCTTCCCTATTCCACATCCTTGGGCTTTCTTCCTGACTGGGGATACCTCTGTAATGGGCATCATTGAATGCAGAAGGCCTCTCAGTTCCAACTGACCACATTTAAGAATGAATGAGAAATTTCAGGGCAAGGTGGGAATAAATGGAAGTAATAAATGTGTGCCCTGCTCATGAGAAACATACCCAGTATTAATCTGTCCTCTAGCAAAAATTTTCTTTCTTCATAACACTAATCACTAGATGACTAATTCTGTGGATTGGCTTTTATCACTAAAATGTCAGCTCTTTGAGGGTTGCTATTTGCCTGTTTTGTTCAGTTCTGTACTCCCGGAAGGAGGACAGTGTCTGGTTCATAGCAAGTAATGGCTGAATAAATGAAGGAATGAAGGAACAGACACATTTTATAGAACCTATGCAGTCAGGTCAACCAAACCATTTTCTGATTTAGGAGAAAAGCCAAAAGCAATAGCAGTATGTAAATTTCAACAACAAGCCCATAAAATGCTCTAGTTTTAATAATGCAAACTTATTTGTCAGGAAACATGAGCATTTTCTTTCCAAACCTATATTTTTATAGTTAAGACATTTTTTGTTTCACTGTCAATAAAGGAATTTTCTTGCAGTGACACAACCGAGTTTATGGTCTGTTTCTTTTTATGTGGATGGTAAAAAAAAAAAAAACAAAAAAGCAAAACATAAGCCACCACCATCTCATCATTTTGTACCATTCCAGTGGTCCAGAATAAACCATCCAAATCAAATGTGGACAGGATGAACATCATGCTAGTGATGCCTCACAGAGTCACAAATAATAAAGCTGGCAAAAATCATAAAGTATGTGTGTCAGTCTCATATTCTTAAATATGCGAGGAACTACAAGCCAGATTAGTGAAGGAAGTCACTGAAAACCACATGGCAAGTTAGCGTCGTGGCTGGGACCAGATCACATTTCTCAACAAAGATTCATTTCCTCTGTCGAGGTGCTCAGAACTAGAAACAGTATTGGGTATCAGTGGCACAAACCCACAGGAATGTGCTTGCATGGAACACTGAGGAAGAACAAGTGTGGCTCTAATTCATCTGCCCCTAATGAGCGTGCCCCTAGTCTCACGACTCAACTCTGGGATGAACCCATGTGACTCGAAGCTAAGTGCATCAGGTAGGTTTTGTTGCATAACTGCCAACCACCTCAAAAGTTAATGGCTTAAAGCAATAAACATGAATTTAATGCATGGTGCTGAGAGTCGGCAACTTGGGTTGGGTGCAGCTGGGAGATTCTTCTGGTCTCAGTTCGCGAGGGCATCAGCAGTCAGCTGCTGGTGAACAGGAAGCTCCATGTCTGAAGCTGGCTGGTATTCCAGCTGGGGTGATGGGAAAGATTAGGCCACATGCCTGTTACCCTCTGGCAAGCTCCCTGGGCTTGTATACATGGCAGTGGCAGCATTATGACAAGACAAGCAGTGCACGGCCTGGGCTGAAACTGGCACATCACCCCTTCCATAGCATTCCATGCTAGTCTACACTCAAGGAACAAAAGAAGGGATCCTCCTATGTCAGTGGGATGAGCTTAAAGTCACACTCCAAGGGCATGGGAACAAGGCAGGAAAGAAGGTGTGACCATTTCTGCAATCGCTCACATACCCTTGGCCCCTTGGCCCTCGGGTCTAGCATGCCTTCTGCAGGACTCTCAGCCAATCTGTGAGGATACACACTCACAGCTTTATTAGGTATAAGCTTGTGCCCAAATTAAGAGACCTTAAGAAGACAGGATATTTAGAATGGAGAGAATCACCAACCCAATAGGGGAAGGGGGGTATGCAGAGTCACCCTAAAGAGTTATGTTGTAAACAGGAAGACCATACAGTAAAGTGCATGAGTCCTGGAGTCAGCCTGCCCAGGTTTGAATCTCAGAGTGAGATGCACCAGCTACGTGACCCCACACAAATTGCTTAACCTCTGTAGACCTCAGTTCCCCTGTTGCAAAACGCAACGACCACAACAGTATTATTTTTATTTTATTTTTTTTCACAACATTGTTATTAAATAGTGCACAGGCTTCATACACAGGAGGAGGTAAATAAACATCAGTGACTATCAGCTTAGTATGATTACAACAAAAGAATGAGAGAAGTACTTTCCCTTCTATCCCCCCAGCATTTTTTTAAATTTTTAAAATTTAACTCTTAAAATATTTATTTATTTATTTATTTATTTATTTATTTATTTATTTGAAAGAGTGAAAGAACACGTGCACCCACGTGCATGAGTGGGGGACAGGGCAGAGGGAAAGGGAGAAGCAGACTCCCCACTGATTGTGGAGCCTGACCCGGGGGTCCCTCCCAGGACCTCGAGATCATGGCCTGAGCCAAAGTCAGATGCTTATCTGACCGAGCCACCCAGACACCCGACCACCCCCAGCATTTCTGTCCTTCGAATCGGGGCAAAATCTGTTGTCTTGTGGCTATTGTCCACAAAAGGGAGAGCCCCAGGGAGAGGACAGGTCAGTGGCCCAGTGAGGAGAGCAGTCAGAAATCCCAAAAGCAGAGAGTGGAGGAGAAAGTAGCACTTAGCCTCTCTTCCTTGGAGCAACCCTGGAGGTGGCAGGACCACCCAAGAACATATAAGTAGAAACAGGGGGCTCAACCGTAAGCCCTATGGCATCCAAACTTTCAGAAAGGGGCCTAGGAAAACCCAGCCCCCCAGAGGCTCAAAGGGACCACGATGAGCTATACCCAAGGCAGCCCTTTCCCCAGCTTCCCAACCTTGTGAATTCTGTGGGCTTCCCACACAACCCGGGGATGGGGCAGGGCTGCCCTGAAACATAAACCAAGCTACATTTCTTGCCCTTTCTGACAAGAGGGGAATGGGGCAAGCAAGATTTATTGATTTAGAGACACAGAGAAATGTAGATTGTTCCTTGCCCCACTGCTTCTGTATGATATTGGCCCATGAGTGCAATGCACCTTCCCACAAGAGCACAAGCTCAGCTAACAAACCCCCAGGCCGGAGCACTGGCTAAGGGCCGTGGCGAGGCCCCAAGGCATCTGGATGTCCTCTGCCAGGACTGTGGCTGTGCTACATCCAACACAGGAAGACATAGCCACAGCCCATTCAATAGTCCTGCTCCAGGGGGCAGCCTTCTCAGGCTAGCCTGGAGATAGGGAAGCTGGGGAAGAACTGAGGGGTCCCCTAGAAGACATGGGTATAGGGACAAGTAAGCTCAAACCTTAGCTCAGCCACTTGCCTCATCTGCCTCCTCTCTGTGCCTCAGTTTCCTCTTCTGTTCAACCAAGATTGTATCCACCCTGCAGGACCATCATAACCAAGACCAAGTTCATAAAGACCATGGTGCATATGGGTTTGTGATCAATATTACCGATACCGTGAACAGTTTACAGGATTTCTCTAAGTAGACATGACATCTCAGTGCTGATCTCAGCAGACATAGATCTCTGCAGAGTCCAATGCACTCTTCCCACAGAAAACGAGAGCCATCCCTGTCACCTTTACTCCTTGGCTTCCGGACCCATCTTCCCAATGACCTGAGCTCTACAGCAGGCAGCTTCTCAGGCCTGGTTGTACTAGGTGCTCAGTAACAGTTTAAAAAGGGAACAAATGTTGATTTGTCAGTCCAGGATTTAAAGTTCACTGTCCCACAACCGGACAGAAAACTTTTATGTGGGGATCAGCACCACCAATCTCATAGGGTTGTTGTGATGGTCAAAAGAGATGATGTCCAGAATAAACTGCGTTACAGCCCTTGGTACCTCAGAATTTCCCCATAAATGATAGCCATTATTATCAATTATTAATAATTAATTTGTAATATAATTATTAATATTGTCATTAGTCATATCAATTGCTCCCCCCGATTCCCTCCCTTTGTCATCTTACCCCCACCCCTTTTGTGAACATTGTTAACCTCATGTCCTAGTGTTCAGTACATATAGATGCATCTTAGGTACATAGAGGTCAAGCAAGATTGATCCACAGGCCCTTGTACCTCAGTTTCCTTATCTAGAAAATAGAGATGATAAATCGTTGGAAAGATTAGTCATGGGAGTGCCTAGCACAGCACTTAGAACAAGTTCACCATCGCATTTTGATGATCCCTTTTAATAATTTCAACTCCTCCATCAGGTAATGCATCCCATGACCCTCTTTTTCACTCAAAGGCGAGCCCTCCTTCGTGGGCCTGTGAATCCTTCTATGATTCCCTGTTGCCCTTTATTTTGCCCTTCTATTACAAAAACAAGTCATGCTTGGTTGCCAAATAAAACCCAACCATCACACATGATCTATTGCAACCCTTGCAGGATCCAGGCCAGCCATGGAACAGGACTGAAGGTGCTGAGATCCATGGGGTCAGCTCTGGAGACAGCAACTACGGACCCATTCTAGGTGTCCCCGGGAGGCACCCTGAGTCAGGCCAGGAGCCACCTGGGAAGGCGCATACCCAAGAAAAAGAAAACAGATGTACTAAATTGGAAATAGTCATTTCTGGAAAAGTCTCAGGCTGATGTGACTTCTCTATTTTGCCTGAAGCATCTTTCTGGCCTGGGGCAGTTTTGCAAGCCCTTGAAGGCATGTCTAAGCTTTCCTTTGCTTACAGCTTCTAATAGCGTTTCATTAGATTCTCTCAAGATCACCGGTGTGACTTTTCCTTTAACTCCAGCTCCGATTTTTGTCTTCCAGGCTTGAGTATGAGTTATGCTCCCTTCTACACCTGGACTAATCAGCTCCTTGAGTCCCCTCCCCCAGGTAGCCAGCCCTCGTGCTGAAGGACCCACTGAAGGTATAAGCGTGTCAAGGGCCCTCTGCTAAGGGGGGAGCAGCTTTTCACAAGAACTAAATTAAGGTATAACATCCTTTTCCAAAATGAGAAAATCCTTATTAACCAAATACACACCCTAGGTTTTAATTTTCACTCTTAATTGTGAATTTGTTCATGTTAATTGCTCAATAAAATAAAGTACAATGGGTCACAGGATGTAGAATTCCTCTCTTCCTAGGCCTGCAACATCTAATTATTCCATTTGATATTAAAATCACAGCCTCTGCACTCAAGATTCCAAAACCCACCAGACTAAGCTAACATAAGACACTGGCATCCCCTAGATTCAGTTCCTGAAATTACATGTTTATTTATGAAGGATAATTAAACATTTAACAATTACATTGTTCTTTTCTATATGCTTTAAATGCTTTTCAAGCCCTGTAATCCTTGTAATAACCCTATGAAATAGGTATTACTAGCCACATTTTGCAGATGAGGATAGGAAAGCACATAGAGATGGGGTCACTTGTCCAAGGCCACACCACTACTCAGTGGTAGAACAGGATTCAAATGCAGGTCGGCTGGCTGGCTACAGTGTCTATCAGCATAGCCATGACACTATATTGAAACTAGAACTTGGGTAGAACTCCAAGGTACTTGGGAAAATGTGAATTCCACCAGGACACAGAGTGAAATCCACCATCTCAAAACATCGAGTTTCATTGACCCCTGCTGGCCACCCTGACAGCGCAATCTGAGTTAGGTTTAGCCTTGAACCTTGGCGGGTAGGTCCCACCTGTTCTTAATCTTGGCTGAGTTTCTTCACCTCTCTAAATCTCAGCTTGCTGCAATGAGGATTGAAAGGGTAGGACTCGCAAAGCCTTAAAAGTAGTGCTTGGCACACTCTAAGAGTTCGATAAATATTAGCTCCCCTCCCCCGTTATTATTATCACTTTGCCGATGAGAACACTGAGAGAAGCAAAGGACTCCCCAGAGCAAAGCCACACTGCCGGCTGCATCAAGCAGGTTCTACTAGAGCAGGTGTGACTATATCTTGCCATGTGCCCTTCCTGCCCTACCAGCTGGGACATGTATGCATTCTAGTAGCACACACATCAGGGCTCCTGGCCCCAAGGAGCCCCTGAAGCCCATCAGAAAACAAGAGATTTGGAATTCCAGCCGTGCCCCCCAAGCCCATCGCCAGGCAGCATGTCATGAAAGCACACAGGTTTGCGGTCACCCATCGTGCCGTGTGCTGAATCGGTGTTTATTTCGAGGCAGCTCTGGTGCTGTGATGGTTGGAGAAAGCAAATGCCAACCAACAAGGGAGCGATGGCCACGAAGGCAAACGAACAGCCAGCAATCGATATAATTAATCTGTTGGAAAGCCAGGCACCAAACTCAAGTGGGTTTGCTGCCAGTTTGAAGCATTTATCTTAAAGGCTGAGACGCACTGAGTCTGCTGAGAGAACAAGTTTGCATTTCAAAGATGCCTTGAGGAGAAGTGGTACCCCGGCCTGCAAACAAGGTCTTTGAAGGTTTGTAATTCCTCAGCATCTGGCAAAACAATCGCTCCATAAAGGCAGCTTAACTCTGTCAGAGGTATCCCCAGTGTGAGACGGGGCATCTTTTCACATTTGCCACCAGAGACCCCAGGAGTCTCCACCCACACGTTTGAGACAGGCAAGTGGATCAACCCAACAGGAGATTAGTGTAAGGACGAGACAAGGCAGTTCCCTTTCCCTCCTGCGTATATTTCTCCAGGGCTAACATCTTTAGACACAAGAGCCACTGCCTAGGGCCCACAGCAATGCATTTAGAAGACCTTGAACATGTTTTAAATCTTTTTAAAAGAAAGGGACACCTGGGTGGCTCAGTCCGTTAAGCATCTGCGTTTGGCTCAGGTCGTTGTCCAGGGGTCCTGGGATCAAGCTGGTGTCTGGCTCCCTGCTCAGCGGGGAGCCTGCTTCTCCCCCACCCCCCACCACCATTCACCTGCTTGTGTGGGTTCTCTCTCTCTCTCTCTCTCTCTCTCTCTCAAATAAATAAATACAATCTTGAGAAAATATATAAAAATGAACTTTTAGGTTGTTGAAAATACTTAACTACATGATGTTAGTATATGTATGTATGTTAATATATTTGTCTTTAGACCAACATAGTTGGAATGTGTGTGTGTGTGTGTGTGTGTGTGTGTGTGTGTGTGTTTGGTTTTTTTCTCAATGGAGAAAGGTACCAGTGAAGGCAAAAGTGCTAAGGTCCCATGACCCAAGTTTCTCCAAAGGCCAAATGGACATATAAGAAAGGATAGCTATAATGGAGAAAGTCTTCAGTTTTAAAATGTTAAAATGAACAGAAAACAGTAAAGAGAGAGAGTGAGAGAGAAATGGCCCTTGGCTACTCAGGCTCAGGGCACCTGCACTGTGTGATGCCCACAGCCACCCCCAGAGACTCTGGCCCCTAAGGTGCATATTCCTAAATGAGGAGAATTCAGGAAACTCATAACGTTTTGACCCCCATTCTTTTTGGGGTCTCCTAAAGCAGATGCTGTCAGGATACCATCCATAACCTTACACCTTTCTATGGGCCCCTGCTGGTCTCTAACTGCTAGATGCTGAGTCTCTGTGCTAGAGGACTTTCTTTTTCTAGAACTATGGACAGTCTAGTTGCCAGTGTACCCAGTAGGCCAGAAATGCAGAGGAATTAGCACTCCTGCAGTAGCTCTCCTACAGGGACTCTCAGAAGTCAGTGTATAAATCCCCCAAATCCCTTACCCTTCAGGTAGGATCATTGTAAGGTATGTGTTTGGCAGTAGTTCCCAACTGAGCTTCAATCATGCATTGCCATTGCGGGTTTTAAGAGTGTACTCGAGGGATTAATATTAAAAATATATGAAGAACTCATAGAACTCAATAGCAAAAAATCAAGCCAATTAAACAATGGGCAGAGGATCTAAATAGACATCCCCCCCAAAAAAAGCTAACAGTTGGCCAACAGGTATATGAAAAGATGCTCAATATCACTAATCAGCAAGGAAATGCAAATCAAAACCACCGTGAGATATCACCTCACACTTTTAGAATGGCTATTATCAAAAAGACAAGAAATAATAGTGTTGGCTGAGGATGTGAAGAAAAGAGAACCCTAATTTACTGTTGGTGGAAATGTAAATTAGTGCAGCCACTATAGAAAACAGTACAGAGGTTCCTCAAAATATAAAAAATAGAATCACCATATTATCCAGCATTTTCACTTCTGGATATTTATCCAAAGAAAATGAAGAATGTAACTTAAAAGATAATCTGTATCCCCACGTTCATTATACATTATTTAAAATAGTCAAGAGGTGGAAGCAACTGAAGTGTCTATTGATGGGTGAATAGATAAAGAAAATGTGGTACCCACATGTAATATTATTCAGTCATAAAAAATATATATGAATTATTGACATCTGTGACATGAATGGGTCCTGAGGGCATTATGCTAAGTAAAGTAAGTCAGATAAAGACAAATACCATATAATCTCACTTGTAGTGGATTCTCACTTATTTATTTATTTGTTCATAGAGACACAGGCAGAGTGAAAAGCAGGCTCTGTGCAGGGAGCCTGACTCGGGACTCGATCCCAGGACACGGGATCACGACCTGAGCCAAAGGCAGACGCCCAACCACTAAGCCATGCAGGTGCCCCTCACTTATAGTGGATTCTAAAACAAAACAAAACAAAAACTACTAAGTTCATTGAAACAGAGAACAGACTGGTGGTTGCCAGAGGTGAGGAGTTGGGGGGAGGGGTGGTGGGAGAAATGGGTGAAGAGAGTCAAAAGGTACAAACTTCGAGTTATAAAATACATAAGTCATAGGAACATAACGTACAGCGTGGCAACTATAGTTAATAATGCTGTGGTGGCTTATTTGAAAGTTGTTGAGAGAGCAGATTTTAAGTTGTCAGACAAGAAAAAATTTTTTTCGACAATATATGGTGACAGAGGTGAGCTAACCTCTTTTGGAGATTATTTTCCAACATATGCAAATGTCAGATCATGATGCTGTACGCCTGCAACTAATATAATGTTATGTGTCAATTACATATCATAAAAAAGAAAATGGCACGATTAATTGGTTCACCCCTCCCCTGCATCATATCTCCACTGCTGCTACACCTCCTTCCTACATCCCAGATAAAAACTTGAACTCGAGTCCCCAGTTCAGTGTCTGCTTCTGAGAGAATCCAAAAACATCCCCCCTCAGCAATCAGCCAGTTTATCCTCAAGGCAATGTGACCCACAGGGAAGCCCACAGGAAGAAGACAGAGCTCACCCACTCATTCGGTTGTGGTTCACAGCCACACCTAAATGTCTCTTGAAACAGCCTGTGGGGGGTGGTTACCGCACCACCCATCCTCAACACTCAACTCAGGAGGATAACAGAGTTTGGGGTCTTAGGGAACAGAATGGCATTGTCTGAGGCCTGGGATCTTAGAATCATCAGCATGTTAGTAGGTCTCATGTCACCCTCGTCTCATGTCAAAGATGACTTAGCAGGACACCTGATTGGCTCAGTCGGAAGAGCATGCAATTCTAGATCTTGGTGTCATTAAGTTCAAGCCCCACATTGGGTGTAAAGATTACTGAAAAAAAAATTAGTAAAAAAATATTACTTAGCACTAGTAAGATAAACAACCTATTCTTTGCAAACACAAGCTTTCCAAGTACTCAACATCTAAACAAGAGGGCATTCAAATATCTTCCTGAGAAAAGTCACTGTCTCACATATAAGAAAGCCCACTTTCCTTCCTCCCTTATGACCGTGGTGGTCAGCTGACTCCTTGTGTGGCAGACTTCTAAACTGATTATATTTTCTTATTTTCTGTATTCTTGATGCTCTGGCATTTGAAACCTTTATCCTAGCATTTCCCAGGGTTAGCTAGTTGCTGGGGAGAGAAAAACAACTCTCCATAAGTGTAAGTGCCTTAGATACGCACTGTCAACTAATCCCAAGCCTATTCCCAACCATCTCCTTTATCAAATTCTCATACATCACGTCAATATTACCCCTGCCCCAAATCACCCAGGGCCAGGTACTCCGTAACTGGGGACCACCACCATACTATCTAGTCCTCAGCTTACTCAGAGTACCTATCCTGCACCTCCCTATTTCTCCCAGTGAAAACCTCAGTAAAAGCTCCGAACCTTTCCTTCTCTCCTGCCTCCTGGCAGACCTGAGCATCTTCCCACGTGATGCTGCATGGCTTGCTGAGCCTCGTGTTCCCAGACATCTGTGACTTTAAACTTCCTTCTTGACAATCATGCCCACATCTGTACCACAACTGATGAAAGCAAATCTCTAGTACAATTTTTAGAACAACCCCGTTCGATGTCAACCTTTAAAACGGAGAATTGGCACAAGCAGCTGACAGTGCTGAGCCAAGTTAGGAAAACTCCCACACTCAAGTGGATTTTTTTTTTAAAGCTTATTTTCCAAAAACTTTCCCTGATTTAATATGACAGGACAATTTATTGAGATGGTACGGGTTTTTTCCTTCTTTCGCTTTTTCTCCTATCTACCCAATTCTCATGTGTATTTCCTTGACTTGGAGAAATTTGGAAGAAAGCAGACTCTGCTTAAAGTCAACAGCTTTTCCCCTACTTTGTAAAAATTTAATCAATCGTCATTATTATGCTAGATGTCCCCAAGGGGGAAGGAAGGAGCCAGAATTCTGTCTTGAGAGTAGCAAGAAAGATGAAAGAGAAGCTCCTAGATGTTACGAGAGTTGCAACACCCCAGAGGTGACAGGGCACCAGTAGCGCCCAACCTCTAGACCCAGCCCCAAGCTTGACAGCAGAGTCCTCAGACCATTAGACCAGTGAGCTGAGATGCAGAACCACTGTAGAGTAACCAGCATGGACGTGTGTTTTGGAACTGCCCAAGACCCTCCTGTCACTCAGGACCTTAGAAAGAACTCATGGTAGAAGCCACAATAATCATGAGATAAAACACACCTGTACCCCATGCAGTGGAAGTTTGGAGGGTAATTTAGATTAACTAAATAAAAAAAGAAATTTGATAGGACATGCCAGAAGGACCGAAGAGCTGTGGCAAGCAAAATAAAGGCCCCCACAAAGATATCCAGGCTGTAATCTCCAGAACCTGTGAGTATGTTACATTACAGGCAAAGGGACTTTGCAAGTGTGATGGAGTTAGATCTTGAGATAGGGGGTATGACAGATTTAATTGTGCCCCTCCTCAAAATTCATATGTTGAAGCCTTAACCCTCAATGTGTCTCTATTTGGAGAAAGAGGCTATAAGGAGGAATTAAGGTTAAATTAGGTAATTAAAGTTAAATTAGGCAGGGCAGTGATGTGATAGGATTAGTGCCTATAGAAAAGATACCAGGAGGGAGTTCCCATTCTCTCTCTCTCTCTGCCATGGGAGGATACAGCAAGAAGGTAGCCATCCACAAGCCAAGAAAGCACTCTCATCAGGAACCAAATCACCTAGCACTTTGATCTAACTTCTAGCTTCCAGAAGTGTTAGAAAATAAATATTCATTGTTTCAGGCACCAGTCTGGTATTTTATGGTGGCAGCTGGAATAGACTAAACCAGAGAGGCTATCCCAGATTATCCAGATGGGCCCAATGCAACCCAAGGCTCCTTATACATGAAAGAGGAAGCTCTTGCTTCCTAGGTCAGAGCCGTGGAAAGAAGCAGAGGTCCGAGATATGGGATTGCTGGCTTTGAAGATGGAAGGAGACTGTGAGCCAAGGGATGTGGGCAGTCTCTAGACTCTGCAAAAGGCAAGGCTAGGGATTTCCCCCACAGCTTCCAGAAAGGACTATAGGCGGCCAACTTGGTACTAGCCCAATAAGGCCCCTTTTGGACTTTTGACCTCTAGAACTATAATATAATAATAACCTGTGTCATTTTAAGCCATCAAGTCTGTGGTAATTTGTTACAAAAGCCATAGGAAATTAATACAAGAGTCAACCTGAAAGAGCTCTTAATGGCCAAACACGAAACAATTTGAACAAAAAAATAAATTGCGTGGTAATGGATTACAATTCAAAGAATAAAATAAATATATGAATTACAAGAGTCTATACTGGTATAAATAACTGAATAAATCAAATAAATGGGAAGAAGGGGTAAATCTTCCTTTACAGATTAATTCCAAATAATAGAAGTAGATAATTCTCTCTCCAGGTGGTGGACTTTAACCAAGTCCCTCTGGTAAGTGAGGACTCCATTCACTACTGGCTTCCAAAGAACATTGTACGGAAAGGGAAAAAACAGAGACCTGGCAATATTACCCTCACAACATTCAAGGTGATCATTCTTGTGACTTAATCATGAGAAATGTCAAGCAATCCCACATGGAGGGAAATCCTACAAAACATCTGAGCAGCAGTACTCTTTGAAACTGTCAAAGTCGTGAAAAACAGGAAACGCTGAAAAATTCAGAGCACAGGAGACTAAGGAGGCACCCGGCTGAATGCAATGTGATCATCTGGATTGGATCCCAGGACACAAGAAGGCATTTGTGTAAAAATGGGCAACATCTAAATAAGGTCTGTAGCTTCATGAACAGAAAGGGAAGGGAAGGGAAGGGAAGGGAAGGGAAGGGAAGGGAAGGGAAGGGAAGGGAAGGGAAGGGAAGGGAAGGGAAGGGAAGGGAAGGGAAGAGAGAGATGTGTCAAACCTGAGTTTGTGGTTACAAAGCTCTACCAGCCACATAAACAAGAGTGAGAATGAGGTGGATGTTATAGTTTACTTTAAAGTACCACTTACAGGGGATCCCTGGGTGGCTCAGCAGTTTAGCGCCTGCCTTTGGCCTGGGGCGTGATCCTGGAGTCCGGGATCATGTCCCCGGATCGAGTCCTAAGTCCCCCATCGGGCTCCCTGCATGTAGCCTGCTTCTCCCTCTGCCTGTGTCTCTGCCTCTCTCTCTCTCTCTCTCTCTCTCATTAATAAATAAAATATTTAAAAAAAATAAAGTACTACTTACAAACTAACAGAGAGAAAGCTATAGACATAAGTATGCAAGTTATATTTTGTCTACCCTAGGGACAGTCTATTAGCATTTAAAATGACCTAATCAGGAATCCACACCCCAGGGTGGGTGGGGTGGTTAGCATCTGATGGACTCTAATCAGAGATCCAAACTCTAGAAGCTGCCAGCTCAAGTGCTTCAAACATTTCTATTTACATCTGCTCTAGAGGATCATTAATTAGCAGATGAGATGTGAGAAAAACTTCTTCACTGATTAAATGAGTAAAGCACAGAGTATGTGGGAGGCTGGAAACACCATGAGACCCTCCATCCTTGGTAAACACAGGAGAAGCATCTGTTGAACCAGGCAGCTGAATGGTGTCTTGTGTCTGGAATCCCACTGGTCCTGTCTGTCTGTGTCCCACCTTTGCCTTCTGGTCTTTCTTGTTTGTTGCTGGATCTGATTAGAAAGTCTAGCTCCCCAATGGTCCTTTCACACAGGGGCTTGTCAAAGCACCTAAAAGCACAGCAGGCTGCAGGAAGCTCCCAGGACAGTGGAAGGCTGGTTTCATGGCCTCTTGCTTAGTAACAAGTGTGGCAGAGTTTAGAGGGGACATAATTAACCATCCAGAATTGAGGCAGTGAGAGGGAGACCTAGAGCCTCCACTTGCCTCTAATAATTGGACGCTCCAGATGGTCACCAAAAAGAGCAGGACAAGTGACTGATGAAATCAGTTGTTTGCCCAATAGGGATACGAGGGAGAAAGCAAGGGAAGAGGGAGAGAGAAGAGAAAGGGAATGAAGCTGGAAATGGAGAAAAAAGAGAGAAAGAAAAGGGGGCATGGAGAGGAGAAGAGGAGAGGAAAGATGGAGGGAAGGAAGGAGGAAGAGGGCACGTGGAGGATGAGCCTGGGAGAGAAGCACGTTGAGAAGGGATACTGACATGGCTACAGACTGGCCTCAATTCTTGCCCAGCCAGGGGGGATGCATCATGTTTGCTGAGCAGCTTTTGCACCCCTGCTTACTGCTGCTTGCTCCAGCTTTCTGTTTCCCAGGCACTGCTGGCTGCAGGAGGGAAAATTCAGGCCCATGATAAATCACCCTAGGCAGGAGTGCTAAGACTGACCAATGTTAACAGAGAAGAGCTTAATGGGGCAAAAATAGCACACTCCTGTCCCTGCCAAGACCTAGAGTAGGGAGGGAGATGGAGGGCCCAGCAACAGCACAAGGGAGTCTTCAATCTTAGGGCCTGAGATATCCAGGCACTTGCCTCCTTAGGGGCACAACCAACCAGGGCCCCTTCCTGCCTAGGCCACTGAGCACCGAGAATCTTAACAGCAGAGAAGAAGACTATCCACCTCCTTCTAGTTTTTCAGAAAACAGCAGCTGGATTCTCTCCTCCTCCAGGAAGACCTCCTGGAATGTCCCTCCTTAGTAAATTTCCTCCAGCGCCTCACACAATTTGCCTTCTATGCTGCTTACGTAAAACACTTTCGGGCACTGAGAAAAGCAGGGATTTGGAAATAATAGCAAAATACTACTACTACTAACAACAATAATAGGTGATATGCTGCATATTAAGCACTCACTCTGTGCCACACTCCATGACAAGCCCTGTCCACATACTGTCCCAGTCAATTTTCCCAACTTAGGAACCTAAGTATTATGAAAATCCTCACTTTAGAGCTGAGGAAAACTAAAGGAACTGAGGTACCACACAACAAGGATGTTTCCCAAGGTCATGACTATGGGTAATGAAGCCATGATTCACACTCTAAGTCAGATCCTAGTTGACCCACTCCCTCCCAGGGTCACCTGGGACAAGGGATTTCAGATCTCTACACCTGGGTTTCCTCACTGGTCAAGTATGAGTAATCTATCCACCCAACTTGACTGTAAAGAATGACAAAAAAAATAATAATAATAACATGTACAATGGGCCTGGTTTACCGCCTGGGATGTGACAGCTCCTTAATAAAAAGTTGTCAAATAATGGGGATCCCTGGGTGGCTCAGCGGTTTAGCACCTGCCTTCAGCCCAGGGTGTGAATCTGGAGACCCAGGATCGAGTCCCTCATCAGGCTCCCTGCCTGCTTCTCCCTCTGCCTGTGTCTCTGCCGCTGTGTGTGTGTGTATGTGTGTGTGTGTGTCTCATGAATAAATAAATAAAATCTTTATAAACAAATAAATAAATAAAAAGTTGTCAAATAAGTAAATACACATATAGTGGCCACTAGTTACCAGAATTGCCTTGTGACATCTCCTGAAGTCTTCTCACCACGTTAATTTTTCCAATCCTCATCGCTGTGGGTGGCATTAGTTGGGCTGCTGCTCAAGACACATTTCCTCAGTGGCCATCATCATGCTATGTCTTTGAGGGAAGTGATTCTTAACCTCCATGTCCAGGTGTTTTGGGGTAGAGGGAAGGGTGGTTTCTACCTAGCTCCCCCAGACCAACCAGAGCCCTCTCTTGAGATTTTTTTGGGCAAAATCTAGAGAGGATAAGCTTTCTGCTCTGACTAGGGAATTCTCATGATGAGAGCAGAGGCCTGCTGACAGCCATTTCCCCACTGTGCAGAAGGAGCCTGCACTCAGAAAGTGAATATAAAGCCCTCTTGCAGAGAGAGGCATGGAGAAACCTGCCAGCCTGTCACTAAAGTTGTCACTAAAGCCAGCCCCAACCCATCCTCATTGTAGTTTGAGCCAACACAGACCCCTCTTGGACTAAACTAATTTAAGTTGCATCCTTGTTATTTCCAAACAAAAGAAAGTCAACTAATACAATCACTGAGCTCACTATTCATTCATTTATTCATTCATCCAACAGGTGTTCACTGAATGCTAAAAATAAGCCACACACTGTGGATGCCATGCAGACCTTGGAAGAGACACAGTGAAAGAAGTAAAGGACACAGGCTGTTTCAGCTAAATGCAAGAACACATGCTGAGCACATGCATATGTAATGCCTCATTTACGTGTGACAAGAACTCTGCCAAGGAGGTACTTTTGTCCCAGTTTTACAGATAATAAAACTAAAGTACAAAGAACGTATTCACTCTTGTGATAACAATAATTTTTTATCATTAGTTGAGTGTTTACTACATGGCAGGTGTTGTGCTAAATGCTCATATTTATTGATCCACTATATTTCACTGATTCTAAGGTGCCATCACTTATAAGAGACATTAACTGAAAAAAAATTTTTAAATGTTAGACACTTGTTACAGATAAATTGTGTGTTTCCAAAATTCACAATTCACAATGTACTGAAGCTCTAACCTCAAAATATGACCTAATTTGGAAACAGGGTGACTTCAGATGTAATCAGTGAAGTTAACATGAGGTCACACTGGGGTGTGATGGGCCTCTGATCCAATATAACTGGTGTCCAAAGAAGAATGCCCCGTGAAGAGACAGACATACACACAGGGAGAACCCAGTGTGAAGGTTGGAGGTAGGTTACTACAAGCCAAAGAACTCTCAGAAGCTAACAGAGATTGTTGGAACAGATCCTTCCCTGTAGCCTTCAGAGGGAGCATGGCCTTGCCAGTACATTGGTCTCAGATCTCTTAGCCTCCAGAACCATGACAGAATGAATTTCTATTGTTTCAGCCACTCAATTTTTTGGACTTTGTTACAGCAGCCCCAACAAACTATTACCACAGTGTTGCTTAGAAGATGCCCTTGAATTATAAGATGTTAAAATGTCAGTCATCCAATCATGAAACAAGGTAGTTTGGTCTTCTCAACAAACCTACAATCTATCCCTATTTTACAGGTGGAGAAAATGAGGTACTAGATATCTTACCCAAGATTCACAATATGCATTGGGAGAGCCACGACTGAATGCAATGCTAGGTTTTTAAACAATGCCCTGTGCTACCCATCAGAGGTTCCCATAACCACACGTATGTGTACTAACACGTACATGTGCGTGCACACACACACACACACACACACACACAGCACCCCTTCCTTATATCTAGGTACTCAACTCATAGACCATTTAGAACTACTGACAAAGTTACATCTCCAAAGAAGGATGACCATTTTCCCAAGAGGACCGTTCACTAACTATTCTTTTTCTAACTTCTGTAGCCAAAACCAATCCAGACTTTGCTCTTTGCTCAGACCGGATCTGTGTCTGCCAGTGTACACTCTTCCTTGAGTTCCAGGCCACATGATGTATCAGATCAGCACGGAGGACTCCTCAAGGGACCCAGCAGGAATGCTGATAGAGGCCACAGCTTGCCCCCTCTGTACAATGAGTGGGACACAAAGTCCCCAAAAGGTTTCTAAAGGCTCCCAGATGGCTTAGGGGCCATTTGGGTCATGGTCTGGCAACCCCGTTAAATTCTGGCATGCCTTCCATCCCCTTCATCACATTTCCTGTGTTCTTTTAGTTCTTTTAGTTCTCAAAGGCATCTTGTGGAAAAGGCATTTGTAACCCTCTTCAGAGATACTCTGTTTGGTGAGGAATGGAGAAAATGTAAGGACAAATTATTCCAGAATTTTTGTTTAAGAGTTCATTATAGGGACGTCTGGGTGGCTCAGTGGCTGAGTGTCTGCCTTCAGCTCAGGGTGTGATCCCAGGGTCCTGGCATCGAGTCCCACATCAGGCTACCTGCGGGGAGCCTGCTTCTCCCTCTGCCTCTGTGTCTCATGAATAAATAAATAAAATCTTTTTTTTAAAGAGTTCATTATAAAGTGCCATGGCTCCATGCAGACAAGTCAGGTCAGAAATTCGGTGACAGCAGGAAGGTGGGGTTGGCTTCCTTTGTTCCCCACCATATCCCTGGGGCCTGGTGTAAAGCTTTGCACACAGCAAGCACTCAATAAACCTCACAGAATTAACAAAAAAAGAAGGATCAAGGATATAAGAAAATAGAAGTCTAACCCGAGAAGCAGGACACAAAAATAAGTATTCATGAAGCACCTACTACACGATAGGGACTTTCCAAGAAGCTTCCCTACTTTTAAGGTAACCAACTATTCTGGCTTTCCCTGGCCTGATTGGGTTCCCAGGATGTAGGACTTTCAGGGCTAAAATCAGGGAAGCCCCAGGCAAACAGGGGCAAGTTGGTCATTCTACTTACATCATTTCCTTTAAACCTCACAGTAGTCCTATGATATAGATACTAGAAGCCCTAATTTACAGATCAGGAAACTGAGACTCAGGAAGGTAAACTATTGTCTAAAGCTATATGGAAGGTTGGCCATTTCGGCAAGATTTAAATCAAGATAGGTCTGATTTCAGAGACCAAGCTTACCCAATCAAACCATGACACAGGATTCAACCAACTTCATGACTTATTCAAATATCACCCTAGGCTCCAACTATGACAAAGGCAGTAAGTCTTAGCTTGCCAAACTTTAAGAACTTGCTAGAATAGGATAGATCTGGGTTCCACACCTCACACTGTGCTAGTCTTCAATAAATACCTGTTGAATGAATGAACAATCAGTTGGGAAATCTGGGTCCATCTCCTTCCTCCCTGCACTCTACCACTGCACTATAATCTGCTCTCAGGCCTCAGTTTCCCCAAGGCTTTCTGAAATGGAAAGATTTGGAGCCAGACTTTCAAAGGTGGTTGACTTCAGGCCAGAAGGAAAGAAGGAAACAGAATTCCAAGAGGTTAGAATGTCATGAACCAAGGCAGGAAGAACAGACAGATGGAACATATTCAGGAAGTGTGAATAAAAAAGAGAATTTGGGGATCCCTGGGTGGTGCAGCGGTTTGGTGCCTGCCTTTGGCCCAGGGCGCAATCCTGGAGACCCGGGATCGAGTCCCACGTCGGGCTCCCGGTGCATGGGGCCTGCTTCTCCCTCTGCCTGTGTCTCTGCCTCTCTCTCTCTCTCTCTCTGTGTGACTATCATAAATAAATTAAAAAAAAAAAAAGAGAGAATTTGTATAAGAGCAATGGGCCCAAATGGCAGAAGATTCCAGGTGTCAGGAGGATGTAGATGATTCCCTGAAGCATAAGAGGACAGTGTTAGATTTTTCTCATTACTAAAATTTGTTTCTTGGGGCACCTGGATGGCTCAGTGGTTGGGCATGTGCCTTTGGCTCAGGTTGTGATCCTGGGGTCCCAGGATCAAGTCCCACATTGGGCTCCCGGTGGGAAGCCTGCTTCTCCCTCTGCCTATGTCTCTGTCTCTCGGTGTCTGTCACAAATAAATAAATAAAATCTTAAAAAAAATTTTTTTGTCTACTTTTTAATGAAAACAACATATTACTGAAGCAGGACACATACAATTTGTAAGTAACATACAAATACTGAAAGTTCTCAGGGCTTTTGCAATTGAAGCACAGTTAAAAAAAACCTGGGAATCACTGATTTGCCTAAGGGGAGTTTATTATTTTTTAAAAGCAGGGAAAATGAAATGGTCAAAGTTTCTACTATACTTCCTATTATCTTAAGCTTTACACCCCCAAAATTCCGTTGCACTTTTTCTCCAACTATCCAGTTACTCACTTTGCTATAATGTCTTAAGTTGAACTAGCCATAGATTTATGTTCATTCTGATTATGTACACAGTACAGTCAGTTGGGGTTTAATTTGAAAGGTGCTAGGCCAGTGGGAGCTGGCCTAGTACCGATCCCAAAATATTACCCAGCACCAAGGGCACTGATATTTTCTGCATTTACGATTCTTTTATGTTTGACACTGGAAAATGATATTAAAATAAGCTGTTATTTAGAACATGCTGTGTGCCAGTTGTGTGTTAGCACCTGGAATACAAATGAGAAAGAGAGAATGAAAAGAAAGAAGAGGGTGGATGAAGGTAGGGAGGTAGACTTCACTGTTTATGGGAGACACAGGCATGTGAATCTATTACTTACAATTCAATGTAACGAGTGCCTGATATGTAGTGGGTTTTTAGAAAACAGGATTGACTGAATGAGTAGATGAAAAATTAGTTGAAATAAAGAGAAATAAGAAATATCTTAAAAGCCCAGAGGAGCAGGGCCTGGCTTGGCCTGGGCAGAGCAGGAGTGATTCATGGAGCTGGTGGCTGAGGGTGATCCATGAAGAATGACTCTGCCCTTGGGACACCTGGGTGGCTCAGTGGTTAAGCGTCTGCCTTCAGCTCAGGGCATGATCCTGGAGTCCCAGGATCGAGTCCCATGTCAGGTTCTCTGCGTGGAGCCTGCTTCTCCCTCTGCCTATGTCTCTGCCTCTCCATTTCCCTCCATCTCTCTGTGTCTCTCATGAATAAATAAATAAAATCTTAAAAAAAAAAAAAAAAAAGAATGACTCTGCCATGTAGAGGTGATCAGGGGACTTCAGGCAGAGGGAACTGTCACTCATCATCTGGCACTAAAAACTTAATTCCAGTCATCCCGGCAGGAGAAGGCCTGGGACAGGACCCATTTTAGGATTGACTGCTGGGGCATGTTGGAGGGCTGATGTTGCCTGGCTCCAGAGAGATGGAGGAACAGAGACACTAAGGTGGCAGACCTGGGAGAGGGGTGCAGCTTTGGGGAAATTCAGAGGGAGGGATGGGGAACGTAGATCCAGAAAGGAAGAACAAATCTGAGGCTTTGTTTTCTTTTTTAAAGATTTATTTATTTATTTATTTATTTATTTATTTATTTATTTATTTATGATGGGGAGAGAGAGAGAGAGAGGCAGAGACACGGGAGGAGGGAGAAGCAGGCTCCATGCTAGGAGTCCAACGTGGGACTCGATCCCCGGTCTCCAGGATCGTGCCCTGGGCCAAAGGCAGGTGCTAAACTGCTGAGCCATCCAGGGATCCCCCCTTTTAAAAAAAAAAAAGATTTATTTATTTATTTATTTATTTATTCATTTATTTACTTACTTATTTACTTATTTATGATGGACAGAGAGAGAGAGAGAGAGAGAAATCTGAGGCTTTGCATTCAGCTTTGACAACTACCATCGAACCACTAGATGTCACCAAATGCAAAACCCACTGGAGACTCAAGAAGAACAAAGCCAGGAATCTTAATCCTTAAGAATTCCTCAGCTCAGCCCTGGGAAAGTCATAAAGCTAAGGAATGCTACACCCAGATCACTGTAGGTCAAGGATGACTAATTTTCATAAATGTCACCAAAGGAGATGCCACAACCTGGTGTCCCAGCATCTCTATCTCAGGCACACAGTATCTCAGAGAACCCCCAGGACAGCCCAGAGGGGCAGTACCACTAATCACCCCAATTTACAGGTGAGAACACAGACAGCCTGACAGTCTCCTACCTACTGAAGTTCACATAGCTAGGAAGTGGCTGAACTGGGACTGAACCCAAGTCTCTTGCATCTGAGCTTGTTCACCTACACTACGACATACTTCCCAAGACATGACAGGCTGTCACTAGCACAGTGACTCAGGCATGAGGCTCAAAAAGGCACACTGGAGCAATTCTTCAATTCATTGACTCCATGATTCTAATATAACTCTCTTCCCTTGACTTTACAACAGCTAATTAGAACCAGTAGAATGGAATGATAGCCTGAATTACCCCAAACAGAACTTTTTGTGTGTTTTTTTTTTTAACTTTTGACATATATTGTAATGTTGCACTTCATTTGTAGGAGGAGGGAGATGTTTTGTGTTTTTGAGCAGCCTATTCAGCGTCTCAATGCTGTTTGGTGTGGGATACCACTCATGTGAGGGTATATGTTGTTTGACACAGGAAATGTGTGAAAATGTAGATTGATAGAGAGAAGTAGCATATTAGGAAGCCTACCACCCAACCGTCAAAAGTCGAAGGACAAGAAGAGTTTGGAATGAAGTGTGGCCCTGCTTGTACCAGAAGAGAAACTGGAACATCCCGACACCAAAGAAGTTTTCAGTGTGCTCGTTTCCTCATTCAAACACTTCCTGGGAGCTCCAAAAGTGGTCAAGGCATGCCATTGCCTTTACGGCCAGTCCCCACAGGGGAGAAGAACTTCAAGTGAATAATAACAATACAACACATCCAGTACTGTATTTGAGACACAAAGTGCTAGTGGAGGGGAAAAAGGACAGAGGAGAGAAAAGGCATAAAGGACAATGACTTTACAAACCACTTCATCTACAAAAGATGAAGAGAAATTCGGGTACAGAAGGGAATGCCAATCAACAAGAAGGGCAGGTGCAAAGGCACAGGGGCACAAAGATATAAAAAGTTCACAGGATGGCAGAAGTTCTGGTGTGCCTGGTGGACTGGCAAACTTGGGGAGAGTGGGAAGCTGGAATGGAAGGAGGCTACAGGGGTATGTACACAAGGGCTACATTTGGTGCCACTAGCCACTAAGCCCTTGAAGTGGGACTGGTCCAAATGGAAATGTGCCACAAGCATAAAATACATAGCAGATTTTGAAGATTTGGTCAAAACAAATAAAGTAAAATACCTTAATATTTTTACATTGTTTTCTTGTTGAAATGATAATATTTGGGATATATTGAGCTAAAAATGTATTAATATTAATATGCTCATTTTTAATTTTTTAATGTGGCTACTAGAAATTTTAAGACAGTATATGTGGCTGGCATCGTAACTCCACCAGTCAGTGCAGGGCTCATTCAAGCATGAGAGCATCGAGTGGCACCATAAGGAACATGGACCTCATCTTGCAGCAGGAGAGGTTTGCAGCAGAGAACTCAGTTCCATGAGGGTTTAGAAACACCCTGGGTGGGCATAGACGGGAGGGGTAAAGCCGGGAGGGCACTCGGTGCCATTATAATTTGCTAAATCAAAAATGTTTAGGTCTGAATAAGACGGAGAAAGGAAACTTGGGAGAGCTATTTAAGAGGAAGAAAAATACCTGGCAGGTTCAATTTAGATTACTGCCCTGCAAAAAGACAGTCCTTTTCGGGGGAAATTCCTACTCCTCACCAAATCACAAAACCAAACTCCCTAGAGCACAAAGCTGAAAAGATAGCTTTCAGGGCACAGGAAAATACAGTGGGAATGCTTAAGAGAAAGACTTACTCCTCTTTCCTTGTTAGGGATCCAAGAGAAATATCCAGCCTCATTAGGCTCCAGACAGCAATACTCAACAGTGTGTTCTTTTATGCATCCCTTCAAGGCTGCTGACAGGAAAGACTGTTGCCATGGAAACAGGCCCAGCCTGGAAGCATAGCAGGGCAAACACAGACAGTCTCATAGCCTGCTGTGTCCACAGAGCTGACCAGTTGGTAAATATTACACCAGGCACATACCGGAGACACAAAGCAAACAGTAAGTCATCCCAATGCTGTGCTGGAATCATTCCACGAGGAAATGTTGAACTTGGAAACTGTGTGGCTTGGTTCCCATGTTACACAAAGGACCATCTCCCAGTACAACAGGGCTGACAACGGGGCGTCTCAACATTTTGCCATGGCTATAATGAGTATCTTGCAGCATGTAGCCTTCCCAGGCCATAGGCACCAGCGGCAAGAAAGATGTCGAGTTATTCTGGGGAGAAGTAGAAAATCAGTGGGCAAGTTACTTCCCTCTTTCTAGGAGTCTCAATTATATTTACCTTTAAAATGGGTATTATCTACATGTTACAGGGTCATTGTGAGCATTCAATGAGATCAAACAGGTTAACAAGTAACTGCGTAGGGATGCCTGGGTGCCTCAGTGGTTGAGCGTCTGTCTGCCTTTGGCTCAGAACGTGATCCCATGGTCCTCAGACTGAGTCTAGCCTCAGGCTCCCCACAGGGAACCTGCTTCTCCCTCTGCCTATGTCTCTGCCTCTCTGTGTGTCTCTCATGAATAAATAAATTTTTAAAAATAATAAAAAAATAAGTAACACTGTAACTGGTATACAGTAGGTGCTTAATAAATGTTAGTTTCACTTCCCACTGAAATGTATCCATATGTGTGACATCTAGAACTAAAGATATTCTAGCCATGGCCTGAACACCATATATAACCATATATGCTATCCATATGTGGAACCATATAACTATCATCTCCTCGTTTTAGGCACATCAAGATTTCTGTCAAGTAAGCCTAAGCTGCCTTGACTTTTTCCGTACCTACCACTGAATAAAACTACACTGACTTTTTTTTTCCTTGTTATTTTTTACATTAACTGCAGCTGAACCACATCTCCTACATTATTTACCAAATGTAACTGATGAACTGGATTCATGTTCTGGACTTGTCAACCACCCCAGTTAATCTCATTTTATTAGACTGATGCCATAGCTCTAGTCTAGCAAGATGATTTGAAAGGTGTCCTCTGTCCTTAGAGATCTTACCGTCTGGAACAGTGTTTTCCAAAATGTAATCTCTTAACCCCCTGAATTAGAATTTAAAATTCAGGTTCTAAGTGGTAAATGAATTTTATCTATACTAATAAAATTGGGTATTATCTTTAAAAATAATAAAATAAAATGTAGGTTCCTAGGCCTCATCCTAGATTTATTCAGTGTGAACATCTGGAAGTTCCCATTTTAGCAAACTTCTTAGGTGATATTCATGACCAATACGGCTTGAAAATCAACTCTCCTTCCATTCTTTTTGCATTCCTTAATCAGTTCTTGGACCACCTGTCTTGAAATCTTCTGGATGCCTGTTAAAAATGTGGTTTATGAACATCACCCACATGTAGGAGTCGACCTCTGGACCCAGGAACCAGCAGATGTAACAAGGTCTCCAGATGATTCTTATCAACACCAAGGGTTGAAAACCATTGGCCTGATGAATGATAAAGCAGCATGCATAAGAACTGTCTGGAGAGCTTATTAAATCCTGAGCCCACTTTTAGAGAATCTCAATTCAATAGGTCTGGAGAGGGACCCAAGAATTTATATTTCTAACTATCTCCCAGTGGTACAGATGCTGCCAATATACAGATCACACTTTGAATAACATTGTGTAAAACAGATATTATTCTATGTATTTAAAAATATACTTATCCATAGGGGCACCTGGGTGGCTTAGTCAGTTAAATATCCGAATTCAGCTCAGTCCATGACCTCAGGGTCCTGAGACTGAGCCCTGCATTAGGCTTCCCACTCATCAAGGAGTCTGCTTGTCCCTCTCCCAATACCCCTCCCCCTGCTATTGCTCTCTCTCAAATACATAAATTAAAAAATATATGTACCTATTAAAAAATCTATAAAAATTCTATGGAAACAAAAATGGCCAAGCCTTTAAGTTGTTAACGTCTTTTAAATCTCTTTTAATCTAGAAAAATGGCCGCCAACATGGATGTTTTGGGGTTGTGTGTTAAATACACATAACTTGACCATTTTAATCATTTTCAAGTACATAGTTCAATGGGTGTTTAGTACATTGACAATATTGTGCATTAGTCACCACTATCTAGTTCCAGAATGGTTTTATTTCCACAAAAGGAAACCCCGTACTTATTGAATAATCACTTCCCATTCCCACGTCCTTTGAGTCCCTGATGACCACTAATCTACTTTTTGTCTCTATGGATTTGTCTATTGTGGACATTTAATATAAATGGAATCACACAATATGAGACATTTTGTGTTTGGCTTCTTTCATTTAGCAGAATATTTTCAAGCTTCATCCCATTATAGCATGTATCAGTACTTTATTCCTTATTTTGGCTGAGTAATATTGCATGGTATCGATATACCACATTTTATTTATCCATTCATCAGTGAGTGGATATTTCTATTGTTTCTACTTTGGGCTAGTATGAATAGTGCTGCTATAAATGCATATGTACAGGTTTTTGTTTGAATGTTTGTTATCAATTCTTTTGAGTTTATATATATAAGTGAAATTGCTGGGTCATATGATAATTCTATGTTTAACTTTCTGAGGAACTGTGAAATTGTCTTCCATAGGATACATCATTCTCCATTTCAACCAGCAAGTATAAGAGTTTCGATTTCTCCACATCCCACCAATACTTGTTTTCCTCTTTCTGTTTTGTTTTCTTATGGCCATTGGGCACGAACTGTTCTCTCATTGCGGTTTTGATTTGATATTTCCCAAACAACTAATGACATTGAGCATCTTCTCATGTGCTTACCACCATTTGTGTATATTCTTTGGAGAAATGTCTATCGAGTCCCTTGCCCATGTTTCAATTGGTTGTCTTTTTTGTTGAGTTGTAAGAGTTATATATTCTTGATATTAGATCCTAACCAAATACATGATTTTTTTTTTTTTTTTTTTTTTTAGAGAGAGAGAGGTCGGGTCGGGGAGAGGGAAAGAGAATCTTAAAGCAGACTCCACACCCAGTGCAGAGCCCGGTGCTGAGCCCAGTGCAGGGCTTGATTCCACAACCCTGAGATCATGATCTGAGCAGAAATCATGAGTCAGATAGTTAACTGACTGAGCCACTCAGATGCTCCCAGATAGATCATTATCAAATATTGTATCCCATTGTGTTGGTTGACTTTTTAATCTCTTGATAGGCCATACCCTTTCAAAGATTAATTAAATTTCAAGGTGATAGCAGTACTATAGAAGTTAATAACAGACAAGGGTTTGGAATGTATCTAATCAAAAGCTTTCCAAAGAAACTGAAGTCCAGAGAGCTACATTGGCTGTTCTAAGGTCTTGTAGAAACTTACCAGTACTGGAAATTACTTAAGGAATATTCAGTCCACTCTCCCAAATTCAAAATACACATGCAAACACATGCACACACATATGATACCATTTTACATCTAAGATATTAACATCCAACATGCACATGCAAACACATAGACACACAAATGATATCATTTTATGTCTGGGATATAAGGGGCACTACAATATACCCATAACATATTACCTCTTCTCAAAAGTGAATTTCCCATTAAAATGGACAATTTTCCATTAAAATTCTGGGGAAAGCTTGTAAAGAGAAGTAAAATAAGCACTCATTCAGTGGGAATCTGGGATGACTTTATTTTGAACGCTTCTTATAATTTAGGAACTATTTTTGTTTTTATAAATGTGTGACCTACTGGGGAAATGGGTTAATAACCATAAAGCAGGTGTATCAACTGCAAATAACCACAAGCACCAAACATGTAGCATAAAATTTTGAACCCAAAGGAGTAAAAGGTGAAAGAGCTAACCTGCTTATTGTACAACCAAATGTAACTCCTGCCTTTTTGTGATGCCTCTTAAAATACCAGGCATACTGGGCACCTGGGTGGTTCAGTGGTTGAGCATCTGCCTTTGGCTCAGGTCATGATTCTGGGGTCCTGAGATCGAGTTCCACATCAAGCTCCCAATAGGGAGCCTGCTTCTCCCTGTCTATGTCCCAGACATATGTCTATGTCCCTGCCTATGTCTCTGCTTCTCTGTGTGGGTCTCTCATGAATAAATAAACAAAATCTTAAAAAAAAAAAAAAAACACTAGCCATACCAAACAAAAGGACAGGTTGAATTAACTCCATTGACTGTGACAACCCTCACCCAAGCCACTGGTTTATGATTCCTATGTAAAATATTCCTTCCTTCATTTTGAAATAAACTAAATATCTTGGTACCTAATCCTCTAAAATCCAAGAACCAAAGATGAAGAAAACAAAGGAAAACAACCAAGTACTAAATGAGTGTCTATTAGTTTCCAGAGCTGGTCCATTTACTAACTTCAATGGTGCAAAAGTGGGGAAAGGGTAGAATTAGAAAGTACAATGCTAAGATGCTTAGCACAGTATCATCAACCCCAGAGGAGCAACAACTAGCTAAAATTATGTATTCATTCATTTCCCACTTCTTTCTCAAAAGGATTTTGGGGAAGCCTCCAACAAAGAGTTTAACAAAGTTACTAAAATAAGTACTTAAATAAGTACTAATAAGTACCATGGCAAATCTATATAAAGGAAAGGGGGAAAGAAGCAATATGAAACACAGTAGTTCAGATAACAAAAATCTATGAGCAGCATCGAATTTGGCTGTGAACTTCCTGGCAGACAGGGGGGTGGGTGAAGGAAACACTACATAATTTTTAGCAATTGGGACTAGTAATTTTTCATGAATCCTTAAGAAAGAAAAGGTTTTTCTTAGTGGCAAATCCCCAACATTCTTAAATAGTTAAAATGTTTCCTAAAGGTTTAAACATAAGGATTTGATAAGTGCTTCTAAAAACTTCCAGTCTACCGTTAGTCCTTTCCCCTAATACTTTGTGGTAGTGAAGCTGATGCAAAACAGACAAACACACACAATGGAAAACTGCATTTTGTAAGAGAAGACCACATCCTGGGAGTCTTGTGGGAGGACTTGCAGGGCTTACATGTTTAGTCACACATACCCATCCCCAGTAGGGCCAGCCTCAAATATCAAGAACAGTCTACACTATACATCTCTGGGAGTTAAGTAATTCCAGAATCTTAGATAGCTTCCCAGGAAAACAGAATGGATAGTCTCCAAGTCAAAAAAAAAGAAAGAAGGAAGGAAAGGAAGAAAGGGAGAAAGGAGGGGAAAGGCAACTCCTTTTTTGGAGAGGCAGAGCTGTGGCTGAAACACAGAAAACATAAACCCTTGGAAACAATCCAGTTATATATGTTTCCTAATAAGATGATGTCCCTTGAAGAAATAGGCTATTCTGTCGCCAATGCTTGGTGAACTAGCAAAGGAAGAGGGATTCTTCAGAGGGAATTGCTGATCACGTTAGCTAATAAATCCAACAAACCCTGGAAGATTGTCACACAAATGTATGTGAAAGTGGGAAAGAGGGAGAAAGTGAAGGTTTAGCAGCAAGAAACGACCATGGTCAAGTGGAGTTCTCCATTCTGTGTCTGCCTTCTAATTCTTGGCTTAGAGTTACCAAGTTATCAACTCTAAGGGATTAACCACAATAATCATTGAGGGTCCTTTACCAGAGGCAGAAAAAAAAAAATTCAACTAGCTTAAGCAGACAAGGAATTTCCTGATAAATAGAAATCAAAGGAAAATGGGGAGAAACCAAAAGGCCCCAGGAAGACAGAAACCAAGGCATCTATGATCATTCAGGTGCAAGAAGTCAGGCCCAGTCTCCTGTGTGCCTTTGCCTCATCATCGCTCAGCTAGAGTGAAGTTCCTGGGTGAGAGAGTCTGGGTCAAACATCCATCCACTGGCCAGGAAAACCAGATCACTCTGACCCCTGGTTCTCTCTGTGTGACGGTAGGGGGGGTATTTTCCCCTCTGTAGACATTTGGCACTGTCTAGAGATATTTTGGGGCATCCAGAGATTATCACAACTAGGGACACTGCTAAATATTGAACAATGCACAGGAAAGCGCCTTCTGACAAAGAATCCTCCTGCCCCAAATGCTAATAGTATCAAAGTGGAAAAGCCTTGATCTTGACTGATGGGCCCGACAGGAATGCAAAAGGGATATTTTCTTAACAGAAAGTTTAGGTGTATAGAGGACATGACCACTGACTGCTCCACCCAGATTCCCCTGAATCCCTTTGGCCAGCTCCCTTTTCCCCTTCCCAAGCTTTGCTTTTCTAGCTCCTACCTGCATCTTCCTTCATAGGACAGTCCTTGGGCTGCTGGAGCCACTTGTGAGCCAGACAGCTGGAGTGCCTGGGAATTTATATCTCTCATTTACTGGGGCTGGTGAGTAGGAAAACTCAGCTCTCTTGCTTCAAGTGCCATCTACAGTCCAGAACTCCCCTGGGACCAGGCTGAGGCTGGGACTTTGCTGAGATTGTACATTTGCTTGGCATGTCCTCCTGCTCCAGACCTACTTCCCACTACCTTAATGAGTTCTCCTGGGAACACTTTCTTAATAACTCATTTGTACCCAAATCCCCTCTCAGGGTCTGCCAAAAGGGGAACCTATCCTAAGATAAGGTGCTATTACCAAAAGAAATGGGCGTAGTGGAGATTGCTAGACAGTCAAAAGCAAAAGAGACCCACCATAATGATGCAAACTTCTCCTGGGTTTCCAGCTTTCCCCTCACTACAGAACAGATTACTGGGTGGCCCAAGTGCATGGGCTTTGCAGTCAAGCCTGGGTTTTGAAACTTCCCTGTGCCTTTGGGTGAATCATTTCCACAGTTTTCTCTCTTTTCATCTGTAAAATGTGCATAATGTTAGGACCTACCTCACAGGGTGGTCTTAAAGATTAACAGGAAAGAAGAAGTATTTATTCTGGCATGGAGTCCTTTATGAATACTCATCAAAGACAAAATTTGTAAAGTAGTGAGCACCTTCACTGTTTTTATTTTAAAAGCACATGGTAACCTTTTGAAAATCAATAATAATGAGTGAGAGAGAGAGTGCGAGCCCCAACTTAGATGGAATTCCATCTAGGGTGCTTTGTAGGCCACCTGTGATTAGAATTACATCTTCACAAGCAGAAGCAGAGATTTAAGGCTCCCAGGTACCTTCTAATCATTAACAGGCTGACGTGTTGTAATCATTACTAGTATCTATAGCAAAATGATCACTGCAGCACAGCATCAGGCATAGTACACATGGATGGCTGGAGAAGCAGCCAACCCACCCAGGTAGGAAGAGAATATTATGTAGAGAGAGAATTATTATGCTTCACCACAAAAATAAGATGGAGAAAGGTACAGGATAAACCAAAATGTAGAACGCTGGGGAGCTGAATTGCCAGTTCTTTGTGTAAATTAAAGCAGCTATAGTGTAAGGTTTAGATGAATGCCTTATGAATGAATATATAAGAGATTACTAGTCTGCAAATAACAAAATTAGATGTTTGCAAGCAGCAGAGAAGAGCAGAGAAGAGTAAGCAGTCTTCACAGATCTGCAAGCAAAGTCTTTCCAGTGCATTGAAACCAAACAAAAGATATTAACAGCACCCTGGAATGGGGTCAGAAAACTGGACTCAGGTTGGGCAGGGAAGAGGAGCTCAAACAACTTGTTTCTCTGCCTTCTCTGTTGTTTGTCTGGAAGTGACATTAAGGGCTCACAATGAGGTTAAGGAGATGCATTCTTCTAAGGTTATGGAACTGCCTGGTGCACAGCCACTAGCCACATGTAGCTATTTAAATTTAAATGACCCAAAATTAAGCAAACTTAAAAATCAGATCTTCTGTTCTATTGGCTTCCTTTTTTTTAATTTTTAAGTAATCCCTATGTGCAACATGGGGCTCAAACTCACAATCCCATGATCAAGAGTCGTATGTTCTACAGGCTGAGCCAACCAGGTGCCATCCTCCCCACCCACCCACTCCCCTGCCCCAAATCTCCCCACTCCAATCATTGGCTTCTAATCCCAGCTCAATGACCTGTTTAGATAAATCACAACCCTTCCCTCCACCACCTCAGAATCTCCTTAGGTAAATAAGAGGAGCTGACAAGGTTTGTGAGATCTCTCGTAGCAACTGTATTGTCTGTTCTTGCAGTCTGTCTTGGAAGAACAACTCAGAAGGAATTATCTTTTAAGTGATGGATAGAGCTTATATATCTGAACATTTGAAAGCCATGTCTGCCTTCAGAGTAGAATTTGTTGCCTCTCTTGGCTCTTGGGGTCCTGCCTCAGCTGTCCCATTCAAAGTCATGGTCTTCTGGGAGCAGCCCATATCCAGTGACTGAGGGAGGTGGGATAGAAGAGCCTAGCCATTTCTATACTACACAGGACAGCTCCAATAGGCAGTACTCACTCCTGAGCTCCCCTGGGTTGAGGAGACTTTCTAGAGCCTACAGGGCAGTTCAGCTTCTTTCTCTGTCCAATCCCATTGCTCCCCATCCTTTGGTGTTGACTTCTAACAAACATCATGTATACCAATAAATGTCTCAGGGTCTGCTACCAGAAACCGTGCTCTGTATCAACATGGTATATCAGAAGGGTTAGGCCGATGGTCAATGTGGACAAGTAGAATGAACAGATTGTGTGGAGATTTTATGATATAATAATAGCAATTAATATCAATTGTAATAGCTGTCCAGAAATCACCCCACCCAACTCCACTTAAGTTTCTGTGTCTCTTTTTCTAGCATCAAAGATGTAAAAACATCTAAAGAGACAGGATGTGTTAAGATCTGTCTGTCTCTCCTTTATACACACACACACACACATACACACACACACACACAATGTGAAGTGGGACTTTCTCTGATTTAGCACTTAAAATGTACTAAGAGCTTTATATCTGTTCAATTTTAACCTTCACAACAAATGTGGAAACCAAGGCTCAGATAGGTGAAGTCACTATCTCAAGATCACAAAGTCCGTAAGTATCAGAGTGAGGATTTACACACAGGTAAACCCCAACATCTGTGCTCTTGGTCTCTGATGGCTCAGAGGCATCAAGGATCCTCACCACTGGTGCTTATTCAAAGTAAACAGGTTCTCTCCAGTCAGCACCCCCACTCCCAGCCATACTGTAAAGACGCAAGAGATTAAAGGTGTTGTTGGAGAAGGAGAGAGGGGGAGGGAGAAAGGGCAAAGGAAAAAGACAAGTAGGGAAAGATAGACAGAGATGGCTGGAGTTGCCAGTCAGTGGTGCCTACAAGTAAGGGGAGTACAACCTCTGGATTTCTAGGTTGACACCTGCTCAGGAAATGGCTAAGTCACTCCTTCCTTTGGCAGGGAGAACAGAGAATGGAAGAGGGAGACTAGGCTGGAAGACAAATGTAAGTGAGTTTCCTTCTGGTTAGGAGCCACCAGTCTCTGCTAGAAGCACTTTTGACCTGAACTAACTCATTTAATGCCCTCAACAGTCATATGAGATAGGCACTTTCTAATTCCCATTTTGCAGGTGAGAAAAGTAAGGTACAGAAGTGTTAAATGATTCACCCACAGTCACACAGCAAGTCAGTGTTCCTTGAAGTTTCCTCCTGAACCAGTAATTACCTTAAGTTCCCGTGACTAGGAATTACCATAGTAGCACATAGTGCAGTCATGCTAGTACATGGAGGAATGAAAGGAGCATTGTATTAGGAGTTAGGAGACCTGTTTTTTTATCTCACCTCTGGCCCTAGCAAATTCTGATCTTGGGCAGGTTGTTTTTATCTCTCAGCCTACATTTCCCATTTATAAAGTGAAATAATTGCTATAAATGATGAGCTCATACAGCAGTTGTAATAGTAGAAGTAGTAGTAGTAGTAGCAATATTAAGGTAGAAATTGTAGTTGTAGTAACAGAAAAAGTAATAACAGATGCAGTGGTATTAGAAGTAGTAATAGTAATTGAAGTAACGGTGGTGGGACATCTGGGGGGCTCAGGGTATGATCCCAGGGTCCTGAGATCGAGTCCTGCAACAGGCTCCCCATGGGGAGCTTGATTATCCCTCTGCCTATGTCTCTGCCTCTCTTTCTGTGTCTCTCATGAATAAATACGTTTTTTTAAAAAATAAGTAATGGTGGTAATAAAAGTAGTAATAGTAGTAATGGTAGTAAAATAGTAGAAGTCATAGTAGTAATAGAAAGAGGAGGAAAAAAGGAGGAGGAAGAGGGAAAGAAAGAAATAGTAGTAGTAGTAATAAAAGAACTAATACTACTGAAGAAACTACAATACTAACAGTAGTCTAAGGTAGTAGTAATAGAGTAAAAGAAAAATAGGGGTAACAGAAGTCATAGTAATAGAAGTAGCAGTAGTAATGAAAGGAGTAATAATAGTTATAGAAATATTAGGCAATGGAATAGTCACTGAGGAAGAAGAGGAAGGGTGGAGGAGGAGGGATAAACCCTCAGTGATGACCTCCCATGTGCAAGGCACTGTGCCAGGTATGCCGTGTGCACTCACCCCTCACACCTCTCTTGTTATATGGCTATGTGTTGTGAAGCCCACACACAGATGGAAAAACTGAGATTTGGAGACATCAACCTGTGCAAAGTGGAAGAAGAGTTTGGACCGTGCTAAGTGCCCCCCATCAACCAGGCTGCCTCCGTAGGGCCTCCCATGTACTTCTCCAGAGATTTTCAGCTTTTACAGCCCTCATTCCCAAAGTCTTGTTACGTCTAACGATCTGAACCTCCTGTCCTCTGATTTAGAAGGAAACGTAGTGCTAACTTCCTTTAGATAAGGTTCTTTATAAATATTTTCCATGAAATGCCCTTTTTGCTTTGTTTGAAAGATCAGCATGAGACTGGTTGTCACCCAATATTCTGTTGACATTTCCTTTTTAAAGAACATAACATACATTCTTGGGCTGGACTCAAACATTCTTACATTTTAGGGTTTTTTTAATACTATTTATGGAAAAACATAATCATTGGAAATGCTAGGTGGAAGCCCTGAGTTCTTTCTTCCTCTATAATGAAGGGCATAAAACGTCAGCCCTCTACAATGCTAGAATTACTCATGTCTCCATCCCCAGCCCTCAGGACTGGCATAAAGCTCCATAATAATCACAATTGAGAACGTGATTGAGCACCTACTATATTATGGATGCTGAGTAAAGCATTTTATCTGCATTTGTTTCTATTAATTCTCACCATAACCTCATGATATAGGGTGTTGCCATCAGCCCCATGTTGCAGATGATAAAACTAAAGCTCCCAAGCATTCAGAAAATCTCCCAAGGTCACAAGTAAGTGAAAGAGGAGAGATCTTAAACACAGATCTGTTTGAATCCAAACCAGGACTCCTAGGCTGACTAGGAATAACTAGAAATAACCAGCTAATGGGGACTTAAGTAACTACAGAGAAACTGAACACTTATTCAGCAAGTGACCCACAAAAAAAAAAAAAAAAAAAAAAACCATTCTGAAAGGCCATTGGCAGTACTCATCTAAGTAAGATGGGGGAAGAAGGCTCCATGAATATCTTCACAGTCATTCATTGTTTATTCAATAAGCATATACTGACCATCTGGAACATAGAGCAAAACCCTAGGAACTGAGGATACAATGGGAATCAATATGGGACTCTCCTGGGAGCTCATAGTTGAGAAGGAGGCAGCAAGTCAATAGCCAATTACAATGGGAGAAATGAAATGCTTAGGCTAACACAAGGAACCCTAGTAATCTGCAAGGGTACCCTGATACAGCCTCCTAGGAGGAGGGTAAGTATAGTCAAGGATGGTTTCCTGGAGGAGATGACACTAAATTGATATTAAAAAGACAAACACGGGGTGCCTGAGTGGCTCAGTTGGTTAAGTATCTGACTCTTGATTTCTACTCAGGTCATGATCTCCCGCTCATGAGATCAAGCCCCATGTCAGGCTCCATGCTGAGCATGGAGCATGCTTTAGATTTTTATTGTCCCTCTGCCTCTCCCCTCCACCATGCCCCTTATTCCTGCATGCATATATACTCACTGTCTAACAAAGAAAAAGAAGAAGAAGAACAAAACAAGTCAGCCAGGGGACTGAGGTTGGCTATGGAAACAGCAGAGAGAATAAGCAGAGAGAATGCATCAGTATTTACTGAGCAACTGCATCTGTTAGAATCCTTTTGATTGTGAACAACAGAAAACCCAATCCAAAGTCTTAACTAATAAGGGAATTTATTATTTCACTCATGAGGAAGTTCAGAGGACCCATATTGAGTTAATTCAGTAGCTCAATGATGTCACCAAGTACCAGATTTTTTTTCCTGTTTTTGTTCTGCCATTTTCTTGCTACAGTTCCCGGTGTCTCATACAGAAATAATATCCATCAGAAGAAAAGGGGCTTTTCTAGTCCTGTTTTTATTCCTAAAAATGCCTCCTCCTCCAGAAGATTTCCCTTCACACATCACTGAACAGAAATTGGTGACATGCCCCTTATAATTAGGCTAAAATGTGGTTTAAAAAAAGAAAAGGAAAAGAGAATTGCTTGGACTAGATCCACCATGGGGAATGGAAAAAGTGTCACCATGCCTGACCCACAGCTCTATGGGGAAGGGCAAATGTAAACTATTAGGAGTTCTGCCTGCCAGGAAAAGTGGGGGTAGTGAGAAATGGATATGGGTCATTGGTACCATGGTGATATGTCTGGCACACAGTAGGGGCTCAATAAATGTCTTCTGAATGAGGAAAAGGAAAAACCAAGTTGGGATGGTTACAAGAGTTGGAGCAATAGAGTGGCTATGAATACATATTCAACACAACTCTTTCAGTTGCAAGGAATAGATATCCAGTTCAACCTAGTTTTAGAGAAGAATAAATTATATTTACTGGTCACAGAACTGAGAGATCTGGGATTATACTGGCTTCAGGACATGGATGGATCTAGATATTCAAGTAATATTTTCAGGAATCTGTCTGAATTCCTCTCTTGACTAGGTTTTTAGCAGATGGATAACAGGAGCTGCAAGCCCAAATGCTCCCAGCTCAATAGCCCCATGAGAAAGAGGGTTCCTTCCCCCCCGCCCCCCATCTTTCAACACCAGTCCCTGATTTGATGCTCAGTGACCTGGCTCAGATCTCATGTTCATCCCTGACCCAATTCCTGTGGCTGTGAGGGGGCTGATTGTCAGTTCCAGGTCACATGACCACCCTATGGGAAAGGAGGAGGAGTGTGGGTAGTCAGAAGTAAGGAGCAGATGAGGACATGGAGGCAGAGCAGACACAGGACAAGGGAGGGGATAGAGGCTGGGAAAAGGATATGACTTGGCTCCCTTTCTATTGTTCCCTCACAGCTTCTACCTGCTTTTTCTTGGATAAATAAGAAACAAATGGACAGTCTGTACATTTCAACACTCTCTCTCCTGCTAAACAACAAAAATTACTTCCAAGAAACATTCCAAACCAAGAATGAGGTAGGTAGATAGGAAAAGAAGTTCATGTTTAATTAATGGGAACAGTCTTCCAATGATCTCAGTGGTAAAACCTCATTTCATGTAGGTTTAGAAAGGGAACATTCTGGAGATTATTAATGCAGTTTTGTTTTTCATGGCTACAGTGAAAATAAAGGGGGAAGCATAATTGGTGCCATTCGGTTAAAATTTGGCAATTTCCTCACTGGCAGATTTGTTCAGATGTGAAAGGGTGGGGACAGGGCCAGGTCAGGACACGACAAACACAGCTTATCCATTTGGGAAGGACTTGGGTTGAACACGTGAGTGGTTTCTATGTAATTTGGAACCCACAATACATGCACTAATTTTAGGAAGATTTCCAACATGGGGCCCTCCTGCATGAGCCTCTGGGAAGCAAACATCACAGCCACCGGGAGTGATCACATGACAAACATAAGCACACAATGCAATGTAGGTTTGGTTGTGATATATTCTTTCGCCCAATTTTCTCACCATAGGCCTTTGTCCTTGCTTATCTCCCTACCCGGAATGCCCTTCCCTATGGCTCAAGGTTGGTCTTCAGATATCAACTTAAAGGTCACCTCATCAGAAGGATCTGATCTATGATCTATTTCTTGTGGTACTCTTTAAATTTTCAGCATCTCACTAGCTAATACACATGTGGTTTGTTGAAATATCCGTAGACTCATTTATGTTCTGGCTCAAGGATAGCCTCATATAGCTAGGGTCCCTGTCCAATTTTGGCTGCCAGTATATAGCTAGTGACTCCACCAGAGACTGGCACAACATTAACACTCAAATATTTGTTAAAAACATGAAATGGTTATCCCTGGCCCCTCCCTCCAACACTTAACCTAGATAAGGGCCATAGCAGACTCCCTGCTACTTTATCCTTTTATGCCTCCAAACCTTTGCAGAGTTTCCTTCTAGTGGAGTCATGCCCTTCTCCATTGTCATACCCTTGGACAACCTAATGAACTCCATTCATTCTTCGGGGCTTCAACCAGTGTTACCTTCTTTCTGTAGCTTGCCTCAGCCCCAACCTCAGCCTGTGACTAGAGTAGACTTTGCTCCTATCCCACCTGCACCATCGGTGCTCCTGCTCCCCTCTGGTCTCACTGAAAAAGGTGAGGTTATAGAAAGAGCACAGACTCAGAATCAGACAGTTTGAATACTGGCTCCAATACTTACTGGCTTTGAATGGATGCTTAGGAAAATGTTTAGCTTTTCTGGGCCTCAGTTTCCTCATGTGAAAAATAGAGATCATAATAGCATCAATTAACACAATATCTGAGAAAACTAAATGAGGTCACATACATAGACAATGTCCAGTCCGAGTACTTCACATCGTTTTAGAGTTCTAGAAGTAATCACAGCTATTTGTGGATCTGTGCATATCATAGGTTGTGAATTCATCAGAGGAGGGATGACATGCTGCTGTTCTTTGTAATTTTTTTTTGTCCTTCATGTTGCCTTGAACATAGTAGATGCTCACTCAATGTTTGACCAATTAAATTAGATGCCATTCCCACAGGACCAGATCCAGGTATTCAAGTGGCTTCTGTACCCCTTTTCCTTGATCTGCAGCTATCCAGAGAAAGCAAACCCATATGCCTTATGTGTTAGGCAAAACTTTAAGAAAAAAATATCACCAACCATGAGAAAATAGTTGTACCCCACATTCCCACACCAAACAGAATTGTTTTCAATCAACTATCTAGTCTGCACTCTGCCCTTCTAACCCATGTTTATTAGTATGAGCAATCAAGAAGTTACTAAGAGAAATTGCACGGAACAAGCAGGAAGTAACATTTGGTTGTTATGAGTGTCTCTAAAATGGATGCCTCTTCACACTCACTTCTTGAGTGGAGGTTGTTTCCCTCCAAAAGTTCAGAAAACACAAGATTTACCATCCTAACCTTTTGCTGCCTAAAATTGCCAACCCTTCCTTTGTTCAACTTCAGGGACTATGTTAACTTTAAGATCCTGCCCACAGGGCCACAGAGGAGCCAGACATGCCAACAAAATATTATTTGCTTCCCTGGTTTCTGGTGCATTCGACAGGAGCCTTTAGCTCCCAGAGTCCCAAGACTGCAAATTCCTGTCCCAACCCATAACTTCACTACTTACCCTGGCACCAATCATTTTCTCAGACACGTAAGGTGGCTCCAGGACCTCATTCCACGTTCTGACTATGCTTTCTTTTTTCCAATATTGTGAATGTGCTTCTTTTTTTAAAACATATTTTTCTTGGAAATATCTGTATGTCCTATTACCGTCTTTCATACTTTGCTGGAGCATAATACACCCCTTGGAAAGTCAACCACAACTGATTAAATTGTTTTAATATATATATTTAACAGGAAGGCAATTAGCTATGCTATATAGTTCAAAGATGGTAGCAGTGTTGGGAGAGAAAGGCAGTGATGTGTGTGAGGTCACAGATGTGCCATCTGGGACCATTCTTCATTCAGCAAGTTGTCATTTACTTGGAACATTTCCTCCATTCCATAGATTTTAGGCATGCTTTCTGTTCAATGGGAAAATGGAAGGAATAGGTCATTGAGACCTTTCATTTTTCTCATTCTTGTCATATAAACATGAAGAAACTGCCCTCTCTAAAAATGCTGCTAAGTTAGGGCAGCCCAAGGATATTTCAAGCCTACATTCTGGCCATTTCTCTGTTTTATGTGGCTTCCTGCTCTCACATCTGATGAAAATAGTTCTTTCCATGGCAACACCACATAGAGAGATATGGTAGGGTCTTTTTTTAAAGCAATACTGTTTATCTTGAAACTGAACAGAATTCTCCTTTTTCTCTCACTCCACAATCACACCAGTGTTGGCAGGCTCTCTTGAGGGCATGTGAGGACAGCTTAGCCATCTTTACCAAGGATTGCAGTTCTTTCTCTAGTCCTCCATAGGACATTAATCCTGTATACCTGTAAATAGTTTTTAACTTTGAGTGCTAAAGTCCAAGTTCTTAGTTTGATGTTCAAGGCCATTTTCACAACTGGCTCTGTCTGCCTGCTTCTACATTTTCATATCCTAACACTGCCTACATTTTATTTCACATACTAACAATACTGAGGTGCTAACCTGGAACCCAAATGCACCTGAACTTTCATGGTCAGCCTGCCATTATATCACAATCAAGTACAACAACATATCACCTCCTCCCAACATGCACAAACTTACACACACATATACATAAATACATAGACACTCAAATCTCTTCCCTACAACATTCAAACAGTAAAGCTGAATTATACTTAAGGTCTGTACAGAAATATTGAAAAGGGTATTACCCTGTATCTTTTGGCCCTTAAAATTCCTTTCAAAATATTTCCTCAAAAAAAAATTCCTTAAAATTCCTTTCCCCATTGTAACTATCAACAGTATCTCTACTTTATGCAAAAACTGAATTTTGAAAACAAAAACCATTCTCCAACTGAAGTTAATTCTTTCTCCTCATCCTATACTCAGCTCGTATACCTACTGAATAAAACAAAAACCAGGCAGCTAGATGAGAGGTTTCAGTGATGTCAGATCATTAGGCAAATCCTGATAACCCAGCATCCTGGGTGAGTCTCAGAATGGAAACACTGGGTGCTTGCTGATGCCTAATTCATTCACTGTATAGAGTTCACAAATGAACTGTGCAGCTCTGAATCCCGGATTGCATATGCTGCTCACCTTTCTTTGAATGCCCTTCCCACATTGCCTATCTGATGAACTCCCTAAGGCCTTAAGACTCAAGTCAAGAATCTTTACTTATGAGAAATCTTGGTGATTCCAGACATGTTTCCTCATACAAAGGAAAAAATGGAAGTCCCAAACTGACCAACCTGACTTAGCACTGTTATATGATCCCTGGGTTTTGTACTTGCTGGCATATCTCTTTGTCCTATTATACCATAAATTCCTTAAAGGGGAAGTCTTCCTGTCTGAATCTCAGTTCAGCACAGTGCCTAGCACATAGTATAAAAAGTACCAGTAAATGTTTGCCAGATGAAATTTTATTTTTACCATACACCTGAGATTGATGTGGAGTGGATGTATATATTAATAGGTATTACAGGGGAAACTCCTTTTGTTTTCTGAACCACTAGGTGTGTTGCATGTGTGTTCTAACAACTTTCTGTGCATTAATTTGATCATCATAAGAATCCTATGAAGTAATTTTACTATCATCTGCATTTTTCAGATACTGAAGTTTAAATTTCCCTTCAGTAGATTGTATTGTTCAAAATAGTTGTCTTCTATACTAGAGTGCCCTCCCTGTAGGTGAGTTGTATGCTCAGGCATGGCTATGTTGCTTGCTTTGTCCTATGAAACATAAGAAGTGATGTGTGTCATTTCCAAAGCTTTAAGAACTAGTACATAGTTTGCCTCATCTCTTTTCCCTCTGCCCTATGAGCAGCTTCTGTTCCATCACCCTGAGTCCTAGAGTAAACATGATATGGAACAGAAATGCAGCTAACCTGTATGCCTATAGATCACAAGCAATAAATAAAACTTTGTTCTTATAAGAGGCTGAGATTTGAGGGTCATTTGATTACCTCAGAATAACCTAGCCTAAGCTGACTAATGAAATCCCCAAACCTGGTCGTTTTTGATGTTCTCATGGTAGTGAATGAGATTAACCTCCATCTATCTGCACAACCATGAATCTGGAAGTCATCTCTGGCACCTCCTGTCTTTTCCACCAAAAGAGTAAAATCAAAATTTTTAAAAATCCCAAGTCCTGCCAATTGACCTTCCTAAATCTCCCTGGAATGGTGTTGCCTCCAGTTCTCTCTTCATCTGCAATATCATCATCTTACGTCAAGCCACCATCATCTCTCCCCTGACAGTTTAAATGATATACCTGAACTCAGTCCCACGTGCAACCTGCCTTTTCCTCCCTCCATTCTTTCCTCCACAGATGCTCTGTTACAATGACAACATCGATCACATTACTATGATGCTTAAAAATCTTCAGTGCTTTCCCACTGTTCTCAGAAAACTGAGCAATATCTTAATTTGGCATCAAGTCCCTCCATGATCTCTTTCTTTCTCAGCTCCCCAGTCCCATTCTATTCTACCCTCACTTAAACTTAATGATCCAGCTACTTTGATCTTCTTTCCACTCTTTTTTTTAAAAAATATTTTATTTATTTATTCATAGAGACACACACAGAAAGAGAGAGACAAGCAGAGGGAGAAACAGGCTCCACGCAGGGAGCCCAACATGGGACTCGATCCCAGGTATCCAGGATCACGCCCTGGACTGAAGGCGTCGCTAAGCTGCTGAGCCACCCGGGCTGCCCTCTTTCCACTCTTAAACCATGTTATCTTCAACCTTAAGGCCTTACATATGCTGTTCCTTCTACCTTGAGTTCTCTCTCTACTACCCACCATCACTTTCCATCTCACTACTCAAATGGCACTTTCCTGGGGAAGCCTGCCATGACTCCAATAGTTTGAGTCAAGCCCCTTAATTAAATTCTTTCATTAGTCCCTGTACTTCCATAATATTTTTCACAGTTGCAATTTTAAATAGGATTGTTTTATGAAGCTGCCTCTCCAACTAGACCATAGGCTTTGCATTAATAAGAATCATGCCCAACTGATGTTTTAACCTGGACACTCAACAATTCCTGAAACATGGCAGATGACCAAACAATATTTGATGAATGAAGTAATGAATGAATAAGTGAATGAAGTCCTTTTTCATTTGGATATTCTAGGGCTCCCAGTAATGCTTGAGAAATACATTGGTTTGCTATGCCCTCTAGCAGGAATTAAAAACAACCCTCCCCATTCAATTGTTTGGGTTAGAAAACTCAAGGTAACAGAATAGTAATATTTTTGTCAGTGTTTACAAAGGTAACATATAATCTCATCACTTGGGCTCCCTGATCATGTAGATAAAAAGCTAAATTCAGAATTTCTCTGGATTCAGGCCCCGGACCTAAAGCAAATAAGATGAACAGGAGTACTGACAAATAGGGTTAGGACTCTACAGTCTCAAAGTTAAGTTGGTCATCAGCTAAAATGGACTGTTTGTCTTTTGGAATGTGTACAGATGGTGACCAGAATGGAGCACTGGCTGATATTTTCCCTTTACAACTGGCCAGGGCTTTGGGCATCCCAGGGGCATGGTCTGAGCAGTTTCATATAAACAGTACCAGAGGCCCATAGGAAGGCCCCTGTGTTTTTCTAGGCCACTGATCATGACACTGGCTGTGCCACTGCCTTACTGATGGTGGTCAGAGGGAGAAGGGCTGGGCCAGCTGACAAGAGATGCTCTGTGACCGGCTAGGCTCTGTTTGTTATTTCACAGAGTTCCAACTTGCGTTCTAGAAAACAGCCTTATTGACATTCACAGGACAGGGGAGTCCAGGTATGAGCAGCATGGTACAATGGAAAGAAACCAAGTGTGGCTCATTCTCTTGGTTTCAAATCCCAGCGGAACTACTTATTAATGATTTAAAATTGGGCGAGCCACCACATTGCTCTGAGTCTCAACATCTTCATCTGTCAAATGAGGAGCAGAGGAGGGATAATTCTTTTGCATATGAAGCACCTAGCATATAGTAAGTACTCAACAAACATCCACATCTTCTCTTGATCACTAATCTTTCCTTCAAGTACGTTCAGAGTCATATCCTCAACTTTTATCTTAATAAACTAAGAGTGATTCTCTGAACCTCATAGTCCCATCCTTGCTTTAATGAAAAGGACAAAATATTTTACTTCCTTTAGAAGTATGACAATTGGGGGTAAACTGTGTGAAAACCAATGGAACATTATAACATTATTATATAACATTATATGTAAATACTAGGAAATATCTTTCTATTGCAGAAGCAGTAATATCAATCTCTGCCTCTTCTTGGGTGCCTCTTAGGAGCCAGGCACTGAACTGAGTGATTTGTAACCCTGCTAGTCATGTGAGCTTGGGCAAATTATCTAGCCATGCCTCAACTGTATCTACTGTAGAATAAGAATAATATTAACACCTCCATCATAGAGTTGCTTTGAAGATTAAGTTAAATACTCTATTCCACTTTGAATAACTTGTGACTGTATGCATATTAAATGGTAAATACGGGATCCCTGGGTGGCGCAGCGGTTTGGCGCCTGCCTTTGGACCAGGGCGCGATCCTGGAGACCTGGGATCGAATCCCACATCGGGCTCCCGGTGCATGCAGCCCGCTTCTCCCTCTGCCTGTGTCTCTGCCTCTCTCTCTCTCTCTCTGTGACTATCATAAATAAATAAAAATTTAAAAAAAATTTTTTTTAAAAATAAATGGTAAATACTGCTTTCATTCATGAACCTGTTGGAGCCAGTCATACTGTCTCTCAAGAGCAGATTGTGTGCATTTTCTTCCCAACTCTGTGCTTAGTGACATCACATAAATAGTTTGAATCAGTTATAGTGAACATATTTAAAATAAGGTCACTGGAAAACACTACAAATAACGGCTTTTTATTTTCAGTTTTAGTTACTATCTATCTACCAGCATGCCACTCCTATCATTCTTTCTATTTTACTCATGTAGGACATGATGCTCCTGGAGAGGTTAAGTGACTTACCCAAGGCCATGAAGCTATTAAATAGCAGAGTTAGGAGTTAAATCATGTCCATCTGACACCAAATCCCTTGGTCTTTTCCACAATAAATATGTTGTCATTTAAAGTAAAGGAAGAGAAAACAATGCTGATTTTTAATGGGTTCCTTACATATCATGAGGTCGTTAAAATAAAATTTTCTGACCTATTGTTTTTAAGTTATCAAACATCTTTTTTTTTTAAGATTTTATTTATTTATTCATGAGAGACACAGAGAGAGAGAGGCAGAGACACAGGGAGAGGGAGAAGCAGGCTCCATGCAGGGAGCCCGAGGTGGGACTCCATCCCGGGTCTCCAGGATCAGGCGCTGGGCCAAAGGCAGCGCTAAACCGCTGAGCCACCCGGGCTGCCCCAGTTATCAAACATCTTTATGGCATTTACTTTTATTCTCTACTAGCACTACACAACTGTTAATTCATTAAATCCTAGTAACAGCCTATTAGGTTGCTTTTATTGCCATCCAACTTTACATCTGAGGTAATAACTGAGGCAGAGGGGAGTTAAGCAACTTGCTCAGGGTCATGCAGCAAAACAGATTCAACTGCAAATACGCTACCTGTAATCTATGTCCTTCTCTATGATGCTAGACTGTACATCTATGTTAACAAGAAGCATTTACTTCATGCTTTAGCACAAAATCTACTTCACTCCTTTGCCCTGGGAACTTGGTAGAATTTTTTTTTTTCTCCTTGAATCACAGAGAAAATATTTATGGATGCCCTACAATCACACCATGGGGGCAGAAGTCATTTTGCATGAGTGGCCTAGCATGTGGAATTCTTCAGCTAACAAAATTCTAACTATTTCATGAAGCTCCACTTTGGAGCAATCCTTTATGCTGCTGAGAGTTGTTGGCTAAAGGCCCTGAGAGAGGAGCCTGAGGTGGTACATCAGAAATACCTATATTACCTTTTTAATTTTTTACTATAGAAATTTTCAAACATTTGCAAAGCAAAAGAAATGGATCCTTGACCCAAGGACTGATTTCTTTCCCTAGTGAACAACTAGAGAGGGTTCGACTCCCATGTTTAGGAGGTAAATGAAGTAAATCCATTTATGTTCCAATTCCAGTCACTTCTCCCCAAACCCACTGCTGTGACCTTAGCTCAAACTGATGGCATCATAGCCTAGAAAACTGTGGCAGACTCCTGATGGGTCTCCTCATTTCCACCTGTGCTGCCTTAAACTCTATTCTCCGTAAAGCAACCATAGTGAGCCTCATAAAGTATAAATTACACTATGTAACATCCCTACTGAAGCCCTCCCACCACCCAGTAGCTGTCCATCACATAAAAATCAAACCCAAACTCCTTGCCATGACCCAGAAGACCCTGCAAATCAGCCCTCAGCCTATTTCTTAACCTCATCTCCTACTATCTCTAGCCAATGAGCTTTCCTACAGTTGCTCAAATAGGCCAAATTCTTTTTAACCTCAGGGCCTTTGCATGTGCTATTCCCCTACTTTGAGGGTTTTTTTCTTCCCAGATGATAATATGGTTGCCTCCTTGCCATCACTCCAGGCTCAACTCAATATCACTTCCTCAGAAAGGCTTCTTTGATTGCCCTGTTTAAACCACTATCACTCTATCACTCTACCTATCACTCTATCTATCACTCTCTGTCCACATCTTATTTCCTTCATAAAATCTATCGCTAGCCTATGCATTTCTTTATTTCATTATTATTATCTCTCTTTCAGCTAAAATGTAAACTGCATGAGAGCAAGGACTCTGTCAAGTCCACTACTGTCTCTCCAGTGCCTAAAACAGTGCCCATGACCTGAGAGGTGTTTGTTCGGCCAATATTTGTTGAGTGAACTAATAATAAGTGATGAAAATGAATTATGCAATGATGATGACCATCACTCAGTGTCAGACAGTTTTGGAGTTCCTTTCCCAAAAGGGAAGATTGTTGGAAAAATACCTTGTGGTGACAGAAACAAATAGAGGAAGAGGTTTCCAGAACTGAATGACATCCCACCGGAGGTCCTCAGAAAAGCAAAGTGATTTCAAAGACCAAGAGGTACCTATCATCCTGCCCATACTATATCTTCAGGTTGGAAAGAGAGTGTGAAAGAGAGATGCTCCTGCTAGTACTTGTGGTGGGACATGGAACTTGCTTCTAACCAACTGAATATGGCAAGGGCAAGGGGGTCTTTGATCCTTTCTGATGTGTCATCAGAAAGTTAATAGCAGCCTAATGCTACATCACCTACGCCATTCACTTCATCATGTAAGCATTTTACCAGCTCATATCATCACAAGAAGAAGAATAAGTATAATACAAGATAATGTGAGAGAAAAAGAGACCACAGTCACATAGCTTTTATCACAGTAGGTTGTTATAACTGCTCTACTGTATTATGAGTTATTGTTGCAAATCTCTTTCTGGGCCTAATTTATTAATTAAACTTTATCACAAGTATATATGTATAGGAAAAAACATAGTATTGAACCCTACATCTACTCTCTGCAGTTTCAGGCACCCCCTGGGGGGTTTGGAACGCATGCCCAGCAGATAAGGAAGGACTACTACTGTCTATTTTAAGAGGGATCAGTTTTGGGGGGGGAGAGAGCTCTCCACTTCTCTCAAGCCAACTGTGAGCAGGACTGCCCTACAATACTACAAAGATCAGACAATGAGAGAGACACAGAGGACAGGATGTTCCAAAACAAGATAGAAAGGACAGACAAGAACAAGTTTGAACAGACAAGAGACATCAAATTAAAAGAGAAGGAAGTAACCGGCAATAAGCATCATGTTGTATCCTCACTATCTCTGACTCCTAAGGCCCTCAAAGGGTACCGGCAAGTCTTGGCTCCAGGCAAACCTATCTTCACTCACTCCTGCTTCTGATTCTGCTGCCCTGTTGTGTGCTTACAAGCCTGAGTGGCAGCAGCTCCAGGATGAGAAGCAGCATCCTCTCTGTGGGAGGCAGCTGGGGACTGTTTGTATTGAGTGGATCATTCACTCTAGAAGCTGAGTACTTCCCCCCTCCCCCCCCAGACTCTCAAACTGCAATTAATTATCCCTAGAGTGCTCTTCTAGGTGGGGTCACGGCAGTGAAATGCCACCCAGGCTCTGCCCTCAGACACTGAGAGAGGCAGCTTGTGTAACATGCTAGCTGCCATGGTGCAGCCCGGGCCATGCAGGGAAAGCTGAGGTTACCCTGGCCATTGGCACACAGCTTCCCTTTGTGGAGGATGACACTTGCTACAGGCATGACAGAAGCATTTGTTCTACATGTCAAATCCTGTCAAAAGGGGAAATAATGTAATGAGTGCTTCCTGGGTACTCAACATTGGGGATCTGGCAGTTTTCAGCACTGAATGAGTGTGTGTTGTGAAATACCCTCTTTTCTCAACCCCAGTGAATTCAGCTGGCTTGCACCATAACAGCATCGGCACCCCTCCCCTGTGCAGGGATGTAGGCTGGCCCGAGCTTCCGTGCCCTGACTGAGCACTTGCTTTATGCCAGATGTTGTACCAAGTGGTTTATAAAAATCACCTTAATTCACCTACTAACTCTGCAAGGTGGTCTCCTCATCCTCATTTTGCAGATAAGAATAGTAAACCCAGGGAGTCCAGTTCACGCAGTTGTTAAGTAGACAGTCAGGGTTGGAATCCAGACTCAGAAGCCAACATTTGCATTCTTGCTGTAAACACGATGGAGGCTTGTTCATTCTATTAATTGTCACTTTATTATTAACCTCCTGAGGATAAAGACTAGGTCTACTCTCTCCCTGGGTGAAGTTTACTTGTGTTGTATCATCTAGTCCTCTCAATGCTAATGTTATCCTCATTTTACAGATAAAAAAAGTAAAGCTCAGAGAGGTTAAGGAACTTGCCTAAGATCACACAGCTAATAAGCAGTAGAGCCAAGTTTGAACACAAGTCTGATTCTAGAGTCTGACTCCCTAACCAGGTGCCCATTCCTTAGGTTATGGGTATCTATATATCCAACCATGCCAGCTGAGGGGTGGTTACCAGTCAGGAAAAGAGCTCTCTAAAGAACATAGATTTCTCAAAGTCACAGGAGACACCCTGGATCTCTTTGAGACATATGACTTTGCTAGCATCTGTATCCATGGCAACCCCGAAGCTTTAAAAACACTTTGGTCATGAACTCTAACCCCTCACAGAACTGTCCTGACCCAGCCTTTGGAGCTCACCTTTGGAAACATCACGAATGAAAACCATGACAACAGTGGGTTCTGAATGAGCGCCTATAAAAGTAAGTCACTTCTTGGATGAGAAACAATATTAAAAATGTATTCCAAAGGGTCACATTTCCCCAGCCTGAAAATATCCAAAAATGGAGATAAGAGAGATAAATCGGAAGAAACAGAAAGATCGTATCCTATGATAGTTTTCCCTTCATTAATCCTAATTCTTCATGAGCTTGGAGAGATAGAGAAGTTTCCATGTGGATATATCAGGGGCTCCCTACCTTAACTCGTATCCCAATAAGCCATTTTTTTATTTCTAAAAACCTGTTTTTTCCTTTTTGGTTTGGTTCTGTATGCCTAGCATCTATTCTCTCTTCTGAGAGCATCATTCCAGTGTTCTTGGAGGGGAACTACCATCTCTCACGTGTGTTCCAGGGTGCAGGAGAGGAGAACTCTAGTCCCAGTCCCAAGGGCATCTGATGTACATAACCCCACTCTCACCAATGGGCATGTTTTGTTGCTCTGGCCACAGGGAATTGGTTCAGGACCTGCTCACAGCTCAGTCTTGGCCACAAAGAGAGCCTGCGGTTTCTGGGGGAACTACTGGGAAGGGCAGCTCTCCCTTCCCCTGCGTGTCCACAGCTGCAGGATACAGGGGCAGGCTGTGACAAGGACCCTGCCTGAGAGGGAAGCTCTAAGGTAGGATGGTGGGTTGTGTGTAGGGGGGACTCCTGACTCTTTGAACCTCTTTTACCAGAGGAACAGGTGTAACCTCAGCTTTCCCTGTGTGGCCAGACTGGTGCCGTAAAAAAAAAAAAAAAACAAAACAAAACATAGTTTGGTTCTTTGAAAATGGCTACCGAAAAATCCTAATCCTAATATTAATATTAATGAGTAGAATCCAGGAGAGAGGCACAAATGGCCACTCCCTATCCTAGGGCACTGGACAAGGAGTCTAATACTAACCATGTTCCTCCTATGTCCTACACTCTGGGCCAACACTTCTCTTATTCTGAGGGCAACTATACTTGCTTGCTTCTACCCAAGGAGTCCTTCTTCCTGGAATAAATCTCTCTGCTCATTTCTATTAAGTGCCCTCCTACCCATCCTGCAAAACTCTCCATTTCCTCCTCCTCTAGAGTTAGGAGTTGCCTCCTCTGGGCTCTAAGAGCACCAGCCCACATTTCTGCAATCACCTCTACCATATTTTCTTGTTTTGTATCTGCCCATATGGTGATTTTTTTCTTTATTATCAAATTAAGAGATGTCCAATGTTTAAAAAAAAAATCCTAACAACACATGAGGGAATGAGATAAAAAGTGAGATAAATTCCAGTGTCTCTCCCTTGAGGTAAACATCATGAACACTCATGAATCCATTCAGACACTTCCGATTGCACTACAATAAAATGTTGGTCCTAGGACATGTGAACTCTCTCTCCTAGGACAGGGATTCAGCTCCACTCCTTCTGCAGTGGTACTGTGGGACCATTCAGCCTGTGTTCTAGCCCTGGCTCAAACATTTACTAGCCTGTGACTTGGGACAAGTTAATTATACTCTCTGCACCTCACTTTTCTCATCTGTAAAATGAGATTTATAGTTGTCACCTATCTCACCAGGTTCTTGTGAGCATTAAGTGAGTTAATATATTTAAAGCACTTAGAACAGGGCCTGGCACATGGTGAGTGCTATGTAAATGTGTACCACTTCTATTGTTGATCTCTATCTGCAGTGTCTAGCTCTAAACAAAAAGTTCTGAGTACAGATGCATTTCTCTGCCGTAGGCATGTAGTTAGATGGACTCCATTGTTCCTCAGGGAGACTTCTGGCACTTTCTCACTGATATTTCCTCCCCATCGTAGGATCCACCCTCATCACCACCCCTATTTATTGAGTTTGCATCATGGGTCAGGGTGTATCTTATCGCATTTTACCCTCCTGATATTCCTATAAAAAAGTACTCATAAGTATTCATAATAGCATTATTCACTATGGCCAAAAACATGGAAGCAACCCAAAATGTGGAAAAACTTGGATAAAGTTCCCACAACTAGTAAAAGGCATTGAACTCAAGCATGTTTTATACCTCAGCACACTATCTGCCCAGTGTGCCTGGTGCATTGTAAGTGTTTAATAAATACTCGTTGGGTGGACAAGATAATAGAAAGCTATTGTAACGATATCCTTAATTTTCCCTCTGCTATGTTTAATCATGGCTTCCTGGAGACAGAGATGGCAAATGATAATTAAGAAAGAGTGAGAAAGATGTTAGTACTATCCTTGTTCACTCCTGGCCCCCCAAGTCCCAAAGCAAGCAAAATCCTTGGAGCTGCCAGTCAGACACAATGTTCTGAGACCACGCACACCACACTGTGGACTGTACAAAGTGGAGTGCAGGCAAGTAGGGGACAGTCCCTCCCCAGCACATCAGCCACATGGGTTCTTAAAAGCAATGGGAATCAAAAAAAGATGGAGGGGTGTCTGGGTGGCTCAGTTGGTTGAACATCTGACTCTTGGCTTCAGCTCAGGTCAAAATCCTGAGCTGGTCATGAGATGAAGGTCATGAGATGAAGCCCAGTGTCAGGCTCCACATTCAGCGGTGAGTCTGCTTGAGATTCTCTCTCCCTCTGCCTCTCCCCTCCCCTCAAATAAGCAAATCTTTAAAAAAAAATGATGGAGATAGTCTGACGAAAAGCTGCAAGATAAGCTGTCACTGTACAGATGAAGAAAGTGAAGCCCAAGACACAGGGACTAATTCAATGCCCTCCAGCCCACTAGTGGTATAGCAGGGACTAGAACCAGACCTCACATTTCAGGTCCACATACTCAGCAGCAGGAAGACAGTGTAGCCCTGGAATCCTCAATATATACAAGGTTAAAGCAGTCCTCCATGAATAGCTGCATGGTCTTGAGCAAGTCACTTACTCTCTAGGGCACTCAGTTTCTCCACTGATAAAATGCAGATATTAAGTCTTTTATTTGGATTAGTAACAAGAACATTAAAAAAATTTAGTAAGCAAAATACAGCTAATGCAATAGAAAAAGTAGGCAAAAGAAACAGTTCACAAAGAGGAAACACAGAGCCAAAAAAGATATATGAATTGATATTCAGTATCATTGGTGATCAAGGAAATGCAAATCAGAGCCACAATGGGAGATAAATTTTTATGTCTATTAGCTCAGAAAAAATTTTAAACCTGACAGTTCCAAACATTGCATTGGGCATAATCTGAAGGTTCTCTTATACATTGCCAGGAAGTGTGCAAATTGGTGCAACCATTCAGAAAAACTGAGACACATAAGATTGTTCAAAGGTCACACTGTTAACAAGAGCAGAAGTCTAGCAACCACCTAAAAACTCATGAGTAGAAAAGTGAATGAATAAACTATGGGATATTCCCACCGTGTGATCTTCCAGAGCCATCACTATGGATAAACTACACAGAAGTATTCAGTTTGATGGATCTCAGCAAGGTATCACATTGAAATTGTGTCTAGCCTGGTAAGTAGCCTTTTATATAAAGCTAAAACAATTAAAATGAAATGTATGCATGTATCTTTATAACACACATAGATAGAATTATATGGAGAAAAGCCAGAGGGTGATAGAAATGGGGCTCAGGAAAATGGTGGCCTCTGGGATGAAATGAGAGAGGAAGCTGTACACACACATGTGAGTCCGTGTTAATGTCTGAGCTTTCGTTCTAAGCCCAGGGTCATGGGTGTTCATGGCATTATTAAAATATGTGATTCTGAGCATGTGTCATGAATCCAGAGTCACTGTCCATTTAATTCTGGGAAGCTAAAGAGCAATGGTGACAAGGATTCCTTGGTGGAGTTGCTGTGAGGATTCAGAATGGATGGCCCGGCTTCTGGGCACCTGCACAGTAACATCCAGCTCCTAGGTGGTGGTGGTTATATGCACTTGTGGCTCAAAGCAGCTTCAAGTGAGCTAAAGAAAACAAAATTCCTTTCACTCCGACTCCCTCTGCCTATGGCTCCCCTGATTTTGTGTATCAGAGCAATCTTTCCACCCTCTTGGGTGTCTTGCTTTTACAGATCACACAGCTCTTGTCTGGTAAATAATAACCACTTAACTTCCAAAATCTTCAGCCAATGTTCTTTGAAGAGTAACCTCTTCAGAGCGCTGGGACATGCTTGCACTACCTTCCCTTCAGAAGGAACTCTCATAGCTGGGTCTCTGACACTGGCGTCTTGAAGGATTTCACATGGCCTGGACTTAGGTTTAAAAGAAAAACTGGCTTTCAGTAGAGGTGGGGGGAGGTGGGTACCTTGTTGACACTGCTCCCTCACCCGGCTGTAGGTAAGAGTTTTCTTTTTCCTCCCACACAACACAAGGAACAGAGAAGTCATTTAAGCCTTATAAATACTGGCAGGCTCAAAAAGCAAGTCGCCAGTCTTAAAAACAAGTCTCTGTTTCCTTTGGCTAATCTGCAAATCCAGTCATATTTTCAGATAAGAAGGTAAACAGAGGGTGGAGGAGATTAAGGAGGCCTGTCTTAGGCTAGTATCTTTATAGAGAGACTGCGAGAAGAAATGTTACTGGAGTCTTTCCCTTTCAGGGAAAAGGTTAGTAGCCAAGCCCAGAATAACCCCCAAACCTAGGAGGGTGGTAGAAATAGGCACTTCTCTCTCTACCTTCAAGACAAAACCAGAACACCAATGAATGAGGTGCCAGACACACTGGTGCCAGAGCCCAGTCTCAGGGTTTAGAGGCAGGGAATAGGGTGGAAAAGAAAATTGGTAGAGTCTGTAGTCTGTAGAACTGCCTCTACCCACTATTTAGATGGAATGGCTGCCTGGAGGGGTAACAAGTCCCCCATCTCTTAAAAAAAAGAAAAAAAGAAAATCCATGCCTTGTGGTAAGCCTCTCTTAGCAAGGATGCTGAGGAATGTTCTCCAGATGGTAGAACCAGATCAGAAGGTTGAAGCTGGAGAGGTAGGGAGGACAGGATGGAAACCCTCTGAAACTAAAGGCAGAAGCCAGCAGAACTCAAGAGGTGATAAGTTCATGGCTTTATGGCTTCTATAATATTCTCAAAGAAACATGTGACCCTAAGAAAAATAACGAACCAATAGACGAGGTGATCTTTAAGGTTTCTCCCCTAAACCCCAGGATCTAGGATCCCTTAGATCTCAGAATTCAGAGTAGGGTACAAAGATATTCTCTAAGATTTAAAGACGGATCCCTATGTGGCATGTGAGGTCCACGAAGGCAAGGATTTCTATGAGTTTCCTTCACTGTTTTGTACCACCAGCATGTACAGCAGTGGCTGCCATGTAGTTGGGAAACATTTGTTGATTAATGTGCATGAATGAACCCTAATCAAAGCCTCTACTTCTTTTCCTTAGGGACCCCTGAACAAATGAGGTCTCATCTGGCTGGCAGTGGTGATCCCTGGGCCTCAGCAAATGGTCATCTTTGGACCTTATCTGTACAAATTCAAAGAGTCTCCCTCATAATTCTAGTGATAATCTCATCGGAAATCTAATGTCAGCTCCTGGTTACTCAGTCTGATGGGGTCACCCTGAAAACCCCCACCCCAGCTCCCACTCCTAGACTAGAGATAGAGAGAAAGGTGTTCGCTGTGGCCCTGGATGCCAGCTTCATAAAAGGCTTCTGCTGCCCTTGACTTCAAGCCTCCCCATGTTGCTGATACCGCAACCTCATTGTGTTGATATTGGTCTCTAAGGTAAAGAAAGCTTTACAGGGGAAATGTTTGGACCTGGAGATTCCTGTTTGCTCCAGGTGTGGGCTAATAGCCAGAATAATGAGCATTTTCATTCATTTCCTTTTAAAGTGCCACTGATAATGTAGCTAAGTGGACAGCTCCAAACCGTTCCTACTGGTCAATTACCAAAACAAGTTTCTGAAATCCAACTGATACTTCCTACCTCTGTGGAATTTCACCTAGAGGAAATGCCAAGAGCTATATCCTTTTGAAGGCCCCAAGGTCTTGAGGGGAAGAGCAAGGAGAGAAGGAGAAGAGTAGGGTAGGTGAGAAGGGAAGAGAGTGACAAACAGCAGAGGCTAGTCTGAATTGTAATGTCCACTTTTATAATGGCCTGCCACAAAGTTAAGCCTGTTAAGTACATTAGTTCATTAAGCCCTTTTGACAGCCCTGCGCGAAAGATTTTATTTATCCCATTTTAATTTTTTCTAAAGATATTTTATGTATTTGAGAAAGAGTGAGAGAGAATGTGTGTGCAAGCACTGGGTGGGGTAGTGGGGAGAGGCAGAGTGAGAGAGAATCTCAAGCAGACCCAGCACTGAGCACTAGCCCACTGCAGAACTCAATCCCACAACCCTGAGATCATGACCTGAGCCAAAATCAAGACTCAGATGCTTAAATGACTAAATCACCCAGGCACCCCTATTTACACCATTTTAAAGAGGAGAAAACTGAGGCCCAGAGACTTGTCCAAGGTCACCCAGCTGAGCTGTGACCGAGCTGGATTTATACTAAAGCCTGTGCTCTTAAGCACCATTTTGCACTGCCTCTCTTTATGTCACAATTCTGCTCCTTCTACTCTTTACCATATGTGTATCCTTCATCATTATGTGAGGATGGTTTGAGTTATACTGTGACTCAGACCTGGAGAGAAGAGAAAGCAAGCCTATGACACAAGGACCTCATGGTGGTTCTATATCAGTGGATTGTAGATTGTAAAAGTTAGAGATGGAGGTGGAACTTTGGGTAGGCCAGTGTGCTTGACCAGGGCCAGGGCAGGGTTTGAAGTGGGGGAAGACCATGCCATGACTATGTGTTGGAAACAGCATGCCAGTTGTGGCATGCCAACCCCCAACAAGACGGACTCTGCTGTGTTAAGGAAACCGTCTGGCCCATGGCATTCCCGGAAGGGGCAAGCCTGGCAAATCTCAACCTTGTAACCCAGTCTGGGAAGCTGGCCCCTGTTGGGTTTGGCAAGGAGGCATTTATGACCTCAGCAGGAGAGAATGAAGAGTGTCACTGGTTTGGAAAGGAAGAATCTGTTGCACCAAGATGACAGCTGGGCCATCGTACAGAAGGGCTTGGCAGTGTGTCTGGGCTACCTTTGTTTCTGACACATGTGGTATAACCAAACTGGAGTCAGGCTCATCCATGGCATATTGGGGCTTAAAGCTCTGAAAATGATCCCTATGAATCTTATTACTCTAAGTGTGGTCCACAGCCCTAGGAGCTCGTCATCCACCCGGATGGAATCTCAGACTCCACTTGGACCTGCTGAATTAGAACCTTTAAAGTCTGAGAAGCACTGTCTTAGAGTCTGCCCTGACCTAGGATCAGAATCTCTGGAGCCACATTTCTCAAATCTAACTGACATAGAAACTCCCCGGGTCAATCAGATACAGGCTGAAGTCTGAGAACAAATACAGGAAACCTTTGAAATGTTATAAGGACATCAATGGGGCATTTTAAAAAATATTTTATTTACTTGAGAAAGAGAGAGAGCATGCACAGAGGGAGAAGCAGACTCCCCACTCAGCAGGGAGCCCAATGCAGGCTCGATCCCAGAACCCTAAGATCATGACGTGATCCGAAGGTAGATGTTTAACCAACTGAGCCACCCAGATGCCCCTCAAATGGAGTATTTAAACCACAGCTTTCAGGTGCTTCTCCAACCCAGTAAATTCCCTTTGAGACAGCATGGAAATTATCATCTGCTGATTTGTGGTCCACCTACTTCTAAAAAAGGATTCATGACTGATTATGAATGGAGCAGGTGGTGACAAAGCAGCGTAACAAAATGGATTGCAGGGAAACTCCATAAGCCCACAACCCACTAAACCCTTTTCTCCACATCTGGGGTATTATAGAGCCTAAAATCCCACTGCTGGGTTATCCTTGTGCTTCTTTTTAAAATTACAAGTTTCTCTTGGTGGAAAAGGCATATTTACATTAAATTGTTGATGACTTTTCAAAGCCTGCTTTCCTGATGGCAATCTGTCAGTAAGTCCTGGCATTCTATCTCCAAAGAAAATCTCAAGTGTGCTACTTCTTCCCACCTCTGCTGAGCCATTGTGTCTCATTTGCATGCCTGCCAAGAACTTCCCAGCTGGTCTCTCTATTCCTACTTCTGTCCCCTCTGATCTCTGTTCCACACAGCTCTCAAAGCGAGGTCACTGAAGGATGGAAATCTCATCATGTCATATCCCAACCTAAAGCCAAAAACTGCCTGTATCAGTTTCCTTTGGCTTCTGTAACAAATTGCCACAAAAGTGGTGGCTTAAAACAACAAAATTTATTATCTCACAGTTCTGGACTGGAAGTCCAAAATCTGTATCACTGGGTTAAAATCAGCACATCAGCAGGACCATGCTCCCTCTGGAGGCTTTAGAGGACAATGTGTTCTTTGCCTCCTCCAGCTCGGGGAGGCTGCCAACCTTCTTCAGCTTGTGGCCACATCACTCCAGTCTCTGCCTCCGTGGTCACAGTGCCTTGTCCTCTTCTGTCTGTCCACTCTCCTGCCACCTCCTTTTTATAGGGATACATGGGATGGCACCTCCCCATCTCAAGATCCTGAATTTAATCATATCTGTACAGTCTTTTTTGGTCATATTAGAAAACATGGATAGTTCCCACACTAGGATGGGCTATCTCTGGGGATCATCAATCCACTGCACTTAATAAAATCCAAAATCTGTACCGTGGCCACTAAAGTCCCATGTGACCTGGTCCCTACCCAACTTTTACAGCCTATTCTACTCCTCTTTCCTCATTTTTCTGGCCCACCCCTCCAGTCTGCTTTTAGATCTTCAAGTATGTGCCTACCACGGAGACTTTGCTCTTGTTATTTCTTTTGCCTGCAGTGCTACCACTCTTGGCCTCATTTGCTGAATGAATGAATAGATGAATGAATGGATGGATGGATGAATGGATGGATAAATGAATAAGTGTCTTTTTCCTAAAAACTCAGGAAACAAGATGGTGGGGAAAGTAGAGACAGCAGCATGGGTAGAAATTAACTTCATCTACATCTCAGTTTTGCCTAGAAAGTTGTTTGGCTAAAGATGCTTCCACCTACTCTTTTTTCAATTGCCAAATACCTCAAAATATCCACAGCTCTTAGGCACTTGGAAGCTTCCTAGAAAGGAGTAGCTTTAAATGGTTGTAGCCAAGTTAGAAAGTTGGAACTGGGTATTGATAGGAATAATGTCACATGGAAACATCCCCTCTCTCTCCTCGTTCTGAAGAAACAAGACAGTCCAAGGTATACAAAGCTATTTTGACTTCCAGCAATGATTTTGATGGGGTTTCTTCTTCTAGTGGTCAATGAATATTCATTGTTGATTTTAGTAGCAATTTTACAAAGGCCACCGCTAATGGCTGCATCCTGCCCTGGAGACAGTATGCCTGCCAGTGGTTAAATGACCTTTAATTATCTCCTGCCTCTGAGAGAAGGTCTATCATTAAATGGAATTTCTTGCACACTATTATGATGAAAATGTAAATAGAAGTTCTTTCTGCCCCAGAAAGGAGTCTGAGTTCTGTATAGTTATATAAATTAACAACAGTCACTACATTAAATGTAGTAGGTGGTCTAGAGTGATCAACACACTTTCTTCCAGTTTTCCTGGGTCTTTCTCCACTAGCGCAGTAAATCTTGAATCACAGGAAACCCCTTAGTCTCAGATACACTAGGACTACTGGTTGCCCAAGTGGTAGCTAAAAAGCCTATCCCTAACATTTGAAGGAGCCAGGGTAAAAAGATACTAGTAGAGGCCCATGAGTTATGTATCTAAATATACAGAAGTTATAAATCAAACTAAAACACTGCCCAATAAAAATGTTCTATCCTCCTATCATGACAAATATCCCCAAAACAACCCGGAAGGCTGGGTTTGAGTTCCAAGCTCTTAGACTCCCCTCTGGCTTCTGGTCTGTCTCCACCTTCCCTTCCTACTCCTAGCTCTACCCCTTACCCCAAGAGGTCTTGCTCCATCCTATAAGGAACTACTTCTTGGTTTCCCCCTGGGGCCTAGAAGTAAACTGTGACAAGGCCATTCTTGGAGGAGAATGGCCTTAGGGCAGAGGACCACCCAGTTCTAGAAATGGGATTGGAGCCATTTAAGAAGAGAATTCTGAGGTCATAGAACCTAAGCCTAGCCTAGAAGGGATAGGTGGCCAGAAGAAGGAAAAGAGTGGAATCTACAGGACAGGAGTCACTCTTTCCGGAGTCTAAAAACCATACTGGAAGTCACCACTCTCTAGAGTGTCCATGAAATTAGAATATGTTGGATAATTTCCAATTTCCAATTACACCACCAGGTCCTTGTGGGCAGAAGGCTAGAGTTGTTCAACCCAGAGAAATAATGTCTGAACAAAATGTTATGGATGCCCTGAGACTGTTCCTAGAAAGAACTGAGGACCTCACTAGAGAAAACAAAATTACAGTACAGTACAGCAGAGAAAAGAAGTCACGTAGCAAAGAGGAAGAACTACTTAAATAATGGCTCTCTTACCTGGAGACTGATAAGAAAAGTATCTGCCAGAGAGAAGAGACTGGGAGCTTGAATGTCATCCTTCTGAGACCATGCTAAGGCAAGATTTCTGTTTTCCTTCAGGGGATTTACTTTGATTGATGATGCAGATTGTGGTCCAAGTATCAGTAGGTAACAAGTATTGCAAGCTAAAAATGACTTGTGTGCTCTTGTAGTTTTGTTCATATGAGCATAGTGAATAGCAGGCAGCCAATATTACATAATTAACAGCACAGAGGTGATATGATGATATGAGATGGCAAAAAAGATCATGAAAGTAGAAAATACTGATGTCCTGTTTAAAAGTATCATGTCAGATAAGTTAGGTTTAGATAATATCTCTGCAATTTACTAACAGTGAGACCATAGGTGAGTTACTTCACATATTTGAGCCTTGGTTTTAATTCCTAAGCAAAATTGGGATCTAAATACTACATGCAGGAGGTCTGGGGGGCTCAGTCGGTTAAGCATCTGCTTTTGGCTCAGGTCATGATCCTAGGATCCTGGGGTCAAGCCCTGCATCAGGCTCCCTGCTCAGCAGGGAGTCTGCTTCTCCCTCTTTCTCTGCCCTTCCCCTTACTTGTGCTCTCTTTCTCTCTCAAATAAATAAATGGAATCTTTAAAAATAATAAACACTACATGTGACTAGTATGAGGAATAATTGAGATAAAGCAAATAAGGAACCCAACCAGTGTTTGTAACATTTTGAGTATTCCAAAATACTACTTCCTAAGGGGAAGAAAAAAGATGGTAGTGGTGGTGCTGATGGTAGTTGCAGTATTACACTAGTAGAGCACTACTACTTGATGTCAAGAAGAAGTAATACCATTGTATACCAACATGGGATATAGGCAGATTAGCTGGATTCTGAAGCTCCTGGTTCTTAAGTCTAAAAAGGAGATTCTTTGATGATAATTAAGACATCGGGCAAAAGAATCCCTTTGAATAAGGAGGTGATACATGGACTAGACCTGTGGTGATTGCAGAACACCAAAAAGAACTGACAGGGAGACACATGGAAACATGACTCACTCGTGGCTTCATTGAGAATACATGGCAAAACTCAGCAAGTGCCAATGAGCACAGAATCATCTCCAACCACGTGGGAGACACCAAGAGAAGCTGCTGAGGGAGCTAACCATCGTACTCACAGTTGCACAGACTCAAGCTGAGTCATCACAGCAATTCAGTAACATCTCAAGTGATAGAAGACGGATCACTCACGGGCAAGCCTGAATCACCACCACTACAAGCAACTATTCTCATCCCCAGCCAAACTTAGGTACTACTCAATGTGTATATGAATCATTTCTAAATTAAGCATGAAGATTTCCAAATTATCTCAACATGATCTAACATCTGGACAGGAGATATTTATTATTGAGTTGGAGGAGGGGACATGAGGAGAGAGAAAAAATAGAGAGAAGGCTATGTTCTCTAAGAAAACTATTTTCTTTTGAAATATGGAACTATTTTTGCAAAAAAGACTGACTCATTTTATTTTTTTAATCACCAAAAAGGAAATAGAGTGTGTGTAATAGACTGCTTTACACTAAATAAAGACATCATGTGGACATGAGGCTTTCTAATTTGGTTTTATATTATTCTAACTGCATTAAAAATGTACACATGAATATAAGATTGATTCATTTCTGGGTTGGATTGCCTAAGGTCTTTCTGCTGTTACAAATAACTTCCCGCAAAGCTTTCTCATGCCTTCTGGGATGTAGGAACGTAGTTCACCCCATGATGCTCTCTGACCTGGTCACCCCAAGTTCTTGTTCTTTTTCCCATGGGCTGTGAGGCTCACTGAAGACCTCTTGATTCTTCGGGAGGACACCAGGAAGATCCAAAGGCTCTCCTCACCCTGACTTCTCAATGTCTTTTGTTACAGGTTTTCTACTTCCTGGGTTCAAGAATGTTCTTGGTTATTACCGCGAGCTGTAGAATCAGACAGACCAGGATTCAACTCTTTGCTCTGCCACTTCACCCTATGTGACCACAGACAAGCTGTTTATCCTTTTTGAGCCTCAACTTCCCTGTCTGTGAAATGGGGATACTAAGTCCTTAACTCAGGAAAGATTAAGTGTGACCATCTTTGTAAAGGACTTGGCTCAGTGGCTGGCTACATGGCAAGAGCTCCCACAAATGTTAGCTCTTATTCTTTCTAACAGATGCGTGCTAGGAATTATGTATTTAGACATCCAGGACCTGGAATCTGATGCTTTAGGCAATAGAAAACTGTAATCTCCAGCCAAACTGAACTTCTTTTGCTTTGGGGCCCATGCTTTTCCTATCATAATGCTCCGCATTCATCACCTTTTGTTGTAATTGCTTGTTTAACATCTGTTTTTTCCAGGAGAGTAGATTCTGTGAATCTTTTTTCACTGCTACACGTCTGATACCCAGCCCAGCTCTTGGTATAGAAAAAGATGTCCAAAAGATATTCATTGAATGACTGAAAGACTGAACAGCCAATGGACCAATGAAGTAACAGACCAAATAATTGCTAGAACCACAGACCAAACGATGAATGACCAACTGAGTGATTCAATGAATGAAGGAATGAACATATGAACGAATGATGGAGACTGGTCATGTAAATTCAACTGGATATGAAAATATTGTCCTAGCATGACAACAGATGAGACTACTAAATATAGGATTTTAACATGGAAAATGTAAGGTCTTTAGGGGGATATATAATACTTGTTTTTGAATATCTTAGAATTCAGTTCTTCCTCCACCCCCATCAATGATAGGATGGGTGATAATACACTACTGGAAAACATTACTCATTCCACACTCACATGGCCCTCAAATTGCACATCCCTCCCACTCTCCATCATGAACCAGAATCTGCTTGACAGTTTCTGGCCTCAGCGTGTCTATCTATGTCAGATGACATCATGGCCCAACCATGTGTCTTGGGCTGTGAGAACAACTTGGGGAAATCAACAAGAAGTCCCAGATCTTTTGATGCCTAATTTCTGATAACTAAGAATCTTTCCTGAAATCTCCCATCCACCCCTTTCTTCTTGGTGAGCTCATCTTGTCTTTCCAGAAAGGCTGATCAGTGGCAAGGCATTGCTGGACTTCGTCAGGGGGATTTGGTGTCTTCATACCTTGTTCATCAGCCACAGGACACACTCATCTTTCAAGAGTTCTGGAATTCTGCCCATGAATGTCTGAACATTCTGCTGCAATCCCAAAGGACCTCTTAGAATGTACATGTTTAGTCACAGAAGATCCAAGCTGTTTTTAAATTAAAACCTGCCTCGAATGAACATAAAATGACCAGTGAGCTGTATTTTGACTATCCTCCTAAGAACCTTGTGACTGTAACAACATAAATGGAACATTCGTTAATGCCATTTTCCTGGTGTAAGGGAAGGGGAGAGACTACCAAATGCAGGCTGATGAAAACCATAAAGGTCACTAGGAAGATTTTCTAAAAGAACCAAGTGTGATGGCTACTTGCCTGGAAATTAGTAAATAACAATTATGCAGTTACGACATCTTTTCTATGTCAGGCAAGAGACTGCATACTTCCCATACATCAGCACATTTAATCTGCCTGGAAGTACTATGATATTGGTATTAATGCTTCTATTTTACAGGTAGGTAAGTTGAGTTTCCAAATAGGTGCCCATGCAGGGATGAGAACCAAATGTGCCTGACTTCAAACCTGATGCTCCTACCCCTCCAACAGGCTGCAACCCAGCACCTGAGATAAGGAAGGCATGACTGCTGACAAAGTGGAATGGAACTGTAGAATATAACTTAGGCAGGATAAAACAGTACCTGAAGTCTAGAGGGGAAAAGACCTTGTGAACACATGACCAACAGTTTTCCAATAGATCAACTGTCATAAGAAAGGGAGAGCCCTTCCAATAGATCACAAAGGCTGGAAAGAACAGGTAGGGTCTAGGAAGACAGATGGAAGCCAAGGTGACACAGAACTTTGTAACAGTGAGAGATGTTCACAACTGAGAGAATGAGTTCTTGAACACGGGAAGTGTCCAAGCAGAGGGTAGGTGCCAAAACAGTGGGTGGTATACCTTTGAGGTCCTGGCCCTCTGTCTGCATTGGGTAGATGTCCACTAACCATCTGAGAAGTTTACCCCTATTTGTGCCCAATCACCATCTGCCACAAGCATGCAAGTAAAACCATGTCTGCAGAAACAGTCTAACACAAGTTTTATCTCCCTGAGGCTACAGGAGGGAATCGTAGAAACTGCTACTCTGAATCTCTTTGTGATAAACAAGGAAGAACTGGGGGACATTGGAAGGGAGAGAAATCTTGGGAGAGGAAGGAAACCATGGGTATTACTTTGTGCCAAGCCATGGGTTGGGTGCTTCACACTTGCTCCCTCATAAAGCGGGGTGCTGCCATTTGAAAGTAGAGCTGATCATTTCCATCCTACATGGCTAATAAATAGGATATAACCAAGGCTCAAACTCAGATATGCCTGACTTCAAAACCCTTATTCTTTTCTCAATGGTTTGCTGCCAAACCCAGTGAGGGAGTTTGGGTAGGATATTGAGAGAAGGTGCTTAGGACAGGTGGATTTGGATGAGCAGAAGAAGAATAAGAAGGCTGCAGAACACAGTAAAACACAAGAGAGTAGGTCAGAATTTGATGCTCAGGCAATTTAATCACTGAGCAAAGCAGGCAACAAAGAGGAAATGGATCAAGCCAGACATCATCTCCTTCACAATGCATTCTACTTTTGACCTTGAACCCAAGCCATAGAACTGGTTCCAAATTATGAGTGATACAAGTTCTTAAATAGGACCTCAGACATTTTAATCTGAACAAAACCCACATATGTCAACTTTGCCCCTAAGGGTAATATACAGAAGAATATACATTTTTTCCCCAGAGTATCCCATGATTTCAATATCCCATAAAGAAATGTTACCAGGTAACATAGGTTCATAAGGCTTTGGAAAATTAAGATGCCAAGATGGTAAACAGAATGGAAAGTGTGATAATGAGAAAAGATGATAATAATGGCTTTCACTGTATTGATTTTTATCTCCTGTCTCCTGGGAAACAGGGGTGCTACAATGCTCCCTTCAATCCCTGGCTGTTGGGGTTGAATAGACCTAATTTTCTTCCATTATCTAGCAAATACAAAGTTATTTCAAAATAGAATTTTATTCTAAATGGTCCCCATTATTAGATTGTTGAGGGACACCTACAATTAGACCACAGGTGTTAAGTGTGTATGTGTGTGTGTAGTCGAGGGGCATGGAGGGGAGGTTTATTTCTATCATAGGGATCCAGACCCTATCCTGTGGGAATTAAGTGTCCTTAGCATATCCTGGCATGTGGCGAAATGAGCCATTCCTAGGGCTCAGTCTGCTGTTCTATAAAATGGGAATAAGACCACTTGCCTCAGGAAGATGCCCAGAGGATGCAATAAAATTGTCCTCAGGCAGTCATGTTGGTGTTAGCTCAGAAATGGCACTTGGTACCACTCATCCTCAGCATGTCCCTTGAAGCTGGGGAATTCCTCCTTTGATAGGCCAGCATCAACCCACCACCCGACCCATCGAAGCTAGCCCACCTTGTCCCCCCATCCTCCTCCCCCAAAGATCAAAATCATTCTTACACTGGGAATTTAGAGCTGCAATAATGCCCCTTTATCCTATCCAAGAGATTTTCTCTTTAGTAAGTCATACCAACACCTCACTCCCAGTGGGCCACGTAGAACACAACAAGTATTCTGATATACCTTGGCTGCAAAGTACATGCAGGTCAGCAAATTATAATGATTCAAGAAGGCCCACATCAGCAAATTGCTCCAAATTCTCCAGTGTCTCACATTCAAGCCTCATACCCAAAGATGCAAAACTAGATCAATGTTAGCTGGAACCCTGGCATGGGAACAGAACATTTGGAAGGGCCGTCAGGCTTAAAACAAACTTTTGCATATGACCCCACATTCATTCCTCACAATGAGCCCTATTTTGACACAGGAGAATACCAAGGCACAAGGGAGTTATATACCTAAAGTCACTGTCAGTGGTCAAAGAATTCTATGGTCAGCCTTCTCCTCATGACACAAGAGCAGCCAGCAGACTTGCCCTAGTAAAGGTCCCCAAATTTCTGTCTTGTTTCTCCTAGCACCTCTAACTGATTTTCCCATTCTAATTAATTGCCAAACTCAAATCATTTTAACAACTTCACATGCAAGAAGCAGAAGAGAGTACAAGAGAAACCCACAGGGCACTCTATATCTCAACAACCCAGCAAACGCCACACTGAGATCATCTCTAAAACCCACCTTGCTTCTGTATGGGTCAGGTGCTGGCTAGAAATACTTGAAGGGGTAACCACAGGAAGTTTAATCAAGGCACTATCAACGAAGAAGAAAACAGGGTTCAATGAAGCCATGTGAGAAGATGCACCCTGAGGCCAGTGACAGCAAGAGGCGAGACCACCCCAAGGCCTAAAGGGGCCATGGGAGAGAGCTGTCCCCAGGTTCACAGAAGCTGTGACTGGAGGTAGAAGAACATGACCACCACCTCCAAAACCCAGGCCAATAGGGAGGAAGAGGAAAGATTAAATGTGCTCCCCCCCTGATCTCCTACCAGTCTCCTGCTCCCAGGAAGACAGCACAGATGCTTAAGCAGGAAGTCCGTGCATCAGCCTACCAGGAACAGAGCTGGAGGAGGAAAGTAAAGAGCAGATCTGGAGAGAAACATGGAAAACATCCAGAGAAATCCTGAAAGGTGAGGAGCCCTGTCTCCCCACCTTTGTCCAAGCTAAGCCCTATTGTAAAGCCAGGCATCTCATGAGTGATCCCAGTGATCCCTAACTAAGGAGCAGCTTAGATAACCCAGCAGAGGGGATGCCTGGGTGGCTCAGCAGTTTGGCGCCTGCCTTCAGCCCAGGGCATGATCCTGGAGTCCCGGGATTGAGTCCAACGTTGGGCTCCCTGCATGGAGCCTACTTCTCCCTCTGCCTGTGTCTCTGCCTCTCTCCCTGTATCTCTCATTAATAAATGATTTTTTAAAAATCTAAAAAAAAAAAAAAAAAAAACAGTAGAGCTTCATTCTCTTATCTGCAAATATGCAAATAGGAATAATAATATCTACCACCTGGGGTTGTGTCAAGGCTTAAATACATAAAGTTACTGCCTGCAAATAGAAAATACCAGGTATTTTGTTCACTGCCTTCCTGGTACCCAGAACGAACACACACACACACACACACACACACACGCACACACACGCACACACACAAACGCACACACACAATGGATAGGCTGAATGTAGCATTAAATATTACACATATGGAAATGAAATGTGTAATATGGCTCCTTGGTAAGAGTAAGTGCTGCTTTAAAAATGACACATGCAACACAGGTGACTTACTGCCCCAGGAAGGTTTAAGGATTGAAAGGAGCAAAAGTATTTCTTTTCAAAAAGGGAAAATTGGTAGAATTCATTTCCTCACCAGTGTGAAACTTGGTAAGCTTCCTTTTTTTTTTTTTTATTTATTTATGATACTCACAGAGAGAGAGAGAGAGAGGCAGAGACATAGGCAGAGGGAGAAGCAGGCTCCATGCACCAGGAGCCCGATGTGGGATTCGATCCCGGGTCTCCAGGATCGCACCCTAGGCCAAAGGCAGGCGCCAAACCGCTGCGCCACCCAGGGATCCACGGTAAGCTTCCTTCTTTAAAGCTAGTAGGACAGAGGCAGAGGCAGAGATTTCTCTCTGACTTCTAGTCACTGTTGTAAAGAGCTCGCCAGACTGGGTCAGGCCCACTCAGTAATAGTCTATCTTTGGATTAACCTGTTAGAGACCTTAATGACATCAGCAAAATCCCTTCACTTTGAACATAAGACACAACATACTCATGGGAGCGAAGCCCCCACCACCTTTGCGACGTCCTGTTGGCTAGAAGCAAGTTACAGGGACCTCTCATTCTCCTAGGGATTGTTACACGAGGGCCTGGGTCATTGAGGGGACATCTTAGAATTCTGTCCACCACAGATGAGCATGTGGATGTACTTTGAAATGGAGCAGGAATAAAAATTATTATCCTGATTTTTCAGAAACTCAGGGACTCTTAAAGACATTGCCCAAATCCCTGAGCTCACCCCTGTGACAGAGCTGAAACACATGCAGAGATTTTTCTGGGTCTAAACCTTGTGCTCTTTACATTCTCTTGTTGACCTGGCAAAGAAGGGAATGGCTCCATTGCAGAGTCAACTATGATATATATCTGATACTCAGAGAAAATGTATCACTTGCTCCTACTAAATAATAATACATTTGAGTTGCAAGTGGCCTTAGAGATGATGGCCAGCCACAACATTTTAGCAGAGCTAGGATCAAAATGTAGGGCTCTGGACTCCTGAATGGATAGATTCTCATTGTGTCCTTCATAGTCCCTGTCAAAGCTGGGCTATAAGGCAAGAGAATGCTTGAATTCAACAACCATGTTTTGTTTTTATCCAGATGTTTTGGTCTTATAAGCAAAGCCTTTCTTGATCTAGGAAGCCCACCCAAAAATCTGAAGAAAATTAGATAGTCATTCTAAAATTAAAGTCACTGTAAGAATGACAGGAAAGACAAAAATTTAAGTTGTGAACAATTCACATATACATGGTATAAATGTTGGGTCAAATTGATACAAACCAAAACATATAAGCATATCAGGGCATATTTAGGTCAATTAATATACATTAAAATATACTATATGGTTCGGGGATTGTTTGTATCAATTAATACACACCAAAATATACTAGGTGATTCATGGATTATACCTACTTTTAAGTGTTGAGTGTTTTAATATCTAAAAAAAGCATAATCAAATAGAAGCCATCACTCATGTTTGCATACTAAAACAACTAAGCCGCACTTGCTACAATGTAACAATAAAAGTATCATCATTGGAAGCCATGATTATGGGAGATTTCCTAAAGTGTCTGATGTGAAGCCAAAAGTTCTTAGTTCATGGTTTGCTTGGTTTCTTTCTAGCTTTGTGACTTTAGGCAAATCATTTGTCTTTCCCAGTGCAGTGCTTGAAACAAAGTAGACCAGACATGCAGTTAGTGGTTCTCAGACCCTCAGTCTTTCCACTTGATCATGAGAGGTTGTTAGTTATGAGCTAGGTCTCTGTTAATACCCCCTTGGGTGTCCTTGCTGTGAATTAAACAGTAAATCAGATACTGTCAGCCCCTGGTAGAACCCTACAACTGCTCTGTCCAATACTGTAGCCACTGGCCACAAGTGACTACTACGCATTTGCAATGTGGTTGATCTCAATGGAAGTGTACTGCAAGTGTAACTTGTACACCAGGTTTCAAAGATACAGCACCAAAAAAAGGATGTAAAACATGTCAGAATGGGAATCAATCACAGGCAGAAATGACATTTGGGATACATTGGGTTAGGTAAGATGTATTATAAATAGTTTACCTGTTTCCTTCTACTTTTTTAAAATGTGGCTATTAGAAATTTTTAAATTATATACTTGGCACACATTATGCCTCACTGGAAAGTACTGATCTATAATTCCCCACTGTTCTCAGAAAAGAATTTAGCCTCTGTAGCAGGGTGTGATCCAGTCACTGCCTACTTCTCTGGTCCCCTTATGCTTTCTCCCTGTCCCTTATTACCCTCCAGCCACAGAAACTTTATGATCTCTCATAAGGGGATCATAGAAAGGGACACAGAAAGCCTGTACCCACCTTAGGGTCTTTGCACTCAGGATTCCATTCTTGTGAAATGTTCTTTCCATGGCAACTCTACTCATAGCTGACTCATTCTCCCTTTTCAGGTCCTCAGCTGATATGACCTCTTTAGTCAGGCTTTCTGGACTACCTGATATGAATGGACCACATATCCAGTGAATCTCTGCTCCCTTTACTTCCTCTAAGGCACTCACTTCCATCCTCCATATCCTTATCTAATTATCTGTTCACCTATTTAATGCCTGTCTCCCTCCACTAGAATCGAAGCTGCGTGAAGACAGGAAGCTTTCCAGTCTTATTCATGGTCTATCATAGCCTCAGCTCAGGGTCTCCTAACCCACTGTAGTTCTCAGTTCAATGTTTGTTGAATGAGTGAATGAATGAATGAATGAATGAACAGTGAAAAGGGCATGTAAAGGAGTCAAAAGTCCCAGTTAGGATAAACCCATTGATAATGACAATGACAACAATACCATCTTCCTTCAAGTGCTTACTTTTCTCCCTATAGTCAATCCTTAAGATTCATTTGGGAGGTAGTATGGTATAATTGAAAGGGCCACTTACTGGCTGTGTGACCTTGGATAGAGCCCTAGACTGTTCCCAAATCTCTACCTTCTCCCAGAAAAATAATTAGAATTATTATGGAATAATTAGAATTATCCTGTGATGTCTTGACATTCAATTAAAAAAAAAAAAAAAGGAGAAGAAGAGGCCCAGAGAGCCCCAGTGACATTTATTAGACCAAGACATTCCTTAAGGGAAATGATTCCTTTATTTATCTGAGGGGGCCCCCAGCACCCAAGACTGACTACAGGTCCTCTGGAACATCTGGCTCAAGAGTAGGGTTCAAAGAGTCCGCATCTTTGGCCAGGAAAAGAATAAGTACTAGCAGGGACTGGGGGTGCCTTTCTGCCCACAACAGGTTATTCTCCAGAAAAAAAGAGACTGGGCCACCCCAAGCAGTAGCTCCTGATTCTCACATTCTGAAAAGAGTCACTATATCTGCCTCCTTAATTGACACTGGCGCCAAGGGTAACAATAAGGAGGGGAAGGAGGTCATGAGTTTCAAGCTATACGATGTTAAAGTTAATAAAATTAGAATTATTCCATGGAACCATAATTTCTCAAGATGGGGCAAGAAGGGTGGCTGGAAAAGGAGTGAGAAATGACTTCACTGGGAAGGCTTCTGCGCAGTTTGCAAGGGATAAAGCATGTCTTTGTTATTCTCCTGGCTTCTGTTCCTATACCTCTGAAATATGAAGGCTTCTGGCATGACATCCCAGTTCATCACCATTGTTCCAAGGGTTTGCTACTGAATGAGCTATTCACATGGAAACCTCTTGGAGGCCAGGCTTCTGTTGGCCACAGTTTATTTACACCCCGGTTTAATGTGCAGCACACCTTGGAAGTTTGGACAAACTAGACCACGGTACAGCATTGCACCATCTCTTCCTAGTCCTGCCTGCCTGCTCACTGCTGATTAAAAGCCAGAACCCCACCCTCATTCATTCAGCACACACGTTCTAAGTGTCTATCACATGCGAGGTGTTGGGGCTACAGCTGGGAGCAAGCAAAACAAACGCCAATGACAGCAGATCCATGAAAGAAGAAAAGGGGAATCACAACTGGAAAGCCCTTTCCAGGAATGTGAAAAAAAGGAATCAAGATTTGGGTTCATTGATCAAGAGTTGGGATTGCTGGGGATGATGGTGTGTCAAGAACTGGGGATCTCTGGGTGACTCAGCAGTTGAGCGCCTGCCTTCAGCCTGGGGCATGATCCTGGAGTCCCAGGATCCAGTCCCATGTTGGGCTCCCTACATGGAGCCTGCTTCTCTCTCTGCCCGTGTCTCTGCCTCTCTCTGTATGTGTCTCTCATGAATAAATAAACATAATCTTTAAAAAAAATGGAGGAGGCTTTAAGAAGGAAAGTACCTCTGATAAGAGACAGAGTCCTAGAGGGACACCTGGGTGGTTCAGTGGTGGAGAGTCTGCCTTCGGCTCAGGGAGTGATCCTGGAGTTCTGGGACTGAGTCCCACATCGGGCTCCCTACAGGGAGCCTGCTTCTCCCTCTGCGTGTGTCTCTGTCTCCCTCTCTCTCTGTCTGTCTCTGTGTCTCTCATGAATAAGTAAATAAAATCTTTTAAAAAGAGAGAGGAAGGAAGCCCTAGAATGTGGCCTGCAGTTCCTCCATCCCCCCAAATCAGTCACATGGAGTACTCTGGGACCCCTCCCCTCCTCCAGTCTCCCTGCAACCTAGTTTTATGGTAGGCCCCCTGAGCCCTGCTTTCTGGCAGGGGGTGCTGCCAACATGAGTTTTAGGACCGAAAACCTCAGGAGAGAGCAATATTCCCCCAGGATAAAAAGTGGGGCTTGGTTCTCCACCTAGGCAGGGAAAAGCACCCCCGGGGACCCCACGTCTGGCTCAACAGAGACGTGGCTGTGTAGGCACACAACACTGTGAAGGAAGATCTTGCTGAGACTGTCTTAGGGGACTTGTTATGTGAGATGTTGTCAGACCCTTCACCCCAAGGAGGTGAAAAATCCACAGATGGAATCCCGCTTGTCCAGATCTCGACAGCCTCATCTATCGAGTTTAACCAGAATTTCCTGGCTTATGGCTTCTTGTAATGCTGTGCCTCTTCTCCCTGGGGAAGTTCTCACTCTCATCCACGAACTAAGATTGATTGATTGATGGAAAGATTTTATTTATTTATTCATGAGAGACACACACACAGAGAAAGAGAGGCAGAGACACAGGCAGAGGGAGAAGCAGGCTCCATGCAGGGAGCCTGACGTGGGACTCGATCCTGGGACCCCAGGATCATGCCCTGGGACAAAGGCAGATGCTCAACCGCTGAGCCACCCAGGCTGCCCCGAACGAAGATTTAAAGCCTTGCTGAAGAGCTCAACTTTGGACCAGTTACCCTCTCTGAGCCTAAATCCTCATGTGCCAAATGCAATGGAGCATCAGCATCATCATCATCATCATCAGGGTCCTAGTAACACCGGAGGTCATTATGCAACTGGAGAGAAGACGCATATCTCAGCGCTTAACAAACCAGGACTGTGTTCTCCTCGCTGAATTGGGAGAATTTACACGAAAGCAAGGTATATGCGAGGCAGATCAATAATCCACAAGTATTAATTAATTAAAAAAAAAAAAAAAAGATCCTAAGTCAGTGGACTCTGCCCTCCCGGCTGGTGACCGGAGGACCTGGTCGGTGCGGGCTGCACAGCACCTGCCTCCCCTCCCCCTCGCCCCGCCCCCCAGGACAGGGCAGCAAGAGTGGGAAGGGGAACGCGGCTCAGCATTTATTTTTGGAGCCAGCTCACTAAAAATACCCCCGCCTCCCCGTCTGATCACTCTCCCTTTTGACCTGAATGGATGGCGGGAGCCCGGCGGGCCTCCCCACCCTCCGCCCGATGCCCTTTAAAGGAGAAGGGCGGGGGCGCGGATTCCTGCGGCTCCCTCGACGGGCGCAGACGAGCCGCGGCCGCGCGGGCCGCACCGGGCAGGGCAGGGCAGGGCAGGGCAGGGCAGGGCAGGGCAGGGCAGGGCAGGGGCCGCACTGACGTCAGGGCAGCGCTCGGGCCGCCGCGGCAGCCCGGCCCGGACCACGCCCCCGGGGCGGAGAGCCGCGCGCTGCCATTGGCCGGCCGAGCGCGAGCGCCCGCGGCGATTGGCTGGCGCCGTTTGCGAGGGAGTCCCGCTCTCCAATTAAAGGGCCCCGCGGCGCCGGGCTGCGCGCAGAGCTCCCCCTGGGCGCGAACTCGGCCCGAGCCCGCGCTGTGCCCGCGCTGTGCCCGCGCTGTGCCCGCGCTGTGCCCGCGCCCCTGCCCGAGGAGCCGGGCGCTCGCCGCTGCTGCCCGCGGGAGATGGCGAAGGTGGCCAAGGACCTCAACCCGGGAGTTCAGAAGGTGAGCTGCGCTGTCCGTCCGCATTGCCCACGTCCTTGCTTTTCCCCGCGTCCCTCCCGCAGGCTCGGCCGCGACCTACCTAGACGTAAGGAGCAGGAAACGCGCTAAATTCCAAGACTTCCCGAGAAAACAGACTTGAGCTAACAGGCGCACCCACCCCAAAACTTACTCTTAAAAGCCCTCGTGTAGAATTTGCAAAGGATCTCAGTGCTGCCGTGATGCTAATGACAATGTTACTTGAATTTTCTTTTTGCGCTTGTTTTTATTGAAGCCCGATTTGCCAACATATAGTATAACACCCCGTGCTCATCCCATCAAGTGCCCTCCTTCCTCGGTGCCGGTCACCCAGCTGCCCCTTTCCCCCTTCCCCACACCTCCCCTTTCCCAACCCTTTGTTTGTTTCCCAGAGTTAGGAGTCGCTCATGGTTTGTCCCCCTCTCTAGTTACAATTTACATAAAGTAAAACTATTAAAGAAAATAGTAATCCTGTTGTCTGTAGGGAGAGGAAAAAAAAAAAAAAAACTCCCTTCTCCTCTTCCTTCCCCCTCCCAGGATTGAGGTGGAGAGTAAATATTTACTCACAAGGAATCTCCCCTCTTGCTGTCATCCTGTTTTGTATTTTGCGCTCACACACACACACACACACACACACACACACACACTCCCTCTCTCTCTCACACACACACACACACCAGTTTCTTTAGTTGGTGATGTTGGCCATGGCAGCAGTTCCAGCACGAGGGAACTAATTTCTGTCCCCAGGGTCTGCACGTTTCCCTTTCAGGAAGGGCTGGCCAGGAGCCCAGAAGGTCATGGGTGAATTACTGCAGGAGGGGCCTGTGGCTTCAACACCCACCGGCTACTTACCTTGATGCAGTCGGGAGAGGGCACAGGCCAGAGGCATAGAGGACAAGTGAGCTGGAAGGGAGCAGAGACACAGACAGTCTAAGCCAATGGAGAAACTGAAGCCCAGGGTTAGAAACTGAAGCCCAGGGTCAGAGAGCCCAGAAGACCACAGAGATTATTAAGGGAAGCCTTGGGCACGGAAACCCTGGCCCTGCCACCTTTTAGCTGCACTGTTTTGACCAAGTCACTTTTCTGTGCCTCAGTTTCCTTGTCTCCAGTTCTAGGGATGATAGATCGCTCTTTTCTCCAGCAGCACTAGCAACGATAGTAAGCTGGATTGGATTGATCTCCCAAAGCAGTCATTTTTAAACTCTTGCAGGGCAAAGTCCTCCTGAGACCTCTGCCATTACCTGTGGAGTAGAATGAGAGGAAAACAAACAAACAAACAAACAAAAAGGAATAAAGAAAGAAAACAACAAAACCCAAACATATGTCAGAATCAAAATAAAAGTGCAAGCCATGTAACTTTGAGGCACGAGTTCCTGCATCTGATTTATAGCTGCACGTTACACAGCTGACTTTCCCCAGACTCCCACACAGGGTCCAGTGTACCCTTCTGAATGTGTACACCAAGTCAGACTTAATCAGGGCATCTCTCTGGAATGTACCATGTCCCATCACATTTGCCAGACTATTTGGAGAATCAAGTTCTCTCTCCTTCTATGGAATTCGTACACTTTAGACCTTGGTATGATACCTGTTAATTTCCACCTAGTGGCAAGTCATGCATGCACTGCTTTTGTTTCTCTACACATCTTTCTGAACCCCTTGAAGACAAACCTTTCTGGTTCATCTCTGTTCCAACACAGCATACCGTACACAGCAGGACTCAATAAACTACCAGTGAACCACTGAATATCCGTCCAGCTAAGACCTTAGTGCTCGCGGACAGTACATTTTGTACATGAATGTTTTTTAACTTGTCATAGCACGAGGATATTTGTGTGTCTGAACTGCCTTCCCAAATTAAACTGAGGTGAAAGAGTTTGGAGCTAAAGGGGCAAAGTCCCACTGTCCTCTAGAAAGTCAGATGATTTGGGGGTGGTTTTACTACAAACTGATTGATAGATAATGTGTGAAGTAAGACCCAGTACATGGAAACCCTCCTTCTTACTGAAAGCCAAAGCCACCACTTGGAGGAAGCCTTGTTTTTATTTTCCTTTGCATCGGAGACTGTGATTATCGGGATTAGAGGTGGAACATGTTCTCCTTCTTGTCACCCTCCAGTGCCAACTTCCTTGGCCTGCAAAAGGTTTATTTTCCATTTAGATCCAATTACAGGCTTAAAGAAAGAATGTAGTGGGTAGAGATGAAAGGGTGTAATTCTTTTTTTTTTTTTTTTTTTTTTACTTCTTGGGACTGTGGCAGTGAGGAGGACAGTCATCACTATGTAGATTAACCAATGTCTTCAACTCAAAAAGTCAAGGCAAAGGATGAGAGTGGGGGAGAAGCTCTCCTTGCTTAACATTATAATAGTGATTGAACACCGTGTCATACCCAACAGCATTCTAAAAAGCTTTTATTCCGTATTTACTCTTTAAATCTACTGCAGTGGGGCGATTTTATAACATTTGGCTTCAGGATACATAATCACACTTAGGCATTTTGAAACAATTTCATAGACTCTTGGAGCGACAAGGGGCCTATTTACAAAATGAGAAATGGTTTAAAATGGCATACAGACTGTCTCTACTGCCCTACCCCCAAGGGGAAGTGTGGTAGGGGGAATCCCTAGCAGCTGGAAGTTATAAAAGGTCTTCAAGAGAACATAAAATCCAAAACCTGGAGTAGCCTTAGAAATTGTCTAACCAATCCCAGACAGACTGAGATCACATACCTAGTTAGTGGCAGAGCTTAAAAACATTACCAGCCTCCTCTCATCTGTGCTAAGTTAAATGCTCCCAATGGCTGCTCTTAAGCCATCATTTGTTTTTCTATTGGGAAAGGCTTCCTAGCACAGAGAGTTCCCTGAGAATAGTCAACATTCCTTGGTAATAAAGGGCCTGAAAGGCCACATGCCATTTCTTTTGGTGGAATCAACTACTACTGCAGTTGTGTTCTTCTGTAGTGTTTATTAACCATATTTAAGAGTACTGGTACTACTATCAAAATAGTGTTTGAACCAGATAGAGGTTCATACCCTATCCTAGTAACTCTACCACTTACTACCTGTGTGCTCTTGTGTATTAGCTAGTTAACTTTTGAGTCTCTCCTTATCTGAAAATTGGAGAGACAGTAGCAGCATCTACCTCCCAAGGTGTCTGTGATCATTAAATGAGATAGTACATATAAAGAGCTCAGCCCAGAAGCTCTCAAATAGTTAGTTGTTATTGTTGTTGCTGTTATTATTATTATTGGTGGCAATGGCAATGGTATATATTATGATGGGTGTGTGAACTCTGAAAGGAGTCTTTTGGTGAATGAAGGACACACTTTTCTTTATGACTATCCTATCTGAAGAGCAACTAATTTCCATTCAGCTGAACCAAAGCCAGTTGCTCCGTCTTGATGAGCTGAACATTGGTCTTATCTTCATTCTACCCAAACAGATACAAAATCTGCTCACATGGAACAGAGATTACCAGTCATTTCACTCTGGAGTCAGTTTTAGGCCTGGAGGGGGCATGGAGCTCTTGTCACTTTTTAAGCAAGGATACTGAGGCCCAGAGGGGTCAAGCTCCTCATCTGAGATTGCCAAGATGTGCTGAAGCCCATTAGGCTCTGCGACAATACAGCCCTGTTGGCTGCCAAAGAGCCACTTGCAGGAATTTAGAAAGGACTAGAACCAAGAGATCTAAGAGCATGTTCACTGTTGACTGCATGTGTGCCAGTGGCCTGGCTCCAAAAGGTCTGTTTTTCACCCCTTAACTCAGTGTCAAAGGAGCATTACATGATGGTTCTAAGTGCATTGCCAGATTCAGCTGGGTGTCTCCCCACACCCTTCTCTGCCTACCCTCCCTCTTAACTTTCCTGTCCTCAGCCCTTCCTGCCTTCACCTCCAGTTCCTGCAGCGTGCAAAACTGCTGGCACATTGCCTGAGAGAGCCGATCCAATATAAACACGGCTCCTCGAGAATGTCGTTGGCTCCCTCAATCTTAAAAATATATTAAGCTGTCATTTAGAGGCCTTCATAGCCAATGCATTGGAGACATGCCCATAGGTGTAGAAGCACGTTGGCCCGAGAGAGCCTTATCATAAAAGAAAGAAAGAAATTATCCAAGTTCTTAAAGGATCTCTGAAAACAGATGCTGAAGCCATTACTTTGTAAGTTACAGATGCTTGTCGTGTTGTGCAGACATGTGTGAATATGTGGGGTTAGGGGCTGATGAGTGGCTTTCACCAGTGCATCCACCTCCTGAGACGATAGGAGGCAGGGAAAGCCCTAATCACAGACCATCTCTAGGCTTTACTCTCGGCCATCTAGGCTCCAAGACCTTCTCCTAGCCAGGGTTTACACACCACTCTATAAGCAGGACAGTGGGAAAAGGACTTTGGTATTTTCCTCTGAAGATCCTATAGCTTGATCTTCTCAGTATATTAACTGGCCAAAGGTAACAAGGAAGAAAAAGAATAGGCTGAGTCCAGCAAAAGCTGGGGACCAGGAAGGAGGGACAGTGTCACAGGCTCACATGTGCATCTTACTTTCCTACCTCCATGTCCGCCACTCCTGGTGAGGAAAGGGTAAGGACCAGAGACGTGAGGGAATAATTCCTCCTTCAACCCACTGGAGTCAGCAGGGCTCCAGAAGAGGTTTTTGATTTGACCTTGGAAAGGAGAATCATTTTTTCATTCCAGCTTGGACATTCAAAATAGTGTGTGAATAATAATGTGGAAATCTATCATGATGAGTATAGACCTTGGGAATTCTTATCTCCCCAGTGTTCATCCAACACCATTTAAACATTTATTATGAGAAAAGTTTTCTGGCAGTGGTTGAGTCATTATAATAACTGTTGGCATTTCTTTACCAGGTGACTTTGAATAGGTCACTTTTCCTAGGAAGTAGCAGACCTTGACTGAGAACCTGTCTTCCTTTTCCCTCCAGTCCACTAACCTTTCCTATACAGCAGGCTATCTCCCAAATAACAAATGATTATGGATAAACAGGCCTAAAACTCTGTTCCACTGAAAGTAGAATTGTGGAACAGCTTTTCAGGACAACCAGAAGGGAGACACAGCTGTTGTTCTTTAAGTGCCTTCCTTTGGAGGTACCCACCCCTCCAACACACACACATACCCTTTTCATTTGCTTATCGGGAAGAGGATTTGGCTGGCAGCTGCCATGACCTTAGCAGGTGCAAGGCCACCAACAACTTCTACAGGAGTCCTTCAAGATTATGATAGTTCCTTAACTTCACATGTAATCTTCAAGATGTCCTAAACCCATTCTTGGAGCTTTGTACATATCAACGGCATGGATCTGCAAAGGCTCTAGAAATGCTTTCTATGAAGCTTTTATAGAAAAGCATTGAACAAGAAGTTGGGTCTCATATGTGCACTGAGACTCTTTCAGTAGCCAAAACTTAAACTTCGTATCTAGGCTTAAATATTTGATGTGGAAATTTGGTGGTAGCTTCACAAAAACAGAAACAATCATACAATTACAAATCTTTGTCAGACTCCCAGATCAACTCTTCACTCATTGTCTGCTCTTTTATATGAGGAGCAAGCCCTTTTAGGTTTTTTCTCAGAAGGGACCTGTTTGGTATTCCTTTTACCATTTGTTTGGACTCTTGTCACTGAAGGGCTTTGCAGGAAGAGTCGTCTGTTCTCTGCTAGCATAGACAAATTCAAGGAAAGACCAAAGAAAGGAAGGAAGGACTCTCTTGAGTACGTGCACAGTGCTTGGCCTTTCTCATATCCCATGTGGCCTTAAGGACTACCATACAAAAATATGAATATCCTTTCTACACATGAGTAAATGAAGACTAAGTTAAGTGATCATATGATGGCAGGTTAAATCAGGTCTTCACTCCGATCCCAAAACTTAAGCTCTTTCCACTCTAAGGAAAAATAAGAAGGCTTTTCTCAGAAGTAGCAGTCTGGTAGAGAGAAGCTATGATTATCACTGTGAGCTATCTACACATTAATAGTCTGATTCGGGAATTGCCCAGCATTTGCCAAATGTTACCAGGCATTTGTAACCTCTCTGGTATCTCTCGGTCACTACTAGGTATATGCTGTCACTCACAATAAGTCCAAGCCATTTCCAGATACAGAACAAGGGCTTTCTAGATTTCTCCTAGTTCTGGCTTTCTTAGAAGTCTAATAGAACTCAAGGGAGGAGGCTGGTAGAGAGACAATCTAAGGAAGCATACAACAGTATCCTAAAATTACTGAAGAAGCAGTGACCCTTGACCAAAAAAATAAAAATAAAAATAAAAAAATCCTAGAGATCCTAGTCTGAGAGCTTCCAGGAAATTCTAGCCTGGGGATAAGCTTGGCCTTTGGAATGTATCTCTACATGCCTGGTCAGCCTGACTCATGGCCTACCCAATAACACGTGAATCAGGACCAAGCAAAACACAGCCAAGCCCCCACCAGGACACGCTTTAAAAGGAAATAAGATTGCTGAGGGGGAAAAAAGGAAAGGCTCCATTTGGCAAGTCACTCTTTGGAAGGACAAAGGAGTACTGGGGTCCAGCCCATGGCGGCTGTTTCAAATCCACATGATCTGTTTATGGATTTTTTTTTTCTCCTTGCATTTTAAAAGATTAGATTCTTTATAAAATTAATCTTTGGAGAAAAATGCAAATGACTCGTTATTTAAAAGAACTGAGCAGAATCTAGGGATCTGCTTGGTCAGTCCCTTTGTGTTACTGTTGGGATATGGGGAGAAATGCCATATCCAAAATTTATATGAGACATAACTGAAAGATACACTGATTCACAGCATCTTTTATGAATGCAGGAGAAAAGGATATGTTCTATATTCTGTTGCTTCCATGCCCCGAGTACTCTAATTTCAGTCAACTTCATACCTTCAAACTTCAGAAGGTCAAGTGAACGTTTTGGCGATGAACTTTACTTTGGCCACCAGATTTAGAGGCTAATTGAGAAGTGGTTAAACACATAGCCTTTGCAAGCATGGAGATCTAAATGTGACTCATGGTTCTGCCATTTGCTAGATCTGCAGCCTCTGCCAAGTTGCTTTTCCTCTCTGGACCTCTGGTTCCCCGTTTGAGAAAGAGAGTTAACAATAGTTCTACATCTAAACAATAGTTAGTGAGATAAAGCCTGTAATGTGCCTGGATGCCTAGTAAGTGCTCAGAAAATATTTCCTCTTGCTCTTACTGGCATCCCCTCTCCTCAGTACAGCACAGAAATCCCATAGGTAGTTAAGCGCTGGGGTGTGGGAAACCAAGTTCAGCTTACCTACGTCACATCACATGTGGCTTCTAAGATATCAGATTGCAGGACCTTCTCTTTGTAGCTAAACTTAGACTTAGCCATAAATATACTCAGGCTGCATCATATGCAAAATTGTGACAATAGCAACAATTTGCTTTGGGTGGCTGGTTGCCACACTTCTAAAAAGCAGCCCTCCCTCTGCCTGAGACCAGTCCTTGGCCCCAACCGTTTGATCGTGGACAGGCTTACCCTCACCAAGCCTCAGACATCCTGCTTATTAATCAGGATAATGGTCACTCATTTCTTCATTTAGCAAATATTTATTTAGCATATATCATGTGCCAAGCATTGTGCTGAGTGCTGAATACAAGACATGAATAAGAAAGTTTTGGTCCCTGCCTTGTAAACTTGAGTCAGGTGAAATTAATTTCTCATAAAAGTAGGATAAAGGCCAAATAATGTCAGTGTTCTATGAGTCTGTGTATTCCTTGACCACCTGCAGCACATGTGCACGCACCCTCACATCTACACACCTACTAATTCTCCTTTGCTACCCACCTCATATTCCCCAGGACTGCACACATCTAAACCATACCCAACCCCAGTAATTTGTACAGTGTAACAGAGGAATGAGTTCACACTGTCCTCCCAGTTTTTACATTTTTTTAAAGATTTATTTTTTTGAGAGAAAGAGCACATGAGCGAGAGAAAGGGTGGAGGGAGAAGGAGAAGCAGACTTTCTGCTGAGCAGGGAGCCCTGATGTGGGGCTAGATGTGGGGCTCCATCCCAGGACCCTGGGATCATGATCTGAGCCAAAGGCAGACGCTTAACCAACTGACCACCCAGGAGCCCCCCTAGTTACTGCATTTTAAACAGGATATTTAGTGACAAAGAGTCTGAGGCTGGAGGGACTATTGGCAGCTCTCAGGTACTATGGTAACCAGCAGCCCCTTCAGCTGCCTTGCAGATATGGTGGTAGACAAACTGTGCTCAGCCTGTGTCCTCAGAGGCAGCCTAACGCCCCAGGCTCTGTCCTTAGTGGTGTTGATGGCAGGGGCACCAAAGGACAGGGACACAGGGAAAGGGTTCTTGGATGGCTAACACCCCTATAACCTGCCCTCAAGAAGATAGCATCTATTTGGGCTGTATGACTAAGTGGCATGTCCAGGTACTGATTCATGAGGCTGACTACCAAGGTGACTGGCCTGGCTGATCCACTGGCTGCAAAAAGTGGAGGGAAAGTGGATCCCAGCCCTGCCCTCATCCTGGAGGAGAGCCACCCACCTGCCAAGGCATTCCTTTGCTCCCCAGCCCGCCCTGGCACTGTGACCAGCCAGTCTCCTTGCTGAGTGGATCTGGTCTGAACTGGGGGGGGGAGGGGGCAGGAATCAGCATTTGGGGGCTTAGCTCAGAGGAAGTCAAGGGAATTTTTTACATATTCTTAGCAGATAGAAGAGAAGTTTTTAACTAGGAATCTGTGGATAGAATTGAAGGTATCAAGGACTGTAAATGAAGAAAAATTACACCCTCACATACCCAGCCTCTAATGGATTCAGCATTTCTTTCAATTGTGAATGAAGGCAAAGCCCTGACAACTTAGCAACCCCTTGACTTGTTTTCTTTTTTAACTAAATAAAGCTATTGTACAAGACATTTACATTAGAAAAAGATAGCTGAGTATGAGCCCTCTGCCCTTGATACCAATGGAATTCTGATACTTTCTTGTCCTATTCCTGCTGAGATAGATGTCAAATGTACCTTTTATACTTGTCCATATTCTGAAATCACAGTAAATGCACTGCTAAGTTCTGCTAATTAACTTAATAAAGGCATGTATGTCACTAAATTATAGATCTGTTTTTACATAGTGGTACTATTTCAGTAATAGTGGTTTCCTCTGTAATCCTACCTATTTTATGCACTTAAAACACTGTTCTGAGAAGGGAGGCTTTCATGTCAGACAAGAAAAAGAGCCCAAATATATAAAGACGTCTGTCAAAATAAAGCCTCAGCAGTACTCTATACACATATACACAAATATGTACATATATAAACACACATATACACATACAGCTGTAGTGGGTTGAGATCTGAGGCTCTTGGAGCAATCTGGGTTTAAATCCCAATTTGGCTACTCATTTCCTGTTATCTTGGGCAAGTCACATTACCTCTCAGCCTCAGTTTCTTCATCAGTAAAATAGGCCTAAAAGTTCTTGTCCTCAACAATAACCTGTTAAATTCTTAGCACAGTACTTGACAAATAATGTTGTATTTTATTTTTTTAAGATTTTATTTATTTATTCATGAGAGAGAGAAAGAGGCAGAGACATGGGCAGAGGGAGAAGCAGGCTCCATGCAGGGAGCCCGACATGGGACTCGATCCCAGGTCCCCAGGATCAGGCCCTGGGCCGAAGGTGGCGCTAAACCGCTGAGCCACCCGGGCTGCCCTAATATCGTGTTCTAAACATGAGTTACCATCACTATGAATAGAGCTAAGGAGAACGAAATGGTAAAGAGAATAAAAACATTACTGAGACAAAAATTCTTCACCTCGAATTTGGCACACACAAGAATTTAGCTCATGCAAACATTTATTATGTGCAATTTTTATATGCCAGGGACTAAGGGACTAAGCTGATAAGTGGAAAAAGGAAAAGGAAAAGAGTCTCAGAAGCTGATGGTTTCAGAGAAAGAACAGCCAGTGTGGCCATCAGAAAATGAACAGTTCCTAAAGACCTTGATCAGAGGTACCAGTATAGAACTGAAGGAGTTTAGAAGAGGCAGTACTTAACCCTACCTGGGAGGTCAGAGGAGGCTTGCCCAGGAGGCGACATCTGAGCTGAGTGTTGAGAGACAAGGATAAATGAGCTGTTTGGATCAGGTCATGGTCCAGTTTTATGCTTTCCAAGTCTGGCACGTATATTCTCCATCCTACCTGACTTCTAACTTAGGGAATATCATCCATCTTAGACTGTGGAGAAATACATTTCCATGTATACATCTATCCCCACATATGTATCTTTTATTTTCTCATCTGAGGACTGGCTCCTCTTGCTTTTCAACCAAAACACTTTAGAGTGATGAGGATAGCAGGCCCTGCAAAACTGGCACACAAAGCTTCATGGCAGTGTCTTGAGACTCTTCCAGTTCCAGCAAAGGAAATCCAACAAACTCACCCCCATTGAGTTTGAATTTTTGCAGGAAGATGTAGACTCAGATAACTGAGAATACGCAATATAAATGGTAAGAAAGGAACACACACACACACACACACACACCCTGTGAAATTCAGCACACCGCATGTGTGAGCAGAACATGAAAACAATCCAGAACAAGACAGGGTATGTATTTATGTGCCCCCAAGTTTTATTCACCTTTAAACTCTGAAGCCATAAATGATATTAAGAGCAAAAGAAATCTCGGGTAGGAATCTTTAATGAAATAAGAGAAAAAAAAATCAACTTTTGAAATATGGAACTTGTTTAACAAGATCCAGAATCTTACATCGAAACAATTCCTTTTGAACAGCGCTTCAGATTTCTCACTTGGTCAGACAGTGTGAGTTCCTTGTTGCCATGTGTTAAAGCAGGTGAGGCTTCAAAATGAAAAACACATGGTTTGGGTGTCAAAATGCCACTGGGAAGATTGTTTTTGATTGTTCAGTTGTAGATGGTGTATTAAAAAAAAAAAAAAGAAAAGAAAAGAAAAAGAAAAAAATCCCAGATAATTCCCTGTCAGTTATCTGGAAAATAAAGTTGTAAGAATCATGCCTGTGTTTGCAAGGACCTGAGAAGAGGCAAAGTTTGATGGAAAAGCTGTGTTTCCTTGAGTCTGTCCTCCTACACAGCCAACATGCCTAAACAGCTCATGGGGAGAGACACCCTGTAATAAGATTCACAGTAACTAGAATGACTGTCGTCACCTGCCTCTACTTTTCTTGGATCCAGGCCAGGCAGGGTTGGAGCCACCACAAGAGAAATCATCATATACATATTTGAATAATGCTTGCACTATATATTTCAGCAACTACAATTAATTTTTAAGAGGTGGGAAGGGCTTTAGTTCCCTGGATCCACCTCCTTATTTAACAAAGAAGGAAACAGATCTGTCTTGACCTTGTGACTTGCTCAAGAGCTGGGATAAGAGTTTGAGGTATCATAGTATTTCAGGTTCAAAAAGGCTTTTCAAACTCTATTTTGTTCAGCTATCCCATCCATAAACATGAGATGAACTAGACAGGACAGCCAGATCCTCTGAGAATGCTACTGACCAGCACTCGCAGCTCCCGAAGAGATCTATTTTTTTAACTCCTCTAAATATTAGTTCTTTGTTATTGTGAGCTAAAATCTCTCTCTCTCTCCAACTTCTTCCCATTGCTTCTATTTCCCTAGCTCCTCAGTTCAAGGATGCAGTGACCACTTTTTCTAATGTTCCAGTTCTGGTAACTGACCAAGTCCTCTGTATTGTTCAGGATTAAGGTCAAAGCACCTGTTTCCTGAGTTAGTTCCTGCCTTCTGGGAGACCTAGTGTCAGCTTTTAGCTGAGTGAGATAGCCAACAGACAGCCCCCAGTTTTTGTTTTGACATAAGCTCGGTGACTCATGCCACCTTCTCCATCTGAGCATATTTACTTCTCCTTCTAATCTCACCCAGTTGGGAAGGCCACTTCTATGCCACCGAACTATCCTATTTCTTGGAGAAGAGCTTTTAAAGTACAAAAACCTGGCAAAAAAGAAGGGGATAGGCATCTCAAAAGCACTAAGAACTCCAAACCCATGTCATAAATACTCATGAAAAATCATCACTGATCCACAAGCAAAATACTTGATTTATAAAGAATTGGAGGCAGGGGGAGATGATAAGAAATCAGAGAAGGCTAAGAAGGTAAAGAAGAAAACCTTGATAAACAGAGGTAATATATTTTTTAAAAGATTTTTAAATTATTTACAAACTTGTCATAGTTTATTACTATATGGAATGCTAGAGCAGTAAAAGAGCAATGTAAATCGTATATCCTGCTGATTTTTCCATCTGGAAGGGATGTTCAGAAAATAAATATGAAGGCTGGTCACCAAAAACAATTTGCTTTCATTAAATGATGCCACTAAAAAAGACAATCCACAAAGAAAATATTCACAGTACATATATCAGACAAAAGATTATATCGAGAATATATAAATAACTCCTTTAAATCAATTTTTAAAAAGCAGTCCAATTTTTTAAAAAATAGGTGGGGATTTGAACAGGCATGTCACAGAAGAAGATGTCTAGATGGCTACTAAGTGTAAGGAAAGGTATTCAATGTTATTACTCATCAGAAAAACACAAAAGCACCGGGAGACAGCATTACACAACCAGAAGACTAATAAAATTACATACTGACAGTAGCAAGTATTGACAAAGACATGGTGCAGCTAGAATTCATACGCTGCCAGGAAAAATGTAAAATGATACAACCACTTTGCTGGGGCACCTGGGTGGCTCAGTTGGTTAAGCATCTGAGTCTTGGTTTTGGCTCAGGTCATGATTTCCCACATCGTGAGCTTGAGCCCCCTGTGGAGCTCTGCACTCAGTGGGGAGTCTGCTTAAGGATTCTCTCCCTCTGCTCTTCCTCCCCTGTGTATGCATTCTCTCTCTGGCTCTCACTCTCTCTCTCTCAAATAAATATTTAAAAAACAAAAAGATACAACCACTTTGGGAAACTGTTTGGTAGAGACAAATAATCCTGAGGAGGTGGAAGTAGAGAGAACATGAGGGCAAAGGACACAAGACAGACATGGAATAGAGTACATGAGACCAGCACCCCTCAGTGGGATCCCTACCCATGCAGCTTAATCTAAAACCTTCTGACCCATGGACCAAGATCAAAACCAGCATGGTAGGAGTGGGGCCAGAGACATGGGAGGGAGACTCTTTGGCAAATTTAGGAAGAATCTGGAGATGAAAAGGAAATGAAAGTGAGAGAGTTGGGGGAAGGCACCATTCCAAACCAGACTCTTGAATTTTTAATGCCTGGTCCCACGTTTAATTATCTTCCTGCAGACTCGCCTACGAAAGGATTGGCTTTAGGATGGTGGCTGAGCCAAGCCTTGATTTGTTTCCTTCCTTCAAACAACTGACTTAAACCTTCATCTGACCCCAGAGGCCCCCCTCTTTCTGGCTGGAAGTTTCTTGAGAACAAACTGCAATGATTTCCATGGTCTAGGGCGGCAGTTGGCTCAGGTCTCTGGACAACAGCAGCCACATCTCAGGAGAGTTGGCCCTCCTGAGAGACGAGAGCCAGCGGGACAACTGAGAATTGGCTGAAGTTTAGTCCAAACCACTCATAGCTCAGACCGATATCGACTTTAAGTTTCTAGTCCCTGATGAATATTTATACCAAAATAGGGCCAGTGGAGAAGTTCCATCTGTGTGGATTTTAAGAGTTTTGCCTTCCCTCAGCCACGTTGACCAAACTCAGGAAAGTAGCAGAATCATTGCCAAGTACATACTCTTTGAAGTACAAGAAATTCTGAGAAGGCCCTGGACCCATCATATTTCTTCTCATCCTGAAGACTTAGATTTGGCACTCCTTTTTTAAAAAGTGCTTAATATCACCACCTCTTAGTGCTTTATAATTTTAGACTAGCCCTGGACACTATGAACACTCTTTTGAAAGAGTGGATAGTCTCTTCAAAGTTTTGCTGAGTGAAATTGCTTTGCTGGTTGATATTTTCCCCATCTTTCTAAAGTCTGGATGGTCCAGTTAATCACTTTAAGTCACCTCTTTACTTTGCTAGTTGACAAATAGCCCCGAATTTCTCTTCAGTTTTATTAGTCACTCTATACTCCTCGGAAGCAAAAACACCAAAAATTTTATTAAGTTCTGCCCTTGATATGAGGGATTAAAATAGAAGCTCTGCTCTTCTACTGGATATATTAACTCCACTTATCAAGCACAGGCCATGTGCCAGGCACTGTGGTACATAGTTTTTTCCTAATGTTTACAGAAATTTCATTTTACAGATGAGTAAGATTCAGATTAAATAAACTGCCTTGGTGACATAGCTAAATGATGAACATGAAATAAATGTGGGTAATTCAATCCACAGCTCTCCCACTTCCCTCTATGCCATTTCTTATCTATATGTAACATGTTTGCAGGGTTCCAGAAAGATGGGCCATGATAGGGAGTAGCCCTCAGGCTCAGACCTTTTAAAAGACAATAGTATTAGCTGGAATGTAATGATGTTTCATATTTGTCATATTTTTTATGGTTACCTTCTGTTTTAATGTTTTAATACATTTATGGTAAAGGGTTTTTTTTTTTTTTCAAGAAATAAGTTGTTTTTCTTTTTTTTTTTTTAATTTACTCTAAGGGAAATAAACAATCACACAGATGGTATATTGAGGACAGAATTCATGAAGGAGCAACATAGGTTTTCCTGAACATCTAATACTTGTTTATCCCTAATCTGTATAGCACTTTTCAGTTTTCTCAACATCTCATATGCAGTGTCATATTTGATTCTCACAGCAGCCCCGTGAAGCTGGTAGGAATTATGATCCATTTTAAAGGTGAAAAGAAATCGAAGTTCAGAGAGCAGAAACTACTCACCAGGGTCACATGGGTAGTGATAAAGTAGCCAGGGCATGGGTTCAACTCCTCAAGCTCCAACATGAACGGTGCTCCCCCAGTGCTCTGCCAGCAAATCATTTCAAGGGCAGAAGTGGATAAAGGGATATTCCAAAGCAATGAGCCAAGACCAGAAATGCCATGGAAAGTCCACAGAGCTTAACGACTCTCACAGGCTGGCCTAAGTTTTCACAATTTCCCAGTGCTTGTATATATTCTGTTTCATGGAGAAGCCTGTGGTTGCTACATTCTGAGTTGCTCTAGAGAAGTCTGATTTTCTCTATCTGGTGAGTCACCTTCCAGAAGGTTCAGAAAATGGCTCTCCCATCAGAGGAGCATCTCCTACCTTCTGGGATACACCCCCGAAGGGATGGTACAAACTAGAAATGGACCCCTCAAAGAGGAACAGCTGGATCCTGCCCAAGAAAAAGAACATTTCTTTCCATGTCTACTTGCCTTGAACAACTGACCAGAATGCAGACCACAGGTCTGGGTGACTGGATGGGCAGGAATACCATAAACAGAAGAGAACCAGTGGGTTTGGTGGCAAAGAAGGTAAGATAGCACTTCCGTCATACGAAAAGATTCCAGGAACCGAAAGCATTCCTGGAGATAACAATGAGAGTCAGAGGGAATAGCTGAAGCTATTTGCATACATTGATGCATAAAGGAGAAGCATAAGATCCAGTTCTAGAACCTTACAGGGGAGGAGAGAGCCATTGAGGAGGGCTGAGAAGGGTTGGGCAATCAGGGAAGACTAGAATTCCAGAAACTGCAGGAAATCAGGGTGATTCTTATTTTTCCAATTCTTCCTGTCGGCATCAGCCTCAGATGAAGAATATTTATTATACTTTAGCTTTTAATGTAGCACTGAAGAGGCATTGGTTGAAGACAAAAATGAAAGTTACAAAAGAAGCTAGTCAAACACATGTTCACTGAGGAGCTACTACTATGTGCCAGGCAGTATGTGAGGCACTGCTGATACAGCAATAAACTAGATACATAGGGCCCCTGCCCCCATTGAGCTTACAGTCTAGCAGGAAAGAATGTCATTAAGGAGTTATATTCAGGATTAAATAATAATTAAATAATTACAATCATGATGGGTACTACAAAGCAGTACAAAATACAGGGTTTCATAAGACAGTGTGATGGGGTACCTGAATGATAAATAAGAGTCGAGTATAGGGAGAGAGAAATGTTCAAAGCAAAAAGAACTGCATATGGGCAGACTCAGAGGTATACAGGAAAGTGGCATCTTTTCTGGGGCATATGGTTAAAAGAATAATCCTAAAATTATTCAAGAGATAATTTTCTGGAAAGTGACTTGGCTTCTATAGTTCTGATTTTGCATTCTAATTGTGTCAGATGAGCTGCAAAGGTGAGACCTTGAAAGCAAATTATTTGCAAAGTGAATGACCATCTGCTAATTGCAGTTTCATAAAACTAGGCTTAGAAAAATTTGACCTAAATACTCTGTAAGGTGTTTTCATTTAGAATCTGTGATTTCCTTGTGTCAGATTTTCTTAAACGTAGAATTCCACTATATAAAGTATGTGCAACTAGTTCATTATGGAGAAAGCTCATTGGGGGGAAAATCAAGGAAATGATGAAATATTTGAAAATATATTTAATGTTAGTTTGAAAAACATACGATAGTGAAGAAAACGAAGAGGAAAAATAAGAAGGGTACTTCTGTTTTAAACCAAGAAACCATCTTGCTAAAGACATTCGAAACACAGTAGTTTCTTAACATCAAGGCACCAAAGTTGGCTGAAGGAAATGTGTGTGTGTCTCAAAGCTTCTACTCCCATAAATTCACCTAAGAATTTATGTGTGAGATTCCCAGCAGGAATCATTTGCATAAGCAAAGCCTTCATACTTTCAGTAATAGTGCCGTACTTTTACATGGCACACTTCCTATTACCATATCAAGATTCAGATAAGCAAGATTAAAAAAACTTCCAACTTGGTTTGCTATGTCTCTCCATTTCCAAAATTAACTCCAGTAAAAGTGTGTTATCCTTAGATCAGTAATGCTGCAAGAATTCAGACACATGCATACACACACACACACACACACCCCAAATTAATATCCTTATAGAAAGACATTCTTAAGACATTCAGCCACTAAAATCAGGAGTCATATAAAACCAGGGAGGTATAATAAGTTAAGTATTGCCAGCCTCAAGCCCGCAGTCTTCTAACTTGAGGAGGAGTCTACTAAGGGCTGAAACCTAAGAACCGTGAAGCCAATTAGATTTTAATTTCCAAGTATGGCCTGAAGGTATTAGGCCTGGGGACACCGACAGCCTGTTCTCATTTAGGAAATGGGGGAGGGGAGAATAAAGAAACCCTACAAGGACTTTATTTTCTTTTATCTTAACTTCCCTCAAACCACTTGGTAAATCTCCGATAAAATTCCCAAGAGGGCTGGATAACTTCTGGCTCTGAGTGAGCCTAGTGGCTTTACTTACATCTTCCCAAGAACTGGCAGGGCTGATCCATGAAAGAAAAAAGACAAGTTTAAAAAAGATAGCATTGGAGCCTCTGGAAACATTTTGGCAAGAAATGCCAGGTCCATTCTTGCTCTATGGAAATCCCTTTCAGTGAAAACAATGCCCATACTTTGGGAACCTGGTGGTCTCAAAAGAGACCCATAAAAAGTCTGGATGTGGGGGGAGGTAGAAGGACCCTCTCCCCAGTGACTTTTTTTAAAGAAGCAATGCACCCCTCAAATAATGGGCTGACTTGTCTAAAAACAGGCAATTCTCAAAAACAGGAAAGAATGGTTTTGTCAGTCTGTGAAATTCGCTATTCATGTTAGCCTGGGCAGCATCTGTAGCTAGTTCAAAGGGAGCTGGTGTCAAAGAAAAATATCAGTTCAATCCTAAAAATCCTACCACTTCAGCCAGCAGGGTCCCTTATACAAAAAATTTGTGGACCTGCTTTGTACTCAGCCATGGGTACCCATCAGCTGTCAGCAAGAAGCTGGCGGCATAGAGGCTGATTTCCTCTCTTTCTCAGTCACCATCATTTTTGCTCTACCAAAGGAAAGTTAAAGGAGTCAGAGTCCGAGCAGGGCCCGAAAACCTCCTGCATTTTCCATGCACTGCCGTTACACAGATGCAGTCATCCAGCCATTAATCGCTTAATTTTGGATTTGGAACTTTCTGCCTCGTTCCATATTTCTCCCATTTCAAAGTGACCCCAGCCTTATCACCTTGTGAAGATAAGAGATATTCTACGAATATTTCAAGGCTGCCCACCTTCAAGGGCTCTGGCCAGTGCTAAGCAGGAAAGGAGCCCAGCCCTGTGAATTGTCACATGGAATCTCTATAGCTCCTCCATCCAAATGTCCCTCATGTCAGGCCTTTCCAAGAGCCACAAACCCTTGGAAAATGTACTGATTTGAGTCGTATTGCTTCTTTGCCTATTTTTGATGAAGTGCTAAAAATACAAGAGTAAAATTACCAAAACACAGACAGAAGGGAAGAAAAGTGGGCAGTAATCCCCTATCTTGGCTAGCAGAGCACTCACAGCGTCTGCTCCATTATGCCAAGTAATGATGTGGTAGGAGGTAGACATTACTAGCAGACTTAGCCAACCAGGCCTGACAACAGGGGGGAGTATGATTGCAATATCTCGCTCTAATCGGGAGGAGATTATACAGGATGTGGCCAGTAAGGATGGGTCAGCTGTTGCCCACAGGCAGGCTTCCATGTGCCTACTCTGTTCATGGCCCTGGGTCTGGGCATTCCTGCTTTTTTGGAACCAGCCTGAAATCAGTGAAGGTTGGATGAAAGAGACAGGAGGGGGGATAGAGAGGGAGGCAAGAGCACGGTCTTAAACAGAGAAACCTTTCATTTCATATTTCCCTTTCCACATATGGATTTGCTTTTCTACTCAGTTTTCATAGCTGGAGTAACCCTTTTCATTCACACATGATGTGAATCTCAGGAATCTCCAATAATTTCCTTACCTGGAGGGGAAGACAGAACCAAACAAATGATTGCAAGTATAGAATTGTTCCAAAGAAGGCTGCATGTGCATGCATATGTGTGGATGTGTGCACATGTGTGTGTGCATACAGGTGGATGGGTGTATAATAGGTCATACATGGTGGTTAGGAACTTAAAGGGGAAAGCTTCCTGAAGAAGTGGTAGGAGGAACTGGCTAGTGGTTTCTAGAACTTCCCCAGGGGCATTATTCATCAAGAAACCTGAAGAGAAGGATTAGGATCTATTTCAGGGATAGTGGGTTGGGGAGACACAGGAGCAATAGGACTCTTTCACCACGCTTAAGGGGCCGGGCCGACCAAGCATTCTGCTAACTTTCCACACACTCTAGAGAAGCATGTACTGGGATTCTGTGAATTTGTTTCTCCTTGCTGGCAGCTCTGATTTCAACTTAATTCTATGTATTAAACATGATGTTTAGAGGAAGAATAGTAAGAGGAAGAATAGTAAGAAGAACATGGTGTATTTTGCCCCAAACACAAATTCTCCTACAGTCATGCCTGCACAAACTATCTTGACAGAAGAGAGAGAGAAAAAAACACACATTTCTTATAGAGAGTAAGAAGTACTCTTTTGTTGGGCATTTGTTCAAAACTTTGTTTGGGACACCAGACACTCCTAACTAACATCATGGGCTAAATCCATCAGACTAATTCTTCCAACCACAGCTGGTCCGTGGAATCAATTTAATACACACAAACCATTTAATAAGAAAGATAATTGAATCTTTACCCCGAAATACTGACAACTCAAGCATTTCTGCCATCAGCTCATCACCCACCAAATGTTTTCCTTTTCTGTTGCTTTAAATAGGATTAGTCTTTAAAAACAAAAAGGAAAAATAACAAGTTTTCCATCCATAGAATTCTGAATACGAGATCAGTTGAGCTAATTTCAATTTGTTTAGTCTGTGCATTTTTATCCTTATTACACAATTCGGGAAAAGGGTATCTAAGTTGAAGTGATTTCCTTATATCTGTGCTTGTCCAGACAGAAGACTAGAAATGCCCAAGAAGCAACCTTGTGGGTAAAAACAGATTTGGACACATACCCACACGTGTATGCATGTACATCTGCACACACATCCATGTACACACACAGTCCCCTGAAGAATACTTGTGCCCCCAGATATGACCTCTGATGTTGACATGGTTTTTGTTGCTGGCTTTGTGAGACTTGCTATGGTTTTACGAGGCGCTTTATCCTAATTTGTTTCCCTGGCTAATTTGCATGGCATTATAGAAAACATAGATTAGCCAGTGCAGAATAGAAATTTGAACAAGACCGCCAGCAGCCAGTTCTGCTCACTCCTCTAACTGGTGTACTGTATTCTAAGCCAGCCATCTTAAGGCCGGGTGGGATAAAAGAACCCCCCAGGATTGAAGCTACAAGCCCCACTTTTCAACTCCTATTTGGGGAAATGGTTTTCTTGGCCACAGACTGAAGCCCTGGCTCGAGACTTCCCCACCCGGAGTACAAGCATCAGTAGGGGGGAGAGTGAGCCAGAAGCCAGAAGATAAACACAGAGCAGTAGTTGTACCTAAGATTGGAGGGAGCAAGATTGGGAACACCCATTTTACATGAAAAGAACATAAATATACATTATGGAATAGGATGCCAAAAGTCCCCCTAATGTAAGAGCAAACAGATTAGAAAGAGTCTGTGTTGTTCACCCAGCATCCCAGGGTTTCTGGGCCCCCATCCCTACCTCTGGTAGCATACAGGACCTGTCACAGGGAGGGCTTATGTTCAGGAAGGGCAGCAAATATCACTTTGACGTTAAGGATGGACAGTTATTGTACTGGTTAATGTACTGATTTCATTACTCTATTAAGATTTTTTTCTTTTAAGATTTTATTTATTCATGAGAGACACAGAGAGAAAAAGAGAGAGAGAGGCAGAGACATAGGCAGAGGGAGAAGCAGACCCCATGCAGGGAGCCTGATGTGGGACTCGATCCCAGGACTCTAGGATTACACTCTGGGCTGAAGGCAGGCGCTAAACCGCTGAGCCACCCAGGCGTCCCTGTTAAGATTTTGTAAAGCTGTTTGGCAGCTCATTCTTTCAGTCATTGAAGAGCTTCAGAAAATGGAAGAAGTAGTCCAGACTTTGTCAAAACCATAGGGTTTTTGAGTGGGAAAGTGAATGTAGTAAGGCCTTTCATTATACTTCCCAGCAAGGTCATTCTCCAAAAGGATCACACTTCTTAAAGTGGCGGGGAAGAGGAGAGACAACGTTCCATGATGCAGCTTGTGACCTTCTGGGCCTTCGGTGTCCTAGGTTGGGCACTTCTGTCTGGCAGGACTTCTCAGTCCATACCTGGGCCCCAGGGTTGGGGAGGACCACCCTTGACCTCAGGCCTGGCAAAGGATCTCAGCATCAGTGTTGAGTCCCTCAGGGAGTCAGCTGGCCAGTGAAATTTAGAAGCAGAGGGAGGGCTGTTGTCTCCCTTCCGTCTGGCTATTAAGAGAGTTTCTCCTGCATTTGGCATGAAAGCCTGTGATGTGGTTTTGTGCCAGTGAAGAAGGGACCAAAATGAAATAACAAAAGTCAGTCGTGCTGTAGAAACTCACCTTGTAGGGAACAGTGGCCTGGAGGCAGAATGCGGGAGGAGACATCAAACCGATGCACTGAGACCCTGAGTCCAGGTTGTGGTGGCTGAAAGTACAATGGGGAAACCCAGTTGTTCCCAAATTCGTCCATACACTAGAATCCTTCGGAGAACTTCCAGAATGACCGCAGCCCTGCGGCTCCTCCCCAGTGATTATGGCTAAATTGCTCCAGTATGCAGCCAGGACTTTGAAAGTGTTGAAATCTCCCCAGATAATTCTAATATGCAGACCAGTTTGGGAACCGCTGATGTGGCCCCTTGCTCCTTAAAGTGTGGTTTGTGGACCAGCGGCAGCAGCTTTCACTGGGAGGTCTGTAGAACTATGGCCTATCAGGCTCATCCCAGGCTTGAGACCAGAACCTTCATATTAGTTAGATCCAGGCTGATCTTTATGCTAATTAGAGTGTCTGATTCATTTGAGCAACGCTGCCTCCAAACACACACAGACCAGGCCAAATCCCTCTACTAAACTACAAACTCAAGGCACAGTCTTATTCTAATTCCTGGCACTGACTGCATTTGTAATTCTACAGTTGTAGGAGCTCTTTGAAAAATAAGTGTCAGGGCCCCAAACTATCAGGGAAAGGGTTCTCGGCATCACTGATTGTGCAGTGGTTTAATTAAAATGGAGATTGCGGGTCCAAATCTAAGCACCAGCACTTTAATTTGACCTCTTTGAATAGTTCTTAATTAGGGAGACCAACTCATCATGGTTGGTCATCATGGTTTGTCCAGAGCTTTCCCGGTTTCAGCACTAAATCAGCCTGACATTTGGGCTCTGATTCAGTCTCAGGCAAACCAAGACAGTCCGTTTCCCTTCACTTACTTCACACACAGCCTGGGGATTCCAACAAAGATCAGGGGGGTTCTCAGACTTCACTTGTGCATCCACATCACCTGAAGGACTAGAACAGCAAATGGCAGGGCCCCCACACTGAGTATTTATCTGTGTTAGTGAGTCTGGGGTAAGAACTAAGGATTTGCACTACTCACCAGTTCGGAGGTACCTCTCAGGGACTACACTTTGAGAACCACCACAAGACCCCCTACCTGAGGAGGTATAGTATTTGGCTGAGCTCAGGCATAGCCCAGTGACTAGAGAACCATAAAGCCTAGTACTGGTTGCAGCTGTGACTAATTGTTTTTATTATGGAAAAAAGATGGGACTTCCTGAGCTGGTCCCTAAAGAGTGGGTGGAGTTGAAGCTCTCTGAGGTTTACATGAATGTGAGCAAAAACCCCAGTGTATATTTAGGAGAAGTGCAGGAGGCTCAGGTGATTGGAAAGAGAATCTGCATAGAAGTAGTAAAGGATATGGAAATAGAAACAGATAAATTTGGACCACATCATGGGAGCCTGGTGACATCTAACACTCAAAAACGTTTATCCCTTTGAAAGTAGCTCAATACAACTTCAAAATGAGATGGGTGCTAGTATCCTTGATATAAACAAACTATTAAGAGTTGGGAATAAACCCAGATATGACTTGCTTCTTGGTTATGATGGTTTTGTTCTTTTTTAAAGCGTTAAGAGTTTCTAGAAGACAGTTCTCAACATCTTGTCTCCCAAGCCACTGTGTATCCAGTCATCTGGAGGCCTGGGGTTGGAGTGGGAGCTCCAGCTCCCTGGTCTGGTACTAAGTGTACGTGACCACTTGCCCTTCACTTGGGCTTCTAGTGAGGGAAGCCAATGTCCTGGTGCTTTTCTCCCACAGGCATTGCTTGTGGTTCTGATTCACTTTCTCCTCTGGCTACTGCCTCTTCAGCTACCCCTGAGGCTTGTCCATTGCCTTGAACATCTGTACTTTAGTTTATTCAGCAGAACAGAGTTGGATGGTAGAAATATTAGGACCAAGGTGATCATGGCCTTGTACTGCTGCCCCCAACCCTAACCTGAACCTCCCACTCCTATAGACACACTGTCCCGTCTGTTTGAGCCCAACTGGCCTAATGCCCAGAGTCAAGGCTAGACTTGTAGGAGGCAGTCTGAGGTCTGGAGACTCCCAGTGTGGTAGGAAATCATAGGATCTGGATTCCAAAGACATGAGTGTGAATTATGTCCTGAGCATTAGCAAATCCCATCAGTTCTATGAGCTTGTTTTTTTTTTTTTATTCATGAGCCAAATGCAGAGTGTCTACATCCTAAAGTTGTTGTGAAAACCAAGTGAGATAAGGAATGTAAATACACTTTGTAAACTGTCAAGTGCTATACCCTCGATGGAAAGCACCATAGCAGATGAGATGAGAGCACAACTCTGAAGTAAGACCCACCTGGTTTCACTTCCTGGCTCCATCACTTACTAGCTATTGGATCCTGAAAAAGAGGCTTAACCTCTCTGGGCCTGCCTCCTCATCTGAAAATGAAGTCACTAAAAGTACCTCTCTCCCACAGGGTCATCAACCATAAATCTTATGGAATGCTTGGCATATGCACGGCACATAAAATGTACTCAATAAATGTTAGCTACAGTCAGAATCATTAAGAAAGCTATAACATTTTTGCTTAAAGGCCAGTATAGATGAGGGTAGAGTTAGGAGACCCCCCCCCACACACACACACACCTTCCCCATAGGAGCGCCAGTCTAGACCATTCAGAATAGACAAGTTGCTTCTCCTCTGTCTGTCATGCATCCTTTGTTGATTGGAAATAATGATGCTACTTCACAGGTTGTCATAGGTGTTCTGAAAGAGAATGCTTAAGTAAGTAAAATCACTCCACAGATTGTCAAACTGTTAACATTTTGGAGTTGTTGCTAGCAGTAGAGTAGTTTCTGGCAGCATTGTTTTCTGTTTATGACGGCAGTTCTTTTCCAAACCTTCTCATAAATTTCACCTCATTCCACCCTTAACTACTTCCACTCCACCTTCTCTCCTTGGTGAGGAGGAAAGGGTTTGTTTTCAAGTAATAAAGCATGTTGGCTAATAATCTTTAATAACACATATGCTTATAGAGCTTACCTGTAGAGGCAGAGTGATTGGATTGGAATAGAATTTAGTGGCAATATTCAGAACACCCTAGCTCAGAAAGCAAACCCATAGATGATCAGGAGGGCATGTAATGGTGTGAAGATATAATTTTCAAAAATGTAAGATCGTGACTCTTATGCAAATATAAAATAAAACTTAGCAAAAGGTTTATCTAATTCATTAGTTAATGAAGTAAGATATTTAGACCAGTTCAAAAATTATTTTAGGGGCTGGGTATTTATAGGCAATTTAATGTTAGGACAAGATTTATGGGTTAGGTACATAACTAGCTAATGTCCAACAGGACAAGAAACCATAACCTTCATCTGTTTCAAAAAGACAAAAACTCCCTATATTTGTATGTTTACCAGACAAAAATCTGGTAACATGTAGCCTCACCAAGTCTTGGAGTAAAGCAAAGTAAATTTGCCTAGATAATCCTTGCAGGGGGTGCAGAGCAGGGGCCAATGTCATTGCCACCATATGATACTGAGAGGACATGCCACCCACTTTTCTGCCTTACACTCGAGTTTTGGATAATTTTTTTAACAATGGTAAATATTTTACACTAAGAACAACCTTTTAATCTGACTTGCTGCTTACAACAGCCTGTGGAGGCAAAAAAGGGGCAGGGAAAACCCATTTTGCAGAAGAGGAAACCAAGTTACATATGGGAGAACTCTCACGGTCTAATCTCAAGTCCCACATTCATTCCTAAACTCCAAATGGCATCTCTCTTTTCCCTTCATCTCTGTCCTACCTTGTTCTTGGTGACATTTCCCCCCATTAGACTTCCCCTGGGGGTTCACCTGGAAGAAATGCTCAAAGTGGGAAGGAGGCCTGTTGCCCCTGGCCCACGTGTCCCCAGGGTTCCTGGCCTGAGCTGAGTCCTTTTAAGTCCCTGACACAATTCAGTTCCACAATATCCCACTCTCCTGAGCCAAAGAAAATTGTCAAAACATGTTATCTCCCCTCAGGAAAAATGATAGAATAGATGTTACATTCCAGGAACCCATTTTTTAAAGTGATGACTCCTTTTAAGCTCTTCTGTTTTCAGCTACTGTGAGCCACTGTGAGCAGCCACTGCACCATCTTTCTTTTGAGACGGTGTCCACATCAGAGAAACCTACTGTTTATAAACCAGAATATCTTGTTTGAAGCACTGTTTCTGGTTGATGTTTTCCTCTCCTTAATAAACAGGATCATCATTTTCTGTGTCCGACATAGCTGGGTCTGTCTGGCTCCTGGATGAATGACATGCAGGGGACAAATGGCTATTTATTGTGTTAAGCAGTCGGCCAGGAAACTGGCTGCAAGTGTGGCCTGATGGCCCAAATCTGCTTCTTCCTTGCAAGGCCATTTATTTTTCTCTCCCACGGACTTCTATCGCCATGGAAACTGTCCCACTAGCAGGATGGAGACTAAGGCCAACTCTCTGCTTCCTGCACTTAGTCAGAGAGGCAACACGTATACACATGAAGCAAAGGAGACAGTAAGAAAGTATATGAGGTGTGGAGTTAGAAAGTAGTTCCTCTAAAATTCCTCAGAATTCTCAAGCTGGAGAATGAATTTTTTTTTTTTTTGAATGTCTGAGTCAGGGCCTCCCAGACCATTTACACAAGGTGTGCTGACAAGAAGAGTAGACACTCCGTGCCTAATACATGCATGCTAAGCCCTATCACTGCGGCAACCCATTTAAGCCTCACGGTAGCTCCACGAGACAGGTTGGCTCTTATTATCCCCACAACCCAGAGGGAGAAACGGAGACTCTGCAAGTCTAGTCACTTGCCCAAGTCCAGCAGAAGAAAGGAACAAATTTAGGACTAATATCCAGGCCTTCTGACCCCAAAGCCTGGACCTCCTCACTTGAAATAGCTGCCTATTCTCTACCTCTTTTCTTCTTCTTCTTTTTTTAAGAGTTTATTTATTTATTCACGAGAGATACAGAGAGAGAAGCAGGCTCCCCTCAGGGGCCCCGATACAGAACTTGATCCCCGGGCCAGGATCATGCCCTGAGCCAAAGGCAGATGCTCAACCATTGAGCCACCCCGGCGTCCCTCCACCTCTCTTCTTGCTCTTCACATAGGCTGGCCCCTGAGAGGCTCTGAAAGCCACTTCACATCCCGTGTCCACCATTTTTTTTGATCATGTAATCCTTCCCACTCCCAGCCATCAACAACCACTTTGCGACATCTCACAGAACAAGGATTCTGTGGAACAGGATTCCAGCAACCTCAGTCCAGGCCAGTTTTCTCATCTTACAGAGGAGCAACTTAGGCCGGGGGAGGAAATGAGTTGCCTCTAGCTGCACAGCTAATAAATGTCAGAGCTGGCACCATGGAGCCAGCCCCCTGCCCCACAGGCCTGTGCTCTGCTGTGCTGTGCTGCCTTACATCACTATTTCTAGCCAAACCCTGAGCCAGCAGTTCAGCTCTCCGGCCAAGCATCAGGACTAATCCCCTTATAGGATGACTGCTAAATCAGACACTTGTTAGAAGAACAGCGATGCTCGCATGCAGGGTGCTTTGGCCTTTATGAAACGCTTCCACACAGCTCTTCTGTTTCCAGGCTTTGCTCCCTCTAGGTCCTTCTGAAATGATCCAACAATGAAGCCTTATTCATAAGTTGTATACCTTCCAAAATAACTGTTGAATCGCTCAAACATTAAGTGTGAAAGGATCACTGTGCTTCAACTAGTAGAATCCAAGGTGACAAGAGGCAGAAGCAGAACAAGAGGTGGAAGCTTGCGAGGTTTCATATGCCAGGGTTCTAGAGAACAGAGTTCTACCTGTGAATGAAGGCTCCCCAGCTTAGGATTATGAGTTTTGACGGGGGGCATCCTCTCGTTTTTCATTTTTAACAAGAACCTAGCACTGACCAGGCACAAATGTGAACATGCTCTCTTTCAAATATGTGCAGCATGGCGCTTACTCTCCAGAGCTGCGAATGTGTGTTTGAACAGTGAAGCCCGGGAGGACATGGTATAAACAGCAGCTGTCGAGTGGGAGATGGGAGCTAGAGTCATTGTGGGAAGATCTGAGGTACAGAAGAGAAATATTGTGAGGAATAAGTGTGTCTTTTCATGTACTTCTTTGGATTCTAACAGTAGCGATGAGGATGGTCTCACAAGTTCCACTGCTGGTTTTTTCCCCATTTAAAGGCAAAGGGAGTAAAGGAGTAATGCTCAGATTGCAACATCCCACCCATCATGCCCTTCTGCATCTTTTTCCTGTGCACATTTTCTCCCTTCTAGAAATCCCTTCTCTGTTTCTGTCTGCTCTTCTTGTATAACCCCATCCAGAGTCACCTCCTCTAGGAAGCCTCCCTGGACTTCCCATACGGGTTTCTTCACCCCTTCCTCTGTGCACCTACAGTCTGTGTGCAAAATTACATCAGCTCCCATTTTTTTAGTACCCAGTGTGAATAAGCACTTTACATATATCATCTTCATACCCATTTGACAAGGAGACTGAAGCCCGGTTAGTCCAAGGCCAGTATGGCTATTAAGTCATGAAGCTGGGTTTGGAATCCTGGTCTCCCAGGCTCCAAAGTCCATGCCTTTCTGCTACATAATGGGCAGTTTCCTTTGCCTCAAACTTACCCTTTCAGGAGCAAGTGATAAGAACGTGTTTCTCGCTCGGTCTCCCCCTTGTCTGTGAGTACATCTAGGGTACACCCAAGTCCTATGATGTATCCCTATGCTAAATAAATAGCTAAATGAATCAATAGTCTGTTCAATGAGGAGCTTATGCCTTGTTCTTGATAAAACCATAATACATGTACGTAACTGGAGCAAGTCATCCCCGCCCCCATTGGAGAAATAGGTAAGTTTCTTAGCCAGCAGATCCACTGGCTCTCCAATTTTAATGTAATATGAATCTCCTGGAATTTTGTTGAACTGCAGATTCTGAATCAGAAGGGCTGGGGTAGGACCTGAGGGGCTGTGTTTCTGGCAAGCTTCCTGTGATGCTGCTGATTTGAGAGCCATCCGGGCATTTGGGTCTCAACACAGCAGCGGCAGCAGCTGGTGACAAAGAGTAAAACCTGTCCCATGTGTTGTTCTCCTTTCAGAGGACAACCAGTCTTGAAATGCTCCTGATTTTCCATGTTTTAGCAAAATATTTGTTATGCTTTGAGCTGTAAACATTTGGCAGCATGAACATTTGTGTCTGCCTATAGCTTTGGTTTAATCCCACCCTATCAATAAATCACACATAAATGAGGGAGAGGAGTCACTCACTGGAAGATTCCATTCCAGGGACAAGTGGACCAGGGGAGCTGGTGAATGTGGAGGAAGGAGCAGATGATCCCTCGCAGCAGGGGGTTTCCAAGGGAACCCTATGGGCTTGCTGGCAACAGCTCTGAAAGACCCCGCCTCGGTCCATTTTTATTGGGAAGGGCCCCACCCTTCCACATTTGCCTGCTCTATGGCTACTTTCCCAGCTGGTCTTCTCCATTCTTGGTAAACAGTAACTGATGGCTTATTCATCTTGAGCCCTTTGAACCCCACACAATCCCTTTGCTGGCATGCCAAGTCTTTTAGAGGTCAAGCATCCCCGGTCCAAGACATTTGGAAGGAAAACACCCTCTTTTCTGTCTTCTTTTCCAGATGTCCCTGGGCCAGCAGCAGTCAGCAAGAGGTGTGCCTTGTTTGAAATGCAAGGGGACGTGTTCAGGCTTTGAGCCACATCCATGGAGGTAACAGAGTTTGTCAGGAGAGGCTATGCCTGTCTTCATTTCTTGGCTGTCCTTTCTGGGAACCCCTAGTCATTCTTCTCTGCTGCGACTGCTTACAATGCATGCGTTTCAGGGAGGACTGGCTCCAGAGTGAATGTACTCCTGCATAGCCCAATTCAGAAATGACTGAGAAGTCCTTGGGAGCCAAGATGAGAAAGGAGTTTAGTGCTTCACTCACCATTTCAAGGTGGAGGCCTCCAAGCTCAGCCCACCAAAGACCATACTGGGAAGATGTGGGTACCTCTTAATTGGTGCCTGGTCCTCTCCAGATTGCTCTATCCTGGGGTTTGGTGCATGTGCTTGATCCCCCTGTACTATGTTGTTGCCCCTTTTGTGACCTCAGAGGACCCCAGGCCAGAAATAAAAGTCACTGTGTCCCTAGTACTTTAAAACCAGGCTGCAGTATACTCATACCTACAAAGGAGGGTCATAAGATACAGCTAGACTTGGATCTGCAGAGTTTTTCTTGTTTTTCATTGAGGACTCTGAAAGCCAGAAGTAGGGCTGCCATACTGCACAGCTCCCAGGCACTGTTCCCATCAGCATCTATGTGGGTATCGCCCACTGGATTTGTGCAGGGCACAGCCTGTGTGACTATCCCAGCAGCCCTGGGAGAGACAGCCTAACCTCTGTAGGGCAAGAGAGCAAAGAGGGAGTTTTTATCTCCCCTGCCAGAGGGTTTCCTTGGACATTCAGTGGGGGAGCACAATTTGGGAGGTAATTGTCTCAGAGTTGTTGACTTCCATAGTGAGATGGCAATTGCAAAAACATTTGTTGAGCTGAACCAAGTCTTTTACATTTAAACGTTGAAGTAACCTTGAGCAGTAGGGAAAAGTTTCTCCATTTTTCAAGTCAGGAAACCAAGAGGGGGTAGCAGGGAAACATCCAATACATGGCAGGATTCAAACTTGGGTCTTCTTGAACCCCACACCATGTTCTCAAACACTCACCAGTCCTGTGTTTGTTCAAAGCACGAGATTATTCCTTGACTCTGTTCCCTGACAGTCCTCAACCTCACAGGAGCTCATGTGGTCTTCTGGATGTAAGGGACCTTCAAGGTCGTCCAAACCCCACTCCATCCCCCGCACAAATTCCTCCCACAGCGAACACACTCCCCTTTGGGGGAACACCCCACGCATCTATTCTGGCCATTTGAGCCCTTTCTGGTCTTGAGGAGAGTCAGCTTCCCTACCATTTCACCCCCTGGTCCTGAATCTGCCATCAGGGTGTCACAGAACAATGCTGACTGCTCATCAGCTCTCCAAAGACAGCTGGGATACCTCCTTTTAGACTCTTTAAGGCAGGGGATAATGTTCCCCAAAAACACCCACTGACTCAGTTCAATGTTTCCCCCTCTAAAGGATCAGTCCTTTGCTGCCTGTTGTCTGACATCTGAAAAGGGTCATTTAACATATTTTGTCTGGTTTTCTAGCTGTTTATGGCAGGAGGGCAATTCTGAGCCTGTAACCAGGAGTTGGTTACCAATTGGGGCTGTAACCAGGAGTCTCAGCATTGTTTTAATCTCTACATTCCCCCACCATTCTGCAAAGGACTTGAACATCAAGTGAATTGATCCTTGAGAAGTGCAGATTGTAGCCTCGGGTCCCACATACCAAGTGTTGTCTTAGTTTGAATAACTTTAATGGAGACCTGAATTCAAGCCACATTGGAACAGTGAGGTCCCAGAATGGGAAACCACGTGAAACCATTTTTATGCTCCAGTTCTCATACTTTTAGTAGTTTGAAAGATATTTGAATAACCAAAGTGACAGCCAGCCTGGTTTAATGAGCAAGTCCCTCGACTGATAATCACAGGACAAGTTAACCTCCTCACTCTGCTTGAAACAAACACTTCCCTTCTGTAAGCCTCGCCTTTCCCTTCTGAAAAATGGGGATGCTAGAGCCAATATGCTCTAGGCTCCACTCTGGCTTTGCAATCCATAGTTTGAGGCAAGCTATCTGTCATCAAATTAATGATTGACACAGCAGAATTAGAATGATATTAGTATTAGTGGCACAGATGGTAGAATTACTTCGAAGGGTACAGAGTGAAGGCAAGAGCAGACGTTCATGAAACAGCAAATCATGAAAACAGAAGGGGAGGCTCCCCTAGCAGCCTGCAGCCTCCTGCTTCCCAGATGGACATGCCAGGTTCCCTGGCCTTCTGAGCCAACCTCAAGGTGCTGAACTGCTCCTCAGGGCAGAGGGAAACACATGTCCAGGACTCCAGGCTTTTCAGAGAGAGCCCAACAGAAAGTCTCTTCCTTGCATGCAGAGATTCTTTTATATATATAATCATAATCCTAATAGCTTTAATTTTTTTTTAATGCTCACTGGCTTCAGTAAATAGAGAAAAACCCTGCTTTGAGGGAAGGAGGGGACATAGTATGAAAAAACTGAGATAATAGTATGAAAAATGGCTCTTGAGATTACAAAATTTTACATTCTTCAGGGGTCATTCTTTGGATCACCCTGGTGTCCTCATTATGGCACCCCTTGTGATGAGGTCCTGTCTCCATGCCAGCTTAGGCTGCTGCCCCAGGAATTACATGTTAACTCTGCATCTTCTCCCAGGGGCAGTGGATCTTCACTGATCTGAGTGAGCCTAGCCCTCAGAGCTAGGCTTCCTCTGCTTTCTGAGAGACAATCTAGAGAAAGTCAACCAGAGCTGCTTAAATTTCTGAAAGGAACCAACTAGGGACTCTGGCACTTTGATGTGCATCCAAATCACCTCTGAACAGGATTGCAAGTATCCCTGTCCAGATCCCACTCCAGACCCATGGAATCTGACTTGCTGGGGTCAAGGTAGGGCATCTCCAAGTTTACCAAGCTCCCCAGGTGATTTAGGTGTGCAGCAAAGTTTGAAACTCGTCAAATAGACCAAGGGTCAGCTAACGTCCTGTAAACAGTCTCTTCATAAACATTTTAGGTTTCACAGGCCATTTGGTCCTTAACACAACTAGTTAACGTGGCCCTTGTAGCATGAAAGCATCCATAGACAATATGTAAATGAATTAATGTGCGTATGTTCCCATAAATCTCTATTTCAGGAGTGAAATTCAAATTTCATATCATTTTCTTGTGTCATAAGATAGTAAGCTTTTGAATTTTTTTCAACCCTATAACAATGTAGAAACTATTCTTGCTTCACAGGTTGTGCAGAAATAGGTGATGGGTGAGATTCTGCTAATGGAATGTAGTTTGCCAACTCCTCATACCCACTAGCCCTCTCGCTGTCAGATGATAAACTTGACCATGGGCCTGTGTTGGGCTAGTGTTCAGGATGGGATAAGAGTCCAAGGCTTTGCCTTTTCCTCCATTGCTGGTAGCCTAGGAAGAATAAATAGCTGTTTTAATACTATTGAGGATCTTTCTGGGTTGTGTCTGTGTCCCCTTCAGTCTGAGTGCCCGGAAAGAGTAGAGTAGGGCTAGGAAGGTGTCTTCCTCATCCATGGAATCCCAGCAACAGTGCCTTGCAACATGACAATATGAATAAAAGGAGAAATAACACTGACACAATTTCAAAGAATATCTCATATCCGTCAACATTTTCCATTTTGAAGTGTTTTGCATTTGCCACATCTCTAATAGCATCCTGAGAGTCTTATTTAACAAAAAAAGCAAATGGCAGCTCCTCCACCCAGCTCCATGCATGGTAGGCAATGGGGCTCAGAGGATCTGATGGGACACCAGGCTTTCCCTCACTTCCTTCCTCTTCCTCCTACCACTTCCTCCTCTGCCGTTGTCACTCCCCACATGTAAACCAGTGGTGCTCTCCCCTATGTTGGAGAAACCGTCTCCTTCATGCCTGGCTCATAAAAAGGAGAGGAAAGGGAATGTTTATTATTAATAAAATGCCCCAATTCTATAAAATAAGCAACCCCTTCTTATGAGGACCAGAAGAAAAAACTGCTTATTTTTGCCCCACATCATCTTTAGGGTCATATTCTGTTTTGGAGTACCGGCATTATCCTTGAGCTCATCGATTTTACCATTTCTCAAATTGTAACCCACTGAATGTGAAACTGGACTACAAGATTCTTGCATTAAAAACAAGAATCAGCCTTGCACTGCAGAAATGTAACCTGCTGTGTCCCACACTTACCACACTGAGCCTCTTTCCATGTGCCACAAACATACATACTGGGGGAACTGGTCCACATCAACAGAGCCACCCCAGAGCATATGAAACCCTCCTATGGCCCAGCCTTACAGTTACAGTTCTGTTGATTTTCTCTCCCTCCCCGATCCCAACTGTGCACTCCTGGAAGGTTGCAGTGGGGCCTCCCTCCCTTTATATTAGACAGGGGTTTCTCAACCTCAGCACTGTTGACATTTTGGACAGGCTAATTCTTTTGTGTGGAGGGGGGGCTATCCTATATATTATGGGATGTTTAGCAGCACCCCTGGCCTCTACCCCACAGAAGCCAGTAGCTACCCCATTGTGACAACCAAAAATGTCTTCAGACATTGCCACATGCCTCCTCGGGGTTGGAACTGACCTGCGTTTAGAACTACTGGTGAAGAAAAGGAGGATTCCTTCAGGCATCCCTGGCTGTGAAGCACTCGTGCTTCTGCCCTGACCTCTCTCTTGCTCGGGCCTGCCTCATCCGTGTCGCAGGGCTTGACGTTGCTCACTTCACTTATTAACAAGTTTTTAAATCTCATGCGTGAGAGCAGCCACGATACAGCACGCCTCAGGTGTCAGGCCAGAAAGGGAGGGAAGTGGTTTTCCTCTATACCTTGAACCCTCTGGATTTCAAAACCTCAACAGCATGGGCACGAAGCAGCCAGATGCTGTAGTCTGTAATTGTCAGAGAGAAACATCAGGCTTTCGAGTGAATTTGACGCTTCCCCCAGGATGCTTTTTTCCTTCTCTCGGCCTCGCAGCAGAGCCTTGCCAGCAAACATCAATCTCTCCAGCCTAAGGGGTTTCCTGAGCTCATTCCCTTCCCCCTGGGTCCTATCCACCCATTTTTCGAAGAAAATTTCCAGCTGTGTTCTAACTTCAGTTTGAGTGCTAAAGAGTGAAAGTTGTTGAAGCTCCAAGGCTCATGAATCTTGGGAGACCATTTCAAGATTTCCTTAAAAAGGCAGGGGTCAGCAAACTTTTTTTTTTTTACAAAGGACCAGATCATGGATACTTTAGGCTCTGTGGGCTACATGGTCTCTGTTGCAGTTATTCGAGTCTGCCTGTTTAGCCCAAATGCATCCACAGACAATATGTAAATGAATTGAGCATGGCTATGTTCCAATAAAACTTTATTTACAAAACCAGGTTGTGGGTTCAGCCCACAGATCATAAAGACTCCTGCTTTCAAGCATCTCTAATGAATGAACCAACCTTTGCTGTCATAATCACTGTGAGTAAAAATGTGTTGTTCTTTTTACCACCAAAAGTCATATCCCACATTCCCCATAGACCGACTGATGGACAGTCACCTAAACTCAGTTCCCAACTCCTAAACTCAGTTCCCAATGCCAAGGCCTTTTGGTCTCAGGTTGCCATTCATCTGCTGCAAACCTTTCCAAGTTACTAAAGTTAAACCTTGAACTTGCTTTCAAAAAGGCAGATGCTACCAGCAGGAGACTCTGCTCCTCTTCTCTGGAGGTTGATCTCATTTGTCCCAATTAACCTCCCACCCCAGGAAAATATGCAAGTCATGCAAATGCAGCCATGAGGATCACTGCTTGAGCTCTGAGCTGGAAGACGATCGGAAAATTGGCCGCTTGCTGATGGACTCCAAGTATTCCACCCTCACAGCCCGGGTGAAAGGTGGGGACGGCATCCGGATTTACAAGAGGAATCGGATGATCATGACCAATCCCATTGCCACTGGGAAAGATCCCACCTTTGACACCATCACCTATGAGTGGGCCCCCCCTGGAGTCACCCAGAAACTGGTAAGACAGCATCCTCCAACCAAGGGGTTGTTCTCCTATCCATGTAAATGTTAGCTATGCCTGAATTTCAAAGACAAGGTAGGAAGAAGGCGAGATGATAGAAATGATAGGAATAGATATGATTCTAAGCCCATTCCTGCCTCACTATGTGATCTTGAAGTGAAAACTGTCTAGCCCTTGGTTTTCCTCATCCAGGAAATGGATAAAAGTGTTTCTGAGAATTATAAAGGGCCCTTCCAGCTCTGGTACAGGGTCATTCATGGTTCCCTTTGGGCTCCCCATTTCTGAACAAAGGATGGTTTGTGATTCCAGACTCTCAGAGTGCTTGTCTTCATGTGTGAGATGTTCATTTTTCCTCAGAGTGGCCGGGATATGCCCGTTGCAGGCCTGTGGTGGAGCACAGAAACAGTCCCCTCTTTTCTCTAACCACTGAGACCTCTTGGGCTTGAAGGGAGAACTGAACTAGCTTTACACAACCCTGGGGAAGAAGCACCCAGAGAAGGACAAGGTCCAGAAAGAGAAATGACTTGCACAAAGTCACATCCTGGCTGCCCTCTACAAAAACCCATAACAAGTCCCCATGCACAGGCCTCACCCCAGACCATTAAATCAGAAGCTCTAGATTACAGGATCAGAATCAACAGATACGGGTATTTGACTCCTTAGGTAATGCCGCACGCAGTCACCTTCAAGACCCAGGGGACCAGACCAGTGTCCCTCAAATTTCAACAACCTTATACATTATCTGGACAGCTTGCAGAAATACATCTAGTGAGCTTGGGGCTGGTCTGAGACTCCACACTCCTAACATGCTCCCAGGTGATGCTGATTCTGCTGGCCCCCAGATCATACCTGCAATAGCAAAGGCCAAGGTGATTTCTACAAGTTAATGAGAGTAAAAAGGTCCTATGATTTTAGGGATGCAAGCCTGGCATTTAATTAAATGTCTTCTGGGAAAAAAAGGAGAGGCTTCAGAGTCCTGCATGGTCATATCCCCACCACAGGCTCCCCAACAGCTGTGACCCCTTACTCATTACCTTACAGTGCCCTGACCTTCCTCTTCCCTGCTCTTGAATGCTCTAGGCTTTTGCCCTCCTCAGGGACTTTGCACTTGCTGTTCCCTCTACTTGAAATGTCCTTTTCCTGCTCTTTGCATGGCTAGGTCTTTCTGACAGATCCAAGGCAGGCCTTCCCTAACCACCCAGTCTACAGCAGATGCCACCTATCCTCCAGCTACATTTTTTTTTAAGATTTTATTTATTTACTCATGAGAGACACAGAGAGAGAGAGGCAGAGACACAGGCAGAGGGAGAAGCAGGCTCCATGCAGGGAGCCCAACATGGGACTCGATCCCAAGTCTCCAGGATCATGCCCTGGACTGAAGGCAGCGCTAAATCACTGAGCCACCCAGGCTGCCCTCATTTTTTTTTTTCTCTCAGTTCTCCAGTGTTTCTTAGAAGCTTTGATTGCAAGCTATGGTTGTCTTATGTATGTCTTTGCTTAGTTATCATCTCTCTCACTGGAGTGAAGCAAGGCCCCAAAAGGGCAGATGCCATGCCTATCCTGTGCCCCATCCTATCCAACACCTTGCACCATGCAGGGCACATAGTAGGCTTGATGAGTATTTGTGCTACGTCACCCTCCTGGCCAGTGACATTCCACATGTGGTCTATGGACCAACACTGTGCCATAAAAATCCTGTGACTGGCCTACAACGAGAGGTACAGAAATTGAGAATAAATGTTGGGGAGATTTAGTAGCAATTGACATCCATGCCTGTGATCAGAGAACTCCTCTCACTGAACAGAATTCCACTATGCTCAGACTCATGTGGGAATCTCATGTGGCATGAGCTACATTCTCATCTCATGCAGCGAGCCCACAAATCATTCTGCAATAGATGGAAAAATCAAACAAAAAAACCTTCACCATAGAGAGTCTGAGCAGCACAGCTCTAAGCTATAGCTTAAGTGAGGGAAAGATGGGGAAATCCCTTCTAGATCAAGTGGAGACTGGCAAAGTTACTTTTTTAAAAGCTTTACTTTTTAAGAAAAACATTTTAAAAGAATAGGTCAGCATTTGTGAGCTCAGCCACCATGTGAAGTAGGAATTATTTTACGGGTAGGGAAACACAGCGTGGTCAGTTGGCCTTTACCAGTTGCAGGGGCTAGACAGGGGCAGATCCGGGCCAGAGGGTGGCATCCAACAACAGCAGTACCAGGACATGCTGGGTGGCTCCAAACGCAGGTCTGCCTCCAGCGCCCAGGTCTGGGTAAGCCATCACCCAGGTCTACAACATGTCAGTGGAAAGTAAAGCAGGCGGCTTGTAAAAGAGCTGGCTGTGGACGTCAGGAACTGGCTGGTGAAAACCCCAAATGCTTTGGCCCCAGACTAATCAGAGGAAGGCATCGTCAGGCTATGATTAATGCTGGCTCGTAAAACCACATGGTATAAAGGCCCCTCTGTCTGCCCTGCATCTGGCCTGCCTGAGCAAGTTGCTCTGAGATTGGACAGTTGTCCCTTCCCATTCACCCTCCTGATGTTTGTTTAATTACCAAGTGATCAGGACTGATTATATTTTGGAAATGGGACTGAATCTTCCTGTCATCCTTCCCAACCAGAATGAAAAACGGAGAAATTCTTAAGCCTTTAAGGCTAGTAACAATAAACCTAATGGCTAATATTTACTGAGCATTTACCTGGCCCTATGCTAAGAGCTGTACTTGCATGGTCTCATCTAGAAAATTTTAACTGTTAAGGATATATACTATTACCATACTTATTCACAGAGGAGGCAACTGAGGTTGAGAGAAGTGACACAGCTAGCTAAATGTCCCATCACTGGCTTAAATGGCAGAGCCATCCCTTGGACTCAGGCCTCCCTGACTCCAAAGCTTAGGCTCTTGGCTACCAAGCCAGGCCAGGAGAACCAGACATATAGGAAGAGAGGCAGGATAAAAGCAGGTACCTTGGATTAGCACTTTTAAGGAAGGCTCCTAAGAATTGGGAGGAACTTGGGCAGATCTTTAAAGGCTATCCAGGATCTGGGGGGAGGCAAGGAGGAAAAGATGAAGGGAACCAGCATCCATTGAACATTCTGTAGATGACAGATAAAAAGATAGATCATCAACACCTTACCACTCCCTATATGCATCGTAACCCCATTTTACAGGGGAAAGTCTTTGAGGAGCCTACGCAGGTGTGGCACTCATACCTCATCCTCTACTCTCATGCCTAAGGCAAACATGGCTGGTCAATCAGGGCACTGTCTCTCGTAGTGCCTTCATTGGCCTCAGAATCCTCGACACAACACTCCAAGTGGCCACTGTTGACTAGGATTGACATGTAACACGAAGCCCATTTACCATCCTTGCCTGACAGCTAGAGAAGCAGAAAGAACAGGCAGGATCGGGTCTTCCATGTGTGTCCTACTGCCCAACCCTTAGAATAAAGTACCTTTTCCACTTTTCTCTCTGCCCTTTGATTCCTCTCCTGATGAAGCCCGATTCTGGGAACCACTTCACCCAAGATGTCCCAGCCAGACAGCAAAACACCAAATGACTCAGAAAGGTCCTCATGAAAACCTTGAAACCTAAACCAACCTTTCCTAACTGCTCCAAGAAAAGGTCTCTTGCTAAAGGTTTTGGAAACATGACCTTAATCAGCTTCCTGGAGAGATTCCTGAGAGATTCTGTTACAAGCTCTGAGAGGCGCAGGCAGCTGACTCTGACCCAAACCTCTGTCCCCATCATCTCCTTCCCAAGCCCATGCCAAACCAACAGTAGTTGTCTGAATGGTGTATCGAGATGGACTCTGATACCCTCTCCTGGGTCAGTGAACAGCATCTGCCGCAGGTGTGTGTGACTAGGATTCTCGGGCCAGCCAGGCAAGGCATGCCATCACAGAACACATGCCAGTGGCAGCAGGATGCTATGGTACCCAGCTGGGTCTTTGAGCTGCCACAGGAACACTAGGTTCCTGGGAAGGAACACTCACTGTCTCCAGGGCCCTGGCCAGGAATCCTTGAGCTCTGTGGGCTATAGACACCTGTAGCCAGGACAGAGCCATGAAAGGACATTTAATGTAGGGATCAACAAGCAGGTGGCTGACACTTGCAGAAGGCCACTGCTGCGGGACTTCTACCACAGTGTTTATTTGTAAAGCTAAGCAGGAAGGGATACCTCCTCTTACAGACCAGAGTCATAGCCATATCCAGAGACTGGAGAATCATGGCACAAGGCAGTGTTTACACAGCCTCTTCACTCTGACAAAGACCAAAGGAAACCTCCCTAGAGATTGAAGGAAATTTTTTTCTCTTTGCAAATCATTCATCTCCTAAAGAAGTAGTACACACATGCATGAGACCCAAGCTCTGCTGAGTACAAAATCCCACAGATGCATTGTGGGAGCTTCAGGAGGTTCCTTTTCCATGCCTCAGTTTCTTGAGGGGTAATATTAGTTCCTTACTCCTAGAGGTTCTGTGAGAATTAAATGGGTTAGCTTGTGTCAGGTACCTAGAAGGGCGCCCAGATCATAGGAAGCACCATACCATGTAGGTGTTAGCTACTCCTACCATGCCTTCGACCACTCATCCTGCAGGAGTCGGTAGCCTTCCTAGGAGAAGAAATTGTGCTCCCATGAACTCAATCAGCCATGCAACTAGATCTGCTTCAGCACTTGGAATGAGTGAGATGTTGGCCATCTGAGTGCCCATTCTGGCACAGTGAGCATCGCTCTTGTTTCTACTTCTCCAAAATCCTTCCATAGATCCTGGGAGCAGGGCAGTCCCCACACACGAAATAAGAATGACTGGGGTAGTTATTTGTCCCCCACACTGTCCCTAACCCACATCCCCAGGGCCCTGTGCCCTGCCCCCAGCCTGTAGGCTGCTGGTCCACTGCTTTCCCTGTCCTCTGATGGTCACATCCTGTCCCACCACCACCCCCTATCTCCAGACAGGCCCCAATCCTCAGATGTCCTGCTTCACAAACACCCAGGAGGACCTACTAGAGCACTCACTTCTAGGCCCTTTACAGACTCCTAAATCACAGTCCAGGATGGGCCCAGGAAGGTTTTTCACAAGGCCATCAAGTGATTCTTATGCACCCCAAAGTTTGAGACTAGATTCTTAAGACCTACTTGCTTGGCATGTTTGTGCTGGAAGCTACCTGCAGTTTTATACTGAGCCAGGGAAAAACAGCACCCCATTTTCCCAAGACAGAGTCAGGACTCAGCCCTTCCCAAACATGTAGTCAGCTGTGTGGCTCCCTGGCACTTTCATCTGTTGGGGTTCAGCATCTTGGCCTCTTTGGCCAACCCGAATCCATGTGCTCCTTGAGCCACTTTCCTGAGCTGTAGACTCGGGTCAGTGCTACTGCTTCTCTCTCATAATAATGGTAAGGACTGAGTAAGGGCACCACAGACTTCTCACAGTGGTCAGGACCCTGAAGATCATGCAGTCTACCTCGAACTTTGTAGATGATGAAACAGGTCCACGGGCACTGGGTACTTTTTCAGTCTTACACAGAGAACAGCAGCAGGGCAAGAGCTAGAAACTCAAATTTCCTGGTACCCCAGAATTCTGTCCACGCCCCACCCCAGGCCATCTCCTGTGTCTGGCGAAAGCACCTAGAAAAGTATTGGGGACTGTGTGGATGAAGGGATAGTAAGAGGGTGTGCCGTGAGCCCACAGAGCCAGGAGGCAGCTCAGCCAGGTGATCCAGGATCTAGGACAGAGCCTCCTAGGGACCATCCACAGCCACCTCTCACTTCATGAGTCCCACAGGAACCCGGGTCACCTGTGTCTCCCTTCTCTAAAATTGGTCTTATCCAGAATTCATTTATTATGAAACTCAGCAAACCAGGCTCTGGACTCATATACTCCTCCCTTACCCCTGCTCCTTATAACATCAGGCAACCAATATGGTTGTTCATTATGAATTATTGTATGACTTTCCATGTTGAGTAACACAATTCAATTCCAAAATAAGTCCAGCCCCAAGCAATGTGATATGGGGCAGGCAAGTTCCAGGGGGGTATAAATGGCAACGGCCACCCGGGCAGTAGGAATCACGCAACCTGGTGGGGGTGTCAGGGTCATAGGCAGGGACAGGCATGGAAGTGGAGAATAGTTGTCAAGGATAAACAGTTCTCCTTTCACACTTTCTCATGCTCTGTGGCTTTGACCTTTATCTTCCCCAATTGTCCCCATCCCTGGTACCCACCCAAGTATAAGGTTACTGTTCATTTAAAAAAAAAAGCCAAAATTGGACAGTTATCTATGGACATATTACTATTCATGTGGTTACCAGTCATAATTGGTGTGGAAATGTTATGACCTTGATGCCTTATCAATTCATTCTATTAGAAGGTGCCTTGGCCTGTTTTTAAATTAATAAACGATGAAATACCTTATGCCTATCATTTTTCATCTAAGAAAAGCAATTTTAAACTAGATTGACTCTTTTGTTTTTAATTAGGAACATTGCCATTAGGTGAATGAAGTAAAAATGTTTGGTGTTGAAGGAAACCAAACCTGTATTGCAAAGCCAACAAATCTAAAATGAACACTGACTTCAGGTACACATTCTCATCCAGAATGTGAATCTGTGACAATGTAGAGGAGAGTGAAACTTATTTAGGTCTCTCTTGGGTGTTGCCAAATTCACAGCATTCCTGCCTTGACTGTCCTCGGTTCTGCAGAAAACCTGAAGAAGCTGGAAGCTGTTCACCAATTCCACATGTCTGCTTGGGTACCTGAGAATCACAGTAGCTTTATCTCCTCCTCACCAGGGTCTGCAGTACATGGAGCTCATCCCAAAAGAGAAGCAGCCAGTGACAGGCACCGAGGGTGCCTATTACCGCCGACGCCAGCTCATGCACCAGCTCCCCATCTACGACCAGGACCCTTCTCGCTGCCGTGGACTTCTGGAGAATGAGTTGAAAGTGATGGAAGAATTTGTCAAGCAATATAAGAGCGAGGCACTGGGCGTGGGAGAGGTGGCCCTCCCAGGGCAGGGTGGTTTGCCCAAGGAGGAGGGGAAGCAGCAGGAGAAGCCAGAGGTCACAGAGACCACCGCCCCAACCACCAACGGCAGCATCGGTGACCCATCCAAAGAATATGTAAGTCTCTCCCATGCCTTCTGGTGTGGCTTGCAGGGTCAGGGGGCCAGCTCCAGGCTTTTTCCTGTTGGTCATGCATTCTTTCATACATTCAGACCGCCAGCAGCTATTTGGTGCTCCTTTACTCTGTGCCTGGCACTATCCTGCAGAAAATAACATAAGATCACTGTGCTTGAGAGGCTGATCATCCAGGGCAGGTCCAGACTACCAAACTGTCACAGCTTAGAGAAAGGGCATCTAACCTTGGTTGGGGTGAGTGTAGGCTTGGAGGAGGACCTGAGGCCCATCCTGGCCTGGGAAGATTAACCAGGACACATCCAGATCTTCAGGCTTTGCAGGGAAGACCTGTACCACCTTAAAGAGATAAGCAGGTAAAAAAAAAAAAAAAAAAAAAAAAACACCTGAGTTCCAGAGAGTGCTGCGGAGCCAGAGGCCTGAACTGAGTCCCATGTGATTGAAAGCACTGTATGCTGGTGGTGTGGGGACACGAGGCTGGCAAGGTCAGGAGGGGCACGCTTCCTGAAGAGGCAGGCCATCCATTCATCATTCAAGTATTAACGAGGCTGTACTGCCCACCAGGCCTCAGGAAATCAAACAAGCAGAGGACACTGTCCCCATATTGGAGAATACTGTGGATGTAGGACTTCCCTCTGAGGGCCATGGGAGGCTATGGCAGGCTTTCAGTGGGAGATGTCATGGGGTCTGAGCTGGGCTTGGGAAAGTGTCCTCAAGCAGCGTGTGGAAGATGTGCTGTAAGAGAGTGAACTACTGGGGGCTGTTTGAGAAAAAATGAAGAATCCAGAGTGTCTGGTGAAAGCCTCATGAACTGGTTTGCCTTAATCTGTCGCATAGGAGGTAAAAGGACTAGCTTGAGACAGTGCCACAGATGGCTGATGTTTGCTGTTTCCTGGCCTCTGGCCCCCTTTTGTCCTCTGCCCCTATCAGCCAACTGGCGTCGACTGCCTGTATTTGATATTTAGACATAAATGTCCCAATATGTGAAGCCCTCGAGCAAATTACCTGCCTTTCAAATTACGTGACAGGCTGGCAGTCACCTGTGTGAGCCAGACATCCCAGAGAAATGGCAGCCCCAATGGTGCTATCACTACATTCGGAGAGGACCAGTCTTGTCATCCAAAACCTGCATCCTGCAACTCTAACCCCCATTTGTTGGCACATTCATTTGGGATTGCCATCCAGTGAACTATGGCCTCATACTGTTAATCTGAGAACTTTTTTTTTCTGAAAGATTTTATTTATTTGAGAGACAGCACAGATGGGGGGAGGGCGAGAGGGAGAGGCAAAAGCAGACTCCCCACTGAGCAGAGAGCCCCAACACGGGACTCGATCCCAGGACCCCGAGATCACTACCTCAATCAGACACTTAACTGACTGAGCCACCCAGGGCCTCTAAGCTGAGAACTTGAAGACAAAAGAACAAAACTTATTTTCCCTACCACAGATTTGGCAATGATGTTGAAAAGACCCATTTCTCAAGAAGAATGCATGTATCAGCAACTTAAAAATTTAGATTCAGTTACCATGTTTCATAAACGAGTCTCCTCCCCATCCAGCCCTCTATCCAAATAGTCATTTGTCCTTAAAGCATAAATACTACATAATTCCAAATTGGACGGCAATCTCTTTGAGTCGTTGTGACATTTCCCAATTGCCATTCCCAGGAGAGAGAGGCTGATCTGAGATCGTATTTTATCCTTGACTCAGCCCCACATATTTGTACAACATGGAAGTGGGGCAAAGGTGGCCTGAGACCCGGGTCTCTGCCTACCGTCAAGCTTAAGAAGTAGTTGTGACAGTTTGGAAGTACATAAACAACAAGAGCAGATAATAAACAGAATCAAAGGAAGCCCGTATTGGTTGGGCTGGGCTGGCTGGGGAAGACAGCCTTCTCCTTCCTTACCCTAACCCCAGTCTTGTTTAGATAACACGTTATGTAATTAGTGGCTTCATGTCTGTATGCCATGTATTTATGTCACCGCTAGGTGCTGCGGGCTTGTCTTTTTCCTCTCTGTATCTTCAGCAGGTGCCATTGATAGAGGTAGTAGGTGCTCAATAAATGTGTGAACCATGAATGAGTGAACAAATGGATGAATAAGTGAGTGTTCTAACTAAATAGAGCCTCGAACGATGGGGGCAGTTTAGATGGTCAGGATGATGATGGGATCCAAGTTCACATTTATTCATTAAGCACCTGCTCTGAGCCAGAAACCCTGCCCACTCTTTCAGGGTCTTTGTTTATTAATTCACACAATTGCCAAGAGGGTGAATTTCACCAACCCCATTTTATGGGTGTGGAATCAGAGATTCAGAGAGGGTAGGTAACTTTTTCCAAGGTTCCCACAGTTTCTAAGGAGGAGAACCTGGATCTGATACTTTTCCTACTACGTGATGCAGAGTTATAAAACCCTGCTTATGATCTGTTCCAGGAAGAAAGAAGCCTGGGTGCTCTCATTTAATGCCCTGTTTATCTCCTTGAAGCCAGGGAGTAAATCCTATAAAAGTAGCTAGATAGACATAGACCATAGGCAATGTGTCCCCAGCAAACCCAAACTTAGTTGTGGATGTGTGTTCCCTGGACTGCTTTGCCTTACCCCAGTGAGTGGCCAAGTTAAGTAGACATGGGTGCTGGCCATTCTGTGTGCTGTGCCTTCTGTTTCTCATAAAAGGGCAGTGTAGGACAGTTTACCAGAGCCAAGCATCAGGCAGGAAGCCTGATTTCTGCTCCCCTGATGTGGACAATAAACTTCGCCAGAAGTGGCCAGGGCATTCAATTTGAGAACCCAGATATGGGGAGGAAATTGTAGAGCGCAGACTGACACCCCAGATCCAAGCAGTGATTTAAGGGGGAAAATGGAGGCAAAAGGAAGGACATGGGAGACCTATTTTCCTAGAACTACACTGGTGACATAGCCGCCCTAAGAATGATCATTATTGCTATCATTAGCAGCTACCACTTGGCAGGCTTTCTCTGAACTAAGGGTAGCGCCAAGTATTAGAGTATCTGATTTAAAGCTCCCAAACCCACCCCCAATGACTGGAAGAAAAGCTGTAGGATTTGAACCACCATCCGTCAGACCCCAAGTCCATCTTTCCTGTTGCCCAAAGCTGGTTCCTTGAAAAGCTAATGGATATTAGGTCATAAACTTACATGGCCATGTAAGTTTGGGAGACAGAGTGACCAAAACTAAATGGGTTTCTTTGTGGTAGGACCTCCGAGAGCCTCCAGTGAGCTGTGGCAGTGGTTCTCAAACTAAAATCACCTGAAAGGCTAGTTAAAATCCAGAGGGCTGGGCCCCACCCCAGCTTAGTAGGTGCAGGTAGGGCCAGAGAATCAGCTTTTCTACTGAGCACCCAGGCTGATGCTGGCATGGGTCTGGGGGCCACACTTCAGAGAACCACTGCTAAAGAAGTCAAAAATAATCTTACATATAGACTCAGGAAAAATGACATCACCAAATTCGTATATGGTGAGGATCGAAGAGATGACAACACAGGCATTTTCTAGATGTATTTGGCCTCCTGGCTTAGGGAGTCCAGCTTTGAGGGCATTGTGCAGCACTCTCCCGTTCCTTGAAAGGTCCACGAGGAGTTCTGGTTTTATACACTGCCTTACACCCCACCCAATCACACTGCTCAGCAACCTACGGCCACAGGCTGCCTTTCCTCTCTGCTACACTGCAGGATGGCTCTCCAGCCTCTGTCAGCCTGTTACAGTGATGTCCTTCCTCAGAGATCTTGGGAGGGGCCCGAAGCTGGCAATGGCCAAGTCAGGCTGTCCAGTCCTCCTCACCAGGCTGCTCCACCAAAATGTGCTCAGAGGAAAGGGTTATCCAGACCAGAGGAGCACTATTGCCAGAAGCCTTTTCCAAATCGCCCATGTGGAAATGCCCCCACGGACTGAGTTAGGGGTGAGGCCAGGTAACAGTGGGTGGGCCAGCCCGCTTGTGGGAACTGCACCCTCTGAGCCCAACTTACCCGGCACCTGGGCTGTGCAGCTATTCATATCAGTACAGATATGCACCCAGCTTTCCAACTCCAGGTCTGTATAGGCCTCCCCGCCCCCAACAGGATGGTTTGTTTGATGAGTTAGTTGGATGAGCAGTAGTGTTTGGAGTCACCCACAGCCTAGCCCAATGAAAAATCTGGGGACCCCAGGTCTGCATGCCAAGAACAATGAGTGGAAGGACTTGCCCATCACACCCCAGTCCCACCCACCATGAGTTTTTATGGGTTTGGAGGGCTTCATAGGGCTCCATGGCCAGAGAACTGCCAGCTCCAGCAACCTGGAACATTCACTCCAGAATGGCAAAGCCCCACGTGGCTTTCCAGCCCTCTGCTCCCCACCACTCCCACCTGGATGGAACCTATGAGCGCCTGGGCCGCAAGGGCAATGACCTCAATGCTCTGATTGTTAACAGCCCCACCAAACCATTTCCCCCTTTAGAATGCTTACTTGGTATTTTCTCAGAAATGAAATAGACGGATTTCCTGGGCATGGAATTTCCGCCTCTCCCTACACCCCAAACTTGTAACTGAAGAAAGAGGAAAGAAAGCCAAAACCTAACACTCAGTGTAATCTCCACCCTTAGGATTTATCATCCTTGCAGGGTGCCCCCCACCCAGCCCCTTCCCCGCAGCACCCCTCCCACCGAGGGCCGCCTTTCACATGGAAACTTACAGCAGCTGGCTTGCGCAGCCTGCCTCCTGCCCCAACAAGGGACATATTTGTGGGCAAGGCACTTCCAAATCTTTGTGCAGCAGATGTTTGGCTTGTGGGCTCAGCAGGCTGGCTCTCCTGCCAGCCCCTCTCTGGGAATTTGAAACCGGGGCCCCACCCCCACATCCTGAGACCTGCCTGAGCTAGGGGACCCAGGCCAAAAGACCCAGAAAATCACCATAGTTACCAAGCTTCTCAACATCTGCCTCCCTCCTTTACAGCGGAGATATTTTAACGACATTAAAGGAATTTCTCTCCACAGAAAATTCCCTTTATCCCACTTTTTTTATGCTATAAATACTTTTCAATGTTGCCACGGAGGCTTCACAAGCATCTTTTTTTTTTTTTTTCTGGAGTGGGCTGCATAATATTCCATTGACTAAAACAGGAGTTGGCAAATTTTTTTCTGTAAAAGGCAGAAGGTGAATATTTTAGGCTTTGCAAGCCATACGGTCTCTGTCACAACTACTTGCTCTGGCCTTGTAGCCCTAATGCAGCCATAGATGGGATCTAAATAGGTGACTATGGCCATATACCAATAAAACTTTATTTGCAAAAACAGGTGGTGGGCTGGATTTGGCCCATAGATGTAGTTCGCTCACCCCAGAACCAGAACACTATAGAAGATGGTTATTCGCTTTTTATGAATTACTTTGGTTTTATACAACTCCATTTGCTAGTATAGGTAAATAGGGTGATGATGATGTCATCTGCCATTCCTTGACTGTCGAGATTGTACCCAGAGCTATGCCAAAGGCTTCACATAGTCCTGTTAGTCCTGTTTTACTGAATCCTAAGAATTCTTTTAAAAAAACATAATTTCCCCTTTTTCTAGTCATCTAACTTGTGAGTAGTTAAGCCAGAACTGGAAGTAAGCCCTGTCTTACCCTAAACCCTACAAAGACTCCAGCAAATGGAAGCTCCTATTTCCATAATTCATGTGTAGCTGCAGGCACTGCACATGGCCATTGCAACATGGATGACCACACGTATGGCTTTTTCCTTTAGTGGGAAGACAGTCCTTGCCAACACACTTGTCAAATCTGGATTTGAGAACACCCTAGGCTGACAGCCTCTCTTCTAAGGGTAGCATTTATTAAGGCTCCCTGGCTCTGTGTTCTCCCTTTATCAGATAACCAATGAGGGATATTCGGTTAGAAATGGCAAACATGCTACCTTGCTTGGCAGAGAGCCACATGTTCAATTATCTGCCCCAAGAAGAAACATGAGGTGAAACAGTTGGCCAAGAACCGTGACCACCATATGTAGAGCATCTCCTATGAGCCACGGCCTGCCATATGTTCCTAAAGAGGAAACTGTGGCACAGAGAGGTGGGTGACTTGTCTAAGGGCTCACAGTGTGATGAAGCAATGGTACAGATCTCCTTCCAAAGCTCACCACCCTAACCACTGCCCGCAGCCTGCCCAATCTGTACTGCGAAGAGTCTCAGGGAGATGACAGTGTGAGGGAAGAGAATACACGAGTCTTAAGATGCCAAAAATGACACTGAGCCAAAAAAGGAAAGAAGAAAAGAAAAAAAAGAAAAAAACAAGAAACCTTTGGGATACATGAGGCTGCAAAGCAAAGATGGTGAATAATCACCATAAGAGGAAATGGGGAGATGCTGTTTATAAATAAATTGTTGAGTATTTGTGTTGGAAAGAACCCAGTGCCTGAATTCAAGGCCCTTGTGTTAATATTTACTGTATTGTAATAGTGAGATTTTCACAAGGCACTCTGGGTTTAGACTGAGTAGGCCTTTGGATAAGAGCCTTCCAGAAAAGAACAGAATGATTGGGATAGAGCTTCTGGCAACCCCAACAGAGAGATTACCACTGGTCCAGAGAGGGTTTGGCCTATCTGTTGATCCTTCACTCAAAGCCAATACAGCTCCGTCCTTAGAGACAGTTCTCTGGCCACGTAACTCTTGGCTACTGTCCCTAATCTACTGTTGCCTAAAACACTCTGTTTCTCGGTTACTGTCATTTCTGAAGTCTTAATAATTCTGTGTGCCCACATTGGATGTTCTTGTCACCTACTCCTGCATGTCAAACCTCCCCAAGGCTTAAAAAAGTAATATCTATCTTGCCGACAAATCAGCAGTTTGGGCAGGGTTGAGTGCCACACTGCCCATGTGGCATCATTGGGAGCAGTTTGCAGGCTGGGAGCTGGAGTCTTTTGAAGCTTGTTTTCTTACTGGTTTGTGGCTTTGATGCTAGGAAGACACTAACAGCTGGACTGGACCAGCCAGGGAGGGGCTCCAAGGGCCTCTTCCCCTATCTCTGTGTGGTTTCTCCACATGGTTGCCCTGGCAAAGAGACCTCAGGATTCCTTTCCTGCCTGCCTAGGACTCCCAAGGTGTGTATACAGAGAGGGATCCCAGTGGAGGAAACTGTTGTCTTTTATGACCTACCTCAGGAATCTGTAACATCCCTCCCACTACATTCTGTTCAATAGAAGCAAGTCATTAAGGAGGGACCACAATCAAAGGAAGCGACTTTGACACCTCTTGGTTGGAGAAGTGTCCAAGAATTTGCCAATGTCATTTCCACACACCATGACGGAGGGAACCCCAACCCTTCAAAGTCTTAGCTTCTGAGACTGCTAAATCTAAAATAGTGCTCAGCTTTCTCAAAGCAGGTGTTTTTACAGATTACAAAGGCCTAAAGTACAGAATTTTCAAACCCTTTCATTTAGACCCTTTTCATTAAGAATCTCTGACCATTTGAACAGGGACAGGGCAAAACTTCAGTGGCACAAGGACAAACTACACGTTTGTTCCACCAGTGAAAGTTTTGCACCACACGTCCTCCCCACAGAGGGGAATAGCGTGCAAACTAAGCTCTATGGCAAATGTTAGGAAGATTCTCAAGAGCAAGCTCCGAATTTAGACGGTTGAGAGTATGAATAAGAACCAACTAATAGGCTAATGATAAGCATTCTCTCTGCCTCTTAACATAGTCCCAAGGGACTTTTACTTGGCCACACTATCTCCTTCATAGGGAAAGTAGCCTGAGAATGACCACACTGGGCTTTCTTAAAAATCGTCTAGAATTAAAGCATCCCAGGAATTCAGATTGGCTTTTGCTGTAACTGAACTGAATTGGTGGTGTCATTTTTGCTGAGTTTATTTTTAAGGTCATTTTAAACAGTCTATAACCATGGTTTTCAAAATGGTGCCCTGACCACACCAGCATCCCCAGGAGCCTGCAGATTCCTGCATTTCATCCCAGACCTATCTGGATCAGACACTCCAGGTGCGGGACACAAATCTGTTTTAACAAGCCCTCTGGGGGTGCCCAGCAGACTCAGCTCTGAGAATCACTGTCTTACAGAGGGTGGTTTGGGAGAAGGGATTGACTGTCCGTCAGCCTGGGGGAGCGAGTGACAGTACAATTCACACAACTCTATCCTCTGGCCATGCACAGATGGAAAAAATGGAGATGGGAAAAAACAAAGCTCATTGACAGGAGGAATAATGTCCTGTCCTGTCAATCTATGTGAACATGGTGTTATGGAAAGAAACCCCAAAGTCCAAACCAAAAGCACATCCTGCCCTCAACATGTCTTCCTCATCTTGGGATAGTGATTTAACCCTTTGAGCTACAGGTCTTTCATCTATAAAGAGAACTTGATAATGGATATGGATAATTTTAGGTAATTATTATTGAGCCCTAAGAAAGTCCATTAACTCTATTATCTCATTTAATCTATACAACTATATGATATTAATATTATTAGTATCCTCTTGATGAGTGAAAAAACTAAGGCACAGAGAGGTTGGGTAACTTGCCTAAGGTCACACACCTAGCCCGACTCTCAATCATCCACTGCAATTTAGAAATTGTTAACTTCAGTACCAAAGATGTAGAATAAGTTTGTGTAGAGAAAGGTAGGCCCAGGATCTTAGGAGCCAAGCAGGCTAGGCATTCTGACTCTTGGTTGCCAGCCTGCCCCTGGGGCCTGAGGAGCCACTAGGCTGAAAAGCCAGGACACTGTTAGATCTACTATCCTTTGAGATGACAAGGAAAGCACAGAAAATAACTCAGAGGCCAGAGGAGGAAATTGGTTCCTGACACATGTTGACAGGGCTCATTACTTGGACATCTTGTTTTCATAAAATGGCAGTGACACTGTTTGCTTTTAAAGGGCTGGCTACTGGTAGTAACGAGGCCATGAGCCAGGGATGCTGGGGGAACAGTGAGGGAAGGGACACTCCTCATTGAGGGAGACACTTGAGACAGCACTTTCAGACGCAGTGAGGACCAAGCTCTGCGGGCACAGATCTCTTTCCCTTCCCCCCTCTGGGCTGCGGCTGTCACTGGAATTATCTCCCTGCAGTGAGCACCAAACACAGTGTTCCCAGCCTCGAGAACCAGTAATGGCTCCCCATTACCTCCAGAAGTCAAAACCATAACCCAGGCTCATGGTCCCCCAAACTGCCTCTCTGACCTTCCGTCCCCCTGTTTCCTTTTGTGGGTTGTGGGTGCCTTCCAAGGGTCCCCAGACACATCCAGATGCATTTATACCCCCTTTCCCTGCTTCCACATTAAGCAACATCTGGAAATCTGGAGTTGGAAGCCCCGCTGGTATATCACAGTGATGCCCAACTAGGTGGTGGATTGACATTAAGTCCCATCTGCGTGGGAATAAAGGGGCTGGAAATTTCGTCCCGTGAAACTTAGAAAGCCAGTCAGACAGAAAACTCACTTGGTACTCATACAGCGCTTGCCAAAGAGTTTACACTTCCCAGCTGTGCTGAAAGGATAGTGAAAATAAGTCAATGATGATTCATCACTTGTTTTTGGTTTAGACCCTCTGATGAGCTCCATGGGAGCTGGGACTCAGTCATGTGCAGGGGAACAGGGTTTTCATTGTAGTGAAGGACTCACACCATTCATTCTTGGGGGCATAACTGAAACAAGTCCAGCACATTCTAAGGAACACTGTCAGGCAGTCCAGATTAGTTATCCAAATACATGTTTTATCTAGCCATTCATTCCACAACACTATGCTTAGGGACCCCTGTCAGTACATGGGCGTTCTTTGTCGTTTGGTTCTCTTTCCCTACTTTTCATCATCACAATTCTTATTTCATCCTCTTCGTATATAAGAATATATATTAAGTATGTCATTCAAGTCTATAACTTAAGAATACCAAGTGTTTAAGCTCTTAACATATGCCTGCTCATCTTGGCACGACAAAATAATGTTTCTGTTTGGGCTGATATATAATTGGTGCTTAGATAAATTTCTCATCTAAAGCCAGGGCCTGCAAACATTTTCTGTGGCGGGCCAGGTGGTAAATATCTCAGGTGTTATAGACCAAGAGCCAAAACTGATATCATATAGGTACCTCGTGTATCAAGAGAGAAAACAAATTTCCACCAAGTTTTCTATTTCTGAAATTCAGAATCTAATAATATCATTAAGCCTAGATTTCTGTAATACAGGTTATATTAGTCAGCTCAGGCTGTCATAACAGAATACCATAGACTGGGTGGCTTTAATAACAAATTTATTTTCTCACAGTTCTGGAGTCTAGAAGTCCCAGATCAAAGTGCCGGTACAGTAGGTTTCTGATGAAGCCTCTCCTCCTAGCTTGTACATAGGTGCCTTCCTTCCGTGTCTTCACACAGCCTTTCCTCTGCGCATTCACAGCGAAGGAGAGCAGGTGATTGGTCTCTCATAAGGACAACAGTCCTATCTGACTAGGGGCCCACCCTTATGACCTCATTTAACCTTAATTACCTGCTAAAAGTCCTATGGCCAAATGCAGTCACATTGGGAGTTAGGACTTGAACATAGGAATTTAGAGGGGCACAATTCACTCCATAATTCAAGTTCATTAATGAGAAAAATGGAATTCTTTCTAGGAAGAAAACATTTCACTGAATTGGAGTTCAAATGTAAAATCCATTCTTAGCTGGTGGGTCTTAAGAGGCAGCAGCCAGGTTTGGCGGTGGCTGCAGTTTGTTGATGCCTATGCACAGGGTCGTAGTAAGAAACTTGGCTTCCGAGTCAAGCTTGGCCCATGTTCAAATCCCAGCTTTGCCTCCCAGCTGTGCATTACTGAGCAACCACTGAACGTCTCTGAGAGGGAATGTCTGGAGGGAAATAATGATTTCCTTAAAAGGGAGCTGAATTAGAAGGGGGCGTAACTCTCCAGGGTTTCTGTAAGGGGTATTAGTAAGGAGCATGGAATCCTGAGCATAGTGTTGGACACAGACCTCTCTTAAGGAAATGATAGCACCACCATCAGCATCAGCATCACCAGAATTTTGAGGAGCAGGAAATAACTCCAAAATGACTCAAAAGATTTGATAGATTTAATATGTACTCTGGATAACATGTCATGAGAGAATGGCAATTAATTTCTGTGGTTTTCCTCCCGATGTAATCATGGCAATGACATCAGATCCCAGCCAAGGGACACTCTACAAAACACCTAACCAGTACTCCTCCAAACTGTCAAGATCATCAAAAACAAGGGAAGTCTAGGGCACCTGGGTGGCTCAGTTGGTTGAATGTCTGACTCTTGGTTTTGACTCAGGTCATGAGATCAAGCCCCACATCCGGCTCCGCAATGAATGTAGAGCCTGTTTGGGATTCTTTCTCTCCCACTCCCTCGGCCCCCACCCCTGAGCTCAGGCTTCTCTCTCTCTAACTGCCTCAAAAACAAAACAAAACAGAAAACAAGGGAGGTCTGATAAATCACAGCCAAGAGGAACCTAAGGAGATAGGAGGACTAAATGTAATATAACCTGGAATAGAAAAAGGATATTAGGTAAAATCTAAAGAACATCTAAAATAAAGTTGAGACTTTAGTTAATATTAACATCAGTATTGCTTAATTAATTGTGACAAGTATATCATATTACTTTAAGACGTTCAAAACAGAGGAAATTAGGTGTGGGGTATATGAGAACTCTCTGTATTATCCTCACAGTTTTTCTGTAAATCTAGAACTCCTCTAAAACTTAAAGCTCACTAAAAGATAATTATATGTGAGTAAAATATCCACTCAAAGTGCAGGTGATCCAGTGGGTTTTAATGTAACTAGGATGGAAGGTTGATATGGTTCAGACTCCACACTGACTTTGGGGAAACTACCACTTGTCCAGTTTTGATACAATATCCATAGTTATATGGAAAGGCTCTTAAAATATTCCTCCCTTCCTTTTCCAACTTCATACCAGTGTGAGGTCAGATTTTCTTCATATATTTCAAAGAAAACAACATATTGCAAAAGATACAAAGCTACAGCAGCTGTGAGAATCCCATAGTCCTCTATTGAGCTAGTCATTAAAGAGATCTGCAAAAATACAAAGCAGTGCCTCTCTCCTCACTAAATTTTTCTGTTTGGGAAAATAGAGTTATTTTTAATTGCGACTATTTATGTTAACACGTTGGTTTATGATTTTTAAGTGATTGAATTATTAAGTAATATTGAATTATGATTGAATTATTAAGTAATTACTTAGTCTTATATTCAGTTTTAATTTTTCTTATGGTAAATCTCAACAGCTATTACCTAAATGAGCAAAAACTGTTTGGGGTTCTCAGTAATTTGTAAGAACCTAAAGAGTCCTGGAGGATAAAAAGTTTGAGATTCAGTGAGCTAAACTACTAGTGTTACTCAGTCCTCACAGTAACTTATGAGGTAGGCCTTGTTATTATCCCACTTTGAAGATGAGAACACTGAGGAACAGAGAGGTGCAGTAACTCACTGGAGGACCCTCAGGAAGTAAAGTAAACTCCCTCAGGAAGTTGAGTGGAAACTCAAACCCATATCACAGTGTCCTCTGACCCCCTTGCATCCCTGGTGTCCTCCTCCCCTTCTAGGTCTGTGAGTTCTGCAAGGGAGTGGCCCCCGCCGACAGCCCTGTGGTCTACTCAGACAGGGCAGGCTACAGCAAGCAGTGGCACCCCACCTGCTTTGTGTGTGTCAAGTGCTCCGAGCCGCTGGTGGACCTCATCTACTTCTGGAAGGACGGTGCACCCTGGTGTGGCCGTCATTACTGCGAGAGCCTGCGGCCCCGGTGCTCCGGCTGCGATGAGGTAAGAATCAGGGGGCTGGACAGTGTGGAGGGTACCCCCGCTACTGTGGGACGGGACCCGGAGGCCAAGGGGAGAGTGGCTTCATGGGTGATAGTGATCCACAGATAGGAAAACTGAAGCTCAGAGCTCTCTTCCTGCACTCAGCCTCGGTTTCCTCATTTGCAAAGTGGGGCAGAAATTAGTTTGCACTCATGGGGTTGTTTGGGATGGGTCAGACATGTCATTCTTGTCAAGTTTTTTTTTAGATTTTATTTATTTATTCATGAGAGACAGAGAGAGAGGCAGAGACACAGGCAGAGGGAGAAGCAGGCTCTGTGCAGGGAGCCCGATGTGTGATTCGATCCTGGGACTCCAGGATCACACCCTGGGCCAAAGGCGGATGCTCAACCGCTGAGCCACCCAGGCGTCCCTTCTTGTCAGGTCCTATCCTTGGCATGATGCCTGGCACTTAGTAAGTGCTTGGAAGAACACTCTGGGATGAGGGGTGGGTCCCAGAAAGCAGGCTGCCCCACTCAAACCTGGCTGTGCACAATAGTGGTGTAGTTACCTAACTCTTGTGCCTCAGTTTATCACTTATGAAATGGGAGGAAAATAGGCCCATCCCAAGGGGTTGCTATGAGGATAAAATGAGATAATTCAGGAAAATGCATGGCACAGAACTTGACCAAGTAATTCATAAATAGGAGCTACTAGTAGTCTTATAAGGTAATATAATATGATGTGATACTGAAACATTAACTTAATACAATAGAGATGCTATGAAAAGGGTTTGACTCTCCAATATGAGTTCAGGCTAGAGAAGCTCTAAGACACATTAGCAGTGACAGAGTCTGCATGCCTGTGACAACGGGAAACTCACTACCTTAATCACTAGCACAAATGAGGGTTAGAAACTTCTTCATTTTGAGCCAATATCTGCCTCCTCCCCCTGACCTTCCACATGTTGCTCTTCATATGAAGTTAAAGCCCTACAGCTATCTTACCTAATAACTATGTTGTCAAGTGAGGTTAAGAGGGGAAAGGACTGTTAGCAGGCCTGTCCCACAACCTCATTTTTTTTTAAGATTTTTAAATTTTATTTATTTGAAAGAGAGAGAGAGTGCATGAGCAGGGAGAGGGGCAGAGGGAGAGAGAGCAGCAGGCTCCCCGCTGAGCAGGGAGCCCGACACAGGGCTCCATCCCAGGACCCTGAGATCATGACCTGAGCTGAAGGCAGATGCTTAACCCAGTGAGCCACCCAGGTGCCCCAACCCCCCACAACCTCATTTTTATGAGGACAACAGTATAGTTAGAATCACAACATCCCATCCATTATTAAGGACTTACACTGGGTCAGCCATTTGCTCCACACGTTATCTGTGATGTCCCATTTTCATCTCACAATAGTGAGAGATAGTCATTATCTCCATTTTACATTTGAAAAGAGAGCAGCTCAGAGAGGCCAGTGACAATCACATGGCATTGGCTGTGTCTCAGTCACTATGCCAAGTACTTCCTATGTAGTAACACGTGTAGCATTCATAAAACCCTGTGGGATGAGTAGTATTTATATCCCCATTCCACAGGTTGGGAAACTGAGGCATAGAGAGATTAAGTAATTTGCCCAAAGTCATGCAGCTGGTTCCCTGGTTCCTGTTGGACCCCCAAATCAGAAAGCACATTTAATAAGTATGCTGTTCTCCTCTTTTTGAGCCTCAGGGATTCCTCAGCATATGTATACATATTCCAAAGTGTCACTTTATTCCAAGCCCAGGTGACCCCATGTGACCTCACTGTTGAAGACTGGCCATTGGCCCTTAGCTGTCGTTGGGCTGTCTTCACTGGGGTATATAATCCTATCTTAGAACACAACTGGGTTTTGAATTTGGACAAAAGGGTATTAAGAGCTAGATAACTAAAACCCGCCTGTAGCAGAGAATTTTTTTTTCCCCATCTAAGAAGCTAAAATGCAATCATGACCTGTGCCAAATATTATACTTGCTGCCTGAGATTTAGATCAGTATCCTCCACTGATACATTTGAGGTCAAGACGAGATTGGAGGGGATCCCTGGGTGGCTCAGCGGTTTAGCGCCTGCCTTCGGCCCAGGGCACGATCCTGGAGTCCTGGGATCAAGTCCCACGTCGGGCTCCCTGCATGGAGCCTGCTTCTCCCTCTGCCTGGGTCTCTGCCTCTCTCTCTCTCTCTCTCTGTGTGTCTCTCATGAATAAATAAATAAAATCTTAAAAAAAAAAAAAAAAAAGACGAGATTGGAGGAGGAGGAACCTCCATTCTACAGCTAGTCCTCCATACACTGTCTCTATGGGGGACAGAACCTGAGTCGTGCATCTTCTCTGCTCCCCTCCCCAGATTATATTCTCAGAGGACTACCAGCGCGTGGAAGACCTGGCCTGGCACCGAAAGCACTTTGTCTGCGAGGGCTGTGAGCAGCAGCTGAGTGGCCGGGCATATATCGTCACCAAGGGGCAGCTTCTGTGCCCAACTTGTAGCAAGTCCAAACGCTCCTGAGGGGCCTGCCCATCCATCCACAGCCGGAATCCACAGGATCCCACCAAGAAGGAAGGCCAGGTGTGCTGAAGCCATCCTAAGGGTCTGATGTGACAGCAGCAAGCAACAAAAACAGTGATTTTTCAGCGGGAATATGTATATACATATATACACACACACATACATACATATATTCTAGGTTGGGTGGTGGTAGGTCCCTGAGGATCAGTAGTTGCAAAACCAGAAATGTTCTGAGAAGTCTTAGAATGGAGTTATTTTGTTGTTGTTGTTGTTGTTTCCCAGCTACCGACTAAAGACACAACTGGCATCCTGCAAGGAATCTCTAGGAGTTTCCCAGAATACAGTTCTGGGTGATCAAATCACATAGCTGTAGAATGTGCGTGCTTTCTTGTGAACATGGGGGCTCCTCCAAGGAGCAGGCTGGGATCCCAACAATCGTTTGTGGCCTCCTTTTCAAATGGAATTTGAATTTTAAATAAAAACTTTTTTGGCATGATAAACGTATCAATAAAAGTTTTATGTAGTTCACATATGACCTGATGCAGTTATTTACACAGTAGATAACTACCGTGATTTCATGGCATCCTGCGAGCCCTGTGACCCTGAGTGCAGGTGGTGGCAGGAGGTGCCGTAAGTGCCATTGTGCCTCTATGTCAACTGGTCTCATCAGACTTGAGAGTGTAGGTCCTCAGGGCAGAACCTGCGTCCCCCTGATCAGTGGCAGAACGTGTCCGATTTCACGGTACACCAAAAAGCAGCCCCCCAGGAGCTGGTCAGCTGCCCTCACAGGTAATGAGTGAGCTCCTTTGGAAGTAAGACCAGGTAGACCTTTGGGAAGCAGCCACATGGGGCCACCTGAGCTCAGCCAACGGGTGCCCTGTGGGACATGGTGACCAGTGTGGGCAGTACTGAAAAAAATATGGGGTGTTTATGAGAAATCTCTCTGCTTTTCAATGTTGCCAAGTGAACACTGAATGAGCCAAACAGAATAGGTCTTGGGCCAGATTTCTTCTCTTTTTATGGCCTCTCTGAGCATTTGCAGCTCCCAGATTAGTTTCCTTTCCACGACTTCTAAGAAAAGGAATCTCTTTTTCTACTGGGGATACAAAGACAAAAAAGACATGAGTCTTATGAGCTCACAGCCCAGTCACCCATGGCTTTCGTTCATTTTTAAAATTCCCATTGGTTGCCAAGTTTCTTTCATTTCCCCACCCAAATTTCACCCTGCTCATCTCTTACCTACAATACCCCGACTTCGCACATTTGACCAAAGCTACTGCAATTGCCTGGTGATCTTCTGTTTCCAGCTCCTCTCTCCACCCACCTGCTTCCCTGTCCTGTCCATCACGGCAGAGAGAAGCTTTGGGTGTGTCCTCTTCCTTACCTACCTCCATGGCTCCCCAGTGTCTCAAGTTAAGAACCAAGACCTCCCCTTGACATTTGAATCTTTCCAAAGTCTGGCTTAATTGTCTTTCTGACCTTGGAACTCTGTTTCTCTTTATTTCCATTTCCCTATTTCTCCTAGAGACTCACCAACTGCCTTTGATCAAGCCCTCTTCTGTGCTTCGGCTAGTTCTGTGCTGGTTTCTTAAAGACCAACATTACCTGCTGAAACTCCATCCTAGAAGGTGCTTCTCAAGCATAACCTGCTTCTCAATCCCTTTCTGGAAGCACCAATGGAGTATTCACTCATTTGTTCACTCACTCACTAATTCGTTCTGCAAAATATCCACTGGGCATCACAGAGTTCCATTACCCATGCTGTGTCCAGGAGATAAAGTGTTCACAGGAAGAACACTGCCCCCTGCCCCCTGGATTTTACAGTCCGTGGGGGAGTGGGCCTTAGGCAAATATTCCTACAAGTCGATGTAAAATTACAGAAAGGGGAGACAGAAATTACGTGTCTCTAGAAAACATATAAAAGAGATTGGACCTAGTCAGGGATGTCAAGAGAGGTGCTCCTGGAAAAGCAACACTTGAACTGAGATCTAGAGGGTAAGTAAACTCTGAACAAAGAGGGAAAGGAAGATGGTTAAGGATGGATGCACAGATGGCATGTGCAAAGACCCTGTGGCTGAAGTGACATCAGTTTATTCAATCCCTATTTACTAGTGTTGGAAATACAGTGGTGCTGTGGCTCGTGGATGGGACTAAAAGAAGACTAGTGTGTCCTACAGGGAGGGAAGATGAGAGTGGGGCACAAGAGGTGCACCAGTTTTGTGGGCAACAGAAAAGACCGGTCTCTGGGGTGCCTGGGTGGCTCAGCGGCTGAGCTCCCGCCTTTGACTCAGGGCATGATCCCGGGTCTGGGGATCGAGTCCCACATCGGGCTTCCTGCATGGAGCCTGCTTTTCCCTCTGCCTGTGTCTCTGCCTCTCACTGTGTGTCTCTCATGAGTAAATAAATAAAATCTAAAAAGAAAAAAAGACCAGTCTCTTCTGTCCGAGGAGAAATGGGGAGCCTTCAAAGAGTTTTAAGCAGCGGTGGTAATGACTAAACAGATTATTAGATGCATGCATCTAATCATGCATCTAACAGAGGAGAGATCCTCTGTTAAAACCCCAGCATGATGCCTAACTGATTTTGTCCTGGTTTTTTTGTCCACATCCCCAGATACCACCCAGAGTGGGCTCCTACCATCCCCGTGTCTACTAATGACACCCCATGCTTCCACCTGGAACACCTAAATCCTCTCTGACACTCCCTTCCTGTCAGATAGGTCACTCAACACAACCTTTTCACTCCCATCATGGCTTTACCCCCCTCCCCAAAGCCATATTTCACCTTGAACATTTTCTGACAAGAGTCTCCTAGTGAGTCTGCCGACCATGAACTCATCCTCTTCACGCACCACCCAGATGAACTGCTCAGAAACAGGCCTCTCCTAAAACAGTCAGGGGCTCCCTGTTGCACACTTCTTAGCCCTTACAATCAGGCTTCTTAATTTTCCTGGCCCCAAACCACCTTGCTTCCTGCTCCCCGCTCAGAAGCCTGGGGAACACCTTGTGGCCCCTTTACATGCTCTGTGCTTTCCCTACCTCGGCACCATTGCTCAGGTTGTTCCCTTTCCCTGGACTTCCCTGCATTCTGTTCAACTGCTGCCCCTGCTGTGGGCCCACCAGGGCTGAGCAGCATTCTGTAGCAGAACTGGAAGGTGGCATGCTTTCAAAGGCTACACTGTTAAACTTGTGCATGATTTTATCCCTCATTCAGCAAAAAGAGCCGCCATTCCCATTCCTCCCATTATCTGGGAAGATTTCCCCGGCCTCACCCTCCCCTCTGGAGTGTTTTAGGTTCATCTGTGCTCTTGGAGTATCCCAGGCTCTCTGAGATCATTGACGGATGCTACTGTGCTATAATTATTACTTCCTGAAAGGCTCCATCTATGAATTTCTTGAGAAGGGTAGCCTCACTCTTTGGTTCCCCAATCCTTACTGGAGCACCTTGCACCTAAATGCAAGGACAAGCAGCCTAGGGCTCTTGAAGGACCCATTGTTGCCAGTGGCCCTGGGCTCCCATAAAAAAGGGCATGTGATTCAGTCCTGACCAGTGGGGCTTCTCCACTGAGGAGCTGCTTAGAAACGTTTTCTTCCTTAGTGGAAAGAGACGCTTTGGAAGAAATAGCCCTGCCTTTTCCCACCCCCCTTTAAAAAAAAAAAAGATTTTATTTATTTATTCATGAGAGACAGAGAGAGGCAGAGACACAGGCAGAGGGAGAAGCAGGCTCCATGCAGGGAACCCGATGTGGGACTCGATCCTGGGACTCCAGGATCCCAGCCTGAGCCGAAGGCAGGTGCTAAACCGCTGAGCCACCCAGGGATCCCCTTTTTTCCCCCTTTTAATATAATTTCAAACTCACAAAAAATGTTTCAAGAAGAGACAAAGAACTTTTCTTCTTGAACCACGTGAAGATGTGGCTGACACAATGCCCCACCACTCCTATTTGAATGTACAATTCCTATGAACAAAAACATTTTTCTACATGACCACAAAACAACCATCAAAATCAGAAATTACCACTCTACATTGAATCCTCAGATTCGCCAGTGTACCAATAGTATCTTCTACTACAAAAAAAAGCCAGTCCAGGATTACGCATTGCATTTAGTTATCTTGTCTCTTTAGTGTTCTGTAATCTGGAAGTGTTTCTCGTTCTTTCCTTGACATTTATGACCTCGACATCTAAGAGCCACTTATTAAGTAAAATGTCCATCAAATTGGGTTTGTCTGATATTCTCTCATAATTAGATTCAGGTTATGCATTTTTAGTGGAAATGTCATGAAAGTGAGGTTGTGTTCTTTTCATTATGCCCTAACAGATGATACAAGATTTGTATTTGTGCTATAAAGAGTTGATATTAATTTTCAACATGATTAAGCTAGGTTTTTCCTTTGTAAAGTTACTCTTTTCCCCTTTGTATTAAATAAGCATTTTGTGGGAAGGTGCAGGCCTATGCTTGGAGATACTGCAGGTTCAGTTCCACACCACTGAAGTATCACAAATAAAGTATCACAAATAAAGTGAGGCAAATGAATTTTTTGGTTTCCCAGTGCACATTAAAATTGTGTTTACACTATACCATAGTCTATTAAGCAAGCAATAGCGTTATGTCTAAAAAAACAATGTACAGGGCAGCCCTGGTGGTCCAGCGGTTTAGCGCCGCCTTCAGCCCAGGGCGTGATCCTGGAGACCCGGGATCGATCGAGTCCCTCGTCGGGCTCCCTGCATGGAGCCTGCTTCTCCCTCTGCCTGTGTCTCTGCCTCTCTCTCTCCTCTCTGTGTATTCTCATGAATAAATAAATAAAATCTTTTTAAAAAATAAATAAAAAAACAATGTACATACCTTAATTTAAAAATACTTTATTGCTAAAAAGTTAGAACCATCATCTGAGCTTCTAGCAAGTCATAATCATTGATCACAGATCATCATAATAGTAATAATGAAAACACTTGAAATATTAAAGAAATTACCAAAAGATGACACAGAGACATGAAGTGAACAAATGCTGTCAGAGAAAAATAGCACCGATGGATTTGCTCACTACAGGGTTGCCAGAAACCTTCAATTTGTAAAAAAATAAAACAAAAACACAAAATAATATCTGTGAAATGCAATAACCAAAGTACAGTAAAATGAGATGTGCTTATATTTGATATTATGTTAACATCCTGTACCTCATCAACATGCCACCCTTTGCTTCTAAGTATCCATTGATGTTTCTTGATGGAATTAATTAATTAATATGATAGCTGCCAAATGTTGATTTTTCTAATCAAGTCATCCCTTCTATGTTTATTAGTTAGCATTCTACTATAAGGAAAACCTCTCTCTTCTATTTATTCCCTTATTTATATCAATTTGACGATACAGATTTCTATTTTATTAAATCACTTACAAGCTAACAGTATCATTATTTATTTTGATGCTCAACCACTTATAATCTAATACTATCGTTATTTATTTGGATGTTCAAACTGTCCCAAATTTGGCCGAAGAAAGCTCTTTCAAACTGGCTATGTCCTTTTGACATGTCACTACCATTCTTTAAACAATTTTAACATTCTGGCACAATCAGGGGGTTCACGGCTCATCTTGTGTTTTCTTTACCCCAGCTTTAGAATCAGCAATTTCTCAAGGAAACCCCTCGTCCTAAGTGAGGTGCAGTTGGGTTGAACTCCTGGTGCCATCTTAGAACCTTGAGGAGACAAGTTACCCAGCCAGTAAACTGAGGATGATAGATGTGAGAGTCAAACATAGCCTAGGTACTTGGTTAAGTCATCTAGCCAGTGAACACGCCCCTGGGCCTCTTGTTACATAAGATGATACATTTCATTATTCCTTATGTGGGGTGAGACATTTCCTCTTTGTGGGACATATTTCCTCATCATATAGTTTCTCATTAATGAGGTCTTGTTGATTCTAGCCAAAAATAACATGAATGATACCAAAAACTTTTGGGTGCATTACATACTTCTGAAGCCATTACACTCCTTAGTTCATTTGGATTTTTAATCAAGTCTGTCCCATGGGGACACAAGTGATAGTGACATGAGTGCTTGACTCACTGGGTTATCAGAGTTTGGCTTCAAATGTTTGCAATCAAATACAAGAAATTTACATAAAAGACAAGGCTATGCAAATGCTAACATTGGAGGTGATGCTGTTAAAGGAAACAGTGTGCTGGCTCTTTTCTCAACTGCTATTTATATTTGGTCAGATTCTACTAATTTAAAGCCAAACCATCTCTTGGTCTGATTCTCTCTGTTCTGTAACAGAAATGAGAGGCATCAGCATAAGTGGTTTGAGTTTGGGACAATGTTGGTTCTTGAACCACAGAAAGGATTTGGACAGAATAAATACTTTTGGGACACTATTGTTGCAAGTGAAGGAACTCCAATTTAAACCAATTTAAACAAACACAAAAATTAGAGGGAATCTACATTTCTAGTCAGAGAGTTCAAGAGGAGCACCAATGTCAGGAACAAATGGATGTAGGAATTCTAATTACATAGTGAAGAATTTGATTCCTTTCTCCATGTTTCACCTCTGGTTCCCTCCATGTTGGCACCATCCACAGGTAGGCTCACTTAGATGGTCACAGTCTTGGCCACTAGCAGCAGCTAGGGTCACTTTTGCCCTTGGAGCTAGTAAGCCCAAAGAAAAGGGACCATATCTTTCTGGGGATTTCTGGGAATGACTCTTATCAGCCCGATGTGAGTCATGTACCTATGCCTCCACCAATCACTGTGCCAGAGGACCAGGGTATTGTGATTGGCAGTATCTCCATCCCCTGCCAACCAGCCAACTGCAGATGGAAGAGAAGGGATTCACAAAGGTAGCCACAAGTAAATCACCTAAAACGACCTCTTGTGAAGAAAAAAAAAAAAAAAAAGTGAGAGAGGCCCTGTTAGAGCTGGAGGTAGGGGAGAAAAAAAACCTGCTGGGCAAAGTCAAGCTGTTCTCTCCAGAGAGGAAGGGTGGATAAAACAACAGGAGCAAAGCAGAGAAAAGGAACAGTCTAAGAAGTTGGAAGAGAACCAACCCAAGGAACCTAAGGGGCTAAGATTATCCCAGGATTGGGGAATGCAGGTTCCTTCGAGGCCTGGGAGGAGCTGCCCCAAGAGCAAGGATAGAAGCCAAGTCACAAAGCTCATCTTGAACTAATTAGCAAGCCACTAAAACTCTCATTTGTCTTGATCTTTATTTAATTACTGGCAAAAAAAAAAAAAAAAGACAAATGTTTTTAAAGGCCTAAATAAAATGGTATTCCCTAAAGGAAATGTCTAAAGGGTTTTATTGTGGCCTTTTTTCTTAATTCTGTGAGAGATGATGGAGACTTACTAAACTGTTTTTATGGGAAAAGTTTAATAAATGTGAAGGATGTACTTCCATGAGTTCAAATATGGAAAGTTTTAAAATAGAAGAGTGACACAAACAGCTAATGATCCCAATATGTTAGATTATGCAGGCTGCTGGCATAGGTTCTGGTTTTTAATCAAATATATAAATTATGAAATATTGTTGCAAAGAATCACAAGCCTTTGCCCTACAAGGGAATGGTTTGTGCTTCAGATGACAGGAGAGCTCTACGAGTTCATCTTCAGCTGATAAGCAGGGGAGGGAGAAAGAACAGACAGGCAGGCATCCTTAGCTGATGCCAGGGGACCCTGTGGTGCCAAAGCTGGACAGAAGAGCATGCTCCAGCCAAAACCCCAAGCCACGCAGGAAGGTATCCATTCAACACATTGCCTGTGTGGTCCCCTCTGCAGGACGTGTTTGTGACATCTTGGGCCAGAGTTTGCAAACACTGTGCTTTCAATACTTATTCCCACCTGAGTGGTCAGCATTCCACCACTCTGCTCCCAGGCTCGGCACAAGCACTCCCTCTTCCAGGAAGCCCTCAGGGATTCTTTCCATGTTCAGAGTCTCAATCATGTGAGGGATTCAGCCCTTGACCAGACTGCACTTGTGTCAGACTCTGTGCTTTGTCTTCCAAGCAACAGGCCACTCACTCATTAATTCATTCTTCATTCATTCATTTACTCAGCTCTTGTTACAGCCCAAGCACTATGCTAAGGCATTAGAAATACAACAACAGACAAAGGAGACATGGCTCCTGCTGTGAAGGAGTTAAATCTATCAGAGGAGAGGAATAAAAAACAGACAATTACCTACTCAGACAAGAGGGCATCCAAGCCCAATCGAGCCTATATCTCTTCCCAAGATATTCCCCAGGGCATATTGCAATAGGCCCCTGGCAGCCTGGTCCTTCCCGGTTACCCACCAAATAGATTCAACATGTCTGGCAGCAGAACATCGTTACTGACAGCTTGGAGCTAGAGGCCTCCACTCTAATCCCGCTCCAGTGTGTCGCCTTAGACAAATTGTTTCACTTTGTTCCCAAGTTTCTCCATTATCCTCAAACGGGGATAGTAATAGTATTTCTTATGGAGCTGCTCTGAGAATTAAAAGGGTTTTGTGCATGTTTAAAGATTGAAAACAGCTCTTGGCACATAGTAAGTGCTCAGTAAGGATCGGTTATTACCATTATTGTTGTTTGTGTTACCAGACAGTGGACCCTGGAAGAAGATGACTCAAACCTAATATCCTCTACTCTTGGAAACAGCAATTTTTAAAAATTTTGTTCTATTTCTTTTTTTTTTATTTATGATAGTCACAGAGAGAGAGAGAGAGAGAGAGAGAGAGAGGCAGAGACATAGACGGAGGGAGAAGCAGGCTCCATGCACTGGGAGTCCGACGTGGTATTCAATCCTGGGTCTCCAGGATCACAGGATCACGCCCCCGGCCAAAGGCAGGCGCTAAACCGCTGCGCCACCCAGGGATCCCCTATTTCTTAAAGCAACAGACCATCGGCAAACATGGTCATCAGTTTTCTCATTTCTAATTTCTGAGACCTTCTAGCAAATGCCCAAATAGGACCTCCTCATTGAGAAAGACATTTCAGCATTTTGCTACACACACACGCACACACAGAGTTGTGAATATAGATACTCTCTCTTTACTGGTAAAGTCAACCCGCCATTTCAAAGCCAGGTGGTACCTGTCCTGCATTGGTGCCATGTGTGTTTTAAGAATGGTGAGCAGTTCTGCTGACCCTCAGACTCACAGTGGGTCCCACAAAGTCTTAAGCAAGTGCCTAGGGAAATGATACATTAATCATATTAGACCACACATTTTATGTCTCTCCTAACTCACCCTCGGACTAAAAACAACTCAGAAATTGAAATCCCCAGCTGCCTCTAATTCACTTCACTGCTAACATCATCACATTAGGAAGGTGATACTCTGGAGAAGTGCTTCTCACATCTACGGTTTATGAGAATCCCGGGGTGGAGAGGTTGTTAAAATGTGGATTCTGGTTCAGCAGGTCTAGGCTGAGGCCTGAGACTGTGCATTTCTAGCAAGCAGTGGGTGATGTCACTGCTGCTGGCCTGAGGACCACACTTGGAACAGTGAGGCTGGAGCGTGTTATAGTTGAAAGGGCTGGTTAGAAGCCAAGTGAGACATGGGGAAACTGAGACCAGAGAACAGAAGCAGCTTTATTAGGGTCACATGGTAAGCTCAAGGTGGAGCAAGATTGCCAGACGAGTCTCCAGACTTCCAGGTCAAGGCCCTTCCTGAGTCTGCTAATCAGGACTGGGGATCTAAGGCCTACAGGTGCCCAGCAGTGAGGGTAATGCATGAAGGAGGTCCAGTGGCAGCAGCAGGAGCCAGGCTGCTTGTAGGTAGCCTGCTTCATTCTTTAAAACACCATCAAAACATACCTGTAGGCTATGTAGTCTGTGGGGGGCCAGTTTGCATAACCTTACACCAGGGTCAGCTAGCTTTTTCTGTAAGAAGCTAGGTAGTAAATAGTTTAGGCTTTGCAACCCATATGGCCTCTGTTGCAACTCAGTTCTGCTCTTGTAGTGGGAAAGGAGCCACAGACAGTATGTAAACAAATTAACATGGCTGGGTTCCAATAAAACTTTATTTACAAAATCAGCATCTGGCCAGTGGGCTCCTGCCTAAGCCGAGTAGACAACTGGGGGTGGGGGTGCTAGTGTCTGTATTCATACAAACTATGACTTATAAAACAATGTAAAATGCAACTTCTTGTGTCTTTCAAAATCAGTGAAGTGCTCCTGTGAGTTTTCAGAAATGGAGGACAGAAGTTGAGGGTCTTGTATCCTCACTTCCAAAGTACACATTAAATGAAAACACCACACTCCTACAACAAGGATTCATTGTAGAGTTACAGTGTACATTTAATCTGCGAGAATTTCTTCCAACCCCTGCCCCAGCGCCTTACAAGGTTATTACCTAAGTGGGTGGTATGCACAGTGACCTAAACAATCCACACATGAGGAAGCATCACATCAACTGGAAACAACTCATACAAAGAAATCCACCTGAGACAGGGAGAAGACACAGAGTTCTTGGCTTCTTGTTTTACAACATGAGAGGGTATGCAAGTTGAATTTCTAAACCAGAGCAACCCCTGCTTTTCCACCTAGTAAAAACTTCATGGCTTGCTTCCATTAATAGTATGGATATTTTTGAAACCAGAGGTTGAAAATTGTCATTTCCTTTCAGAGGTTGAATGCTCACCCCCACCTCTACCCCCCTCCCCTACAGGTGGTTTTCACACCACATCCAACTAGTGTAATTTCCCTAAAGACAATCAATTCAGTAAACTATCACAAATTCTAAATTAGCATGTGATCTGAGAGAATGAACCACAACTGCACCTAAACATTCACATTTTTTAAATAAAGCTTTTTTATTTTTTAAATGAAAGGGTTTTCAAAATAGAGGCCAGAAAAAAAAAATGCCAAGTAGTCTAAATGAAACGCCCACAATTTCAAATGAAAACACCTTATTTTGGAACAACTAAACTGCAATTTACATTGCTCCAGAGATACTTCATACGAACTAATGAGAAGCCAGAAGTTATAAAATATCTGGCAGCCCACTGCAGGCCTCCTGACTTTCCTTTTTTCTTCTGTATTCAAAGTCAACAGTGCCTTCTGATGGGTACACATATTTGTTTTGCTCAGGCTGTTGTCAGGTTGTCAGCCTGCCAGGTAGAAAGGGATCCTCCAGATTTTGCTGAAACCATGATTGCTTTCTACTGTCTTGCAAAAGAGTCCCCTGCTTGGGGATGCACACATGGCTCTGTTTATCAGCCATCGGTTTCCTATCAACAGTGGCCTGGGGACCAATTTCACTTTGGAGTCAGGACATCATTCACTCTATGAAACTTCTTTCCATCCCAAAGTTTAAAGGCAATCCCAGTTCCAGGCAAAGGTTTCATGACAAAAGTGGCATCCTCCACACTAGGAAACTCTCCAAAAAAAAAAAAGAATAATGAGAAACAGAGCTAATCTGGATCTTGTCTGTTCCATTTATAATGTATAATAAGAGCTATTTTCTCTAATTCTTTAGAATTTGATGGCTTTCTTCCAAAAGGCTAAGTCATCAGCAGGCAACTGGGCAGTGAGCAGTCCAGATGGTTATTCTAACAAATATGTTAGAGACACGTGCCAAAGTGGGCCTCCTTTCTATGGAGGATGAAAGGGGGTTACCATGTCAGTCTTAACTCAAGGCCAGACACCTGGGTTCTCCCCTTCCGTGAACTCTAACTGCAGGGCAACAGGGAAAGGTTAAGGAAGAAGAAAAATGGTAGGGATTATAACTCAACACCGAAGGAGTCAGCCCCAGTCGTTACTTAGAGATAGGATCTTCCAGAGGAGGCTGAAGACTAGGACACCATGCGGATGCTCTGCTCTCTGTACCCGTGCCACTGCTGTCCTGACCCCTGGGCACTGCTGGCAGACCAATGTAGGGGCGGAAAAAACTTCCTTCTCCCTCCATATATCCTAGGTTCATTGACTGAAACCAATGAATCAAACTGAAAAAAGGTGGACTAAAACGAGGAGCGAAAAGAAAAAATGAGTTTCAATCACATACCTATGCACCGAAGTTCGCCAAGAAATATGTGGCTCAAGGAGGTAGCCAGATGAATGAGGCTTATAGATCATCTTAGTCCAAACAAAGTAAAAGGGGTTTGGGGTTTCTAGAAGGGAGAGGCAAGTTATGGAAAGATGACCAGAAACGTACAGTAAATAAGGATTGTTCAGTAAGGTTTGTTGTGTAGAATTAAATCCATGCTTTCTCCACTGATAAGAGTTATTAAGACCTTCTCTTCCTATTACAGGAAAGGAAGACACCTTTACAAATACAAATTTACTTTATAAACATGGATTTCCTTTTGTGCCCTGTTTTGACAGCGTTTTAGGAATCCACTTGTTCTCTTTGGCCTTTAGCTCACTTGGAGTGGCACCTATTCTGCTACACTTCACCAGCTGAGGGCTTTTTCTCGCCAGGGTCCTTTCAGCAGGCTGACTCCCAGTTCTTCTGGGGGGTTCTAGATATAAAACAGAGGAAACACTGGCCTATAAGGCAGAAAGCCTGAGCTCAGATCTGAACTTTCCTGCTCCCTGGCAAGTCACAAGTTCCCTATAAACCCCAACCGCCACCTATAGAATGGAGGTGATAGCATCCATCCTGCCCACCTCTCAGGATTGCCACGGATGGGTTGGGACAGCAGACAGGAAGGACTTGCAAAAATGATAAAGAGTCCTATTCATGTATGACCTACTTCTTTGATATTCCCGGAAGAAATATCAGCTTTCTCCTAAAGCAGTTTGAGATGAACATTCTTTCCGTAGCATCCAGTGGGCTAGCTCAGACACGTTCAAACATTTTTGAACATTAATATTGATGAATTTTTTTGTATATTTCGTATTGGAGTTCAATTTGCCAACATATAGCATAACACCCAGTGCTCATCCCGTCAAGTGCCCCCCTCAGTGCCCATCACCCAGTCACCTCATCCCCCCGCCCACCTCCCTTTCCACTACCCCTTTTTCGTTTCCCAGAGTTAGGAGTCTCTCATGTTCTGAATATTGATGAAATTTTATACAGCCTCCTTGTATATGAAAGCAATGAAAGTAGGAATGCAAGGAGACCCCCTCTCCCCCATTCAGCTTGTGCCTCAAACTGATGGCATCATCTGCGGTCTCCCCACAGACCCCAAGGTTCCCAGGAACTAGGCAGAAAGCTCCAGACTAGACCTTGCCACTAGACTCCTCCCTGGCTAGTGACACTTCACAGAGACAGGAGCTAACGTCCTCTGTGTCCTGTGCTGCCACCATGCTGCCAGGATGGCTCCTTCTGGAAGCTCCTTGAGGAAGGACATAGAAAGGGGTGGGAAGGTATAGCAGACAATTTGGCCAAACAATACACAGGGTGATGAATAGCAGAACTAAGGGAAATTTCCCCACATTTGTTTTTCTTAACCAACCAACCAGTTGGAGCAGCATTTTGGTCCTGGAGCTACTGGCTGCCAGACCAGTTTTGGGGTCTTTGGGGTAGCAGACTTGGGCCACTATCCCACCCAGGATGGCAATGTCAGGAAGGAAATCAGCTTTGAAAATGGGCCAGAGCTAACCCGAGAGTGACGAACCTTCACCCTGGAACAGTAGACAACAGATCCGACAACACATGAAACATGATCCCAGCTCCTGGCCTCGTGTAACTGGTGAGGACTTGCTTGATCCTGTTCTTTCCCCAAAACTGACAGACCCTCCGGCACCTGGAAAAACAAGCTCAAAACAATTGTGTTCGTTTTTCCATGACTGTGTCATTGTAGATCATAGGATATTAAGTGTGGAGCGAAGGAAAATTTTAATGGGGAAAATGTCAGGACTGTTCAGTAGGATGACATTACAGCGGGAATACAGCCTCGGAATCATGTGTCCAGGGGGCCTACCATGGGCCTCGGAAGTTACCTACACTGAGTAGGTGTTCTAACTCCTCTGTGCCGATGGGGAACTCTGGCTCAGGAAGGTGAGGTAGCAAGCCCAGGGTCACCTGGCAGCTAGTTGGCAAAGCAGGATAGGTGTCACTGCGTTTCATAGATGATAAAATGTGTCAGGGATTTTATACACAAGGAAACTGAGACCCTGAGAGAAATGGAATTTGCTCAAAACCGAATGGCTAGGAGGTAGCAGAACTAGGACTAGAACCTGCTTCCTGGTTCCTGACCTTGAGACCTTTCTACTCCTCTTTAAGAACAGTGATAGCAACTCATGCAACAAGAAGCAATTATTACAATTTTGTCACTATTTTTGCTATTGTTTCACTTGTCATTTTTTTTTAAGTAGGCTCCATGCCCAGCCTGAAGCCCAGTGTGAGTCTTGAACTCACTTGAACGACTGAGCCCCCCAGGCACCTCTCTCATCATTTTTTTACCAAAATTCAGATATTTTAATTGAGGTAGGTGGGCAAAGGAAGAATTAATCCCTAAGGGAAAAAAAAAAAAACCACTCATTTTTCTAGTTTTATTGTCACTCTTTGCTAGACTCTCCCTGTGATGCAGTTTGGTCTTCCCCTCTGTTTAAAAACAAACAAAAATCAAGCCACCCTAAATAGTTTAATCCACACTGAGCCTAGTCCCTGGTGGTGGATAGAGTCCCTGAGTTAACCAGAGTTTGAATGTAGTTCAGTGAACCAGGACAGGCAAACATGACCTTCATTCTCACAGAATCCACACTAAAATACCGACTGGTCCAGGGAAATATTTCTAAGTTGTATACTTCAACAAGAACATGTAACAAAAGGCAGAGAAAATAGTCAGTGACCCCTACAGAGCCACCCACATTCAAGGCACATGCTGGAGCTCTGTTCACAGTTCACCAGACCACAGTGAGGAGGAAAGTTAGGAGCCTAGGATATACTACTAAGTGCTGTTCCAGGGAGCAGCTACTTTACAAGAGGTTCTACTGGTTTCTTCCAGCAGGAAAGCAATGTAGGAGAGAAAGTTGGACACTTTGAGAACCCTATGGCCCAGTTAGGAAGACAAGACTCATGAAACTGGCATTTTGGGGAGAGGAGCTGCTTGTCTCTGTCCCAGGTATGTAAGGATTTATTCCCTGATGGTCTGCTCTCCACACTGCCAGTGAGGACGGTGGCCTCTTCAATGCCCAGCATTGTGACTGGTGCTCTGTCATCACTCACCTGGTCAACTTCAATTCTATCCCAATTCATGTCCACTCCCACCCCCACTATGATGCATTCCCTCTGAGCTGATGTCTGACATGCATTGGCTCAAGTAGTACAGCTTTACAACATCTCCCTGTAGAATAAAACCCAGTCTGTAAAATCTGATATGTGTCAACCTCTCTGACTTCCTCTCTTCCCACTTCCTCCCTTGCTCACCACACTCCACTCCAGTCATTCAGACCTTTCTACATTTGCCTGAGATGTAACACACAAAACCTATCCCGGCCTCAGGAACTCTGCACTTGCTATGCCAAGGAATGCTCCTTCCTGCCCCAGATTGTCACATGGTTGGCTCCAGCATTAACTCAGATATCACCTCTTCATAGAGGCCACCTCTGGCCACCTTATCTGAAAGGCCCATCCCCAGTCATTCTGCATTATACCCCTATAAGGGAAAAACTCCTCTACACCAACTAAAGGAAAACTATATTTCTCCAACTCAGTATGCTCACTATCCACAAAATACTTCTGGAACCACATGGATGGCTTTTTTCCCACACCAACCAACTCTATGACACCAGGTAGGTGTCCTAAATTTCACTTAATTCTGACATTAAAATGGAGTTGTTAGTGCAGACCTCATATCATCATACTGTCAGCTGTACTTCCAACCAACTGGATATAGATCAGGGTTCCCACAATCCCCAAATTGGGTGTGATTATGTCCTAAAATGACTCACAGAACTCAAGGAAACACTTATGTTTACAGGTTTATTATGAAAGATATGATGAAGAGATATATAGGTCTGGGAGGGTCCCAATTATGGGAGTTTCTGTACTCGTGGAGTGGGGGTGAGCTAACCTCCCATCATGTGGAAGTGTGCACCCACCTGGATGCTCTCTGAACCCTGCACATTAGGAGTTTTTGTGGAGGCTTCATCATGTAAACATGATCCATTATAAACTCAATTTCCAGCCGCTCTCCCCTCTACAGGTTTGGCAGGTTTGGCCTAAAAGTGCCAAATACATAAACATGATAACAACCTCACAGAGTTGCTGTTAACGTTACGTGAATTCATTTAGGCAAAGGGTGCAGAAATGGGTGTGGTGCATGACCATCATCACATAAGGGATTACATGATCTTGCTTCCTCCACCAACCAGCTCTGGGAAGTACAGAGCTACTCCCATTTTGCAGAGGAAGAAAGTCCAACGAAGAAATGGCAGAGCTGGTCCATGAGCACTCATCATGTACTGGAATCCTCCCAGCGATGGCAGAGAGCTGGGCCTCCCTCCACTCCGGGGGCTCATCATGTTCCCTTGCTCCTTGCCCTCCACATTCTAACCTTGTCTCCTAGGTGGGGCATCATGGGCTGCATATGCAAGCCATTCAGAGAAATAACCCGGATTCCAGCCGTTCAAGTTAAGTTATAATTATACCCGTGCAATCAATTATAACGCCTGGCAGAGAGGCCATCAGGGGGGTTCAGGCCACGCCCCACTATCCAACACAGCTTAAACATTTTTATTACTTGTCAACTATGAAAAACATTGAGATTCCACATAGAACATCTAAATGTCCATATTCTGTTGAAAAATCAGAGGGCTGGGCCATATCCACGTTCAGGGACCTGCCTGCCCATCCCCATTAACCCTCTTTGCCCAAGGTCTCCCTTGGACTGACACAGACACCTTCAAATGGACTACGTTCTGTCTCTGTTCCCACCCCTTCCTTTTCTCCCTTTATCCCACCTCACAAAGAACTCTACTCTGGTGCCCTTGCCACAGGAGTCTTGTCAGAAAATATCCTTTATCAGGTTACGCCCTTGCTGTAAACTCCTGACCCTTTGTACAACTTAAGGTCTGAACTCCCTACTGGAACACTGCGGCCCCAGCCTGGCCTCTGGCTACCCTTCCAGCCTCAATTCTTTCCACCTACTTCAAAGCCATCTTAAACTATAATCATATCCTAATGGGGAAGACAGACTAATGAACAAATGAAGAAACAGGATTGTAGAGGAGCTATAAAGGAGCTGCACAGAACAGTGTGATAAATGGTAATGGGTGGGTCACCTTGAGGTAGACCATCTGGGAAAACCTCTCAAAGGAAGTGGCCTTTGAGCTGAAGCCTAGGTAAACAGAGTGGTCTGATGAGTGGTCCCCAAGCCTCATTCAGGTTGCTTGGGGTGGTAGATTCTAAAACAAATCCAGTCCTTCATGTCTCCCTGCCTCCATAGCCCTTGCCATGTGATTTTGCTGCCCCTTCCATCAAGAGGTAGAGTTTACTTCCCTGTTCCTTGATTCTGGACTAGCTTTGGGAATGGCTTTGGCCCACAACACAAAGACTATTCTTTTCCCCCGTTGAATTGCTTCAGCACCTTTGTTGAAAACCAATAAAATCAATTGATCATGTATGTGTAGGTCTATTTTGGACTCTTCTTCTGTTCCATTAATCTATATGTCTGTTCTTCATTGATACTGCGCTCTCTTGATTGCTACAATTTTATAGTAAGTCTTGAAGCTATAGTTACACTATATAAGATAGTGTACATCTTCCAACTCTATTCTTTTCTGACATTGTTTTGGTTGACTCTAGATCATTCGCTTTTCCACATAAACATTAGAATCAGCTTATTAATTTCTGCCAAAGTTTCTGCTGGTATTTTGACTGGGATTGTGCTGAATCTGTACATCAATTTGGAGAAAATTGTCATCTCAACAATATTGAGTTATCCAATCCATAAATACGGTATATGATTCCATTTATGTAAGTCTTACTTCTCTAACTGTAAATGTCTTCCATTGAAAAAGGCTTGGATATCTTTGGTTAAGTGAATTCCTAAATAGTTGATGATATTGTAATGTCTAAAAATGTCATTTTCCAATTTGTTACTGCTAATACATAAAAACACATATAATTTTGTTTAACCTTAGCTGGAATCTATTTACATCTGTCCTGCAAATGTGCTTTCTATATTTAGCCAGAGGCATTTTGAAGAATAAGGAGAACATGTGGGGGGTGGTCCCCTTCTCCAGCTCTCTCCTGTCCGGGACTCTACTATTGCTCTCCAGTGGTCACAACAGCCCCACAGAACTGAAATCTAGTTCCCAGGCCAGAAATATGGCAGGATTTCCACCAGAGTTTTCACTACTGTTCATTTCACCATGATTACACCCCACCTTCCAGCTAAAGACCCCAAAATTAAAAACTATTTAATGTTCTCTTCTTTCAAGTTTTGACCCTTTTCAAAATCTGCTCACTTTAGTGTACTTTCCAGAGGCTTCAGTACTGATTTTTGTATTTTATCCAGAGCTCACAGTTGTTCTCTGTGGGAGGAAAGCCTATTAGGAGCCTACTCTGTCATCCTGGAAGTGTAACTCTTTGTTGTTGATTTTGATGCCTCTGGGTGAACAAATATTAAAAAACAAACATATCCCCAAAAAAGTAAAATAACAAGTATTGGCAATGGCAGTTGCCATTTGGCAATTGGCAGAGAAATTAGAACCCTTGTGCTTTGCTGGTAGGAATTAAATGGTACAGCCACTTTGGAAAACATTTTGGCAATTCCTCAAAACGTTAAACAGAATTACCATATGATCCAACAATTCTCCTTCTGGGCATATACCCAAGAGAATTTAAAGTAGACACTCAAGCAAATACTTGTATACCACAATTCAAAGCAGCATTATTCACAACAGCCAATAGATGGAAATAACCCAAATGTCCATTGACAGATGCATGCATTAAGAAAAATGCAGTCTGTACATCCAGTGGAATGTTTTTCAGCCATGAAAAGAAAGGAATTTCTGGTACATGCTGTTTTCTAGAGCTATCATAACAAAGTACCACAGACTGGGTGGCTTAAACAACAGAAATTTATTTTCTTCAGTTTTGGAGGCTAGAAGTCCAAGATCAAGATGTTTGTAGGGTTGGTTCTTTCTGAGAGCCGGGAGAGAAGGATCCATTCCAGCCCTCTCTCCTTAGCTTCCAGATGGTCATAGTCTCCCTCTCTCTTTATATGGTCTTCCCTCTGTATGTGTCTGTATCCAAATGTTCTCTTCTTATAAGGACACCAGTCATATTGGATTAGGGCCTACTCTAACAACCTCATTTAAACTTAATCACCTCTGTAAAGACCCTATCTCCAAATATGGTCATATTCTGAGGTACTGGGGAGTTAGGACTTCAACATATGAATTCTAGCTGGCCAGAGAACACAATTTAGTTCATATATGCTATAACATGGATGAACCTGGAAAACATTAAGCTAAGCAAATAAGCCAGACACAAAAGGCAAATATTATGTGATTCCACTCAGATGAGGTACTCAAAGTTGTCAAGTTCATGGAGACAGAAGTAGAATAGAGGTTAACAGGCTGGAAAGAAGAGGAAATGGGGATTTTATGATGACTAGTTATAGAGTTTGTTTGGGATAAGGAAAAAGTACTGGAAATTGATGGTGGTGATGGCTGCACAACACTGAAAATACTTAATGTCACTGAGTTTTATGTATGTGTATGTTTACCACAATAAGAAAGTATACTCTTGCAAAAAAATCTACAGAAAGAAATTATTATCTTAAGTTTATCACATCTGAAAATTGGTGGAGTAGTACAGGATATTTCTAGTTGTTTGCTTACTGAGATAAAAGAAATTTCAATATTCTGTTGTTTTTTCCCCCTTTGAATTATGCACCTCAATAAAGTGACATCAAGCATTATTTTAAGACAAGAGGCAGGTTTTTATTTTTATTTTACGTTTGTGTGTGTGTGTGTGTGTACTGTTTATTTTATTTTTATTTGTTATTATAAATTTATTTTTTATTGGTGTTCAATTTGCCAACATATAAAAGAACACCCAGTGCTCATCCCGTCAAGTGCCCACCTCAGTGCCTGGCACCCATTCACCCCCACCCCCTGCCTGCCTCCCCTTCCACCACCCCTTGTTCGTTTCCCAGAGTTAGGAGTCTCTCATGTTCTATCTCCCTTTCTGATATTTCCCACTCATTTTTTTCTCCTTTCCCCTTTATTCCCTTTCACTATTTTTTATATTCCCCAAATGAATGAGACCATATAATGTTTGTCCTTCTCCGATTGATTTATTTTACTCAGCATAATAGCCTCCAGTTCCATCCACGTTGAAGCAAATGGTGGGTATTTGTCGTTTCTAATGGCTGAGTAATATTCCATTGTATACATAAACCACATCTTCTTGATCCATTCATCTTTCGATGGACACCGAGGCTCCTTCCACAGTTTGGCTATTGTGGACATTGCTGCTACAAACATCGGGGTGCAGGTATCCTGGCATTTCATTGCATCTGTATCTTTGGGGTAAATCCCCAGCAGTGCAATTGCTGGGTCGTAGGGCAGGTCTATTTTTAACTCTTTGAGGAACCTCCACATAGTTTTCCAGAGTGGCTGCACCAGGTCACATTCCCACCAACAGTGCAAGAGGGTTCCCTTTTCTCCGCATCCTCTCCAACATTTGTGGTTTCCTGCCTTGTTAATTTTCTCCATTCTCACTGCTGTGAGGTGGTATCTCATTGTGGTTTTGATTTGTATTTCCCTGATGGCAAGTGATGTGGAGCATTTCCTCATGTGCTTGTTGGCCATGTCTATGTCTTCCTCTGTGAGATTTCTCTTCATGTCTTTTGCCCATTTCATGATTGGATTGTTTGGTTTTTTTTGCTGTTGAGTTTAATAAGTTCTTTATAGATCTTGGAAACTAGCCCTTTATCTGATACGTCATTTGCAAATATCTTCTTTGTTGACGGTATCTTTTGCTTTGCAAAAGCTTCTTATCTTGATGAAGTCCCAATAGTTCATTTTTGCTTTTGTTTCTCTTGCCTTCATGGATGAATCTTGCAAGAAGTTACTGTGGCCAAGTTCAAAAAGGGTGTTGCCTGGGTTCTCCTCTAGGATTTTGATGGAATCTTGTCTCACATTAAGATCTTTCATCCATTTTGAGTTTATCTCTGTGTATGGTGCAAGAGAGTGGTCTAGTTTCATTCTTCTGCATGTGGATGTCCAATTTTCCCAGCACCATTTATTGAAGAGACTGTCTTTTTTCAAGTGGATATTCTAAGAGGCAGGTTTTTAAAGGCAAAATGAGAATGAGGAAATAGCTTCTGAACAAGTGTGTTCAAAATGAGATTAGGGGTGCCTGGGTGGTTCAGTCTTCTGAACATCTGATTCTTAGTTTTGGCTCAGGTCATGATCTCAGGGTTGTAAGATTAAGCCCCATGTCAGGCTCCAGGCTGGGTATGGAACCTGCCTAAGATTCCCTCTTTCCCTCTCCCTCTGCCCCTGCCCCCCCACTACTAACCCCTGCACCAGCATTCTCTTTCTCTCTCAAAAAAAAAAAAAAAATGACATTAAAGTCAGGTCTTCAGTTGAAACAGTAGGTCATTAATAACCCCAGCGTTGAATTTAAATAGTTTACTTGCAGTTTCCAAAATAATCGGCTGGGTGTCCTTTTGTCTCAATAAAATACCATCTTCTGGGCTGGAAGTTTAGAAAAATGATTTATCTCTGTGTCGAATGGCATCATTACACAGAGCACAAAATGCTCTGGACCTCTGAGTTTCACAAATGAGGACAAGCCATTCTTGTTGCAGGCAGCACTCCAAGGGCAAAGCATTTCAGACTCTTTATTCAATATTCACAACAAGCTTGGAAAATTACCACCATCCCCCATCAGACAGGTGAGACCACTAAGGCCCCAGTCTTCCTTCAGGAGTCTATGCATAGCTTAGCATCTGGAAAGTCTGAATATAAGCTCTTTGAAGAAAGAAACTCCTCCGTGGGGTCCAAAATAATTGCCTTTTCTTTCTGCCAGTGAAAAAAAAAAGTGAATGTAGTTCCCAAAGTTATATGGAACATGTGCCTGTATTGTAGCCTTGAGTACTTGCCTTATCACCTTGAGCAGTAAACTGGGTAACATCAAGCAAATCACCTCACTTCTGAATGTTCAGGTTTTCTCAAGTGCAAAATGGAGATTGTAATAGAACTTGCCTGAAACATAGTCAGCACTCAATAGAGATTAGCTGGTGTTAATGCTGTAATGGTGATTGGGCTCATGGTCTCGGTAGACTGTCAAGTGCTGTAACCATATTATTATCTACTTGATCTATTTCTACAGATATCTGCCTATTAATATTCATCTACATCATCTAACTTACTACCTTGGTAAGTCTGCAGACTACAGTCCCTTAGCCCCACCTTATAGGAGGGGAAACTGAGACTCTGAAACATGAAGTAACTTGCTCGAAGTTAGCAGTGTATGAGTTTGGAAGGGCGGGGGGGGGGGGGGAGGGCAGAAAAAGCTGTGACTTCGAAGACCTGGTTCCAACACTGGTTTTCAATTGTCACCAAGTCAAATTTCTCTTCTCCATCCTCGGTTTTGTCACCTCGAATGAGCAATCTCTGCCTCCTCCACGTACTTGGTGTGGGTACCAGCTGAGGCTGGCTGTGAAAATTCTTCATCATGACCAAAGAGTATTCAAGCTTCCTGGGGGGAACAGGAGGGTGGAGGGGGTGTCCACATATGTTCCGTCCCTGCCTGTGCCCTCAGTTCCTCACATTTTGGAAGCATCACAGTCAGTGCTCAGTCAAAAGTAGCTGGATGAATGGGCAAACTAATCGGTTTTGCTTCCTCTGAACAAAGGTTTCTCAGAGCAGATGGTTTCTGAATGACTCCCCACATCCCAGCAATCCTGTGGTCCTCGGAACCTGAGAGAATGGTCCCAATCTTTGCCCCAGGTTTATCTGTGATTCCAAAGAGGAAAACCAGATCCCAGGTTCCTGGAGGGATTGGGACACCTTTAGGACAGCACAGCTGTGCCAGAGGGAAGAAGGGCTGGTATCTGCATAAAGACTGTGTAGTTGGGCTCTCTCCACAGGGAGGGTGAAGTGCTGGCAGGGTCTCACAAGCTGAAGCTCACATAGAAAATAAATGCCAGTTTCACTCACGGTCTTATTTTGGTGGTTCTGAGCAAAGCCACCACTGTGAAGGCCACAGGAGGTCCCACAGCATTCTAAGTCGCTTGCTACATGCCCTGTGGCCATCCCTGCATTCAACTTGCGTTTTTCCTACTCTACTCAGCAGAGATTAGATGCTCATTAGTTTTCTACCGTATCTTGGAGGAAGCATGTATCTGGCGATGAATCATGCCTGGAAAAATGAAGAAAACCCTCCAGAGGCAGTCGTTTATTTGTTTGCAGATAAAACTGCAAAGGAAACTAATTAAAGCTTTTATTTTAAATTTAGGTTCAATTTTGAAATGCTCCATTACCAACAGTCTGAAGGAATGTGTTTTCAGTGTCCTGAGGACTGGAGCAGCTAGCCCAGAAGAGAAAGGAGTTAGGAATCAGAGAAGATGCAGATACTCTCCAGGGGCAGGTGACAAGGTCCTGGGGGGTGGAGCAAGAGCTCCCTGCCCTGGGGAGCCTGGCCCTCCTGGTCACTGAGATGGTCACTCGCAGTGGTACCACTAAGCCCACTCGTTGCAGCGTGCAGATTCAACTCCCAGTTCCGCCTCTTATTTGATGTTTAAGCTGGACAAGGCACTTAGCCCCTTTAAGCCTCAGTTTCCTCATCTGCAAACGAGAATGATGACGCTTGCCTGTGTCAGAGTCGTTCTGAAAATTCCAATGCTACGTTGGTTGACAAAGCAACTTTACAAATGGGGACGTGCTTCTAAGAATTGGAGCTTTCCTTAATTGTGTCGTGCCTCGTCTTTCCCACCTCTACCTCACCTTCTCCAAAGAAACAGTGAGCTCTCTCAGGGCAAGGCCCACATCTTGTGCGCCAGTGAAACATAGTGCAAAATGAGCAGGCTTTGAAAAACAGCATGCCTGGGCTTCAATTCTACCCCCAACACACCCTGGCTGGGGTCACTGTGGGCAAGTTCCTTAACCTGAGACTCAGTTTGCTCTTCCAGAAAATGAGGGTCCTAACATTTTTCCCATAGGGGTGTGGTGAGGATAAAATGAAATAACAGATTCACAGCGTGTGACACTTAGTGGATATTCCAATGGTTGCTCATTCTCTTCGTTTACCTTCCCCCAGTACATTTGCGTATATAATTCCACAGTTTTCAGGACAGGGCTTCTGCACATGGTGTGTGCCAAATTAATGTTGACTTGATAAATAATTGGTACTCTATAAACACTTGTTCTAGATCAGCTGGCTGATTTATCTGACCTTGTAGTGCAGCAAAGAGTCATTTCCCATAAAGCACTCCAGCCCCCAACCTACTACTCTGTGGGGTATCCAAAGGGAACTAACAGAATTAATAACCATTAATCATCTATTAAAAGCAATAAGATAGGGGCACCTGGGTGGTTCAGTCAGTTAAGAGCCTGCCTTCAGCTCCCGGTCACGATCCCAGGGTTCTGGGATCCAGTCCTGCATTGGGGTCCCTGCTCAGCGGGGAGTCTGCTTCTCCCTCCTGCTTGTGCTCTTGCTCACTATCGTTCTCTCTCTCTCTCTCTCAAATAAATAAATAAATAAAATCTTCAAAAAAAATAAAGCAATAAGTTAGACTTCAGAGGTCTGGCATGGAAATCATCATCATCATCATCATCATCATCATCATCACTTAAGTAGCCCTAAGTCCATGTCAGGCATTAAGAACTTTTAAAAAATATTCTTTCATTTATTCCTCACAACAACCCCTATGGATACAGGTGGTGTTACCACATTTTATACCCAAGGAAACTAAGGCACAGAAGCCTTAAAAGATGGTCTCCAAGCATGCAAAAAGTGAAATAATTCAAGTTCCAGAACCCTGAATAGAATTCTCAATTATATAATTTTAGAGACACTCACACACATACACATATACACATGCATGTAAATTCACACAAGTGATGAAGTTAGGCCAACTATGAAGTCAGAGGGCACTATCCGCAAGATGACCTTCACTTCTGACACCAATTGCAAATGCAGGAGGCTGTCCCAAACCCTCAGCGTTAATAATTTGCTAGAAAAACTCACAGAACTCATGAAAACTCTTACACTCACAGTTATGGTTTATTACAGAGAAAGGATACAGATTAAGATCAGTCAAGAGAAGAGGCACATAGGGCAGAGTCCAGGAGAGGGACCAAACATGGGGATCCCATCGTCTTCTCCCACCTAGTCATGGTCATGCCACTCTCCTGGCATCCATGTGTGACACTATGCATGGCGTAGCATCAGCAAGGGACACCTGGGTGGCTCAGCAGTTGAGTGTCTTGTGTGATCTTGGTCCAGAGATTGAGTCCCACATCTGGCTCCCTGCATGGAGCCTGCTTCTCCCTCTGCCTGTGTCTCTGCCTCTCTCTATGTGTCTCTCACGAGACACATTCTCTCACGAGAATAAATAAATCTGAAAAAAAAAAAAAAAAGAGTAGTACCAACAAAGGTAGCTCACCCAAGTCTTAGTGTTCAGAGTATTTGCTGGAGGTCATTACAAAGGCATGATTGATCACTCAGTTGGCTTAATCTGCAGGTCATCTGGGCATGACCCAAAGGCCCCACCTAAATCGCATTGTTGGTCTTTCTGGCATGGTCAGCCTCACCATAAATCACACAGTTACTATCTGGCTGGCCCAGCATCGCCTGGCAAATGAAGGTCGCCTCCCAGGAGCTGAGAGCTAAGGCCACACATCCTCTTGAGCAAGGTTAAATTCTCTACTGCATAGACACATATGTATTTGCATTTATATTTGCACAGATACGTATATAAACACATAGAAGAAAAATTGGAAAGAAACATGCCAAGTTGTTAAGTGTCAGAATTGAATGACGTGGAACCTAAATATTTCACTCGAAGCATTCTTTCTATATTTCTCAATTTTTTAAGTGTTTCCCAATGAGAATATAATTGCATCTTACTTGTGAGAATAGTTATCTTTAAAACTTAGAGAGGACAGCCCCAGTGGCTCAGCAGTTTAGCACCGCCTTCGGCCCAGGGCCTGATCCTGGAGACCCAGGATCGAGTCCCACGTCAGGCTCCCTGCATGGACCCTGCTTCTCCCTCTGCCTGTGTCTCTGCCTCCCTCTCTCTCTCTCTCTCTCTCATGAATAAATAAATAAAATCTTAAAAAAAAAAACTCAGAGAATAAAGAAAAAAAGAGGAAAGAAAATGAAGTCTATTGTGGCCACAAGGCCAGCCTCCAAGCCGCCAGGTCTAAACTGCTGCCTCATCCTATAAATAGTATGAAATCTGCTGACTTAACTTAATGAGGAATGGCATGGGCTGGCTGTATCATGGAATTCAGAGTTGGGAAATCCTAGTGACAATGTGCAACACTGGGACTCAGGAGGAAGGGGAAAGGGAGACAAATTCCAGGAGAGAAACGATCAACAGAGGAGGTTCAGTTTGACCTGCGGCGAGCTGGCTGCCAGGCTAGGCTGAGCCCTGTGAGCAGGTAACTGAGGACAGTAGGTGGCACGGAGAACATGGAATGCAAAGTTTGGCCTTAAAAATGGGGGAGAGGAAGTGAAGGCCAGAAGAGCAGGAGGGATCTTCCCCACTTTGATGCTCCTACACCCCATTCCCTAGCCAGGACCCCAGGAGTAGTGAGTGGCAAAGCCTTGCAACGTCTCTCCTGGATGACCCCCTGCACACCACTGCTCTGTCCTGTTGTCCTAGCCGCACAAAGGTGCTTCCAATTCAGCAGCCTGGGGGCTCCCCAATTTATACCCCACCTCACTGCACAGATCAGGGCCTGCCTGGGCCCACCTGTCATTGCTCATCAGGACAGACCCTCCCTTGCTCTGTAGGGCCCAGCTGTCACAAAGGCAAGCCCCACATCTTTCTTTTGAAATGCAGCTGCACTTTTCCCTCTCAAAAAACTTTCTAACAAAACTTAACAGTGAAGAAAGACAAACTTACACAAAGTGATGTGTATGAGAGACATATATTAGAAATCATTCTGAAACCATAATTCAAGCCACCTATGGAATCTACATTATTCATAGTCTCCACTAGTTTGTTTTCCTTTTTAAAAGAGGGACAAATTTTTTAAAAAGAACTCAGTGCTGTTAGAGATGTAACAATGTCTGCTATTACCAAGTGTTGCACTAATTCTTCACAACTAACATTGCAAAGCACTACCCCCATTTTACAGATGTGGAAAACTGAGGCTCAGAGGGTTAAGAGGCTCAACATCACTCATACAGTGAGAGGAAGAGCTACAATGCAAACCCAAGACCGATGTGAGAATCTATGCTCTTCCCAGAAAGTTCTAAAGAGCTCCTGGTCCCCCCCTCCCCCCGGCTTCCAGCCCACAGGTTGTCCCGGTTCCAGTAGATCACACTGACCGATGGTTAGCTGCTCCCTCTCAGGCTTTGTTCCCAAATTCAGAAGCATCCTGAATCCCAAAATGACCTGGGCTAACTTGAAGATCACCTACTATAGGGAAACATTTTTCAAACCAAAAATAAGCCCAGTGTCCAACAGAGAAATTTTGTTCTCCTTCAGGTGTGAAAGTTAATCTGGAAGTCGTCATTTGGACCCCAAAGTGTCATGATTCCAGGCAGAGCTGAAGGGCTTATGAAGACCAGGGACCTCAAACATTGGGCTCACAAAGAAACCCAGCATCCATTAGGGCCCTGGAAAGGTTCCACAGGTGACACAGGCCAGGAGGAGGGGGGCGGGGAAGGCTGTCCTTGCCCTGCACCTGTCACCCAGGAGCCAGCCCTTCTTAATTGACCTCAGCCAAGATCCTAAAGCCTTCACCCCCTGCTGATCCGCCCCCAGGACCTCACACTGGTGGCTGCCACCCCCATGCTTGCCTCCCTCTGGCTCCCAGGGCAGCAAGAAGGGTTCCTCCAGGGTCCTCCAGATAGCAAAGAACACCAGGCGAGCGTGGGTTCACTGTGCACGAGACTCCGCTGACCCACCCCATTGCCTTCAGCAGCACAAGTCAGACACAGCCTACCTGGACCGCACCCCGTCCTCCCCAGCCTGGGAATGGGAGGACTAACACGAGCTGTTGGACCACACCACCTGTAATGTGTTGACTGCCTGCCCAGGGAGGGCGCTGAAATATGGCTTCGCGGGATCCTGAAAGGGACACAAGTGCCTGTCCCCACAGGTCGTGCTTCCCAGTGACCCGGCGAGCATAAGCAGCACCCCAGTCAACTAAGGGGGCCCTACAGAGCTGGGAGGCACTGCCAGTGGTGAATGTGGCTAGTAGGACCCCAAGATACCCAGCCAGCCTGGAGCAACAGCACGAACTCAACAAGGTGAAACTCTAATGAGGACAGGTGGTTGGAAGCCCCGTGCTTGGGCCTGGAGTCTCAGGGGCCCAAGTCCCAGGATGGGTGGCAGGGCTTGATGGCAGCCTGTGTGACAAAGACTTGGGGGGGTCTGTTGCGTGTAAAGAGGGTGGGTGCCTGCCAAGCAGAGCTGTGACAATAGATGTGCGAGGGTCGGAACAAAGTCACTGTCCGGCTCCTCGCTGCTAAAGGACAGTGAGAAGCTGGTGCCCGTCCAGCTGAGGGCAGTGGCATAGCGTGAAGCCATGTCATGTGAGCAATGGCTGAAAGAGCTATGTTTAGCTTGGAGAAGAAACTCAGGGAGGACGTGAGAGCTGATTTCAAGTATCTGAAGGGTTGCCATTTTTAAAGAGGAATTGAAACGTGTTTTAGGTGGCTCCACAGGCTGAAACCAGGGCAGCGGAGGGGGCACCGAGGCTTACTGGACCACGCAGAAGTCAGGCTGGCACTGTCCGGCAGTGAGAGTTGTCCAAGAATGAAACGGGTTGTCTCCAGCTCCCCATCATTGAAGTAATCAAGCCCAGGCAGAATGAGCACCCCTTAGAGGGGGTTGGGAAGGGTGTTCTGGGGCCAAGAAGATCTCTGGGGGCCCTTTCATGTCTCAGAACCGAGGGGCCTTGGGCGGGAAGACCTGTCTCGGGCTAGGTGTCTCAAACGGCCTTTTTCTTAAATTCTCTGGCTGAAGGCGTGAGCCAAGCACTTTCAACAGCTGCCATCCCCCTGATTCCTTTTCCTAAATTAGGCTCCCTGGAGCCTCCCACCGGCTGAGCCCAGAGACAAGGCCCTTCATGGTCCTGAAAGTAATTAGTCCGTGACATCATCACTCAGCTTGTCCCAAAGAACACCGAAGCCCCAGGGGCAGGGAGCCAAGGTTCCTCAAATTACCATTCTTGTAGCAGATTTTGGCCTTTTGTCCCTGAGGGCCCAGGCCTCTGTAAGGTGACACACGCCAAATGGCGACCAAAATAGAGCTGAGCGCTGGGACCCAGGCTGTCACCCAGGAGGGCGACGTTCAGTCAAGGACACCAAGGAAGCGGCCTCCAGAGTCCCTGACCACTTCTCCCCCACTGCTGTCGGCAGTGGTTTTCCTTCCAAGCCAAGCTGAGCGGGGATGGGAGATCACCCCACTGGCATGAGGACGGGAGCACCTCCACATGGGCAGGGCCGGCCGGTCTGGGTGTCGTGGACCAGCGGGGCTGCAGAGGGGAAGGGTCCCCGAGAGCCCATCATCCACTCGCCCGGCAGACGAGTGAGCGCTCACGATGCGCTAGGTATTTTGCTACAGCAACGAACAAGGCAGACTCAATCCCAATGATGGGAAGGGAAAGGCCTAACAACTGAACAAACATTCTCTCTAGTGGGGCACCAAGAAACTGAAGCCCAGAGAGGTTGAGTGATCGGGCCAGGGTCACAGAGCAGTGGCCAGGCGTCTGTCAAATCTTAAACAGACATGCCAGCCCCACTGGACCCAGAAGCACCAAGGAGAGGCCCTTCTACCATCCAATTCACTGGCTCTCTCATCTCTAGAACCTCGTTTTTTAGGGAACCAGAATTTGTGGAGAATTAAAATTCCTAAATAGGTAGAAAATATGCAATCTCTGAGTGCCTGAAGGAGGTGGGTGGGAACCCCGCAAAGCAGACAACCCCCAGAAGAGCTCGGGCGTTCCAACCAACCCACCTCCCTTCCAAAACTCCCCCTTGGGATGACTACACACCTGAGGGACAGAAAAAGGCTGGAGGCTTGGGGAGGGAAGAGAAGCAGGAGCCTGAGGAAGCTGCCAGAATTGGTGGACCCCACTTGAGTCTTCACTCCAAATCCAAGTTCAGATAAATATGTTTGTCTATTAGCAACTGGGAAGGGTTCAACTGGACACATTCTGAAATACTTGTGGATGGAATAACGCAATTCTAGGACTCCTTCCAAATACCCCGGTGGGGTCATGGAGGAGGGAGAGGTGGTCTTAGATGAAACAAGACCGGCCGTGAGTTGATAGGGCTGCAGCCCGGGGCTGGTACAGGGGGCTCGTTATCCATACTACTCCCTCTACTGTCGTGGAGGTTTGAAATCTTCTATAATTATAGATTTGAAAAGGAGATGTGGCCAATATTCTGAGCATCACTGCTACGTTACAGCCAGGAAAGGGTATTTCAAAACGATGCAAATAGTTTGCAAAGGCCAACGTTGGTGTCCAGGATGATGTGAGTGCTCGTTACTCCTTCCGGAAGTCATTTGAGCAAATGGCTATTGAGCAGGGCAGGGAGTAAAGCACACTCATTAACAACAGGGCCGAGTTGTTCATGCTCACTTTTCTTTTCTGGAAGACCAACTGCTGGCTTCAGCCTCCGTCCCGGGAAGGGGGTACCTCTGGGGAAGTTTCTAGAAGATTTCTTGTCCCTTTATTTGATTCATGTCGGTCTCCGAGCTGGACTGTCGTGCCATGTCTCCAGTGATGTCACCAGGAAGCTTGCTTTGGAGATTTGAACAACCCCTCTGCAGTGCCTGGCCCATCCCAAACCCAGTTGCTCAGATGCCTTCTCTAAATAGCAGCCTTCTGTGATGGTGCCTTTTCTTTTGCCTGCTTGAGGAAGCCAGCCTGAAAGGCCAAGCTGATTAATCCTGAGCTAATTTTTACCTGTGTCCACCTGTCGATGTCAGTTTCTACAGGTCCTGGATAGCGCAGCCGTGGGACATGGTGATACGACAGCCTGTCTTTGGGGCAGACTGTCCGTGGGGTAGGGTGAGTTCCACTGTCAGCTCAGGAATGGCTTCAGTGGTTCACAGCCCAGGCACTAATAAACGCTGACCCACACACTGAGAAACTGACCATGCTCTGCCATCAATTCTCCTCAAATCTTGCTGGTGTCCACAGGGAGAAAGGCTCACTTTTGGTGCCAGTATCTTTAATACCTTTCTATTACGAGCTGATCCCCTTTTTAACAAGCAGAGAGCAAGCCTCAGGTTTGGAGTCCTTGCCTGCAACAGTATCTAGCCAAGATGAACTAACTTTGATTTTCATCATACTGAATTCTGTAGCCACTTTCTATTTATGGAAACGATGCTGGCTTCCCATGTACAACCAGAAGACAAGGTAAAGAAATGTTAAGTAAATATAATTCAGCTGTTCTGCAAATGGTGATAAAGCAGAGATTTAATGAAGCTTGCATAGGCTTCCTGAAGCTGCCCCATCATTACGCAACACAAGAGCTAGTGTGCAGGAGGGAAAGTCAGAGTGGGCAGAGAAAGTAGTCACAGTTAAGATATCCAATATCCAACTTTTCAAATTCTATAAAAGCATGTAACCATATTAATATATTCTGGGTGGCATTTTTTTTTCTTAAAAAGTGCTCAGTCACCTGGCCTAGAACTCCTGCAGCCATCCCTTTTTCTTCCAATCCCATTTGTCATCTCCATCCCTGATAGTTGTCACCATAAAGTCATCATCATCATTATCTTCACTATCACCATCATCACCACCACCCCCATCAGCACCATCCTCCTCCTCACAATCACTATCATCTCTATCATCCTCATCCTCATCACCACTATGCTCATCATCAATGGTTAGCAGCATTTATTGAATGCTTCCTATGAGCCAGGCAATGTACAGGCTCCACTTGAATTATTTCAGTGAATCCTCCCAACCCTCCACAAGCAGAAATACTCCAGCCTATCTGGATCGTGAAACAGACCTGGAGAGGTTGTGTGACTAGCCCATGTTTACACTTACAAGTAGGTGGCATAGTTAGGATTCAAACTCAGATATATTTTTTTAAGATTTATTTATTTATTTATTTATTCATTTATTTATTTATTTATGATAGAGAGAGAGAGAGAGAGAGGCAGAGACACAGGAGGAGGGAGAAGCAGGCTCCATGCTGGGAGCCCGACACGGGACTCGATCCCGGGACTCCAGGATCGCGCCTCGGGCCAAAGGCAGGCACGAAACCACTGAGCCACCCAGGGATCCCCTCAAACTCAGATCTATCATTAGAGTCCAAGCTCTTAATCACTACACTTTTCTGCCTTTGGTGCAAGCACTCACCTAACTCACACCTTCAGTATTTCTTCCCTCTTCTTCATCACTACTTAACCAATCCTCTTACCTCTATCACCCCCCAAGCCCCACAAGAACCAAGCCATACATTGTTCAGTCACCAGCAGTCAAATCTGTCCCAGAGATTCCCCTAGTTAAAATCTTCCAAAGCAGCTCCACCACCTAGATAATATAACCTCCTTGTATCTATTAGGGCTCATTAATGAAAAGCAACATAAACAACTCTCAATAATTTATGAAGGAAAAAAGGCAAGAGCGGAGAGTGTATTGGAAGGAAAAGAGGTAGCTCACTTAAGCACAGAGCCTAAGATATTAAGTACTCATCACGAGTTTGTTAGATGGACAGATGAATGAGAGACTAAGTAAATGAATGGGGGAGGTTGCTTGGCTTCTAAGTAGAGCTGTAAGGATCCATGGAATTACTTCAAACACCCCTGGTGGTTGAGGCTCTGGGCCATAGCCCCCTTCCCACTACTTCTATGTATCTAAAGTTGAGAAGACTCACATAAGACATCTTTGAGGAGTTCTATTTTTACAAAACCACAAGTAAAATAAGTAAAGCACCAGCCTGGAATCTGGAGATTGATCTTCTAACCCGGGCTCCAGCACTCAGTGGGTGGGCATTCTTGCTAGATGTGACCCCTCTCTCAGCTTTGATTCCTATAGCTACAAGACCCCTATAGCTACAAGACCCGCAAATCCAGCAACTTTAAGTTACCTGCACTGAGGAAGAAAGAGATGCAGCGTGACTGCATACACTTGGATAAGACCACACACAAGCTCTGCAGATGAACTTTCTTAATCACATTTCTTTTTTGCATTAATAGAATAATGAAAACTACCCAGCCACAGGGCATGTTGGGGGCACAAGGGTAGTGACAGGAAGAGGGCCTTATCAGGGTAAGGCAGCCCGGAGTTTTAATGGCTACTACTAGTAATCTACTAAATGCACTTCCAGCATTAGGGTAAGTTGGAGGAAACTGAAATTAAAGATGGATGATTTGTGATTTTCCTATCCACCAGGCAGATTATGCAATTAAATGTAAATTTTGGATGTGTGTGTGTGTGTGCGCACACGCGAGTGTGTATGAGCATATGTGAACTCATTGGGAAGACCCTAGAAATCTACCCAACACTAACCCACATGATAAAGAAGCTGAAATCCAGAGAAGCTAAATACCTGCTTCTTGTACAACCATTGATTTTGTTCCGATGGTCTCTCAAGTCCCATGTCTCCTGATTCCACACCTAGTGCATGCCTACCCCTCCACCAACTCCTCTACATAAATCCTTTCTAAAATGCCTCCTGCCTGCTTCCCTCCAGGGGATCCAGCTGCTCAGGCAGTGTCCCAGAGGAGCCTGCGGTGGCCCCTGAGTCCACAGGAGCCCAACACACAGTGTTTTTGTTCTAAGTGGGTTGGCACCAACCCACCATCAACCTGCCAAAAATTTCCTGTACTCTTTGGGTTTAAGCCCAAGGTCATCATATCACCTTCCAGGGAGCTCTGGAATTGGTCCCAGAGAGAAAAAACATCTGGAAAGCAGAATGTAGATATGTATTACTCTTGGAACCACTACATGTGCACCCTACCAGCGGGCTCACCTTTGATACTAATGGAGGTGGAAGTGGGAACTGGGGCAGGCAGGGCCTCGAAATGAGGTCCTACCCAACTCCATAAGGCAGAGCTGTGTTGACACCTGCACTCTCATAGGTGACTAGTAGGAAAAATGGGACTTTTCAGCTTCTCTGGAAAGCAAATAATCCGCATAGAACAGGAGTCTTAAAAATATATGTGTGTGTGTGTATATATATATATATATAAAATGTCATACACAAACTTTGTACTCACATTTTTATGTTCATCTCTGATGATTTCCTTCATTCAGAATTGTTTTAAAAGATTTTATTTATTATTCATGAGAGACACAGAGAGAGAGGCAAAGACACCGGCAGAGGGAGAAGCAGGCTCCATGCAGGGATCTAGACATGGGACTTGATCCTGGGTCTCCAGGATCATGCCCTGGGCCGAAGGCGGCACTAAACCACCGAGCCACCAGGGCTGCCCCCCTTCATTCAGAATTTTAAAAGTGGATCATGGCCTGAAAGGAAACATTTATATGTATATATGAACTACACATATTATATATTGAACAATATACATTATATATGTATCTGTACAATAGCAAAAAAATACAAAAGAAAAATATTAAATGCCCACTATCATAAGAATAGTTACAAAAACAAATGGCAATCTCTATGATATAAAAAAACAAAGTTTTATTATATATATATATATTTTTTTTTTTTTTTTAATTCATGAGACACACAGAGAGAGGCAGAGACACAGGCAGAGGGAGAAGCAGGCTCCATGCAGGGAGCCCGATGTGGGACTCAATCCCGGGTCTCCAGGATCACGCCTGGGCTGAAGGCGGTACTAAACCTCTGAGCCACCCAGTGATCCCCTATTTTTTATATTTTTAAAGATTTTATTTATTCATGAGAGATACAGAGAGAGGCAGAGACACAGGCAGAGGGAGAAGCAGGCTCCATGCAGGGAACCTGAAGCAGGACTCAATCCCAGACTGTGGGACCACAACCTGAGCCAAAGGCAGATGCTCAACCACTGAGCCACCCAGGCACCCCAAAAAACAAAGTTTTAAAAATCATGTTTATCTGCTATGTTTTTTAAAAATATTTTATTTATTTATTAATGAGAGACACAGAGAGAGAGAGAGAGAGAGAGGCAGAGACACAGGCAGAGGGAGAAGCAGGCTCCATGCAGGGAGCCCGGTGTGGGCCTGGATCCCAGGATCCCAGGAGGTACCAAACCGCCAGGGACATCCTGGGTGGAAACATGCTGGAAGGAAACATACCTAAATAACAACTGAGTTCTAAGTGGCAAGATCCTGGGTATTTCAGGTTTATGCCATGGCTTTCAAATGTCCCATAGGAAACCTGAATTGCAGCAAAACGGAGGAGCATCTTTTCAATCTCCATACCTCAGAACTGGCCTGGCTGCCTTGCTTGAACCATTGTGTAAATGCTCCAGCTCTGCACCCTCCTCAGTCTGGCCAGCTCCACTCTGTATTTACTAGTCTGACACCTCCTCTCGTTGACATTGTAAACTGATCTTGAACCAAACCCCATTTTTGCCTCCGTACAGCTCTCATCCCAAGTGGGCTGGTCAGAGTCCTGGCAGGAAACAGCCAGCACCCTCAAATTAGGACAAATTTGGGAGTGTCTCATAGAGAAAAATTTTACAAAGGTGTGGGCAGGGTGTGGTTCCCTGGAGCTGGCAACAGCCAACTCAAGGCAATGTATAAGTGGGAAGCAGGGGAACAAACAGCCCCCACATCACTCTCCTCATTCTGAGGCCTTAATCAGATGTAAATGGAAGCTCCTCATTGGCCAACCCCAAATGAAGCTTCCATTGGCCCAAACCAAGTGAAATTGCTCATTGGCCAAATCCAAATGAAGCCAGAGGCCAAGAGAGCCTCTCCAGCATTGCCTCTCAGGGCTAGAGAAGTGAAGAGATTCAGCCCACAAGCATTTGGGGATTTCTTAATAATTTCCACTGACACTGTGTATGTGCACAGGGAAAGCCCATATCACCCAGCACCCTGGATGTCTCTTGAAAAGCTCCCCACCTGACACTTCAACCTTTCTCAGGCCCTTCTCAGCAGCACTACTCTCCCTGTCTGCCATCCTCCCTCACACCTTGGTCAGTTTTTAAAACCAATCACTCCCTCCTCAACTGCAAACTTCTCCCTCAATTATGCAGAGCAGTTTAGGAGGCATCCTGCTCTGTGTTCCAAGAGGTCATCACAGCATTTCTTCCTGGCCACACAGTGCCCTCCCCCAGAGGCAGTTTGGCAAACCACTTTCTCAGGTCACATTTCTGTTCATGTTGCACACGCCTGCTCATTACTAACTGCAAAGCCTTGTTGGAGGAGTGTTGCAAAAAAAAAAAAAAAAAGAATAATTCTCCCTAATTGATCTGGATAAACATGTGTCTGTCAATACAAATCCCCATCCCTTCATGGATCATTTGCTGCATCTCCAGCTCTAGGCTCCAGGGCAAAGCTAATAAGGCTTTTCTGCAGCTATACGGGGCAGCCACTGAGTGGATCTTTCTTTGAGAAAACTCTCCCAGAGCCAAGCTGGAGGGATGAGAAGAAAAGGCAGATGCCAGGAGAATTTTCATGTTTTCATAATGGGAGCTTGTCTGTTCCCTTGCAAGAGTCTACCCTCCCTCGTGCCTACCAACCACAGGCCCAAAGCCACCTGCCCAGGCTGCCCGTCACTGCCCAGGGCCAGACCACACTGGCTTCTGCTGCCCAGCCTGTGCCCATTCACTGTCATTCTAGGGAAGAGGCTGTATTCTGCACCACCTGAAGACAGTGTATGTCCCTTAGAAGCAAGTGGCTTCTTGTCTTCCTGGACCATCTCCCCACTATGAGACAGGGTGATCCTCAAAGGGCTGAGGACCACAGGAAGGAAGGAGGATGAGGAATCTGACTTTGCTGCCCAGCTTCAGACTGAACTTAGGCTGGTGTAGACGGAGAGGTTCAGCCCAGCCCCTGCATCCTCAAAGGAAACTGTGCACCTGGGTTCCTATCATGTGTGACATTGAACAGGTCCAAGCTCACCTTTTCAGAATGAAAGAGGTTGGCTGGGGAGTGCCCCATGTCTACAGTGTGTACAAATGCTGTCCCAGTCATTGTTATTTGGCTGCGTGGAGTCTCCTCCCCTCCTGGGAGCAGCACCCAGATTATCCTAAGGGAACCAGCCTCCTCTCCTTCCAAATCCAGGTGGTTTTCATGGGGCTGGTCCCATCCCCAGACCAAGGCTTGGCTAATCAGCTCATTTCATCACCTGGGCCACAGTTATTGGCACAAAGATGGCCCAAACCAGGCCATTTGGCCCAATGAGTCTCAGTACTGGAACCTTTTCTGGAGCAACCAGGAAAGCCATGTGCTCTTGGCTGCAAGAGTTGCTGAGAGAGTCTGCATAAGCCTGGAACTACGGTGGACAGCATGCCACCCAACTGGATGAGAGATGGAGAGAAACACGTTCCTAATAGCACGAGTTTCTCACCTCTGGGTACACCCAGGCCCCAGGCCAGAAAAAACCCCTGAAGCTTTCCGGTTCTGCAAGCCAACAGACTGCATCAGCCAGGGTGAGCCAGGCTTCCGGTACCCACAACTCAGGGTCCCGGTGCCCATGTATACATCCATATTTTCTTTTGCTATACCTGAGTCACTCCGCTGGTGGTGTCAGCAACATCTACCTTCTGCACACCTTTCTCTGTCTTTGAGTGTCCCACCTTGGTCTGGAGGAGGCAGCATGTGGTGGGTCAGAGTCCTAGCTCAGCTGCGTGGTGGACAGGTGGTAATGTGTTGGCAGATCTGGGGTAAGAGCTTGGAAGCTGAACGTAGGGATGGCCAGGGATCAGATGCTGGGAGAGGAGGCCCAGGATGTCCAAACATGCTCTGTGCAGTGAGAAGTGGGGCGGGTTTGGACTCTAGGAAGCTGCTCAACAGGAGTCATCAGTTACAAGCCAGAATCACGGGCGGGGGTGGGGCCTCACAGACAGTTGGAGCCACAAGGGTGATCAGGAAAGACAGGACAGGGAAGGAAGAACCATGCTCTGTGTTAGTATGTGCTTCCTGGGACGCCCGAGTCTCTTCAATCCCATGCTGGAGATTGAGGAGCCAGGAGGTCCTGATTCTGGTCCAACCCACCATGTGACTTTGGGCAGGAAGCGCGACCTCTCTGAGCTTCAGTTTTCTCATCTTTGAAGTGGGTCTTAAAATAAATAGGCCTCAAAGGACAAGAAGTGCATCAGATTGAGACAGTAGGTGGATGGGTGTTTTGTAAATAAGCAATTAGGAGCTGGTGTGGTTTGCAACGTGGTTTCCTATATAACCAGAGGACAGTTTAAAGGAGTCTTTGATGCCTACGAAGAATGTAGGGTTTTGAGCCCAAATATGTTGAATTTCAGGCACAACTTTGAACTCCTACTCTTTAGGAAACCTGGAACCAGACATTTTGCTTTTTTACTCATCTGTTGGAATATTGTTCAAATGAGAAAAGGAATTCCAGCTTTCCCTCCGAACCGGAGTGAGGACCAAAGGAAGGTACAAGAACTTAGTAAAATAAATCATCATCATCATCATCTACCCTTTAATGAGAACTTACTGTGTGCCACACATGAATTCATTTAAGTCCCCAATGACCTCCAAGGCAGAAGTGACAGGAATAACAATCATCGTCACCAACATCAGATTAATAATAGTAAACGTTTAGGAGGGCTGAGCGTGTGCCAGGCCCCATTCTCAGGGCTTTCCAGACCTGAGCACTCAAACAGCTCCCGGAGGAGGAGCTACTATTAAGATCCCATTTTGCAGATGGGCGGACGGAGCTCACAGAGGTTGATGAGCCAGGGTCTCAAGGCCAGAAAGAGCATAGTTGGGATTTATGCAAACGCAGGGGTGATTTTACAAGTCCTCATCTATCCGTCGTGTGTGTGCACTACATATACCACATACCATATGATGCATGAGTAACTCTAGCCCCGTGGATTATTGGCTGGGAGAAGGACCACACAGGGGTCGATTAGTCCCCTTCCCCAGGACAGTGGCACAAATAGGAAGCTGGGGACAGGACTGCCACTTGCACTCCAAAATGAAGTTCCTGCTCTTGGGTGTGGCTAAAGGGGTGACCTGGGACCAACCCACCTTGAGAAGAGGCCAAGTCAGCCCGGGCCACAGAGAAAGCTGGGCCCCAAATATCTATCCAAGAAGAACAACGCATTTCCTTTCAGCAGCTGCCAGGCTGGGGCCTCCCCAAAGCTGCAGCTGTTCCAGCTACCCACAGGCAGGCACGCTGCTCGCTGCTCGTTGCTCGGCTCCCCCAGCCTCCGCCTGGGTTGGGGGGGGGGGCTGCTGTTGCCGCTGGCTGCTCAGAGGCACACATCTCCCCTGCAGACCTGGGGGGTCGCCTCTTCTTACACGCACAGAAGCACACCATCCACAGCCGAGATTGAAGGCCAGACAGGATGGCTCTGCACTTCTCTGCTCTGTGACTTTGCACAAGTGATTTAAACTCTCTGGGCCTCAATCTGCTTATCTATAAAATGGGGATAAAACCCATCCTTCCTTCACGAGATTGTTAAGAAGATTTAGGGCCAAACACTCGTAAAGTGGTAAAAACAGTGCCTGGCACTTAGTAAAAGCTTAATAAATGTTCCCCATGTTGATTATGTGTTTCAATCAGTGGAAAAGGGAAACAGGAATTGGGAGGAATCACAATGCCTTCCCCAGGCCAGGTTAAATGAATCCCACAGAGCTCTGTCTGGTACGAGGGTGGGAGGCGGCGAGGGTTCTATTAGCATAATAAGGTCCAGATGTTGGGCTGGGTCTCCTGGATGGAGTCAAGAGGACTGCTTCTTTGGCCATGTGCCCCTAATGTGAGATGCTTGGATTTCTACCGAGAGCGGGGGGCGTCCAAAAGAAACAAGCAAGAAATAGAGCATCTCTCCTTTTGGTTTCTTCCAGGAACCCAGGACATCATGAAAGAGGGCAAAGACCAGACTGAAAGATTGCCTGACACCCACGGAGGGAGGCAAAGATAAGCAGCTAGTGACTGAGCTACCTTCATTCACAAGATTACAGCGTGTGCGGGGTCTTCCCAGGGGAGCTCTTGAACTGAGAGCCTGTTCCCACCTTATTACACTGAGACTCATAAGTGCCTGGTGAGGGAGCATTACCATCCCCATTTTACAGATATGGCAACTGAGGCCCCAATAGGTCATCTGTGGCTTGAGATGGCTAAAGAGAGCTAAGCAGAAGCAATTAATTGGTTAACGGTGCTGATACATTCGTGGGAAGAAAATCCTTTGAGGGTGTGAGTGCAGGGCTCAGCAGGCACTGGAGAATCCTGGGTGTCTGGATTATGACTCTCTGAGACCTCAGGGAAGCTTGTGGGTGCCAGAGGCCAGGAGGAAATCAATGAGGGAGAATGCACCTTAACAGCAAGGTCAGGCAGGGAGGGAGATCCAGATTCAGCAGCTCAAATGCCATCTCTTCTGAGAGGCCTTCGCTGCTCCCCAAGGGGCCAAATCAATGCCCCCCCAAGCCTCTGCAGCCTCCAGCTCCACTCCATTCAGCCCTGGCATGCTCTGGGCTAGGCTATAGCTCTGAACTGGATGCAGCTCTTTGCTCCTTAAAGGATACACACTTCAGAGAGATGCTCCACTGGGGAGCACCAGACGACGATACCTCAGAGTCATCCGCCCCAGGGGGCTGGGGCATTTATCCTCCAGGGACACCATCTCCCCAGCAGTGCCCCACTGCCCAGCTCGGTAAGACATCATCAGCACGCCTGGGAACATGGAGTGACTAAGGCACGCGTCTCATGCGGCTCTTCCTGCTAAGTCATTTTCACGTCTGCTCCCCACTAACGCAGCTGGATCATGGGCTCTGGAGTCAGCCTGCCCACCTTCAGATCCTTGCTTCTCCCTTCCAAGTGGGACCTTGATTTAACTTCTCTGGACCTGAGTTCCCTCCTCTGTCAAGTGCAGGTAATAATAATACCCACCTGGCAGGGCTCACATGAGTTAACGCCTATGAAGAACCAAGAACAGCACCTGACACACAGGGGATGCTCTGAAAACGTTCACCATCATCTTGAGAACAGTCCACAAGGCTGAGTCAGCGCCTGATTCACCTTCGTTTTCCCCATGCCTGGCTGAGTTAGTGCCCACCCCAGCGAAGGTGTCAGCTCCCGTCTGCTGAGTGAGTGAACAAATGAGTCAGAGAATGAATGAATGAGTTGGATTCAAGAGCCAATGTGTTGACCTGGACCATTAACTTCCAGTTTGGCATCTCAAGCCTGGCTTTCTAAATGTCAGTCATATGTCCTTCTGGAAGGATAAAACATTTCAAGTGGGGCACCTGGGTGGCTCAGCAGTTGAGTATCTGCCTTTGGCTCAGGTCGTGATCCCGGTTCGGGGATCAAGTCGCACATCGGGCTCCCCACAAGGAGCCTGTTTCTCCCTCTGCCTATGTCTCCGCCTCTCCCTGTGTGTCTCATGAATAAATAAACAAAATCTTTAAAAACAATAACAAAAATCACAAAAAAAAAAAATTTAACTGGAGCCTCTGAATAATATCTACTATAAATATACTACAGGCATCTCTGAAGAACTCTCTGGAGACGCCTCAATTATTTCCCTGAGGCCTGAACCTTGCAAGGGTCTTCACGGCCCAGGAACAGCCAAGAACAGTCTTCCAGAAGTTCTGATTTCACCAGGCAGGGAACCGGCCCGTGGGAGGAGCTGCTCCAAGGTTTCGTCCACGTGCACCTGCTGCCCCCCGGTGGACAGGATCAAAGCGGCAGGAAGCCCTGGAAAGCCTCGAGCTGGTCTTTCCAGCTGGTAACAAGGAAGATAACAAACGTGGGGTGCTAGGCCACAAAGTGCCGTCACATTCCGTGTCTTATGTGAGCCCTCAAGCAACCCTGGAGGGTCGGTAGCGCAAGGACTGTCCCCCTGTCACAGTGGAAACTGAGGTTTAGAGAAGGTAAGTCCACGGTGAGCTAACAGCTGAAATTTAAGGTGGAGAAATTTGATTCCAGAGCCCAAACATTTTGACTCCAAATGTCCATTTCCTGTTCTGACTAGGCACAAGAATCATCTCGGGGCATGGGTGAAGGCTGCAGAATCTCAGCCTCCAACAGCTCAAATATCTAGGGGTGAGACTGGGAACCTGGATCTTTGGCAAGCTTTCTAGGGGAGGCAGGTGCTATCAGGCCCCGACACTCAGCCCGGCTTTTGGAAACCACTGCTTGGTATTGCAAAGCCTCAGATTCTGTACTTAGACACCCTCTGCCTTAGTCTGGGACGCTATCGCAGAGCACCATAGATGGGGTGGCTAAATGTTAATGTCTCACATTTCTGGAGGCTAGAATCCAAGATCAAGGGGCCAGAAGACCAGTGGGTGGTGAAGGCCTGCTTCTCTGTTCAGACACAGCTGTCTTCTCACTATACGCTCACATGGCAAAGGAGCTCCCTGCCTCTTCTAGAAGGGCACTAATCCATCACTGATGAGGGCTCTACCCTGATGACCTAATTACTTCCCAAAGGCCACATCTCCAAATACCATCACATTCAGGGGTTAGGATGTCAACATATGAATTTTGAGGAGTCACAAATGCCCAGTCTATAGCACCCTCCTTCTGCTCTACCCCTAATGCTAAGGGTCTGATCTCTTCCTCCCAATAGTTGCCTCTTCCTATATACGCTCATACTACTAACCTCTCACACCGTTAAGGACCCGTGTGCCATGCAAACCATATACACTATTCATTTTGTCTCCCACTATCCTAGTGGTCAGTGCACAGTGTGTCCGTCTTAAGATAGGCCCTCTGGGCAAGCAAAGGAACACTCGTCCACATGGGTGCATTGCAGCTGAGATTCCCAGGATCGGAATCCCAGGCTGTGACCACAGAGGCCAGGCCATGTGGCTTTGTCCATGCTGTGCTATCTCCCCTACATAAAGCCTGACTCTCTGACCATGGGACAGAAACTAATTATTACTAAAATGACAGTGACTAATTTTGGCCTAAAATATCAGCTCCCTCTGTCTGGGTCACATCTTTCTTTGAACTGGAAATCTCAATTGGCTGATGGACAGAGCATAGAATGCCCCAGACTTGGAAGACATAAAGACAGATAGCAACATTTGCTTCCAGCTTGGGGACCGAAGTAGAAAGAGGGGACCCCAAATCTGGATGTCCTAGGGCCCTTCTGCTCCAGACACAATACAGGAGAATTATCAATGGGCAAGAGCACCAGTGGACAGACCTTCATGGTGCTTCTTTTCTATATACATCTTTCACTCTGAGAAAGAATCAGAAAATAAGCTCACATCAAGGGTTTAACTCTCTTTAAAAAAAAAAAAATGACAAAGTTTTCAGGAGCGTCCTGTGGTCCATTAGAGATGCAGACCATCACCCAGAGAGACTCTGGGCTGGCCACGTTCAAGTGGGTGTCATGAGGTGAGAAGGGGGCAGACATCAGGGGACGGCTCTGGACCCCACCCATACCTCAGCCACAGCGGCACCACTTGGTCTATGAGCCGTGTTTAAATATCTGGGCCCCACATGAGATCTTATTTGAGGAGAAGGAAAGGGTAGAAAGAAAAGGAAAGAAAAGGAAAAAGTGATTCAACCAACTCTTCATGGTACAAAAAGCAAATGGAAGCCCAAGAGGTAAAAGGGCTTACAGAGCATCACGCAGCTGGTGGAGACTGGGGTTAAAATGCAATATTGGTTGTGTTACACCGGTATCCTGCTCCTTCATTCAGTCGATGAGTCACACTTGGTAGTATTTACTAAGGGCACCGAGATAACCCTGCAATGAGCAAGGATACAAGTCAAATCATGGGAAAAATACACCTGTAATTTCTGCTGAGATCCTAGCTCTGAGCAGGGGCAGCAGGGCTGGCCTGACCTAAAGGTGAGGAGAAACACTCTTGGGAAGGGGTGGTTGAGCTGAAGGATGAAGAAAGGGAGAGCTGGCAGGGAAGGGAACTGCAGCTGTCACTGTGGTGCATGAGGCATGGCTCATCGTCACCAGGGGAGACCCTGTGACAGCCTTCAAGTGCTGCTCATCCGCCCCGTCCCCAGGGGGAGTTTCCTTCAGGGAGGACACAGCCTTTCCCTGTAATGAACACCCACTGCCACCGAGCTCTGCACACCTCATCCCTTGCCAAGCCATCCTGCAGAGCAAGTCATCCCCATCACACAGCGAAGGTAGAGGGCTCGGCAAGGCTAAGTTGAATTGCCATGTCACACGGCTGCCAAGAGGCAGGGCCAGAGTTTCAACCAGAATGTATATGACCGCAGACCCCTGCCCTCTCCACGATCCCTGACCACTTGATGTGCGCAGAGGGAGAGCAGACCTCTGATGTACCCACTGGAGCCAGAGGGTCTCTCCTGCTGAAAAACAGTAACTCCACTTGGGTCGTTTGTCCTGACTGTGAAGAAAGCAGTTCTCTCATCATTCTCCGTACCAATGGCTGCACATGTCCTAGAAATTGAAGTTGGCCGTGGGTTCAACAAGCTAACCAAGTGACGAAGGCCGGGAACTACAGAGAAATGACAGGGGCCTGGAGCAAAGGGACGAAATATAGGTCAGAGGAGGAAGCCCCTCCTGCCTTCTAAGCAGTATCCTCATCTGGCAAATACACACACACACACACACACACACATGCATGGGCACACATCCCCCATGCATACCCCATGCACACATATGCACAAATACACAACATGCATGCACACCCCATGTGCATACACACAATATATACACAGACATATGCACACATATGCATACATGTATACATATATATACATATATATGTGCAGGCATGCACACACACATAAACACACATAAACCCTCTCTTACCAGGACCACATGCCTCCCCTGAGACCAAGATCAGTCCAAATTCTTATCTTAATAGCCAACCTGCGGAGGCGTAGCAACCCTACGATGCCAACAAATACAGGGAAAGGACCGAGCCTTAATCTTACCCATCTGGCTTAGGATGTCATTTGGGGCAAAGTACACAGAAAACTCCTGCACACCATCCCTGGATAAATTTGGCACTTTCTGTGTGTGGACCGATGCCCAGCTTCTGGTGCCCTTTCTGATAGCCCCCAGGCTAAGCCCAGCTTAAGGGGAAGGGTAAATGTGACCAACTGAGTCGTTGCATTCACTGGTCAGTGATTGGTTCAAGAATGGGCATGTGACTCAAAACAAGCCACTGAGAACCTTCCCTGGGATGTCTGTGGGACTTTCTTTGGCAAAGCAGCTTGTAGCCCCCACTTTCCAGGGGTCACTGAGCTCTTATGATGAAATTCCAGAGCTGCTGGTAGCTGTCTTACTGCCAAAGTAGGGGAAATTTGCCTGAGAACAAAAGCAAAAGTGAGAAAAGCAGACAGGAGAGGCAGAAGGCAGGAGGGCCAGGGAGACCACATTCAAATGAAACCCTTCAAATCCCTGGATCCAGCTGTACCTGAAGCTGGAGAGCTCTATTTAGGGATAAGAACTAATCAATCACCTTTTCTGCTTAGGTCAATTTGAGTCTCTGTCCCCAGTAATCACGACCACTGACTTAGGGATCCTCAGCTCATAAAGCCACCTCTCACGTCCATGCTTTCACTTCCCTCTGTGTACATTCCCTCCTACTATCCTACAGCCTTAGGATACCGATCTCCCTGAAACCTTCCCCAAGCCGAGCATCGTTCTGGCCACCCAGCGGATGGACCGTCAGTGACTAGTGAAGAGAAAGCAAAGCACTGGAGTCCAGCGTTCTTTTAAAGCTAAACAGAACTGAGACCAGAGTCACAGTCTGCGGTGGCCAGTGCTGGGGTCAGGCTGTCCTTGCGCTCTACTCTCTACCCCCCGGTGACTTCAGTTAGGTTTAGGGCTACACACAACCAGCCAATTCAGCCCTGGGATGATAGAAAGAGGCAGAAATAGAAAATGAAGTCATACCCTGGCTGCGGCGGAGGCCATAAAAATAGGTAACGCTACGAGGAGAAACATGCAAGAGTTATGAAACGGCTGGACGACGCAGGATTTATTTGGGATTTCTGCCAGAACCAAGGGGACTCATGGCCCTGGGGCTAGTGACCCCTGGTGCCCAATGGGAACGGTGTCCCCTTGGCCCCGCTTTATTCCCACTGGATTTTTCTCCTCGGGTTCACACATCAACAGCACGTGCAGGTCCCTGGGCCCCAACCTCTAACATACTTGAGGCTCCTTTTTTATCCCAAAATGACACTCACGTATAGTCCACTGACATCCCACGTTTTTAAACACACACACACACACACACACACACACACACACACACACAAAGCGACTTAATGCCCAAACTGAAATATAACAGAGAAATGAGAAATGAGAAGAGAGTAACATCCTAGTGCACGTGCTGCGGTTCGTGAAGGCGCGGGCAGGACCGCGTGAGGGGCTGTAACCAAGTCGTCCGGGATTGACTGGTTTGGGCTCTCCGGGAAGTGAGAGGCCCGGAGCCATTTCAAGCCACACTTGCGCGGCAAAGAACAGAGCTGAGCACACGGAGGGAGCACTGCAGTCCGTAGCCACTAATGAGGTGTCGTGTCCCGAAGCTCCCCGGGAATGCGGGGCGGCAGGGCGGGGGCAGGATCGGGGGTCTGCGAGTCACGGAAGATGTGAAACAGGCTTCACTGCACAGATTGCTAGACATCCAGGTCGCCTAATGCCAGTGGCGTCACTTCCAATCACGGCGACAACCAGAAACCGAGCCCTCCGCTTGTCCAACGCGCCCAGGGGCAAGAGCACCCCAGTGGAAGGCCACGGAGGCAGGCTGTCGGGACACCATGGAGGTGCCACCCCCCCCCCAGGCTTGCACACGACAGAGCTTCAGGAGGCAGAGGAGGAAGGGGTCTCGTCGTCCAGGCTCTGCCCCGGGGCCCAGGACCGACCTCACCTGCCCTCAGCCTCCCCCATGCAGAGCGTGTGGCACCGGGCCAGGGCCAGCTGGCGCGGGAGGCAGAGTCTGAACATGGAAGGCCGGCCGGTCAGGTGGACTCAGCCTTCTGGTTCACGTCCCCTTGATTCCCAGTTCCCCCTCGTCTTCCATGCAATGGCAAGGGGGCTGGACACCCCTCCAAATGCTGCTGCTCCTGTGAGCAAGACGCCAGCAGAAGTTTGGCCAGACTCAGGTGGGGGTGGGGGCAGCAGTACCTGAACAGGATACGGGCATCCCGAGGCTGGGGCGCAACAGGTGAGGGTGCAAGTGCTCATCGGCCTATCATTTGTCACCAGTGCCCCAGGGATGGCCTCCCATTTCCCAAGCTTCCTTCAACTAGGCCTCCTGTGTCCACATCCTCCCATACCCAGGGGAACAAGGGCTGTGGGCAAGAACTGGGGGGCCAAGGGGGCCCAGACTGGCCCCATCAGTGTGTGGCAGTCCCCATCCGGGTGGGGTGCAGATGGACTAAGATGACAGGGGCCTCTGGTTACCCCCAACTTGGTGCACAGTGGCCCACTTGGCCCCCAGAGCAGGGCATTCAGTCTGCAGAGAGAACCCCCTGCACCCACCCAGCCTCGCTGCACAAAGTGGGAGCTCCCGTGAACACATGACTGGGCACACAGGACACCCAGTTCACGTCCCACTGATGTGCAGGTTCTAAGGTTGGCACGTGAAGAACTAACGTGTATCCAGAATCGCTCTCCAGAACCTCCCCTTGCAGAGGCAACATGTTAGATGCCAGCACGCAGACCTTCAGCCCATCCAACTCAGCAGCTCTCTTCTCCAGCTGGGAAACACATCTGTTTCTTCAGTTGGCTGTGCATGACGGCCACTGCCCCTCAGAACCGCCCCAGGGGGAGGAGCCCAGGCTGCATGGAGAGGTGGCTTGCAGGTGTCCCAGCCAGCAGCCACTATCCACAGCCAGACCTCAGGGTGAACCGGCCTCCCACCAATAACCTCAGCTGCCCCCACCTGCTCCAGAGCCCACCCAGCCTTCACATCTTCCAGGTGAGATCCCAGATATCACAGAGCCAGACATAAAATATCTCCACTGTGTATCTGAAATCCTAACCCACAGAGCGGGGAGGGGGGAGGGTGGGCTTTGTTCTTGATGCCTTAGAGCACTCTTCGGGACACATTAAGAGGCAGCCGGTTTGTAGGATATCTTTCAACATCTGAATAACGCTCAGCTTGGCAAAAGGCTCACCCTAGCAGTGGCCCAGCAGAACTGAGACAAGCTAAAGGGAGAGGCAAAATCAAACCACACGCTCCATCGGGGCGAAAGCTTGGGAGACCAGGGGCCACTTAAATTATCTGTTCTAAAGAAATGTGTGTAGCTGGATTCTCGTAGGTTAAACACATGATGATGGATTCCTCTAGATGAGCTCTGGAAAGCTTGACAGGTGATACGTTGAACTGTCTAGAAGGACATACTGGGATTTGTATATGATCGTCCAATGTAGCCAGTCACTCAAGGACCTCATTTGTCCTCCTTGGGGAACAAGAGTGCAGGCTCTGGAGATAGCTGAGCCATGTCAGATGATGGTGCAGCCACAGCAGTACCGCTCAGGGTAGTCCACCACATACACCCTGTGGTCAGTGCCATAGATGTAGTAGACATAAGTCTGTCCTTGGTACCAGTAATGAACTTCTGTGAGGGGGATCAGCTCAATGGTCTGGCGCTGGGGAGACAAATGGGCAAGAAAAACTTCAGTGTTCTATTCAAGTCACTTGCCTGCTCGAGAACCTCCAGTAGCTCCCTACTACCTGTGGGATGAAGTTCATACTCTGGAGTTGGCCTTTTGGCTCCCATGTGCCCTTCTAGGTGTCTCTCCTATTACACTTCTTCACACACGCTAAGCTCTGGTCCAGACTAACTTCTCAGCTTTCGCCACCATCTGATTCCTTGTGTCACAAAGGGAGGGTACAGCCATCCCCGGGGGAGTCCCAGGATGTATGGAAAGCCACCAGCCAAACAGGACATCTTTCAGAAGCATCAGTTTTTAGATGGGGAGGAAGGGCAGAGAAAGGTGGAAGATAAAGTCATTTTAAGCGTTTCTATATTAAAACAGCCATGGAGATATTAGGGAGTAGATTATACAATTTGAATGAAATTTTAAGGTAAAACACTGACACTAAAGAAATTCCAAAGTCTGGTGGTCTGCCTCAGGCTTTTTTCTCAGGACCCTCCCTCACCACACTCTTGCACTGACCTTACTTCAAGAGAGGCCTTTCTCAAATCCTCCCTTTCTTTTAGAAGCAGGGAAACTGAGGCCTGCAGGCTCATGGAATTTCAGGTTTGGAAGATGATCCAGGTCAAGCCCCAGGGGTTTAATGCTCAAATCCCCTCCCAGCACCACCCTGTACCTAAGAGCCTGGGCGCTCACTCCACCAGCAGAGTGGTCCTAAAGCCCCTTATGCCCCCACCCCTGCTCTGAGCACTTGCTCTACTACCTCCCAAAATTGTGGGGCCGTGAATGGAATGGAGGTGACACTACTAAGACACCCACCTCCATCAGCTTTGGATGCTGCTTGGTTAAGGGCAGCTGCACACAGCTAACGTAGGAAAATTATTCCTAGTCACTGAAGCTAAGCTTCCTTGGGGATGTGGTCCAGGCTCTGCATCAAAGCCCCATAGTTCTTCCGCACAAGATGCTTCTTTGTCCCAGACTCACATTTAAGGGTTCCCAAACCCAGGGGGAGGTGGTGTGGACAGCCCAGGGCCGGGTCCTTTTTGGGAATTTCAGGAAGTTCCACTCCTTGGGGACCGTTCCAAGTCCCCTCACTCTGTAGGTGACGGTCCAGGGGCCGCCGGAGAAGGGGAAACAGGCCAGGGAGCAGATTTTGAGAAGCGGGGTTCCTCACTCCACTGGAGGGACAGCCAAAGGGCAATGCGACATTGTGGCCGGAAGAGGGGACTCAGAGTCTTCCATGAAGTTCCCTGAGTGATCTCATACTTGCTTTTTCTAGGAAATGGGGATCAAAGCTTCTGTGCCACAGAGCTGCTGAGATAACCAGAGAAGACCCGGAGACCTCCTGTATGCCAGAAAGTGGTCTCTAAGTGATAATTTTGGAAATCACAGATAGAAGACCCCTCTGCGACATTTTGTTATAGAGGGCATGAAATGGGGACCAGGAGACAAGAGAAGGTGGGAGCCCACGTCCCTGCTCCAAACGCCTGGGCAGACGGGTCAGGATCACTCTCGTTTCCAGGCTTTTCTACCAGGATCAAACAGGAAGCAATAGCCATACCACTCCTTTCCTGCCTCCATTTGCTTCTGATCCAAAAGGCCTCCAGAAAAAAAAATTTTTTTAATTTAATTTAATTTTTAGAAAGGCCTCCGGGTCTGAGGCTACAGATTGGTTAGGACATCAGCTGTCATCGAGTGGCTGCCTTGTGATCAGCCACGGATCTGTGTGCATGCACACCTTGGCCATGACCCCAGGACCAGCAGTTTCCAGGTCTGAGAGCCATGGCGGGGGCACCGTGTCGTGACAGGCATGTCTCCGGCTGACTCCACTCGCTAACTTCTCACTCCTGAGCAGAGTGATCTTTGCCTACAGAGGCAGGACCAAAAAGGTTCACCAAAGAGCCCTTCGCTCCCGCTGCTCTGAGATGTCCACCTGCCCCGGGTTTACCCTTCCCGCCTCCAGGACTGGTTCCCAGGGGCCCGTGTTGCCCAAGTCAGGACTGCGCTATAGGGGATGTACTCCCCAGGGGGAAGCCTGGGGACATCCGGGCCTGCCACCGACACTGCGTGATCTCGGGCAGCTCACTCCCCCTCTGCAGGCCTCAGTTTTCCCAGCTCCCACATCAAGGACCCCAAAAGGACTCAACTTGTCAGTCTCCGTAGTCAAAGAGGCTCAGAATAACCGCGAGTGTCTGCAAGCTGCTGAACTTGGGCCTTTATCTTCTTCCCCTTCCCGGAGTATGTACCTCAATACTGGGGTGACCCACACCATTAATACTAGTGAGGCAAGAGCAAAGTCCCCCAGGGACGATGCTCTGGGGGCTTCTATGGACAATGTTCTCGTCTCCCCCGTGTTCCCACAAATCTGCTGCTTCTCTGCTACTCACAGCCCATCGCTCTTCCTCAGGGTCCTGTCCTTGGATACAGAACCCTCGCACACAGGAGCACAAGGTGCCTTGGAAGTTGTGCCCGATGACTGGATGGTGCCAAACAACAAAAGGCCAGCTCCCTCATCTGCAGGCACACGGTTGCTGAGGTGTAACCGGTGCTCAGAGCTCCGATGGGATGGGGCAGTCACTGATCCCTTGCCACACTGTGCCCTTGTGTGACCCCTGCCACTCCGGCTCTGGCTCCCCTACTCCTTTACAGGCTTTTTCTCCTGGGAGCCCTTTCTTGATAAATGTCCTGCACACAAGCTCTCATCTCGAAGCTGCTTCTGCAGACCCCAATCTAAGGCAATGTCCAATCCAGCTCATTTTAAAGATGAGGACATTGAGGCCCTTAGAGGGCAAGAGCGTGGCTTGGGGCCATGAGTCATGCGCCAGAGCTGGCAAGCAGGTGCTACCCTGGTAAATGAGCTGTCCCTGCAGTTTCTGGCCCCAAATCCCTGTCAGCTGACATATCCCAATAAACCTGCACTGGCTTTGAAGGAGTTACGTATCTTGAATGCAGTGAGTAATCACCTTAGGCTTGGCACTAGGGAAGTGGGTTCTGCTCCTGGGCTCTTCCACCAAGAAGCTGTGTCACTTTAAGTGAATTACTTCTACTCTCTGAGCTTCCTCTGATTTACTGGGAGACTCATGGGTTTGGGCTAGGCAGGGGTAGCCGACAATAGCCCACAGGCCAGAGCCAACCCATCAGCACATACAGTATTCCTAGCATTTTTTTTTTCAGCTAGCTTTTTTTTTTAATTTATGATAGGCACACAGTGAGAGAGAGAGAGAGAGAGGCAGAGACATAGGCAGAGGGAGAAGCAGGCTCCATGCACGGGGAGCCCGATGTGGGACTCGATCCCGGGTCTCCAGGATCGCGCCCTGGGCCAAAGGCAGGCGCTAAACCGCTGCGCCACCCAGGGATCCCATTCCTAGCATTTTTAAACTTTTGTTCTCAATATGGAAAAATTAGAAAGTTTCATATAAAAATCAGGTTTTTTAGAAGATCTGAAATCTCTGCCCCTGTGCCGATGCAGAAGATGAGTGGCGGCCCACCCCTCTGGATAGGGAGGCTCTCCCACCCATGATTTCTGAGGCCCACTACAGCTCCAAGAGGGGCATCATTACTTTTTAATTAAATGTATCTTTTTCTCTCCTGCAAACAGGGGAGATGTGCAGAGAGAGAAGGGGAAGTACTCGTTGCAAAGGGACCAGAAGGAAAAGGGGCATTTTGAACACCAGGTTCCAAAGCAAATTATTGCATCTCTAGCAAACCCTGAGGTGGTGCCAGCGTCTCCTTTTCACTCATGAGAAATCGGACTTCAGGGAAGAAGTAGCTGGGCTACGACCACATTGAGACACAGGAGAACCAGCATATAAGCCCAGACTATAAGACTCAAGGAGCCGGGGCGCTGGCCATTCCCTGGCCAACCCCTCTCCCCCGTCCCCGGGTCCCCCCAGACACCTGCAGCCGCGACCACTCAAAGCCGCAAAGCAACACCGCCACCTAGTGGGCCTCCCAACACAGCACCGGAGCAACCCTTCCCTGGAAGCCATCCCAGCCTGGAGACGCCTGGGATTTGCAAAGTGCTCCCAGGGGCAGGACCTGGGGCTCCAGACTTGCCTACCACCCCGAGGCTTGCACTTTTCTTCCCCATCTCTGAAGATGCTAACCCACGGGGTTAGAGTCAAACTTATGCTGAGCCACGGTCCTGCCTGAAACCCTACGATAGCTTCCAGTTGCTCAGGATAAGAATCCTGCTCTCTGTGTCCAGGGGTCCCACCTGCCCCTGAGGCCCCACACTGCTCTGCTCTCTGCCCTCCGGCCACATGGCTCTGGTCAGTGTCAAGTACTCCCTCCACTTCCTAAACCGGGGCTCCTGGGATCCCTGGGTGGCGCAGCTGTTTAGCGCCTGCCTTTGGCCCAGGGCGCCATCCTGGAGACCTGGGATCGAATCCCACGTCGGGCTCCCAGTGCATGGAGCCTGCTTCTCCCTCTGCCTGTGTCTCTGCCTCTCTCTCTGTGTGTGACTATCATAAATAAATAAAAAAAAAAAATTTAAAAACAAAAAACTAAACCGGGGCTCCTTTCCGCCACCCTTCCCCTAGCCGACGCCTCCCTCCCTCCTCTGGAAGGGGCCCCCAGCAGAGGGAACAGCCCATGCCCTCCTTCATGGGACCAGAGGGCCGGCCCCAGAAATCTCCCAACGGGCCCTAGCCCCCACCCCACTCACCTGCTGCAGGACTCGGGCCCGGGAAGCCAGGGCAGCGCTGTGCTCCGCAATGCCCCTCTGGGAAGCCAGAGAGATCTCCCGTAGCGGGAAATCCACAATGGGGTACACCTGCCAGAGAGATGCAGTCGCCTCGCTGCCCTGACCCAAGGTGTCAGCACCTGAAGCCTTGCAGCTCTGATTCACAGGGGGCAGGAACACGAGCCCAGACAGGAAAGGGCCCGAGGCCACTCAGTGTTTAACCTCCAGGGGACTTTGATTAGGCACCTGCCCGCCTCGGGCATTCCAACCAAGAAAGGGGGGCTGTGGGCAGAGATGACTCCTCTACCTGCACCCCCCTGCTGCCGTCTGACTCAGGCTTGGGGCGAGCAGGGGGTGCTCCTGAGGGGCCGATGCCTGAGCTGGGCCTTTAGGAAGCCACACTGATTTGGGGCAAAGGAAGGAGTCTGAGAATTACTATTCCACCATAAAAAAGAAGGAAACCCTGTCCTTTGTGACAACATGGATGGACACTGAGGCCATTGTGCTAAAGGACATAAATCAGAGAAAGACAAATACTGTAGAATCTCTATGCTGAATCTAAAAAACAAACTCACGGATACAAAGACAGATTGGTGGTCGTAGGGGAGAAGGTGGTGGAAAGGGACAAACTTAGTTATAAAGTCGGTCAGTCCCGGGGATGTGCCGTACATCTTGGTGACTAGACTTAATAATACTGTGTTGTATATTTGAAAGCTGCTAAGGGAGCAGATCCTAAAAGTCCTCATCATGAGAAACTAAAAATCGTAACTATGTGGTAAGATGTTAACTAGACATTGTGGTGATCATTTCGCAACACATACAAATATCGAATCACTGTGTTGTACACCTGAAACTAATACGGTGTATGTCAATTATGCCTCGATTTTTAAATATACATGCTATAAAGTGAGAAAAAACAGCCAATCTGAAAAGGCTACTTACTGTAAATAAAAAAAGAGAGAGAGAGAGACAGGGAGAGAGAAAAGGAGGCTGAGCACCTGGCCCTCTCAGAGAAAACAAGCCCTCTCAGACGTCCCATAAAGGCCAAGTTTCCTGCCAAGGCCTACAGCAGAGGTTGGCAAATTTCCTCTGTATAAGGCCACATAGTAACTATTTTAGGCTTTGTAGGCCATCGGGTCTCTGTCTCAACTACTTGACTCTGCCCTTGCAGCAGGAAAGCAGTCACAGACATATGTCAACACACAGGCATGGCTGTGTTTCAATAACACTTTATTTATAAAAGCAGGCCAAGGGCCAGAGTTTGCCAACCTCTGCCCTGCAGGACCCCCCGATCTGGCCTCTGGCACCTCTCATGTCTTAGCTCCTTACTCTGCACAACCCACATCCCTCCTGTCCCACTGCCTTGTGCTGCTCCCTCTGCTGGACACCTTGGCTCCAGAGTCCACAGGGTCCACGCCCCCACTACACACTGTTCCAGTCTTTGCCCAGGGTCACCTCCCAGCCGCCCCCCCGAAACCCCACCCACTCCTGTCTCTTTACCCTGCTGGCATGTTTTCGGTGACCCTAACCACTCTCTGACATGAGGGCAAGACATGACTACCTTCTCCCTTCACCAGACTATGAGATTGACCTGGGCGAGGGTTTTGTTTTACGGTATCCCCAGGGCACTATCCCCAGAATAGCGCCTGCTAGGAGAGGAGGGTCTCGAGCTTTGTGTCAGGATGTGGAGGGAGGAAGGAAGGGGGTGAGCAGACAACTGGCCCCGCGGGGTCCCAGCAGGCTCTCCCCTGCTCAGCCCCTCTGTTCCCTCCCAGCCGGTCTTCCCATGAGGATGCAGCCCTCCAGGAGGGGAGAAGGAGTGGGGGGGGAGAAACCCAGCTTCCTTCGTGATGGTTCAAAGCCCCCCTTACCATGGTGTTTTCATCCTTAAAGAGGCTTTCTCCTTTGGCTTTAGCAAGGAGCTCCCCAGGGCAATTCAGTCGGTGCTCAGACACAAACTCAAACAGGGTGTTCTTCCTGGAGGTGACGAGCGTGAGGAGCAGAGCACATGGCACGTTGGGTTAAGAACAGAGGTTTGCAATCAGCGCCAGGCTGGAGGGCTTGCATTACTACTGCTGGGGCCTCGGGAAAGCTCTTTAGCACCCTCATCTGTAAAATGGCAAACCGCTAGAGTCCTGACAGTTCTGTTCTAGCGCCTCATTTTGTCCTCAGCTGCGAGGCGCTTAGCACGGTGCCCACAGGACAAACCCATCATGCACGGGAGCCTTCCCTGACGGGGGCATTTATGACACAGGGACTCTGTTCCAGAAGAGACGGCCCAGGCCTCGAGTGGCTGCTGCACTAGAAAGTGGCGATGTCAGAATTTGAACCCAGGTCTGTCTGTTGTAAAGCACGCCAGCATCCAGCCACCCGACCCCCTTTCCCAGGGACCTCTCCTCTTCCCAAGGTGCCTGAAGCCCTCTTCTCCTGGCACGAGTCCCTGGACCAGGAAAGCCCCAACCACCTGGAGTTCTCCACAGAAACCAGTCCGGGCCATGTCCCCCGGGGACCCCCATCAGGCCACAGTGCTGAGACACTGCCACATACCACATGATGACCAACTGGATGAAGTGCAGCAGTTTCTTCTCCCCCTTGCAGGTGGCGCAGGTCTTGTTTCCCCTCCCTGAGCATGTGCTGCACCTGAGGGGGGCACGTGGTCAGCACCAAACAGCTGCTGCGTCCTGGTGGCTTCTCGAGGGCTCACCCCAAATCCTCCCTCATAGAGGTGGACTGAGGTCAGCATCAGTTGCTTCCACCTGCCCACCATCCCGACCTCCTGCTTCTGGTGGCAATGCCCCTGTGTCCCTTCGAAGACCACCCTTTTCCCACCCTGATCACCAGATTGTGGGGTTCTGTGACCACCCCTTCTGTGACTGGCCTGGGACCTGGGTTTGGCCAATCAGCTTATTCCATCTGTCTGGCCACAGTGGCTGACACACAGATGAGCACACATGAGTGCACCCGGGTGAGTGCAATGAGATCTGCCCTAGAACTTTGTTAGAAACTATCAGGAAAGGGACATCCTCATCTATTGAGGTAACGAAGCTTGGAGTTATTGGTTGTCCCTCTGTCACCACAAGAGACAGCATGCCTAAGAATGAAGCCAACACAAAGAAAATCAGGATGAGGGATGGAGACAGAGTCCTGGTGACTTTGTTTAAGCACCTGGATCCAGCTGTACCTGAAGCCATCCCTGAAATATAATCCTGGACTTTTCTGTTCCAAGGGCAGAACTTTTTGTTAAGCTCATTTGAAATAGGATTCTTTGACTTGTAAACAAAAAAAAAAGCTGAGCTTCTCTCCAAATCAAAGACCTTCTTTATCAACCACAGGTGGCAGGTCTGCCAAAGCTTTGCTCTCTGGCTTCTTAGAAGGATGGCCTGGGTCAAAATGAATCAAAGGTATCATCAACCAACACAACTTTGAATAGTCTCACTCCTCATGGTTTCCTGTTTCCCTCTAACGATTTATAAATAAATACCTTAAGGACACGATTTACAAAATGCAATAACCCACTATTTGCAAAGCACTGTGAAGAGAGATGGAACTTTGTTGATTGTTTAGTCAATCAACCAACCTTCCTTGATGTCTCCACTCAGGCCCCACAATGAGTTATAAATAAGGGTTTGCCTCGGTCCTGATCCTCAGAGGGTTACAGGTCTCACCTTTGGGTGGTTTTCTGTGTTCATTTCCCACCACATGTGCAGTCTCTCCTCCTTAAAGCACCCCTTCCCTTCCTCCCAGCAGTGCCTCGTTCCTTACATCTGGCCCCTAGACGAGGTCTAGTCTCGTCTCGAAATAGCAAGCCTGGAGGAAAGCTCACCCAGTCCACAAATATTTACTGAGCACCTACCAGGCACAGCACCCTGGGGCATAAGAGTGACAAGACAGGGCACCTGACTTCCCTCCAGAGGAGCAGACAATGAAAAGCAAGAAGGCCTGGAAGTGAGAGCTCGTCAGCTCAGCGCTGGGGAGACCCACTCCTACCTCCGCCTGCCAGACCCTGAGCACATCTGACACCTCCGGGACTGCTTGGCTTTGCGCTTGGCTCCGCTGCAGGAGGAGCATCTCACCTGCGGACACAGCACAGCCTCAGCCCTGCCGGCCTCCCAGGGAAGAGGGGCAAAGGGCATCTGGAGACTCAGTTCAAATCCCAACCTGGTGACCCTGAACAAGCCACTTCCTCTCCCTGGGCCTCAGTTCCTTCATCTGTAAGATGGGAAAGGTGGACGTTGTGCACCTCTGGGCCTCTCCAGCTGTAGCCTTCAAAGATGCTACATCCTCACATCTGTGTTTCTCCTGAGACACCATCTTCCCCTGCTCCTCTCTGATTCCCCATGACCCCTGAGAGTGCACCCTGACCAAACAGCCACGGCCAGACAGACTCAGAAGGGGGGCAGGCTGGCTGAGTTGGGGATGGGGAGTTCTGTCTTGGAAAGGCCTCCAGGCTTTCCAAGAGTGGACTCTGGAGACATTGCAGGGAAAGCCTGAGGGAGGAGGGAGAGGAGGAAGAGGAGCAGGGGTGGAGGGAGAAAGTATAAAGACCGCAGGGAGGGGCTCCAGGAAGGCCGAGAGGAGGCATATGGCGGGAGTGAGGGTACAGGAGACAGAGGGGGCAGGACGAGCCATAGGTGGGCCCCATAGGTGGCATGTGAGTAGGCAAAGGAATGCACGCAGCAGATGGAAGGTGGGCAGAGAAGGATGGGGAGGGCATGGCTTAGGGTGGCAACTGGCCAATATGTGTCCAAAAGATCAGAGCGAAAGGAGAGAGCTGAGGACACCTGAGGAGCATGGTCTCACTCCCGGGAGCGTCAGCAGCCTTGAAGTTTTCTGAAGAGAAGCCTGATGGTGCCAGGGCCTGGATGAGCACGTAGGGACCTGTACTAGGTTGAAGACCGGCTCCCTCCACCCCCAACCATGACATTTACACCCATCAGAACCTCAGAATTGCCCTTGTTTGGAATTAGTCCCGGCAGATGTCATTAGTTAAGATGAGGTCATGCTGGACGAGGGTGAGCCCTAGATCCGGAGCCTGGTACCCTCAGCAGAAGGCCTGAGGAGACCTGGGACACACGTCGGGAGAAGGCCCGGGACAAGAGAGGCAGAGGACGGAGTGGGGAGCCGAGGGTCAGGAGCGGCTGCAGGCACTAGGAATGTGGCTCGGGGTCTCCCAAGAGAACCAACCCTGCTGACCTCTTGATTTTAGCCTTCCAGCCTCCAGAATGTGAGAGAAGGAATATCGATCGTTTTAAGCCCCCTGGTAGCCATAGGGCACTAACACCAGGTCCCCATCCATTCTGCCCCTCGGAGCCCCCTGAACTTCACCTCAGGCTCATCACCGCTTACTACATGTGCTGGTCACTTGTTGGTCTTCCCCAGGACAGAGTTCCCCCAAGAGGGTCCCTGCTGGAAAGGCCCTCAGCTGAGTCCTCTTATAGGGCCCAGCACTGAGTGAGTGCTCAGTCTCAGGGAATGTTTGCAGACAAATGAGAAAAAGAGAGAAGAATTAAAATCGTGAACCATAAACCATCCAAGGGAACAAAGGCCAGTAGCAAACAGCCGATCCGACTTGCCCATTTTACAGGTGAGCAAATGGAGGCCCAGAAAGGGAGGATGACTCACCTCAGGTCACACTGTTAGTGGGGGAGCCCCAGGCCCCCAGCCCAGCCCTCCATCCCCACAGGGCCCGTCCTCCTACAAAATCATTAATTCACCAGCAGCCACACAGGACTCACCATGCCGGCCCCATGGCAGCCGCTGCACTTGTAGCGTCCACGCCCATGGCATTTGTGACATTCCTGAAAGTGAGAAGCCCTCCTTGGCTCCAGTCTCCCAAGCACCAAGGCCTCCTGATGTCAGCAGCCCCACACCCACCCCATGGCGTCACCAATCCAAACATAGGTACAGCCGTTCAGGCCCAGCCTGGGATGATGGCCATTCTCACTTGACTAGGATTCCAAAGGCCTTGAATGCCAAGCCAAGGAGATCATGTTACCATTTCCTGAGGGCCCCAGCCCAGTCTGTTCTCCAAGCTCCCCGTCCTAACTCATGCTCCCAGGCTAAACCACAAAGGCTGGTGTCCTTGGCCCATTGGGCAGCTAAGAGGTCTTTGGGAATAGAAATCATAAAAAATGCACAGCATTTCTGTGAAAGGCAAAGAATGAGCTATTGCAGTCTAATCCCTGAATCAAAACAGCTTTTCCACTCCTGAGAAAAGAATAGAACCCTCTCTTGACCTCTCAAAGTTCTCGTCATCACATGATGCTATGAAAACTCATTGGAGAAAGTTACATACTTGATCAAGTTCTACAGTGGAGATGAGAACATAATAGGAAGGTTCTCATCTGAGGTTTTGTGATACATTAGTCCAGCCTCACTTCGTGTCGTGATTATACTTCCATAAGACGGGATAGAAGTCAACTCTGTCCCTTTACTGAAAATCCAAATAATGTTTGAGATTTGCTTTATATCCATTTCATTCAGCACTTCAGCTGTTTACTGTCAGGCAAAAATAAAAAAAAAATAAATTTAAAACACTCAGATGGTCTTAGGAATGTGAACACTTACTGTTTAAAGCTGGTGACAGTTTGGTAAATGGAATCATCCCTTCGCTACGTGACGCAGGGAGGGGCTCCTCCCTAATTACTCCCTAATTACTCCCTAATTTGCATGGAATTTTGTATGGGTCTATATTCCATGCTCTGGGGTTCCTTAGAATTCGCCTTATGGACAGCCACAGCATGAACCAGCAGTCTGCATTCTGGCTTTCCTTTCTAAAAAGAAAAGGTTTGAGGAAATATGTAGTGTCTGGGAAACCGGCTCAGAGAGAAGGGCAAAGACGCCAACAATCATGTTACCTTGACCACTGACGAGTGAGGGACTTGGAACTTCCTCGTGTCTTCATGAAACATCGGGGGGACCTGGACCCTGATGTCCCAAAGTCTGGGGGAGGTCCCTCTTTGTGGCCCATCCACTGACTGGTCTGACACAGAAAGGGATCATTGTAAGGCCAGTGAACAGCTGCAAGGACAAGCTTTCATTTATCTACCAAATAGTATAGAGCCTTCACTTGATGCCAGGCACTAGGCAAGATGCTGGGCCAAGGGACGGGTAGACAAGGGGCCCCTCGGAGTCCATGGTTAAGCACCCAGGTGTTGGAACTGAGCAGACCTAGTCTGACTCCTGACTCTTCCTCTTCCTAGCTGCGTGACTCCAGACAAGTTATTTTACCTCTCCGACCTTAAACTCTCTCACCTCCAAAATGAGAAAATAGATGGCACCTGCCTACCAGATAGGATGGTAGTGAAAATTAAATAGAAGGCATAGAAATGCTTAGCACAGGGCTGGCCCGTGAGACAGATCAATAACAAGAACCACCATCACAACTGTGACCATCCCCACCTCCTTCCCCTTCCTCGTCCCCACTCCTCCATTCAAGGAGGTGCGGCACAGCTACAACCACGATACAACGTCATGGGATATGTGGGGTACTTTGGATAAGAGCTGCATGAATGCTCTGAAAGCCCAGAAGACTGACTCCTTCTATTGAGGATGGGGTCAGCAGGTAAAGAAATCCTGAAGGGCTTCATTAAAGAGGTGACACAGGGGGCACCTGGGTGGCTCAGTGGCTGAGCATCTGCCTTCGGCTCAGGTCCTGATCCCAGGGTTCATCGGGCTTCCTGCAGGAAGCCTGCTTCTCCCTCTGCCTATGTCTCTGCCTTTCTCTCAGTGTCTCTCATGGATAAATAAATCTTAAAAAAAAAAAAAAAAAAAGAGGTGGCACAGCTGCTGAGTCTTGAAGGATGAACCAGAGATGTCAGCAGAAAAGGAGGGGCTTAGGGCTTCCCAGAGGGAACCCTCAGCCTCCAGTGGGGTTCAGCAGCAGGTGGGATGGCACAGCAAACAGGGTCCTAGGGACTCTGGGAGACACTGGGGGCGGCCTCCAAGCCAGGCAGATGCCCAGGCACACACACTGCCTTTGTCTGTGGCCAGGCGGCACCAGTCTGTGGCCAAAGGCAAACACTAGACTTTTTTAGGTCCTCCTGCAAACCGCTTTCCGGACAGGAAGGATTTGCTGAGACCAGCACTGGAAAGCCCGAGATGAAAGCCCACCCGCTCATTTCACAGGGAATGGGGAGACCGAGGCTGCACGCAGAAGAGCACCTTATTCAGGGTTAGTGGCTAAGACATGTCCTGATATTTTCCACCAGCTCCTGTCAGATTTGCTCCCAGTTAAACTGAATTCACTTACTAGTAAAGGGTTGATATGTCCATTCGCTTATCCTTGATTCGCTAAAAGTCTCTAGTCGATACTACAGAGGAAAAAACAGACCAGCATGTTCACACTCATGCCCTTTAAGAAGACAGCATGCCACAGAAAGAGGACGCTTCCCCCCTGCCGAGGCTCGGAGGGGAAACTGGAAGACCCCCTGCCAGCGCGACCAGCTGCTGAAACAAGACTGCACCAGGGATGTCTGCTCCAGATCCCCCCAGACAAGCAGGGAGATCAGTCAGCCCCAGGAAATCTCTCCTGACGGGCTCACAGCTGGGGCGATCTCAGCCCCCCATTTCTTTTTACCCAGAAGTGTTCTACAAAGCAAGCTGTGGAGCAGCAATTGCTCTTTGACAGATGAAGGCCGATGGAATCTGCTTCTCCAAACATCCTCTTTGCAGGAATTTTTCCACCTGATGTCAAGAGCCTCCTTCTTGATCGCATCCACAAAAATCACAAAACAGTGAGGGATCTTGGACATCAGCTGGCTCCTCCTTTGACACTGGAGGAAACAGAGGCTCAGAGAGGCCAGGGGACTTGCCCCAGGTCACACAGCGACACAGGAGCCTCCTCCCCCAGCCTCCCACTCTGATCTCTCACCAGAGGGTGGCTGTGCCAATGACACTAGAAAATAGGAGTTTTAAATCTGTCCCCTTGGCCCTGTCAATGCAAAAGGTGACATAGGTACCTGCATGGTCTCAGTACCAGACAGAGGATTTCCCTGGAGCTGCAGGCCCAGGGGGATGATGAAATGATTCGTTGGCATAGATGTGACTTGGGGGATCAAGGGAGTGGACAGAGCTTTCTCGGCCCACCCCTCCTGGCGGTGGGTTAGTCGTGTGTTTCAGGACATGGACTTTGGTACCAGCAAGAGAGTCCCAGCCCTGTCACTTCTAGCTGTGTGTTTGGGGCAAGTGGCCTTACCCCTCTAAACTTGCAGCTCCTGCCTTCAACTGGTGACCCTAATATCCACCACATGGGGTCACCCCTGAGGACTTCGTAAGACATACATGTAATGTGCTCCCCCCGATGGCCAGCACATTCCAGCTTTTCAGCAGCTACAGACCAACAAGGGCTTCAGCATCACCACTATTCATAGACACCACCCCCCAAGACTCCTTGCACCCGTTTGACATCACAGAGGCCGCCCCTAGGGGCCCGCCAGGCCCAGGCCCCCTTACCCTGCAGAGGGTCTGCTGCTTGAGCTCCTGGATGACGAGGTCCCCGGCGGCCGCGCTGCCATAGCAGCATTTGGAGCTCACAAAGCTGAGGAGGGCTTCACGAGCCACCTCCTCTGTCACCGTAGGGACTCTGCTGGGGACAGAGCACAGAGGGAGGGTCTCTGGAAAGGAGCAGCCAGCACCTCTGGATGCAGATGAGGCCGGGAGAAAGGGAAGGGCCCGGCCGCGGCCCATCACACTCATGAAGGTCCCGGGGCTCCCCCCGGGGATGGCAGCTCTGGCCCCGGGGGGCTGTGTGAACCCATGCCCGCGGTGGGAGCACAGTAGCTCCTTCTAGAGGACAGCAAAACTGCATGAGCTCAAGCGCGGGGCTCACGGGAAGGGCGGAATCTTCAACCCAAACACACACATACACACACTCACATTTTGAAGATGAATTATGCTATTTTACAGATGGGGAAAACTGAGGTCTGCAGAAGATGTCACACAGCCAGGAGGAGGCAAAGTTAGGCTAGACCACGTTCCTGCCCTTGGAGACCTTGACCTCGGGCAGGAGCTGTGAGCAGTGCCCACCGGAAGACCCCAGCCAGGAGCTACCTGACTGCGGTGCCGACACAGAGCACGGTGGGCCGCAGCGGCAGTGGCTGTGAAGGCAGCAGCAAAGGCCCCTTCCTTGGCAGTCTCCCTGGATGCCTCCCCCTCCTCCTAGAAAACCCTCCGCCCAGGCCCAGCTGCCATGTCCCCTCCTAGCGAAGTCCCCCGCTGCCAACACCTCCAGGAAGCAGGACCTCTCCTCCTTCCTCCTCCCTCACATCTTCTTTCTCCGCAGCAGCCCCACTCCAAATGCCCGTCTCAGGCACAGCGATGTCTCCAGCACCCCTGCCTGTGCACAGAGGGGCCTGCGTGCATGCACCCCGGGAGGTGTGGGCCTGGAATGGCCAAGAGTGCTCCACGGAGGAAGTGGGGTCTGCCCTGGGCACGGAAGATGGGCGGCCAGGGAGGAGAAGGGGAGGCGCTGCGGGCAGCAGCGGGGCAGCAGCAGCCAGGAGACCCCTTGAAGGCAGGACACAGCCAGCCAGCCAAGAGGCCAGACCCAGAATGCGGGCCTGCACCTTCTGTCCACACCAAGCCGGCTGGGAAGCCAGAGCTCCGCCCAGAGTCCTGGGCCCGGGTGTCAGCGAGCTTCTCTAAAGGACTCGACAGCAAATATTGTAGGCTTCATGGGCCATACAGTCTCGGCCTCAATCACTCACTTCGGCTCGTGTGGTACAAAAGCAGCGACAGACAGTCAGTAAGCAAATGAGCATGGCTCGATTTACAAAAACAGGCAGTGGGTTGGGTTAGGACAGCCCCTGGTCGACACCGTGGTTCTCAACCCCAGCCTGGTAGCCAAACAGCCTGAAGAGCTTGGTAAAATCCACCTTCCTGGCCCCCGTCCCTGGAGAATCCGGTCCAGTAGGTGTGGCATCCCGATGCACTGTCAGGATTGAGATCCGTAGACCCTAAAATCCCCAAGGAGGGGCTCTGGGGAGGGGGGGCAACGGTGACGTGAGGGTCACCACATACGATCCTCTGTGACGGCACTCGCTGCAGCTCACCTGAGTTCCATGAATGAGGACCAGCACCTTTGGTCCAGGGGTCTCCCGGGAGCCTCCAAAGGTGGAAAGAATATCTGCCGACCTGGGGGAGAGAGGAGTCCGGGGCTCAACGGCCTAGCTCAAAGGCACAGGCTTTTGTGCGGTGAAGGAAGGAAAGACTGGCTGAATGTGCGGCTGGACGGGACGAAGGGAACGAGTCCCACATCCTAAGGCACCTAATGCGAGAAGAATGGTTCTCACACCTGCATGATCCCAGTCTTAAAGGACATGCATATGGTCACGGAATGTCCGTGGACACAGAGTCGTCCCACTCCTCCCCCCACCCCCCGACCCCCACCACCCCCCCCCCCCCCCGCCGATGGTGACAAGAGGTTTCCCAGGACCCTCCCCACCCCCAGGGGAGAGGCGAGCTGTCCCGGCCTGGCCTGGCTCGTTCCAGAGAGGTCTCCCCAGCCAGCCCAGGCCCCAGGAAGAGGCGGCAGAGCCAGGCGCTCGCGGACTTACCACCTCCTTGAAGAAGCCAGTCATAGCTGGGCAGTCTGTCCAGGAGCTCAGCTGGGGGCGCCAGAGGACTCTCGGCCTCAAAGCTGAGGTCGGCCACACCTGCGGAGGGAAGGCAGTCCCCAGCCTCTGGGAGGGAGGGGCGTCGCCGTGACAGCCAGGGAAGCTGTGCTCACCGGTTAACTAAGCCAGTCTCGCTCTGGCCCCCGTGGCACACACATTTGCAGGGCAGGCAGGGATGGGGCGGGGTGTGCTAGTGGCAGCACGAATAATCACGCTGAGAGAAGCGTTCAGAACGGCAGCTCCTGCTTGCTGGGCACCTATTCTGGGCCGGTCACCATGGCAGGTGCTTTATTTATTTCTTTTTGTATAGTTTTTTTTTTTTTTTATTGCAGTTCGATTTGCCAACACATAGTATAACACCCAGGGCTCACCCCCTCAGTGCCCGTCACCCTGTCACCCCAACCCCCCCCCCCCCCCGCCCACCTCCCCTTCCACTACTCCTTGTTCATTTCCCAGAGTTAGGAGTCTCTCATGGTTTGTCTCCCTCTCTGATTTTTCCCACTCCGTTCCCCTCCTTTCCTCTATAATCCCTTTCACTATTTTTTATATTCCCCATATGAGTGAACCCATATAATGATTGACCTTCTCTGGTTGACTTTCTTCACTCAGCATAATACCCTCCAGTTCCATCCACATCAAAGCAAATGGTGGGTAGTCGTCGTTTCTAATGGCAGGTGCTTTAGAAACATGATCGTATTTCAGGACCCCAGGAGACAGATACTGATTTAGAGATGCTCACATTTCTTCGATGCTTCTCTCATCAAGAGATGTATCTGTATCTCCTCGCCTTGACCCTGGCAGGCTTGAGACTGCTTCAAGCAAGGGAACACAGTGGAAGCAACGAAGAGACCACAGCTTCTACATCTTCCCTCCTGGAGCGCTGCCCCCTGAGCCGAGCTGCCGGGTCAGAAATCAGGCTAGCTTCCTAGGAGACCACGTGGACTACGTGTGGACCCATGGACAGAAGCCCAGCAGAGCCTGGACTTCCAGCCGCCCATCCATCCTGCCAAGCCACCAGGCACACGAGCAAAGCCATCAGGGCAGCCAGGCCAGCTGCCTGCTGAATACCACTGATTGACCTGTTATGGACCGCATGTCGGTGTCCTCCGCACATTCACACGTTGGAGCCCTGACCCCTGATGGATGGCATTACAAGCTGGAGCCCTTGGGAGGTGATTAGGTTTAGATGAGGTGGTGAGGACACAGCCCCTGTGGTGGGATTAGTGCCCGGGCAGGGAAAGAGGCTAGTAGGGCTCTTTCGTTCACTGCCCTGTGAGCACACAGTGAGAAGGTGGCTGTCTGCAAGCCAGAAGCAGGCTCTCACCAGACCCTGGGTCTACTGGCACATTGATCTGGGCATTCCCAGCTTCCAGAATTGTGAGAAATACATGTCTGCTGCTTAAGCAAGGCAGTCTATGGTTTGTCGCAGCAAACAACCTAAGACAGACCCTAATCGGTTATACAGGGAGCAGAAGGATCACCCAGCTGAGTCTTGCCCAAATTCCAGACCTGCAAAATCATGAATGATAATGAAATGGTGTTTTAAGGCACTGGGATGTGGAGTGGTTTTTTTTTTTTTTTATGCAGCTTCCTGCAATGGGCAGTCTTTGCTCTGGGACTCCCCGCAAACCTGAGCAAGACTTTCTTGGAGCTACACCACAGTCTGAGGCTCTTTCCTTCCCACCCTCCTCTCACGGGTGTCCACCTGCAGCATGGTCTGCCCACACCGGCTCCCTCTCCTCTTTTCCCTCCACATGTGTTTCCAAGGGACCTCTGACACATCTACTGCCATCTGGGTGTCTACTTCTTGGATGATCCAAACTGACGCATATTGTCCCATTCTCCTAATGAGGAAATGGGTTCAGAAAGGTTGTGGCTCACCCAAGATCACACAGCCAGTGAGTGACGGAGCTGGCTTCAAACCAGGGCTCGTTGTTCTCCAAAACCCATGTTCTTCCCACGTACCTTTCAGATATATGGAAGAATCATTCACTGTATATCTGCTGTTAAAAACCTCACCTTAGACTCCTGCAACTAATATAACACTATGTTAATTATACTTCTATTTTTAAAATTTAAATTTTAAAAAACCCTCAGCTTGGTCTGTCAGGCTATGACAGAGATACACAGCCCTGAATCTCTAAGGAGGAAAGCATAAGATAAGAACTGGCTCCCAGGGGGCACCTGGGTGGCTCAGTGGTTGAGTGTGTCTGACTTCAGCTCAGGTCATGATCCCATGGGATCGAGTCCTGCACCAGGCTCCCTGCATGGAGCCTGCTTCTCCCTCTGCCTGTGTCTCTGCCTCTTTGTGTGTCTCTCATGAATATATAAATAAAAATCTTTAATAAAAAAAAAAGAACTGGCTCCCAGAAACAGACAACTCATAAAGCACCTCCCCATACCTGCTGCTACTCCCCACCCTCCCACCTGGAGATACAGGAGGCAGGACTTCTAACTCCATTTAACATGAGGAGTCTGAGGCTCAAAGAGGTTATCCAGTATTCCTAGGATGCACAGCAGTGAAGTCACAGCAGGCTAGGGGCTCCTTGTTCCAGTTCCAGCACACTGAGCCACCCCCAAACCTATTCCCTACAGCCCCCCTGCTGGGAGACAAGAACTCCTCATCTCTGTCCTTGCAGGGGCCAATCTGATTACAGGAAGTCGACTTTAAAGGGCAAGCTGATAAATATGGCTGGTGGAAAGTAATTCTCTCTGCATGAAGTCACTAAACACATTCTGGTCACCAGCTGATCCCCCTCACCCCTTAGATCCCTTCTTTATTTTTTTTTTCTTTTCTTCTTCTTCTTTTTTTTTTTTTTTTTTAGCTCTTTAAAGCCTACAGCTCTTCCTCTCTACAAAAATAAAAAATATATGCCCTGTCGTTTCAAGTTCAATAAAAACAGAAGCCAGAAGAAGCAGCAGATCTTGTTCTAAGCTGGAGCAGCTGAGTCTATCTGGAAGTGGGACCTCAGGTGGTGAGGAATGCTGGAATGCTGAAACCCACAGCTAAGAACAGTGGAGGGAGAGGGGGAAGACAGGGTGTCATTAAGACAGATGAACAATCTCATTCTTCCACTCCCCCTAAATTAGAAATGTCTTAGTCCTCTGACAATAAGAAATGCATATGCATCTCTACAGTTTCTCTCTGCAGGAAACTTACAGAAGAATGTTTCTAGACGCAGAGAGCGCCTTCCTTAGCAGGAAAGCTTATCTTTGTAAGCAAATGATTCTGCGCAGACACAGGTGAGAGATCTGGGATACATATGGGTGTGATGCAAGGGGACAGCATCCCAAGGCTTCACACTGGTGCCTGCCCACGTGTACTGAAGTCCCCAAGATGATAACTCACTAGGAATTATCGCTCATACCTGGCTTCTCAATATTGTTTGCTCCTAATAGGCTTATTAGCATTTTAAGTTCTTTTAGATGCCGGGAATCAGCAAACATTTTCTACGAACAGCCAGGGAGTAAATACTGTAGACTTGTGGGTCATATGGTCTGTTTCACTCACTCAACTCGGCCGAAAGCAGCCAGAGCTAATGAACGACTCAGTGAGCGTGGCTTTGTTCCAATACAACCTTGCAAAAACGGGCAGTGGGGCAGACTTGAGCCCTCTTTTGCCTTTCCTGCCTTAGACATCCCCTGTGTGCATAGGTCCCCTGTGTGTTTGAGGGGTTCAGAAAGAGGGAGGCTGGAATTTGAACCTTTCTGGGATCAGGGCCCATGCATGTCATTGCAGTTCCTGTGAGCCCAGGTGTCAGAGGATTAAGGATAAAGGTCAGGGTTGGACTGCAGCCAAGGGTGTCCCGAGTCAGAATTCCTGAGGCACGGTGGTTAGGGACCTGGGCTCCGACACATCTGAGTCATGGACGCATGATACCGAGCCCCCGCCACACAAGCCCTCCCTGCTGCTGTGACACACGGCAGATGGTCCTAGTGCCCCTCTGATAGGACAGCGTGCGCTCGGCTCCGAGCCGCGAGGCTGGCATGCGATAAATAAATGCTCAGTCAATGCCTTGGACCGGAGGAGGGAGGGTCTTCTTCCCCTTCCCTTGCGCTCCTTTAAGCCAGAGGGCAAATGTCAAGTGTAGAGAGAAAGGCAAGACCTTCACAGCCCTCTCCCCGGGGAAGGCCCTTGCCCACCCCCAAGTCTGGGGCCCGCTGGGGCATCCCCACTCCGACTGCCAGAGACAGACACACATGCTGTGGCTGCGACGCCCAGCTGGAAACCAAACAAAGCGGCAGGAAAAGGGGAAGAATAAGAGGTGGGAAGCTCAGGGCTCCATCCATCAACCAGGAGCCGCCCTGACCTCTCGGGGCAGCCGTAATTCGTCAGCACTAAATTAATCTCACCATTATGTTATGTACAAAAATAAAGGGCTCCAGGCTGACCTGCTGGCAGATGCGTCATTTCCTGGGCTGATCTCAGCGGGCACAACAGGAACGTGGACGTCGCGGGTCATTGTGTGACGCCCAGCGTGGGGCGCCCCGAAGGGCCCCCCAGCCGCATCACTGTTTCCCCGGCTGGGCCACCCCACCCTCCAACACGCATTGTGTCCCGTGACTCACAAGGGGATGGTGCGGGCCTGATCTCTTTTGCACTTGACAATAGCCACCGTTTTCCTTGCTTTGCAGAAGAACGAGGAGACTGAGAGATGCGACGTGGGGCACGAGGCTCACACATTCACAGCAGAGCCAGGAAGAGAACTTAAAACTCAGATGCGAACTCTAAGCCGGTGACGTTTCCACTTAGCTGAACGCCCTATTGCTCCACGCGAAGGGCATGGAGTGGTTGCCGAGAAGGCTTTGCAGAGCGTCTCTAGGGTAATGCTCACCAGCCACCAGCTATTTTTCTTTTGTGTAGAAAGGAATTTTTTTCTTGTGGAGCAAGGTGTAATTAATGGATAATCGCTTTAACTTCCTCTTTTTAGAATGCCATTCCCTTTATTTCAGAGGATAAAAGGAGTCCACATCTTCTGCCTCTGATTCCAGTCCTAATTATCTTAAAAGCACTAAAACCATAGCCCCTTTCTGCTCACATGGCTCCCCACTGCCATCTTGCTTTTGTTTGTTTCCTACCTTGTCTCCTCCAAGAGGGGTGAGAGCCCCCTTCAGAAGGGAAACCCCCCCCCTCCTGCACACAGTCAGTGCACCAAAGTGCACTGTGGTTAGAATTACACTGAAGATCGGGCAGGAGAGACTCAGGTGACCAAATCCACACAGACATAAAATAGAATGGTGTTGGCCAGGAGCAAGGAGGAGAGGGCAGTGGGGAACTCTTTAATGGGGCTAGAGATGAAAGGATTCTGGAGATGGATGGTGGTAGTAGTCGTACAATAACGGGAAAGTACCTAAGGTCACCGAACAGCACAATTAAAAGTGGTTAGGATGGCAAATTTCACATTACATGTATTCTATCATCATTTAAAGTAATAAAAACGGGAGAGTCAGGTGATGATAAGAGAAAGAAAAAAGTCCCACTTTGCCAGGAAGAAGAAACAAATAATTGGCTACATTATTTAAAAGCCTTCGTAGCAAGACCAGAAAGCCTGACCAGGCCGTCCCACGTCTTAACCACGGTGGTGGCTCACCACAGCCCACAGCTAACGTCCAAGCTCCGGCCTCAGCGGAGCAGGCCCTGTATCCACAGGCCCCTTATTACCTGCGGGACAGAAAGAAGAGATTCTAGTCTCCTCCCCGGCTGTAGGGAAGAGACGTGCCCATGCTGCCTGGAACGTGAAAGGGTGAGAGAAGAGAAAACAATCACTGTGGACCATGAGGGAGTGAGGACAAAGAACAGAGCAGAAAGGGGGAGGAGAGAGAAAGGCCTCTGTGGGAGCTTCGAGGTGGGAGCCAGTGAGAACACATTTGGGAGAGCAAACACGGCGCCCGCCATGGGCGTGAGACCAGCATCAAGAGGCATGGGGAGAGGGCCGGGGAGAAGTTCTCGTTGGGGTCCTTCAGGCCCCTGCGGCATGCCAAGAGAGGACCCAGCCAATGTTACAACAGATTTTTCAGTTAGTTGGGATGTGGAGCTCTTGCTTTGTAAGAAGTGTCATCACGCCAGGACAAGGCCACAGGGTGGGGGTGGGATTTCTAAGTGATGCCTTGTCCTTCGGGACACTGATGTGTGCGTTCACCCTGGCACATGTACCGAGTCATTTCTCCCAGGGCTTGTTCTGGGGGTTCCTGCCCATGACACACCCGCTCACCCCCTTCGGCTGGACTCAGCCCAGACTGGATCTCCTACAAAGGCTGCCCCGCTGTGCCCCCGCCTCCCCTCAGGACTCTGTTCCACTCTCTGCTGTTGCTTTTGCCAAACAGCTTTCTAAGAATTATTTGTAAAAAGTCCATCTGGGGTCGGCCTCCCCCACTAGGCTTTGAACACCCAGGAGGTAGGTCAGCACATTCATCCTTATGCCCCCAGCCATGAGCACAGCACCAAAGAGCTAGCCTACTGTGTCATCTGGGGGGGACATCACTGTATATTTTAGGGCCCTGGTCTTCTTTCCCAACAACAGGGCTCAGGGAATATAGTCCCTGAGACGAGCTATATTGGGAAAACAGAAAGGGACACTCTATCTTTCTGCTAAGAGTTGCCCCAAGAGGTCAGGGCCAAACTGACAGGGAGGGCCTGTGCTTCTGGTGGCCGTGCCCCCATCCCAGGGGGTCCGTGATACACTAAAGCCCCACAGTCAGTCGCCAAGGCTCTTAGAAGCTGAGCCTTGAAGTCCAGCATCTTTCCTACCAAGTTACCCTGAGAGCTTCACCCAATCTCTGGTCTCTAATTCAAAGCTGGGATGGGAGGAACACTGATGAATAAGTCTTAAGGGACCCACAGCTGCCCCTCAGCAATGGGTCACTGATGGTGATGGTGGTGTGGCTTCCGATCACTGCTCCCCCTCCCCAGCTATCAGTGCCCAGGAGTAAGGAGTTGCCACCTGGGTCATATTGTCCAGAATCACAGCAGCCCTGTCCTTAAATTACGGTTGAAGGGTGGGGATCCACCTTACTTGAAGAGGCTCTTGCACATCATTTCTGGGAGGGGGGTCAGTCTATAATAAAATAAGTTGTATACAAGGGATATGGTTCTTAGAATAAGGGAGGGGATTTTTCTGCTTCATTTCTGGGCTAAGACATCTCCCTCCAGGACAAGAGTGATTGAAACCACATTATATCTGGGACCATTGAAAAAAACAGGACCTGGTCATGCTAGAAAAGAAAAAAAACTCGGAAGGTTTCTTATTTTAAACAGGGAACAGACCTGTACCGAGTAGCCTTGGGGGATCAGGGTGTAGAACCAAGACCAAAGAGTAGAAGTTCCAGGGAAAGAGATATCAAGGGAATGCAGGAAAGAATTCCTGACAGCCTTAGCTAAGGAGAGGGGACCAGCCTATCACTGGAAGTGCCCCTGCCAATAGCGGGAGGTGCCACCTCTAGCCGGGATGCTGTGAGAGGCAGCCCAGTGGCTTACGATGGCCGTGCTAAGAGGCCCTCATGGTGACTTCCACGTGGATGCCACATCCCAGAATGTCTCTGTCTGTGCCTCCTTTTGGTCCCAAAGTGTGTCACTGGAAGAAGATACGCTCCCTCTGAAGCTGCCCACGTTACAGATTCAAAAACTGAGGAGACAGCATTTTTGGGACTGGGGAAAGTAACTCACCTGGGACAAAGTGGGCAGTGACCTCTCTCGCCTAAAGAGGGACATTTCAATTACGTGAGTCCCACCACAGGCTCCCTTTCTGAAACCTGAACAAATATTGACCTAGTTTCAGATTTCACCAGAAATGAAAGACTTGCTTCTAGAAACTTTCCTGAACAAGCCCATACCTCGCAGTAAGACCCTATGGTTTGATTATATTGGAAACCAGCATTTAGGTGACCCTTTGGCAGAATCAGAGTTTTTAGAAGTTTAAGGGAACTAAAGAGTTAACCTTACTCTCACCTGGCTTACCAAAAGGCATGATGCCAAAACAGAAACACTGCAGGTGAAAGTATTTTTCATTAATGGCAGTTTAATTTTAAAGATCTGGGAGACATAGTCTGATCATTTTCTAGAGCTATCATTTATTCCATCCCTGCTCAACTCTAAGTGATGTTATAGGCACTTCACATCCAATTAGTCTTTTACCAATTCTTCCAGATGATATGATCTATATTTTCAATGTGAGAAATGCAGCTCAGAGAGGTTAAGTGACTTGAGCAAAGTCACCCAGCAATTAGGAAGCAGAACTTGTATCTGAATCCAGATCTGACCTAGCCCATTGCTACTAAGAAACTCCAATTATAAACTGCAAGACTGCTAAGGAGCAGTATTTCAAAGAGGAAGAGTTACATTGGCTTATCAGTAGAAGCTTATAAGATCATGGCTACACAATTTCCAATATGTCAGAGAGCAGATTAGGTCCAGCTCAAATACGTGATAAAATATCTCTGTACAGTCTCCCATTTCAATATGAAAAAGGATTCCAACAAAATTTTAAATGTGTTGCTGAGATTTGCATGGGTGTATTTCATACCCCGCTTCAGCTCTGAAACCTAGAGCTTTCAGCTACCTACATTAAAGACAACAGTGCTGGATCTGCAAAGGACCTTCAAAGTCCCCAAGTTCGGGAACTGTGAAAATGAACTAGTGTCACAGGTCTCTCCAGGATTCAAATGAAAGCTGAGGACCACCTCCCTTCCCCCTCCCCCCCCGCAAAATAAAGTACATTCATACAACATTTTGCCCTCACCTTCATGGTCTTCAAATTAGGAACTCCTGACCCATCTCCTTTTATACCTGGGGAAACTGAGACTCAGAGAGTTTAAATGACCTGCCCAAGATCACATAGCCAATTCAAAGCAGAGCCAGGATCCGAACCCTAGATTCCCAAGCCCCAATCTTATAGTCTACCACACTGCCCCTTCCAAATGCAAGATCAGAAATTTCTTTTTTTTTTAAACATAGCACATTTCTTCCTAAAATGCCATGTCCATCTTCACCTCTTTAAATAGTCCTTAGATTCCATTGTATTTCTGTTCCAGGAATGACAGCATCGGGGCCACCAGGACTGTGTTTCTGGAGCAGTAATGAACAAGCACCTCTTTGCTGGAGGAAGATCACGAGTAAAGACCTTCCAGGACACTTTTTAAAATTAACCTCATCTCAGAACTGAGCCCAAGTGTGGTATTCAGGCTCACCTGTGGCTGGGGCAGGAGCAGGGTGGGGAACTGTCAGCCAGAGAAAGGAAGATTGAAGAATATGAGACTTGGACGGTGTGACATGGTCAGGGAGGAAAGTTCTCGACTGGGTTGTTATCCTCTTCCTCCTCCACTGCCCAGAGGCACACTCTGGAAGAACAGCCAGCAGTCTGCAAATGGGCTTTCCACGAGGAAGGAAGGAAGGAAGGAAGGAAGGAAGGAAGGAAGGAAGGATGGAAGGATGGATGCTCTCAGCAACACAGACCCAGAATCCAGGACAGCACGGAAGCCAGAAGGAAGATTTTGTTGGGTCAGTGCTAGCCCCAGAAGTGGGCGCCCCACATCTCCCCAGCTGTACTTACTGTCCTCGTCACTCAGATCCCTGTCCATGGTGCAGACGTCCAGCCAAGGAGGCGTCTGACCTCCCAGTGGGCTGGGGCTGCCGGGATCTGAGGGACCACCCTCGGCCCCTCCCAGAACCCGGGCCCATTGTTCCCCGATTTGAATACAACAGAGGGAAACCATCTCGGGAAGGCACAGTGTCCATCAGAGCTGCTGCTCTGACCCAATCTCCGGGGGTCCTTGGAGCTCCTTGAATAGGAACTTCTACGTGCCAGGCTCCTACGGGGTGTTTCTAGTCCCCTGTGTTCTCATACAACCCTGTGAGATGGGCACTTTTATGGTGCCCATTTTTTTGAGCTGGGATTCTGACTCTCAAGTCAGAGCCCCTGACCACTGTGCTAACTTGCTCATCTGTCAGAGGCAGGCTTCTAAGTGTTGTGGGGGCAGAGGGAAGGGATACAGAGAAATGCAGTAACACAAGGGTTACCTCCCCCAGGGGGAGAGTAGATATGGGCAGGGTCTCTGAAGTCTTGAGAGTCAACCTCCTCCTCTCACCAGGGAAGCAATGAGGCAATGCTCCAAAGCAATACAGCACATGGTGGGCAGAGCCAGCTCCCAACCCAGGCTGCACATGGCCACTGCTCTCATCACACCAGCCTAGCTCCCTAGGAAGCATCTGTGGCTTTTTCAAAGTCTCTTCCTGAGCCTTTTGCATTGGAGTTTGAAAATCCTTCAACCCAACACTTGGAGGATCACTCCTTTCTTCTGGATGAGTCTAAACAATGAACACCTAGCCCTGGGTATCCTGGTGGTGGAAGCAGACAGCTGTGAGCTGGAGCCACCTGTCCTGCATCCTTGGCAATGACCTCTCATGTCTCTGGCCAGGGCAGCCTTCCTCCATAGGGAAAGCAAGTACCCCACGTCCGTGCTTGCCCAGCCCAGAAACGGCCATGGGGTTGTCCCATGATACTTCTCAGTGAAGACTGGCTATTGCATTCACCCCAGAAAGTCCTGTGACTGACCTGTCAGCAGCCTATCTTGAATGGCCACAGCACACACAGAGAGATGGCCTCAAGGGGCCCCATGAAGTGCCTTTCATCTCTCTGCACTGCATTCACCTTTATCATTCACTGCCTACCCGTAACAAGATGCTAGTAGCAATAATAAAAATAAAAAAGCTGTACCAATACTTTGGCAAACACTTCCTAAATACAGGCGGGTGACTCAATGCCCACAAATAGGTTTTTATGGTTGGTAGGAGCACTGAATCCTTAAATTTGAGAGTTATGTACGTTTCATTACTTCATGTTCATGAGGAAGACCCAGATCCTGAGGAATAAATAGTCTTTTTTTAATGGAATTGTGTGTGCCCTACTAGGTATAGTCTTTTATATTCTTATACATTAAGCAATTTTTAAGCCCTTGTAGAACTGTCTCCATGGTAACAGAATTACCATGGATGTGTGTATATTTCACTCTGAACATAATGTGTGTGTGTGTGTGTGTGTGTGTATTTAAGCCTAAATACAATAGATAGATGATGGACAGACAGATAAGAGAGAGAGAGAAAAACTACTTGTGGCTTAACTAAAACAATATACCACTATCATATCCTAAGTCTTTTTAAGCAGGAATACATGCTTGCCTAAAACCCTACTCAGCATTTGAAAGAAACAACCAGAGAAAATTCTTTAAACGGCAAACAGAAGGAACAGCATGTTAAATAGAGCAAAGTATTAAAGAAGCCAGAAATCTGGAGCCTGCACAAATGCAGATAACCCTGAGTGGTATCTTCAAAACCAGGAGGTACAGATCAAAGTGGGTGATAGTCCTTGCTGCATACTAGATGGATCTCACAGCAGTAGGTTAATAGACATCTCTTAAAATACATGAAGATGAATAAACCAACGGCTAGACCTTTCTAATCTTGCTTAGGCATCAAGACAGGAAAGCTGTCTATAATGGTGTGCTTGAGTGATTGCAGGCAGGGAATGTACCCACCGCCACCTAGTATTCATGGTGTCAGCAGGAGCAAGCATCATCAATTCTAGGACCCAGGCTAGCACGAAGCTAATACTGGTCCCCACCTCCCACTAGGACCAAAGGGGCTTTGGGTGGGAGAAGAGAGGCACCAACCAGGCTTCTTAGACTCATTCTGTATCACTGCTGTTGATGTCAGGAGGTGGGTTCCTTAGAGCTCTTCTTCCTGAACCAGTCCTCAGTGGTCCATGGATAGGATCCAACATACACGGCCTACACATGGCAAGTACTCATGAAACATTTGCTGAGTGAACATTGCTGTCCAAGAGCTGACTCTACCCATTTACTTCTGACTGTACCTTGTTTGTTCTTGGAAATAAAGTCTATATAACCTCAGTGGTTGTCTCTGGATGTTGAGGGTACGTTGTGGCTGCAGAAAACATGTCAGGATGGTGGAGGCTTTAGAAGAAAGTCAAGAAACCACATTACGTGATTGCAGTTGAATATGATGGTAAGAGGAAGGCCTACAGGAAGGGTTCAACAAATGCCTTCGAGTATTTAAATGGCTGTCATGGGGGAAGAGGTGCAGAATCGAGTCTCAGGACACTCACTGAGGAGTAGGCATACTAAGAGCCGGTCCCCAGTAGGCGACCATCTTCAACTTACCAAAGAGAACATCTGTCTGGTGAATAGAGCTCCCTTCCATTTGGTTGAGCCTCCTAAAGAAGATTAAAACAGAAGTGTGATGATTACTCAAAGTGGGGAGAAGTATAATGTAACAGTTTATGGCTTCAGAGTCAGTGTAAACTGTGTTCGAACCCCAAAAGTGGACATGGAAGCATGGCAGTCCCTTTCTGGAGCACCCCTGGTGGACCGGTGAAGGGCCATCCTCGCAGGGGCAGACCCGTTGTACGCAGTGCACCAGGTTGTGCATTTTGCCTGCAAGAAGAAATGGCCACAGGTGAGGGTCTATACCAATTCATGTGCCGTGGTACATGGTTTAGGTAACTGTGGTAAATGGTCAGGAACTTTGGAAGGAACACTACTGGAAAATGTGCCTTGGAGGTCTGAGGTAGAGGTATGCTGACAGGTTTCTCTGAGTGGATAAAGAAAGAATGTGAAGAGATTTGTATTCCACATTAGTGCTCACCAAACGCTAACTTCAGCAGAGGGGGATTTTAATAACCAGGTTGATGGCATGACCCACTTGTGGGCACCCGTCAGGCTCTTTCCTCAGCCATTGCTGCCCATGGCCCGGCGGGTCAGAGTGGCAGGGATGGAGGTGTGCAGGGGCGTCCACCCACCAGCGCTGGCCTGGCTACCGCTGAATGCTCCGTCTGCCAGCAGCAAAGACCAAAGACTGAGTGCCCAGATGGCACTGTTCTCCGAGGTGGTTAGCCAGCACCTGGTGGCAGGTGGATTACACGTAACCACTTCCATCTTGGAAGGCGTAGCGCTTTGTTCTTCTGAAACAGATACTCTGGATATAGATTTGCCTTCCCTGCGCACAATATGTTGATCAAAACTACCACGTCTGGACTCTAGCAGAAAGCGAGCAAAACCTGCCCCTTCGGAGACGAAAGGAGTGATCAGGTTAGCCAAGATCATTCTTGCCCCTGCTTGCCAATTCCCTGCTATTACACTTCAGTTCCCTGGGGGCCACTTCGGAGCTGCCCAAGCATCCCGACATCTGGTTGCTTCTACCTTTTTGCCACTGTGAATCATGCTGCTGTGAACATGGTATGCAAACATCTCCTCAAGACCCTACCTTCAGATCTTTTTGGTTATATGCCCAGAAATAGGATTGCTGGATCATATGGTGGCTCTATTTTTAATTTTTTGAAGAAGTGCTATACTATTTCCACAGCAGCTGTACCATGTTACATTCCCACCAATGGGACCTAAGGGTCCCTCTTCTCCACATCTCATCTCCACTTTTCTATTTATACAGCACTTTACAGTTTACAAATTGTTATTCCTATTTCCACGTGACAGATATTTTTATTTTTTAAGATTTTATTTATTTATTCATGAGAGACACACAGAGAGAGAGGCAGAGACACAGGCAGAGGGAGAAGCAGGCTCCTCACAGGGAGCCCGATGTGGGACTCGATCCTAGATCCCGGGATCACTCCCTGAGCTGAAGGCAGACACTCAACCACTGAGCCACCCAGGTGTCCCGTGACAGATGTTTTTAAAAGGTTCAAAGAGATAAAGTGAGTTGCCCAGGATGACACAGTGAGAAGCCAGTCTGGAGCCTCCTAACTCCGGGGACTGCCTTGTCCCAGCGCCACACAGGGATACGTGAGCACTGGCTCCAGTGCAGTCTTGCTCTTCTTTCCAGGTGAGGCTCTCGCCCTCTATGTCCTAGAGCTCCCAGTCACTTATGTATCCAGTGAGCACTCGCTGAGCATCTACTAGGAGCCAGGCCCTGCCCCAGGCCCTCTCAGCTCTCCATCTAAACCTGGATCCACCCAGAATCACCCTCCCCGCCCCGCCCCCCCAAGGAGCCAAGACTGCCCAACAAAGGACTTCTGCCCTGAAGGGCCTGGCAGCTGCGATAACATTGTTACCAGCTTATCTGCAGGCTGGGTGGATGGAGCCCGGTGGTGCCCATGGCAGGAATCAAGGATGGAGTGGAAGAGAATGGTCCTGACACAAATAAGAAACTTGCCCAAGTGGGAGGTTCCTGGAACACTGCACCAAGCACCCCCCCCCCCCCATCCCCGAGAGCCAGGGAAATGGGCACAGCCTTTCAGGTCGGAGGCCTGGGCTCCTAGCCGCACAGACCAAAGAGCAAGACCAAAGAGTCCTTCTGATGCCTCCCAACAACAACGATGAGGGGAGATGCCCTCGTGGGTGCTTTCCCGCCTCAACCTTTCCAACAGTGCATATCTACTTTAATTCCTTGTGGATAAAAAAGCAAGGACTCAGAGAGGGTGAGGTGCCTCCACCAAGGTCACACAGCTCACGTGTGGCAAAGCCAGGATTCGAGCAAGATTTGTCCGCACAAAGGCCCTGATGCAGAAACTACACACACTTCTGTGCATTGTTCTATGTCACTGAAAGAAGCTGAGGGGAAACAGAGTGACGTGGTTTTCACTGACCCAACGAGAAAACAGCTTGGTCCCTGTAAGTCTGGCTCCCCAATGTTTTTCCTGGCTGGCCAGGAAAACAATGGAGGAGTTAGGAAATTAATGACTGTAATTCCTTGGCCTTCCAGAAGGTCACCCTTCCACCCTTCCCTTTTCTGGCTGAGTGATAATAGTCTGAACCTCTGTTTCCTTGACAACAGGAAAGCCACACTTCAACAAGCATCCCTCCCAGGTCTTTCTGGAAGTTCCTGAGCACTGCTCTCCATTGCACTAATATGCGCCAGCCTGCGTTGTCACTGGCCATCCTGGTCTGCTGCTCTCCCCTTCTCTCCTTCACCTCCTCCAGGCTTCTGCTCCTCCTCCCCATCCCCCTACCCCGCCCCCGGTTCCCAGATGTTAGTGAGGCCCCAACTTTGAGTCTCTAGAACCAGGCCGACTCATGTCACAAAACTCAGCTGAGGAAATAAGGGAAAACAAAAGAAACATAACCTGGACCGTGGGCACATCACAGCTGCCAGGTTCCACTGGTCTTGACTCTCCAAGGGAACCCCAAACTCACCAACTTTCTGAACAGACCCTGGCCTGCTACTGTCTTATAAGGGCCTGGTCACCTCCCTGCAGTGGGGCACTTCAAGGGGCAGGTGCCAGGCTGTACCCCCAGGGCCCCCTGGGCACCCAGGCATGCACTCCCCAGCTCAAGTAGCATCAAGGCCGAGGCCTTTCTCCAGGTCACCCCTGAAGGGCCACCTGGCTCCCGAGCTACTCCTGGCATCGGCTGAGGCCTCTGTTGTGACTGCCCTACAGCTCGATGTTTCCTCACACAACTCGATCCCAAGAGCACCCCAGCTGACTTCCACATGCAAATCTTCCCCCAAAGCAGCCCAGACAGGATCTCTCACCACATCACCCTGCCAGGGCCTCACAGCCATGAAGATGGCAGCAATGCCTTATCTCATCACATTACAGCAGTTCCTGGGTGGTGACCTCATGCAGCTTCACAAACTCTAGACCCTCTGCCCTCTGGATCCAACCGGATGTGTCACAGACATCTCAAAGCCCACATGTCCAACACTGAACTCCTGATGTCCACCCCCTTGACTCCTCTCTGTTCCTCACCCCCTCACCCACAACCCTTCACATCCGCTGTCTAGGCCACATCACATTCCCACTGCTTGCTCCCACTCACGTGTGAGCTCCCTCTCCTCTCACCTGGGTCACTGCAGGGGCCTCCTCCCTGGTCTTCCTGCTTCTCCCCTCAGTTCCCTGCCCCCAGAACCCGTGTCCACAGAGCCCTCAGACTGATGCTTTTGTAACGGCCAGTCACATAATGACTCTCCTCCCTCAACACCCTCCCTGGATGCCATCTCACTGGTACTGAAAGCCAAGCCCTTGCCACGGCCTGCGAGAGGCAACCTGCATCTCCCCCCACCGTCACTGTCACTGTCCTGCTCCCCCATCACCCCTACTCCAGCCTCACCAGCATCCTTGTTGCTGGAGCCATAGTAAGCACACTCTCACCTCAGGGCCTTTGCACTGGCTGTTCCCTCTGCCTGGAATTCCCTTCCAGCTCTCCATACAGTTCACTCCCTTGCCTCTTCCGGCCTTTGCTCAAATGTCTCCTTTCCAATGAGGCCATCCTTGGCCCTCTCTTTAAAAGTGAACACCCACTGACACACACACACACACACACACACACACACACACTGTCACTGCCAGTAAATCTCCAGCTCCCTATTGCCAGTTCCTGGTTTTTCTTCATAGCACTATTACCACCCCACATCAATCGTCTTATTATTTACTTTGTTTAACATCTCCCTAATGACCCTAAAAATCAGGATGTAGGCTCTGTGAGGACAGATTTTTGTCTATTTTGCTCCCTGTTGCCTGCTTATCCCCCTGAGTGGAACATGGCAAATAACAAGTACCCCATAAATACATGATTAGGACAATTCACAATCTACATTCTCATGCAGGGACTTTATCCTCCTGTCTCTGGACTTCTGAGCAGATTTCTCCAAAGATGAATTTGTTCCATCTGTAAAGAGAAAGAGATAGGCAAAGACCGAGGAAGATGGAGACAGAGAGAGAGACCATTAGTAATTTTTAAATATCAGTTTGTTTCTGTTTCTGACTTTCACAATTCCAAGACCTGAGGCACCCAGTCTCTCTCTGTCTCATTACAGGGACAGCAGGGGGGATTCACAGTGACCCTGGGACTCACATACTGAACTAAGGGTGCTTCCCCCAGAAGTGGGGAAACAAGGAGAGCTCTGTCCCCACAGGGTCAGAAAACTGGTGACAACTCAAGATCCAGCCCACGGGCACGACTCTGGAAGGCACATCTCACAGAGCTCTTGAGCAGGTCCAAGGTGAGGCCCACCCCCTCATGCTTCTGATTCGACCAACGAGCACCAGTTTCTGTGGTCTGGCTGCTGTCTCTCTGGGCTAAAACCTGGCTCCTGGCAGGCAAGGAGGACAGAGTGGTCTGTTTCCAGCAAAAGTCCGAGATGCTAATCTCGTAAAGAGCGAGGCTGCCCGCCAGCAAGTCCATGCACGTGGAGCTATCCCTCCATTTCTCCCTCTCTTCCTGCTAATCCAATCCATTTGTCTCCAAACCCAATTTGGAATTCGAAAAGGCCAGTCTATTTGGTCACTTAAAGTCTCAAACGTAAATTCAGTTTGTTTTGCGAGGCACCGCCAGCCTTCCCAGGCCTAAGCCTTAGCCCTGGGACCCAGGGTGGGGGGGGACGGGCTCTCTCGCCAGCCTGTGCTTCCCTCTGCCACCCAGCAAGGAAAGCCATGCAGCCAGAGAAGGTCATCATCGCTGGTGAACACGTGCCAGCACCTCAGAAATCCCCGTGTCCTGCCTCTACATCGTACACATGGGGAAACTGAGGCCAAGCTAAGGGAAGGGACTTGCCCACAGCCATATGGCAGTGAATAGCAAGCCCCAGTGTAGGATTTCTCCTATGACAGATGCGCTCCCCACTTGGCACTGAGATCCCCAGATGTGCAATGACTTCTGAAGGCCGCGCAGGGACGTGGGAGCTAGTGGGGAATAGGAATTGGGCCTTTTTACATTCGTCATCATTACCAAGCTGTGACTCCCCCTCAGAGACCTTGATGGGTACTGGAGCCACAAGAAATACCAGACATCGCCCCATCAAGGTGCCTCCCGGGGAAGGCAAAAGTGGCAGAAACAATTCTCCTCTACGCCCTAATGTTGGGCCTCCCATTTGATGTCAACCAGAGACACAGCCTTGAGCAAGGATGAATGTGTTGCCGTGACTCCAATTAGTTTCCTTCTTCTAGGCCAGGCCTCCCCCCTTCCTTGGCCTCTGCTTGCCCCAAGGCACATCCCCCTCCAGCTTCAATCTGGAACCCTCTAGTTATCCTCAACTCCTGCCTCGATGTCTCCTGCCATCTGTCCTCCCTCATCTCCGCGGCGGCTGCCTGGCTCTGGCCCCCCAGCCTCCACGTGGCGCCCCCTCTTGTCACCTGCCAGAGCACCCCTGCCACCCGTCGCCCCCCCCCCCCCAAGCAGGTCTAGGCCTTGCACTTGTGCTATGGGGAGACAGCAACCACCAGGCCACAGGGAGGGATCAGTGACTAGCCGAGCGGGAGCCCACTCAGGGTCCACGGGATGCTACGAGGGACATCCTCGCTTCTCCTGGTGAGTCTTTGCCCCACAGAGCCCACCTGGGCCCCCTCTCTCTGCTCCCCTGTGCTGCCTCTGCTTCACCTGCTCACGCTCACCCCCAGAGCCGCACAGGCAAGCTCCGGACCCAGACCATGCACGGCTTCATGGGCTCTCCATTCCTCCACTTAAAACCCCCACAAGGCCGGCACACCTGGGTGTCAGCTGCCTCTCACAACATAATCCTGACAATTCACAATGTCTGCCAAGACCATCTTTCATTCCTACCGGTCAGAGGCTCCCTCTCTGGAAGGGAGAGTGAGAGAGAGAAAAGGACAGGAGGATCAAAAGCTCTCTCCTTCGATGTGCATAAATCTCCTGCTTCCAAGCATCCAGGGCTCCCTATTATCCTCACAATGAAGCCCAGTCTTCAGTCTGGCTCCAAACAGTTCTTCCAGCCTTGACCCTCATACTTTCCCCTGATCCACCCATGTTGTGAGTTCTCAGCCACCCTTCACTCCTACGCAACCCCAACATTCAAGCCGTCAGGACTGCAAACCTTTGTGTGTGCGGTTCCTTCTGTTTAGAACCTTCTCCTCCTCTATTTTCTGCCTGTCAAACTCCTACTCATCCTCCAAGGACCACTTCAGATGCCCCCTCCTAAGGGAAGTCCTCCCTGATTTCCCTGGGCAGAACCAACTGTTCTCTCCCTCATGTCTCCACACTACTCTTCACAGGGCCATTATGTATGGATATAAGCATGTGACTGGCATCTCCCTGAGGAGGAAGGGAGGGGGACAGCTGGGAACTGCTCCCTGAACAGCCATCCTGAGGCACATCCATTATACCTTGCTTCCAGATGTCAGACTTGACTTGGAGAAAGAATCCACAACAAAACCTCAAAGCAACAGCCACAGGAATGGACAAAGCTGAAGGCCTTTGTGGATCTATATTTAAAAAACAGAGATGCAGGGCCATACAATTCAAACCTGACCATCCATATTGCTGGATATATAGGTGCTCAGTGGTCATCACAGACTCCAGAGTGGGAAGAGGGGGCTTCAGATATCATCTGCTCCAAACCCTTCATTTCCTTTCCCCTTTTATTTCTCCCCATTGTCCTTTTTTACATTTAAAAAAAGAAATATCTTAATGCTGTGGAAAAAAATCAAACCCACAAAACATTAAAAGTGAAAAACTAATGACTCCCCACCTAAAATGTCCATACATAAATTTATATAGAGATCTGCATATTCGTGTCCATACACTTAGCATTTTTAAAACCACAAATGGGATTATACTATAAGCATTACTCAGCATCTTTTATTAAACAACAGACATATGGATACCTTTCTGGGTCAGCATACATCTTTTACTCTGTTAATTTTGGTGAATTCTGTAGCAAATTTTGCTTTTAGTGTACACATGTGGGACTTTAGCAGGGACTGAGCTCGAGGGAGCTCTCTGGTCTTATAAGGGCACTAATCCCATCACGGGGCCCCACCTTCAATCCTTCATCTGGCACAATCACCTCCTCAAGGCACCACCTCCAAACACCATCACATCAGTGGGTTAGGACTTCAGGGAATGGATTTGGAGGGACACAGTGTAGTGTGTAGCAGGTCCCTTTTGTAGCTGACTTCTTTCATTCAACATTACGCTTTTGAGAATTATCCCTCATGTCCCAGTCCCATCCACTTCCCATATGTCACAGTATCCCTCAGTAGGAATGTGCTGTGACGTTTCAATCATGCTCCTCCTGATAGACTTCCAAATTATTTCCTATGTTTTGCAATTACCAGAAGCATTGTGATTTTTAAAAAGAAATTCCTTGTACATACGCCTGCATGTTGTGTGCATGACTCCACGGGGGAGATGTGGAGAAAGAGAACTGCTGCAACTGCCTCATTTTACAGACAGATGCTGAGGCTCTGGGGGAGATGTGAGCACCTCCACGTTTCAGTGTATGCATGACCTCCCCATGTTCGGAGTGGGTGACACAAAGGAATCGTCTCTCCAAGGTCGCACGCACAGAATGGTCTCTCCAAGTTACAGTGAATGGTCTGAAGGTCACAGTGAATGGTCTTTCTGAGGTCACAGTGAGTGAATGGGCTTCCAAAGGTCACACTAAGAGACTGCTCTCCACCAGGGCACGCTGAGAGTCCTCCTCAAAGTCACAGTGAGTGGGGAGCAGAGGCAGCGCCAGCGCCACGCTTCCCTGACTTGCCAGGCCTGCCTCCTTAGGCCGCACTCCCTCTAAATACATCGAAAAAAATAGTCATTTGGAATTAGTTGTGCACACAGACTCCTTGGAATCCCAAACAGGCCTCAGGCCAGCTTTCTGACTGCCACCTCCAGCTGAGTGTGGAGAGAGAAAACACGGCCGTTTCTTTGTTCGAAGCAAATCAGGCGGCCTAATAATAGGGCCCCGGCACCACACAGCCGTTTGTCCATCGTGACACTTGATGGCTTCTGAAGCCCAAGACCTGGAGCACTGGCTGGCAGTGGCAGGGGAGGCAGAGAGACACTAGGGCGATTTTGAAAGCCCCGCTCTCTTCTTTTTCAAGTTCTGGATACCAGGAAATGTTTCAGATTTCTCCACATTTTTCCTGCCCCTTGCCCCACAGTGGAGCAGGGGAAACTGAATTTCAAAAGAATATTATCTTAACTAAATAGAAGCCTGTGCTGCTATGAAAGCAAGGTTTTGTTTTTGTTTTCAATAACTCTGTCCCACGTCAACAATGGCCAAGGAAATACGATTTTAAGACACAGGGTTAGTGCAAGTCTCCAACCGAACACACCACTCAAAGGCTCAGAATTGAGAAACCCAAATCTCTGGCAACACACCCTCCCTCTTTTTTGTCTCCTACTAAACAGCTAATTTTCCCATCAACAAATCTGCAGGAAAGGGAACAAAAGGTCTGGCCCAGGACAAACTGTAGTATTTGTATTCTGACGACACATGAGAAAGGAGGAGACCTCGTTGTAATGGTGTGTGCAAGCCAGGGGAGGGGCGGGGGTCCCTTGGAAAATGGGAGGGTCAGGGGATGCAAACAGCCAGGCCCCATGCAATGCTTGCCATCATCTTCGTCGGGAGAGCAAAGGCAACCTGTCGAACCAAAGTTTGGATCCAGACTTGACACGTGTCCTGGGGGGATCTGTTCCCCTTCTCTGGATTCAGTTTCCTTATTCACAGGATGAGGCTGGGGGCTGGTCCAGGGAAAGGGGATCTCAAGAAACTGCCCCCGCCAGGATGTATTATACAGACCAGAAGCAGGAGGGAAATGGAAAAGGTCGATTGATTGGAAGTTTGATGCAGAGCATATTCAGGACCAAACTGGCACAAAACCTGATCATTTCAACTCCCAGGCTCTCAGCATCCCATGGCCAGCAACAGGTATCCAGGGACGCAGAAAGGGCCATCCCGCAGAGTTGACCTGCCCCCTCCCAAGCAGGAGTAATGTGACAAAAGGGGAAAGGGCCAGGGGCCTGACACACACCATCTCAGCTCGTCCTCACTACGACCTTGTAGGGGGTTATGACCATCTCCATTTTCTAGATGGAGAAGCCAAGGCACATGGGGGGGAAGTAACGTGACCAAGCTCCCATAGCTTGGTCAAGCTGGGAGTGGCACCGCCATGACTCGAATATGGGTTTCTCTGACTCCTCAAACCTTTCTACCTCCTCTTTCAAAGGATTTACCACTCTGGTGGCTGTAACTGCTTCCCTCTGCAGTCAGATGCCTGGTTCTTGTCCACTGGGTCTCCACGCCCCTAACACTGCACTTGATGCATATTTGCTGAATGGCTGGTGGGTGGGTGAGTGGGGACTAGATCCTATGCACAGGATGGAGTCATTGAAGATCTGAGGCCAGGGCAGTGATACAAAGTGATGTAAAGAAGCACAAGACCCAGCCCCTACCCTCAAGCAGCTTTCAATCCAGTTGGGAAGACTTGGCATGGACACTTGAAATGTCTCTAACACCGACAAGCCACTTCCATGGAGGGTCCCTATACATACAGACAGAGTGAGTGAGACAGGAGGTCAGGTGAGAGGCATCCCACACTGCTCTGGACAGCAGACTAAGTCGGAGAAGGCTGCCTGGAGGAGGTGGGCCTGGAGCCAGACACTGAAGGATGGGGAGAGTTGGATGGATGGAGAGGAGGAGGAGGGAACGAAGGCTGACTCCAAAGACCAAGCTCTCTCTGCCACATCCTACCAAGAGGTGAGAACAGAAGGAAGGAAGGGACAGAGAGAGGAGAAGGAGAGACAGACAGAGATGGGGAGAGAAGGGGAGGGAGGGAAGAAGGGAGCACAAACTTTCCCTAAGGTGACTTGCGGAGGATTCGGTGCTGCAGGATCCTGACCCCAGGCTCCGCCTTGCTCAAGGGAGGACTGGCATGGTGACACACTCATTATGGGCGTTGTGGCCTGGCATTAACAGGCTGTTGGGGCTCTCCACATCTCTCTCCATCTCCCAGCTCTCACAGGCCTGCCCGTCCTGGAGCATAGGCATGACTCCCCCTAGGAAGTCAAAGGCATGGAGGAGCCACAGATTCGCCGTCCAGGTCAAAGGTAAGACCAGCACTAAAGCAGACCCCCCGATTCCTCCCCTTCTTGTGCCACCCCGCAGCATAGGCAATGAGCCAGGTGAGAGGCGCATCCACTGGGCAATCGGCAAGCCTGAGGCCAAAGCACTTCCCAGCTGGTTAACTCTGAGCAAGTCACTTAACCTCCCCAAGCCTCAGGTTCCACATCTGAAAAATGGGGCTATTCCTCCCAGAGCTATGACAAGAGATGGTGCATGTGAAGAAGTCAGCACAGGGCCTGATAGCCAGCACAGTCTCGGAAAGCAGAAGTCATGACTCTTAGCAGTAGTATTGCTTTTATTCAGATTACATTAAAGGATAAACTAAACCCTGTGGCTTCTTGTCTGATGACTTGGGAAACTCTGAGTGAGAATTCTGAGCTTCTACTTCCCAGCTGAGAGAAGAAGGCGCAGGCGGGGCACTCCAGGACTTTCTGGGACACCTGGCCTGCCTGCCAGGGAGGCTCGTCCCCAGGGCGCCCAGCTGTTTGCTCCTCAGTCCCGCCTCCAGGAGCCAGTCCCTCACTGGCAACTGGCTCAGGCTGCCAGGCCGGGTGGGGCTACATTTTTGGGCCTCCCAAGGTAAAAATAGTCATGCTTTGTTAGGCTGGGTGGTTACACACTCCTTGGCCTGGCAGCCTGCCCGCTGGAAAGGCAAATGCCAGACTATTTCAGGCTGTGAAAACAAGCCCCCACCAGGCCCCAGCGTCAAGCCCCCAGAGAGCGGTATTAATATTCCACTATCTCATTCTTTCAGGCCAAAAAAAGAAGGAGAAAAAAAGCTCCATATCTGCAAGATTCCTCCTTCTGTTACAAACACAGCTGCCAGAACCACTGCAGACAATGCACATGACCCTCAAGGCCGAGTTCTCACAAACAAAACAAAACCCAAAAGGCCGCAGAAGGAATACTAATTAATAATAGCAATAATAATAGAGGGCTTACCACACACGAAGCAGTAGGATAGGCGTGCTGCTTCCATTTGGTCGTCTGTTCACAGCAGCCCTAGGAGGTGCCTATTACAAGGCCCGTGTTCTAGAAAAAGAAACTGGAGCTCAAAGAGGTGAAGTAACCTGTCCAGGGTCACACAGCTAGCCCTCACGGAGGTGAGGATTCAAGCCCAGGTCTACCTGACTCTGTATTCGAAGCTCTTTCCTCCACATACTTCTGATGTCTTACTAAGACAAAGCATGACTCTTTCCTTGGTTTTCCCTGTTTTGCTCTAAGTAAGCAACCCCTCTGGGGCATTTTCAATGGCTTCCCAGTGCCTTTGAGATAAATTCCATGCTCCTTAGCATGGCCTTCAAGGCCTCTTGAAGTCTGGCCCCTCCTATCTTCTTGGTATCCCCCCAAAATTTACAGTTTGAAATCCCAACTCCCAACATGATGGTATTAGGAGGTGGGGCCTTTGGGAGATGATTAGGTCATGGGATTAGTGCCCTTACAGGGGACACCACAACTTTTTCTCTCTGCTCTTTGCCATGTGAGGACATAGCCAAGAGGACAGGAGAAGGCCCTCACCAGACACCAGATATGCCAGGGCCTTGATCTTGGACTTCCCCGCCTTCCAGAACGGTAAGAAGTAACTACTGGTTGTTTAAGCCACCCAGTCTATGTTTTTATTACAGCAGCCTGAGCAGACTGACACACCACTTTTTGGTGCCCAGCTCTACCTCACCTCCTCCAGGCAGCCTTCCCTGCTCTCCTTGCCCAGAGCAGAGTGAGCTCCTTCCTGTCTGCCTATCACACCCACTGTCCATGAGCCTGGGGTAGCTCTGCAGAAGTGGTCTTTTAAGATTAGAAACATCACATGTCCGTGTTGTGTTTTCCCACTCAGGTTAGAAGCCATTGGAGGGTAGAGGTTATCTCTATGCTTCTTCCTGTGCATACCCCTCCCCGGTCCCCAAATCTTCCATGGCCTGGGATTCTATTTATCCCTCTATCCATGCATCATCCATCCATATATTTATTTGTTCACTCAATGAATATTTACTGGGTGCAATGTAGGAAATACAGAAGTCAGCTCGATAGCCACAGTCAGAGGGTGAGACACGAGGAAAGAGGCCTATGAAACAAGGCAGTCAGTGCTGTGGAACGGGAGGCTTGGAGGTCCTGGGAGTCTTGCCAGGAAAGGGGACACCCGAGGTGGGCTCACAGGAAGAATGGGGGTTCATTAGGTGACACTAGACCAGTCTTACAGGCTTTGGCACTCCCTCCACAGGCCGACCTGACATGTCGGCTCCTGGCAACCACCGTTATCAGTCAGGATCCTCACTCAAGTCAGGATCACACAAGAAGTGTTGACTTTCATGGGGGAACCACACAGGTCAGTGTGGTCACCTGGCTAGTGGGAACAGAGCTAGGCCTGAAAGCGTGAGGACAGGGAGAGTCTGTAAAACTCGACAAGCAGAGACTTGGGTAAAGGCCCCAAGAGGAACAGTGACTTTGCTGAAGAGTAGGCAGGGAGCCCAGAGGAGCCACCCCCCGACCTCACTCTCCTTCCACCCACTGATCTGCTGGGGCCTCCATGACCAGCCCAGCCAGAGCAGACAGCAGGGCAGAGAGGGCTGCAGGTGATTCCAGAGGGGCAGACAAAGCGTCCACCCCGGCCAGCCACGCATCTCTGGCTCCAGCACACTTGGAACAATGGCAGTCCCTTGGCCTTCATACCTCTGTGTCTTTGCTCATTCTGTTCCCTCTGCCTGGAACGCCCCTGCTCAGCTTCTGAACCCATCACAATCCTAGGCCTCCTTCAAGCAACACTCACAGGCTATGTCCCAGAGAGTCCTGCCCTTACCGACTCAGGAAGGACTCCCCTTTTAGCACCTGTGTCATTCTCTCACGTGTCTTTTTCCTCCGCCCCTTTGAGGGCAGGGGCTGTGGCTGATCCACCTTGAAAACCCTACATCGTTGCTTCCTCTGTCCTATGAACCTAGAATCTCTCCAAAACTGTGAAGGGTACCCTATCTGCAAGTTTAAGAGTTAGGCTGCCAGTTTTGTGGCTACTGGCAGAAAGACACAAGATTCCTGGATCAGAGACAAAGGACTTTATTACTGCTCACAGAAATAGTGGTAGCCAGACAATCAGCATTTCTGCCCCAGCTCCCTGAGCCCCAATTCCCACGGGACCACACAAGGAGAACCAGGTTACCCTCATTCATGCACCGGGTTGTATTACAGGAGAGCAGTGATGAGCTTACTAAACCCAAATATCTTAGAGTGGGTGGCAAGTTCTTTGTTCCAGAGGGAGTCATTATCTCTGCCTCCCAAGGATGTCTACTGTGCAAACCTCCTAGAGAAGATAGTCCAGAATAAAGCACAGACAGGGCCTGTGCTGGTAAAGGATGCAGAAACACTGGAGGCCCGTGGAGAATCGGCCCACAACAGACCCTAGTGGGGACCCACCAAATGTGACACACACATCTTTGGTCTCACTCTTCCCTCCTGATAACAAATATCAGGGCTGAGTATCCAGTCAGAGCCCTGACCTGGTCCCTCCTGGGGGCTCCCTCCCAGTGGATGCCAGGCCTCACAGTGATGCTACAATACTGGGGAGGTAGGGAGGGAGCTGATAGGTAATAAAGAACCTGACTGGTTTGCCCCAAACCCAGGGGGCCCTCAGCCATGCACAGGGGTGGAGACAGGATCAAGCAGAGGCAGTAGAGGGTAGAGGACCCAGAGAAGCTTGCTCTGGTCCAATCACACTTCTTACCAGTCAAGGAATTCACTCCTGAGCCCCACATTCCCATCTTAAAAGGGACACAGTAACACTAACTTGCTCATGGTACAGTTGAGAGGATGAAATGAATTCATTCCTGTGAGGTGCTCAAGCGGACACGCAGCAGAGGTTCTAGGTATTAGCAAAAAAGAAAGAAGGAAAGAGGAGCAGCTGTGCAGAAGGAGCAGCAGGCTGAGAGCATGGATCGGAAGGGAAGGGCCGGCCCTGGTCCTGAGCAGGCCCCAGAATCAGGGCCATGAAGGGCGAGAGCCTCACCCCCCCTTCCCCATTCCCCCAGGCTTGACCACGCACTGGCACTCGGGCAGATGGGACTTCCTACAACGTTGACTCTGGTCTCCATCCTGCCTCTCCCTGCACAGATGGGGCTGGATGATATCCACGTGGCTGAGGGTGGCCCCAGGTTCCAGGGCTGCTGGCTTGGGACTGATCATTACCCACTAAAAAAATGGATCTAAACAAATCACTTTGGAATCTTTCTAAATGCAAACCACGTCCTGGGACAACATCTGTGCTATTATTCCGGCTCTCACTTAGAAACTGATTTGCACCCTTCAGCGGCCACCTCATGGACCAAACCTTTGGAAGACCACAGTGGCATTAATGAGGATAGCCACGGAGCGTGCTAACGAACGTGCCAGGCCCTGAGCTAGGCCTCTGCAAAGATGCTCCTATTTGAAACTCACCATAAGCCCAGGGCCCATTATCATCAGCTCCACTTTCTGGATCAGAGGTGATGGAGATGAAAGAACTTGCCTGAAGTCCGAAGCCCAGCTATAAACCCAGACCGGCCGGACCCCGAAACTCAAGCTTTCACAAAAGGCAGCACAGTGCTACAAGAAGCCTTGGAAATCACAGACCGCCCCCCCCGCCCCCCCCAACCTCCCCAGTCGGCAGGCAGAGGAAGGGAGGCCCTCAGAACAGCAGTGGCACATGCTGAGTCCAAGAAAGTGCCTTCAATAAACACCAATTCCTGGTCCAGACCTCTGTACCCCGATCCTTTGTTCTCTGATAGCATCACCGCGACTTTGTGAGACACCAACACAAAAGGGGAAATAAAAGGGCAGAGAAAATTAAGAAGGTGGGTGTGGAGCAGGAGCCTTGGCAGGGTGGCTGGGGCTGGGAACTGGTGCCATCGCTCCAGTTCAGCCAAATCCAAGAATCCCCCGTCAATTAGAGCAGCGACCTCCAGCAGGGGGTGCTAGGGATCTGTTAGCTGATCAACCAAGCCTCCAGACAAAACGGTGCAGAATGCCCTCACCCCAAGAGGGCTTCCCGAGAGTGGCTCCCAGGGGTACCATTAGGAGCACATGAGGGCAGCTACAAAAGGCGCACTAGGAAAATTAATAATTATGTATCTTCTAAGATAATTTCGTTTTCTTCTAAAGGCACTTGGCCAAAAAAGGGATTTGCTTTCTGACTGAGCTGTCAATATTTTCCTTGGTTAGAAAGTGAGGGACTTTTTAACTCCTAAAATATAGCTTCAAAGAGAAGGAACTGAAGAGTCAGATTATTTCATCAGTTCTTCTGGCCCTTATTGATGTAAAATTTGTGCTTATCCAGCTGCCCCATGGCTGCTGCTAGTCAAAAAGCAAAAAGCAAAAAGCATTCAAAGTCCGTGTTTCTGTAATGTGAGAGAGATGAAGAGCCCAGGTGGGTTGAGTTGCAGCTCCTAAGAAAGGAAACTCGTCAGAGGGGCATAAGGGAGGTTCCATCTTCAAGAGCCCCACATTCTTCTTGGCAACTTCAGGTCACTGAATGCTTGTGCACTAGAAGCAGGGCTCCATGTTGCACAACTGCAAGGACTTGACTCTCATCATAGTCTTTATGAGCAGTGTCCCCCTTCCCTTGGAGCTGTGTATAGCACGGCCATATTTGGGGTCCCTGGCTGTGAGCATTCATCCATTCAACAGTATTTTCAAGCAATTGCTTTTTGTCAGATCCTATGGTAGGCCTTGCTTTTGAAAAACACATGGCCCAGAGCACCAGTGGAGGAGCAGGGGACACAGCTTTGAATTGAGGAAATGCATCCCGTTTGAGAAACCCAACTTTCCCATTTCACAGATGAGGAAGCTGAGACCTTCAGAAGCTATTTACATGCTGATGATGACAAAGCAAGACAGCAGCAGAGCTAGGTTTAAAGCCCAAGTGTCCTGGCTCCTGGCACAGTGCTCACCATGCTGCCCTCCAACGAGCCAAGGACGCTCAAAATACCTCTGACAACCACTGCTCCCATTTCACAGAACAGCAGATTCAGGCATCCAGAAGACAACCTGGACAGGTTATCAGATCAACAGCCATTTGCCTCTCTTTTTTTAAAAGATTTTATTTACTTATTTGAGAGACAGAGAGATAGTGAGAGAGAGCACGAGCAGGACAGAGAGGGAGAAGCAGGCTCTCTGAGACCAGGGAACCCGACCTGGGACTTGATCCTGGCACCCTGAGATCGTGACCTGAGCCAAAGGCAGACACTTAACCAACTGAGCCCTCAGGTGCCCCATCCATTTGTCTCTTCAACATTCCTCAAGAAAGACATCTTCCTATTCCCACAAGTCTTCTCCAGATGCAAATCACAAAAACACTGAACCTGTACTCTCTCTAGCTTCTAGCACCTACGACGCCACCTTTACCAGCGCCCTCTTTAAGAACAGCCCTCGCACACGGTCCTTGCATCTACACCCACTGGGCTCCCCACCACTTTTCCACAGATACTCTGCTTCCAGTCCAGCTGGAGGACAGGCTGTCTTTTGCATCAACGTTTCTTGTCAGAAAGGAAAGAAGCCGTAATCACTTTGGCTTGGGTGCATTTCAGTGGCCACCAACAGAAAGAGGGGGGAGAAAAGAGAAAGAAAGAAAAATAAATCATGGAGGAAAAATCACTGGGAGAGAGGGAAAGAGGAAGAGAGGAAGTAAAGGGAGTGGAGGTAAAAAAGAGGAGGGAGGACCGTGGGAGGGGCCGGGAGGAAAGAAGAGGAGAACAGGCTGCTAATGAGGACCATGCTCATCCCAGCCAATGGATCCAGAAGAGCCAAAGATGACAGTGTATATTGGTAATGTCTATTGAAACAGCAGGGTTTTCACTCTGCAGTCTCTACCCCTCTGTGTTTGGGCCTGAAACCTAGGTGTATGGAATTTCCACAGCATCCCCTAATTAGGGGAAAAGGGATTCTGATTCAGAGCATTTTTTCTTAGAGCATCTTAGGATCAAAGGATGTCAGAGCAGGGCAAGACTACAGAGAGGCCTACAGAAGTACTCACCACCTTCAATGCTCATCTTCTCGCCATTGACCCCAAAACAAACAAACCAAAAATACCAGCTTCCTTTAATGTCACCTGGAATGTACAAACAGATTAAGCATCATCAGCAAAAACAAAGCAAGGCTATGGCCATTGGAGATGAAAACAATTTGATTCCCTCCCCACACACAAGGGAAATTGACTCTTTATTTTACTCACATGGTATCAATCCACTTGCTACCCCAGTTTTTCTCTCCTGGAACACACATGGCAGCTAAAACAAACCCAAGATGATCCGCAACATTGAGGCTATTGCATACCTTTTATTTTTTTTTTTATGTTGATGAAAATGGGAAATAATTTACAGCCAATGGTTACTTGCTTTTAGGAAGTTAGAGAGATCATTTACTCCTGCAAATCTTTAAAGTCAATTGGATGCAAGTCATCCTGGTCACTAAGTGAAGCTTGACTTCCAAAAACACCTTTGGGAGATCTGGCAAAGACTGAGTCCTGGTGAGGAAAAGGTTCCTTGCAAAGTTTCAAATGTGCTTTCAGCCACAATAAAAAAAAAAAAAAAAAGTATATATCCTGAATTCACCAGCAGACACATTAGATGAAATATTTTTTTCTTTGAAAGAAAAAATATCACCAAACACACACACACACAAAAATTTAAACTAGTATAATGTCTCTATAGATAAATTTTGGTTATAATTTCTTTTTTGGGGCAGCCCAGGTGGCTCAGCAGTTTAGCACTACCTTCAGCCCAGGGCCTGATCCTGGGGTCCCGGGATCGAGTCCCACATTAGGCTTCCTGCATGGAGCCTGCTTCTCCCTCTGCCTATGTCTCTGTATCTCTCTCTCATTCTCTCTCTGTTTCTCTCATGAATAAATAAATAAAATATTTTTTTAAATAATTTTTTAAGCAGTAGGGAGAGGCCCAGGGAGAGATGGAAAGAGACTCTTAAGCAGGCTTCATGCCCAGTGTGGAGCAGGGCTTGATCTCACAACCCTTGAGATCATGACCTGAGCAGAAATCAAGAGTCAGACACTTAAAGGACTAAGTCACCCAGGCGCCCCTTGGCTATAATTTCTTGACATATGAAATACTGAGAAAAGAGGTGGGTGCTTATTTCTTAAAGTTGCATAATCAATATATTCAAAGCTTCAAATGTCTCTGCCAAGTATGCCAAGTATCTTAGGTGAGACAAAGAAGTAGACCCTAGGTGAGGATATATGTTAAAGGGAGTTATTAAGGAGAAACCTGTAATGGAATAAGGGAAGCAGGACACACAAAGGGGCCTCTCAAGCAGGTCCCAACCATGTCCTTGTCCTCTGGAGACCTCTGGAGGATGAGTTACACACCAGAATTTGCCCCCACCCCAACACAAGGGAGAAAGACTTTTACACCCAGCCCTACAGTCACTGGCTACAACCACTAAGGTACTACGAACTCCCAGAGGCACTTATGCTCTGTGGCAGAGGGCCTGTGGGCAGAGGGCCCCAGTGGTCCAAGGATGGTCCTAGAAGAAAGCAGCAGATGCAGAGCACAAAGAAGCCAAGGCATGAGTGCTTCAAACCCAGAATAGGGACCCAAGGGCTCCAGGTGAAGCACTGAGAGTATCTGCTATACCAAGGTATATGGAAAGTTAATGTTTTTAAAAACTTGAAAAAGTCTTTCCTTGGGTATTCATTGATCCCAGCCAAGTTAATTTCCCTACTAACTTCACTATTCTGGAATCAACTCTCAACTCTTCACAAAAAATAAAAAGGGAAATGACCTGATGTTTCAAACACTGTTTTCCACAAACTGGCTATCCTGATAGCTAGATTGAGCTGCCCTCACAGAATTGTCTGGTTCAATGCTTAGCAATGAGAAGACATCCTTGAAATATTCATCTTCTCTTGGATTTTTGTCCCAAATGCTGATCTTGGACAAGGCACTGCTGAAATAGCATCAGTAGACACCTAATATTTTTTGTCTAATTAAGTTCATTTAACAAAGAATTTTAACAATGCTTCAAAGACATCATCAGCCTCAGGGGTCCTCTCCCAGGCTCTTCAATGCAGCATGGGTAAATACTCAGTGAGAACAATTTTCCCTTACTGATGATGAATTAACCTTGAACTTTGATTTTCTCAGCTCAGTCATCTTTTTCAGCCTGTGACTGTAAAATCAGACATAACAATACCTTGCAACTTATTTGTCATTTTCTCTCCTAGCAAAGCTTTGGCAACACTCAGAGCTCATGGTTTTCATGAATCTCTTCAGCATGAAGTTCTTGTCATTCGTTGTGATTTAATAAAAAAAAAAATCCTCTTGCAGGTGTTCATAACCTAGATAGATTCCTGATTTTCTATTCTAGTACAATCCACCCTCATATGCCAAAGAGAATGGTACCTTATGATACAAAAGGAAGAAAAAAATCCACCATCTGTTAAAGGTTTGTGTAATTCCAGGAAAGCCAAGCTGCCTCACGGCTAGTCTTTGCATCCTCTCCCATTCAAATAAACGCCAGTTCAAGATGAGAAAAAGCAGTGAAAAGCAATGTTAATTATTTGTACTTACTTGTACTGTTTAAACGAAAAAAGTCACACATCATGTCAAAAGGACACAAGTGCCAAGCTGAAAGAGTTCCCATTAGCCAAAGCTGAAATAATTGGGGCAATAAAATTAGTCACTATAATATTTTATTATAACCCCTCAAAATAATTAAAATTAATTAAAAATTAATTGTTTAAAGAAATATCCATGAGCCTATACTGATTTTTTTAAAGATTAAATAAATAAACAGGGTGACATGAGAACCCTTCCTTACAGAAACAAACAGAAAAAGGAGGAAAAAGAGAAAATCATCATCCAAGCTGGACAATGGTAACTGCCTCCAGGTCCACCATTAAATACTCAAATTCGTGGGTGATAGTTCAAGGAGAAACAAGCTATAAGATAACTTCAAAGAATCCTCCCTCCCAAATATTTACTAATTACAAAAGGGGAAATAGTAACTTTCTGGCTTTCTGCCATCCACCACATGAAGAAGATTAACATGAGCAGTAATAAATGTACGCACATCACGCTCCCTAACGCTATGCATTGAGAAGGGCACCTTGCCTCTGTGGCATTCTTCCCCCAAATCCACAACCTGAGTCTATCTAGTCATGAGAAAATATCATACAGACCCAAGTTAGGGAACATTCTACAAAATACTTGACCAGTACACTTCAAAACTGTCAAAGTCATAAAAGACAAGTAAGATTGGGATGCCTGGTTGGCTGTGGTTAAGTGTCTGCCTTTGGTTCAGGTCATGATCCCGGAGTCTTGGGATCAAGTCCCCTATCGGGCTCCCTGCAGGGAACTTGCTTCTTCTTCTGCCTGTGTCTCTGCCTCTCTCTCTCTGTGTCTCTCATGAATAAGTAAATAAAATCTTTAAAATTAAAAAAAAAAAAAGACAACTAAGACCGAGAAACTGTCCCACGTTGGACAAGACGGAGGAGACAGTTATGACTAGATATAATGTGAGAGCCTGGATGGCATCCGGGAATAGAATAAAGACTTCAGTGGGGAAATCCAAATAAAGTCTGAGTCTAGAGTCTACTTAATCCTCTTATGCCAGTATTAATTCTCAGTTGTGAACAAAGATGCAGTGCTAACATTATGGGGAGCTGAGTGAAGGGTATCTGTGAATTTTCCTCGCAAGCAACTCTCCTGTAAGTCTATAATTATTTTTTTTATATTTTTTAAGTGTTTATTGTGACAAGCCAAACAGAATAGGAGATAAAAAGAAAAACTTTAGGGGCCCCTGGCTGGCTCAGTCCATTCTTGGTTTCTGCTCAGGTTACAATCTCAGGGCCGTGAGATCTAGCCCCGCATCGGGCTCCATGCTGGGTACGGAGCCTGCTTAAGATTCTCTCTCTCCCTCCTCTTCCATCCCTGTTCACTCAGGCATGCTCTCTTTCTCAAGAAAAAAAAAAAGAAAGAAAGAAAGGAAGGAAGGAAGGAAGGAAGGAAGAAAGAAAGAAAGAAAGAAAGAAAGAAAGAAAGAAAGAAAGAAGTACTTCACCCTCCCCTCCCCACTCATCCTACCCCTTGAACTGACCAGTTTAGTGTTCCCTTTATGGTTCTTGGAATTGCTATGGTTCTTGGAATTTTTGCTAATAAAAAAAAATATATGGATGTATATAGATATACATTTATTGAAACTTTCTGTTTTTTATTTGACTGTTTTTAAAAATTGGTTGTTGTAAGGAGCAAAGTAAACATTTACTGATTTAACCATTATGGAAATCTTCTTAAAAGGCTCCAAAGAGTCATTCTGTTGTAGGACATCTAGCAAAACATATGGGAACTCCTCTTCACCCCTGATTTCTTTCTGAGGCTTTTCCTCCTCAGAAACCTTTCCTCTGCTTTTCACTGTATCCCAGCTCTCTAAATCTACTCAGTTTATTTCATTCCATGTGGCTACTTCCCACCTTTTCCAAGGGAAACCAATTCAACCTTCCGCCTCCTGCAAATGCTCCCGTCCACTTAGTGCATGAGCTCCATTGCCAGAGTGAAAAGCGAGTTAACAAGCGATCCTTTGAGACGGCAGAGAAACTGCAAAGGTATCAGCATCATTGTTCCTGTCACACTGGGAAATGGGGGTGTTTGCTGCCACAGTCAGCAAGCAGCACCCCGAGAGAAGAGGGGTGCAGCACATACTATAAGGAGAGGGACTGCTTGCACTTTCAGGGTGACAAATGGTGTTAGTGATGCCCTGTTGGGGGCAGAGCAATTCCAAGTACCTGGCGATCCTCGGGACCAATTCCTGTGTGTCTCCCTATACACGGACAGTGGCAGCCTGTGATTCCATCTCACTGTTTAATGGAGCTTAAAGGCAGACTTGTGTGCCCTCATTCTGATTTCTTTTGGGCAAGGGTAGAGCTTGTTCTCATGGGACAAGTCATTAAAATAATTGTTTCTGACGCTTTACCATGGCAACCACAGAAAATCTACCAGTCAGTTCTGGCCTGGATCTCAGTCTTCCCACTCAGTTGCTTTGTGATGTCAGGAAAATTACTTCCACTCTCTGAGCCTATTTTCCTCATATGTAAAAAGGAAATAATATTATCCATCTAAGAGCTAATGTGTATGAACTGCCTACACTAGACGTTCGCATTTAAAAACCTGCATCTTTTTTTTTTAGGTTTTATTTATTTATTCATAAGAGACACAGAAAGAGAGGCAGAGACATAGGCAGAGGGAGAAGCAGGCTCAGTCCCAGGACCCTGGGATCACACCCTGAGCCAAAGGCAGATGCTCAATCACTGAGCTACCCAGGCATCCCTAAAAATCCTGCATCTTAAAAAATACATTACACACACCATTTCTTGACATATATAGATATAGACACAGACATAGATATATTTGGTTATCTGACAAGGTCATTTACGTGGAGGTGCTAACCCACGTAAAACAAGTGCTAGAAAAACAAGTAGAAACCATGTGCATTAAAACAAGAAACAAAAAACACACCTCTTAAACTTCCTCAGGTGCAAAGCAGTACCTGCCAAAGCAGCAGGTGGGGCTAGATTGTTCTCCAGACACACCGGGAGGAATTTTGCAAAGCAGAATATGGGCTGGATTTTGCTTCCCTTTGGAAACCATCTCCGTGAATAGAATGAGCTTCCTCTCTTTAAGAAACCAAGAAAGGAAAAAATTACATATTTGAGTATTTTTAGAAAAGGGGAATTTAGATATTTTGAATAAGTAATCTATTCTATTCATACCATCCATTCAGTCTCCTTGAATTAGTGGGAACAGGTGAAATTAAACTTGAAATCCAGCCCAGAACTAAAAGGGAAGTGCTATTTATTGGGTTCTGTTCTACATGGTTACGTAGAGTACCCAAATTAACGCTCACAAGGACATTTTGAGATAAGGAGTATGATTCTCCCTTTTTAAATGAGGAATTAGGCTCAGAAAGGTATAATGCATACAAAGTGCTTAACCGAGCATTAGCACATAGCAATCGTGCAGCATATCATAGTTATAGATAAGATCATGGTATTTATCAAGGTGTCAACAGCTAGTTCATGGCAGAGCCAGGCTGTTTTACAAACACACATTTGACTCCTAAAGCTGTATACTTCCCATACTTTGCAGAGACTTGCCACCTCTTCTCCTTCCTCTTTGCCTACATTCATATAGGCACCAACTTCATCTTATCCCCAATAGCACCTAACTAAACTCAAGCCCAGGAAGGTTCTGGGCGTTGCCCAGAATTTTCAGATACCTTTCCCTCAACATTCATCTGCATGCATGCATGCATGGGCACCTAGTCACCCCAATCCCATGGGGTTAAGCTCATTTTTTTTCTTTAATTATGGAAATCATTGATTTATAAAATTGGGCAATTCCCAAAGCTATGATAAAGAAAATTAAAATTTCCAGTAAGCATGCTCCTCAGAGACAGCTGGTATCAACATCTTGGTATACTCCAAAGGTAACAGATTGGTGGACCAAAGGTCAAAGCCAAACGACCAAACAGTGTTTTATTTATTTATTTTTAAAGATGTATTTATCTATTTTAGAGAGGACGGGGGAGAGGCAGAGGCAGAGAGAAAATCTGGAGCAGAATCCCTGTTGAGCATGGAGCCAACATGGGGCTTCAGCCTGCTACCCTGAGGTCACGACCTGAGCTGAAACCAAGTATCGGACACTTAATCAACTGAGCCACCTAGGCACCCCTAAAACAGTGTTTTAAAAAAATATTTAAAAAATATAAATTAGGGGATCCCTGGGTGATTCAGCGGTTTGGCGCCTGCCTTCGGCCCAGGAGATGATCCTGGGGTCCCGGGATCGAGTTCCACATCAGGCTCCCTGCATGGAGCCTGCCTCTCCCTCTGCCTGTGTCCCTGCCTCTCTCTCTCTCTGCCTCTCATGAATAAATAAATAAAATCTTTAAAGATATATATATATATAATAGCATTAACATTTAAAATGTGGGGGATTTCACATAAATATGATTTCCAGCTTTCCTTCAAAAATTTAAAGAGTTAGCAATGTGTGGTAACAATTGGCCAAAAGCCCCTTTTCCTCAGAGGGCACATTCTCTCTAATTTGCCTCAGGCCTCACCTCTCCCTACTGTTATACACCTGGCCTGAGGTCCTAGTTTCTACCAACCTATTGCAATGTTCCTGCAATCATCAAACTTATAAGCACTGAGTATATCTTTCCTGTCCTTTGTGCAAATAATTTTCTGCTTTGAGATCATCTTATTATAACATTCTTTCACTTGCATTTTTCAGTTGACTTTGTAACATTAGCAGTTTCCCACATTAGAAATTCTTTAAATAGAACACCTGGGTGGCTCAGTGGTTGAACACCTGTCTTTGGCTCAGGTCATGATCCCAGGGTCCTGAGATCAAGTCCTGCATCGGGCTCCCCGCAGGGAGCCTGCTTCTCCCTCTGCCTTTGTCTCTGTCTCTCTCTCTCTCTCTGTCTGTGTCTCATGAATAAATAAAATCTTCAAAAAAAGAAAAGAAATTTTAAGTATTACCACTGTTGTGCAGCATTCCCTTCATTAATTTCCAACCTTTTTGTCATTATAAATAATTGTGATGATCTTTTTAAAAATATGCAAATTTAGGGACACCTGGGTGGCTCAGCGGTTAAGCATCTGCCTTCAGCTCAGGGCATGATCCTGGAGTCCCAGGTTTGAGTCCCACATCAGGCTCCCTGCAGGGAGCCTGCTTCTCCCTCTACCTATGTCTCTGCCTCTCTCTCTCTCTCTCTCTCTCTCTGTGTCTCTCATGAATAAATAAATAAAATCTTTAAATATTTATTTATTTATTTAAATTTAGATTTAAGAAGAAAATGTGTGAACACTAGGTGATCGGAATACTCCCTTTGGAAGTCTCCAGTTCTGAGATTAATCAGTCTCCTTTCAATGCCACCTGTAACCTATGAGCTTGGCTACTGTGGCTACTGCTTCTTAATAGCCCACCACCAAGTGTCAGAACTCTGAGTTCGAGGCCTGCAGTGGTTTTCCATAGAGTTAAAGTACCTACTTGTCTGTAGATATGAAAGGAGAAATCACCTGGGCCTGGTGCTGCACAGAAAGGAGCCAAGCCTGGGCCTCCAGGGCCACCAGCTTCCACCCATCATGTTCCCTCTGAACACAAGGCAACGACCCATCTCATCTGCCCTTGGAGCCACACTTTCACACTTACCCGTTGTGATGAAATATCCCTTATTCTGTGAATTTCACCTTTTAGAATATGACTCAGAATATAGAAAAAAAAAAGCCAAAAGGACCTTAGCAAAGTCAAAGCTATTCTGATCATTGAGTGTATGCACCAACACCCTCCTCCATAGCCAGGATTCATATTAGAGACAGAATCTTAACCAGGTTAGTTATCTAATATTCCAGATCACGGAGGAGGATTAGAAATAATGAATTAAGAGGGGGCAGAAATTGAAGAGGTAGCTGATAGTAAAAAGAAGTGGCAGTTGGCAGTGAGGAAAGATAGGGAACAGCTATTAAAAGCAAAAGACTCATAAACCAAGGCAATCTGGGCTCCAATGATAATAGAGGCATCATTAGATGCCTTGAGGAGATGGGGTAGTCTTGGAAGAAAGTAATACCAAAGGGAGTGAGGCCCAGGAATGATCCAGAGCACAATTTCTTTTTTTTTTTTTTTTTTTTAAATTCAATTAGACAGCATATAGTACATCATTAGTTTCAGATGTAGGCTTCAATCATTTATCTGTTGCTATACCACCCAGCGCACAATTTCATCTAGCACAAGACTGAGCCAACTTCAACTGCCCAAGGTGTTAAGGGGTGAGATGACCTGCCTGAGGACAAACAGCAGGTGGCATGGAGGCAGGGCTAGGGGTGAATCCTTAAATCCCCAACCACTGGCTATAGCAACACTCAGGGTCATGGTTAGAGGTGCAAATGGGCTGGGGCAGCCCCACAGGGAGGAGCAGGAGGCACAGGAGCTGACATTCCAACCAGACATCCCTGTAACCTGGGGGGTCAGAGAACATGACTCAGCCAATGGTGAGCCAGCCAGGACCCCTGGCTCCCCATCCGGTCCTGGGTTCCACCCACAGCCTGACTGGGGCAGAGGGGAGTAGGGGATTTCTTAACCCTTTAAACCCTCCATTCAGCTATCAAGTAAAGATGTTAGCCCCTGTCCCACCTGCCTTGTGGGCAATCGCGAAGATTAAATTTGTTAACATATGAGCTTGCTGCTGTGTGGGTCGGCAGCACAATAGTGGGGAAAGGCTGGGCCTGCAGGCTCACAAAAGCAGGATCATGCTCCTCATTGCACTTAGTCATCTAGCCAGCCTGTGGGACTGTCTGGAGAGTTTACTCAGAGACAAATGCATGCTAGACCAGCTTTGTTCTAACACAGTAAAAATAAAAGTACAAAAAAAGACACTAGCTGGCTACTCTATCAAATAGGAAACCTGGAATTATAGTGTAGGGGCAAGGGTTTAGACTCCCCTAGGGAGGGTGGAAATAGGCTCCAGGTTAATATCTCCATGACAAGGGACAGGGGACCCCACCTGAGATCTGGGCACAAGGCACTCTGCAAAGGATCACCGACTCTTGGATGATTTCAACGTGGACTGGAGAAAGCAAACACATAAACCACCAAGTCAGACGGTCTCCTTATGCCTCACCAGCCTCACCAGTCCCTGTGACTCCAATTCTGCACATTGTCCACTGGAGAAATCCCCCACCCTGATTCCAGCACAGCACTTGGGACAGATAGATATGTATCTCAGGGACCTCTTTTGAGGCTAAGTGTACATAAATGTTACATCTGCAGGAGAAACGGGAATTTAAGAGTAGTAGCTCAGAAAACTGCTGGATGTTTTGGTGAGTGATGGGATGGTGTCTTTGAGGAGGTGACATCCAAGCAGGACTTCAAAATCAGAGAGTGATTTAGGTGGATCAGTATGTGCTCTCACCTGACCCCTGCCTCACCTTTGCTGAGTGACCTTGGGAAAGTCACTTTGGGCCTCAGTTTCCTCTTCTGTAAAACAGGCATGATGATGTGTGCTCCCCTTAGGTCAAAGCAAATTCCAAAGTGAAGCCACGGCATAGAATGGTGGTGTTTTAAGTAGTAACAAGAAGGCAGGCTTGAAAGCTGTGGCCCCCTATTCACCTCCAACTTGGCGACTAGAATGAAGGAAAGAGTTGGGGAAAGCTCTGGACCTTGTTGTAAACGTCCCCCATGTGCTGGGATAAAAAGGTAACAGATAAAAAGCATGAAGAGGGGGCACTTGGGTGGCTCAGTGGTTGAGCATCTGCCTTCGGCTCAGGTCATGATCCCGGGGTCCTGGGATCGAGTCCCACATCGGGCTCCTTGCAGGGAGCCTGCTTCTCCATCTGCCTCTGTCTCTGCCTCTCTCTATGTGTCTCTCATGAATAAGTAAATAAAACATTAAAAAAAAAAAAAAGAAAAGAAAAGCAACACAGCCATGCTCCAGGCTGAGTGGAACCTTTAAAGAATGATGGTGGTAGTGGTGCTTTTGGTGCTGGTGTGAGGAGCAAGTGAACACACACGGGCGCCACTCCCTGTTGAAGCCTGTTGCACGAATTGTCTCACGTAAGCCTCCTGACGATCCTAAGAGGTTGGTACCGTGATTACTAGTCCCATTTTTCAGACAAGGAAGCTGAGGAACTCGCTCAAAGCCATGCAGCTAGTGTCAGAGTCAAGATCTGAGTTGGGAAATTTGCCTCCAGAGTCCACGTTCTTAGCCATGTTGCTGTAATAATTATTTTAAGTGATAATATCGCTATCATAGTTATTAATACGATTATACTATCATAATAAAACAATAATAATTATGATGATCATCCACTGCATTTGGTTCTCCTCAGCCCAGTTAGGAAGGCATTTCATCTCCATATCATCAATGGGGAAACTGAGGCTCAGGGAATCACTCGGAATCTAAGGGGTAAAGCCAAGGGGCAACCTGAACAGACACACTTTAAGAGGTGCAGTCAGGAGACGCAAGCTCACAGAAGATTTTGAAATAATAATGGAAATTACCAGCCCTGAGATGCCACTGGGCTCAGAGTGACCCACCGTCAGCTTGGCCATGTCTTACAGACTTGAAATCCAAATGTAGGAAGGCAGGCTACATCCAGCTCTCTTGGCATATTTCTCGGTGACAGGAAGCGCCAAGTAGAATTCTCTGACTCTCTGAATCCCGATGGAGGTCTAAGGGGCCGGATGAAATTTAGGAAGCACCAGTGACTGATGAGGAACAAAGGTTTGAGTCCAGTAAGGACAACTTAATATGATCTGCAGAGTGAGAAGGAGAGAGAAAGGAAAATCTTCCGTTGCAAACACCATTTCCAGTTTGTTTTTTTAGTGGAAAAGACACTGGCCAGTTGCTTTCTCCAGATACCCAGAGAGGTGAACAAATGGGAAAGATTACAGCCAGAAAAGAGGAAGCACATCTTCCACAGGCGCTGAGAAAAGACTAGGTAAGCACAACTGAGAGATTTCAGCAGAGAACGTATATATTAACACATTATTTGGTGGCTCACGGAATCTCCAGGAGGGTCAGAAAATCAGGTTTGCCCAGCCAGGATCAGTGTTTGAAATCATGTCACAAAACTGGGCCAACAGAGGTGCTACTACAGCTGCCACCAGGCACAGAAACCCCCTTAGATGCAAGGGAAGCTGGGGAGGGAGTGGCTGCTACTTTTAGCACAAGGTAACCAAGTCATCCTGATTTGCCTGGGACAGTTCCAGTGTTTAAACAGCAAGTCTCACGTTCTGAGATTCCTTTGGTCCCTGCAAACCAGGACAATTTATCACCCTCTGAGGAGGATGGTGGCCTCTGGCCATGAGGTAGGGAGGACATGATGCTCCAAAATATAGGACGTTCAGATTCCGAGTGTCCAGAGGGGTGAGAAATGCCCAACGTGTTCTCCAAAAGAGACCAGAAGGATTCCAGCCCTGATGGATTTTGGGAAGAGAGATGCACCTGAAGGCCGGGAACTAGGCCAAGTGAACTCTTGTGCTTTCTCTCAGCTATAGAATTCCAGAATTCTGGAGCACCAGGATCCTATAATACTGGAAGGCCAGGATGCTTTCCCACAATCTATCAGTTTTTGCAAGCACTACAGAGCATTACATAGAACTGTTACACACGCGTTCCACGGCACATTGGTTCACCATTTGGGTGAACCAAAATGAATTTAATAAGAACCCAAAACCCAACACTATTTTTCATTCCACTGGGATAAACAGATGATTCCAATTCGGAAGGATAAAAACCACTTCCTAGACGTAAACCTTACCCTGCAAGTCTTCCTAGAATCCAGTTTCCACTTCAAGCGGACAGGACACAGGCACAAGGGGCTGAATTGTGGATATATTGATTGCTTATCTCCCCAGAAAGCATTCCTTTTTTTTTAAGATTTTTTTTATTATTATTCATGAAAGGCACAGAGGGAGCAGCAGAGACACAGGCAGAGGGAGAAGCAGGCTCCCTTTGGGGAGCCTGATGTGGGACTGATCTCGGGACCCCAGGATCATGCCCTGAGCCAAAGGTGGACACTCAACCACTGAGCAACCCAGGTTCCCCTCAGCAACCACCTGATTCTCCTCTCCTCCTGAGGGAGTTATGGAGTCCCACCCCATCCCCAGCCTCATGGCTAGGAATGAGCACCAATCTGGCCAACCACAGAACCCACTGCCCACACCCAACTAGTGTGACACAAACCAAGTCAATCGGTCCCTCTATTGGGGCTTCCTAGTTTGGAGCTGGAACAGAAGGAGCCCTGCCTCTGGGCTGTTGGTGCCAGAAGAACTTGAAACTGAGGCCCAGCAACCATCTTCCCTGTTCTGGGGAGAAAGCCTACTACCTGTGGGAAAATAGAGAGCCCTTTGGAGATTGGCAGAGACGAAAGAGCTGCAGAGTGAGATGGAAAGAGTGTCCTTGTAGTATCAAAGTAGTATCAAAACCCTGCTCTCTGGGTGCCTGGGTGGCTCAGTGGTTGAGTGTCCCTTTGGCTCAGGGTGTGATCTCAGGATCCGAGACCGAATCTCACATCAGGCTCCCTGTGAGGAGCCTGCTTGTCCTTCTGTCTAAGTCTCTGCTTCTCTCTGTGTGTCTCTCAGGAATAAATAAATAAAATCTTAAAAAAAGAAGAAGAAGAAAAAAAAAAACCCTGCTCTGGTCCCCAAGGCCCTGGTTCCTACATGCTACCCTATATCCCTTCCCAGCATGTGAGCCCACGAAGTCCCCTTGCTTCTCATAAAATCCTTGACTAACATGCAAATTAAAGATGTGTGAGTTACCAAGTTGCCCATAATCAGTGATTAGAAAGGTTACACTCTGAATTGCTCTGGGAATATCGGTATAAAAGCAGTCATGTGAAATGTAAGGTGGAGCCAACATTCAGCCAGTTTGTACTAACACAACTGTTCAGATTGCTTTTCTTAATCTCCCTGAAACTGAATCACCTCCACTGAAAAACAGGGATAAAACCAGCTTCACAGGGCTGTTGTGTGAAATAACACAGAAAATCCTTCAGCCTGAATATTTGATGACTTGGTTATAACCAAGTCTTGAGACGAGACAGACACCAAGGTCTTGTGAAGTCATCAGTAACTTCTCGGGTTACACAGCTAATAAGGACAGGCAGGTCTCACTGTCAGGCTACAGACTCAAAGTCCAGAGCTCCTTCTACTCTAGCAGATATGTCCCAAAGCTCCCGTGGGCAGAGGCAGCTGACACAGAAATCAGACGAACTAATGAAGAGGACAGCCTTCTAGCAGAACCTCAAAGAAGAAAAGAGGTGCCCAGGTGACCATGCACTGGTGGAAGAAAAATCGACAAACCGACGGGAGGCACGAATCAGAGAGTGATTATTTTGAAAGCCACCCACTTGGGGTTGTCGTTTGCCTGACGCAACAGGTTCCTTGGCCAAACCAGCAACTGAGTAGACAGAGGAGGCCTTACCTGGATCCCAGGGAACCTGGGAGGAATACCTTGGGGAGTGTTGAGAATGTGCCAGTAGGTCATAAAGAAAATCAGATCCCTAGGGTTGTTTCTTTTGCAACAAAGCTCAGTGTCCACTTGAAGGATGTTTATTTGGATTTCCCTTCTGCTAAAGAGTTAGAAGAACTGACAGGAAAAAAGGGGAAACGGGGTAAGAGAGGGAGAATGCCACACTGTGCATTTGGCACCAGACTTGAGACCTCAGGCACTCAGAAATCCATTCCTGCCTAGACTGCAGATGGAATCTTAAGCCAATTCATTTTATTGCAAATTAAACTTCCAGTATTCCAAGTACTCAGCCTCCGGCAATATCCTGAATTTATCAAGTGTCATAAGTTAGAGGCACCTAGAGTTATATGATTACAGGCTGAGCTGGGGAATACAGATTAACCACCAATAAGTAAATAAACACATCAGAGAGTTCATATCTACGTAAAGAGCTGCTATAAATTACTAAAATGTGACGATGAATATGAAAAAGATGTGAGGAGGAAATTCCCCAGAAGAAAACAGAAATAATAAAGTAGCATAGAAATTGGCACCACCAATTACCAAAGAAATGTAAGTAAAAACCACATGATACGACACCTATTACATTAGCAAAAATAATAAATAACAATGATGACAAGGGTGCAGGAAAACTGCTACTTTCAAATATTACTAGTGGCAGGGTATTTGGGGAAGCAATTTGGAAATGCTTCTTGAGCCACAAGATTATTGATGCCCTATGACCCAGTGATCACACTCCACAGAAATATTTCTAATAGAATCCAAAAGCCCAATGTCCACAGATGGCACTGCAGCATAATTTGATGGCACACCACAAAAAAAAAAAGTTTTAAAACAATCCAAATGTCCACAGTATGGAATTAGTCCAACAAATCATAATATGTCCACCTAATGGACTATTCTGGAGCCATTTAAGTTGACAATGATGAGGATTATGTAAGAACTTTGAAAATTTTTTAATATGCCTAGCGCAAAAAGAAAAATGTACAGAGTACAGAGTTAGAATTGTGGAAAATTTCTATTTGCAGAGGTACAAGAATAAAAACGGTTCAGAATAACAGAAAGTAGGGCCGTGGGGAATGGGTGATTTTCAGCCTCAGCTTCCTATTAGGGACTTCGGGTGGTGTTCTCTCTCTCTCTCTCTTTCTCTCCCTCTCTCTCTCTCTCTCTCTCTGTAAAAATGAAGGGTATCAGATCATACATGGAAAGATACATGCATCTCTTCTTTTCTCCCTGCAGCTCAGGGTTCTAGGAGGGTGTGATGTGCAGGGGTGGGGAGTCAAATACAGGGGATACCCTCTGGCCAGTGCTTCTTACCCTCCACGTGCCTCTGTCTTAAACCCAGTTTCCCAACAGGCCCTGTGTCCCTCTCCCCATAGTGTTCTGGTCAATAGGAGGCCCGAGCTTTCAGCCCGCAGAGATTCTTGCTGAGGGAAGAAGAGAGACCACTGGAGCTCCCACCAGGGAGGAAACCTGAAAATCCTGAGACTCACTCCCCCAGGGTTTATAGTTGATGAAGGACTCTGCGTCTTAGGTCTCCTATGAAACCCACAAGAATCCTAGGAGGAAGCAGCATGGGAATATCACTTAAGGAAGAAACTGAGGCTCAGAGGGGTAAACCATCCTCCCCAGGACTGCACGGTCTGTAAGTGGCAGAGAGAGAAGAACCCAGGCCTGATGACTCCAAAGGCCACATCCTATGGGCCTGCGAGGTTACCAGCAGAAGCTGAGCCACCTCTCCAAAAGCCCAACTCCTCTTAAAACCTTCATAACAAGGAGGTGAAATTCCCTCCCAAGGGAAAGAACACTGGTTGTCTTGACCAGAGGTTCCCAAACTTGAGCATGCATCAGCCTCACCTGGCAGGGGAGCACTGAAATATGGATTGCTGGGCCCCCACTCCAGAGTTTCCAAGTTAGTGGGTATGGGTGGGGCCTAAGACTTTGCCTGTGAGACAACCCTCCAGGAGATGTCTTTGCAACACACTTTGAGAACCACTACTCTGGAAGTCTTGATAAGTACTGAACCTTACTTGGGGTAGGTGTACTTGGGGAAGAAGAGGACAATAGTCTGCATGAAAACCAAGGAGGAAACTGTGTCCTTTTGCTCCCAGTAGGGAAGTGAAATGAGCAGAGGGAGCAGCTGGGAGGAAGGTGTGGGCTTGGAGAAGTAGCCTTGCTGACAACTCCACCAACACCTTCGTTATAGAGATTAGAATTATGAGTGTTCAGTGTTAGCAGCTGGGAGGGTGTGGACATTGAGGGGGCGAGTGACTGAATGTCATGCGGGAACAGGGGTGGGACACGTAGCCAGCAACTGCCAGATGGACAGGCTGCCGATCTGGATTCCAGCCTCCCGGAAATTCGTGGGGAGAGCTTGGGACATCCAAGGCTCTGGTATCAGAGGACTGAGGATATGTCCCAAAGCTCCCGTGGGCAGAGGCAGCTGACACACAAATCAGACGAACTAATGAAGAGGACAGCCTTCATGCACCAGCATATTTTTGTCATGCATCTATGAGTACAATGTGCATACAATGATCTCACTGAAAAAAAAAATGATCTCACTGAATGCCTGCAGCACCCTCTGACATGGGTTGGGTGCCCGAGCCAGACTCTGAACCACGGCGGCTGGCAGGAAGCCTGTGACCCACTACCGGAAATTAATTCCTAGAGGGAAGGCTTTAGCATCTTCCAGAATCCTCTGTTACAAGGTCCTTCCTTGGAAGCCGGCTTGCCCATTAGCTCAACAAATATTTACAGACCATCTACCAGGTGTGAAGATATAAAACCTTTAGCCAGCCATGGGCTAACAGCTTTAGCGGGTTTTAATTGTCCAATTGTCCTCCAGCTTGTCTCTGTAATTTAAAATGATCAAGGAGTGAAGCTGCAGGGAGCTGAATTAACACCCTGGTGCACCGGGTTTTTCATTCTAGTGCAAATGGTGCTGTTATTCTGAATGGGGGCACCCGTCTGGGAGGCCAGCCTGGCCCAGAGGTGTCCACGGGCTCTGTGACTCTGGGGAGCCAGAGTCCTCATGACAAGTGTCAAGCCAAAGGAGAGGGGCACGTGAGTCGCAGGTTGTGGGTTTGGGGGCAGGCTGCAGGGGGCACAGGTGGCCTGGGGGCTCCCACTTCTGAAAAAAAATGCTCACTCTGACAAAAGGTCTGGAGAAGAGACTCCTGGACAGACCCCTGGCTGATTTTGCACTAGACTCCAAGAGAGTGGTGGAGCAAATTGGGGTTGGTTCTCAGGGAAGCCCACCCAAGACAGCTTCTGTTGTCAAGGACAGCGTGTTCACGGTCAGCTTGAGAGCAGTTAGTTCTCTTCTCTGTGTCATTGAGCTTGGAAGTTTCCAGAAACTCAAATGACAGAAGAATGCAAGTATTCTCCCCAGGGGAAGAGCACTAGACTTGGGAATCATGAGCCCCAAGGTAGAGTCATTTCTTCTCTTGAGCCTCATTTCCTCACTCGTGAGAGAGATGCCGACACCCCCTCCCTAGCTGCTGAGAGGCAGTAGGAACAGTGGTTAGAGGCTCTGGCTCTGGGCCTACTGCCGGGATTCATCTCCTAGCTCTGCCGCGTACAAGCTGTGTGACTCTCAGCCTTGATTTCCTCATCTGTAAAATAAGGCTAATAGTCATGTCTGTCAGGATTCCTGTAAGAATTCAATATGGTACTATGAGTAAAACACCTAGAACAACCTCTGCTTTGGCAAGTACTACGTAAGTGCTTATTCATTAAAAGGTGGACACATGGGCAGCCCGGTGGCTCAGCGGTTAGCGCTGCCTTCAGCCCAGGGCCTGATCCTGGAGACCCTGGATCAAGTCCCACATCGGGCTCCCTGCATGGAGCCTGCTTCTCCCTCTGCCTGTGTCTCTGCCTCTCTCTCTCTCTCTCTCTCTCTCTCTCTCTCTCTCTGAGTGTCTCTCATTAATAAATAAATAAAATCCTTAAAAAAAAAAAAAGGTGGACAAATAGGATATTTTGCAAACCCACCACTACCTATCTAAGGGAAGGGTGACAATTTTGGGGTGGGATTTGCCACAGTAGCAGGTACCAAGGCATTTCCCCAGGGTTAGTAAGAAAAGAAGGGGTTCTTTCTGGGCCTCCCAATCCAAGTGTAGGGAAGTCCAGGAGAGCCTTTTGGGGAGTCTTGCAGGATGAAGACTTGGTCATCTCCTCCTTGGCTGGATCTCTGCTGAGCTGCAGAATCTCAAATCTCTGACCCTAAGCATTAAGGGAGTTCCTAGGAGCACCAGACAAGACTCCCAAGAGTTCCCAAGGATTTGAGGGTGTGTGAACCCAGGCCACAGGTCAGCCCATCTGAGAAGCCTAAGGTGGGCAGCCACCAGGAGCAGCCTGTGGTGTGGAGCAAGAACAGTCCACATGGAGGGTGGGCCCAGGGCTTTGGACTGAGTAGCTCCTACCCACACCCACACCCCTAACCCCCAACCCCCAACCCCGCCATTCCATATGCCAAAGCCCTCACTCCCCATTGAGACCATTCGGAGTAGGGAAGTAGTAAAGGTGAAATGAGGTCGTAAGGGTGGGCCCTGATCTAATAGGGTGGATGTCCTTAGGAGTGCAGGCTCCAGAGAGCTCACTCTCCACTATGGGAGGACGCAGCATGAAGGCATCCATCTGCCAGCCAGGAAAAGAGCCCTCACCTGAAGCCACATCAACGTGGCACCCTGATCTTGGGCTCCCAGTCTCCAGAACAGTGAGAAATAAATTCACGTCTGTTGTTTAAGCTCCTCAGTCTACGGCATTTTGTTATGGCAGCTAGTGCTAAGACACCCAGGCTGACTGCACATCCCCAGACACCAAGGAGACCCTGGAGGGCTGCCTGCTGGGGGGGGCCCAGGGGTGTGTACGAGGGGCAGGACCCAAGATCAGCCACAGGGCAGAGCTGGGGAGGCCAGAGCAAAGGCCCCTACACAGCATTCTCCAGAGAGAGAATGCGTTGGGGTGTCCACCATTTGTCGGCCCAGAAGGGACAGCTACAGGCAGCACTAGCTTTGTAAAAAAGGCCTTTGGGGCTTTGGTCTGACAGCCCATCTTGACGTCCAGCGTGTTGGTGATCTGGTGAAAGGGGAGCGGTGCCCTGAAAAGCCAGACCACATCCCCTTTCCCACTCTGGTTCCCAGCCAGGGTCAACCTCAACTGGATAGAAGAGAGAAGCTTCACATTATAAATAAAATTAAAATCGCCTTTATTCTGGGCCTTCTTTGTTTTTGTTTTTTAATTGAGGTATGACACTTTGCTACCCACAGTCTGGTCCCCAGACGGGGCATGGGCATCAGCTGGAAGCCTGTCAGAGACAGTCTCAGCTCCCACCCGAGACCTGCTGCATCAGAGCCTACATTTTGACAAGAGTCTTGGTTGACGTGCGTGCCCACAGAAGTTTGGAGAAGCGCTGGTATCACATACATCCCGCTCGGGGAATGTTTACATATGGACACAACCAAGGACCCTCCACCCACATGTGCATCATCTCCCAGGCACCCCAGCAGGTGAATACCCAAAGAGAACCTGGGGCTGGCGGCTCTGCCTGGGATGTCAACAACAGGGGAGGGGTGCCCAGCAAAGCCTTCCAAAGGGAGTGGTGGGAAAGAAAACCAAGCAGCGCCAGAATGTACGCGGCTGGTCCAGCTCTTGCAGAAACCAGCCCCCTCCAGATGGTCTCCCACCCCCTCTAGCTCTGCCTTCAGGACTTCAGATCCATAGAAATCTGAATGGTGGACTCCTGTGGCGGGGGGATCCGCGCTGGTGGGGCCATTACCACTGTGGCTGCTCCGACAGCCAATTTTCTTTTACCATTCCATATATAAGAACACACTGTTTCCTTTCTGTAACTTGTAATTTCTCGAGTTTGCCATTCTCACCTGTGCATGGAGGCATCCAAGACTTAGCTGGTACTGATGCTACTTCTCTGAGGTTCCTGCATCGGCACATGCCCCCACCCTGCTTGGATCCACACACCAATCTGAGGTCACAGCCCTGCTGAATGGACTTACTGTCAATTCGAGGAGAAGAAAGAACTGTGGGTTTGATTTAAATAAAGCTGACTCTTCCACTTTCTACCAGATTGACCTTGAGGCTGGTCACTTTTATTCTAGGACTCCCCAGAAAAAATTTCATTTGTGTCCAAAAAAGTGTTACCATCAACCAACACATGGGCTCTGCAGGGTTTGACTGCTGTTATGGTTGTTTAAAGTTCTGGACACCTGCTGGCCACTGCTGCTACTTCACTCATGTCCCCTCCCTGGCCTCAGGCTCGCCCACTGAGCCTGTGTGACACACACGCAGCTCGGACACAGCTGCCAGCCTCCTGTGCTGCTGACCACTGGCTTCGGCTCCATCCAGCAGGACCTCACCCCAGCACCTCTCCTCCCAGCTGCAGCCCCAAGAGCAGACTGACTCACAAGGTGAAAGTCCAACGAGTGTTCTCACAGGAAGACCCAGGATCTCTCGCCTCTCACTCCACAAGGATTCTCCAACCCCCTTGCGAAAATAGAAGCCAGATCTATACATAGCCCCTCTGCACAGGCCGGTGGTCCCCACTCTTTACCAAAAGACCTATCTTTTTAAAAAATATTTGATTTATGGGGATCCCTGGGTGGCGCAGCGGTTTGGCGCCTGCCTTTGGCCCAGGGCGCGATCCTGGGGACCCGGGATCGAATCCCACGTCGGGCTCCCGGTGCATGGAGCCTGCTTCTCCCTCCGCCTGTGTCTCTGCCTCTCTCTCTCTCTCTGTGACTATCATAAATAAATAAAAAATTAAAAAAAAAAAAAAATATTTGATTTATTTATTTGAGAGAGAGAAAGAGGAGGGACAGAGAGAGGAGAGAAAATATCAATGTGGGGTTCCATCTCACAACCCAAGATCATGACCCGAGCCAAAATCAAGAGCTGGACACTTAACCAACTGAGCCACCCGGGCGCCCCAGCAAAAGGCCATCTTTGGTTGCAAACCACAGGTCTTCTCCTCTTTCAGAGTCACCCCGTGGCCCAAGGGAAATCTGTGGCATTACTGAAATCCAGTCTCAGCACCACCACTTTGCAGCTGTGTGTCCCTGGGCATGTTGTTGCATCTGTCTGAACCTCAGCAGCTCCACTTTTTTTCTGAGAGTTATGGAAGTGATCCAGCAAGAGTGGGTAGGATGTGCCTAGCCCAGTGCCTGGTGTGTAATCCCCAGAGTCCACTCGTTCGACCCAAGTAACTAACAAATGTTCCCCCTCCCACCATTTGAATGAACATGACTATCTCTGATGGTTAATAGCTAAGATATCAAGCTCTCTCATGTGCCAAGCGCTATTGTACCTTCCTTGCAATCATTCCTGTGTTTACTCCCTTAATCTCAGGAGTTAGGAAACATAATTACCCCATTTTCCAGAGGAGGAAACTGAGACATGGTGAGATTAATTAACTTGCTCGAGGAGTGCCTGGGTGGCTCAGTTGGTTGAGCAACTGCCTTTGGCTCGGATCATGATCCCAGGGTCCTACGATCAAGCCCCTCATTGGGCTTCCTGCTCAGCGGGGAGTCTGTTGTCCCTCTGCCTATCCCCCCCACTCATATTTGCATGCATGTACTCCCTGTCTCTGAAATAAATAAATCTTTTTAAAAATTACCTTGCTCGAGATCACACTGGGTATGGCGCAGAGCCGAGATGAATCTGAATTTATACAGCCCAGTTTATATCTCATCTTCTCAAAAAATATGCATCTCAAGATTTTTGTGTTAAATAGAAGTACAACGGCCTTGAATGTCAACTCAGAAGTACAGTGGTCGCCCCTTATCCAAGGTGGATAGGCTCCACCTATCCTATCCTCAGGCTCCACCTCAGGGGATGCCTGAGACCTCCAATAGTACTGGGCCATGAGAGAAAGTTTAATGAGATGGTTTAATTTATGAGTTAGGCACAGGAAGAGATTAACAATAATGATAAAATAGAGCAATTATAACAGTATGCTGTAATAAAAGTTATATGATTGTGGTCCCTCTCAGAACATCTTATTATACTGTATTCACCCTTCTTTTTAAATTTTTTAAAAGATTTTATTTGTTTATCATGAGAGACACAGAGAGAGGCAGAGACAGAGGCAGAGGGAGAAGCAGGCTCCCTGAGGGGAGCCCGACGTGGGACTCGATCCTGGGACCCCGGGATCACGACCTGAGCCGAAGGCAGACGCTCAACTACTGAGCCACCCAGGTGCCCTGTATGCACCCTTCTGGTGATTGTGGGACCCAGGAAATCTAACAAAAATCCCCTACCCCTGGACAAGCAGAGGAGGACTAACTCCATTCTGTGCTACACCCGCCATCTCATGTAAAACCCCCACACGACACCTGCCTGTTGTCTAAGGCACTCCTTCACCCTAGTTTAGCTATTAAGCACACCCTTATCAGAAACTAGCACACAGGGATCCCTGGGTGGCGCAGCGGTTTGGCGCCTGCCTTTGGCCCAGGGCGCGATCCTGGAGACCCGGGATCAAATCCCACATCGGGCTCCCGGTGCATGGAGCCTGCTTCTCCCTCCGCCTGTGTCTCTGCCTCTCGCTCTCTCTCTCTCTCTTTGACTATCATAAATAAATAAAAATTAAAAAAAAAAGAAAAAGAAACTAGCACACATAGGAATGCGGGACCTCTGACCTTTAACCGCCAAGGAATGAAAACCCCTCTTTTGCCCGCCAAACCTGAGCCCCAATTCTAACCAGAATAATAGGCCAGCTCAAGTGGATACTATAGGGTAAGGTGTAATTCAATCGGCCACCTGCGTGTGGACCGACATGACTGTGCAACTTTCTACGTATGTTACAATCTCATTGGCCATGGACCCCTATAACACTACTATGCTTCTTAGTCTCGGGGTCCAAGTCCCTGCTCTGCTGTGTAGAGTATACTTCGACCCAAGCTCGAGCTAGTAAACAAACCCTCACGTATTTGCATCGGCGTCGGCTCCTTGGTGGTTTCTCGGATTCGCAATCTTGGGCACAACAGTGATGATAGGAGTTCAGATGCCCATGTGATGGGGCGAAGTGAAGTGCATGACGTGGCGTTAGGCACTACTGCTCTGGCCATGCCTTGGAAGGAGGAGCCTCTGCTTGAGGACCTGGGGGACCACAGGTGGCTGAAATTGCAGAAAGCAGACCCACGGATCAGGGGAAAGACTGCGCTCGGAATCCAGCCGAAAGCCACGTGGATTTCTTGACTCGGCTCCGACTTGTCTCATTACAGGCGCACAGCAATAGCCACTCCTAGTAGCTTCCAGACAGCGGAAGGCAAGCACAGCATTGATTATCTGCAGGCTGCTTTCCTCCTGCCCGAGCAGACTTTAGCCTGATTGCAACTGGCCCCCTGTTCACCATCCTCCCTTGGCCCCATGGGAAGCAAGCCCACGGACACCAGGTCCTAAACCTGTAGAGCTCGCACAAACATATGTAACAAAGCACAAATTCCCTCATCCTCCGTTCACAGAAGTTCCTGGCTTAGCATTTCTGCTCTTACATTCTTTCCAGACATGAATCAGTGTGGAGTTTCCTCCATTTATTTGCTCGACAAATACCTATAGAGCTCCTACTAGGTGCCAGGCACTCTTCTCCAAAAAGCTAAATTCATGAAACAACTTATTCCCAGTTCTTACTCATTTCCCATGAATCAATGTCTTCTACAAGTCCCCCAGTCTCTGGAGGAGCCGTTACAGTTAACTCAATACAATCCCAACATTGGCCATCCCGTAGGCTCAGCAACTCCCCAGGTAACCTGATTTTATTAAAGGAAAAGATTATCCTCTTTCAGCCCCTTTAGATGAGTCCACCCCCCTCCACCAAGCCTGCACCCATGCCTGCGCGTGCACACACACATTTCAGAGGCCAATCACAAATCCAGGTTTCACCGGTGCTTCTGACCAACCAGCTATAGATCAGAGGTTCCCAGGACCCCCTTCTTGGGTTGGATTACTTTGCTAGAACAAAGTAGAACTCAGAGGCACATGAGCAGATTTTTGGTTTATTAGAAAAGAATATAACTCCCAAGCAACTAGATGGAAGAGGTGCATGGTGCATGGGTGTAGGGAAGGGTGTGGGGGAAGGATACGGAGCTCCTGAGCCCCCTACCAGCAACTGCCTGTGTTGGCCCGCCCAGAAACTCTCCAAATCCCAGCCTTTGGGGGTTATATGGAGGCTTCATTATATAGGCATGATTGACTAAATCATTGGCCGTGGGTGACTAAATTCTGCATGGGGATAGGGTCCTGGAAATTCCAACCCTATGAAGACAAGTTTGACCCTCCTGCAACCAGGCCTCATCCTTGGCTTACCTGGGGCTTTCCAAAAGTCACTTCATTAACACAACAAAGGACACCTTTATCACTTAGGAAATTCCAGGAGTTTTAGGAGCTCTGTAGCAGGAACAAAAGACCAAACATATATTGATTATTATAAAATCACACCACCACACTGTCCGTTTCCCATATTCTAGCTACTTCCTTCTTCCCCAACTTCCTTGGCTCCAGTGAACCAACCAACCAGACCACTCTTCACCTGTTTTACTAAATGGGGATAAAATTAAGGTCTGTCCAAAGGGCTTCCCATTTCCCCTGATGAGATTAATGCCTCCTGCACCAGGGTATGCACGTCAGCTGAAACGGAATCTTCTCTTTACGACTCCCCGCCAGTTCTACCACACATTAAAATGAAATAGTACAGTGATTATCTTCACATAGCAGAGCAAAACAAAGGCCTCGTGTATCCGAACAAAATAAAGATGGATCACAAGCCACAAAAGTTCTATTTCAGTAAGAATGGCTTTTATTCACCTCACGGCAGCTCAAGCCCAGCAGATAAATGCAACCACAAGAGGCCGTCTCTGGCTCCGGTTTAATGATCCCACTGAAAGTCTCACAATGGTTTTTCTTGAGATGATGAAGGACTCTTTTTTTTCTTTTTCTTTTGTTAACTCCGTTAAACTCCTGACAATTGTTTCCTACAAAAGTATCCTTGGGGATACTTCCCCAAGTCCAGTATCTTTGTCTCCTTTGACTTGGGGTTAAATTTTAGGTGAGAGTTTACCAAACTTGAGGGGTCAGGACTTTTGTTTCATTTTGGATCCTCAGCAGCTAACCTGCACTTCCAATCCTGCCACCAGCCATTTACCTTGTAACCCCCCAGGGCTGTCTTCCTAATCCCCATCTGCCAAGCCAAGAAAGTCTCCTCTCTCATTGCAGGTATACCTCCCGTGATCTTCTTGCCTGAGTTCTGAAAGAGGAGACTGTACTGTTTCCCATAGAAGACTGACCACAGCTAAGCAACTGCCCGAGAGTATCAGCCTTTGGTCCTCAGTAAGTCAGCTGCCCTTCTCATTCACAATGGTCATTTCAGGCCACGTCACGGTGCAGACGGCCCTCACCCCGCAGGCCCCACCACCAATCCCTTCTCTTCCTCAGTCTCTCTCTCTGGCCCCGATCACCAGGGGACTCCATGGCCCTGATCTCCTCACCACCACCCCGGACTGCTGCTTCTAAAAGTGGGCCTCGGGCAGCCACGGTGGAGCAGCGGTTTAGCGCCGCCTGCATCCTGGGGTATGATCCTGGAGACCCGGGATAGAGTCCCACATCGGGCTTCCTGTATGGAGCCTGCTTCTCCCTCTGCCTGTGTCTCTGCCCCTCTCTCTGTCTCTATGAATAAATAAAATATTAAAAAATAAAATAAAATAAAAGTGGGCCCCACTGAGAGGAAGAGCTTTAAAATTACCAATGACAGGAGACCAGGTCAGCTGGTTCAGCATCTGCCTTCAGCTCAGATCATGATCTCAGGCTCCTGGGATGAAGTCCCACATCAGGCTCCCTGCTCAGCAGAGAGGCTGCTTCTCCCTCTCCTGCTCCCCCCGCTTGTGCTCTCTCTCTCATTCTCTCTCTCTCTCTCTCTGTCAAGCAAACAACAAAATTTTGTAAATCAATCAATCAATCAATAAAATTACCAACAGCAGAACCTAACCCAGAGGTACTGCCAAGATTAGTCTGGGATACAGCCTGGGCATTGGGGTTCTTCACAGCCCATGAGGACTGGACCCCAGGCTTGGCCCACTCAACCCCTCCTCACACAAGCCTGGGCCATTTAGCACCAACCCCAACTTGAGCACACCAGTCCCCCTGAGGCCGCAGGGCACGCCATCTCCAACTGTCCACAGTCCCCACCACTCCGTGCTGTCTTCCTGCTGAGGCTGAACAGCCCTCGTGTCATCACTCATGTTTGCCCTGCCAGCTTTCCTACAGCTAAAAGGGAAGGGGTATGCTTCTTGCCCGCAAGCTTATCAAGGGGGGCGACCACCCAGGCCCTGTGCTGCTTTCAGGGGCCTGCTTCATCCGCTCACCTGGAGGGCATGTAAGTTTGCGACTCTGGCATTGACCTCATTTCGTCTTGTAATTATCACCATTCCTAATTCACACAGGAGAAAACTAAGGCTTGGGGGTCATGCAATTTGTGACTGATAGATCTTTTTGGGTCAACTGGATTCACAAGCCCAAGCTCCTGAGAGCTACAGAACTCTGCATTCTGCAGGTGGGCTACCTCAGTAGCCTACCCTACTCGATTGCCAGGAAGCCTTCCTTCGATGGAATCCCAAACCTGTTCTTCATCTGCAAGCATCTTCATCTGCAAGCATGACATTCAAGTAAAAAGAGAGTGAGGGAAGGAGAGTCTGAGGGTTAGACGTGGTTTGGCTGACCAGGAGGTTCTGCTCAGCCAGTGTCTGCTATCTGGAAAGACTGTCCTGGCACGTGGGGCCCCGGAATTCCCACAGGGCCCGATGCTGTGGGCTCCAGAGGAGTCTAGGTGTTCACAGGCTGACGGGCGAGAAGCAAAAGATCCCTGGAGATCAGAAGTGTGGGGCTGGAGGGGGCCGCGGAGGGCACGGGGCAGGCAAGAGCCTGTGGTTTGGTACAGAGGCTGAAGGGATGCATTTTGAAGATGGAGGCAGAGGCCACGAGCCAAAGAATGTACATGGCCCAAAGGAGCTAGGAAAGGGTAGAAAATAAACTCTCCCCTCAAGCCTCTGAAAGGGAAAAAAAAAATGCTGACCTACTGACACCTGCTTTTAGGACTTCTGACCTCCAGAACCATAAGAGGGAAATTTGTGCCTGATTTTACAATAGAGACAAAAGACAAGGAATGTGGTTCAAAGTTGGGGTCCTTGCACCCTGTGTCACTTTCCTAGGCCTCTAACAAAGCACCACAAGCCAAGTGGCTTAAACAGCAGACACTGGCCGCCTCCCAGTGTGAGCTCATGGGATGGATTCCAGGCGGCTCTCCTAGCAGCTGGCAGTTCTGTGGCATGTGGCAGCCCCCCTCACCCCCTCCACCGTGTACATCTGTCTCTGTGTCCACATTTTCCCTTTTTATAAAGACACAAGTCATATGGGATGAACGCCTACCCTCCTAACTGGATCGCCCATGGCGACTCCATTTCTAAAGAAGGCTGGGGCTTAGTACCTCAACATCTTTTAGGGGGAACACACAGTTCAACTTGTACAATGTTATTCCTAAAAGTTGTGGTCCTTTACAAAACCCCGGGAAGAGGGCAACAGCTCCTTCTCTGCAAAAACAAGCAATCCCTCTCACCCCCTGCAGCAGAGTTAGCAGAGCCTCTCACCCCCTGCAGCAGAGTTAGCAGAGCCTCTCACCCCCTGCAGCAGTGCTGCTGCTGCTCTGCTCTAGCTCACTGCAATTGGCCTGAGAAGCCAGCGCCCCACACCCAGGGACAGTGCCCACCACCCGCTCCCCATCATTTCATCACACAGGGTGGGGATTGCAGATGCTGGGGTGCCTCTGCCCCTACAAGACAGTGAACCCCTCCCAGGTGGGAGCCTCCTTGGTTCCGTCTTTGCAATACTGGCCTCCTGTCCTTAGCACCTGCTGTAGGCCACACACCAGTAAGTGTGTGTTGGAAGGATGCACTATTCGCCTTTGTTTCCCATCCACAGAACCCAGCAAAAACACCAGCACCAAGTCGGAGTGTGTTAAATGAAAAAAAAAATGGCCCCAGGAAACCTTCCCAAGTTTTATTTTTATAAATCAAGTTTTCCCATGGATGTGGAGGAGCTGAACTCAACCTGTTTTCAAACAAGGCGTGGTTCACGCAGCGGGGACATCCTCTGAGTCACCAGGACTCTGCGAGCAGTTCACATCCGCTGCTCAGGCAGGAGTAAATTGGAGCCAATCCCTTTTTGAAGCAGAGACTGAGATCCTATGGGAGGTAAGGAGACAGACAGTGAGGAACAGAGACTTCTCTCTCGTGTTAGCTCCTCATGAGCGCAGCAGAGTGCTTCAGACCGAAGCGTCACCTTCAGGGCACCCAGTCTCTAGAACATCAGTGGGGTTCTGGGTCAGCTCAAAGAGACGCAGAGACGCCGGCCTGCTGCCTGCAGAAGCCCTCCTGCACTTCAGGTCTCTATGAATTAATGAAGTCGTGCTGACCACAGAAGCTCCTGCTGTTCTCAGAGATCAAGGCCTACTCTGGATCTGAAAACACACACACACACAACACACACACACACACACACACACACACACACACACACTCACACGCACGCAAAAAACACACAAAAATACTCAGCAAACACCATTCTCATCCACAGGCACACACTGCCCCTTTTCCCCGGAGCCTGCTCCTGTGTGGTTTCTGGACAGTGCTGTTGCTGTTGGCCTCGAGGCTGGCAAACGTTCCACCCCTTTTCTCTCACCGGGAGGCCAAGTGGATGCCACCTGAGCAACGGCAGGGGCCAGTCTCCCCTGTTTAGGCAACAAGCCCAGCAGGGAACATGGTGACCTTGGTGCATTTAGTTTTAGTTATTCTCATTCTCTGTTGGAAAGGGAGATAAGGATTCAAGGAATCCTAGTGAGATGTGGGACTCAAGGTAGAGACAGTCTTCCCCTGGGTGGGAGAAGAAGGGAAGAGAGCAGCTCTGTGGCGGCCCAAACATGGACAGAGACTCGGGTGTGGCGCCATCCTGCCGGGGGCTCTCATGAGCCTCTCAGCACCTTGCAGCAGGGTTAACAGATCTCTCACCCCCTGAAGCAGGGTTAGTAGAGCCTCTCACCCCTGCAGCCAGGTTAGCAGAGCCTCTCACCCCCAGCAACAGAGTTAGCAGAGCCTCTACACCAGCAGAGCCTCTCACCACCCTGCAGTTGAGTTAGCAGAGCCTCTCGGACCCCTGCAGCAGGGTTAGCAGAGCCTCTTACCCCCTGCAGCCAGGTTAGCAGAGCCTCTCACCACCCTGCAGCTGAGTTAGCAGAGCCTCTCGGCACCTTACAGCAGACCTGGCAAACTACAGCCTGTAGGACAAAATCTGGTCACCACTTATTTTTATAAATCAAGTTTTACCGACACACAATCATGCACCTTGATTTACATATGGTCTGTGGCTGCTTTTGTGCTACAATTGTTGTGACATGCTATGGCCCATAGAGCCTAAAATCAGGGGCCATTTCATCGGCATGCAACCCACGGGGCCCCAGGCTTAGAAGATGCCCCAAGTTTAGTTTAATGCTCTGCTGCCACTGTCTTGAAATTCGTGATTATTTTTAGCAAGGGGCCCTATGTTTTGTTTTTCACTGGGTCCTGCAAATTTTATAGCTGGTTCTACCTAGATTATTTTCTGTCTGGCCCCAAGGTTGGCCTACTTTTCCAATCCTTGACTCCCTTTTACTCTCTGGACAACTGAGAGCCAGTTGTTCCTGGTATCCTTGACAGTAATCCTATCAGTGAACATGATCAAGAGGCCTATATGAGCCAAGCACTGGGTTGAATGAAACCGAAGTCTGCCATTTATTAACCAGTTGTTGGGACCACACAGAATAAATCTCATCCCTTAAGCTTCATTGATTTGAGTAGGGTTCTTCTGTTCTTCCCCCTCGGCCTTTGTCTCCTCCAAACTGACATTGCTCTGTTTCTCATAAGATATGCACCATCTCACTGACCTTATCTAGACAGGATCTAGTTTCCCTAAAACCTCTCTTGGAGCACAGAGCCCAAGCATTCCAGGCTCCCACTGTAGTCTGACCAGTGCAGAGTTGAGTAAATCAGTCACCTCCATCATTCTGGATGGTATACCTTTATTAATGCATCCTGTGATCACATTGCCCTTTTTGGAAAGCATTCCAAAAATCTCCAAAATCTCTGGGAGGAATCAGGTACCAAAATCTGGTAACAGAGGATGGTGTTCTTAAGCTCATTATACAGAAGTGTGAACTGAAGCTTGGACAGGAGTGGCCTGCTTCTGTCTCCAAATCCTTAGTTTTCCCCTCCACCAACCAACACTCTTTGGGCTCTCAGTTTCTTCATCTGTGAAATGCACAGACTGGATCTCTTCCAGCTCTGGAATCCTGTGATGTGTCTTCTAAACGCAGACCCCAAAGCCAAGTAGCCAACAGAAAGTAGAGGCTCTCTACCTTAGATCTAGGTAGATCTAAAACTCTGACAAAAAGCAGAAAGGTATTTCCTTCTCCACGTATCCTATCCTTAGGTCTCTTGGAGACTTCTGCATCAGTGATAAATCTCGCTGGTTAATGCAGCCTTAAATTTGGCAGTTAATTGAGTCTTCAGATTGCAGCGCTAGGACTCTTGCAATGAGTCGGTCTATATCATCTTTCCTATTACTTCTCCTTTTTTTGCACTCCACAGATTTATGTCTTCCTGCACATCCCATTTTCAAAGATCTTTCCCTCTCCGTAGCAAGACAAACGACGACCACAAAATGCCTTGAAAATAAGAACACAGAGTGCTCCATAAAACCCCAGGCCCAAAATGGGCTTCAGAAAGTCACTCTGTCTCCTTTACTGTGCCCCCATGTCAGGAGCATCGCCCCAGGGCTGACTCGAAAGCTTCAGCTATGTTCTTGGCCGCGTGTCCTCCGTGGGTACGTGGGCCTGCGGGCGCCCCGTTAGGTGTGTCCCTGGGTGCAAGGAGTGCTGCCCACAGCTTACAGGTGGGAGTCCCGGGCAGGTAAATAGCCTTGTCTAAGTCCACGCCTCCTCCTGGTCCCGAGCGCCCCCACCTCCAGAAAGGACTCCCGGGGCACCTGAGGCCGCAGCCTTTCCCTCCTCCAACATCCAGAAGGCGTATCAGCTGCCCCACAGCCTTCTCAGCATCGACTGCCACCTCGAGGCAGCAACCATGTCACACGACAATACCTTTGTATTGTCACAGCAACCACAGTGGCCTCTGTGGTTCAGACACTGAGACGGGGCGCAGGGCAGTGAGTCTGTCCCGCGGTCTGGGCTTCGGCTGCAAGACCTGGAGGTCGAGGGGCGGCTTGACGCCAGGGGCTGGCGCCTCCCGGAGCCTCACCCACTCTGCCTCGATGGCTTGTGGCGGCTGCACCTGCTTGCTCCGCGTGGGCTCCTGCGGCTTCTCAGCTGCCTGCTCATCTCCAACGGCGGGGGTCGAGAGGAGAGAGCCGGAAGCTGCCTCCTCCCTGCGGCCTGGCCCAAATCTCATGTAGCATCAGTCGCGCCGTACGTACCCTCTGGGTCAGAATAATCTAACCCCCAGCCCAGATTAAAAGGAAGGAGCACAGGGCAGCCCCGGTGGCTTAGTGGTTTAGCCTTCAGCCCAGGACGTGATCCTGAAGACCCAGGATCGAGTCCCACGTCGGGCTCCCTGCATGGAGCCTGCTTCTCCCTCTGCCTGTCTCTCTCTCTCTCTCTCTCTCTCTCTCTCTCTGTGTGTGTGTGTGTGTGTGTCTCATGAATAAATAAATAAAATCTTAAAAATAATAAAAATAAAAGGGAGGAGCACAGACCCTCTTCTGGGGGCTGCTCCTGATCCCCAGTGAATGACTATGGCCCGCTGTCCCCGCTCCTCACCAGACACAGGGGGTCCCGCAGAGGACGGAACTCAGCCTCAGGCTCGGCCGCCCGCAGTATCCCACGTGGACAAGAGCAGCAAAACTTTCTTTGTCTCAGCTCTTCACAGGAGAAGGTACGTCTTCCCGCGACCTGGGGGCCCAGGCAGGGGGGGAAGGAAAAAACAAACAGGTAATTCCTAAGAGAGTTAGCAATAGAATTTTCTAGTTGCCTACCACTTACCCCTGGGGACGCTGGGGGGCTACCTACGTGCTCTGCATTTCCTAGCCTCGTTTGCCAGGAGGGGTGGCCAATGACAAATAAACAAAGACCCTGCAAGTGGGGGTCCTGGGAAAGCTTTCTACTGGAGCTGACTTAGCCGGCTGATGCCTTTTCTGGTGCACCCTCGCTCCCTCCTCCTCTTTCATCTGATGGCTGGAAGAGCGGCAGCCACCTCGTGCCAATGAGGCAGCTGTGAGAGTAGCAGAACAGGAAGACGGAGTCGGGAGTCTGACAACGTAATGGGGCCGCCACAGTAGTTCTGAGCTATTTGTATTACGTGAGAGGGCAGACGCCCCTACCTTGCACCAGCCACTAGTATTTTGCATTTTATTAGATAGTAGCCAGGCGCAATTACTGACAGAGCCCAGTGTTTTGCCTCGAGCTTTTTGACTGTCTTCCTGCCTCCCACTAACCTAGCTCTAACCACCAGTGATCTTCCTGGCCCACTATTCCAGTGAACACCCTCCACTGCCCTGAAGTCTTCAATGGCTTCCCGATACGCCTGTAAAATCCATTCTCTTTACGGGGCATCTGGGTAGCTCCGTTGGTTAAGCAGATGGTTAAGCATCTGCCTTTGGCTCAGGTTGTGATCTTACGGTCCTGGGATGGAGGCCCCAGTAGGGCTTCTCCTGTTTGGTGGGAAGTCTGCTTCTCCCTCTCCCTCTGCCCCTCCCTGTCTCTTATCCCTGGCCCCTCTTACCCCTTTCCCTGTATCTCTCTTCCCCCTGCTTGTGCTTTGTTCCCTCTCTTGAAATGAATAAAATCTTTAAAAAAAAACGATATTCTTTAGTATGACACATTGGCTCCTTTCCACCAAAGCCCAAGCTGAGCCTTATCTCCTGCCTCCCCCCCCCCCCAACCCCCAGACAAACAGGCCCTGGCCACTGCACACCTCTCAGCATCCTAGTTCTCACCAGCCCTCTGACACCTATAGTTTTTCTTTTTTATATATTTTTAATGATTTTATTTATTTATTCATGAGACACACACAGAGAGAGAGAGAGAGAGGCAGAGACACAGGCAGAGGGAGAAGCAGGCTCCATGCAGGGAGCCCGACATGGGACTTGATCCCAGGTCTCTAGGATCACAGCCTGGGCTGAAGGCGGCACTAAACCGCTGGGCCACCCGGGCTGCCCACCTATGGTTTTTTCACCTGAAATATTCTAGGTAGTGAACTCCTGCTTGTCCTTCAACACCTAACTCTAAAGCCACCTCCTCTAGGAAGCCTTCCCTGATGCCCTCAGAGTGAGCTACTGCCTCCTGTGGACCTCTTAAAGCAAGTTCCTTGTAAAATATCACTGATCTGGAGCACCTGCCACACCCTATTGTGATTACTTATTTTTTAATCAGTCTGTCCCCCTAGACTGCGAGCTCCTCCAGGCTGGAACAGAGCCTGATGGGTCTGTTCATCCCCAGCTGTTAGCAAATCCTGAATGAATGAGCAGGAAGATAGGGGAATGGATGCACAGCCCTGGCACCTGGGGACTCAGAGTCTTCATACTTTACACTGTGGAGGCCTCCAGTGATGCCTGAGGACCCAGGAAAACTGAGCAGGCACCTGGTAGAGGTACATCCCATGGATGCCTGTGCAGTGTCTGGGGCCCACAGGCACCCTGGAAACCGTCACCGGGGGAAGAGCAAAGGGCAGCATAAACATGGACTTCAGGTGCCCTCCACATGGCATCAAACGGCAGGGGAGGGTGGGCAGCCCCATCAGCGGTCTGCTTCTCTGTCTCACCCCACAGTCCAACAGCTCCCCTCCAGGGGGAGCCCCAGAAGTGGGAAAGACGGGCCGCTGCAGGCCACCACAGAGCAGGGCCAGGTACTAGCTCCTCCAGTGAGAATCCGAACAGGCAGCGTTTCAGTTCCCGAAGCCCTGTCCCAGGGGAGCTCAGCTCCTCTCCGCAGGGCAGCACAGCCCCTGACCCTTAGCATCAGGGCCCTATTCTCTGGCCGGGAGCACAGTGGACCAGGGAGGGGAGCTGTGCGGAGCTCCCAGCCGGCAGGAGGCAGAGCTGGGGACCCCCCGCCCCTCCCAGAGCTGCCCAGGCTGATGGCAGGGGGCGAACTGCAGGGCCCGGGCCCTCAGAGGCAAAGCCTCCGCTCTCCCGGCTGAGCCCCCGTGAGGACTGCTGGGCCTTCCCGCGGAGCTCGTCTTAATTTTAGCTTGGAGGCCTGCCACAGAGGCTTTAGCGAGAGGCAGGCCGAAGTTATGCGGGACAGCTGTCAGCTGGCACGCTGGGTGGGGCCTGTTGAGCCGGCAGGGGCACAAGTCTGGGGACACGGGACCGTGTCCCTGCCCGAGTCTTTTCAGCCCCGCCGGCCACACGGCACAGGTCCCCTCCTGCGGCCCCAGCCCCGCGATGATGGCCGAAGAGCACACAGACCTGGAGGCCCAGATCGTCAAGGACATCCACTTCAAGGAGATCGACCTGGTGAACCGAGACCCCAAGAACATCAACGAGGACATAGTGAAGGTAGGCTCCGCGGGCCTGCTGGGCGGCGCTGCCCGAGGGCTCGGGTCTGGGGCTCCGCGCACAACCCGCTGCCCTGCCCGGACGCCCTGTGCCTCCGTCTTCTCCAAATCCTCCCTCAAAAGGCAGCAGGTTACACCCCGAAGAACGTCTGGCATAAACAGGAGCAAAGCCTCAGCCGCACACACAGGACGCGGGGGTGCCTGGGGCGCCGAGGCAAGTCCCCGAGGGGAAGTGCCTGGAGCCCCCGAGGCCCCTCCCAGGAGCTCCTGGCCTCGGCCCAGGGTGAAGGCCGCGGGTGGCCGCTTGGGTTCTCTTCGGCGCCAGGGTTATTTCTGCGGTCTCCACGGTGGGCGCGGGGTTAACCTCCAGAGGGTGGCTTCCAGTACCCGGCACTCATGTCCCCAGAGCACTGCCCCATGTCCAGTGCTCCTGGTGTGGGGGCCAGCGCCCCACCTGCCCCCGGGTCCTGCGGCCAGGCCGGGGCAGAGGCCTCTCGGAGGGCACCTGGCTCCCGAAAGGAGCACTCAGAGGACAGTCACCCAGCCTTTGGGGAGTCTCCCCCATGGCCTCTTTCCTCATCTGGATGCCACTAGCAGCCTGGCCACCTCCAGGCCCACACCCTCACTCCAACCTCCACTCATTAGCCACAGGGTCCTTCTACAGCAGAATTCCTGGAAGCAGAGGGCCTAACCACCAGCATTAGAGTCACTGGAAGGGCTCTCAAAAGGGCAGTGCCTGGGGCCCCTGGGTCCTACGAAACGTATCCGAATCCCAGATCAGCCCACACCAATAGAAATATAATGCGACCCATGATACCATCACCCCATGTCACTTTACATTTTCTAAAAGCCACAGTTTTAAAGAGGAGAAACAGACAGGTGAAACTAATTTTCATGATATTTTTGATTTAACCCAATATTTTCAAAAAAAATATCATTGAAGCAGGTAACTGATATAAAACAATTATCAGTGCACTATTATGCAGTCTGGTTTTTTTTCATCTTTGAAATCTAACATGTAGCTTACGCTTAGGCTGCATATCAGTTCAGACTCCAAATGTATTAGAAATCGTGTCCTGGGGCAGCCCGGGTGGCTCAGCGGTTTAGCACCACCTTCAGCCCAGGGCGTGATCCTGGAGACTCAGGATCGAGTCCTGCGTTGGGCTCCCTGCAGGGAACCTGCTTCTCCCTCTGCCCGTGTCTCTGCCTCTCTCTCTCTGTGTCTCTCATGAATAAATACATAAATAAAATCTTTTTTTAAAAAGCCATACCTATAAAAAAAAAAAAGAAATCATGTCCTGTATTAAAATCTCATAAAATGCACAGTTGAAATCAATTCCTGTGCCCAAATAGTTCCAAATACTTTTAAAAGTTTTCCAATTTCGGAATTAAGTATCACTTTTTACATTTGAATTAAAATTAAACAAGATATACAGTTCTTCTGTTGCACTGGTCATAGGTGAAGTGCTCAAAGCTCATGGCCACTGGATTAGACAGCGTGGCTCTGGGCTTGCTCCGAGGCACAGCCCCTGTGCTGTCACCCTTTGGTGGGATATCTCCCATGCTGGATAAACTCTAACTTCTCTCCTTGGCTTTCAAGCCCCAACACAATCTGGCTCCAACCCTCTTCTTTCACCTTCCAGCTCCAACACCAGGAGCAGGCCACACCAACCAGAACATATTCCTCTGTCGATACCAGCAACACCCTCCTCCCTGTGGTGAATGCCCCGCTCAGCTTTCAAGACCCACCTCAAATGTTACTTCCTCTAGGAAGCCTTCCTTAGCTCCTCCAGGCATAGTAGCTCCCTCATCTGTGCCCCAATTTCCCTCAGAGCATTTATCCATATTAAATTGCTCGTATTAAAGCTCATATTAAATTGCGATTAGTGTATTTATCTGTATCATGAGTGGTGGAAATAGGGTACTTATAGCCCAGTGTGCCACAAGGGGGAAATTGCTAGATAAATGTAAAATAGTATTTATCATGGTTTGTGTAGTGTGGTCTGGAAGTAAGAGTCCCAAACTTGGCTTTAAAAGACTCGGTTTCAAGTTTACTCTCTTCTACCTAAAAGCAATAGCCCTGGACAAGTTACCTAGGTCTTCAGGACCTGAGTTTCCCTCTGTAAAATGAGTGTAATATCATTTACCTCCACCAGGTAAAGGACTCTCAGAGCAGTGCTGTGCAAATAAAAGTATAATGTGAGGAATAAATGAAATAAGGGGTTTGAAAGTGCCTAACACAGTCCCTGGCATGCAGCAAGGGTGTGACATGTGTGAGCTGAGCTGGAGCTTGGAGGAACTTGCAGGGCAGGACAACTAAGCCATGGGCCAGCTTTTACATCCAGGTTCCCCTCTGGCGATCCCTAGCTGGCTACTGGATGGAGAAGAGGACCCCAAGGAAGAATGTGGCTTCTGAAAGAGATCCACAACAGGTGACAAGTGTAGGGCACCTGGGTGGCTCAGTCAGTTAAGCATCTGCCTTTGGCTCAGGTCATGATCCCAGGGTCCTGGGATCGAGTCCCGCATCAGGCTCCCTGCTCAGTGGGGAGTCTGACTCTCCCTCTGTCTCTGCCTCCCTCTCTCTGTCTCTAATGAATAACTGAATAAAATCTTAGAAAAACAAAACAAAAACAGCTGACAAATGTAGAGAGGCTCTCAGGCCCTACTGAGCCCAGGGTGAGCCAGCTCCAGGCTCCAGGTCCAGGTTATAATCCGAGGGAGGGATGAGGGCAGCCACACAGATGCAGCTGCTTATGCAACTTCCCCGGGGGCTAGGGGCTGAGAGCTGTCTTTCCTGAACCCCAGAAAACATCCCTCAAAGGCTAAGCAAAAGACCCTGCAAATAATCTTGTCGAGAGGAGATTATTATTTGATATATTTATTGGACGTTCTCCGGTTTGGGGAGTTATTGGACTTTCTTTCATTTTCAATAACTAAAGAATGAAAAACTTTTGAAATTCAGAATGAGGATCATAAAATGGAGTCAGATAAATAGCACAAACAGGTTGGAGTAGACTTTAGGTTTATGTACTGTCTGTGAAAGAATAAAAAAAGGAAGAAAGCGGGGCCTGGTGGCTCAGTTGGTTAAGCAGGTGCCTTCGGCTCAGGTCCTAATCCCAGAGTCTTGGGGTAGAGCCCCATAGCAGGCTCCCTGCTCAGCTGGGAGTCTGCTTCTCCCTTTGCCCCTCACCCTGTGCATGTGCATTCTCTCTCACTTGCTCGCTGGCTCATTCAAATAAAAAAAGAAAGAAAGAAAAAAAAAGAAGGAAAGAAAGAAAGAGGAAGAAAGAAAGAAGGAAGGAGGGAGGAAGGAAGGAAGGAAGGAAGGAAGGAAGGAAGGAAGGAAGGAAAGAAAAGAGAAAAGAAAAGAAAAGAAAAAGAAAAGAAAAGAAAAGAAAAGAAAAGAAAAGAAAAGAAAAGAAAAGAAAAGAAAAGAAAAGAAAAGAAAAGAAAAGAGACAGGAGAGCTGGCCAGGAGGGGGCCTGGACAGTCTGCCCAAATGGGAGTCTGGGGCACCTCGGCTTCTTAAACCAAGTGGGGCAAAGATAAGATGGAGGGAGGCAGGAGGAAAAGGAACTGAGGGGGTGAGACTTAGGGAGAGAAAGATAAGCAAAGCAGAAACTCAGGAGGGACCCGTCAGGGTGGTTGCACCAGTGCTAACAGGTGAAAAGGCTAGGGTGCAAGACACAGTAAGATGCTGGAATAAGATTGAGCTAGAGACCCAAGTTCTGGTCCCAGCCCTGACACAGGCTCCCTGTGTAACTCCAGGGAAATCACTCTCCCTCTCTGGCCTAAGTCCTGGGGTAAGCAGAGGTTGGGTGGAGAAGAGGGAGACCTGCCTCCTCCGTCAGCAGGTGCTGAGGTTTCACGCAGAAAGCCAAGGATGGGAAGCAGGAGATAGACCCACAGTGTCTGTAGATTTGACGCCAGCAGACCAGAGGCACTGCCTTTGGACTTTACAGACTCAAAACTTCCCCAAACTTCCTCAAGGAAGGCCTGGTACTACCCTTGAACCCGGGATGGAAGATGAGTGCCAAAGGCAGGGGGAGAGCCCTACACAGACCAGCAGACTTGAACTGTGGCTCCCAAGGTTCGGGGCTGGGTCTCAGGCACCAGGGAGGCTTATGCGGATTAGAGCTGAGGATCTGGGGTGAGCCACCCTCTTCCCTCCACCCCTGATGGTCACCGCCCATTCAGAGAACACTGATTCCAGGAATCATTACTGAGTGCCTACTGTGTGCTGTCTCAGAGGAGACGGTGACAAACACGACCGACCCACCATGTGTGAGCCCTCATGCCAGGCTCTGGGGGATGTGAGGCTATTGGAACAGTTGTGGGGCTCTCCACCATTCCCTTCAGACCCACATTGTAAATCTGCAGCCCTCCTGCCCATGAATTCCTGCTGGGCTGCACCCCCACCTCGAAGGCCTCTGAGTTCTTTCTGAGAGGGCTCAGGGCTGTCTCCCTAACCCACACCAAGGCACCCAGACCCTAAAGCAGAAATGCTCAAGCCCAAAGTACCCCATGGGTTCCTCACCCTCAGGCTTCAGCCGCTTTCCCCTCAGCTACACAGCGTCAAACAGGGCAGGGGGTCGGACATGACCCCAGCCCATCATATGGTTCACATGCCACCTCCAACCTTCATGTGCCATGAAACACCCTCCCCCCTCAGAAACACACTCAAACCACACCCTTTGCCTATCAGCTCAGGCTAAGAAACACCTGAAAGGACCCAGCAGCCACCAGTCCCGCAAACTCTGCTCCAAATTTGGGCCCATCTGGACACCCTGTTGCAGAAAGATGAAACTGACCTGGTACTTCCTCTTGAGAAGAATCCAACCTAACAGAGAGGATGAGACTAAAGTAATGCGAATATCTGGAGGAAGGTGCTGAGCGCCATAAATTAGTGCCTGATGAAGGGTCATGGGGTTTAACAGAGGAAGACCTTACTCTCATCTGAGAAAATCAGGAGCCAGCTCCATGGGGAGACAGTAACCCAGGTGCATAAAAAAATGGGGGGGAATTAAAATGTGAATAAGGCTTTTGAAGAAGAGGGAGTAAGATAAGCAAAAGCCGTGATATGGAGGATGTTGGGTGTCACTGGCAAAAGTGAGAGATGGGTATTGCTGCTCCCCGACCTATGTCCATGGCAAATGTTACTAACGGGTTACAGCACTTTTCCAGGAAGCCATGGGTCATATTGGTGAGGCAGAGATGGGGACACATGGAGCCTCTTTGCTACTCTGTCTGCAGAAGAATGACAGGACCAAGCGCATCTGAAAGAGAACTTGTAAGAGAAAGCAGAGGGGCAGGTTGACACCGGTCATAGAAGGTCATCCAAGCTGCCACCCATCCCATGTTGGCAGTTTCTTCCTTTCAGAAATGTCCTGTCCTCTGTCAGGTACCTCTAGGAAGGGCAGCATTGGTAACTCACACGGAGGGATTTATAATTCAGTGTTATGGGGGCTCCTAAGTATTAACTAATCTAGTGTTTCAAAATGTGGTCCACTTTCTTGAGTCGCTGGTTAAAATGCAGATTCCTGGATCCTGGCACCAGAAATTCCTATTTGGTGGGACCAGTGAACGTTTTGCACTTTCACGTACAAACAAGCCCCCTTGTCCTGCAGATGATAAACTTGGAATTCGGAGTTCTCACCAGTTTTCCCTAAAGACACACTGTGTTAGTTACCTACTGCTGTGTAACAGATCACCCCACACTCAGTGGTTTAAAGCAACCACCGTGTGATGGTCTCCCACAGTTGTGGGGGTCAACAAGAGGCAGCTGGGCAGCTCCACTGCTCTCACCGGTGGCCTCTCAAGAGGTGGCAGTCACCTGGGGCCTCAGCAGGGATGGATGGAAGGTGGGGCTCAGCCAGGATGCTGGGACAGCTGGGCCTCTCCCTCATGTGGCCTCTCCGCCAGACCCCAGAGCAGAGGATAGTAATGTACTTCGAATGCCACCAGTCTCTACATCAGGGTATAAAAGTGAACTTCTAATATGGCAGCTCAGGGCTCCCCAAGGCAGAAACTTCCAGGCCTCTGTAAGGCTTAGTTCTGAACCTGGCACGGCACCCCTTCTACTGCACTCTGGTGATTGAAGTGAGTCATAGGGCAGGCCCAGACTTAGTATAGGATAAGAAGAGGCAAGGGCTTAAATGTTCAGGGCCATGACTTAATTGGGGGTCATCTCTGGATGACTATCCAAAAAGCTGGCAAATTACCAAGTATAAGATACATGGCCAGAAACCAACATCTTATAAGGGCCAGATTGTGAGCATTGCTTTGGTTCTCCCATGTTATGTAGAATTCTATTATTGTTACTACCAATTATAACACAAAAAGCAAAGCTTTGCCATTTTTCAGCTGTTTTACAGCTATCACCTCATTTTAGCTTCCTACTGTATCAGCCAGTGCTTCTCAAATTATCTGGGTGAAGGGCCACTTTTATTATTATAACTTCAATTTGCTGAACACTGATACTTTTATAAAATTCAATAGAAATTAATTACTAGGGAAATGGAATGAAAAATAGGCATCTACAATGTAAGCACCAATTTTTCTTACTATGAGTTATCAGACATAAAATCACTGGCTCAGATTTCGGTGACTATTTCTAAATGCTTACTCTCAACTTCTATACATACCCTGTTGGGAAGAGGGGACTGGCTATGGGCCACCCTTTAAGTTAGCAAGGTACTAGGCAAGAAAACGAAGCAAATCCCAGCAAAACTAAGCCCCCCACCCCCCGGGTGTTCTGACTCCAAATCAAACTCTGAGTCACTAGGGATCTTGGCCCAATCCTCTTGGTGTAGAGTTAATAAACAAAAACAAACAAACCAGAGGCCCAGAGAGGGAAAGCACCATGCCCCAAGCCTCTAGTAACTCAGTGGTCAAGTGGAGGCTGGCACCAGATGCCCATGCCTCTGCCTAGAGCAGTTTCCCCACCCACAGATACTCTATCTGAATTGTCCAGGGCCCAGGATGCCCAAGGACTGAGTCATACAGGAATCTGGGGAGGTATTTTTGACAGGGGGTGGCTGCTGGCCTTCTCCGAACCCTCCGGCAACGCCTGGTCCTGCTATCCAGCACCCTTCCCCACCCTCTTGGAGCCTGCGGGGGCTGCGGGGGCTGATTCTGTTTAATCAACCGGCTCTCTTGCTATTCCAAAAATAAATATGCCAGAGAAGGGGACACCAACTGAATGAGCAGCCACGTTCACCCTTCCCACCCCCTGCCCTCCCACCAATTGCACACCAAGCCCTGAGGCTCTGCCATGGATCCAGCTCCCGTCCCACCACCCTCCCAGAAAAAGTCATCTTCCCTCCAGACAAATTAAGAAATGAAATCACTGTGCGCTTTTGATATACTGCCGTGGCGGCCTAAGACCTGCCTGAGCCGGGTCTTAAAAATATCTCCCCAAAGTAGGCACTGTGACCAAAGCTGTCCCGGTGCTCAGTCCGAGTTGGGGGAACAGCTGGGCCTGCCAGCACAGCCCATCCCTCTGAGAGCACATCTTCCGATTCCCAGAAAACGAAGCCATCGCCCGATGCACGGTGCCCAAAGGCAATTAAGGGGAATAATTCAAATGTCAGCGCCGATGTCTTTTGCGAAGAAATAATCATTAAAAGACACGGCAGAGAGGTCCTTGGGAGTGGGATTATTATTGTAAACAGAAAACGAGGGAAAAGAGGACTCATCAGCGCAGGCTGAGGTGTGCGTGAACGCACACACAATTATGCCGAGGGAAGCTGTAGAATTAATGTACCCAGGATCTGGCGTGTCAACAGATTTTCTGAGATGTATTTTCATAGGCACTTGAGAATAACTGAACCAAGAATTCCTGTCACTGAGCTCCTACCATGTGCCAGGCACTGTGCTGAGCACTGGCACGGAGTGGGTGCTGAATAAATCTGTGTTTGAATGGATGGAGGGAAGGATGCATGGATGTCTATGGATGGGTGGATAGATCTTTGGATTGATGGATGGAGGGACGGATGATGAGAGATTGGATGGGTGGGTGAATAGAGGGTGCAGGGTGAATGGATGATTATTTCTATTTCTCAGAACAAGGTTTTAAGAAATAGCAAATCCATTTTACAGATGAAGTGAAGCTCAAAGAGGTAAGTCATCTGCCAAAGTCACTCATCAGAGCAGCGCCTGCACTGGTGCGCAAAGCCACCTTTGGGGCTCTAACGTCCTCTTGGGGACAACATTCCGTAACAACCAACAACAACAGTTACTGGTTGTTATTAATCAGCTGTTCTGGGCCGGGCAGTGTTCTGAGCATTCAGAATTTATTTATTTAACTTATTTAATCCTCCAACAAACTTTATGAGATGACTCCAGGAAGCTGAGGCACAGAAAAGCTCAGTCCACCTGCTGACGGTTACAGAGCCAATAAGCAGGGGGGCTGGACCCCAGCCTCAGCAGTGGGACTTCACACAGGGCTCTTTCCCACTCCGCCGCCTCTCAGAGGCCAGACACAAATAATCAAATGCGTTGAAGTCAGAGTACGTGGGACTAAACGAACAAAGCGGGCTGGGCTGCGGAGGAGCAGGGCCGGTGGCTGGAAACAAAGGGCTGGGAGCCCTGCCTGGGGGCAGGTGTCTCGGTGGACAAGGACTGGACCTTAGATGCTGCAAAGCCAGCATCCGCCTCCAGGTCTGACCCTGGCTGGGCTGGTGTGGACAGCTTAGATTAGAATCAGTCTGGGCCCTGCCTCCCACCTCTGGGCCGCCTGCCCTGAGAGGCGGGGAGACACCATCCTGAGAACAGCCACAAGAAGGGCAGGGAGGCCACAGGCAGGCGCTAAGTGGGAGAGTGCAGGAGGGAGGAAGCGCCTGCTGGGACCAGGGCTGGGGGGCACGCCTCTGCCCTAATAGCTCCTTCTGCTGGCAGAGTTCCTGGGGCTGCACCATGCTCCAGAAGCCAGCCTGGGTGCTAAGAGGCATCAGGCTGGGGTGCGGCCGTGGTGGAGGAGGGGCAGGCTGCAGAAGTCGGAACTCCTCCATCGACAGGACCCAGGCCCTAGGGATCTAACTGAATCTCAGGAACCACTACGGTGTACCCAGGTTAGGGTCGGGATGGTTCCCCAGGCCTATCCTCCCCAGCTTCTTCAATTTGAAAGCTCCCCCAAGAAACGGCAACTCTGAATTTTTGCCCCATCTAAACCAAATAGAGAAGATACCAGCCCTTTCCATCCACTGTCCACAGCCATGAGATGTTCCTCAGCCAACCTGGGCCTTCTTTTCCAAATGTCCAGCACACCAGTTTTCCATTTCTGCTTCCAAACCTCACTGTCCACCGAATTCCCAGCCCATCACCGCCTCCTGGAAGCCCTCTAGGAATAAGTACCATCTTTCTGAGATGAGGACCATATTTATATTCTTCCCTCCAGCCCTGGCCTTCCATCCAGGGGAACTTTAAGAGGTTAAATGACCTCTGCTGAACCCCAGCGGAGAAAGCTGGAGGCTGAGATTTACAGGAGTCCTGGAAGGCGCTCCTGACTCCCTGAGTCAGCTTTTCACATCACCTGAAATCCCAGGTTGTCAACTTTGCTTCCCATAAACATATCACCCCCTGGGGGAGACCTCATCCCCTGCTGCCTCCAGGAGGATCCAGGGATCTGGGGCATGGGGCAGGAGCTCAGTCTAGTCATGGGACAAAAACAGGATGCCCCATTGTACCTACAACATGATTAGGTCCACTCTCTCCCCCTCAAAAAAGTTAGCCCTGGAAAGAAAAGCACTAAAGCAATGACACTGTTAGTATTAGAGAAATATAAATTGAAGATACTTTTGTTTTATTTTTACTATTTCCTGAATTTTCTGCGACGTGGCTGTCATTTTATAATGAAAAGTAATCTGAAAAGTAATTCTGTGGCCAATTGAGAGGATCTCCTTCCCCCAACAAAAGCAGGGAAGGGGCTGCCCCTGAAAGAGTGGTGTTTAAGATCTGGCCCCACCAGGCCCCACAGGGGACCCCTGCCACCACAGTCTGATGATTTTGAGCCTTCATTCAATCAGCTTTTATTAAAATGGCCCAGGAGGCCGGCAGGATGGCATCCAGGCCGTGCGCGCCGAGGAGGAAGAGGAAGACGGAGTGGAAGAGGAGGACGAAGAGGAGGAAGACAGCGACGAAGACGAGGATGAAGACGACGAGAGCGTCGACGAGGAAGTGAATGTTGAATTTGAAGCTTATTCCATCTCCGACAAGGATCATGACGGAATTAAGAAGTTATTGCAACAGCTTTTCCTAAAGGCTCCTGTGAGTACTGCAGAACTAAGTGATCTCTTAATTCAACAAAACCATACTGGGAGTGTGACAAAGCAGACGGATGTTTCAGAAGACAGCGATGACGATGTGGATGAAGATGAGATTTTTGGGTTCGTAAGTCTTTTAAATTTAACTGAAAGAAAGGGAACCCAGTGTGCTGAACAAATTAAAGAGCTGATCCTGAGCCCCTGTGAGAAGAACTGTGGAAAGAGTTTGGTGAAAAAAAAAAAAAAAAAGAGTTTGGTGGAACAGCTGGATACACCTTTAAACGACAACTCCAAGCCTGTGGGCTTTCTCCTCAGCGAGAGGTTCATGAACGTCCCTCCTCAGATTGCGCTGCCCATGCGCCAGCAGCTCCAGAAAGAACTAGCAGAGGCACACAAAACTAACAAGCCGTGTGGGAAGTGTCACTTCTACCTTCTGATTAGCAAGACGTTTGTGGAAGCTGGAAAAAATTCCAAAAGGAAAGGGAGCAACCAAGAAGAGAAAGAGGAGTTAATGTTTGCAAATGCAGAGGAAGGATTTTTCTATGAGAAGGCCATCCTGAAGTTCAGCTACTCGGTGCAGGAAGAGAGCGACACTCGTCCGGGAGGCAGGTGGCCCTTTGATGACGTCCCCATGAAGCCCTTGCGAACCGTGATGTTGATTCCAGGTGACCGGATGAACGAAATCATGGACAGACTGAAAGAGCACCTCTCCGTGTGACCCATTTCCCATGGACAGTAGTTGGTGATTTTGTGTTTGTAAAATTACCAGAAAACAGCTCTCAGATTTACTGAAAAACTCACGACTTTATTCAGAGTAAGGTCCTCTACAAAAGAGTAGGGTTCTGTCCCCTGTGTCTGTGACACATTTACAAAATAGTTTTTTTAAAAAAAAATTTGGTCAAATTATGAATGATTAAAAGCTTTTCCAATAAGAAGGAAAACATGGGGGTCATAATTTAAAGAACTCAATAAAAACTTCTATTTTTTTATTTAAAAAAATTAAATAAAATAAAATAAAATGGCCCAGGAGCATGGAAGATGGTCATGTTCCCATTTCACAGACATGACAACTAAGGCTTAGTGGTGCTAAAGGACATTGCAGACAAGAAAGCAGCTATGATGCTGTTTAATGCATAGTGGGGGCTCAAGAAAGGTCAGTTAAATGACTTGGCTGAGAGTAACCTTTTTTTTTTTCAAATTTACTGATTAGTTTTTCCCACTTCCCAAATGAGGCCTCAGCCACCATTGCAGTGGAACGTGTGAACCGGATTCTGTGAGTGCCCATGCTCCCTCCAGCTGCAAGGTGGGCCGGTGGGGGAACAGAGAAAGGAAAGTCTGAGGTCGCCGCAGGACTGGGGTGGGGTGCTTGGGGCCTGCTCGGCCTTCTTCGGTACCAGACACCTTTACTAGCCAGGACAGCACGGCCCTCACTTTGCCTCATGCCAGATCCCGCAACAGCTCCCAGGCCTGCACGCCTCTCTAACCCGCCACCAGCACCCCAAACCAGCCTGGCGCCACGTCCCACCTGGACTATTGCCGCAGCTCCCTACTGGACGCCACCTGCGTCCTCTCTCCCGGCCTCCACCAGCCCAACCAGCTGCTCAAAATTCAGAGGAGAGAGCAGAGAACAGAATGGTGGTTGCCAGAGGCGGGGGTGGGTGGTGAGTGAAGGGGGTCAGAAGGAACCAACCTCCAGTTATAAAATAAATAAGTCACAGGGACGTAGGTTCCAGCACAGTGACTATACTTCACAATAATACTGTGTGACACATGTGAAAGGTGCTAAGAGAGCAGATCTCAAAAGTTTTCATCACACACACAATTTTGTCACCTGTGTGTAGTGACGGACGGTAACTACACTTAGTGGGTGATCACCTCCCAAATATACAGACACTGAATCATTATATTGAAAATGATATGATGTTATATTATCAATCATACTTCAATAAAAAAAATCAGGGCACCTGGGTGGCTTAGTGGTTGAGCATCTGCCTTCGGCCCAGGGTGTGATCCTGGGGTCCTGGGATCAAGTCCCGCATCAGGCTCCCTGCAAGGAGCCTGCTTCTCCCTCTGCCTGTGTCTCTGCCTCTCTCTGTGTGTCTCTCATGAATAAATAAATAAATAAATAACCTCTAAAAAAACATCAGCTCAGATCTGGTCAATCCAGTGTGCAAAAGCCTTCAGAGACTGCTCCTCCCAGTGACTGTCTGGCCAGGCCTCTCTGGCCTCACTCTGGCCACTCTGGGCTTGCACTTGGCCTTCCAGAAGCATCTGCATCAGCGGAGGGCACACGCTGTCCATCCCATTAGGTCCTAGGAGTGCCCAGTATGCTTCTTCAGCCGCGGGCCTCCCTCCACCTGGCTATCTTCAGGATCAGCCTAGCTAGAGGCCTCTTTCTTACCCCCCAGGATGACTAGGACCGGATCGTAAAATAACAGAATTTAAGAACCATGCCTCTAGGCCTGCCTCTTACTGTGGCTTTAAGCAAGTCACTCAACATCCAGAGGCCTGTTTCTCCACCCACAGGACAAGGGGATGGACCAGCTCGTGTGCCTCACTGCTCTAGGGCAGCCCTGGCGTCACCCTGGAGCTTGTCAGGGATGCAGTCTTGGGCCTCACCCAGGCTGGGCTGGGTCAGAATCCCTGGCGGTGGGGCCCAGCCGTCGGGTGAGACAAGCCCCACCCCCATCCCTGCCCAGAGGGTGATGCTGGCCCACAGAAGCGCAGAAGTGGGTGGATGTTGTGACCTAAGGCCTTGTTCTTCCCGCCCCCGCAGGTGGATTTCGAAGACGTGATCGCAGAGCCTGTGGGCACGTACAGTTTTGACGGCGTGTGGAAAGTGAGCTACACCACCTTCACCGTCTCCAAGTACTGGTGCTACCGCCTGCTGTCCACGCTGCTGGGGGTCCCGCTGGCCCTGCTCTGGGGCTTCCTGTTCGCCTGCATCTCTTTCTGCCACATCTGGGCGGTGGTGCCATGCATTAAGAGCTACCTGATTGAGATCCAGTGCATCAGCCACATCTACTCCCTCTGCATCCGTACCTTCTGCAACCCGCTCTTTGCCGCCCTGGGCCAGATCTGCAGCAACATCAAGGTGATGCTGCGGAAGGAAGTGTAAAGCCAGGTGGGGGCGAGGGGGGTGGCCGGGCAGGGGGAGTCAGGCCAGGCTGGCCCCCCCACGGCACTGCTCCATGGGCCTGCTGGTGAGCGCTTGCTCTTTAGGGACTGCTATTTCCCCCCCAAGACACACAGTTTAGGGAAGCAAGCAAGAAAAGAGCCCTGCCACAGAAGCACAGTGGCCCTTCACTCTGCCCCCTACCCCACCTCGATGCCTCCTTGACCCGGCATGAGGAACGATAATTTGCTAAGAGGCAGCTACTGCAAGTCTTTGCATTCACTTGTACTGTAACAGCATAAACCAGCACTCGGTTCCCACCTGGGGTCAACCCGTCCGTGCATGCCGCCCGGGAAAGCTACCAGTGACTCTTGGCATTAGAAGGGTGGCTCCAATAAACGGTTTCGGCTGCATTTCGGGAATGCTGTGTTTTCTGTGTGTCCATAAGGTAGGTGCATGCCCTGATGAGCTTCAAAAATACAGTTTGCTGCCCTAAGAAACAAGTGGAGCAAGCTGGTTGGCCCTCCTCTGGGCCAAATTCAAGAATCAGAACAGAGTTCGGTTTCTCCTGGGCTTCTTCTTCTTTGCTGGGTATCTGCTCCCCCACATTACTTAGGGGATTATTTCCCTGGGCTGGCCAGCAGTCACCAATGGGAGAAAGTGGCCCGTGGGCCAGAAGGGGCAAGAGTCCCTCCCTGAGCACCAGTGAGGGCAGGGCCTGGGTTCAAAACTCTCTGAACCTCCCCTTTGGCTCCACAGATACCAAGGCCCTGACACTGCTGCTTGGTATGTGTACACCTTCAGCCTTCAGAGATGTGATGAGGGCATATGGCCCAATCTGTGCATGTGCAGACTCACTGTGGACATAAAAAACAATAGCAAGGGCATGTCCCACCTCTTCTTCACCTAACCCCACTGGGGAGACAAGAACCAGCAATATTACATTCTTTACAGATACTTTCCCAAGAGTGTTATCCAGAACTTAGTCCTCAGAAAAAAAGAGGGGTGGCTTTTGTGATTAAATTTGTTTGGAAAATGCTCTATATTTCTCTCAGAGATTTTCAATAGACAGCAGTACATTAAAGATTCTGACAAGTTCTGCAGGAAAGAAAACTGTTCAGGCCAACGTCTTCCAATCCCACTTGACCTTTTTCTTCCCCCATGCAACACTCACTTACGTCTCATAAAATTATGGTTCCGCAGCAGGTTTTCAGAGGCATCGCCTCATTGGTGCCTGGCCATGAACCCAAGGAGTACTGGGGGGCAGTGTGGTGGAGCAGATTGGGAGATAGGGCACAGGCAGCCTCAGTTCTGGTCCTGTCTCTCCTCCTAGTTGCCTTCTCTGGCCTCAATTTTACCATCCATAAAACGATCCCTAATGTCCATCTCAGCCTTAAAATTTACTCATTTTTGTTTTTTCTAGTATCTTATTATGCAATTTTCAAACACAGAAGGAATTTGGAAGGGTCGGCCGTGAACACCTGAATGCACACCATCCAGGCTCGACATTGCCCATTTTACTGCTCCTGCTTTGTCACATGTCTCTCCATCCACCAACCTCAGCTTTCTTTACACACTTTTATTTTTTATGCATTTTAAAATAAGCTGCAGATACCCATATTTTTGCTACTAAACACTGCAGCTGTCATCCTTTAGCTTAGCCCAGGGAGGTCTAGCCATCACTAGAGCACAGCAGCTCCAGCCCACCTGTCTCTGTTCTGTGCTGGGCTCTGTACATTCTCAGGTGGACCCAGTGGGCCCGGCTCCTCCTGCTGGAAAGGTTTAGAGGCGGCATTATTTACATCCTCCTCGAAGGGGCTGCCCTTCAAACATCTCTTGAGGTCAATAGGTCCCAACACTTGGAATCTTGGGTTCTGCAGAGGGATTTTTCACCACTTTGGCTCTTTCTATAACCTGATTTGACTAAAACTCCAATTTTCCAAGCTTGTTCTGTTTCTTGAGGGGCAGATTACAGCAGGTACTCATTTACCCATGAAGTTCCCAGAACTGGAGAAAGGACACACATTTAAGATGCATAAGGAGTTCTGTGTCTTCCAGGAATCTCCTTGAGAAGTAACAGAAGAACAGCAGGCTGAGGGCATAATGGGAAGAGGCCAGAGCAAGGAGGTGGAGTTTCTCTCTCTCTCTCTCTCTCTCTCTCTGTCTCTTTCTCTCTCTCTGTCTCACATGCTACATTCAGCTTATCAGGGATTCTTGCTCAAAAGGCAGGTTGAAGGCCCCAGCTCCAAAGTGTGAGTCAGTGGAGCCCCAGGAATGAACATGAACCCATTTGTGGTTCTGCAGGTGGCCCCCTTATCTCACTGGAAGAAATACGTGGTAGGGTCCCTTCCAGGTGATGATCTAAAATCCTATTCTCTCCAGAGTTAGACAGTGGCACACAGTGGGTGTGGTATATCACACAAGAGGTCTGTGCCTGGGACTTACACCATCTTCCGACAAAACTCTGACAAATCATGACCGCAGACAATGGGACCGGGTCCCCCTACCCCCACCCCAGCCACACCTCTGGGGTCCTTCTGTCATAGGCAGAGAACTCTGCAGCCCTGCAGGGGAATCCAAGCCCACCAGCCACCAGGCATGATCACCATTTTAGGGAGGGAGAAAGAGGGCAAAGCAATGTATGGGGGAAAAAATGTTTATACAGTGCACCTTTTATAAAGCAGTTAATGAAGCAGACGTCTTGCTCTCGGCCACATCAGGCACTGGCTGGCACAGTCCATGAGGGTACCAGAGAAAGTCACTGCAGTAGGACAAAACTGAGGAATTCACATTTTGCATCTAGTGGTGTTTCACTGCACTCAAATAGAAAAGGTTAAGCACTTTCAAAACCAGGATATTTGTAAAGGGTGACCTCGTGCAGCTGTAGCCCACAGATCCATCCAAAAAGGAGCACAGATTGTATGACAGATTATGTCTTTCAGGGACTAAGGAAATGAGGCTCAGAGCCTTTGAGTGTTCACATTTCACTTTTGACCATCAGTATAATGAAACATTGCAGAAGAAAACCTACAGGCTCCAATTTATTGGCAGCTCCAGCCATGTGTTTGGTTTGCAGACGGGTCTGACGCGGTGGGAGAAGGTATATGCAGACCTTGGGGTGGGGTGTCTGGGGGAGGAGGGCAGAGACAACCGAGCTCAGGACTCGGTTCGAGAGAGACTGAGAGGGTGAAGATAGTCTCTAGCACAAGATTGGGAGGGGAGGGGTGCAGAACCATGGATGCTGCTGAAACCGAATGCCACTGATCTGCTGTGCCCGTGGTCCCCAGTGGCTTCTGTTAGCTGCTAGGGCAGCAACTTCCCCGGGAACAGCAGAGACTAAGGCAACTCTGGCTGGTGAGCAGGGAGGCTCAACTGCCAACAGACCCCATCATGGATGCATCTGCACCCAGACTGCCCCCGTGGTCCTATACATGGTCACGAAGACCCCAAATCAGCATCTTGTTAGCCTCCCAAAGAGCGAGGACTACCTGGTATTCACAGTGTCCAGTTAGTACTGGATCTTGTATTAAATGGTACGAGTCTGAATACTGGCATTCCAGGGCACGCCTCTCTTCTCCCTGAACATCTAAACCATGCGAGCTTCTTCTACTACGTGCAAGAATGTGTGTGTTGTGTGCACACGCAGTGTGGAGGGAGAAGAGGACAGAGCATATAGAAAGTGAATCTGTGGCTTTTGAGAAGTGTTTTTGCTTGTAACACAGTGAGTCACAAAAATATGTATAGAAATTTTTTTTTAAGTGCACTAAAGAACCAATGAGTTGGCCACTCCCCATCGAAAAACCTCTGATCTAGAACATCTTGTATTAAAATACCAAAGGTATTTCTTGGGCACAGTCATATCCTTCCTCAGGGCTGACAGGACACTTGAGAATGTGTTTACCAGGTGAGTAAAACCTTTGAGACCTTCGGTGAAATGTCCTCCTAAATAAAACACAACAGTCTGCAGCCCAAGACATCACTTGTGCCTGTACTAGAGCAGGATGGGAGTATTACCACTGCTGGTACCTTTGGCCAAACTGGAAACACCATCTCTTGCAGAAAAACTGAGTAACTGTTCCTCCTACATGATAAGTCACAGAAATAGAAGAAGCTCAGGGAGATTCTAAGGAATTCATCCTTCCAGCCGGTCATCTCCGAATTTGGTTGGTAAACATTTGTTTTTGTGAACTTCTTTTAAATGCTCAATTCAGTGGTTTTCACATATTCTAAAAACTCACATACCATCATCACTAATTCTAGAAAATTGTCATCACCTCCCCAAGAAATCCAGCATTTATTAGCGTTCCCTCTCCATTCAGCCCAACTTCCAGCCCCTGACAACCATGGCCCTCTAACCTGCCCTATAGGTTTGCCTGTTCTGGACAGTTCACAAAACGGACCCATCCAGTATGTGGCTTTCTGCATTGGCTTCTTTCACTCGGCAAACTGTTTTCAAGGTTCATCCGTGTTGTAGAGAGTGCCAGGACTTCATTCCTTTATAGCCAAATAATATGTCACCATTCAGAGAGACCATATTTATCCATTCATCTGTTGATAGACATCTGGGTTATTTCCATCGGAGGCTATTATAAATGATGGTGCTGTGAACATTTATGTACAATTTTTTTGTATTTGTATAGGCTCTCGCTTCTCTTGAGTAAATACCTAGGAGTGGCATTTCTGGCTCATATGGTAATTCTATGTTTAACTTTTTGAAGAACAGCCAAAGTATTTTCCAAGTGGCTGGACCATTTTCTATTCCCACAAGCAGTGTATGAGAGTTCCAGTTACTCTACACCCTTGCCAGCACCTGTTATTGCCCATCTTTTTGATTACGGCCATCTTAGTGGGCACCAAGTGGCATTTCGCTGTGGCTTTAATATGCATTTTCCTAATGAACAATAACATTGAGCATTTTTTCATGGGCTTATTGGCCGTTTTTATGTCTTCCTTGGAGAGGATATAAAAATAGGTCTATTTATTTGTTTATTCAAATATTTTGCCCCTATAAAAATCGGCTTTTTATTGTTAAGTGGTAAGAGTGCTTGATATATTCTGGATCTGAGTATGTGATTTACAAATATTTTCTTCCATTCTGTGAGGTGTCTTTTCACTTTGACAGTGGCCTTTGAAGCACAGAAGTTCTGTGCCCCATTTTGATGAGGTTAATTTACCTCCTTTTCCTTTGCTTATGCTTTTGGGAATCATATGTGAGAAATCACTGCCTAATCCAAGGTCACAACGATTTATACCTATGTTTTCTTCTAACAGTTTTTTTTTTTCTTCTAACAGTTTTATAGTTTTAGCTCTTACATTTAGGGCTCGAAGCATTTTGAGTTAGTTTTTATACAGCGTGAGGTAGGAGTCCAACTGCATTCTTTTTTTTTTATTGAAGTATAGTTGACATACAATGTTATATTAGTTTCGGGTGTACAACATAGAATTCCAACAATCCCATACATTGCTCAAGGCTCACCATGGTAACTGCAGTCACATAACAACGTTATCACAATATCATTGACTATATTTCTTGTGCTATACTTTTCATCACTGTGACTTATTTGTCTTATAATTGGAAGTTTGTACCTCTTAATTCCCTTCACCCACTTCATCCTTTGGCATGTGGATATCCAGTTTTCCCAGCACCATTTGTTGAGCAGACTGTCTCCCCTATTGAATTCTCTTGTCACACTTGTCAAAAATCAATTGGCCATAAACATGAGAGTTTATAACTGCACTTTTCATTCTATTCCACTGGCCTATCCCATTGATCTTTATGTTTATCCTTACGCCAGTACCACACTCTTTTGATTATCATGGATTTGTAGTAAATTTTGAAACCAGGAAGTATGAATCCACCAACTTTGTTCTTTTTCAAAAGATCATTTGGCTATTCTGGGGCCCTTGCATTTCTGTATGAATTTTAGGTTATCAATTTGTGCAAAGAGGCCAACTAGGAGTTTGATAAGAGACTGCATTGAATCTGTAGATCATTTTGGATAGTATTGTCTTCTTAACAATTTAAGTCTCTGATCCACGAACATAGGATATCTTTCCATTTATTTAAGTCTTCTTCAATTTCTTTCAATGATATTTTGTAGTTATCAGGGTATAAGACTTATACTTCTGTTGTTAAATTTATTCTTATTTTATTCTTTCTTATACCAGTATAAATGGGAAGATTCCTTAATTTCATTTTCATATTGTTAATTGTTAGTAAAGAAATACAACTGTTTTTTGCAAATTGACTTTGTACCCTGCAACCTCAATGAATTCATTTATTACTTTTAACAAGCTTGTATATATGCATGAACTCCTTAGAATTGTCTACGTACAAAATCATGCCATCTGCAAAGGGTTTTACTTCCTCTTTTCCAATTTGGATGCCTTTTGTTTCTTTTTCTTTCCTAACTGCTTCATGTAAATATTAGCTTCTTAAACATTTTTAACACAAGTTTTAATTGGCTGCCTATGCCAAATGGTTTCATAAAGGAATCCTCTGTTCCCAGGGCCACCTTCTGACATGCTGGTGCCCAAGGATGCTAGAATGGGTCCATGCAAAATAAAAGCACTCTGAAGTCAGGCAGGAGGACATTAGCACTACCCTCCACATCTGAGGTCCCATTCCTGCTCCTTATTCTGAGCTTAGAACACTAGGCTTCCACACCCAGGGTGTTACCAATCCTATACTTACCACTTTTCACAAGATCCCAGAATAAAGGGGTAAAAAGATACTAGAGTGAAATGATAGGTCCAGGAGAAAAAAAGAAAAAAAAATCTACCAGCCAGGGACAGCAGTAGGGGCAGGGTAAGGACGCCAGGGGAGATCCAGGGATTGTCTGATGGCTGAGTCACCCCCATCATCTTCTACCATGGAGACTATTTCCCTACCCGGGTCAGGATTTCCCATCCCACTCAAGCTACCCCAAGGTCCAGAAGGGTGCAAACTGAAAGGTACCTTATACACACACATGCACACAGCCACCAAGGGGCGGACTGTCTATGTTGGCACAACCTGAGCCCTTGGAGGCAGTCCTGGCCCAGCCTGGTCACACTGTGGATGGCTGCGAGGAGCTCCTCTGGCTGGAGCTGTGGTGGCTCAGGACAAAGGTGGATGAGTTGCTCTTTTTGCTGACGCTGGTCTCCCCTGGACGGTTCCCCTTCAGGTAGCTGGAGGAGCAGCAGAGGAAGCGCTGTACAAGTTCATGGAAGAGGTGGCCCGTGAAGAGCATGTAGATCCAAGGGTTACAGCAGCTGTTGAGGCTGGCCAGGAGCATGGCTATGATGAAAGCCGAGGCTGAAGGGAGGGTAGGGGTGCAGGGAGAAAGGAGAACAGGCCATCACTATTGGAGGAGTCACCCTCATTTCCTGAGAATGGCCTTTCCCAGGTACCATGGCCTTGTCAGTCACAAGATGGAGAACTAGAGAGATAAAGTCTGTCTGCCTTCCATATTGTGGCTCTGGGCGTGCACTCAGCCTGCCCCCCCCCCCGCCCACCTCCCAGCCTTGCCAGGCTCAGCCTAGCCCTAGAATGCTCCCCATCCCGTCTGTCATCAAAAGCATACCCGCCGAGAGCGTCCATCAGCAGGGGCTGCACTCGTCCCGGCCACCTGTTCATTCATAACTCACTCAGCAAGGATCCAGTGCCTACGCCTCGGAGTGCCCAAGAGCACAGAGTCCGGAAGCTGCCAGGCCTAGTTTGTAGTCTGGTTCTGCCAGCAACAAATTACTTTAGTTCCCCAAGAGACTGCTGTTTGCTAATCTTTCAGCAGGGATAACAAGGCTATCCAAACCTCACGAGAATACTGCAAGGATTTTTTTAAAAATGCCTGGCACTCGGTAAGTGCCCAGTACATGGTGGCTGCTATCGTGACTGTGTGCCACACACCCGGCAAGGCACCAGGGACACAAAAATAAAATGAATAGCTCCATGAGGTGGGCACGGTGCGGGCACCGTGGGGTGACGCACACCAAGGAGGAGTGCAAATCTGAGCAAATCATGGCCAGCCCCAACAGACACCGGCATTTGAGCTGATCCCTGAAGGATGCTTCTGAGTTTTCCAGGCAGAGAGGGAGGAAGGGTGTTCGAGGCAGAAGGAATTGCACAGGAAAAGGCACGGTGGCAAGAAAGAGCTGCTATTTTCACAGTTGAGAACACTGACAGTTCTGTACCCCTAAGAGCACTGCTTCAAGAGCACAACAAATAAGACTTACACAGAAAAAGAAGTTTACCTTGAAATTATTTGAGGAACCGTGCAAAAGCCATTATACTGAGCATTTATTGTGTTTCAGGCAAAATTAAAGATCAACTTCAAGACTGCTTGTCACAAGTTCAAGCTTCAAAAGGAAAGAAAAATTTCTAATCCTGGGGTGCCTGGCTGGCTCAGTCGGTAGAGCACATGACTCTTGATCGTGGTGTCATGAGTTCAAGCCCCACACTGGGTGTCAACTTTACTTTAAAAAAAAAAAAGAAAGAAAGAAAGAAAGCAAAGAAAAACTCCTAATTCTATATACCTCCGGGTTTCAGAAGGAGGGAAAAAAATCTAAGTTCCTTGCAACGGACTTCAATCTGACCAACTGTAGCCATCTCCTACCATGGAAGAGAATGAGGAATCCCTCTACAAATCTGCAAGGAAAACAATGTACCCAAGACAGCTGCTCTCAGCCACATCCTTATGAGTGAAGGCACCTGCAAGAAGGCTTGGAAAATCTTCTAGTCTTTGGTCTTGTCTACAGAAAGTTTTCAAAAAATAACTCCAGAATTCTGGGGTGTCTGGCTGGCTTGGAGTGGCATGTGACTTGATTTTTGAGCCCAACATCGGGTGCAGAGATTACTTAAATTAACAAATAAAAACTTAAAAATTAACAAATAACTCCAGAATTCAAGAGCTAAATCCAAGAAAGCATTTCTCACAGGGACAGTGGAGCCACAAGATCTAGAAGCCACCACAGATGAAGGCATGGAGACATTTGTCAGCAAAGTCACCAAGCACCAAAGGGAGAACGATGTTGGTTTGCAAGACAAACGTTTGGTTCTCAAAGTGGGATCCTTGGATCACCTGGGAACTTGTTAGAAATGTAAATTCTCAGGCCCTGCCCTAGACCTACTGGACCAGACTCCTGGGGGTTAGGTTCACCAGTGTGTTGTAAACAGCCATCCAGAGGGTTCTGACACACACAGGAGTGTGAGAACCACTGGTCTAATTATTTGGTGCACTTATTGGCACAAAAGCAAACCACAATGGATAAAACCAAAAAGTCTTGCAAAAGAGAATATTTAAGAAAGCAAAGGAGGAGCATCTAATAGTAAAGAACAAGAGAGTGGAGGGACGCCTGGGTGGCTCAGTGGTTGAGCATCTGCCTTTGGCTCAGGGCATGATCCCAGGATGTGGGGATTGAGTCTCACATTGAACTTCCCACGAGGAGCCTGCGTCTCCCTCTGCCTATGTCTCTGCCTCTCTCGTGAATAAATAAATAAAATCTTTAAAAAAAAAAAAATAGGAAAGTGGGAAACTGGAGGGGAAAAAAAGGCCTGTTCTACTCACTTTCTATAGAAAGAAGAAGAAAATATATATGTATATAAATATATATGTACATATATATTTATATATATTTATTTGATTTGGATGGCTAAGAAGATGAATTTAAATGTAGCAATTTGGGCAGCCGGGGTGGCTCAGCGGTCTAGGGCTACCTTCAGCCCAGGGCGTGATCCTGGAGACCCGGGATCAAATCCCACGTCAGGCTCCCTGCATGGAGCCTGCCTCTCTCTGCCTGTGTCTCTGCCTCTCTCTCTCTCTCTCATGAATAAATAAATAAAATCTTTTAAAAAATGTAGAAATTTTTTTTCTGAGAAATCACCAAGACTAAAAAAAAACCAGAAAGTCCTCAAAATTGTAATTAAATGTGTAAAATAAAGGAGACAAAATCAACACATAAAAAGTTAAAATTTTAACAGGGCATTGAGGAGTAAGGTATCAGACACATGGGCAAGAATGAAGGTGTTTAAGGATATGAAACAAAGTAGAAGGACATAGTAGGAATGAAGTTCGCACTTGGACAGGAAGGCATCACCTTTCACCTAACTGCATGTAATTAAAATCATATCTTTTCTCTTAAGCTATTGCCTGACTTTACGTTTGGATCATTTAACTTACTTAACCTATCAAAAACAAACAAACAAACAAACAAACAAAAAACATGCAGAAACATCAGCAGCAAAAAAAGGCAACAGTTCCTGAGTAGCCAGGGGAGATTTCCTACCTCCAGGAGGCCAGCCTGAGTGGGAGGAGTTGGGAGCAGCGCCAGCGCCTCTGCCCCCACCTGGTGGCCGCAGACCGGAAGGACGACCTGGCTCAGCTCCTTGGGGGATGCATCACCCTAAGCTGAACCTGCTCCAGTCAGGCTGCCAAATGCTCAGGGTACAACTGGACTTTTAAAAATTTGGCAATATCCTAAGCATCCAAGGGCCATGCGTCCCCCGTGGTGGAAATGCAAGCCATCAGCAGGGAGGAGAGCTATCTGGGGATCAAAAACTGGAGAGGACATCTCAAAGGAAGGAAGCAATAGAAGTGAAGGCACACCAGTGAGGATGTCCAAGAACTTTCAGGGATTGCCAGAGATGGAGTAGGAGAGTTTCACGAGAAAAGAAACGGCAAAGAGCCAGGCTGAGGAGGATCTTGAATCCAGGCTGAGATTTAATCTATATACAACGGGGAGCCATTGACTATTTCTGAGCAGGTGATTGATTGCACCTCACCAGCTCTTTGCACTTGCTGAACCCTGTTTAGACCACACTGCTGCCCTTTCTGGTGGCTAGAAAGGCTTCACAAGGCTGCAGAAGAACAGGAACAGAACAAAGCACGGAACATATCGTCCTCACGATTCACAGTGTTGTTTTCAAGAGAGCACATGAAAATGCTGACCATTGGAATCACCGCTCAATCTTGCACAGGACCCTGTGGTTTTGTTTTTGTTTTAATATTTTATTTACTTATTCATAAGAGACACAGAGAGAGAGGCAGAGACATAGGCAGAGAGAGAAGCAGGCTCCCTGCTGGGAGCCTGATGTGGGACTCGATCCTGGGACTCCAGGATCACTCCCTGAGCCGAAGGCAGATGCTTAACCGCTGAGCCACCCAGGCATCCCTACCCTGTGGTTTTTAAAGCAGACTCATCCCCATTTTTTTTTTACGATTTTATTTATTTATTCATGAGAGACACAGAGAGAGAGAGAGAGAGGCAGAGACACAGGCAGAGGGAGAAGCAGGCTCCGTGCAGGGAGCCCGACGTGGGACTCGATCCTGGGTCTCCAGGATCACGCCCTGGGCTGAAGGCGGCGGTAAACCACTGAGCCACCCAGGGATCCCCTCATCCCCATTTTATCTGTGAGGAGACAGAAGCTCAGAAGGGAAGTGACTTCCCCGGGGACACACAACAAGTTCCCCTGTGTGTTCCTACCTGAAATTAACGAGGTCAATCCTTTTCAAACGAGATCAGCATTCACACATGTCAGGCTGGTACCAGTTAATGAATCCTCTCAGTCCCAAAGCAAAGACACAGGCTTGCCAGGCAATGGCTCTTCTGCTATGATTTGAAGGACAGAGAGCAACTACCCTTTCTTCCACACAGACATGATTGTCCATGGAGACTAGGTACTGGCTGTTCCCAGTGATGCTCTTTTGTAATCTAAGTACATCTAGGATGGGAAACACATTACCTCCTTTCAGATCCCCACCATTCATTCCTGTCAGAAATGACCCCTGTTCTAGACCAGGGACCAGCAAAATACATAGCTTGGCCTATGGGGGCCAACTCCCACCTGATGCTTATTTTTCTAAATAAAGTTTTACTGGAACACAGCCCACACCCATTCAATCATACATCGTCTATGGCAGCTTCTGTACAACAAGGACAAAGCTGAGTACCCGCTACCGAGACCTTGTACCCACAAGCCTCAAACAATTACTGCCTGGGCCTTTACAGGACATTAGCCAATCCTTGACGCCTGTAGGAGGGTCAGATGTTAAAAACCATTGAGAGGGGCTCAGAAGGTCCGGGGGAAACCCACAGAGCGAGCCCAGCCCACTTCTCCACATGCTACCACGAGACGAACCGGGTGGTGGCTTTGCTTTCAAGTTACCCAGGCACGGCACAAATCCTGGCTCTGTCACTTTGCACCTGTGTGTTCTAGGGTGAGGAGTCACCTAACCTCTCTTAACCTCAGTGTCTCCATCTGTGAAATGGGAGTAATAAAAAGAACTTCTTTCCAGAATCACTCCCCAGGTCCATTAGATAGGACGCCAAGTACTCATCACGATTCCTGGCGCTCAATAAAAGTAAAAACTTCATAAACTTAGCCAGTGCTATTATCACTACACCATGACGTGTACACGCCCAGGAACGATAACAACCTGCGCAAAACAATGGGGAGAGGCTGCTCCCCGGGCTGGGCTGTGTCTTGGAATCTGAGATAGCCCAGGGTGGGGCACAGGACACAGGGCCCATAGGCTGAGCTTCTGGAAGCTGCACTGCCACATGGCAGTGTCTGTCCGGCGGAGCTCTTGGGCTAGACTGCATGGCCAAGAAGGTCAGCTCATGCGTAGATTCGTTTCCTGGCTCTAAAGGCCCACACCACAGTGTCACCAACAAGCTTATCTGCCTTATTCAGCTAGCTGGTGATTTCCTGACGGATTCAAACAGACTGAAATAATGGGCATCTTCAGGGAGGGCTTCTGGACTCCGCAAAGTCAAAGGTGTCCTAAACAATGGACTAGCGATAGAGAATGCTCTTGCCTTATTCCGTCTTGCTTGGGGTCCTGGGAATGCCAGATCTTGCCCTGTAGATTCCAGTGCCAAGATCTGTTCTAACATCCGCAGCTGGGGAAAGCTGCTGTCTCTGCCCTCTCCTTGCTGCTCACTGCCTTCTGGCTCCAGGCTTTGGGGCATGCCGCCCTCTGGGGGTTCTTCTATACTGAAATCCTTACCGTGGGGACTGTCTTCTTTCTTCCTTTTTTTTAATTAATTGATTTGAAAGCGGGGTGGGGGTGAGCAGGGGGCCAGGTACAGGGAGATGGAGGGGGAGAAATCTCAAGCAGGCTCCCTGCTGAGCGCAGAGCCTGACGCAGGACTCGATCTCACGACCCTGAGGTCAGGACCTGAGCCAAAATCAAGAGTCAGCCACTCAACCGACTGAGCCACCCGGTTGCCCCAGGACTGTCTTCTTTCAAAACACACTGCCCACGGGGTAGCTGCTGGTGAGGCACTGATTAAAAAGGTGACTCAAGTGGTGCTGCCTCCAGTTGGGTCTTGCAGGTTCTCAGCAGATGCCCTGGTGCCCGGATCCCAGGTCCCGCCTTAGGACCCAGGGGCTCATTCCCCAGCTGCCAGGGAGCTGGCCCGTGAGGCTCCTCGCCGAGTTCCTTTCAGGGCACTGCCTTTGGCCAGAGAGGAACACCCTGTCCCAGGAGCAGCCTACATCCGATGACAAGTCCATGCAGACGTACAAAGGTCCACCCCCTTTGCCTTAATTGAGGCTTCCTTCTCTGAAGGGCTGTCCCTGGACCAAGCTCCAACACTGGTCCCTGCCCACACTTTGGATGAAGCAGAGCAATGAAGTCAGAACTCATTAAAGGAGGAGCTGGAAGTCAGAATCCACGGACACCTCCAAAGGTGTGGTCTGCAGCCCGCACCTCCTCTGGGCCAGGAGGATGGCAGAGAGGGGCCCCAGGGGCGCCCCAAAGATGGGAGGGAGGAACCAGGGACACGGGATTCAGATACAAACCCTTGGGGTCTGAATCCTCCACCTAACCCACATCTACCCTATGAGCCTTAACATCCTTATCTGTAAATTGGAGGTGACTCTTGCAAGGACTCTGAGAAAACTGGGAGGAAAAAGTGAAAAGGGCTTTGTAAATGGCAGTGTTTACTCAGGTGATTGGTATCATTATTCATAGATATGAGATATGACCAACTGCATCATTTTTTAGAGCCCAAAGTTTGGAGGCTCCTGATCCCAAGTCTGCTAAAGAAATTGTCTTTTGCCTCTTTTTCCATGACTTCCAAGATTTAAAAAAGAAAAAAAACAAAAACAAAACAGGGACGCCTGGGTGGCTCAGTGGTTGAATGTCTGCCTTAGGTTCAGGTTGTGATCCTAAGGTCCTGGGATGCAGTCCCACGTCAGGCTCCCTGCGTGGAGCCTGCTTCTCCCTCTGCCTGTGTCTCTGCCTCTCTGTGTGTGTCTCTCATGAATAAATAAATAAAATCTTTAAAAAAAAATCAAAGCCCTGGGGTTGGATGATGGGACCCCCAAAGGAACTCCTGATGGTCCATTTGGAAAAGCTTCCCCAGCCAGTGACGTAAGAAACCCAAAAGGGAAGGTGGCCACAACCTATGGAGGGCAGGATTTCAGGGTCTCTGCTGGGACCCTATCTATTCCACCCTGTGCTCCCCATAAAAATAACATCCCTCCCCAGGACAGAGCCCTGAGTGGTGCAAACTGCTCTCTCTGGTCCTTGCCAAAAAGTGAGGGCTGGTGGGAGGCACTGGTCCAGGGACTGGTCCTCACACCTGCATGGCCACCAGCTTAGGGCTTTTCTCGGAGGAAGAAGTCAGATATTCCAGCGTCCTTTCATGCCCTGGGCCTGCTGCCACAGCACTAGCCCTGGGGACCTGCCCTTGGGGGAGAAACAGACATATAAGACGGGCACTCGGGGGATCCCTGGGTGGCGCAGCGGTTTAGCCCCTGCCTATGGCCCAGGGCGTGATCCTGGAGTCTCGGGATCGAGTCCCGCATCGGGCTCCTGCATGGAGCCTGTTTCTGCCTCTGCCTCTCTCTCCCTCTCTCTCTCTCTCTCTCTCTCTCTCTGACTCTCATGAATAAATAAATAAAATCTTAAAAAAAAAAAAAAAAGACGGGCACTCTATTAAACAGGTGCAGCACTGGGGAACAGGCTGGTGGGCCCAAGGCTGGGGACCAGGGGTGATCTTCAAGATCTTCAAGGGTTGATCTTCAAGATCTCCTAGGCTCCAAGCAAGAGATGTGAGCAGATATGGCCACCCGCCAAAAGCCAAATCCCCTGCTGGGCAAGTGTCACCCCCAGGAGACAGAACCAAGTCTGTATTTCCACTCAGCGCTGTGATTCATGGAGGGGTGGGGGGCAGAGAGCCACTTGAGGACGAGGACGGCATGCCCCAAAGCGTTCCACCCGCCTACGAGCCTGGCTTTACTCAGGCCCCAAGAACTCCCATGTTCGGATTTCCCGGCACCCCCTCCACCGTGTCACCCGGGCCCAAATTAGCCCGAACAGCTGACGGGCAGCCGGCCACGGCCTCTCAGAGCTACGTCGTGCCTGAGGCAACCAATGCATTTCACATACACTTCAAAGACCTATGGCTTAGCTAACATCTCTCATCTGAATCAAATCAAGCCCATTAACTTTTGGAAGAGGCCCTCACTCCAGAAACCAATTGCTTGGTTCAAGAACCCCCTACCAGGGGATTGGGAATTTGGGTCTAAGTACCTTATTCCTACAGGGGCTGTGTAAGAATTTGAAAGCTCTAGTCTACAGAAGACTTTTTGTTTAATGATTTTTTGAAAGTGCACTTATATAAAGATCGAATACTAGTATGTATCACAGAGTGCCTTCTTTGAAAAGACCACAATTTACAACATTGGAATTGTTTAAAAATTCACAGATGTCTTATGGCCCCATGTATCATAAAGCCAGGATTCAGAGCCAAATTTGTGGGCTACAGAGCTTTAGGTGAGCCTCTAGTATGTCACTGCCCAAATCTGGGCTCACTGGGCTGGATGTAAAGAATAAAACCAACCACATTCTAGATGCAGAAGAGCTGGGGCCTTTTGGTAAACAACCAGCCCTTCTCTACCCTGCAGGGAATGACAGGCCCTGCAGCCAATTTCAACCATTTTGATAAAAGAGGTAAACTATAGGGCAGCCTGGGTGACCCAGCCTTTCTGTGTGTGTGTGTGTGTGTGTGTGTGTGTGTGTGTGTGTGTCCCTCATGAATAAATAAATAAAATCTTAAAAAATAAAAAAATTTTTAAAAAAGAGGTAAACTATAAAAGACCTCCTACTCAGTATGTAGTCAACAGGCTACCTGCAGAGGCATCACCTGGATGCTTGGTAAAAATGCAGACTCGGGCTCCCTCCCAGACCTCCTTAATCAGAAACTGCATTTTTAAAAAAAAGATTTTATTTATTTATTTACTCACAAGAGATGCAGAAAGAGGCAGAGACACAGGCAGAGGGAGATGCAGGCTCCCCACGGGAAGCCCGATGCAGGACTCGATCCCAGGACCCCGGGATCACGTCCTGAGCCAAAGGCAGATAGATGCTCAACCACTGAGCCACCCAGGGCATCCCTAGAATCTGCATTTTAACAAAATCCCCCCAGGTGATTTGTGTGCTCAGTGCGGTCTTAAAAGTATCCCTCCAGGAGGGAGAAAGATAATAATAAAGTAACTGCTGGATGATCTCAACATGGAATGTGCTGCTTTGCACAGACAGCTCCTACTCATCCTTGGAAACCCTTTTCAAATGTTGCTTCCTCTCTGAAACCCTCTTGATTTTTTTCCTCCAGGGAGAAAGAATCAACTAATGCCTCCTGGGGGTGACACCTGGGGGTGACAAATATCGATAGTAAAGACCTCTCTCCTTCATCATCTCTCCATGTTGTCATTACTTAGTTTTCAGACTTGTGGCTGGGGACTGCGTGTCATGTATGGAAAATAGGAAGAATTCTATAAGGGACTGAACTGAAGCATGAAATTAGCAGACAGGAAGTCCTGATATAACTGCCGCTGGCAGGCTGACAGGCAAAAAGGCCATCTCCCTGCTTGACAATAGGAGGTGGTTCTACCACTGTGAGTGGACTCTGATGCAATTCCCTCTAGGAAAATCAGGCTCACACTCAGATATCAAGGTCTGGTGGAGAGAAATGGAATGAGCAAGAGTGATCATTATGGGGTGAGGTGTGGGCCACGGAGGGCAGAGGCCCGTGGTACTGGGGCATTTGGCAACAGGCAGGAAGCGCCAGCTCCCTGCAGAGCAGGACGGCAGCCTCTGGCAGAGGATGCCCCTCCGTGGCCAGGAATCAGGATCGCAGGAAGGAGGGGCTGGGACTCTCAAAGGCCTGATTGCACCCCCTTCCTGCCCACTCCTTATGCAAGGGTCCCCGGGGCTTCTAAAACCCAGAACTAGAACCTTCCTACCACCCCTCCTGCTGCCTCCTCCAGGTAAGGCTTTAGATTCTCTTTACCTTTTTTTTTTTTTTTTTTTAAGATTTTATTTATTGGAGATAGAATTAGAGAGAGTGCAAATAGGGAGAGGAATAGGGAGAAACAGACTCCCCGTGAGTGGGGACCCCGACGTGGGGCTCAAGATCTGAAATGAAGGCGGACACCTAACTGACTGAGCCACCCAGGCACCCCCTCTCTTTACCTCTTAACACTGGTTCAGAGTACCCACAGGCTTGCTACCAGTCCTCTCCTGCAACTGCAGCCCCTCTGCTAAGAGGAGTGGTGCTCCTGAGCTCACAGCAGCTCCCACCCAACTGCACAGACCCAGCCCAGGACCTGAGAGTCTTGGAATTGCTCTGCTTTTTAAAGCAGACATTGATAGAGTACTTACTATATGCCAGGCACTGTGCTACTGGCAGCCACAGCTCATCCTGCACACGCCTAAACCCTATTCTTAATTCCAGAAAACTGGGCTCCAGGCAGGTTTGTCAACAGCCCAAGGTCACTGCTGCCACTCCATTGTGCTACACATCAGGACCGAAGAGCCTGACAGCAGCCAGACAGAAAATGGGCTGTTGCTCCCAGAGCTCTGTAACCCACCTTGGCCTGACTCATGCTTACGTAAATCCCACGGTTGGGGTTCCGGAGTGAGGGACTGAGGATGGCTCCATGCAAACTCTCCTCACTGGAGAACTGAGGTAGCAAAGCAGAGGTTGTGGGGACAGGACCCCTGGGATGTAGTAATGACTGTAGAATGAATGCATTGGCCTGCAGAGGGAGGAGACCCCCAACTGGGGGGAAACTGGGGGTTTCATGAAAGGGAACGCTGGCTGAGGCTGCCATGTCCAGCCATTCAAGCTGTGTCCTGCCCAGCTCCTGCGAGCATCATGCTCACAGCCCATGAGGTAAATGGCATGTCCTAGAACAGTGCCACAAAGCAGCCCACACTTGGACTTGGCCTTTGAAGGATGGGTCTCCAGAGAAGAGCCTAGAGTGGGCATGCCTGTGGTGGGAACAGAATCACCATGGGTGCAAAGCAAAAGGACCCTGTGGGAATTGGCAAGTCGTCAGGCCTGGCTGGAGGTACACGAGGCGGACTGGCCAGAGCCTGGGGCAGAGGTGACGAGGGTGGGTGCCCTTGTTTGACAGATGTTAGCTCAGGCCACACCTACACAGTGGGTGGGAACCAGCGCTTCTCATCCAGGGGTGACTGCCCCTTAGGGGACTTTCAGCAATGTCTGGATACACCTTTGGTGGTCACAGCTGAGGGGAAGGTGCCAGCCATATTCAGTGGATAGGGACAGGGATGCTGCTAACGTCTCACAGTGCCCTGGGCGGCCGCCCTCCCAATACAGGTCATCTGGCCTCGAATGCCAGTAGTGCCCAAGTCCAGACACTCTGCTCTCAACCAGAAAGCTGCTGATGCAAAGGAAACTGGCCCCACAGAGGTGTGGTCCGGCTGAGATGGAGGGCTCCTCAGGGAGCATGGGGCGGGGTGGGGGGGTGTTGAGAAGCACAGGCTTTGAACCAGAGTGTGAGAAGGTGGTGCCATGAGGGGACAGGCAGCTGGGTGTGTGCGTGTGTGTGCATGTGTGTGTGTGTGTGTGTGTGTTTTGGCAAAGAGAGCCCAGAAGTGTAGGGATGGTGAGGCCACAAAGAGAGAGCAGGGCTCTGGGACCAGGCCAGCAATCAACTCTCTACGGGAGATCCCAAGGCCAAGCATGGTGGACCACCGTGCAAATGCTGGCCCCACAAAAAGGGGCCCTGCAGTAGGGCAGTCTTTGGTGTAAGAGGACATAGGTTCCAATCCCTGCTCCACCTGGAGCAGATCTTGCCTCTCTGAGCCTCGGTTTGGGGGTCAAAGCCCCCCTCACCTTGCCACGTGCAGGTGAGGATGAGACGTGGGGCTGAGTACCCAACAAGTGGTGGCTACTGTTACCAACTACTCTAACTCCTTATGTCACCAAAGCAGATGCCCAGAGAGGGTGTCATGTTCCACCCCCACTGTTTCATATGGGAGTGACAGAGGCCCAGAGATCACACAGAGATGGGCCCCAAATCACAGAGACGACAAGACCAGGTCTCTGAGGGGGACTCTCACCACTGCCCAGAGCTGCCCCCCGGGACTGATGCAATGGGGTGTGGAGGAGCACAGTTCAGCCCCCAGTGGGCCCCAGGCCCTGCCCTTAGGGGTGAGCCCTGTGGGGTTCCCTGTGCTTCCAACAGTTGCCAGCGCACAAAGCGGTGGGGTCGTCTGGTGGGCCAAGCCCTCTGGCAGCTGATCAGCCAGCCCAGCCTCTCCAGAGACGCCCTCCAGCTGGGGGCAGGCCTGCTCCAGCAGCTGACCTCTTGACACACAGCCCCCCACAGCTTTCCCCAACCCCCTCAAATATCCAGTAAATGGAAAGCGTGTGCAGCAACGCCTCACCCAACAGAGTTTTGTTTTGTTTTGTTTCTTTGCTGTGATTAATCAAACCTCTGGGGGAAAACAGTGAAGTCATCTGGGACAGAAACCCAAAGGGAAAGCATTGGCATTAGCATCAGCCAAGAACATAACTCACAACTGCTTCATGACAAGAGCGTGGTTGTTAACTGTCCATCTAATTGCAATTTATACCCAGAAGGGCCAAGTTTAAGAGCTCTTCAAGACACAGAATGATCTGTCCAATCAATCTCCTCCTGCCCTCCCTCCCCCACTATCAGTGGGTCACCTGAAAAGCAGGCTCTCCTAGGTGCCCAGCCCATCCAAAACTGGGGCACGACATCCCTGAGAAGGTGAGGTGGATAGGCTACGCCGGAGGGACCAGAGTGCCCCAGAGAAAGGGAGGAGCTGGGAAGTTCATTTTCAGACACAGAGACACTTAAAACCAGGCCCCCTGTGCATTTCCACCTTTCTCCTAGTACAACACTCCTGTCAGATATTTGGTTGCCTCCAAGTGACGGGGGTGCTCACTTCTTCCCCAGGCAGCCAGTTCCAGGGTTGGAGCGCTGCTTAGAAGATCCTTATTTCTCTGGAGTCCAATACCACACACCCATCCCGGCCCATCTCCAGTACCTTTCTCCTCCCATATCCCTCATATTTGTGTAACCACCACAGGCTGAGCTCCCGATGAGTGTCCAGCCCTATGCCAGGCATTGGACCCACACCCACACCTTCCTGACAGAAAGTGTCCCTGCTGTGACAAGGCTCACAGTCCAGCCTTAACAAGTTTCTCCTTCACATACCAACCTCCCTGGACACGCTCTGTTTCCACCCTTATCCTCCTCCGCCCCGGCTCTCAGGAGAAATACACCCATCTCCTCCCTCAGGAATACCTGCCAAGATTCTCAGACTCAATCTCAAGAATGCAAACAAAACTTGTAACAAGTAGGATGGGGGAAGAGGAGGAGATCACATGGCCCCCAAGTGCCACAAGGTGCACTATGTCACTCTCATAACAGCCCCAAAAGCAGGCTTCACTTCCTTGATTATACAGAGGAGGAAGTGGAGGTCCAGAGAGGTCTAACAGCTTGCTCAAGGACACACAGGAGAAAAAGGCAGAGCGAGCTCCAAACACAGGCCAACCATGTGGTTCTTTCCCTGCACAATGATGCAGTTCCACAGGGTCTGCCCACTGTCCTAGGTCCATCAAACAGGTCCCTTGGTCCTTGTGCAGTCTCTACTGTGTAAGTCTCCCTTGTGCAGGTCCCCACCCTGTTCTCTGGGCATCTTCTTGCTCCCGTGGAAATCAGTGGGTTTGAGAGAAAAGGTGACTATTCTGAAAGATGCACAGGGCTCATCTATGAAGTGTGAGATTGTTTTGTTTGTTTGTTTGTTTTTTAATTCAAAAACTTCTCCTCTAGCTTCCAGGCACCTTCTGGTGAACAGACAGTAGCCATGAAGAGTACAAGCAGCACACCTGACCCATCCGCCAACCTGTCCTCCCTCCTCTCTCATCTCTGCCTACTGGACCTGGCACTTGCCAAAAACTAGAGACAGAGACTCAGAATCAGCCACACCATACCGAAGCAGCATCAGCTAACCCCTGGATATATAGATGCACCCCCCCCCTTTCCACCTCCTCCCTCTGAAGTGCTCCTGGGTCAGGGTCAGACCTTGGGATCAGCAGCAAAGCAAACCCCACTTAGTTCAAGGGGAAAGGTTGGCTCCAAATCTTTGATAGTGGAACAGAAAGTGTTTGTGAAGGATACGTAGGGGGCTGGTCCAAACCTGCTGTGGGTGTCTGGTCTCACCCTTCCTCCTGCAGTCTCCCCAGCCTCTCTAAAGCAGGGCTCCAACAGCAGGTGGTTGCTTTGGGTGGGGAGGAGCTCAATTATTACCATGCTGCTCCTCTTCCTTTTCTCTCCTCTCACTGTTTCTGCTTCTAAACAATGGAAATATTGAAATTGAGAGTTTTCTTCTTTGCTTTGGCTCTTAGAAAAAGGAAGCCTTCTGTGGCTCACCTCTACACACAGAGCCTTTATTATTATTATTACCATTATTATATTATAATTTTCCTATCCTTTTCTCCCCTTCATCCAAGTTTCCTTGTATCTACTTTGCCTTGCCACAGTACCCAAATCTTTGTGGCCAACCTCTTATGACTTTTGGACAAGGTGAGCTCTAAACCTGTAAAGACAGCACTCAGTGTGAACTAAGGTGTAGGAAGGAAAGAAGTCCATCAAAGGAGACAGGTGTGAAAGGAGCACCTGGGTTTGGAGAGAATGCCAGAGCACACAAACCCCAATGGAGGCAGGGACTTTGAAGACTGCGAAGGGCCTGGAGGCCAGCTGCCAAGGCAAGCATGACTTCTCCAGCTGCGCTGGTAACCCATGATCTGTAGCCAGTGGTTAAGGAGCTTCTCACTCCCTCGGAGGCTTTCATGATGAGGCTACTGGCAGGAACAGATCCCACATTTGCCCCATTCCCTTCACCTCTATCTATACCCACCCTCCACCACCAGGCTTCCCTGAAGAACGTCAGGCTGCTCTCAAAGTGAGTCCTGAACTTCCAGTGTCCGCTCCCCAGGAGATGAGCGGAGCAAGGGGCCCTGATCTGGATAGTTTGCATCTCTTCTAAATGCCCTTCCTCCTGGAAAGTGAGGGCTGTGCATTCCTTCCACAGTGCTGACCAATCTCTTGAGTAGCTCAAGTCTATTTGTTTTATTCTTTACCACTTGCCAATGGCCTCCAGGCGGAGTCGTATCTCCAAAGTGACCGTAAACACCATTATTTCTATGGTCCAGCCTGCTACTTGCAATTATCCCAATTCATGCCAATTGGGCCCAGAGCCCACGTCCACTCAGACCCTCACTGCAGCCCTGAGGCCGAGGCATCGCTTGGCTGGGCTGGTGACCAGAGCCCGAATCCTCAGGGCTGGATAGGCCTGTCACATGGGGACTAGGCGCCTGCCCCTGGCAGCAGCAGCATCATGAATCCCCTGCTGGCTGCATCTGTTCCCTTCTCAGAGCACTCAGGACAGAGTGCTGAGGAGGACAAGGGGGACCTGGGCTTTCCATGTGGCACCCACCCTTTCCTCTGAGCTGGGAAAGAAGCAGAGGAACAGATGGAAGACCTGAGGTTCTTAGAATCTGTTTCTCTCCCTGCTCCTGGAGCCTGAGAGCAGGAGCCTGGCTGTACTGAAGGCCCACCGGAGAAATCCTCAGGGGACCCTGTGCACCTAAAAGGCCTCTGGTCCCCACTCTAGCTGGAGGCGCTCTCTCACTCTCTCTTCCTGTGTTTTCAAGACAGAGACATGGATTGTCTGGTGGCCTTTTAATGTGTAGGAAAGAAAGAAAATAATAATAAAAGTGTAGGAAAGATCTATACCTCACTCAGTGATGATGATATGTGTTGACCATATACTCTCATTCTTTAGGGAGGAAAACTGGAAAAGGAGAGCAGGTGTGGGGGGGTGGACAAGAGGAAGTCCTATGAAGAGGGGGTGGGGAAAAGAAGGAGGGGGAAAAGTGAATGGGAGAGGCCAGGGGAGGAAAAGACAGAAGAATCAGAGTATCTGCTGAAAAAATGCACTGAAGGCTGAAATGTCTCATTCTAAAAGCAAGATGCTAATGGTCAAAGGAGAGAAGGGGACTGACCCCTCACCCAAAGCCCCACACTAGTAAGGGCTGGAGGGAGGGCTCCCCAGTAGGTCTCCCCAGTATCTACTCAGGATCGGTCTCATTTCCTCAAGGACTGGTGTTTGAACTCCTCAAGCCCTGGGTCTGGTATTTTCCACCCAGAAAATTGGTGTAGCCTGATGCCTTAATTAGAAATCCCCACTGCTGACTTATGCCCAACCCAACTCCCTAGCTCTGTGTCCTTCATCAGAAGCTTGGCACAGGAGGAAACAGCTGCGGTGGGAGCAGGAACCCCCAGCTCTAGTCTGCCTCCAATTGGTTGTATGACGAGGAGCAAGCACCTTCCCCACGCTGGACCCCTGAACCCTTTCCACAAGATGTGACCAGAGGCTGTACCATGGAACCAGGCTGGCTTTGCTGGGTCTGCACAGCAGTCCTCCCCCCACACTACCCCAGTCCGCTGCACCCCAGGTGATCAGTGAGTGCTGAACTGAAAGGATAATTGCCCTGGCCACTAAGAAAAAACGCTAGGTTAATAGGGAGGGCTGGGTAAAGCCAGGACTCTGTGGTTTCTGGAAGAGAGCAAAGCAAAGTTATCCAGCTGAATGAAGGGAGATTTCAGCTTCCAAGGCATGGTTGTATTTTAGACCTTTGGGAACAGGAGTGATTACATCTAGAAATGGGGCATTTCTGCAAAAAGGGTAAAAGTAAACCCCTTGATCTACCCTTATAAGCATTAGAGTCGCCTGCATCCCAGTGCAGTGCTATGTGCTTACCCCCAAACAAAAAGGTGTGGAGCTACTGGAATTGTGTGTGATGAAGGCTGAGCTGCCTGAAGCTTACGGCAGCCCAGTGCTGGCCACAAGCCCCGTGACCCACGACCCTCTCTGCTCCCCCCAAGCTCCCTCCCCACAGACCATCCTGTTCCCTCTCTCTTCCCATGAGGAGAGCACATTCTTTCCCTATAGAAATCACCCAGCCTCCAAGGTCAAATTGAAAATTTTGTGTAGGGGCTCCCTCCGTTTTTCCACCCACCCTTTCCCATCCTCCAGCACAAGCAACACAAGATCTCTGGCCCCCGGCACCCCCCAACACCCTCCTCCCCACTGCCCCCTGTGGCACTCACCTCTCTACCTTACAAGACTCACCACCTCCAACAGGCGAGGGCTGCAGGGACTGGACCCTACATCCCCAGGAGGCCCTGCCCAGTATGTCCTCCGCACCCGGAAGGAGCTGGACAAATCAAACAGCCCACCTTCTGCTGCCCTCATCCGACCCAGGCCCGCAGTGCTCCGGCTGACTTGAACTTAAAAGGGAACTTCAACATAGAGTACATGTAAAGCGGTGGGAGCTTGAGCTTGTACCCGGGTTGGAAAGTTGCTCCCACCGCTCACTAACCAGGTGGGAAAGTCACTTGAACCTCGGTGTTCCCGGCCCGTAAGGAACCCTATGCCCCATATGGAGCACAAGGACTGTGCTAACTAAGGACGTGCACCATCTCCTCCTCTCATTCCCCTACTGCCTGGTGAGATGCTTTCCTCACTGTGCCATTTTACAGAAGATGAAGTCAAGGCTCAGGGAAGCTAAGCCCCAAGTCCCTGGGCCAATGGATACATGGAGCCCCGACTCACCCCCAGCTCTGCAGGATTCCCAAACCCACTCCCCCCACGCCCCACCCAGCCGCACGCGGTCCCCAGAGCCCGTCGGTGCAGCGCAGGCAGGACGAGGACCCCCCTGCCCCCACCCCGCCCGCCCCTGCAGCCGCGCTCCCTGCTCCCTCCTCCGAGGTCCCCAACCCGCCCCGCTACCTTCCTTGGGCGCATCGGCGTCCCAGACGCTCCACATCTGCACGAAGAAGAACGGCGTCCAGCACACGATGAAGGCCAGCACGATAATGAAGGTCATCTTCACGGTGCGGATCTTGGCCTTGGAGATGAGCTTGACGCTGCTGACCCGAGCCAGGGCCGCGCGCCCCGCGCCCTCCCGCCCCTCTGCGGCCGCCGCCGCCGCCGTCTTGAGTCGCAGGTTCTGCCAGATTTTGAAGCTGATGAGGCCGTAGCAGGCGGCGAGCACGATGACGGGCACGATGTAGACCGAGAGCGTGATCCACGTGATGTAGGCCTTGGGCCCCCAGGGCTGGATGAAGACGGCCCAGCAGTCGAAGACGCCGTCGGCCACCTCGCGCAGCGAGAAGATGTGCACCTGCGGCGCGCTGGCCACCAGGCAGCCCAGCCACGTGGCCAGCACGGCCAGGCGGTCCGCGCGGCGGCGCAGCGCCCTCAGCGGCTGGCAGATGGCCAGGCAGCGGTCCAGGGACATGAGCAGCAGCAGGTAGGTGGAGGCGAACATGCCCACCACCTGCAGGTACTTGACCAGGCGGCACAGCAGGTCGGGCCCGTAGAAGCGGAAGGTGATGTCCCACAGCAGCTGCGGCAGCACCTGGAACACCGCCACCACCAGGTCGGCTATGCTCAGGTGCTTCATGAAGAAGAAGAGGCGCGAGTGCTTGTGGCGCGTGGTGCGCAGCGCCAGGAGCACGCACGCGTTGCCGCTCAGCGCCAGGAAGAGGATGAGGCACAGCACGGCCACCTCCACGCGCGCCAGGGCCTCGTTGCGCTGCGGGGGCCCGGCCGTGCGGTTGCCCTGCGCTGCGGGGGCCGCCTCGCTGCCGTTGCCCGCCTCCGCGCTCCAGTTGGCGGCCAGCGCGCCCTCCATGGCCGCGCCCCGGCCCCCAAGCCCTTCGGAGGAGGCGGCGCGGCGGGGGGCGGGGGGCGGGGGGCTCCTCGGGGTCCGCTGCCTGAGACTCCGACGGGGCCGGTTGGCTGGTCCCAGCCTGAAACGCATCCAGAGCGCGGCGGTGAGAAGACCAAGCGCTTCCCCCAACCCCCCGACGCGCGCGCGTGCGGTGCAGGTGTCCCCGCCCAGGAACCCCAAGTTCTTTGGGACTAGGGGCGCCGCCGCCTCCCGGGGGTGCTGTTCAGGCTGTTCAGCCGCGCCCCCCTCCCCAGAAATCCCCGTTGGGGGTATCTCCTCCGAGCCCCTGGAATCCACCAGACTGACAGCTCCCTAAGATGTTAGGGCACCTGCACTGACGGAGAGGGAGGATTCCAGGGGAACGCTCCCCTCCGGGACCCGGCCTCCTAATCAGGCCCCCTCTGCCGGAGATCCCGAAACTGGCGACCCGCCTGCCCCCCTCCGAGCCTTGGCACGTCCGTCTTCCCCAAGACGCCCCAACAGCCATCTGTCCTTACTGCGGTTGCTTCCCCCGGCGATTGCCCCAAACTGCCACTTGCTTGGGAAACCCCAGCTCAGCACCATCCCCCTTCACCTCCGATCTCTAGGACGTTCAGCCATCCCCTCGCGGGGGCATCGCCACCCCAATCCCGCGGTTCCTCCCGAGGAGCTCCCTTCTCAATACCTAGCCCCAGGGCTCCCAGCTGCCGCTCCCGGGGACCCCTCCCGTGAGGATGCTCCGCAGCGCAGCGGCCCCTGGAAGCCCACGCGGTCCCGGCCCTCGACAGTTACGGGCTGGGCTGTGCATCTGACCCTGAGCAGGCTCCCGGAGCCCGGGGCGTGCCTCCAGGCGCCCGGGGCGCGAGGCGCCTCACCCCCTGCACTCGGGGTCCAGGGGCTCCACCGGCCCCCGCCCGCCCGCCTGCCGGTGCGCGAGACCCAGCTACCTGCACCCGGTCCTCGCGCTCGCCCAAAGTGGGCTCCCTGGGGAAGCTGCGCCGCCGCGGACAGCTCCAAAGCCTCGCGCGGTCCCACCAGGTGGGGGTGGCTGCCGGCGGCACCCAGGCTGGCACTATGGGGGGAAGCCTCGGCTGGAGCCCCTCGCCCGCTACTTAACTGGCCCCTGGATGGGGACAGGAGGCGAGCGGGGAGCGCGGCCGGCGGCGGGATGCGGCGCGGTCTGCTGGCGCCCGCTTCTCTGCAGCCGGGGGCCGGGCCTGCACCGCCCCACGGGGCCACTGGGAGGCGCCGAGGGCCCGCCCCGCGACCCCCCAGAGCGGGGCCAGCCCGGGCGCTCGCCCCAGAGCCTAACCAACAGCCTTATTTCATTCACAGCGCTGGAAGCTGCAAGAGGGAAGGAGCTCGTAAATCACCCGCTTGGTTTCTTCCTTTCTTGGTTTAGAAGCTCCACTCTCGGGCAAATGGGAGGCTTGAATAGCGGTGTCCCCCCACCCCCCACCCCCCAGTAGAGGGTGATGAAGTTGCAAAAGCATTTAACTGACGTTTCCCAGATATCAGGTCAATGGCAGAGTCTATTTTTCCCTCCCAGGAGCTTGATAAACTGGATTTAGCAGTGAATTCAAGTAAATGCTTGCTTTGGAATACTTTTGTGCCTATTCCCATTCCGGAGGGATGAGAAATGCCTTCTGTTCTAACCAGCACTGGCAGAGGCCTATTCTTTAGGTAGTTTTAGGGAAAGATCTCAAGAAAAGACAAGAAAGAAAAAAAATCCATCTTCATTTTAAAGTGATTCTGTTCGTCTGTGGCCAGAAGCCATTTCTGCCTCTTTGCGTGCTTGGGAATTAAAATCCTACATGATGCCAGAGGAAGATGAAATGTTAAAGACAGCTGCTTCTGACTCCTAACTCCTTTTCTATCCTAAAATCAGGGCTATTTATTTTTTATTTTTTAGTAATTCACAAAGGCCAAGAATTAAACCAGAAAATTAAAAAAAAGGTGAGGATTCAAAAATGAACAAGGCTGTTTAAAATTTAAATGCATTCTTCCTCCTGACATTTCCTTTCTCCCTTTTTTAATTATGTGGAGAGAATTGAGTTAGCCAAGGACTGCGTTTCCTGAGTCGACAATTACAGCCCTGTGCCAGGACATCCTAGGGACAGACCATCACTCGGTCCGGGTCCCAGGGTTCTAGTTGAGTGAACGCCTCAGGGTACGCCTGGGAATTCTGACAACATTGGGAAGAGTTGGAAGTTGTCTTTTTCTTGCCCTTGGGAGTTGCATCATAATATTGTTAAAATTCAAATGAATAAAATTTAAAGATCTCACTGGCTTTATTCAGCAATTCATGAATCGAGCAGTATCCCATCTACTAGATAAAAAGGAGCTCCAAGGAGCTTCAAAAATGAAAGATTTTTAGAGGCAGAAGGAAGCCCCAGAACACGCAAGTCATGCTCAGCAACAGAGTGACTGATTATTGCCAGGTTACTTTCCCTACAGGGAATGGCAGGGGCCTACTAAGCAGATAGTCCCTAGTGCTGATCAGGGGGTTTCTGATTGACAGGTTTGAAACTTCATCCCTGGGCGAGCTGGAACTGAACCTTGGTTGGGTGATATGAGGCTTTGCATAAACAACTCCATTTTGCAGGTCTGTTGTCTTGTTTTTAACATTAATTAACAGTCTCTGTCACAAATTACAGATTAAAGTTACAAACTACTCAGGTGGGGAATAAGTGATCCTGACTTTCTCCTTGGATCTCGGTCTCCCCATATGTAAAATTAGAGGGCTGGTCAAGATCACCTACTCTCTGAGATCTCATCCTTCTGGTTTTCTGGAATTTGATGATCTATGCCATCTGAGAACCTAATTCTAGGACGTAAAACACATCTGCCCCACTCCATAGTGGGACGAGGAGGGGTTTTCCCTAAGCGTCCCCAATGGAATATATTTACCCATCACCTTTCCTGTTGTACATACCTATCATTAAATGTGTTGAGAAAATGATTAATGGATTCCCCCAAGAACATCTCCCAGTAAATTAATCACTGGGCTCAGACTCTTGCTTCCAAGAATATTATTTCTGTGGAAATCTGGCTACAGGAGGGTTTTATGTGAGGGAGCATGTCATTCATACACATGGGCCATTCTTCCTGAGAGAAAACAATGACAGAGACAAAGCATGATACTTCTAATTCCACAAACATGTCAATTGACAATGGGTCTGACAACACAATCCTTATTCAGGAATTGGCATAAATAAATTCATTCTCCACCTGTAGACACGGTTGGCCTAGGTGACGACACAACAAGACATAACTGAGAGAAAAAGCATTCTTTGGGAATAACTGAGCTTAGAATAAAAGCAGGCTGTTCTTTTGCAGAAGAAAAGGGTTATTGAGAATAAGATCTTTGGAATCTGTGACTTCTCTTGGAGAAGTAGGGCCCTGAGGAGTTGAGAGTCATTTCAGAATGGTTGTTCTTCTCTTAACAAGCAGAACAATTGGGATTCTCATGTTATCTATCTAACAGATGAGGTTCAGAGGTTCCAAGAGGGTGAGGGGCTTGTCCAAGGCACATAGCTGGTTGAAGGCCAATGTGGCTGGAGGGAAACATGAGGCAAGCCTAGAGAGGTCCACAAGAACCAGAGCACCCAGCCTGACAGCCTTGGTTAGGGGTTTTGCATTCTCTCTCTCAGAGTGCCAGAAACGGGGAGGCGGGGAGAGGCAGTTACCTGAAGGACAGATGTGATAAGCTATAGTGTGTTTGCATCAGCAGAAGGAAGGACTGGAAGGGGGCAAGTGGCAGGAGGCAAATGGGATAAAAGCTCTATTGAAAGCGGGTCTGGCCTGAACAGGGAGATGGTGGGGTTGTCATGGCAAGGACAGGTGACTTGCCCAAGGTCCCACTGCCATCTGAAATGAAATCTCCCCATGGACGAAGCCACCTCCTGTGTCATGAAAGGCCTGAGCAGCACTGAAAAGGTTCTGAAGCTAAAAGCTAGAAGGACCTTCTAGTGAAGGAGAGGGCAAGGGGGTGTGATCTGAAGAAAGGGGATAGAGAAGAGGGCTTCTGACAGTCCCCTGGGACCAGTCAAGAGGCCTGTGTAGATTGACACACACACGACACCCAAAGAAAACGAAGTTCTCCTCTCCCATCTGCCACCCCTACCCTGTGTCTACCAGTCCATCTCTGGTGGCTTGAAGGAACCTAAGGGAAATTCCAGCGACATTACAGTTCCAAACACAAACACTGCCCCGAGCCCCAGGCAACCCCATATTTCCGCCTCCACCAATTCCAATAGCCTACTGGCTTTCTTTAAAAAAAAAAAAAATAGGCATTTCTTCCCAGAGGAGCACCCAACAAAACATCCTTTCTTCTTGGAATGATGAGCACATTTTGACAAAAATGTACTATTTCCTGTGCTCGGTGTTGCACATTCATTCAGGAAAGATTTTCTTAGCACCTACTATGTGCCCTGAATCCGAGCACCCAGAGGCGGTGCCAAGTCCGGAGTTAAACTCTACCAACCAGTGCTCCCGTGGTGGGTGAGAAAATCAGCAGAAGGACTGGAATTCCCACCTGAATTCAGAGTTCTGATTCCACCCAGAACGGGCTGCCCCTATGACCAGGGGCAAGCCCCCACACCTCCCTGGCCTCCGTTTCCTCCCCTTAAAAGAAGGGTACTGGACAATCTCTAAGTTCTCCCACAGCTCTGTCTGTCATTTTCCACGTTTGGGCAGCCAAACATACAGAGCAAAGCAGCAGGCACAGAACAGGCTGTGTGGGGAAGCGTCCTCAGTACCAGGGACGCATCAGTCAGGCCGCAAGACACCCTGGTAGGAAGAGTGTCGACTGTACGGGGAAAGCTGCAGTGCTTTACCTGGAAGGTAAGTCTTCAACAACCAAAAATAGCATTTTTAACCTCTCACACTGGTGAGAATGAGCAAGAAAAATACCTCAAGGGGGAACCTGAAGCTCTCAAATATTGCTGATGGGAATGCCTATTGGAATAGCCTCCTTAGAAGAAAATAGGACAATATGTATCAGAGGCCTTGAAAACTTGGATACTTTTTGACATGGCAACTGAAGCCTTCTGGTGACCTGACTTAAGGACACAACTGGGCAAGAAGGCAGAGAGATATGGGTACCCATGTTGGTTAAGCAGTATTGATAACAGTGAAAAAGGATGAATGGGACAGGAACATTGTTTTGGACCTCCAGTGAAAACGATTTTGAGGTTAAAAATGACAAGAGTGGATCTGTGTCAACTGACATGGACTCTGTGTGTGTGTGTGCGTGCGCATGTGTCCAAGAAAGAGAAGAAGAAGATGATGAAGGAGGAGGAACACACACATACATTGACGTTCATGTTGCATGGGGCAGATCTGAGGGGTGGAAGGAAGAAGGGCTTCTGATGGCACCCCAGAAACAGGCTGTACACCAGGCAATCTGTACACCAGGCTGCTGATTAAACTTCCCACTGAGCAAACCTCCGATATGGCCCAGACACCGCACTCCCAGGCCCCAGAAGACTCTTGGTTCCACCCCACAGCCCCTTGCAAGCCCCTGGCCCATCCATCTACCTCCTCCACACCCACAAAGCTCTGCTCCCTGCAAGCCAGGCTCCTTGGGCAGGACCCTCGATGCTGCCTGCCCTCAAGCCACCTGTCCCCTACTGGGAATGCCCTTCCTGCTCATCCTCTTGTCAAGTCCCACACTCTGCCCACTTTACAGATGGGGAAACTGAGGCTCGTGACAGGAAGTGACTGCCTACGATTGCCCTGCTAACTGGTATCAGACCAGATCTCTGACCCCTCCAAGTTGGTTGTCCCTTTTCTGAGAACTGAGTTCTGGAGCCTTGGACCTGCGTGCCAGAGAGCAGACACTCCCTTTGCCCCCTCCAAAATGGATAGTCCTAAAGCCCCAGGTCTCCCAAGGCTTCCTTATTTCTGCCCTTGGGGACACTTCGAGTTCAAGGCTGGCAGAGGAGGATTCAACAAACTGGCTCATGTGCGCCCACCTGGGTAGACACACAGCCCCTGGATCCCACGTTGCCTGGAGGGGCAAGGCAGGCCTGCATTTGAGTCTTCCTCTGCCACATGCTCACAGTGTTACCCTGAGAGAGATCCCAGCCTCTCTGTGCCTTGGTTAACTCAATTACCGGGCAATGATGGGGATAATACCCACGTGCTCCAGTTACCATGACTACAGAACAAATTGCCCCAAGATGTAGCGCTTTAAAACAACACTTATTTCACTCACGAACTGATGGTTTTGGGCAATGCCCAGCCGGGATAGCCCATCTCTGCTTCATTCACTCAACATCAACTGGAGCAACTCAAAGTCTGGGGCTGGAATCATCTATGGCTCCTGAAGGCTTGGGCTCACACAGACAGCAGTTGGTTCTGGTGGGGACCGTAGCCAGGGCTGCAGTCAGAGCACCTGCAAATGAGCTCCTATGCTGCCTCATACATGGTAGCTGGGTTCCAAAGGCAAGCATCATATGTGAGAGACACAGAAAGACAGACATAGAGAGAGAAAGATCCAGAAGGAAACCCCATCATCAGAAGTCACATTGCAGCCCTCCACCACATTCCTTTCAATGAGGTGGTATCAAGTTCCCACTCACGGTCAGGAGGAGGAGAGCTGAGCCCTGCCTCTTTCAGGGAGAGGTGCTGGAGGCAAATGAGACCAAAAGTATTGCTGTGATATTTCTGAAAAGTAAACATGCACACCAGGTCATTGAGGTGTTCAGGAAGATCCAATGCAACAAGAGCTAGGACAGCACCTGGCCCGTGGTGGGTACCAGCTGCTGTTAGGTGGTTGCTGCCTAGAAGAATGCCCAGGAGACTGGAGACTACGGCTTGGAAACCAATAGCCACATCCCGAAGATCAAGCTGGAATGTGTCCTCTAGACCCCAAGTCCAAAAGCTCAAGGCTCAGTTCAGTCACCCTTATTTGAGTGAGCCAGGGCCTGCTTGTGACAAGAGCACTAGAAAACCCTAATAGGGTTGAGAGTTGTCCCGATGTGCCCCCACCCCACATTCCCATCACACCCCAAAATTATTGCTGAAGGTCCCAGATTAGGGCCAAGGGTGTTGGTCCTAAAGAAACCACACAGTCATAAAATAGACACAAAACGACACAAAATACTGAGGCAAGCCGCTTGGAAATGAGAACAGAAACCTCTGCAAACCGCAGGGCCAGTGGGAACACAAGGCTGCTTCTGGAAAGCAAGGGGCAGATGTCTTCTAGGTGGGCAGCAATGGCACCCTGTTACTCATGGCCCACCCAGGCGGCTGGGCAGCCCTGTCCCGGGCCAGACCGTGAAGGGGGGTGGGGGGGGCCTCTCTTAACAAGTCTTCCCCTGCCCCTGCCAGTAAAGGTCACACCATTCAAATTTCAGCTGAAAAGACCCACAAAATCCCAGAGTGCTTTTGTTTTGATGTCACCAGCACTTTTTTTTTTATTAAGATTTTGTTTATTTATTCATGAGAGACAGAGAGAGAGAGAGAGAGAGGCAGAGACACAGGCAGAGGGAGAAGCAGGCTCCATGCAGAGAGCCCATTGCAGAATTCGATCCCAAGACCCCAGGATCACGACTGAGCCAAAGGCAGACACTCAACCACTGAGTCCCCCGGGCATCCCATCACCAGCCCATTTCTAATAGTGGAAAATCGGGCAAGTGCCAGAGAAGACAAGCAAGGACCCTGCGTAGGCACCCACACGCTGGCCTGTGCACATCCCAGCAGCCCTGAACACCCAGCACAGCACGGATAGCTGCCAGGAACCAGAGCAAACACAACACACAACACGCTGGGGCCAGAAAGGACTCTAGAAATCACCTTACACGTCCCCTTCATTTCTCAGAGAATAAAAGTGAGGTCCAGAATGGGATTAAAAATGACCCTGGTTTCTGCTGACTCCTTGCAGGGCCCAAGCTCCTGGGGCTGAAGCCGTGACTCATTCCCAGCTGGATGGCTCTGGGCCTTGTGCCCTCCGGGCCTGGGCCGGGCACCCACTCCAGACACGCTGGTTCTGAGACAGTCTGGACCTGGGCAGAGGGAGTCCTGAGACCCCTGGGTCCAGCCCCAGGAAGCCAGCCCAGTTACCTGGCTTGTAAGACCCGATGCCCCTTTACAGTGAGAGTTTTAAGGGAAAATGCAGAGCCCCTTGGCCAAACACTGTTGCGGATTTTAGGACAGTGACAGAAGGGTATTAAAGCAGAAGCGCAGCCTCTGAGGCCAGGGCCGGTGTTGACACGTAGGCTGCATGCCCTTGAAGCCCGCCTCCCCAGAAGCTTCCCTCACACCATCCTCAGCACTTCTTGAAGCTGTTCCCTCTTCCCAGCCTCTGTACCACTGCCCCCTCCAGGCTGCCACTCACACGCACCCCCGGGGGCAGCCAGTGTTGCCTTTTATTATTGTCTTTAAAGACTTATTTATTTGAGAGAGAGAGGGAGAGGTGGGGAGAGTCAGAGAGAGAGGAAGGGAGAGTCTTGGGCAGACTCCATGCTGAGCACAGAGACCGACACAGGCCCAGGCTCACCACCCTGAGATCACCACCTGAGCCTAAACCCAGCCAATGGCTGAACTGACTATGCCACCCAGGCGCCCCTAGAGTCATCTTTTAAAATGCCGCATGTGATGACATCATCCTCTGTTGATAACGTTCAGTGTCTCCCACCCACCCTCCCCAGGTTAAGGACCAAACGCTTTACCACAGCCCATGGCACCCAAGTGGCCCAGCCCCTGCCACCAGAACCAAGAGGGTGGTCTTGTAGCACCCTCTTTCCAATTCTCTGAGCTTCAGCCATTGCCAAGCTCCCTCTTGCTCATGCATCATATCCCAACAAACCCAGCACATCCTCCTAACCCCGTCACGACCTCCTGTAGTACAACAGACCTCTCCTTCCGAGCACTTTGCACAGGTGTGACCTCATATCAGGAGGGGAGGGGTTTAACTAATGCCTGTCCCCAGGGGCAGAAGCCAGGTCTGGTTGCATTCACCATCATCCCCTCTTAACTCTCTTAACTCCCCATCCCCCCTGCCTAGCCCATTGTGTGTGCACAAGTCCCGTGATACACGACTTGCCTAGTAAACCAATGTCACATGCATGGACATCCTGGGGCTGGCAGTGTGCCTGGTGGTCATACAGGCGACATGATGTCTTCTCAACCGTAACAAGAGGACAAGAATACCTTCTTTTATGGAGTGTTGTAAGGATGAGGGTATGTATAAAAAGCACCTGACACAAGAGAGACACTCCTCAGTAAGTGTCTATTAAGTGTCTGTGGGGGATCACACACAGAGGTCTGGGGCAGGGCACATTTCTCTCACATCCTTTCCCCAAAGGATGTGGGATTCTAGGAAGAAGCTCTTAGAATCACTTATTTCTACTGCTGGATCAGAGGTTTAACGCCACCTCCCTTCTTGAGGAATATGCATTTAAAGAGAGACTTCTGGCAAATGAACTTGAGTTGTCAAAGTGCTCTCAGCCAGGCACAGTAGGTGCAGAGGGGAGGGGAGTTCAAATCCAGCTGGGGCTACTTCCAAATCCAGGTCACATTCTACACCAGGTGGCCTTTTGGGGGAAATGTTTAACTTAACTTAATTTTAGCTTCAGTTAGTTTTAACCTAAACTCTAATCCAAATCCAATTTACCTAACTTCTGGTATCAAGAGAAGCAGGGTGGACACCCAGCCCTGCCCACACGCCTAGAGCTGCCCACCCCTCACCCCCCATCCCCCCACCCCCGCTTCAGCCAGCTTTCTTGCTCCTGAAGAGCTTCCTGGAGCTCAGACTCAATGAAAAGATCATCAAGTGGCCTGGTCAACCCAAACAGAGGGTGAGCGGCCCCTCCCTGCCGGGCCGCCTGCCAGAAAAAGGAGTGGCACAAGGGCCACCGCTCATTCTCTCGGCAGCCTTACCTTGGCTCTGCCCACCCAGGCAGGGTCTGCAGAGCCTGGGGGTCCTGTCTGGCCTGGTAACAGACAGGCGTCGTGTGGTTCCTGCCAACAGCTGTCCAGGGGAGCTGGAGAGGGATTGGCGGCCACTTGCATCCAAATGAGATTCCAGGCAGGGGGAACTGAACCCGTGTAGCAGAGCCTGGCTCCTCCAGCCTGCACCACTCAGAGCCTGCGGGGAGCCCAAGAGCCTTTATAAAGAAGGCCAAATCAGAACAACCTCCCACATTTGTCTTGCTTTTGTTCTTCCTCAGACCACATCCTGGTTAGAGCTTTAAAAACAACTCCATGAGGTCCTTAGGCAGCGATCCCCCTTCCTCAGAAGAGGAAACTGAGACCAGGGAATGATCATCTTCGGTGGCAGCATGGCAATCATTACTGAGTGCTTACTGTATGCTTCCTGAGAGCTCTGTATGAACCATTTCAATTAAATTCTGGTAAGTGTATTCCATTATTATCCTCATTCTATAGGTAAGACCTGGGAGCTGGGGAAAGCCAAGTAACTTGTTCTAGGTTACAGAGCTCGTAAAATAAAAACGAGCATGGGTTTGAATCCAGGTTTGCCTGACTGCAAAGGCTGCGGGCACTAGACTAGTATGCCAGACATCTCCCAGAAACGGCCCATCTGTGAGGTTCCCACTCCATGTCCAGAGCAGCAAGATTCCTTTCATTTCTGGGCCCCCGCCGGTCGACGAGGCCGAACCTGCTGCCAAACCTTGTCCTAATGCCTCTCTCAGACCCCACACTGCCGCTCAAGTCTATGAACCCACGGCTCCCAAGGAAGTAGGGCCCAAAGCATGATGGCCAACCCATCTATCTGGAAAATGCTGCTGCATGATCAAAGTTCCCATTCCATAAAAACTCTAGATGTTTAATAAAACACAACCTTGGCTCTGAGGAATTGATAGGAACACCCAAATATGTAGAGTCCCAGAACACCAAAGCTCCCACTGTGCTACAGGCACCGTTTCAGGGCCTTGAGATTTGGCTATGAATAGGACAGACAAAGTCCCTGTCCTCATGGAGCTTTCATTCCAGTGAGAGAGACAGATCATAAACAAATATACACATAGAACAGTAACATGATGGCAGGAGGGAATGAGAACTCTGAAGAAGAAAAAAATCAAGGTAAGGAGATAGAAGGAGACTTGGCTGCTATTTTTTTTTTATTACTTGTTTATTTATTCATGAAAGACACAGAGGGAGGCAGAGGGAGAAGCAGGCTCCATGCAGGAGCCCAATGTGGGACTAGATCCCAGAACTCTGGGATCATGTTCTGAGTCGAAGGCAGATGCTCAACCGCTGAGCCACCCAGGTGTCCCTTGGCTGCTATTTTTTTTTTAATTTTTACTTATTTATGATAGTTACACAGAGAGAGAGAGGCAGACATAGGCAGAAGGAGAAACAGGCTCCATGCATTGGGAGCCCGACCTTGGCTGCTATTTTAGATAAAGCCATCAGGGAAGGCCAATCTGAGGAGGTAACGCTGGGCAAAGACTTGATAAACAGGGAGTAAGCTATGGGAAGACGTGGGAGATGAGAATTTTAGGCAGATATAACCGTAAGTGCAAAGGCCCTGAAGCAGCAAGAATCTGATGTAGCATGAAGGCAGTGTGGCCAGAGTAGAGTGAACTGAGGGTACAGTAGTAAGAAATGAGGTTATGGAGGCCAAGGGCCAGATCATGGAGGACCTTATGGGCCAGCAGAAGAATTTGGACTTCATTCTAAATGTAAAAGAAATTGGAAGGTTCAAGTGGGGTGATGATATAAGCCTATAAATCCTATAAAATTATAAATCCTATAAAAATCCTATAAAAATTTTTTTATTTTGCTTGAACAGCAAAAATTTATTTTCTCACACTTCTGGGTACTAAACATTCATGATTAAGGTGTTGGCAGGTTTCTTTTTTTTCAGCTTTATTTACATATAATTGACATACAGCACTGTGTAAGTTTAAGGTATACAGCATGTGACTTAATATATATTGCGGGATAATCCTCACAATACATTTAGTTAGCTCAATCATATGATATAGATAATTTTAAAAAGAAAATATTTTTTCCCTCATCATGAGTAGTTTTAGGATTGGCTCTCTTAGCAACTTGCAGATACACCATACAGAAGTGTTAACTACAGTCATTATGTTGTATATTATATCCCTAGTACTTATCTTATAACAGGAGTTTTGCACCTTTGACCACCTCCATCCAATCCCACTGCCTGCCCTTGGTAACCACAAATCTGATCTCTTGTTCTGTGAGAGTGGTTTTGTTCTTTTAGATTCCACATAAAAGTGAGATAATATGTTTTTCTCTGACTTATTTTGCTTAGCGTAATGTTTCTAAGATCCATCTATGTTGTTGCAAATTTCATCTTTTTTATGAGTGAAGAGTATTTTAAACATATATACACACATATATTCTCTACATTTTCTTTATCCATTTATCTATTGATGGAATGATGAATATTTTCAATTATATATAGAGAGACAGAGATATCTATATTTATATCTATATCTATATCTGTATCTATATACTTCAGAGAAGTGGGAGAAGGGACTGAAGGGACTTAAGCAGATTCCATGGTCATCGCAGAGCCTGACATGGTACTCAATCTCACGACTCTGAGATCACAGACTGAGCTGAAATCAGGAGTTGGACATTCAACCAACTGAGCAATCCCAGAATGATGAATATTTTCAAAGATCACTATGTTAAGTAGACAAACGACCACCAGAGGATACTGGTTAAGTACTGCTACATGACAAACAGTCACAAAAGCTCAATGTCATTCAATAATATAATTGTTCTCAAAATTCTTAGTTTCTAAATGCCTTTATACTCTTAAAAATTACCAAGGACCCCAAACAGCTTTTGTTTATATAAGTTACTTTTATTGATACTTACAGTATTAATATCTTAACTGAAAAAATTTTAAAATATTAATAACTTTTTTAAAAAAAAGATTTTATTTATTTATTCATGAGAGATGCAGAGAGAGAGGCAGAGACATAGGCAGAGGGAGAAGCAGGCTCCCTGCAAGAAGCCTGATGTAGGACTCGATCCTAGGACCCTGGGATCATGACCTGAGACAAAGGCAGATGCTCAACCACTGAGCCACCCAGGTGCCCCTTAATATTAATTCCTTTTAAAATAACAATAATAAAGTAATTACATGTTAACATACAAAACTTTTTTTAATGGTTTTATTTTTTTTAATTTTTTATTTATTTATGATAGTCACACAGAGAGAGAGAGAGAGGCAGAGACATAGGCAGAGGGAGAAGCAGGCTCCATGCACCTTTGGGCCAAAGGCAGGCGCCAAACCGCTGCACCACCCAGGGATCCCAAGGTTTTATTTTTTTAAGTAATCTCTACAACCAAGGTGGGGGCTTGAACTCACAACTCTGAGATCAAGAGTCATGCACTTTATTGACTAAGCCAGACAGGTGCTCCTCCCCCTTTTGATTCAAGTAATCAAAACTTTTTATTTTTATAGGTGAAAGAGAAAGAGAGAGCATGGGGGGGGTGCAGAGGGAGAGAGAGAATCTTAAGCAGGCTCCATGCTGGGAGTGTGTGCAGCTCAGGTCTCACGACCCTGAGATCATGACCTGAGGCCAAATCAAGAGTCAGACACTTAACCCAATAAGCCACCCAGGCACCCCAGTGATCAATATTTTTAATTAAAACCGCTGCACTTTATTAAAACTGCTGCACCAAAACAAAACAAATATATAACATTAATTACATTTTTGCAAGTCTCTTAATAATCTGGCTCAATAGAAGGCAACTGAATTATGATATATGTTTCTACATGCAGTCAGCTGCACTATGAAGTTTTGGTTGAGGAATCGGATAAAAAATGAGCCTTACTGAGATGTAGTTAGAAAAAGGGCCCCCCCCCAAAAAAAAGAAAAAGGGGCCCCCTCTCGGTCATCCCCACACTGGGAGCAGCTCTCCTGCTACAGCCCCTCATCCCCTGAAAATGTACGTCTGTGCAAAGTTCATCTCCACCCCCTTCTTGGTCCAGAGCACCTCTCAGCTGTTGAGCCGATCACTGTCTGCAGTGGTGCTAAAACCACCGGAGACACCGACAGATAAAAACCTCAGCATCTTGGCAGCCCCAAGTCCCCTGACCTCACTTATTCCTAGCCACAGCTTCCAAACCAGCACCATTTCAAGGGACATTGACATAGCAGCCAAGTTCATTGGGGCTGGGGCTGCCACTGTAGGGGTGGCTGGCTCTGGGGCTAGAATTGGGACTGTGTTTGGAAGCCACATCATTGGTTATGCCAGGAATCCCTCTCTGAAACAACAGCTCTTCTCCTATGCCATTCTGGGCTTTGCCCTCTCAGAGGCCATGGGGCTCTTTTGCCTAATGGTGGCCTTTCTCATCCTCTTCGCCATGTGAAGGAGTCGTCTCCACCTCCCATAGGTCTTTCTCCCATGTCTTGTCTGTCCTGTATGTTCCTTTTCCTATACCTCCCCAGGCAGCCTGGGGAAAGTGGTTGACTCAGGGTTTGACAGAGGGAAGACAAATAAATACTGTATTAATAAGGGGGGAAAAAGGCAAAGGAAGAGTATTTTAACAGCTCTTTCAGTATTGTGGATTTTCTTCTTTGATACTACACTAAAACTCAACACTTGTTTCAAAAAAGGCTAGTTAGTAGCAATGTAGCAAGAAACAATCTAAATGAACTTATAACACAGTAATACATCAAAACCCATTGGTTAATCTTGTCTGTTAAATGAGTATTTACCCGTGCATGATTTCATAACATCCTGCATTGGTCATTTGAACAATATCAATTCACTGAGTTATGCAGATCTTCCAAATGTTGATAAATTTCATCAAACAACATTCTAAAACTCACATTCATTAATATCACAATGAGCTCATCAGGAGTGTCTTTAGGTATTAGGAAGCCCTCAAGCTCAGCGAGGTATATACAAGTTTTCTGAAGTTCTCCTTCTCCCTTAAAAACTTGAATTTAATCCTTGCCAACAGATACTGCAAACTCTTCCCTTTGAAGTGACAAGTCCATTTCATTCATGTTTGAGAAAGGGTCTGACAGATACCCAAATATGAACACGCATAGTTTGTTTTCACTAGTTCTTTCTGGTAAGAACTGTGTTCTATGAAAAAAAAAAAAAAAGCAGCCAGTCCAACTCACAACTCAAGTAACTAACTGAACAAGTGCTTTTCTTTGTCACAACCACCATAGGACATATGCAGAAGTGCTCCACACCTGCTTCTGACCTCATCACCCAGAGTGATGAGTGCTCAAAAGTTGTTATTTAACAAATTTAGTAATTTTTTCTGCTTCATCCAGAACATTTTTAAGTGAAACTGGCATTTTTTACTCTAAGTGTATGGCAGTAAAGAATATGATGACTACTACTACAAAGTGGCGCCAGTCCCTTGATTCATATTCAAGGACCAGCAGTTCTATCCACCGATGGTAAGCGGAATAATGTCCCCGCCCCCACCAAGATGCCCTACTCCTTATGATGGGACCTAATCCTTAGGACCTGTGAATCTTTTTTCTTTTTTTTTTTTATGATGTTCTTTATTCATTCAAGAGAGACACTGACAGACAGAGAGGCAGAGACATAGGCAGAGGTAGAAGCAGGCTCCATGCGTGGGACTTGATCTGGAGTCTCCAGGATTACGCTCTGAGCTGAAGGCAGATGTTCAACCGCTGAGCCACCCAGGCGTCCCTGTGAATCTTTTCTGTTGCATGGCAAGGGAGAATGAGAGTCACTGGTCAGCTAACTTTGAGATGGGGGATATTTTCCTGGATCGTGTAGGTGGACCCAATGTAATCACAAAGTTCTTTATAAATCAAAGAGGGTAGGGAGCAGGAAATGAAATGAGGGTAGGGAGTGTCAGTGTCAGAGAGAAACTATAACATTGCTACATTTCTGTCTTTGAAGATGGAGGAAGGAGCCACAAACCAAAAAGTGCAGGCAGCATAGAAGCTGCCTAAGCATATGTACCTGGTTTGAGATAGGGGTTCAAATTCATTCTTGAGCATCTGGATATCCAGTTTTCTCCAAATCATTTTTTGAAAAGACTATTGTTTCTCCATTGAAGGGCCTTGGAAGCCTTGTAGAAAACCAACTAACCGTAATGAGGATGGCTTATTTCTGGACTCTCAGTGATAATCCACTTGCCTATATGTCTATTCTTATACCAGTACCACACTGTCTTAATAGCTCTAGCTTTGTGGTAAGTTTTGAAATCAAGAAATGTGAGTTCTCCAACTTTGTTTTTTGGCTATCCTGGGCCCTTTACATTTCTCTATGAATTTTAGAATCGTCTCATCAATTTGTGCAAAGAAGCCAGCTGGATTTTTTTATAGAGACTGCACTGAATCTATAGATCAACTTGGAGAGTACTGCCTTCTTAGCATTAGTAAGTTTTCTGATTCATGAAAATGAGATGTCTTTCCATTATTTGAGTCTTTTTTAATTTCTTTCAATGATGTTATATAATTTTCAGAGTATAAATTTTGCATTTTTTATTAAAAAGCATTCCTAAGTATTTTATTCTTCTTATGCTATTATAAATGGAATTATTTTCTTAATTTCAATTTCAGATTTTTCCCTGCAAGGGTATAGAAATATAAAGTTTTATATATAGATCTTATATTCTGCAACTTTGACAAACTCTTTTATTTTTTCTAATGGTTTTTTTTAGTGAGGGGTCCTGAGTAGAACCTGCTGTATGATGTTGAATAGAAGCGGTGAGAGCAAATATCCTTGTCTTGTTCCTGGTCTTAGGAGGAAAGCATTAAATGCTTCACTATTAAGTATGAGGTTAGCTGTGGGTTTTTTGTGCTTTGGGGAAGTTCCCTCTATTCCTAGTTTATGAATATTTTTATCACGAGGAGATGTTAAATCTATTAAATGTTTCCTCTGCATCCACTGAGATGACTGGGTTTTTTTTTTTTTCCTTTTTTCCCTTTATTCTATAGATATGGTATATTATTTGATTTTCTGATGTTAAACCAACCTTGCATTCCTGGGATAAATCCCACTTGGTCATGATGTGCAAAAGTTTGCTTTTTAATATGTTTGTAAATTTAGTTTGTTAATTTTTTTCTTTTTTGAAGGCTTATTTATGGTATCTTTTCCTAAGACATATCAGTCTGTAGTTTTCTTCTGTGACATCTTTACCTGGTCTTGGTTGGTATCAGAGTAATGCTGACCCCATAGAATGAGTTGGGAAATGTTCTCTCCTCTTCTATTCTTGGAAGAGAATATATATATATATATATATATATATATATATATATATATTTGTAACTATAAATTTCCCTCTAAGCACTGGTTTAGCTGAATCCCATAGTTCTGGTATGTTGTATCTTCATTTTCATTCATTTCAAAGCTTTTGTGGGTTTTGTGTGTGAGTGTGTGTGTGTGTGTGTGTGTGTGTGATTTCTTCTTCCATCCACTGGTTATTTGAGAGTGTGTTGTATAATTTACACATACTTATGACTTTTCCAAATTTCCTTCTGTTGTTGACTTCCAATCTCAGTCCATTGTGGCCAAAGGACACACTCTGCATTATTTTCATCCCCTTAAATGTATTAAGATATGTTTTATGGCCTAACATTCATCTGTCCTGGAGAATGCTCCATGTGCACTTGAGAAGAATGTGGATTCTGCTGCTGTTGGCTAGAATGTTCTATAAATATCTGCTATGTCTACTTTGTTTATAATGTTGTTCAAGTCTTATTTCCTTGTTGATTTTCTGCCTAGTTTTCTATCTGTTATTGAAACTAAGATACTGAAGTCACCAACTACTATTGTTGAATGCCTATTTCTACCTTCAGTGCCATCAGTTTTTGCTTAATGTATTTTAGGATTCTACTAGGCTTAAATATGTTTATAATTGTCACATTTTCCGATAAATTTATTCTTTCATATTATAGAATGTCCCTCTTTATTTTTAGTAACTTTTTTGTTTCAAAATCTGTCTGATATTAGTACAACCATTCCAGCTTTCTTGTAGTTGCTGTTTGCATGACAAATTTTCTACGTTGTTTTACTTTCAATCTATTTTACCTATGAATGCAAAGTGTGCCTCCTGTAAACAGCATATAGTTGGGTCTTGTTTTTTTTTTTTTTATCTCGTCCACTGTATAGAACATCAGTGAATATGCTAACAGTATATAAAAGACATATAATGTCTTCATATTACTATAAAAATAATTTTGACCTCACGGATCCCCTTTAGAACCCATTGAGAACACTTCAATAATAAGCATTTATTTGGCTTATGCATGTGTGAGTTGATCTAGGCTGAGCCTGGCTGGATACCTCTCCTGGGATCAGCAGGTTATTGCAGATTCACTGTTCTCTTGGTGACAACAGAAGTTCAAGATGTCAAGTGAAACAGATCTTTTAAGATCTGTTTTAAACAGATCTGTTTTTAAGATCTTTAAAAAAAAAAACAGATCTTTTTAAAGACCTGCCATATTGCATTAGTCAAAGCAAATCACGTGACAAACCCAAAGTCAAGGGGAAAGAAAATATATTCCATCCCTTTATCAAGAAGAACTACAAAATTCACACAAAGTGAAAGAATACAAGAGTAATGAGGACAATGATGTAATCTACACAGGGGCCCAGAGTGGGAGCAGAGGGGTGAGTGAAGAGCTATGACAGCAGCCTATGAGGACGGTGACTTGCACTGGGGTAACAGTGAAGAAAGCGGTCAAAAGCAGCTGGATCTGGGCAGGATCTTGGGCAAGTCAGTTCTTGCAAGCCTTCATTTCCTCCCCTGTGAAATGGTGTTGTGAAAATTAAATGAGATAACAACACACAAAATTTTGCCTCCAATAGGCATTTGCTCTATGAAGGCTCTTACTATTCTATTCTCTCTAATGGGGAACGGGATGATTGAAGACTCTCACAGACTTCTAGTCAGGATCAAAGCACCAGGAGCAAAGGCTGGCACATAAAATATACTCCGATGGTTCATTACTTCTGTTTTGTCAGCTTTCTGAAGGGATTTGAGGAGATTTACGGTAAAAGACCCAGTGATATTAACACTACTAAAAGTAGGGTGAAGGAAGAAGAAAAAGGACTTGTCTCTTTGACTTAGTCCTTGAACTGATGAACTCCTTTTAAAAAAGGATTTTAATTATTTTGCTCAATATGGAAGGCATTCTGGTTTTCTGATGGAGCTAACCACATTTCACAGACATCTACTACTATTTGGCTGGGTTTGGAGGGAAGAGGTCGGATGGAGTTGATGAGGGGAGCTTCTAGATTAATTTAGATACTGTTTCACAGGGACTTCCTTTGTTTGATTTTCCCATCTGCATTCATCTGCAGGAAGAGATGCTAATTTAACTAGATGATCTCAGGCAAGTTCTTAACCTCTTCCTCCTACTTGAGTTTCTTTATCTGTAAAGTGAGAATATTAATAACACTTCTTTGGGGACTAATTGAGTTAATATACATAATATGTGCCTGGAGCAGGAACTGATACAGATAGTGCTATTAAGTCTTGCATATTATTGCTATCATTATTTAATAAAGACTTAGATGTTATTGCCCAGAAAATTTGGGCACAGCTTTACCAACTCAGTTTGAGACTAAATCCTATTGCTTAGGAAAAGCAAGGTCTAAATGTGTTCAGGAAACCAATGCTCTGCTTCTACCTTTAGAGCAAGAATCTACATTTCCTCTCAGATTTGCTCCTCTCATGTTTTAAGATCACAGGTAGTCAAGAAGAAAGCCAAGTTCTGCAACTTGCTAAGACCCACACTGCGCATTTTCCTGCCTGACCCCAGAGCATCCAGACTAGCCAGGCTCCTGGTGCTTCCAGAGCTGTCACTAGGAGATAATAAAGGATATCAGGGCACTTGGGTGGCTCAGTGGTTGAGTGTCTGCCTTTGGCTCAGGGTGTGATCCCAGGGTCCTAGGATCGAGTCCTGCATCAGGCTCCCGGCAGGGAGCCTGCTTCTCCCTCTGCCTGTATCTCTAACTCTGTGTCTCTCATGAATAAGTAAATAAAATCTTAAAAAAAAAAAAAAAAAAAGAGTAGACATCAAGTTAGATCTACAATGCTCCAATAAGGGTTGGCCTTCAAAATCACATTTTGAAGTCCTTTCTTTTAAAGTTGGGGAAATTGTGGCTCAGAAAAGATGAGCAACTATTATGCCCAAGGTCACACTATTAGTGGCAGTACAGCACCTGTGGACTTGACAATAATACCTCTACAGACTCTGCAACAAAGCTCCCTCACTGGGGCTACATATCTTCAGTGTCCTGGATCCACCCTCAGGACAGAGACTGTAGACCCTCTTCTTACCATGTTATTCTGCTCTGCCCCTCATAAAGCAGAGACTAAAGATGAGACCATTTCTCGACATGATGGCTGTCCAGCCCAGAGGCCGGTGAGACAGTCCTCTTCTTTGTCCTAAACATAATACTTTCATTAATGTGACCAGATAATAAATTGGCTCCCTTGGAAGTTCCCATCCTGTTGACTCACCTGCTGCTTCCCACCTACTGAAACCCTCTGGCCCCTGTAGATCTTGTTGCTGAGCAATGTCTCTCTCTACTCCAGCATCTCATTCTCAAAGCACCTGGCATCTAGCTCAGCGGCTCACCCTGCCTGACAGCTCATAGTGCTCTAGCTGCCTGGCTTCCCTGACCTCCACAAGGAAGGGAATTGGGACCAACACCCAAGAAGAGGACTGCCATCCAGGGTGACCTGCTCCACTGTACCTACCCACATCCAGAGCTGGCCCCACACTCTCCTAAATGCAAAGAAACCAGTCTTGGTGCCCTCCTCTTGCTTCCCTGACACTTTCTCCACATTTTCTTGGGACCTTCAAACAATCCAGCTCTGCCCATCCCCTTCTGAGTCTACCTACCCCCAGAGACCCATATAGGTGATCAAGAAAACTGTCCATGCTCTGTGGTGGGGGAAAAGCAGATTGAAGAATGGTATAGAAAGTAAGGCATGACACTTTTTTTGCAAAAACAAAGAAATCCTTTGTGCATTATATTCAATCATATGACTGTAGAAAAGACAACAGATTGTTAATGGTGCTTGGTCACCTCCAAGAGCTAGGCTGGTGTTAGATGAGAGAGCTACAGCTTTCTGCTGCATACATCTCAGCATCTTCTGAACTGGCAAACATGTGCCTTAATGTTAAATATGGTAGTTAAATGGATGGAAGGAAGGAAAAAAGGAAATAAAGTCTAAGTGCTCAGCACAGTGCTGGGCACCTGGTAAGAACCCCATTAAGTGTTAGCTTTAATTAGCTCCTCATTCAGTATGGAGTAAGGGTTGGTCCCCTGCCCAGCTGCCACCCTCTCACTCCTTTCTCTGCATATTGCCTCTCAACACCCTTGCCCCACAGATAGCTCAGGAGTAATATCCCTCCCTCTCCACTTTCCACCTGCCAGTGACCATGGCCTCCTGTCTCAGAAATTGCCTGGCCAACTCATGCCTTGGGAGATGTTACCAATTTAATATCTCTGTACAATTTTAAGTGGGCAATACCCACTGAAACACCTTATCCTACAGAAAGGAGTAGCAAAGAGGGATCTGGGGCCACAGGTTGCAGGTCAGCGGGGTTACCTAGTGTAGGCATCGGAACCTCTGCATAAGGCTGCCCCACGGGAAGATCCCCGGTGCCGCTGGACACAGTCCTCCAGGAAATCCTGCTCTGGATCGGCAGCCCTGAGGAGCCTGAGCCCCACAACACTGCCCTGTGAAGAAATAGCTCCGACCCTTGACAAAGGTGTCTGTGTCTGCACCTCCCCCAGAGAGCAGCCTCCCTCCTGGCCCTGCTGGCCTGACTCTTGGCTTCCTACCTGAGAATCTCGCCCCCAGGAGACTCTGATGATGTGCTCCATAAAATGGCAGCAGCAGCTCTGGCCTGCAGTGCGGGGGGCTGGGGGGCCACCCCCCAGTCTCAGCTCCACCACCCACCAGCTGTGGGACCCTGGGTAAGCCACCCGCCTCTCTTGGCAGCCCCTTCCTGAGCCATTGTCAGGGGAGCGGGGGAGATAACAGCTGGGCCACTGCCCAGCTCAGTCCTGAGCAATGAATGCTCAGAAAGGCATGCGGGGATGCAGAGCCCTAGAACATGCCCGAACAAAGACTGTCTTCTCGGTGCCTCCCTTCCTGAGGCCCTGCTGCTGAGGCTGTGTTTGAGGGGCTGGCCAACCCTGCAATTCTAGTGAGCATTAACGAACTCGAGGGCTAGAGGCAGACACTGAGGTACAAGTCAGGACTTCGGCCAAAGCTATTGGGCCCAACCCAAGGGGCAAAGGAAGGCACAAGGCCCCAGACCCACTTGACATCACTCCCTCTGCCTCCGGAAAGAGACGGGCAAATGCTGGCACAAGAGGCAGAGGCCAGACAGCAAAGCCGCTTGAGGAAACTCCATGGATGCAGATGGGCCCTGAATCACCAGGAACTGGTGAGTCAAATCTCAGAGACATTAGCTAATTGCTAAAGTGATTACAGGCGATCCGGGATTAGAATCTCTCACACCAGGCCCATGTGGTGCTCAGGACATCTTCAGATGTCCCTCCCCTGGGCCACAGCAAGCCAGCGGCAGTGGGAGGCAGTAGGTAATTGAATTCTCAGAAGCACACTTAGCCCTTAAAGACAGGGATGCAACCCACTTGGAAGACAAAAGAGAAGCAAAAGACGGCCCTGGGCATGATAGTTATCGACTGCAAATACCTAGAAAGATGGTCGGCCAAAGGGGGAGGATTATGAGTGCTCATTTGCACCTCCTGCCAAACATGTTTGTACGAGCACAACATGCTACAGCCGGTAAAAATGTCTAAATGCCTTGCTGTGCGGAGTGTGTCACCGGGGAGCTTGCTGGCAAGGCAGACGCAGGCCCGCTCCAGGGTCCCTGGAATTAGGGAGTTAGCATCTGCATTTAACAAGACTTTCAGGTGACACTGAAGTTTAAGAAGCACCGGTCTGAACACATAACCGTTTGCCGATGATCAAATACTGAAGTTGTTTCCAACGAACATTCGTCTATCAGACATGTACTAAAGGCCTATGACATGTCAGCTGGCCAAGCCCCGAGGATGCAGCTGTGAACAGGAGGGACAAAATCCTGCTCTCACAGAACTTAGGTTCTTCTGTAGAGAGACAGATACTAAACAGATGCCATGAATAAGATAATTCTAGACTGTGGTAAGTGCAAAGGAGAAAGCAGGGTCATGTTTCAGAGTGACGAGGGTGGTCAAAGAAAGCCTCTCTGCAGAGATGGTGTCTGAGTCAGGTTTTGAGGACTAGAAAGAACTCAGCCATGCCGACAGCCACGAGGAAGTCTGAGGGAACAGCAAGTGCAAAAGCCCTGAGGCAGGCATGCCTGTGGCAGGTCGGAGGAACAAAGAGGAGATGTACAGCCACAGTGTGATGCTCAAACAGAAAGTAGTAGGCAAGGAATGGATGTCAAAGTCCTATAAACCATGGCAAGGAATTTGGATTTTATTCTAAGTCCAACAGGAGATCACCCATGAGGGATGATTAGGGGAGTGCCAGTAGCTTAAGACAACAACCATTCTGTTGCTCATGATTCTGTGGGTTGGGGATGCAAGCAGGTCACAGTGGGACTGTGCATTTCTGCTCTGTGGGGCATCTGCTGGGGAAGCTGAACGGGGGTGAGGGTCCAAGAGGACTCACTCGCACATCTGGAGTTTCAGTGTCAGCTGTAAGGAGGCTTCAGGGCCCCCCCACATCACCTCCCATCATCCAGTGCTGTCGCCCACACTGCGCTCTGTGGCAGCCAGCTTCCAAGAGCCACTGACTTTGTACCAGATCTCTTTGAGTGCTGAGTGGAGACAGGACAGCAAAGAGGGCAAGGCTGGGAGCAGGGAGCCCAGCGTGGAGACTACAGGCCAGCAGTGCCATCCCACGCAGGCGGTGACCCGGACCAGATGAGGGGAGGCCAGGACAGGAGCAGACCCCGAGACACCTGCGACGTTGGACCAGTACGACTTGCTGATGGAATGAATGTGCCGGGAGGGCGAGGGGATAGTCAGAGATTACCTCCAAGTTTCTGACCTGAGCAACCACATGGATGGGGGAGCCCCATGCCACTTACTGAGATGAGGAGGAGCAGATGTGACTCCAGGCAGGAGGGTGGGAAGACAGAGTTCTGTTTTTGCACATCCTCTGCAAGAGGCTTGGTAACCCCAAGGAAGGGCCTTGCAGCCAGTCAGGAGTGTGGGATGGTCTGGAGCCGACAGAGCAGGGACACCCCAAGCATGGGGAGAAGGCAGGCACAGAAGCAGCCAGCGGGGATGGCATGAGAACAGGATAGTATGGGAGGGGAGCTTCTCCGTGAGGACAGAGGGACAGAGACGTCTTGTTCAGGCTCCCTCCCAAGCTGGAAGGTCCTAGAGCATCCCTGAATATTCCCGGGATGCTTCAGCCTCTAGGGGTGATGGCGGGCATGCAGGCCACGAGAAGGGGATGGGACCAGAACTCAGGTGAGGACTGGCCTCTGACCGGAGCAGTGACCACCTTCCGGAAGGGCAGGTGAGTAAGCAGAGAACACAGGCAAGGGAGCAAGAGGGTCAGCAGAGTACTGCATGAGACCACCTGATGGCCAGCCGCCCAGTGGAGGGGATGCGCTCCGAGGGCTCAGGTGAGAGCCCCAGAGAAAGCCGCACCAAGAGGCTCTGGGCAAGGGCAACAGCACACTTACTGGCTTCAGCTGCCCCTCTTCTTTGACCTTTTCTTTTTTAAGATTTTATTTATTTATTCATGAGAGACACACAGAGAGAGGCAGAGACACAGGCAGAGGGAGAAGCAGGCTCCATGCAGGGAGCCCGATGTGGGACTCGATCCTCGGACCTGAGATCACACCCTGAGCCGAAGGCAGACGCTCAACTGCTGAGCCCCCCAGGCAGCCCTCTTTTTTGATCTTAGTATGATACAGCCCAACAAGCAGGATTACCGGGCTGGCTCATACCAACCCCTCATTTATTCCTCTTAGCGACTTCGGGGAAGGTAAAGCAGGGACCAGGGACCAGCCGAGAGGCCGATGATTTGCTGCAGGCCACGAAGGATGCAGGGGACCAACGCACTGGGCTGGTCCCAGACTGCTGGCCAGCTCGCCGCCTCTGAGCCTGGAGGTCACGCCGAGTCTAAGCCTTCCTCACCTCCCAGGATCAGCACCAAGTCTGTGTCCCCACAGCCTCATCCCCGCCCAGCTCCCCATACACATCCCTTTCTGACAAGGTCCCTTAGTGTGGCGGCTGGCACCTTTCTCATCTGACCGCCATGCTCCCCTCACCTCACTGGCAACCAAGTGACTTGGTGGTTTAGGACCACGGTTTATAACACCTGGTTTTAAGGGTAAAAAGTATAATTCAAGGTCTGCATTTGCTTGTGATCCTGAGAAAGTCATTTATCCTCTTTGATCTCCGTGCTCTTCATCTTTAAAATGGTAAGAGGGATCTCTGTGGTCAGAAGAGTTGCTCATAGGATTTGGAGGATGAGGAAATAAACCAATGCATATAAAGTCCTTCCCACAGCACCTAACTCAGAAAAGATTCATTGAACAGAAGCTAGGATTAATATTAGACTGGAGAGAAAAACCGATGTGCATTGAGGTTTGCACTTGAGACCTAATATTTGAGCTCTAAGAACCCACAGAATAATATCAAATGCATTCACATTTTTTTAATCAACATATAAGGAGGGCCAGGCTCACTGCCAGCACTTGATTAACAAATCAAGACAAGTGTGGTTAGTTGGTGATTCAGATTCACCTAGTGGGATGGTTAAGCATAAAAGACACTCCAGCCCCACTGCAGACCTGATGGATTGTATCCTCTGAGGCCGGGGCACAGGCACCTAGAGAAAACACGCACGTGTGTGCATGCACATACATGCACATGCAGACACACACGTACATAAGGGTTCATAGGCATTCTGATGTTCACCTGGAGTGTGGAAGCCATTTCAGGCACAAAATAAAGGCAACTTATGGGAATAGGAGAGATATTTGCAAATGTCTTATCAGATAAAGGGCTAGGATCCACACCCCTCTTATGTGCAGGCCTCATGTTCCCTGCCTACTACTTCCTTCCTTCAGAGACACAAACCCACCAGAAACCACAGCCCTTACCAGGCTTCCTCCTCTTTCTCCTCCCTGCCTCCACCTCATTCCCATCCCCTCTTCCTTTCTCCCTTTCCTCCCTCATCCTTTGCTCCCCTCCTCTTCCTTCTCTTTTTCCTTTCCTTCACCTTTTTTGTCCTCCTCGATCATCTCTTTCTCCCTGAAGCCTTTCCAGATTCCTCTGCTTGTATCCAGCAGACATGGCAAGGAGACACCTGCCATGGAGAAGCCCCCAGGGGATGAAGAGCTGGAGGCACATATTTTTGTCCAGAGAAGAGGCTTCCTAGCCTGCTCCAGAGAGAAAGGAAGGGACTGGCTGGCCTGGAATCCCAGGAGGGAGCTGAGGCCACAAACACAAGTGCATCCTAACAGGATAAATCAAACATGGAGTTGGTAGAAATTTTGCTTGTGACATTGTTAGGAGTCAAACCAAACTTACTGAAAGTAAAGTAAGAAGAGACACGTGCTTCTTGCCTTTAGCATTATTTGTTGTGCAAACATAGGCACAACGTGAAAATAAATTGAAAGGGGAACAATGTGTCCAGAATCCCGTTCTCCTACACATCAACTTGTCCAACGTCCTTTGCAGTTGTCCCCAGGCACTTACGGTATGTGTAGTTGTGCTTGCTGCAGATCTCATTTTGAAGTTTATAGCAGTAACGTCCACAAAAGCCAAACTATGGAAAGATCTCAGATGTCCATCGATAGATGAATGGAAAAAGTTGTGGTGTATATATACAATGGAATTCATTTAGCCATCAAAAAGAATGAAATCCTGCCATTTGCAATCACTTGGATGGAACTAGAGGGTATCAGGCTAAGTGAGATAAGTCAGAGAAAGACAAACATCATATGATTTCACTCATGTGTGGAATTTAAGAAACAAAACACATTAACATAGGGGAAGGGAAGGAAAAATAAAATAAGAAGGAAATTGAGAGGGAGGCAAACCGTAAGAGACTGAACTCTAGGGAACAAACTGAGGGTTGCTGGAGAGAAGGAGGGTGAGGGGATGGGGTCACTGGGTGATGGGCATTAAGGAGGGCATTTGGTGTGGTGGGCACTGGATGTTATACACAATTGATGAATCGCTAAATCCCACCTCTGAAACTAATAATATATATAAATAAATAAATACAATTTTAAAAAAGAGGGAAAGTGGGAAGTACCTACCACAGCAGCCAGACCTTGTTCATTCTGTTCAAATAGTGGTCATCTCCCCAGTGGTCTCTTTTTTCTCATCCCTTCAAACAACTTTGAAAGGCCACACACTTATTTTAAGGCAGCTGCCACTGCCCAAAGATGTGACCCCTGTGACTACCCTGGATAGTGCAAACATGGAACAAGAGACAGTGAATTGTTATCGGAATCCTGGGTTCAAGTCTTTGCTGCACCACTTATGAGCTGGGAGACTTGCCGCAACTGTGCATCCCCGAGGAGAAAGCCACGAGGACCGTGCAAGAAAACAAATACAAAGCACCGTGCACGTGCTATTGGGCATGGCTTGGTCTCTGAAACTACAAAAGCCATTCAGACCCCAGAGACTGGAAGAGTGGAGAGGACTAACTGACATGCAGGGCTGGTGCTGAGTGGGGGTGTTTGAGGACTTCCACCAGGGAGCACATAATGACCAGCCGACCTTTGGGGTCACGTCGGAGTTCTCACTGCCCCCAGACGCACATCCCTCACATCCTTAGGGGATGCCAAAGGGTGATAATCTCATTGTAGCATGCTTCCTCACTTATTAGCTGGAATGCCTCTGTCAAGAGAAATCTTTCCTCCCCTGCTCTTTGGCTAGCTGAAGTTCTTAGGAAAAGACAGGATAAAGGGCTTGTTCTTTCTCTTTTATTTACTGGTTTTGGAAACAACATGTTGGTTCCCTAGCATCCGCTCATGGTGACCAATTCATTTTTATTATTTCAGCTTCATTATGAATTTCTGTATTTCAATGTACTTGATAACTCTTCGTCCACCGTGGTATTGCTCCTGCCAATGATCATCTTTGGCCAAACGGGGCCTCTTTCAACTGGCCTGAGTCCTTTGGATGTTAAACTATTAGTCGTCTTTGCCAGCTTCCTTGCTTTCTAGAATGAGCCCCCTTCATTTTCTCAGAAAAACTTGGTCATATTTAGTTTGGGGTGGGTTTGCAATTTTGTTTTTAAGTCTTTATGACTTTATATTCGCACTAGGCCCTGGAGGCTGAGGTGACATCATTCCTGTTTAACTGGCTGCCTCCCAAGGCATCAAAGCTGGCTTGGTAGGGCACATACTTTATTTTAAATCCCACAGGTCAACTATGGGTAAGCAAATTCAAAGCAAACCTAGTTTTCTTCACAGGTTCCCACATTCCTGTCGACAGCTCCTTCTCTCCCAGCAGGAACCCCCACAGAGCTCCAGAGGGGGCCTGTCCCTTCCTTCCACAAAGCAACTGTTCTGATCACACACATGCGGCCCTCTTTCCTGCTCCCTGCTAACTCCCCACACCAAGGGATCACACCCATGGGTGCTGGAATTCAAAGGCGCATATGGTTGGCTTCCTCATACTGATAAAGAAGAGCAGGAGTGGAGAGGAGGAAAGGCCTGCCTTCCACAGAGAACATCAGCATCTGCAAGGCTTACCATCTGGTTGCTCTTTTAACCAACACAGCAACTTTGTAAGAAGAGGGTCTTTATCAATATCATGGTTCTATAGATGAGGACAGTGAAAGCCTGAGAATGTCTGTAACTTGCCCAAAGTGACACAGCCAGTAAGTGGCAAAACCAGAACCGATATCTAAGCATTCTGCCCCGAAATCCGATGCTCTTGCTGTGCCCCTGACCCCAGCCAACACCACCCACTTCTGGTGAGACTAAAGCCAACCAGCAAGCTCATCTTAACCCACATGATTATTCCAGCTGTGGTGGGCAGGTGCGGAGCAGCGCCGCCGTGTGTGAGAGCACAGAACCAGGTCTAACCTGGTCAGTGGGGATGGGAGGTGTATGTCTAGAAGGCTTCCTGGGAGAGGGACACTCCACCCGAAGAACAAAGTGGAAAGGGCCAAGTAAGAAGGGAAGAAAGTTCTCTTGGAAGACAGCATACAGGAAGGTCTTGAGATTTGTGGGGGATGAAAGATGGCCACAGACCCTCTGCCTCCCCTCCAGAGAGGTGGAGCCTGTTTCTCCTCCCCCTTGAAAGTCACTTGCAAGTCTGTCACTTGCTCTGATCAACAAACATAACAGAGGTGATGCTCTGGGACTTCCAAGGCAGGCCCTTCAGAGGTGTGCAGGCAAGCTTGGAGCACTCCTTCTTGGGGCTTAGCCCCATTCTTGAGAAGCCCAAGCCACAAGGATATCCAGGGGTAAAAGGAGGCCCTCCGTAATGGTTAATTGTATGCATCAACTTGCTGGGTCATGGGGTGCCCAGACTGTTGCTCAAACAGTATTCTGGATGTTTCTGTAAAGGTGTTTTTTGGCTGACTTAAAGATTTGATTTTTTTTTTTTTTAGAGATTTATTTATTTATTCATAAAAAACACAGAGAGAGACAGAGAGAGGCAGAGACTCAGGCAGAGAGAGAAGCAGGCTCCTCACAGAGAGCCCGATGTGGGACTTGATCCTGGACCCTGGGATCACACCCTGAGCCGAAGGCAGGCACTCAACCACTGAGCCACCCAGGCATCCCAAGATTTGAACTGAGAGACTAAGTATGGCACTCTGTCCTCCCCAGTGTGGGTGGGCCTCATCCAATCAGTTGAAGGCCTGAATGGAACTAAAACTTTGAGTTCCTTGGAGTAAGAGTGACTCTTTCCTGCCTGACTGCCTTTGAAATGGGACTTTGGCTGTTCTCCTGCCTTCAGACTCAAACTAAAATATTGTTTCTTCCTGGCTTTCGAGCCTGCTGGCCTTTATTCTGAAACTATACCAGTAGTTCTCCTGGGTCTCCAGCTTGCTGACTTTTCCTACAGATCTGGGGACTTGCCTGATTCCATAATCTTGGGAGTCATGCCCTTGTAATAAATCTCTTTCTGTGCACACACACATACACACACACACACACATTCTAATGGTTGTTTCTCTGGCAAACTCTAATACACCCTCCACCTAACAGCCTCAGCTGAATTCCCAACTGCCAGCCACACCAGTGAGCCACTGCAGCCATCCCAGCCCACGGGCACCTCCAGGTGACTGGAGCCAACAGCATGCAGAGTGGATGAGCCACCCAGCTGAGCCTGGCCACCATGAGCCTTGCGAGAGATAGTAAATGGGTGCTACTGTGCTCTGTCCCTAAGGATTGGGTGGTCTGGGATGCAGCAACAGACAACAAAGCCAGTAGAAGGGCCTCAGGGTGGCACAGCCAAGAAGGCCAGGGTAAGGGGAGCTGAGAGTACCTGGAGGGGAGGAGAGGGAAAGGGAAGGGAGGGAAGGGGAGGGGAGAGCAGGGGCTGTAGAAGTGAGGTACACATAGGGGGCACAGGGGATGCTGCAAGATCTTACAGGCATGGAGATGCTAGTTAAGAGTGTCAGGGCTGGGGCAGCCCTGGTGCCTCATGGTTTAGCACCTGCCTTCAGCCCAGGGCGTGATCCTGGAGACCTGGGATCGAGTCCCAAGTCAGGCTCCCTGCATGGAGCCTGCGTCTCCCTCTGCCTGTGTCTCTGCTTGTCTCTCTCTCTCTCTCTCTCTCTCTCTCTCTGTCTCTATGAATAAATAAATTTTTTTAAAAAGTGTCAGTGCTTCATTTGCCTCCTTTTTATTCTTTCTGCCCCTACTTGTCTTTTTGGGTTGTCAAAGTGCTATTTGGGATTCAGCAGCAGGAGCTCATCACCATCGATCGATACACAAGCATGAACTATCTCATCATCACCTCTGTGGGAGTGCATGCTTCAGCCCCAAAAAGTGCAAGGAACTCAGGTGTGCAAAAATGTAAACACACTTCTCAAAAACAAAAAGGTCTCTGTCTCCCCTTTCTGGGGGGAGGCGGTGCAGAAAAACCTAAGCTTTCCAACTTGAAGTATTTGAATCATTTCTGATCTCAAACCCTGTCCCTTCCAGATAAAATGCTCAGTTGATTTTGGGATCTTCCCCTTCTCCTTGGGGGCTGTGCCAAGTTCCCAAGGCTGAACCCTCAAGAGAGGGGATTGAGTCTCGGGCTCTCCTGCATATTCCTTCTTCTCTAATCCTCTAGGAGTGGAGGATTCTATGAAATGGCCTCTGGTCCACGAGTCACCTCCCTCCGTCCCTCCACCACTCCATTGTTCAGGTACACATTGGACAAGGAAGCTTCTCTACAAGCCATGTAGGCTCCTGCTCATACCTGGGGAAGCCAGGCAGTGGGTCTTTCTGCTCTGATAGATCTCCACATCTATCTGGGTGGAGGTGAGTCCTCAGGCTTTCTGTCATCCCAGCTCCCATCCTGGAGGCTTAGCTTATGAGAGGGATACAGGGAACTTAAAAGTATCTAAATCCTGATCACCTCCACTCTCTGGTACTTTCCTTCTAGCCAGCAGGTCAAACTCTTATTTCTCTTAGGAGAGTTTGAAGATGTGTAGCATAATACCATGCTCCGGGTCCTTCTGGCTTTTGAGACTTAAAAATCAAGCTTTTAGAATGAAAAAAAAAAAAAAGATTGATTCTCTTCCCCCTTTCTTTCTCAAAAATTTGATTCTTACCACTGAAAATCATAGTTTTCAAGATTAGCCTCTCCACTAGAGATTTAGAAGAATTCGACTTCACTTTCTCTGTTTCATAGGAAGTATATATGGAAGCCCTTGCTGCTGCTTGAACGTCAATAAAAAACAGACATTAAAGCAGTGCAATAGAATTGTCCTAACATAGTTTTCTTTACATTTGATGCAAGCATCTGAGGGGACCCAGACATTACAGAGCACAATCTATCTTGCTGCTCCTACTCCCACCCATCAACTTAAAAGCTGAATATACTGAAACCCAGGCAAGCCAGGTTGGGTTTGTACTCTCCACCTCTCAGTGTGCATTTCATGATACTGGCACAGACTCTGCTCGGATCATTTCACCTCAGCATCTTCCAATTCATTCTGATTTTGTTTTGAACTCTGTGTCCACTGATCCTCTCTGGAATGTTGTCTGGTTGTCACAACAACCTATAGCCGATGGATGCCCCGTGTGACAGACCTTTGCTTGGACAAGTCCCAAGTGCTCAGTTGGGGAAAAAAACATCTTTGAGGTTAAACCCAGGAGGGCAAACATATTTAATCCCGTGCACCAAATCTAATTGATTGTCTGGTACATTGTGTTGAGAAGGGCTGGAAGAAATCATCACAGTCTCTACAGGAAGAAAGCGAGGGGACGGATTAGCAATTTCTGTGTGGGTGTGTTGGGAGATGGGAGCAGAGAGCAGAACACCAGAATGCATCCCTGATATTTGCTACTGCTGAGATAAAATGATTGGTGTTTATGGGAGATTCAGAGACTTAAAAAAAAAAGCTAAAATATGATAGCTTTTAAAAACTCACTGGAGACCATGAACACAAAGAAATATAAATGAACTAAACTCCAGAGAGTGATGTGCTCTTCATAGGAGTGAAGGAACCCATACCTACTCCATATTTGGTGGGACTGAGAAAGAGTGATCCTCCATAGAGATGGGTAAAGAGAAACCAGCTGAGCCAAACTTCTAGCAAACTTTTAACAATATTTGGGCTGCCATGACACATTAGAATCCCGAAGAGTCCTGCCCACAGAGTGAGTCTCACCATTTCTTGCCCTCTGAGTCTTCAGCAAGTATGGGATACACCCATACACCCAAAGCAGTGGATAAGGGAAGAGAAGGAGAGCAAGGAGAGATCCACACTGAGGGACATCGGCCTGGGACCTGCCTCCTAGTGCAAGATCCCCTCACAAGGTCAGGGCTGGGCAGTAGAGCCAGAGAAGCCCTGTGGTATAGAGGAGAATGTATCTGTTCTTTGTCCCTGGTTCCTGGCACAAAGCTGCAAAACCAAAGGGACTTTACAGAGTGACAGGTCTCATTGTTATGCTAATGAGGTGATTCATGGTGGACTCCAGAGAGTTTCTGGATGGGAGCTGGTCACCAAGAAGACCAAACCATATGATGAGACTATTTGAGCCAGCCTCTCCTCTGGGAAGGAAATTGAGCTCAATCACAGAGCCAGGGATTTAATTCTGATGAAGGGAAAGTGCTAATCCTTCAAATAATTGCTTCAAATACTCTGAAGCAAAGGTGAAGTGAATCAAAGGAAAGCTACAACAAAGACTGCTCAATTCATGATCCAATTAAGCCAGCCCCCATCTAGCAGGCTGACGAGAAATAGTATTTATTTTTGTTTCTATGCTCTTTAATATGAAATGTTTAGCATACAACCAAAGATGAAAAAGCAAGAAATGTGGTCCATGGTCTACAAAGAAAATGGCCAATAGCAGCAGACCTAAAGATGACCCAGATGTTGGAAAGATCAAACAAGAGCACTGAAATAGCTATGATAAAGATGCTAGAAGATGCGATCCACAAAATGGACTAGTATGTGGGAATAAATGAGGAATATAAGTAGAGACAAGGAAACAAAAAAGAATCAAAGGTACCTTCCATTCATCTTCACCTACTTTGCCCATCCCCCTACCCTCCTTCCTTCTGGCAACCACCAGTTTGTTCTCTGTATTTATGGGTATTTCTGCTTTTTGTCTGTTTGTTCATTTGTTTAGTTTTTTTAGATTCCACATATAAGTGAAGTCATATGGTATTTGCTTTCCTCTGACTGGCTTATCTCACTTAACACTATACTCTCTAGATCCACTCAGGTTTTGCAAAGAGCAGGATTTCATTCTTTTTTAGGCTGAATAATATTTCATTGTATATATATACCACATCTTCTTTATCCACTCATCTAATGATGGACACTTGGGCCATAATTGGCTACTGTAAATAATGATGCTATAAACAGAGGGATGCATATACCCCTTTAAATTAGTGTTTTCATATTCCTTGGGTAAATCCCAATAGTGCAATTACTGGATCATAGGGCAATATTTTTTTAATTTTTTGAGGAACCTCCATACTGTATTCCCAAGTGGCTTCATCAATCTGCATTCCCACCAACAGTGCATAAGGATTTTTCTCCATATCCTCATCAGCACTTGTTGTTTCCTGTGTTGTTGATTTTAGCCATTCTGACAGGTGTGAGGTGATATCTTGATGGTTTTGATTTGCATTTCCCTGATGATGAGTGATGCTGAGCATCTTCTTCATGTGTCTATTGGCCATCAAGATATCTTCTTTGGAGAAATGTCTGCTCATGTCTTCTGCTCATTTTTAAACTGGATTACTTGTGCTTTTTGGTGTTGAGTTGTTTAACTTCTTTATGTATTTTGAATACTAGCCCTTTATTTGATATGTCATTTGCAAATACCTCCTTTGCAAGAAAGTGAGAAGACAATCCAGAGTACATTTTCAAATCATATAACTGATAAGGGACTTGTATCCAAAATATTTAAAAATATCCTTCCAACTCAATAATAAAAAGGCAAATATCAAAATTTTAAAATGGGCAAAATACATGAGTGGACATTTCTACAAAGTAGATATCCAAATAACCAAAAAACACATGAAGAGATGCTCAACATCATTAGCCACCAAATCAAAACCAAAATTAGATATACTTCACACCCACTAGCATGTCTATAATCAAAAAGACAGATAATAACTAAAACGTGCACAAATCTGAATCCCCATACACTGTTAATTAAAATTTAAAATGGTGCAGCCACTTTGGAAAATAGTCTGGTAGTTGTTCAAGAGATAAAACATAGACTTAGTATATAACTTAGCAATTCCATCTTTAAGCATATATCCAACAGATATGAAAACCTGTCCATACAAAAACTTGAACATGAATTTCATAGTAGCATTATTCATAATAGGGAAAAAGTAGAAACAACCCAAATCCAGCAACTGATGAATGATAGTGGGTTGTAGTCCTACAATGGAATATTATTCAGCCATAAAAATGACTGATACAGGGGCACCTGGGTGGCTCAGTGGTTGAGTGTCTGCCTTTGGCTCAGGTTATGATCCCAGAGTCTTAGAATTGAGTCCCACATCAGGGTCCCAGCAAGAAGGCTGCTTCTCCCTCTGCCTATGTGTCTGTCTTTTTCTCTGTGTCTCTCATACATAAGTAAACAAAAAATCTTAAAAAAAAAAAAAAGGCAAGATTCAAAAAAAAAAAAAAAAGGCAAGAGCTTCCTAAAAAAAAAAAATGACTGATACATAACACAACATGTATGAACCTTAAAAATACATACACTAGGGGGATCCCTGGGTGGCTCAGCAGTTTGGCACCTGCGTTTGGCCCGGGGAGTGATCCTGGAGTCCTGGGATCAGGTCCCGCGTTTCGGGTCCCGTGTTGGGCTCCTGGCATGGAGCCTGCTTCTCCCTCTGCCTGTATCTCTGCCTCTCTCTATCTCTCTCTTTCTCCCTCTCTCTGTGTGTCTATCATGAATAAATAAATAGATCTTTAAATATATATATATATATATATATATATATACACACACTAGGACAGTCCCCTTGGCCCAGTGGTTTAGCCCCGCCTTCAGCCCAGGGTGTGATCCTGGAGCCACAGGATTGAGTCCCATGTTGGGCTCCCTGCATGGAGCCTGCTTCTCCCTCTGCTTGTGTCTCTGCCTCTGTGTGCTCTGTGTGCTCTGTGTGTGTGTGTGTGTGTGTGTGTGTCTGTCTGTCATGAATAAATAAATAAAATATAACATAATAAAATATTTTATATATATAAATATATATATATAAACTATACCAGCCAGTCACAAAAGACCATGTATTGTATCATACCATTTATATGACATGTTCAGAATAAGCAAATTCATAAGGCAAAAAGTAGAGGGTACCCGGAATGCCAAAGGCAAAAACTACTATTAAATGTTAGCAAAGATATGAAATAGTGGGAATTCTTACACATTGCTGATGGGGAGCTAGGTGGCACAACCACTTTCAAGGATTGTTTGGAAGTTTCTGATTAAGTTAAACGTACATTTGTACATCTACTTTATTATCCAAAAATTCTGCTATGTATCTTCCTGAGACAAATAAAAACAAATGTTCATAAGAGACTGACAAAAGAATTTTCAAAGCAACCTGATTAACAAAAGTCAAAAACTGGAAGCATCCCCTATCTCCATCAAGAGGAGAATGGGCATAATTGCAGTACATTCAGACAATGAATTAGTAACCAATTAAAGGGATGTTACTTACTCACTGTAACCAAAAGGAAGAAACAACCCAAGTGTCCACCAACAGATGAGTGAATAAACCAAGTGTGGCCTACACATATAGTGGAATATAAGTCTGCCTTAAAAAAGAAATGAAATTCTGACACATGCTACATGAATGCACCTTGAAACTGCTAAGCGAAGTAAGCTGGACACAAAAGGACAAAGATTATACAATTCCACTTACATGAAGTACTTAGAACAGACAAATTCATTGAGACACAAAGTTGAATAGAGGTTACCAGAGGCTGGGGAGGGGGATGGGTGGGCAATGGGGTGTTAATGTTTAATGGGCACAGAGTTTCTGTTTGGGATGATGAAAAAGGTCTTGAGATGAATAGTGTGGATGATACAACAACACTGTGAATGCACTTAATGCCACTGAATTCTGCACTTAAAAATTGCTTCAATGGAAATTTTTTTTTGTCAGAAGTATTTTACTATTTAAAAATGAAACAAAATGAATGAACAGAGAACCTGTGATGTGATATGTGTGTCAGGGCTCCAAACAATTGGGATCACATTACACGTATTTGGAATCTTTATTGTTCCAATATCAGCTTCCGTATTTAATAAATGGAGCCAATAAATCTTCCTTTAATGGGGAAAAATAATTACCCTGACAGACCCAGCCATCTAGATGAATTTCAAAATAATTATGCCAAGTTAAAGAAGCCAGACACCAAAGACTAAGAACCACAGGATTCCATCCAAAGGGACGCCAAGAACAAGCAAAACTACCATGCACTATTAGAAACCAGCCTTCGGGGCAGCCCAGGTGGCTCAGTGGTTTAGCACCTGCCTTCAGCCCAGGGCGTGATCCTGGAGACCTGAGATCGAGTCCCACGTCGGGCTCCCTGCATGGAGCCTGCTTCTCCCTCTGCCTGTGTCTCTGCCTCTCTCTGTCTCTCATAAATAAATAAAATCTTTAAAAAAAAAAAGAAATCAGCTTTTGTTGGGACTGGGGAGAGTGTTTATCAGAAGCAGTACTAGGAATTTCCTGTGCTGAGGAGATTTCTATACTTTGTCTAGTGTGAGAATCACACAGGTGCATGTTGTCACAACACACTGAAATGAACACTTGAAACCTGTACAATTTATTGTTTGTTAATACACCGTGACATAAGGCTTTCTATGTGAGTGGGGAGAAAACTATATTAAAGAGATCAGAATAGTGGTGACCCCTGGAGGGAGGGCACGGACTGACCACAGATTGACAGGGGAGCTTGTGGGGTGCTGGGTCACATTACATCTCAATACAGATGATGTTACACAGGTGTATTAACACAGAACATCTCATGGTGCTGTATGCTTCATATTTATGCACTTTCCAGAATATAAGTTATGTATTGAGTCTACAACAGTGAGTGGGGCTGATTCCCTCCTTCCAACCCCAGCTCATTGTCAGTGGGTCCTGTGAGGCAATGCACAGCTGGAGCTGGCCCAGATGGCACTTCCCTGTCAGTGTCCATAAAGAGAAGGGAAAGAAAGTGTGTCACTGAGCTTGAGCAAAAGCTAAAACCTTCCAATTTGATTCCTTAATTTCCCCATCTAAGAAGAAACCAAGATAACTTTATTTCTCAAAGTACAACAGCAAATAAGCTATATTCTTAAGAATCATTTGTAAATTGGCTGATTGAATGCAAAACCCATTTTCCCCAGGACGTAATGTCCTAAACAGCCCACAAAAACTAGGGTGTAGTCAAAATGCCATATAACTGCTTTAGAACATGGCTGCAAAGTAATACTCTTAACCACGGTAGAAACTAAATCTGCAAGAAACACAATCATGCTGAAAATGACTTCATTTCTTACTTCTTGTGACTATTGCTACCTGACGAAGAACGGTTTTATGTATAATTAAAGAAGGACGAGAACGACTTTTTGCAACATTTCTGAGTGGAATGTCTGGGAACTTCAGGAATAATCTGATTTCACTTGGAAATCACCACATTCCTTTTGTGCATGAGTGGGTGTGCCCTGGAGGTGCCTGACCAGGATACTCCTCTGCTTTCAGAGTGAGGCAAAAAGATTTTCCTGAGGAAATCAGGTGGCAGTTAGAAGTGTGTGGGAGGGGGAAAGGTGCCACAGTAAGAATAGTACCAGATCTCTCCATTACCTGCAGTGTGGTGCTAAGGTTACTGGTATACTCGTTTCCTGGTTCCATGGACTTCTATGGGGCTCCAGATACAAGAGATGTGAGAAAGAATCAATGTCTACACATCCAAAGCTGCAAAAGGAAATCACACCACCTTATTCCAAATGACCAGCTAGAACTGGTTGTCAACTAGTAGTGTGATATATTCCACTAACTCTATTTTTTCAGTAAATCCATTCTTATTTTGGTTGCCCAGATGTGTTTTTGTTTTGTTTGGGTTTTTGTTGAGAAGATGCTATCTTAAAGCTGGGGGAATGAAGAGCCTTGCTTCCATCTCATTTCTCTATGAGGGGAGGATTATGGCTTATTATAAGGTATGATGACCACCTGTCAGGAGTAAGAGGTGGTAAAGGTTCAGGAAATGCGAGTGACATCATCTAAGTGGCGAGGACATCTGTCTTCTGTAGATGGGGCCAAAGGCTCCACTCATCTCCTGACCCAAGACAGACGGGCTTCAGGGAGACTGAGTATCCCTATGTCATGGAACAGGCATCTCAGAGGTTCCAAAAGATCACCTGAATGACTCCATTTCATGCTCGTTTGTCTTGCCATATGTCAAGGACTGACTCACAGACAAAGTCACAAAGACAATGAGAAAGATCTAGTGTGACAAATACCAAATGGTCTGTGGGGAAGCAGACGACCTGTGACCCCCACTTAAGCATCTTCAAATGGTATTTCTGGAGCCCTGGATCTTGCATTCTCAGGCAAGCCAGCTTCTCCCAGGGCTTGAGCTACTCCCAGGGCCTGTACTAGGAAGTGGTAGCTGCCGCACCAACCGTTCTAGGGTGAAGTCCCAGCTTTGCCTCGTACTGGTTCCATGACACTGTGCCAGGGCTAAAATCACTGCACCTCAGTTTTCTCATCTTTAAGATGGTCACAACAATCAATTGTTGCCACCTAGATCAATTTGTGGGTGTACAGATTAAATCAGATAGATAGGTGTGCACCACCTTCCTGGGATTCCGGACTATTGCTATCACGGGATGGTGGTATGTGAGCTCTGGAAGGAAACTTCCTCCCAAACCTAACCTAACACATGCATCTCTGGACACGCTCTCATCCATGATGGAAAGGAAGCTGTTCATTCATCGACGTGACAACTGAGGGCAGAGACTCTACCCCACACACCGTTTTTTTCTGTCTTTGCATTGCCTGCCTGCCCCACTCCCAGTCGAAGTCTGTACTCAGTGAGCACTCACTGAATTTTGTTCCCTTGTCCAAGGACACAGAACTCAAAAGAGAATAAAGCTCAGACGAAAACTCAATCTTTTCCTGACCTGCAGAGAAGGGGTGTGCAATAGTTGGTAAGAGCAATGCAGATCTTGTTTCAAACCTCAGCCCTGCCCTCAGCGAGCAGGATCTCAGGTATGTTCTTTAACTTCTCATTGGTAGAGCAAGGATAACAGTACCTCCGTCTCAGCGCTGTGGCCAGCATGGCATGAGATTTGGAAAGCAAGCCCTGGGCTCACTCAGTTACATAAGAGCAAGTATTAACAATGACCCGCAGGAAAAATAAGTCAGTCAAAATCCACATATTCAGCTGATATCACATGAACCCTTTAGACATCTGGAAAGAGCTGAGGAAACTGAGTGTCCAAGTTGGCGATCATGTCTGTGTTTCATAGACAGCATCCTTATGCCCATATCTCCCCCACCTAAGGCCATCACACCTGACACGTCACCCAGGCCTTCCCAGGCCTCAGCCGCCCTCCCTGGGCAGTCAACACCAGGCGGACAGTAGTGCAGGCCAGGGCTCAGCACGTGGGCATCCAACCACTAACTCCCCAGGGCCTGCAATTCCTCATTGGTGAGATGCCAATAATACTACCCTGTACGCAGGGGTGCTGTGAAGGACAGACAGGCTGACGATTCTGGAAAGCATATGGCACTCTAAAAGCAGGAGGAGGTTTTCATGGGCCAGCCTAAATCAAGCTTTAGACTAACTACAATGCTGGCTAAAGGTTCTTGGGAGTTCCTGCAAATTAAAACTCTAACTTGGGACTGATGCAAAAAAAAGAAAAGAAAAAAAAATCTCATTACAAAAAGACACTATAACTGTTCATTTTCCTTTTCCCCCCAATCCATTGTGGGATTCATCGGGGGAATGAAGAGCCTTGCTTCCATCCCATTTCTCTATGAGGGGACAACAAGCTGTCTAGTCAAGCTGACACTTTCCCCAAGAAAGATGGCTCGGGTTATTGCGGGGAAGTTGAGATGGGAAGAGAGTGGGTTGCCCCAAACCCCCACTCTCCCCCAGGGGTGCTTATAGCACACCCGGCCTTTCTAGGCCTCCTTCGTCCTCCAGAGAGCTGAACTGTCTGGAAAGGCAATCACGCAGCAAGGCAGGGAGAAGAGAAACCAACGAACTGGAATGACCGAAAAAACTAGGCTCTAACGAACGCTACGAATCTGAAAAACGAACCTTTCGCGTTGGCCCGAAAAGATGGATGCTTTGTGCCTGCACCCCCCGCCCCCCCAGAGGCGGCTCCTCCAGCACGTCCTCACAGGAAGCAATGACCAGGCTTTCCGCAGGCTCCGTGTGCAGCGCTCACCGGCTGCTCGTCAGTGGTCGGTGACCCCCTCCTGCGGAGCCAGGCCCTGCCGCCTGCAGGGTGTCCTCGGGGCCTGGCCTGGGCTGACACCACACTTAGCCTCACGAGAACCCAGTAGCCACCGAGCGTTATGACATTTCCCAGTGATGTGAGCCACAGGCCCCGTCACTCCTAGTCCCAAGGCACAAGAAAGAAGCAAAGGATGCAGGTGGGGTGTCCCAGTTTAGTGCCGTTTGGTGTTTGGGATTGGGCGGGGGATGGCTTGCTGGCGGCAGGGCTGGCGGTGGATTCGGGGGTGAGGCCAGGGAAGGGACGGGTGAGACATGGGGCAAGGCTCGGGATAAGGGTAAGGGATGGAGATGGCGCTCAGGCTGGGAGAAGGTTCAGGAACCGGGTGACGGATCAGGGCTAGGGTGAAGGATAGGAGGTGACGCAGGAAGACAAGTGAGTTTCCAACGTCAGGCGGGGCTGAGGGAAGAGTTTGCGTAAGCACCAGGCTGAGGCGAGGAATTTGGGGGAGGGATGCTCAAGCCCCAGGGGAGGCTCAGAGCTGGATGGTCTGGGACTCAGGGACGCAAGGGCAGGCTTCAGTGACGGGGGTGACGTCTACTGTCTGCATTTCTTAGCTCTCTTTCTTTAAAGCTGAAAGCTTGACAGCTTATGTGTTAAGGTCAAGACACATGTCCTCACCTGCGTCGAAGCCCTCTGCTCCGTGAGAGGGGCCAGAGCCAGCCCAGAGCAACAGGGGAAGTCTGTGTTCCTGGCCCTTCCCTGACCTGCTGGAGCCTTGTTCCCCTTTCTGAAAGGAGCACGTGGCAAGTGCCCAGCAGCTCTCAGGCCTGTGCATGGGTCCTGGAGCCTCCAGGTGGCCACCAGGGGCCTTGGTACTGGGCCCCGTGATGGCAGCAGGGTCGGGAAGAAGAACACAGGAAATCCCTCACTCTCTGACCCTGAATTCTCAGCCATTAACAGGGTTTTTCAAACCTAACCTGATGGGTTTGTGAAAAGGCCTTCCTAAGACTGTGAAATGGCGTAATATTGTTGACCCCCGTGAGGCTCATCTTAGCACCAGAGAGTGGACCCTGGAGAAGACAGCAGTGAACTCCAGCGGGGGGCATTCAGGATGCTAGAGGCCTGGCATCTGCCCCAGCCCCTCCGAGAGGAAGAATTTCCACCCTCTGGGTCTCAGATTCCTCGCTTAGGTATCTGCTCTAACAATCCAAAGCTCAGAATTTCTCCCAACTTCTATGTCGAGGAGAAGGAAGGGCAGAAGGAGATGATGACTCTGGGGAGACATTTACTTTGCCAGGCCAGCAGTAACAGGACACTGAGTAGTGGAGATGGCTCCCTCTTTGCCCATTCTGCACCCCTGCTTTCTACGTCAGCCATGCTGCTGGTACAGGATGTGTTTCAACAACAAATGCAGCTGCTTTCCTGGTGCTATCTGGGGCTTCCCTGGGTCCCAAACAGGCAATTAGTTATCACAGAAACTGCCAACAGGCTGCAAACCCTGGCTGGGCCAGCAAAAAGGCAGAGAGGGTAATTGTTTAAGTGCATCACTTGAAAGCCTCCTTACCCTGAATCTTCCTCCTATGGGGTCCCCAAACTTCACCATTAGAAAGCTATTCCTTTGGTGTTGGCACTAACCTTTTCCCAACCGCTCTCTTTAAAATGCAAAGACCCCAACCAAACAAGGAGCATTAAGGCTGAAGTCCTGAGATTTCTTCTTTCTCTGCCCATCTACTCCCTTTGCCCTCCCTGTCTCCTGGAGTGATCACATTCGTGCACATTGTTTTACCTGCTACCTACATGCTTGGGCATCTCCAAACTGCATCTCCAGCCCAGATTCCTCTCCTTGTTCCCAGGCCCTTATAATCCTGCTGTTTAGATAACCAAGTGACCCATAACCACTCAAATCAAGGCTTTACCTGTTCCCTCCTTACTCAGATGCTCCCCTCCATGGTCCTTCTGTCACCAAATACCAGAACCCTGAGGCCTTTTTTGACTCTCCCCTTGCTTTCATTCTTTTCATTCATCCCCATCCAAGCATGTAGCACTAGACAGCCTCCAGGTTCATCTGCTTCTCTTGATTCACTCACTTTGTTCAGGACTCTTCATTTTCCCCTTCCTACCACTGCAAGATCTTCCTAAATGGTCCCACACCTCCAGCCATGGTCCCCGTGGAATCCCTTTCCAGAGTCCCACTGCAATGTAACCCCAATCCCATTGCTCATGTGCTCACAGGCCTTTGATGGCTCCCTATCAGCCATGGAATATGGTCCACAGGTGAAGACCTTCATCGTCTGGTCCTAGCCACCTTGTTCCAGCCTCTCCTCTCACCTTGGCTCCCTCGGCCGTGCTGAGAGCCCCTGTTGCAAAACCTGCAGTTCTCAGAGATTTGCGGCATATGTACGTACTGGTTATTTTTCTGTGTTCCTCCCTATCTGCTCCATTTGGCTAACTCCTGCTTCTCTTTATGGACGCATGTCAAAGGCCTCCTTTTCTCCTGAGTGCTGCAGTAGGCTAGATGGTGGCCCCCAAAGCCATCTAGGTCCCGATTCCTTCAACCTAGAAATGTTACCTTAACAGGCAAAAAGAACTGTGCTGATGTGACAAAGGATCTTAAGATGAGGAGAAGATTCTGGGTTATCCAGGTAGGCCCTACATGCCACTGCCTGTATCCCCATAAAGAGGGAGGCAGAGGAGAATGGACAGAAGAGGAGAAGGCAATGGGACCATGGAGGCAGAGACTGGAATAATGTGGCCACAAGCCAAGGAATCCTGGCAGCCTCCAGAAGCTGGAAGAGGCAAAGAATAGATTCTCCCCCTGGAGCCTTTGGAAGAAGCACCAGCTCCTGCTGACACCTCGATCTGGGCCCAGTGAAACAGATCTCAGATTCTGACTTCCAGGATGGTAAAAAAATCAACTTCTGTTGTATTGTGCCACCTGGTTTGTGCTGGCTTGCTGTTACATCAGCCCTAGAGAACTAATCCACCGGACCCCGACCCCTGGGCCAGATGAGGTCTCTTCCAGGACCACTTCCTAGAGCACCCCTGGACTAGGCGTGCTGGTGGCCCTTCTAGAGCTGGCACCGTAGCTCAGCCACTGCTTGTCTCTGTGGTGCCTGAGAACCCCTGGCCCAGCATCCCTGCTCCTGACATGTGCCGCTCCCTGGACCCACCCCCGAAGCTTCAGAGCCAAAGGGCCTGCAAGTCCATACTTGTGAAGGCTCGCCCAGCCCAGCCAAGCCCACAGCCAGCTGATTCTGGCTCAGAGGAACTAGGTAAGGACTATGCGGTGAGTGAACTGAGGTCAGGCCCCCGTGCTGCCCTCACTGCTCCCGTCCCAGGGCCCAGCTCACTGCGTGCTCTCCGCCTGTGTGGCCTTGGAAAACCGACCTGCATGCCTTGCACCTGAATCTGAAAATAAGCCACTCCACCCCTGAACCAGAGTCAAGGTTAATTAGGAAGTGTATCTGCAGGTTCTGAGAGCTCCGAAGCTAGGCCAGCATGACACTGAGCAGTGGACACTTGCAGCTTCCTCCTAGGCAACCCTTCTCCATCCTCACCGAAGCCCGAATCTGTTCACCTCTACCCCCTTCCCGCCCCCAACCGCACTCACGAACGGCTCAAGGAAGAAGTGTGAGCCCTGATTCATCTAAGTCTGTGATGAGGATCTTACTCCTCTTCCAGTAGGAAGGTTCAAGGAAAGGTTTCTGGGGTGGGGGTGGGGGATGCCTGGGGAAAAGGCTCCTTCCCTCCCAGGGGAGAGGCTCAGAAAGCAATGTGGCAACCACACCAGCCCCTTAGCCAGGAGCAGACTGGCCCTGGATGGAGCAAACACTGGGATAACGAATGGAGAGATGCACAGGGTCAGGGTTTGGGGGACAAGGTTACTCTGCTGGAAGGGCCAACCCACAGCCTGTGCTGCCCCTCGACTTCCTGGAGTGTGATTACGTGTAGCTGAAACACCCTGAGGACCATTCACATCAGCTGTATCTGAGCCTGATCTCAGAGAGCCCTGTCCCATGACATATACGTGTGACTAAGGGACTAGACACATGATGAATAAAACAGCGTTGGGATCCCTGGCTGGCTCAGCGGTTGAGCACCTGTCTTCGGCCTAGGGTGTGATCCTGGAGTCCCAGGATCTAGTCCCACGTCGGGCTCCCTGCATGGAGCCTTCTTCTCCCTCTGCCTGTGTCTCTGCCTCTCTCTTTCTCTGTGTCTGTGTGTGTCTCCCATGAATAAATAAATCTTTAAAACAAAACAAAACAAAAAAGCAGTGCTGAGTTCAAGCAAAAAAGCAGTGCTGAGTGTCATCAGAGATAAGGCCCAGAGCCCTGGCCCAGCATCCCTGCTCCAAAAGCACCTGGTGCAAGCCCACCTGTAACAGTGGCTCCTGCCCCCAGGCTCCTTCAGGATAGCAACAGTCCCTGCCGGAGCAAAGTGAGACCTGGCAATGGGGAAAGATCTGCCAAGCAGGGTCTTCAGTGGAGGCAGACCCCCTCCACACACACACAAACACACACCCCTATTTCCCCAGCTCTCCTACTGGGGAACAGAACTGCAAAACAGCACAGCAGCGGCAAGGGACTGGGCTGGAGTCCCAGGCTCCTGGAAGAGATTCACACCTCCACTGCCTGCTGGCTTAACCTCTCGGAGCTTCAGCTTCCTTCTCTACAAAATGGTGCCAATGGCACCCACTTCGGGTGGGCCTGGCATAAGCGTTAAGCGCAACGATCGCCGTCACTGAGGACAATGCAGGTACTGAATAAATGGCAGCTCTTGTGTGTGTTTATTACTATCATCTGCTCTTTCTCTTGGAGAGGGGAAGGTGTAAAAGCACAGACTGCGGTGGGCCAGACCCCGAGCACACGGAGTGCGCAATGACTCTCTGGACCAGCATCCAGGCCAGATGATCCCTGCACCCAGGGTGCTGTGATTTGCCAACTGTCCGGAGAATGACTAAACACATAAAAGATAAGATGGCCTGGAGCTGGAACCCAGTGGAGTGAGACAGGGAAACTGCACAATGGGGTCGAGGAGCGGAATTGTGACATCTAGACACTGGCGGCGGCCAGTCTTAAACTCCCGTGGAGGATGCTGGTCATTGCTTGGAGCCCTGGGTGATCCAGGGCAGGAGGGGACTCGCCAAAGACACTCGAGTGTTGGGGGCTATTCTGGCATTAGAACCGAGGCCCTGGCGCCCAAGCCCATTGCTCCAATCCTTGAGGGAATCATGACTAATGGTGTTGAGTTTGCTATGACAGATCATATGTCTCTAGATTTATTTGTTTATTTGAACTAGAGTGTCCTTTCTGCAGTCATCAGGCAAAATTGTGGAGGAGGCACAGGACTGTCCTCAGCCTCCCCTTTCTAGCCTTCCCTCTCCTCCTCCCCATTCTTGCTCTCACCAGAGCTTCCTTGCTACCCCAACTCAGCCCCTTCACCCTGTTTCCATCATAGGATTATCACAGTCCATCATTATTTGGGGGGTTATTCACTTATCTTCCATCTATCTGCCCCTACTGGATTGTACACTCCAGAAAGGGGAAAGGCGATGAATATCTTACTCAGGGTTACAGTCCTAGTTCCTACAAGGGTGCCTGGTGCACAGTAGTGGTCTATACATATCTGTTCAAGGAACTAACCAGCAAATTCCCTTACACTGAGGTGATAGCTCTTCGCCATGCTCCCTCCAATGGTGTAATACAAACTGTAAGAGGAGACCCTTAGGGAGAGGACTGGAAGGAGGGGTCGAGCTGTGCTCAGCCGTGCTAAGGGCAAGGCCCCGGTAAAGGCAATTAACATGTTATCCATGACAATGGCCGCTCTTGGTAGATCCCTGGGGCAGGTTAATGCTTAACCCAGAGCAGAGAGTCTCTATGGGAGGAATTCAGGCATGGGAGAAATTTTTAAAAGTTTTGAGGGCAAAGACGGTGGCTTAGCGGCTTAGGGCCTCTTTCAGCCCAGGATGTGATCCTACCCAGAATCGAGTCCCATGTTGGGCTCCCTGCGTGTATCCCTCTGCCTCTTTCTTTCTCTGTGCTTCTCATAAAGAAAGAAAGAAAGAAAGAAAGAAAGAAAGAAAGAAAGAAAGAAAGAATTTTTTTTTTAAAGAGTTTTGAGTCTAAGAATGTGATCTTCCTGGTGCCTACCTTGGCACACTCTGTAGGCAACACTCACACTGCCTGTCCACAGAAGGAGCCTGCTTTGGACACCATGACCAGAGGGACTGTCACTGTCCATACAGGACCTTTTCAAGCCAGTGGAAGCTTTGTGCAACTTCCCCTCGGGCGTGCAGATTGGACTGAACTCTCTTAAGAGCTCTGAGAGAATTAAATTGTTGCCTCCCAGCAGATCCTTTCATCTGGACAAGAGGGCTCCAAGGCACTTTAAAGGCATGGCTGTATATCAAGCCCAAAGTAACAGTGAATAAATCTAAAGGGGAGTCCTAGCCCCAAAACAACGGTGGGTGTGACTTTTTTCAAATGGATTGGACTCAAATCATATTCACTGGAAGCTCACACAGTTTTTAAGAGAACATACAGAAGTGCTGCCAGCCTGGATTAAAAGGAACTGGAATATCTGAGATATTTCAAATTATAAAAGTGCTCCCAGGCCCCCAACTTTTTAGAGGCAGGAAGCAGACTGAGAAAGCTACATAGCCTCAAGTGCAGGCTGTTTCTCAGGAGTCCCAGAGGACAGATAGGCAGAAGAGCCAGGGAGAAAACCAGACTTGGGAGCCACTCCCAGGGAGCAGAAGCAAGACCAAACACCGGAATGTTCCCCACTCTCATGGCAGGGGGCCTGTTAACATTAGCCCAGCTGGACCACAGCATTGCTACAGACCAGCGGCTGCCATCTGCTCCCCATCCCTCCTGCTTTTGAATAAATGTGCCCATTACATGCACCGTTTTCCCTATCACCTACTTTTAACTGTGTGTAGCTCAGGTGACTTATCTTCTTGGTTCCTGGGTTTCCAAATGAAAGGAGCCACGTTTGAGAATTCTCACCGGAATCTGATACAGATCATGGGATCCTGGACTTCAAGCTTGATGCCATAGTTTAATGAGAACTTTTAGGGTGCTGGGATGGGAGTGAACATTTTTTGCATGCGGAAGGAATGTGAATGACAATAGAGGATGTACTTTGGTAGACTGAACAAATGAATACAATCCTTCACTTCTTCCTCTGTCCATGCCCTTTGGAGTGTCACTCTGCAGCTCCTCCCTCAACAGCCTGTTTCCCCACCCCTGAATGGCTGGCATTGTGACAAATTTTGACCATTCATATACTCTCTCTCCTAGAATCCTGACGCCACCATGTGAAGAAGCCCAGGTGAACCTACTAGACAATAAAAGCCACGCGACCCAGCTAGCCCCTTTGTCCCAGCGGATAGACAGTAGTCAAACCAGCAAGCCCCCAGCTGACCCTCCAGCTGATCACAGGTGCCTGAGCAAGCTCAGCTGAGATCAACGGAGTCTGACCCAGTTCTACAAAACTGTCCAGATTGTCTATAAACTCTAAGCAGAATCAATTGGCTCCTGTTTTAAGCTATTAAGTATGGCAGTGGTTTGTTATACAGCAAAAGCTAACTGATAAATTATTCTTCAGCTTTTTCCTTTCTGTTAGTCAATCTATCAATGGGTCTCATTTCAGTTTTCTTAGGTTTTCCTTGTCTGGAATCTTCTTCATCATGGCTTGTCCCTGCTTCCTTCTCATTTCTTCAAGGACATATATAATGCTTATTTTTGTCTCATCCTGTCCCATCCACCAATTCTGCTTCCTTGGATCCACTTGGCAGGATGCAGTGGGGTTGTGGGCATGGCTGAAATATTCAGAGGCAAATGCAAACAACCAGTAAACAAAAGTGATACGGGAGAGCTTGGTTCTTGTCTCATGGAGTCAAAGAATGAATCTTGTGGACACAGAAGAATGAGTAAAGGGATAGAAGTTTGTTAAGCAAAGATACAGAGAAAGCTCTCAGAAGTGAGACGGGTCCCAACAGGGTTGCCACTGAGGGCTTGGAGGGTTGGTGTTTTATTGAGAGCCTAATCAGGGAACCTAAATCCCTTTAACATTATCTATTGACATCACCATTGAGTAAGGACTATTGATAACATCTTTAATGGCTTACTTGTTCCTTGGGGTCTGGTTATTCTTTGTTGGTCACAAGTAGCTGTTATGACTAGACACCCTCCCCGCCCACAAACTACGGCAGGGTGGTCTGGCTTGTTCCTTTATCTCTGGTTTCCTTACACCTCAGCATTTTGGGGATTTTTGTGAGCCTGCTTCCATGGCCCCCTACCTAGCCCTGCCTAGCCCTGTTTATCCCTAACTCAAAAGGACAGAGGCCAGTGCTTGGCATCCTACATTGCCGGTGCTAGGAGAGATCTAGACCAGCTTCCTCATTTCATAAGGAAGAAAACTGAGACCCAGAGAGGACAAACAACTTGTTCAGATTCATGCAGCAAGTTGGTGGCAGAAGAGAGTCTAGAATCTAGATTGCCCCATCTCCAATGGATCTCTCCCAAATACCCTGAGCTACTGCTCCAACCCCTAGGATTTTAGAGTCTTTGATGGTCTCTTTCTCACTCGGTTCTATAGACTTCTGAGCCCTAGATGCCCCACCAATCATGTACTAACTGCTTCCCAGCTTTATGACCTCCTGATCACTTCACTGGCCCCATGACATTCTCAGTGCTCCCTGATTTCTACATCAAGGTTTGGCCATTCCCCGTATCTGGAATGCCCCCCTTTCATCCTGATCCACTTAATCTTGCAGGTGCTTCCAGCTTAGTTCAACACTCTTCTTCACGGATCTTCCTCCTTCTTGTGTGTCCCCCTCTTTCCATTATCCCCTCCTCTCCATCTGGAACTCTCTAAAACATGAATCAGAACACACTTCCAAAAAAAAAAAGAACACACTTCCCTCCACCTAAATGTTTAAGTGGATTTGATACCCAGAGGACATGGCTCCCATACCTTCTCACACCTTCTCACTGTGAAATAAGGCCCCTAGGAGCCCGGTCCCTGCCTGCTTTTCCAGCCTCTCATCTTGTTTTCCCCCTTCTTTTTCTCATATCCTCATCCTGTCCCTTAACTCCAGTCATGTCTGTCATCATTCTATGTCCTTTATGTCTCCATGACTTTACATGCATCCTTCTCCCTTAACCTGGGGAAAAACTTCCACCCTTCTTAATCAACTCTTTTTTATTAAGTTCAATTTGCCAGCATAAACTATAACACCCAGTGCTCATCTCATCATGTGCCCTCCTTAATGCCCATCACCCAGTTATCCCACCCCCTCACCCTCCTCTTCTACAGCTCTTTGCTTGTTTCCCAGAGTCAAGAGTCTCTCATGTTTTGTCTTCCTCTCTAATCTTTCCCCACTCAGTTTCCCTCCTTTCCCTTATGGTCTCTTTTACTATTTCTTATATTCCACATAAGAATGAAATCATATGATAATTGTCTTTCTCTGATTGACTAATTTCACTCAGCATAATACCCCCCAGTTCCATCCATGTCAAAGCAAATGGAAAGTATTCATCCTTTCTGATGGCCAAGTAATATTCCATTGCATATATATACCACACCTTCTTTATCCATTCATCTGTCAAAGGACATCATGGCTCCTTCCACAGTTTAGCCAAACTAAACTATTGTGGATAGATATTGCTGCTAGAATGTTGAGGTGCAGGTGTCCCATCATTTCCCTACATCTGTACCTTTGGAGTAAATACCCAGTAGTGCAATTGATGGGTCATAGGGTAGCTCTATTTTTAAACTTACTGAACCTTAGTCAATTCTTGAACACCCACACTCATGAGAGTCACGGTGTCCTGTGTGTCCCCCCAGGCACTGGAACACATATTTTGGCTGCCACACTTAACACACTGTGCTGGCACTGTTTGTGTAACCAGCTCCTTCATTCAACCATGAGCTCCTGAGATAGGGATGGCCTCTTTTCATACCCAAAACCACCAGTGCTTAGCACCATGCCTGCCACATGGTAGAGGCATGGATACATGAGAGGATGGATACATGCATGAATGCGTGAAGAGATGGCCTGGTGGGGCCACTTGTCAAATGTGAATTTTCTATTTCCAAAGTAATTAACTTCTATAGGCTCCAGACTGAGGTCCAGTCCTGCTCACCTAATGCCTAGCTGGGTACAAAGTAAAGATCCGTTCATGGCCAAGTCTCTGACACTGTTGCCCTGCTCATGGTTCAATTTCTATTAGAGGGAAGCAATGCTCTTTATGTCTTGCTGTTTCTATCCTTCAACTCTGAACAATCAAGCCCAGAAATTACTGCTGCAAAATTACTTTTAAAAAAGTAATCTAGAGAAAATTCCTTCGCCCTTAGCCAGCAAGCCTGGCTTGGTTCCCTAAGGGTGGGAATGCTGCAAACCTCTCTGCAAAGGGGGACTTTGAAGACAGATTGGCTTCTTCTGGAAGTCCGATTGAATAGTTTTAATGACAGAGCTTACAAAAGAGAGCAAGAACTCATTTAGCCAGTGAACAGTGCACTGAATCAGACCAGAGGCTGGGTGCCAGAGGGACAAAGAAAATAATCAGATGGGACCCTACACTTGAAAGCTTCCCATCTCGAAAGGGAGCAAACACATGTAGACAAGAGACTATAAAATCAACTCAGTGCATAAGACTCATCCCCCAATTTAGTCAACATTTTGTTAACATTTATGATGTGCCAGTGTGCTGGGCATTTCTAATACATAAGGGAGTAACATGTGGTCCCCATCCTCAAAGAGGCTAATTATCAAATGAAGGGAGAGGAGACGAATTCCTTATGATAGAGAGTGGGGAACTGTTAGGGAAGTTTGGGGAGGCCTTGAAAAATAGGTAAGAATTTGGCAATTAAAAATGAAACCATTCCCAATGCAATAGGAAGAAAACTCCTATGATAACCTCAATTAATGTAGTAAGAGCCCTTGATAAAATTCAATATCTTAATTCACATTAAAAACAAAAACATTTTACCAACCTAACAATAGAAGGGAACTTCCATAACCTGATACAGGGCTTCTGTAAGAAACTATAGAAGACACCTTAACTAATGCTGAAATACTGAGAGCATTTCTTCTAAAATCATTAGCAAGTGAGGGGTGTCTGCTAATATGACTTCTATTCTATACGTTACTAGAAGTCCTAAGATTTTAAAAAGAAAAACAGATTGGGCACCTGAGTGGTTCATTAAGCTAAGTGACTGACTCTTGATTTTGGCTGAGGTCATGATCTCAGGGTCATGAGATAGAGCTCTGGGTTGGGCTCTGTGCTCAGCAGCGCAGAGTCTCCTTAAGACTCTCTCCCTCTCCCTCTGCTCCTCATACCCCAACCCAGCTTGCACTCTCTCTGTCTCTAAAAAAGAAAGACAAACAGATGGATTGTAAAGGAAAAAACAATGCTATTGTTATTTATAGACACTATGACTAGCTGCACAGAAAATCCCAAAGAACTCTCAGAGAAATGTTCAGGATAACTATTCAGTTAGGTTGGTAGGTCTAAAATAGACAGAGTCATTGCATTTTCACACATGAGCAGCAACCAGGCAGAAAGTGACATTAGAAAAAAAAAGATATTTACCATAGCAAAAAAAGAGAAAGTATCTAGAAAAATAATTAGGAAAAGAAACAGAAGCCCTTTTATAAAAGTTTATAAAACTTTATTAAGGAATGCATTAAAAAAACCCAAGTATATGGAGACACAAACTATATCCTTGGATGGAGAGATTAAATACTGTAAATATGTCAAGTCTCTTCCATTTGATCTGTAGGTTCAATGCAGTTTCAATAAAAATTCCAATAGGGTTTTTTATAAGTATTGACAAACTGATTCTAAATATATAAAAAAGAATAAAAGGCAAAGAATAGTCAAGACATTCCTGAAGAAAAACAAGGAGGGGAGACTAGTCCTTCCAAGCATGAGATCATATTTAAAGCTACAGTAATTAGGGTGCCTGGCTGGCTCAGTCAGTAGAGGATGTGACTCTTGATCTCAGGACTGTGAGTTCCAGCCCAACTTTGGGTTGGGCATATGGAGCCTACATAAAAAAAAAAATTAAAAAAAAAATAAAAAAGCTATAGTAACTAAAGCAGTATTGAACTGGTACCAATAGACAAGTGGCACTATATGGAGAGAGAATCTGTACAAACCCTTATAAATCTGTTTATGGGAAACAGGTTTATAAGAGAAGAGGGGTATTTGATGATTTCTGTTTCTCTATCTAGATGCGCTGTCCACCCTTCTCACCTCTATTCTGTGTCCCAGAGCCAACCTTTGTGGACTCCATCAGATACATGGTCCCTAATCTCAGAGACCTATATTATTTGCTAGACTAATGAGGTAGTAAGATTAGAGCCTTAAGACAGGCATGCAAAATGCTATGGGAATCAAAAGAGAGTTCAGTTGGGTCTACCTGGGACATACAGAAAATCTTAAAGTTTCAGACAAATTGTCACTTATGAGCACTTTAAGGGGTGAATAACATTTCAGTAAGATGTAAAAAAGACATTCCCCATCTTCTGGTTTCCAGCTGAGTTTTAGTGATCTGAAGGAAGGACAAGGGTGAGGTTGAACAGTCAAGTATTTATTCCTCTGGCCTATTCTCTCTCTCAGGCCACAGTAACTGGTATGTTTTTCTATGGAAAGTCACCTCCTGTATAATAACTTTTCTCTTCTGCTTTTTTCTCTGGATCCAGTATGTCCTGCCTACCCTTTCTCCCCCTCAGGCTTAGATGTGGTACACATTCCCAGCTAGTACCTGCCCAAAACGTTTCCCCATCTTTTGCAGGTTCCCTTGACCCTGCCCCCATCTTTATAAGGAGTACCTAATGAAACAGAAAACAACTGCACAGCATAGAAAACTAGAGAGCCAAAGTTGGTTCTTTGAAAAAAACCCTAAAGAGAATAATGAAGAAAAAGGTAAAAGGAATAAACAGTTGATTTGAGGAATATGAAAGAGATAATGACTATAGACCTATCAGAGACTTGGAAAATCCTAAGATATTAATAACTCTGTGGCATTAATTTGAAACTTTAGATAAAATGGGCTCATTTCAGAAAAATACAACTTGCAAAATCTGACACAAGATTAAGCAGAAACTGAAGAATCCTAAATTCATGGGTGAAGTCTACCAAATATTTAAGAAAGAAATAATGCAAAATATTGGAAAAACACTACCAGAAAATTGGAAATGAAGAAATGCTTCTCAACTAGTTTTATAAGGCCCGCATCATTTTTATTCCAAAACTGAGAGAAAATATAAGAGAGACATAAGATACAAGACAAGAAAATTACAGGCCAATCTTCCTTAGTAATATAGATGCCAAAATCACAATGAAAATATCAGCAAAACTAATCCAGTGATAATATTAAGAATAAGGACGGATACAACACAGTCAAATTGGGTACTCCAGGAATGCAAAGATGGTTCAATGGTAGAAAACCAACCAGGCAAGATAATACTGATAGAGGGTAACCTGGAACAAACATGATGAAAGCTTTCCCTCTGAGACCAAACTGGAGCTAAGAGTGCCTGCTCTGCTGTCACCACCTCTATTCAACATTTACTGGAGATTCCTGACAACACAATACAGAAAAACAAAGAAATAAAGAGAAGAAACAAACCAGATCAAAGAAATAGCAATGTCCTTATGCACAGATTATATGTTTTATGCACAGACAACCTAAAAGAACTTGTAAATAAATTGTTATAATAAATAAGTGAATTAAGCAAGGTTGTAGGTACAAGGTCAGTGTATAATAATCAAATGTGTGTTTATATACCTGCCATAAACAATTAGAAAACAATTTTTTAAATATCTCTTCTAATAGCACCAAAAAATATTTAATACCTAGGAATAATTCTAGGAACAAAGAATAAACCTAGAATAAAATCTAGACTAAATCTAAGGATGTAGAAGCCTTCTGCACTGAAAACTACAAAATATTGTTGATAGAATGTAAAAGATATCTAAATAAGTGAAGCATCATACCAGGTACTTGGTTTGGAAGACTGCATAATGGAAATATGTTAATTTCTCTAATACGATCTACAAATTCCATGAAGTCTCAATAAAATATTCAAGAAGAGCGTTTTTGTTTGGAAATTGACAAGCTAATTATAAGATTTATAAGGAAATGCAAAGCGTAGGAAGCACTAAGATATTCTTGAAGAAGAAAAACAGATGAGTATTCAATCTATCAGATACCCAGTCTTATTCACTACTGAGCTTCAGTATTTAAGATACTATATATTGGAACAATATATATATATATTGGTACAAAGACAGATAAATACACATAAATACTAAGACAGAGTCCAAAAACCAATTCACACACACAAAGATATCTGATATATGATAAAGATGGCACTGCTCACATGTGGGGAAAAGATAGTGTTTTCAATAAATAGTTTTTGTGTAAATTGGACAGCCACCTATCCCCTGCCTCCCACTGTACACTAAAATAAGGTCCTAGTGTAGACCTAAGCAAATGAAAAAACAATAGGCCTCCAACTACACTGTCCTAGGCAGTGGCCACTGGTCACATGTGGTTAAGTTTCAATTAATAAAAATTAAGTAAAATACAAAATTCAATTTGTCAGTTGCACTGGCTGCATTCCAACTGTACAACAGCCACATGTAGCTTGTGGCTACTGTAATGAACAATGCACACATAGAACACTGTCATCATCACAGACTGTTTTTGGCCAGTGCTACTCTAAAACATATTTCAGCAAATTATGGCCCATGAAACAAGACTGGCCTCCTGCATGTCCTTGTAAATTAAGTTGTATTGGAACACACACATATACACACACACACTCACATTCATTTACATATTGGCTATGATTTCACACTATAGTGGCAGAGTTGCATAGGTATGAGTTACAGATCATATGACTGTCAGGCCTGAAATATTTATTATCCAACCTTTTCCAGAAAAATTGGACAGACTGCTGCTCTAGAAAATAACATAGCAGAATTTACTCATAACTTTGGGATCTTAAACAGGCCATAAAATATATCACCATCAAGAAGAACTGTTAAATCGAACAAAATTAAAATTAAGATCTTCTATTCATCAAAAGACATCATTAACAGACTGAGAAGGCAAGGTGCAGAATGAGAATTTCTAATACATAATAAAGACAAAGAACCATTTTTCAAAATATATAAAAAACTCATACAAAACAATAAGAAAAATGGACAAGAGATTAGAAAGAGTATGTCACACACAAAAATTCAAATGGCAAGTATATCAAAACATGCTTAACAATGCCAATTCAACACAATCCAAATCAAAAGCCCACCAAGTCATTCTGTGAATATTAAAAGACTGATTGTAAAGTTGATAAGGAGAGACACAAGACCCAGAATAGCCAATGCTGTCTTGAAGGAGAACAAAATTGGAGGGCTGACACTACCCAACTTCAAGATCCACTATAAAGTTACAGTAATGAAGAGAGTGTGGTATTGGGGAAAGAACAGACAAATAGATCAATGGAACAGAACAGAGTCAGAAATAGAACCACACAAGTGAGTCAACTGATATTTGACAAAAGAACAAAGACAATCAATCCAATGTTTTCAACAAATGGTGCTAGAACAACTGGACACTCATATGCATAAATTAATAAAGAAATGTATTATGGATGTATATATGTATTATGTATGTAGATGTAGACCTTATATCTTTTACAAAACCTAACTCAAAGTACACAGACTTAAGTATAAAGTACAAAACCATAAAACTTCCAGAAGACGACATAAGGTGGGATGAAAATGGCCATTCTGATGACAGTGCAGCAGGGTTTTTTTTAGAGGACAACACATACTCTTCTCATACAATCCAGCAATCATGCTCCTTGGTATTTACCCAAATGACCTGAAAACTTATGTCCACACAATTACCACACACGGGTGTTTCTAGCAGCTTTATACACAACTGCCAAAATGTTGAAGCAACCAAGATACACTTCAATGTGTGAATGGACAAACTGGATATTTTGGATATTTATCCAAATGATGGAATAGTATTAGGTGATTAAAAAATGTTAGCTCCCAAGGCACGAAAAGACAAAGAAACCTTAAATAGTTACTGCTAAGTGAAAAAAGCCAGTCTTAATAATAATAATGTTGGCTAGCACAGAGAGTTCCCACATACCACCCCTATGGTACACTTGTTGCAACTTGTGCACTACTGTTTGTACATTATTATTAACTGAAGTCCAGAGTTTACATTAAGGTTCATTCAAAGTGTTGTCAGATTCCAGATGTTGTCAGTGGGTTTTGGCAAATGCATAACTCATGTATCTGCCATCTGAGTATCTATCATGTAGAATAGTTTCTTTTCAAAAGGTACTCATGCAGCCTCATGCAGGGGTTGACAATTTCAGATGAAACACACCACATGGGGAAGTATAAGAGCACGATCATAAATGCATGAGAGCCAAGAGTCAGGCATTGTACTGGACAGGAGCAGCCACAAGTCGGGGATGCAAACTAAGCTGTAATGAGATAACGCTAAACACCTGCCACAAGGACTAATATAAAAAAGACACAATACCAAATGTTGGCAAGATCGACTCACATATTGAAGCAGGAATCTCATACAAAGTGCCATTGGGAGTTGAATTTTGTAAGAGCGCTCTGGAAAATGTTGAACAGTAGCTAATGAAGATGAGCATATCTACAGTCAACGATCCAGCAATTCCATTCCTAGATACAAACCCGACAGAAATGTGCGGGCACGAATGCCAGGAAAACACATATGAGAAATGTTCATAGCACCACTGCTCATAAGAGCCTGAGTCTAATTTACAAAGTGAGAAAAAAACAGTAACTCCCCCCAGGATTGCTGGAAGGATTCAGTATCACCTACATGAAGGGTCTAGTGCCCGACCTGGCACTGGTACCTGCTTGGGCAGTGGAAGCCATTCTTTATTGTTATTATTTGTGGGCTGTGTCAGTCAAGTTTTCAGCTGCAAAAACAAAAACACAATTCATCCTGACTTGATGAAGCAAAAGAAGTAATTATTGATAAGATACTGCACTGGGCTCTGAATCTATCACAAAATGGAGAACAAGGCTCAAAAAATAGGCGGGACCCAGGAGGTCCAGGTGGCAAAAACACAACCCAAGTCTGGCCACTGGAAAAACTGGGTTAGAACACTTCCCCTGGCATGGCTGATATTACAGCTGCTGCTGTGATCTCCACTGAGCCCTCAACTTGTCCACTTCTCCTGCATGAATTATTTCTCATGTGACCATTATTTTTATGAGACTCCCTCAAGATTCAAAGTTCAAGGTGGGAGCATCTGGATGGCCAAGCCCAGGTCACATATGTCCAAGAGCCAGCAGCTGAAGAAAGGGAACATCAGGTCCCCAGTTAGGGAAACAGGACTGAGTTTATTACCAATGAAGGATTTCTCCCAAATAAAGTTCTGGATGCTTGCAGTCATAAAACAACACATGTCTATGACAAGTATCTAGCCCAAATCTATTTTGTCTTGACTCTATATCCCATCTAATACTCTTTGTCCCAGAGGAACAAGATGACAACATCTGGAAACACAGCACCTGCCTTCAAGGGAATTATGGTCTGGACAGACAAATTGTCTAACTCCCACATCTTGTAGCAGAGTGGGTGGACCATGGCTGCAAGGTGAGTCCCAAGGAGTAGTCCAGGATGGCTATTCCACCCCATGGGCAACTTGACCCAGAAGAACTAAATCCGCTGTTAGTTGTTGCTTTGGGTAGGAGGCTGTATCCAATCAGAAGCCCTTCTGGAAGCATGGAGATGCAGGGGCTGACAATTTCAGGTGAAAAACACCAAATGGGGGCAGCCCTGGTGGCGCAGCGGTTTGGCACCGCCTGCAGCCTGGGGTGTGATCCTGGAGACCCGGGATCGAGTCCTACATCAGGCTCCCTGCATGGAGCCTGCTTCTCCCTCTCCCTGTGTCTATGCCTCTCTCCCTCTGTGTCTATGAATAAATAAAATCTTTAAAAAAAAAAAAAAACACCAAATGGGAAAGTGCAAGAACAAGATAATAAGTGCAAGAGAAAGCCAAGAGTCAGGAATTGGACAGAAGCTAGAAGGAATTGGGCCCAAGTCAGGAATGATCAAGAAAGGTCTGGAGCGAGAAGGCTGGTGGGGGGGTGCTCACAATGTTTACCATCTATTGGTTGTCGGTTGTCGGGGATTAGTGTGTCCAGCCAGGTTAAAGGAGTAGGGTCAAGACAAACCTGAAATAGTACTCAGTGCCCATTTCCATGTCCCTGTGACTGGCATGGTTGGACCAGCAGTGTACATCTGATCCAAATTTGGCTAAATTTCCTCTCCTAGGATCCAGAACTGGGACACTTGTAGAAAGGAACTAAAACTGTAAATGCTATTGTATTTTATACAAGAACGGTGGGGGCTGGGGCTCTTGTCTGGCACTGATCAGGAGCATGCCAACCTACATTTTAGGAAACTTTCCTTCTCTTCACGCTATATGATAACAAAATCATTTCTTAAGATTCAAACACCTGGATCTTTCTCAATTCAAAACATGATGCCTGTGGTAGGGATGTCAGAGGACAAACCCTTGACATTTCCGTGGTAATTTACCATTTATGGTGTTTGAGCCTCTTAGCAGCCCTGTAAGGGATAGGAAGTTATGCTTTACTGTAAATGTGATAAAAATGAGGTTAAGGAAAAGGAAGCCAAGTGGCCAAAGACACATGAAGCAGAACGTCCAGTAGATTTCTTTAAATGGCAACAAATTCTTTCCAACCCTAAATGCTTTGCAGCATCACTGTGCTGCTCCTTCCATTAGGAAGTGGAATCTCTCTCTTTTCACCCTTTGAAGCTTGCCTTGGCCATGCAGCACATTAGCAAGCGTGCCCCAGGCAGACGTCGGACTGAAAGTGCCTTCGCAAGGGAAGTCTGCTCCGTCTGCTGGGAAGGCTGGACGGGAAGAGGCCCTGGCAGCCTCCTGCTTCAGGATGAGCAACCCTGCTGTCAGCCATCACAGCGGCTGTCTGTTCTAACATGTGAGTTTTTCTTTTTATTTTATTTTATTTATTTATTCATGAGAGACACAGACAGAGAGAGGCAGAGACACAGGCAGAGGGAGAAGCAGGTTCCACACAGGGAGCCCGATGTGGGACTCGATCCTGGGTCTCCAGGACCATGCCCTGGGCGGTGCTAAACGGCTGAGCCACCCGGCCTGCCCAACTTGTGAATTTTATTAGGATTCAGGTATGGTGAGGCCAACAGATCAGAACATGACCACCGCTGAAAAGAAAGTCACTCACAGTTCCCAAGAGGAGGGGACTCGCCACGGCCACACGGTGCCACATGGGGAAGCAGGCAGAGGAGCAAGAGGAAAACATGAAGGGGAGACATTACTGAGGTTTCCATGGGAAGGATCGGGCAAGGCAGAGTAAGTGGGTTTAGGATTGGTTGTTTTGAATAATCAAAGTGGCTCTGGGGCACAGGAGCTATATCCCTGGTTGTCTGGTACCTGCCCCAAGATAAATGAGGACAGGAGGACAGTGGCCCGGAGCACAAGAGCTCCACAAGGGGCGGGGGGCGGGGGGGAGTATGGGCTCTAGGTGCTGGTTTCCACATGGAAGGTGAGCCCTTATAGGAGAGTCTCTGGGAGGCCCCCTGCAAGGGCCCCAAGATGTCAAACCATCAAAAATACAGAAACCAAGAAGGCATGATCCATCTACTGTCCTAGCTGAGGACCCAGGGGTAGGAGCGAGGCCACTCCAGGCCATCCAGTCCCAGCCAAACCAGCCTGAACTGGAATCACCAGCCACCCAACCCACAGAATTGTGAGAAAGAACAAATTGCTGTTTTAAGCCGCTCAGTTTGGGAGTGGTTTGTTACATGGCAAACACTAGCTGACTCAGAGGACAACCCAAAAGTGGCCTCTGACTAGTCCCAGCATGTTCCGGCCTCCCTCCTGGCGAGGTGGAGGTTAGGCTCCTCTTGGGTACAGAGAAGGGATTACCAAACCGGAGCCTCTGCTGCTGGGCAGCAGGCATGGGAAAGGTCTCTGGATATGGAAACAGAGTCCTGGGAAAGCTCCGGGGAAGAGCGCTCCCACCACCTCAATGTCAGCTGCTGTGCAGGGTAGTGACAACAGGGTCACATGGGACAGCTTTCCTGCGCCTCACTCCTCAGGATGATTGCTCCAAAGTCTCCAAGATAAAACCACCAACACTGCCAGGAGGGTCAGGGGTCAGAATCAGGTAGTAAGTTATGTGTCCCCTCGGGAGGCTCCCCCAGGCCCATAAGGGCTCCTCATAATCTGCCCAAGCTGTCCCACCCTCCCGTGGTCATCTGATGTGCGGGATCCAAGAGGTGAGAGGGGCAGGAGAGGTGAAGAGGTGTGAACTTGGCAGGGACTACCTGTCAGAGGTGGGTGGGGAGGGATGGAGGAGGGAGCCAGTGGGTGTGTCAGGGGAGTGCCAAGTGAAGGAAGCACACCTGGGTTTGGAGTCCCAGCAATACCTGTGCGTGGAACCTGAAGCAAGTCAGATTTACCCTCTCTGAGCCTCAGTTTCCATATCTGCAGAATGGAGATGGTTGACCTCTCTTCACCTAACTTCCCAGGTTTGTTGCTTCCAGTGAGAGGATGGTGATGGCGATGAAGACGAAGAGGGTGACGCTGACGCTGAAGAGGATGAAATGCTATCATAGGCCAAAGACTCGTGTTTCAAGCACCTGCTAAGCACTTAACATAAGGTGTTGGAATGAACTGTCGATAATAATCTTATCAGGTGCCTTATTGTCATTTCCATTTTACAGATAAGGAAAGCAAATCTTAGGTTGCATAACTTCCCCAAAGTCACAGCTCATATTTGGTGGAGCTAGGATTTGCACCAGGAGTGGTTGGATTTTTAGGTCAAGGTCAATGGGAGCTGCTGGTTCCAGTCCTGCCCGGCTGAGCAGCGAGCAGGGGAACAGCTGCTGATGGCCTGCCTCCCACCAGCTGTGCTCAGGGAACCAGGAACCAGCATCACTCAATCACTGGCAGGTAAGAATCCCTCGGCTGCTCCTTACCTCAGGGAAAGCATCCCCCTGGGCTCCAGGTCTGCCTCTCACAGCTCTCCTCAACACCAGGAGCCCCCCACCATCTCCAGCCCTGTGGTCTGAGCGTGGAAGCCACAGGGCAGCGGGGTCAAGGGCGAGGCTGGTGCCAGGAACCAGGAGCAGGAAGGGAATGCACCTCGTGCCTCTGAGGAGCTCAGCAAACATGTGACACAGATTTCTTGCCCACATTCTCCCTTGTGGGAAAGGTGTGTGATGAGCACTAAACTAAAGGTCACTGAGGAAAATGACTGAACAGAGAGACTGATGCTCAAGCTCGCCACTGGAGGCAGATTGTGGAGCTGTCACCATGCCCCCTGGACCCCTGGGGATGAAGGTCATCCCAGTTGTGCTTTACTTGCTCTGGGGCGACTAATTATCCCAACCTGTGTGACTCAGGAGGCCAGGAAGACCCCCTTGTCAGAGCAGCGATATCCCTCTGGCAGGCATCCAGTCTTGGGGCTTAAAAGCTTTGCAAACTTCAGAGTCCCCTTAGAAAAAGAGGACACCTTAAGGCATGTTAGTTACAAGAGAGGTTTCCAAATGTTTTCAGTTCACAGTCCCCTTGGCATCACTGGTGTCTTTTCACAATGCCTCTAGGCCTAAAGAAATACCTAACAGTTCCATTTATGATGCTGTTGGATCCAAGCAACCTATTAAGTATTTGTGTTCTGGCAACAAAAAACAATACACAGAAATTAAAAGGAAGATAATCTTTCTTTGCATTTCATTCTTAAAGAACCAAAATTACTTCCTAATGGGACATGTGTGCCTGTTGGGCACTGCACAAATTCTCAAATCTTGCAATCTGATAGGACACTGCCACCTTTGATTCCTGTTCTACACTGATTTTTTTTTTTTTTTTTTTTTTTTTACTGGTTCTCATTTTCATCACTGGAGACACCGAAAACCCAACATGGCCAAGATACGATGTCACCTAAAGGAATGCAGAGTGGTCTGTTTATCCCTTTCCTGTGGGGCTGAAGAGAGGTCACACACTGCTCTGTTTCCCTCAAATTTTCAAAACAACTGACTGAGCTCCTATGAGTCCCCTATGTGGGGACTGCCCCTTGGTAGGGACGAGTCAGCAGCAGCAAAACATGAAGGCCTCTGGTAACGCAATACAGGGTAGGGGCCCTTGGGACCCATAGGGGTAAAGAGGTGCTTGGGGGAGTGAGGGAGTGAAGGGTGATTGTGTAAAGGAGGCCAGAAGAGCCTAAAATCATTTCACCTGTGAGATTCTTTCCCCATTGATAGAGGGGCTCTAACCACAGCCGTGTCCTACCTCCTTTAAAGACTATCAAGAGTTCAGATGAGGTGATGGGTTTGGAAGTGTTCTGCAAACTGTAAAGCTTGGATCATGTTTGGGCTCTTACAGCCAGTGCGCTTCCTCCCCTGAGAGATGACCGGAGGGATCCTTTCCTATGGGTGTATCGCACACTCCCAGCACCTTGAGGGAACATGGTAGATTCTAAATGAAGCTGGAACCTGATTTTGTTTCTTCTAGGTAACACCCCACTGATTCCGTATCAGGTCTGCTGCAGGCTTCCGAAAGAGCTGTTACCGTCTGGAAGGCGAGGTGAGAGCGGACTCCCATGGCCAGCAAGGTCACCGGGGGAAGGAGGAGTACAACCCCGAGTGCAGCCAAACAGCCCCGCATATTCTGAAACCTTCTACACAATTTCACAAACACTCTACTGGGCTTCCTTCTGGGCTACACAGGTTTCCCATCAAATATGAATGAAGAGGAGGTCGACTGTATTAACAAATTAATAATGTAGGGGGGCAGCTGCCGAAGCCATTCATAACCTTGATTACTCTTGCATGCATTCTCTTGAAAGCAATTTTGGATTTGTCAAGAACCAGGAGTGGAGACTCTCCTGAGACACCCACGTGATCGGGCTTCGCTGCACACAGTACGTGTGGCTCTGAAAATCTGCGTGTTCGACGTCTAATAAAGAGACTTGTATTTGGCCAACAAACTCAAAAGAGAACACATTCTTTAAGAGAACAATCTCCCCTTCCCGGGCCACAGTTTTTAGTTGAGGTTTCATAGATGGTTGCCGATGGGTCATAAAGAATTGAGAACTCAAGGGAAAAATTATATAAAAATTATATACTCCCTACAGTCAGCATATGATTTTTGCAGTTTCAAAGATACGGGGAAGGGTAAGTGGGCACAGTCTGAAGACGATGTATATAATCTCCTGCAATGGCAGGATAGCGCTGAAAATGCCCCTCCCTGGACGTACAGGTAGGGTTAATTCTAGGGTTCTGGGAGAAAAGAGGGGGCTGCAAGTCTCCCCTCAGGAGAACAAGAGGAGAGTCTTCCTGTGAGCACAAGACTGAGCACCTGAGCACAGACTTTTGGAGCCACTTCTAAGGGAGGAGGAGAGCGAGTCACCTGAGTTAGGAGACTGATCTCTCTGGTGCTCCCTGTAAAGGACATTGGGTTATGTGACTCCAGCCCACCTCCAGGGTCTGGAGTCAGGCACACCTGGGGTTCAAGTCTCAGGTGGCCTTGGGCAAGTTCCTTCCTTGTGCCTGCCTCAGCGTCCTCACCTGGAAACTGGAGGCAACAATCCCTACAGGGTGCTAAGCTCCAGCACAGTGACCCAGGAGGCGGAGCTTAGAAGTCATAAACCCCACACAGAAATGCTTCTCTTCCTTTCTGGCTCTGGGCCCACGCAGTCATGGAGTGGTGAGCCATCCCTGGTCGCCGGCCTTTTCATTCCCTCCCACTCGGACATCCCTGTACCCCAGTGGTTCTCCAACTCCGGTGAGTCTCAGGTGCTCTGGGGAGCTGATAAAAAACAAAAAACACAGAGGCCCCCAGCCCATGGAGGTAGCAGGGTGTCTGGGTGAGCGGTAAGGGTTTAGCCAAGCTCCCCAGGTAAACCTGATACTGTCTAAAAGTCGAGAACACTGTCTGGATGTACATAAAGCCCAGGAAAACATCCAGAAAAAAAAAAAATCTTAGGGAGACCAGTTACTTAAGTTAGTTTAGTGGTTCTCAAACGTGGCCACACAGTACCCACCCGGGGTTCTTACGTGATTGAGGCTGGAGACCCACTGTCACAGCAGCTGATTTAAGAGCTTGGGAATGCCACCAGGGCATCGGGGATGTAGAGGCCCCACATGTCCTGATGTGCAGCAACTTTGAGAGGCACTGACTTAGAGCCAAGTGAAGTGCTTGGTTGCCCCTCCCTGCCACCTTCCTCTCCCCCTCTTGTCTGCCCAAGTAGTCTCTGAGGCACTGCCTCCAGACCTCAAGGGCCTCAAGAGGACAGTGTGCAAACAGACTCTGCCTTTGGCCAAAATGCCCAGCCAAGTTGGCTTGTCCCAGCACATGATTTAGTCCGGGCTGAGTAGGGCCAGTCATACAGAGGGGAGTACAGCTGACTGCAGTATATTCTGGGCAGTGTGCCCCCATCATTGTTCCCTGAAACCCCTAGGGCCTGGCTGCAATATGGGGCTCCAAGGGAGGAGGGGTTTCACCTATTTTTCCGCATAGAGGACAGTACCTGGCCCTTGGGAGGTACTCAGTAATTATTAGCTGAATCAATGAATGAATGAGTGCATGGGACTGAGAATAGGGTACGGGCTGACTGCACCCTTCCCAGTAAAATAGCCTTCTGGAAAGACCAAAAACCTCTAAAGAGATAGAATGCCACGTATCTGCTAGGTGGCCAGCCAGGAAAGTCCTCAGGGTCAGGAACCTTAACAGAACTCAATTCACACCAGGTGTGGCACATATACAGGGGTGTCACCTACACTGTCCAGCTGGAGTCGGCCTAAGGCTGTGTGCTATGGAGCCCTGAGGCTTCCCAAGATCCTTCAGGGCCCCCGTGGAAGGGGTGGTGGGGTTGAAAGGGCAAGACACCCTGCCCTCGACACTGCCACCAACCAAGAGCACTCTCTGGCTACCTGTTTCACAGCATCAGCTCCAAGTCTCCACTGAAAGAATTTTGTTTTGTTTTTTAAGTTTGAAACAGCCCTAACTAGACTGTTTGGACAAGTGAGTAAATTACACTTCCTTCATCAAGGCTGAGCACTTGTCTCCCAGCTAGAGAAAAGGTGAGGGACTCATGCCAAGGTACCACCCAGAGGGATGCTCCTGTTGGGTGCTAAATGTCCCTGCTATCTCTCAGTTCAAGACAAGGGCCTGCCACCAATCTCCAGATGCTCCACATTCCTCCATCCTCGGCAATTCCTATTTCTCAATCCACACAGATGACTTTGGGAATAAGACATGTGATGTCATCACTTCTCGGCTCAAACTGCCCAAAGACTGGTCATGGAAAATCGAGGAAGATATGCCCATCCAGCCTTGTGGATGGGGTCCTAGCCCACAGAGGTCTCACTAGCCTTGTTCACCCTGCCACAGTGGCAGCAGTAGGATTGTGGGATATAGCTAAGAAAACTCTTACTTGAACTTCAAATATATAAAACCTGGGTAGTAGTGATAATAACCAATATATTACAAACCATTTTCTCCATTAGACTGTAAGCTTGTTAGGGAGAAGGAACTCTTCATGTTTTCATTCCTGGAGCCTAACACATAATAGATGGCCCACAAACTGTTGTTTCACTGAATTTTACATGTATCACTTCATACGCCAACAATTCCAGGACAGAGATATTGCCATCAACCACACTTTGTGGTCCTGGAAACTGAAAATCAGAGAGGGTGGATGATGCTCCAAATTACAACTAGTCTAAAATGGAGCCAAGAATAGGACTAGAATCTTGACCCAAGTCTTCTTGGTCCAAGTCTTAGACTCTCGCAAAAGCCTAAGGGTTATGGACAGTCGAAAGAAAGTACATCCAAAGTACTAAACAAAGGTTCAGTCCCCTAAAGACAGGAGTTCACGTCTGTAGACCCAGGGCTCCAGTGAAAATCCCGTATCTGAGAAGACCCAGAGGAATTATCTCCTGGGCTTTCAGCCCAGAGGGATGAAGCTCTTTCTAGAGCTAGAGTGTTTTTAAGAGCCCAGCATCTTGGGCCACCTGGGTGGCTCAGTCTGTTGAGCATCTGCCTTCAGCTCAGGTCGTGATCTCAGGGTCCTGGGATGGAGCCCCATGTCACTCAGCAACCTGCTCCATGGGGAGCCTGCTTCTCCCTCTCCCTCTGCGCCCTGCACCCCCAGCTCATGTTTTCTCTGTCTCTTGCTAACTCTCTCTCTCTCTCAAATAATAAAGTCTTTAAGAAAAGAAAGAAAAAAAGGAAAAAAGAGTCCAGCATCCTGCCTCCTCCTGCTCGGTCTCCAGCTCTGAGTCACACTTGTCAGCTTCTTCTCAGTGATCAGCCCTGAGCTGTCAGCAGTTGGTGCCCTGAGTCACCTGGGAAACCAGACGAGAACTCGGTGGCCCTGGTTTAGGTCCCCATCCTTTCACATCAGCGAGGAGCAGGATGTTCACCATAAGACCCTGGGAAGCGCCCCCAAGTTTGGGCAGGGCCTTTTGCTAAGGTGAGAAATCTCACTGTCCAGGAAACGGTCCTGAGTGCCCAATGATGGGCTCTTAACAATCAGCACATACAGGCCCTAATAATAGAATCTATCTCCAACTAACACACTTCAGGGTAATGCCCTAAAATAGGTGTGAATGGTTCCCAATGGGAGACACAGTGTGACTGAGCTGGGGTACGGTCCCCGCAGCATTCACAAGCATCACCTACAGATGCAACGACAACCAGGGGAAAGAGGTGAAATCTCATCCTGCATGCTTCTTTTCTAGAGCATGAAGGCTTTTTCCCAGCAGACATCCCCTCCCATCTCCTCCCAGAACAGCAACACATGCAGGTGTCTAACTCGATCTCTGGCAGGAGAAATGGGGCCACCATAATTGACTCACACCAGTCAGAATTTGTCCCTGGAACTGGGGATGGCTCACTCATTTCCTGAATCCTCAGCCCTGGCGCCCAGATGGCCAAGGGAGCAAAAGACAACGAGCAGCGGCCAACAGGGATTCCCTAAACAGCCACCAATGTCTCCTGCAAAGTCAAAACATTCTACTACTTGCTGTTCCCGTTATGCAACTGCTAAAGCAGCTGTAGCAGTGATGCGGTGGCATGAGCAAAATCTTATAATTTAATAAGAAGAAAAGAATCAGGAGACAAAAATGTACATGCACTAGGACAGTAGCACACAAACAAGGCTGTGTGTGGACAGCGTGGGAGACCATGTGCCAAGACGAAATTAATTCACTGATGGGTCGGACAGATGGATTAAGACTGATGCTGGGACGCCTGGGTGGCTCAGCAGTTGAGCGTCTGTCTTTGGCTCAGGTCATGATCCTAGGGTCCTGGGATCGAGCCCCGTGTCAGGCTCCCCGCAGGGAGCCTGCTTCTCCCTCAACCTATAGTTTCTGTCTCTTTCTCTGTGTCTCTCATGAATAAATAAATAAAATCTTGAAAACGGAAAAAAAAAGACTGATGCACTTTTTTGATCTCCCGAACACCCTGTCACATTAGAAAATGTTAATAATTACAACAATGTGAATAATTTATAAAACAAAAAGCGGCCTCACTTTTGGGTGTACTTAAGTATGGTCGAGATACTGAAATGCAAGCAGAGTGTGTGCACATTCTAGCCTAGCCCAGGCACTGTGTTGGAAGCAATGACTTACTTATCAAGGTGAAATGCTGAGCATCTGGGCATCTCTCTAAATAAAATTAAGTTTGTCTTTCGTTTTAACCACAGCACGTTAAAAAAAAAAAAAGAAAAAGCTTGATGGCTACATGAAATACATAAAAGAAATGACATGTTTTGTGTGGGCAACCTGACGCTAAATGAAGGCTACTTGGCCCATCCAGTATTCAGTCTTGGAACTGGAAAAGAGAGGTGCTTATCGGTTAGAGCAACTGGGACCAAGGCCACGTGCTGCTACTCAGTGTGGGAAACAAATGGGCATTGCACAAAGCAACCTGGAATCTGAAGTCTCAAGGGCAGACGCTTTGCTTAGAGATATTGGTTCTTCCCTGGGCAACTTTATGTAGCAAGGCCTTAGGGTGAGGAGCAGATTTGTATACATATATTAAGTAATAATTAATAATTCCCCTGGACAACTCCAGCTGGTCTTACAATAAAAAAGGATTTGTCTAAAATGGAGACATCCCCAGTTGAATGCCTCCAACCAGACCCATCTTAAGAAAAGCCTGGGAGCCGGAAGAAGATGGTTAGCTCGCACTGGCAGTAACAATCCAGTGTCAGGAAGGATATCTATGCTTGGGAGAGCCCTAGATGTGTACTAGATGTGTGACATCCCTCGGAGCGTCCGCTCTCCTTTGTTTCCAGTAGGATGCTAGCAGCTGTGTGCAAAAGAAAACCCCATCTCAAAACACCAACACTGAAGACATGAATTATTGAACAAAAAAAAGTCCAGAGCTTAGTGAGCAAATGCAGCTACCCAATGATGTCCTCCAGGGCATAGGTTCTCTCCATCTTTCTGTCCCACTGTTTTTAGCCTGGACTATGCCTTCATGCCCACTTCCCTCATGTAGCAAGATGGCAGCCCTTGGTGTGGCATAGTAACATCCAGAAGAAGAGAAGACCTTCCATTCCTGTGTCTGTCTCCTTCTGATAAGAAGGAAGCCTCTCCCAGAAACCACCACCACACTGCCTCTCACATCTCCTTGACCATCTGCACCATGGACTCAGGGGGTGGCTGCATCAAGTGGAAGCAGCATTCTATTAGGAAGGGGAGGAGGGAGACGCAGAGTATGACCCAAAGTGTAACTGTAGCTACGTGCTCTTGACATGTCCCCCATCTACAACCGAAAAACACCTCCTTGATCTCTTTTTTCATAGGCCAAACTATCCAGGCATCAGAAATGTTCCTTCTAGGCAGGTCTCACTTGGAGCAGACCATGGCTTCTGTGGAGCTAGGAAGTCCCCCTCTTGTGTCCCCCGCCACTGTGCGTATACTCACCACTGTCAGCCTTCTATTTCAGTCAGTTACATGCCCTCTGTCTTCCCCAAACGGGACTGTGGGCTTCCAGAGAACAGACACTATGCCCAGTTAGCGTTTCAATCCCTGGTGTGCAGCTCTCCACCTGCTGCTCTGCATTTATTCACTTGAAGCCACCAAAGCCTTGAATCAAGAAGTTGAGACCCCAGGACCCACCTAGCACATCTGTGTCCTATGACCCAAGACCAGTGGCTGTTGTCCTAGTTAAAAACATGTACCAGGCTAGGCAGGAGGCTATGCCCTCCCTCGGCCCGCTAGTTTTGAGCACATGTGGACAGATTCTGCATCCCTGAGATGTTACTGAGCAGCGGATGGAAGTCACAGGAGCCACAGCGAGCATCCCCTGCTCTTTCTCCCTCCTGGCCCTGGGCAGAGAGGGCCAGCGTTCCCTCACAGCAAACATCCCCGAAATGCAGAACATGGGGGAAGTGGTACAATTCCATCGCACCGACTTCCTCTTTAAAACTAAGTTCAAACCAGGTCATTGTTCACTCCTGCTTGGTGAGTGCTGTCCTGCCAGTTTTCAGGGCTTCACTTTACAAGCCTCTTGTACACAACAGCCTGTGACGTGACTGAGGACAGGTCTCCCACCTCCCTTCTCTGCCGCTGAAACTAAGGCCTGTAGCTCCTTCCTCGCTCATCCGTGATGGTGGGGGTCCTCTCAGCTGCCTCGCTGGCCTCACTGACCCTAAAGCACTCTAGTTTGTCAGTGTTCTTCCTTTTTTTTCAAAGAATGGCATTTAATCTATGGCCTTCAGCATTTTTTTTTTAAGATTTTATTTATTGATTGATGAGAGACACACAGAGAGAGAGAGACAGAGACACAGGCAGAGGGAGAAGCAGGCTCCACGCAAGGAGCCCAGTGTGGGACTCGATCCCGGGTCTCCAGGATGCCACCCTGGGCTGAAGGCAGCACTAAACTGCTGAGCCGCTGGGGCTGCCCAATGTTCTCCCCTTATAAGAGAGCAGAACCTGATACTCCAGTGATGGTGTGCCAAAGCAGAAAGGAGGTGGACTTCTCCTTCTGTAGATGTTAAGGTAACCCCAAATCGTGTGGTCCAAGAAACTACATGTTGAATTTACCAGTTTGCCACACGCATTGCATTTGAAGTCAGAGGCAGGTTCAAAGCCCAGCTGAGCCTCTGATTAGTTTCTGTGTTACCTGGAACAAGTCAAATCAGGACCTGCTGAGCTTCGGTTCCCTTATCTCTGAAGCACCAACCAGGATACTGATTGGTAGGGGTGCTCTAAAGACTTAATTAAAAGAGACTGCATTCAGGACGCCTGGGTGGCTCAGTGGTTGAGGGTCTGCCTTCGGCTCAGGGCGGATCCCGGGTCCAGGGATCAAGTCCTGCTTCAGGCTCCCTGCAGGGAGCCTGCTTCTCCCTCTGCCTGTGTCTCTGTGTGTCTCTCATGAACAAATAAAATTTAAAAAAAGGGTGGGGGGCACACTCAAAGAAGTGAGCACAGAATATGAACTCAACAATGGAAGCCGTGACAGCTATTAGGACTAAAAATGTGAACCCCTACATTGTCTTTCCGCACACTGGCCTCCTTTGCCAACACCACTGATGCGGAGTACAGGGCTCACAGAATGAGAGAGGAGAAAGCGCTCTCAATGCTCAACTTAGGCTGGTTCTCAGCCCCAGCGGAGTCCCATGGAGAGCTTTCCAAAAAAATCATCTCACAGGTCCACCCACAGACCCATTAAATCAGGATCTCTGGGCACAGAGTGTAGGAACCTGTTTTCTCAGATGGGTCTCCTCCACATACAGGAGAGCACAGGAGGCCCAGACACGTGAAGTTGATTCCCTGCTGAGGTTTTCCAGTTTGATACTGTGGCATCAGCTTGTGTTTCAGGTATCAGAACATCTTAGGGACTCTGATTCTATCAGCCAGCACCAAGGTGCCTCCTAGCCAACATGTTTGATTCCCTGTTTCCCGGCGTCCTCCCCCAGCCCTCTTCTGTGTGGGCTGGACAAGGCGCTGGGGGTTTGTGTGATGGGCAGAGATGGGCATGATGGATGAGGAGCATTCCGGGAGGCAGGAGTAGAGGGGCTACTCACCTCTGCTCGGATGCTCCCCACCTTCTCCTGCGTCCGGCCCAGCTCCCTGAAGTCCATCCAGCACATCCTCCTCTCCTGGGAAGAAAGCACTTCCTTCCACTGGCTGTTTCCTCCTAACTTTGCAGCAATCTGGCACCTCAGCCCCTGCACCAGTCAGAGGGCCCAAAGAACACCCAGGGAGTCAAGCGCTACTCACTGAGCGCATGCTGCGCCAGGGCCTCTGCTAGGAACGGACATCTGATGGCCTAACAGCAGGGAAGGCCGGCTCAGGATGTGCCCTTAGGTGCCATCATTCCAGGGAACAACCTCCTTCTGAGAAGAGGCTACTACCTGGAACCTCAAACCTTTCGCCAAGTGAGGGATTGCCGTACCTGAGGGGCACAGCCAACAGACAAGGGCTGCTCGCAGAGGTCTGGGGAAGCACAGAGTTCAGGGCAGACTCCCTGCAGAGGGAGCATTTAGGGACGGACTCATTTTTAGCTGTAACCATATGGAAACATGGTTATAGAAAGTTCTCTCGAGTTCTACCTTATGGCCAAAGCCTGGGCCGGGTAACAGGTGCTGGGAGTAAGCTAGGGTACAGCAAGGAACTCCGACAGAAGATAGCCAGTGTTTTCTTTTCCCGATATTGGCACATGAGATGGCTTATTTTACCCAGTCCCCCTCCCCTGAGTTCTTTATCCCCAAATTCTGGGGTCTGAAAGAGGGACAGTCCAATCCCTAATCCCAAGAAGCTCAGAGTCTGATTAGAAATTCAGGACACACTCCTAAAAATGGAACCAGTGGTGCCAGGTTTGGTGTTTACTCAGCAAACGTTTATGGTACGAGCCCCAGCAGTGTTTTAGCCTATGTGGAAGCACTGGGGAACTAAACTCAAGACCAAAAAGAGGAGGGTCAAGAACAAAAGACCAAAATAAAATAAAAGAAGGCCTTTGGAATTGAAGTATCTCCAAATGTAAAGTGGACAGAGACCCCAGGGTACGTGTGCTCCAGGCTCCTCACTTAAATGGTAAGAAGACCTGATTCCCAGGGAAGGTAACCGACACTATGTTCACATAGCATGTTACTTGACGAAGTGGGACCCAAGTATCCTGGCTCCTGGACTGTGACCTACTGCCCACGCACAAGGACAAAGGAGCTGGCTGCTTTCATTTAGGGTGATAGGGAAAGCTCTACAGAGAAGGTGAGCTTGCAACTGGGCTTTGGGAAGAAGGGCATGAGTGAATGAGTACAGAACCCCCTTTCACGAACTCACCCAGATGCCCCAATTCCTCACACCAGCCCTGTACTTTTTTCTTCCCTTTGCCCTGGTGCATTGCTCCCTCTTGCTGTGCATATTCACAGCTGGAGCCCCGAATCCCAGAAGGCGTGTGGGCCAGGATTTCTAAACTGCATTGACAAGTCTGCCCCTCTGGGGAATGTGGCGGATAAAAAAACAAAGCTTTGGGGCAGCCCGGGTGGCTCAGTGGTTTAGCCCCGCCTCCAGGATGTGATCCTGGAGACCCGGGATTGAGTTTCGAGTCCCACATCGGGCTCCCTGCATGGAGCCTGCTTCTCCCTCTGCCTCTCTCTCTGTTTCTCATGAATAAATAAATTCTTTTTTAAAAAGGTTCTGCAACAGAGAGGAGACCCAGCTAATTGGGCAGGCACCCAAGGGAGACAGTATCGGAGAACAGGTGTAGGGGAGCAGTAAGGGGCTCTGGGTGGAGCCAGGGAGCAAGGTAGGGGCAGGCTCAGATATGAACGAGCGAAGGGTGTCTGTAGGCATCAAGGGCAAGCTTTGCTTCCATCACCTCACTCAGATCCCATGCCTTCCCAGCCTGTGGTTAATGCTACTGCTAACAAATAAGCTGTTTATGCTGCACCCATAGGAGCATCTGTAGAGGATTCTGGAAGAGCTGATCCAGAAGTAAGAGGAGGAGGGGAGGTCCTGGGTGCCTGCCCAATTAGCTGCTGGCCAGGTAGTTAGGACCTGGGCCACAAGGCCTCTAGGAGCTGAGAAAAACCTCCAGCTGATGACCAGTAAGAACACAGACCTCTGTTCTGCAGCCACAGGACCTGAATTCTGCCGATAACCTGAGTGAGCCTGAAAAGGGACCCAACTTCCAGATAAGAATGCAGCCTTAGTCAATACCTTGGGGTTAGCGATAGGACACCCTGAGCAGAGAACCCAGCTATACAGTGCCCAGACTTCTGACCTACAGAAACTGAGAAATAATAAACAGGCATTAAGTCTCTGATTTTGTGGTAATTTGTAATCCAGCAAAAGAAAACATATTAATACAGGGTGATATTCAAAATATTTAAGAATTAGCAGGGCATAGGCACCAACAAATCAGAGTGGGCACAGGCATTATATAACTGATACGGTGGTGTGGAGAGAATATTAGCCTTTTTTTTTTTTAAGATTTTATTTATTTATTCATGAGAGACACCGAGAGAGAGAGAGAGAGAGAGAGAGGCAGAGACACAGGCAGAGGGAGAAGCAGGCTCCATGCAGGGAGCCCAATGTGGGACTGGATCCCGGGACTCCAGGATCACACCCTGGGCTGAAGGTGGTGCTAAACCACTGCGCCACCCAGGGATCCCCAGAATATTAGCCTTGAAGGAAGGTTTTGTAATGCCCATTTGATAGATGTGGGAATGGATGTTCAGTGGAAATGAACTAGCTCAAGGCTTTGTAGCTATAAGAGGCAGAGGCAGATTCAATCCCAGGCTGGAAAGCAGTTTAGCATAGCAGAGAACAGGTGTTGATGCAGTGGATGAAGGGCTTTGAGAGGCATCCTTGGGGATTGGGACTTGATATTCTGGGTAAGGGTGAGCCACTGATAAATGTCAGTAATATGCAAAGGTCCAATAGAAGCTTTCAGTGTGTGGAGGGGACAAGTATGTATGTGATTTAGGAAAGGGTTTGATTAGAGAAGCAGAACCTTGACAAGTGATTCAGAACACAGAGTTTGATAAAGAGGCCATAAGCAGTCGTGAGAGTTGGTTAAGAAGGCTAAGCAAGGCTGTAGTCTTTGCTTCTGATTTGGGGCCTGGAGGCAGAGGTTAGCCAGGCTAGTGGTCAAGGAGGAGAGCTGGATGTACAGTAGGGGAGAGCAAGGAGTACCGGGAATCCATGTGGCTGCGCAGTCGCCCAGGAGGACAAACTGGCCGAATGCACAGGAAGAGGGGGAGCCCACGCCTGTCTGTCCCCACCTCCAACCCCGACGATGCCAGAGAAAGTGCAATGCTTCATCACAGAGCTGCACATGCATGCGGCCCAAGGCTCAGAGGAGCCTAAGTGGGAGAAGGTGGGACCTATGCACCTGGGTGCTGCCCCAGGTCAATGAGGCAAGGCAGCAGGTCCACAACGCGTCCAAGCAGCTGCTGGTGCCCTACACTGGCCCTCAGAGCTTGCCAATTGCTGCTCCTTCCTGTCACCTCCCACATCTCATGTGAATTACTCTTGTGAACCAATCCTAACTGGAACTTCAGGGGGAAGGCAACTGTGAGCAATGTAGCTCCGACTTTGCTAAGTTGGCTCCGTCCAAACCACATCCTATCTTGACAAAGAAGAGTCTGAAGCCAAGGGAGTGAGGTTGGAATTTCAGATGTTTTCTGTATGGGCCTTTTGTGAGGAATTCCCACAGACCATACACCCCCAGGATCTTGGTCCTAAACCTGCCCACTCTAGCCCTCTGTCGTCCTTCACAGGCCATTTTTGGCAGTGCCAAGAATCCCTGATTCTGGTCCTAATGTTTGAGCAATCACAGCTAGACATTCTGCTCCCAGATCTTGGACATCTTCCTTTGGCTGATACCTTCTTCCCTTTATTCTTGTACCCACACGTCCTAAGTGACCCCAAAGAGGTCACACAAGTGACTCTGGTGTACACATTGTCTACTCAATACATGGATCTCCTCTGTATCCCTGCTAAATGTTCCATTTTGTTTATAACCACTGATGGTCAACACACGGTCAAGGCTGCATTCCTATTCCATTTTGAATAATGGAAAAGAGAAATATTATTTATATTGAGTTGCAATATGTCTTGCCGTACTTTCCACCTATTAGTCTAAATATTACCACTGGGTTCCATAGGAAAAATCAAATTCCCCAGATGTGGTGGTGAAGACTTGCAGGGACTAGAGCCAGACAAACCCAGGCTCAAATCTTAGCCCTCCCCACCTCTGCTGGTGCTGCACCCTAGCTTCCCACTCCTTCCAGTATCCTGTAGGGATCAGCATTGTGGTAATCTAATAGTGATATTTTTCTCTTTCCCGCAAGTGTCTTCTGCTTCGGTTTCTTCATCTGTAAATGGCACCTGTGAGAATGTATTTTATTTTTTTTAAGAGATTTTATTTATTTATTGATGAGAAACAGAGAGAGAGAGAGAGAGAGGCAGGTTCACAGGCAGAGGGAGAAGCAGGCTCCATGCAGGAGCCCTATATGGGACTCGATCCTGAGACTCCAGGATCAGACCCTGGGCCAAAGGCAGGCGCTAAACTGCTGAGCCACCAGGGCTGCCCTAATTTTTAAAAGAAAACACAGAAAAAAATAAATAAATAAAAAATAAAACACAGCACAGTGCCTGGCAAACACCAGTTTTTATTACCCAAAGACACCAATGTCCCAAAGCACATTCTTTTCTAGTTCAGCACCCCTGCTTCCCGTCGTGGTCCGCAGGCCCCTCGGCTGCCCAGGCTGGAGGGGCAGCGCAAGCTCCGGGCGGCCTGCAGAACGAGCTGAGTTCACATCTGGAAGGCACAGGGAGGTGCCTGGGGACGTGGAGAACAGCTGTCCTGGAAGTGAGCAGGAGACGGCCCCAGCTGGCAAGGGGCAGCCGCAGGGCAGGGAGCAGCTGCACGCAGCATCGCAGCATAGGCGGCCTGGCCCTGGCCCGGGCCTTGGCCCCCTGCCAAACCCTGCACTCGCTGCTCACTTCAGACTGGCAGCAAGCAGCTAAAGGAGATGCTCCTTCCACGTTATCAAGTCCCTACAATTTCCTACTCCTCCTTGACCTAGAAAAACAGGCCGGCAGAGAAATGGCATCCCATCTGGAGTTACAGTGAGCTCTGGGAGAGAGCTGGATCTCACTTGATCTAGCTCTTAAGGAAGCCATGGGAGGAGAAATGAAAAAGGCAGAACAAGCAAGGCAATAGGCACTTTACAGCAGCTGCTGGCTCTAAGCGTGTCCTGGCAGGATGGAACATTTCGTGGCTAAGAAGACTGAGGCTCCGAGAAGGAAAATGATTGCCCTAAATCTCACAGGAGAGTTGTAGCGGAGCCCGGCTTATGGCGCAAGTGTCTTCTGTTTCCCATAATCAAACCTTCCATATTTCCTCCTTACCCCACCCCAGTGTACACAGAGACACATACACACATATAGGATGGATGCATTAGAGATAATTTAGAAATGTAGAAAACAAAATTAAAATAATCTAAAACACCAAAATTCAGAAGTTACATGTTGGGGTATTTTCTCTTTCTCTATGTATGCACAGAATACATGAATAATATATAGAATACATTTTTAAGGACTGGAATTTAGTATAAATATAGATTTGCAAATTCTTTCGCTCATTTACTATATAATGAAGTATATCTACAAATATTCTTCCAAAACATTTAATAGCTTTAAAAAACATCATACACATGTACCATATTTATTTGACTGTTTCCCCTATGGATGATCTTGAGATTATTTTTATTATTTTGCAATTAACAAGGCAATGTGCAACTTCTACTTCCACCCAAAGTGGAGTCACAGGATCAGATTTATTCTCCCACCTGATAAAAAGCTTTTAAAACATGCACACACAAAAAAAGTTTTATTTTTTTTAAATTACGATGTTTTTAAATTATTTATTTATTTATTTATTTATTTATTATAGTCACAGAGAGAGAGAGAGAGGCAGAGACACAGGCAGAGGGAGAAGCAGGCTCCATGCACTGGGAGCCCGATGTGGGATTCGATTCCGGGTCTCCAGGATCGCGCCCTGGGCCAAAGGCAGGCGCCAAACCGCTGCACCACCCAGGGATCCCCTACAAAAAAAGTTTTAAAACAGCTTTTTTCAAAAAACTGGCCCTGAGGCAATGAAGTATAGTGATCCTGGGGAGGTGGGAAAGCACCAAGGTGTGTGAGCGTGTGAGTTTGCTCCAGCTTGCCACCCTGAGAGAGTTTTCAGGTCATAGTGCAGAGACAGGGAACCCAAGCAGAACTTGCTGAAGAACCTGAGATGAGCAGACAAAGCTGGGAGTCCAGAGAGACCAGTTAGACAGAAGAAGCAGAGAAATTTCTGCAGAGAGAGCAAGCCCTGGAGACTTGCAGAGGGCCTGTCTTGAGTCTTCAGGAGAATATTAATTAGCACATGTAAGAAAACTACTAGAGGCTGTAGAAATAACTATTTGAAGAGATTAGAGGATGTGAGGGCGATCTGGCTGCGACATCTGTCACCCCATTGATCGCCAGGGTTGATTTGGCTGATCTGGCTGGCTAGGCGGGTGTCCCCTTCCTCCCTCACCGCTCCATGTGCGTCCCTCCCGAAGCTGCGCGCTAGGTCGAAGAGGACGACCATCCCCGATAGAGGAGGACCGTTCTTCGGTCAAGGGTATACGAGTAGCTGCGCTCTCCTGCTAGAACCTCCAAACAAGCTCTCAAGAGATTACAGGTAACAGTGCGCAGCATTCACATACAGCTGGAAACTATTTATTTCCACCATTGGGCACAGCCTATTCTCACCAGCCAGACTAGAAAAATTTGGAATTCACGGGGCCTTCAGCATAGCAGCCAGGAAGGTCTTAACTCAGTAATGGGGAAAAATTCGCCTTAGACTGAGCCTTGTTCTGAACCCACCAAAAAACTCATAAAAACAAGACCCCAAAAAACCAACTTGTTTCTAAGCAACTCAACTGCATCCCAGAAAAATGATCAAGATTATTTTTAGGGATACAAAAATATTCAGGACACTCAGGACCAACAAGGTAAAATTTACAATGTCTGGCATCCAATAAAAAATTACCCAGCAGGCAAAAAACAACAACAACAACAACAAAATTACCAAGCCAGCAAAGAATTAGGAGAACACAATTCACCATGTGGAATTCAATCAATTAAAACAGATCCAGATATAACACAGATGTTAGAATCAGCAGACAAGTTCATTAAATCAGTTAACAGTTATTATAACTGCATTTCATGTGTTCAGATAATGAAGTAGAGACATAGAAGATACAAAAAAAGATCCTAATCACTTTCTAGAGCTGAAAACTAAAATGTCTGAGGTAAAGAGTACAGTAGGTGCAACTAAAGGCAGATTCGAAATTGCGGAAAAAAAGATTAAGTAACTTGAAGTGTAGCGTATTCAAGGCATACACAATGAAACTTGGAGAGAAAAAAATTTTAATGACAAGAACAACAGTGAAATATGGGACAGTTCCAACATTTTGAAAGTCTGACATCCTCAAAACAGGTGAGAGAGGGGAGGACAGAAGAAATAATGGTCAAACTTTTCTAAATTTGATGAAAATTATAAACCCATAGATCCAAGGAGCTTAATAAACCCCAAACACAATAAAATGAAGAACACTACAGCAGTGCATTCTGTTAGAGGCATACTTTGGAGATGTTGCAGGTTCAGTTCCAGACCACCACAATCAAGTGAGTCAAATGAATTTTTAGTTTCCCAGGGCATTTAAAATGTATGTTTACACTATACTGTAATCTATTAAATGTGCAAAAGCATTATGTCTAAAAAATGTACATACTTTAATTTAAAAATATCTTATTGGTTTGTCAAAAAAATAAAATTAGAAATACCATGCAATCCCATAATTCCACTACTGAATATTTGTCCAAAGGAAACAAAGACGAATTTGAAAACACTAATTTGAAAAGATATACATACCCCTATGTTTACTGAAGATTATATGAAAAGAATAATTTGAAAGACACTAATCTGAAAAGATACATACCCCAATGTACATTGCAGATTATTTACAATAGCCAAGAATAGAAGCAATCTGTGCCCATGGATAGATAAATGGATAAAGAAGATATTCAGCCAAAACCAAAAAAAAATAGAGATCTTGCTGTTTGTGACAACATGGGTGGACCTAGAGGGTATTATGCTAAGTGAAATAAAGACAAATAACATATAATTTCACTTATATGTGAAATCTAAAACAAACAAAAAAAGAACAAACAAGAAAGCAGAAGCAAGTCCATAAATACAGAGAACTGGTGATTGCCTGAGGGAAGGGTTGGGGGATGGGTGAAATGGGTGAAGGGGCAGGGAGATCCAGGCTTCCAGTGGTGGAATGAATAAGTCAAAGGGAGAAAGGCACAGCATAGGGAATATAGCTAATGATACGGCAATAGTGCTGTATGGTGACAGATAGCAGTTACACTTGTGGTGAGCACTGCATAACACAGATACACAATCACTATGCTGCACACCTGAAACTCATGTAACATTGTATGCCAACTATACTTCAATAAAAAATATATATATACTGCTAAAAAATGCTAACCATTAAGTGAGTTGTAATCTATGATCACAGATCACCATAACAAAAAACAATGAAAAATGAAAAAGGTTGAAACGCTGAAAGAATTACCAGAATGTGACAGAGACACACCATGAGCAAATACTGTTGGAAGAATGATGGGCTGATGGACTCATTTAATGCAAGGTTGCCACAAGCCTTTAATCTGTTAAAAAAAAAAAAAAAAAAAAAAGTAATACCTACAAAGTGCAATAAAGTGAAATACTGTAAAACAAAGTATATCTGTATTACATTCAAATCTAATAAAAAAGAGAAAATCTTAAAAACAGCCAGAAAAAAAGACATGTTACCTACATAGGAACAAAGATAAGGATGGCAGAAACTTTCTCATACGAAGCAAAGCAAGTGAGATGACAATGGTGCAATATTTTAAAATACTGAAAGAAATAAGTCAACCTACAATTCTATATTCAGATTAAGATTTCTTATAAAACTGAAAGGCTTCCAGATTGGAAAGGAAGAAATAAAACTGTCTTGATTAGCAGATTACATGATTCTCTACATAGAAAATCTAACAGAATCTACAAAAAAGTTACCAAACTAGTAAATTCAGCAAGATTGGAAGATACAAAATCAATATGCAAAAATTAATTCTACCTCTTTAAGCTATCAATGCACAATCAGAAACTGAAATTTAAAAAACTATACACTGGGAAGCCGGGGTGGCTCAGTGGTTTAGTGCCGCCTTCAGTCCAGGGTGTGATCCTGGAGTCTCGGATGGAGTCCCACATCAGGCTCCCTGCATGGAGCCTGCTTCTCCCTCTGCCTCTGCCTCTGTGTGTGTGTGTGTCTCTCATGAATAAATAAATAAAATCTTTTAAAAAAATAAAAAATAAATAAAAAACTATACAACTCTTACAACTCAAAGATTAAAAAACAAAAACAAAAAACAATTTGAAAATGGGCAAAGAGGGATGCCTGGGTAGTTCAGTGGTTGAGCGTCTGCCTTTGGCTCAGGTTGTGATCCCAAGGTCTTGAGATGGAGTCCTGCATCAGGCTTCCCGCAGGGAGCCTCCTTCTCCCTCTGCCTATGTCTCTGCCTCTCTGTGTGTCTCTCATGAATAAATTTTTTTAAAAAAATTAAGAAAATGGGCAAAGAATCTGAATAGACATGTTTCCGAAGGAGCCACAGATTTAGCCAATAAGCACATGAAAAACTGCTCAACACCATTAGCTACTGGGGAAATGCAAATCAAAACCACAGTGAGATACCACTTCACACTATCATGGCTATAACGAAGACAGAGAATGACAAATATAGAAAGAAGATGGAGGGCAGCCCCAGTGGCTCAGCGGTTTAGTGCCGCCGTCAGCCCAGGGCCTGATCCTGGAGACCCAGGATCGAGTCCCACGTCGGGCTCCCTGCATGGAGTCTGCTTCTCCCTCTGCCTGTGTCTCTGACCCTCTCTCTCTCTGTGTGTGCGTCTCTCATGAATAAATAAATAAAATATTAAAAAAGAAAGAAAGAAGATGGAGAAATTGAAACCCTAATCTACTGTTAGTCACTTTGGAAAATAGTTTGGGAGTTCCTCAAAATAAACAGAGTTACCATAAAATCCCAAAATTCCATTCCCAGATATATACCCAAGACAAATAAAAACATATGTTCATGTAAAAACTTGTACACAAACGGAACATTATTTCATAATGGTCAAAATGAGTAGAAACAACCCAAATATCCGTCCATCGCTGATGAATGGATAAATAATACATGTGATGAAGTATTACTGACCAATAAAAAGAAATGAAGTTGTGGTACACGCTACAATGTGCATGAACCTTGAAACACTTATGCCGAGTGAAAGAAGCCAGAGGCAAAGGACCACATATGATATGATTCCATTGATATGAAATGTACAGAATAAGGAAATCGACACGCAGAAAGTAGACTGGGCTGTTGCCTGGGGCTGGGAAGAATGGGAGAGTTGTGAGGGGTGAAGGGACATTGAAAATGTTCTAAAGCTAGCTATGGCAACGGTGGACTACTCTGCACATACTAAAAGCCACTGAATAGTACGTTTTAAGTGAATGAATTGTACATTAAGTGAACTTTATCTCAAAAAAGCTGTTCTACAAAGTTGGCCTCCAAGAGGTAGGATTCCCAGGAATTAGTCCTGTTCCTGGTAGGAGTCTCAATGGAAGCCATGGATGCAACTTAGGTGATGTTTCTTCCTTTTCAGCCTCTTCAGCCCTCTTGTTCCCAGCATTACACATCTCATGAGTCTAGATATTAGTAACTCACCTACTGAGCCCTCAACTACGTGAGTGGCAGCTTCAGGACGTCCTTACTGGTGCCTCAAAGAAACCTGCAGCAGCCCCTCAGAGCAGGGGCCGAATCTGTCCGCCCAGCCATGAAGCAGGCCCCAGACTGGCCAAGGAAACTGCATGCCACCAGGATGCAGGCAGCCCTAGAGCTGCTGGGCACCCTCTCTTAAGGTTCCAGAGACTCTTCCCACATTTGAGCTGCCAGCCTCAGAGGCTGTAGTTTTTATCCTGCTTCTGAAGCACCTGAAGCCAGTTCCTTCTCTTCCTCTTTGAGAGCTGAGTGGGGGGAAAAGCTTCTCTGTTCCTTTGCAGAGCAGTGGGGTTATCCATCGACTCCAGGGATCCCCCTGGATTTGAAGCTAGACTGGCCACCAGCTCTTATTTCACAAGGGAGGGACCCAGGAAGAGTGTCCAGCTCAGGAATGCCCGCTGCAGCCCTGCCCTCCACCCTTCTGAGGCCTCTGACTGGGGCAGCCCCCTGCCTGCGGTGTGCCAGACCAGGGGGGCTGTCGGATGACGGAGCTTAACTCGGGAAGCCTCCGGCTCCCCCTGCTTTTACCACAGGGTGAAGCTTAGGCCTTGAATGACTGTTGTTCAACATCTCCTTCTGTGACTCCTGCCTCCAAAGCAGGAACTTCCCCACCATCCAGAGCAAGTAGAGGAAAAAGCCCATTGGGGGGGGGGGGCGCTCAGGATAGCTGTGCCGCTGAAGTCAGCAGAATGTACTCAGGGGGACTACTTTCCACCTCCCTCGGATGCCCAATGTGGGCAGGTGGGCAGGGGTTCTTTAGGGGAGGACGGGCCCCCTCTTGTATCTCTCCCTTCCTGCTCAGCTCAAGACAAAGAAGGCACAGAGCCCCCAGCCCAGGAGGGTGAGGTCAGCAGGCCAGGGAGCCATGGGTCTCCTCTCAGGGCCTCTGGTCAACCCCAGGGGACAGTGGAGGTTCTCGAGAGGCTGTCTCACAGGGTCCATGTTAGTTCTCTTCAGGCTAGAGAGATGGGGCCTCTAAAGCAAGGCTGACGGAGGGAACACCTCACAACCGTGTGTCCTTACTGATCCTAAGCAGCTGCCTTCCTCTGCTTTGGTGCCAGGCACTGAAAACATTTTCCTTCATTTTAGGGGCCCACTTTTACTTAATGGGAGACCGGAGACACAACGTTCATGCCATCCTAAGCGCACACAGAAAGAACACCAAATACCTTCCGTGAAGGCCTCGCCCCTTGTCCCCAGGATTATTCTAATCATATTGCCCTCTGTGAATTTGCTGCATGCTATTCTAATCTGCCAACCAGCTTGTCTCGCTACCAGACCCAAGTTCCTCATGGGCAAGATTGTGCCCTTATCCATCTCTGTCTTCCTACTGTTAGGAAAAAGCACTGCCTGGAGAAGTCCAGAGATAAAAGTTGTGCTGAATTAAATGCAGAGCTGGGGGCCAGACCCGGCCGCGCTCTGTCCACTTGGGTCCAGCATTGTTCTGCTCCACTGGAAACTCTGGGCCGAGCAGGGCGTGGGGGCTGCAGGGAAGGACCGGGAGGGGTTTCTATGCTGGGGCCTGAGGCTCCATCTACTCAAGCCTCCTCCTTCCCTCCCTCCTCTGACAGGTGCCTGAAGGCTCTCTCTGCCTCCTCTTGCTCCCTCTTTTTATCCCTCACAGGTGTTCCCTCAATAAACCTCTGGCCTACGTCTGTGTTGGCATCTGCTTTTGGAAAAACCTGAACTGGGAGGGTCTGACCTAGGGGCTCTCAGAGTGGGGATCTGGCTAGCAGTAGGGCAGGGTCAGGGCAGCAGGCATTTTCCAGGGAGCCCTCAACATCCCCTTCCTGATGCTCCGAAGGGGTCCAGATTAGGCCACTTGACTTCCTCACCAGTTTGATATGGTTAGAAAGCTGGAGGTCTACACTGTGTTTTTAAATGAATCACAATATCCAAGGGGTTAAAGACACAGTTTTGGCTGGCAGAGAAAATGCTCACGACAAGCGCTGTCTGCAGTCCATTCCCTTAGAAGTGTATGGAAGCTTCCAGGCGAGCCTAGCAGGCAGCGCACAGACCGGAGAGGACATCAACCCTGATGGTGCCTAATCCATCCTAAGACCTCCAGCCACTACTAGGCTGGAAGCAGGCACCCTCCTGTAGAGCTGAAACCAGAAACCGAATCTACAAGACTGGTAAAGGCTGAGAAGGCATCCCACCTGCTATATTGTGCTCAATTATTCCTTCTTTTGCAAGAGGGGTATAAGACAGGCCTTGGGAATAAAATTGGAACCTTGAGACTGGTGCAGGAGTGGCTGGAGGGCCATGAAGAGCTAGGCAGGCCTCGGGGCTTGCAGGGAATGTCCTGAGAATCAAGTGAGAACACAGGCACGTTTGCCTCCAATAAGTGGGAACACTTTCAAATCTTAGCTCTTCTATGACAGGTGACATGCCTGGCGGATGGAGATCAGTGACAGATTCTTCACCTGTGACCATCAAATCCTAGTGTTTTGACCAAAACCAAACAATGCACAAGTAACATCTACGGGAAACCGACAACTTGAAAACCAAGTAACAACAGGGTGTCAGCCAGTGAGAACAATGCCTTCTTACACATTTCCCATGTTGCCTTAGATACCAAGATACTTAAAACTAAATTCAAATGCCTTTACCTCTGTTCCTCTTTCATCAGGTCTAGTCTAACTTTTCAATGACCACATTATGGTACCCCAACTTTGTAAGCACCACAATGAAGGTGGAAATGTTTAGGTACATGGCCTAAGAGTTGTGACATCACACCCCCAACCCTCGGGGATGGGAGCTGTTGGAAGGGGAAGCTCAGCAAAATAGTCATCGATAGTTTGCTTGGTAGTTGTGGTTTTGTGTCTTTATCATACGGGAAATAATGCCCTTTTTTTTTCTTTTTTTGGTGTACGGTTCTATTTGATTTGGTCTGTGTTGATCGGGGTAGGCCTCACATGGCACGACTCATTTGTGCTGCCTTCTTACTGAGAGCACAAGCCCCACCACTAGTCTAAGCAGAGTCTGAGAAGTTCCACTAGTCTAAGCAGAGTCTGAGAAGTTCTGTGCTGACCCATTCACGGGAGTCTAAGAATATATGCATTTATCCAACAAATATTTATTGCTACTTTGACACTCATTTTTATCTTATGCAGTCTGCTCTGGCAGACAAACTGCTCTGGCAAAGACAAACCAGACAAAGGATTTGTAATCTAGGTCAAGTTCTATGAGGTCCTTTGTGATCTGTCAGTTGTTTGGGGAAAGCAGACACTCCAGGAGCTATGGCATCCTAAGGTGACAGCCTGAGCTCTCCAAAGACTCCCAAGCACCTTCATGTCTGTTTCCTTCTCAAAGTCTGCCAGGTTGTGGTCTTGACCCTCTACCCCATATTTTTATTATGCAAACACATATTCATACCTTTTATCCCTTATGTCAGATCCTAAGTTTCTGAGTCAAAGGGCCATAGCCTACAATCATTTGGAAAGAAAGAGGTTGAAAGGCAGTATTTAAATCCAAGGTATCCCAGATTAAAGTGGCATAAACTATCAAAACCTTTGACCCATTAAGTTCACTTTTAGGAATTTATCATACAGATACACAAAATTCACATAAACATGTGTATATAAATGGTTATTTTAGCAAAATTTATGATGGAAAAATATTAGAAATCTAAACATCTCTCAATAGGGAACTGGTTCAGACATAATGGAACAGCCATACATGCAATCCTATGCAGCCTTAAAAAAGAGAAAGGATACTTTATTAAATATTTAAAAGGTATAATGTTAAGAGAAAAAAAGCAAGGTACAGAACATTGTATATAGTATGCCATTGTTTTTGTGGGGGGAAAAAGGGGAGGACTATTCTCTTACATATGCATATTTCTAAAAAAAAAAACACTGGGAGAGATTGGTTGACTCCAGGGAGGGGAATTCAATGGCTAGAAAATGGTGGTGGCAGAGAGGCTTCTTTTGTACCTTATGAATAATGAACCATGATAATGCATTGCTTAAAAATAATTAAAATTTTAAATAAGCTAATTACGGGCACTATGATGATACTTGATACTACTACTCTTCCTAAAAAAGGGCCAGCACTATTCCACATATAAATGGATACAATTTAATAACTATAATACTTTTCTGGACTTTTCTCAGAAAATGGGAAAGACAGGAATTGGTGTGCCCGTTTTACAAGTAAAGAACATAAATGAAAAAGTTAGAGGATTTACTCAAGATCCCACAGTGAGTTATGAAAGGCTTTAACAGCGCATCGATACCCAACTGTTCATTTGTCCAAGTAGAATTTCAGCTTTTACTTTGTGTATCTCCACTGTGTGATCTGGAGAGAAGCACTCTCTCTCTTAACTGAGTACCTTCATCTGTAAGACAATGAGGTTGGACTAGGTAGGTTCTGAGGTTGATTTCAAATCCAGTTCTATGACTTAAAAAAAGAAAAAAAGATTTTATTTATTTATTCACGAGAGACACAGAGAGAGAGAGAGGCAGAGACACAGGCAGAGGGAGAAGCAGACTCCATGCAGGGAGCCTGATGTGGGACTCGATCCCGGGACTCCAGGATCACGCCCTGGGCTGAAGGCAGGCGCTAAACCACTGAGCTACCCAGGGATCCCCTTCTATGACCTCTTTGAACAAAAAAACCTAAAACAATCTCAGGCCTCTTTTTCTTTCATGATCACAACCACACTAATCCTTCAGATGCCCCTTCATCTGTTCCCTGATAAGAATGAATCAATACACTCCCAAGAGCAGAACTTTGTCTCCAGAACAAAACCTCTAGAAAAAAGACATGGTACTGCTGAACACTTCAAGTTTATTTATTTTTGTAATCTCTCCATCCAACGTGGGGCTCAATTCACAACCCTGAAATTAAGAGTCACATGTTCTTCTGACTAAGCCAGCCAGGTGCCCCTGTGCTGGCACAGAGACTCCAGGACCATTTGTTAAACCAAAAGAAAAACTCTTAACAAAATCCTTGAAGACACCCAATACAACAGAGTAATTAATAGCTTTTAGCATTAGGAGTGTCTTATCCATCTTAAGTGAAGATCTCTGTGTCCAACATACAAGCCTATACAAAGATTGAAGCAAAATTAAGTTTGGGCCCCAAGAAGTAAGACTCTAGGTAAGCAATACATAAAAATTGAAAACACTTCCCATGACTGAGGTCCTCACTGTTTCCTGTAACATTTTTTAGTTCGGAGAGTATGTCCACACCAGAAGAGTAAAAAAAACTAGAAGAGTAACAAAACCTGGGTGGCTCAGCGGTTAAGTGTAGGCCTTCAGCTCAGGGGGTGATCCCCGGATCCAGGATCGAGTCCCACATCAGGCTCCCTACACGGAGGCTGCTTCTCCCTCTGCCTCTCTTTCTCTGTGTCTCTCATGAATAAATAAAATCTTTAAAAAAAATAGAAGAGTAATAAACTTCATAAACTCAGAAAAGCACTTAGCATTGAAATCAAATAAACTGACAGTAAAGATTACTACTGTACAAATAAGATGGAGTTGCTAGTGAGAGTCATGATGATTTGGATTGACAAGTGGTTCATGTACATGATATAATTGGTGTGATTTTCATCCTGTTGAATCATTTCTGGGACAGACGAAGAACGGCAGGAAGACAGGAGCTGAGGAAAGTTGGAATGGCTGCAATGGCCCTGACCCAGTTAACCATACCTCTCTGCTCTTCAGCAAGGACTCATTCAGCACCTCTGTAGTGCTTACCAATTGGGCTCCCATGTTGCTCGAACCCTGGGGGTCCAGAGGTAAGGTCCACTCAGACACAGTTCCCAGGCTCAGGGGCCTCATGTTCCAGCCAGAGAAGACAAACCACAAATAGCTCTTCATTTTTTGTTGACAGTTTCAAACACCTAGTATGTACCAGACACTCTTCTAGGCACAGCACAGTAGTGAACATGACAGTCCCTCCTCCCACAGAGCTCATGTTCTGGTAGGGGAAAACAAATCATAAGCAACTAGGCAAATAAATAATGTTAGTACATATGATGAAGAAAGACAAGCGGGCACAGAAAGGGACTTACTTGTAGGAGGGAGGGATTTTTTTTTTTTTAAGATTTTATTTATTTATTCATGAGAGACACAGAGAAAGGCAGAGACATAGACAGAGGGAGAAGCAGGCTCCCCACAGGGAGCCCAATGCAGGACTTGATCCCCTGGGATCACACCCTGATCCCTAAGGCAGACACTCAACCACTGAGCCATCCAGGCATCCCAGGAGGCAATATTTCATTTTTTTAAAATGATTTTATTTATTCATGAGACACACAGAGAGAGAGAGAGAGAGAGAGAGAGAGAGAGAGAGAGGCAGAGACACGGGCAGAGGGAGAAGCAGGCTCCATGCAGGAAGCCTGATGTTGGACTCGATCCCGGGTCTCCAGGATCAGGTCCGGGGCCAAAGGCAGCGCTAAACCACTGAGCCACCCGGGTTGCTCAGGAGGCAATATTTTAGAGAGAGGTCCAGGAAGGCTTTGATGAGGTGACATTTGTGCAGGTCTTTACTGATGAGAAGCAGGCAGCCATGTGAAGATCAGGAGATATTTCCACACTGAGGAGACAGAGTAAAGTCCCTGAAGCAGGAGCAAGCCTAGGGTGTTGGCGTGAGTGACTATAAGGTCTGGTGGCTACAGCCTTGCAAACAGTGGGAGAGCGGACAGAGCTCAGGACAGCTAGGGTAGTTTTAAGTCATGGCAAGTCCAGTTTCTCTAGGAATTTTGGGCTTATTTGAAGCTTATGGAGGAGTTGAGGATGCAATATAATCTCTGTCACACACATTGCATGCATATCCTTGGAATCTGTCTTGACTCCTGTCTCAGCTTCCCTATCTATTAAACTTTTTGTAATGATTGAGTGAACATTGACAAAGCCCTAAGAACAGTGCGTGGCAAGTACTACCCACAATGTAATAAGTATTAGCTATTACTAAGTTCAGTTATTTATATACAGTGATTGTTGGGATATTTGGGCTTATTGGACTGTCTTATGTTTTCACTATGCATTTTTGTAGTTGTGTAACTTCTTTTCTGCTTTGTAGTGGTTTTTTTAAGAGTTTATTTCAGAGAGAGAAAGTCAGAGACAGAGCATGAGCAGAGGGGGAGGGGCAGGGGGAAGAGGGAGAGGGAGACTCCCACTAAGCAGGGAGTCTGCCCTGCCCGCCCTGTGGGGCCATCCCAGGACCCTGAGATCATGACCTGAGCTGAAGGCCAATGCTTAATGGACTGAGCCACCAGGCACTTCTACCATGTAGTGGTTTGATCCAATTTTTCTTAATCCTATTGTAGGATTTGAAAAATACATTTGTTTCTATTCATGAATAATTACCCCTAAAAATTTGAGAGATCCTTGACTTACAATGTAAAATAGGTCAACGCCTCCCAAACAGTATGAAGGAACTCAGAATATCTTTAACATTCTGGCCTCCCTCTCCAACATGCCACATAACTAGGTTAATACTCTCATTCTACCCATTTTGACCATGTCCCATTAAGTTTTTCATTTTCTTTTGGTTTGTCTTTATTTAGCTTTGCCAATGTGATTATCAATTTCTTTGCTCATGACTGATTTTGTATCTCACTCTTCTCTTCTGGGTTCTAGTCCCTTCTTACTAAAGAACATCCTTTAGCAGTGCTGTTGGCCTATCAAAATTTAACAGAGTGTAGCCCGGGTCTCTCCATTTAACACTCATGAGGAACACAACTATCCCACAATTCATCACTACTATATTCTTTTACTTTGCAAGAAAAATACCAGCCCCAAACAGGGTAAGACTTTTAAGAAAAATTTATTCATCTCTTTCCCACTTCTGGACAGAAATCAGTAACAGTGCAAACTGCATAATCTTGAAACACATCTCCACAAAATGCATCCCTATAAAGCCTGTACTGCTGTAAAACTGGGATAAGATACATAAGAGTATCTGCTGTCACATATTGTATCTTAGCCCCACCTCCTCCTTCAAGCATTTAACATATTTAGATAATTCAATGTCATGATTAGAAAATACGATATAAATTGCTCTATATTATATAGAGTTCATGGTTTCAGAAATTAATGCTGCCAAATAAGAATGTCTTTAGCAGATATTCTTCAGAAGTCAAACTATTAACAGCTTCATTCAACTATGAATGTGAGGTTACCCAGAAGTGCATTCTGTACCTCAGACATGCTGTTCAGCATATAAGTCAGGGCTGCTCTAAATAGTGCACATGCAAAAATTATAAAAATCCTTCAAGATTGTGATGCAGTTCTTATACAACCGAATTGAGGGAAAAATGCCATGTGGAAGTCTGGAGCTTCACTTATGAAACCTGTAGTTTCTAGGCTGTAGTACTGGGCCAAAAAAAGTCCTCTGCCTGCTGGTGCTCCTGAGGCCACCTGGTCCCCCATTCAAGTAAAAACATTCACACGAGTATGACAACGTTGGCATCCAAAGCGGCTTGGACCCTTCTCTGGCCAGCACTAAAAAAATGACAGTCCTAGAATCTTGCCAGAAAATGTACCCAGCTTGGGTGTGAAATGCTGTAAAAGTGTTCTCTAGTCATCGTCCTCAGAGATCCTACAGTATTAGAATGCCCAAAGCATTTTGGGGTTTTCACTTGCTTGTAACCCTACAGAACTGTCTTCTGTCAGCCATCAACTATGGATCCTTTGGCTTTGAGATCTAATAGAAGTAGCAGCTGTATGAAAGCTTTGGCACTTACTGTGAAATTCCTATAAACAGCTCCAATATATATCTTAATGACCATTATTTTAAAGCACAGACTAAAATCCCTTTAGAATTTAACATCCTAATGTCCTCTATTTTGAAAAGAAAAAAAGAAACTGCCATATATTTTGTTAAGAGTCAATGTTTCAACAATTACATTTCTGGGAATCTAACCGAAGTAATTCTATTATTTGTAACTGGGAAAAACTGGCAGTAACTTCGATGTCCAAGAAAACTGCAAATGTGGCACATGATGCAGATGGGTTCATGACATAATCACTACAGGGTATTGATAATGTACTGTCAAAGTGTTCTGTGACAAAGTGAGAGAAGGATTGTGTGCATGTCTAGTGTGGAGTCAGTCCTGGCTGGCTCATATGCAATTCTGACTTGTCTAGCTTGTCTGACACAATTGTGAATTTAGTGGACACATAGGCACTATTTCCCTAAGCTGACTTCAATGAGCATTTTAATATTTTGTATTTTAGGCCAAAAAAGTCAGAAGATACATGCAGTTTCCTGGGGGATGAGGACACAGAGGACAGAGCAGAACTACGATCAACATTACCTTCTTTGACTGATTTTTAAACTCCCTATAGAGCTTATGAGCAAAACCAAAATCTATTATATATTTTCACAGGACCATGTATCTCCACTTTACTTCACTTTTCACAATGATAATCTGTGTAATTATTTAATTAATGTCCATCTGGTCTGTAAGTCCCATTAGTGCAGGTTGTGTGTTCTGAACTACTACCCGGCATGTAGAAATGAGAGTCAAGGAAAGGCACGGGAGAGAAAGAAGAGAAGGTAAAGGGGAAAAGGAGAAAGAAAAGGGGCTAAGGAAAGAGGGAAAAACTGCAAAATGTTTATGAAGGACACAATGATTCGAGGAGACAGCACACTGTCAGATTAGGGGAGCACACTTTCATTGCTTCCACTTACAACACAGCAAGGCCAAGAATCAGTGAAATCAACAGGAAGGGGGCAAGGGGATGCCTTGGCAGATGGCAAGTCAGGACATGGCAAGTCAGGATTCTCTGGCAGGACCAGCAGTGTGAGAGAGCACTGGCAAGGGTGATAGATGACCAGCAGGAATGTGGCAGGAGAGCAACATACTGAGGCATGCACTTGGTCCTGTATTTTCAGTAGTCTGAGGCCAGGGATACCTGGAGATATGGGGAAATGCCCCCATAAGGCCTAAGTGTAGATGAGGATATAAAGCCAGTAACATAGATATGTCAGTATCAGTATGTCTTGTTTATAACCTCAAGTGGCTACTGCTAAGGAAGGATATCTGATATATTCAATGATTAAGACCAAATAAAGGTTATCAAAATGATGATGAATTCAATGGTTGTGATGGCTTTTCCCCTCTTAATGCTCATAATTAGTTACTTTTATAATTAAAATAAACACATAATAGGAAAAACCATGTCTCACTTGAAGAAAATAGAAGTGCTATTTTCTTTAAGCAGGTGCTAAGAATTTTGTAATCTACTGTTTCTGCCTTTTCCCCAGTTCTAAGAAAATTCAAGAATCAAATTTTGACTTCAATCACAGCAACAATTAGTGTAGTAATCTAGATAATTGCTTTCTTCTCATTCTATAGAGCCAAAGATAACCAGAAAGAAAAAAAAAAAATTTCCAAAAGCTTTATTTTGTTTACTCCTGTTGACATGAATCTTTACCATGCTGGGGAGGAAAATTTTTCCTCTATCCTTCAAAGATTCTTCCTGCTGGTGGAACAATTAAGTTCAGATAGATTAGCAGGAGAAAATCAAATTTAATTTTGTATGTATGAGAACCCCACATACACAAGAAGTTCAAAGACAGAAAGGTAAAATGGGAGTATATATGTCATCCTGAGCTAAGGAATGGGAAGAGGCCTGAGACTTCAAAGAGGGGGTAAGGCAATTCACAGAAGAATAAGAGTAGATGTTTTAGATGTAATTAGAGGTGGTTTTTTTTAAGGTATTTATTTTTATTTATTTATTTATTTATTTATTTATTGAGACACGGGGGGGGTGGGGGGGGGCAGAGACATAGGCAGAGGGAGAAGCAGGCTCCATGCAGGAAGCCCTGCAGAAGCAGGCTCCATGCAGGAAGTGCTCAACCACCGAGCCACCCAGGCGTCCCATGTAATTAGATGTTTACCAGAGATAGTCTCTGGTATAAAATTTTGTCTCTGGTATTAACTCTAAATCTGGGAAAGACCCCCCCATTTAAATTCTTCCAGATAGTTAAGAAAATGGCAAAAAAATTTCTCTTGGGTCTGCAGAATCTCTATTGCCTTTAGCTTAATTATCACATGCCAAAGTGGCACATTTTAGGGAGACTTGCTCTGAATCTCTTCAACCACATGAGTTAGTCTTAAATGTATACTGTCCTTGCTATACTACTCACACTGTTATATGAGTATGAATTTACTTTTTAACTAGACCAGTGACTCTCAATGAGGGGTATAAAGAAGAGAGAAGGGATTAGAAGATGAAAATATGGCCTGACAAATCAGATCAACCTGGAGGTCCCTTTCTAGATTACACAGCAGCTTACTTGCACCCTCCCCAAACCATAGGCATCACTGCCATTGTGGGATGACATACTTATGGGAGCTGTTATACCCTAGAGGGGAGTTAGGAGGCAAAAAGAATTAATAACCAGTGATAAGGTTTGTATTTTCACAAAAAGATCAATTTTGGAATCAAAAACTTATTGGTTTCAATCCTAGATTTGACATTTATCCTATGTTCCTCATTTTCAAATAGATATAGAAATCTCTTTCTTTCAAGACGCCTGGGTGGCTCAGTGATTGAACATCTGCCTTCGGCTCAGGTCGTGATCCTGGGTCTGGGGATCGAGCCCCACACTGGGATCCCTGAGAGGAGCCTGCTTCTCCCTCTAGGTCTTTGCTTCTCTGTGTCTCTCATGAATAAATAAAATCTTAAAAATAAATCCCTTTCTTACAATATATAAATATTAAATGTTTCTAAGTGCTAACAAATAGAGCTTAGTAAATGTCCTGTAGGCATTATTTTTCAAGTAGACTTAAGGGCTCCTCTATACTAGAGTTTCTCAATCTTGGCACCACTGACAATATTAATGGACCTGATAATTCTTAATTAGGGGGGCGTTATGGCCTAAGTTGTATTCCCTGACCCTGCTACTGATATATTGAAGTTGTAACTCCTGGCACCTCAGAATGTGAATGCATTTGGAAACAGGGTTTTAAAGTGATAATTTTTTTAAAAAGATTTTTAAATATTTTATTCATTCATAGAGACAGAGAGGGGCAGAGACACAGGCAGAGGGAGAAGCAGGCTCCATAAAGGAAGCCCGACATGGGATTCGATCCTGGATCTCCAAACCGCTGAGCCACCGGGGCTGCCCTAAAGTGATAATTAAGGTAGAGTGAAATCTTATGGATGGGCCTTGACCAATATGATTGCTGTCCTTTTAAGAGGAGATTATATCACAAACATATGCAAGCAAAGAGGAAAGATAATCTAAGGGCACAGCAAGAAGATGGCCATCTGCAAACCATGGAGAGAGATCTCAGAATCCTACTGACAACTTCATTTTGGACTGCTAAGTACTGGGAGAGAAAAAAAAAATGTTTTGTTTAAGACTTGCACCATGGCATTTGGTTTAAGCCTCACACCACAGCACCATGGCCTGAGCAAATACTGCTTGAGGGTTGTCCTGTGTGCTATAGTATGTTCAGAAGCATCCTTGGTCTCTATCCATACCAGTGGCAATCCAACCCCCACAGTTGTGACACCCAAAAATGACTCCATACATTGCCAAATGTCTCCTAGGGGCAAAATCTTCCTCCCCATCCTACTGAGAACCATCCCTTCTGAGAACCACCATTTCACTACCAATCGGATTAAACCTGACAGTACTCTCTTGCAAACTCCTTTTGCTGTGTTTAAAAAAAAGAAAAAGGAAAAGAAATAACTGACCCAAAATGGAGCCACTTGCCTCCACAACAGCAACCAAAACTTAATTGCATTACAGGAATGACTTTAACCAGTCAATCTGGAATTTCCTGATCAATATTAATGAGGTCATCTGCATGACAGACCTACCCTTCCCCCAAAAGGTGACCTTGCCTACAGCAATCCTTTTTTCTTTTGCTAATGACTTCCTTCCTTCTTTCCACCCTGTTTCTGCCATTAAAAACCACCTGTTTTGTACAGCAACTTGGTGTTCATTTCTACTTGTAAATGGGATGCTACCCGATTCATAAATCCTTGAATAAAGCAATTAGATTTTCATATTTACCTGTTTGGATTTTTTTTTACAGCTGCAATTAAAGTAGTAATTACTACTTTCATAACCATTTGAAGCTCAAGGAACTCAAAAAGAAAACAAATGTCCATTTAAGTGTGAAAATGCTGAACTCTAAGTCATAATGAGACCCCACACATAATCCAGGAACCTGAAAGCATAGCAAAAAAGCCAAATTCAATGGAGACATTCTTTGGAAAGGGGAAGTCACAAAAGTCTCTGGCACATTCATAAATTTATTGTTTTAACATTGGTATGTGTGCTGTCATGTTATTTGAAAGCTGATGTGTTTGGGCTGGGAGTGATGTGGGGGCAGGGGTGGAGAGGGCTGGCTCTGAGATGCTGAAGAGAGGCTTTAGGAACTCTGGACGGAACTGGGAACTGGTGGAGTTTGCACTGTCCAAAGATTTCTGACCAAATCTTTCCAATGATTTGTAGCTTGTACTCAACTATTCACAAGACACTTTTTCCAGGACATTATTTTAAATTGGTACAGTCTATTCATTTACAAAATTCATTTATTTCATTCTTTTTGTTTAATAGCTAAGATTCAGAGTGTTAAAGATCTGACTTACCCAAGTGAAAAAAAAAAAGACTAATATTATTTTGAAGTGCCATTTCCTAGGAATATACCCAATGTTTGTTTCTAAGTTAGTGTTTGTGATTTTTAGTTTCGATATCAACATGCTACTCCAAGTGACAAATGACTACATTAAACTTGGGCAGACCATCATGTAAATGCTGTGACAGGCATGCTGGCATCCAGGCATCAGGGGCTGACATGCACCAAAGAGGTGATTTATGACATATTGCCTTTGCAGAAATACAAAAGCTCTTAACTCCTCAGATGCTCTTTGTGACAGAAAGGTTGAAAAGAATCTTCTTCTCAAGTTAGTTTCTCCATGGAAAAGGAGAATGCCTTAAGGATATCCCGAAATTTAGAAACAAAACCATTATAAAACTCTGTGCCAAAATGTCTGTATACCCTGCAAAGCTGGCAGACTTGGGGATGTCAATATTTTTAGAGAGAGATGTTTTAGAGACAGGGTTTAATTGACCAAGTGAGGATGTTTTATAACTTTTTTTTCCCAGGAAAGGCGAAAATAATGAAAATCAGCCAAACCATCAAATTGAGAAGTCAACACCTTCACTTGGGCATTTATGAAGTCTGTGTAGCAACCCAAAGTACCACACTCCAATCACCAGAGTAGAAAAGTCAGCACAGCCCTCACTAATTCTTATTCCTCTTATTGCTCGGCTCAATCTCAGCATTCTCAGACGACCTCGTACGACGATTTTGTACTGGACTCATTTCTGCGTCTTGAAGATCAAGATCATTTCTGAAAACAGAAAAAAGGAAACAGCATTTCAGAACATCATGTTCATGATTATTCTACAGCAGCTTCTAGTTGACAAGTGCTTTCACATGCACAATTTCATTTAAACCTCCAGTTTTCTACTCTGGTAAATCTATAATAATTATTACTGTTATTCTTATACATATTTTATAACTCAGAAAACAAACAGTGACTGAGTGAAGATTATAGACCTTAAGTGACAGAAGCAGGTATTGAACCCCTTTCTTCTAAATCAAAATCTAGAATAGCTTTATATTTCATGTAACAGGAAGAAAAGTGCCCTCCTGCCCCCGCCAAAAAAGTGCTCCTATCCTAAGACAAAGTCAGAGTCTAACAAGATCAATTTTTTCTTGATCCTATCTGAGAGCTGATGTTGTAAGACAACCAAGAAAACAAAATTCCAAAGAAAGAAAAACCCCACCAAAGAGAGGTGGGCCACACAAATTCTCTCACTTTTGACAGAGAACTGGAGAAAAGTGGCTGTTCTACAACCAGGTAAGAGGACATGAGCTACCTTTTTTTTTTTTTTTTTAATGAGCTAACATTTTAATGAATTCTGAACTATGGGCTAGTTCTGAAGGCCCCTGACATAAGGAGAGTCCACATGCACTGGCAACCTCTTCCAGGAGCCTCTATCAAGTGCTCATGAGAAAGACTGGGAACAAGGTGGGAGACTGGGGAGAGTCCATTTTGTTGGCACAGGATAAAGCTGATAAATGGAGGTGATAGGGTCAGGTAGAAAGCCCTACCTCCTCTTGGGACTGTTTTTTTCCTATGAGTAAGAGCTTTCAACTACTGCGGGAAACTCACTGGCCCAGGGGAATCAGACAAAGATCTACGGTCTCTGGAGAAGGGCAGAGGTCCCTGACTTTAAAATCCAACAGAGAGAACACAATGTGTCTCAGATCTCACTGGCAGAATGAACAACTAGAGGCAGAGAGGCAGCTGGATGGCTGTTGCAGCAAGCAAGAGGGAAGAGCAGAGGGCCTGCAGCCAGCTGTGGCATCAGCAACACCTGGGAATGTGTTAAAAATGCAAGTAGTAGGCCCCACCCCAAATCTACTGAGCCAGACTCTTAGAACTGGGTAAAGCCCAATAATCTGTGTTTTAACAAGTCCTTCAAGTGTCTGTAATGCATATTTAGGCCTGAGTACCACTTACCTATAGGATTTTGCAGTTGACTGAATATGAAAGGTTGGAGTGAATGAGAAGTGGAGAATGATTCCTGGGTGTCTGGGTTGAACAATGGGGCAGGCTACCATACTACCATTCACTGAGAGAAGGGACAGTGGAGGGCAAGCAGCTCTGGAGAGAAGGGGCTCTTAGGCATTCTGAGGCAAACAGATTTTCCTCACATTTTACATATTTAAAAAACTGAAATCTAGGGGCACCTAGGTGGCTCCATCAATTGGGCATCTGCCTTCAGGTCAGGTCATGATCTGAGGGTCCTGGGATGGAGCCCCGAGTGGGGCTCCCTGCTTGGCAGGGAGACTGCTTCTCCCTCTCCCTCTGCCTGCTGCTCCTCTTGCTTGTGCTCTGTGTCAAATACATAAAATCTTTAAAAAAAATTGAAATCTAGAAACATGAAACAGTATGTCAGGACCATTTTTCTGTTTTCATCCTGTTCAATGTAAATAAATTTTATAGCTCAAAACAGTACAATGAGCCAATATTTACAGATATAAGAACACAAGATCAGGGCAGCAGCCCGGGTGGCTCAGAGGTTTGGCACCCCCTTCAGCCCAGGGCGTGATCCTGGAGTCCTGGGATCAAGTCCCACGTCAGGCTCCCTGCATGGAGCCTGATTTTCCCTGTGCCTGTGTCTCTGCCTCTCTCTCTCTCAATGTCTTCCATGAATAAATAAAAACAAAAAACAAAAAAACAAGACCAATCTGTAGAAAACTTTTTCTGCTGCTCATGAAAATATTGCTTCATATGAAGCACTGTATTGCTAATAGAACCTCTCAATCATTTATAGAATTAGGAGAATGTGTTAGAACTGAAATAGTATGTTCTAGGACTAACATCTCAAATACACCACCTGTGGTACCACAAAACAGGCCTATAAGCTGAAGATGTAGAACTGCCAAATTTTGTTGAAAAGTAAAGCTGTGGAGGCTTTTCTTGATTCTGCCTCTCCTGCTACATTAAGCATAACGTTGTTTGAACTATTCTATGCTAGGCTGAAGTCGGGAGGCCTGGATTCTGATCTTGGCAGTGCCACTAAATGGCTGTGGATCTTGACCTGAACAATTTAGCACTCTGGAACCCAGCTTCCTTCTCTATAACATGAAGGAGTTAGACAAGATGAGCACTTAGATCCTTCTAGCTGTAACATTTATAATCCATGAATATTAATAGATGGGATTTGTCTTAAGTGCTTTCTTAAAATGGTAACTTTTGGAGGCCATCAGTATCAAGAATGGGCTGGGGTGCAGGAATTCTGGCTACAACGTGTTGTAGCCATTGGTGTCAGTGATTCCTGGTACAAGAGGAAGCTAAGCAGTGACCTTTTTTTCCAAAATGCAAAGTTAAGTAATGCTTAGGTGAGAGTAATGTAGTCAAAATCCCAAACTTTCATAAAATGTTACTGTTTGAACCACCAAATACCTCATTGGCTTGAAAAACCTCCTCATAATACTTTCCCTAGACACAGCACACTGTCCATTCCCCCCAGAAATTCAGCTATGAAGCTATAAAACCTCAGCACAGTAGACCTCTCCTCCTTTGGAAAGACAGTACATACCTTAATGGTCTAAAGAGCTGACTTTGGACACGTTGGTTGGAATCTTAGCTCCATCACATACCACTTACTGCTAAATGATCTTGGGATGGAAATTTACCTCTTTAAGCCTCAGAGAGGCTTTTAAAAAGGTGAAGAGGTCAACAATATCGAACCTGCTAAGAAGTCAAGGAAGGTCTTGACTTTGGATTTAGCAACCTGGAGTTCTTCAATGACGTTAGTGAAAATAACTTCAGACAAATGATGGAACTGGCTGAGAAAATGGAAGAGGAAGTGGCAGACAGAGATCATCCATTAAGAAAGGAAGGAGAGACACAACAGTGGCTGCAGGATGAGATGGAGTGAGGAGAGACTGAGGGAGGTGTTATTTGTTGCCTGGATGGAAAGATTTGAGTAGGCTGAAAGCCCAAGGAGAAAGATATAGTTGGGAGGAAGAGGTTGCCAGACAAGGGAAGGGGAGAAGGGATAAAGTTCCTAACAAATGGGTAGGAATAAGAGAGGAGGAATTTGCCTCTGACAGGACATCCCTTTATTATAAAAGGAGACTGATTGATTGACTGATTATTTTATAATAAAAGGAGGAATAAAACATGTACAAATATAGGCAGATTTATACATTTGGTGTTGGAAAGATGAGGATTCCCATATAATGGCTTCTATGACTGTCTACAAAGGAAGAGAAGAGGTCTCTGGCTAGGGGTGCAGCCTCTGGAAAGAGGTTAAGGTTTGGTATAATCCTTGTGAAGAACCACAGAAATGATCACAGAAACAGTAAATATGCTAGGCAGTTTTGAGGGCCCACCGAAGTGTAATCACAAAATTACAGTGGAACAAAGCTGCTCTGCTGTACTACAGTGCCACAGATCAGTCCTGCAGGTGGAGATGAATGAAAATGTAATTCTTTGGCACTTCCTTTCCTCCTTACCTAATAGTGGGACCTAAAATAGGTCCCCTCCACCATTCTCATTTCTTGGATGGATTCTTAAGTGCTAACAGGGGAAGAAATCAAACTGCATTTATTCTACACTAAATACATCTTATGGCTGGGAACAACTAGGAAAGGACTGGAAGTTTCCTAAAACTGAACCAGTGCTTTTTTTTTTTTATGGATAGAATGTTCTTTTTTAAGATTTATTTATTTATTCATGATAGACATAGAGAGGGAGAGGCAGAGACACAGGCAAAGGGAGAAGCAGGCTCCATGCTGGGGCCGGATGCGGGACTTGATCCGGGACTCCAGGATTGCGCCCTGGGCCAAAGGCAGGCACCAAACCACTAAGCCACCCAGGGATCCCTAAAACTGAACCAGTGCTTAAGGCTACACTATTAATTTCTTATCGGAACAATCTGTCTTTAGAACAACTTCTGACAAGAGACCAGAGGTATTAGAGTAGGCTTCCAGTTCTTTTATTTTTTAAAAAATATTTTATTTGTTTATTCATGAGAGACAGAGAGAGGCAAAGACATAGGCAGAAGGAGAAGCAGGCTCCATGCAGGGAACCAAACGTAGGACTCGATCCTGGGTCTCCAGGATCACACCCTGGGTTGAAGGCGGCGCTAAACTGCTGAGCCACCTGGGCTGCCCAAGGCTTCCATTTCTAAGCAAAAATGTATAGAAACAACTAGTAAACTGGAAATCTTTACCTTCACGTGTGTGAATTATTACACTCTTAAATCAGAAAACACAAATATTCTTATGTTTGAAAATCAACTGTGCAGAATTTTAATTTCTCAAAGTACACACTTATTTCTTGATGATGAGAACTCACTTATGTGATGCTTCCCAAGCTTCCTCTTCTTCTAGAAGATCTCTTATGATGTCTGAACTGGAACTAAAAGAACATGTACATCAATATTGTCAGACAATATAAAGACCATATGGTTCTGTTTATATGAAGTTCTAGAAAATGCAAACTAATCTACAGTGACAGAAAGCAAACTAGCAGACCAGTGATCATTTGCAGGGGGCAGGGGGTGGGCAAGGAGGGATTACAAAGTAGAAACTCTGGGAGTAAAAAAAAAAAAAAAAGAAAAGAAACTCTGGGAGTAGGTTCACCATCTTGATAGTGAAGATGATTTCATAGCTGTATACAGGTATCAAAACTCATCAAATTGTGTTTTAAATATTTGCAGTTTATTATACATCAACTTCAGTAAAGGTGTAAAAAAAAAAACTTAATAAACTAGCAATAATAAAGAAAACAAATCATTAAGGCTTAAATAAATCCCTCAACATAAAACTTGCATTCAAATGGAATAGTCACAAGCCTTTTAATCTCCCATGGCAACCAAAGATCAAATTGTGTTTCAAAAACTACTATCTGGTAATGACATTCACAAAGAGACATTAATTTCTTAAGTGACTTTTAGTTCTTTTGTAACCGAAGTAAAGTAAAAATTAATTAATTTGAACTGTGCTAATACTGGAATTTGTTACAATTAGCAAATTAGCTTAAAGTGTTGTGTAATCTTTGGTCTATCTGTGAAGGGTACAAGGTAAATAAGGTTAAAGAGAGCACGTATTATATCTTTATAAAAGGAAAAAAGTGTCTCAAGGCTTTAGCATCTTGTTCTTACCCAAATAAATTCTTACCAAATAAAAAAAAAAGATGTACATCAATAGTGAAAAACCATTTCTTTAGGCATTCAAGACAAAGAATGTGAAGGGCATTGCATGGGACAATTCAAAAACTGGAGTCACTACCCCAGGGTTGAAATGGCTAAAACAAAGGAATAACTTTCTCTCAGGTAAGAAACAACAAGTTTGGGCATGTTTGTGCCAATCATTTTCTAACAATACTCAGAAAACCAAAGTTTAAAAATTATGGGGAGTAAAGTGCCAATGAATCATTCTCAACTATTGACAAATCACTTTGAAGCAACGTTTTCCTGTGCTGCATGAACAAAACACAGCAACAACAATCAGTGAATACTGCTGTTACTCAAGGTGTGACCCTCAAATCCCAAGCCTCTCAAGGAGCTAGATGCAGGAGCCCTTCTGACTATGGTTCATGTGTATGACAGCCTGTGTGTGGTGGTTCCAATCGCAGTGCAGGCGTAGTGACCCTCCAACAGAGCTAGCTCAGTGGTTCTCCAGCATTTCGGGATAAGAGTACTCATAGGGTAGCAGTGTTTGTGGCTTAAGAAAATAAATAATAAATAAATAAATAAAAAATAAATAATAAACTGTTATAAATTTAGTAATACTTTTAGTCTACATTTTATTCATTACAGTGTCAGTGAAAAAACGGTAGTACCGGCATTTGTGAGACACCGTTTTTATGTCAAAATGATTCTTGATATGTATGTGCTCCTGCAGACCCACCAAATCATTCCTTCAGGCCCCTGGATTGGGAAGCACTGATCTAAAGTATCAGAGCACCTAAACATCTACTAACTCTTCTACATTTGAGGGTGCCCACCCCACCCCCCGTGCAAATGCAAGTGCCCCAGAAAAACACAACATTCATTTATCACTGGTAATTTTCACCTTAGTGTAAATTGCCTTAAAAAAAAACTTTCCCATTAAACAGCTAGCTAAATGTGGTTTTTATTAGGAGGGAAGAGAGAAAAGCAGAAGGTCCTTAAGGAGACACAAGGCAGATTTCATCAACTTTATTAATTTCCTAAGAGAGAGACCTTCATAGCCACTCACTAGGGAGGGCTAATATCCACTGTCACCTCTACTCCCACAGAAGCAATCTAACCTCTTCACTCCCAACATCCCAACCTTTGTTATTCCTTACTTCAACTACTACAACTTTATAAAAGTAAACTGAAGTTGTTTAAATATAACTTTTTTTCCCTTTTCTATTCTTAAATTGATACCATCACCAACTCTTCATTACCTGGACACAGTGAGGGCAGCATTTCTCAACCTTTTTCATTCTCATCCCCCACCTAAGGAGCTTTTTTACTTTTTTTTTTTTTAAGACTTTATTTATTTATTCATGAGAGACCGAGAGAGAGAGAGAGAGAGAGAGAGAGAGACAGAGACAGAGAGAGACAGAGAGAGAGGCAGAGACACAGGCAGAGCAAGAAGCAGGCTCCCTGCAGGGAGTCCAAGGTGGGACTGGATCCCGGGTCTCCAGGATCACACCCTGGGCTGAAGGCGGCACTAAACTGCTGAGCCACCCTGGCTGCCTGCTTTTTTACTTTTTTTTTTTTTTTAAGATTTTATTTATTTATTTATGAGAAACATATATATAGAGAGAGGCAGAGACACAGGCAGAGGGAGAAGCAGGCTCCACGCAGGGAGCCTGAGGTGGGACTCGATCCCAGGACTCCAGGATCACGCCCTGGGCCAAAGGCAGGCACTAAACCCCTGAGCCACCCAGGGATCCCCAGACTTTTTCTTTTTTTATAATTGCCCTTCCATGAGATTTTAATACTGAAATGTAATGTGTGTATGTTTATATATTGTACGTATGTGTCTGTGTGCATATATATGCTTTATACACAGAGTAAGGTTTTTGGTTTTTTTTTGTTTTTTTTTGAGGGGGAAGTTGTGGTTGTTTGCTTTGTTTTGTTTTTGCCATCCCCCCTCTTCACTACGTCCCATCCACTATGGAGAATACATGAACTAAGAGAATGAGGGTTAAAGGGTGGTCATGCAGCTCTGGGTCCTGGTAGGTGTCATGGGGCTAGAAGAAATAAAGTGTGCTTGTTGCCAACCCACATACAGATTTTTTTTTTTTTTTAACAGGAAGGTTACAAAGCATCCCTCCTGTTCAGCTAAATAAGCAGGACAGCTAGGCCTGCCAACTAACTTAGTAGTCTTGTGGTCAATTTACCCAGGGCCTTTCAAATCACCAGGAGAAATCACTGATTTGTTAAAGGAAAATATTTGCGGTACATTAGTGACATAAACCTAAGTGGTTTTTGCTACACTATCTCAGTGAAAACAGATGGTAGAGGAGGCTCACAAAAAACACACCTCAAAAGTGGCTTGCAATCTCCTCTTGCTCTGTGACTTCAACACCCTTGACCAGCCACAGTGCCCAGCTCCCCAACTTCTTTCCTTTCACCCCAGCTTAGTCATTAACCTGAATGACAAAGTTTGGGAGGTCTGAAGTTTACCTACAGTGATATTTCAGGATTATCTGCTAGATTTCCTACTCTGAGTCTAGTCACCACTATGAAACTGACAGTTGGGGTGCCTGGGTGGCTCAGCTGGTTAGGCATCTCTCGATTTCAGCTCAGGTCTGAACTCAGGGTTAAGAGATCAAGTCCTCCTGAGTCGGGCTCAATGCTGAGTGTAGAGCCTGCTTAAGATTCTCTCTCCCTCTCCTTCTGCCCTTCTCCCAACCCCAAAAAACAACTAAGAGTTAACACTACAATTAAAACAGCAGATAGACTTGTTCATTCCTTTTTAAAAAGTTAAAGTAATGTACTTACCATATTCTACTTAAAAAACACAGTTTTGAAATTACATATACAGCTTCACAAGTAGGATTTTACCAACAGACTACTAGGCACAACAGTTAATGCTACTAAAATTAACACTCACAGATCTCTTCCTTATGGATAGAATTAATTTTTTGAAGTCTTACTCATTTTTATGCCTTGAAGATCAAAAATTCTTTTCATATACTTTTAGGACATCTAAGAATTCCTCCATAGGAGAAAACAAATTACTCACTCTGGTATACCAGAGGTCAGAGCATGTATGAGCCTACGCAGCTATAGCTTTTAATTCTCACAAGAGCTTTGTCAGAGTAAATTTCAGCTCCTCTTCTACTTGGGTTTGGAACATTCTGGTAGATCATGCTTTAAGAAGCTCAGATACATGAAAGTCACAGCTCGCTATATAAGGGTGTTTAAACTGTGCTCCATGATGTTACCATCAGTCCAGGCTAGAGCAGAAATTATTCTGTAGATTAAATACACATGAGAAGGACTCATAGGCAAAAATACCAATCTTGAATTCTATGGAATTCCCAACCTCTGTTCAGAAAAGATTTAGATCTATTTAGAATACTCACACTTAATTTTTCATACCATTTATAAAATCTGTATTTTCAGCTCAAACTTTCAGGAGTGTAAGCTAAACTGTTTTTGGTTTGTTAATCATTGGCTTAACTGGCCTTTCTATAATGTTTTTTACTCTTGTAATTCTCTTATTAAAAAGCAGTAGCACAACATTTTAATAGGGAAAGGAAAACACTTTTTTGTGTATTTCTTTTGCAGCATATTATTTCATAGTCAAGATCTTATCACCAAAGCTGGAAAGTAAGATGCCTAATACCTCTCAAAATGATATGACTGATAAGACTATCCAGAGTATAAGTATCCAAAAATCACAGCATTTTAGCATCAAACAGAGTCGAGTTTTGGTGCTGTTTCTGTCACTTAGTGTGGAACACTGAGCAAGTTACTTAATCTTCCCAAGTCTCAATATTCTCACCTATAACGTCAGGATAGGAACACATGCAGTTCATAGGGATATTTTAAAGATTAATCAATATAACATACAGAATGTTTAGCATAGAACTTAGAGCATAGTAAGTGTTCAACAAATAAAGCTTTCATATTTTCATATAACAAATCTGGGTCTGAATCACACAAATAACTGCCTCAGCACTCTGCTTCCACTTGCGCCAGGAAGTGATCACTATGTATTCTATTTTAATCTTTGATTTCCACTGTTTCTATGACACCAGGGTGCAAATTCATCAGAATTTGTTATTTATCCAGCATGGCAGGTACACAGGGTACCATGGGGTAGGAAAAAATGCAAACATCTGCTATAAAAATCCTGTGGATTAAAGATTACTTACAAGTGAGATTTTTCTATTATCTAGTGGTTACTCCCCACCTTCCGCCCCATCTCTTCTCATATTGTGGCATTAACTTGAGCATGCTTGAGTATATCAAACCCAAAAACAAAAACTCCTTAAGAACAGACCACTGTAGGACTAATGGAGAGCACACAGTGCCACGAGACAAAGGTATTTACCTACATGCTGCCAGCTACCATAAATCCTTCCTCAAACACTTATTTTTAGTAATCCATTCTTATTTTAGAGTAAGCAGTAGTTTCTACGTCTAATATATTAGTAGTGGGCTAACAATAAAATGTCCTATATTCAAACAAGAAACAACTCAATGTTAACAATGACAAAAGCGACTTTTTTTTTTGAGCAACTACTTCTACAAACCATTGTAATAATTAGCTTACGTGCATCAGCCTAAATTCATAAGCACCTTGGGTTTTATCCCCACAGATGGACAAAGGATCAGAGACAATAAAGTAAGTAAAAAATAGAAAAACCAAAACAGGGATGTGAATGCAAAAGCTCAAAGTAATACATGGTAAATCCTTAATAAAAGATGAAAGCAAACCTTAACTAAAACTAAAGTTATGGAAAAAAACAAATAAAACAAAGGTTATGTTCAATTTACAAAGCATTCACAACATACAGTTATCTCATTTGCTTTTTAGAATCACCCAGGAAGGGAGGTTACCAGGGCAAAAAAACATCTTTCCATTTTGTCAGCAGGGCAAGTGAAGCCCAGGGATATTAATTTGACAATCGGCCACGTGCCCAGAATCATTTTAGAGTCAGAAAACCATGACTGAGATAAACTCCCACAGACAAAGACGACTGCCTGCTGGGTACCTGGATCTCATGGACACACATACATTTCAAGGACTTGAGATCATAATATCTAGGTGAAGATGCATTCCTCCCAAAACAATGTTGCATTCATTCAAAGGACAGTAGACTCATTTACCACCTAGTTTAAGCTCTTTTGAAATGCAAAATATGTGCAAGAACTATTCTATGTTCCCACATATCTCTAAAAACTTTCAACAAATAAAAATCAACACCTGAAACATGGTGAATCATTTATTTAGCTTTCAGAAGTATTTTGAAGTTCATAAATACTCCCAGAAAAATGGCTATCATAAAGTACAAAACAGTAATGTATGTTACTAGAAAAAGATTTTGTGGTAATATTTAAGTTCATTAAAAAGTTAAAAATCCAAATGTAATGTCAACCTTCCAAAAGCAATCATGAAGATTTTTAAAAGTACAAGATATCACTGAATTATAACATAACATATGTTATGGTTTAGTTACTTTGCTGTTTTCCTTAGATACTGTTTTCTTTTGACCAGAAACATAAACAAATTTATTTAGCAATTTTTCCAATAATCCCAATGCCCTCTAAATTACAAAATCTCAGTAATATATTTGTCATGTCTTACTGCCTGCATCACCAAACTTCATTAATAAATTTATACTAATATAACATTGAAGATAACAATGATTTCCAAAACTTTATTTTAAAGAGTACAGACTCTTTTTGTTTAAAGTAGATCAACATATTTGTAGGTTCAAAATCAAAATGACAGGGCAAAAAATTAAAAAAGGGGGCACCTGGGTGGCTCAGTGGTTGAGCATCTGCCTTTGGCTCAGGTCATGATCCCAGGGTCCTGGGATCAAGTCCACATCAGGCTCTTCGCAGGGAGCCTACTTCTCTCTCTGCCTATGTCTCTGCCTCTCTGTGTGTCCCTCATGAATAAATAAAATCTTTAAAAAAAAAAAAAAACCTCAAAATCACATAAAAATATGTACACTGCTAAGTCTCACACTCTCCTTACTCTCCTGCCAACCCATTCCTTGTCTCCAAAGTGTAATCACTTATTAGTTTGTTTATTCTTCCGGTGTTTCTTTATGCAAAATCAAATATAAGTATACATCATCTCTCCCTCACCCCCTCCCATTAGAAAGGAAACCCCATGCTATCTATGCTGTTTTGAACAATGGTCTTTTCACTTACAAATCTATCCTGGAAATCTTTCTATCAGCACACAGAGATTGTCATTTTGAACAACCAGAGAGTATTTTATTGTGTGGCTGTATTATAGTTTAATCAACCAGCCCCAGTGATAAATACTTGAGTAGTTTCTAGGCTTTTGTTATTATGTAAACAACCAATAACCTTGTGTGTAAGTCATTGTGCATGCAGGTGTAATCTGGAGGACAAATTCATTGAATACCAGCTAAGAAGGCAGACAATAGTACTTTCAGTTGATCTCATCAGATTCTTCTCCTTAAGAATGGTATTATGTGGCACCAGCCAGTAATAAAAAAAGAGGGTCTGTTTCCCCACAGCCTTACAGCAGGGTATATAAGCAAATGTCAAGATTTTTTGCCAACCTACCAGGTGAGAATTGGATTTAATTTGCATTTCTCTTTCAGCAAACCATCTCTGTTCATGACTTTTGTCCATTTTTCTCCTAGGTCCGTGGGTCCTTTCCTTCTCAGTCTCTAGATGCTCAAAAAGCCTATCTACTCTTTACTATTTTTAAAAAAAGGTACTATTAATCCTCTATAAATGTTAAGAAAAAGTAGTAGCATATATTTTCTTCATTGTCAAAAACATTTCTATTATTTATGAAAGTTAAACATTATTTTCTTAAAGCTACATATTTGACATTTTCTCAGTTGATGAGAGAGAATTCCAAAGCATGTATTATTATATTTATCTTAATTTTAATTCTGGTTGCAATTTAAAATCAAATTTATCTGATTCTTTCTGGTATCCCACACTATCCTCTATAATTAATGCAGAAACTCTGGCTAACCAAAATTAACTACCTACTCTGAGCTGTACATCAGCAACTAAACATGGCAGGAAAGAAACCCCAAAACATCTATTTATCTGACTTTATCTGTTAACTAAATTTAAAGTTCTTGACCACAAGTCTGAAATGGGCAATCCTTGCTACCAGGCAATCCTACAATACTTACCTGGCATATTCTGCTTCCCATTCTCAAAAAGACTCCTGCCTTCTTAAATCACCTATCTGCCACCCTACTCCAACTCCCAACTGATGAACCTGCCTTAAGGTTCATGACTTGCTGGTCATGCCTTGATCCGATGCTTAACTGAGAACAAGCACTAAGTTGCTACAACTATTTACCAGTTGGTAAAGCCAAAAATTTAGGATTCATCCTTACTGTTGAGCTTTTCCTTGATCACCATATGCAAACCATCTAAATGCAAGTTCTGCCTCTCCTATCTCCAAAATATATCCCCAGTCCCACTCATTTCTAGCTTCACTATTATTATGCAGATACACCCCACCACGATGGGTAAATGGATTGCTGCAGAAGCCTAACTAGTCTCCTTTCCATTCTTGCTTTGCCTCTAGCCCACCCCTCCCACGCCCATCTATTCTCACAACATCTGGAGTCATCCTTTTAAAGCATATAAAACAGACCTAGATCAGATCAATATTGATAAACCATTTGGTCTCTAAATTGATCTAAAGATTCAATGAATCTCAACCAAAATTCCTTTTGTTTTATGGCAATTGACAAGTTGATATGGAGATGCAAAGGACCTAAAAATAGCCAAAATAATTTTGAAGGCCATGGCAGGCACCTCTGTCCTCCAGCATCATCTCTTCATGACAGACAAATACTCCCGTATTCTGCGTGCCAAGAAGAAGGATTAGGAAACTATATTTAAAGAGAGAAGCAGGCCTTTAGGTCAATCTCTTTAAATTTTTATAAAAAGTGAAGAAATGCGTGTTGTTGTTGTTTAAAGAGAAATAAAAGGACATTTGGTTAATTCCAAATGTTGGAGTCCTCTTGGCTGTCAGGAAAAACTCATTTCAAAATATAATTAAACATGTATGCTTTTACAAACTTAAGAAACAAAAGAAGACATCAACTCAGAGTCTAATGTAAGGGAAAATTTTTTTAATTAGCAAAATTTTCACTGTTACAACTAGACACTGAATCAAACTCTCAAGTTAAATGGGCAGGGGGGCAAAACCATAATGCTTCATTTTGTTTTTATTCTATATATTGTCAGCAGTATAATGACAGATACAAACAAAAAAAAATACTTTAGAATAACAAGATCATAGTAACAGGTTATGATATTTAACTCCTAGACAGAAATAAACTAAAAGACAAGCAACATTGCAAAGATGAAAATTTCCTCTACAACTTAAGAAGCTTTCATTTGATTACAAGTTTCCTTGATAATAGGGACCAAGGATCTGGATATGAAGTTATAATGAGATGAGCATGTCTTCTGCATAGGCAGGTCAAATTCTACATAGCCTCCACTCTGAGAAAGCATACTTAACCATGCAAATGTGAGAAGCCTGGCCAATACCAACCACGCAAGCCACAGAAACCCAACATCAAGTCAAGGTTCAGGCGATAAAACTCTAGTCTTGTGATTTATTCAAGGAGAAGATTTTGAGAACTACCTCACATTGCTGGATTTTAGGCAGTAGACACTGAACTGCCCTGTGATCGGTTCCCAGTAAAATGAAGTTGTTAGACTAAATGATCTAGTGCATGAGAAAGAATTAGCCCTCCAAAACTGTCCTCACACCAAATTTTAGTGTTCAGATATATATTTTTAATTTTTAATTTGTACTATTACCCATACTCTAATACCACATTCTAAATGATTCTAAAAAATGTGCTTACTAGGACAAGAGAAGCATACTACAGCACACATTAATGCAATATTAAAGGCTTCTATAATTGACTTCTGTAGAATCACTTAAAAAATAACCTTCTGCATTTGAGGCCTGTTATGTTTTAACACTCAAATCTCTCTGAGATACAAGAACAGTGTGCACTACTCACGTGGTAAAATCAAAGAAGGAAGCAAAATCAGCGATTTTATATGTACCCATGTTCCAGAATGTGACTGTTCGTGTGGGAATAAAGAGAACAGAGAACATGTGCAAATTAACACTGCATGTCCTTCTAACAAGGCAACCGTACAATCATCTAAACCCAGACACTCTGGAGAGTACAAGAGCACACTATTAATAATGACGCCAGGATGAGAAATGGAATGAGCCAATTTCAGGGAAACCAGAACATATGGTTATTCTAGACCTAAATGACATTTTGAACAATTCCATTAAAATGCTACTAACAAAGGAAGCAATGGTGCCTGAGACAAAAGTCCTGATATAACTCACATTGTCATGGGGGGTGGGGGCGGGAAGGGTGTGGAAACTGGGCTGAGAATTATTGGCTTCTACTCTATTCACTGACTTTGAATAAGTCCCCTCACCTGCCCAGGCCTCTATTTCCTCACCTGTGGTATGAAGTTACTCTTTTTAGTGACTTCTTGCGTTACCTTCTAACTTGAAAATGTTTATATTCTATCCTAATGTGTCTTTTCGCCAGGTTCTCAAGGTTTCCAAGGAGACCTCATATATCTGTTCCTCGGATTTAAAAGCAAAGGTAGTATAAAATGAGAAAGCAGGGGGAAAAAGTCACTTCTGATTTTAACTTCCAAAGTGACTCTAACAAATTATAAACTTGATCAACTAAATAAAAATACAAAATTATAATAGCATGATATGTAAATTATATACTTCTGTTCCATCCAAATTCATTCACCAGAACAGGCCCAAAAGGACTCTGAATTTTTTTTTTTTAAAGAGTTTATTTATTTATTCATGAGAGACACACACACACACACACACACACAGAGAGAGAGAGAGAGAGAGAGAGAGAGAGAGGCAGAACTGGCAGAGGGAGAAGCAGGCTCCATGCAGGGAGCCTGATTGGGACTCGATTCTCCCCCCACCCCCCAACCCCTGTTCTCCAGGATCACACCTTGAGCCAAAGGCAGAGGCTCAACCTCTGAGCCACCCAGGCATCCCAAGGACTCTGATTTTGAATTTTTTTTTTTTTACTACAGAAAGCTCTTACCAGGCTGTCCACAGTTGGGGGTCTGGGAGAGTTAAACCAAAACAGAGGTTGCATGCCTACTAACATTTAGAAAAAACTGGTAGTTCCTTCAAAGTCTCATACTTGCTCTTCTCAAAGCATTCTGAAAAATACACTATCAGCTACTTTTTTTTAATGAAAAATTGAATTCTGAAGATTGTATCTCAGTTTTATATATCAAGCTAAATATATCCAGAAGCATATGGAACAAGAATTTGTATGTAGTTTATGAGATGTCTGAAAACTAAAAAAGGAAAACATACTTGAAAAACATCAACTTTATCCAAGTATTCACTTGTCATGCCAACCAAAACTCAACACTATAGTCAATGTACCAAAACCTTGGGTGATGTTCAGACACTACTGTGATCTATGACAGTGAAGATATCATTTGGTAAGTATGGAATCTGGAAGGAAATGCCAGTTTCTATAAGCATTTTAGATACACAAGTAATAATAACTTAAAACCTCTCTCCGGATACTGGAAATTGAAGGGCTCAAAGTAATTTTTTTAAAAGATATTTCATTTCTTTGTGAGAGAGAGAGAGAGAGAGAGAGAACAAGCAGGACAGAGGGGGAGAGAGAGAGAGAGAGAGGCCGACTCCCTACTGAGCAGGAAGCCATGACTTGGAGATCATGACCTGAGCCGAAGGCAGATGCCCAACCAACTGAGCCACTCAGGGGCTCAGGGCTCAAAGTAATTTTACAGAGTTTTTTTATAATGGCATTTTTATAATGGCAGTTCATGAATTTGCTAAAAACAAAGAAAAAATATCTCCCACCTGGGATTGACTCAGAAGGCTGAAAAATCAAGAATTTATTGTAAAACAAAGTTATTCTAAAGAAACTCATCAGATTACCCAACAAAAAAGCATAATAAAAAACTCCCAAAAGGTGCTAACATGAAACCCTGAGAGTAAAACAAAATATTGTTAAACAGCAAATATTCTTTGGCAATGAATACTGGAGAAAAGATAAAACTATCTGTCCTTTCACGTTGTTCTTGGAGAATCATTAGTGAAATCACTTTTACAAGTATATATTCACCAATAAAAATAAGGTAACTGAAGGGGATGAGGCATATTGTAAACTGTGTGTGTTTTCTCTTATTATGAAATGGAAAGGCTGAGCTACATCCTTGGAGGGGAAATCATTCTATAGAGTAAAAATACTAGTACAAGAAAGCAAAACCAATTAAAAATAAAAGACATTGGAAAGGAAATTAGAATTCTTCCCTCAGGCCACATTTTATGGATTAAATTTTAGCATAGCACAAAATAATAATACATTTTTAATAATACATTTTTAATAACACATTTTATACAATGCATTAAAATAGGGTTTTATTAATTTATAAATTAAATGTAACAAGTAAGTGTTAAGTAAAAGGAAAAAAGGAAGCATTCAATAACTAAACTTACTACAACCCAGAAAGTGTCTAATTTATTTTTTATTTACTTATTTATTTATTTTTAAAGATTTTATTTATTTACTCATGAGAGACAGAGAGAGAGAGAGAGAGAGAGAGAGAGAGAGAGAGAGACAGGCTCCATGCAGGAAGCCTGACTCCATCCCAGGTCTCCAGGATCAGACCCTGGGCTGAAGGCGGCAATAAACCACCGAGTCACCTGGGCTGCCCTGATTATTTTTTTAAATAAACTTTTTATTTTAGAATAGTTTTAGATTGACAGAAAGTTGTAAAGATAGTATAGAACATTCCCACATTCAATTTCTTCTGTTAACAGCTTACACTAATCGGATTCATTAGTTACAACCAAGGAAGCAATAATACATTATTATTAAGCAAAGTCCCACACCTGAGTTATACTTGTTTTGTCTCTTTTTTTTGTTGTTTCAGGATCCTATCCAGGATGCCACATTACATTTAGTCCTCAGGTCTCCTCAGGCAACTCTAGACTGACTGTTGCTCAGGCTCTCCTGGTCTCTATCAGAAATGATAATCCTGACAGTTTGAGGAGTGCTAGTCAGGTGTTTTGTACAATGACCTTCAACTGGAGTTTCTCTGATGTTTTTTTCACAATTTGACTGAGATTATTGAGTTTTCAGGAGGAACACTACAGAGGTTAAGCGTCATTCCCACAATATCCTATCAAGAGAACATGCCATGAATATAACATCATTGTTGATGATGACCTTAATCTCTTGGCTGAGGTAGTGTCTGTCAGGTTTTTGTTTTCTTTTTCTTTCCCTTCATTTCCCTTCCCCCACCCTCGTTACCCCCTCCATCCCTCCCTCCTTTTTCTCTTTCTTTTTCTAACACTTTTCCTGGCATTGGCATGCTTCCTGCCCCAGCCGTAGAATCAGCCATTTCTCCAAGAAATTCCTTCTTTTGAGGAATGTTATTAGAAACCAAGATCAAGGTGTTAGGTGTGCTGGCTGTGATGGTAGTGCCCTTGCTTCTTGGCCCTGGCAGCTGACAGAGCAAGGAATTACATGTGTGTACATTAGCTTACTTACTTATGCAGATCTATACATAGCTCGATATGTATGCCTCTGGATTTATATAGTAAGCTAGCCATGAGTCCACCCTGTATCACATTGAAAGCTTTAGCCTTGTTTATGTAATCTTCCACTCCAATGACCTGGCTCTCATTTGCCACCCAGACAAGGGCACATAGCTAACATGACAGAAAAAAAATTATGTTAAACTACAGATGGATAAGATTAAAGTCTTCTGAAGTAAGTCGGGGAGAAACGTCAGCACATATATATTAGACAAATGTTTAAGGTCCACACATCAATGCAAAACAAATAGTATAAATAAGTACACTGCAAAATACCACTTTCTAATTCCTAAACATAAATAAGGAAGTAATTGTGTATAAAAAAAACATTCAAAAATGATTACCATTAGATGTGCCAAGTAGGTTACATTTTTTTTTTTATAATGTCCAAGGAAGGTTCAAAGTCACACAATATTGTCACTTATTAGTAAGGTACTTTGAAAGATCTTCCTAAAAAAAAGACCAGCAGGCCTGTTGTGCTACAGCCAGCAGAGTAACTTCAGAAGTGGGAGAGGATGTCCATATGCACAAGGGCCATTAACGGTACAGTTATCTCTATTAAGGAGAAACAAAGCAGGATAATAAGGAAGTAAGCCTGACAATCAAAGAACTCCCAGTTCTGTGCTTGTGATTTTCTGCCTAAGGCCAAGAGATTTTTATTCAGTATGTTGGCAAACTTTAGTACGATGACAGATTATTTCATACTTCAGTTTATTATCACACAAGATGAAAAAGTAAATTGTTTCTCATCAACAAGCACATTTTCTCCCATCCGTTTGTGGACTCATCTCTCTCAGAGCTTTCTAGATATTGTCCCTTTCTCCCCCTGATATTTCCTTATCTATCACTTCTTTAACAGCCCCCAGACATCCTTATCTCTTCCGTTCCTGGCAATGGGCAAGTGTGCTTGGCAAATAGATGTGCAGAGGTGCAGTTAGCTCTGGAATGCCTAAAGACATTATTACACTCTTTTGGACAAGAGATCTAGGCAAAAGCCAAGAGGACCCCTATTTGTATTGATAAAGCATACATAAAACCAAACCATTTTCCTATCTTCAGTTGGAATCACTGCTTTGGCAGATCCCATTGGTGCCCTGCCCTGATCCCTCTACTCTAATCCCTTCAGTATACCAGGCTTGAATTGCAACTGTTAGGGCCTTTGTCAGTTGTCCTTGCTCTGGTGGAGCCTCCAGTGTAGGAGGAGAGGCGGCTTGCAAGTAGCAGAGAACAGCCCTCAACCAAGTAACTGACTCCTTTACTCCTTGCCTGAGTTAACTCAGGTGAGTAGTTTTAAACCAGCTCCTAGTTCCAAGTGGTTTTGATAAAAACTTTGCTTGCTCACAGTGATAATCTGGTTTGATAACATGCTCCCTTCCCTTTTCTGTCTCACGTGCCCACTCCCTATCATGGTTCCTTTACCTTCCAAATTAACTGCTTCCACTGAAATCCTTGTCTTGGGGTCTTCTCAGGAAACCTAGCCATCTCAATAACTGCGTATTTCCACTCTTTCAAGAATGTGAAAAGCAAGGCAACTTGGTCAGCAGCATTATCGGTCAGGAGAACTTGGATTCTGAGGTAAACTATACCTAGCTTCAAATTCCAATATTGCCACAATCTATACATACAACCTTAAGCAACTTATTTAACTCCTTTAGCCTTTCATTTCCACATCTTTACAATGGGTTTGCCTGTGGGCTAAATGATGTAACACATGCAGCACTCTTAGTACTCAAACATCAAAATCACACACCTACTGCTCACATCAACAAGGCTTCACCAATATACTTTACTATTCAGGAGACTCTTGTCTAGGAAGATAAAAATTGTGAATAACTTTATTGTTGAGTCCAAAAACTTAAAAGACCCCATCAGCTTTTTAATAGAAAAGGATTCTTTGTACCCATCACCTCTTCAAAGCCTCATATTGCTGTATTCACCAATTTTCAGCTTAGGTTTATCCAATTCTAACCAAGATCTGCAAGGAAAGACCTGTCTGAAACCAAACTTTGAAATCTCAACACGCATCTCAACTCTGACCTCCTGGCTGGAAGAGACTACTCTGACTGATGGTAGAAGTAGTGTTCCCCTGTTCCTTCAGTAAGTAATAAACTTAACTAGGTCTTATCAACAGGCCAGTATTCAACACTCCTTAGATGAATGTCACAATGGCATCTTTTCTGTTAAGACTATGCCATTATTCTTCAATTTACTCAGCACTTACGAAAGACTGACATTTACTCCTTGAGTCTTCCAACAAATAGTAATCAAGATTTCTTCACATTTTTGTGTTTTTTGTTATTGTTCTCTTGTTCTCAAGAATTCTGAACAGACAGCTCTTCCAAAAATGACTGAAAAGTGAAGAAAAGTTGCACCGAAATATACCAAATACATGGCCAATGTTTAAGTCTCTCTGTCGAAGAGCGCAGTGTTCTGTGCCTATGTGTTGGATTTCCTACAAAGTTGCTGCTACTGATTTAGTATCAGAGAAAAGGTACTGTTTCTGCCAGAAATTGTTAAAATGTATTCATTCACACCTTATCTGACTCAGATTCACTTACGACAAAAAACTAGCATCTTCAAGAAGGTTAACATAGATTACCAAATGGTGAAATTAGTTGGTCTTTGCAAGTACTGAAATCCCAGTCCCCACTTCATTAGCCCAAGTCCTCTATCATGCCAAAGCAGAGATAACCTAGCAGGGCTGGTCCTGAACTGACGGACTGAGTTAAGTGAAAACCATACTTACCACCCTATGGAGACCACTTTTTTTTTGGTCAATAAATCCTAAGTATAAGTCTTTCCTTTAGAAAATTTCCTAGTACGAACAAACTTCTTTGATTATGGACAATGACTTCTTAAAAAATTTAATTTTAATAATTTCAAAGCTACAAAAAGTGGCTCTGTATGCGTGTATGTGTGTGCTCACACACACACTCTTATTTTTTTAACCACTAAAAGTACATTGGAGCCATTACACCCTTTAGCTGTTTAGTGTGTGCTTCTTCAGAACAACCACATTCACTTATATATATGACCACAATGAAATTATCAAAATCAGGAAACTGAATACTGACATAGTAATATTATCTAATCTATAGACCTAATTCAAATTTCTCCAGTTAGGGCAAAACACAACATCTCTTTATAAATTCTTTTGCCTAGAACTAAAGTGCACAAATACGTATTTTAAAAATAATGATCTGAAGGTTCCTCCAAATAAAAGCATGACTACTATTCATCTCTGCATGAAGATAAAGCTTCCTCCATAGGGCCATAATCAAAAGCATCTTTTCTTATGATGTAGCCCTCAATAAAAATGCAGTTTTTTCTGCTTGCCAAAACTCAGGGAACAAAAGCTCTCTCCTTTTCATTAAGAAGAACAATAAGTTAATTTACGGAAATCTGGACATGTCTCTTGAACTCCCGGAAATCATCTAGCAAGAAGCTGTACAAAAATATAAAATTCTAATCAATGTGTTTATCATCGGTCTTCAGGATGGCACTAGAGACTCAACATATAGCATTCATAATTCAAATTCTAAAAAAAGGACTTACCTAAGAGTTAAGAATCAAGTTAGCAACAAAGTAGCTTCATCCTAATAATTACTTGGACTGGATATACCTATTGGGTCTTAAAATAAGATTATTCTTACTTGTCAGTCTGCCATATTTTTATAAGTCTGAATATTGTTCCAATACAAAAAAAACTAATATCTTTATTCAACAATCTAATGGTAAGATCTATACTCTATATTAAAGCATGACTGCATGAATTCAGAACAATGCACAATATATTTGTACTTACTTTGTGTGTGACTTTCCTCTTAAAAAAAAGACTAAAAAAGCATAAAAAATTATAAAATATGATGGTTTAGCACCACCTTCGGTCTGGGGCATGATCCTGGGGACCCAGGATCGAGTCCCACGTTGGGCTCCCTGCATGGAGCCTGCTTTTCCCTCTGCCTGTGTCTCTGCCTCTCTCTCTCTCTCTCTCTCTCTCTTTCCAAATAAATGAATAAAATCTTTAAAAAAGAAAAAAAATATTGAGGTTGGGGCACCTGGGTGGCTCAGTGGTTGAGTGCCTGCCTTCAGCCCAGGGTGTGATCCTGGGGTCCTGGGGTCAAGTCCCACATCAGGCTCCCTGCATGGAGCCTGCTTCTCCCTCTGCCTGTGTCTCTGCCTCTCTTTGTCTCTCATGAATAAATAAAATCTTTAAAAAAGAAAAAGAAGGAAAGAAAAAATTGAGGTCAATTCAAATATGATATAAGACTTCCTGGGATGGCTCAGTTGTTTGTGACTGACTCCTGGTTTCGGTTCAGGTCATGACCTCATGGGTCATGAGATAGAGCTCCACATCAGGCTCTGCACTCAGCAGGGAGTCTGCTTGAAGATTCTCTCCCTCTGCCCCTCCCCGACCTCTCTCTCTCAATAAATAAATCATAAAAAAATAAAATAAAATAAAAAGACTTCCTTTTCACTTAAAAATTTTAATTCACATATCCAGAGAGTTCTATAAACCAATGGACATAGGTTTCTATTACACTATTGTGCACTATAAAAAAAAAGAACTGAAATAAACTGGTTAAAGTATTCCCAAAATGTCTTCAGACTTGGAGCCTGACTCTTCTTCCTCACGTTCTGACTCAGTATCTATGAAGTTTGAGTTTTCCCTCACAAAGCTACCCTCTGTACTACCAAGAGCACCAGAGAGATAACAGCATTTCTCAAAAATACTTGACTAGTATCTCCAGGAATCTCATTGAAGGCAGTGACATCCACTTTGCAAACTCCTTTCCTAATTTTGTCTCTTTCCTCAATCATATCACATGTGACTAGAAGCAGCTTCTGTACAAAGACATCAAGAAGGATCTGACAAATTGATGTGGAACACCCTAACAATAGTCTTTTGCAACATGTGAATCAGTCATGTTGTTATTGTTTTAAATTTCTTCCATCTATTCCAAGGGATTTAACCATTTCTCCTGCATTCAGTTGGTGATATAACAGAATACCCTTTGCACATCATTCATTAATACAATTATAATGAGTCTCCAGGACTCAGGGGTCCTGGGGTTGTGGTATCTTTCTTTCCCGTGTCCTATAAATCATCTGATTGTTTTGCAAGAATATGGAATTGCAGCCATTCATCCAATGATGAATATTAACTTATACTCTACTGTACTTTTTTTCATACACAATAACTTTTTTTTCTCTCATTACTTTGTGGAAGATATTTTAATGACAAACCAATGTAATGCTAACAATGCATGTAACTCAAGTGAAATGATAGTCTGGAGAGCCATGACACAAACTACATCACAACTACAACTTGGCAGGTAGCAGCTGTAAGATGCCATCGATTAGAATACACATCACAATTTCAGACATTAAAATGTAAAACAGAAAATGTTATGTCTTACAATTAACAAATCATTCATTTAATAAAGGTCTAGTGGTCTACCACAGGAGACTAGTAGTAAACCACTGACAGGAGATTTTTTTGAAAATGAGTGATGGGCTTCATTCTTAAGGACTTTGATAGATAATTATAGGAATGACAAAAATACTCAAATAACTATAATACAAGATAGGATTTGATTTAAATAAAGTGCTATGAAATTCAGGTACACTGTTACAGGAATTCATAGTTAAGTAGAAACTGCTTCCTGCTTAGTGGGAAGAATCAGAGAGAAAGAGATTAGAGGAAGGGCTGAAAGGGGCCATCCAAGAGCAAACCCGAGGGATGACTGGCAAAGTAATGTCTCACAGGAAGTAGATGAATTTATCTTAAGAAATAAAATGTCTTCTTTATAGCAGCATTATTTATAATAGCCAAGATATGGAAGCAGCTCAATTGTCCAACAATTGATGAATGGATAAAGGTGTGTGTGTGATGGAATATTATTCAGCCATGAAAAAGAATGAAATCTTGCCATTTGTAACAACATGGATGGAGGTAGAGTATAATGTTAAGTGAAATAACTCAGTTAGAAAAAGACAAATACCATATGGTTTCACTCATATATGGAACTGAAGAAACAAAACAAATGGACAAAGGCAAAAAAAGAGACCAACTAAGTAAGAAATAGCTCTTAACCATAGAGAATAAATTGATGGTTACCAGAGGGAAGAGTGAAACAGGCAAAGGGGATAAGCAGCACACTTAGTATGATGAGCACTAAACAATGTATAGAATTGTCAAATCACTATACCGTACACCTGAAACTAAAATGTCTTTCTCTTATGATAAACAGGAAAGAAGAGGTTAGAAATTATAAAACAAAACAAAACAAAACAAAACAAAACTCAAAATGGAAAGGAAGAGCTGGAGGCAGGGCAGATTAGCTGACATGGCATCTATTGAAGATGAGGAAACATGCAGGTAACTGGTGTCGAACAGGTACCATGGGAAATACAATAGAGAGTAACTTAGAAGACTATGCCTCACTAGTAAGCACCCAGCCGAGGCTGGATTCAATGAATTTTGAATGGAACTACTTTAGCCCAGGCTCACAGCTTTCTCTAGCAAAGTTCAGAACAGAAACAGGGAGGGATAAAAAGATAACTTGTGGGATTTACTCTATGACACAGGTGAAGATTTAGAATGAAGGAGATACAACGTCCAGCCAGAGTCCCAATTTTTGTAGCATTACTGAAGGAGACATAATTGATTTCATCTTTATAAAAGTAGAATAATCATATATTTACTAAAGATTCTCAAATCTACTACCTCATTTCATCTTCCCAACAGATCTGAAATAAGATATTTTTATATGTTTTTCATAGAAATGGAAAGACTTCAAAAGATTGATTCCCAAATCACCCAGTAGATCCTAGTGCAAAGCCACTCAACTCTATGCCCTACTACTTTTCCTGCTACATCAGAGCGGCTTCCACTGCATACTTATTCCTCCACAGTCTACTCTTGAATGAGTTACCCAATGGTCTGTCTTGGTACCAAATGAAATATCACTAGTCAAGGCTCACTTCACTCTTACTCTGTTAGCCTTCGTTTCTAGGTATTATATAAGGAACATACTCTTTTAATCTTAAAAATCTTACATGGCAAAATGATAAAAAATGTAAATTAAAAAATTAAAATAAAAAATTTAAGGATTAGAATCTTAATATTTACAATGTATATAGCAGTTACTCAAACTTGAAATATGAGTAGTAGACACTGCCAACTTTCTCAAGGTAAGCCGAGCAAATCCTCATATACTGTCTCTAAAGCTCTGCTTCCAAAGTATACAAGCAAACTCAAGGATTCTTTTTCGTTGCAGGAATGCAATCAGAAACAATCCACATGTCCATCAGCTAATAAATGAATAATAAAACGTATACCCATACAATAAAACAATATTCTTCAATGTAAAGCCATACAACACTGAAATAGGCTACAACATGAACCTTGAAAATATTATGCTAACTAACAGAAGGCAGTCACAAAGACCATACACTCTATGATCTGATTGCTGTGGATTGTCCAGAAGAGGCAAATCTACAGAGACAGAAGGTACATGAGTAGCTGCCAGGGGCTGGCAGAGTCAGAAGGAAGTAGGAAATAACTGTTAATGAGTATGAGAGTTCTTTTTGGGGTGATGAAAATGTTCTAAAATTGTGGTGATGGGGCAGCCCTGGTGGCGCAGCGGTTTAGCACTGCCTGCAGCCGGGTGTGATCCTGAAGACCCAGGATCGAGTCCCACGTTGGGCTTCCTGTATGGAGCCTACTTCTCCCTCTGCCTGTGTCTCTGCCCCTCTCTCCCTCTGTCTCTATGAATAAATAAAATCTTTAAAAATAAATAAATAAATAAATAAATAAATAAATAAATAAATAAATAAATAAATAAAATAAAATAAAATTGTGGTGATGGCTGTACATATTTGTGAACATACTAAAAACCATTAAATTGTACACACGCACAAGTGGGTTGTATGGAATGTAAATTATGTCTCAACACAGCTGCTAAAAATTGTAATTAGTGGGTAGTTGCTCTGGATATGGGCTTATGTGTGTGTATATGGACATATACATATGCCGAACTAATTAAAACGTGAAATAAATATAAGACCTTACATTAAAAAAAATTTTTTTTTCTTAAAGATTTTATTTATTTATTCATGAGAGAGAGAAAGAGAGGCAGAGACACAGACAGAGGGAGAAGCAGGCTCCATGCAGGGAACCTGATGTGGGACTCGATCCCAGGACTCCAGGATCATGTCCTGGGCCGAAGGCAGGCACGAAACCGCTGAGCCACCCAGGGACCCCCCCCCAAAAAATTTTTTTTTAGCGGTTTAATAAACCTCTCACATTTCGGTGATGCCAATAAATCTATCTGAGGCCAAGACCTCAACAAACTGACCCTACTTCTGTCCTCTCAGCGCCAAATATATAAATATACAGCTGGCTGCCATGTATTTCCTCCTACACTTTCTTCCATTCCCCTACTTCAAATTCAAACTCACCCTGGCATTCCCAGACATTCAGGCATTCTGTGACTATGGTTAAAAATGAACTCTTACTCCTCTGGATTCTGATTTTCCTCCACTTTTACTTTGTATTCCTTACATGACTTGTGTTTAAAAACAAATACTGCCTACTGAACTTGCAGGAACAGCCTGATGTAGAGAAACTGTGCAGCAGTATCACACCCTCAAACAAAATGGACAACACGCAGATCACCATGTGTTCTTCCCTTACCCAGCTTGAGATATGTCAATGACCTTGAAAACAGTAGGGGTGAGGTAAGAGGTTTTCCATTCCAAATGCCTGACCCTTAATAATTTGAAACCATTCCCCAAGAATCCTAGTAAAGCAGAGGGTTTTGAGTACACTCCTCTTAAAAAAAATTTCTAATTTGATGTTTCAGATAGACATAGTCTATCATTCTAAAGCACTGCTAATTTTTAAATGAAGGACTATCAAAGACTAAAAGTTTCTAAGACATATTCACATTCTGATGATAGCATTTAAAATTGATACAATGCATTGAGAAGGCAGCAACACCTCCCATGGTCAAAATGGTGTTAAAAATAATTTATTAGAAACAAAAGGCTCTATATAGACAGAGCTTTACCACAGCTTTACCAGAGCTTTACCACACAGTTTTTGTTTTTATTTATTCATGAGAGCGGTTCTGTGTAAGCAGAACATTGGGGAAAACATAGGTATCCAACAGAAACTGGAAAGTCCAGTCAATTATGGAGAAGAGCCACAAGAGAACACCACACCCCCAGAAAACACCTATAAAGATAAGGTAGAAACATGGGTACAAATGGTCTATGATATAAAGTGAAATGCCAGAACATAAAGTTTTATTCAAAACTTTTTACTTTTTGTTTTTATTCAAAACTATGATTTAACTGTATGTCATCTCTAAAAAAAATACATCATCTTTTAAAAATATCTTTTAAAAAATCATTTGGAAAAACAATTCATCTTCAAATCTTTCATTTTTAAAGCTTCCCCATCCATTCTTACTTGTTCAACTAAATTTTTCCTTTTCGTTTTACTCTCCTATGCACTGTCTTCCTGGTCATTTCTATTTTCTAACACAGTTGTCTTATTTTCTTCATTCATTATCCTAACAAAAATATCACTGCCTATCATGCTCTCTCTTTCAACTCCAGGAAAACTATCTACAGCCACTTTAATTCTCTCCTGCTTGCTATCACTGTGCAAGTTACAAAGCAGAAGAGGAGACTGAAGTGGTACAACACTTTACTGCCCCAGGTCTTCAAGTTACTTTCTATCTTAGCATACACAGGAAATAGACATTTAAAATAATCAGGTAATACAGATTTCTTACCTATTGAATGAGTCTGATTCTGATGAAGAAAGAGCTTCTTCTTGAATATCAGTACAACTGGAAGAATCATCTGGTCTATCAGGCTCCATTCTCCCTGGGGATTCCAGCTTTGATTGAGAGAAGTGGTTTGTTATGGGGGAAGTATCTGAGAATTTCATTTTTTTATCTTCCCGTTCTAAAAAAAGAACAATGAAAGAAAAATATTTACAAGTTCTACAAAATCTACAACTTCTATAGGCTTATTATTTCTACAACATTTAATATTGCTATTTATACGTCGTAAAATGGAAGTTTTTGTAACATTGATTCCAAAACTCTAGCGTCAGGGCATAAGAATCAACACTACCATGTGCCATCTAATGATAATGCCCACCTATGTATTTCTAGATTAATGAATTTAAAAACAAAATTTCTTTTTAAAACCAGGAGTAGTGAACTATGGAATTCTAATGAGGCTTCTATTTACAATATTACTAAAGAATTCCCACATATTTCACAGATAAGAGAAAACTGATAAACATATGAAGCACAACAAAAAAGGATGAAAGATTCGAATGAGAGAACTAAAGGCTTGGGGCACCTGGGTGGCTCAGCTGGTTGAGCGTCTGACTCTTGGTTTTGGTTCAGGTCATGATCTCAGAATCATGGAATGGAGCCCACACCCTCCTTCACATTCAGCAGGGAGGCTGCTTGAAGATTCTCTCTTTCCCTCTGTATCTCCCCTCACTCTCATTCATATGTTGGCACGCATGCTCTCTCAGATGGATGGATGGATGGATGGATGGATGGATGGATAGATAGATAGATAGATAGATAGATAGATAGATAGATGGATGATAGGAGAGAACTAGGATATTTGTCACTGACTATGTGGTAGTGAATCCATCTGGCCATTTCTTTTAGTTTGTTACAAAGAATCTAATATTTACTATGGAAAAGGAAAACTCATCAGACATAACCAGTATTTCCGTTTGATCTAATACATGTCATATTTCTATGTATCCCTTGTCATATTCTGAATTTCCAAGGTCTCGTTGCAGATAAAAATAAAGGATGCTATAGGCATGCAGACAGTGTTTGCTAGAATGCAACATACAGGTATGACCAAGTATCTTCAAATACGAGTGCAAAAAATAGTATCCACGAAGCATCCCTCAGTGACCAGGACTTTCCTTCACGACCTGTTTCAGGACTGTGCTAAGATTTCAGTTGCTCTGTCTTTAAGATTCAGGAATTGAGTAAATACTTAGCATGCAAGCCACATGTGCTAATAGTATAGAGCACCCTTTTGTAAGTTTCCTCACAGAGAAGCAGGGCCTTCACACATCACTCATCCAGTGTACTTATATAAGCAAGTAACCTTCAACAAAAGACATTAAAAAGAATTCTTAAGGTTTTGTCATAAAGAGAAAATTTATAGAAAAAGCATAAGACAGATTCTTCAAATGTTTTTTAGTTTTTGTTTTTATTTATTCATGAGAGATACATAGAGAGAGAGGCAAAGACATAGGCAGAGGGAGAAGTAGGCTCCTGGTGGAGACCCCGTTGCAGGACTTAATTCTAGGACCCAGGGATCACAACCTGAGCCAAAGGTAGATGCTCAACCACTGAGCCACCCAGGGGTCCCAGATTCTTCAAAAAGAAACCTTTCCAAGTCCATACAGTGAGATTTTTCCAGATATGAGAAGTCTTCGTTATACTAAAGAACAGCATATGTGACAAAAGTGTAATTTCTATAAATAAGCTCTTGATGTTGTCGGGCTTTCAATAAGCCCAAACATTATCAAAACAAAACTGTACCCTCTAACATTTATCTGGAAAAAGGAAAGAAGAAGCTAACCACAACAGCCATCCAGGAGCTCAAGAGTTCCTCTCCTAAACAGATACCAAGGATCACATTAAGAACAATCAATCACCCAGTAAACTCAGTGAACCCAGACAATTCAACACTCAGCTGGCTGGGAGAATGGAATCAAGCTTACGAAACAGGGAGCCGGAATTTAACTTACAACTATCTTTTAGGGATGCCTGGGTAGCTCAGCACTTGAGCATCTGCCTTTGGCTCAGGGCATGATCCTGGTCCCGGGATCAAGTCCTGCACTGGGCTCCCTGTGAGGAACCTGCTTCTCCTTCTTTATATCTGCCTCTGTGTGTCTCTCATAAATAAATAAATTTTAAAACTAAAAAAAAAAAAAAATCCTATCTTTTATTTTTGCACCTGACATATATTCTTTTCTTATTTCTTTCTCTCTTATATAAGCCTTTCCAAGATAAATTCCCTCTTGGGGACAAGAATCAGTCAACAATTTGAGGGCACTGAAAGTCAGCTTTCATATCCGTCCATAGACGTCAGAAGTGGACGTCAAACAGAGCCCCCAACTCTGAGGCTCATCAGGCCTCCCCAAAGACATGGGACAAAACAAGAGAAGGACTTATTTGAGATAATGTGTATCTTATTCACTTATATTGGCACTTCAATGAGCAAGTTTATTCCAAAAAATGAAAACCATACTGGTTTTATGATGCTATACAGAGCTTAACTTCCCAGTCAGCCTGTGCCAGTCTGTCTGTCCTCCTCTCTCCCACACTCTCTCCACCCCTCAGACATGCGCACTCATGCACAACCATCTCTGAATCCCACAGAGAGCAATATTCATGGGCATATATGCATACAATGCACAATCCTGAGTATAAGCAATCATTTTCAAGAGACATTCAACTACTAAGCAAAAATGTTCTCCCAATCTGAAATATTAAGCCAGATTTTTTTCAGAAACTAAACTATTTTCTTGGAAAAACAATTAACAATTTAACAAACATGCTCAAGTTGTTCAAAAAGAGCATGAAAAGCATCAGCGACCTACTAAATGATACCAGGAGAATTTAGAAGAAAAAATTAAGAATGTACCAGCACATAAAAGAATAAGACTTTAGGAACAAATCTAACCAAGGAGGTGAAAAACTTAAATGCTGAAAACTACAAAACATTGTTGAAAGAAATTAAAGAAGCTATAAAGACATCCTGTATTCATAAAGTGGAGACATTATTATTAAGATAGCAAAAGTAACCAAAGCAATCTATAGTTTCTTTTTTTTTTTTTTTTTAAGTTTTATTTATTTATTCATGAGAGAGAGAGAGGTAAAGGGAGAAGCAGGCTCCATGTAGGGAGCCCAACGTGGGACTCGATCCGGGGTCTCCAGGATCAGGCCCTGGGCTGAAGGCAGCGCTAAACCACTGAGCCACCCGGGCTGCCTCAATCTATAGTTTCAATTCAATCCCAGCAGTAACTTTTTGCAGAAATAGAAAAATTCATCCTAAAATTCACATGGAATCTCAAGGGACCCAAATGGTCAAAACAATCTTGAGGGATCCCTGGGTGGCTCAGTGGTTTAGCACCTGCCTTTGGCCTAGGGTGTGGCGTGATCCTGGAGTCCCGGGATCGAGTCCCACGTCAGGCTCCCTGCATGGAGCCTGCTTCTCCCTCTGCCTGTGTCTCTGCCCCCCCCCCCCCGCCCCATGAATAAATAAATAAATAAAATCTTAAAAAAAAATCTTGAAAAGAATAAAGTTGGAAGACTCATACCTCTTGACTTTGAAATTTATAACAAAGCTACAGTAATTGTAACTGTATAGTGCTGACATGGGAACAGACAGACATACAGACCACAGAGTACAACAGAGTACAGAAATAAACCCCCACATATAGGGATCCCTGGGTGGCGCAGCGGTTTGGCGCCTGCCTTTGGCCCAGGGCGCGATCCTGGAGACCCGGGATCGAATCCCACATCGGGCTCCCGGTGCGTGGAGCCTGCTTCTCCCTCTGCCTGTGTCTCTGCCTCTCTCTCTCTCACTGTGTGCCTATCATAAATAAATTAAAAAAAAAACAAAAACCCTCACATATAGACTCAATTAATTTTTAACAAGGATATTAAGAGCATTCAACGTGGATAGGCTTTTTAACAACTGGAGCTTTATCTACATGTAGAAGTATGAAGTCAAATCCTTATAGTACACACAAAAATTAACTCAAAAAGGATTACAAGGGGCGCCTGGGTGGCTCATTTGGCTAAAGGTCTGCCTTTGGTTCAGGTTGTGATATAAGGGTCCTGGAATCAAGCCCCGCATCAGGCTTCCTGCTCAGCAGGGAGTCTGCTTCTCCTTCTCCTGCCCCCACCCTTGTGCATTCTTTCTCTCAAATAAATAAAATCTTAAAAAAAAAAAAAAAAATCACAGACCTAAACCTTAAGAGCTAAAACAATAAAACTCAAAGGAGAAAACAGGAAAATCTTCATGAATGATTTGGCAACAATTTCATGGATATAATACCAAAAGCACAGGCAACAAAAGAAAAAAAAATGGATATAACAGACTTCATTAAAATTAAGCACCTTTGTGCATCAAAAGAAAATATGATGAAAGCAAAGAGATAACCAAGAAAACTTACAAATATTTGCAAATCATATAATTAAAAATGATTAATATCCAGAATATATAAAGAATTCCTAAAAACACACAAAAAACCAAACAATCCAATTGAAAAATGAGCAAAGAGCATGAACAGACATTTCTCCAAAGAAAAACATATAGCCAATAAGCATATGAAAAGATGTTCAACATTAGTAGTCACTATGAAAATACAAATCAAAACCATGAGATATCACTTCACATCTACCTTGACGGCTATGGTCAAAACAAAACAAAACAAAACAAAACAAAACAGGTATTGGCAAGGATAGAGAGAAACTGGAATCATTAAGCACTGTTTGGCAGGAATGTTAAATGGTGCAGCGGCTTTGGAAAGAAAGAGTTTTGTGGATTCTTAAAGGTAAACAGATATATACTTCTGGTAATTCTATAAGAGAATGGAAAGTAGAGAACACCAATCTTCATAGTAGCACTATTCACAACAGCCAAAAGGTGAAAATAACCCATTATAGAAGAAGAGATAAGCAAAATGTGGCAAGTACACACAATAGAATATTATTTGGCCGTAAAAAGCACTGAAATTTTGATATATGACACAACAGGACCTTGAAAATGTCATGCTTAATGAAATAAGTTGACAAAGGACAAATATTAATATGATTCCACTTATACAAAGTACCTAGTATAAGTAAATTCACACAGAAAGTAGAACAGAGATTACCTGAGTTTGGCTAGGAAAGGGGAAAAGAGTTATTATTTTTAATGGGACAGAGTTTATGCTACATGATGAAAAAGTTTTGGGTGTGGATGGTGGTAACTCTTATAAAACATTCTCAATGTATACAATGCCACTGAATTGTATATTTATGAATGGTTAAAATGATAAATATTATATTATGTACAGTTAATCACAATAAATACAGAATTTTCTTGTACACTTTCCTCCATTATGATTCTGGACCAAAGCCCTGGCAATAGAAATATAATATTAATCTCAAAAAAATTTTTAAGATTTTATTTATTTGAGAGACAGCATTAGCAGTGTGAGGGGCAGAGGGAGGAGCCGACTCCCGGCCGAGCAGGGAACCTGACATGGGGCTTGATTCCAGGACTCCAGGATCATGACTTGAGCAGAAGGCAGACACTTAACTGACTGAGCTACCCAGGTGCCCCTTAATCTCAAACTTTATAATGGATCCAAATTAAGGAATGTGCTATGTGTGGGCACACCAAGTACATAAGCTTCAGATTTTTTAGCAGAACATTCCATCTAAAATAAATACCAGTGACCTATTAAAACGCTTAGTACAAATTCTTCATGTCTATTTATTTAAAAAGTATTCTTCATTTCCTCATTATTTTTTTCTTTACTTCCTTTCTGAATGTCTACAGTTTCATTCACCAGGATAATTTCTGACTGCTCACTGTAAACTATAACAAAAATTATTCTAAGATAAAATTACCTGTAGGATATCTCAAGATATGTAACAATAAATCCTACACCTAGAAAACATCCTCAAGCGAAATAGCTAAGAAACTTCTGATTTATCATTAAATGAAAGACTTCAGAAATTTGTCTTCAGGGTATTGTCCCAATCATTTTCCCCCACAGTAACAAACTTAGTATACATTCAACAACTGCTATATGTCTAAAACTACTTTTTCCCACTTCAGATACCTAATAAAAGTGTAAACTCCTGTGGTTTTTATTTTCTTTTTATATTAAAAATAAATAGTGAAATTCAGGGGCACATGGGTGGCTCAGTTAGTTAAGGGTCCAACTCCTGATTTCAGCTCAGGTCATGATCTCAGGTCGTGAGATAGAGCCCCACATCCAGCTTCCACCCTCAGCACCAAGTCTGTTTAAGATTCTCTTGCCCTCAGCCCATCCCCCCCCACTCGTGGGCATGTGTGTGCTTTCTTTCTCTCTCTAAAATAACTAAGATCTTAAAATAAATAGTGAAATTCAACATATCTTTGTTTTTAATTAAAGTCTCTTACCCACAAATACAGGTAACAGCTTTTCTGTAGATCCATCTTCTTCTTTTGTTACTTTTTTTTTTGACATTTCAACAGTTTTCTTGTATCCTTTTTTGGCCTGATCCACCAGAAGCCGAAATTCATTCTGATGTTTTTTACCTAAAATTCAAAAGATCTTCTCCGTAAAATATAGAAGTACATCAGGAAGTGTACAAGCTTGCTCAAGAATAACATTCCTGGGAATCACTTGCATTACATTTACAAGCTAGCAAGCACAAAAGTAAAAACGGTTGGGGGTTGTGGAAGCCTCTCCCCTCTTACCTTCTTTCCTCAGATAAAAACAGGGAAACAGGATATTCTTAGTTTGCTACTGTAGGTTTTTTTCCCAAAACCCCATATTCTGAAAGGCTTTTGATAGATGGAGAAAGATACAAAAGACACCAGTTCTAATTCCCAAGAAACAAAAGAATATTAACATGAAGACAAACTGAGTATGAAAGCAGAAGCCTTGAGGAAAGGTGATCATAAAAACAAAGGCTATTCATTTCAATTCCCTTTTTCCTTCCCATTTCTTGCCTGTTTCCCATCAGGATCCCTTTAATAGCCACCACCTACTCCCAATCCACTTATCTCAGGATATTGTAATCATACCAATCTTAATAACACCGGCTACTTTAATAATCTGAAAATAACATAAGCCTGATCTCTAGGTCCCCATTATTAACTTACTCAATAATGAATAGCCAGGCATTGATCCTGCCTGAACTGTAGTTCAAATAGCTGAGGATGCACTTGACTTACCTAACACCCTCAAACACTTAAGTCATGACTCAAAATGATGTCATAAATCCCATAAAAAAGCATTTTAGAAAGAATCATGCAGAAAATAAAGTTCTGAAGGTGTCTTCATATAGTAATCAACATTTTCCCTGTGGTACAACACTAAAAATAATTGTGTAGGAAAAAATGTGTGCTTTTATTGAAAACTATGCATTTTCTATAGCTACTCTTTCAGGATTCCAGGCATTCACTCACTGCCTTTGAGCTATGTTACAGCTCTGTAAATTGTAAATAACTGATGGCAAAGGAAAATAATTCTTGTCTATAGACGTGAAAAATCCTGTGGGGTAAAGGTTCAATTGACTTCCCTCCCCACTGTGGAAGCAGCCAGTTTTGCCTCTACTTACATAATGATTTCAATATTCCTGATCTATAAATGTGACTGTTCTTTGGATTTTAGGGAGAGACTGCTCCTAATCACAATATATTTATGTATATGGTATATAGTATATTTAAAATTCCTGATGAAACTGACATGATGGGTTGTGAAGTGTGTGTTAAATTTTAAATAAGCGGTTAAAATTTCAGCAAAAGAAATATGAGCTGGCCATAAAGATTACTGGGAAAAGTTAGCTTTTCAGAAATAAGTGAGATCCTATCTAAGGAAATAAGCTAGGTGAGTTCTTTCAGGTCCTATTTAACTCTCTGTGCATTTGAGGATTATTTTGTACCTCCTTCAGCTCCAGAGAGTCAATGGGCTTACCCTGACCATCACCACCACCACTCGGTTTCTGTCAGGCAAGGGTAACAGCACTATCAGATCTACGTAATTTAGTGAGATCTGGTCTAGGTCTTCTCCCAATAAGGCCGTTGCGTGTGTATGAATTATGGGTATAAGAATTACTTAAGAAACTTGCTCTAGTAATCTCATTAACAGTTAAGGAGGCTTAATGACTTTTTCCTCTGAAGTAATAAAATCCCAGGTTTAAAAAGAGATTTTTCTTTGTTTAATCTGATTACCTCTACAACTAGGCTGGAAACCAAAAAGTAAATGGCAGCCACTGCTCTGGCTTTGGCCCAAGAAGTCCAACAACCTCTGCTCAAAAAGATGAACAATGCCGAGATTCTGACTAATGAAATTGTTCCCACTTACCTCTTCACCTCATTTTAGGAGCTGTGCCATTTGGCAAGGAGTACTTTATAGTTTAAAATCTCAGTTCTGCTAATTAGATGTCCTGAATTTACCTCTTAAAAAAATTAAGTGGTTGAGATAATTGGGGAAGCTGATGAATAGGCCCCACATTCTCCCAAATCATGTTCTTCAAGATTGTTAACACTTGAATATTACCCTTTCTGCCTCTCCAAGTCAAGCCCTTCACTCCTTCACCACCCTTAACTACTTTTTTAGACCAGCTTTTACAGCCAGAGCATCTCTGGATCTGCCTGCGAATCCGAGGTACACAAGACCAAAGCCAGGCTCTCCCAAGAGTGGGGACAGACTCACCCTTCACAGTGATGACACTGAGTTACTCATCGACTTTAAGTCACAGACCAAGTTTGGAGTATCTCTCACAGTGAAATCTCATGCATTTTTTTTTACCCACCATGTAGGACACCCAAGCAGCTAAAGCTGGATGGAGAAGAGAGTAACATTCACTTAGGGCTTATTCATTTTGCCCTGAATGGACTAGTCTCACTGACATAGTCTAAAATGGGCACTCAACACTGCTGTACAACTTTTCCACATTTCTCTAGCAAAATCTGCTTTACTATTCTCCAAAATGACCACTTCACACTTTTCCAGACCTGCAATACTCCCTTCTCAGCTGGGCTCACACTACTTTGAGAAAACACAAACATTTTAACAGGAGCTCTGTCATCTTCAAGCTACCATTACTTCACCTGTGCATATACACTTTATCTTCCTTGTACTGAGTAAGAAACAACTGTCCTTGCAGCAATTAAAGGCCAACTCCTGGCCACTGTGGAGACTGTAGAGGCCTGGTGGGAACTGGACTCCTAAAATGACAAATATGTCTGGGAGGCTGTGGTCCAAAGCCATTTTTGCTGGCTATAACCCAGGTCTCAGGAACAGAAGAACACGGCCCTTCTTAAAATTGAAGGTGTTGATGCTCAAGCTGAATCTGAATTCTACCTAGGCAAGAGATGTGCCTATGTGTACAAAGCAAAGAACAACAATGATCCCTGGTGGTAAACAACAAAACCAGAGTAATGTGAGGAAAAGTAACTCGTGTTCATGGAAACAGTCGCATAAGTTCGTGCCAAACTCTGAAGCAATCTTCAGATTGCTGATCTGCTAAAGCCATTGGCCACAGAATCCATGTGATGCTGTACCCCTCAAGGATTTAAACTTACTGGAAAGTATAAAAAAGGTATAGATCTATCCGCTTGGGGGCGGAGGGAGGCCATTCCCTAAGTTACTCCCTGGATTCCATCACTAAGGCCTTCTCTCAAAGATATACGGCACCTATCATTACTCTCTCCCTGTCTTACATCATCAATATCCCCCTCTTTGGCACCTTTCCCACTGGCACACAAATATGCCTGGGACTGTTCTGTTGGAAGTGAGAGTGTGGGTTATGAATACAACTAGGTATAGACCAGCATTTTTTCTTAATGAAATAATAACAGAATGGAAAGTGCCAGGGTACATTAAAAAATGGCAAGAATAAGCAACCAAGATGTCCTTCAGTAGTTGAATGGATAAACAATAGTACATTTAGACTATGGAATATTATTCAGCACTAAAAAGAAAAGCACTATCAAGCCATGAAAAGACATCGAGGAACTTTAAATGCATATTGCCAAGCGGCAGAAGACAATCTGAAAAGACTACATATTGTATGATGTCAACTATATGACATTCTGGAAAAGGTAAAACTATGCAGATAATAAAAAGATCAGTGGCTGCCAGGGCTTTTGTAGCAGGTGGGGTATGAACAGGCAAAGCACAAAAGATTCTTTGTGAAAATACTCTGCTGAAAACCACAGTGATACATGTCATTGTCTCTCTCTCCAATATCAAGAGTAAACCCTAAACTCAAGTATGGTCTTCCAGTGATTATGATGTGTCAATGTAGGTTCACCAACCGTAACAAATGTATCCTCTGGTGGGGGGGTGTTGATAATGGGAGCGGTCATGCATGTGTAGGGGTGGGGGATATATGGGAACTTTCTGTAAACTTCTCTGCTCTAAAAACATACTCTTACTTAGAGTAGGATGCGGTATGGATGGTTCGGATAAGCATAACTAACTGGCTTTGGAACATAATTATCCCACTAATTATATTTTTTCATAGTCACTGAAATTTTCAGAGAAGAATGATAGAAAATCTTTTCCAATGTTGGAGCCATTTAAGGTTGGAGAGGGGAATGTGAACATCATTTGAAAACATCTGAATACAACTTTAAAAAAAATAAGAAGGGTAAATATTGCTTTGTGTAACTTTTAATTTTACAATAAAATACCTAATGAATTATATCCAAAATATAATTCTCACTCTGGGTCGCAGTCAAAAAAGACCTGAAAGCCAGTAGGTTAAGTATCTCCTAACTTGAAAACAAAAACCAAACCATCCCTTGACACCCACCTCAGGCGTAGCCCTCATTTTTCTGCTCTCCCTGACAGAGTAAAACCTCCCCAAAGCACTGTCCACCTTAACAGTCTCGCTTCCTCACCTCCAATTTGGGGGTTTCTGATGCCACCTCCCTTAGGAAACTATTCTTATTGAAGTTAGTGTGCTGCCTCTGAGTTGTAAAATGTACTGCTGCCTTCCATCTCACTCAACCTTCCAAAGTATCTGACTCAGTTTATTATATCTCCCTTCTTGAAACACTTGGTTTCCCTAGATTTTCTGATACCACATTTACAAGTTCTCCTATCTCCTGGCCATTCCTTCAGTTTACTCAGCTGCCTCCTCTCCTTATCCTCTACACTCTAAAACAGCAGAATTCCAAGTGCACTCGTTGACAGCTGAAGATCTCTGAGCCACTTTCAGAGAGCAAATGAGGTTAAAACCTAATTTGCCTTTTTTTGTTACATTGACATAAGGACTGATAGTGCAACAGTAATGGTGGATAAAACCACTGGTATCTTAGCATGAGCCAAGGAAGTGACCCTGAACTGTACCAGTAATCACTGTATTCTCCATGGCCATCCACTACCAATAGAAAAAAGTCAGTTTTACTTAAGAATATCCTAAATGAAGCAGAAATAAAATTATTAATCTTATTAAATTTTGACCTAGAGTACATATCGTTTTAATAACTTCAGTGGTAAAATGAGAACTACAAATATACACTTCTGCTACATACCCAAAGTACCCTGCAGAAGCACTTGTGTAATTATTTCAGTTATGAGCTAAATTAGTCACTTTTTAAATGAACATTGCTTTTATTTGAAAGAACAGTAGACAAATTGTGATTATTCACACTTGGACAATATATTTTCTCAAAAATGAATGAGGGAAGTCATCACTTCACGAAAAACAAGTGACACTCTCTGCTGCCAAATATAAAATAGCTTTCAAATGAAAATCAGAATTTTGGATAACTTGTATCCACCATTTATGATCTGACAGCTTTCCAATACTTACCTTTTCTGGTAAGAGTAGTGGTAAAACTAAGGAATGCTATTACTTTTCTATTATATAAATATGCAAACATTTGCAACTCAGTGAGTCAGTATTTTCCAAATAATGAACAAATGATGCCACAAAATCATTCATAGGTAAAAGGTCCATTCAAAGGCAGACCAGTGGATTCTTATGCAATAGAGTACAAGAACTTCATTATTGTGATTTCAAATTCCATTGTAAATAGCCTTTCTGAAATAACACTTGCCAAGAATATCCATGATTATCTAAAAGATCTACTGAAACACTTCCTTCTTTTTAATTACCTATCTGCATCAGGCTGGATACTTTCCATATACTTTAACCAAAACAACACATGGCAACAGTTTAAATGAAGAAGCTGGTATCAGAATCAAGATGTCCTCTATTTAGCAAGCCATCAGAGATTTACAGAAAAAGAAAAGAATGTCACTCTTTTCACTAAATTTTTAAAATCATACAGAGAAATAATTTACACTCAATAAAATTCAATTTTAAGTGAACAATCTGATGATTTTTTTTAAATGTGCAGTCATGCAACAACGCAATCATGAAATAGAAGATTTAAGTCACCCCAAAGAGATCCTTCATGATCTTTTTCCTCCACCCACAGCAGCTGACAGTACAAATTGTTTCTTTCCGTTACTAATCTTTGCCTTTTCTAGAACTTAATATAGAGCCATTTAAGATGCTGCCTTTTCTAGTTTGGCTTTTGTTGTAGCACAATGTTGTTGACATCCCTCCATGTTGTTTCCTATGCTGAGAATTAACTCTTTATTTTTTTTTTAAATTTTTATTTATTTATGATAGTCACAGAGAGATAGAGAGAGAGGCAGAGACACAGGCAGAGAGAGAAGCAGGCTCCATGCACCGGGAGCCCGACGTGGGATTCGATCCCGAGTCTCCAGGATCACGCCCTGGGCCAAAGGCAGGCGCCAAACCGCTGCGCCACCCAGGGATTCCCGAGAATTAACTCTTTATTGTTACGGATGGTTCCATTGTATATGGATGTTTCACAATGTGTTTATGGATATTCAAGTTGTTTTCAGTTTAGGATAATATGAATAAGCTGCTCTAACATCTGTCAGTAATATTCTTCAAATTGTTCACTACAACTGATGAATTTTATTTTTTGGAAATTATATCAATAAATCTGATTTCAGAAATCTCTGTGTGGATATACACTTTCATTTCTCTTGGAAAAACAGCTAGGAGTAGAATGACTTGGTCATATATAAGTATATGACTTTAAAATAAACTGCTAAACTGTTTAAGTGGCTGTGTCATTTTGTATTCTCACTAGCAATATGCAAGATTGCCATTTGCTCTACACCCTGGCCAGCAGCTTGGCATTATCCTTCCTTTTGATTTTCCATTAAGATAAGTACATAGTATTATTTATTTTTTGTAGTATTAGTTCATTTAAAATTATATTTACCTAAAGACTAATAGACTAATAAGATTAACCATATATTTACATGTGGTTATTTGGTTTTTGAATACCTATTTTGCTGAAGAATGTTTACATCTTTTGCCCTTGTTAAAAAAAAATATGGCATATGCCTTATTGAATTTTAAGAGTTCTTTACATAATATAGATAGTAGTACTTTGTCAAATATAAATTTCACAGTATTTTCTCACAAATACTGTAGCTTGATTTTCATTTCATATTTGCCTTTTAAAAAAGGTTAATTCTACTGAAATATAATTTATCAATTTTCTTTTAAGCTTTTTCCTTTATGATTCAAATTATTTGTGAAAGATGATCATGTCAACTGTGAATATAAAGTTTTATTCTTTCAATTCAAATCTGTATAATATTTACTCCTGCTTCTTCATACTGTTTAAGACCTACAGAACAATGCTGAACAAGAGATAAGAATGGATACCTCTACCTTGTTCCCAGCCACAAGTATTTACTATTTCATCATTAAATATGATGTTTTAAGTTTTCTGCAGATATTCTTTATCAGATTGAAGAAATTCTATTTTAGTAAGAGTTTTTATTATTTAAAAAAAAAGATTTTATTTATTCATGAGAGACACACACACAGAGACACAGGCAGAGGAGGAAGCAGGCTCCATGCAGGGAGCCCGATGCGGGACCCAATCCCGGGACCCCAGGATCACGTCCTGAGCCGAAGGCAGGCACCAAACTGAAACCACCCAGGGATACCCAAGAGTTTTTATTATTATTGGGTGTTCAATTTTGTCAAATGCTTATTCTGTATCTACTTGAAGAATCACATGGTGTTTTTTTAGTGACTTAATACAGTGAATTACAATGATCAATTTTCTTTTATTGTTGTTCTTTTTTTTAAGATTTTATTTATTTACTCATGAGAGAGACACAGAGAGAGAGAGAGAGAGAGAGAGAGAGAGAGAGAGAGAGGCAGAGACACAGGCAGAGGGAGAAGCAGGCTCCATGCAGGGAGCCTGACATGGGACTCGATCCCAGGTCTCCAAGATCACGCCCTGGGCTGAATGCAGCGCTAAACCACTAAGTCACCCGGGCTGCCCAATGATCAATTTTCTAAAATTAAGCCAATTCTGCCTTGTTAGGATACATCCCACTTGATTATGATATGTTATCCTTTACACATACTGACAGATTTAATTTGTTAAAATCTTATTAAGGATTTTGCATCCACGCTCATGAGGAATACTGGTCACAAGTTTTTAGTTTTGTGTTAACTTCAGCCTCATAAGATGAGGTAGGAAGTATTTCTTCTATTCCAATTTTCTAGCAGAATATGAATGGAATTGATATGATTTCCTTCCTTATGTATTTCATAGAATCCACCAGTGAACCCATTTGGACCTGGCATTTCTTCGGGGACTGCAAATTCAATTTGCCTATTTACTTCTTCTTGAATATGGTTTAGTAATTTGTATCTTTTAAGGAAATTGTCCATTTCATGTATTTTTTTAAATCAGATATGGAAGTTTATTTTAGGGCTAAATGCATTAATTTAATACAACCTATTTGTAAAGTTGGACTTTTTATAGATATTTAAATGGGGAGCAATAGATAGTTGTGTACTTTCTTGCCTAAATCTAATCCACAATTTTCTCAGTGTGGCATTGTTAGATATCATCCTTTTAGTGGTTAAAATTACTTTGTCTCCAAGCAAATTTTCTGGTTTCCTTATTTTTACAGGCCCTATTTTTGGCAATTCAGTAATTATATGATATTTGATATTCTGGATCTCCTGTCTCAAGAAAAATCATGTTGACTTCTCAAAAACTGATTAAGGAGGCTCCCATCACACTTATCTAACAACAGGAAAACAGTGATTTCTGTTGTTCAGTTTATGGTCCATGAATACTCTAGGCTTCTTTTCTTACTCTACTAAAGCACAGGCTATCACACCTGTATCTAGTGCCTGTGTACTTTATTTCCCGCCTCTTCAAATAGATTATTGCTGAACCTACACATTTAAGCTTAAGAACTAAAAGAAGAAAGCAAAATTCTCTTAGCACAACTAAAACACATAATGTGTAGAATACTCACTCAACAAATACTTATAACCTACCCGTTTGTCAGCCACTTAAATTTAAACTAAAAATGTAACCAACAAAACAATGAATTGACCAAAAATTAAAGTGCCGGCCCTGGAAAAGATATATACAAAGGCCTAATAAGGAAGAGAAAGTAAGCTGGAAGTTGGTAATAAATGATAAAATGAAAAGTATTTTCGGCACAAATTTGCAAGCTACAGAAATGCTGAAATTCTTCACAGAAGTGTTGCCGGTGAGTGGCCTGATGACAGGATGTAAAATCAGGAGAGTTTCCATTTTTAATTTCATTTTATTTTCACAGAGATGCTTTGAGAGCAGCTAATTAATATCTTGCAAAGTGCTTTGTGATCAGCTCAAAGCAGAATGTTAGAAATCAAAAAGTAGGCACATAGTTACAAAAAAGATCACACTTTTGAATAAACAATCAACTAAAATTCAGTTGCTTAAGTAATACAAACAAGAAAAGTTTCTATCAAACATTACTATAAATTTTTATTTTAAAACATTACTAAAGATGAAAATCTGCAATCCATGTTCTCTGTAAATAAAGATAATGCCACACAACTTACGATATTTACTGTGAATTTCATCTATTTCCTTTTCTGTTTGGTCCTTTGTAAAAACCATTATCTAAAATAATCCAAAAAAACTTTAATTAAAAATTCAAAATATGACAAAAGCAGAAATTAGTACTATGAACTTTAAAATTTCAAGTGTGGATGTTTAAAATAAGGGAAAATAATCTCTTATCTCATTTTATATAAACCTAGGAAGAATAATTCCTGTTATTTCCCTTGAATAGCATAATTACTATACCTTTTACTACTGTTTTAAAATCTATAGAAAATGCAACACTAATATATAGATTAACACTAAGATGAAGTATAACACATCAATTAAATTCCTATTTTCAATATTTAATTTTTCACATTCATTAATATAACAAGTAACACTTGAAACTACAAGACTGAAGGAGCATTTGGCAGATCATTAATAAGGCAGAATTTCTTGTTTGTCTTCTCCCTTCTCTGAGTCTACTGGAAAGGTAACATATAAAGAAAATATAATAATGTAAGACTTTAGTGTATTAAACTTCTACTTCCACTTTTGAAAATCTTAGACTTAAAAAATCAGAAATCTTAGATGATTCATTACAGTCTGCACCTTATAGTTAGCACATAGGTAATGATAAAGTCAATGAAAATCTCATTTTTTTCTACTATCTGATTATAAACTTACTTCCCTAAGGTCGTAGCTTTCTTTATAGACACATTACCGATGGTCTAGGAAAAAAGTCTACTTGAGAGAGCCCAAAACACTTCCTCCAGTGTCATGGGACACAATGACTATTTTCTTCTTTGGTATCCTTTCCTCAAGTTTTGGACCATCAAGCTAGAGGAAGGCAATAGTGAAGAATTTTAGGTCTCTGATTCCCTCAGAAAGCTCAATAGATACTTAATCCTCACCAAGTATTACAATTACTTAATTTCTCCAACAGTATAATCATAGAACTGCAGAATGTCAGAGCTAAAGGAGAATGTTAGAGATCATACAGTTCAACTCCTGAGTTTAACAAAGAGCCTAATGGCAACAGATGTTAAAGAGCTTATCAAACACAACCAGTATAGAAATGACTAATAATATCAAGGCCATGTGATGAAAAGGCATATGCCTTTTCTTCAGGACTAAAATTATATTTTGTCCTAGAAGACTGCTAAATGTGACAGAGTTTTGTGCTAAAAATAAGCTGCAAGTAAATTATAATACATTAAATGGGCATTTCCCATTTAAAAAGATTTAGTTCTGGCATGCTTTAATTTTACTGGAGCATTCAATTTTTCTTTCCATCATTTCTACTCAGATAATGAAAGAGACCACCAACATACGCTTTCATTGAGTTTACTAGCTTCAAGACGCATCCTAGTCTTCTCCATATTTTCAATTTCTTGAACTATTTCAGCAGCTGTTAAAATAAGGACAATGTTAATTACATGGTTTTCATCATTGTACTATGGTTATGTGAGATGTTAATACTAAAGCTGGATGATGATATGAGAACTCCCTGTCCCATTCTTATACTTTTTCTCTAAGTCCAAAGTTATTTCAAAATAAAAGTTTTTTTTTTTTTTAAAGATTTTATTTATTTATTCATGAGAGAGATACAGAGAGAGGCAGAGACATAGGCAGAAGGAGAGACAGGCTCCCCACAGGGAACCCGATGTGAGACTTGATCTCGGGACCACACCGTGAGCCAAAGACAGATGCTCAACCGCTGAGCCAGCCAGGCATCCCTCAAAATGAAAGATTAAAAAAATAATAAGGACTAAAACACTGAACTCTTACACATGCAGAACAGTTTAAGACATAACCACAAGAGCACAGTAATTTTGCTCTTTCCTTTAAATATACAGGTATAACAGCAGTCCTAATGGAATATGAAAATTAATTTGTTAGCGTTAATCCAATTCACTCAAATTCCAATGTACTAAATATAAATTCACATTTTTAGATACAAAGCACTAAAACTATGGAGCAATATCAAAAAGTCTAACGTATGTGTAACAAAAATCCCAAAAGAGGAAGAAAAATGGGATGAGAAAAAATATTTAAAGACCTAATGGCCAGAATTTGTCAAATATAATAAAAGACCTCAAACCACAAATGCAAGACACCCAACATGAAGCATAATCAATGCAAAAACAAAACAAAAATACAACAATAACATATATACAACAGACAGAAAATCTGTGTAAGCCAGAGAAAAAGAGTGTATTATTAAAGAAAAATCAAGCATTATATCATGCTTCTCATCAGAAACTATTTAAGCCAGAAGACAATGGAGTGATGAATTAAAAGTACAGAAGAAAACCTTTGCTAATCCAGATTTCTATACCATATATATATATTATATATATATATATGTATATATATATATATATATTTTAGATTTTATTTATTTATTCATGAGAGACACATAGAGAGAGGTAGAGACACAGACAGAGGGAGAAGCAGGATCCCTGCAAGGAGCCTGATGTGGGACTCAATCCTGGATCCTGGGATCACACCCTGAACCAAATGCTGACACTCAACCGCTGAGCCACCCAGGGGTCACATATATATATATATATTTTTTTTTTAATTTTTATTTATTTATTCATAAAAGACACACAGAGAGAGGCAGAGACATAGGCAGAGGGAGGAGCAGGCTCCTTGCAGGTAGCCCAATGCAGGACTTGATCCCCAGACCTGGGATCAGGCCCCAGGCCAAAGGTAGATGTTCAACCACTGAGCCACCCAGGAGTCCCCTAATGGAAATATTTTTCAAAAGTTAAGGAGGAATAAAGATTTTGAGACAAACAAAAACAAGAATGTATTATTAGTAGACCTATACTATAAAAAGCATTATATGAAGTGGTTTAAGCAGAAGAAATGTGAAACCACTAACTTATCTCTTATCTCTTCCTAAAAAACGAAGACTGCTAGAAATAGTAAAAATTAAAGTAAATGCAAAATACACTTTTCTTAACTACTCTAAAAAATAACTATTTATAGGAAAAACAACAACAATATATTGTGTCAACAGCATAGGTAAAAATGTAAAAATCATGAAGACAACAACACGAAGAATTAGGGATTGGGGAGTATATTGTTGTAAGGTTCTTACACTACAAGTGAAACAGTATATCATTTGAAGGGAAACTGTGAATACTTAAAGGTGCCTATGTCAACCACTAAAACTTTCTGAAAAAGAAAAAAGCCTAAAGTAGAACTATATCAATAAAAAATACTCAGTCCAAAAGAGAGCCAATAAATAAATAAACGGAATAAAAAACAGATGGAACAAGCAAGCAGAAATCAGCAAGATGTTAACTGTAAAGCCAACTGTTATTAATAATTACATTAGATGCAAATTGTCTAAAAGCAACAAGAAATAGAGAATGAGATTAAAAAAAAAGAAAAAGCAGGGGCGCTTGGGCGATTGGGGATCAAGTCCCACATCAGGCTCCCTGTGAGGAGCCTGCTCCTCCCTCTGCCTATGTCTCTGCCTCTGTGTCTTTCATGAATAAATAAATAAAAATCTCAGCAGAGAGTCTGCTTCTCCCTCTGCCTGCTGCTCCCCATGCTTACGCTCTCTCAAATAATTAATAAAATCTTTAAAAAAAAAAAAAAAAGCGACTATATGCTTTCAGCAAAGAACCCATTTTATTTTATTTAAGATTTTATTTATCTGAGAGAGCGAAAGAGGGAACACGAGTAGGGTGAGGAACAGAGGGACAAGCAGACTCCCCCCTGAACAGGAAGCCCAATGTGGGGTTCAATCCCAGGACCCTGAGATCATGATCTGAGCTGAAGTCAGATCTTAACTGACTGAGCCACCCAGGTACCTCCAAAGAACCCACTTTAAGTAAAAGACATAAACAGGTTCAAATTAAAGGTATGGAAAGAGATGTATCATGTAAACACTAATGAAAAGAAATGTAGAATAGTTATATTAATATCAGATACAACAGACTTTAGAACAATGAATGTTTTAAGGAATAAGAGGGAAATTATATAATGATAAAGGGGTTAATTCCCTAAGAAAAGCGAACAATCCTAAATGTGTCTGCACCTAGAACAGAAATTAAAAATATGAACAAGAACTTCTAGTTCTCAAGAAGATGGACTAGACTCATTTCTCACTTCTCATATAATTACTAAGTCTAACTAAAACCCTTAGATGTAATATGACAGGCAATTATAAGAGAACTCTGAAAGGTAGGAGTAAGATGGGCTGGTTAAGGGCCTCAGAATTTAAGGAACAATATAATGGTGAGTTCCCTGGGCTTTCTCTTTATCTTCCATATATCCTAGACTGGGCACTGGTGAAGCCTGCAACCCAGAACAACCAGTCCCCACCCCCACCCCCACTACACACAGACACACAAATCTCCAAGAAACCAATTTTTTTTCTAACAAAGGACTATGAAAGGAGGAGACAAAAAACTTTGACAATACCTGACCTACTCCAGCTAAACACTGTTGATGCTTACTGTGCACTAAAGTACCAACAGACGGGATCCCTGGGTGGCGCAGTGGTTTGGCGCCTGCCTTTGGCCCAGGGCGCGATCCTGGAGACCCGGGATCGAATCCCACATCAGGCTCCCGGTGCATGGAGCCTGCTTCTCCCTCTGCCTGTGTCTCTGCTTCTCTCTCTCTATGTCTATCATGAATAAATAAATAAAATCTTAAAAAAAAAAAAAAAGATTTAAAATAAATAAATAAATAAATAAATAAAGTACCAACAGAAAATAAATGTGGAGTATGGTTTCCACTCCCCTTCTCCCCCTCCCTATCAGCAATAACAGGAAGATTGAGGAAGAAAAGCTTTTCTCTTCCAGCAACACACTGCCAGTAAATATCTAGTGAGAAATCTAGACCGCTCTCTCTCACCCACCAGTAGCAGGTAGTACCCTCACCCCCTAACTAGTGATTGGAGTGAGGATCTCAAAGAGAAGAAACCTGAAGAAAAGCATCCTTTAAGCCTGCATAGGAAATCCTAAACACACTCCTGACCAACTCACATGTGAAAATTCTAAAATTAATAAGCCAAAAGGTCTGAGAATTGAAGCACAGTATGGAATACCAGGTTTTCTGAGTGCCCTCTAGGTAGCAATTAAATGAAGCAGACCAGAACAACCCTGCAAGAGTTCTGAAAACTAAACTATCATTAGAACCACAGTCCACAGAAGTAGGCCTGGATCTGCAAGCTAAATCTAAACAGGGTGACAACCTGCTAAAGTAGAATATTTAAAAAGGAGCTAGAATCTCATATTACAGTCAAAATGTCCAGGACACAATAAAAACATCTGTCAACTAAGAAGCAGGAAAATCAGGGGCACCTGAAGTGCCTCAGTGGTTGAGCACCTGCCCTCAGCTCCATACAGGGAACCTGCTTCTCCCTCTGCCTGTGTCTCTACCTCTCTCTGTGTGTCTCTCATGAATGATTTTTTTTTAAAAAAGGAAGAAAATCATAACTTCAATGAGAAAAGGCACTCAACAGTTGCTAACACTGAGATGCCTCAAATCTTCAAACTATCTGATAAGAACTTTAAAGCTACCATCATAAAAATGCTTCAACAATTAGGAGCACTCTTGAAATGAAAGAAAACAAAACTGCTACTGTATGTAATACTTTTATGACAGCCAGTGTGGTCCATTATAAAAATATATCTTCTAAAATAGTTTAAATGTTACATTAAGTTATTAATGCCTTATACTTGGAAGGGACAACTAAATAACAACAACTAGAAACTAAGTGAAGGGGCAGCCCAGGTGGCTCAGCGGTTTACGCTGCCTTCAGTCCAGGGCCTGGTCCTGGAGACCTGGGATCAAGTCCTACGTCAGGCTCTCTGCATGGAGCCTGCTTCTCCCTCTGCCTGTGTATCTGTCTCTCTCTCTCTCTCTCTGTCTCTCATGAATAAATAAATAAAATCTAAAAAAAGAAAAAAACTAAATGAAACAAATGAACCCCATTGTATTTCAGTAAAAGAAAAACAACTCACGATGAAGAAAAATAATAAGGAAATTATGAACATGATACTTGACTGCATACCCTCAGTCCAAGAAAGGGAGGAGAGAAGAGAAGTCTGGGAGAGAGAACTAAAAAATATCTTGAATTTTTTCTTATAGGTAGGTCTACTTTGCAGTGGTGCAGTAGTATAGACGAAGCAATTCTAAAACTATTTTAGATGTACTATAGAATTGAACAAATTAGTAAATGTGCTGATGCTATTGAAGGGATGATTCTCCCCATGAAAAAAAAAGGGGGGGGGGAAATATGGAATAGAGAAAGGTAAAGAACTCTGTGAGGCTGGACTGCAAGCACCAGGGTATTAGTATGTTCTCATGATTTCTAATGTATATAAGGTAAATGGATTTACACGTGTGTATACACATACAGTATACAGGCATACGTGTGTATATATGTGTGCACACACTGATGTGTATGCACATCTATATGCATGCATATATTCCTAAGCTCCATCTGCTAGAAGAGCCTAGAAGCTAAAGCACCAAGTAGCAATGAGCAAAGCTGACAGCCATATCTTGGTTTGTTCAATAAGAAGAACCACAGATCCTAATCTGTGGGAATCCTAATCCTGGAAATCGCTGACTCCACGGCTGGGACAGAGACAGACCAATGAGCCTGCATTATCCTGTTATGCTGGCTGATGGTACTTTCCATGCTAGAAATCAGAAAATGGAAAATAAATATACAAATAATTAGTGGAGGCATGTCACAATGACCAAGAATCAGTAAGTAGAGGCCCCCACTGGCGAAATGGAAAAACATAAATACCAAAATAATTAAGGATGGGAAAGAGTTATAAATGTGTGAATCCATACTCGTAACAGACAAAGAAGAAAAAAAAAAAAAAACAGGAAAAGAGGGCTCTTGTTTTCAGAATTATGGCAAATGTCAACTGGCAAATGTGGAAAGAATCTTGAAGTCAGAGAATCATCATTTTGCAACTCTCGCAGAGAAGATTAGTTCAGGTAAAAATCAGCAAAGAATACTAAATATAGGGGTAAAGGGCTCCTGGGTGGCTCAGCTGATTGAACATCCAACTCCTGATTTCAGTTCAGGCCATGATCCCAGCATCCTGGGATCCAGCCCCGTGTTGGGCTCTACGCTCAGTGGAAGGTCTGCTTCAGCATTTTCTCTCCCTTTCCCTCTGCTCCTCCTCTCTCTCTAATATAAATAAATAAATAAATGTAAGGAAAGAAGGAAAGGAGGGAGGGAGGGGTAAAATTTTAATGAGGTATAGGATATTTACATGGTATTCAAGTGTCTCTAAAAGGGGGAAACTATACATTGGAGAAATTGACAAAGTGGTCAAACTAGCCATCATAAATGAGGGGCATAAAGATGTCAAATATCCCTGGATGTGATATTCTGAGAATGAAAAAAAAAAATCACTTATATAGTATTCCGGCCAAGAATGGACAGCCTTAATGTAATTATTAGGAAACATCAGACAAAGGCAAAATGAGAAACATTCTGTTTAGGGAAGGATTAAAAAAAACAAAGACTGTATTCTTTACCAACATCATAAATACAAAGAAAGACTGAGGAATTGTTCCAAGTAGAAAGAGATGGAAAAGATATCATAACTAAATGAAATATGTGATTCAAAACTGGATCTTGTACTAGAAGGAAAAAAAGAATCCATAAGAATCATTACTGGGTCCACTGCTGAAAATGGAACAGAGATGACAGAATGGATAAAAGTATTGTAACAAAGTTAAATTCACTGAAATTGATAACTATAATTTGGCAAAAAAAAAAAAGAACATCCTTTTTCTTAGGAAATACATTAACTATTTAGGGGTAAAATAATCAAGATTATACAATTTATTCTCAGATGGTTTCAGAAAAGAATAGATGCATATAAATATGTACATACATGTACTCATATACAGAGAGAGTAATAGTAATTCATAAAGCAAATAAGGCAAAATGCTAATAGGTGAATCCATGTAAGTGGTATTGATGTGGTTTTCTTTGACAGTGTTTCAACTTTCCTGAAAGTTCAGAATTATTTCCAAATAGTTAAAAAGAATACAAAATTAAGACTTCTTCACACAAATAAAAGTTGAGAGAACTTGTAAACAGCACATCTGCACTCTTTTCAAGACATATTAAATAAAGTTTTTCAGGCCAAAAGAAAATGACATCAGATGGAAACCTGGATGTAAGGGAAGAGATGAAAAATATTAGAAATAGTAATGTGTAAGCACATACAGACCTTCTTTTTCATTTTTTATTTTTTTTTATAAAAGAAAATTGACAATTTATCTTTTTTGGGGTGGAGCAGGATGGGTGGGGTAGAGGGAGAGGGAGAGTGCAAGAGAGATTCTTAAGCAGGCTCCACGTCCCCTGCAAAGTGTGACATAGGGCTCAACCTCATAATCCCGAGATCATGATCTGAGTCAAAAATCAAGAATCAGATGCTTAACCGACTGAGCTACTCAAGCACCCCAAGAAAACTGAAAATATAAAGCAAAAAAGAATAAAAGGTATTATGGGGATCATAACATATATTGAAAAATCTATGACAATAATGAAATATAGGATGGAAGTCATAAATCACTTATGTTATACATGAAGTAGTAATAATATTATTTGAAGGTAGACCCCGATAAGTTTAAGATACACATGGTAAACTTTAGAATAATCATTTAAAGAAAGTAAACAGAAACACACCAATAACCAGATAGTGAAGATAAAATAGAAAACCAAAAAAACCCCAAATCCAAAAGCAAAAAAAGGAAGACAAAACAAAGAATGAACAGCACAAAAAGAAAACAAAAACAAGATGATAGACTTAAACCCAACCAAATAAGATTTGATGAAATGAAAATGGTTTAAGTTTTAAAACTTAATGGTGTATCTCGTCAAATTACACTTTAAAAGCAAATCCAAACCATATACTGCTTTTAAAAATGTTTAAATAACACAATGAATTTAAAGAAGAGTGGCTATATTCATTCATATCAAAGATTTTGAAATGAGGAATATTACCAAAGACAGTGACAAAGATGATGATTTTATTATAGTAAATAGGTTAATTCATCAAGACGACAGGACAATACTAAATACACATATACCTAATTATTGAGATTCAAAATATAAGGAAAACTGAAAATACTGAAAGGAAAAATGGAAAAAACATAGTTGGAGATTTCAATAATCCTTTCAGCAGTTGACAGAATCCATCAATATAGGATAAGGATATAGATGACTTGATATACTATCAAGCAACTTTACATAACATTTAGAGATGGTTAAGCCAAAAGAAAAAGCAAAACACTCAAGTGCTTATGGAACACTGACCAGGAAGACCTAATGCTGAGTTATAAAACAGGTCTCTGAGTTGTAAAAGGTCTGAAATGATATGAAACTGGTTCAATGGAATCAAATTAAAAATAAATAACAAAAAAAATATCTGGGAAATGTCCATATATTTGGAAACTGAAAACACTTCTCTCTAACCCATTAGTGAAATCAGAAATGACTACAAGGATGAGAAAATATTCTAACTAAATGAAAATAAAACATATCAACATTTGTGGATGCAGGTAAAACAGTGCCCACAGGAAAATCTGTAGCTTTAAATAGTTACATTAAAAAATGAACAATCTGAATAATTACCTAGGCTTCCACCACAATAAGCTACAAAAAGATCAAATTAAACTAAACAGGAAGAAGGAAATAAAAAGAATAAGAGTAGAATTCAAAAAAAAAAATAGGCAATAAGTTGAGGGAAAAAAATCAATGAAAGGGAAAGCTAATTCTTTGGAAAAAATAAATAAAATGGATAACTTGTAGATAAACCAATGAAGCGAAGAAAGAGAGAAGACACACCTCTAATACAAAAATGAAAGATAGTTCATCACCACAGATCCCACAGACACTAAAAGAAAATTAGAGAATATTCTTTAAGAAAAAAAAAAGAAATTAGTAAAGAATAGTAAATTGTAAATTCAAGAACTTAGATGAAATGCAAAGAGTCCTTGCTAAAGATAAATGATTGCTTTAATATTCAAAAATCAGTGTAATACAAATCAAAACCACAATGACACACCATTTCACACTACTAAGATGACCAAAATAGAAGACAGAATACCAAGTGGGACAAGAATGTGGAGAAACTAGAACCCTCATGCTGGTGAGATGTAAAATGTTATAAGTACATTGGAAAACAGTCCAGCAGTTCCTCAAAATGTTACAACGCAGTTATCATTTAACCCAGCAATTCCACACAAAAATCTGTGTGTGGATATTCATAGTGGCATTATTCCCAATAGCCAAAAGAGAGAAAATCCCAGACTGAATAGGCAATATAACTAACATATCCACACAATGAAATATTTGGCAATGAAAAGGAACGTAGTATTAACAATGGATAATGGATAACCTTGAAAATATTCTGCTAAATCAAAGAAGTTCATCATTGAAGGCCACAGATTTGTACGAGTTCATTTAAATGAAATGGACTTCCAGTTCTTCATGGAAGGAGCTTGGAAGTTGCCATTCCATCCTAACAAATTAAAAGCTGAACAGATGAAAAATTCAGCAATTCTTCTTAGATCAACAATAGAGGGGAGGACATAGGGCAAACTAATGTCCCCAAGAATGTGGAGACCCACAAACACAGAGAATAATAATGGCTTACCTTAGCAGAAACTTACAAGCAGAAACTGCAGCAGGGAACAGTACAAAAGATGGGAAAACCTAAACTGTAATTAATTAATTGTTGGAAATCCTGTGCAGACACCTCGAAGAGTGGAAAAAAAAAAAACCCCAGGGAGACCCAGTCGCGGTTGGAGGATGGTAGAGGAGACAAGACTGCGAGGTTCACCTTCAGGAGTTCAACAAGGTTCTTACAGTAAATATCGAAGAAAAATCTATGGCTTCAAGCAAGGAGAGAGGAAAAGGAACCATTTTCAAATATACCAGGGCATTTTCCTCTTAACAAGGCTTGCACTCACAGGAAACTAGTTAAACAGAGCCTTATCACCTGGGGTATTACTGAAGCCTAACTGACCTGGGGAATGGAAATACAGGAGGTCCCCCCTTAGCTGTGGCCCTGCCTCCACAGCCTTGGTAATTCCCAAATAACCACAGTTGGGAAGCAGATGATCTTCCTCTGACAAATTGTCAAAAGAAGATCAAGAGCAGCCTAACACTACATCACAATGCCCACGTCATTTCAGCTCACTTACTCTGCAGGGAATTTATCATCGCAAAAACAGACAAAATGAATAATCCTTGGTGTCAGAAGTCAAGATGGTGGTCATCTGTGAGAATGAAGGTGGGAGTGACTGGAGTTAGGGAGCACAGGGGCTTTTGGGATGCTGATTCTGATCTAAAAGATAGTCACAAAGGTATTTTCTGTTTGTGAAATTTCCTGTGATAATTCACCAAACAATACAAATTGTATACTTTTCTGTTTGTATATTATGTTTCGTTTTTTTTTTAAAAATCAGGCAATTCTATATATGCTAATAATTCAAAGAACTCCAAAATACGTGTGGTTAAATAAAAAGGACAAACCATTAAATAAATAGTGTGTATATAATACTAATTTTTTTTTTTTAAGATTTATTTATGAGAGACACAGAGAGAGAAGCAGAGACACAGGCAGAGGGAGAAGCAAGTTCCATGCAGGGAGCCCGATGTGGGATCTGATCACAGGACTCCAGGATCATGCCCTGGGCTGAAGGCAGGTGCCAAACCACTGAGCCACTCAGGGATCCCCTATAATACTAAATTTTTACCAAACAACAATCCCAGACATATGTTTGTGTATAATTAACAATCATAATAATTACACTTACTAAATGCTAACTATTTGCTAAAGTATGTTGATATGCACTTTTCATTTATTCCTTTCAAAAATACTATGCAATCCATAGTATTATAACACTTATTTTATGGATGAGAAAACTGAGAGAAGTAACTTGCCAAAATCCCTGGTCATAAAGCTGCAAAACTGGGATATAACCCATGCTCTCTAGATCAACTCAAAATTCCACACTATCTCTGGAAAGATATTCAAAAGAAACCAGCAGCAGTGGTTGCCTCTGAGAAAGGAATAGTGGCTGACAGACCGGCTGGGAGAAAGGCTTATCAGAGTATATTCTAGGTACCTTTGAAGGAAAATATTTACATGTCTCATCTATTATCAAAATTGTATTCATTAAATTTTTTTCTATGATTTATAATCCCTGAGCTATACAAAACTGCTTTAACCAGAAAACAAGAAGAAATCATTGCTTTATTAGCTTACCTGACTTAGGATGCAAAGCATCACACTGGGCATTGTACATGTGTACAAATTCTTGATGTCTTTTAATGAGCTGTTGTTTATTTCCTTGAATAGATAATCCATGCTCTTTTAGCTTTTTCTTTAAATCACGATCTGAGAGCAAGTTATATACGGTTTTGGGCAGAGGCTTCCTTTTGTGAACAGAACTAAAAAAGGGAAAGAAAGAGATCACTTAGGGTTACTGTGAATTAGCAAATGCTCCTCACATAAAACAGTTAACTTGCCTTCTGATGGAGTACCAGTATGACTGGGAAGATAGTGGAACCATTAAGATAAAAATGGGAAAGAGAAGAAAAATTAAATTTTCAAATAAAGTTGACAGTGCTGGACATATCATTCTAAGGTACCCACAGCACATTCAGATACCGGGGTGTAGGTGGCAGCCAACCTTAGAGAAACACAGGTCTCAAAAAGAGTTCAGGCCTAAAGATGCAGGCCCAAGATGCCCATGGAAGGCTTGTGCACTGGAATGCCTGGGTGGCTCAGTGGTTGAGCATCCTCCTTTAGCTCAGGTCATGATCCTGGGATCCTGGGATTGAGTCCCACATCGGGCTCCCTGCAGGAAGCCTTCTTCTCCCTCTGCCTATGTTGCTGCCTCTCTGTGTCTTCCAAGAATAAATAAAATCTTTAAAAAAAAAAAAAAAAAAAAAAAAAAGGAAGGCTTGTGCACTAAATGCTAAGAAAACCTCACTTTAGAAACACACTTACATAGACATCCTCAATTCTCCAGTGTTTTAAAGCATGTTTGTCCTAAAACACATCCATGGTTTCCATGTAAAATCTCTGCAAAAAACAGTTACCTCGGAAAATCCGAGTACAAACACTATTGAAATTAAGACTACAGATTTAAGAATATAGCTACTTTAGAAAAAGTGCTGGTCCATAGGCAAAACTGTCCCCTCAAAGTGGAGGTAATCATTGTGCAAAAGCTCTAGATTAAATAAAAGATACGTTGGGATGGATAGCTTTACCAAATTTATCACTGCCAATGAAAAAAGAGTTCTGAAAGTTGACAGGCAGATAATATTCTTATGGCATCATCTTCAAAGAACATGATTGTGAATAATAGCAAAAAATATAAGTGGGTTTTGTTCTCTTCAACTTCAATTAATTATATTAAATATATAAGGATTATAAGTGTAATAGCAAAACCACCACCTGGCTCTTCATTCTACTTATATAATTAATATGCTGACAAGCACAAACTATAATTTAATATAGCAAAGCCCTATTAAATGATTTTCTTCTGCTCCCTCAAAAAAGCAGTTAATAAACATTATAAAATGGAATAGAAGTCAAACTACCTAAGGGTATCAATGACTTGAGATAATTTTATAAACAGGGACTCCTTAGTGAGCTTTAATCTATTTAATCTTATAAACTGGCTGAGTACATTACTTGGCACAACACCATGGCAATTAAGTGCTTAATAAATATGCATTCAAAGTAGCTATTACAATTCCAATAATTTCAAAATTAAAATACCAAAGTTTCCAGTAAAATTAATAAATACTTGAAAGTAAATGGTTTATCCAAAAAAAAAAAAAAAAAGTCCAAGATTTTACAGAGGACTTGCATATAACTAGTTCGCCTTCAAGGCCATGCTATACAAACTATAGTGGATCTTGGAACCACCAGGAGAGTTTATTAAATTGCAGATTCTTGGTCATGTCTCCACATCACCTACCAAAGATTAAGTTCTAAATTAGAGACCTAAAATCTATGTTAACAAGCCTCCATAGGGTAAATCTGACATAAATTGCACAAAGGTTATACTGAGAGATAATACAGTTGAATATACATAGACTGAAAACAACCAAACATTTTTCTACTAACCAACAGTACCATTCCTTGGCTAAATTATTTCTTTTATGCTCTATCAATAACACCCAAAAGCCAGAGATAACTATTTAACTATAGAAAGACCTGCAAACCCTCAAAAGATTACATTTCTGAAAATTGCCTGGTGGGCTCCACCAGACAGGTAAAATGACAGCTAAATAAAGTCACAGTGGGTAGCAAGAGCTGAAACGTTTTATAGGAGTTTATACAAGCACACTGTGAAGGACAGTTCATTAAGTCTGTATCTAAAACATTTATTTCTATCAAAGATAGACAATTAAACTTATGACTGAAATTCAAATGAGAAACTGTTTGTTCACTGACATTTACGATGAAAAGCACTAGCAGAAATGAACAATTTCTGTCCAGAATTTTAAAACATGAAGCTTGATAGATGATTCCCCAAACATGAAAATAACACTGATCCTTCTTCCATGATTTAGTGAAAGTGAGTAATGCATTTAAGAGTAATGCCCTCAGAATCGGGCAGCCCCGGTGGCGCAGCGGTTTAGCGTTGCCTGCAGCCTGGGGTGTGATCCTGGAGACCCAGGATCGAGTCCCACGTCAGGCTCCCTGCATGGGGCCTGCTTCTCCCTCTGCCTCTCTCTCTCTTTCTCTCTCTTCCCCCTCCCCACACCGGGTGTCTCTAGAATAAATAGATAAAATCTTTAAAAAAAAAAAAGAGTCCTCAGAATCTGAAGACATCAAAGGGAGGAGTATTCTTTGAATCAACTCTGATATGATTCAACACAGAATGGGTAAAGGGTTGTCACCCACATTGAGGAACTGGCCTGTCAGGGTACTGTGAATAAAATGTTCTAAATGTCACAGTCTCTTTTATGTGACCAGACCCCAAAATCTTCCAAAAATTAGTTTTGCAAGATGTGAATTATGAGGAAAAAAGACTTGGAGTCAAGGGGTGCCTGGGTGGCTCAGTTGGTTAAGCATCTGCCTTCCGCTCAGGTCACGATATCAGGGTCCTGGGATCGAGCCTCTGGTGGGCTCCCTACTCAGTGGGGAGTCTGCTTCTCCCTCTCCCCCAACTCATGCGCTTACATATGCACACACTCTCATTGGTGCGCTGTCTCTCTAATAAATAAATAAAATTTTTTTAAAAAAGATTTTAGGGTTAAATAAATGTAATTACTGGATGAAACAAAATCCAACAATTACCTTTGGTGTTGGACTTCTCAGTCTTTAATACACTAACCAGCATAGTGAATCTTTCTCTAAGAGAGAAAGAGTGCTTCTAAATTGCAAGATAAAAAAAATGGCAGGACTACAGTATTCTAAGGAGCAGGAACCTATTGGAACTTGAACTTAATTATGTACGGATGAGTATGTCTTTGGATATACTGACAGAACTAAATACATTAGAAGAAATATGACAGAGCCATCTAGAAAAAGAGCAGTCCAAGCAAGAGTATCAGTGCTGATTTCTTACTATTCAAGGGGAAAATGCTCAGCTTCTATACTTGAAACTCATTCCTCAGGAAGAAACATTTCCTTTTTTTCTTTTTTTTTTTTCAAGTAGGGTCTGTGCCCAATGTGGGGTCTGAACTCAGGACCCTCAGATTGAGAGCCATATGCTCTACTGATTGAGCCAGCCAAGCCCGCCAGGATGAAACATTTCTAAAGAGAAATGCAGGTCACCAGATTATCATGGTTTATGGGAAATAACCTTCAGGATGAAGGACACAGAAGAGGTGGCAAATAGTGTGTAAAGCACAAGAAGTACCTTGCTAAAATAGCTCAATGGTTATTCTTAACTTTCTTACCTTCTGAGGCTTTCCTTCTTCTCGTCACGCGTTAAACAGCTATCTAAGTGCTTATTAATGTGATTTTCTGGAATGTTAACCCCACAAACAGGACAATCCACTGTATTTTTTAAAAAGAGAAAAGGAGACTTTGTTATTTACAGAAAGGGCAAAAACAATGTATAACCTGTCATCTTTCAGCAATTAATATAAAAAATAGAATCCCAACCTAAATATACACTTAGAAAAGCCTTGGGGCAACAGGATTGGGACAGACTGTTTCCTGAGTAATGGCTCAACTGTGGAAAGTCACATAATTAGAATCCTGTGCCTACCAGAAGAAATTGCAAAGAAGTTAGGAGATTCATTTATTAGAAAATGCTTGGTTAAGTCTTTGCTACCAAGGTGTAACCAACCTATAGCACTGAGCTTAAGTTTTCCCGTCTTAGAGTCATTCATATTTAGCACTGCAGCAATCATAACATCTTGAAGAAGATACACCTGGCTGGAGACAGGAAGGTATGCAAAACTAAACTGAAGCATCTGTTGGTTTGGGCCCACTACTGTTCAAATCAGCAATGGTTACAAATTTGATAATTTAACTCTAATTTGTAATTACAAGTGTTGCCATTAGGAAACACAATCATTCTCAAACTGTATGAGGAAGTTGCAGAGAGTTGTGGAAGAATCTTGTGGCCCAGAAGCTACCGTGATGATAAAGGCGGCGATGAGGTTGGAAGTCAAGTCTTCCATCTCTACTTCAATGGAATAAGGTCAATTTTATCTATTTTATGTGTTATGGTTCATGCTAAGATTACATTTGAAAAAAAATGGTCTTTTATGGGAAAAAAAGTCAACTATCAAACTAAAAACACTACAAGAACTGTCCATTAATTGACAGACTGACAAAAGATAACGGTATAAAATGCAAGAGTCACATAATCTTAAAAAGTTTAACCCTTGAGTGCTAATATGGTTAACTTCAACCTAAGTTTAATAATTACTAATGGGGGGGGCACCTGGGTGGCTCAATCAGTTAAGGATCTGCTTTTAGCCCAGGTCATGATCTCAGGGTCCTGGGATCGAGCCCCACATCATAGTCAGGCTCCCTGCTCAGAGGGGAGGGGAGTCTGCTTCTCTGTCTCCCTCTGCCCCTCCCCACCATTTGTTTTTTTCCCCTCCCCACCATTTGCACTCTCTCACATGCAGTCTCTCTCCTCTCTCTCAGATAAATAAAATCTTTTTAAAAAACTAAAATAAGTAACCACTAATTGCCCTGTACTATGTGTGATGTGGATGTATCAAAGATGTCTAAGACATAGTTTCTGCCTAAAAGGTACTCTGAGGCAAGAGAAGACATGGAAACAATTGGTTAAACAAGCTGACCTATTCATCAAAAAAGCAAACTATACACAAAATAGTGCAGAAAACAAGTGCTATAACACTTAAATGATGTGAAATATCAATATTGTCTAACATAACCAAAGAATGGTTAGGATCTGGGTAGAGTCTAGAAAGGTAAAAGAATGATAAAACAGAGGTCAGCATACCTTTTTAAGAGAGAGAGAGAGTACAAGGAAGCATGAGTGGGGGTGGAGGGTAGAGGGAGTGCACGTGAGAGAGGCTCCCTGCTGAGCACAGAGCCCTGAACCAGGGCTCAATCTCACAACTCTGATATCATGATTTGAGCCGAAATCAAGAGCTGGAAACTTAACCCACTGAACCACCAGGTACCCCAGCAAACCTTTCTAGTAAAGGGCCGGGTAGTAGAGATTTTAGGCTCTGCAAGCCAGATAGTCTCTGTTGCAACTAGTAACCACCACGGAGGATGAAAGCATTCATTAACAATATGTAAACAAATGGATGTGGCTATTTTCCAGGGAATCTTTACTTATAAGATTAGGTGTCAAGCCAAATTTGGCCTGCAGCTTGTAATTTTTCCAATCTCTGGGTATATTCAAGGAATAATGGGAAGATCAGTTTGGTTAGTGCAAAGGATTTTTGAGAGGGAGAGGTAAGAAATAAGGTCAGAGTGCTAGGGTAGGGGTCAAATTGTCTCTAGCAATAAATGCCAGTCAGAACAGCTTAGAAGTGTTCAAAGAAGGGTAGAAGAAGATAAAAGAAGCTTGTTAAGATTAAACTGGAAATGATATGAAAGATGTGGGGGGAAATTAAAAGCTGAAAAATAGAAAGCTACTGCCATAAAATATGAGCTAATTAAAACTGCCTCATTTTTCCAGCAATCAGCCTAAATTCCTATTCTATGAGAAAGAAAGAATACAAAAATATCTTGCAGCCCTGCCTACATCAATTTCTGAGACTGTTATGATGTGAAATTTGGATTGTCTTTTTCCATGCCTTCCCCCTCAAGCTGCTTATTTATTCTCAGGTCATATGGGATGAAAAGATTTCCATTAAGTAAGAAAATACATATATGAAAATAATTTCCTACCTCTGGTAACCTGTCTCAAAGTTGATGTAGAAGGTGTCTCAGGAACATGAGCATCTAAGGAACGCGGAGCTGTCTTTTCTATAGAAGGGGTCTCTTTGGTCTTTGAAGAAGTGCTCACTTCTTTCTGAAGGATCAATTTTTTTTCGTTCTCTTTTATCAACAACTCTGACGTGGAACCACTCATTTCTCTGATCAAGAAATTCTCCATTAACCTGCTTTCTTGCTTTAAAGAATGTCTGAAGGCTACAGGAGCGTTTACTTTGGCAGCAAGGTTCTTTGAAGAGGAGGAAGCAGGAGATATGGGTGGTGACTCTAAGGCAAACTGCAACAGATGATTCCTTGAAGCACAAAAAAACACAACGGATAACTAAGATGTCAAATTATATACAATAAGTTAACTGAAATAAGCTGTTTTCCCCTTTAACACTTGTTTCTGTGAAATACAGAACTCCATAATGAACTTAACTCCATAATGACAACCAAATCAGTATTTCTTCAAAACAATAAATCTAACTTAAAAAGCAGTTAATCTTTTATTTTATTTTTTAAAAGATTATTTATTTATTTATTCATAAGAGACACAGAAAGAAGGCAGAGACATAGGCAGAGGGAGAAGCAGGTTCCTCGCAGGGAGTCGGATGTGGGACTTGATCCCCAGACCCTGAGCCCACGGCAGACACTCAACCACTGAGCCACCCAGGTGTCCCAGTAGTTAATCTTTTATACAGGAAAATGGAGATACTTCAGAATCTAGCCATGGAGAATACCTGATATGAGATTTACTCTACAACCATACGTAACTTTAAAATCTGAACAAAATATACAAAACAAATGTTTATAGCATGGACTATGATCAATACAAGGCTGTGGTCAGTGAAAGAGAAGAGAGACATGAGGTGATCCAACATTCACCTAAGAATTTTCCCTGGAAGTGTCTTCTCAAAGTATCGAAAAGAAGTCCAAATAGAGACCAGAGGGAACAGAGATCAGAGTTCTGGGCAAAGATGGCTAGGATTGAAGAGACAGAGTGCTGGACAGGCGGTACCCACAGTAAAAGATCCCAAAAAATCTGCATAGAAATTCTCACCCATTCCTGATCATCTCTAGGGCTGCAAAAGCCTAAGATGAAAGCACAAGAGAACCTCATAAGAGGCACATGCTGGGAAGCTGAGATTCCCAAGATCAGTGCTGAAAAGTGGGAGTTTGAGCCCCACCAAATTGGAGAGATCTTGGTAACGACCCTAAACATTCAGTTGAAACCCCACTAAGGCTACACCTTAGGAAAAAGGACCATGCTCTGGAAATACAAAATGTAAAAAGACTAAGCCCAATAAAAAACTAAACAAGGCCCTAACAGAATAAGAGTGAAGAGCTAGTGGGGTGCCTGGTGGCTCAGTCAGTCAAATATCTGACTCTTGATTTTAGCTCAGGTCTTGATCTCAAGGTTGTGAGTTGGGCTCCACACTGGGCATGGAGCCTACTTAAAAAAAAAAAAAAAAAAAAAAGGCAAAAAATTGGTAATTTAACCACCTGTCAGAACAGAATCCAATATCTTTCAAAGTAAGATAATTCACAGCCTCTACAAAATTTCATCAAAACACATTTAAAGGGCAGCAGAGGTGGCTTAGTGGTTTAGCGCTGCCTTCAGCCCAGGGTGTGATCCTGGAGACCTGGGATCAAGTCCCATGTCAGGCTCCCTGCATGGGGGTCTGCTTCCCCCTCTGCCTGTGTCTATGCCTCTTTCTCTCTCTCTCAGGAGTAAATAAGTAAAATCATAAAAAAAACACACACACATTTAAAAATGATGAGACATGCAAAGAAGCAAGAAATTAGCCACTAATCAAAAAATAAAATAGTCAATGGAAGGAGATTCGGAGGTGATCCAAAGAGAAGTATTAGAAGGACTTCAAGATAGCTATGATGAATATTAAAGAAGATTTTAAAAAATTAATAAATAAAAAAATGTGTTATTAGAGGGAATTAAAATCTATCCCAAAAAGGATAAAACAAAGAAAATAAAACCTAGGCATGTATTACTAATCAAATGCTAAAAAATAAAAGAGAGAAAAATCTTGTACACAACCAGAAAAAAAAAAAAAAAAGACATGTTACCTCTAAGGCACAGTTTCTCAACCTTGGCACTATTAACACTTTGAATCGGGTAATTTTTTGTTGTGAGAAATTGTTCTGTGCATTGTAGGAATACACCACTCTGGATTGAGACAACCAAAACATATCCAGACATTACCAAATGTCCTCTGGGGAAGGAGTAAAGGGAAGGTAAAATCAATTTCAGTTGAGAACCATTGCTCTAAGAAACAAGAAAAACATTACTGACTTCTCAACAACGACAACAACAACAACAAAGATAATAGAATGATATCATGGTATCTTTAAAGTACAGAAAGAAAGCAAAACTAGCAAGAGTTCTATTTCCACTGAAAATAGTGTTCAAAAGTAAAAGCAAGGGGTGCCTGGGTGACTCAGTGGTTAAACGTCTGCCTTTGGCTCAGACAGTCCTGGGGCCTGGGATCCAGTGCTTCATCAGGATCCCTGCAGGGAGCCTGCTTCTTCCTCTTCCTAGGTCTCTGCCTCTCTCTCTGTATCTCTCATGAATTAATAAATAAAATCCTTAAAAAAAAATGTGAAAGCAAAATACATTCTCAAACTAAGAAACCTTAAGAGAATTCCTCACTGGCAGACAAGAAATACTACAAGAAATGTTGTTCAGCTTAAGGTAAATGATTCTAGAGGGAAGCACAAAAAAAGTCAGCAAGAATCAACAGCTCCAGAAAAGGTAAATATGTGGGTAAAAACAAAACTACTCTTTTCAACAACATTAACAATGACCTGTGGGTTTTACACCATACATGAAGTAAAATATATACAAAACATGGCCAAAAAAAAGGCGGGGGGGGGGGGGGGAGTTTAAATAATGTAAAAACATTATAAAGTTCTTGCATTGTACAGGACATGATAAAGTACTAATTTATGGTACACTATTATTAGGATGCATTTTGTCAATTTTTCAGTAAGAGGTATAATGTAAAAACTAACAAAGGAAATAATAAAAATACTCAATATCAAAAAGAATGGGGAGGAATAAAGAAACAATTTTTTTTAAAGGAACAAATGGAGAAAGAAAACAAAAACAACATGGTAAATCGATCACCTTTAAATGTAATGGATACATATTCCAAAAGACAAAGATAGTCACACTGCTTTTAAAAATAAGTTACAAAATATACAACTATATACTGTTTGAAAGAAAACACTTTAAATATAAAGATCCAGGAAGGTTAAAAATAAAAGGATAGGAAAAGATGCACCATGAAAACACTAATGAAAAGAAAGCTGATGTGGCAACATTAATAACAGACAACATTAAGGCAAAAAGTATTATAAAAGAAAAAGAGGGACATCTCATTTTGACAAAATGGTCAATGTAATTCAAAGCCATAAAAATCATAAATTATATTCACTTAATAGTATAGCTTCAAAATATATAAAGCAAAAACTGACAGAAATAAAAGGAGAAACAGCCCATTCACAATAATGGTCGGTTTAAATAATAGCATGTATAAATCTAATCACACCTTCCTAACTAACAAAACATATAAAAGTCAGTAAGAATACAGAAGATCTGAACCAATCCAATTAAATTGATGCAATTAACAAAAAATACCTTTGACAAACGCAGAGCACACATTGTTTTCAAGTATACCTAGCACATTTATCAGCATAGACTATGTTCTGGGCCATAAAGTAAAACTCAACAAATTCACAAGGAATGAAATTTAAAAAGCCAGCATAACCTTGATAACAAAATCTGACAGGCACATTGTAGGAAAATAAAATTATGGTCCAATAATATCTCATATAGACACAAAAATTAAAAAATGAAATATTAACAAAATCTAGAGATAAATTTTAAAAAATATAATGCATCATAACCAAGTGGGATTTAGTCCAGGAACACAAAGTTGATTTGCTATTTGAAAAAAAATCAATGTAATTCACCATATCAGCAAAATAAAGGAAAAAAACTATACAATCATTACAATAAATGCCCAAAAGGTATTTGATAAAATTCAATACCCATTCATAATAAAAACACTTTAGAAAACCAGGAATAGAGGGAATTTTTTTTTTAAGTGTGCTCCATGCTGGGCCCGGAAGTCAAGACCTGAGGTCAGGACCTGAACTGAGATCAAGAATCAGATGCTTGGGACGCCTGGGTGGTTCAGCGGTTGGGCGCCTGCCTTCGGCTCAGGTCGTAATCCCAGAATCCAGGATCTAGTCCTATATTGGGCTGCCTGGGAGGAGCCTGCTTCTCCCTCTGCCTATGTCTCTGCCTCTCTCAGCCTGTGTCTCTCAGGAATAAATAAATAAAATATTAAAGAAAAAAGTCAAATGCTTAACTGACTGATCCACTCAGACCTCCCCAGAAAGAAATTTTCCTAATCTGATAAAAGATCCCTTCAAAAGAACTATGCTAATATTATAGTCACTAGTAAAACTTTGAAAATCTCTCCATAAAACTGAAAACAAAACAAGGATATCCACCACCACCATTTCTCTTCAAACTGTACTGAAGGTGGGGCACCTGGGTGGCTCAGTGGTGGAGACTCTGCCTTTGACTCAGGTCATGATCCCAGGGGTCCTGGGATGGAGTCCCACATCAGGCTCCCTGCAGGGAGTCTGCTTCTCCCTCTCCCTATGTCTCTGACTCTCTCCAGAATAAATAATCTTAAAAAAAAAAAAAAAAAATTGTACTGGAGGCTCTAGCTTTTGTGATAAGAAAAAAAAAAAAATATATATATATATACACACACACAATAGTAGGAAAGAAAGAAAACTTTTTATTTGCAGGTGACATTATTATATTCAGAAACAAATCAAAGACTCTATAAGCAACTAGAATAAGTGAATTTTTTCAAGATCCATGGATGTAATATCAACTAAGAAAAATTAATGTAATGCCTATATATTAGCAAACAGACAATGAAATTTTAAAATAGGTATCACTTGAAATATCATAAAAAAATTAAATATCTAAGAATAAACTTAACAAAAATGTGTAAAATTCACATCTTAAAAACTACCAAATTTGCCAAGGGAAATTTTTAAAAGGCCTACTAAATACCCTAGCTACATGGACTAGAAAACTCAACAATGTTAAGATGCCCATTTTCTCCACATTTATTTATAGATTCAATACAATACCAAACAAAGACAACTTTTGGGGGTATGGAAATGGTACATTCATTCTAACATTTATATGGATACCAAAGGCCCCAGAATGAGAGTAGTCTTAAGGGAAATCAAAGCAGAGTACTTGCACTATAGATGTTAAGGACTTAACAGCATAGGTACTGTATTAAAGATACTGTAGTATTAGCTGAAAGAGACTTGAAGAGAATGTGTCCAGAATTAGCTCCACATGTAGTCACTTGATTTACAACAAAAGGAGCCACTGCAATTTACGAAGTCTTTTTAATAAATGGTGAAGTAACCGAGTGTGGAGAAAAAAAATGAATCCTCTTACCCCATATCATACGTAAAAGTTAACTTGAATAGGTTCACAAGGGTAAGTGTAAAAGCTAAAACAGTAACAATTTTAGGAAAAAACACAGGAAAAATCTTTACAATCTGAGGTAGGCAAAGATTTCTTAGACAAGATTTTTTTAAAAAGTAGTAATCAAAAAAGAGACAGAGATAAAATGGACTTTGTCAAAATTAAAATGTCTATTCAACAAAAGATACCCTTTAGAAGATGAAACGGCAAGCCAGAGACAGGAAAGAAAAAAAAATATGTATATTTGGTCAAAATACATAAAGAACTATAAATCACTAAGAAAAAAAAATACCATTTCTAAAAATTGGGTGGAAATGGAACAGATACTTCACCAAAGATAAAAGAAAAGTCAATAAGCACATGAAGAAGTACACTAATCATCAGAAAGTGCAAATTAGAATCACAAAGAGTTACCCTTTCACACCCAATAAAATGCTTAAAACTAATAGGATTAAGGTTACCAAAAACTAACCAGGATGTAGAACTGAAATTCTCATACACTACCAGTGGGGATGGTCCAACCCAACTGGAAAAACTGCCAATTTCTTATGAAGTTCAATATGCATCTAGCATATAAGCCAGCAATTCCACTCACAGACACGTACCCAAAAGAAAACAGATGCCTGCGCAAAGACTGCACACAAATGTTCATGGCAGCTCTTATAACGCTAGCCACAAACTGGAAATAATCCAAATTCATCAATAGATGAATAGATAAGCAAATTCTGTATGTTCATACAACAGACACTATTCAGCAAAAAAGAATGCATACTGATATAAGCAACAACAGACAAAAACAGAAAGAGTATGTGAAGCAAAAGAATAAATGTATACGGTATAACTCCATTTAAATGCACCATAAAGACAATTTGTGATTAAAGAAACCTGAAGGTGACTGTCTATGGAAGTGGGGGAGGGACTGACTAGAAGTAAGAATAAGGCAGTGATGGGGATGGACATGTTCTGTATCCTGACTAGTGGTAATTACAAAGATGTATGCATTACCCAAAATCTATTGACCAAATTCAAATTTACTGTATGAATCTCACTACATATAAATTTCACCACAGTTAAAAGAAAGCAAGAAATAGTAAAAAATAAAAACAATAATTTCAAAAATCTCACTGACGTACTAACCAGGAAGGCTAAATTTATTATGACTGGATGAGTATATGGAGAAAATGGGACTCTCATACTTTACTGGTAGAAGTGTACTGATTTTAATAACTTAAAAACTAGGGACACCTGGATGGCTTAGCGGTTAAGGACATATGTACAAGAATAAAGACTGTCCAGGAATTGATAAATGTTTAAGTTAGGTGATGTGTGTGTGAGCATTCATCATGCTATTTTCTCTATTTTTGCATATGTGTGAACTTTTCCACAATAAAAAGTTTGAAAATAAATAAAAGCTACAGTGGGAAGAAGGTTAAAAGAAAAACCTGAGGATCTTCACGTCTGAGAGGAAACAGAAATAATGCAGATATATAGAACCACAATCATTCTCTTTTCCTGTCAGGATCTTAATTTGGTACAAAGAAGGTACTAAGAAAAGCTTTCACTTCATTATGACGAACTAAAATAAACGCTATTCAACTAATGGATAAAACTGTCACTGATAAACCACTTCCATGCTACCACAAAAGAATATCTTTTCAAGTAAGTGTCTACCCTGGAGATAACTCTTTCTCCTTTTATTCATAATTCAGATGAATTTAATTCTATTAATTTACTCTCTCACTTCAATACAGGCACATCTGAAAAACATCACAGGTTCAGTTGCCGACCAATGAAATAAAGCAAATATCACAATAAAGCAAGTCAAATTAATCTTTTTAGTTCCCAGTGCATATAAAAGTTGTTTACAGTCTATTAAAGTCTAACAAATGTGCAATAGCATTATGTCTAAAAAAACCTGCATAATTATAAAATATTTTATTATTTAAAAATGTTAACCATCATCTGAGCTTACAATGAGTGATGATGTTTTTGCTGTTGAGGGTATTGCCTCAGTGCTGGCTGCTGACTGGTCACAGTGGTAGTTGCTGAAGGCTGGGATGGGTGCAGCAGTTTCTTAAAAGAAGACAGTAGTGAAGTTTGTCATATAGCCTGATTCTTCTTTCATGAATGATTTCTACGGCATCCGATGCTAATAGCATCTTGCCCACAAATGCTCTTTCAAAACTGGAGTCCAGCCTCTTAAACTCTTCCACTGCTTTATCAACTAAGTTTATGTCATATTCTATATCTTTTGTTGGCATTTCAAGTCTTCACAGCATCTTCACCAGGAGATGTCACAAAATCACTTTCTTTGTTCATGGATTAGAAGCAACTCCTCATCCATTCAAGTTTGATCATGAGATTGCTGCAACTCAGCCACATACATCTTCATGCTCCACTTCTGATCTAGTTCTCCTGCTATTTCCACCACGTCTGTAGTTACTTACTTCCCTCCCCTCAAAGTCAGCTATCCATCCTCAAAGTCTCCCAAACTAATGGCATCTAAAATGGTGAATCCTTTCCAGGTTTTCAAATGACTTTACCCAGATCCACCAGAGAAATCACTATCTACAGGCTTATAAAAACATATTTCTTAAATACTAAGACTTGAAAATTGAAATCACTCCTTTGATCCATAGGCTAGAGAATGGATGTTGAGTTAGCAGACATGAAAACAACATTAATCTCATACATCTCCATTGAAGCTCTTGGGTGACCAGGTGCATTGGCAATGAGCAATAACATTTTGAAAGAATTTTTTTTTCCTGAACAACAGGTCTCAACAACGGGCTTTAAATATCCAGTAAACCATGTTGTAAACAGATGTGCTGTTTACAGCACACAAAATGGCTTTGTTGTGCCATTGGTAGAGCACAGGCAGAGGAGATTTAGCATAATTCCTAAGGGTCCTGGAATTATCTGCATGCTAAATGAGCACTGGCTTCAACTTCAAGTCACCAGCTACATTAGTCCCTAACAAGAGAGTCAGCCCATCCTTTGAAGCCAGGCATTGCTCTCTCTCTAGTTATGAAAGTCCTAGATGGCATCTTCTTCCAATAAAAAGCTGTTTCGTCTACACTCAAAATCTGTTGTGTAGTGTAACCACCCACCTTCATTAATGATCTCAACTAGATCTCCTGGATGACTTGTTGTAGCTTCTGTATCAGCATTGTTGATTCACCTTGCTCTTTCATGTTTGAGAAACAGCTTCTTGCCTTAAGCCTAATGAACCACCGCTGCTAGCTTCAGACCTCTCTTTTGCAGCTTGCTCACCTCTCTTAGCCCTCACAGAATTGAAGAGAATTAGGGCCTTGCTATCCATTAGGCTTTGGCTTAAAGGAATGTTGTGGCTGGTTTGATCTCTATCCAGATCACTAAAACTTTCTCCATATCAGCAAGGAGTCTGTTTGCTTTCTCATAATTCGCATGTTCACTGGAGTAGCACTTTTAATTTCCTTCAAAAACTTGGCTGTTTGGGGCAAGAGGCCTAACTTTCAGCCTCTCTCAACTTTCAACATGCCTTCCTTACTATGTTGAATCATTTATTTTTTTTTAATTTTTTAATTTTTTTTTTTTTATTCAGAGAGAGAGAGACTGAGAGGCAGAGACACAGGCAGAGGGAGAAGCAGGCTCCATGCAGGGAGCCCGACGCGGGACTCGATCCTGGGTCTCCAGGATCAGACCCCGGGCTGCAAGCAGCGCTAAACCGCTGCGCCACCGGGGGGGCCCCGAATCATTTATTTTTTATTTAAAGGGAGATATGTGACTCTTCCTCTCACTGGAACATTGCAGGGTTATTAACTGGTTTAATTTAAATACTGTTGTGTCTCAGGGAATAGGGAGATCAGAGGGAAAGAAATGGGCAGAGAAATGGCCAGTGATTGGAACAGTCAGCACACACATATTTGTCAATTAAGTTTGTAGTCATATATGGCTGCGGTTTGTAGAGCCCCAAGAACAATTACAATAGGAACATTCGATATCATTAACCACAGATCACCACAACAAATAATAATGAAGAAGTTGGAAATATTTCAAGAATTGCCAAAATGTGACACAGAGACACAAAGTGAGCAAATGCTGTTGAGAAAATGATACTGATAGACTTGGCTCAATGCAGGCTGGCCAAAAACTTTCAATTTCTCAAAAAATGAAGTATCTCTGAAATGCAGCAAAGTACAACAAAACAACGTATGATTGTACGTGCTGATTAAAAAAAAAAGGGACACCTGGGTGGCTCAGTAGTTGAGCCCCGCGTCCTGGGATCAAGTCTCACATCATGCTCTCTGTGAGGAGCCTGCTTCTCCCTCTCCCTCCGCGTCTCTTAAAAAAAAAAAAAAAGTGGCAGACAGGGGCACCCGGGTAACTCAGTGGGTTAAAGCATCTGTCTTCAGCTCAAGTCATGATCCCAGGGTTCTGGGATCAAGCCCTAGGCCAGCCCCCCCCCCCTCAACGGGAAGTCTGCTCCTCCCTCTCCCTTTGCCTGCTGCTCCCCCTGTTTGTGCTCTCTCTCATACTCTCTGTTAAATAAAATCTTAAAAAAAAAAAAAAAAAAGTAGCAGACAGTTGCACTTTTGCAATGATAAAATTATGCCCCATGCCAAAACCAAAAGCATTAACTTCATGTGCCCACTAATTTCAGGGTACTTCCAGCAGTGGAAATATAACAACAAAATAGTCTCTTGTGCTCCAGAAGCTTATACTGTAGTAAAGGAAGGACACCAGAGGCATACAACATATATGACAGTGCTATGGGGAAAAAATGAAGCCAGTAAAGCCATCCGTGCATGAGGAGGGGATGAGCTTGATAATTTTTACAGGATGGTTACAGAAGGCCTCACTGAGAAGATGACCTGTGAAAAACAGGGGCAGAATAAAGCAAAGGACTAAGCCATGTGACTTTCTGAGGCAATACTATTTCTACCCCGTCTTTGACATAGCTGTGATCACAGATGAGCTGCTTACAGCCTGTAACCTCTCCTTCAGATTTCATACCAATACTCTCTGTTAAATAAATTTTACATTTTGCACAATGATTTCTTCAATGAGTTTATTGAGCATGTAGGTACCACCATAAATAGCACTTTGCCTTGCAAATCTCTGTGGCAGCTCTCCAAGGCCACAGACTGGGTAAAGGTATAGGTTTTTGCCATACCTTGCCAGAGATTCACTGTAAAGTTTAATCCTATCAGTAGTTTCATAACATGGCTGATCTAAATAGTCATAGGTTCTGTAAAATGCCAGGGAAAGGCCAGTAAAATCTATGACATCTTGTCTCAGTCAATTATCTTGTACACCTCTTGCACTGTATTCTTCTTAGGATCTATGCCCTTGATCCTAAAGTTCTGGGATCATTTTTATCAAAGTTGGCAACATACCCTAGGAATTTTCTGAAGCAACATTTTCCAAATAGTCCCATTGAGTTAAATGCTAGTGTTTCTGTGTCAGTGGAAGAAACCTTGTAAATTTTTCTTCCCTTACAGACAAAGCTCCCTTCAGTCACTTTGAAATCCAAATAGTGAGTGACCTCTATATAAAGCAGAATCTTATCAGCTGCCCATTGGCCATGAGGAACTTAGGGATTAAGTCCATGTTCCAGTCTCTTCCTCGACAGGGACATCGATGCTGGTGGTGATCCTGGTATTTTAAATATTTTATATAAATTTTCCTGAGGTGTTATAGATATACCTTCTCTTCCATAATATGGGTTTCTATCCATGTAACTATCTGATGAAACACTGTTTCACCGACAAATAACAGTAAGTATAAAGTCTCTAAGGTCAAAGTATAATCGACATGTTTGAGAAACAAGAAAGACAGCATGCCTGGAGCAGAATAAATGAGCAGAGAAGTGAGAGATGAAGTCAGAAAGGGAGCCTGTTCTATAGGGACCAAAGGACTGCCACTAAGAAGACTCAGGCTTTTGCTCCAAATGAGATAGGATACCACCAAATGAGATGGGATACCACCTCTGGACCAATGTATGGTCTGACCTTTTAAAGGATCCCTTTTTAAAGAATCCCCTCTGGTTGCTGGCCTCAGGACTATTAGAGGGTAAAAGCAGAAATACAAAGACCACTAGAAAGTGATCACAGAAATCCAAGGCTGACTCAGGTTTGGGCATGATAATATTGGCAGGGTGATGAAAAGCTATTGGTTTAGGGAAATCTATTAATGATAGAACCAATAGGATTCACTGACGGAATGACAGATTAAGTGTGAAAGGGAAGGGCCAGGGATGACTCCAAGGTCTTTGGCCTGAGCAAATGAAAGGACAGAGCTGCCATTTAATGAGATGAGAAAGGCTGTGGGAACAGGTTTGGCGTGGGGGGCAGTGATGGGCAGCAGAGAGAATTAAGAGTTGCCTTTAAGAGGTCCAAGCAGAGATGTGAGGTAAGCAGTTGGATATATGAGTCTGAAGTTTTGGGGTGAGATCTGGCTGAAAATATAAATTTGGAAGCCATGAATGGACACATGGTATTTAAAACCATGAGACTGCTGCAATTCACACACCTCAAATACGAGCTGTGTGAAAGTAATAATCCCAAAATGGGTTCTTAAACTGCATTGGTAACTTTTCCTTTCATTTCCATCACTCATATAAATTTAACTTAAGAGAGCTGGTATTATAATGCCTAATACCATTCATTATAGATACTCAGATTTTGGTGGTGAATTACAGACTTTCAGAATAATTGTGACTCCATAAAACACAGGAGTATCTTGTGCATTTGTTAACTACACAATAACCTTACCTCTTCAGAATGCAGCCAAGAACCAAAATAGGTCTTTGGGTAGAGAGAGGCAGTCATGAAATCCATACGATCAAGTCCATGAACTTCATTAACTAGTACAAGTTCCTGCAAATGTTGTTCTGACCCAAAACATGCGAACAGCAGTCTAGGACCATTCAGTTAAACAGGCAGAGGCCCACCAAAGCACATATTCTTATTAACACCTTAGGGTATCAATCTATAATACACGGAAGACAATATAAATGCAGGTAAAATATATATGATAATGATGACAGGAATCTTTTCTTAGCTTCCTTTGTTCCAGGTATTATGCTGGGTATCTTTTAGTATAACTTTCTATTTCTAATCCTTACAATGATCACTGAGAGTATCAATAATTATTACTCCCACTTTCAGAGGAGGAACAGAGCCTTGAGAAGTTTAATATTTTGATCACAGTCACATCACAACTGGAAGGGCCAGGACTAGAACCCAGTTATGCTGGAATCTAAAGCCAGTATGCTTTAAACTATACCATAAGAAAAGGTATATTCTATATACTCTTATAAGATGCTCAGGGAATTAGCTATTACGATCATTATTTAAAACGTTTAGATTCCTAAACTTGGGAATAAGTTACATGAAGAAAAATTCATACCTTGATGGGGATAAACCAGAGCAGTGAATGATGCTCTACACTCACAATTTGCAAAAATGACATTGATGCAGACTGGCTGCTACACAAAAATACAGAAACAGTATTTTCTTACTTAGCTCAAGAATGATGGACCACTTAGACAAAAATATTCTAATTAAATTTTAATTAATTTTAATTTTAATTAAACACCACAGTTTCCTAAGAACATTATTTGGAATAAAACTGAGCCAAGAAAAAAAAAACACTGTTCTTTGAAATTAAATGGGCAGAGTTAAAGAAAAGATCTGAACGTCAGTCTTTTGTCTGAAAAATATCTGAAATTATTTCCAATACTCTTTGATTTTGGTTTAGAATATTAAAGTTTTTAAAATCATCACGTCTTAAAACGGCAATGACAGATATAAAGAAACAAAACTGACAAATGATACAAATATCTTACATTTTAGTCATAAGATTAAACTTCTTCCCTCATCAATCTTAAACCAGATGTCAAACAAGTACTGAAATTGATTGGCTTGAATTTCATCCCTACTAATTCTCCAAATAGAGAACCCCAGTACTTTAGATATGACAAATGTCCACGAAATGTTCACCATAGGGCAATTTCATGGCAAACAGGGAGAAACAAATGATAAAATCCATCCCAAATCCACAAAGAATGCTTCTCACCCCACCACACCCACTATAATGAATAATTAAACAGCCTATTCCTTTTGCGAGTAGGTGAGAAAGGGGAGAGTTTCATCATTCCATGGCCTCCCTTTAAGGTATCAAAAGGTCTATGCTGATCACCTCTCTTTAACAAACCTGTGCTTGCTTTGTGAGATTCTCTTCCTACTAGCAGGGAAGTCATTACACTTTCAGTAACAGCTAGGAAAAAAATAAGCCTTGAGATGCAATTTTACTGTCTCAGGGAAAATCAAACAGCTAATAAATTCCTTTCTAGACACACAAATGGCTAACAGACACTTGAACAAATGCTCAACATCAGTAGGCACTAGGGAAATACAAATCAAAACCACAAGAAGATACCACCTCACACTGGTCAGAATGGCTGAAATTAAGAAGTCAGGAAATGACAAATGTTGGCAAGGATACAGAGAAAGAGGAACCCTCTTACACTGTTGGTGAGAATGCAAACTGGTGTAGCCACTCTAGAAAACAGTATGGAGGCTCCTTAAAAAGTTGAAAATAGAGCTACCCTACAACCCAGCAATTGCACCATTGGGTATTTACCCCAAAGATACAAATGTAATAATCCAAAAGGGCACCCGGACCCCAATGTTTATAGTAGCAATGCCCACAGTAGCCAAACTATGGAAAGAACCCAGATGCCCACTTTCAGATGCATGGATAAAGAATATGTGATATATATCTATAATGGAATATTACTCAGCCATTAAAAAGAATAAAATCTTGCCATTCGCCGTAACATGGCTATAACTAGAGAGTACTATGCTAAGCAAAATAAGTCAGACAGAGAAAGACAAACACCATGATGTCACTCATATGTGGAATTTAACAAACAAAACTGACAAACATAGGGGAAAGAAAGGAAAAATACAATAAGATGAAAACAGAGAGGAAGGGAAACCATAAGAAACTCTTAATTATAGGAAACAAACTGAGGGTTGCTGGAGGGGAGGTTCATAGCGAAACGGGGTAACTGGGTGATGGGCATTAAAGAGGACATTTGATGGAACAAGCACTAGGTGTTATATGCAACTAATGAATCACTAAACTCTACCCCCATAACTAATAATACACTATATATTAACTAAATTGAATTTAAATTTAAAAAAAATTTTTTAGGGTACCTGGGTGGCTCAGTCAGGTAAGCGTCGGCCTTCAGCTCAAGTCATGATCTTAGGGTCCTGGGATACAGCCCCACATCAGGATCCCTGCTCAGCGGGAAGCCTGCTTCTCCCTCTCCCTCCATCCCGCCCTTCTGCTCGTTCTCACTCTCTCAGATAAAATAAAAATTTTTATTTTTCAAATTTCTTTCTAAAGATATGGCTCCTTCCTTTCTCATGGACTTCAAAATCTAAATGGTGAAAGACTTAAAGCAACAACTGTAATTATGAGACTCAGAGAATCTTAGAGTTTCTTAATCTAGAAAACAGCACTTTTTTATGACTGTTTAAGGAAAAGACTAACCAAGCCAATTTCTAGAATGTCGTATTAGGCAAGTTCAGAGTACTAAATGTGATCATTTCAGGACACAACCCAATGAAATAAATGTATGATTCCTTTAGAAGAAATCTCTTTACATTTTCGGAACCAAAGTAATGTACCTCCAAAATTGTTCCAACAGCTAGGAAGTTATATACTTAAGGAGATGGACACCTAATAACTATATACAGTATGTCCATAATAAAAATTCCTGATTGATTTGTATGATTAAAACTAAAAATAATTCAAGATACTGTTTGGTAAAATATGCCACTTATATCCTTTTGGGTGACCAAACTCAATTCTACCATCATGCTAATGAGTAAAGCTATATTTCTGAGCTGTATAAAGTACTAGCAATTACCTGTTTCACATGGCACACCATCTTATACATGCTGAGTAAATCAGATTAAGAATTAATGGGTTAATATATAACAGCCACAGAAACAATTATAGGTATGCATGTATACACAGGTTAGTATATACATATGTACACATGCATATGTTACCCAGCTCTGTCCACTGAGAGGGCTTAGAAGCAACAACATCTCAGTAACAGTGATCATACCTAGCTCCAGATCCTGATTCTAAATACCATTCTCCATTAAAAGGAACCAGGGCTTCTTGGAAAAATGGATGGTTCTAGGGGTAGGACAGGAAAAATAAAAGATGAAGCTGGAAGACCTCTGTAGTACCCAAAATAAGTGCTCAAATCTGCATTTTAAACCTTGTTTTTCATGATTAAGACTTTCTGCCAAGTAAAGGAAGAAAATATTATTACCATGAGATTGTACATGAGTGAGTAACGAATGTTGTCGCTTCCTTTATTTTACACAAAATATGCAACCCTGCATTCTCTAAGCCCCAACAGTGCGCAGAGTAAAGAGAGGACTCATATAAAAGGCCAGAGAGTTAGGGGTTAGTCACAAAATTAAATCATACCGTGCAAAATTCAAGCTTTTTACCAGTTCATCTAATATGCGGTTATTTTTTAGGTCCGGCTCTGTGACTGTCTAGAAAGGAAAAACAACAGATGGAAAAAGGTCAGAAATCATAAAATAACTTGTCATAATCTTGTTTTGAAAATGTGTGACCCATTCTCCTGAGACTCCTCATCCCACTAAGTCTTCCAGGAAAGCCTCAAAATAAAGTTCATTTATCTCATACTAATATGGAATTTTAAAACAATGAATCAGCATCTGCTGCCTGGAAGTCTGATAAAAGCTCTACACAGCCTCTGATAAAATTGTATATGCTCTGTACCAACTAAGATAAACCCTAATATGAGCAAGAATCTTTATTCAAAATGCCATCCCAAAAATTTCTCCTGAAAAGCAGAACAGAGATGATCTTTTAAGTGACTACTGAGGGAGAGGCATTAGGTGTTCAAAGAAAATTTAAAAACAAAATTGGTGTTCAGGAATCCAACAGGAAAATGACAGATTTCGTAATTATTTGGCATGAATGGTATTCAGTTTATCTCCTTGATGATACCATCTTGATAATGGCATGACACCAAGCTGTAAAGAGATTAAACATGGAAGCTAAACTGCATCATGTCTTATGTAGGGAAATAGTTCAGAGAAGTTCAATGACATCCTAACACCATGTAGCTCCCAGAGGAACCAAACTAGAACCCAAACCCTTCAATTAGTCCCAGTATCCTTTCTATTAGACCTCATGGTCCCTTCTTTCTTTATTCCTATTTATGTTTACTTGGCCTTTTTACCTACCTTTTCATTTACTTGAAATGCTTCAGAAATTCTAACAACAAATTTCCTACTGTTTTCCCTGAAGGCCTGATTTGGGAAAGAAGTAAGGAATAATTATGGGGGCCCCTTGGTCACTCAGTTGGTTAAGCATCCGACTGTTGATTTTGGTTCAGGTCACAATCTCAGGGTTCTGAGATCAAGCCCCAGGTCAGGCTCCGTGCTCAGTGCGGAGTCTGCTTGAGTTTCTCTCCTTCTTCCTCTGCCCCTCTCCCCACTCATGCTCGCGCGCTCTCTCTCTCTCTCTCTCTCTCTCTTTCTTCTTTCTAAAATACATAAATAAAATCTTAAAAAAGAAAAAAAAATAAAAGAAGGGAACAGTAAGGCTGGGTTCAGCCCAATGACCATGAATCTTTGCCTTCCACACAAATACTTAAATACCAATCCTATGCAAATGAATAATCCTACCATCAGATTTTCTACCCAAGGTAAGAAATTAGAAAACATGAGAAGCCATAAAAACAGATCATAAGATTTAAAGAGTGCAACATCCGATCTTAAAATTAGATTCTACTTTCCTAAAAGACTGATTACCAGAAATCTTTATGAAAAATTGAAAAAAGCCTAGTTCTCCATATATGTGTTTATATATGTTTTAGAGGTCCTTTTTGAAAATGTCTTTTATGTAGCTTAATTCAATAATTATACCTCTTCCTTTGGGCTTTTGTGTATACATGATACAGAAATATGTGCACCAATCAATTAAGTTTACAAGAAAAAAAAAAAAGGAAAAACTTACCACACAACAAGTTGGACATTGTGTTTTATAGGACAAAAATTTTCTTATACAGAGAGAACAGTCTGCAAAAAGACAAATGCAACGTAATAAGTTAAGATATATTAATAATATAGGAATCTGAACAAAATCTGACTTAAGCCCTAGAATATTTCCATCATCTAAGGTATATCATTATAATCTCAAAATTCTAACACCTCTATTCTACCTATGCATACCTGCAAAAGTGATGAAACAGCATTTTATGGAGAGGAAAAGATACCAAATAATAATAATCATGAGTCCCTAGGATATCATAACTCCATAAAATATAGGAACCATACATGTAAGACCTCAGATGGATATTGTATAAAATGCCAGATATCCCTGTGCCTAACATTCTAAAATATAAATTTTGAAATAAGACATATACACGTGTTAAAAAATAATATATACCTAGGTTAGCAATTAGGGATTTCTACATCCTAATTCTATAAATGATGTCAATGATCCCATATATAACAAGCACTTTGTGGCAAGCACTTTAAGAAAAGAAAAATATATAAGGGAAGGTTCTTGACCTCAAGGAGCTAACAAAGTAGTGAGGCAATTTCAGTACTACTCAGTGTAATGAATCCTAAGGATTTAAGCAAGAAATCAGCATTAACTAAATTCTTCACACCCAAGGCAGTATAAAATGATCTCCCAAAGGGGATCAAAAAATGTGACTAAACAGAATGGTCCCTAATGGTAGCTAATTTGCTAGCAGTCCAAATTCAGCTTAGTGAAGGGGTCTCATTAAAAAGGATTCAGTTTACTTAAAGAGGAGGAGACAGTATGATTTGGGGTATAGATATCCAGGAAATGAACAAGTTGTGGCAGCCTCAGCAAGAGCATCTGGGAGGAAAAATGAAAGAACACATTAAAGGAGAAGATAAAACAGGAAGTGGGTTTAAGTTTTGTGGGAAAGCAAAGATGAATAAAGGGGAAATTCCAGTTTATAGGTAAGGAGCTTGAAAGATCACCCCATCTCCATCTAGAATTCTAACAAGTAAACAAGTCAAAAGACTGAAAAGGGGCACCTACGTGGCTCAGTTGGTAAAGCGTCTGCCTTCAGCTCAGGTCACCATCTCAGGGTCTTAGGTTCGAGTCCTCCATCAGACTACCTGCTGAGTCTCCCTCTGCCCTTCCCTCTGCTCGTGATCTCTAATTAGTAAATTAAATCTTTACTAAAATAAAAAGACTGAAAAATCAGCTCTTCCTAGCTCCATCTGAGAACTGAGGTTATGAGACAAACTGTTGCTCCCGAACTACAGAGAGACAGGATAGACACAGAGAATCAGAACTTACCAGAGCAGAAACATCCACAAGAACCAGAGAAAGAGCCTCTGCTAGAACCAGTGTTGGGGCAGGAAAACCTGAACTGTAATTGGCAAATCGCTAGAAGTTCAGCAGGGAGGAGTCTGAGAGTTAAAAACTCCAAGGGGACAAAGCCACAGGTGGGCCCACACACACTGAATTTCAGCTCCAAGGGTTCTACCAGGGACTCAAAGTGACAATCTGAAAAATCCTCTGGTCTTTCTGCAGGGCGAGGGGGGGAAAGTAATCACTTTGCAATACTCCAGAGCATTCTGTTCTTCTTGACAAAGCCTGCCCTCAAGAGAAACTATTTTACCAGACCCAAGTCTTCTGGGATATGATCAGAGCCCAGCTGACCTCGGGGAAGGGAAATAAGTGACTCCAGCTATCTCTACTCATCCTATCCCACCTAAGGGGAGGAACAAACTAAGAAGCACCTGTGAGGTTCACAGTCCAGGGCACAGACTCACTAAATGATAGACGTAATCACAGAACACTGTACTTCTCCTGACATCCCACGGGCACATTACTAAAGGTCTATTTATTACAGTTCCATTTCCCTAGTACATCAGGATTGGCTATTAGGAAAAAACTACAAGGCATACTAAAAAGCAAAAGACATAGTTTGAAGAAACTGAACACATCAGAATCATAGCCAACTATGGCACAAACGCTGGAATTAATAAACTAGGAATTTAAAACAACTGGACAAAGTTGATGACATGGAATAACATGGTCAATGTAAGAAGAGAGATGGGAATTCTAAGAAAGAATCTAAAAGAAATGCTAGAGATAAGCACTATAACAGAATGAAGAATGCCTCTGATGGTCTCAGTAGATTAGACACAGCTGAGGGAACGAAGAAAATTTCCTGTCTCTGCCTCTCTGTGTCTCTCAGGAATAAATAAATAAATAAATAAATAAATAAATAAATAAATAAATAAATAAATCTTAAAAAAAGAAAGAAAGAAACCTAGATCTACAATAAACAAAGGAAAAGCACCAGAGAAGGAATACAGGTAAAATAAAAACTTTTATTTTTCTTATTCTTAATTGATCTAACAGATACGTTTCCTCAATGGCAGCAAGGTATTAGGTTATTTGTGTGTGTACATATACACACATATGTATATTCCTTCTTATGTGCACTTTTGTAGAAGTGGAATGAATGACATCAATGCTACAAAGTACTGGAGGGAAGAATATTCTGCTTGGGCTGCTATAATAAAATACCATAGATTGTTCCTTAAAGAAAAGAAATGTATTTTCTCATAGTTCTGGAGGTGAGAAGTTCAATATCAAGATGCCAATGTGGTAAGTTTGTGGTGAGAACTCCCTTCCTGACTTGGTAGATGGCTGCCTGCCTACTCACAGTGTCCTCCTTTGGCAGGGGGACAGAACAAGCTACGTGTGTCTCTTCTTTTAAGGGCGCTAGTCCCTTCATCAGGGGCCCACCTTCATGGCCACAACTAAACCTAATTATCTCCCAAATACTATCATATTGGGGATTCAGGGCTTACAAATTCTGGGAGGGACACAATTCAGTCCACAGCATTCTGCAACTTGCCCCCTGAAAATCCATGCCCTTCTCTTGTGTAAATACATTCATCCTATACCACCACTCCCCAAAAGTCTTAATTCATTCCAGCACTGACTCTAAAGTCCAAAGTCTCCTCTAAATATCACCTAAATCAGATATAACTGAGACATGAGGTATGATTCATTCTAAGGCAAAAATTCCTCCCCAGGGGGATCCCTGGGTGGCTCAGTGGTTTGGCACCTGCCTTTGGCTCAGGGCGCGATCCTGGAGTCTGGGGATCGAGTCCCTCAGTGGGTTCCTGCATGGATCCTGCTTCTCCCTCTGCCTGTGTCTCTGCCTCTCTCTCTGTGTGTCTCTCATGAATAAATAAGATAAAATCTTTTAAAAAAAAAATTCCTCCCCAGATTCATTCTCTTGACTATCAATGTTATTCTCTTCGTATACAAAAATCTCCTGGGCAATACTGTAAATCAAGATTTCCCAAACCTGGCTACTCATCCAAATCACTTGGAGAGATTACTGTTGGTTTTCATTTGCTTTCCCAGGCCCTATCCTGTCATATTGATTCAATGGATTTTGGTCAGTAATTTGCATCCATAATATGTGATCCTGATTGAACAATAATTTTTTTTAAATTACTGTTTTTGCTGTTAGGTTTAACTATATACAACTGTCATTTTTTGGTAAATCAAAAAAGAACAAATATTAGCAATTTCATGTGGTTTAACATAACACTGTGCACTTACTATGTGCTCTGTTTAAGTATGTTTAACATATAATGCTTTTGATCCTACAGCAACCCTGAGGCTGGTACTAATATTAGTCCTATTTTACAATAAGTAAAATGCAGCACAGAGTCCAGCCAATTTGCCCAAGATCACAACGGTAATAAGTGACAAAGGCAAGCACCAGAGCTCATGCTTTTAACATATTAATTATTTAAAATATATACAATTTGGGGATCCCTGGGTGGCTCAGTGGTTTGGCGCCTGCCTTTGGCCCAGGGCGCGATCCTGGAGACCCGGGATCAAGTCCCACATTGGGCTCCCTGCATGGAGCCTGCTTCTCCCTCTGCCTGTGTCTCTGCTTCTCTCTCTCTCTCTATCATAAATAAATAAATCTATCTTAAAAAAATAAATAAAATATATACAATTTGCTTATAAAATATATTTATTATATATGCCTATACAATACAAATAAATACTACTTCATTACAAGATCACATGTACCAGAGTATATATAATGGGACTACTGCCTTCTCTTCTGCATAATCTTGATTTGTTTTCACATATGGGGAACCAGACACAGGCACAAGAGGATCAAGCTCTTGGCTTAATTTCAGTCTACTAGTTTACTACCAAATATGTACTGGTGAACTGCAGACCAGTGTAATGTATTCTCTAGTGAGCAACTATCACATTCCAACCAAAGTAGAACCATTGAAGAGCTCTGAACTAAGGCTTTATTTAAATCTCCTGTCAAGTCTGGTTTTCTTCCCAAAACCCAACTATGAGCTCTGCAGATAGGGTGGGGGAGAATAGAATAAAACAGTGATGTAAAGGGTAGCTTTGGCTGTCCCTAGATGGCTCCATTTGTTAAGTGTCAGACTCCTGATTTTGGATCAGGTCAAGATCTCAGGACCATAAGATTGAGCTCCACACTCACAGGGAGTCAGCCTGAGATTCTCTCCCTCTCCCTCTGCCCCTCCCACAGCTGGCATCCTCCCTCTTCTCTCTCTAGTAAATAAATAAATCATAAAAAAATAAAAATAAAAACATCCAAGCTTTGGGGAAGGAAGCATTTCTCATCTCAAACAGGATATAGCCAACTGCTAGCTTTCAATTATCAAGAACCTAGCATCCTAACAGTAAAAAACCAATTTCTAAAAGTTAAACCAGTTATTTTTGTGTGTGATCTTAAGGCTTGTATGAGAAAATGAACCATTTCAAAAATAGTTCTAGAGTATCCAGTTAAAAGCAGAAAATCTAGTTCCCCATTTGAAAGGAATAGGTCCTAGAAAGTTGAAAAGGCTGGCCTCTGCCTCCAGTTCTAGAGTTAAATGGCCAGCTAGCTGGTAAGAGAATAATATCCCTACTGACAACCAGCACTCCAGCATTCCCATACATGCAGTTCTGCATAACTGTATGTCCCAGCCATATGTATAGCTATCACTACTCTCCCATCTTATTTCACAGTGCTGCCTCATAAGAATATAAAAGAAGAAAAACACATTATTTGCCTAAAAGAAACTTCCACTGCCTCTTAATTTAGCAAAGGTAATAAATGGAATACTTCATATTTCACTTAAAAACAAAGAAATTAAATTGCCTTTTATTAAAGCAGAAACCTCAATTAGTTTTGTACATCCAAACCCACAAAACAAAAAAGAAAAATGACTGCTGATCCATCTTTAAAATAGTGGTAATTTAACAATGTCTACGGGATCCCTGGGTGGCGCAGCGGTTTGGCGCCTGCCTTTGGCCCAGGGCGCGATCCTGGAGACCCGGGATCGAATCCCACATCGGGCTCCCTGCATGGAGCCTGCTTCTTCCTCTGCCTGTGTCTCTGCCTCTCTCTCTCTCTGTGTGACTATCATAAATAAATAAATAAATAAAATTTAAAAATAAAAAAAAAAAAACAATGTCTACAAGGCAAGGATTTCAACTAGGAGTTAATATTTTGAGCATTTTCCATTATCAAGTCAGAAACACTGGACAAGTACAATGAAAACTGGCACTTGAACACATCAATCTATGAGTAAAAACATTTCTCACTTAATGGTGTTTTACAGATTGGAATAAGTCCATTCACCCTCCCAAAAAAGTACTCTTTAAAGAATGATTTTGGATCAATTTAACTGACTTGCATTCTGCCAATATATCCCACACTCCAATAGTATAAAGTGTCCTTAATAGCAGAACTGCAGATGTAATGTTCATTAACCATATCCAAAAAAGCTAAACAGAGCAAAACAGAATAAAGTTTAAAATGATAAATCCTGAATGTTTAAGGAGCAGCAATAAATGGGTAGGATTCTGGGTCACCAATTCAAGTCAATCCAGGACAACAGTGAAACATGATTGTCAAATCTAGTTCCTATTAATCTCCGTGGACTTTTGTGTCAACTAAAACAATACTACAGACCCAAAGCAACTTTTGGTATTGGAGGAGCCTGTGACAAGTGGTGTTTAGTAGAAAAGGCCTACCAAATCATGAGAGGTACAATATGAAAAATAAGTGCTCATAAAATAATCATCCTGAAAGTACTCCCTACTGACTTCCTCTTAAAGAATGATAACTCTAAGTGACAAAGAAACAAATAATGAAAATAAAAGTAGGGACACCTGGGTGGATCAGCGGGTGGGCATCTGCCTTCAGCTTGGGGCATGATCCCCAAGTCCTGGGATTGAGTCCTGCAATGGGCTTCCCACAGGGAGCTGACTTCTCTCTCTGCCTATGTCTCTGCTTCTCTCTCTGTCTCTCTCATGAATAAACAAATAAAATCTTAAAAAAAAAAAAAAAAGAAGTAAAAGCTAATTTTTTCAACTAAGCAGAGTTCACCAAATTCATAAAAAGTGATCTTTCATCTACAGAAGGGATGCCCATCTCTGTCCATGAATTATGATCCTTCCATAAGCAACTAATATGAAATTTACCCTATTAACAAATTGTTACACATATAGTATTGTTAACCATATATACATTGTTAGACATAAAGCAAAAACTGACAAAAGTAAAAGGAAAACTAGACAAATCTGTAATATAGTTGGGAGACTTCAACACACCTCTCTCATTATTGATAAAATATAAAGACTACTTAAAAATCACTATCAACCAGCTTGAATATTTTACATTTATAGAATACTCCACCCAACTACAGCAGGATAGACATTCTTTTCACGTATACATGAAACATTAACCAAGGGGAAAGAAAAAAAAAATACTAACCAAGAAATATCATATAATGGACTATAAAAATGTCTAAGAAAATTTTAAAGAAATGAAATCAGATTATGTTCTCTGACTAGAACATAACAAAATTAGACATTAGTAACAGGAAAACATCAAGAAAACCCCCAAATATTTAAAACAGACTTCTAAATGACTCATGAGTCAGAGAAATCACAAAGCATATTCAGATACATTTTAAATTGACTAAAAATGAAAATGCATATTAAAATGTGTGGGATGTCGCTAAAGCAGGCCTTAGAGGAAAATTTATAGCTTCACATAGTTATATGAGAAAAGAAAGATGTAATGTCAAACAAATAAAAAGTATAGATCAATGAATAGAAAAAAGACAAAATATAGAAAACAATGAACTAAATGCTGGTTCCCTAAAATGAGTAATAAAATTGATAAATTAAGGAAAAAAGAGAAAACAGACATTTCTAGCATTTGGGATAAAATAAGACATTGCTACAGATCCTTCAACCATGAAAAGGAAAAAAGTAATAAGGAAGAGTATTAAAAAATTCTGTGCCAAAAAACTCAACAGCTAAAATAAATAGATAAATTTAATGAAAGGAATACAAGGTTGTTTTAACAATCAAAAAGCAATTCTATAATATTATAAAGAAGATCATATGAACATCTCCATAGATGCAGAAGACACACTTGACAAAATTCAATACCCATTTATATTTTTTTGTAAAAACACAAACCTCTCAGCTAATTAAGAAAGGAACTGCCTCAACTTGATAAATTTATGAAAATGTATTAAAAATATAGGAACACTATAGCTAACATAATATTTAAAAGACTAAATGATTTCCCCACAAAATTAGGACTAAGAAAATGATGTCCACCCACATCACTTCTATTTAACATTGTACTAGAAATACTAGCCTGTGTAAAACAAATACAAGGCATAGAAATTAGAAAGTAAAAGTGTCTTTATTCACAGATGACATGACTATGTATGTTAAAATTCCAAAGGCATCGACAATTTTGTTTACCAAAATTGGTAAAAGTGAATTTACCAAGATCACAAGATAAAAGGTCAATTAAAAAAATTGTATTTCTATGTTCATGGACTGTACAATGAAAACTAAACCATACTGTTGAGAGAAATTAAAGCTATAAAATCAGAGGAATATATCATGTTCATCTGTTGAAGATTCAACATTGTTAACAAGTCATTTCTGCCCAGATTGATCTCTAGATTGAGGACAAACCCAATGCACATACCAGCAGGCTTTTTTGTAGAAATTGAAAATCTGAGTCTAAAATTTATATGAAAATGTATATAGAATGCAAAGATCTAAAAGGTCCAATTTATTTTGATAAAGAAAAACAAAATGGGAGGACTTAACATGTCTGACATCAAGACTTACTACAAAGTGACAGTAATTAATACAGTGTGGTATTGGCACAAGGATAAACATAGAGAAAAACAGAAAAGAGTCCAGAAACACACATACACACACATACATACCCCCCCACACACAGAGTTATTGCCCGAGGCTATATTAACTAAGATGGGAAATACTCTTTAAAAAAAAAAAAAAGATTTTATTTATTTATTCATGAGAGACACATTGAGAGAGAGAGGCAGAAGGAGAAGCAGGCTCCATGCAGGGAGCCTGATGTGGGACTCTATCCCAGGTCTCTAGGATCAGGCCCTGGGCTGAAGGCGGCACTAAACCACTGAGCCACCCGGGCTGCCCAAGATGGGAAATACTCTACCAGGAAATTGAAATGTACAGTATTTTAATTATAGTGGTTACATGGTATATATCTTTGTCAAACCTCACTGACGCTTGCACACTTTACTATGCATTTAAAATTGATGTATTTTATTATTGTAAATTACACCTAAATAAAGATTATTTTAACACATATTCAGAAAATCCCCAAAACTTATCTTTACTAATGTCAATCTAATGTAAAAAGGAATTAACAATTATTAAGGTCCTATAACATGCCAGACACTGAGTTCTGTACATTTAATCATCTTCTAAAGTAGAAATTATTCATCAAATTTTTACATTTGAAGAAATGTTAGCATTTGCAAATTCAACCAGCTATTAAGTGGGGGAGTAGAGTCAAGCCTAAGTATATCTCTAATGCCCATGCTACTACCACCACCACTCTCTTTGGTCTTTGCTATAGAAACTTTTTACCAAAGCTAACTACTTTCCATCAAAACTGCTTTTTGAGCCTCCCTTTTTTTTTTTTTTTTGTTTTTTAACCTTCCAAGAAAAATCACTTGAAAATAGCTCCTAAACAATAACAAGTTCTCCACTATGTGTTAAATGCCTCAACCTACAAGGGCACACGGGTGCCTCAGATGGTTAAGCCTCTGCCTTAGGCTCAGGTCATAATCCCAGGGTCCTGCATGCTCAGTGGGAATATGAATCTCCATCTCCCTCTCCATCTCCCTCTGCCCCCCGCCCCCTGCATGTGCTCTCTCTGTATCTCTTTCTCTCTCAAATAAATAAATAAAATCTTAGAGAATAAAAAATACATAATAAACTCATAAAGCTAAGTACAAGCAAATTTCAATATAGGAGTCTTTCCAGCCTCACACAGAAAGGTAAGTGATAAAATTGTCTAATACTCTTCAGTGGTAGATTCTCCCACTGGGATTTTTAAAATTTGAATATATTTGAATATATCTTTAAACTTTGAATATTCATGTCAAGGACTACATGATTGAACTACCTATGTGTTTTCCTGTTACAAAACAAAAACTCTGAAATTTAACATTTGCCTAAAATTTGCCTAAAAGTACCAAGCAAATAAAGAACCACGTACAGTGACCAAGATCTTTATTGCTGTAATTTTACAAAAGGCATATAAATATCCAAGAGGGGACATAAGAAAATAATACGGGAGAAGATGGGATTTGAGATGAACACGAAAAGAAGAGATTTACAGATAGCCCAAGGACAGCTGACATCAGGAACATCCTTTGTCCTATAGACTTTCTTAACTCATGGGTCTTAACTGAGAACCACAGTAGATGATAGTTCCAGGAAAACACACTTTTGCCATCTTTGCTTTTAATAGCAAGAATTAGTACTACCAGACCTCTGTTGGCAATATTACTCCTTCAAGAGTTCTTCACTCCCATCTCTGGCCTCAGGAATATCCCCCTGGAGAAATGAGTGTGATGATGACTAAATAGGAAACCGATGCTATCGCTTCTACCATCATCTTTAAACCCAAAAGACAGTCTTCATAATATACAGATTATGTGTTGGAGTAGATCCTCTCACAGATCAGAAAAACTGGACTGAGAAAGCTCACGTTTGAAAGTTACCTAGAGGGTGTCTGTCACTGGGGAGAATTGTAACCAGACATGCTCACTGCTTTCAATGTTGACAATGGACTAAAATCTTGGGAGCTTGAATGATGGAGACGTTATTACAAAGAGAAGCTCAGGACAGTTGTCAATGAAGGCTTAATTTCAGTGTTCCCATATGTCTTAAGTGCACATATTTATAATTTTCACTTACCCCAGGGTAAACTTAAAATTGATTCATAAAAAATTATCTTTTTCCAGACTTCCAAGAACACAGAAATTTGTGAAGGATAGTATTTTTACTTCTTAAATGCTTTTTTCTCCTCCTGATTCTACTCCTCAACATTATCTGTTAACGGAGTTTTGTGCATATCCTTTTGGGGAGTACTGGCAAATAAACTGATATGCAAGCAGTCTCCTGGACCCATACATTAGCTACAAACTTTCTATGCAGTAACATGCTTATATATAAATTATTTCTAATATTTCTACCCAATTTGTTGAAATAGTCCTAATAGTTCCATTTCATTGGAATTAAGGATATCCAAAATTTGTATTTTGAGTCAAAAAGTAGGTTTTCCCAAAATTGTAAAAACTGTCATCAATCTTGTCACCCAGTGTTTATCTATGAGACTTCTGTTTTCCAAAATCTATAAATATTAGATGTCAATGTTTTAATCTTTGACAATATAATATTACAAAGAAATTGTTTTTCTTCTCTTACTGCTCAAACATCTTCATATGTCCTTAAACCTTACTAGTCATTGTTATTTCATTTTCCTCTATGTGTACGTGTGTTTCATTTCCCTTGGAATGTTAGTGTCCTTGTTACTGGTTTCTAAGAGAGCATTTATGAGTAAGGATGTCAACTATATGCCATACGTTGCAAATGAAATACCATGTTTTCTCACCAACACTTTATAGTGATGTTTTACCTTTTGGTTGTACAGAAGTTGCATTTAAAATATAATAATTTTCTGCTTTAAAAATAGATATCCAAGAGGAAGGCAAAAGAAAGTATCATCTGAAAACTTCAAGATAGAGGAGCCAACAGGGAAAAATAAATGTGTACTCACGTTTGGTGTTAAATTAACACTATCTTATATAAAAATCACATTTTTACTAATTCACAGAGACAATGCATACTTACAGTTATGTGAACACTGAGGAATCATCATTGCAATGTTGAAATAGTCAAAGCAAATTCCACAGCGCAGCAAATCATCTATTGTCTGAAATGCAAAAATACATATATACCTATCAGAAAAACACCAAGACTGGAATGTCTACCACAGAACTCTTTTTCCATCCCCTAAAAAAAAAAAAAACAACTTAATAGTACTTTTTTGTCAAATACAAACTCAGAATTAACAAACTCAGAATTAACTCCACATTAATTGTGAGGAATCTTGACAAATCAAGAAAAATCTCATTTGTAACTGACACATTCAAATGTCAAGTTACTGAAAAAGCTTTCGAGAGACAGAGTTGACACTGTACAGCTTCCTGTTCCACAGCTTCAACCCTTTACAAAAGGGCTACTCCATTCCTGTTCCATTTCCCATGTGTTTCCAGCTCCTACTCCAAGCTTCTTCCACTTCAGACCCCATTCCCAGTCACGATTGAGTGAAAGGATATCAATAACCATTCACCACACAGATTAAGAACAAAATCAAACAATGTTAAAGCCAAACATTAGAAAGTGTTTTGTTAAAACCCTTACTTCACAAATGAGGGAACACACACACATACTAGGCATGAGTCAAGCCAGGACTAAATTTCCTATGTCCCTGCTGGCAGTCAGTCCAGTGATTTCTGCACGGTATCACATGGTAATTATGACATGGTGGAGCCAACTGAGGAAGGCCTGGAAAAAGCTGGAGCCAGTGACAGCAGAAGAAGGTAAAGACGTGGTCAATCTGGGAAGTTAAGACAGGTGTGTGTCAGCCTGGAATGCAATCCAAATAGGAAAGGGTCTATTCTCACAATGCAAAATCTTCTAAATCATTTAAAATAAAATGTTACTCCATTCAGTAGACTACTGGAGCAGATTTTAAGAGAAAAAGAAAAAAAAAAGAGGGAGTTCACTCACGTAATAATACGGAAAGATTGCCAAAATAAGCACAAGAAAGAAGGTATGCTGATTTTGTTAAAAAGAGAGCGCAGAATAAAAACGTATTCTATTTTTACCTTGTATACATACAAAGAAATTCCAAAAAGATACACAATGAAGTAATAAATTATAGTAATGGATCAGAAAACTGGATAAAGGACAGGTTGGGAGGGAGTTTCATATTTTTTCAGCCATGAGTGTATCACCTAAATTTTCAAAATACAAACAAAAAAGACCAATGTCACTAACAGTCTATATGATGAAATATTACGTAGCCATTAAAAACAACAACAACAACAGTTTCAAAGAATCATTAATGCCATGGGGGAAAAAAAATCACAGAACAAATCTACAGCAATACATTACAATAAACTATCCAGTTTAATCTCCATAACAATCTTCTGAGGTCTCTAGCATCTGTATCCCATTTTTACAGATGAAGCCTACAGTGCCTTTAAGTGGCTGAATCAAACCCAAGAAGTTGACTCCAAAGTGATCCCAAATTTTAAATGTATACACATCATACACACACATTAAACAGAGAAAACATTAAACCATGGTAACCTCTGGATGGTGGTAGGGTGATGGGTAACTTCCATTTTCTCCTTTATCTTAATCTAAATTTTAATTTTCTACTTATATACACATACTCCATTTATAAATTGTCAAAACCAAAATTTCCTGTTACTATAAAATCAGGAAAATAAACATGAAAATGCCAAATCTTCCATTATTTTGGATGGTAAACTACCACTGACACAAAAAGCTAGAGGACTGTATTGAACATCAATTAAGAGCAGAGGCAGGGCTGGAAGTCAGAATGCTTTCTTCTATATAACTATCCTTTCTGGAGGAGTGGTTCTGATACATACTGGCCAAGATCTGTGGAATGTCACACTGTATCACACATTCTTATCCAAATTTCTAGTCATGCCCTTTCAAGACCATAACATGCACTGCAGTAAATCAGAGTGGTCAAGTGACTGCTCTAGGACTTTTTCAACTTAAAAGAGGGGAAGTGGAAGGGGGAAGTAGGCAATCAATGAAAAGACTTAATAATTAGTGGAAAAGTTCTTAAGTTTTTGGGGTCACAGATCCCTTTAAATATATAAATAAAAACCATGAACTCTTAGAAAAACACATACAAACAAAAATTTTATAAATAATTCTGGATATGAAAGTCTTTCTATGAATCCTAGGTTAGCAACCATGGTTGTGGAATCCGATTTCTATTTCTTGTAAGAAAGAATTTCAAACAGAACTACTTCTGGGAGCAGCTAATTCCTTGTCCCTGGAAAAAGTTCAAGCAAAAACTAGATGAGAAATTGGTAGGTATATAATAAAGGGATTAAAAAACATTGATCACTGGAACAGGATAGAGAGCCCAAAGATAAATCCATACCTCTACAGTCAGTCAATCTACAGCAAGGGAAGCAAGACTACACAAAGGAGAAAGAACAGTCTTTTCAACAAATGGTGTTGGAAAAATTAAACAGCTACACGCAAAAAAAAAATGAAACTGGACCACTTTCTTATACCATATACAGAGTAAGTTCAAAGTGGATTAAAGACTTAAATGTGAGTCCTGAACCCATAAAACTCCTAAAAGGAACAACAGCCAGTAATCTCTTGGACATCACCTTAGCAACATATTTATAGCTATGTCTCTTCAGACAAGGGAAACAAAAGCAAACATCAACTATTGGGAAAACATCAAAATAAAAGGCTTTTATCCAGCAAAAGCGACCATGAAGAAAAAAAGGCAACCCAGTGAATGGGAGATGTTTGCAAATGATATATCCAATGAGGGGTTAATATCTAAAGTAAAGAATTTACACTCAATACCAAAAAAGCCCCTAAATAATCCCATTTAAAAATGGGCAGAGGTCCTGAATAGACATTTTTTTCAAAAAAGATATACAAATGGTCAACAGACACAGGGAGAGATGCTCAACATCACTAATCATGAGGGAAATGCAAATCAAAACTACCATAAGACATCATCTCATGCCAGTTAGAATGGCTAGTATCAAAAAACAAGGAATAACAGGTGTTGGTGAGGCTGTAGAGATAAGGGAGCCCTGCTGCACTGTTGGTAGGAACGTGTAAATTGCTGCAACCACTATGGAAAACACTATGGAGGTTCAAAAAGTTAAAAACAGAAATATTATATGATCCAGTAATTCCACTACAAAGTATTTACCCAAAGAAAATGAAAACACCAATTTGAAAAGACATATGCAACCCTACGTTTATTGCAGCATTATTTACAATAGCCAAGATAGGGAAGCAACCAATGTCAGTGGTTGCATAGAGAAGATGTGGTGCATATATATACAATGTAATATTACTCAGCCATAAAAAAGAATAAGATCTTGCCATTTGTGACAACATGGATGGACCTAGAGGGTATTATGTATGCCAAGTGAGTAAGTCTGACAGAAAGGCAAATACCATACCATTTCACTTTTATGTGGAATCTAAAAAACAAAACAAACAAACAAAAAAGCCAGACTCTTAAATACAGAGAACTTGTGGTTGCTGAGAGGTGGGGAGGGGTGGGCAAAACAAAAGAGTATTAATAAGTACAAACGGTAAAAATAAAATACAGAGCTATTAGAAAAATAGAAAACACTAGCGGGGGCTGGCTTTCCACCATGATTCTGATATGGGCTCAATCAACTCCATCTCTGAACACTCTTGGGTGCTGAACCCTATATTCAATGCTGTGGTGAGACATCAAATCCTGCCTCTAAAGAACACTGTGGAAGTTGTGGTAAAATAAGCTTAAATCTACAAACCAAGAAGCTTTACAAGCCGCAGAGCTTTTACTTCCTTTATGCAATTCAATCTTCCAAATAACAAATAAAAATGGGGGAAAGAAATACTTACTGCATGTTAAGTACTAATGATAATAATAGAGGGGCAGCCCAGGAGGCCCAGGGGTCTAGCCCTGCCTTCAGCCCAGGGCGTGATCCTGGAGACCCGGGATCGAGTCACACATCTGGCTCCCTGCATGGAGCCTGCTTCTCGCTCTGCTGTGTCTCTGCCCCTCTCTCTCTCATGAATAAATAAAATCTTTTTTAAAAAACGATAATAATAAAGACATATTAACTGAATGCTTACTACCTTCCAGATACTTAGAACCTTCAACCAATTAGATAATCTCTGAGCATGTTCTATGTGTCAGGCACTGGTAAGCATAGTGAATAAGCCAGACAGGATCCCTATCTACACACATCAACTCATTTAACCAATCCCATAAACTATTTCTCTTTGTCTCCACTTTATAGTTGAGGAAATTCTGGCTCAGAGAGGTTAAGTAACCCACTCAAGATCACACAGTTAAATAAGAGCCAGCGGCTAGATTTAAACCAAGACCACTGGATCTCAAATCTATGTTCTCCTCCACCGTATTTTTTTTTTTTTAAAGACTTTATCTATGGGATCCCTGGGTGGCGCAGCGGTTTGATGCCTGCCTTTGGCCCAGGGCGCGATCTTGGAGACCCGGGATCGAGTCCCGTGTCGGGCTCCCTGCATGGAGCCTGCTTCTCCCTCTGCCTGTGTCTCTGCCTCTCTCTCTGTGTGTGACTATCATGAATAAATAAATAAAATCTTAAAAAAAAAAAAAAAAAAGACTATCTATTTACTCATGAGAGAGAGAGAGGCAAGAGACACAGGCAGAGGGAGAAGCAGGCTCCATGCCAGGAGCCCGATGTGAAACTCGATCCTGGGACTCCAGCATCAGGCCCTGGGTCAAAGGCAGGCGCTAAACCGCTGAGCCACGGAGGCGTCCCTCCTCCACAGCACCTTGACCCCAAGGTCACAACTCCAAAACGACATGTTTCCTAGATGCTTCCACAATGTCAGCTCCTCACCACGGGGCTATCTCAAGTCCTCAAGCACTGTCGATGACCCTGGTGATGGCAAGAAGAAAGGCCTTATACTTATTTTAACCTTCCCCCAAATCCCTTCACTTACTCCTCAAAGTCAGTCTTCAGCATCAGTGGGACAGATACCGTAATCCCCAATTCTACAAAAATGAGGAACAGAACTAGAAAGTGATCTTGCACACAGACAGAAATACATAATCACAGAGCACGAGGGGGGAAGAAAAAAAAAAAAAAAAAAAAAGCAAGCGACCGATGCTTAAGCTCGCACGGCCAAACGTGTATTTGCTGCTGCTCCAGCGCAGCAGGAACCCAGGGCTCACGGCTACTGTAAACTGTAAACGGGCCTGGGATGCCTTGGCCAAAAACAAGCCAATGTCACTGAAGGGAAATGATGTAATGAGATGAAAGGCTGGTGCAGAGCCTGAGCCCTGGTCTCCTCGTTTAAAAGGGAGGCGCAGGGGATCCCTGGGTGGCGCAGCGTTTGGCGCCTGCCTTTGGCCCAGGGCGCGATCCTGGAGACCCGGGATCGAGTCCCACGTCGGGCTCCCGGTGCATGGAGCCTGCTTCTCCCTCTGCCTGTGTCTCTGCCTCTCTCTCTCTTTCTCTCTGTGACTATCATAAATAAATAAATTAATAATAAATAAATTAAATAAATAAATAAATAAATGGGAGGCGCACAAGCGTCAGGCGGTAGGGCACGCCCGGGAGGCGCCAGGGCAGGCCAGCACTAGGTGATCAGAAGCCGAGGAAGCAGCAGAGCAGGTGCGGGGCCGTCAGCTAATGCACTGCGGGGTTCGCCCAACGTCGACGAGCAGCAGGCAGGCCGCCAGAAAGGGGGGGCGGCCCCTGCCGTTGTCACTGTTGGGGGGGCCGTTCCCCTCGAGGTCACTGCTACTCTCGTGGCTGAACGGCCCCCCTGAGCCCCCCACGAGGGACCGAGGCCTGACCCCGCCACTTCGCAGCAACAGGAAACCGAGGCCCCAAACCACCAGGCCGCTGAGCGGTCACCCGGCCCAGCTCGCGGCTCCCGTCTCCTCCTCTCGCCCTCTCAAGGCGGGACTCGCCTCCGGCGGACACCCCGGCGCACCCACCCTCCCCCCGAGCACTCACCTTCATGACCGCCAGGCCTGGAGGCCACCGAGACTCGACTAGGGAGTCCATGGTCTGCCCTGAGGAAGCTGGGGGGCCCGGCACCCGCTGGCCTCCCGCGCTCCGCCGCTACTCGAAATTCCCCGCGCTACGCATTACATCATCAGCCAGCGACGCGCCTGAGGCGAGCGCGGAGCCTGCTGGAAGTTGTAGTACGTGGGCGGAGCGCAGCCAAAGGCGCTCTCACTGCGCACGCGCGGAGCTTCCCTTGGCCTCTCAGAGAGCATTTAAGCGGTTAAAAAGCACACATCGACTTTCCCTAAGGTGGCTCAGCAGTTTGGCCCCTGCCTTCGTTCCGGGGTGTGATCCTGGAGACCCGGGCTCGCTGCATGGAGCCTGCTTCTCCCTCTGTCTCTCATGAATAAATAAAATCTTAAAAAAAAAAAAAAAAGCGCACATCAGGTTTTGCACACTTGTTAAATTAATGCCTGCTGACTGTTAGGGAAAGACGGTCAGAAACCAAATCCAGAACTTGCCAGACCTTTCAAGGTCTTATGCCCCCTCCTCACGTTGCCCTCTGTGCTTGCTGTAGTGATCTGTCCCTGCTCTGAGGAGGGGTTTTCACACCTGTTAGTATTACCCTTGCTAGTTTACACAAGAGGAAGCTTCTGCTCAGAAAGCTGAGTAGAGTCACAAATAAGGGCCTCTGGACTTTAAATAGTTCTTTCTTTTCTCAAGATAAAATTTTAATTTATTTTACTTTTCTGCAGGGATAAACCACCTTAACTCTGGCATGTAGCCTTTCAGATATTTCCTGTGCAGATATACAAATAATGGATCCCCCCCCCATATCATTATATTAAATACATAGCTTTGTCAACTTGAGTTTTTATTTAACTATACATCTTAAGACCTCTCCATATTAATAATGTACATATTTACCTCATTCTTTTCAATAGCCACGTAGTCCATAACATAGATGTACCATAATTTATTAACCTGGTCCCATACTGTGGGACATTTAGGCTATTTCCAGTTTTCCACTATTGCAAAGAGTTGCAGTGAACACACGATATAAACCTTGGCGCATTTGGGCCAAGATATCTGGGGGATGATTTCCTATCAATGGAATTACTGGCTCAATTTGTGAATTTGTGTACTCTTTTAAAATTATAACTAGCACTAAATGATTTTTCAAAAGGGCTGATTTATACTAATACATTTATACATTTATACTCTCACCAACCAGTGTAAGAATGCCTGTTACAAAAAAAATAATAATAATAATGCCCATTATGCAAATGTGAAGCTGACCAGCACACCACCCAGTCTGTGTGTTTGACTCAGCGCTCACCCACTGCCTTATGAGGGTCTCCATTGCATCAGGTCTCATAGCCAGCAAGTTTAGTTACATTGCTCAAGGGAGACCCCTGCTACTTGCCACTGGTACCCCACGTGGTCCAGGCATTCATTCATTCAACAAATACTTTTTTTTTAAGCACTTATCATTGTTCAAGCACTTGAGCTACCCTCTGACACAGGCAGAGGTAAAGTTGTTGCCATAATACAGATAAAGATGCTGAGGCTCAGAGAGGTTAAGGCTTCACTTTTTTGAACTGTCTTCACAAGAAACTCTGGCACCCAATTGATTTTTCCCAACCTATGCCCAAACATTCATTGAACAATAATAATATTAACAGCATTTGGACAAAAAGGACTTTTAATACTTATTGCAATAATAACTGACATTCATTGTGCACTCGCATGTAAAGCATTGTTGCAGTGTTTTTAGATAATTTGACTTATTTCAGACTCGCTCCAACCAAATTAAGAAAGAGAACTAAAAAGATAACTCGTTTAGGGCATTCTGCTGGTAGGTGGAAGAGGAAGGATTTGATTTCAGGCAGTCTGGCTTAAAAGTCCGTATTAACCACTACAGAAGAGTCTCATTAAAAAAAAAAAACAAGGGCAGCCTCGGTGGCGCAGTGGTTTGGCGCCGCCTGCAGCCTGGGGTGTGAGTCCCACATCGGGCTCCCTGCATGGAGCCTGTTTCTCCCTCTGCCAGTGTCTCTGCCTCTCTCTCTGTGTGTCTATGAATAAATAAATAAAATCTTATTTAAAAAATTAAAACAAACAGACAAGGGGGATCCCTGGGTGGCTCAGTGGTTCAGTGCCTGCCTTTGGCCCAGGGCGTGATCCTGGAGTCCCGGGATCGAGTTTCACATCGGACTCCCTGCATGGAGCCTGCTTCTCCCTCTGCCTGTGTCTCTGCCTCTCTCTCTCTCTATGTCTATCATGAATAAATAAATAAAATCTTAAAGTAAGAATAAAAAAGAGCAAACAATAACAACAACAACAAAAAAAACAAAACCCCCACACCTCATCATGAGAATTATTCCCATTTTATAGATGAGGCAACTGAGTCTCAGAGAAGCAGAGGGACTCATTCATGATCACAGTTTTTCAGTGGCAAAGTCCAGCCTGGAATCTGGTTCTTTTAATCCCAAACCATAAAGGATCATCCTCAGACACTTTACTGAGGAATAATTGAGCAGACAAGACCAAGGGTTAGAGGTTTGAGGCTCTCAGGATGCCTTCCTTTGTGGGGCTCCAACAGGTTGTTGGGGAGTGGCCAAGAGGAGTGGAGCATGGAAGGCTGCAAAGGGTGAGTATCAATCAGAAAAGGGCATGCAAATGAACTCCTCCAGTCCTTGATGGTATTGCCCAGGAAGCAGGTAGTGGGGTGGGGGACCCGCGCTTGGAGAGACTAAGACCAGGTCCCATGCCTGATTGCACTAGTCATCTTTCCTTTTTAGTACTTATAGGTTCAAGATGACAAAGACTGAGAAAGTGAGAGAAAAAGAAGAGGGAGAAAAGAAAAAGAATAAGGAGAGAGAGAGAGAAATGCATTCTTCCCACTGAGTCAACCATGAAGACAGACTTGGGACAGCCATCACTTGTGGGTCCTGGGCTCCAGATCCATCTCTCGTCTCTGGAGAGAGCCCCCAGGGCAGCACCCAGTGCCATCCATCTTCGAGTTCCTGCCACCAGCTGCTCAGCGAGACTGAAGGAGTGAATGACCAGAATCAGCCACTTCCCCGTGAATCTTTCCCTCACAGGCTGAACCATATACACCTCCTGCCCTCTTCGGCAGCACCTCAAGCCCACTTCTGGGCCCAGGGAGGAAAGTCCAAGCAACAGCATAAGGAGGTTCTGAAAGCAGCTTTGACTTCAGGATAAGGCATCTGTCTTGCCCTTTCCACGGTATTTATCCGCCCCCTTGGAGCCAATCTGCCCTAACAAGCTGCTGTTTTCACGGACATTCTCCTTTGTTAGATCAATAAAGAGACTTTACTTCTTATTCGGGAGTGAAACAAAACGTTCCATATTAAAAAGCAGGCTACTCAGTAGAATCTCTCTTTGCACTTAGCACAAAGTGAAGGTCTGGGGTACGGCCACCAGAGAAAATATAGGATGCCCTGTAAATTTCAATTTCAGATAAACACCAATTTTTAATACAAATATATCCCAAATATTGTACACGACATATTTATACTTTAAAAAAGATTCGCTGGAGGAGAGGGGGGTCCTGGCTGGCTCAGTCTATAGAGCATGGGACTCTTAATCTCGGGGTTATGAGTTCAAGCCCCACATTGGGCAGAGATTACTTAAAAATAAAATAAAATCTTTAAACAAAAAAAGATCCACTGTTTATCTGAAATATAAATTTAACTGAACATCTTATAGTTTTATTTGCCAAATCTGACAATCTTAATCAGGGAAATATCCTCCCAGGGGGGTATGGGGGGCAGCCTGGCTGCTCCCTGAGGCTTCCCAAGGCCCCGCTGAGTTCCTCTGCAGTGTCTCTTTACATCACATTCCTCTCTGTTCCCCATGCTCTTCCCCTGAGGACCCATCTGTGCTCCGGTCATGGGAGGGAGGACACTGAAGGAGCTCAGGACTTAGCCCTTCTTTCCCCTTTTCCTCCCCCCTTCCCCTCCCCCATTGAGCCGCTACTTACCTGTGCCAGGTGCTGGAACACGGAGGTGAACAAGAGAGCCCTGGTCCCTGCTCCCAAGGAGCTGACACTCTGGGGGAAAGACAGGGCCCAGACAGAAAAAAATGTAAGAAAATGAATAGAGAACTTAATAAAATGGTAAGTGATAGGCAAGCAAAAAAGGATGATGTAACAAAGAGTGGGGAGCACTATAAACTGGATGATGTGGGAAGTCCTCTCTGAGAGGGTGACGTTGGTGCCAGGACCCAACTAATATGACAGAGGCAGCTATGTGGAGACCCAGGGAGCCAGTGGTCAGGGGGAGGTAAAAGTGCTGTGAGCTCCATGATTACTATGGACCCCACCCTGCCTTGCTCTCACCACCTGTGCTCCCCAAGCCCTGCCCACCTTGGGGCCCCAGCCCCAGGAGCCGGTGAGGCACAGTTTACATTGACAGACTGTGTCCATCACCTGCTCCACCTGCCTATGAGAACACTATATCTGGGAGCCTCTCCCTGAGACTGTTACCAGCCTGTCATCACAGCCTCTTCTTAGGAGGTGTCCCAACCCTTCCTCTGGGTGCTTTGAACGAATGTTTACTGAGAACTTACTATAGGCCCAGGCAGAGGTCACAAGCAGTAACTTAGACTAAGACTATCTGCCCAAATCACAGAATAAACATGAGAAGAGCTTCGAGATCAGAGAGGAAGAACTCAGGATTCTCTTGGTTACAAGTGTTGAGTTAGAAAGCCAACTCACAATGGCCTAATCAAAAAGGAGAATGTATTAGTTTATGTAACTGGAAAGTCCAAGAGTAGGCATTCAGGTGTGGCCTGATCCAGGTGTTATCAGAGTAGTCTCTTTTCTTTCCTCTCAGTCTTTCTTGATGCCTTAGATCTGCCTTCTTCAGTGTTGGCTGAATGTGCAAGCAGCCTCCCCTGCCGCGGGGGCAAACACAGCCTCCAGAAGCTCCACGACTATACTCCTCTAGCACAGCTGTCGGAGCAGGAAAAAAGATGCCATTCCCAATAGTCTCCAGCTAAAGTACCAGGTTGAATCACATTGGCTAGAATTGGGTCACATGCCCATCCTTAGGCCAGTCATTGGGCCTCAGACTGTCTAGATGGGAGTTTGGGAGTAGGGGTGGATACCCCAGATGAACGTTGAAGTGCTGTGTACAGTAAAAGAGGGAATGGCTGCCTGTAAACATGCAGATGGCAAAAATGGTTGTAAATTCTTTCCCCTCCCTGTGGCCACACCTCTTTATGATATGACTCCTTCCATCAGGACGTGGAGCTGTTTTTCCCACCTTGAAGCTGGGCTTGGCCCTGTGACCTGCTTTGGCCAATGACATTAACAAAGGTGAAACAAGCAGAGGCTGGAGCTTGCGCTCTCTCTTGCTTCTCTTGGAAACCTTACCCCTGCCACGTGAACAAACCCTAATGATTCCCTGGACAGCAAGATAGTCCTCTTTGTCATCCTCGCTGACACCGAGCCATCTACAAGACATGGGAGTGAGGGCATCCTAGACCACCCAACCCCAGCCAAACCACCTGCCATCCAGGGGTCAGCTCAGCCACCTCTGACCAGAGAAATGCCCAATACACCCACAGGCTCATGGTAAACGATAAATGTTCATTATCTTAAGCCACTAAGTTTGGGAGTGGCTTGTTATACAGCAGCAATGGCTAATTGCTACACTGAGCAAAAATCACAGTGCCCCTTCGCAGGAATCCTGCCTGGAGTCTGGCTTGGGAGCCCCCAGACACAGAACTGCACGAGCCTTAGTCTTATTGGTGCCTCCTCTTCTCCATTGCAGTGTTTGCTCTCTGATCCAAAAATTTATCTCCCCTCTACTTCTGACCTCTAGCCAGACTTTATGGGCCCCAGGGGCATGACAGCCCTTTTTGTGAACAACAACTCATACTTAATTCTTTTCTCTATAGGCTTCAGCCTTTCCTCCTTTCAAGTAGGCAGCCATCTACCCAAGGAACAAATCGAAGGATGTGTAGCTGAGTCCTGTGCCTCCACCATCTATCATAATATCTGGATACACATCCCCCACTCAAGCTTCAATTCTTTGGTTCTTGAAGGCTATTTAGATTTCCAGAGCTCCCTGGGAGAGTTGAATGTTTCTCCGGGGGTGTTAAAGCAGGTTGTACCTCAAAGACACTCTTTGGCAATTACTTAGTCTCCCAACAGGGCCATCCCTACCCTTGCACAGCTATAAATGTAGAAGGGGCCCCCACAAGCACTCACAGGTGGGAGCACCAAATGAGTGTCAGGACTCTGGGGCTCAGGGACAGAGGGAGTGAGTAGGGCAAAGGGAACAGAGCAAGGAACCAATGAAAGGAGACAGTGTGGAAATCACCAAAGCCAGAATTCTTACCAACCAATATGGCCTTTAGTGTCTAAGGGACAGGACTGAGAGTCACACAGATCCCAATTTGTGTCCACACCCTTCCACTTACCATGAGCCACTTATGTTTCAGAGCCTCAGTTTCCTTTTCTGTAAGGTAAGAATAAGACTGCCTACCTCTGAGGGTTGCCTTAATGATTACATTTTTTAAATGTTGGGAAGCACCTAGCAGGCATCTGACAAGGAGTAACTGGCTATGCAATAGGAGTAACAGTCACAATTATTACTATCATTGTCACTAATACACATTGTTAACCAGAGGGCATAGAGGTTAAGAGCACTAGCTCTAAAAAAAAGAAGAAAGAAAAGGAAAGAAGAAAGAAAGAAGAAAGAAAGAAAGAAAGAAAGAAAGAAAGAAAGAAAAGAAAAGAAAAGAAAAGAAAAGAAAAGAAAAGAAAAGAAAAGAAAAGAAAAAGAAAAAGAAAAAAGAAAAAGCACTAGCTCTGAGGTCAGGCTGTCTGGGTTCCAATCAACTCCACTGCTTGCTAACACATGGACTGTTGTCTCTAAGCACTGTTTCCATGGAAAGGAATCTGGGCACCCTGAAGACATGGCTGATTTGAGGTCTGGGGCAGAAGAGGTACAAGATGAGCTTGGAGCATCTTATAGTGCCCCAAGTAAGGAAGCTGTCAAACACTAATAGAACTGGATATTTATCAGGTTCCAAGTGATCAGACCAAAATTTACTTGCTGCTTGTAGGAAAAGCTCAGCTTTTCAATGGAAGGATGAAGGTGAATCCCCTTGAACTTACTGGGCAATCTTATCATCTGTACAAGTGAGTACCACACGGCACGCACTTCCAGATGTGATACAATAGGAAGCACACATCATCTAGGGAGCATTCTTGCCAAGAATGGTGAACCTGAATATAATCAAATATTTGGATCCAACTTCTAGTTTGTAACACATACATGGTCGACAGCAACCAGGGAGTTGACAACTTGAGAAAGCAACCAGACAAATCCAGACCATGGAGCATTCTACAAGAAAATGAATCAGAGTTGTTCAATGGGTCATGAGCCAAAGTCACTGTTCTAGAATAAAAAAGACTTCATAGACATAACCCTTGTTTGGACGCTGATTTGAACCAAGTAACCTTTCAAAGAAATTCTTGGGCATGATCAATGAATTTTGACTATGAATTAGGTATTACACTAGATTGAGAAGTTATTATTAATTTTATTAGGTTGACAATGGGATTGTCATGTAGGAAAATGTCATTTTTAGAGATACATGCTGATGTATTTCACAGTAAAGTGCCATGAGGTCGGTGATTCATTTGACATTTTAAAAAGATAAAGCAAATTCAGAAAAAAATCAAATAATTGTTAAACCAAGGATAGACATAATGGGCTAATTAACACTCTTCCCTGTATTCTTCTGCGTGTTTGAAGTTTTTCACACTAAAAATTGGAGACCATTGATCCTACCTGCCATTTTACAAATGGCCACATGGGGACAGTAGAGTACTGAGCTGGATGTGCACCCAAGCTTCGCCTTAGAAATGCAGAATCATCAGCCCATTTATTCTTTATTCATTTACTTCATCATCCTTGCATCTAATCCACCTTTAGTGAGCGCCAACTTACTAACGGACCCTGAGCTGGACCTACAGGGGATAAAGAGTCAAATCCACCCCCTCTCCTCCTGCAGGCCCTTGTGTATCTGGGAGCCTGGATGGGACATCTCCAGGAGCTTCTGTCTTGGGGGACAAGGTCCCATGTTAACACGGGTGTCTTTATGTTTGATGTCACTGGAATGGAGGCCTTGGCTGGGCATGTTGGAAGTAAATTAATATGGAGGTCAGGGGAGCTATCACTTTCGTGGTGTCATTTGACCTCTTCTACATTCAGGTTTACATACTTTCCAACTATATGATCTTGGGAAAGTTCCTTTACCTTTCAGAACTCCTGGGGCTAATCATAGATCATACCTTATAGTTTTTCTGTTGGATATGACTGAGAGAGTCTATACAAGTTGCTTAGAACTGTGCCTGGCACATAGTAGGTGTTCAATGTGAACATATTTATGTATCTCCCTGCTCCCCTTCGGAGCCTGGGATGGAAGCAGGCAGTCAGCTTGTCTGATTTACATGAAGGCCCTGGCGTCTGCTGGGGGAAATGATGACTGTGGCCTTGAGACTAGGGCACAGAAATTAAGCCTCTCCAAAAAGCAAGATCATAATTAGAGGTTTAGAGCAGCTACTTCTCTTGAGGGTTTTTCTCTGTACTCAGCACCATTGCCTGCATCCTGTGTGTCGTAACTTACTTCTCTCGACAAGCCTACAGGGCGAGTACTGCTATGGTCTCTACTTTTGGTCTCTACTTTTGGGGTGAGGAAACTGAGTGATGGAGCTAGTAAAGAACTCTTCTGAGGTTTCTCAGCTGGTAAGGAGGAGAGGCCAGGTTTAAACCCAGGCAGTCTGGCCATAACCTGAGTCCTATTCATATCTACAGTACCCTTCTTTGGCAATGGGCGCTGCAGAAAGACAAAGCATTTTGCGAGAGAGAGGGTGTATCATCCTGCCATTGACAGGAGTCTCGGCACCTGCTGAAGGGAAGGATGGCAAGAATGACCAAGATCATGCTCTGAACGCATTTCTCAAGAGCACCCCCTGGACCATGGGGTTCTTGATTGGCTCCTGGGGTTTGCTTGCCCAGCATCATTTTTCTGATAGTAGAATCCATCTCTTCCTTTTGGAGAACCACTCTCTTACCTTATTCTCAATCGGTGGTCAGGTGAGGTTGATGACATCAACCACGAGCTCAAAAATAGGCAAGTGACTAGACCTGGTCAATGACAATAAGGTCTGCCCTCCATTTGGGGATTGGTTAAGGGTAAGCTTGTGACTCAAGCTAGACCAATCAGAGAAAATTCTGCAACTTTCACTCATCTACTGGAAAAGAGAATATACTCTTTTTTCTGCTGGTATAGCTGAATGCTACGATGTACACTTGGAATTGCTTTGGGTCATCCTTGTCATCACTTGGAAAGAGTCAGCCTTGAAGGAAAGCAGAGCTGAGAGGTAGAGAGACAGAAGTTTGTTGACATTGTTGGAGCACCTGGATCCAGTCCTGCCTGAATCTTAATTTTCTTTTCATTCAGATGAGGGGCAAAAACTATTCCTTTATATTTATGCTAGCTGAGTTGGGGTTTTGAGTCCTAACTTAATGCATTCCTCAACAGCATGACATAAAGGAGACAGAGCTATTTATCAGGGCATCAGAGATCTAGGAGCACTGGTGTAGGTTCAGTTTAAAGAATGGGCATGGGAAAATAAAAAATACAAAAGGCTGTGCACGTGAAGAAGGAAATCATGTTCTACACATGACAGGACTCTGTAAGTTGCCTATAAAGTAGGTCAGCAGGTCTACTCCATGCCTGGACCAATGATCTCCATGTTGAGAAGAATTCGGATAAACCCCTTGAGAGGTTTGATGGGTAGTATGTGGATGAAGACAGGGAGCAAAGTTGGAAGTCCAGAAACAAAATTGGGTGGCGGTGCTCAAGGCCCATAAATAACAACGATTGCCCTCCTCCTCCTCCTTCGTCAGACTTCAGGTGAAGAGAAACAGGTTCATTATGACCTGGGCCCCCACAATACATGGATCCCCAATCATCACCAACTCCCCTTTGTTAAAAAGCAGCTGTGATCTAGAAGCCAGAGATTCATTTTCTAACATCAACAGGTTCAAGTAATGCCCCTATTAAAACTTTCCAAAGTTTCTTATTGCTCTTAGAACAAAATTCTCAAAAGGACTATGCATATACCCTCCTCCCCACCAGCTCATTTTCTCATCTCTCACCTTACAGCCCCACACTCACCTTCCCCATTCCCCTGTGCCAGGCTCCTTCTCACCTCAGGGCATCTGTCCATGATGTTTGCCCACCTGGCCCCCCCTGCAAGCCCACCCTCACCCCTGCACACAGTGCAGGGCTCGGGCTTCTGTTTCCAGTTTGAACTTCATCTCCTCAAAGGGGCTGTTCCAACCTCCCAGGCTATGGCAGCACCCAGTATCCTCCCTCCCCACACCCTTAGTATTTCCCATTCATTTTTGTCTGACCGTGAACTCCAAAGGGATCTTGGTCCGCTTCACTTACAGCTATATCCTCAGTACCCAGCTCCATGCCTGGCACACAGTAGGTGCTCAAGAACAATCTGTCAAATGAGTGAATGACAGCCAAAGATTTGATTTTGTTTAATTACCACAGCCTCCTCACTCAGAAATGGCACTTGCCCCAGTTGTGCATGAGCATTCATTTCATGTATAAATATTCATTGAGCACTTGCTAGGTCCTAGGCATCACACTACCTCCTGGAGATAGTGTGGACAAATAGACAAAACACTAGATTTTTTAACATTTCAAACATGCTAGTTTGGGGGAGAGAGATAATACATAGGTAAACAAAATAAATTGCAATGATGATAGGTGCAATGAAGAAACTAAAACAAATTAGCCTTGGGCACCTGGATGGCTCATTCAGTTACATGTCCCACTCTTGGTTTCAGCTCAAGTCATGATCTTGGGTCGTGAGATTGAGCCCCAGCATTAGGATCTGTGCTCAGCAGGGAGTCTGCTTGAGATTCTCTCTCTCTCTCCCTCTCCCTCTTCCCCCTCTCATGTGCACACACACTCTCTCTCTAAAAATAAATAAATAAATATTAAAAAAAAATAAAACAAACAAGCCTTATGGTGACTAGGTAGTCAGAGGAGGCCCCTGGGAGGCAATGACATTTGAATAGAAACTGTACAGGAGAGGCGGCAGCACGAAGACGCTGGAAGGAGCATTGCAGGCCGGGAGCTAAGGGCCCGGAGGTATGTGGCCCTCGAGGCAGGTCCAAGGGGAGGAGAGCTCAGGTGGAGAATGACAGAGGAGGAGGGGTCAGGGTGGGCCAGATGGGCAGGGGCCAGTCCCCTGGGGCTTTGCGGGATTTGGAGTGGAGATTCCAGGCCCTCTGGAGTGGCTGAGGAGGTGGCAGGTGAGCAGGATGGGATTTGCCTGGTGCTTGTTCTGTAAGGCGCCCCTCTCTCATTATTTGTTTCTGGAATATCAGGCTGGACTTGCTGAGGTGACCCAAATGGCCTGGGAAGTTTCTCCTCCTCTCTGCCTGTCCCTAACATCGCTTCCTTAGACACAATCCTCACTCACTGCCAGGAGAGCCACCACCTCTGTGGCTAGTGTTCTCTTTGATGCATCCCCTCCCTGCTCCTCCCTAACATCCCTGCTCTGCTAAAGTCCCTTGCACAGCCTCCCAGGGGTGGGGCCCCTGCTGCTGCAGGGACTAGATGCCAGCAGGGTCACTGCTAGGCCTCCAGGGCTGGGGAGAGGGGATAGGTGCCTGTTAGGAGGGTTTTCCTTCCTATCCACACACCCTCTTTCTCTAGAGAATTGTCCAACCTGAGACGTTCATTCATGCAGAGGACCCTGGTCACAGCCTGAGGCAAGATGGCCCAGAAGAAGCCTGAATCCATCCTGTCTTTTTCTGAGGTAGTCTGAGCAACAGCCAGCAGCTGCACACCACCCATCCCACCACATCTGCCCTGGTGCCAGGCACAAGGGCGCCCTCAGGTGAGGTATCTTGGGTCAAACACACAGGGACCTGCAAAGCTCAATTACATGCAGTTCTCTGTTCCAAGTCATGTCCAGCGTCTGGTCTGGTCCTCCAGTCTGGGAAGGAATAGAAAGACCTGGCTGGAGCATGAGACTAAGCTCTGACCTCCTAGCAGCACATGACAGTAAATTACTTACCCTCTTTGTGCTATTTCCTCATGAGTAAACTGGGAATAACGATAGAACCTACTTTATAGGGTGGTCGAGAGGGTGAATGATTAATTTATATGGGGAAGGGCTTAGGAGAATGCCTGGAACATAGTAAGTGCTCCAAACATGTTGGCTGTTACCAGGCTTTCCTCTCCTTCCTATTGATTGCAAGAAACAGAAACCTACTCAAGTTACACCAAGTAAAGGTGTTGAGTGTAAAGTCTTCCAGTGAAGAAGAGGCATGGGGTTGTTACCAGATGGTTTGACTCTCAAAGGCTATGGTTGCTTCCGTTGTCTCACCAGCTCCACCGGCTTTCTCATGTTCACAGAGTCTCCTCCCTCATGACTTCAGCCTCTATATGGTCCATAAGGGCCTCCTTGCCAATCTCCTCAGCATTGTGGCCATTCACCTACTTCTCCTCCTACCAAGAGGTTATTTTCTTACTTGCAGGTCAAACTTCCTTTAAAAAGGCCATTTATTGACCCAGCTTACCAAGGGCCAAGGCTGCTAAACAACTCACCATCAACTGCATTTGGCTCAACTGCCATTCTTCCAATCAATTGGGGCCAAGAGATGAGGTGACATGACACTACACATGGCCATTGAAGCCACAGGGGTGACAGGATGTTCCCTGTAAACAGCAGGGTGGGCATGTCAGGGGATGGTTGCCATTTCCCATGTGTGCTTCTACAGCATCCTACCAAGACACCAAGTGAGCCCTCAGATCTGGAAGTCAAGATCAGTGTCCCCACCCCCCTTATTTTATAGATAAGAAAACTGAGGCCCAACCCGAGGAATGGGCTTGTTCCAAATCTGGTAGCCAGCAAATGGCAGGATCCTAGTTCAAGATTTTTCCTTAAAGCTCATTTAGTTCAACCACTCATCAGATGCTCTGTCACACACTCTTCCTTCTCAGATAGTGAAGGATAGAGCAAAACCTCTTCAATGAGTGAAGAGCCCAGGGACTAATGCTGCAGCATTTGTGGTGTGCTTGACCGAGCATGGTGTACTTGACCTGAGCCCTAACTCTCCAGACTTCAGACCACCCTGAAAGTAGTCTCTCACTAGTCCCACATTCCTGAGGACACAGAGGCTCTGGGAGGTTCATCGCTTGTCAAGGTCAACCTGCTGATACAAGTCATGGCTAGGGGCCACACTGAAGTCTGTCTGAACTCAGGGCCTTTGCACCTGCACCCATGCCCAAAAGCTCACCAAGATCACTAGTCAATGTAAAATGTGGGAGTGTGGTATGGTGGAGGGATAGCTAGATCCCAGAGAACATGGGCCCAGGACCAAGAAGACAGAGGTGCCTTCCCTCCCTCAATGTGATCCTGGAACTTTGGGCAAGTCCTGGCTCCTCTCTGTCCCCCAGCTTCCCCATGTTCTTTGGGGAGTTGGTTTAAAAAAAAATCCGAGAAAATAAATATGGCATTCATGCAAAGAATCCATAATAATTCCTCTTCTCAATATTAGAGTTTAAAATAAATTGGTAAGTAACAGAGTTAATGGGTTTCCAGGAGAAGCTGGCATAAACTTTAATCTTAACGTGGTTGTCAGGGCAACGAGGCCTCCCTACGTCCAGGGTTTTGGAGACCACATAATCCTGCCTGGCCTGAAAGGGCTGAGCCAGTAGGTGGTTCCTACATTCCGTCTGGCAGGCAGGGTGGCAGAGGGGTTTGGGCTCTGGCACTGGAGCTGTTATGGAATCCTGGGCCTAAAGCTCCTGCACATCAATCACCTCATGTGCAAAATAGGGATACGAAAATAATCCACCCCTGTAGGTTGTTTTAAGGGTTCAACGTGAAGGATGGGAAGTACTTTGTACTGTGTTTATAGGAAGAACATAGAGCATGTATTCTATGAATACTAGCTTTATTATTAGCTGATCTGTAGTCCTTGCGTAAGTGCAAAGCTTCAGTGTATTTGCATGGGCATTTTTCTAGGGTATCGGTTAGCTCTTGTTGCATAACTAATCACTCTAAAAAGTATTCACCAAAAACAACCTCCGTTTATCATTTCTCATGGGTCTCTAGGCTAAGGACAGGCCCTAGGATCTCCTTTGGGCAGCTATTCTTTACGAACACAGGGTTTGCGTGGAGTCTACACCACCCTGGGAACCAGGCGTTGCTTAGGCCCATTGTTCTAACCTATCCCTCAGGCTGCGCTCCTGGAGCAAACCTGCAGCTCAGGCTCTGGCCAGTGTGAGGCAAACCTAGGACCTGCATTGTATGGACGCTGAGGAGGTGCAGACAAAGGGAGCTTCTGCAGCCCCCAGGCGGTCACGAGACAGCAGACAGCCTCTGTGAGCACGAACGTGCCTGCCGTGGCGAGCTGAGTAGAGCCAACCTGAGGGAAGCAGAGAACCACGGCCTGGAGGCAACACTCATATTCTCTCATCCTCTTGTATCTGAAGCCGGTCCCAGCCAGAGTTTCCAGTTATGTGAGCCAATAAATTCTCTTTTCGTAAAGGCCATTTGGATCGAATAGTTTGTCACTTGCAAACAAAGAGTCCTACACAGATATGCCCAGAAGTGGACAGTCCAGCAATGGATGGCTCTGTGGCTAGCAAAGCAGACAAGCGGTTATAATGTGCCCTTTCTTTATGCCTCTGCGGCACAAAGACACTGTCCTGTTAATCACTGTCATAATGAGTCAAAGTTGATTTCAGAAATCTGAAGCGATCATTTTGTGCAATGAGACTGTGAGCAGCTTGAGGGTAGGAACTGGGTCTTATCCATCCATTTCCCCAGAAGCTACCCTGGGGTAGAGTGCACACAAAGGTGCTTCCCACATTCTTGTTGAAGGAATGAGAGGCCTCTGATTTGAGGTTCTCAAGTGAGCATGGCTGCTAGGAGCAAGTGGACAGGGCAGGGTATGGGCTGCATATCAGACTGAGCCTGTCAGGAGGTTTCACAGTACTGGGGCCTGAAACGAGCAAGAGGCCAGCACTGAGTGCTGAGAGCTTAGGGTGAGAGTAAGGGATTCCCCGAGGCTGGCAGGGGACCTCATTCTCTTCTGCAAGGAAACCCCTGCATGAAGATCCACCCAGAGTTCATCAGAAAGGAAAGGCCCAGAGTCTTGAACTGCAACAGGCCACGAGCTGCCTTCATCGTGGGATCCTACTGCTGGTGTCGGTGTAATGGGCATGCTCAATGACATGGTTTTGGAGTCAGGTTGGGCTCCTTCACTTCCCAGCCCAACCTTGGGTGGGCCACCTAACCTCCTAGAGCCTCAATTTCCCCACCTGCAGAATGGGATTTGAGAAGGGTACTTACCTTCAGTAACTGTTTTGAGAATTTGATGAGAAAATGCAATGTAAAGGGCTTTAATCTAGTGCCTGGGACAGAAAGAAGTGATCAGTACACATTTCACATACACACACCCCAACATAGGTAAAAAAAAAAAAAATCCAAGGGGCAGCATCACATGTGTGAAGACACAAATGCTGAAATGTTGCAGATGCCTTCACACGGAACTCGGTATCCTGCAGCCTCTGGTAATCTGTCTTAAACTTTTGAAGGCACTATTGCAGATGCCAGCTCCTTCTCCCGTCTGTCCTTGCTTTCACATTTCCAGTTTCTGCCTTCCCAGAGGGCATCCCACAATTATTTTTTTTTTTTTAAGATTTATTTGAGAGAGCAGAGAGAGAGAGAGAGAGAGCACGAATGGGGCAGAAGCAGGGAGGAGAGGGAGAAGCAGGCTCCTCCCTGAGCAGAGAGCCCGATGTGGGACTCGATCCTAGGACCCCGGGATCACGACCTGAGCCTAAGAGAGATGCTCAACCACCGAGCCACGCAGGCGCCCCCACAGTTACCTTTTTCCATTCGCTGGACAGTTGAAGCAGTCCTCCTCGGAACCTTGGCCTTCACCCTGTTGGATGTGAGCTAAAGGATATTTCAGGGGCGGTTCCTGGAGGTAGCACACAGCCGGTGTGGACTGGCCAGTAGAAACACCCCTCTGGGCCCTTCCCGGCCCCCCCTCAGGCCCCCTCACCCTTCCAAAAAGCCACAGGATCACGTTTGAGAAAAGTTAAGCTGTTTTATTTCACAGGATAGCTCCACGTCAAACCAGCAGGCACCATCAGAATACACAACAGAGGATCCAATCAGACACTCTATAGGACGGGCGTTTGGTTGTAAGGTAGAGAAACGATATCCGGAAGAGGGCGACACTTATCATCACGTGGGGACAGGCAACCAGCAATTTCCTAGGGTTGTTTCGGTTTGTTTTTTCCTGACACAGTTTGGGGAGGAGGGAAACCAAAGGAAACTAAATTGACCAGCCACTCTGAAGCAATCAGAACCAAACCTATTGCCAAACCGTGTAAACAGTCACACTGCCGGGAACTAGAGTCTGAGCAGAAACTCTAGCCAGAATCTCCTTCCGTCTAAGGAAGGCAAAGTGCACTCTGGTTGCTCTGGTTCAAGGAACAGCTTTGTTATTTGCCTGGGACAGTTCGCACAGAGAGGAGGTGTCGGCAAAGGGGCAGCGGTGGCCGTTCGGCCAGTCCCAGAGGGTGGGACAGCGGGACGCTGGCGGGTCGACCTCAGAGCAGCCAGGAGGAGTCCGACACGACGGCCAAGTCCCTTCTCTCGGCTCCCCCGGGCAGCTTCGGGGATGTGGGGAATTCTCTACGTGGCTGCTCCGAAGACAGGAGGCCCCAGAGAACCGGGGAAGTTGACATGAAACGTCAGCATTAGCTCTGCATAGCAGAAAATCGGCTAAGCAACACCTCGCTCCCCCCTTCCTGCCTTGTCCTCCCCGCCCGTCCTCCCGAGCCCAACAGGGCCCCCTGCCCCGCCAGGGTTGTGAGCCGGCCAGTCTTCTTTCTGGGATTCTCAGGAGAATGAGGCATTTGCTCTAGTGTGGAACCATCTGGATGTGTGAAAAGTTAGGAATAGAAAGACTGAGAGGAAGAACCATCACATTAGTCCTGTGATTTTCCATCAGCCGTGTACGTGTGCTGAGCGCCACGTAGCCACCAGGCCACAGGAAGTCCTCTGCGTTCGTGCCTCCTGAATGAGAAAGAAATATACCCAACAAGGCACTCCGAGGGACTCCAACGGGGAAGCAAGGCCCACGGAAAGGCCCTTCCCAGCGTGGGCTCCCCTTTGTGTACCACAAACCAGTTCTGAAGTGTTTATAAGGCAGATCTCTGAACTGCTGGTTCCAGCCAGTAGCCAAACGATGGCTCCATTTCCCTGGATCTCTTCCCACTCGGATTTCTTCGTTGACTAGAAACCTTTCATCCCTTGGGAATCCACTTCTCTCCTGCCCCTTGGCCTGGTGACCTCAGAGAAAAGACTCCCAAGTCTAATTCCCAAGCTTACAATTCCCTCCAGTTGCGCGCTCTGTCCGGGGTTCAAAAGGCGCTTCAAGGTGAGAAATCGTTAGCACTGAAAACAAGGAAAGGCAAGAATTTTTCATAGAATCCCACAGCTCAGAGCAGCTCTTTTAAGAGGAAAGGGGAATAAAGGGAGAGAGGGGAGAGCGGGGTAGGAAGCACGGCTTGTTCTCAATTTTATCGGAGAAAGGTCTTTAGCGGCGGCTGGGCCCCAAGGCCCAGGAAACTAGACCAGGAATGAATTGTCTTTGGTCAGTTTTAAATGAACATCTTGCTGGTTCATTCCTAAAATAGACTAAACATCGGTTACACATAAAGACAAAAGGCTTGACCTCAGGGTAAGTCGAAGGTTAAGAAAAGAAATCATTCTGTGAAGGAAAAAAAAAAAATGCCCGTTATCAACGAACTGATCAGTACAGCTCTCAGTAATGGCGATGAACAAGTAGGTAAACACCACTCCCCCTTGTACAATTGGTTATATTGAGGACTACTAACTAGGTTACTACATTTCCCCCACACTCACTGTACAGTTAGGTTTCTGGTATTTGTTTTTTTACATTGATCTATCTACTAGGTGCAAAGATTTGGTGAGTGGCATTGGCTATAATTTAATTGTAGCCTTTTTAAAAATTACAGTTTCACATTTTAACAGTTACTTTCCAGCATTTAAGCAAATACAGCAATATATAGTGTACTAACACAGGCAGGAGTCAGGAAGAGAATGCCAATGCTCAGTGACCGTGGATGGGACTGGGTGCGCGTGGAGGGTGGCAGAGACATGCAGAGTGCCAGATGAGGAAGGGGGCGGGGGCAGAGGGAGGGTGCAGGGAAGTATTTTTCCATTTGGTTCTGCGTCAAGGGTCAGATCTGGGCCTGGATGAGTGGGGTGTGAGCTTCCCTAAATGTGAACTCATCAGCCGTTTCCCAATGGAAAAATAGGTGCTGAAAGAAAACAGCTAAGGCTCTGCCTTCAGGTAATTTGGTTAAGGGCAGATCCATTTGCAGTAAGGAAAAAAATGCAGTCAATTCATAGGAAAAACCCACATGGTCTGACTGGTGCTGTAGATATCAGGCAACAGATTGGTCAACTCAGATTTTCGCCTTTCCTCTGGTATTCATGGCAGAGGGAGGATGTGACATTTTGCACAGGAGGCTACTGCATTTAAGGTCTGGGAGTATCTCTGGGGTGGAAATGAGGAGCCTGTGTCCTGGCTGGACAGCACAGCGTCCTTGCAGGAAAGCGCCTGACATGGCCCTCGCTGTCAGCCATTAAACCTGGGGCACGTCTCGGGACATCCCAAGGCCTTGCCATCTCTCCTAAACTGTAAAACGGCGATATCATCATCTGCTCAAAGACAGAGGGGCTCCTAGCTGGTTCTGAGGCTCTTTCGTTTCCGGGAGCTAAAACAGAACAGTTGGTTTTAGGCTAAACAAGGAAGGTCAAGTTTGTCACTGACCTCTCTCTGGCATTCTTTTCGTGCCCTTTCTTGACTTTTCCACTGAGCGCCCTCACTGCCAATCCTTCTGACCACACAGAATGGGTCACCGCTCCCACGCGCCCAGGTAGTGGTGACTTAATGGGCCCCTCCCCCTGGGGTGTATTTACCTTTTTATGACCCGGGGGGAGAGGGCACAACTTAATCCTGTGGGGTGAAATGGTCATGACACCATTCCAAGCGTCAGCAGGTGATATATCTGTAGGGCTGTGCTTCAGGGCGCTTATGAAACTGGCAGGAAAACTGCCCCACCCCATTCTCAAATGCCGTTAGGAGGCTTCGAAAGGAAGGTCCTGGATGGGTTTTGATCTAAAAGACTTACCTTACTAATGATAATAAAAATAGCAAACGTGTTGGCACAGTGCTTTCCAGCTTACAGAGCTTGCTCACATTTTACTTTTATTACTTTTATCTGATGGAGCAGAACACTGGGGCTCAATGAGGTGGAGTGACAGGCCTCAAGTCCCACAGCTCTATGGGGTGGGTGGGGGGCTGGGACTCAAACACAGGACTTTTGACTCCAAACCACAGCCACGGAGATAGACTCAGAGGCCTCGGGAGAAAGAGAGAAAGCTTGAGAACGATAAGGAGGAGACCCTTGGCTTGGCCTGAGGGGATGAATAAAAGCGGTCCCCTTAGGATCTGATTTCGCCTGTGTTCCATTAGCCAGAAACAGCCTATCTCTGGAAAATGAAAAGATCAAAAGAGGAAGTAAAATGGAACCAGAGGCCTTTTCCCAGCAGAGAGGCAGAAGTCTAGCCCCTAATTCTTAAAAGTCACTCACCTCAGTTCTATCACCGTATTTTCAATTCCATTAAATGCTCTGGAGGTGGTGGGGGGAGAGCAGGGGAGCAGGGTTTGGGAAGGGAAGGGATGGAGAGAGGGAAGCCATTTCACCTGCATAACCTCAACCAGAGTGTTTCTGGGACGGGAAGCGCTAACGGATGGCCCCTCTCTGGCCCCTGCTGTGAGGCTCCTGTGCTTCATGCAGGAGAGCACCGGCCAAAGTGGGTCACAGACCGATCTTAAGTTAAAATGATATGAAAGCCTCCTTGCCTGTTTAGTTCTGGATCTGACACAGTATAATTAGTAGAAAGAAGAAGAGAAAAAATTAAATATTTTGAAAATGGCATAAGTTAAACCTCTATAGTTACCACAGGTTTATTCCTACAGCGTGTCTAGGTTTTGAAGTGTTCCACACCACTGTTTGTGTTTTTTCCTTTTTCCCAACCCCACAGAACGCTGTGCTACGATGGGGCTTAGCTTCTCACTGTCCCCTGTTTCTACGTACAAACACAAGGATGTTGTGGTCAGGGGCCATCTCGCCAACATCCTCCCGTGCCCTCGGGGGGGGGGTACAGTTGGCCCTCGGCCTCCGGGTGGAAAGGCAGGGTCTCTGGGGTGGACAAGGGAGAGGGGTTCTGTGAAGGGTTCCCCACCTCTAGGAGCAGCCTGCTTGGGGTACCGCCTGCCCCACCCTTCCGTTAGGGGCAGACTGTTGTGGAAGGCCACGACTTCTGGAGACAGTGGGAGACGATTTTTTGTGTGTTTTTCTGCAGGTTAGTGGTGTATTGCTTCGTTCGCAGTCACGGAGGCTTCTAAATTCTCCCAGAAAGGTCCCTGCAAGTCCCACCAAGTAACTCAGCGGGAGGTGTTTGGTGGCATGGGTCTGAGGTAAATCTAAGTTTCATAAAAAGAAAAAGGAGATCCTATATACATTTAGTTGTGTGTCCAGATCTAGTATATGTATATAGATGCATAAATATATATATACACACACCTACAGACACATACATACGCGTATGTGTGTATATATGCACACATATATACACACACATATTCATGTATGTAGACAGAACGTCGAGAGAATCATTTTCCAGTGACCGTGTGCGGGGAAGCCATATAACGTTTTGCCCCAACCTCAGGAGATGCTCTAGTCGGGCCTCCTGCTCCTGCACCTGCACCCCCCCGGGGCCCGCGGACACACGGGGGGTCTGTGGGATTCTCGCAGCTGCATGCCAGCTGCGGCGGGCGCCCAGGCCTCGGCTCTGCAGCTGCGCTCCCGGGCGACCTGGGCCCCGCCGGGCCAGGCCAGGGGCACTGGGGGGCCGCGGAAGTCACGGAGGCCACCCTCGGCCAGGGCGGTGCCGCCGGGGCCCGGGGGTCACATGGTGCCCGACTTGTCCGCTGAGCTGTTGGGGAACATCTTCTCGGTGGGCGTGACGGCCGGGCTGCCCACGCCCGAGCTGCTGCTGCTGCTGGAGCGATGCTGCACCACCGGCCGCACGGGCCGCATGGGGGGCGGGCGCAGCTGGGCCCCGGCCAGGCGGGCGGACAGCGCGGGCTTGAAGGTGGTCATCATCTCGGTGGACGAGCTGCTGCTGCGCCGCATGGCAGCGTCGGGGTCACGGATGACGATGGTGTGCAGGGGGCTGGCGGGCTCGGAGCTGATGGGGCCTGGCGGGTTCTTCAGGGGCTCCAGGGTGTCCAGCACCACATCTGGCGCCTGCTTGACTGTGTTCTGTCTCTCGAGTTCCCGCAACTCGTGCAGAGCCGTGCTCATGGTCTTCTCGATGTCCTGGGGGCGGAAAGAGCTCTGGTCAGCACAGAGGCCGGGCGCCCCAGGGTCCAGCCCTTGCTCGGCTGCTGATGGGCCTGTGGGCTTCCTGGGGAGGTGTTGCCACACACAAGCTCAGGGCTGGGATGGAGATGAACTCTCCAGGGTGTCCTATGTCCCACTATGCATGTGGGCATCACCTGCACACTTGCCTGCCCAGGGGGCCGACTGCAAGGACGGCAGGTTCCACTACTGGTTCTGGCTCTGCAACTTTCTTGCTGTGTGACTTTGGGCAAGTTACCTCACCTCTTTGAGCCTCAGAATCCTCATCTGTGAATCTAGACCATTATAACGCAACCTCAGGGCGTTTGACAAGTGTGTTAAATGATACAGTCCCCACGAAGAGGTTGGCATGGCCCCTGATACACAGTAAGCACTCACAAATAACAATGGCAGTAACAATGGTAATAATAGAGCACCCATCCAAGCCCTTTCCTTTTGTAAGTCATTTAATCCTCACACTTTATGAGGTAGGAACCACCATTATGCTCATTTCACACATGAGAAGATGGAAGCTCAGCCTGGTTAAAGTAACTTGCCCAAGATCACCCAGCTAGTTAGTAACATAGCCCAAGTCTCAACCTAGATAGTGTGTCTCCAGAACCCAAGCCCCTAACCATTATGGTTGCTTTTAAAAAATATTTAAGTAACCTCTACACTCAACGTGGAGCTCGAACTCCTGACCCCTAGACCAAGAGCTGCACACTCTTCCAACTGAGCCAGGAAGGCACCCCACCATTATCATCATTAAAAAAAAAAAATTCCATAAGAACATTCCTTGGAGGTTACATATCAGAATGTCCACAATATTCACCCCAGAATAACCAGACTGTCACTTTCTCCTCCGTATCATAATCAGAAAAGTTTGTTCTTCAAAAACGTCAATTTTAAGGAGCAACAAAACCTCTCATCTGCCTATGTAATTCCTGGAGATTTAGAGCTCATCAATATGAGAGCACTTTGAATGACAGGGAGGGCTGTTAAGTCTCCGTCAGGGCCTCCGGGAGCAGGGCAGGGTCCCCTGTCAGCCTGGGTGGGGCTCATCGGTCCACATTCCCAGGGCTTCTGTCCCTCCTTGAGCCAGAAGGGGGTGCTGCAGCTGGAAGTCAGCATTCCAAAATAGGGAGACTTGGGCTAGGGCAAAGGACCGGGATTTTTTAGTGAAAAGACCCCTTTTGCTGGTTGTGTAGTGTTGGACAAGTCTCGGGCCCTCTGCAACAGGCTCTGCTTCTCTGTTGAAAGCCCCTACATTTACTGTGAAGATGGGGATGAGGTGATGGATGTGATGGAGCTTTATAAACTGCCGGGCAGTGTTCACACTCCCTTTAGCCTGAGTCCTTGGCTCACACCTGCGTTACAGGGATGCCTCCACGCCAGGTGGGGCACAGGGAGCCGCACAGGCTGAGCACAATATCCCACAACAGGGGAGACTGCTTAAAACCGCTGCTGGTAGGCGTGGTGCACAACCCTCCGTGACCGCGATGACATCTGTTTTTCTGCCGTGAGGTGAACCCGGAAAAATTTCAAGTCTGGTCACAGTGATGAAGTTGGAGCCTGGAGAGGTCCTGCCAGCCCGTTTCCGCAGCCCTGTCCTCTTTCACCCTGTCTCCTCCTCCTCAGCCCACGGGCGGCCGCCTGCCCACCCTGAGGCCCCACAGCAGGCTCCCGGCTGGCACAGGCAGGGTCCCAGCCTATCCCTTTTGCTTTGTTAAGAGACTGTGGGTGTCTGGTCTATGGCTAATAGTAGCTTTTATGCTTCTTGACATTTTATCCCTTGCCCTGAACACTAGCTACTTTAAGAAGGGGATTTTTGTGCCTCTATCCAAAGGATTAGCTGTGGGGGACCTTCTATGTGAGGGGAGAGATGGCAATCCTCTCCCCATCTTTGCTATAACCCAGCCCGGCAGTGCTAACGCTGGCTTTGCACATCCCACGCCACTTAAATGAAGTCCTCCCCCGCCCCATGGACTTCGCTGCTCTCCCTGCAGCGCTCCAGTGTGCACTGAAAGGTAAAGCTTTAAAAAATAAATGTAACGATGACGCCTCTACCACCATCCCCACCGCCACTCTATCCTGGCAGAATGTGAGCCAGAGAGACAGAAAGCTCAGAGAAAGACCAGCTGAGTAGTTTAGGCGTGAGCCTTGCATTAGTCTGAGAGGTGATGCAGCAATCTGCAGAGCGGGGCCGCACAACGGCGCTTGGGGAAGACGGACAGCAGGCGGGGGGTGGGCAGGCTCTGGGTCCATTTCAGGTCATCCTTGCACTGTCAGTGCCTAGCTCTGTGACTGGCACACAACAGTGGCTCAATCAATATTCGTCAATAAAGGAATGAACGAATGAACAGATGAATGAATGGATGGATGAAGGAATGAATGAATAACTCAACTGTGCCATCTCGTGGAGACACCTGCCATTACCACATCCCTCTCATCCGGCCTGCCCCCAGGTAGGAATATCCCCCATCCAGTCCTGGAGACTGGAGGTCTTTAACAGAATCCCTAGCCAGCACCCATTCAGCTTCTGCTCCCATGGGGAGGCCAGCAGGGAAGCCAGCTTGCTGTCTACCTTGCGTTCTAGCTTAACCTTGAGCCTGGCGTGAAGGGCCAAGTGGCTCCCTGGTCAAGAGGCTCCCACCCGGCCGCCCCTCCGGGTCCTCAGCTGGCCCAGCCTGCCTTCCCACCCGCCCTTACTTCTGCCAAGGCCTCAGCCTCCAGGGACTTGTGATCTCCCAGGCTGCTGTGCCTGGTGGAGCCGCATGTCGACCTCATCGAGTGCCCTTCCGAGAGAGCCTTCTTGTCAGGGTAGTTGATGCTGCCGGCACTCCCAAATGTCGCCATCCTCCGCTTCTCAGGGCTCTCGATCCTCCCCCGGGTGAGAGGGATTTTGTGGGGGCTGCTGGGGCAGGCGGCGGCCCGGGGTGGCGTGTCTATGCTGGGACCCAGGCCCCGGGGTGGGCTGTGGGTGTCGCCCCCGCTTCGGCGCCTGGGGATGGCCGCTCCATCGGATCGTAACCGCACTCTGTAAAGGAGCCAGGGGGCAGGGGCATGGGGCAGAGGTCAACCCTGGCAGGTCTCAGAATGGGTCAGCTAACCCCCAGGCCACACACTACACACTAGTCTGGGGAGCAGGTATAGTAAAGCCTCATTCAGCCAAACTCAAGTGCACAATGAAAGCTCTGGCTGAGCGTGCAACTCAGTGGCAAGGGGCAGGTGTAATGTGCACACGAAGGAATCGGAAGCATTCTGCTTTCCAAACTGCAGACGGTGATGCTACTAATTACACAATGAATCTTGACTATGTGTCAAGTCAAGGCCAGGAGAATTTCAACCTGGGAACGCTTTGGGGATGGTTAGTTGGGCTCATGATATGTTCTTAAGTGGTTCAGACATTTCCATGATTCTGAAGGGCTTCTTAATTGGTCTGAAGCATTGAGGCTTGACTGTACCAAAAGTCACCAGCTCCCTGCAAGCACAGGAGGGGGTCCCTGGGAATTGAACACAGTCCAGTGTTCTCACCCACCCCCAATCTCCCCAGCAAAGGGCTATTTCTATGAGGCTTTTTTAGATCTTGGAAAATTAGTCATTCTGGAGTAAAAAACTGCTTCAATCAATGTGCCTTTCATGCATTTGGCCACCTTTTACTCTTTAGGGAGGCTCTGGTAGAGTCAAAGAGGGACCAGAGCGTCTCTCAGGAGGGATGGCTTTGTCACAGACTTTCCTGTGTCCTCTTTCAGACCCATTTTATTAATCTGGTAAATGGGCATAATATTCCTTGCGCATCTTCCAGGGAGGTCTGGCGGGTGTGAAAGCACTCTGGAGGTATAAGGCTCCACCCGCAGGCAATTTTGCTACATCCTATGGAGGTCAACAGAGATTTGAAGGCACTGGTGGCTGGAGGGGAGGCTGGCAGTGGCAAGGGGGTAGGAAGGAGGGACAGAGTGTTGGAATGGGCCATGACTGAAGGACCCAGTTCAATGTGGTCAGCAGCACTTCAGACCCCAGAGCCACCAGCCAAGCTAAGCACCGCCTGTGGGTACCCCAACAGGATCAAAGCATAGGATTGGAGAGGAGGAAATATTGAGAAAGAGAAGAACCAGAATAAAGTAGGGGAGGGAGGGAAGAGGGAGAGGAAGAGAGAGGCAGGAGAAGATATGGCCCTCCTAGAATTCAAGGAACCATGGCTTTGTCTTCTACCTACCCCAGACTTCCACTTTGCCCCCCAATTCCATTACCTATCACAGTGCCTGAGCCTTTTGCTGAAGTGAACAGAATACACTGAAAGGAGGCACAGAGACTTCTGCCAAAGTAAATTCATAAACATATGTTCCTGTTTCAACTATATTTCTGGTTCTATCTGCAAGCACCCATATGAGGGAGCTGATCCCATGACCTCTCCACCAAAAAAAAAAAAAAAAGAAGAAGAAGAATATGACATTGTGAGAATCTGATTAAGAAAGCAGTGAGAAACTATCATCCTCTCTATTCTTCACTTTTTCATATTTGTTATTTTTTTAACAACCACATTCTTTGGACTAAACAGGCATGTAGAGAATGACAAGTGTAGTAGCTCTTTGCCTGGCAGAAAAGTCAGGTGACGCAGTGCAGCCCACACATGGAAGAGGGAAGAAATTGGCAAATGTGCTCCCACCAAATAAGTGGGTAGAGTCGAGTGTCAATTTCCTCCACCACATGGAGTGGGTGTGAGTTTTCTGTTTGTGTAGTGCACTTCAGGGGGAGTATGTGAACCTTAAAAATTTAAATATAACAACTCAGGTCTTCAACAGAAAATAGGGAGGAGGTGCAAGAACTGGAGAGAGGTAGGAAAAATACTTGCCAATTTATAACTCTCTCTTCCTCCCCACTTATTATTACTATTTTATGTAAAGGGCATTGATTTGCTAATATATGTCTTGTCTCCTCCTTCTCCAAACCCCAACTCCAAGCTGGACCCTTGTAAGCCTGGCATTCTTGGGCCAGTTCCAGCCAGACCCCCCAGTGTGCCCAATAGCACATCCCAGAGGGAACAAAGGGCCACAACAGCCTCCTTTCTCCCCTCTGCCCTCTTGCCTCTCCCAAATCAGACAGAGACGGGTATGGCTCTAGTAGGAAAAAATGAATCCGCATTTCCTACCGGCCCATCACCCCCCCAAAGCCGTAATCCGAGATGTGCTCCGTGGGTGACTGGAGGTCGTTTTTGGAGGAGGCCTTGTCATCCAGCAGCGGCCCACTGCTGGCCTCGCTGTCGGCCTTCTGGCTCAGGCTGTCCGAGAAGGCATCATCCCTGGGGAGAAGGACAGATGTGAATCGGGAGTGCTTTGCTCCAGAGAACCCCGGATATGTAGGGCTCCTGGAGACCTGTGTGAAGGGGGGCATCCACACACACTTTATGGTTAACTTATGCCCATCCTCTGGATGAGCCACTTCCCACTCTAGGCCTTAGCATCACACACATGCCCATCGGCTTGCTCTCTCCTAACTTACTTTCTCTGGCAGGAGACCACCTGCCCTCTGCCCCAGACCTACTTTCTCTTCTCCCTTCCTCTAGATTTTTCTCTCCCAGGCTGCTGCAGGCTAGGACAACCTAAATGCTGGAGGGAATGCTAGAGTGATGGGCAGAGAAGCCCACAAGCTGAGCATTGAGAGCTGAGTCTCCATGTGGTGCCCTGAGAAGCTATTTAAGGCTAAGCAAGGGAGGAAGAAGAGTGCCTCCATCCCTCAGCTCTTGACCTAGGGCTTTGGATAACTGTGAGGTGGCTCCAGCTTGGTGGGGTACCCTGTTGGCCTCCTCCCAGCACACTGGGGACAGCAGAGGGCTGCCAAGGGTCCTCCACTGGCATTTCTCTTGTCTGCCTGGCTTTGGACTTTGCTGTGGTTTCACACCATTCCCTCTGTCATCAAGGCTTATGCCTCTGCCCCTTTCCTTGAGGTCCAGCATAGTGGCTGCTTCCTCCATAAGTCAGTTCTACCAGAGACTGACTCAGAGGGAGTGTCTGCTGTACGAACCTTCAATGGCTTTTAAAGAAGAGAAGATGTAAACTTTCTGGGCCTCCCAGTATGGCTAGATACTGGGGATGTGGGCCTTTCTTTAAAAAAATAAAATAAAATAGTAACAGTACCCTGGAAATAAGAGGATGGCTATTTCTGTGCATCCTCTGAGAGAGCCACTTGGGAGATAAAGAATGGTGGGCAGTAAAGGGGGCAGTACTGGCCACTGATTATAGGGAAGGCCTAAGAAGGTAGAGGAATATGGCAAGATCTACTGGATGCTGAGAATCAGGGCAGGTGATGAATGCCCTAGAGGCTGTCAGGTGGGTCAGGATGGTCAACCGAAGGCACCAAACACTGTCTCTGTATACTCTAAAGGATGAGCAATTTGCTTATTTGTTTAGTGGATCACCATTTAAGGGGAAGTGAGATATAACCATTCTTTAAAAAGACCAAGTGCGTCATTCCAGTGAGAGCAAATGGTTGGCATACAGCCCAGCACTCCCATTCCTGTGCCCATTCAAGACATCACTAATCAACCACGACATTCTTCAAAGAAGGTCTTGATTCCCACTCACATGTCCTGTACAACTATGTACTGATGAGGGATGAGTCCGTCCACGCCGTTGTGACGGCCCTCCCACCAGTCCTCTGAGGCGCGATGGTACAGTAGCAGCGAGGCTCCTTTCTTGAAGGACAGCTCACGCGGGGACCGCCCCACATAGTCAAACTTGGCGATGGCTTCGATCTGTTCCACTTCTAGAAGGAAAGCATGGGAAAGAGCATCTGTGGAGTGAGCAGGAAGGCAGCCAGGAGGCTCGCTCAGATGGCCTTGGCTTCTGTGGGGCAGCACGACAGCAAGCTGGTGGGAAGAGCATGGGCTGGGGCTCAGGACACCAAGTTCTAGCTCAGACCCACTCCCCATGCTGTGGCTTTGGGCAGGACGTCTAACTACTGACACACCATATCCTTATTTTCCACTCCCCCTCTGGTTTTCCGCTTTCTGATAATTAAAATATTATCTTAAGAAATTCCTCTATCTTCTACCTCAAGACAAGTGCCATTTCCATTTGTTCACAAACCCTTTCCTTTTTTGTCCACTTACGAAACTTTTAGAGGTTCTTATCTTTTGGGTGGATGTGGACTCCCATCCATGCAAAGATGCTGTACACAATTTTTAAGAGTTCCCAGGACTCTTCAAAGCTCATTGTTATGGACTGAATTGTGTTCCCCTCCCCCCAAATCCATATGCTAATGCCCTGACCTCCAGTTTGATAGTATTTGGAGACCGGTATTTAGGAAGTAATTGAGGTTAAATTGAGTAATTAAGGTAGGATCCTAATCTGACTGGACTGGTATCTCTCCATGAAGAGAAGAGATGCCAGCTGTCTGTCTGTCTCTCTCTCTGAATGTACACAGAGGAAAGGTCGTGTGAGGACATAGAGAGAAGACAGCTTTCTATGAGCTGGGAGGAGATGCTTCACCAGAAACCAGCCTTGACAGCACCTTTGTCTTGGGCTTCTTGCCTCCAGAGCTGTGAGGAAATAAATTTCTGTTGTTTTAGCCACCCAGTTCTGTTCTGGTAGCCTGAGCTGAATAACACATTCATGCATGGACTTAATTTGGGGGGAGAAAGAATTCCTTCCGGGACCACAGCTCAAGCTCATCTCTTTGCACACACATATTGACCAATCAAACCTTTCTTCTTCACTGGTTAGTGGCAAGTCTTGACTGGATTAAGCAGTGAGGATCGGCTCTTGCCCCTGAGGTACTCCTACCACCCAGCTCCATCACCTCTTTCTGTGTGACCTGAGGCAGGTTACATAACCTCTGTAAACCTCAGCTGATATGGGAGGATTAAAAGATAATGCGTGTAAGAAGACCTACAGATGGCCAACAGATACATGAAAAGGTGCTCAACATCTCTAATCCTCAGGGAGATACAAATCAAAACCACAATGAGGTATCACCTTACACCTGTCAGAACAGCTCCTGTCAAAACCACTCCCCCCAAACCAAAAAACAAAAAAACCCAACAAGAAATAACAAGATATAATGAGTATAGATATAGAGAAGAGGGAACCCTGGTACCCTGTTGGTGGGAATGTAAATTGGTACAGCCACTGTGGAACGCAGTATGGAGGTTGCTCAAAACATTAAAAATAGAAATACCATATGATCCAGCAATTCCACTTCTGGGTATTTATCCACGGAAACAAAAACACCAACTTGAAAAAACAGATGGATACATGGATGAAGAAAATGCAGTATATAGATACACTGGAATATTATTCAGCCATAAAAGAGAAGGAAAATCTTCTCTTTGAAACAACATGGATGAACCCTGAGGGCATTATGCTAAGTGAGATAAATCAGAGAAAGACAAATACCATATGATCTTATTTATAGGTAGAATCTAAAAGCAAAAACAAACCAAACTCTCAGAAACAGAGAACAGATTGTTGGTTCTGCCTCTGGTGGTACCAGAGGCAGTGGTAAGCAGTGGGCAAATTGGGTAAACCTTTATAACTTTTGTAACTTCCAGTTATAAAATAAAGTCCTGGGGATGTAATTTAGAGCATGATGACTATAGCTAATAATACTGCGTTGCACTGAAAGTTTGCTAAGAGAGTAGATCTTAAAAGTTTTCATCAAAAGAAAAGAAAAATTTGTAACTATGTATGGTGACTACATACAGTCTTCCATGTATGGATGGATGTTACCTAGACACACTGTGGTGATCATTTTGCAATACACGTATCGAATCGTTAAGTTGTCTACCTGAAACTAATATAATGCTATACGTCATTTATATCCTTTTTAAAAATATTTTATCAGGATCCCTGGGTGGTGCAGCGGTTTGGCGCCTGCTTTTGGCCCAGGGCGCGATCCTGGAGACCTGGGATGGAATCCCACATCGGGCTCCCGGTGCATGGAGCCTGCTTCTCCCTCTGCCTGTGTCTCTGCCTCTCTCTCTCTCTCTCTCTGTGACTATCATAAATAAATAAAAATTTTAAAAAATTTAAAAAAATAAAAATAAAAATATTTTATCTATTCATGAGAGACATAGAGAGAGAGGCAGAGACATAAGCAGAGGGAGAAGCAAGCTCCCTGTAGGGATCCTGATGTGGGACTTGATCCCAGGACCCAGGGATCACACCCTGAGCCGAAGGCAGACAGACGCTCAACCACTGAGCTACCCAGGTGTGCCTGTCAATTATATCTTAATTTAAAAAGTAAGAAATGGGATCCCTGGATGGTGCAGCGGTTTGGCGCCTGCCTTTGGCCCAGGGCGCGATCCTGGAGACCCGGGATCGAATCCCACGTCAGGCTCCCGGTGCATGGAGCCTGCTTCTCCCTCTGCCTGTGTCTCTGCCTCTCTCTCTCTCTCTCTCTATCATGAATAAATAAATAAAATCTTTAAAAAAAAAAAAGTAAGAAATATACTAGATTTTAATAGATTTTTAAAGGCCATGATGTATGAAAGTTCTCAGCATTGTACAGACACCTGAGGTGTTCAGTTGGTAGTAGCTCTTATGATGATGATTATAATTACTAGTGGCTTTACCCTATGGGGTAGGTCCAGACAAGAAATCTAAGCTACAGAGAGTTTATGTGGTTTTCCCAAAGCCCTATAGCTAATGAAGTTTGGGAAAAGACTTTTTGGGGAACAGGGGAGCAATGCCTAGGATTTACTTAATCTGTGTTATAGCTGTACCCTAAGAGATGCTCACACTCGGTAGAAAACTGGCTGTATGTGAATATTAATGTATTTATACTTTAAAGCAAGCACAAAGATGTATAATGCTATAAAAATCATATATATTTATGTATATATTTACATAGATAAAGTAACAAATATGTTGAATTCTAATAGAACAAAAGTGTAACGAAATTGACCCCTGTCCTCTCTAGCCTGCAGATACCTTCCTTATGCTGACTCTCTATTGCTCCATTCCTCCTTATGGATCATCTCGTATCTGTCTATCCAGCCACCTACTTGCACCTAAAGGAGTTAAGGCCAGAAAACCTGGCTTTGCTACTTTTTAGCTGTGTGACCTTGAAGAACTTATTTCTCCTTCCTAAGCCTCAGTGTCCTCTTCTGTAAAATGGGAAGGCTACTAATAGGATCCAGCTTATAAGGATGTTGAGAGGATTAAATCAGTTACTGTATATGAAGTGCTTGCAACAGTGCCTGGCATGTAGTTAGCGCTATATGAAAGTTGTTATCAGACCTGATACACTTCTAAGGACTTTCTAAGCATGGAAACACAAAGAGCAGAAGGAGGAACCCCCTTTGTTCATCTCCTCCATTAATCCCCACCACACCCCTGTGTACATTAGGGTTCCCCCCTCCTGTAAGCAGTATCTCAAGAAGACCGTCCCGGTGCTCCTGTGAGATGCAGCAGCTTGCAGATGCATCTAGTCCTCAGTGCCTGGGACAGCCTTCTACAGGGTGTGGGCCTCAGGCAGCGAGGCCAGCCTTCCCCAGCTGGCTCCCTGACAAATGTGTTTAAATGTTATTCTGACACGGTTGATGCAAGATGACAGCACAGCTACATGGGCCACATTAACTCAGATCATGATTCAGAGTTACCTTCTCAGGAAAATGGGGAGATCTCTGTCATCTCTGCTGCCTCTTTGGATCCTACACCAGCTATTGGCTATAGCATTGCTTGAACACCTGTCTGCTGGCCTAGCTACAGAGACAAAAAGGTTGGAGGGTTTGCAAGACAGGAGCTGAACCCAGAGGACTGTGTGCTCTCAGGGTTTCACCCCAGGGTGTCCTTTGAGCCTGGTTCCCCTCACTGATGGAGAAGCTGACCTGAGCAGAGGTTTGCTCCTGCCAGGAGGAGCTGTCTGGGTGTCTAGTTCCTGCCTTCCACATCTCTAGAGCCTCCAGCAGTCACTGTGGATGGCCTGGAATTAGGAGTGGGGGGAACAAGGAGGAACGGGAAATGTAAGAGAGAGAAAAGAAGAAAAGAGGAGGAGGGAGCAGAACTGAGCTACAGGCCGAGAGAGGGCATGTGTGTTTGCAGATGCAGTTATGTAAGCATGTGTGGTAGAAAGAGTAATCATAGCCACTATTTATTAGGAAGTCTCTTATTTGGGTTTATCATACCTGAAGTAGAAAACGTGATTCTCCTCCTTATTACTCTCCCACACACCCCTCCCCAAACTTACTTAATTCTCTCATCTTCCCCCATCTTGGGAAATAAAACCATCTGCCCGCTTGCTCAGGCCAAAGTGTAGCTCTTGAGCACCACATGTCTAAGCTATCAGCAAATTCTCTGAAGCATCCCCTGAATTGGACCTGTCTCGGCACCTCCAGTGCCACTGCCCTGGTCCAGACTGCCACTGTCCTTCTACCAGGCATCCCTGCTTTCATTTGTGCTTGGCAGAGCCATGTCTCCCCATGGCAGTCAGAGGAATCTTTTAAAATCATAATCGGATCATCAAACTCTTTTGTTGAAATCCCTCTGAAGGCCTCCTGCTATGCTTGCAGCCAATCCCAGATGTCTTCTCACGGCTGCTGAGGCCCCTTCATGCTCTGGGCCTGGAGGCCTCTGCAGCTTCGCTCCCTACCTTTCTCCCTCACTCATCACCTCCCTCATGGCCTCACGAGCCTTCGTCATCATCATCTTCTTCTTTTTTAAAAGATTTTATTTATTTATTCATGAGAGACACAGAGGGAAGCAGAGACATTGGCAGAGAGAGAAGCAGGCTCCCACGGGGAGCCCGATGCAGGACTTGATCCTAGGACCCCAGGATCATGACCTGAGCCAAAGGCAGATGCTCAACCACTGAGCCACCCAGGCACCCCTCACAAGCCTTCTTAATGTTACTCCTCCAACACTGGATTCTGACATTTTTCAAACACCAAGTAAAGTTGAAAGTAAACGTGTATAGACCTGCCACCTAAATTCTACAGTTAACATTTTAGTGTATTAGCTTTATCACATATGTATCCATCTTCTATCTTATTTTTTAGTGAATTTTAAAGTAAGTTGCAGACATCGGTACACTTTACCTCTAAACACTATAACATAAATATTCATAGAGCCTTCTTGATGCTTTTAAAAATTCCAAACCTTTTCTTGCTGTAGGACCTTTGCTCTTATTATCACCTCTCCCTGGGATACTGTTCTCCCAGATATTTGCATTCATTCACATTCAATAAATATTTATTGACCCTTGTGTGCCATTTCCTCATTTTATTCCAGGTCTGCACTCAAATGTCTTTGCTTTAGCAAGGTGAAAGGAGTTGGCTACCCTCAACTATAAGAATACTGTCAAAAAAAAAAAAAAAAGAATACTGTCAAATCACTCTACATTTTCTCTTGCTTTATTCGTCTTCACAGCACTTAGCGCAACCTGAACTTGTGTGTGTGTGCACATGTAGTTTGAAAATTTATTTATTGTTGATCTTTCTTACTAAAATGTGAGGCCCATTAGGACAGGGGTTTTTGTTTTATAACATGCTATTTTCCCACTTCTAGAACAGTTTCTGGGATGAGATGGCTCTCCATATCACTTGCATGAACAAATTAAGCTTTTATTATGCATTAAATGTTCTACTTACATTATCACATTTAATCGTCACAATAATATGTGCAGTGTTATCCTCATTTTACAGAGGAGGAAACTGAGGCTGAGTTGAAATGATGTGTCATGCATGGATCAGAAGACTTAATAACACTATTAAGATGGCAAGACTTTCAAACTGATCTAAATGTTCACTGCAATCCCTATTGGAATGCCAGCTGACTTCGCTGTGGAAATTGACAAGCTGACTCTAAAATTTATATGGAATTGCAAAGAACCCATAGTACGCCCCCCCTCCCCCAAAAAAAACCTTGAAAAAAGAAGAACAAAATTAGAGGACTCACACTTCCTGATTTCAAAACTTACTACAAAGCAACAGTAATCAAGATAGTGTGGTGCTGGCACAAGGACAGACATATACAGTTCAGGTGAATAGAACTGAAAGTCCAGAGATAACCCCCTACAGCTATGGTCAACTGATTTTTTATGAGGGAGCCAAGATCATTCAATGAGGGAAAGAATTATCTTGCAAATAATGGTGATGGGACAACTGCATAGTTACACACAAAGAAAGAACAGAATTGAACCCTTACACCATAAACAAAAACTAACTCAAAAGGAATTACCTAAACATAGACCTAAAACTTAAAACTCTGGGAAAAAAACATGGGGTAAATATTCATGATTTTGGATTTGCTGAATCTTTCTCAAATGTAACACCAAAAACATGAGCAACAAAAAGAAAAAATGGATGAATTGGTTATCATCAAAGTTAGAAAACTTCTGTGCTTCAAAGGACATCATCAAGAAAGTGAAAAAGCCCACAGAACATGTTTGCAAATCATATATCTGATAAGGAACTTATATCTAGAATATATAAAGAGTGCTTACAACTCAATAATAAAAAAACCCCCATAATTGCCAGATTTTAAAATGGGCAAAGGATCTGAAGAGACATTTTTCCAAGGAAGATATGCAAATGATAAATAAGCATATGAAAAGATGCTCAGCATCATTAGTCATAAGAGAAATTCAAATTAAAGCCTCAGTGAGATACCACTTCACACACATTAGGATGGATAGAATCGAAAGGTCAAATGGTAACAAGTGTTGACAAAAATCACATACTGTTGGTGGTAATATGAAATGGAAAAGTCATTTTGGAAACCACTCTGGCACATTCCTTAAATGATTAAACACAGAGCTACTGTATGACCCAGCAGTACTACTCCTAGGTATATAAGAAAAAAATTAAAAAAATAAAACAAAAATATATATCTGTACAAAAGTTGTACAAAAATGTTTATAACAGCATTATTCATCACAGCCAAAAAAGTGGAAACAACCCAAATGTCCATCAACTGACAAAAATGTGACAATGGATATTATTCAGCCATAAAAAGGCATAAATTCCAGATACCTGCAACAATAGGATGATCATGGAAAACATCATGCTGAGTGAAGGAAGCCAGATACAAAGGTCATATATTGCATGATTCCATTGAAATGTCCAAAACAGATAAATCCACAGAGACAGAAAGTAGATTAGTGGTTGCTTCGGGCTGGGAAGAAATGTGGAGGGGACAGGAAGATAAGGAATGACAGCTAAGGGCATGGAGTTTCTTTGTGTGGTGATAAAAACTAACTGTGGTCATGGATGCACATATCTATGAATACATTAAAGCCACTGAGGGGTGCCTGGCTGTTCAGGCAGGAAGCCTACAACTCTTGATCTCAAGGCCATGGGTTCCAGCCTCATGTTGGGTGTAGAGATTATTTAAAAATAAATAAATAAATAAAATCTTAAAGCCATCGGATTGTATATTCTAAAGGGATAAACTGCATAGTACATGAATTATATCCCAATAGACTGGTTAAAATAAAAGAGGAAGGGAGAGGCCTTCTTAGGCTCTGGGTCTAAGCCACGTGGCCTGGGCCAGTTTTCTACCTCTGCACTAGGGGTTAGGAGCAGTAGCCAAGTAAGCAGTGAAGGGGCCCTGCTGTTCTCACTTTTCCTTGTTCTTTATCTCTTACAGGAATGGTGGCCGTGATTTAGGGAGAAGTGAGTGTTTGAGTGTGAACTGGTGGTTTATGCCAAGGGAATCTCGGCTACTACTTACAACATGGATAAATCTCTAAACATTGTGCTGAATGAAAGAAGCCACAACCAACAGACACTATTCTGTACAATTCCATTTATATGAAGTTCTAGAACAGGCAATCTAGAATTCATCTGTGATGAAAAAAAATAAATCAGGTCAGTGGTTGCTTCTTGGGCTTTTGGAGTACAGAGGAACTGACTGGATAAGTACAGGAAGGCACTTTCTAGGGTGGTGGACATGTTCTATAGGTTGGTCAGAGTTTGAGTTTACACAAGTTTTTTTGTTTATAAAAACTCAGGGAATGATAGACTTAAGACTTATACCTTTCAGTGTATGCAATTTTACTCCAACCAAAGAACCATAAACAATATTGACTCCTGTTGCATGTAATGTTGCATGTTGCTGTGTTTAGAGGGAGACCACACTGATGACAGCAATGTACTTTGAAATGTATTAAGATAGATTGATAGATGGATAGATACACAATATCACAAATATAACAAAAGGTTAACAATTGTAGAAACTAGGTAGGTTTCTACAATTTGGTAGGTTTATGCGTGTGCACTATACAATTTCCATCCACTTTTCTGCGTGCTTGACATTTTTTTTTTAATTTTTATTTATTTATGATAGTCACAGAGAGAGAGAGAGAGGCAGAGACACAGGCAGAGGGAGAAGCAGGCTCCATGCACCGGGAGCCTGATGTGGGATTCGATCCCGGGTCTCCAGGATCGCGCCCTGGGCCAAAGGCAAGCGCCAAACCACTGCGCCACCCAGGGATCCCGACATTTTTTTTTATTAAAGGAAATATCATGAACTGCAAGTAAATAGAAATCTTATCCTGATTTCTAGTAGATACCTAGAACAATATGATGAAAACTATATACCTCTTCTCAAAGGCATCCATTCCAATGGAAACAAGATGTTGCTCACATCTTGTGAGCATGGACCTCCTAAAGCCTATTTGTGGACCACTGATATGGCCAAAGAGTTAATGACTTCATGGCTGTCCAGATGTAGATGAGGGGAAAGGAGTGAAAGGCAACTGGGAGAATTTTGGGAAAATACAGGGGGAGAATGGTGGTGTAATTATAATTGGAAACTGACACATTGTAACTATATGATCATGTTTCTGTTACTGATTTTAGTAGTTTCTTTATCAGGCAGCTTCGTTCCTCATTTAGCATCCAATTAATAAAGTTGCTATTGACAAGCTGCCTCAATGTTTTCACTTGGCTTAGTTCTGACAATCAAGGGTTCTTAGCCTAACTATAGCTTCTTTATAAATCTTGGAGACCAAAAAGCAAGGACAAATGGATTTTCCAGATGTCTACCCAGGATGTGCTAACAGACTCAAGACAGGGCAGCAGGCATCAGTTAGGTACAGAATATGTTGAGAACGGAAAGGCCAAAAAATAAGTTTTTCCTTCAGTTTGGTTGGTCGCTCATTGGGTGAACCATCTATCACAAAGACATGGGGTCGTGGTTTTCTGGGTGACTTGACCTTCAAAGTCTGCTGGGCTCCATTCATAAGGCTGTTTTCAAGAGAAACAGAAACACTGATGATCCCCCAAATGAAATGTCTTAGAGGAAAGTAGATAGAGGTTTAGGCTGCCAGTGAGCAGTGAGATCTATAAAAGTCCCTGGACTCAGTTTCTTGATCAGAATTAGGAGGGATTTATACTGGACAGAGTATATTGCTTCCTACCCATCTGGTTGTCCAGACACTGTGCTCAGCTCCTTCATGTAGGTTACCTCATTCTACCCTAGGCCACAATTCTCTTGGTGTTGTCATTTCCATTTTACAGATAAGGAAACTGAGGTATGAAGTTGTATTTAGGAAATGTAATTAATTTTCCTCCCAAGAATGCTCCTGATTCAGCAGCCACCACCAATACACAGGAAGCAAGGAGAACCGTGAAGGAGCATGAAACTGGCTCTCCTGAAGCTGGCTATTGCCCTTCTGATCTTTCTGTCTTTGTCATTTTCAGAAACCAGCAACCTGACAAAGAACAATCGAGAAGAAGGGACCGTCCTGGAAGCAGACAAGAAGCTCTGACTTAGCCTGTTCCAGGGATATTGTATGCCTCTACTCTGAGAGGAAGGAGGCAGCATTTTGTGAGGGCTTCTTGTTTCAGGGTGAAGCCTGCCGGGGGTGCCCTATGGCTGCTTCCTCATGCACCCAGCAAGATCTGTTCTGTCTGTCCCTCTTCCTGAGTCCTGGTGCCCACAGCAGCCTTCCACGTCCCAGGCTATGTGTGGGATGATGGGCAGCGACCTCAGCCCCCAGGAAGGTGGGCTGCGAGGGTCCTCAGTGGGCGCCTGACCCAGCCTCCTGCAAACACATTTGCCTCCCCCAGTAGTAGTACTAACAGATCTTAATGCTGAAAAATCAGTCTGTCTTATTGGACAGGAGTTGTTGTCCCCCCAATAGGAGAAGAGAGACTGAGAACAAGATCTAGAGCAAGAGGGAGCTCCACACACATACACACACAGAGAGAAATCAAGCAAGCAACAGATAGAACAAGAAGGGAAAAGGAGAAAAGCCGGACATGGTAGGGCAAGGGACAGAAGAGAAGGCAAGAGAAAACCAAATCGATGGGGATCCCTGGGTGGCTCAGTGGTTTAGCGCCTGCCTTCTGCCCAGGGCATGATCCTGGAGACTCGGGATCAAGTCCCACGTCAGACTCCCTGCATGGAGCCTGCTTCTCCCTCTGCCTGTGTCTCTGCCTCTCTCTCTCTCTCTCTCTCTCTCTCTCTGTCTCTCATGAATAAATAAATAAAATCTTAAAAAAAAAAAAAAAAGAAAAGGAAACCAGATTGCCACAAACAAGCAGAACATGACAGGTTTCACATCTCCAAACAAAGGCTCTGCAGGACATCTTCCTCAGCTCAGGACGAGCTGAGCCTCTGAGGATTCTGCAGAATTGAACATTACCACTAGATATGCCCTTCCTAACGTGGGACTCAGGCCAGACCCATGGGTTCCCTCTTGGGCCACAGCGATTGGTTCTCGGCAGGGTGTGTGAGTCAAGGCAGTCCAGTAAGACTCTACACCAGGAGCTTTCTTAAAACCATGATGAAAAGGGAGTTCTTTTCTGCTGGGACTTTGGGCAAAAGGACAACAAAAGCCTGGAACTGCCAAAGCCACCACACAGGGATATCCTACCTGAGTATGAAGCCAAAACAGAGGGAAGCAGAACAGGAAGATGGAGACAAATTCCTAATAAGATCAACTAGGCTCCTGGATTCAGCCATGCCTGAAGCTATGCCTGCCCTGGGATTTTTCAGGTATATGATCTGAGGCCTTTAATGCTTAAGTCCGTTTGAGTTGGAGTATCTGTCATTAGCAAGTACAAACCCACCAATTGGTGGAACCATCTCTTTCACCAGCTCCCAGAAATCATACCTGAGTACTACATACCAAGTCTCCTGACAAAAATGGTGGTCAACAGGGCCTGGACTCTCCCAGAGGGAAACACAGAAGCCCATAAAACAACTGCTAAATAATGAAAATTGTCCAAAGTAAAACTATCACAGGAAGAAAGGAGGGTTATATGTGGTCTCCACAGGACTGCAGTATAACTATTCATGGGTCCCAAGCACTTTTGCTTGCATGGGACTCTCTGTCCACTAAAAAAAAGTTAATTTTTTTTTTTAATACCTTAACTGGCATAAAGAAGAGTATAATGCAGGCTGGATCATACTTCTTTTTCCTCAGTATTTTAAAAGAAACTAAAACATTTTCATGGGTTCTTAGAAGGACCATGGACCCTGGGCACTGTGCCTATTCCATCTAATGGATTCACTGGCTCTGGGCCCATATTATTCACATTGCTTGTCTACATGGTCCAGGTTTCCTAGAGATGAACCCAACTCTCTTCTTGTCTAGAAAGGGAGGAAGGGTCCCTATGAGTCTCTCAAAGCCCAGTCCCCCTTTCCCTCTTTCCCACCAGCACTTCACTGAATCCTCACTGCCTGGCTTCATCTTTGGGGCACTCAAGCACAGGGGACACTTTCTGTGCATCATGGAGAGCTGCTCCTAATGTTTCGGGTAACGAGACTGGGAGCTCCTCAATGGCCCATGTGTCTTTCATCAAAGTGCCCCAAGTCTTAGCACAGGCTGGATGCAGAACAGGGGAAGAACAGGGAACAAAGCGTGCTTCCTACTTAGCAAACTCTTGTCACTTAGGATTTGCACTCAGGCCAGGCAGGACATGGAAAGGGAAGAGACAGGTGGGTAGGAGTGTGGTGAATGGCAGCACACAGTCTCCAAGGTCTTTCTGGGCCCTCATCTATTCTGAAGGGCAATGTGCCGACTTGTAAAGCTAGAGGGGGATGGGGGGTTTTGTGGACCAGACCAGAGGTTGTATAGGCATGAGTCAGCGTGAGAGGCCCCAGAACCCCCCTCACTCACCTTCATCACTGGTGTGAGGCTCTGTACCATTGTCGTGGTCAACTTCATCAATAGTCCCTGGCTCACTATGTGGACTGTCACTGCAAGGAAACACGGGAAGGACACTTGTTGGGCTTTGCACCCTCACACTGTCCTCAGCTTCTCTTAAGTGCCAGCCCAGCCCACCTCTGTGCTCGACCCGGGTCAGGCCCAGGCCTGCACTGTCCTGCCTTATCCATCTGACCACCCATGGACCCTCCTAATAGAAAACCGCTATCCTGAATAACCTCCCCCAGCTTTCCCCAGCCCTGAAATCCGCTGTGCTGCCAATTCCTACGAGTTCCATAAGACCCAGAGGGCAGTGTAAAACCCTGGCATTTATCCTTAGAAGGACCACAGGCCAAAACAGGAAGGAATTTTGGAAGTACTGTGGGTCATTTGTCTAACCTGGTTCCATGTCTTAAACAGGATGTGACACGCCCAGCAAGGTGGGAGTGAAGCTCACAAGGAGCAGGGTTCTCAGGGCTGCCTCAAGATGCTGTGTGTAAAAGCCCGGGCCAGTCCAGGTGGTACCAGCAGAAGGCATGGAAGGAAGTAGAGTGAATCCAGGCCTGTCAAATTTGTTATTAATACACTGAGATAAGTTCACCAGCCACTAACCTTTCTCTACATTATAAGCTTCTTGAGGCTTCTAGTCAGTTTTCTAACTGAGCCATTGATGGAGTCCTAATATATACCAGGCCCTTTGCTAGGTAGGAGGGACGGGCTGATGGGTAAGTGGGCAGAGACTCTGCCCTCATGGGCCAGGAAATAAAACTGCTGCAAGTTGAAATGTGTTATATAGGAGCAAATGACCAGAGACAAGAACAGCAGAGGGGACCTGCTCAGGGAAGGCTTCTTGGAGGAGGTACTGTTTGCAATGGCATTTGAGAAAATATGAATTTCATTATGAAAAATTTTCCATTGCCTCCTGGATAAGGTCCAGACTCTGTACAATGGCTTAAGACCTTTCATAACATAGCTCCTGCTGGCCTGCGTAGTCTCCTCCCTCACCATTCCCTTGGTGAATGCAACCCTCTAGCCACACAGAACCACTTTCCATTTTACTGGATGTTCCAAGTCCAGAACATTCTTTGCCCACTCCTTTTCTGGCTGACTCCAGTTCATCCTACAGGCCTCAGGTAAGTCATTATTTCCTCCAGGAAGCCCTTTCTGACTTCACTACATTGGCTCAGGGAGCCCCCCTTCTGAAACTGCCTATTCCCTTCTCCAACAGAGCTCCCTGCATCAGAGATTAATCTTGTTTGGGTTACATTCCTGCCCTGCTGCCCAGGGCCTGGCCTAGGACAGACACTCAGCAACCATCTGTCCATTTGTTGAATGAATGAATGTTGTCCACTACGGTAAGACCCTCAGACGAAGCCCCCATTTTGGCTTCGAAAATACCTCCAATGTGATTAATAGCTTTCCTTTCTCATGGGACATAAATGGGCTTAAGAAAAGTGTGTATATTATATATTGTTCTTTGGTAAGTACAACTGCTCTTGAGGACCCTTCCTAGAACACTAATTATATATATTGCAGCCAGGAAGAGAACTGGTGATGGTTGCAAATGCTGCGTGAAAAGCTTCTCTTTGTCCAGAGAGTATACTTGCTGGCTGTGTAATGTTTCTGTTACAGAACAGGAGCAGACTTGCTCCTGGTGCCACAAACAAGGTTACAGAGCTGTGATGACAAGACAGCAGGGTGTGACATTTCTATGGCGGATGGGGTGGAAAACAGAGGGGATGGAGTGTCTCCCTTCTTTGAAGCGATTCAGGAGTCCAGGAATGCTTTGATAATCAAAAGATGAAATCCCCTATAGGCACCTAGCTGAAAGCAGTATGGGGAATACCTAAACACATGGCCCTGTGTCGTCCTGGATTGGGAATAAAGAATGAACAGGACCTCTTCGGCTGGTCTTTGTCAGTTGCTGTTCTGAATTCACATTTGAAACAATTTCCTATCTTTACTACATTTTAAGGTCTTAGTCTGGGGAAAGCAGGCAGCCCTTAGATTAGGTTCTAAAATTTTTCTTTCAAGACCCCGTATAGCACCAGGTACACAAACGTGCCGAACTACCAATTGCTGACCTGGCGTGAAGCTCTCAAAGAACATGAACTCACTTTGTCAGGCTTGAGGTGGTGATTATTATCCACTCCCCTGCTGCCTGAGATGGGTTTGTGACTCACCTGGCTAATGACAGCTTGACATCTCCTAATCAGTGTGATTTGTTGACCAGACCTGAGCCTCAGCAAGGGGATATAATTCTTGGATTTGTGTTGGGACACTTGGGAAGAAGCAGCCCTTTTTCTACTGGGGCTGCTGAGAGAATGTACTCTAAATCTGGAGTTACCAGATGCCTTCCTGAAGCCAGCAAGGGAGAGACTGCTTGAGACTGAAGCCAAAACAGAAGAAAGCAGAGCCAAGGGCTAGGGATTGCAGGACCAAGTCCTGATGATAATATTTGAACTCCTGGATCCAGCTATACCTGAAGCCATGATCCTAGACTTTTGAGTTATGTAAAGTAAAACTTCCCACTTAGCTCAACCAGTGTGAGTTGTATTTCTGTCCCTTATATACCAAAAGAGAGTCTTGGCTCATGCAACTATCTCTCCTATAAGGCTGTGGCAAAGCTCAAATGAGAAAATGCATATGGGAATACAGACTATAAAGCAGTAAGAAAATCGGAGGGTTCCTGTTCAACAGCAACAACAACAACAACAACAGCGATGATGATAATAATAATATTAAGAAGAATGAAATCTTACCAATATTCTTCCCCTCCAGCCATGCATTTTTCATACACAGGTCCCTCTAGCTCCCGGGGGCTAGGGAAGATGGCTTCATGATGGATGATGATGGTTTTGATGACTTCGTTGACGTGTGCCTGGCAGGACACAGGGTCCTGCCCATCAGGGATATGCATGAGGGTGGGCCCGAAGCAAATGGCCAGGTTGTAGGGATCCATCATGTTCTCGTCGCTATACTGCGAGAGGCTACAAGAAAGGAGGTACTCACAAGTTACCTGGAAGAGGTGAATCTTCCCCCCTGTGAGTTCTTTCGTTTGAGGGCTCTACGCAACTCCAGGAGGGCTCCATGTTCTGTTTTAGGAACAGCTGCATCTGCAAAAGCCTCAGGACACCCCCTCCCAAAGGAGGCCAGCGTTGAGGCAAAGGGGGCCCCCCACCCAGCCAACTTGGCCCAGCAACTCACTGGTTGAGGAAAGCAAAGAGGTATCTCATGACCACGATGACCACCCGGGGAAGGGTGATGAGGATTTGCTGGATCTGGTGTACCCTCTCAGCTGGGTTCTCCAGTTCTGTAATACAAAGGGGCTTCTCAGGGCGTCTTTCATCCTCAGAGAGCCAGGTAGCCAACCTCTGCTCCTAGATCAGTCCATATGGTTCAGGGGCAGCCAGTTCTCTCAGTTCTGGGGATTGATCTGTGACCCTGGGCTGGCCACTCAGAGCAAGCATGTGAGTCAACACATTCTCTTTGATGGATGAAGCCAGTATAAGTCGAGTTTCTGTCACCTGAGGCCTATGAGTCCTGATGAATAGAGGCACGGACCATGCTTTGTTAACCTCTTTATGAGCACCAGCTACGCCACAGGCACAGCACATAGTAGGTGGGGAACCAGTGTTGAATAAATAACCAACTCTAAGAGCTATATATTGGCCAATGAGCTTGGCATCTTCAGGTCAGTCCTCGACAGAGAGACACTGGTATTTTTGTCAGTCAGGCGAGGGGTGGGAGCAGCAAATGGGCTCGGTGAGGAGAAGCGCTTTGTGGGCTTTGCCTTGTGGGGAGGGAAAGCTGGCGCGAAGGCTCAGCTGCCGGAGTTCTCATGTGTGTCTTCAGGGCTGGTACACACGCCTCTGTCAGTTCCTTTCGCAGAAAACATGTTTTTCTCCCACAGCCCCTCCCTCCAGCCTCCACATCCTTTTTTTTTTTTTTTCTAAAGATTTTATTTATTTATGAGAGACCCAGAGAGGGAGAGAGAGGCAGAGACACAGGCAGAGGGAGAAGCAGGCTCCATGCAGGGATCGATCCCGGGATTCCAGGATCACGCCCTTGGCCGAAGGCAGGTGCTAAACCGCTGGGCCACCCGGGCTGCCCCAGCCTCCACATTCTGTCAGCATGTTCCTTCTAAAACACAATTTCTCCTGTGTCCCAGGCCTTTCACAGCAGGGCTTCAACCAACCTAGCGTGCCTCACCTCAGCTGCTGCCCCTCACTCCCCAAGTATCTGAAGATGATATAGAGCCATGCTTCTCCAATGGAGTGGTAGTGATCCTCTGGGCATTTATAAAACCACTGGGCACTCTTTGGGGGTTGTCACAGTGACTAGAGAGTACCCTTATCATTTGGGATCCAGGGGTCAAGGTGCCAAGTGTCCTGAATGCATGGGACCCACAATAAGGCTTGCTCTACCCTAAATGCCAATAGCACCCCACCAAGGAACTCTGTGCCAAGCTGCCTTATCCACCATCTCCCTCCCACAGCAGGCCCTCCTGCCCCTGGGCCTTTGCACACACTGGTGATTTCTCTACTCTGCCCAGCACACTCTAGCCTATCTTCAAGTCTGGCACTGAAGCACCTTGCCCAAGCCTCCCCACAGAGCTAAAGGTTTTTAGACCTGTCTTGATTCTGTCACCCTTTCTACAGGCTGCTCCGTGTCCTCAGCTTTAGTCATTAGCACCCTTGCACCACCTCCACTTAAATACATTTTTTCTTAAATATATTTATTCACAAAGGAAGTTTTACCTCACTCCGTAAATGAGAAAGTAGGATCACTTACTATAATTAGGAGCTGACATAAAAATAGATATAATGAAAGCAAAACAATGTTACTAAATTATAGGTAGGCAATATTCTGTATAAAAGTTTCTGAGACTGAGACCCCATTTCTCTGTTTAGAAGGGAAACTGACCTCTGAAATTTTCTCCCTCATATAATCACAGGGTTTGAGAGGGAACTGAGAAGGGATTTATTTTTTTTTCCCAAGTGTGATCCAAGGTATGCAATGTTATGAGCTTATACCAGAGGTCAACAATCCAGGTCCACTCAGGGCTCTGCTCAGGAACTAGACTAATGGAGCATCTGGAAACACCGGCTGAGCCTGTGACATGGGCTCAGATAGGGTTGGGCCTTTGTGGCCTGGAATTTCTGGGGGTGCGTTGGAGCTTGAAGTGGATCTGGAGAGATGAGCAGGAAGTAGTGTGGAGGGCAGCAGGGTAGAGAAAGGGTCTGTTATACAAGGAAGGCAAGAGGCTTGAAGCCTCCCACCCACTGGAGCACTTTCCAGGCTGCAAATCCCTCTCAGATCATTGTGAGAAGCATCCCTAGTAATACTGGGTGTGTGGCAGTTTTCTGTAAATCAGTTTACTCTAAAATACTAAGATTCTCATATTGTAACATTAAGAGTTTATTTCTAAAAATTTCTCAAATGTTGCCTTGGATTTGGGTTTCTTACAGTCAAGGTGCCTTTACTTCAGCCCCCTACACTGGGCTCCTGCCTTCATCCACAGAAATACCTGTCAAGGAGAACTCCGATGGCTCGTGACATTAGAAGATGCCCACAGTCAACTAATTTTCACCACTTTACTTGTGTATCATGTTGTTGACCTGACTCCCAAACCCTCTATGGCTCCCTATTACCTAAGGAGAAAAGTTCCAAATTCTTGCACTTCTCCCCTCTTGCTCTGTTACCCTTTCAGCCTCTTGCACCATGCACTGTCTGGGACACCCTCCTACTGGTCCCATTAGTCCTCAAATTCTTCCCAGGATGCTCTGTGTCCACTCTTGGAAGGCTCTGCTCATATCACTCTCTCAGCTGCGATCTGCAAAGCCAAGTTTCTGTCTGCCTCTTCTCTTCTGAGCTCATTCCATACCCAGGGCTGTACATGCCATTGTCCAATATAAACCATCTTGTTATCTCTACAACTAGGTTTTAAATTCTATGAGAACAAGGATCATACCGCTTCTTTCATACCATCCCTCCCATGTGCCTAACACAGTGATGAGCCCACAGTACAGCTTCAATAAAGGTGTGTCACACAACTCATCATTCTACCAGTCCACCTAGGGAATACTTACTAATAGTAGATATCAAATCTTGAAACCTTTCCTTAGGAAAGAGTGGGTTTTCCAGTCCTCGGAAATACAGTTTTAAAACACCAGCGACTGAATTGATATCTCGCTCATTTTGATCATCCACAAGGGGGTCTTCGCCTGAGAGGAAACAGGAGATGATATTTCAGCTTGGTAAGGAGGCAGGAAAATGTGCAATTATCTGGTCCAAGCTGAACCAGAGAAGCAGCAGACAGGACAGCCTCCTTTTTTTTTTTTTTTTTTAAGATTTTATTTATTTATTCATGAGACACACACACACACACACACACACACACACACACACACACAGAGGCAGAGACACAGGCAGAGGGAGAAGCAGGCTCCATGCAGGGAGCCCGATGTGGGACTTGATCCCGGGTCCCCAGGATCATGCCCTAGGCTGAAAGGTAGCACCAAACCGCTAAACCACCAGGGCTGCCCCGGGACAGCCTCCTTGATAGAACAAGTTTAGAATTCTCCCTGTAACTGATTTTAAAAATGTTCAAATCAATGGAAATATTGTGAAAATAAAATACTGAACATCCATCACCCTTCACTCATGCTCATTAACTTACACTCATCTTGCCATATTTGCCTTCTCTCTTTACTCATATTTATTATTGCTCAATGACTTGAGAGTACTTTGTAGACACCACGACATATCACTGCTAAATACTTCGACACATTTCTCGTACGCATATTCTCCTACATAGCTACAGAACATCTTTACACTAAAAAAATTAACAATAGTTCCAAAACACCATCTCATATACAGCCTACATTCAAACATTCCCAATTGTCCTGTCTTTCAGAGAATTTTTTCAAAGGCTAAGCTCTAGTCAACAGGCACAAAATTCATTTGGTTGTTACGTTTCCTTAGTCTTTTGAGGACCCAACATTTTTTATTGTTAGTTTTTTTTATAATGTCTCTTCTGAGGAGTCTAGGCCAGTTGTCTTATGGGATGCTTCCCACTATGGATTTTTTTGTTTCCTCATGATTAGATTTTTTTTTAAAGATTTTATTCATTTATCTGACAGGGAGAGAGCACAAGCAGGGGGAGCAGCAGTCAGAGGGAGAGGGAGAAGCAGGCTCCACGCTGAGCAAGGAGCCCAATGTGACGCTCCATCCCAGGACTCTGGCTAGATCAAGACCTGAGCTGAAGGCAGATGCTTAACTGACTGAGCCACTGAGGCACCCCTCTCATGATTAGATTTAAGTTAAACATTTTTGGCAAGAATAGTACATGGGTGATGTTATGAACACCTTATTGTATCCAAAGACACATAATGTCAGCCTGTCTTGAGACTGGTGATGCTAAGTTTGATCAATGGATTAAGGGGGTGAACTCCAGATCTCTGCATTATAAAGGTTTATTTTCTCCTTTGTAATAATAAGTGTAAAAAATATTTTTGAAAAGAACCAAATGATCTAAGTGCATGCCATCGTACTCAACATGTTTCACCCAATGCTTTCAACATCCAATGACGATCTTAACCTAAATCAATTATTATCCTGGGTTGCAAAATGATATTTTTCTAGCTCTTTCATTCTACATTTATTAGCTGGCATTCTTCCGTAAAGAGGAGGTTTCTGCATGCCTGCTTACTTTTTCTATTATTATCATTGTTGTTGTTATTTAGCATCTTTATGGAATTGCTTTTGTAGTTTTTACTTTAGTGTGTCATAATCCATCACCATCACTATTCTTTGGGATACTCAGATTATCCCTAATTTTTCCAGGGATAAATGTCCTTTATATGTGACTTCCACTGAGCACCTCCTTGCTTTCTGGCACAAAAGATGTTCATGGATCACCTTGTACTTTCCTTGACCCAGATCTGAAATCAAACATTTCTCCAAGAAGCTCTGTTTGCTTTTCGTAGACAATGGTATTTAGAAAGCGAGATCTAAGTTCTAGATGTGCTCAGTGGTATAAAAATGCTATGAAGAGTTTGTTGGAACACCTGGGTGGCTCAGTGGTTGAGCGTCTGTCTTTGGCTCAGGGCATGATCCCGGGGTCCTGGGATAGAGTCCTACATCGGGCTCCCCGCGGGGAGCCTGCATCTCCCTCTGCCTGTGTCTCTGCCTCTGTCTCTCTTATCAATATATAAATAAAATCTTTAAAAAAAAAACTTCTAAGACTTTAGTGGATAGGAGAATACATATTTTTTTCATGAGTTCACAGTTATTTCCAATTCATATTTAAGATTCAAGATTTTCTTTACCTTCATTTATTTTATATTGGTATTTCACTTTTCTTAGTGAAAATCTTGGTTCTGAATTCCATTAATAATGTATTTCTGTATCTGCCTTATCCTATAATATATATAAACATAGTTTTAAAATTTTAATAATAATATCACCACTAACAATAAACCTAATACATAAAATTTAAGGTTTCTTTGCAGGGCTTTTGTTTTTGTTTTGTGGGGATAAGGGTTAGTCCTCAGAATGTATCCCACTAAAGATGTATGGTCAAAAGATAGAAAGTACATTAGTGGTTGCCTAAGGTGGGGGCTTCGGGTATAGGGAGTAACTACAAATGGATACAAGGTTTCTTTTGGGGGATGATGAAAAATTTCTGAAATTGGATTATGGTGATGATTGGACAATTCTGTAAATATACTATAAACGGCTGAATTGTACACTTTAAAAATGGGTGAGCTTTATGGTATCTACCTCAATAAAGCTGTTAAAAATGTATGACCTGGATGGCTCAGTAGATTAAGCGTCTGCCTTCAGCTCAGGTCATGATCCCACATTGGGCTCCCTGCTCTGCGGGGAGTCTGCTCCTTCTCTGCCCCCTGTTCATGCTCTCTTCTGCTATTTTTCTCTCTCTCAAATAAATAAAGTCTTTTAAAAAGTATGACCAGAGCACATGTTCAAAAGTTACTCTCTGTGTGATGATCAATTTGATACATATCTTGTTTCTAATTATATTCAATTTTAGGGATTGATTTTTTCCTAGAAATTCTTTTTTAAAAAAAATTGTAGTTTTCAAAATACAAAGCATTTACATTGTCCAAAAGTGAAAACCAGATAAAAAGTTACATGCAGCCAAGCCCTACTCTTATCCTTCTCTCCTCCATGCCTTACATGTAACCCTTTTCATCAGTTTCTGGTTTGCCCTGGTTTTTTTTTTCCATCAAAATAAGCAAATACATGTATGAGAATTTTTCATCCCCCTTCATGTTTAACACAAAATATAAGTAGTATACGATACTGCTACATACACTGGTTTCTTTGCTTCATAATAAATACAAGAAATCCCTCCATATCATAGAGATCTTCCTTGTTCTTCCTTTAAAAAAAAATGGCTGCGAAGTACTTTATTTCATGATTGATCACAATTTAGTCAACCAATCTCCTATAGACATTTGACTTCTTTCCAATCTTTTGCTATTATAAACTTTGCCACAACAAATAACCTTGGGCATGTTTTTTTTTTTTTTTTTTTTTTTTTGTGGAGGTGCTTTTCTGGTCAGGTCCTAGAAGTGGGATTATGCGTCAAAGGGTATAGACATATGTAGTTTCACCAGACAGAGCCAAGTTCTCCCCCACTGGGTCTGTACCATTCTATATTCCTACTGGCAACAGAGGCTTCTTTTCCACAGCCCTGCCCATGGAATGCTGTCAATCTTTCTTTCTTTTTTTTTTTTTTTTCCAATTGGCCAGGGGAAAATGATATTTCAGGAGAGCATCACTTTTCAATTTCATCATGAGTTGCTCAGCGAGATCACCCCCAGCTTCCACTGGAGGAGGTGAAAGGAAGCACAGAACAATCCAGCCCCTCCCTGGAGGTGCTGACAGATGTCTGCACCATGGGCTTTCCCTCCTTCTCCCAGAACAGCCCACAGACTGTTCTAAGACTGGCAAGCAGTGAAGAGCAGAGCTAGAAATCCATACTTGGATCTCTTTACTCCACCTCCGTAGGAAAAGAATGCATGTCACTGCCAGGGCCTCTGCCAGCCCCAACATACTTTAACATTAATTAGGGAGCCCCTCCTTTCCTGAGCCAGGTCTTATGGCTTCAGAGCATGAACTGGAGTTCAGTTCCCACCTGCCCTCTTCGGCTGAGCCCCCCTGTGTTGTGCTCAGCCTGAATGACTACGTGGCGGCCTGACCCTGATGTTCCATAGGTCCACCTCTCAGATATCCCCACAGGAGAACAGGAGAATTCCTTGTGGGGAAGGAGGGGAAAAAAACATAAAAAATCATTGCCTATACTGATATAGCACTTCTCAAGTGAGAAGCACATTCGCACACACAATCTCTCTTAATCCTCACAAGAGCCCTGCATGGCGCCCAGGAAGGCATGGTTCCAACGCCACCATTCTCTCTCGCAAGAAAGCTGAGGCCCAACAAGCAAAACAACTTGCCCACATTCACATAGTCAAAACAGACACCAACAGCTCCCAGGTCTTATAATGCCAGGGAGACGTTTTTCCTTTTACCAATGTCTGTCTGTCTGCTTACATGCCTACCTCCCTCTCTCCCTCCCTCCTTACCTCCTTCTACCTTCAGAGTAGAATCCCAATCTTTCCCTTGTCTTTTTCAAGAAAAATGTTTCTCTGAATGCTCAACACATAAAAAGCTGTCTTAGTTGAATTGGGAGGAGAGGTCCACATCTCTGTGCTAAGGCCCCTCTCTGTTCCTGTAGCAGCCCTTGTATCCTCTCCGAAGGACCAGAGAAGCTCAAAAACTCTAGACTAGAATTAGCTATTTCCCTATTATTACCATATATTACCTGTGGGGTCTCATGATTCAAAAGCACATAGATTTTTTTTTCCTCCATAGTGCATATTAGCTCCCCTCACCAAGCATGACCAACATATGGACTTTACATACACACCCATATACTACATATGTGCACACCACACACACACACACACACACACACACACACACACAGATTTGCTCTTGCTTTTCCTCCAAGAAAGCACTCGTTCCATAAAAGGAACCACCCAAATATTCCAAATATTCTCTCTTCCTAGCCTAGGCCTTTGGCTCTCTGCAAGGCAAGTCCATTTTGGCTCCAGGAATAATTGGAATTCCAGAGCTCAGGAGGAGCAAGATAGTTTATAGGAATGATGTCTTCCTCCAGGAAGAGAATTGCAGCTAAAATTCTAGGCAAGTCTGAGAGAATGCTGTGTTCATACTTGGCTAGCTAATGTCCTGGGGAGGAGGGGGGAGGATTGTTACCCAATAGCCCTGTCTACAGTGCACTCTTGGCCAGGTCACCAGGGAACTGCCGAGGACTCTATGGCAGGGCTGCATCCAGGGCAGAGTGTGAACACAGTGTGTGCTGTGTGCTTTGAGGCTCTAAGGAAACCTGGTGCCAGACTGGGTGGATGGCAGGAAGCTTGCAGGTGGTCTCTCACACAAGGACTATTCTCTGTGAACACTGGTCCTCCCAAGCCATTCTAAGACTCCTCAAGATGACAACCCCCAGCTCTAGAATGTGTCAAACCCTATATGCCATGACTTCAGCCTCAAATCCAAACCCTATCCTGACCTGCACAGGGTGAAAGGGCCATTGACTCTCCTTCCAGCCTCCCCTCCACATAAGGGGAGACCCCTGGCAGCTCTCTCATTGTTACCTACAAAGGGGACAGTGGGGAAAAACAGTTTTCCCAGGAAAACTGGCCTAAGGGACAACAGCAAAGCATGGCTCTACTTCTGCCTTTTTGTGATATTTCACCTTCATTTTTCCAGAAATGTCTCAAAACTTGCGTGATGAGTTTAAGGCTTACTGACAGCAAAAAATCGTATCATTATCATTACCATCTCAGCTAAAACCCTGGTTGACTTGTGTCAGAAGTAAAAGAAAGTGGGTTTAGGAATAAGCCGAGAATGAATTCCTACATGTTGCAATTTTTCAGAACCTTAAAGAAAACAGATCTATGTTCCTTTCAACAGCCTTATACAAGGAATGTACGCAAGAACTTCACTCAAGAGAGAAAGAAGGGGGCCAACGAAGAAAAAGACCAAAATCTCTTTGAACAAATGGCAAAGGACAGGCACCCTGCAGGGGTTGAGGGATTTACTTTTTTTTTTTTCTCTAAGATTTTATTTATTGATTCCTGAAAGACACAAAGAGAGAGGCAGAGACATAGGCAGAAGGAGAAGCAGGCTCCCTGCAGAGAGCCCGATGCAGGGCTTGATCCCAAAACCCCAGGATCATGGCCTGAGCTGAAGGCAGACGCTCAACCACTGAGCCACCCAGGTGCCCCAAGGGACTTACATTTTAACAGATAAAGGGAAGAAAGGAAAAATGCATGATGTGCTGGTTTAGAGAGAAAATTCAGTCCCAAGTTAGAGCGTGTAGGGGAGAAGAATGGGCTAGAAGAGAAATGCTGAGCTTCCCCAGGCTTGGTCACCTGGTTGGCGGGGATACAGAGAAATGCAGCAGGAAAGGGGGTGCACGGGAAGCAGGAAGCTACCAGTTGCAGGAGAGGTGGGAGGTGACCCTGAGCGTCAGCTGAGTAAGGAGCCAAACCTAGAGCAGTTGGTTGGTGAACATCAAGAAGCAGAAAAGAGTACATGGGAAATCCTGGCACAAGCTAGGAATGGATTTTTCTAAAAGAGACATACCAGGAACATTTTTTTTTTTTTTTTTTTAAAGAATAAGCCATAGTTCACGATAGGCTCGGGTGGAGTAGAAAGACAAGCCTGCCTCAAGAATGAGATTCATTCTGGAATGATGGAGAGAGAGAGAGGAGCCAATGGCATACTTGGGGCAAAGAAAAAGCAGAAAACATTTTTGCAGCTGAGATTTGGGTCAGGTGATCCCTGCTGCACAGGGCTCTGCCTGAGGGGACCTGAGGCCTGTTGGGAACAGGTACCCAAGCAAGTGGCAGAGGTGTTGACCTTACAAAGCACGATCAAGAAGGAAAGAAAGCAGTGCTCTTGGGGCGGAGATAGGGCTGGACTGCCTGGTACAAGAAAGTTACTTACAATACAGTGAAATGGAAATTTGAGGTGGGGGCAGCCGCCAGGCTGGAGGCACTATGCAGTGAGCTTACCCAAGAGATTTAAGGAATTCTGTATAAGGAGATGAGCCCAAGAGGATAGAACCAGCAAAGATTTCAGACCATGGTTCTGTTCATTTACAATGAACACAGGGCAGCACGTGTGCTAAGGAGTTGGGGGAAATGAACAAAACTTTGGGTTGGGCTGTGCAGGGTTGTCAAGAGAAGCTCAGGGAATGATGTATGACACTTGCATCAGGGAGGTTGATAGAAGATACCTCATGCTTTCTGGCCTCCTGCATGTGCTGTTTCCTTAGTCTGGAATGACCTTTCCCTAGTTTTTCTGGCTCATACTTTTTAAGCCTCAGCTTGGGCATTTCCTTCTCCAGGAAGACTTCTCTGGCTTTACTACTCCTCCCTACCCCATCCAAGCGGGCCAGAGGTTCCCACACCACCCAGTACTTACTCTGTTTTTGTTTCTTTGGTTTTTAAAAGATTTTATTTATTTATTCATGAGAGACACACACAGAGAGAGGCAGAGACAGAGGCAGAGGGAGAAGCAGGCTCCACGCAGGGAGTCCGATGTGGGATGGGACTCAATTCCACGACCGCGGGTTCACGACCCAAGCCAAAGACAGACGCTCAACCACTGAGCCAGCCAGATGTTCCCCCCCCCCCCCCCTCCAGTACTTACTCTGTTGTCTGCTAAACTGGCTCCCTACTAGTCATGGCTGTCTTCTATTCCCCTTGTATTTCTAGGCCCTAGTCCATTACCCAGCACAGTGTAGGGCTCAGTGAAGCCTGCTCATTGTGAGGACAAGAAATGCACAAGTAAGAGTTTGGAACAGGGAAGTTCTGGGGCTCTCTGGTTCTAAGTGCCCAAAATCCTAGAGCAAACTCCAAAACAGAAGCTCCGCAGGACATTAGGAGGCCACCGGGCACCACAACCAGCCAAATCCTGCTCTTTAAACCCGGTTCAAAGCCAGAGTGCCAAGGGCTATGGGGGTCTGTGGCATTGACTGCTTGGGGCTGACAGAGTTGGTTCTTCCACTCTAGAGCTAGACCTTGGATGGAATCAAGGAAAATAGTAAAGGGGTGAGTTTCCTCAGGAGACTGCCACTCCAGAGGAAGCCGGGTAATAGGGAGGGAGAATTTCAGGGCTGGAACAGGGGGAGAGACCTGCTCAGAGCACAGGAAGCAGGGACAAACCAAATACCTTCCAAGACTGTTAGGAAGGTCACGTAGAAGGAGGGGTAAGAATGTGCTTTGTAAATTGGGATATGATATACTACAGGGAAATGGGTTTAGATTGGAGTCCTCAGACTATTTTTCTTTTTCTTTTCCTTTCCTTTTTTTTTTTTTTTTGCCAAAATACTGCATTAAAAAAACAATAAGAATTAGGATATTCTAAAAGCCGCCCAGTGTGATCTGTATTCTTCCAACTTTTCTAAAACACAGCAGCATTTATAGACTCACATTGTAATTTCAAGTGCTTTACTCAGCCCTCTTTCCCAGAAACTACTATACGTCGCTAGAGAGAGTTGCCCATGTGTGCTAGTAAATGCTTAATAGCTAACTCTTTAGATGGAAAAAGGCAAAGAAAAGATGTTGGCATTTGCCAATTTCTGTGGTGTAAATACTCCTGCCTTGGCTGATTTCAAGCTATCAAGGGGCAGGCACTGAATCCAGTTGGAAAAAGATGTGGATACAAGCCAGCTCCATCACGCTGCTGGCTCTAAGACACACATCAACATCCATCCTGGCTTCCTATGGACACAAGCTGGAGATGGTGACTCTGCACCTACCTCTCTCAAAGGAATTTTTTATGTCATTGACTTCGACCTGAGATCCTGGCACTCGGAAGATCCCTTGCTGTTGGAGTCCTAAAAGAAACAAACAAAGAGAAAATGCCATAATGCCTGGAGCTCATCTGACCACTGGGCACATCGATGACCCTCCCCACTGCCTGTCTCTTTCTCCCACCACTCTTTACAGGAGTCATTCCCAATAAAGATCTCCTGGCAGAAGCCCAAAAGTAGTCTTTGCAATGAATTTCAGCTGGCCCCAATACTCTGAGACATCCTGCTTTATGTGTCTGTGACTTCTTGTTGGGGTTTGAAGGAAAAGGCCACGAGAGGTTTATATCAACATGGAACCAGTGAATAACTTCCAATTTGGCCAAGATGTACTTTGCCTACCAAGTTCACCAGGTACACTGGCACCAAGTAGCTTGGCCTGAGTTTACAAATGCCATTTCAGTCTAACAGCCATAGAGTTTTTGAGCAAGAATGATCAATACCATACACTCAACCATTCCTACCCCCTACCTATACAGATATTTTCTTCCTTTCACGAAAGCTTGAGTCTAGAGCTTGTGGGTCAAGGGGCTTGGGGACATTAAATTATTAAGGAAAAGAAATCTTTGTGTGTCTGTGTGTGTGTGTGTGTGCTTCTACAAAGCCATAATAAGGAGGAGACCCTGATACCTGACATAACAGTAACAACACAGGATTGGAACCTACAGGACTGAACAGTCACCTATAGAATTAAAGGAATTAAAGGGGCTATCCCATCTTGAATGGGAATTCATGGGCATGGGGTGACTGTGATCTTTTCCCTCGCATTCAGTTTTTCTATATAAAACAACTCTCCAAAAATAGAAAATAAAAATAAAATAACTCTCACATTATAATTTAGAAAAGTGTTTACTTCTAAACGGCTTTATTCCTAGTTTGGTTTGTACATAGTATGTGCTTTAAAAAAGCTTTTTTATGTCTTTCCCTAAGCAATATTGAATCTCTACCACCTGTGTCTTTTATCCCATCCTCCTAGCTCATTCCCATCAAGTCATACTTCCCTTCCTTCCCATATTAGACCTTTACACTTGCCATGTAACAGCTGGCTTCTTCTACTCAAATGTCACCCCCACAGAGCTGTCTTTCCTTACCACCTTAGCCAAAACAGCCCTACTACCCTCCAGCCATTCTCTATCCCCTTTTCATTCAGTTTCTTGGCATTATCACTACCTGAATTTTTATTATTTCTCTGTTTAATTTCCTTGCCTTTCTAATTGGTAACGTTAGCTGCCTAGGGCCCGTACCTTACCTGTCTTATACATGCTTATACTCCCATTGTCAGAACAGTGCCTGCTATGCACTCTGAAAATACATTTTTGGAGGAGTGAATGAATGAATAGATGGAAGCACAAAGGAAGTTCTGGGATACCAAGGCTAGCAAACCCCAGACACTCTTATTTCCTTAATGGAACTTAGTAGAGTCAGTGAACTGACTGACTGCCCAGCTACATTCAGTATGCAAAACACAGACCTCTAAGGTCAGCTGGGAGACACGAAGGAACTGAAATGGTTCTCCTATCCAGGCCCTCCCTGATCCTTGTTTTTTTTCAGTTTCTGGGTCTTCTCACCACCACCTTCATCCCCAGACATACAAGGCTCAAAAGAGCACTCAGCATAGCAGCTGTGCCAAGAAGTGTTTTCTCTCTAGGAAGCAGGGGAGTAACAGGAAATCTTCCAAGATGAATTAAAATCTCATTTCCTATGAGAACAGCCCAGCACCTGTTCTGGAGAAAGCTGAAAACACTGCCCCAAGATTGAGCTTACCATATAAATTGATGTACCGGATGCAGCTCTCGACTACAAGCGGTATAGCTTGTCCTGAATCCTTAAGGAAAAAAAAAAAATTGTGAGTTGTACTGGGCTTGGCAACCAACACAGGAAAAAAGACATTGCAAACACAGATAATAAACTCAAGCCAGAATATTAGTACCATCAGATTAGTAGGAAAATAAGCAAGGAACTGCTAATCCTAAAGTCTCCACAAACAGTTAAAATAGAAAACCTTCAGTTATGTGCAGAAAAAGGCATAGCTACGATAATTTTCAAGAAATGCTCTGTCTTCTTACTTAGCTAGGAAGAAATCAGGGCTCAGAAGGCTTGACAGGCACATCTGGGAGGGGGAGGGAAGCCACTGCCCAGGGAGGGGCTGGCGTTGGCTCCTGAAGAACGCTCTGCCTTCCTCTCCACTCTGCCCCCGCTCAACCCTATCCTCTCAGTGCTCAAGGATAAAAAGGCAGGATCAAGGCCTCATTCTAGCACTGTAATACCTGATGCTTGAAATAAGAACACACTATGGGAAGCAAGGATGGCCCCAAGGGTCCTTTTGAGCTCTGAGAAAGGGGGCTGAGTCTCCTCATGGGGTTACAACCTAAACATCCAGGCAGATACTTTGTTTGACAATAAATGTGTTACAAGGGAAAGTACTAGGAACAGCTAATGTGAGCCACTGACCACTGAATGGCCAAGTTAGTCAAAATTGCTGAATAAGATGCAATTCTAAACATACACATGGGCGGGGGGGGGGGCAGGGGATGAGTTTATTTTCAATTACATTTTCCTAGATGGGCCTGTGGCCATTAAGAGTTGGGCAAGGGCTAGTTTTCTCTTGGATTCCGTGATTGGTTGACCTATTCTTCCGGGTCACTTAAAGAGCCCAAAATCTTTCTTAAACTTTCTTTAAAAGGGGCCAAATTAAATTACTAACCTCCTCAGGCGAGGAAACAGCAAGGCACACGTAGTATGTTCTTGCAAAAGGACAGAAAGGAAAAAAAACCCACGAATTTCGGTGCCTTTGCAGTTCCTCCACACCCCTCCTGTGAACTCTCTCCTTGGTTAATGACAGTCAGGGGGAGAGGAGGATAAAATGGACCCTGAGGCGACACACGAGGTGGGTCCTGTTCTAGAAGTCAGTACTACAGACAGGTTCCATCCAGCTGAATGGGGCTAACGGACCTTTCTAGTAAATACCTGGTTCCTGGTTCGAGCATTTCTTCTTCCTCTGATAACAAAAAATAAACAGGCAGCAGAGCAGGAGAAAAAGAAAAGATTACGCAGGAGTAAGATCAGTTAGAGTAAGCAGATCCTTCAGAGTCCGTGAACGCGGAAATGCAATGGCAGCCAGCAACGGTCCTGGGGGGACTGCCAACCAGCCTGCTGGTGGGGAGGGCCACCCCTGCCCTCAGGGCCACCCAAGAGTCTGCACCCTGCCCCTGGCCAGCCTGCTGGTGGGCCTGCCATGGATACTGGGTGGCAAAGGGGCCTCTATCAATCCTTGTCAAGCACAGGGATGGTGAGTACTGAGCACCTTCCTGATCCCATCTTTAGCTTCTCCTTGACACAGGGGCTGTTCATTCACCAATGGGCAGGGGCCTACCTAAGACCCCCTAAGGTTAGCACAGCTATCCACAAGAAGGAGGGACATACACCTTCAGGCATCTACTGTGACACTGTCCCTGGAAGTCAATTCAGGAAACCTCACTCTTAGTACAAAGCTGATTTCACCAAGATTGTGTCTATTGGGTGCCCTCTGGATACAATCTGACAGGAATCTCCCTGCATCCAAATTCAAACAGCTTCCCATGCTTTCCTACCAAACACCCTGGGTAGCTTTTCCTGAGTCTCCATTGGCTCTGCTCTCCTTCTTACTCTCAGTGAGAACACCTCAGGGAACCCCAAAGCTGAGAAAGGCCTGGGAGGAGGGAGGACAGTAGAGCCAAAACACTTTTAGGATCTTGCAGATAGAACTGGAGCCTTTACTTTCACTAAAGCCAATGAAGCTACCCATTTTCAGGGGAGTCCTGTGTGTTCTTTCTCCCACATGTGCAGCAGGTCAGGCTCTGGGGTGGGAGCTACATATCATCCAGGCTCCTTGAGAGGCTGACCTGAGAAAGTGGAGGGTGTGTACCTTCTGGCTGGTGTCATCTGTCCAGTCCCCATCATCTCCACAACTGGAATTAATATGTTGGCTAAACCTACCTGAATCCTAGAACTGAGCAAAGAGTCTATCAGATGAGACTCTATGAGCAATCTCCTAAAAGCTAGTGACCACAGTAATGGCCAGCATTTCCATAGTACTTACTCTATGCCAGGAGCACTCTAGAAACATGGCACATATTAGCTCATTTGATCTCGTCACACACTCATGAGGAAGGTAATCAATATTCTCATCTTACAGAAACACGGTGGGGAATTCTCCTTCCCAAAATTTATGATAACATTTAAATGGACTTTAAAATTTAAAAGAAAAATTGAGTTTTCTTCTGAGAAGGAAAAAAAAATCAAGGATTCTGAAAAAGGCCAATTCCAAGGATTCTAGAAATCCATCAATGTATCCGTCATTCTTAAGTTGGGGATGTTCTCCTGGCCCACTAAACGCTCATAATCACAGAGTTCTAGCAACATCATTTTACTGAAAAGCCGTTCACAGGTTTGACATTTCAAAGCTGGGCATTCTCCTTTCATGCAGAGTCATCAAGAGAAAATTAAATTCCATTCCCAAACGTTGAAGGATTGAATATATTATATGACTGCCTTTCCATTGTCTCTGGAAGCTAACCATCCTTGAGGGTGAGACCCTGCTACGCACGAGTTACACTCTTCTCGTGGAAGAGTTTGTTGAACTGCCCTGACGGTATGTGGTAAAAGTGCAGTGTGACCATAAAGAAATGCACTTGTGTTTAACAGATACACCATTTTTCTTTTGATTTTTTTAGTCAAATAAGTGTTTATCCTTTCAACTAGTCCCTTGAGGGGACCAAGTGTGCACTTACTCCAACCACATGACCTGTGCTAAGAGGCTTTTGAGAGCCAGTCAGCCAGCACCCCCGTAGCATATGCCTCTGGCCATTCTGTCCCTTCAGTGGTGTTGCAAAGCTGAAGTGAATGACATTTTTCCTTCCAATGGCCAGGATGTCCATTCTAATATGAGGTTTTGGCACCACTGACCAGGGCCACGCATCAGGCTCTAAGGAAGACTGACCAAGGGCACCAATGATGATATATTTAGAATAAGAATGTGGCTTCCCAAGTGACTACCTCCTCCAAGGGGCAAACATGGTTGAAGCTGTGATGTGTTTATCAAGGGCGATAAAGTCAGACTTTCTGACAGTCACACATTCCATGTAGGAGCTCTCTAATAAAAGACTGTTTCATAAACAGGACACCTAATTCTCAAGTCCCGTTGGGTAAGAGTCAGTTCCTTCCAAGTGCCCTGATGGATCATCTGTCTCCAAAGAGCTGAGCAAATTCAGGAAGGCATGCCTGTCTCTGAGCCTTCATTCACTGTTTCTCCTTTCAGGGACTCCTGTCCTGCTCCTTCCCCTCCACTCTGTTCCCATCCTTCCCTCAAAGTCTCACCAGCAGCCTCCTGTGCTCTGGGGCTCCTGGCTCTTCTTGCTCTGAGCACTCACTGCACCTGCTTCCATGCGGAGTTCACAGAGTGCTCGTCCTGGATAGCCTATTCTTTCAGTTTTCTGTGCTGAAAGCCTCCTAAGCATAAGCTACACTCCTTGGGAGCAAGGAGAATAGCCAATGTGCACCTCAGTCCCCTCTCAGCTACGGAGAGTGGCTTTTCCCAGGACAAGGGGGAATGAGAAGAAGCCTTGGTGGCGACAGAAGGGGAAGAAAAGGAAAGAAGGACTCTTGACTCAGTTGTATCTTCCCATGACCTACTGGATGGCAAATTGCTCCCTGGGGGTCCCCTCCAAACAGTACCTCTTTCCTGATGCACCCAGTGGTACCGTTCCTTCTGGGATCCTCTGTGCCTCACTCCTCTGAGGTGGCCTAAAGCAGCTCTTGCTGGTGCCCACCCCTGTATGGTCCTGACTGGTGCCCTACTGTTCCACCACCCCCTGCCCCTCCTGTCCCTTCCCCAGACCTCAGCCCGCAGGCAGAGACAGCTGTGCAGCCCCAGCTGCTGGCCCTGCCCACAGTCCCATGCATGCCCTCTGCCCTCCCTCACCCCCATCCTGCAATTCCTGTGAACAGTGTGTCAGGACAGAGGAGCGTGTCTGGGAGGGGCAGCCTCCACGACTCCAAAATCGCCAGTAAAGTCCAAGAGCATTTACTTTCCTCCTGACTGACACCAGTTATCTTTTCTGCAGAAAGTGTCTTCACTGGAAAATGGAGGGCTCTCAAATAACTGGCAGAGACCTTCCCCCCTGCTCCCCCTGACTCGTGTTCCTCAAGCATCTCCCCCACTTGTCACCTTTTGCAACTCTATGGCCAGCTTCAGTTGCCTTGAGTCGTTCATTCTATCTGGGATGCCTCTATCCTGTGCCCTTAGCATCCAGGAGACAAGAGAAACTTCCTGGGCTGAAACGCTTTCATTTTTAGTTTAGGATGTACAGGGTTAATCTGGAATTCTTAAGGGACTACCTCTGCTCTTCTCTTTCCTCTCAAAATGCTTAACAAGAAGCAAAATAAGGTGGTAGAGAGTTTTCTCTCAAAAAATTTTATGTGTTTCCTTTGCCGGTATATTCTCAACCAAAAAATACTTGTATAAAAACACACTGCTACCCAAGAGATTTTCTTTGTGTTGCTTCCAACCAATCTCTTGGGAGGTGTGGATGTGAAGCGAGGTAAGGGGGTTTCTCTAAGAGTCCCTGGGCCTAGCTAGGACCACAGTCACTGAAGCAGGAGAGCATGGCTGGTGGGGACCACTGCGCTGGCATCTCAATCCCACCCGGACTCCTTGGGCTGCATTGTGATCTTATCCCTCCCCTGGGGCTGAGGATCACGGGAAAGCATTTAGGATCAACTGGTCAGAGACAAAAGCAGCTCTGCCTTTCAGAAGCCCTCACTTAAAGCTAAGAGCAGGCTGCAGTGAGGAACTAGCTTGCCCCAGGGCCTGGCCCAGGGCACAACTGAAAGGTCCGGTTGGTTCTGGGCAGGGCTGTTGGCCGAGGGGAGGAGGTGGAGAAAGGCTGCCATTACATTGGGTGCATTCGCGGACTCCGTGGCTCCCCAGCAAGTACCTTAATAAACGCTTCCATACAGCCGTTAAATAGTTTATGGCTACACACTGAGAGAGGCCTAGGTCTCCTCATTTTCTGTGGTTTAGGGGGAAGACAGGGGGGCCTAGGGAAAACGGAACAAAAGAAATCAAGAAAGCAACCAACGCAAACATACAACTGGGAAAGACGCTCTTAAAACCCATGACTGGAGGAGAACACAAAATGCAAATGGAAACCCCTGAGCCCCCAGCACATTGGTGTCCAATGCTCCATCTGAAGGCCTTTGGATGTTTACAGGGATCTTAATTTACCCACAATGTCAGGCAGGAGCAACGCTCATGTAACACAAATGCATTCTAGATCACAAGAGGGAAATAGTATGTATCCAGGAAACCATTGCAACTCCAATCAGAGGCTGTCATCCCACAAAGCTGACCAGATGGAGGAGGAACCAGGGGAGAGAGGTGAAATCTGCAGCCTGAGAAAGCAAGAGACTTTCAATGATGATTGGAAGGGTTAATTTTCATTACTTGGCTTAAATTCATCACCAAGTCTCAACTCCCAATGTACCGTGGTACTGATCTTTCTAATGCCTCTCGGCATTTCTAATGCACTTGACTAATCTTTATTTCATTGATCTAAGAGCCAGGCAATTATTATTCTCATTTTAGAGATGAAGAAATTGATTCCTGGAGGGAGGTTACAGCTTTTTTGGGGTCCCCAGGTGACCTGGGGGTGATGATTATATCCTGTGCTTTAGTCAAGTACACTTTTGATTAAGGCACTTTCAAATCTATCATTACACTTAATGTCAGCTCACCCCTGTATGGACACCCCCATTTTACAGAGGCAGATGCTGAGGCCTAAAGACGGGAGCTGGCAGTGTCAGGCCCCAAACTCAGGCCTCATTGGCTCCAATTTTTCCCACCAGACCAGTCATGGAGCCTGAGGCCACTTGTTCACTTCCAGCCAAGGACTCATTCCATCCCATTAACCCTTGCCAGCGGAGGACCTGTTGGGTCAGGTTGAAAGTGTCTTGCTTTACTTGAGGATCTCCATTCCCTGGGCTCCACTCTTGGCTCCAGGGAGGGGAAACCATACCACAGTTCATCAGGAACAGTCAAACAGCCACAAACACTGGACCAGTTTCGAGTTGCTCACCATGCATATACCTGTGTTGGCTTATTTGCTCATCTTTCGCCACCCAAGTTGGCCTGACTCAATGCTGCCAGCCTTCCAGGGCAAAGGGCTTTCTGAGGTTAGGAGGAGGCCCCCTAACTGGGAGAGGCAGTTCATTTTCAAATGGCTTGGTTCACAATTTGGGGAGCAACAAGTGGGGACCCAGCCTGGCACAGATAATGTCCACACGTGACGAGCAAAGACCTGGTCCCCCAAGTCTTGACTGATTTCTGTGAATGGGCAAGAAATCTCATGGATTGTGGAGCCAATCAAGGTGAAAGAGATTCATGCTGCCTCTGCTCACTGGCTTTGTTGTGTGTCTTCTTCAGTGGCCCAGCCATCTAGGGAAATCTCATCAGCTTCTCCTACATGTTTGAGTGTTGAGCAAATGCTGCTAGCTCCAGGACATGCATGGGCAAAGACACAGCTGAATCCAAATATCATGCCACCCAAACATTGGAACCAAAACAACAGCACAGACCAAAATTTTAAAAAGAAACAACAGGCAAGACCATTTCGAGCCCATCTTGGATCTATGTCAATTTGGTTAGCTAAGTCCTTTGTCATTTCTTTGTCATCGGTTACCGATATTTTGAGGATGTGGGTATGTAGGGGTTGTACTTCTTACAGTGGATCTGCTTTTGAGTTTCCAAATGCCAAGAGAGAGTGTGAAGAAAAGAAAAAGATGTGACACAAGGCCACAGGTTTTAAGTCTTAGGATTAGGAATAAATTGAGGACAGCAATTGTGCCGTCTTGTCTCCCTCAGGTTTAGGGTTTCTATTTGTGAACATTCTCAGATGGTTTCCTTATCTCACACTACATGATACCCTCACAATGACCCTGTGAGGTAGGCGAGACTTATTAAGTCTACTTTAAACATAAGGCAAATGAGCCCATGAGAGATTAAGAAAATTTCCAAGAGTCACACCATAACATGTAATTGCAGCTGAGAGCTGAATTCAGCTCTTCCTCCTTAAGATTGTGGTGTGAATGTGAAATTGGGAAGTTGATTTTATCACAGAACATCCAGCAGTTGCTTTAAGTTACCTGTTAAACTCCCCTGGCCAGCAAAAGTAGAGATTCTTAACGCAGGTGTTAGACACCCAATATAAAAAAAAAAACCTAGGGTGCCCAGCTGGAGGGTTTTCTTAAAATAAGTCTTCAGGAATTTTTTTTCTTTAAGTTTACAAAATGGAATGAAGAGGGAAAAGGATACTTTTCCCATTTCTCCTGTTCAATCCAGAAAGCAAAGACTACTCAAATCACACAGGGATTTCTTCCCTTGTGTGGTGTTCTGGGTACTGACTGGAAATCTCTGACAAGGAAACGTAGCTATCCCAACTTTGCAGACATCACATCGATTTTGACTTACTGAGGTGCTGGGTGGGGCACAAAGCGGGGAGCAGGGGGGCAGCTCAGCCAAGGAAAGTGGGGCAGCCTAAGCCTTCCATCTCTTCTGCTGCTCAGTTGCAGAGCAAAAAGGAAAGAAAGAGAGAGGCAGGGAAAACAGGAACAGAGAAAGCCACAGAGAGGAAGAGAGAGAAACCAGAGACCAATGTCCCCTTTCTGCCTTTCAATCAAGATGAAAATTAACATACATTGGCAACATAGGAATTGGCCTCAAAGTTATTCTGTGATCAAAAGGACAGTGACTAAAATATTCCCTAGATAACCCGAAAGAGGTGGGTGTTAACATCCAAAGTGGTGGCAATGTTGTGTTCATTGGCAGTTGGGCCCTTGGAAGCTGTGCATGGGTATCTGTCAGGTGCATCTGTCCAGACAAGAAATCTCATGTGCTTTCACCACTAATCCCAACCACAGGGACAAGCTACCCTGGGTTAGGGAAGCCAGTCTGGAGTTAGAATAATCACAATCAAAGCTTATGTTTGCATCTTACTGTGCCATTTATCACATACTTTTCAAGTGCATTATTGCATCTGGTCCACCTAGCTACAGGGTTATGAATTGGGATTATTCTAAGATCAGGTTCTTAAATGTGAGGAAAAAAATGTAACGTGTTGCAGCCCACGTGCAAAAATCAGTCTGTCTACACAAGGCCAGCAGCAAACGTGGCTGAAGGGACCTGCTCAAAGGATCATCCAAATGACGCTAACCTTGGGCAGGAAACCATGGAAGACACAGAGAGCCATAGCATAGAAACATCTCACTCAGGGCCTTTAGGATTAAATTAAAAACCACTTCAAGTTGGCAGCGCATTGCAGACAAGTTTTAAATAATTTTTGGAAGTAGGCGGAAGCTTTTAGTTTACTAACAAAGTTGCCTCTGACCTTGGCCAAGGGCCAGAGTATAGATGGCTGGGTTTGCAGTTTAGTGTAGTATATCTAAGTGGGAGGTCTGTAGTTGCAGCTTGCATTTCCCAGGCCCTAGGTCAAAGAGGGTGTGGAAGACTAAATCTCAGAAGGCTTTATTTAAAAATTTAAAAAATAAAAATAAAAACAACCCTAAACTTTTCTCTGAGGTAGACTTTGGGACCTGGCCAAGGGTTCGATTACAGATCTCTCCTGCAATCTGCTGGAACCATCTTCTTTTGCATGAGTTCTAGGAATTAAGAGGAAGTGAGGGATGGCTCAAGTCATCCCCCATCTGTTTTCCTATTTGCAGACTTTGGTGTAAAATGTGGCTTCTGTTGTTTGGGGACTATGACAACATTCTTTTGCCAGGAAAACTAAATAAATTAATTAGTTTGTTTCTGAAAGGTTCTTAGAAAGTGACCCTGCACATCTGCTGACCCTTGTGCTGGAAGGTCCTTGCCTGGCATTGTGAATCACCCTGATATTCCCAGACTGCCAGGGCCCAGAAGAACAGCTGTACAGCTAAGCTTCTGGAAAGCCCTCTGTCTCCCCCATCCTGGGCCCGGCAAAGTGAAAACCTTGGAGCTTTCCAAGCCTCTTCCCAGCCAGCTCTCTTCCAGATGAGTAGGAGGGAGTTGAGGGTTCATCTTTTCCCTTGCCAAGTTTAACAGCTTTCCAGGATTCTGGGCCACTGGCTCAATTTGTGTTGGGCAGTGGGATAACTATTTGCTGGGAACTCGAAAGGAAAGAGATGGACCCTAAGGAACAACCAGGGCAGCAATAGGACTGCATATGGCTCTAAACACTCTGAAAGAAGAGGAAAGGTCCAGTTGTTCAAAGTCAACCCCTCAGCTACCAGCTGCTGAGTGGAAAGTATTCACTGGCTCTGGTCTGCTCAGGGAAAAGCGCAAAGGGTAAGGTTTGAGCAAGCTGGAGAGAAAGCAGAAGTTGCCCATTTGTTATTTTCTTAGCAAGGGACTCCCCCATCAGTCCATCCAAGTGCCCAGGAGGTCTGAAGCCAGGGTGCGGGCAGTACAGGTATCTGTGCACGCTTATGTGGCTGTGCGCATGCATACGCCCAGTTGTGTGCCATAACGAGCCAAATCCAAAGCCTTGGCAAATGAGGACCCCAGGCTGGGCCGTCTGCCTAGGCTGGGCAGTTTGCTCAGCAGCCATAGAACAGATGGGGAGACAGGTCAACGGCTACCCCACAGCCTCTGGCCTCTACTGGTTGTCCTCGGCCACTCCACAGTATCTATTACTGTCCCACCAGAGGGAAGGCGCCAACAGAACCAGACCCGGCTTTCCCACAGCGGCTGAGAAAGGCGCCCTCCCCATCACGGGCCTGTAGGGGACGTGGCTTCACCGAGGCTAGGACAAGCAGAACAGCCAGCTTTCTCTCTCAGCACAGCCACACCATCCCCCTGGAGACACTGGGGAAGAGCTATCCCACTCTAAAAACAGCCCAGCTTCTCTGAGCTCCCACCCTCCCGCCTTCCCACCTCTCTGGCACCCCCGGCCCCCTCCCATACCCCACCCTCAGGCAGCAGGTGCAAAAAAACAAGATCCCCAACTCTTACCTGGTTGTGCCACATTCTGCTCTCTCCCCTGGAAAGAAAAGTACACATTGATGTTTAATCGTTTGTTGTTGTTGTTGTTGCTGATTTTAACCAGCAAACATTCATCTTTTTCTAAAGACAAGAAACAACTGAACTTGATTATTTGCAAAATGGGAGATCTAATTATGCCTAAGTAATGGTCTGCTGGAAAGAACTGAGTCTTATTAAATCCCCAGGGCCTCCTATCTGTAAGGCTATGTTCACATAAATTTCATTTTGTATTGTTCACATACATTTTTTTTCAGTGATTTTTCTAACTGCAGCCTGCTGGCCACTTGCATTAGAATCTTCTGGGAACCTTATTAAAAATGCAGATTTGGGGGCTTTCCCATGGGCCTCCTGAATCAGAATCTCTGAGCTAAGAAGACAGGAATCTGCATTTTTAACAAGTCCTCCAGGTGATCCCTTTTGTGCATGACAAAGCTCAAGAACCCACTCGCTGCTTTCTATCAACAAAGGTTGGTTAGAGTGTCCCTCATGTGTGGCCCTGAGAGCAGCAGCCATAAGACACCTCTTGCTGTTCCTAAACCAGTCACACCCCTGCCCCCACACCCCTCCTGCCTTCATTCCCACTTGAAGAACTTCCTGCTTCCTTCACTGGAAAAGAAAATCAGTAAGACAGATCTTGGCATGCCTCCATAAGACGCACTCACCTACATGTGCCTGCCTGTCCACCCTCTACCTCTTCTCCTCTCCAGTATTCTGGAGAAGCGTCCCGATTCTGTCAAGGCCCAGCCCTCGTTGTGCTCTGGGTCCCAGCCCCTCTGCTGTTCTCCGGGGCTCTGTTTCTGCAGGTGCCCCGCCCCTTTCCCTGAATATCACCAATCTCTTTTCTTCTGGATCCATTTCCAACAGCATATAAACATGTTCTAGAATCACCAATCTCTTTTCTTCTGGATCATTTCCATCAGCATATAAACATGTTCTAGATAGGTATACCTAGCTTTGAAGCCTCCCCTGGGCCCCCCTTCTCCCTCTAACTCCATCCCTTTTTCTCTCCTTTACAGCAAAGCCTGCTGAGGGAGCTGTCTGGGAGGCATTGTTGCTTCCCTTGTTCACCACACTGAGGTTGGCTTCTGGCCTCACCATCCACAGAGCCTGTCTGTTCCGTGTGGCCGAGTCCACTGTCTTCTCTGCCCTTCCCTGATTTCTCAGCACCATCACCTCAGCAAATCGCTCTCTTCCTCTTACAAAGCTTTCTCCTTGATTTTTACAACTCTGCATGTGCCCAGTGTCCCTCCTGCCCTCCAGGCTGTTCCTCCTCGGTTTCTCTTGCTGTCTCCTCACCTCCCCAGGCTCTGACCTCTAAAGGAGGGGATGCCCTCGGAGGTGTACCTGAACAGATCTCTTCCTACACACCCTCTCTGGGTAACCTAAGTGCTTACCAAGGACTCCCTAAATCTTATCCCCAGATCTTCTATTTCCCTGGAACCCCAGACTACTGGCCACTGCCTTCTTTTTAACAGCTCTATCAAAGCAAAATTTACACAGCATAAAATTCACCCATTTGAAATGTATGATTCAGTTATTTAGTAAATATTCAAAGTTATGCAACTATCACCACAATTCAATTTTAGAACATTTCCTTCACACAAAAAAGATCCTTTCTGCCAATTCACAGCCACTCCTTCTTCCCATCCCCAGTCTATGGTAACTGCTAATCTACTCTCTATGTCTATGGATTTGTTGATTCTGGATATTTTTATAAAAATGGAATCATATGGGGTGCCTGGGTGGCTCAGTCAGTTAAGCGTCTGCCTTCGGCTCAGAGTCCTGGGATCGAGCCCCACATTGGGCTCCCTGCTTGGCGGGGAGCCTGTTTCTCCCTCTCTCTCTGCCTGCTGCTCCCCCTGCTTGTGCTGTCTCTCTGTCAGATAAGTAAATAAAATCTTTTTAAAAAATGGAATCATGCAATCCACAGTCTTTTGCATTTGGCTGATTTCATTTAGCATATGCTTTTGAGGTTTATCCATACAGCACGATTCAGTACTTCATTCCTGTTATGGTGCAGCAGAGAATCTCTAGGCCAGAGCTGTCCAATAGAAATATAATGTAAGCCACAATTTCTAGCAGCCACGTTACAAAAATCAAAGAGAAATAAGTGAGATTAATTTTAATAACATATTGTATTTAACTTAATACATGAAAATGTCATTTCAACATATATCAATATAAAAACTCATAAAATATTTTTTTGTATTAACTCTTTGAAATCTGGTATTCATTTTACACATCCTAATTCAGACTAGCCACGTTTCAAGTGTTGGATAGTGGCCGCATACTGGATAGCTCGACTCTAGAGTCCCATCCAGCATTCACATGAAAGGACTTTTTAGACGAGAGAACTGAGTATTTATGTTCTCTACAGAAAACAAGACTGAATGAGAACAGAGACAGAAATGAGGGGAAGAAGAGAGGAACAGAGGTCTGAAAATAGAACCTGAAGGGAATCAACACACAATCCTGACCAATGCCACAAGCAGTTACAAGAGTGACTGCAATTAGTTGAAATGAAGCCAAAGACCAAAGCAGGAAAGGAGAAAAGTTAGGCAAAATGGAAATATCTCTTCTGCTTACTGTGATTATGTGTCTGGAGCCTCAAATTCCCACCAGATGTCAAGTGACAGTTTCACATAGACCTAAGACCTCGAGTTGCAGCTAATGCAACCCATGAAAGAGGTCAGCCAATGGCCTGTACTGACTATCAAGCACACCATTTCCTATAGTTAGCTACAGTTAGCTGTAACTCTGACTCCAAAGGGAACCTGTGAGGTGTTTCCTGTTCTACCCTCTCTTGGTTCCAAAATCACACACCCCTCTACGTGCTCGCTATGGTCCAGCCACACTGCCCTCCTTTTACTTCTGACTCACTGTGTTCCTTCCCAGCTTCACACACGCTGTTCCCTCTGCCCTGACACTCTTTCCTTCATCCTTCTATCTCTGCTTGAATGTCACTCCCCTATAAGGCCTTCCTGATTACCCAACCTAAAGCAAGTCTCCCCTCCTGCGTCCCATCCCCACCCCCATATACACAGTTGTCCTCTATCTCCATTCATGACACTTACCACGGTTATAATTCTTTATTTAGTAGTTTGTTTACTGTTTGGGATCTGCCTTTCTCATGAGGGCAGGAGCCTTGTCTGTCTTATGTTCACCGTACCCCCAGTCCTGGCTGAGCAAAGCACCTATGCTTTTGGATAATGAATGGACAGATAAGGGCAGGAAGGGAAATAAGTGGGGAGGGATGAATCTAAGCATTCAAGTCCTGCAGCGGAATGTCAGAAATGCTCAAGGCAGACTTGTCCCTAGCACAGAATTGAACATATTCCCCTTCAGCTTTAAACTCATATTCTAGCTCTCAAGAACCACATGATCAACATCTTTTGGAATCTGTTTTCTCAACTTGTAGCAAATATCGGAAATCAAAAATTTTCTACCCTTCACCTTCTGAGATCTGTTGGGATTTTTAAAAACATATTTTATAGTTAGTGGCTCAGTATTTTCAGAAGGGTCAGATTGTCTGGTCCTGGTGGACACTGGCTCCATAATGTGCTATTAAATCTTGGTCTGAAAAGGTTATGTCCCATCCCTTTTATAGACGATGCACTATGCATTCTTGAAGAGCTATAGTAAACTGAAAAGCCACTCGTATATTGGTTATAAACCCTGGAGCTTACAGACTACCCAGAGCAGTAAAAAGGTCAGAGATCTAAGATTCAGACATGATGATAAACTAAGAATCCTCTGGCCAATAAAACAGCATAGCAACAGCCAAGGGGCATATCGGGGTGTGTTCTTGTTTCCAAGATGTGGCAGTGACACTTACAACAAGGAATGCTGATTCACAGGACACCTAGAAGCTTTTTGACTTGTGTGTCTGGGATCAACCATGTTAAAAAAATTTGCTTCTAAGTGAGTGCAACTCAAAAGACCTTGTGTTTCCACTAACTCGTGGCTTCTCTGAACTATGCTGTCAAAACAGTCCTTGAGAGAAATGGATTACATGATACATTTCATTTTTTTTAAAGGCTTGTATAAGATGAGCACGGGTGTTATACTATATGTTGGCAAATTGAATTTAAATATTCTTTAAAAGAAATATATTTTAAAAATAAAATTAAAAATGATAAAAAAAAATAAAAAGGCTTGTAACTTCTCAAAGTATTCTGCTTGGCCATGGATTTCTTACCTGTTTCCAAAATTTCCAGAGTGTCCCTCCCAATACAAAATAGCCCTCTGAGGACATAACAAGTCTACTGGTGCAGGTGTAACCCTACCCCAGCCCACTCCCAGAAGAGCTTACTACTGAATGGAAGAGTCAGTGTGTGGAGGTAGAGGTGAATCTTCGATTGACAGTCAGCAGAGTGAAGGAGCAGAGATTCAGTCTGCACAATTTTTTCATGCCCCCGTTGTCCAATGGGCAAGAATCTGACCAATGTAAGTCAATGCACATCCTCCCCTTTCACACAGTGAAGGAAGAGTATCCACATCGACCCTTATCAGGCAGCAAGGATACAGAAGAAACTCCAGATTTGGTCTCAGCTGCAGTTCTTTTCAGTAATTTGGTAATTTATTAACTTTAGAAATAACAGTGTACTTGTGTTCATTACTTATGACGAATACACCCTACTCAGTGATGTCAATAACAGGAAATACTGGATGTAGAGTAGAACTAACTGTACTATCCTTGCAAATTTCCCATAAATCTAAGTCTATTTTATTTATTTATTTTTAAATATTAATTAATTAATTTATGAGAGTGAGAAAGAGAGAGTACAGGGGCGGTGCAGCAGGTTGGAGGGTGGTGTGGAGAGAAAGAGACAGAATCCCAAGCAGACTCCACGCTGAGTGCAGATCCCAATGTGGAGCTTGATCTCATGATCCTGAGATCGTGACCTGAGCTGAAACTAAGAGTTGGATGTTCAATCGACTGAGCCACCCAGGTGCTCCTAAAACAAAGTCTTATCTTTTAAATAAAAACCCAAAATCTCTTCAGCATCGACCAGTCTAACAAGACCCATCCTAGTTTTCCAAAGAAGCACAATGGCTTTTTTCCATGGCTGGCTTACTAGAGAACAGGACTCTGGAGATTCTTCTCAATGGCTCTTCCTTAGCAGCCCTTATACCTCAGAAGTTGCATTTTCCTGTGGTTTTTTCATTGCTATTTGGCCTAAAACTCAGAAGGAGGACTGGTAAATCATATCTCAGAGCAAGGTGGAGCTGAAGGCTAAACAAACTTGGAAGACCAAATTGGTCAGGAGTTATGCCAATCCAAACTAATTTTTATTATTTCATTAAGGCCATTCAGGCAAGGGCAGTAATAAAAGTTTGCATCAGATAGCATGCATGGGTGAGCTGAGGAGAAGCACTTTCTAATCTGGGATCTTAGTTTTTAAACAAATATCTGGCTTTCTAAATCCAGGGCACCCGATTTTGAAAATATAAGTAACTATCAACTCACATGGACCTGCCTTTTGGTGCATGGCTCTGAGAAACATCCCCCAGTCCGCCCTGGGGCCAGGGGCCATAAAACCAATCCTCCACTTCAGTGCTAGTTGTGGAAGTTGCCCCTGTCACCGTATCTGAGCTCCTCTCTAGGACTTTCTGGCTCTTCCCTTCTCCTCCATTCTCCTTGCTTTGGTGGCTTCTTTGCTGCCCTACTCCTTTGCAGCCCCGCTCACCTGGCCCAGTGTGGAAATGTCAGGATGGGCAAAATGGAGAGGGCTGTCAGGGAAAATGAAGAAAAAAAAAAGCCCATTGCAACTCACTCCTCCCCATTCTTACCCCCAGTCAATGAGTTTTGACAAGTGTATATACCTCCATACAACCAGTACCCAAATCAGGCTTCAGGACATTTTCATCACTCCCAGAAGTTCCCCAGCTAGAAGTCACAGAACTAATCTATGCTGATAGAAAGAAGTCACCTCAGTGACTGCCTGGGGTCGGGGGGGTGGGGGATTAACCTCAAAGGGTTACAAAATAGCTTTGGGGGTGACAGAAATGTTCTATATCCTGTTCTATATCCTGATCTGGGTTGTATATGTTTGTCAAAACTGATTTCTATGCAAAATGGGTAGATTTTACTGTATGTAAGTTATATGTCCATAGAGTCAATTGAAAAAAATTCTACTGATACTAGTTTCAAAACCCTGGTTATTTCTCCAAGTCCTAGTTATTGATCTTTCTTGAACTGGGCCCAGGGTGATCCCTTCCTCTCCTGGATCATACCCTCAGAGTCTGCAGTGTTCACCTGGTCATTTAACCAGGTCATTTAAATGACTTAATGTCATTTAACAAATGTCATTTGTTTTTTTTACGAATTCATGAACTATTTCCATACTAGATTATAGGAGCCTTGAGGCTGTGAAACTGTAACTTCTGTTTCCTCTAAAGCATAGGGCTCACAAAGGCCAAGCATCGCAGATCCTAGCTACCCACTTGATTGGTGCCGACTGGACAGTGTCAGAGAAGACTCGGTGGCCAGAGCAGAGCCACTAGAATGTGCACCCATCTGGAGAAGAGAGTGATTCAGTAGGGGTACAAGGACATGTTGTGGGTGGCAAGCCTCCACTGGCCAATGAGCGCCAGCCCCATGCCCTGCTCTGATTCTCATCTGTCACATTCCTCCTTCTCTGAAAAACTCGGTTGATCTCAAGCTGTCATCTTGAGATCTACTAGTATCATCACCTTGGAAATTCCCTCCATCTCTCTCATGTTGGGGTCCCCTATTTCCCAGACCCCATGCTGCTTTTCCTTTAGGTAGAGCACATTGTTCAGCCAACAGCCCTCTCCAACAGAATATAAGAATATATCTGGATGTGGAGCTCCAAGTAGTGCCGAGCAACTTCAGAAACCCCAGGTCAGTTCCTCTCCGCATACCTGAGCCACACACCAGTTTCTAGGTCCACCAGGATTTGCTGCAGACCATCCCTGACTTGGAGCCTAGTGCATGTCCTGATGACCTTTCCATTCAGTGACTGTTAACTGAGTCCCTACTGTGAGCCAGGCACTGTTCTAGGCACTGGAGATAAAGTGGTGAACAAAGTAAACAAGAAAGTTTATTGAAGATTGAAGATATGATACTGTTGGGGTGGAGGTGTGACCAAAGGTAATAAGCAAATGAACAAATAATAAAAAGAATGGTGATGAGTGAGATGAAGAAAATCAAACGGAGAGAGTTTTGGGACAGAGGTGGTGATTTCTTAAGGTTGGGGGGCAAGAAGAGTCTCACTGAGGAAGTGACATCTAAAGGATAAGGAGCCACCCACAGTGAGATCTGGGGTAATGACATTCCAGTCAGAGAGAACAGCAGATGCAAAGGCCCAGGGGCAGGAACAAGCTCAATGAGTTTTGAACGGCAGAAAGCTTAGTATGGCTGGAGCAATGATTAATGAGGTCAGGGAAACAGGCAGAGGTCAAATGATATAAGGCTTCATGTACCATGAGAGCACTGGGATTTTATTCCAATTAGCACTGGAGGCCTTTGGGTAATTTTAAATCTACTCCCCACAACTCTCAAGGATCAAACTTTTGCTTACATATATGGATTTTTATTTTTTGGACCTAGACTCCTGGCCAGGCACTCCACTAGTATTCCTGGCAAACAATATCTGCTGATGAGCATCAGTGCAAACCTCTGTGCTCCTGGATTCCCACTCCCTTCCCACTGGGGACCCCTTTCATCACTTTGCCTTGGACCCTCCCCGAAAGCCCAAATGAATACTTCTGGTTGCCTCATGTTTTCTGCAGCCAGACTACACCCCTTTCGGCATCTATACCAGTCTGCCCCATCCTGCCAGCTGACTCTGGTACCAGGCCTCATTCTGCCACATGCCCCATGTTAAAGCCTGAAATGTCTCAAAGGACCAAAACAAAACAAGCACCCCTCCTCACAGCCTCCACCGCCCAACCAACTCACCTTCACCCAGGGTCTGCTTGAGTAAGTCATGCTTGGCCTGTAGCTTAGTGATGAGGTTACTGCCGTTCACATATTCTTTAAATTTCTGTAAGACACAAGGCACAGGGGCATTACAGACAGTAGGGCCAAGTCACACGGTCTCTGCCTCTGGGACCAATCTCTGTGCTGGGGAGGTCAAAGGGAGATCACGTCACCCTCCAGGACTCCAGCATGGGGAGAAGAGGGGCCTCCAACCTGCTCCTCTGCTCTTCTCCATCAGCCCCCAGCTCTGCCAAGCATGGTTCTCCGGCCTATGAATTTCGGGCCAGTTTGCGGAATACAATGAAAGCTCATGGGGAATGTGAGCAGTGAAAGGTGCTTTTGTCAGGTGAGGACTGTGGGGGTCCCTAGCAGACGGCTTCGTTAGTCATCAGGCTCCACTGTGCTTCTGGGCCACAAGCAATAAAAATAGGAATCATCTCTGGGGGCACCCAGCAGAAGCAAGAGTGCTTTATTAGATGTGTCACAGAGGAGCTTCCTATCGAGCCTTTCTTTCATCTGGCCCCACTCTGAAGGAGGAAAGGCTCTGCAGGTCCCTAAAGACATTCCTATTAAAATAACCTGAACTGCGTTGGGGGATACAATTTTCTTCTTTTTATAGATGACACAGGTGAGGCTATCATAGGGAACTGATTTGCCCAGGGGCCCTGGGACCCGAAGGTTGCCTCTAGTTCAGGGACCTTGTCAAGCACAATGCACTTCAGAGCGGTACATGGGGACAGGACCCACCAGAACAGAAACACATCCACCTGTGCCCAAATTCAGCGGGATCTCAGCCACACCTACACACAAGTACCAGCTTTCCTTGCCCACACCGTATCACCCAAACACAGGCCCAGAGCCCCCTCAACTGGGGCATATTTTGCTAGACTGTGAGCCACTATTGGTGGGGTCCACAGCCAATTTGTTTTGGGCTCCCCAATGCTTATAGCTGTGCCTGGCATGTATAGCCAGTGCTGAGAAACTGTGCCGAAGCCCTGACCTTGTAGGGGCTGACACAGAAGAGAGGACAGCTAATAAAGAAAGGGAAATACACAATTAGTCAGCTGCTGGTGAATGCTAGGAATAAAGATAAGGCAGGAATGGGGGCCTATGAACCAGGGCAGCCCTCACTGCAAAGTTGCCCTGGGAATGTAGGCCTGAAGAAGCAGAGGAAAGGGCCATGTGGGTACACATGGGTACATGGGGGAAGGAACATTCTCAGCAGATGCAACAGCAATTGCAAAAGCCCTGAAAATGAAGGCACAGGATGGTATGATTGCCCCATAGTTGCCAGCTAGTTTCTCACAAAGAAATCCAGTTTATTGCCCAAGCCAGATGCTCAGAAAGGGTTGCAGAGGAGCAAACAAGTGAACCGTAGAGGCTTTAGACAGCCCAGTATGACCTGTAAAGGAGCATCTGGAAAATCACCATTGTCGCACTGAAGACAGTTGTAGGGTAAAGGCCCATAGGATGGAGGCTGACATGTGAACAGATCAGATTGGGATCATCCCACCCTGGCCCCAACTTGATAGGTTTCTGGAATAGCAGGGCTGGCAGGAGGTGGTGTGTCCTCTCTCCTCAGCCATAATCCTTCTTGGGTCCTAGGACCTAGTCTTATTAATAAGTACTCCTTCTTGCACCTACAGAACACTTGGCAGTTTTCAGGCTTATACCTTAGGTCCTCATCACAATTCTGGATAGCAAAAGTTGGGGGGCGGGGGCGTTGTCATTCCCATTCTAGTCAGAATGAGACAGAAGCTCAGAGCTGTGGCTAGTTGGTATACACCTTGAGCAGATTACTCCCTGCCCTCCTCAGGGTAAAGTGACAGTAGACTCAGCTTTCTCCAAGTGTGGTGCGGCCTCCAACCTGGCTGGGGAGAGGGTCAAAATGCAGATTCCTGCTCAAGAATACTGGCAGTCCCTAATTTTATACCTGAAGAAGAAACCAGACCGATTCAGATATGTTCAAATTTCCAGGGCCCACCTCTGGGTGGGTGGTATGCTGGGAATCTACGTTTTTAACAAGCTTACTACATGATTCGAATGCATACTTCAGTGTGATAACTGCTCTTCTCTAGGCTCTCTGTGGATGCTTCCAACACCCTCTGCTCTTACCACATGTTTAAAAATTCACCATAAGAAGCACAGCTGAGGTATAAGCAGGTATTTTCCCCATCATGCCCTGCTGCTCCTGATAGTTGAAGCTCTAACCCAAACAAATAATTCACATCTCGGTGGGTTATTTTTTTTTTTAATTTTTTTTTTTATTTATTTATGATAGTCACACACACAGAGAGAGAGAGAGGCAGAGACATAGGCAGAGGGAGAAGCAGGCTCCATGCACCGGGAGCCCGACGTGGGATTCGATCCCGGGTCTCCAGGATCGCGTCCTGGGCCAAAGGCAGATGCCAAACCGCTGCGCCACCCAGGGATCCCCTCGGTGGGTTATTTACTGGTTAGTGGAAGTTATACCCCAGGACTCTGGGGCCTGTGAACTCTGCCTACTTTTTCCAAGCTTCATCCAGGCTTCAAATATGACCCACCATGGAAAGAATGACATCAACTTGTATTGATGTTTGCATTAAAAGGAATATTATGTCCTTTAAAATGCCTAAAACAGGGGAGCCCTGGGTGGCTCAGCAGTTTGGCGCCTGCCTTTGGCCCAGGGCGCAGTCCTGGAGTCCCAGGATCGAGTCCCACATCGGGCTCCTGGCATGGAGCCTGCTTCTCCCTCTGCCTGTGTCTCTGCCTCTCTCTCTATGTGTATCATGAATGAATAAATGAATGAATGAATAAATAAATAAATAATAAAATAAAATAAAATAAAATGCTTAAAACAATGTTACAACATCAAGTCATGAGATGTACTAGCCAACCAGGTTGCTAGATTAAATATTAAAATTAAAATATAACATCCATGACCCTTAATCATTAACATTGGTGAATTCTGTCTTTTAATTTCCAGCAGGATAGACCCCCTTCTCTGCTTCTACCACCCAGATTTCTTTGTTTCTGCTGCCAACATGAATTAAAGTGAATTAATATTCATTAATATTCATATGCGCTCCTTACTCAATCTCTGTAACACATAAAATTCTCTTTGTAAACACAGTAGGTCTTGAGTGGAAGTGGAGAACCCCAGAAATTGGCACGGGCTCATTCACTAAGACTAGTTTTATTATCTTTCTTGAAAACAACAAAGTCAAACAGTGATGACCAAGGAAATGCTATACATGTTTTCAACAAGGGATTGAACAAGGCCTATCACAAGTTGGAGCTGGATGTCAGAACTGGGTGGGTCTGTGACTAAATGACCACAATCTAAAAGTTCTGATCAGCGGATCAATTTCAGCCATGGCATGTTTTAAATAACTCTATGTTTGGCCTTGGCTCTGGCATACCCCCTAGTTTTTTGTGTTTTTTTTTTTTTATTGACAAACTTGAAGGTGTGAAAGCCACACTCACTGAACCTGCAAACAACATAAGGTCTGAAGAGACAGCACATATGTTGAACAACTGGAACAACACCTTGACAGTCTGGAGCCATGAACTAAATCCTTCAAGAGGAAACCTAATTGGTAACAAACATAAGATCTACCCAAGACATCACCTTTAGGAGGAAGGTAGCCTGGTTTAATGACAGTATGTAGGGAATAAAGATTTAACTGATAGCAACTTTAAATATAGATATGTGTGTGTGTGTGTGTACTAAATATATAATTTTAGTTAAAAAAGAATGTTATGAAAAATTACACGCCAACAAACTGAATAAGCTAGAATAGTTTGAGAAGAATAGGCATTAACTCTTCTTTAAACGTTTGGTAAAATTCACCTGTGAAGTCATCTGCCCCTGGACTTTTGTTCATTGGGAGTTACCTATTCTTCTTAAACTATTCCAAAAAGTGGAAGAGGAAGAAAAGCTTCTAGATTCATTCTATGAGGCCAACATTGCCTTGATACCAAAATCAGATAAAGATACTACAAAGAGAGGGATCCCTGGGTGACTCAGCGGTGCCTGCCTTCGGTCCAGGGCGTGATCCTGGAGACCCAGGATCTAGTCTCACATCGGGCTCTCAGCATGGAGCCTACTTCTCCCTCTGCCTGTGTCTCTGCCTCTCTCTGTGTCTCTCATGAATAAATAAATAGTTTTTTTTTAAAAAAAAGATACTACAAAAAGAGAGAACTACAAGCTAATATCTCTGATGAACATAGATGCAAAAATTCTCAACAAAATATTAGCAAACCAAATCCAGGCACATATTAAAAAAATCATTCACCACAATCAAGTGGGATTTATTCCTGGGATGCAAGGGTGGTTCGAAATTCACAAATCAGTCAACACAATACATCAACAGAGAAAGGATAAAAGCTATGGATGAAGAAAAAGCATTTGACAAAGTACAACATCCAATCATGATTAAAACCCTTGTCAAAGTAGGTTTAGAGGGAATATACCTCAATATATTGAAGGCTATATATGAAAAACCCACAGTTAATATCATACTCAATGGTGAAAAACAGAGCTTTTCCCATAAGATCAGGAACACGACAAGGACGTCCACTTTCACCACTTTTATTCAACATAGTACTGGAAGTCCTAACCACAGCAATCAGACAACAAAAAGAAATAAAGGCATCCAAATTGGTAAGGAAGAAGTAAAACTTTCACTATTTGCAGATGACATGATACTATACATAGAAAACCCTAAAGCCTCTACCAAAAATCTATTAGAACTGAGAAATTAAATCATAAAGGTTACAGGATACAAAATCAATATACAGAAATCTATTGCATTCCTATACATTAATAGTGAAGTAATAGAGAAATTAAAAACACAACCTCATTTATAATTGCACCAAAAATAAAATATGTAGGAGTAAATTTAACCAAGGAAGTGAAAGACCTATACTCTGAAAACTACAAAACGCTGATTAAAGAAACTGAATACAAAGGTAAAGATATTCCATGCTCTTAGATTGGAAGAATTAATATTGCTAAAATTCCATACTACTCAAAGCAATCTACATATTTAATGCAATCCCTACCAAAATACCAACAATATTTTTCACAGAACTAAGACAAATAATCCTAAAATTTGTATGGAATCACAAAAGGTCTCAAATAGCCAAAGTAATCTGGAAAAAAAAAGAACAAAACTGAAGATATCATAACTCCATATTTCAAGATATACTACAAAGCTGTAGTAATCAAAGTTGCATGGTCCTGGTACCAAAACAGAATACAGATCAATGGAACAGAATAGAGAGCCCAGAAATAAACCCATAATTATATGATCAATTAATCTACAATAAAGAAGACAATATACAATGGGGAAAAGACAGTCTCTACAACAAATGATGTTGGGAAAACTGGACAGCTACATGCAAAAGAATGAAACTGCATCACTTTCTTCACCATAAACAAAAAATAAACTCAAAATGGATTAAGGACCTAGATGTAAGACTTGAAACCATAAAAATCCTAGAAGAGAGATGGGCAGTAATATCTCTAACATCAGCTGTAGCAACATTTTTCTTGGTGTGTCTCCTGAGACAAGGGAAACAAAACAAAAATAAACTATTGAGACTACATCAAAATGAAAAGCTTTCTTCACAGCAAAGGAAACAACCAACAAAACGTAAAAGACAACCTAGTGAATGGGAAAGGATATTTGCAAATGACATATTTGAGAAAAGGTCACTATCCAAAATATATAAAGAACTTCAACTCAAGATTAAAAAAAATAATAATCCATTTAAAAAACAAGCAGAAGACATGAGCAGTCATTTCTCCAAAGAAGGCATCCAGATGGCCAACAGACACATGAAAAGATGCTCACCATCGCTCATCTTCAGGGAAATGCAAATCAAAATCACAATGAGATATTACCTCATACCTCACAGAACAGTTAAAATAAAAAAACATAAGAAACAACTAGTGTTGGCAAAGATGTGGAGAAAAACCCTCTTGCACTCTTGGTGGGAATGCAAACCAATGCAGTCACTGTGGTAGACAGTGACTCAAAAAAATTAAAAATAGCATTACCATATGATCCAGTAATTCCAATACTGATTATTTAGCCAAAAAAAATACAAAAACACTAATTTGAAAAGACATATGGACTCCTATTTTATTGCAGCATTATTTACAACAGCCAAATTATGGAAGCAGCCCAATGCCCATTGATAGATGGATGGATAAATAAGGCGTGGTATGTATACACGCACACACCTGCATATGTGCACACACGAACACAGTGGAATATTACTCAGCCATAAAAAAGAATGAAATCTTGCCATTTGCAACAACATGGATAGATCTAAAGGGTATAATGCTAAGTGAAATAAATCAGTCAGAGAAAGACAAGTACTGTATGATTTCATTCATATGTGGAATTTAAGAAACAAAACAAAGGAACAAAGAAAAGAGACAACCCAAAAGCTAGACTCTTGAGTACAGAGAACAAACAGATGGTTACCAGAGGGGAGGTAGCATGGGGGAATGAGTGAAACAGATAAAGGGGATTAAGAGTCCACTTAGCATGATGAGCACTGAGTAATGTATAGAATTGTTGAATCACTATCTTGTACACCTGAAACGAATATAACGCTGTATGTTAACTATACTGGAATTAAAATTTTTTAAATAAAAATAAAAACAAATCAAAAAGAATATGATCTCAGGACATATGAAAAGCATTAGGGAGGAAGGAGTTGGAAGTCTAGTTCTATTCTGTGCTGGTTAGACTGCTGCTGACTTTAGAACAGGCATCAACAAGAGGAATATGTTCGGGAAAGAGCCTAGGATGCTGAGGTCACTCAAAATAAAAGCTTATGAGGCAGGATTTACAAAATCAGGTATATTTAGCCTGGAGACATCAAAACCCAGTTCCCTACCAGCAAGCCAAAGACTGTTCTGTGGCATTAATCTCTCTGGGTTGCCTCAGAGAACAGGATCAAGATCAATGACCAGAGATCCTAGTGAAACAGATTTTTGAAGATAATAGAGAGGAGGGAAAACATTATAATATCTACAGCCAGTCACAGGCCAAAACAAAAGGGCTATTTGGAGATGGAGGGAACTTTTCATCCTGGGGCTATTCAAGCAGAGACTGGATGACTTCTTGGGAGGGATATGACTGAATGAGATCAAACATCAGATCTGAGGTCCCTTACAACTCCCAAATTCTATGTATACTAAACCCATGTTGAACTAAAGCCTCAATGCCCTTTATTCTTGTTCTTCTCCACACCAACTGAATAGAATGGAAGTGATCTGGGATTTTCCATGAAGGGTTTACAACTCACCAGTAATTTGCATAGGACATGGTTTCCAAAGCCCACACCCCAAATTAAGACACCTCAACATGACAACCATACACTTAACTTTATGGCTGTTACCTAAGGGCTTGCCCATAGGTTCCATTCACCATTTTCTTCACATGTTACTGAACACAACTCTCTGGTTTTTTCCTATGTTAGTTGCAATAACCATCAATCCAGAATCAATGCTGATGCTCCCAACTGGTCATTCATTTTTTTGCATTTTACAAAGCCAAGCCAGGCAATTTACTTAATTTGAGAAGCATGTCGGGAAAATTTTAGCTCTAATTGATTCACATGGTTTTGCTGGTTTCCACTAGCTTGGGCTGCTCCCCAAAAGTCACTGCCAGCAGGTCAGCAGTGGGTTCTGGGTTCAAGAGGCCACTTACTGTAAAATAAAACATTTCTGTTTCCTGCTGGTTGGCTCTCCTTTTGGCGATGTTGATTTTGCTCATATAGGTCTCAGAGGCAGCTGACTTCACAGACTCTGTAGATCGACTGTGTTGGAAGGCGTCAGAGACATCGAAGTCCTCCACAGTCAGCATGTCCTGTAAGGTCTGCATGGTGGCATCCAGGGTTTTTCTAACCTGGAGAAATAGCATGTCAATAAAAACCCTTCAGCCTCAGAACACCTCTGACACCTCAAAGTCCTTTTCCCCCACTTTATTTCTTCTATGTAAAGCCTCTGAAAGGTGGGCAGGATAAAGATGATCATTCTCATTACCCTAATGTGGGAAATGAGGCCAGTGAGCTGGCTAGGGTGAGAATCCATGTTGCCCAATATAAAGTCATTTTATTGAATTGCTTCTGCTGAAGAGAACCTTGGAGAATGTTGTGACAAACAAGGAACCTGGGTTTCTAGGTTTGTTTCTCTTTTCGTGATCATATAGCCCCAAACTAGCCCCTTCAGTGGGAGGCAGGTCTCTTGAAGAAGGATAACATTAGAAATAGTCTCAATGCTCATCCAGAGGGAAGAGGGGACAAAATCTTGGTAGGATGAGGGGCCATCCTCAGTGGACAGACTTTCTGGCCATCTGCCCCTGACTTATCGAAAGGCTCACTGAGAAAAGAGAACTTGAAGAAGACATATGCTGAAGCAGTCCTCCAGGACTCCAACTTCTCTCCTGAAGTCAAGTGGGACCCAGGGAAGGCTACATGGGCAGAGTGCAGGAGCCCTGACCTCACAACATCCCTTCACTGACTTGTGCCCTATACTGTGATGGAGGATCACTCCAAAAACAGGGGAGAGGGCAGCCTGGGTGGCTCAGCGGTTTAGCGCTGCCTTCGGCCCAGGGCGTGACCCCAGGGTCCCGGGATTGAGTCCCACGTCGGGCTCCCTGCATGGAGCCTGCTTCTCGCTCTGCCTGTGTCTCTGACTCTCTCTCTACCTGTGTCTTTCATGAATAAATAAATAAAATATTAAAAAAAAACAGGGGAGAAATTGCCTCTATATTTGTTGTTAAATTATTGTCACTTGAAGTCTTTCTTGTTACTCAGATCTCAACTCAAATATCACCTCCTGGTGACATCAGAGCCCTCTGACTACTCTTCCTTAGAGCACATCATCATTTGATATTTTGCATACTCATTCATTTGTTAGTTGCTTTGCTTTCATGTCTTATCTATCTTTCCTCACTAGAACATAATCTCCATGAGAGGAGGTACTAGGGTGTCTTGTTCACTCATTTTACTCTGCATCTAGCACAGTGTTTAGAGCATAATAGGTGCTTGAATAAATAAATACTTGAATAAATATTGGTTGAATGAATATTTGTTGAATGTATAAATGAACAGATCAGTTTTTTTCTAAGACAGCCTAACAGAAGTTCAGGTTCAAAATTAAGCATTTCCAGGATGCCTGGGTGGCTCAGTGGTTGAGTGTCTGCCTTTGGCTCAGGGTGTGATCCCAGGGTCCGGGGTCAAGTCCTGCATCGGGCTCTCTGTGAGGAGCCTGCTTCTCCTTCTGCCTATGTTTCTGCCTCTCTCCATGTGTCTCTCGTGAACAAATAAATTTTTTTAAAGAATTCATTCTTTAAAAAAAAATTTAAGCATTTCCATAGTTATAAACGGCCTATACAGAGGAACATTTGCCTCATTCTCTCTGGGGCCCTAATTTCCAATTTAGACCCCATCAACATTGTTGCACATAGACTGATGTAAACAATTGAAGAAGCTTCAGGGGAGGATGTAGGACACAAACACTTTTTTCAGCTCCTCTCTCTCCTAAGGTGTGCAAAATAAATACATAATTCATTTCTGTATAATTTCCCCCCAGGGACAGCTTTGATTCATTATTATCCTGAGTGACAATCTGTCTTATGTCTCTCCTAGTTCTGTCCTTTGTGGAGACACAGAGCAAAACCAGCCCTCTCTGCCCAGGACAGTCCTCTTTTTTTTTTTTTTTTTTTTTTTTTTATGATAGTCACAGAGAGAGAGAGAGAGAGAGAGGCAGAGACACAGGCAGAGGGAGAAGCAGGCTCCATGCACCGGGAGCCCAATGTGGGACTCGATCCCAGGTCTCCAGGATCACGCCCTGGGCCAAAAGCAGGCGCCAAACTGCTGCGCCACCCAGGGATCCCAGGACAGTGCTCTTGAGATATGAAGATGGGGACCATGACTCCCCATCTCCAGCTCTGATTGCACTCCTCAGTTAAACCTCAGATAAACCTGCCCAAGATTTTAGGTAACATTCCCCACATCCTGGTGTCCTTTCTCCAGGAGCCTTCGGTTGATTGACATCTTCCCCGTATGGAGGTATCCAGGCTGGAATAGGATGTTTCCCATTTGGCTTCCTCAGTCCACATCAAAATAAAACCACCACAGCTGGTGCTTCCATTTGCATACTCCCAGTGGTGATCCTGTCACCGCTTTATGAGAGGCGTAAAGGCGGTAGGTAGTTCCTCGGAGCTCAGAATCCACGACACATTCAGTGTGCCCTGGGTTATTTCACTGTGTATTTTAAAATACCTATAACTCTCTTTGATGATAAAAAGTAACATAAACTTAATGCAGATAATAGAGAAAAGCATAAGAAGAAAACAGAAATCACCTGTAATTCCTCTACCCAGCTATAACCACAATTAACATTTCAAAGTATTTCCTTCCAGGCTTTTTTCTCGTGAATAAACACAGATACACACTGTGAAGTAGAACTCTGCTCTAGTTTAGCATACTTAAGAGAATATTGAACAGAGTTCTATTTCTTGTTTGTTTTTCTTTAACATCTTATGAGCATCCCCCACCCAAGCCATTGAAGATTCTTGGTGCGCCCAGTTTTAATGGTCATGTAATAATCCATCTTTAAAAAAAAATTATTTACTTTAGAGAAAGAGGCAGAGAGGGTGAGAGTGGGGGAGGGGCAGATTAAGAGGGAGAAAGAGCATCTTCAGCAGGCTTCACGCCCAGCATGGGGCTCAATGCAGGGTCCCATCTCACAACCCATGAGATCATGACCTGAGCTGAAAGCGCAGATGCTTAACCCACTGAGCCACCCAGGCACCCCCAGTCGTGTAATATTCCATTTTACAGATCAACACTAATTTCTTAAGTGTTCCACAGCCAGAGTTCCAGCACCAGCGGGGCCTTCATAAGGAAATTTGTTGTGGGGCAGAGGGACCCACTCACCTCCTCATTCTCTATCTTGAGAGTGGCCAGTCTGGACTGCAGCTGGTGGTACCGCATGAGCAATTCCGTCTGGACGGGTTGCTGTGCACTGACCTGGCACACCTGCAAAAGGACAGCCAGTGCCTGTGGTTGCCCAGTGCTCTCATCACCTGTGCAAGCTGGGACCAGGGGCCATCACTAATGTCCCTATCAGCAGTCGAGGAAACAGGCTTGCACCTGGCAACACCAGATGGGAACCGGGGGTCTTTCTATGCCAAAGGCAAGATGTGGCCTCTCAGTCATGGTCTAGATTTGTGCAGCCCTTGAGGGTTTACTAAGAGCTTTCCCGTGAGCTCATTAAGTGAGACTAGTTAATTTCAAGGCAGGGGTTTGTGGTAAGAAAGCAACTGCCTAACAGCAGCCAATGAAAGGAACAGTGAATGGAAACAAGCACTGGAGGGCTCCAATTCCCCCGCAGGAAGGTGCCTCAGGGAGGCAGGAGCACTCTCATGGGGCGCACAGGGGAAGGGTAGAAGGAAATACTATTCTCCTGACACCTACTCCACCCAGGGCTCTGCTACTACCCCATGGGCTGGGCTGCCCTGCGTGAGTCAGGTAAGATCCTAAGGGACAGTAGGGCTCCATGATTTACTAGTTATTTCCCACTAATTAGGCAGTCACCAGCGGTAACTGGGAGCCCAGAATTTTCAGGTCCAGATGATGAGCCAAAGGGCAGGATGCAACGGCTGAGGGATAGGCCAGAAGCTGTGGGGGAAGCCCTCTTTTGCAAATGAAGAAAGTAGGGAAGGATGTAAAGGAAAAAGTTCAAGGAGCTTTTTGCATAAGGGACTTTGTACAAATGGAGTAACCAATAACTGCTCTGTGGCCAGTAACAAGTGCCACCCCCCACGTACTTATTTATTCCAGAGCATGGTAAGGAGCTGAGCAGCACAAGCATTGAAGGGAGCATGGTTCCTGTGCCAGAGGACAGACAGTGTCCCGGCCAGCCTGCCAGCCAGTGTGGATTAATCCCAGTTTCCCATAACCTGAGGTCACCCGAGGGAAGAGTAGGAGATGCTTGCGTGGCCCATGGGGACTCCCTTGGGATCTACACAGAACTGGGAAGGATGTGAAGGAGAGCTAAGGTCCTGCCGTTTGGCAGGCAGGAGACTTCAGCTAGCAAAGTTAGGATATTAGTGGTAAAACCCTCAGCTGGGCATCCCCCGGACCAAGAACTTGACCCCAGGCCTCTCAGATAAATGTCCTGCACATGGAACAGGGCCTGACCTTCCCCCTCCCACTGATGTCCCAGGAGCATGTGGAGGGAACAAGTGGAAACAGCCTCAAGCCTGGGCTCCGGGGAGAAACCCACCTCATCCCCCATGTGGGGCTGGAACTCAAACTTAAGCGGAGGACAGAAGACCTGGTTGCACATGTCCATGACAGTATGCTTGTCACTTCGGGAATCCAGGTTGTCCACCGCATTCTCGATGACATCCAACCCCTCGTGGCGAGAGGTCTCCAGGTTGTACTCGGCCGAGAGGTAGGTCCGGAAGGTGCGGGCCAGGCTGGCATGAAAGCCCAAATCACAGCACTTGGAGAGAGGAACACAACAGAAGGGTGAGGATACGGGCTATCACTGGAGGTGGGGGGCTGGCATTCCCCTTCCCATCACGGTGACTTAGGATTATCTCCCATTCCACAGCCAACTCTTTCATCCTGGAGGCCCTTGTGCACTTGGGAATCCTACTGCACAAATCACCCCCAACGCCCGCAGAGGGAACTAGAGATTGTGATTTGAGCAGTAGCAGAATTTCTCTTAGCTCCCCAAATTCATCCCATTCTTTCTCATCTCTAGGCCTTCTTCACACATGTATTCCCTCTGCCTGGCCTACTGCCTAAATATTCTTCCTTCAGGTTTCAGTTTTGAGGTCACTTCCTCCAGGAAGTCTTCCTTAATGCTCCCCCACTCAGAGTTTATGTCACGTGTCCCTCCTCTGGGGGTCCACATCTCCTTCCACCTCCCTCACTGGGACACCTGCCACTTGGCTTTGCAGTTGCCTATTCATGTTTCAGGGTTATGCATGGTCAGCTACAGAAGAGCAGACCCATAGGCTTGTGTCCACTCCTGGACCTCAAGACCTACGACTAGTAGGTGCTCAATAAAAATGTGGTAAATGAAGAAAGGAGAGGACTGGAAAGAGTGAAAAGTTGTGAGCAAGAGGAGGGGTCTGGCCTCAGGTGTGGGAAGGCACAGGCAGGGCTGGCAGCTAGCTCCCTCTCCTGGGGACGGTGGCAATGGGTGCCTTCTGCAGCCATGGGAAAGCGGTGACCCTGTGACTCCCTGATGGGACACAGCAGAGCCAGAGGAAAAGGATCCATCCATCAGTAGGGAACCTTTCCTGAGCATCTACAGGCCAGATCCCCGTCTGTGTGGGATGGGCGGGAAACAGGAAGCAGTCCCAGCTCCAACACAAATGAGACAGACGCTCTCCGTGATGATGCCACTCATGATGTTCTTTCTCCAAGCCCAGACCTCAAGTCCCTCCAGCGTGACCCACACAGCTGGTACTTGGGAGTCAGTGTTCCATCTCCTTTTGCTAAAACTGCCACATTCTTCCCACAAGAATATCCCCTAAAGATATAAACATCTGTACCGCCCTAGGAGACTACCCAGGGCATGAACTGTGTACCATCACCCCTGTGCCCGCAAACTCAGCCAAGGGCCTGGTGTAGAGGAGGCTGGTGCAGGTTGAATATATGCCTACCTGACCCAGCCATATAGGGGCTGCCAGAGGCCCACTCCCACCTGTGGACAGAGAAACCATCTCCCAGGCCCCAAATGCCCTTTGCCCTTCCCCTCCATCAGGGCTCAAGGGACATGCTCATCAGCTACAGACAAGGGCCAGCATGGGTGTGGGGCCCTGTTCGGTCCCAGACTGCCCAGGTGCTCACGTCGATTAGGTCAGAGACATCGTGGATGTAGTATTTGCTGATAGCTGCATTGGTGGCCGCCAGATTCAGCAAGTAGTCATTTCGGGCCTTTGTACATTTCAGCTTGTTCTCAGAATACTTAGCCTGCCTCTGGAAGAAGAACAGAGTAGAGGTGAGAGCTGAGGCACTGACCTGCCCCTCGTCCCTCTCTCGCGCCCTCTTCATTGCCCAACTGCCTCTGTCCTTCCCTTAAGAGGCCAAGTTCACTCCTGCCTCTAGGCCTTCAGACTCATTCCCTCTGCCTGGCGAGCCATCCTCCCAAGTCCCTAGGTGGCCTGCTTCTTCATGTCCTTCAGGTCCTTATCCAAGGTCATGTGGTCAGAGCGTCCTCTGATGACAACCTCATCTGGAAATGAGTCTTCAGCATCTGCAGTGCCCCTCCCCCTGCGTTCCCTTGCCCTGTTCTATGTTTTTCATCTATTTAGTCTTTGCTTAGTTTTTAGTGACTATTCTCATTTTAAATTACTTTTTTAAATATTATGTTTTTAGAGCAGTTTTAGGTTCATAGCAAATTTAAAAGGAAAGTACAGAGATTTCCCATATGCCCCCACACATGCACAGCCTCCCCTGTTATCAACATCCCCCACCGCACTGTACATCTGTTACAAATGATAAACCTACAGGGACACATCATAGTCACCCAGAGTCCAGAGTTGACACTAGAGCTCACTCTTGGTATTGGTACCATCACTCTTGTTATACTCTATGGTTTTAGGCAAACGTATAATGATATATATCCATCATTATAATATCAAACAGGGTAGTTTTCCTCCCTTACACATACTCTGTGCTATCTATGCATCCCTCCCTGCCACCTAACCCCTGGCAACCACTGATCTTTTTCCTGTCTCCATAGTTTCGCCTTTTTCCAGAATATCATATAGCTGGAATCGTAAAGTATATGGCCTTTTCAGATTGGCTTCTTTCACTTAGTGATATGCATCTAAGGCTCCTCCATGTCTTCTCAGGGCTTGCTGGCTCATTTCTTTATAGCACTGAATAACATTCCATTGTCTGGATGTACCACAGTTTACTTGTCCATTCACGTACTGAAGGACATCTTGGTTGCTCTATTTTTTTCTTCATAAGCATTTTTTACCACCTGAAATTATATTTTTTTACCTCTTTGTTTACTCGCTGGTTTTTGGTGTCCACCACTAGAAAGTAAATTCTATGAAGTCAGGGACTTGATCTACCCTATTCATCACTGGGCCTGAAGCACGCAAAACTGATACTCCTCACCCATTTTCAGGGGCTACTATGACCCTTAGACCACTTTCAGCCCTTCGTGGATTCATAAAATTTTATACCTAGAAAAGATATTAAAGGTATCTTAGTTTAATTCACCCATTTTACAGATGAGAAAATGAAAACCAAGAAGAAATGACTTGGGGGCACCTGTCTGGCTCAGTTAGTAGAGTATGTGAGTCTTAATGTCAGGGTCATGAGTTCGAGTCCCACGTTGGGTATGGAGATTACTTAAAAAACAAAGTGGCTTGTCCAAAAGCCAAATGACTAATTAGCATATCACTCTGAACTTAACTCTCCAGACTTCTGGCTGGTGGTATCTCTTCCCCTCTATTTATCCCCCATGTTGTAGCTTTGTAATTCCCTGCCTGCCTGTCTTATTTTTATTTATTTGTTTATAGTATATTCACAGAGTTGTACAATGATCACCACCATCTAAAGTTAGAATATTTTTGGCAACCCAATAAGAAACCCTATGCCCATTAGCAATCACTCTCCTTCTCCTCTGCCCCAGCTCCTGGCAGTAAATAATCTACTGTCTGTCTATGGATTTGTCTATTCTGGACATTTCCTATAATTAGAATCACACAATATTATGACTGGTTTCTTTTACTTAGCACACTGTTTTCAAGGTACATCGTCTTGGAGTATATATCATTACCCTACTCCTTTTCATGGCTGAATAATATTCCATCACATCACTAGATTACATTTTATTCATCCATTCACCAGTTGATGGACATTTGGTTTGTTTCTACCTTTTGGCTATTATGAATAATGCTGCTACGGACATTCATGTGCAGGTTTCTGTATGGATGTATGTTTTCATTTCTCTTGGTGGACACATATGAGTAGAATTATTGAGTCATATGATAGCTTTTTGTTTAACATTTTGAGCAGCTCACAGATTGTTCTCCAAAGTGGGTGAACCATTTATGTTCCCTCCAGCAACATATAAGGGTTCCAATTCTTCTGCAACCTCATTAACACTTGTGATTGTCTGCCTTTTTTATTTTAGCCATCCTTAGTGGTTATAAGGTGGTATCTCACTGGCATTTGGATTTGTATTTTCTTAATGTCTAATGATGCTGAGCATCTTTTCATGTGCTCACTGGCCACTCATGTAAGTTCTTCAGAGAAATGTCTATTCAAATTCTTTACCCATTTTTTTTTTTAATTGGGCCCCTGTCTATTGGAAGCATGCTTTTCTTTGCCTTTGGAAATTATCCTGGAACCTTATTTTATTTGCCTATGGTTACTTTTTCAGCTCATCCAGGCCCTGGTGAATTCTGTTTCCACTCAATCTCCTAACATTTTTAAGAGCTGCAGGATCATGTAATCATAGAATGAGACTCATAGAAGCCCAAATAAATACGTGGTGTGATGTTTGGCACAGGGAAAGAGCTCAGGAAATGTTTAGCGATTGCATGGAATGAATAAATGCAGGGAATTCAAAAGAAAATAATAGCTTTTACAAAGAAAGAAACCTGAGAAGTAATCTAGTCTAAGATAACAAAAGCATGTACACTGCCCCTCTAAATTCCCTGGCCATCGCAGGCATCATCAATTGATTGCAGCACTGTTTTTAACTAATGCCTGGAGGAGGCTTCACAATCTTCAACAGAGTTTTGGGCAGTTACTACCAACTGATCACAGTTGGCTTGAGAGAGAAGAGTCATTTGCCATCACTGTCAGATTTTAAAACTGAGGCTCAGAGAAGTACTGTAAATGTGGCATTTTCAAAACCCAGATTGTCTGATTCCAAAACTAGCACTCATCCCTCTGTGCCCTACTAAAGCACTTGCCCAGCACCAATAATACACAGTGATTCTAAATCTCCCATTTTTGGCTTGCCAGTGGCATTTTGGAATGGGTTCTTTATCGGGTTTCCAGGTGCTCATTGGTAGCCCAGTGCTGTTCCCTCTTATTGGGATGTGCTCAGCCCCAACCAGCCTCCGGCCACCAATATGACCCTCCTGAGCAAGCCCCACCCCCACAGATTGCCTGGTAATTCCTGTCCATTTGAGAATGTGCTGGTTGGGCGTTGAGTCTTGTCACAGTTCAGCTCTCTTGTCAGCTGAGCGCTTTCCCTGCCTGTTGATCCTGGCACAAGGCCAGGCCTAATAAATGTCAGTGAGGCATGGACAGCCCTGCCTCCTTCATGACACTGACCTCCAAGACAGTGCATGCTGGCACCATGCTTCTATCCCATACCCCTCAGGGTGCAGAACGGGAAAGTTGAGGCTGTCCAGAGAGCATGCCCCTCAGTTTCTCCTAGGCCCCCACTCACCTTCTCCTTCATCTTCTCAATCTTCTTCACAGAGCTGCGGCGCTGGGGCCGGTCCTCGTGCCGGAGCAAGTTCATGCTGAGGTCTCCTGATTTGTTGAACTGCTTCTCCTCCTGCTTCTCGGCCTCCTTCAGCTTGCTTTCTGCACTGATACTCTCAGCATGGTACATGTGGTAGGTTTTCATGACCTGGGGATGCACAGGGGCAGGAAATCAGCAGCCTGCACAGCCCAGCACACGGCCCCCTGGGCTCCCAGCCCCATTCAGGTTCTGTGTGCCAGGAAGCCACACCCTGTCCTCTTCCTTCCACACACTCCAAGCTCCCCATGGTTCTTTACTTTAGCACCAACTCTGGGGACTGGAAATGATGATCATCCTCAGTACAGGCTTCACTGCCATTATCATCTTTAGCAACATCATGACATCCTTACCGAATGCCAGGAATGGACTAGTAAGGAGGAAATTTAAAAGCCCCCGCACATTTGGGGGGGTCTCAGAGGGGATAAGACATACTTGGCCCTCCCTCAGCTGCCCCCTCTTGCCCTGCCAGCAGCCATGACTCTTGTCCCTTCCCCCCTCCCCCCAGAGTCAATGGGAAAGCCCCTCCTCAGGTACTCATGGAACTGCACTGGGAATGTGCAAATCATTTTCTCAGCTGTTTCCTTACTGGCCTGCAAATGGCTCTGTCCCCAGAAGGAGTATTACTGGATATACTAATTGCTATTCTGTGCTTTCTGAAATAAACTCATCCTTGGCTATACAATGAATTCCCACAAAGCAAACCACACTTGGCTCTTCCACTTCCATAGTAAAAGTCCAATATTGTTATAACAAGGGAGTTTTAGAGACAGAAGAAATCCTAGATGTCATCTAATCCAAATTTTACAAATAGGGAAACTGGGGCCCAGAAGAGCAAAATGGCTTATCTATGATGGCACAACATTATCAGTGTAATCTCCAAACTTTTCATCCGTGGGGCCAACACCACAATCAAGCTACAGAACAATTCCACTACACCACAAAGGGCCCTCACACCCCGCTGCAATAGATCCCTATGCCATCTCCCAGCCCCAGACAATCACTGATTTGCTTTCTGTCGCTGTAGTTGAGTTTCGTGTGTTCTAGAACTTTATATACATGGAACCAAGGCATATAAATTCTTTGGGGTCTGCCCTCTTTCACTCAGCATGATTTTTCATGAGATTCTCTCATGTTTTATCAGTTCTTTTTTTACTGCTGAGTAGTATTCCACTGGAGATCTGTATCAGTATTTGTCTATTTATTTGTATGTTAATAGTTACTTGGATTGTTCACAGTTTTGATCTATTATGAATAAAGCTGCTAAAAATGTCCAGGTATAATTCTTTGTGTGGACATATGTTTTCGTTTCTCTCAGGTAAATACCTAGGAATGGAATGGAGGGTCATACAGGAAGTGTACATTTGACCAAATTAGAAATCTGGTCTCTGACTTTTAATCCATCACTCTTTCTACCATATCATACTGTTTCCATAATTCAATACCATTTTCACAGCAGGTATGAACAGTTTGGGCAGCCTTAGAGCAAGGAGGGCAGTCCCCACCAACAGGGCTCTATCTCCTGGTCCCCAACCAGGCATACACCTTTCCTGTGCAATAGCTTATGATCATTTTTCTGTGCTATGAAACACAAGAAGTTTCTGGAATCCATGACTCCTGAACCTTGTTTGTTCTCTTCTCCTGTTGTTTGGATAGCTATAGCAACTAATAGACTAGAGGTTTCTATGTGAGGATGCGATATGCTCCTACCTAGTGGGGCCCTTTAAGTCCGGGAACTTGGAACAAATTTCTGGCCAGCACTATAACCTTATTCATTCTCATATGAAGTCCTGTGAAGTGAGTTTATTACAGTGAAGGATTCTTCTGTAATTATTACATTAAATCACAGCATTTCTCTGTTGCACAGAAAGTCCTCTTTGCCATAGGCCAGGAGTTAATGGAGGAAGCACGTATTGTAGAGTATGAACTCTGGTTCAAATATCTGGGCTGAATCTTGATGATACCACTTACCAGCTGTGTGACCTTGGGCAAGTCATAGAACCTCTCCATTTCCTATCTGTAAAATGGGGATAACCATGGCACCTACCTCATAGATTTGCTGTGAAAACTAAATGAGTCCATTCAGGTAAAGTGCTGAGAACAACACCTGCCTCATAGTAAGAGCCATGTAGAATATCAGCTGCCACTACCACCACCACCGCCGCCGCCGCTGCCTGATTTGGGCTGAGGGTTTAAGAACCTTGAATTTACTTACTTGACTTCAGGAACATGCTTATAAATTCTAAATAACATTAGCTAATATGCAAAATTTTATTCTATACCATGTTCCTTCTCCCTTCCCCTTACATCTTGAAAACTTCCTCAAATTTCAAAACAATAAATGAATTAAAAATGCAATCAACTTTTCTTCATTGGTCATAGTGAAAGACCTCTTACCTGAATTCCACCCATGTTTGCTTTTTTGAGTTGCCCTAAAGCTTCTAGAGATGCCATTCTCAGTGATTTCATCCACTCCTTATGCCAGTTCCACTAAGCTTATCTCCGAACTCAATGGACCAAAAAGGGTGCCAACTGATGTGTTCTCGACATCTAGCGGCCAAAAGGAACGACTGCAGGTAACTAAAGCAATTGCCAATTTTTCCACCACCTTTACGCCAGGGCTCCTGCAACACCAAGTGGCTGACTTGGGAATGCTGGCTGATGTCTGTCTCCCAGGCCCCTGCCTTTCCATTCTCAAAGCTTTTCTCTTTTCCTCCACATTCATGGGCACCACTGGTTTCTCTGCTTTTCTACCATGATGCTGGTGGTGTTCATTTCTGGACTCATCCCTTTCTGGGTTCAATGATTCCCACTAAAGCCACATTTTCTGTTTCAGCTGCTGAGGTCTGCTTATCTCACCACAAATCTATCATCTGTGTTGAGCGGTTCAGAGGAAGAGAGAGCATTCTATTTGCAATTAGATCTTCCTGTCCAATCATCCATGCATCCATCCATCTATTCACTCAAGGTCAGCATCCCAGCTGGGTGTTCTCAGCCTCCCGCATTTCCCTTTGCCTAGTTTTTCACTCAAACCACACAGTACTCTTCTTACTCTGCAACAAACCAAACTTCCCATTACATTCTCCAAACTGAGTCGCAAAAGTCCCAAGCTTGAAGAACATGGCCAGAGGGCCCTGGGGCCCAACTCTCAGGGATCCAGTTGGTAATTCCAGATCCTAAGAATAACAGTGAACTTGATTGCCTAGGGTGACTTAGGTCAGACAGCTGCCACAAAAGAGTTCACCTAGGGGGCCTGTTAGAAATGAGTCTAACTACATCCAGAATCCTCCAGATGTTTGCTTTGTTTAATTACCTGAAACACGGGCTTTAGCATGAAAGGTCCTTAGCTCAATAGCTTAGAACAGTCTGCTCAATATTGCCAGCCAGGATGATTAAATAATATTTAAACTTATCAATTACTTGAGAATTTGCAAACATCTTTTTTTTATTACCCCCAAAGAGCATTTCAGTTAATCTGTACCCCAACCCTGGGAGGCAGTATGATAACAATAATGATAATAGCAGCTAACATTCACTGAACACTTCATGCCTAGCCTTTTTCTAAGCACTATACACATATTAACTCTTTTATTTCTCACAAAAAGCCTAGGAGGTAGACACCACATGATCACCACATGATCCCTGCTTTACAGAAGTAGAAACCACAAAATAAGGATGATCCACTATCCCACACGGACTCAAGAGACCTGGTTTTGAGACTCAACCCTCCCCTCAAACTTGCTGAGTAACAGTGGCAGAGACTTGTCTTCTCTTTGCCAGCTGCTGGAGACTAGAATAGTGGTGGATGGGAATGTGCTCCGTAAGTTGTGACTATAAGGTAACTGGCTGACAGCAGGGTTGAAGCTGGGAAGGGCGCAGAGGTGGATGTAGGAAGGAGTTCAACTGAGGCCAAAGTACTGAGACCCAGTCTTCAAGTTGGCACCCCTGAAGGACCCCTTATAGGGACCCACCTGGGTTAATGGGATGTTCACATTCCAACCCTCCAGACTCTGTCAGGGAGATCCCTTGGAACAAGTCTAGCACAGGCTGAGAAGGACCCTATAAGGACATATAAGTTGAGACCACTGTTCTTGGACACAGATCAGTTTCACATATTCTCAAAAGGCTCTCCAGAAATCTTGGTGTATTAACCCATTATTGAAAAAACTGAGGCTCAGAAATGGCAAGTGAATTGTACAAAGTCACAGAACAAGCCAGATAGCTAGGACTTCTGAGCTACAGTGTTGCTGCTATAGTAACCATGTTGCTCTTGGCTGCATACACTTTGCTTTCTGCATCTTTCCAAATCCTCAGATCATGAAAATAAGGAAGTATTATATGCATAGTCCTTCAGACCCTCATTTAAATGGAAAAGAAGCCAAAGGAAATACAGAAGTTGACAGCATCAAGAAAAGGAACATGCTAGGGCAAGACAAGAACCCAGTTGTTAGACAGTAGGTTCTCAACAATGAAGTTCATGCACACTTCCTCTACCCTGCAGGCAGGGCCATCTCTAGCCATGCAAAAGCTTTGTATGGGTGAAATCCTGGGCCAATGCATGCCAAAACATCCTTGAAGGAAAAATGAGTTTCCATATTTCAATATAACCCACACTCTGTGTGGCCTACCTTCTCTTTAGAACTTATAATTGCTATCTTATTTACTCATTTTGCATGTCTATTCACTGTCTCACAACAAGTCAAGTGCAATGTCCAGAGGGCCAGGACCTTGTTGAAGAGCATATTCCCTGTACTAAAGCAGAGACTGGTGCCCAGCAAGTATCAGTATATATTTGCATGAATGAATGAAGGACAGCTGGCTGGGTGTGAGTGGAAGGATGGATGGATGGAAGGAAGGATAGATAGGGAGATGGCTGAATGGACAGATGGGTGAGTGGGTAAACAAGTAGATGAATGGCTGGCTGGATGGAAGGAACAGAGGAAAGAGAAGGAGAAAAAATGGGGGAGATACAGTTCTACTGCCTTTGACCTTGGTGAACATATTTGGAGGTAGGGAGACAGACAGGGTCTCCACCAACACAGAAAACACCCTCTAGCAGGGACATGGACAAGTTTACAAACTATTATTACATGGTATAGTAAGGGCTATGATGAGGGAAGCATAGGGTGCTAAAGGATTGCTTTCTGGAGAAAGTATCATCTAAACTGAACCTTGATGGTGCCTGGGTGGCTCAGTGAGTTAAGTATCTGACCTTCAGCTCTGGTCATGATCCCAGGGTCCTGAGATCAAGCCTGGCATCAGGCTCCCTGTTCAGTAGGGAGTCTGCTTCTCCCTCTGCCTCTCTGACCCCCACTCACGCTCACTCTCTCTCTCTCTCTCTTTCAAATAAATAAATAAAATTTAAAAAAATAATAAAAATAGATAAACCAAACCTTGAAGGAAGAGTAGCTGTTACCTGGATGAACATGGCAGGAGCGGGAGTAGAATGTTCCAGAAAAAGGGAGCAGCTGAGCACCAAGCCCAAAAAGAACAGGAGTCAAACAGGTCTGAGGAAGAGCTTCCAGGCAGAAGTATGTCAGGTGTTTGAGTACTAGCCAATGGAGTCACCTCCATATTCTCCCCCAGATACTTCCCCCTCAGTGGACATTTGTTGTTTTTCCCTGCCTAGGATCATCCAGTCCTCCTTCTTCTGGAACAGCTTCCTGATTTTGTTTCAGGAAATCCCCAAATTCCCCTCCAGTGTTCTCAGTCCCTGTGGCTCATGAGAAATGGACACCACCCTCCAATCCCAGGCGTAGGAATGAGACACAGGCCTGGCCAACCAGTAAACATTATGTTTACCTGACCATAGTGATGGGAGCCCATGATCACAGCCAGGCCAACCAGAAAAACCCCGGGGCTTTGCTGGGAATGTTGGGAAAGGTATGTTAATTTTCCACCAGAAGGCATCGAGCTGATAGAAAGTGAGCTTGCACTGAGGGGTCATCTTTGTCACTCGCTGGGAGAAGCCTGCTTGATCATGAAGACATCACAGAGGAAAGCAAATGGATGGATGGATGGATGGATGGATGGATGGATGGATGGATGGAGAGGAGGAGGAGAGGGAGACAGAGAAAGGAAGGAGGAAATAAGATAAAATGGAGGAGGTGCGGTCTCTTGCCTTTGATCATGTGAGTCTATTGAAGGTGTGGGGAAAACAGCTACACCTCAAAGCAGGTTTCTACTGAGCAGTTCGTGGCATGCCACGCATGATACCAGGTGCTGGCAAAACTACTACATGGAAGACAGGGAATGTGACCTCATAGAATACACAGCCTGCTGGGGAGACAGCCAAACAAGTGTGCAAACCTCTGAGATTCAATACAGGCATCTTTCGCTCCAGCCAGTTTGCGTGGATTCCCATCCCTCACTATTGCAGGAGTCCCTGCTAGCCTCCCCATTGCCCACCTTGGTCCTGGGCCCACTGTAGTGCCCAACTCACACAACAGACAGACTGACCACCTGAGCAGGGGGCTGCTCGTCCTGTGTCCCAACCTCCTGCTTCGCTGCTGCCACAGTGCTGCTCCCCACAGCCTCCCTCTGTCCTTCATATCCAAATCAAATGCCACCTCTTCTCTGTGGCCTTCTTGATGCCCAGGTGGACTTCATCTCCCCACCACTCCTCTCACTGTGTCCATATCCCCCACAAGGACACCTGTCCCACGATGTAGCTACATCCCATCCTCTGCACACAGGGGATAATTAGTAAATATATGATGAGCAAGTGAACGAATGTCTTTGAGGGAGAGGCGAGGAGGTTTTCTGGAGAGAAACCTCATCCTGCTGTTCTTAGGACCACATCCATCCCCAAACAAACCTGGGCCGCACCCTGGCCAGCAGGCTGTGATGGTTCAGCAGCCTGCCTTGCCTCACCCTGAGTCAGAGACATTCCCTCGTCTCCCTCTGAGGGTAACGTGACATGAGGATAGAGGAGCCTCAGAGTTCCTCTCATTTCGTGCCTTCATGCCTTTCGCCCTACAGGTGGGCAAAATCAAGGACCGGAGCCCAGCTAGCCGGCACTGGGTCAGTGTTTCCCAAAGCGTGAGATGGGAACCACCTGTGTCAGCAGGATGACCCTTTTAGCTGTTACAGATGTGTTATTAACCCTTTTGGTTCTCTTGGCATCCTTTCAAAAAAAAAAAAAGAAAGATTTTATTTATTTATTCATGAGAGACACACAGAGAGAGGCAGAGATATAGGCAGAGGGAGAAGCAGGCTCCCTATGGGGAGCTCAATGTGGGACTCGATCTCAGGACCCTGGGATCATGCCCTGAGCTGAAGGCAGATGCTCCACCACTCAGCCACCCAGGCATTCCTCTTGGCATCCTTCTGATTATATCAGGAGGAAAAGCTCAGATCAGGGCTCACCAATCTAATGCCTCTCCAGCTGCTTTGCAGGCACCAGCAAGAATGAACACTCCCCTACCTTCATTTAACTTCTGGAACCCTTCTGCTTATGCCAAGTTGCTTTTCATTCACTAATGTAAGATAAGATAGCTTTCCAGGGACTCCTGGGTGGCTCAGCAGTTTAGTGCCTGCCTTCAGCCCAGGGCGTGATCCTGGAGTCCTGGGATCGAGTCCCACACCAGGCTCCCTGCATGGAGCCTGCTTCTTCCTCTGCCTGTGTCTCTGCCTCTGTGTGTCTCTCATGAATAAATAAATAAAATATTTTTTTTAAAAAATATGCTTCCAAAACAAATGTATAAAGGACTTATGTATATTTATATAAATAGTTGAATGTACTTATATTAATAACTTTGGGGAGTAGACTAGGAGCTGGTGACTGTTGGCTGGCTACCTAACCTGTCTGTGCCTCAGATCCGTCACCTCTAAAATGGGGTGATAATACTTTCAACCACCTCAATGGGTCATGGTGAGGATGAAATGAATTAAGAGGTAAAGTGATTAGTCCAGTGCCCAGCACATGATAAGCATCATATAAGAGGGGAGACTCTAATTATTAAGGATATGAACCAGTCTCCAAAATATAACTACAAAAGCAAGATGAAGAACTGGTGGTCCAGTTATTACCACTTGCATAAAAACAAGGGTGTGCAGGATACATCCATACATGTATGCCTATTGATAATCAGACATCTCTGAGAGAACGCACCGCTGAATTAGAAACCAGGAACTGAGGTTGTATGGAGCAAGGGGCACTGAGGCAACAGGAGACCTACTTCTCCAAATAACTTTGTACTGTTTGCCAGGCATTGTGCTATGCCTCTGCCACTCACTCTTCTCAGAACAATCCAGAGATGAGTTGGTAACATCTCCATAGTCAGAGGGCTTGACAAGGGACAGGACCTTGAACCCAGGCCTGGCTGACTCTTCCCAATACACAAGGCTGCTTTCCCACTAACTCATTAGGACAGGGAGATTTTTTTTTTAATTGAGTCAATTTAAAGAAAAATACTAAAAAAAGGAGAGAAGGTCCAATGACATGATGGAACCATGGTGGTTACACTTGAATGATGACAGACACAGAGGCATCATCCAGGAAGACTCAGAGTGAGCCCAGGAGGGAGCTGAAGCCAGAATTCAGGTTGCTGGGCTCCTCATCTCAGGCTCTCTCTGTCCCTGAGTGTGGACATCAGAAAGGAGATGCCTTCACAAAAATTTGCCTGGGGGCCCAGAGTTGATTTCATACCACTGAGCCCAGCACAAGATCAAATCAAAGCCTGAATAAGTGGGGAGACCATTTGTTACTCCAACGAGTATCTACCTGTCACCAGCTGTGGCTAGATGTGGACGTTCCTTGGGTGCCCTCCACGTCACCCTGAGCCAAGTCCCAGGGGCCCCTTCTGCAGCCGGCAGGCCTGGAAATGAGGCAGTCCTGCCTGGGAAAGCCTGGAGCACAGTGACTGAGCACAAAGAAAGGGCCAGAGAGGGGACGCTGCAGTATTTGTCACTTCAAAACATGACAGATACGTTTCTTGATCTAGGACTACATTGAAAATCTGAACATATTTTTAGCTCAATGATGAAAACACAGGGGGAGCTTTTCATTGTTGGTTTTGTTTATGCCTCTTCTGAAAGGATTTAGCATGTTGGCTGACATTCTCAACTTCTGCCCTTTTTTCCTCCCAGGCCAGCATATGATGATTGAGGGCTATATTCTGTCAGGCCAACTGATGGGAGTTTAGAAAAAAAGAGATGAGGTGGGGTGTGTGTGTGCACTCACACATGCACGTGTGCTTGCACACATGCTGGCATGTTTTAGAAAGGAGAGCACCTCAAGGTGATGAAGACCAGGCAGAGGAAGGCTTCTTGAGTGAATGAATGAATGAACGAATGAAAATGGCCAGCCCTGCAGTCTCCTCTGCACCCTGGTCTCAGACGGAGACAAGCCTTTTCCCTAAAGTGGGTGACAGATGGCCTTTAGCATTTATCTCTATCATTGCTGTGCTCAGTAGCACCCTCTGACCCTGTCCCTCTTCTAGAAAACATTACAAGAAAAAAAGTGAGGCTTACTGGATGATTTTTTCTCAACTCTATTTCTTCCTCAGTCATCAGTGGTCATGGCTCCAGGACCAGGAGACGAGAGGAAGTTGTGTAACCAGGCACAGTGACTAGAAAGTGCCCAAAAGAAACCCCTAGAAACTAAGCATGGGATTTGAGGTCCACTGTGCCCTTAGCAGCTAGGTGGCTGCTCCCCTGGCTGGCTGCAAGCATGCCCCTTTGCATTGTGACTTGGCAAGTAACTCCCATCAGGAGCTTATGTTTACTTCTCCAGGCCTCAGCTTGTGGGCTTGGCTGTGTGACTTGCTTTGGCCAATAGCCTATGTGCAAGTATGACACAAGCAGAGGTTCAAAAAGTGCTGGCACACTCGGTGTTTACCGCTTTGGGCTCTTTTTTTAATTGGTTGAGAAATCGTAGCCATGTCAGTGGTCCTACCTGAACTCAGCCCAAATTGCCAACCTAAAAAATTATGAGCAAATAAAATAGGTGCTGTTTTAAGTCACTGGGATTTGATATAGTTTGTTACGCAGCAACTGAAAACTGCTGCAAAGGCCTTAAGCAGGGCACTTCTTTCTCAGTTTCTTCATAACACATATGAAGTACCTAACACAGTGTGAGACCACTCACTGAATGGCCACAGTTGTTACTATCCTTGTTTCACAATAAAGAAAATGAGGTCCAGATGTTAACTGACCTGGCTGAGCTGGTCGGTGATGCATCAAGACATGGAACCCAGATCGGTCTGTAATCAGTTTGTTCTGCTGGCATCCTACGCTGCCGCCCGCGCTGAGAATCCTCTTCCTCCTCCTCTCTTCCCCTCTGCTGCTTTCTTTCATTCTTACCCCTCCTAAGGCTCCACGTTCAAAATTCATCCTTGATCATAGCAGCCCACCTGGAGCCATCACTTTTCTCAACCCTCGATCTCTCTTGTAGGAACACACTCTCCCTCTCGTGTCTTCACTCGGTAAATAGGTATGGATCACCCACTATGTGCCAGCTCTGCCAGAAGTTCTGGGCACACGATGGAGAACCCGGGATAGCACTCACAGGACTCATGGGTGGTGCCCCCCTCGGAGCCCACATATCCAGCACACACGCCGCTCTGTCTTGGGCTGTTCAATCACCACGTCACGTACTTTACTCTTGTCTCCCTACCCAGATTTGAAACTGGTGAGCAAAACCACTTTTATTCATTTATTCATACATCCTTCCCTCCTCTGCTTCAGCAGGCGCCCTGGGAACACTGGGGATGTAAAAGACACTTCAAAGATGAACTCTTGAAATGTTCACAGCTGGCCGCTGTGCCTCTTGCAGTGCTGGCTCCACAGCAAGCAGCCCCAAATGCTCAAATTTAAATGATTTCTGGGCAACTATTGAAGACTCAGTGTGCCGTCAATAAATGACTTGGGGGGTGTGCTGCTGGCACTCTGAGGCTCCTTCCTCTATGGGTGGCTACAGGAGACAGCTAGGCAGATGATGGCCCTCCCTCCACCACCAGCTCTGAGACCATCTCCTGTCTGCCATGGGCATAGCAAGCAGGGCCAGACCTGCACCATTCCTGTACAGCTGCCCTGCCCCGTGGCCAGCAGAGGCAAGTGTGTGTGGAACACCTGCTGGATTCAGGGAACTGTGCTGGGTGCCAGTACCATCTTCCCAATCTCTGCCTGCTTCATCCAATTTACAACGTGGCAGATCTGTTGATCACAGGGGAGACCGACAGGTGACGTCACCTGCCAGAGGCCAAACACTGGGTTCAGAGCCTCTGGGCATTAAGTGCAGTGTTACTGACCAAGATGTGGCTCTAGGGTGACTACATGCCAGCTGGGGACACAAGGATAACATGATAGATTTTTTCAAACTGCTATAAGAATTCAAAGCCCAGAGGTAACAGCTTTCAAAAGGTGGAGTTTGGTCTGGGTTTGAAAAATGAGTAGAACACACATACGCAGAGAAAGAAAGAGGACAGTTGTAAACAGGGGAGCTGCAGAGGTAAAGGAGCAGAGCAGGGGAAGTATGTGGGGTATGCAGAGGGCGTCAAGAAGAGGAGCCCAGCTGGGGCCCAGAGGAAAGGTTAGAGACCTGGGTGAGAGTGGGGAGGCCCTTGGCACCAGGACCCAGGTGTTAAAATGCCACAGAGGAAAGTGATCCAATCAAGGCAGTGCCTGAGGAACATAAAAAGGACCTAGATTGGGGAATGTTGGTCCAGCCAAGTCCTCTGCAGAATTCTGAGTAAGGAAAGCCCCACTGGAGACCAGCCTTGCACCTTTATCACCACCCATCCCCAACCAGAAATGCACAACAGCCGGTTTCACACTCGCCAGGGAGGCAGAAATGATGATGATGATAACACAAGAACTTCTGATACGCCATGGCTTCTTGTCCTTTGATCTACACGTGCTTTACATACCTGGTCTCCTTCAACTCCCATGCAGTCTGCAAGAAGTAGGTGTTGTTATGTCTGTTTAACAACTGAATTTGAAGCCAGGTCTCTGGCTTTCGGGTCTGTGCTTTAAACCACTGTGTGAGTCTCCCCCACAATGCTCAGCTGACTCAGTCGCTTGAGAAACAGCAATTCTTCCTTTCCCCTAATGATGACCCAGCTAAAAACTGTCCAAGGCTCAGGATGCACTCCTTAACTTGAAATAATTGAAATGTGAGTTTCAACTCTTACAGATTAAACTCTAGGAGCTCTTGCCTCCATTTTACTGAGTCGGAGACTGAGGCCCAGAATCTGAGGCAGGAATTACAATGTGAGGTCCAGGCTCTCGGGCAAAAGCTCTTGGCCCCTAAGAAATGCACTACCTGCTGGCCAAGGAGGACGTGAACACGGAAGGATAATAACACCAAAGAGAGGAGTCTTCTTGCAGCCTGCTCTTCTTTCCCTTCCTTGAATATAGTTTTAGCAGCAGAATCCCCACTTTTAATGAGAGACTTTATAAGGCACCCTGCCATACTTAAAAGACAGCAGCTTTTTTCTACCCTGTCTTTGTGGGTGAAGGGTCTGGAGTCTGCCTACTGGGGCTACCTCACCCCACTCCTCTAGGTTGTCCCTGAGGCTCACCACATTCCTCCATAATGAAGCCCAAGGGCTCTCAAGGCACAATCAGTAAACTCCTGCATCATAACTTGGTGTGCCTGCATTCCACATTCAAGGACTCTCTTGGGTTCTAATATCCATCCCAAGTCCAGTTAGATTTTGCCGCCATGCAGGTAGCAAGGTCAGTTCTGGGCCAAGTTGTAATGTACTTAAATCATTCCTTGGAGATGACAAGACATGCTCACCCCCTTCACCTCATCTGATACTCAGAACAGTGCTCCATTTTGCAGATGAGAATACTGAAACTCAGCTGAGCTACATATATGCCTAAATTTTCATCACTAATAGGGAGCAGACCTCAACTTCAGCCCATTGCACCTGACTCCAAACCCACATCCCTGCCTCGGGAGGTTTTGTGTCCATGCTGTCCCCACCTTGACCTTGCATCTCCTGCTTTGGTAGGTACCACATTCTCACAGATGGCAGGTCATGCAAACCTCTTGTGAACTTACACAAACCAAACATGCTCAGGGCCCCATCCCACATATATAGAATCAGAAGCCAGGGTTGTAAACCATTACATCCCACAACGATGACCCCTTATCACTCAGGCAATAAGACACAGCAAAAACATCCAAGGTCATCCCAGGTCTCTGGTTAGATTCCAGGTCTCTGGTTTGCTCCTGGTACTGAAGGAAGAGGACTCAATCCCAAGCCCACAGCAGAGCCTGAGCAGGACTTACTGTGTAGAGCTCATTGGTGACCTTCAGGAGCTCCTCATGCATCTGCAGGCCAATCTCCTTGCTCTGGAATATGGAAAAACAAATGTCAGAGGGGGAGAAGGTCACTGGTTGCATTGACCAATTTCCTTTTCAACACAGAAAGGGCAGGAATACTTGGGATGGGATGGGATGGGAATGGGTACAGAAATCAATGTAAACCTTATTGGTCTAGACTTGAATTCCTTAACTTGTGTCCATGAAACCAAACCACAGGGAGGGATCCCTGGGTGGCGCAGTGGTTTGGCGCCTGCCTTTGGCCCAGGGCGCGATCCTGGAGACCCGGGATCGAGTCCCACATCGGGCTCCCGGTGCATGGAGCCTGCTTCTCCCTCTGCCTGTGTCTCTGCCTCTCTCTCTCTCTGTGACTATCATAAATAAATAAAAATTAAAAAAAAACAAACAAACCAAACCACAGGGAGAGGTACCCTGTAAAAGGAATCCCCTGGCCAAATAAGTTGGGGAACCTTATACCTCCCTGCATTGGTGATTCTCAGAGACATCACCATGTTAAAGATTCTCAGGAGCCCACAGCCAATCCACCTGTTCATCTTTCTTTAATTTTGTGGGTGGATCCTAAGCTGATGTGACCAGAGTATGTGTCCCTAGCTCAAAACTCATTAGCACCTCATGACAGTGGGGTTCCATAGAATACAGTTTGAGAAATATTGATCTAGCATCTCAATTCATTGTGAACAGTAGAGGTTAACAGACAACCAACTGGAGCATGAGGCAGGAGACCAAGGTGGTTACCTCCACTGGAGGTTTTCTTACTACAGGACTTTTCAGAGGCTTTCATACCCTCACAAACATGGGCTTTCTAAGGAGCATTATAGTATACAGTTTAGATTATCTTAATCTTTTTTCCATGAGGTGACTTACATGTTTTAGTATATTCAGAGATACAATTCAGAAAACTATGAATAAATTATCTCTAGGTCCCACTCAGCCTGAAGAGTCTAGGATTCTCTGTTACTTAAGGTTTATTGTTATTATTATTACTATTATTATTATTATTTTGGTTAATACTCTCCCTGTTTGCCTGGACTGTCATATGAAGTCTCCATGTTGAAAATGAGAGCCCTCAAAATCAAACACAAGAAATCACATGTCTCAGCAAGGATGTGGAGAAAACAGAACCCCCTTGCACTGTTGGTGGGAATGAAAACTGGTGCAGCCACTGTGGGAAGCAGTATGGAGATACCTTAAAAAATTAAAAATAGAATTATCATATGATTCAGTATTCTACTCCTGGGTATTTACCCAAAGAAAATGAAACGACTAATTCTAAAAGGTATATGCACCCCTATGTTTATTGCAGCATTATTTACAATAGCCAAGATATGGAACCAGTCCAAGTGCCCACTGATAGATGAATGTATAAAGATGTGGTATATATGTGCAATGGAGTATTACTCAGCCATCAAAAAGAATGAAATCTTGCCATTTGCAACATGGATGAGCCTAGAGTGTATAATGCTAAATGAAATAAGTCAGTCAGAGAGATAAATACCATATGATTTCACTCACATGTGGAATTTGAAAAACAAAACAAAGAAAAAAAAGAGACAACTCACCAAAACAGACTCTTAAATACAGAGAACAAACTGGTGGTTGCCAGAAGGGAAGGGGCTGGTGGATGGGTGAAATAGGTGAAGGGGATTAAGAGTACACTTATCATGGTGACCACCATAGAATTGTTGAGTCTTTATTTGGTACACCTGAAACTAATATAACACTGTACATTAATTATACTTGAATTTTAAAAAAGGAAAGAAAATGGGAGTCCTGATCTCTGCTCTCTGAGAGCCAAGTCATCCTGGTCCCCCTTTTGGCTCCCTCAGCTCAAGCATGACCAGTGACTGATGGGAAAAGACCAACCTTCCGTCCTCCCCAACATAGGTCGGGAGCCCCTGGACTCAGCAGTAGCTGAGGAAGGCTCAGGGCCAGACACCGTGCCTTCCTAGGCTCCTTTTCCTATCTTATAGCCTTTCCCTCAGCTTCTGATACAATAATTGCCAGAAATCAGTCATCTGAAGGTAGCCCTTGACTGCCTAAGATCTCTTTAAAAATAGCAAAATCATTACAAAGCTCTAGCAAAAGCTCTAGGCAGTCTGCTTAGACCTCCCTGCAGCTCTGAGAGCTAAAGACAGGGGACGTGATCCAAAACCACAGCAGAGCCTGAGCAGAACATCCTGTGCGGAGCTCACAAGAGAAGCTTCAGTCACATCCCATGCGTCTGCAGTGGTGCTCAGTGAACCCAACCAGCTATGCCCATCTCCTTCTATCTCTGATTCTCACAAAAAAGTGGACAGTCTGTGCCTCAGTTTCCCCCGTGGCCTCTCTCCCTGACTTTTGCCTCTCTGACTGGACTCTGGATTGACACCCTCCAGTGGCCTCCTCTCAGTCCTCAGTCTCACTAACCTCTCTGGCACTTGAGACCCAGTTTCTTATGCATTTATTTTTATGATCTAATTTTTTTGATAGGTAACAAATGCACATGGTTAAACTCTAACAGCCAGGAAGGTAAAATGTAAAAAGTAACTCTCCCGAGCTCCCAGAACCTCACTCAGAGTCTATGCTATTAGAAGTTTCTTTTGATACAATGAATACAAAAACACACATTTGGGCAGGGGTGGGGGGTGGGGGGTGGGGGGTGGCTCAGCAGTTTAGCACCATCTTCAGCCCAGGGCGTGACCCTGGAGACCTGAAATCGAGTCCCACATCCAGCTCCCTGCATGGAGCCTGCTTCTCCCTCTGCCTGTGTCTCTGCCTCTTTCTCTCTGTGTCTCTCATGAATAAATAAATAAAATCTTTAAAAACAAAAAAACAAAAACACACATTTGAATAGCATATACTTTTTTAACACAAATGGAAGTATTCTGTCCATCTTTCATCTTGATTTTTTCCACCTAACAATATATTTGAGATTTTTCCTTTGTAGCCATGGAGCTCCTGCATCCTCCGTTTTTTTTTAACAGCTGCTTAAGGTTCCATATACCAGATGTATCATAATTAATTAGACAGCAACAGACATTTAGGTTGTCTCCAGTCTCTTAACATTTCAGACAATGATGTGGTTGTACATCCCTGAACCCTGTCACTGTGCACATGGGCAGAGACCCCTGTCAGATAAATTCCTAGAAGCAGCTCTGCCAGGAGAGCCCACCAGCCTTGCCTTCGCAGGCCCTGCCCCAGCCAGCTCCCCACACACTCCTGGCTCCAGCTTCCACTTCTCAGTGACCCACAGCATGTCACCATTTCTGTTGTCATCTCCTGGGCTCTGTCCTACAGTGCGTTGAGCCCAAGCTCAAAGACCTATAGCTTCGGCTGTTGCAAAATAATATAGTGTGAATGTCTCCTCATCACATCAAACTCAAGTTATCCAAAATCAAATGTGAAATTTCCCCCAGCCCCTTGAGTTTGGTCAATGAGATAATATCATCCCCAGCATGGCAATGGGAAACCTTGGAGTCATTAAAAAAAAAAAAAAAATGTTTTAGTCCTTCCCCTTCAATCTAGTCTGTCACTGTGTCCTGCCCTCAAACTGCTCAATCTTGTTCTCTGGAGCAGGTAAGGCTGACTCCCTCCCCAATATCCATCCCCAAGACCCTTTCTGCTTCCTAAAAGAGCCATGAATTTGGCTCTGTGTTGATTCCTCCAGCTGAGCTCTTCCAGGGAAGCTGACCCATCTCAACTTGAGACGGTGGATTCTGTTATGTGCTATTAGTCCAGGACTGAGCATGTGACTTAACTGGATGAAAGAGAAGGACTTAGATGGTTGAGAGAAGCTTTTAGCTTTTCTGCTAAGAGTTCCAGTTGCTAACAGCAGGCACCTTAGGACCAGAAGAGGAAGTAACCTTGGGTAGTAGAGCAAAACAAACCTGGCTGCTTCATGACCTGCTGAGAAACTGATTCAACTGAATCCAGAGCCTGCCTCCCAGTAAGCTTCCATTTCCGTGGCTTTGCTGTTTAAGCCACTTCAAGCTAGTTTTCTTTTACCTGCAGCCAAAATCATCCTAATCATCTGAGACCACCAGTCCCAGGACAAGCAGGACCAAAGCTTCTAAAGCTGTGCCTTAACTAAGTCCCTAACTCTGGTCCCTAATTCTGCATGCCTGTGCCAGTGTAATACTGTGTTTTATTCCCTCCAGAGCCTCCTCAATCCCTACAAGATGAAGACCCAGCTCTTCAGCTTAACTTTTGAGTTCTATGTGATTGGCACAGGCCTGGTTATACAGTAGAGAGGGCTGAATTTTGGAGCCAGAGACCAGGATTGGAGGTGGGGCTTTAAGCCATTAAAGCTTTGGACATCTCAGCTTCCCCTGTGTATAAAATGAGTACCTCTTGGGCAGCCCTGGTGGCTCAGTGGTTTAGTGCGACTTCAGCCCAGGGTGTGATCCTGGAGACCCAGGATCAAGTCCCACATCGGGGTCCCTGCATGGAGTCTGCTTCTCCCTCTCCCTGTGTCTCTGCCTCGCTCTCTCTCTCTCTCTCTCTCTCTCTCATGAATAAATAAATAAAATCTAAAGAAAAAAAAAAGAGTACCTCTTTCTGTCCTTCTTTGCACTAAGGAAAGTATAATGACTTTGCTTATTTATATGTTAATTAATTGATCATTTTTTCCCCTCTTGAATGTAAGCCTCATTAACACAAAGAGAATTTTCTCTCTGATGGTAGATGCTCCGATATCCCAGCTGCTGGGAGGGCTATCAGCAGACTGCCTCCAGCCAAAAGAACCCTTCAGGATGGCCATGGTAGACAAGGTGACATCCCTTCCAAGGACTGACAGGTTCTGTCTGAAGACACGTGGGAGGAGGGGGGCCTAAGAGGTTGTCTTTTCCCCTCAACTGGGACAGCTGCTCCATCTTTAGAACTGCCCACAGAGCTGTCTAAGACTTCTAGCAAGGCTGCCTACAGCATGGCTTGACTTCACCCTGCCCCCTCCCCTGCCCTCCCAAGGTGTGGACCCCAAGAATGCTCCCTCACCATTCTGCTAGATGCTAACTTCAGCCATCTCAGAATCTGCTTCCTGGGTTTCCCACTCCTATGTCCCTGCAATGCCACAGAGTCTGTTGCATGGCAGGTGCTCATTAAATATGTTTGTTAAATGAGTCATGAATGAATGAGGTGAAAATTCCTCTAACCTTATCTGTAAAAGTAGGATGAGGTCACGAGTGTCAGATGACACATATGAAAGACCTGGCACCATGCCAGGCACAAATGAAGAGCTAGCAGCACAGGCTAAGTGGATGGATACCCACTGGATGCCAGAGACAAGGCTAGCAAGTTGCCCAGAAAAGGAACATAAAGTTGAATTTTTAATTAGTTTTTCCCCCTTAAGAATCTCCCAGTTTGGTAGGTCAAGGGTCAAGAACACAAATAAGGCAGGAGGCAGAAAGAGCCATAAAGAGTGAAAGATTAAATGATATGCGATGAAGTGATGAAGAGGACTGGGGAAGTGCGACCAGAGCCATCTCAGTTTGCAAAGAATGGCCAGAAAAGGCATTCTAGGTGGGGGGCTGGCCTAAGCAAGGGTGGGAGCCCAGGCCTAGGGAAAAGTTTGGTTTGCTAAGAGAGGTGCACAGCCACAGAACAGCAGAAAGTAAGCTTGAAAGGGAGGCTGGGTGAGATCACAAAAGCTAATGGAGTGCAGGCTTCGTTCAGAGTGGAACTGGGACCCACAGAAGGTTTCTGAGTGGGGGAGAGTAGCGACCAGAACGATACTTCAGGCAGGTAAAGATACCGGTGTAACAGAGAGCAGACTGCATGGGGAGGGCCCCAGGTCTGGTTCTTGCATTTTCTCAGTGGGATGGTAAGCCTCCGGATGGAACCTGCCCAAGTCTCTGCTCATCGGCCCCTTAGCACCAAGCACTGTGCTGGTCACAGAGCGGCGCTCAGCAAATCGTTACTGAACTGCACAGAACTCAGAGACATTTCATTTTGTTATGGTTGGGAAGGGAAATATTCTCAACTACACTTCCAGAAACTACTGAATGCAGAACCCAAACCAAACATTCCACCAGGAACAGGAGGCCAAAACCCTGATAATGTCTAACAGACCATCACACCCAGTCCTTGGGGACCCAAGTGGCAATGTATTAGCACTCATTGTCCGAATTTCTAGCATGACTTTCATGCCTGCAGAGGTTGGGGGTGGCAGGCTGCTTCATGCACAGGAAGCGTGCACAGTGTAGAAAACAATTATACCTGACCAATAAGAATTCAGCCATGGCAGCTGGGGTTTCTCAGGGTTGAAGGGCAGAGCCCTGTCTCTCTGACCCAAATAAGTCTGTAAAATCAGGTGGCAGGTATCTTCAGTTCTGCCTTTTTCTTCTGCCCATAACTCATGCCAGGTCAACTTCCTTTCTGGCCACATAACTCTTTGAGGTGGGAGTGGCGTCATGCACATTGAAGGGTAGTTAGCAGCATCCCCAGGCTCTAACCACTAGATGACAGTAGCATTCCCCACCCTCTTCCCAAGCTGTGACAAGGAAAATGATCTCAGATGCAGCTAAATGTTCCCGGGGGCGTAAAACTGTCCTGAGTGAGAACCACTGCCCTAGACCAAGGACTCTAAGTGGCAGCTCTTCTCTGGCTTACAGACATGTTTTATTTGGCCTTGCGGTGTTTTCAAAAATCTGACTTGTTTCTTGGCATCTAAAAAATCAGGAAATTCCCTTTACAAGTCTTGATTTTCAGCTTCTCTTGAAAATTAGAAGATCTGGCAATACTAAGTCTCTACTTCGAGTATGGCTCCCCTCCAGATGAGGCTTGTGTTTTCTGGTTGGCCACAGCACCCAGCATCTCCCTTCACCCATCCACATCACCCATCTGGCCCATGGAGGCATCTGAGTTTGTGACCCAGAAACCAGCGGGGTCTCTCAGGGGGTAGCCCTCTCAATCCTCTGGCATTCATCAAGGATAGCAATCTTGGACCTGCTAAAATGGACCCTGGGAGAGTGCCTTCTAAAAAGTGCCTTACTCCTATCCTGACACTTGAGAGCCACTGAAGAGTCTGGTTCCTGAGACCCAACCGCCTGGCTTTCCCTCAGACCCCAACACCATTGTCTGTTATGGATTCTCCGAGCCCCCTGTACCCATCCTCCTGCCTGCCCTACCTCCTCTTATACCTCTGTGGTCAACTACTCACCTAGCTTCAATTCAATCTATACAAGCAGTTTTTTAATACTTACTGGATACCAGCCTCGACTAGGTACCAAAGACAGAGAGCTGAATGTGACATGGACCCTGTTTTATCAACTGCAACTACCATTCATGAAGTGCTTTCCATTTGCTGAATACTGTCCAAAGTCACTTCCATACATTATCTAATTAAACCTTGAAGGTAGGTGCCATTATTATGCCCACTTGACAGATGAGGGCTTGAGGATCAGAAGGGTTGAGGGACTTGCCCGAGGTTGCACAGTTAGAAAATGGCAGAGCCAGAATTCAGCTCTTGGCTCAATGGACTCCAAAGATGGCATTTGTAATGCCTTTCTATGGTCTGCTTCTGCAGGGCCTTGCAGGAGACGCAGGCACACAGATGAAAGAAGCCATTGCAATGCTGTACCTGCCCCCTTATACCTGTCAGGACACCACCTGCCTGGCCAATGTACTTTCTCACCGCCTATGCAGGAATCTACGTCCCTGGCCCTTGCTCCCACTTGCGGGCAGACCAACTTCTCCTTAGCCTGGTCCTTCTTGGCCCACCTGCCTTGCAAGAAATAAATCAGCCATGATGACCACCTCTCATTTCTCTCTTTCTCCTTCTTCTGATAACAGGAGATGAGACATGATGGGACTGACTCTGTGCTTACATAGTCATACAGGACGGTCCATCAGTCACGGGGACACAGTCTGACCAGAGTGCTCCAGCACCTTGTATCTAGTGACTGGGTCAGAGATAGAAATATATTCCAGGCTGGGCCAATGAGAGTCTTCCCCAGGAGCTTTCTAACAACCATATTGTTAGATCCTCTCTCCTCTGGGGTCTAAGCTAGGATGTCAGGCATCTTGGGCTGCCTGTAGTCGTCTTGCCCACCATAAGGAGAGCTGAGTCTTTGACAACAGGATCTGTGTCCTGGATCAAGTGAAGCCTAAATAAGACGTTACCTCTGGACTTGCAGTTTAGAGGATCCAGTAAGTTGTCATTTTTGCTGACGTGAAAGACTACTGATATAATCAGTACTTGCACCAGATACACTGGTCTGCATATACCAGCATGCCCACAGAGTAAGAGAGCCTTCTGAAAACCCTCCACCAAGCACAAGCTTTCAAACAGTTCCTGCAAAAGGACCAATTCCAACCAATCAGAGCAGAAGCTGCTTAAAGGCTGGGACTGTGGCTTCCCATAGTTCTGATCACAAAGACTTGCATACAGAGGAGCTCTATAAATGTCTGTTTATGAGCTAACACGCAGAAGCAATAGGAAACCAGAAAGGAATAAAAGGTGGCCATCTTTGAATCTCTTTCCTTTTTCTTTAAAAAACAAAACAAAACAAAACAAAACACCCACACATCATGTCAACATGGGATCAGCTGGCAAAAAAAAATCTTTGACACAACAGTTCCTGAGTGAAATCAATTTCTTTGCTCTGTGAAAACCTTGCCATGGGTGATTGATTTATTTTTCAATTCAGGGCTAATCATGCTCTTGGAGGGAAACCCTCAGAACTGTTACTATAGGTTCTGGGACTTTATGAGCTATATTTTTTGAGAAGTTCTATTTTTAAAGAGCAAACTAAAAAAAAATAAAAAATAAAAAAAAATAAAGAGCAAACTAACAGGTGGGTCATTTCCAATGCTAAAGTCACCCTTTACATCTAGAAAAATAATACCATCCTAAAATGTCAGATTTTAATGAAAAGACTCCCTCCACTTCTCTAAAACGAGACCATTCTAAACAATCCTCAAGAAAATGTTAAAGCAGGAAATGTTAAAGCACTGGGACGAGTGAGGCTTTTTCAACTCTGTTATCCATGAGGCCCCTCTTCCATCTCGACAGGCACTACTCTAGCAAGGGTGGTCTCTCTTTGCTCTATTACATGTTCTTATGTTGGGCTAATCTTTGGGGACAGCTCATGGGGTTCTAAGCAAACAATAAGAAACATACAAAACTAAATAAAACAAAATTTTTTCTCTCCTTTAGTTCTAAATCCCACTGTGTTTCCACACTCCTGCTTGTTTTCTGAACAAATAACAAAACTTGAGACCCACAGATGTTCCCTATTTTAACATATGATATATGTACCACTGGCCATCTCCCAGAGCAATTATGCTCTTATTTCCCAAGCAAAGGCTCAAAAGGCGTGTCTCAGAGGGATGGGGCTTCTCCAGTTTGTCCTGGAAGGTCAGCTTATCCCTGGAAACAGCAGTTTGGACAGCTAGCTGGCTGTTACTCCCAGCTGTGTCCTAGCTTGCCAATAACTGGGCTGTGGGCATCCTGCCATGTCACGGCCCTTGTCCCCAAACATCATCCATAGCCTAGTCTCTGCTCCACCTTCCATCTGAACCCTCGTTACTCTTCCCCTCTCCCCCATCATCTTCCCTTCCCTGCTCCTGGACACCTCCCTGCTTTTCCTCCCCTTCCCACACTTCTATGTCTCCTGTTGCTTTGGCTCCAAATACTGTCATCTGCATGTCATGCAAGAGGCTGGAATGCACACTGGAGCCCTGAACTCTTCCCCTTGTTGCTGGGGCTGGGATGAGACTGCAGAAAGCAGAAAGGCCTGGGGACCACTCATCAGAGGTTCTTGGCAGTGGTGAGCCCCACTGATGCACAACTCAGGAGCCCGGCAATATCTCCATTCTCCCCATGTAATCACTCCCAGCATCTCTCTGGGATGCTGTTTGCGCTGAGGGCCTCCATTTTCAGAAATGCTTATAATAACAGGCGTAAGGAAGTCCAAGCATACCTTGGAATGACTATGAGAACAAGTGACCTGACAGGCTAGGAGTTTCTGGATCTCTAGTAGTAATACTAAGTATTATTATTATCAATACTCACTGTCATCATTGTTAGTAATAATTACTATTACTACTAGTAATATTTGTTGGTGTAGATAATGACAACAATAATAGCTATGTTCATTGATCTCACAGCATGTGCCAGGCCCAATGATAACTGCTTTACAGGCCTAATATGAGCCCTCTATGGGAGGCACCATCATTAATTACCCCACCCACCCACACACTTTAAAGATTAAGACACAGGAGCTGAGGGAGGGTAATTTGCCCAAGACCATAGAGCTGGGAGATGGGAGTCCCCCAACCATTCCACTCTGCTGCCTCCACTGAGAGAGTTTGCACTCTCTGTGCCTTCAGAATTTTTTTTCCCCAAACATTCCAAAATAATTATAAAACATGGATACTCCTCTGCCTTTAGTATAAAAAGCACACTGACATTTACAAGGCTCTGCTTTAGATCATCGTAAATATCAGATAACACACAGTGCCGAGTGCCATTTTACAGAATCTTTTGTTATCCGTGACCAAGGCCCTGTCCTCCCCTGGCCTCCAGGTCAAGGCAGAAGGAGATGCAGTGGAATGCTGGCCTGAGTCTCTGTGGAGGCAGAACATATTCAGGAGTCGTCTTTCTGGACTATGTCCCTGATGTCAGCCTACATTTGTTTTTTGTGCCATGAATCTCTTACAGATAAGGAGAGAAAAATTTGGAGAGAGAGAAGGGAAGTCTGTCCTGGAGAGCATGACAAAGCTATCTTCCTGAAAAACCAGTATCTATGAAAACCGAAAGCCACTGAGTTTTGAGCTGTTTTTTCCCCTCTCTACATGATCTTCAAGGTGAATACAAATGTTGCCAGGCTTATTTGTTGGAATCAAAACATTATTAATCATTCATTACTGCTGCATCACTGACCCAAGACCTCACTTTAACCTCCTTGTCATTTCATCATCAGATCTTCTATTTCATTTGCATTGTCTGTGAACGAGATGTCAGAAGGATTGCACTGGCACTTCAAAAATGTCTGTATCCAGGGAACCTGGGTGGTTCAGTTAAGCATCCGACTCTTGATTTCAGTTCAGGTCGTGACCTCAGGGTCATGGGATTGAGCCCTGTGACAGGCTCTGCAGAGCCTGCTTGTCTGCTTCAGTGCAGAGTCTGCTTGTCCCTCTCTCTCTGCTCCCCCGCCCCATCTCTCTAAAACAAATAAACAAATAAATAAATTCTTTGAAAAAATGTCTGTACCTTTCTAGTCACCACTTTTGTACCTATTCACCCATCCATCAATCTACTCATCTACCCAACTATTCATTCATCTGTCCATCTATCCATCTACCCATGAGCCCACCCATCCACCTCTCTACTTTCCTATCCATTCCTTCCTTCGTTTCTATTCCCATATTACCCTCCCTGATCCAGGCTCCTACTACCCTTCCCCACCAGTCTGTGTATTAGCGTGTATCTGTAATAACATGTAGCTGCGCTCCCTGAGTTCAGCACCTCTCTTTCAAAGCTATTAAACACACCAAATTAATCATCCTTAAACTTGGCTCTGATTATGTCATTCCCTATGCAAGAGTTTTCAGTGGTTCTCCAATGTCTAGAAAATAAAGCCCAACTTTTCATTTTGACATCCAAGGGCTTCTTCATCTGTCTCCAACTGGTCTTTCTTTCCCCCTCTCCCCTTAATTTCAGTTCTCCAATATTTCAAACATACAGAAGAGCAGAGAGAACAGTAACAAATGCTCATGAACATGCCATCCAAATTGGATTTTTCCATTTTGGCTTCAAAACTGCTCTTAGAAAGCAAAATGTTACAATATTCAGATACAAATGAAGCATTCTTCTTCCTCTTCCTTACTCCCTTATTCCTCAACTGCTACTTTGCAGCTAGTATGTCTTCTTACATAGCCCATCTTTGCATAGCTTCAAGTCACACAGGTGTCTAACAATATAAACAATACAAACTATTACATTCTGTTTTAACTTGTTTAAAACATCACAGCTTTCCTTGCTTTTTTCACCAACATTGCATTTTCAAGTTTTATCCATACTGATACATATAGATCCAGTTCCTTCTTCTTAAGGATTGTACGCTATTCCATTGTATGGCTGTAGCTTATTTAGCCATCCCTTTCATGATGAACATTTGGGTGATTTTTCTTTGTTTCTTTACTATAAACAGTATTGTAGCAAACGTCCTCATACAAGGTCACTCTGTGTATGTGTGTGTGTGTGTGTGTGTGTGTGTGTATGTGAGACAGAGAGAGAGAGAAAGAGACTAGAATATTTTTAGATTATACTCAGAAGTGGAATTGCTGGATCATAGGGTATGTACATCTTCCTTCACTGTTGCTAGATACTGCCCAATTGTTTTTCAAAGGGGCTGGACCGATTTGCATGCTTACTCGAGATTATGAGAGCCCCTGTTGCTCCACATTCTTGTCAGCACCTAGGATTGCCCTACCCATCTAATGGGAGTCAAACTGGGTCTCATTTTGTTTTCTGTTTATTTATTTGTTATTATAGGAAGACTTTTTTATTTTTGTAAAATGGCATTTATCAGTATTTTTCTTTCCAGTTTGTGTTTTTCTACGTTCTTTTTAGCAGAAGAAACATTCCTTTTTGTGTTTCTTTTCCTACCACCAAGGTTTTAAATATAACCTCCTACATTTTCTTCCATAGTTTCAAAGATTTGCCTTTTTTGTTTTAGTGCTTTAATCTATCTAGAATATATCTTTGTGAACTAAGGTAGAGGTCTTATTTTTCTATATTAAAAAATATGTGTGTGTATGTGTAAAGTCATTTCCTAAAAATAACCCCCAAAATGACAACCAGTGGAATTCACTCTATTTCTAAACAGTCTACCCTACCCCCTGACCAACCCATATCGCACCACTGTCACATACTGTGCTCTCATTTGCAAAGGGTTCGGTTTTGTCTAATTAGTCAGCTTACCTAATACTGCTCTAGTATTGTCTGTTTTACTATCACTTTAGAGGAAATCTCAATATCTGATAAGGCAAACACTTCAACAAAAATTAAAAGATATAACCTATAGACCTTATTTTTTTTATCACACAGCAGTAAAGTTAGAAATTAAAAGTACAGGGATCCCTGTGTGGCGCAGCAGTTTAGCGCCTGCCTTTGGCCCAGGGCGCGATCCTGGAGACCCCGGATCGAATCCCACGTCAGGCTCCTGGTGCATGGAGCCTGCTTCTCCCTCTGCCCTGTGTCTCTGCCTCTCTCTCTCTCTCTCTCTCTGTGACTATCATAAATTTAAAAAAAAAAAAGAAATTAAAAGTACAAAGCTTTAAAAAAAAACCTTTGGAACTAAAATAAATATAATTCTGAATAATTCATGGGTCAAAGAAGAAGTTGCCATGGAAATTATGAAATATTTATATCTGCATGACCATGAAAGTATCACTCATTAAAACTTCTAGGATGCAGCTAACTTGTAGCATTAATGGAATTAATTTTCAATTATTCTTATTTTCTAATGTATGTACTTTTTAAATTATATTTTCTAATTGGACATAGCTGACACACAGGAACACTATTAATTTCTATAACGAGCCATCTTGCTGAATTCTCTTCAGCAGTAAGTATGATATTTGCTGTTGGTTTTTGGTAAATATCCTTTATCAGACTAAGGACATTCCTATTTTTTCTGATTTGCTAAGAGTTTTTGTCATAAAGCAAAACTGTGAAAAGTTAGAAGTATGCCTTTTAAAAGTCAAGAATACCAGGGCTCCTGGGTGGTTCAGTCGGTTAAAGGGCCTTATTCTTGATTTTGACTCAAGTCATGATCTCAGGGTTCTGGGATCAAGCCCCACATCAGGCTCAGCACTCGGCAGGGAGTCGGCTTCAGGACTCTCTCTCCTCTTTTGCTCTTCCCCCCACTTGCTTGCTTACACATGTGCACTCTCTCTAAAATAAATAATCTTTTTTAAAAATTAAAAAATAAAAGTTAAGAATACTACTTCTCTCCCATTTCTCTTCACACTGTACAAGATGGGAGTCCTAGCCAATATAATTAGGCAAGAAAAAGAAGAGGTTATAAAAGAAGAGACAAGGCCACCATGATTTAGAACTAATCAGTGAGTAGCTTCCAGAGCATATTTTCTTATTTCTGACCCTTTATTTAACCTGTGCACCCTGAATAAAATATTCCTTCATTCCATCTCTAAACTTAAGTCTCACTATGTTCTCTCTCAAAATCCCAGTAACTATCCTAATAATAGCTAAAATTTATTGATTGCTTACTGTGTACCAAGTAGTGGCTCTATATCATCTTTTTCAATCCTTACAACAACCCCATGAAGGAGGTTATTATTAGCTTCATCTTGAAAATGACAAAACTCAGAAAATCAAGATTAGGCTGAGCTCACATGGTCATAAAATGGCAGAAGAGGGATTGAGCCAGAGAGTCTGTCTGCAGCCCTAACTACTGTACTGAACAGCAACACTAACCTACCTGTTCATGATACAGGACCTAGACATTTCTGTCCACCAGCTTTTGCTTTGGTCTGGATTCCTGTGTCTGACTTTTCTCAAATCCCTGCATATCTTTGGGACACAGTGATGAGCCACCCAAGTCCCTTTCAGGAACAGAGTACTTAGTTCCCTAGCTTCGAGTGCTGTTGGCAGACATCACAGCTGTCGGCCCTCTTTGGAACTGCTTTAGAGAGGTATCTGCTCAAGATCATGCCCCCTTCTGGGAGCAATAAGAAGATATAAAGGCCCAGTCTCCTCACCCTACTCAGGAGAACTCAGAAGGAGCACTCCAGCTTCAGAAGTCCCCCAAGGAGTCAACTGAGGCTTTAGTAGTGACTACACCATAGCCCAACTTCTCCATTCACTGACTCTTGCTTTCCTTCCTTTCCTTCTGCAGGTGGGGATCCCCAAGAGTACTTGCTAATATACTCCTGCATCATAATCACTCTGTTAACTTCCTGGGGAAACCACACTGGGATAAATCCTAATCCTTCAAAATCCACTTCAAATGCTGCATCCCCAGCATAAAACCTTCCCTGAGCCCCAACCACCAGCCCAGGTTAGAAGTCCTCCTCCCTCTGGACCAATGTCCCTCTTTATTGTATTTGAATCATGGCTGTCTTTGTTTCCATTCTACAGTGTGATCTCTCAGAGAGGGCACTGTAGCTGACTCATCTCTCTGTCTTCTTTAGCAACTGTCTACCACCAAGCATGGGCTCCAGTCAGACACATATGGACACAAATCTCAGCTCATCTTTATCAGCATCATGAGGCTCCTTCATCTGGAAAATGGCATGATGACAGCATCTTGTACTTAGGCTTTAAGAATTAAATATCTATGGAATGCTTAGCCCAGAGTCCAGCACACAGTAAGTACTCACTTTTTTTTGTTTGTTTGCTGTCTATAATTATTGTTTACCTACGGCCATGATAGCACTATTATATGTTTATTGAATGAGTTGGGAATGCCCAGTGGTGACCAGCCCAGCAGGCTCTACTAGCAGAGTGAATGCTCACGACCTCATCTCCCTGGTAGTCAGTGGAGATTGGCTGAAGAGCTTCCTCATTGCCTTGGCAGTTTGCCCACTTTGCTCTCTCTCTCCATGCAAGCCTCCTAGCTGGACCTGCCAGCATGCAAACCCTCACTCTCTCCTGCAACCAAGAAGTAAAAAATAAACTTGGCTTTGAATCCAAGGCCATTGGTGCTTTTGATCTTGGTTACAAAGCAAGGCAATTATTGGACACAAAAGCCCTGATTTATTTATGAAATGCGACAGACATCTTCGAGGCGGGAACGAAAAAGCTCACTGAAGACCAAGACCTATTGCCACACAGTGAATGGCTGCTTTCAAACACAAGCCCCCCAAATGCCTTCTCATCTCAGCTAAGAGTCTTTCCTCATTAGTGCTTCCTCCAGAACACCGCAGTTCCCAACAATCAAATTCGCTTCACGGCCAGGCAAGTAATTAAATTCTGCAGGCATCAGAGCATAGAATAATGGATGGCTATTGTTAAGGAGGCTGAGACTGAAATGGAATGAATGGGCTTCAAGGCCCCATCTCAGACACCGTAGGGGCAGGAAAGGAGAACAGGCAGGATGCAGATGGAACCTCCCCGCTGGGGCTCTGCAGGAGCTAGTGGATTCAGTACAGGAGCTGGAGTGGAAAACCTGTGTTTGGGGCCAGACTCTGTGTTGACCAGAGGTAGGCCTCAGTTTCCTCATCTGTAAAACAAGGAGGTAAGTCATCCTCCATGTGTGGTCCCAAAACCAGCAGCAGCACCAGCAGCAGCAGCAACAAGGAGCTGGTGAGAAATGCAGATTCTCAGGCCTCTCTCCACCCTACTGAGTCAGACACTGTGGTGATGGGGCCTAGAAATCTGTTTAACAAAACCTCCAGGTGGTGTTTATAATGCTAGAATTTGTGAACCACTGGTAGATAATGTTTAAAAATGAAGCCACAAATTAAAATGCATAAAGGGCCAGGGAAGCAAAATAAAGCAGCCAACCAGTTGTGCTACACTAGGCAACAGCAGGGACCCCGGGACAGTGGGGACAGTGTGCCCTGCTTAAAGGGGCCAGCAGCTACTCAATTCCAACCAACTACTACCAAGTATGAACCCATATGGATCTGATATTGGCAAAGTTTCTTTCTTTTCTTTTCTTTTTTTTTTTTTTTTTGAAGATTTATTATTTATTTGAGAGAAAGTGTGTGCGTGGTATGGGGCAAAGGAAGGAGGGATAGGGAGAGAATCTCCAACAGACTTACTGCTGAGCATGGAGCCCAACATGGGGCTCAATCTCACAACCCTGAGATCATGACCTGAGCCAAAATCAAGCATTGGACACTTAACTTACTGAGCCCCTCACATGCCCCTCAGAGCTTCTTATTTCTGAAGAGAAACACAAAGCCCTGATTTTTATGTGAAATTCCACAAATTTTAGTATTGTTTTAATTTTTCTTAACATAGTGAGGGCCACACATAATATCCTTAAGAACCAAATTAGCTGAAAAGGTCTCCCTTTTGAGTTGCCTTGGACCTCTATCATGATATACTCTACTCACTGTGCTCTTGACTTTCTCTAAACACTGAACTCTGAACCTCTTTCCCCACTTGGCAGACTCTCTTTTTCTTTTTTTTAAGATTTTATTTATTTATATGAGAAAGCAAGAGAGCACAAGCAGGGGTAGCAGTAGAGGGAGAAGGAGAAGCGGCCTCCCCACTGAGTAGGGAGCCCTGTGGGGCTCAATCCCAGGACCCTGAGATCATGACCTGAGCCAAAGACAGACACTTAACCGACTGAGCCACCCGGGCACGCCTTGCAGACTCCTATTCACCCTTCAACAACACTCAACTCAAAGCTCACTCTGTGAACTCATCCTCAATTCTCTGACCCACTTTCCACCTCTTCACTAAGAAGGCAAAGAAGAATCAAACATGGGGTTAAAGAATTGACACAGAGCATAAAGTAACACAGGGGGAGATATGAAGCTATAAAACAGGCTTCCCCCACAGAGGAGGACTTAGGACCTCTTGGAAGAGTTACCCTATTGCTGCTTGAAAAGTCACTTAAATAGGGATGTCTGAGTAGCTCAATGGCTGAGCATCTGCCTTTGGCTCAGGTTGTAATCCCGGGGTCCTGGGATCCAGTGCTACATCAGGCTCCCTCCAGGGAGCCTGCTTCTCCCTCTACCTATGTCTCTGCCTCTCTCTGTGTGTCTCTCATGAATGAATGAATGAATGAATGAATAAATAATTAAATAAATAAATAAAATTTTTAAAAAGAAAAGCAAAATCACCTAAATAAAAACACTGAACCCATTTGACCAGAGTCTAACAAAATAGAGTTCTGAAAGACTAAATATAAAGAAACACAAGTGCAGAATTCATAAGATAGATTAAAAAACAGAAAATACCCAGGGATTCAAGCAGGGCGCTCAGAGGGAGCCAACCATGTGATGAGGCTAAGGTCAAAAAGGCAAATGCCTGCACAGGTTTCATTATTAGAAATATTGTGTCTAGAGAGCCCTGCTCTACTCTTAGCTGGTCAAACCTTCCTGGAGTATTCTGAATGGTTCTGAACATTAACTTGTGCAGGCTGGAGAAGCCTGGGACATGACATAGGTGGGGATAATACACAAAGCCAAGTCACAAGGGAAAACCGAAGGGACCTGGAATATTTACCCAGAGGTGGCAAAGACCTGGCTGGGTGGTCATGATTTCTGTCCTCGAGCCACTGACAGCCCTCAAGATGTGACCAGGACCATAAGTATAAACACTGAGATTTCATCTCAACGTTGGGGAGAATTTTCTATTGGTCATGGTTATCCCCAGATGGAATGAGCCATACTGAGAGGTAATAAAGACCCTTTATGAGGCAAATCTAGCAGAGGGAGAATGACACCTGCGGAAGATGATAAAGGGACAGGAACAGAGGCCTATGGACATCTATTGTTTTATTTCTCTTTTCTCTTTTTTTTTTTAAAGAGAGGGAGACAGAGCAAGAGCAAGAGTGTGGGGGATGGGGGGACAAGAGCAGAAGGAGAGAGAATCTTAAGCAGAGCCTGATATGGTGCTCAATCTTACAACCCTGCAATCATGACCTGAGTCCAAATCAAGAGTCAGATGCTTAACTGACTGAGCCCCCCAGGTACCTCTTTCCTTTCTTGTAAGAGGACCCTGTGGGTTAGGTGGAGCTGAGCGTACACCCGGCTTTAGGGGTGGGATATTTCCAGGCCTGGTCAGTAAGAGCACTGCGTCTCGCTGCCCACAGGTGCAGCTTCAGGAGTGCTAGTGTGACCCAGGATGGGCAACCAGAGCCCGTGAGACTCAATTCTGCAAGAAGGGTGCTCTCACTTCCCATGGGACTTTGAAGCTGGTGGGATATAAGCCGGGAGCTGCAGGGGGTCATGTGGTTCGCACATGGAGACAGACTATGAGAGAGCCCTTCACCCCATGTCTAAAATATTTTAGAAAACAGAGAAAATTGGAACAGAGTTGCAGAGAGATGGAGTTCTTTTGTGCTCCTGGCACTCCCAGGCCTGGGGCCAGCCTCAGCTCTGGAGAGCTGGTAAGTCCCTCTCCTCCTTCAAGACTGCGGAGCTGGGTTTCTATTGTTGGTTACCATAGAAGCCCTGACAACTACGATGGCCTCTAAGGTCTCATCCAGTTCCTTAGCTATGATGAGTCTTTGACACTTAAAGCAAGGGCCACTGGCATGCATTCTTCTACCAGCCCACAGGAATCCTAGGATGGCTTGTGGAATGTGAAGTGCTGCCTCCAGTCTTAAGAAGAGAATGCACTATGAAAGGGGAACTGGAGAATCATGAGGAGGTAAGTTATGAAGTCAAAGAGCATCCCGACCCAAGCTCACGAAAGACACCTGGCCTGGAAGCTACTCCCACGTCCTGCAGATGCATGGGCAGAGCATGACTTGGTGGTATGGTGAAGCAACACCCACCCGAGTGCTAGGACCCAGCTCAGGAACGGGGCGGGGGGCTCCATTCTTCAGGGTCACAGGTGAGCCACCAATTAGTGAGCACCTGCTGGATGCCAGGCCTGTGCTGGACACTTGGCCTACCTCCACTCTTCAGAGCAGCCTCCTGACGTAGACACTGCCACAGCCTCCATCTCCCAGATGCGAAAGCTGAGGCTCTGAGACTCGCTCAGGTTCCTAAGGCAGTGAGGTGCAGCTCTGGGACAAACTGCAGAAGCCCAGCCATACTGCCTCCTGCTGGTGATGACTGTGGGCCAAAAGAGGGCAAGTCTGGGTTCTCTGGCAGGTTTGCAGGCTCGACCTCCTCATCTGTAGAATGGGGTGAGTGACAATCCCCTCGCCAGTCTCACCAGGGGCTGGCCTCGCTGTTGTTCTGAGGTCTGCGGGAGCTATTAGTACATAAGGAGTGCAGCCTCCGTGCCCAGATTATCTATAACTGATGTGACACAAAGGGATCGCATTGTGCTAAATCAACCAGCCAGGCCCGTCCCCAGCTCTCTCCTGGCCCACAGGGGCCAGGTCGCTTCCTTTGTTCTGCAGGCACCGGCCTGGTAACGAGGCAGCCAGAAGCTCAGCTGTCGACCTTTTTTCATTATTTTCTACCCTGTTAACCTCCATCACCAGTGACGCTGCTGTCAGACGAAATGAGAACTGAAAAGATTTACCTCACTTGTCCCAGGCCTCAGTCAGGAAAAAAGACCCTTCATTTCCTAACAGCCCTGATGGCCCTTTCTCTGCGAGTCACTCCCATCCAGGAAAAAGATGTGACAACAACATCAGGCGGGGACTTGTGACTAGACCAGGTGATTGGAATCACCCCAGTATGGCTTTGCAAAGCATTGTGGGGTTTTTATTCTTTATTGCATTGTATTTACCTTCATAATTATGTTTGCTTACACAAATATTAAACTTAGACGTTTCATAAACACGGCCCCAGGAGGAACCCAGTGTCTATTGGGTGGTGGGAGAGAATGAGTCTGTGATTACAGTTCTGCTGAAGAAGTCATCCTCAAAGTGGACAATCCAAATACTGACCACAGACAGATTATTACATTTCCAATCAACTTGTCCTCTTCCTCATGCTTCTAGCAATCCCAGGGCACCTAATCCCTAAAATTGGCACCTGGCAAGAACAAATGAGCTCAATAATTTTACTAGTAACACTCTGATGGACTGGTTGGTACAATGCTGGCCAGCTTTCCTGAACACTCACTCTCTGTGCCTTACTTGAGGTTAACGTCCCCATAGTCCTCCCTAAGGCCCTGTGGGTCTTTTTATCTCCATCTCACAAATGAAGAAACTGAGGCACAGAGTTAAAGTAATGACATCCAAAGACACACAGCTGATAAACAATGGAACCAGAATTATGAACTCAGATATTTAAGAATTCTGGACCCAGAGGCCACACCCTGAGCCACTCCCTCAATAATACCTCCCCCTCCTTCACACGCAGTTTCCTTTAACCCCCACACTGCCCTGGGAAGTAGGTGATCTTAACTCCTTTTGAAAGACACAGAAGATGAGGCTCACAGAGGCTAGAGGACTAGCCCATTTTACAGAGAAGGAAACTGAGGTCCATAGAGGTAAGTTCAAGTCTACAAACAGTTCCACAGCATCTACTTTGCTAGGCACTGTGCAAGGGGTTGGGACACACAGACCTTAGGGTGCATACAAGTGACTTCTCCCTGCACTCCTGACTTCTGGGCATTTTTATGGTTAAAACCTTTCTGAAAACAACCAAGTACTTTGTCAAAAGCCTTAAAAATGATCAAGCTTTTGACCCAAAAATTCTTGTTGCAGAAACCAACTGTAAGATAATAGCAATGAATGTGACAAAAGTATATATATATATACAAAGAAGCTCACCACAGTGTTATTTGGAAAAATAAAATAATGGAAATAACATAAGTGTTCAACAATAAAAGACTGTTTGAATAAATTAGGATAAGCTATATCATGAAACACTATGGAATCATCAAAAAATGGTACAGAAATATATTTATTGACCCGGGAAAATTTTGTAATACAGTGTTATATAATTTATTAGGTGACATAAGCAGACAGTAAAATCATATATGTGGTCTCATCTCATTTGGGAAATGTATACTGGAAAATACATCAATATGAGAACTTACAGAAAATGTATTTGCCTATGTATATATAAAGAAATCCCTATGGCACCAAACTGATTATTACAGAGTGATAACATTCCCAGTGATTTTCATGTTTGTGTGTGTGCTCATGTCCATTTTTCCAAAGTTCCTACAATGTACATCTAGTACTTTCCAACCCTGCAGAGATTTTTATTTTTGTGAGGGTGGTGGCTAAAGTGGCTAAGACCACCAGCCATATCTAGGACTCAGACTCAGGGTCTGGGACACCACATCCAGCCCTCGGCCCCTTGCACCCTGCAACACAACTGCCCTCTTGGTCTCATGTCCCCAAACTACATCCCACCCTGGCTGCCAGTGTGTCATGGTCAGCCTGGGGCAGAGATATCTGAGCACAGATATTGGGGTGGCCCGCTTGCCTACCTTTTTGAAGAGTCTGATGACATCCTCGCTGATCTGTGAAAGGCGGACGATGACGTTGTTCATGAAGATGTCGTTGAGGGTGGCATGATCTCGACTCTCTCGCCTGGTCTGATGCAGGACCAGATACCAACAGTTCACAGGTGAGAGGAGGTACTGGTCCTTTCTGTGGAAACCAAGGCAGCTCAGATTGGCCTCAATGGAACTGTCATCCATACAGTGTTCTGCATTGTCATCCACCGTAGCTCTTTTGACCCTCAAGGGGCCCTTTCAAGTTCAGTTTCATTAGAACACAGTTACAGGTGGTGAAGAAATTCCCCCAAGGTCCCAGAGCAGTGTTGGGGCAAAATCCAGGTCTTCTGGCTCTAAGATCTATCCCATTCTCCTCTCCCACTGCATGTGGCATCTGCTATGTGCATCACTCCCTTCGGGCAGAAGCTGCCTTCCCTGGATCTAAGAAATATTCAACCAATTGTGTTCGAAATACTCATATTAGTTCTAAAACTATGCAGTGGAAAAACAAAAAGTGGACTCTTCCTTTTCCCTTCCCTGCCCCCCCACCAAGCCCCTTTGTCCTCTCCCAGGGCCAGCCTCTGTCTCCTGACCTCTTGGAAACACATGCCTTTGTCTCTCAATGAAACTGGGGGCTTGAAGGGTTTCAGGTTCTGTATTTGGGAGGATGTTAACCCATCTTCCCAATGGGATGCTTGGGTAAAGTACATACAAGACAAATCTCTCTCCTGTTACCACTGATAAATTCTTAGCATCCTCTTAGCTGGGTGTTACACTAAAACAGGGGTTCTCAAAGTGAGAACCAGAAGCAACATCAACCTCAGACCAACCACATCACCGGGGATCTTATTAGAAATTCAGATTCTTGAGCCTCACTCCAGACCTGCTGAATCAGAAACTCTAGAGGTGGTAATCTGAGTTTTAACATGATTTATGCTAAAGTCAGAGAACCACAGTTCTATACACCATAGTTTCCCAAGGCTTGAGAAACGGGATGTTTCTGAAAAATGAAATGAGGGAATATCCCTTTCTTGTCTATACTTCCTCAAAGGCCCCTCTGTTATCTTCAGTAAAGAGTATATACATCCTATTCTCCAGGAAGAAAGAGGGAAGCGTAATTAGAGACCAAAATCAAACCCGTAAGCTCATGTGGCCACATGTGGATTGTGCTATGTTCTTGCCCTCTAACCCTGATTCTTTCCTTCCTCCACTTCCTAGGGTGGGAAGGAGATGTTGGATAGGCATGAAGAGGAGGACAGGACCTCCCGAGGGGAGGGTGGTGGTCCCCAAGGTCCCCCAGCCCACTCTAAGGGCTGATCACAGATGCACTCAAGCTACCCACTGTCAGCGTTTCTGAGGAAGGGAATTTTGCTAACTCTGACTATGACCACCTCATCCTCCCACAGCCTAAGGGATGTGCTGAGGGTGCAGCCCTGACAGCCTCTGGGCACCCATAGCACCCCCATGCCCCACCCCCCACCCCCAACTCCTAAGCTTGGGAAGGACAAGTGAGGAGGGGCCTTTGACTTATAGGAATTTTCTTGCTGCTACCAAGTGAGCTGAAAAATCTATCTAGGTAGCAGGCATTGAGGAGAAGGGAATTTGGGTTACAGGATGGTTATGATAGAAAACACCTAAAGAAAATGGAAGGGACAGGCTGCCACAGAAAAAAAAATGAACAAATTGCTTCTTCACTTATAGCCTAGAGAAAAGGCTAGACCATGAAAATTCAATGACCCAGCCCAAATCCCACAGCATTTACTCCATCAGGTCTCAGGTGGGCCGTGGGTGACGGTTACACAGATGTGCCTTGGAGGGGCGCCTTCTCAGGTGGCTGAGGCAGAAGAAAGGATCCCGGTGGAAGGTAATGAAGTGCTATAATAGAGATCACATGCAGAGTGTCAGTTCTGCTTGAGAGGTTGGAGGAGGCACCGCTCTCCTCCTGTGCTCTCCACATCGCAGGCACACAGTCCCTTTGTGCCAGGTGCCCTTCCACCTGGTGCCTTCACGCATGCTGTTCCCTCCATCTGGAATCCATGAGCCCCAGCCCTTCTCTTTACTGCCTCCTCCTCTTCCTCTAGGCCTCACCTCATGGTACCTTTGCAGAGAGCACACCTGTGACCACACGCTTAGGCATCGGTTCTCAGACTGTGGAACCCGGCCAGCAGCATGGGCATCAGTTGAGAACTTGTTGGAAATGCAAGCTCTCAGGGCCAGGCCATTTAGTAAGACACCCCATTTGTAAGCCCAGCATTAATGTTTGAACCAGCCCTCTGGGTGTTCTAACACACTCAGGTTGAGAACATTTTCCTTAAAGGAATTTCCATTCCACCCCTCACCATCAAGTTACTTCAAGGAGGAACTGTTCTGTTCCTGGCACCATATTCAGCACCCAGTAATGTGCCTGACTCATAGTAGATACTATGGATATAGTATATGTATAGATACTATAATAGATACTCATGAGAAAAGTACCCATTTGTGCTGGGCCTTGAATAATAGATAGGACTTTTTCAAACAGGCAGAGGCGTGGGGGAGAGAGAGAATTGTAGACAAGACACGGGGCACCAGGGATAAAAGATAGATAAGCAGCTCAGTAGAGCCAGAACTTCGAATATGTTAGGGGAAGCCTGGTAGGACATGAGGCTGGAGAGACAGATTAAGGGCTTAACTGTAGGTGGGCTAATGAGCTTGGAATTTATTCTCTAAACCACATGGGTTCTCTTCCTGGGCTGCACACTAGAATCACCTGAGGAGCTTTAAGAAAACACCAAGACTAAAAAAAAAACATTAAGACTCAGGCCCCATCCAAGAACAATTAAATTAAAATCTCTAGGTGTAGAGCCTTAGTATTGGTATTCAAAAAAATATCTTCTATACGATTCTAATGTGCAGCCAGGGCTAAGAATGCCTGGAAGGCAGAGAAGAGTCATGAAAGTTACTTAAGCAGAGGTATGATCTAACCAATGTGAGTTTAGCTCACTGAGAGCAGATTGCAGGAGGGGTGGGTGCGTGGGTGGGTGGATGGATGGATGGATGGGTGAGTGGGTCAACAGATGAGTAAGTGGATGGATGAGTGGATAGATGGATGAGTGGAGGGATTAGTGGGTAGATGGATGGGTGGATGGGTGGATGGGTGGAGGAGTGGAGGAGTGGAGGAGTGAGTGGATGGATGGGTAGATGGGTGGGTGAGTAGGCGAATGAGTAGATGGGTGGATTGGTGGATGGATGAGTGGACTGATAGATGGATGAGTAGATGGGAGGATAGATGGGTGTGGGCATAGGCATGGGGCTGGAAGGGAAGAGGACCAGGCAGGACTTGTTCAGTCCAGGAGAAGAGAGGGCCTGGGTAGGTGGCGGTATGGCCAGAGAAGTCTGGTCCTGAGAGGTACCTCAACAGAAGGACAGATAATCTTGGAGACCTTCTGGAAATAGAAAGGAAGGAGGAGGAGGGAGGAGTAGATAGTGATTCTAAGATTTTCTGGGTGGATGTTGATGACACACACTGAGATAAGAACTGCAAGGGAGAAGCAAGTTCGGGCAGAAAACATTTTGCACATCCCATTTTTCACTGCTTCCTAGGTGCTGATAGGAATGGAAAGATTAAGGGAGAGATGAGATAATTGAGCTGTTACTTAAATTACTTCAGGGGCTTAGCTCAGTCTGAGATGCAAGAATTGAACAGCATCAGGGAATTAAATGTACAAAATTTATGGAAGTCACAGCCAGAAGGTGAATTTCAAGTGGGAGAGAAAGAAGACAAGTGATCTTGAAAGGGTCCAGAAGTGCTGGGATGACTTGGGGACCGTTAAATTAGGTCACCTGGTCAGAGAGACTCTGTAAGAGAAAGACAGAAAGGACAGTGCTTTCCTTAGCAGCAGCTGTGGGGAGGAGGCAATCTGAGCAGTCTCAGACTGAATATTGCAGGGAAGCAGGGGGCACAGAGGCAAGAGGGACAAAGTTACCTGAAAGTGATGAAGACTCATCAACCTAGAGAGAGCGGCTGCTGGGAAGGCCAGGGCCTTGAGTCCTCTCAGGCTTCACTCACTGTGTGTGTGTGTGTGTGTGTGTGTGTGTGTGTGTACACGCGCGCGCACACACCCAGGGCACAGCTAGTCGCTGAGCATGCAGCAGGGACCACAGCAGGCAAGACCCTGCTCCCACAAGCCTTCTGCCCCCGTAAGGGGGACCCACACGGGAACAGAAGGTGATGACACAGTGTCCTGAATGCAGTGATGAGAAGGAGCTGTGGAGCAGAGGAGGGCCCCCTTGCCCACATTTGCTGGTGAGGTGGTGGATGGCTTCCCAGAGGAAGCACTTTCTAGACTGAGAAAGGCTACAATGGAGTTTGAAAGGGCAGAGCTTTCCAGATGGAGAAATATGGTGAACAAAGGCCCAGAGAGAGGCCGGAGAGAGCATGTGGGTGAGTAGAACATAGTCAAGGGAGGGCTCAAGCATGTTCTGGGGTAGAGGTGGGAATGACAAATGAGGTTGGAGCAACAGGAAGAAGCCACATTGCCAAGGACCTTTATAAGTCCCATTAGAGTTTGAGCTTTGTCCTCAAGTCAGTGGGGAGCCATCCAAGAGTCTAGAGCAGAGGAGTAAAAGGGTAAAATTACAT